>NC_091621.1:84432870-86932870 GCF_027580195.1 Bos mutus | reverse complement strand
ATGGACTGTAGCCCTGCAGGCTCCTCTGTCCATGGAATTTCCCAGGCAAGAATAATGAAGTGGGTAGCCATTTCCTTCTCCAAAATAGCAAAAATAAGTCATGAACATTGCTTGGACTCATGATATGTATCAGCTCCTGTTCTTAGTGCTTGTATTGGTTATCTTGTTTTTCCATAGCTATTTTATTAAGTTCCCATTTTATATTTGTATGTTCTTTGTTTTACAGTTGAGGAAATGGAGGTTCAGAGAGAACCATTAACAAAGTGATGGAGTTGGGATTCCACCTAGAGATATTAGACTCTAAGCACATGCTTGTTCCCTGATAATCTTGGGGAAATGATGCATTGCTGATGTCTCTTACGATCTGGCCATGATTACTCCTCTGCCATCATCTTTCATCAGTATTCCCCTTTATGATTTAGTCAGATTGATAAAGGATACAGTCCCTGAAACAAGCCAGGCTGTATTGGTTTTGCTTGTACCATGCCTTCTACCTGGAATCTTTTCTTTCAAGACCACAAGGTCCAGCCTTCACGGGGCCAATCCTTACTTCTGTCTCCATAGTGCCTAATAGTGGTTAAGAACAAAGTTTCCGAAGTTAGCTGTGTTCAAATCCTGATTCCACTGTTTGTTTTGTTCTTGAGCTAACCGGCCTTCATGGTCCATTTTCTCACATGTAAAGGCTGGCTTTTTGTAGAAGTGTCGTGAGTTTAAAATAGATAGTGCGTTGAAAATGCTGAGAGCTGTTTCTGGCATATAGAGTTGGCCCTTTGTATCCACAGGTTCCATATCTGTGGGTTCCACCTCAATGGGCTGAACCAGCTTCGGGTTGAAATTCAAGACCGCAGTTGGCTGAATCCTCCAATGCAGAATCCGCAAATATGGAGGGCAGACTCTACTAGCCATTGTACATCAGGGACTTTAGCATTGGGGAATTTTGGGAGCTGGGTGGGGGTGGGAGGGTAGGGAGCTGGGATGGCGGCCTGAAACCAATCCCTCGAGGGTCCTGAGAGCTGAGTGTAATAAGTGCTTGGTTCACATTAACTTCCCTCAAGGCAGCTTTCCTTCCTTCTCCCCCAGGCTGTGTTAGACTCTTCTCCTTTAAAACAAACCAGACAAAACCAGCAAGAAGAAAACATTATGCCTATTATTGCATTTTTTTCCACTGACCCAAAATATCTACTACTGTTTCTACCACTATTAACATAGAAGGTGCTGGAACCACAACAATGAACTTAACAGAATCCTTACTTTCCTGGAGATTTATAGGCTGATGAGGGGAGACATAAACAGATATATATATATAAGTATCTGGTAATTTCTCAAGCTGTATTAAAAGTACCAGTTTATTTGTCTGCCTTTTCTGCCAACTCCTTCATATTTGCGTACCTGGAGCTGAGCATGGTTACTGTCACACTCATTTTGCTTGAGTTACTGTGTGAATGAACATTTTATAAAGGAGTGGGCCCGGTTAGCCAGTCAGTTACCTGCAAAGATTTATTGAGGTTCGACACTCTGCTTGGCTGTGTGGGGTCAAAGGAGTAAACAGCATCCTCTGTAATTTCTAAGAGTTCTTCCTCTAGAACAGTTTCCTAGTCTTAGCACTACTAACACCCGTGTGTGTGTGTGTGTGTGTGTGTGCGCGCTCAGTCGTGTCCGACTCTTTGCGACCCCATGGACTGTAGCCCACCAGGCTCTTCCGCCCTTGAGATTCTCCAGGCAAGAATACTGGAGTGGATTGCCATGTCCTACTGCAGGGGATCTTCCCCACCCAGGGATCAAACCTGTGTCTCTTGTCTCTCCTGCAGTGGCAGGTGATTCTTTACAAACTGCGCCACCTGGGGAGCCACTAACATCCTGGGCTGGATAATTCACTGTTTTGGCAGCCCGTCCTATACATTGTAGAATGTTCAGCAACACCCATGTCTTTTGTCCACTGAATGAAACAACCAGATATGTCTGCAGACTTAGTAAAATGTCTCCTGAGGGGGGCAGAATGGCCCCTGTTTGGGAATCACTACTTTAGAGAAACAAAACCAATCCAGTTGACAAGATTTAAGAAATCCAGAAAACATCACGCAATTAACAGTGAAATGCAAACTGCAAACTGTGAATGCTCTGACTACCAAAAGAGGAGTGAATGAATGGTACTTTGATAGATGGCCAGGTCTTGGTTAGGGAAGGGTAGGGAACCCGGGACACATTTGGGGAGATTTATGATAAGCATCTGTGTCTTTTGAAAGCTTGTATGTGAGCCTGTCAGTTGCCCCCTTAGACCTTGGCGAGAGGAGCCCGTGCTTCATGTCCTATGTTTTGGGGAAGCTCACTTGGCTCTTTTCTCATCTCACCCCTTCTCAGTCAGGCAAGGCTCAATGGGGTCTTTGTAGCCTGCCTGCCCTCAGGGAGCGTTTCCCCCTTCTCCATCCTAAGGGTGGCTTGCCCCTCTGCTGTGTGCACTCCTAGACCCCCAGACAAGGAACAGTTCTTTGCAAGAATGGGAGGCTGTGAGAACAACTTGCCTCTGGGGTTAGGGGGATTCATGTGTACACATGTGGGGAGAAGTTCTCCTTGTGTTGCCATGTTTCAGTATGAAATGCTCTGGGATTTGAGAGGCCTAAATTGGAATCTGGCATTCCAGGTTGTTATATAGGTATGTTTGTCCAGGGAAAAGATTAGGAGAGAATATATATTTTACTTGTTTGTTAATGTGATTATAACTTTTAATTAAATATTAGACACATTTGTAATACCTTTGTCTTCTGCCTTGCAAGTAGGGTCTTTTTTTTTTTTTTGGCAAGGTGGGAGCCTATTTGTCTTAATTTTGCAGAGGGGTATTTAGGAAGCTAGTTGGATCAACTGGATAATTGTATATGTTAGTCTAGAGCACGGCCAGTTTGTCTTCTGACAGAGTTCTGTCTGGAAGCCAGAGCTGTTGTATCAAACTAAGAACATGCAGATTGGAACCTGCTAAAGGAGGCAATATAAGCTTCCCACTGGGAGGGCAGGTACCTCCGTCAGTATCCAGTTCCCATTTTGGGGAGGTGAAACCCATGGTCAAATTGATTTAGGACAAGGTTTTAATACACTCAAAGAAGAGTCCAAGATATGTTACTTACAGATCTAAGAAGCCAGGGGGCGCTGTGAGCTGGGGGAGGGGCTGCCCTCCATCCCAGGCTAGGAGCAGGAGATAAGAGAGCCGTGTTGCTGCTGTTGTTCAGTGGCTCAGTCGTGTCCGATTCTTTCCGACCCCATGGACTACAGCACTCCAGGCTCCCTTGTTCTCCACTGTCTCCCTGAGTTTGCTCCGAGTAATGTCTACTGAGTTGGTGATGCCATCCAATCATCTCATCATCTGCTGCCCCGTTTTGCTTTCAGTCTTTCGCAGCATCAGGGTCTTTTCCAGTGAGTGGGCTCTTCACATCACGTGGCCAAAGTATTAGAGCAGGGTAACAAGCATCTATTACTTATAAGGTGGTGGCGGGTGGGGGGTGACTGGAACTTTTCGCGGGCTTAAACTCTTAAGTGGTTATTTTAAAAGGTGCCTGGGAAAAGGCAAAGAGGGAACTTATGGCAGGCATCCTAAACTTGAGTCCTAATCAGAATGTCCAGACTCTTGAGTGTGAGCAGGGTTATCATACTGTTAAATGCCTAGGCAGCAAGTCAGTAAAACGTTTTTTTCTTTTCCTCAAGGGTCATTTTTCTCATCACAACTGTGAATCGTTGTGGAAGTGATGCTGACTATGTATGTATCATCAATGCAGTCCTTAACAATGAAGTTGATCTATTTACAGGAAAATCCTTTTTAACTTTTTCATTCTATTTTGGCTCTTCTGGGAGCTGTGTGACCTTGGGCAAGCTGCTTAACCTCTCAGTTCCTTTGTTATGTCATCTGAAAAATGGTGTACTTTGCTAACCCACTTCCTAGGTTTATGATGTTAATTAAGGGAGATAATTAGTGTACAGTCTGGAGCCATCCTCAGCCTGGCTTGGCGAGGTGACAAAATGATTGTTCCCACCTGGAAAGAATCTGGACTTCAGAGCCCCAGAGAATCAGGTTTTAATCCCAATTCTGTCATTTATTAACTTTGTGACCTTGAAAAATTTATCTGGCTTTTCTGAGCCTTAGCTGTGGGTGGCAGTTTTTACCGTGAGAGTATTAGGTGCTGAATAATTGCTAATTATTAAGCCATAATGATGAGAAATGCTGCTTCCTGAGACACATCCTATGCCTGTTATTACACTTTTAGTAATAGAATAATGACAATAAAATGTGACCTTATGATATCGTTCTTCCATAGTGTTAGAGTGAAGGCTGCTATAAAGTGGCCAGGAGAATTTTAAGCGAGAGAGCAGGCCCCTGGCATAAATCTCCTGTTCATTCATTCATTCAGTCATTCCTTTATCTACATTTAGTAAATGCCTCCTGCGTGCCACTTAGGTGCTGGGATACATGATGAAAGTTAGACATGGTTTATGATTTTATAGAATTTACAGTTGCATCAAGTGTCATTAGTTAAGTCACTAAGAAATTGAGTCATGTGTTCCAAGGGTGAGAGTTTGTTTTAAGTAATCATGCTGAGTTTTGAAGCAACCGATTTTCTCCCCTTTCTGTTGGACCGTCTTCTGGCTATGGCACTGCGTGAGAGGGAATCAGCCAAGACCGTAAGAGCTGTGTCACTCCTTTAATTGGTGCCAGGAGGAAGCTGAAATGAATTCAGAGCTACAGTTCTCCATTATTCAAGGCTTAAGTAACAGACTGCAAGCCAGAGATTTATTTCCAAGTGAATGTAATGAGAAAGGGCTTGTTTTGAACAAAGTGCTTGTTTCAATTATTGATAAGACAAATGTATACATGATTTTTATATCCCTCATGCTTATTTAAAAAATTTATAATGTTTATTATTGGTCTGATTTTGGAAGTCAAAGATACCGACTGTAGGAAAATTTTTAATGTAGGAAAAAGAAGAAAACAATCACTTGTAATTCCGTCCTTCAGAAGTACTCATTGTGAACAGTTTTTTGTGTTTGCATGTGAATGTATGCTAAATTGTATGTATTTTGTATATTTAGTTTTATATCCTTTTAAAATCATTCAGTGTTATATCTGTAACATTTTCTCATATAATTAATTTTTAACTTACAACCTTGTGATAGTTTTGTGATTTTCATTTTGGAAAAAGATTATTTACCTATGTTTTTAAAAAATTTTTATTGGAACAAATTACTTTCTTAAAAAGGATCCTTAAAAAGGATATTGACAGGATATGTTAGATTCTTTTAAAATTTCTTCATATATATGGTGAATACTGAATGTGTTAGTCACTTACTCGTGTCTGACTCTTTGAGCTATAGCCCGCCAGACTCCTCCTGTCCATGGAATTCTCCGAGGAAGAATACTGGAGTGGGTTGCCATTCCCTTCTCCAGGGAATTTTCCCGACCCAGGAATTGAACTGGGGTCTTCTGCATTGCAGGCAGATTCTTTACCGTCTGAGCCACAAGGGAAATACTGAATATGGAAAATCATAAAGCCTCTTTAAAGAGTTCTTCTTTCTCAAAGTTGACACTTAATGATAAGAGCAATACTGTTTTTATTTGTGAAAGTGACTGACATGTATTCACCCAAAGAGAAACATTTCTAATATTTTGGTATATGTTCTTCTAGACTGTTCATTCTATGCCTGTGTGTGTATACAATGAATTTGGACAGGACATTGTGAATATTTTTGTAGTAACAGTATATGTAGATCTTCATCATCCCTTTTTAATGGCTGTAAGATTTTCCTTTTGTGGGAGAGTAATTTATTTAAGTAACCACTGTCATTGGATATTCATGTTGCAATTTCTCACCTATGTAAATAATGCTTTTATGAACATCTTGTATAACTTTAAGTATTTATTTATTTTCTAAGTATAAATTTCTAAAAGTGGTTTCTTGATAGTTTTTCCCCACTAGCATCAGTTCTTTATAACTGGTGTGTTTGGTTGTGCATAGGAAGTTTGACTTCGGCTAAAGGGCAGATTTGAGTTTTCCTCCATTTCAGTGTGGATAGCAATTGTGTAAATAGTCAGGCATACAATGATTGTTAACATTAAATGATGAAATTCCCCTTAGGGAATTTTCAAGAAGCCAAAGCAGCTAAGAAAGATTCCCACAAAACAGGATACTTACAGTGGCAGTTTTCCCTTACTGAGCATTGCAGGCCTATTAATAGCTATGAGGAATTTATTTAGTGCAATGGAGCATGTACCTTTATCTGCCATGGTTATCCTTCCCATTAGCATGGTCTGTCATGTAGTTTTAAAAAGCAGTGCCTTATTTTGTAAATAAGTTCATTTGTATTATTTTTTCAGATTTCCCATATAAGTGATATCATATAATGTTTGTCTTTACTTTACTTAGTATGATCATCTCTAAGTCTATACATGTTGCTGCAAATAGCAATATTTCACTCATTTTTATGGCTGAGTAATATTTCATCATAGAAATATGTGTGTGTGTGTATATACATATATATATTATATATGTGTCTATATCACATCTTCTTTACCCATTGATCTGTTGATGGACACTTAGGTTCTACATCTTGGCTATTGTAAACAGTGCTGGTGTGAACATGGGGTTTCATGCATCTTTTTGAATTTGCATTTTCATACTTTCCAGCAAGTAGACGCACAGACACAGAAAACACACTTATGATTATGAAAGGGAAAGGAGTGGAGGGATAAATTAGGTGGATGGGATTAAAATTAAGATGCATGCTACTATTTATAAAATAGATAACCAACAAGGGCCTACTATATAGCACAGGGAACCATATTCAATATCTGGTAATAACCTAAATAGAAAAGAGTCTGACAAGAATATATATATGTGTGTATACACACACACACACAACTGAAACACTTTGCTGTATATCTGAAACTAACACAGTATTGTAAATCAACTATAGTTGTTTTTTAACAGCTATATTAGTTGTTTTAATAACTAATAAAAAACTGTTTAATCAACTATATAGTTGATTAACAACTATATCTCATAAAGGCACTGCCTTTATGAGATCATTTGTATCATTTTCCCAGAACTTAAGCAGTTAAATAAAACTGTGATTTAAAGGGGAAAATGGAATTCCCTGGCAGTCCAGTGGTTAGAACTCTGCACTTTCACTGCCAAGGGCTCGGGTTCAGTCCCTGGTCAGGGAAATAAGATCCCACATGCTGCATAATGTGGCTAAATAATAATAAGTGGAAAGAAAAGGGAAATGAACTTTTGCTTCATTATAGAGCTTTCAAGGAAAATTGCAACTGTGTTAAAGCAATTGTATTTTCTGACTCTGTTAAGAGTTTTTTTCTTGTTTATTGAAATTAAAACTCTTGAGCTTGAATCTGGAGCAGAGCATAACCACATGAGTGGAGGGTGAAGGTGCAGTAAAAAGGCACAAAACCCTCATGATGATATTTGGTTGGGTTGGGTTTTTGGAGGTTGAGTGATGATGATTGAGTTGACGTTGCCTGTCATTCCTGTCCATGTCCTTGTCCCCTTGCAGCTTTTTGAAGCAACTTACACATTGTTGCTTTGGTGTTTTAGGGTCAGAGATTGAGTCTTGTTTTAATTTGTTTTAGATCCCTCATCACAGTCATTACAAATTTAAGAAGTGTTTGTTGATGTCATATAAATATTCACTCCCAATTCATTCGTTCACTCCTCCACTCATTCCTTCCTTCAGCAAATATTTCTTCAGTGCTTTCTATGTGCTGGGTGCTGTTGCTAGGCTCTGGAAATAAAGAAGTTAGTCAGAAGGACATGGGCCTTCCTGCAGAGAACGTAGAAGCACACAGTATTTTTAGGAACAGCCATGGTCTCCAAATACCCTCTCAATTCCTTTTGGGAGGAAAGCCAAATGCCGGTTGACCTTCACTTTCAGAACTGAGCTGTGATAATGTCTGTATTCGGCAGAGTCCAGAGAAGGCCCAAGTTCCTCCTCTGGCCCACTGAGGTTTTGACCTGCATGGGGAGATGCACCCAGAGGTCTCCACACAGTTCAGTGGTATAATATCTTTTGACTCTGGGTAAACTGTGCAACATATGAGATGTCAGAGAGGAAAAGCTCTTTAAAGCATTGCTAAAAGATACATGAGGGGAAAGCACAACAATTACTATGGAATAAAAGAGATGGAGTAGCCAGCTGGGTTGGATGAACAGCTGATCTGCCCTCCTCTGGCCAGGCTGCCATAGTGAGAGGGAGCTCAATAGGACTTGGAGAGGCAGGAAGCAGGAGGTGTCCACTGGGATTGGGGAGCCTCAATTTGGGGGTAAAAACATGGTCATTTTATTCTTTTCCTGGTAACTGCTCCAACTATGCCTTGTCAAATCTATTGCTTGACCCTCACCCTTAAGCCCCTTTAGGATGCCAATGGATCTGTGACCAACCTGGCCAGACTGTATCAATTTACATCCACCTTGATTATTGGGATAGTCTTATTCTGGTATTTAGCTCAGTTATGTTGCTTTTAAAGCACAATGAAAACTCTTGTGTGTCTACCACTTCTGCTAGCTTTGAGGGCTTCCCAGGTGGCACTAGTGGTAAAGAATCCACCTTCCCATGTGGGAGATGGAAGAGACTTGGGTTTGACTCCTGGGTCCAGAAGATCCCCTGGAGGAGGGCATGGCAACCCGGTCCAGTATTCTTGCCTGGAGAATCCCATGGACAGAGGAGCCTGGAAGGCTACAATCCATAGGGTCGCAAAGAGTTGAACATGACTGAGTGAGTGAGCATGCATGCACACATCTGGGGTGGGAGTGTGCAGGGCACCCTCTGCTGCAGAGCCCCAATCTGTCCCCTGCCTGAGAACTACTCCCTTCCCGCTGTGCAGGGAGAATGAGACTATTTCACAGTCCGTCTCTTGGTGACTGCTGCTTTTCATGTGAACCCTGATGGGCTGCCCACATCTTTTTTTTTTTTTTTTTTTTTTTGCTACATACCACCATTCAGTTCAGTTCAGTTCAGTTGCTCAGTTGTGTCTGACTCTTTGTAACCCCTTGGACTGCAGCACAACAGACTTCCCTGTCCATCACCAATTCCCGGAGCCTATTCAAACTCATGTCTATCGCGTCAGTGATGCCATTCAATGATCTCATTCTCTGTTGTCCTCTTCTCCTCCTGCATCTTCAATCTTTCCCAGCATCAGGGTCTTTTCCAGTGACTCAGCTCTTCACTTCAGGTGGCCAAAGTATTGGAGTTTCAGCTTCAGCATCAGTCCTTCCAGTGAACACTCAGGACTGATCTCCTTTAGGATTGACTGGTTGGATCTCCTTGCAGTCCAAGGGACTCTCAAGAGTCTTCTCAACACCACAGTTCAAAAGCATCGATTCTTTGGTGCTCAGCTTTCTTTATAGTCCAACTCTCACATCCATACACGACTACTGGAAAAACCATAGCTTTGACTAGATGGACCTTTGTTGGTAAAGTAATGTCTCTGCTTTTTAATATGCTGTCTAGGTTAGTTATAACTTTCCTTCCCAGGAGCACCATACGCAGGCTCAGATGCCTGACTAGGGATCACACTCGTGCTCCTTGCAGTGGAAGTGTGATTCTTAATCCCTGGACTGCCAGGGAAGTCCTTGCCCATGTCTTTTAAGAGCAAATTGTCCCTATTCCTTTGCTTGCTGGGAAGTCTTCTAAGGTGGAAGAAAGATGCTGTCCTTGCCATACCAAAGGGAATTTCACCACCTTTCAGCCTCAGCCTCACCATATCTTTCCATGTCTGTTTCTTCTTCCCAGACAGCTCAGGACCAGCACATCAAAGCATCTGGGATGAAGTGACAGTTTCTTTTTTAATGCAGACCCTCAGGCCCTTGATAAGTGGTTCTTTTGTTCCCCCACCCCTCTTCTTCCCTAGTTGGCAAGGAAGGAGAGGGATATCTAGCCTCTCTGTAGAGTGGGGAAGCAGTGGCATCATGGCAGAAGTGGGACTGCTCATTCCTCCTACGCCTTCCGAGCGTGGCTCAGTGGCATGGTGCCAGTGCTGCTCCTCTGTCAGGTACCATCACTTACAAGACTTGTAGAGGGGTGGTTGCTCTGACTTCTGGCAGCTTCCTGAACTTAAAGCATGGGGAACTTATTGCCCACTTTGGTCTCAGTTTTGGGCAATGATCATAATGCCCAGATAGAAGAAAAACCTTCATGTTTTGTTCTATTTGTCCCCTGGATGAGTTTGTGCATCCTTCTAAAACTCAGTTATTGTGTATTGTTTCTTAAAGGATCCTCATGGCCCCAGGAACAGTGAAACTTTCAACCTAGTTGATTCACTTTATCCTGAGCAGGTGATCAAGGTCTCATATCACAAAAGGCATCCATGCTCCCCTCCCTCTCATTTTGGGGGTTTACCATGAGTGTTTCCAACTGTTGCCTCATAGTTTAGGGTCACTCTTCTGCTGCCAGTTGGTTTTCATTTCCTTTTCCTTTCACTTTATAAGCTTTGTTGTTGTTGTTTAAAAGCTCTGTTGTTCAGTCACTCAGTCGTGTCCAACTCTTTGAGACCTCATGGACTGCAGCACACCAGGTTTCTCTGTCCTTCACCATCTCCTGGAGCTTGTTCAAACTCATGTCTATTGAGTCGGTGATGCCATCCAACCATTTCATACTCTGTTATCCCCTTCTCCTGCTTTCAATCTTTCCTACAATCAGGGTCTTTTCTAATGAGTCAGCTCTTTGCATCAGGTGGCCAAAGTATTGGGACTTCAGCTTCAGCATCAATCCTTCCAATGAATATTCAAGATTGATTTCCTTTAGGATTGACTGATTTGATCTCCTTGCAGTCCAAGGGACTTTCAGTAGTCTTCTCCAACACTACAGTTCAAAAGCTTCAATTCTTCAGCATTCAGCCTTCTTTATGGTCCAACTCTCACATCCATACATGACTACTGGAGAAACCATAGCTTTGACTAGACGGACTTTTGTCAGCAAAGTAATGTCTCTGCTTTTTAATAAGCTGTCTAGGTTTGTCATAGCTTTTCTTCCAAGGAGCAAGTGTCTTTTGCTTTCACAGTTGTA
This sequence comes from Bos mutus, assembly GCF_027580195.1. Classification (NCBI taxonomy): domain Eukaryota; kingdom Metazoa; phylum Chordata; class Mammalia; order Artiodactyla; family Bovidae; genus Bos; species Bos mutus. The sequence goes on along the minus strand of NC_091621.1, from coordinate 86,921,818 downwards.
GTCGTGAAATAAAAGCTTGGGGAGTGTGAAATGAAAATATCTCCTGCCGTATCAATAAATAAGAAATATCACAGCCAGCCTCGAATTCTGGCCTCCAACTGTGAATGAGGGCTCCCTAAACTACGATCCAGTGGATGCTGCCACCCACCAGGGTAATTGCTGAGGAGCTGGGGGAATGCAAGAAGCAAGATGAACAAGGAAACAGAATTGGCCCCAGATAACTGAGGTGCATATGAAAGGAATGAATTCAGTGAGCCCAGAGACTTGAATCTTCCCATACATAGAATGCTAAATTGCTTAACTTGATACCTGATCTTTGATGTTCAGACTGCCCAGCTCCCTTTGTTGCAAACTGGAATATAGCCTGAATTCCTCTCCTGCCTCTTTGGAGCAGTTTTATGAGAGCTACTGACATGCTGTCTCCCTGGCTGGGAGTCCTAAACATTCCCACCAAATAAAATAACTCTGTACATTCAAGTTGTGACTATATTTTTTAGTCGAGAGGGGACAGATCAACAAGTGTGTTGGCTTAAGCCAATCCTATGGAAGGATACCCCTTTGGCTAGGTACCCCCAGTCTTGATTATCTTGGGTGCTCCCTCTTCATCAGAGTAGGGGAGAATCCCCACTAGTGCCTCAGCAGGGTTCTCTGACTCCAAGTTTTCTCCTTTTCTCTCTTTTTCATAGACATATAGTTAATTTACAATGTTGTCACAGTTGTGCAGCAAAGTGATTTATATATATATATATATATATATATATATCTACTATATATCTATATATTTATCTCTCTATATATATCTACTCCCAGGTGGTGCTGCTGCTGCTAAGTCACATCAGTCATGTCCGACTCTGTGGGACCCCATAGACGGCAGGCCACCAGGCTCCTCTGTCCCTGGGATTCTCCAGGCAAGAACACTGGATTGGGTTGCCATTTCCTTCTCCAGTGCATGAAAGTAGTGGTAAAGAACCCGCCTCTCAGTGCAGGAGACCTAAGAGACACGGGTTCAATCCCTGGGTCAGGAAGATCTGCTGGAGAAGGGAATGGCAACCCACCCCAGTATTCTTGCTTGGAGAATCCATGGACAGAGGAGCCTGGCAGGCTACAGTTCTTGGGGTTGCACAGGGTCAGACATGACTGAAGCAACTTAGCATATATATAGACACACACACACATACACATATTATTTTTCAGATTCATTTCCCTTAAAATATCATTAGAAAATACAGCATCTAGTTCCCTGTGCTATACAGTAGGTCCTTGTTGGCTATCTGTTTTGTATATAAGTAATGTGTGTATGTTAACCCCAAACTTCTAATTGGTCCCTTCCCCTTCCCAGTTTTTTCTTTTATTTTTCTTTCTGATGAGGCTATGGTGTGGTAGTAGTAGGGCCCTTGATTGCTAATGAATGTGCCTCAAGCCCTCCTGGGGGACTGACCACATGTCCAGTGTGACTCTTAACTCAGAATATGGCTTACTTAGCATCTGTGTCTCCAGTTTTGGACTTCAACCATAATTCCAGCATAAAATCCCACTGAAAATCTTGTTATGGAAAAAAGAGAACTTGTAGATAAGCCAGAAGATAGCTCCTGGTGTATCAGATTTCAAGATTTAGAACTTTAAGCAGTCTGAAAGATTCTCTTTACATTTTAAAAATAGAGATGCAATATGGAAAATTAAGTTTATATTAATTAGCATTTATTGAGCACCCGTTACGTGCAAGCACTGTGTTAGATGGTCTTATACGCAATATATCCATCTAACCCTGGATTTTAAAATCAGCTCCATTTTTCAAACAGTAATGCTGATATTTTTAGTAGTATTGTCATTATTTATTTTGTGTCTGCCATATGCCAACCCCTGCTTTAAGCACTTTACACAGTGTAATCATTTAACATTCACAAATGCTCTGGGAGGGAGATATTATTGTCCTTATTTTATAAAGAAACAGGCTATGAGTAATTACTTGCTAAGTCCATTTAGATTGTAGGTGGTGCTGAGAGCTAGCATTTAATGAATGCTTACTATGTGTCAGATCCTCTTTTAAATATTTATGTGTGTTACCATCATCATAGGAACTTTGTCAGTTAGTCCTTCCTCACTCTGGAACAACACAAATTTATTATTTTACATTTTTACAGAAGAGAAGTCTAACATGGGCCTCCTCTCAGTGGGCTTAGATCAAAGTGTCAGCAGGCTTCATCTCTTTTTGAAGGTTTTAGAGGAGGGGCCATTTCTTTCCTCATTCAGGTGGTTGGCAGCATTCACTTCCATGTGGTTGAAGGAGGAGGTCACCGTTTCTTTGCTGGCTGCCAATTGAAGACTGTCTTTGACTTCCAGAGTTTGTGTGCTCTTGCTTAGTCACTTAGTCGTGTCTGATTCTTTGTGACCCCATGGACTGTAGTCCACCGGACTCCTCTGCCCGTGGGATTCTCCAGGTAAGATGCAAACGCATGGACTGTAAGTCCACCGGACTCCTCTGCCCATGGGATTCTCCAGGAAAGAATACTGGAGTGGGTTGCTGTTCCCTTCTCCAGGGAATCTTTCCGATCCAGGGATCGAACCCAGGGCTTCTGCACTGCAGACTGATTCTTTACCACCAGAGCCACCAGGGAAGCCCCAAAGGCCACCCTTATTCCCTGGCCTATGTTTCCCTTCTTCTTCCTTAAAAACCCCCAGGGGACTTCCCTGGGGACGCAGTGGATGGGAATCCACCTGACAATGCAGGTGACTTGGGTTTGATTCCTGGTCCAGGAAGATCCGACATGCCGAGGGGCAGCTAAGCCCATGAGACACAACTACTGAAACCTGCACCCCTAGAGCCTCTGCTCCATCCACAGCAAGAGAAACCACAGCAATGAGAAGCTGAGCACCCCAAGGAAGAGTAGTCCCTGATTGTGCAACTAGAGAAAGCCTGTGTGCAACACCAAAGGCCCAGTGCAGGCAAGTAAATAAGTCAGCTAAGAGGAAGGAAAAACTCCCAAGAGCTGGCTGGGTTCCCCATCCCACCTCTCACCTCCTGCCCCTGCCTTTTTTAAGATGGTATTTTTAAAGAGCAGTTTTAGGTTCACAGCAAAATGGAGATGGTTATAGGGATTTCCTGTATATCCTCTCCCCCACATATGAATAACGTCCCTCATTATCAACATCCCCCACCAGAGTGGGACATTTGTTGCAATTGATGAATTGACCTAATTACTCAAAGTCCATAGTTTAACTTATTAGAATTCACTCTTGGTGTTGTACATCCTACAGGTTTAAATAAATGCATTATGACATGTATCCATCATTATAGGATCATACAGTGTACTTTCACTGCTCTATTAATGCTCTGTCTATTCACCCCTGTCCGTTCCTCCCAACCCCTGGCAACCACTAATCTTTTACTGACTCCAGTTTTGCCTTTTACAGAAAGTCGTATAGTTGTGTATATACGTATATATATGTATACACACACACACATATATATATAACATCATATAGTATATGAGCTCTTCAGATTGGCTACTGTCTTTTAGTTATGTGCATTAATGTTTTTCCATATCTTTTCAAAGCTTGACAGCTCATTTCCTTTTAGCCCTGAGTAATATTCCATTGTGTGAATCTATCACAGTTTATTCATCCATTCACCTACTGAAGGGCCTCTTGGTTGCTTCCAAGTTTTGGCAATTAGGAATAAAGCTTCTATAAACATGTGTGTGCGGATTTTTATGTGGACATAAGTTTTTAAACTTGTGTGGGGTAAATATCAAGGAGTTTGATTGCTAGATTGTATGGTGTGTGTGTGTATGTACTCAGTTGCATAAGAGTATGTTTAGTTTTGTAAGAAACCGTCCAGTTGTCTTGCAGGGTGGCTATACCATTTTGCATTCCCACCAGCAACAAATGAGAGTTCCTGTTGCTCCACACCCTCACCATCGTTTGGTGCTATCAGTGTTCCAGGTTTTGGCCCTTCTAATAGATATGCAGTGATATTTCATTGTTGTTTTAATTTGCATTTTCGCTATTACGTATGATGTGGAGCATCTTCACCTGTTTATTTGCCATTTGATAAGGTGTCTTTTAAGGTCTTTGGCCCATTTTTTTCAATGTGAGAACTAATTGACATGTAACATTATGTTAGTTTCAGGTATACAAAGTAATGATTCAGTATTTGTATGTATTGTGAAATGATTACCACTATAGGTCTAGCTAAAACCCACCACTGTACATAGTTACAGACTTTTTTTCTTCTTGTGATGAGAGCTTTTAAGCTCTACTCTCTTAGCAACTTTCAGATATACAATACAGTGTTACTGACTGTAAATACTGACTTCCCAAGTGGCTCAGCTGGTAAAGAATCAACCTGCAATGTAGGAGACACAGGAGACTTGGGTTTGATCCCTAGGTCAAGAAGATTCCCTGGAGGAGGGCATGGTAACCCACTCCAGTATTCTTGCCAGGAGAATCCCATGGACAGAGGAGACTGGTGGGCTACAGTCCATGGGGTCACAAAGAATCGAACACAACTGAAGTGACTGAGCTTAGCACATTACTCAGTTACTGTGCCATGTATTATATACCCAGAATTTATTCATTTTAAAACAGGGAATTTGTACCTTTTGGCCTCTTTCACTCATTTTACCCACTTCCACCCCCAGCCTTTGGCAAATAGCAATCAGTTCTCTGTATCTATGAGTTGGTTTTTATTTTTTGTGTTTTTTTTTTTCCATTTAAAATTTGAGTTATTGTTTTCTTGTTGATATATTTTGGATAAGTCATTTATCAGCTATGCTTTGCATATATTTTCTCCCAGTTTCTGGCTTATCTTTTCATTCTCTTGACAAGTCTTTCACAGAGCAGAAATTTTTAATTTTAATAGAGTCTAGTCAATTATTTGGGAGAAGGCAGTGGCACCCCACTCCAGTACTCTTGCCTGGAAAATCCCATGGGTGGAAGAGCCTGGTGGGCTGCAGTCCATGGGGTCGCTAAGAGTCGGACACAACTGAGCAACTTCACTTTCACTTTTCACTTTCATGCGTTGGAGAAGGAAATGGCAACCCACTCCAGTGTTCTTGCCTGGAGAATCCCAGGGACAGAGGAGCCTGGTGGGCTGCCGTCTATGGGGCCACACAGAGTCGGACACGACTAAAGTGATGCAGCAGCAGCAGCAGTCAATTATTTGAAAATAATTATCAGTTATTTCTGTCATGGATTGCACCTTTGGTATTGGATCTAAAAATCATCACTACATCTAAGGTCATCTAGGTTTTTTTCTATGTTATCTTCTAGGAGTTTTATAGTTTTGCATTTTACATTTAGGTCTGTGATATATTTTGAGTTATTTTTTGTGGAGAGTGTAAGTTTGTGTCTAGATTAATTTCTTTTGCAGGTGGATGTCCAATTATTTCAGTACCAGTTGTTGAAAAACCTGATAGTCTTATTTTATTGATGGAGAAAATGAAGCAAAGAGAGTTTTTAAAGACTTTGCTTGGGCTTATGCAGTTAGTAAGAAGTCTGTCTGGCTCTAGAGCTCGTTGGATCTAGGGTTCGGGGGCTCCTTACTATGCTGGATGCCCCCTTTGCTGTAGAATCAATATCAACATTCAGGGCTTTCAGTTAAAGCCTAGTATATCTCCTTGTGTGTGTGTGAAACTGTTAGTTGCTCAGTTGTGTCCGACTCCTTGCAACCCTATGAACTGTAGCGCGCCAGCCTCCTCTGTCCATGAGATTCTCCAGGCAAGAATACTGGAATGGGTTGTCATGCCCTCCTCCAGGGGATCTTCCTGACCCAGGGATCAAACCTGGGTCTCCTGCCTTGCAGGCAGATTCTTTGCTTTCTGAGCCAGCAGGGAAGCCCGTATCTCCTTATATTGAAATTTCAACAATGGAAAGAATCTCAAATGGTAAAATTTCAGTCTGTGAAGGTGAATTATCACTTGCTGTATCTTTACTTTATTATTATCCAAGACTGTTTTTACCTGCCCACTTTTCAAGGATCCTGCAAGTCAAACAAAGATCTTGGGTTCAAGTCAGTGGGAAGGTGCCTCCTTCCTTCTCTCTCTGCCTAACATTTCTTGTTCATCCCAATGGCTTAGTTTTAGAATTGGTTTTATTTTTTTCTTTCTTATCTAGCTGTCATAGCTTACTTACTTAATTCTCATTCACTCATTCAATGAATTCTCATTCATTCTCTGAGATGGATGCTAAGAAATGATACCAACTATGCCATGGTCAGGGAACTGAAATCTATAAAACTGAGAAGCTGAAGTGGGACAGCCAGCCACGTGGAGGCCTTTTCTGTGTCACCTGAAAAGGGAAGTTACCCTCTCTCTTTTATCCATTGCTGAAATCCCCAGGGGCTTCTCTTTTGGTGTCAGTCTCTGTGTCTGAAATGGAAGCCATGTGATAATATTTGAGTTATTCATGACCAACCTAGATAGCTAAGAGTCAGACATGACTGAGTGACTTCACTTTCACTTTTCACTTTCATGCATTAGAGAAGGAAATGGCAACCCACTCCAGTGTTCTTGCCTGGAGAATCCCAGGGATGGGGGAGCCTGGTGGGCTGCCGTCTATGGGGTTGCACAGAGTCAGACACGACTGAAGCGACTTAGCAGCAGCAGCAACCTAGATAGCATATTCAAAAGCAGAGACATTATTTTGCCAACAAAGGTCCATCTAGTCAAGGCTATGATTTTTCCAATAGTCATGTATGGATGTGAGAGTTGGACTGTGAAGAAAGCTGAGCACCGAAGAATTGATGCTTTTGAACTGTGGTGTTGGAGAAGACTCTTGAGAGTCCCTTGGACTGCAAGGAGATCTAACCAGTCCATCCTAAAGGAGATCAGTCCTGGGTGTTCTTTGGAAGGACTGATGCTACAGCTGAAAGTCCAGTACTTTGGTCACCTCATGCGAAGAGTTGACTCATTGGAAAAGACTCTGATGCTGGGAGGGATTGGGGGCAGGAGGAAAAGGGGATGACAGAGGATGAGATGGCTGGATGGCATCACCAACTCGATGGACGTGAGTTTGAGTGAAGTCCGGGAGTTGGTGATGGACAGGGAGGCCTGGCGTGCTGCCATTCATAGGGTCACAAAGAGTCGGACACAACTGAGCGCCTGAACTGAACTGAAAAGGTAATTCATCAATCCAATGTGTAATTTCTGCTTTTTGAGAATTCTTTATTAAGGTAATGCATTTTTATTGTAAAAGTTAAAACTCACAAGTGTGCACTGAGCAAAGAGAAAATTCTTCTCAGTCTCATTCCCTGTAGGTAAAGAATGTTAATGTTTTGATGTGTATCATTCTGATGTTTCTTCTGTTTAGAGTATAATTTAGTACCCAAACTGGATACATGTGGTAAAATACTATCATTATTCCAGGACAACAGCAATAAAATAGGACTATTTCAAACAAGCTGGAATGTATTGAGACAGCCCCTCTACTTTATTTAAGTGTTTTTATTCACATCTCTGTAAACATCTAGATAAACTCCATATATATTATATAGTGATGGCTTCTAAGATGGCTTCCAATGCTCCCTACATCCTGGTATTCATGTGTCATCCCCTCTTTTTGAATGCAGGCTGGGTTTAGTGACTCACTTCTGGAATAGAATAGATTACTGTGGAAATGATGGTATGTCATTTCCAAGATTAAAGTATTCTTTTTTCCTCTCTCCATTGGGTCACTTGCTCTGGGAGAAACATCTGCCATGTTGTAAGGGCACTCAGGCCGTTCATGGAACTGGGGTAAGAAATTGGCACAGAGTACATGGCAGGGGACTGAGGTGTCTTGTCAACGGCCAGTGAGAAACCAAGCCTCCCAACAACCACAGGAAGGAGCTAGGAAGTGGGTCCTCTGGTTTTCTGCAGCCAACATCTGCAGTGACTGCAGCCAACATCTTGACCTGAGAAACCCTGAGCCAGACTCTTGTAGCTCAGACACTCCTGACCCTCAGAAACTGTGTGAGAACTATGTCTTTATTGTTTGAAGCTGCTGAGTTTTTGAGGAACTTGTTAATGTAATAATAAAGGGCTAACACATTTATAAAGTAATTATCAGATCACATAAAAATTATTTTTAATAGCATCCATCTTTTCCTGCCCACAAAGTATCAATCAGTTGATACCTCATTTAGTTTGTGTAGCACAAAGCAGTACTATCTCATTAAACAAAAAGATGGCGAGAATATAAAATTGCATTTTAGAATTGACCATGATGGGTTTTTTTCCTTCTTTTTAAAACCAGGAGCGACGTAACATTCTGGAAATAGGTGTTTCTGCTCCTCAATTGTCTCCACAGGATAGTGTCTTTTTTTTTTTTTTTTCTGATTGATTGAAAAGATTTATATTATAAAGATACCAGTTTTCTCCAAATCTAAGGCATATGTGTAATGCAATTACAACCATGATATCAATGCTATTATCTTTCTTTTGTAACTTTATGAAACTATTCCAGTGTTTTGGAAGAAGAGTAAATAAGCAATAATGAAATTAGTGGGGGAGAGAAATAGGTATGATTGGGGGCAAAGGGTGAGAGGGTACTTGCCCCAGCCTGTAGTAAGGCATGTGAGAGCTACACTGGTCTTAAGAGTGTGTGGTGCATATGAGGAGATGGACCAGACTGAAAACAGAGCCAAGGATGTATAAGAAAGACATGGCAGGACTGACACCCCAGTCATTGTGGCATAGTTGTGGCTTCAGTCTTCCTTTAGAGACGAATCTTCAGGGTTACTCTCTGGTCTCTGGGGTCGGGGTAGGGGCTGTGCATGATTCTTGAAGGCTGAGGCAATATTAATTGTCCATATCAAATTTAGGCTGGGGAGGGCCAGTTAATAGATATCGTAGGTGCTCAAGTCTCCTAATCCACCCTTTCTCTCCAACCCAGATGGAGAAATGATGACGTTTCACAAACAGATTAAACAGAAAAATACAGCTAATCCTGAGCTTAAGTGTTAAACCCAGTTCAATTCTGGACAGATTAAAAATTTACATGTTAACTAGTGTTAGTTGCTCAGTCGTGTCCGACTTTTTTCGACCCCATGGACTGTAGCCCACCAAGCTCCTCCGTCCATGGGATTCTCCAGGCAAGAATACTGAAGCAGGTTTCCATTTCCTTCCCCAGGGGATCTTCCAGATGCAGGGATTGAACCCATGTCTCCTGTGTCTCCTGCATTGGCAAGCAGATTCTTTACCCCTGAGCCACCAGGGAAGCCCAATAAAAATAAAAAGAATTAAAAGGAAAGGTTGTTTTTTTTTTTTTTATCTGTAAACACAAGAATCGGGCAATCAACTTTACCAGTTTTTTTGTTGTTTTTTTCTTTTATGGTTTTTAAACCTTCTTATCGTGATTCCAGCAGCCTAGGATATTTTCATCTGGTAATTTTCTGATTTAACTTTTTACATTTAAATTTTAGATCTGTCTGTGACTTATCTTAGTATAATGAGGTAGAGATCCAGTATTTTCCCCATATGTTCTAGCATCATTACTTAAAAACAAAACAGAAAACTTACCCTCCCTGCACTGATTTGAAATGTCAAGTTTATCCATGCTAAATAATTCTATATGTGTGGGTCTGTTTTGGAAGTTTCACTTTCCTTGCAAAACTCTATCTCAGTAGTTCTGTTTTACAATCCTACTCTCTCAATTACTGTAGCTTTATAGTAAAGGCTAGTCATCATTTCTTTGTCAGAGTTTTCTTTGTAATTCTTTCATGTTTTTCTCTTACGTACACTTGAGATTGCTTTTGAAGTTCAAGTGATTCCTGTTGATATTTTCATTTGAGTTTCATTAATTTATATGTTACAAAGTTGATGTTCTCTACCCAGGAATAAGATATGTTTACTTACATATTCAATCCTTCTTTTATTTCCCAAAACAGAATAGTGTTTTCTCTTAGATTCTATACATTTCTTATTGAGATTGCTCCTAATTATTTTATCTTTTTGATGCTTCTTTTTTTATACCCACTAATATCTTCTTTTCATAATTATTTGTGATTATTTTTTGATTAGAGGAAATTTATTAATTTTTATTTATAACAGTCTACCTTATTTAAGTTTCTCAAGTGTTTTTATTTTCAGTTTATCTTCTTTGGGTTTCCATATATGCACTTGTATTTTTATATGTAATAAAAATACTTTATAAATAATAATTTGTTTTCTAATATTTACCATTTCTGTCCTATTTTTTAATGGGCTTGCTTGTGGTGTTTCTTCAGTGGATTTGGCGCTGGATTCCTTTCTTCTTCTGTCTCTTTCTTCAGTTGAATCTTGTCCCTAGTCAGTTTCTAACTCTGGGACCTGGGGCAAGTCCCATGGGGACTTTCCTCAAGACTCATGAGGAAAGTGGAGCTCAGAGAGGTAGTGAGTGGCTAAGTCAGGATGCAAAACTCTGACTCAGGACTCACTCTCTAAGCCTATCTCTAAATGTGGCCTCAAAAATGATTTTGGAAGCTTGTTTGCTCCCCATCTCCCTCTTCTCTTCCCCTTCCTTCCTGCCTGCCTCTCTGTCTCCCTCTGCCTGCCACCGCCCCCACCCACTGCTCCGCGCACTCCTCCCCTTCCTCCTCCTCCTTATTCTTCCTTCTCCTCCTCCTCTCATTCTCCCCCTCCCTCCCTTCTTCCCTTCCTCTCTTCCCCTTCCCACCCCTCCTCCTTTTCATCCCCCTCCTCCTTTTCATCCCCCTCCTCCTTCCTTCCTCATCCTCCTCACATTGCTCCCAGTCTCTCCCACTCCTTCCCTTTCTCGCTCTCTTTTTCCACTCTCCCCCTCCCCACTGCTTATTGCCTATAGATCCTCTAAATCTAGTCACCAGACCTCATCCCAGATTGCATCCTGTTGGAACAGTGGTGGTGGGATTCTGCAGTTGACATAATAAACATCCAGATAAAGCCTTATGGTGACTGGAAACAAGATAAGATGGACCTCTGACTTGAAGAAACAGCAGATTTCATCATATAGCATCTCCTCTTTTTGAGGGCCTTTGGGAGGAGGGTCCTGAGTTGGCTGGTTGGTTTGCCCTAACCATTTTCATCTTCTCCAGATTATTCAAAGTCATTATTTCTTCACTCCTTCAAGGACTCTTGCTGCATATTCCCTCCTTAGCCTTCACTACTGTAAGGTCCTCAGTTGGAGAGGGAAACACAGCTCACTGTGAGAGGCTTACATGAATCTGGTTTCTGGAAATGTCATTATTTTAGGAGGGAGCACAAGAGGGGGGGCAGGAAAATAGTTTAGATTTTTGTGGGGAAATGGAAAGCAAGAGGCAAAATAGAAGTTCTGTTCAGAAAAGAGGAAATTGGTGATAGGTTTGAAACATCGGTATGTGTTAATTTTGTTTTTTTTTTCTGCACGTGTCTTACTTCAGAGAGAGATCGGCTGCTCTGAACCAAGTTGTTTTGTTAACGAAGCACCGGTTTATCATAAGTGGCTGGGATGGGGCTGGATAAGGAGTAGGAAAAATGAGAAAAATAGCAACTTCTTACTTGCAAATGATAGAATTTCAGCTCTGCTTAGTGCATCTTTTATTCAGCAAATTATTGTTGCTCTCCTACTATGATGGTGACTTTGAGGAGGGATACAGAGAAAGGGTAAGGCATAGTCCCTGACCTCCACGTGCTTGTAGGGAGTGGGTCAGACAACTCAGTGATGGTACTTGGTGGTAGAGAAGACCACTGAACCTAGGCCTGAAAGACGAGTGGGATTTGAATTGGCAGAGAAATAGTAATAGCACACTCTGCGACTAAGAAATGCTTTCTGGTTGTGAGCTAGCGCTGAATGGTTGGTTTCAACAGAATTATGTAAGTGTGAGAATGAGAGAAAAGCTCAAGCAGTTCGGATGGGGTTCAATAGGCGTTTAAGAGCCACTGTAAGATCCTGGATGTGGAAATTACTCAGTAACTGTGATTAGGAGCAGACGTCTGGTAGTGGCGTGGGGGCAGATTGGCAGAGGCAGGAGTGTGAGTTAAGAGCCTGGCATGCCAAGAGCTTGATGTCAAGTGCAGAGATGGAATTGGCATAGAGTGGAGATCTAAGAGGCCTAGGAGATGCTCAACACATACACACTATTGATACTATGCATAAAATAAATAACTTATGAGAACATACTGTATCGCACAGGGAACTCTACTTAATGCACTATGGTGATCTGAATGGGAAGGAAGTCCAAAGGGAGAGGATACACGTGTATTATGGCTGATTCCTTTTGCTGTACAGTAGAAACTAACACAGCATTGTAAAGCAACTATACTTCAATAAAAATTAATTACAAAAATAAAAGACCTAGAAGAAAACCCTCTGGACTGAAAAATGGTTTGGTAGGGTTAATGGACAAAAAGGAAGATACAGCATAATTTAGATTTGAGCCTCAGGTGCTACTATACAAATCTGGACCAATAGACCAATTTGGCATTATCTGCATACTCTCCTCCTGAGTCATGGAGTCTGCACTGGAATCGAATTTTCTTCTGCTGGTTGAGCCAGTTATCATTCCGTCTTTCTTCTTTAAATATTTGCTCCATTTTAGATGGGATTCTCAGTGCATTCCCTTAGCTCTTGCTTCGGCTATGTGTTGACTTGTCCTTAAGTGATCCTCCAGAAGATGCTCCAATGAGTGAAAAGTCAAAGCTCTCACCATGATGGCATAAATAGAGGGGCAGTTAGGAACCTCTGTTAGGAGACACACAGGCTGGCTTCCTTTTCTGTCTTTGATACTGTGTTTGAGAGCTCTTGGATGAGTGAAGATCTACAGTGAATGCTGAGACCAGTGATCATGGGCTTCTCTGGTGGCTCAATGATAAAGAATCCACCTGCCAATGCAGGGAACACGGGTTCGATCCCTGGGTCAGGAGGATCCCCTGGAGAAGGAAATAGAAACCCACTCCAGTATTCTTGCCTGGGAAATCCTGTGGACAGAGGGGCCAGGCAGGCTACAGTCTGTGAGATTGCAAAGAGTCAGACACAACTGAGAGACCAAACAACCACCACCAGTGATCATGGAGGAGGGAAGGGGAGAGTATAAGGCTGGCCCAGTTCCATGTTAATCACTTGGTCGTTTGCTCTGTTCTGGCCCATGAGCTCTGGGTGTTTGTGTACCAGGTGGGCCTGAGCTGGTAGGGTCTGGATGGATGGCACAGGCAGACATCTTGGCATATTTATGCCCTTCCTTTATCCATCTTCTGATAAACCAACTCAGTGCTCTAACGATCACAGGGCACTTATTCCAAATGCACCCCTTTCCCTTCAACACACTCAAACATAGACACATACACACACATGCACGTGCCCACATGAAGCAAATACTTTCTCACTAGACATTTAATAAAAATGAAAGTCACTAAATTTGCATTATCAGCGCATTCCAAGGCATAATCAGAGCAGGTCTGCTGATGCCAGGTATCTGACCACTAATTGGTAGCCCATATGGCCTAGGACCTTCCTGCTGGCAACACATGCCCTTGGCTTCATGGACATTCCTAGCGTATTCCAGATATAAAAGTTCCTGGTGAGAAGTTTCAAGTACTTTCCATTAAAATTGGGAAATTGAGCTTAGGCACACATTCATCAATTTTGGTACAAATTAGTTTACATTTCAGTAATTCTCTTTTGTTGTTGATCATCAGGTCTGTCTGGCTTAGTAATCCATTTCCCTGAAATAGGGTGACATTTGTGGACAAGTGGTTACCCAAGTCCTTTGGCTCAGGCTGGAATTCTCTTCTCATTTTCTGCTCCCTTGGGTCTTGTCCCATTTTTTCTTCCTGATGGTTTCTGTGTGGAAATAAGTCCTCCATCATTTGTTCTGCATTTTTCCTATTTTCTTGTTGGCAGAACTCAAGTGTGTTATTTGGTAGCTTTAATCCATGAATTCTTCTTGTCCTTCTTTGTAACCTAGTTTACTTTATGTTTAAAAATGAATTAAAATTATAATTGTAATAAAGGCTAATTAGTTTGGGCAATGTGACAGGTTCCCCAAAAGGAATTTCTATGACTGATCTTGTTTTGTTTTCTCCACTTAGCTATGTGGTAGATACTGTTTTACTTATATTTCCAGTTGAGAAAACAAACACAGGCTTAGAGAGTTTAAGGAAAGTGCCTAAGGTCTCCTATGTATTAAGAGTAGGACCAGCATTCAAATTCAGGGCCACGAGCTATAACTATACCAGCACACTTATGGATGATTCACATTTGAACTGTAAATAATAGAGGTATGTCTCAAAGTTATTTGAAAATTATAGCATATGACACTGTCAATGTACATACTCATCTCTACCTGCCAAAGAGTTAGTCTAATAATGAACGAGAAACTAAAGTTGTTGGCTAAATTAATCAAAAGTTCTGCTTAAAATTTTAAAGGACCTAAAAATTGAAAAGAATATAGGATGCTTGGTTCAGCAAAGTTTTTTGAATTTGCCCATGATTATTTCAATGCTTTTTAGGAATTCAAGTATTAAGTTATTAAAAAAAATTTTTTTTTCCATTTCTGTCATGCCCTTTCTTGGTTGGCATGCCACATACAAACATCATCTGCCTTAACCAAAGGTTAATCCAGCAAACACTAAAGTAATTTATATTTACAAATGAGCAGTAGCCATTGAAAATCACAGCCAGTTCCCCACAACACTGATGACTCGCTAATATGACACGTCTTTTCTAGCAATTGTGGGAATCTCAATACTGCCTGTGTCGGGCTCAAAGGAAGCATTGTTCTACAGCCAAGTGTGGCACAGCAGCCAGGCTTCTCTGTAGAATGTTGAGTGGGAATTCTTGATACCCTCTAAAAATGTCATAATTCTAGTATTTGAAGACTAAATTTTTCATCGCTCTCAAAAGTTAACTTGGTAGATTGTTGGGAGGTGGTGCTTTGTCATATAGTAACATCAGACTCTGGTAGAGAGACTTGTTATTCATCAATTGGGACTCAACAAGTGTCTTACTGTTTATGTCACTTCATGTCCTATCGGTAAGACCTGTTGGTCTAGTATTTTGGCCAAAAGGGATGGGGAAGGAGGTAGGAGTTTAAAGCTGATTAGTTTAAATATTTATGTAGAGAAGAGTGAGGATCCTATTAATATTAACCCTTTATCTTTGTAATAAGCAGTCGAATTTAAGAAATATTTCATCAACTTGAGTTTGATTTAAGCACCCGTAAGTCTGGTAGGTGTGGTGTGGTTACCAGCATCAGTATTTTCCAAATAGTTCAGTTCAGTCACTCAGTCATGTCTGACTCTTTGTGACCCCATGGACTGCAGCACGCCAGGCTTCCCTGTCCATTACCAACTCTCAGCTTGCTCAAACTCATATCCATCGTTGGTGATGCCATCCAGTCATCTCATTCCTCTGTCATCCCCTTCTCCTCCTGCCTTCAATCTTTCCTAGCATCAGGGTCTTTTCCAGTGAGTCGGTTCTTCACATCAGGGGGCCAAGTACTGGGGTTTCAGTGTCAGCATCAGTCCTTCCAATGAATATTCAGGACCGATTTCCTTTAGGATTGACTGCTTTAATCTCCTTGCGGTCCAAGGGACTCTCAAGAGTCTTCTCCCACACCACAGTTCAAAAGCATCAATTCTTCAACAGAATGAAAACCACAATCACAGAAAACTAATCAAACTGATTACATGGACCCAGCCTTGTTTAACTCAATGAAACTATGAGCCATGCGTGCGGGGCCAGTCAAGACGGGTCATGGTGGAGAGTTCTGACAAAATGTGGTCCACTGGAGAAGGGAATGGCAAACATTCAGTATTCTTGCCTTGAGAACCCCACGAACAGTATTTGCCGAATAGTGAAGTGAAAGTCACTCAGTTGTGTCCGACTCTTTGCAACCCATGGACTATATAGTCCGTGGAATTCTCTAGGCCAGAATACTAGAGTGGGTGGCCTTTCCCATCTCCAGGGGATCTTCACAACTCAGGTATTGAACCCAGGTCTCCCGCGTTGCAGGCAGATTCTTTACCAGCTGAGCCGCAAGGGAAGCCCATTTGCCATAAGCAACTTGTCCAGCATCATACTTAAGAACTACTCTCCCTTTTGAATGTTACTCCTCTTCTTTTTGTTGTCGTTGTTTAGTCGCCCAGTTGTGTCCGATTCTTTGCGACCTCATGGACTGTAGCCCACCAGGTTCCTCTGTCCATGGGATTTCCGAGGCAAGAATACTGGAATGGGTTGCCATTCCCTTCTGTAGAGGATCTTCCTGACCCAGGGATCGAACCTGCATCTCCTGTATTGGCAAGTGGATTCTTTACTACTGAGCCACCACAGAAGCCCTCTCTCCTTTTTGCTGGTGGGATAAAGTTTAAACTTATTAACTAGCCATATAAAGTCCTTCATAATTTAATCTGGTCCTCACCTACTTTTTAAGTTCATTCTCCTGTGTAAACTAACGCATGCTTATTTGCCATGTATATTTTGCCTTCTCGGAGTACTTGTGGCTCTGTTCATTGTGTTCAGGGTTACTCAAATTTAAAACTTAATGGACTAGAAAATTACCAAAGAAATTAAGCAGTGGACATTAATAAAGTGGATAATTTTGTATTCTGGCAAGTAAGGAAATTCTAAAATACCACCATTTCATTAAAGACTTTACTCATTACCATAAAAATGTATAAAAGACAGGGACGTCCCTGGATGTCCAGTGGTTAAAACTCCATACTCCCAATGCAGGGATAGAGCGGGCACAGGTTCAATCCCTTTTTGGGGAACTGACATCACACATGCTGTGTGGTACGGCCAAAAAAATAAAAATAAAAAATAAAATTTGAAGTAGAAAGGACATAATCTCAGGAAAAACAGGCTGCTAATTAAAGTAATATATGAAAGCCTCATTCATTGCCTGTATTTTCCTCATTTTACCAGAGTTGGTTGAAAAAAATGTTCTGGACTGGCCCTGGCCTGTGGAATTTAGGAGCTTGGTGCTTTTGTACATGCTGTTTTCTTGGTCAGAAAATCTCTGTTTTTCTCATGCTTCAAGCCTTTGGTCTGTCTGGCTAAATCCTCTTAGTCCTTCTATTCTCAGCTTACGCGTTGACCTTAGAAAATCTTTTTCCATCTTCCTCCACCTATTCTTTGCCACACAACCCAGCCCCTCAGTTATCTCTCCTCAATGGTGTTCTGTGCATCCTCCTCCAGACACTGATAAATGGTGCTGAGGTTGTTTATTTGCTGCTGTCTCTTGAAAAAGACTGTGAGATATCAGGAGACAGAGACCCATCTTATTCACCTTCATTCATAAGGTTTAGCATACAGTCTTTGCACACAGTGTGAAATAAGCATTTAATCAATGAATAAGTGAATGAATGAATGCATGGCTATCTGGGTACCCTTTATGCCCTTGGCTTGTGTCTTGTTCATCTTTTGTGACCTGCAATTTCCAGCACAGAGGATTTATTCAAACAAACACAAGCACTCATTGAACTGAATTAATTTATGGATTTTTGACCTCATCAGTTCTCCTATTTTTCTTTGTCAAGGAAAACTAATTACATTCTCCATTATCAGAGTGTCTGGGAAAAGTCTGCAGCTGCTGTCTAGAGTACTTCCACAGGCCATAATGCTTCTGTCAGCTTTTCTGGTCAGTTTGTCTTTTTCTTGTAGTCTGTTCACTTTTGGTTCACTATGTCAGTGATCACATTTTTATGTATTTTTATGGCAAAGGAATGTTAAGACATGCTATAAGGGAGGTATGGAGAATATTTAGCATTTGTTGTAGTCTGATCTTTCTAAATCCACATGGGCTTATGATACTTTTCCTTTTTGTTATTATTCCTTCAAAAAATACATACCTTTTTTGCCTTTTAAAATGTATGTCAAAATAATTTATCCAGAAAGGATAGCCACAGCTTGTCTTGAGATTCAGTAGTGACACAAGCCCCCTCTTTTGGGGACATACAGTCTCTAGGCAGTAGGAGGTCCTGGGCTGAGCACTTTCCCCACTCACAAGATGACTTTAACTCATGTTATTTCACTGACTTGCTCGGTCACAGTGGGACCCATTCATCGACCCTTCTCACAGAGATACTCCATGTAAACAGCAAATGACTGAGAGTTCTTCTCTAAAGTTGTGCAGCCACAGGAAGCCCGGGCTTCACTCTGGGCTTGGGTCTGTGCCTTGGAAGAAACATTTGCTCCTCTTCTTGAAACTCTCTTCCTTTGCTTCCCATGGCATGCCCTTTTGTTATGAAAATACCCCTACTTTATATTGTCAGAATAATAATAATCACAACAACTTATGAGCACTTCCTATGTACTAAGTACTTTATATGTCTTATTTACAATCTTTTCAATACTTGTCAACTAAAATTTCCCCATTTCATCAATGAGAAGATTGAAAACAAGAGTGTAAAGTAGTTTGGCCAAACTCTGCAGTAAGTGGCAGAGTTAAAGCTGTGTGATCCCAAAGCCTCTGTTTTTTCCAGCACTGTGCCTCCTTCTTCATCAGGTGACCTGGGTTTTCTGCTTAATTCTTGTAAAGAGAGATAAAGTACCTGACTATGGGATTGTATGGAGAAGGCAATGGCACCCCACTCCAGTACTCTTGCCTGGAAAATCCCATGGATGGAAGAGCCTGGTAGGCTGCACTCTATGGGGTCGCTCAGAGTCGGACACGACTGAGTGACTTCACTTTCACTTTTCACTTTCATGCATTGGAGAAGGAAATGGCAACCCACTCCAGTGTTCTTGCCTGGAGAATCCCAGGGACGGGGGAGCCTGGTGGGCTGCCGTCTCAGGGGTCGAACAGAGTCGAACACGACTGAAGAGACTTAGCAGCAGCAGCAGCATGGGATTGTGTCGAGAACTAAATGAGGTAGCATATATTTGAAAGGACTTGGCATAGTGTCTTGTGCCTCATAAGAACTGAATGCTTTTCTTGTGGTGGTGGTTCAGTAGCTAAGTCGTGTCCAACTCTTGCGACCCCATGGAATGTAGCCCGTCAGGCTCCTCTGTCCATGGGATTCTCTAGGCAAGAATACTGGAGTGGGTTGCCATTTCCTTCTCCAGGGGATCTTTCCAACCCAGGGATTGAACCTGGGTCTCCTGCATTGCAGACTGACTCCTATATTGCAGGTGGATTCTTTACTGACAGAGCTGCATAGGAATGCTTTTCTTAATTCCTTCTTTTTTCTCTATGTCTTCCTTTCTCCATTAGTCCAACCTTGACCCCCAATTTTAGATATCTCCTGATGGTCCATTCTAGATTTGTTCTCTTTTGTAGCTCTTGACGTGATATTGTTAGTGTTCTCAGGTTGAGTGTAAGGAATGTGACTGTGATTCGTTCCTTCATTATTAGTAGAATCAAATAAAAGTACTAGGAACCAAAGTTCGAGCCTTGGGACATAACCACATTTAGGTGATGGGAGGAAGAAGTGCTATTTTGTCAGGAAAGAGAGAAAAAGCAAATAGGAGGTGGTTAGGTGGGTTGATACACTGTTTTGGATATCCAGGGCAGAGAAACTTACAAGAAGAAAGCAGGTGGTCAACAGTGTTAAATGCTGGAGTGACCAGAATGAGTAAGGAATGAGGAAAGGCTATCTGACTTGGTTTGCTCATTTGGATATATTTGAAGACATTAGAGAGGGTAGTTTCAGTCAAGTTGATGCACTGGAGGCAAGTGAAAAGATTAATGAAGAAATAGAAACAATGAGTGCATTGAGATGTTTTGTTTGTAAAAGACTTCAGAGAGATTTTAGCATATCTTAAAGAAGGAGGCATTTTGGGGGGAATTTTTCTTCTGTTAAGGACAAATATAAATATTTTTATGGTCAAAAGCTAAGGACTTAGATAAGAAGGAGCCTTGGAAGAAGCTGGAGGCAGGGGGGTAAGTGATTAGTCAATCTAAATCAATTTTAAAGAAAATCTGAGAATATGGTCTTAAGATCACAGAAAGAAAAAAATTATTACTTACACTTTTCTCAGTGTGGATGTATTGCTTTTTAAATTTCAATTTCCTATTTGTCCTTTTAAATATTTTTCAGATTTTCTATAACAAGCATTTATTAGCTTAAATTTGTAAAAGCTCTAAAAATTAATCAAATTTAACCTGATAAAGTAACAAAATGGTAAATATAAATACATAATGTGAATGAATAAAAATAAATTTGACAAATGTGATAAATTGATAAAATAACAAAAATGATAACTTTCAGAGCACTAAAAAGGTATAGAAACATAGAAGATAAATAATAAAAGTCCCTACATATCCTAATAGCCCATTTCTATTTCTTTAAAGCAACCATCATCAGAATGATTTTCCCTGGCAGCCTTTTAGTTTTATACACATATGTTTTCAAATCAGAAAACATTATTGACAATCACCAGTAAAGAAGCTAAACTGGAAAAGGTTAATACCACTTGGCTTCTGGTTTTCTGACCTATCTTGAAAGACTAATAAATAATAATAGAAGAATATAAATATGAATAAACTTGTAAGAGTGAATAAAATGGAAGAGGAGACAATAGCAGACAAAAGACATCAACACAATTTTTGGAGATAAGAAGCAGATGGCCCAATCACGTCTGACAACATGTAGAGTACAGAAATTTGAAATACAACAGGGTAACCCAGCAAGAAGGAAACCAGTTTATGTTGCAGAATTCCTGATAGACTCAGCACTTAGAGGTGAGTGCCAATGACACTAAAAGCAGGAAGATTGATTGAAAGTGTTCCTGAT
Source organism: Bos mutus (assembly GCF_027580195.1). Classification (NCBI taxonomy): domain Eukaryota; kingdom Metazoa; phylum Chordata; class Mammalia; order Artiodactyla; family Bovidae; genus Bos; species Bos mutus. Next base: position 86,901,170 of record NC_091621.1, on the reverse strand, counting down.
CTCCCCTTGCCCACAGACACAAGGAGCTGCCTTTGTCCATGTGTCAGACGACTAGAGATGAGACAGAGAGGCTGTGCACCTGGTACATCAGCTGAGAACAGGGGAATTAAGAGAAAGGTTGTATTCTGGAGTGAGATATCAGCCTCCTCTTTTCACTTAGCTCCTAGAATGTTATCAACCAGGCTTATGTTGATTGGCCAAGAAGTTCGTTCTGGTTTTTCCATAGTATCTTTTTGGCCAGTGAACCTTTTGGCCAGTCCAATAACATCAAGAAATTGGAAGATTCCTCAATGGGAAAACTGACTAGTAAAAGAGAAAAAGATGTGGATACTGACATTTAGGGATCCTCTCATGAAATGACTGGGTCCCTATTGGATCATACTCTGATGAGGCTCAGCAGTTGGTAATTACACACAAAGATCTTTTATTCATCACTTTAGTACATTATTTTTAACTGTAAACATGTATAAATCTGTAAATATTTTTAGAAAATCTCTAACATGAAAGAGACCAGTGTAAACCAACAGGAAAAACATACATGAAACAAACGATAAGGAAGCAGAAGAATATATAACAAATGATACGGTTATGAGTCTCACAAATTACATTGCATTAACAAAGGTTAGGAAGCTATGAACAAAACTTTCTGAAGACCAGAAAGAACTTTTTGATATTAAAAATGTGGTAGTGGAAATTAAAAGTTGAGTAGGTGAATTTGTAAAATAACGTTTAGAAAATAATATCATCTCGAAATAGGAAAGAAAAATAAGACAGTGAAAAAATGGGGAAACGGTGAGACGTTTGATATAGAAAGAGAAGTGTAGAAGAAAGGGAAGGTAAAAGTTACTAAAGACATAATATAAGGTTGTTTCCAGAACTGAAGGACGTGCTTCCTGATTGCAAGGGAATACCAAGTGTCTAGTACAGTGAATGCAAAAGACCTATCCAAGCCATATTATTGTGAAATTTCAGAATCCCTAATTTAGGATCTTAAGAAGATGAAAAATGATTAAAATCAAATGATTAGAGATAAGAACAATCCCACATTTCTCAACAAAAACACTGGAAGCTAGAAAACATGGATAATGCCTTCAAAATTTGAAAAAAAAATTCTAAATTGTAATTTTACACCCAGCCAAACTAAGTAAGAGTGTTTTCAACATTCAAAGAGTCAAAAATGTACTTTGCTGCACTGCTTCTCAAGAAAGAAATAAAATATATGCTATACCCAAATAAGAAAGTACTAAAAAAGAGAAAATATGGATAAAGTAACTGAACAATACAATACAGAAAAGAGGTGAAGGCAGTTTTCAAGATGACATGTGTTTATCAGAGCTAGAAAGAATGCAGCCCAGATTGGAACTAGAGGGCAAAGGGCTCCAGAAGAGATGTTCCCAAGAAAAAAAATCAAACTGACTGATTTCTTGATGTGTTTGACCACATTGACAAAAATTTACAGTTCTTTGAAGAATTAGAAGGGGAATTATTGGAAAGCGCATGTTATTAATAAATGAAGCTAATGAAAAAAGTTAGGCAATATTTAACTCCAGGAAGAGCAAATTTTAGAAAGCCTTCAAGACAGGAAATACAGTGATAATACTCAGCTATTAAATCATACTTAGAGACTCATAATACTGTAATAATGTTGGTTAAGTTAAATAGTTTATGTAATTCTTTAGGGAATGTGGAATGAAGAGAAGTCTGTGCATGTTAATTTGGGGTGGGACTGAAAAGTGACATCTTCATCTTCCATAGTTCAGTTAGTTGATAGTACAAATAATTAGAAAATAAAAATAGCATTATTTGAATGGTAGTCAGAAATAGGAATACCATTGCTTTTTAATCTAGACATCTTTGTGAAGAATATGAAAGGGAACATTTGTTTTTGTTGCCTTATAGTAGCTTAAGCTCTGTAACTATTTTGTGTAACAATATTTTTTTGAATCAAGAGGAACCTCATTAGTATAGAATTTAAAGTAAATACTTTGAAAAATTTATCCCAGGAAAACAATCATGTGTATGTTTACAAATCTAATAATGCGAATGTTTACCACAGTGTTGTATATAGCATCAATAAATTATAAGCAGACTAAATTCCCATTTCTAAAGGGCAACTACTGAGCATTTTGTTTACTGCTGTGTCTGAAATCTTTGATGCATGGTAGGTACTCCATAAATATTTGTTGAGTATTTACTGACTAAGGGAGTAATTGACTTAATGCATAGGAAAAATGCACACAAAAATCTATTAATAGTGATTCTCTCTCCCTGGAGGGATAATGTTTTTTTGTATTTCCCTCAGTTGAATGCAGTCTTGTTCACCTCTAAGCAGTGAAAGCATTGAGTAGGCTTATCTGGTCTCTAGTTTGCAGCTTTTTTTTGTCTTTTATTGACAAACTAAAAATGTTTTTTTTTTCCCTTTAATCTATCATTTTTCCTTCTCTTTTTCCAATTGTTTCTTTATCCACTCTATCAAATGACTCATTCCATCTACACTTGTAATATCCTTTATTTTCTCAGTGCTTTTAGCTTTTAAAAGTCATCTCCACTTTTGTTTCCATTTTTAAGCATATGCTTCTCCTTAACTGTTGCTGTCAACTCTCTCAATGCTTTTCTATGTAGATAGGGTCAATGATATCCACAAAACAATTCAAAATTGAGTACGAATGTAGTGAACCTAGCAACAAGAAGAGGGATAATAGATAGATGAAATGAAAATGCCTGCCTGATTGTTTTCACAACATGTTGCAGGTAAACTGAGTTTATACGTTTGACCTGGACAACAAGGTGTATTCTCATCTATGGAAGTTTATAGAGTGGACAGTTAAAAATAGATACTAGTCATGCAAATAGCTGACTTGTTTGTGGTTTGATTTGATATAAAGAAAATGTAACTCTAACTCCAAGGAGAAACCAGCTAACACATCCCTATGTCTCTCTTCCTTTAACCATACATTAAATGGAAACTAGATAATGGTCAATTGAAGGTTGTTGACAACCTGAATGGCTGATATTCTGTACTGAGTAAAGAGAGACCCATATGTTTTGGACAAGCAGGTGGCACAGTTAATATTCTGGTAAGAAAACTGAGAATCCCTGGTTTGTGTTGTTGCACAGAATTCCATCCTGTGAAAATGGGTCATAATGCAAAAGCCAAAATTTTTATCAGAAAATAATTTTGAACATGTTCAAATACCAGAATGATTATTCACTGAAATGCCAGGTGTGTGTGCCATAAATCATAGAAGAGACAGCCATGGTCTGGAAAAATTTTAGGACTAATGCTCCAGTCCTGCACTGAAGGCAAAGCTGAGGTGAATCCAACAAACTTGACTCCTGGGCTTGAACTTCTAAAATTTACCACTTAGGTCATCTTATGTTTGTTGGTTCAGTTTCCTAGTTTAGAAAAATCTGTATAGTTTGGAAGACTTACGTGATTTCCATCACATTTGTCTCCTTTTCTACTAACTCCTTGCCACCTACATTTGTAATATCCTTTATTTTCTCACTTCTTATCTTTCACAGATAATAATCTCAGACCTAGGCCTTACTATAATAAGAAAAGTGGTTCTGAAGAGAGATGTTTTTATTTTATTTTCAGCATAATGACTTACATGCATCATGAAAGGATTATCACAATAAGTTTACTGAGCATCCATCATCTCATAGCTACAACATTAAAGAAATAGAAAAAATATTTGTCCTTAGGATGAGAACTCTTAGGATTTACTCTTTTAATCTTTATATATATATCTGTGTTACTTATATTTATCATGTTGTACATTATATTCCTAATATTTATTTATCTTGTAACTGGAATTTTGTACATTTTGTACAATTGCCTTTTCCCCACTCCATCACCTCTGGAAACTGAAAATCTAATCTCTTTTTCTGTGGGTTTGTTTTGTTTTTGAAGTATAATTGACCTACAACACTATGTTAGTTCCTGTTATACAACATAGTAATGTGATATTTCTATACATTTCAAAATGCTCACCATGGTAAGTCTAGTTACCATCTGTCACTATACAAAGATATTACATAATTACTATCTTCCCCATACTGTACATTATTTTTAAAATTTTATCTTTTATTGAAGTATAGTTGATTTACAGTGTTGTTTTAATTTCAGGTGTACAGCAAACTCAGCTACATACATATATATATACACACACACATGTGTGCATGCTCAGTTGCTTCAGTTGTGTCCAACTCTTTGTGGCCCTATGGACTGTAGCCTGTCAGGCTCCTCTGTCTATGGGTATTCTCCAGGCAAGAATACTGGAGTGGGTGGAGTAGGTTGCCTCTAGGGGTCTTCCTGACCTAAGAGGGTTCTTTACCCCTTGTGCCACCTTGGAAGCCCATATATATACATAAGTACATATACTTAAGATTCTTTTTCCTTATAGGTTATTATGAAATATTGAGTATAGTCTCCTGTGCATACAGTAGACCCTTATTGATAATCTGTTATATGTACAGCAGCCCCACACTGTACATTTCATACCTGTGGCATTTATCTTGTAACTATGAATCTGTACATCTTAATCTCCCTCACCTATTTCTCTCCTTTGCTGACCCCCTTTCCCTCTGGCAACCACCTGTTTGTTCTCCATATCTATGAGTCTCTTTCTATTTAGTTACATTTGTTCATTTGTTTTTATATTCCATATCTAATTGAAATAATACAGTATTTGTCTTTCTCTGTCTGACTGATTTCACTTTTAGCATAATACATTCTAGGTCCATCCATGTTCTCACTAATGACAAGATTTCACTTTTTATGGTGGAGTAATATTCCATTGTTAGAGAAGGAAATGGTATTATTTCCAGCTCTGGTATTATTATTGCCTGGTAAATCCCATGGACAGAGGAGCTTCATGGGCTATAGTCCATGGGGTTGCAAAAGAGTTGGATGTGACTCAGCCACTACACAACAACAGTGTTCTGTTATATATGTACACTGCATCTTCTTCATCCGTTTATCCATCAATGAGCACTTAGGTGCTTCCATATCTTGGCTAAACCCTTGGTGCCACTGGACTCTCAGTATGAGAAACACTTCCTGCCCACACCTGAGGAGCTGGGCCTCCTGGCCCCACTGCAGGCTCCAGGCTCCAGCCTGAACCGACCTCAGGAGGGGAGAGGGGAGCTCCTTTGACAGATGAAGACATAGAGGCTCAGAGCTGAGTCACTTGCCCGGGGACACCCAGCCAAGGAAGAGCTAAGACTAAAGGACCCCTACCGAGAAGGGCCTGGCCCTACAGGGAAAATGTGGATGGATGAGGGAGCAAAGGAAAAATACGTGATATCCAGAGTGGCAGCTACTCCCCAGATCTGTCCTGCTGCTATAACAGAACTGTAGTTGGATGTACTCCCAGCCTCCCTTGCAGCTAGGTGTAACCATGGACTGAGTTCTCACAGGTGAAACATAAGCAGATGTGACATGTGCCAACGCTGGGTCTGGGTGGGGGCTCTTCCACATTCCCTTCCCTTTCCCATGAGCTGGAGCACTGATGTGCCCTGTGATACAGCTTTGGCCACACCCAAGGTGAAGGCAGCTCAAGAAACAGAAAGAAAACAGAGTTTCCAAGTGATCCCATCAGTTCAGTTCAGTTGCTCAGTCGTGTCTGACTCTTTGTGACCGCACGAATCGCAGCACGCCAGGCCTCCCTGTCCATCCCATAGAAGTGTCCAAAGAAATAAATTGTTTTCTCTTTTTAGATAGCTGCTGTGGCTTGAGATCTTTTTGTTACAGCAACCACATCTATTTAACTCTCACTGACTCAAACTTTGCTTCTAGCAGAGTCAAGCCCTCCACTTCCCACCAGGAGACAGTGAGGTGGTTCTGGGTCAACAACACACACACTCACACTGTCCGAATGCTTAACATTTATAGCTTTTAGAATTGGTGTTTTCATTTTTCAGATAAATGCCCAGGAGTGGAATTGCTGAATCATATAGTGGTTCAGTTTTTAACTTTTGGAGGAATCTCCATACTGTTTTCCATTGTGGCTGCGTCGGTTTACATTCTCACCAACAGTGTACGAGGGTTCCGTTTTCTTCGTATCATTGCCAACACTTGTTATTTGTTGTCTCTTTGATGATAGCCATTCTGACAGATGTGAGGTGATATTTTATTGCAGTTTTGATTTGCATTTCTTTGATGATTAGTGATGTGGAGCATCTTTTCATGTGCTTGTTGGCCATCTGTATGTCTTCTTTGGAAAAATGTCTGTTTAGGTCCTTTGCCTGTTTTTTAATCGAAATTTTTAATGTTGAGTTGTATGTGTCCTTCGTGTATTCTGGAATTCAACCCCTTATCAAATATATTTCTTGCAAATATTTTCTCCCATTTAGTAGGCTGCCTTTTTGTTTCACTGATAGTTTCCTTTCCTACGTAAAACACTTTTTTTTTAGTGTGATGTAGTTTCATTTCCTTATTTTAGCTTTTGTTTCCTTTGTTTAAGGAAATATTGCTTAAGACTGATACTGAAGTGCTTAGTGCCCATGTTTTCTTCTAGTCATTTTTTGGTTTCAGGTCTACATTTAAGTCTTTAATCCATTTGTAGCTTATTTTTTATATAGTGTGAGCAAATAGTCCAGTTTGATTCTTGTGCATGTAGCTGTTCAGTTTTCCCAACACCATTTAATGAAGAGGCTGTCTTTTTCCCATTGTTTATGCTTACCATCTTTGCCATAGACTAATTGACCAACCTAGATACCATATTAAAAAGCAGAGACATTACTTTGCCAGCAAAGGTCCATCTAGTCAAGGCTATGGTTTTTTCAGTAGTCATGTATGGATGTGAGAGTTGGACTGAGAAGAAAGCTGAGTGCCGAAGAATTGATGCTTTTGAACTGTGGTGTTGGAGAAGACTCTCGAGAGTCCCTTAGACTGCAAGGAGATCCAACCAGTCCATCCTAAAGGAGATCAATCCTGGGTGTTCACTGGAAGGACTGATGCTGAAGCTGAAACTCCAATACTTTAGCTACCTCACGCGAAGAGTTGACTCATTGGAAAAGACCCTGATGCTGGGAAGGATTGGAGGCAGGAGGAGAAGGGGATGACAGAGGATGAGATGGCTGGATGGCATCACTGACTTGATGGGCATGAGTTTGGGTGAACTCCAGGAGTTTTTTTTTTTTGACAAATATGTATTGGTCATGTTTCAGATCTTAAGCTCAAAGGGGAATATATACATTTTTGTTTTATCAAAAAAACTTTGTATATCTAAAATATTTCATTAATATAAGCATCAGTGAAATATTAACTCATTCAATATTAATTAATATCACAAACCCAGACAGAAGAGAAGGAACTTGTTGCATGAGTAACAGAGCTACTATAGACCCTTGAGTAGTTAAATAACACGATGAAAGGAATATTCTGAAAACTAGTCTGCCTTGAGAATAAAGGACGATACAGACTGAGCCCTCAATATATATGTTGAATGCAGCACCTTAGGCCTGGATGGGTGAGGACTTGGACTGGAGATACCAAAAGTGGAAATGGATAGGACACCCTAGAAAGTTCCACAAGAAAATGTTAAAGAGTTGGTGAAGATTCAGTGAAAACCACAGAAAAGAATGGAAAAAGGAGAACAAAGAACACCCTCTGTGAGATGCTGTGCAAGGGCCTCGGAAGCAATTACACCACACGATTACCAGACTGCACACAGCTAAGTGTGGACACCAGGAAAATGGCATAACTAGTAACAGAAGTAGAGTAGCCATGAGTCACGAAACAATGGGGAAAATATTCATCGGTTTTTGACATCATGGAAAGATAAATATTTAAGTAAAGATGCCTTACTAACAGCTTCAAATATGGGATGGAAACAGGCCCAAGTCAGAGCTGGAGAGGTGAATTTTTCCGTCAACTACACAGAGATTAACTGAAGTCATAGATGTGATGTGCTGACCAGAAGAATAAGTGAAGAAGTGAGCCAGAAGCCACGGCTCTGAAGGGCACTCAGAACTGAGAAAAAGAAAAATTAGAAGAAACAGGTGGTCAGAGAAACAGACACACAAAAGAACCCAAAGAGCTCTGCTTTGGGAAAGCAGAGAGAAGAGGGCGTGAAGGAGGACGGGATGACAAGGTCACATGCTTGGGAAGGCTGAAGAGGAAAGGCCACCAAATGTGGCAAGGTGACCCGGTGACGTCTCAAACCACCTCAGGAGACTGGTGCAGGTGGAAGCCAAATGCAGGCAGACAGGTAACAGAAGGATGTGAAATCAGAGGCTGGAATAAAAAATGTGATTTAAAAACAAAAGACCAAAAGAAGGCAGGAGAAAGCATGGACTGTACATGGAGGGAAAGGCACAGAAGTAGTTGAAAACGTCATGCAAGTGAAAGTGTTAGTCCCTCAGTCATGTCCAATTCTTTGTGACCCCACAGACTGTAGTCTGCAAGGCTCCTCTGTCCATGGAATTCTCCAGGCAAGAATACTAGAGTGGGTTGCCACGCCCTTCTCCAGGGGATCAAACCAACTGGTAAATCCTCTAACACTGCAACAATGTCTTCTCTTGTTTTCCAGAACCTCCTTTAAATACAGGACAGTTGTGTTATTCAGCTTGATGATGGCCATGGACTCTTTGTCATAAGCACTTCCACTTCCATCTTCCTTTAGCCCATATATACAAGACACATCAATTACAACATCAATCATGTCACAGCAAAGTTCATACGACTGCATATCCACAGGAGAACTGTCTGTTGCAATGTAGATTTTGCTGACAACATCGAAGAGAAAAGCTTTTTCAATACCTGAATTTGATATAAAGATATTTAATAGGTTTTCCAAGGTCGGTAGCTGTAGGATAAGTTTCTGCACCACCTTACTAAAGGCTTCAAATATTGAATGGTCATAGATACTAGTCAAATAAAAGCTAAGGTGGAGTTTTTCTAGCCCAGCATCTGCAAGGTCATCATTGGCCCTTTGATGAATGTCCCTCTGTGTTTCTATTTTGTGATCATCAGACAGACCATCAACTTTGTGAATAAAAACCTCAAAATTCATGTCTGGGTTACCTTTGTAGGCTTTAGAAACAGTAATGTGAAGTCTTGTTAAAGCCTCCATGTAGTCATCCTGTGCATCAATGACATATATCAATGCTCCTGTTCCTCTGAAGATCATCTCGTAGTCAAAAGTTGGGTCAAAAAAGTCCATTTGCCCAGGAAAATCCCATATTTGGAAATTCACAAAGGAGCTATTAGAAATGTCATCTTTGTAAATCTTGTTGGTACTTTCCAAAAAGAGAGTCTCATTGGGTGACATTTTATGAAACACCACCTTCTGGATGGAGGACTTGCCGCTGCGCCGGAGGCCCATGAGCAGAATCCTCGGCTTGGAGCTGTCAGCGCCCCCCGGGCCACAGCCTCCTCTGGCCCCCGCCCCAACCCCGCCGCCCGCGGCTGCCGCCTCCTCTTCCTCCTCCTCCACGCCGTAGCCGAAATCCTTTGGGAACGAATCCGCCACGCCATAACTGCGACAGGGAGGCCTGGCGTGCTGCGATTCATGGGGTTGCAGAGTCGGACATGACTGAGTGACTGAACTGAACTGAACTGAATTGATCATTTAAGTGTGGGTTTGTTTCTGAGCTCTCTATTCTGTTCCAGAGATGTGTATCTGTTTTTCATCAATGTTATGCTGTTTTGATTACTGTAGCTTTGTAATATAGTTTGAAATCAGGGCTACCTCCAGCTTTGTCCTTTTTTATCAAGATTGCTTTGTTTTTTGGGGTCTTTTTGTATTCCATACAAATTTTAGAATTGTTTGTTCTAGTTCTGTGAAAAACACCATTGGTGCTTTGATAGTGATTACATTGAGTCTGCAGATTGCATCTGGGTATATAGTCACTTTAACATTATTAGTTCTTCCAGTCCATGAACACAGTATATCTCTTACTTTGTGTCATCTTCAACTTCTTTTCATCAGTGTCTTACAGTTTTCCAAGTAAGTCTTTTATCTTTTAGTTAGATTTATTCTCAAGTATTTTATTCTTTTTGATATGATTGTACATGGAATTTTTTCTTGATTTCTCTTTATGATAATTTATTTTAGTTATTAGAAATGCAATAAATTTTTGTTTATTGATTTTGTATCTTGCAACTTTGCTGAATTCCTTGATGAGTTCTATTAATTGTTTGGTGATGTCTTTAAGATTTTCTGTGTATAGTATCATGTCATCTGCAAGCAGTGACAGTTTTACTTCTTCCTTTTTGATTTGGATTCCTGTGATTTTTTTTCCCCTTGTCTAATTGTGGCTAGGAACAAAAAGAGGGGAAAAATCCAAAATAAGTTTGTGTAATAGATCTTCTCATACCTAAGTTTGATGTTAAATGATTATGAAAGGAGTCAAAGTTAGAGGGCTTAATCAAGTGAAATTTCTCTGGATAAGAGAGAGAGAGGTGATGGAGAAAAGGCCAGTTTTTGGATTCAGTTCAGTTCAGTCGCTCAGTCATGTCTGGCTCTTCACAACCCCATGGACTGCAGCATGCCAGGCCTCCCTGTCCATCACCAACTCCCAGAGTTTATTCAAACTCATTTCCATTGAGTTGATGACGCCATCCAACCATCTCATCCTCTGTTGTCCCCTTCTCCTCCCACCTTCAATCTTTCTCGGCATCAGGGTCTTTTCCAATGAATCAGCTTTTCACATCAGGTGGCCAAAGTATTGGAATTTCAGCTTCAACATCAGTCCTTCCAATAGTCTAGAGGAAATGATAGAATTGTACCCAGGGGAGAGATAGATATTGAAGTTTCTGTTGTGTGGCGACCCAGCCCCCTCCATTACAACTTCAATAAAATCCAAATATTTGTATGATTTTGGAGTTGGATTTATTCTTGGCAGTCTGTGGATGATGCCACAAGAAGTTTAGTGGTGAGTACAGATTCTGCTCCTTTCACTGGAGTAAAAGCCACATACACAATCTGACCTGATCCTCCTTCCATGAACCCCTCTCCCCAACCCACAGTCTAGCTTCGTTGGTTTCCTTCATGTTCTTTGAACATACCAGGGTCGCTCCTGCCTTGAGACTTTTGTACTTGTTCGTTCTTCCTAATGCTTTCTCTGGGATATCCTGGATATCTATATGACTTACTTTCCTCACCTCCATCTGAGTAAACTCAGTTACCCAGCGAGGACTTACTTAGCGCTCTGTTGAAAATCACACCCCACCCCTTACCCACATACTTTATTTATCATTTGTCTATCTTCTCTGTTAGAATTTACAAGGGCAAAGTATTCCCACCTCTCCTTTTCCCACCTCCCATTCTGGCTGTAGTGCCTGGGATAGCACTGGGCACATAGAAAATGCTCCATAAATATTTATTGAATGAATAAAATAATGAATGCTGGTCAAAGGAGTCTAGTCAGTTTCAGTTACCAAAAAAGCAAACAGGTGATTCTCAAAGGATAATATTAGAGTTTTTCTAGTTGTATAGATATATAAGCATAAGTAGGAAGATTGCAGGTAAGTGCTTATTGAGATTCTTCCTGGAAAAATTGATGCTCTTCAGTTCAAATAATCATATGTACTTGTTAAGCACATTACAGAACAAATATGTATTTAGGAAAACCAGATCACCTTTGAAATACTTGTTTTCCAAAAGTTCCTTTCTTAAAGTCTGCTCTGCCTGTGGTAGAGAAATGCAAATTACACGTGGCATAAATTGATTTCTCTTTGGAGTACTTTTTCCTTATTATGTAGTCATTTCAAATGTGAAGAATAAAATGCTGCTAAATAAAAGATTGCTTGCCATCTCAAGTAGTACGCAAGAGTTGTTTTTCCCTGTTTTTGTAGTCCTGGCAAATTATACAGAAGATTAATCTTTGAGAAGCTTTTTTATTATAACTGTGGAAAAGATTATTGTAAGCAGTAATCTCATGAAAGTAATTCTCCTCCACACCATTCAAGAGAATTTTGCAGAGAAATAAGATGAATACAGGTCTCTCCCCTATATTGAGGGGGTATTTTGAATCTCTTAGGTCAGGGATCTAAGCCATCTATGGGACCGTGCTGTGGACAGAAGATGTGGTCTCTGCCATAGAGATGGTATTGTCACCACCTGCTCCCGCGTCTGCTGCAGGCAGGGCCCTGCTGTTCGTTCACTTCAGAGCAACTTCTAGTGCTTGTTCCAGATCCTGGACTCTCAGTCAGTAGTGACTCCTGATTTCTAAACTCGCCTCAGAACGGGTAGTTTAAGACACAGATTTCTTTATGTTAGGGCAAAAAAAAAAAAAACAACTTCAGAGTGGTCCAAACTCTACCTGCCGTAATCTCTGTGAAATCTGTAATTTACATATATATAAAAAAGAAACTTGTCTGATTTCTCTTAGGCCATTAGATTCTTCACTTAAAGGAAGGCCCTCTTTTACAGGATTCTCTGTTTATCTTCTACTCTTAATGGAGTGAACACATAATTTATCATCCAAATAGGGACATATTTGGGAATGGAAGGGGGATAACTATTAATTATTATATCTAGAAAGCAATCATAACCTCAGATCATGGGAAACAAGCAGAATCATATGGTGCCTGACTGTTAAGGAGAATGAATACTTACGGAAAGCATATAATGTGCTAAGCATTTTATATATATTACTTCACTTTCAAAACCATCCTCTGATGTGGTTATGTGAGCACATTTTTAGCAATGAATCTGGGCTCTATGACGTTAACCCAAGGAGTTAACATATACTAATCTAAAAGGAATTTTATGAACTCAGTACAGTTTACAATAAGAACCATTGATTGAATGGAGGAAATGCATTAGATACACATATGGCCAAAAGCCAAATGTTAAAATCAATACTTGACTAAAGTCAGGTAGCGTTAGAATAGAAGGGACTTTTTGGAGGCAAGATTAAAATCTGAAAACTTACCTAACATTTTAGAAGTCAAATTTTGAAAGTTTGACAGTGGTGAAGGAAACAGAATTTACCGGCACCATTCACTGATGGAGCACTCCGGTGGTCCCTGTGCTGCAGGCCTGTAATCCCAAAGACATGCTCACTTTGATCAGAGTAATGTTTGTTAGTGCACAGTGTTAAGGAACTTTGGATTCACCCGTCATCGAACCTTAAAAATCCTGGATCTGCTGCTACTGAAAATGTTTACTCACCTGTAGCTACTGTTTTGTCAGGCTTTTGTTTTTTGGTCTCCATAGTCTAAAACTGTAAAGAATTGACTTCCTCAATTTGAATTTTGACCAGTGGGAACAAAATGTGCATTGAGGTTCTCTTGATTCTCTAACGTGTGTTTTTTTTCCTTTTCTTCCTACTTGTAATTTATTCATCCAGTTGATCAGCATATATTAAGCACTTATTTGGTGTAAGACAAAAGTCTTTGCCCTCAAGGAGTTTAAATCGTGGGACTTGGGGAGACAGACAATAAGTAAAACTATAGATAAAATGTATAACGTATAGGGACTTCCCTGGTGGTCCAGTCGCTAAGACTCCGTGCTCCGAGTGCAGAGGGGGCCTGGGTTCAATCCCTGTTCAGGAAACTAGATCCCACATGCTGCAACTAAGACCCGGTGCCGCTAAGCAAATAATTTTTTTTTTTTAAAGTATATAAATAGTGTTAAGTGCTTTTAAGAAGAATCAAGCAATTAAGAAGGATATGAGGAATTCTCTACTATGACTGGGTCATGATGATTTCTCATGATGTTTGTGGGGTTTTTTTATTTTCATGAAGTTTTTAGGGGCAGATTTGGCATTTGACAATCTTGCATATGAAGATTTCCCAACTATGGCTTTTTTTCCCTGAACAACTCACTCTCTAAATGTAATTAAATAACTAAAAATCAAATATAGTTCTTAAAGGTTATTTTTTTTTAATATTTTGAATGCTAGTATATCAACTAATTATACAAAGATTTGGATTTTCATGAAATTTCAACTCTGTTATACTGTCTTATATTATTATGTAGAATTTTGTAAGCATTTATTGGCAAAAAAAATGCAGTATTTTCCTTAAAATTATCGTCTAGGCACACTTAATATTTTCTTTAACTGACAGTTTATTCTCTTCTGTAATCAATAATCCTTCATAACTTTTGTATGTAAAATTAATCACCTTCACAATAAATTTATTATTACAGCATTTTCCTCTTACAGTATTAAAGATACATTGATTTATACTTCATCTGATGGCTAGAATTTCAATACAGAAAGCACATAAGGAAATCCTCATTCCATTTACTCCTAGGTTGCTTATAGAATTTTAAATTACACACTCAGTTATAAACATTATGGTATTTCCTGTTTGGGTTACTTCAATACCCTGTTTAGATATGATAATGAAGGGTGTGATCACACAAGCCTTTGTCACATACGTGTTCAGGAAGGCCAGAGATGGCATCAGATCAGATGTTTAGCTGAGTCTAAAGCTGAACTCTTTAGAGGTAGAACTCTTCTTCAAGTTTGCTTTCTCAAATTCAGTTCTTCCTCCGGAGGGGCACGATAGAGTCAGTCACTGGAATGGGAGCCTCCCAGCCTTCATCGTGTCTGGTGCCTAGAGCAATGAACATGGCATCTAAGAGATCTTAGCAGGGTTCACATTGCTTTGTTGTTCAGTCGCTCAGTTGTGTCTGACTCTTTGCAACCCCATGGACTACAGTACACGAGGCTTCCCTGTCCTTCAACATCTCCTGGAGTTTGCTCAAACTCAAGTCCATTGAGTCGATGATGCCATCCAGCCATCTCATCCTCTGTCACCCCCTTCTCCTTTTTGCCTTCAGTCTTTCCCAGCATTAAGGTATTTTCCAATGAGTTGGCTCTTTGCATCAGGTGGCCAAAGTATTGTAGCTTCAGCTTCAGCATTTGTCCTTCTAATGAATATTCAGAGTTGGTTTCCTTTAGGATTGACTAGCTTAATCTCCTTGCTGTCCAAGGGACTCTCAAGAGGCTTATCCAATACCACAGTTCAAAAGCATCAATTCGGCGCTCAGCTTTCTTTATGGTCCACCTCTCACGTCCATACATGACCACTGGAAAAATCATACCTTTGTCAGCAAAGTGATGGCTTTTCTTTTTAACATGCTGTCTAGGTTTGTCATAACTTTTCTTCCAAGGAGCAAGCGTCTTTTAATTTCATGGCTGCAGTGACTGTCTGCAGTGATTTTGGAGCCCAAGAAAATAAAGTCTGTCACTGTTTCCATTTTTACCCCATCTATTTGCCATGAAGTGATGGGACAAGATGTCATGATCTTAGTTTTTTGAATGTTGAGTTTTAAGCCAACTTTTTCACTCTCCTCTTTCACCTTCATCAAGAGGCTCTTTAGTTCCTCTTCACTTTCTGCCATAACTGGGTGTTATTAACTGAGTGATTGGGTTTTCACTCTTGTCTGTTACTCTCTCAGTCTTTCTGGCACAGTAAGCCAATATGGTCCTTTTGGCTTTGTTGATATGCATGGCTTTCACTGGTAGGCAATGAGAACCTGAGTGAGTTTTTAGCATGTGGCTCCTAATTACTTAACTTCACAAAGCAACTATAGCGTCAATTGGTAGGAGCTCTGCTGAAGCTTGAATTCAAATAATAAAAACCACTTGCATTTTAACTCCAATACTCACCTTACACTCAACTGGTAAAAATGAATAATCTGAAGATTTAAACTTGAACATAAAAATGGATTTACTTTTACCATTTTAACCCTGCAGTTTCATTGCCTGCCATAAAAATTGGGCTTCCTAGGTGACACTAGTGGTAAAGAACCAGCTTGCCAATGCAGGAGACATAAGAGACATAGGTTTGGTCCCTGGGTTGTGAAGATCCCTTGGAGGAGGGCATGGCAGCTCACTCCAGTATTCTTACCTGGAGAATCCCATGGACAGAGGAGCCCGGTGGGCTATAGTCCAGAGAGTCACAAAGAGTCAGACACGACTGAAGCAGCTTTGCTCGAAGGCATAAGAGAAGCAAAGAATAGGCAGCATCAGTGCCAAGCATGAAAAAGGGGGTGGGAATAAAAATTGCTAAACATTCTAAAAGCTGGTATGTGTCTTCTCTCCAGGATCACCTGTAGGATGGCAGGAGGTGAAGCTCAACTTTCTCTTCCCCCAAACCTAGCGGTGGTAAGCAAGATCTCAGTAAAAATCATTGCTACCACTACCCTGATTCCCACTCCTACTGCTGGGAGAACTATTTCCACTTCTGCTTTTGCTTCTGTGGTTATATAGCCATATGGCTGGTGAGCTCGTGGGGCCCTTCTCAGGCATGGAGGGTGAACACACTTTTACATTGTAGTCTTTTTTCAGCCACCCTCTAGACAATGGGCCTGACAGACGGAAGATGCAGAGGCACTCTGGATGGAAGATAGAGGGAAAAGTTCATAAC
Source organism: Bos mutus (assembly GCF_027580195.1). Taxonomy (NCBI): domain Eukaryota; kingdom Metazoa; phylum Chordata; class Mammalia; order Artiodactyla; family Bovidae; genus Bos; species Bos mutus. The sequence continues at coordinate 86,884,828 of NC_091621.1, read as the reverse complement.
TTTCTAGGGAAAGCACTCCCATACTGCAAATGGTGCTATGGTTATTATGAATTTGAATTCATAATTCTTTCTTGAATTTTTAAAAGTAGTTATATGCATGTGATGCTTTCTATTTTTGTCCAGTGTCTGGTTTCCCTCCTCAAGGTATAGTTGACCTGAGCATGATGATGCTGTAGGAAAAGGTGTGAACTTGAGTCCATCTAAACATACAATTTGATCGATAATTAAGCAAACATTTATTTACCTCATGAACTTGACTTGAGCAAGTCTCTTGGACCGAGTTTCGGTTTCATTGTCTGTAAATTTAGGATAATGTAATCATCTCTATCTTAGTTTTTTATGAGGATGAAAAGAGGAAGCCAGTATAAAGTGATATGTAAGTGGCTAGGTCACTTACATATCACTCTCCACTGGTAAAGATTAAATGGGGTCTTATTATGTAGCTGGGACAAATTTTTCTTCTGAATTTTCTGTAGCACTTTGTGCTAAATGGCAAGTTTAGCTTGGTTTGGAGGCGAGAGCTTTGGTCTGGCTGAAAGTAAGTACCAGACATGAAGTGAGAAGACCCGGGAGCAAACCCATGCTCCACCCTGCTTTGTTAGTTATGTGCCCCAAGTTAAATTGCTGAAAAAAAAAATCCTAAAGCTATGTAGCTCCAAGGTCACTCACTGTGAGAATTAAGTAGAGAAAGATCTAGGAAGGCATCTGGAATGCTTGGTGTTTAAAAAGCATTTCTTCAGGGAAGAGAAAGGTAAGGGTAAGTCAGAATGGTCCTGATAGGCAGCCTTGCAGAGAGGAAAAAGCATGTCCTGCAATCACCCTAATACCGTTTCCTCAGATGTGAATTGGGACTAATAATAGTTAGTGCTAGTCACTCAGTCGCGTCTGACTCTTTGAGACCGCATGGACTGTAGCCTGCCAGGCTCCTCTGTCCATGGAATTCTCCAGGCAAGAATACTGAAGTGGATTGCCATTTCCTTCTCCAGGGATCTTCCTGACCCAGGGATTGAACCCAGGTCTCCTGCATTGCAGGCAGAATCTTTACCTTCTGAGACACCAGGAAAGCCCATGTATTCCCTTAATTATCTCTTAGGACCACTCTAAGAACTAAAAGGTATTCCATTTCTGGTTATTTCCATTTAACCAGAAAAGGATTAAGGGCTCAAAAATTTCCTCACCTCACAAAGCTCAGAGTCATGCCTAAGATAATTCTCCTAATTTTTATTTATTTTATTTTATCATTGACTGTGCTGGGTCTCGTTGCTGTGCAAGGGCTTTCTCTAGTTGCCCCTCTGCGGTGAGTGGGTGGCCACTCTAGTTACGGTGCATGAGCCTCTCACTGCATTGGCTTCTCTTGTTGGAGGGCACAGGCTCACTTTCCCCGAGGCACGTGGATCTTAGTTCCCAGATCAGGGATTGAACCCGTGTCCCTCACACTGGCAGGTGGACTCTCAACTGCTGGACCACCAGGGAAGTCCTCAGTTCTCATTTTTAAAGACCTTGTTCTATGTTAACTGACGATATTACCCAGGATGCCCTTTTGAGAAAATGAAGGCAATTCATTGTAAAACTTTCCTGCCTCTGTTCAGGCTGCCTTTTGGGTAATGAAACACAATAAAAATTATTGAACATAGAGGAGGCAAGAGAAGAGGGGCACTTGGAGGAAATGGGATGATGATGTAGGAGCAGGACGGACACAGATGCTGGCAAATGTGAAAGAAGAAGGCCACCTTCCCCAGACCCCAGCCCTGTCCTTTCTGTTGAAACCTTTGTGAAGTTGCCCTGGTGCCAAACAAAAAGCACCAGGTGGTGGGAAGAACCCCAGACTATGACTTGGTTTATTTGTCCCTGCGTTGAGCTTGAACTTGGTCTACATGCTGCACCTGTATGTCCTCGGGGGAATTCCCAAGAATAATTTCTGAGACCATTTCTGAAGCCCAGTAACATTCCTGGGTAATAGAGTTTGTAAGTTGCAGAACCAGGTTTTGAACCCAAGTACTGCTGCTGCTGCTGCTAAGTCGCTTCAGTCGTGTCCGACTCTGTGCGACCCCATAGACGGCAGCCCACCAGGCTCCCCCGTCCCTGGGATTCTCCAGGCAAGAACACTGGAGTGGGTTGCCATTTCCTTCTCCAATGCATGAAAGTGAAAAGTGAAAGTGAAGTCGCTGAGTCGGGTCCGACTCTTCTCGACCCCATGGACCGCAGCCCACCAGGCTCCTCCGTCCATGGGATTTTCCAGGCAAGAGTACTGGAGTGGGTGCCATCGCCTTCTCTGGAACCCAAGTACAGTTGCCCACAAATCCTCATCCTCAGATTTTGCATCCAAGGATTCAACTGATGGGTGGATAGAAAGTATTTGGGAAAATTAAAAATGCCAAAAGATCTAAAAAGCCAACTCGAATTTGCTGCACACTGGTCACTATTTAATGGCATTTACATTGTCTTTATAACTATTTACATAATGCTTGTATTGAATTAGGTATGATAAGTAATCTAGAGATGATTTAGGGTACAGGGCAAGAAGTGTGTAGGTTATCTGCAAACACAGTGCTGTTTTATGTAAGGAACTTGAGCATCCTTGGGGTTTGGTGTTTAGGTGGAGGGGGGGTTACGGAACCAACCCTGTGAGGCCGAGCATGACCATATTCCAATTACCTGCCACTTTTCAGCTCCAAGCTTGGAGCCACCCCTGGTGGCTAAAGATGTCTGAGCCAGCAAGTCTACTTGGGGGTGCCATTCAGAAGTGGTTTATGTCAGCAGTTTATTTTATTGGTCCTTCTAGAAGTGGGACTGGGGAATAAGCTCTTTTATTCCTGAAAGCTCAGTGAGGAAACAGAGTTGGTTTCTGACAGGCTTTGAATTTGAGGAGAATGTGAAGATTGGCTTGTAGAATAGTGGCCTCCATGTGAGGGACCAGCAGAGGAACAGCTGTGAGCCATTCCAGGAGGGTGGGTGGGGGAGATCCAGAAGACCCTGGTGTTTCAGAGAGAAAGGGAGTGAGGAAGGAGTGGGACTTCTAAGCTCCTTCCTGTGCTCAGCTGTGTCCCACCCTGCTGAGAGGTCAGACAAAACAAGAACAGGAGAAGCACACGAGATTTACCAGCTGGAATGCAGGTTGCTTCGTCAGTGCCTGAAATCACATCCCTCATCTCATTCAATTTCTGTTTCCAGAGATTTCTCAGGGCTTGTTCTTGGATCATATCCTCAGTTTTGGGGGTGTGTACCCTTTTTAGGGCCAGTCTGTGTATTTCCTACTCTGTACAGTTCTCCTAAAATCCCTGATCTCTGAAAGTCACCACTTGATGGTTACATCACCATGAAGAGATGTTAGCCATCCAAGCCTTGGATATTTAAATCCATCAGTCTGCAATTACAATGACTAATTCAGACACATTTCAGCTGCATATGAGAGCTGATATGTTTCTTTGTTTCTGTTTAGTTATGTCAGTTTCAGGTGTAAGGTGTACAGCCTTGTAATTTGACATCTGTATACACTACAAATTGATCACCACCACGAATCTAATTACCATCCATCACCAGACAGGTGACCCCTTTACTCATTTCACCCATCCCCCAGCCTCTTTCCCTTCTGGTAACCACTAATCTGATCTCTGTAACTCTGAGTTACCAGTTCCCTGCAGATACCAAGGGACAACTTTAATGCTGTAGTGAACATAGGGAGTGCATATGTCTTCTTTTCAAATTAGTGTTTTTGTGCACATGTGATAAATACCCAGAAGTGGAATAGCTGGGTCACACGGTAGTTCTAGTCTAAATTGTCTGAGGCATCGCCATACTGTTTTCCATAGTGGTTGCACCAATTTACAATCCTACCACCTGATGTCTTTTCTTCTGAAACTTTTTAAAACATGAAATACTCCAGACGTGCATTCCGATGGCTGGAAGGGTGAATGAATAGTTGTCTAATCACCCTGGAGACACAGATGCTTTTGTGAGCTGGTGGTGAGGTAAGGCTGCACATCTCTGTGGGAATGACAAGTGGATGAGTCTGCTGCTCTCTTAACCTGCTGTTCTTTTCTCTCTCCATTTTCTCTCCTAGGAAACAGATGGAAGACTGCTGCGACCCCGCCCATCTCTTTGCTATGACTAAAATGAATTCCCCCATGGGGAAAAGCCTGTGGTACGATGGGGAGTTTTTATACTCGTTCACCATTGACAATTCAACTTATTCTCTCTTCCCCCAGGTTAGTAAAGAGTTTACTGCCTTTCAATATAATTTCTTACATGTCTTGATATCATAGGAAAGGGATCACTGACCTTTTCTTACCAATCAGATCTACTTCTTTTCATCTTCTTTTTCTAAAAAAAAAAAAAAATATTTATTTACTTACGACTGTGCTGGGTTTTCATTGCTTTCTCTCGTTGCACATCACCAGCTCGAGACATGTAGGCTTCAGTAGTTGTGGCTCACAGGCTTGGTTGCCCTGTGGCATCTTCCCGGACCAGGGATCAAACTTGTGTCCCCTGCCTTAGCAGGCAGATTCTTAATCACTGGACCACCAGAGAAGTCCGTATTCTCTTCTTAATTATAAATTCTCCCCTTTATAACTGTCATTTGTGTGTGTATGTGTGGGAAGAAGTCAAATGGTGTTTTGATACAGGGGCAGCAGTAGCATAGTATAGAATAACAGATTTCCTAGCGCTTCTGATTTGAGTCATATGAGACTGAAGGAGGCAAGCAGAGAAGGAGGCGAGGCCAGGGAATTGTGGAATTCTAGTGTTTTGAGGTTGGCTGTGGAACGATCTTGAAGATTTGCAATACTGGAATGTTTTCTTAAGGCTGGTATTGCTCTCAGGGAGTGGGGACCATATGGTCAGAAGTTGCTTCTTAGAGCTCGTGAATCTTAACCCTGTGGTTAGATTACTGCTCTGAAGTGGAGGAGTGGTGGTGATGGAAAGAGAGTATCTGACCACTTTTGAAGTGGTCTAAATCAAGCTTTGCTCCCTTAATGTTTTCCTCTGTGGTTTTCCAAGCACTGAAATCAAATGTTTTATTAAAATAGATCTATGTAGCAGTGGACTTTCCCGGTTGCTTAGTGGTAAAGAATCTGCCTGCAATGCAGAAGACACAGGAGATACAGGTTTGCTCCCTGGGTTGAGAGATCCCCTGGAGGAGGTCATGACAACCCACTCCAGTATTCTTGCCTGGAAAATCCCATGGACAGAGGAGCCTGGTGGGCTACAGTCTGTGGGGCTGCAGAGTTAGACACAACTGAAGCAACTTCTTGAGAAAACTATATGCAGGTCAGGAAGCAACAGTTAGAAATGGACATGGAACAACAGACTGGTTCCAAATAGAAAAAGGAGTATGTCAAGGCTGCATATTGTCACCCTGCTTATTTAACTTATATGCAGAGTACATCATGAGAAACGCTGGGCTGGAAGAAGCACAAGCTGGAATCAAGATTGCCTGGAGAAATATCAATAACCTCAGATATGCAGATGACACCACCCTTATGGCAGAAAGTGAAGAGGAACTAAAGAGCCTCTTGATGAAAGTGAAAGAGGAGAGTGAAAAAGTTGGCTTAAAGCTCAACATTCAGAAAATGAAGATCATGGCATCTGGTCCCATCACTTCATGGGAAATAGATGGGGAAACAGTGGAAACAGTGTCAGACTTTATTTTTGGGGGCTCCAAAATCACTGCAGATGCTGACTGCAGCCATGAAATTAAAAGACACTTACCCCTTGGAAGGAAAGTTATGATCAACCTAGATAGCATATTCAAAAGCAGAGACATTACTTTGCCAACAAAGGTCCGTCTAGTCAAGGCTATGGTTTTTCCTGTGGTCATGTATGGATGTGAGAGTTGGACTGTGAAGAAAGCTGTGGTGTTGGAGAAGACTCTTGAGAGTCCCTTGGACTACAAGGAGATCCAACCAGTCCATGCTAAAGGAAATCAGTCCTGGGTGTTCTTTGGAAAGAATGATGCTAAAGCTGAAAGTCCAGTACTTTGGCCACCTCATGTGAAGAGTTGACTCATTGGAAAAGACTCTGATGCTGGGAGGGATTGGGGGCAGGAGGAGAAGGGGACGAGAGAGGATGAGATGGCTGGATGGCATCACCGACTCAATGGACGTGAGTTTGAGTGAACTCTGGGAGTTGGTGATGGACAGGGAGGCCTGGTGTGCTACAGTTCATGGGATCTCAAAGAGTCGGACACGACTGAGCGACTGAGCGACTGAACTCAACTGAACTGAAGCAACTTAGCACAGCACAGAGAATCTATGTAGCAAGTGAGGGGGAAAGAAAGGAAATCCTTATTTCTAGGGAGCCCTAGAAGTCATTAGGTGAAAGGTGGAGTAGGAGTCATGAGGTCGCTCCTGAAATTACTTAGAACAAGAAGTTACTGCCATAATTGTGGTTTAGAGATTAGGAAAACACAGTGGCCACTGCCATTAGCAGAAACGAGCCCCGAGAAGTTGTTTCAACTCACCTCCTCCCTCCAGACCTTCCTCCAGTGCATCTAATGGGGAAGATTAATTTGCATCCGGAACACTAGTTGCAGAGAATCCAAGAGGGGCAGTTTTCTTTAAAGCAGTCAAGCTTTAGCAGGAAGCTAGAAAAAGAGTGGAATTGAGGTTGAATGAGCCAATTTGCAGTATCTTCTTTGTGCAAAAACTGATACCAACTTGCTATGAAATAAAGATGAGATAAGGAAGCAATCTCCTTTAACAGCGCATCAAATAGAAAAATATTTAAAGAAATCCAAAATAGGATTTTATAGATGAAGGCTTTCAGTCATACTAACTGACTCTGTGCTAGGAAATAGATTTGAAGAAAAGAAATGATTAAAGAAATACAAACTAACCTCCCATCTTATCTGTAAGTTGCAGCAGTCAGATAGCAGGAAACATTGTCCTTTTCAAGTGCATGCGCATGAATTCTGTGTCTCTCCCTGCCAGCTTCGAGATCAAGGAACCATCCCTGAATAATAAAGGAAACGTACCTTTTTCTTAGAAAGCGTTAAGCCATTCTATCACTGTGTGTGCACAGTCATTCCAAAGGCCTGAACCAGTTCAATGGGTGGACTTGAAAAAAAAAAAAGTTACATGTATATTCTTCTGATGAGATTCTGAAATGACTAATTAATTTATAGAAACCCTGGAAAATCAGTTTGCAGCAACACAAAAGGTATATATCCCTGGGCCCTCTTATTTCTTAGTGAAAGAATTCTAGTTTGTTATCAGGAAGCTAAATTGTCAGTTAATTGTTAGGCTTCATTCATGCTCCTGGCGGGAAGAAACTGCCATGTGCTCATTAGGCAGAAATGCAGGTGGGTGAGCTGGGCTCCATGTTGTCAATTGAGTATAACATCTCTCCTTTCCCTGTATTTCAGCAAAATAATGCTAAATCACTCCTTCTCTAACTGAGATGTATAGCTTTATATTACACTTTTAATTATATATTTTAATGTATTTATTTTAATTATGTATTATACGTCTCCCCTAAAGGCTCAATATAAGTTAGCTACCGTTCTTATTGGTATTATTCCTTCGCCCATTTTTATCCACTGCTTTTATTGTTGTTGCTGAGGTGCAATCCAAGATTATGTGTTTGATGTGTAAAGTAATAGGTCCTGAATCAAGGTTGGAGGGTCCACAGAGGCCCTGTAGAGATGGTGTGTATTTTGTAATTACAGTTAGCGGCTTCTTATTTGTACATCTTACAACATCCCATGGCTTTATTATCTGCTGCTGCTTCTGCTGTTTAGTCGCCAGGTCATGTCCGACTCTTTTGCAACCCCATGGACTGTAGCTCACCAGGCTTCTCTGTCCATAGGATTTCCCAGGCAAGAATACTGGAGTGGCCATTTCCTCTACCAAGGGATCTTCTTGATCCAGGGTTCAAACCTGCATCTTCAGCGTCTCCTGCTTGGCAGGCAGATTATTTATCACTGAGCCACCTGAGTAGCCTGGCTTTAATTTATTCAGTTTCACGTCGTATGCAATTATCTGCATAATTATCTATCACAATTTTCTAAAATTCTTTATTTGCTGATCTCAATACTATCTTGTGAGGTTTTGTGGGAACTCATTTTTGTGCCTCGTACTGTGCTTTGCACTCAGTGTAGAGGTTCATTTCTAGCTGCTCACGGTTGCCAAGATCTCCTCTGAAACATCCCACCTGGGCTGGACCACTGCTCTGCTCTGGCTTGAACCACAGGAGACCAAGCAGGATAGTTAGATGTAGTTGTTTCCAAATGGCTCTATCAATGTATTTTGATGAGATACTTCTTGATTATTATTAGGTATGAGGTGGTGCAGTGACAAAGAATCCACCTGCCAATGCAGGAGCTTCAGGAGATGTGGGTTCAATCCTTAGTCAAGAAGATCCCCTGGAGTAGGAAATGGCAACCCACTCCAGTATTCTCGACTGGGAAATTCCATGGACAGAGGAGCCTGGCAGGCTACAGTCCATGGGGTCGCAGAGAGTTGGACATGGCTGAGCATGCACGCATGCACCGTTTAGACATGAAGGGCTGAATTATAATCTTTATGTGAGTTTTCTAGAATGTACTGTGTGTGTGTGTTTGGAGGGGAAGGTGTGTTCGTAGGTGTTTCCATTTTGAGAATACTTTAGGATCCCTCCATCCCCTGGGTTGGAATCAACTCCTTGCTCTGCCTGTCTCTTTGAAGCCTGCATGGTCCATATTTGTAGATAATGCCGACTAAATACTATTTTGGGGCTTCCCTAGTAGCTCAGCTGGTTAAGAATCCATCTGCAGTGCCGGAGACCCCGGTTCGATTCCTGAGTCGGGAATATCCGCTGGAGAAGGGATAGGCTACCCAGTCTAGAATTCTTGGGCTTCCCTGGTGGCTCAGCTGGAAAAGAACCCACCTGCAATGTGGGAGACCTGGGTTCAGTCCCTGATTTGGGAAGAACCCCTGGAAAAGGGAATGGCTACCCACTCCAGTATTCTGGTATTCTGGGCTGGAGAATTCCATGGACTGTACAGTCCATGGGGGTCACAAAGAGTTGGACATGACGGAGTGACTTTCACTGTCACTTGACTTATAACATATTTTTGCCCAGAAAGAGCATAAATTTCTTTGGGAATGAGTGAGGAAGTAGCAGGAATGTTAGAAACCACAACTGTGCTAATATAATCTGAGAAATATTTTTCATTGGTGTAATAAAAACATGGTCAGCCTACCATTCTCTTACATCGTGCTGGATAATCACGTGATATACATCACAAACTAGATGAGTCATTTTTCCTCAAAATATCCACCCAAGGCCATATGTAAGGAATCACATAATTAATGCACCTCAAACAGACACTCATTTCCAGTTTCTCTGGTTGCCATAGACTTCCACTTGGCCTAGATCCACCATACCCTTGGCCCGTGGGAAACCCAGCAGAACATGTTGAAGCAGTTTTGTCAAAATGACTTTGTTAAAATGAAAATACACATTTTTATTTTCCTTCTGAGTAATGTGCTTAATAGAATCCTCTGAGCTTCTGGACATTCACAGAGCAATTTTTTTTTTTTCTCCTAACAAAATTTAGATTCAACTGTGCGATCTATGGCTTTCAGTAATTCAGCTTTTTTACTTACCAATATGATGGTAGTCATTTTCCAAATACATACCATTTCAGCTGAAGGAAACTAAAGAGACTAATGTTTGGTGGGCATAGATCTTTGCCAAGCCAGTGTTGGTTCATGCTGTCAGACTTGTGTTTGGCTAAACTTTGGACCTCTTACGATTCCCCATGGCTTTATTATCAAATTTCTCCAATTCTGACACAGGGACTTAACCAAATAGGTACTTATTTATCTCAAGCAGTAATTTGAAATTAGGTGAGTAGTTTAAGGCTGGGTGGTGGCCACACAGTGCCATCTAGTTCTCAGGCTCCTGCCTTAGCTGATGGCCAGGTAACCCAGTTTTGATCCAGGATCCCTGTAGGACTGAGAGGAAACAGAAGAAGAAAATTTGGATAGACTCCTGCTGATGTGCCAGTGATCAGAACTGAGTCTCATGGCTGTGTCTAACCAAAAGAGAGGCTAGGAAATTTTAGTATTTCATCTCTGGACAGATGCACTCCATGTGCTGACCTGTGCATGCCTGCTAAGCCGTTTCAGGACTCTTTGTGACCCCATGGACTGTAGCCCACAAGGCCTCTCTGTCCATGGGATTCTCCAGGCAAAATTACTGGAGTGGGTTGTCATGCCCTCCTCCAGGGGATCTTCCCGATCCAGGGATCAAACCCGTGTCTCTTGTCTTCTATGTTGGCAGGCAGATTCTTTACCACTAGTGCCACCTGAGAAGCCTTGTGTTGACCTGCACTATCTGCCTTAGTTTTTTTCACATGTTAGCTCGCTTTATCCTCATAGCAACTCTGTGTGATGGTTACTGTGGTCTTCATTTCATAGGTGAAACTGAGAACTGAGATGGGCTAAATAACTTACGCACAGTTCTAGAGATTGCAAGTGGAGGGCTGACATGTAAAACCCGGCCCATCTGATTTCCAATGTATTATTGTTTATTCTCTTTTTTTTTTCTTCTTGAACAATCATGGGTTCTGGCTATTTATTGTTAATTTATATCAGTCACCTTGAAACCATTTTAAGTTTTTTACTTCCCTTAGATGAATATTCTTAAAGGAAATGGAGAAATTCTTTTTGTAGCTATCTGAGAGAAAAAAAAAACAGAGTACAGACATGCAGGCTCTAGGATCTCGTGAAGCAGTGTAGCTTCTCTTTGACTTTGAGTGCCTTATGGCCCACTTAGGAAGGAGAAATAAGACTAGTCCCTTTATTTTGGTTTCTATTAAATGGGTTCTTGGGCCCAATTCCAATGTGTGTGACTGGAGACTTCGCCTCACCACCAAGCAATTCTCAGACACCAACTGGTGGTCTTACAATTCAGCTCAATTCTGACACTACATACCTGGAATTAGCATCAGATTCCAAGGACTAAGAGATGCAGGTTTGATCCCTGAGTCAGGAAGATGCCCTGGAGGAAGGCATGGCAACCCACTCTAGTATTCTTGCTTAGTATTCAAGGACACAGGAGCCTGGTGGGCTACAGTTCATGAGGTTGCAAAGAGAGGACACAACTGAAGCACACCAAGGATTCAGTCCAATAAGACTGCCCTCCTCTTCAAACATCAGTGGCAAGCCCAGGTTATGGCTTTTGCTTTTGACTGACTGACTATGCATTGGAGGTTCCAGTGACTCCCTCCAACTCAGGCTGCCAGTCGCAAGTCCAGGTCTTATCCTGACTGACTTTTGACTGACCCTCTATAAATCAGAGGTTCCTATGACCTCCTTCTTGCGTTCTGTGAGTTTGCTGGAACTGCTCACAGAACTCAAGGAATCCGTTTACTTTCTCCATTACCGATTTATTACAAAGGCTATTAGAGGATATAGATCTACAGCCTGATGAAGAGTTACATAGAGCAATGTCCCCAACAAAGGAGCTTCTGTTCTTGGGGACCTTGAGGCCTTGCTTGGTTGCAAGCGGAAGCACCCTGTTTCCACAACCTGGAAGTTCTCTGAACCTCATCCTTAGGGTGTTTTGTGATGGTTCTATTATGTCAGCATAATTGATTACAACATTGACCATTGGTATTTGATTCAACTTCTAGCCACTGTCCTCTCCCTGGAGATCCAGGGAGTGAGACTGAAACTTCCAATCCTCTGTTCATGATGAGTTCCCTTGACAACCAGCCCCCATCTGCATTAACATAAAGCCAGTTGTGGTGTGAAGGGGCTTGTGATGAATAACAAGACACCCATTTCACCTTTATGGCTCTGAAGGAGTTTCAGGAACTGGGGAAGTGAAGCGAAGTGAAGTGAAGTCACTCAGTCGTGTCCGACTCTTTGCGACCCCGTGGACATAGCCTGCCAGGCTCCTCTGTCCATGGGATTCTCCAGGCAAGAATACTGGAGTGGGTTGCCATTTCCTTCTCCAGGGCATCTTCCTAACCCAGGGATCAAACCCGGGTCTCCTGCATTGCAGGCAGGCGCTTTATCCTCTGAGCCACCAGGGAAGCCCCCAAGAACTGGGGACAAGAGACCAAATATTATAAAAGATGCTCCCTTCACTCATTACTCAGGAAATTACAAGAGTTTGGGGAGCCATAAGACAGGAGACCAAATATCTTTCAGAAACATATTTTGGTCATCTGAATGACCAAATATATTTGTTCCTTATAAATCACATCACATCTGTCATAGAGAAGTCCAGGCTCTCAGAGGGAAGCACTTTATTCTCTGTACATTGCTTCTTTATTACAGGAACCCAGAACACGATTCCACTGCCATTAACTACCTCAGGGCATTTATTCTTTCATCGTTGGTTGAGTGCCAGCGATAGAGAAGAAATATGTAGGGAATGGAATCTAAAGATCTGGGGTTTAGACCTGGCCTTTCTATGATGGTATTTGTCATCTCAGGTAAGTCATTAGTGGTTGTAACTATTCTCAGCCTGAATTTTAGAATTTTCAGTTCAGGATTGATAATACCTGGTGTTCATAGTTCAGTGTTCTTATGAGAAACTAAGTTAAAATGAGATTAGGGATGTAAAAGTACTTTGTAATGAATGCACAATGCAAACATATAATAATGTTACTTTTATTATCTTTTTAAGCATTTATGGCATGTAAGCATTTCTTAGGAATTTTAGTAATAAAGGAACCAATGGGGGAGTGGAAGCACTAGAAAAGGGGTCAGTTTTCCATGCTGGTGAGTAGTGAGGAGATAAATCTGTTGAGTCTTGGATTTGGGAAAATATAAGGAGTGATGGAGAATGCCTCAGACTCTGGCAGTCAGACATTTGTATCATTATAGTTGGATAATAATGATGATATGCTGAAATGTGATGTGAGAAATATGCAGTGTGAGAAATATTATTAATTTCTAGTGAATTAAGATTCTATGTCTAAACAGTGGATTAGCTACTGTTCCTCATACTGTTCTGTAACTGAGAAGATAAGGAGAGTGGGTCATCCCAGGATTTCCGCATGTCTGTTATCCTCAGAGGAGAGGAAAGCACAAGATTATAAGTGAGTTGTGGATGAATCTAGAGTCTTTCATTCAGCGTGAAGTAAGTCAAAAAGAGAAAAAACAAATATAGAATATATCACGTATATTGGGGCTTCCCTGGTGGCTCAGTGCTAAAGAATCTGCCTGCCAATGCAGTTAATGCGGATTTTATCCTTGGTCGAGAAGATCCCCTGGAGCTGAAAATGGCAACAGGCTCTAGTATTCTTGCCTGGGAAATCCCACGGACAGAGAAACCTGATGGGCTACAGTCCATGGAGTTGCAAAAAAGTCAGACATCACTTAGTGACTAAACAACAACACTTATATGTGGGATCTGGAAAAATGGCCCTGATGAACCTATTTGCAGGACAGGAATAGAGACACAGAAGCAGAGAATAGATGTGTGGACACAATGAGGGAGGAGGGTGGGACTAATTGGGGGATTAGGATTGATATATATACACTACACTACCATTGTAAGACAGATAGCTAGTGGGAGCCTGCTGTATAGCACAGAGGGCTTGGCTCAGTGCTCTGTGATAACCTAGAGGGGTGGGATGGGGGGCGGGTCTCAAGAGAGGAGATATATGTATGCATATAGCCGATTCACACTATGGTACAGCAAAAACTAACACAACATTGTAAAGCAATTATACTCCAATTAAAATAAACATAAAAGGAAAAAAAAAAAAAAAGAAGTGAGTTGCCCCACAGAGTAGTTGAAGGTAAACTGAAAGATGTGTTTGTCTTTCAAACTTAAAAATAATTACAAATTAAGATCTTTCTGTAATGAAAATTGGGCTTCCCTGGTGGCTCAGATGGTAAAGACTCTGCCTGCAATGCTAGGAGATCTGGGCTGGATCCCTGGGTAGGGAAGATCCCCTGGAGGAGGAAATGGCAACCCACTCCAGTATTCTTGCCTGGAGAAGTCTATGGATAAAGGAACCTGGCAGGCTAGAGTCCAGGGAGTCCCAAAGAGTTGGACATGACTGAGCAACAAACACTTTCACTTTTCTGATATTTATCATAGGTTGTCTATGGTTGAAGATAAAATGAAAATGAGATGTAATGAGTGGTCTATCTTGCCATGGTGTGGACCTTTCTAAAATGTTTGCAGTGTATAAAATTTAGTGCAAAGACTGATCATGGCTCAGACTTACAACTTCCTGGAAACAGTTGAAAAGCCTGCATGACACCAGTTACCACTGAGTCAGGTCTCATCTGCAGGTGTGATGGGAGCGATAACTCTTTTCAGGAGGTTTGCATGTTCCATAGAACATTTTCTTCTTAGATTTGGTTGACATGACAGGGTGTTTTCCTGCAGAGAAAACTGGTATATCTCTGTTTTTCTTCAGCTGGTGTCTTTATCTTGGTCCTTCTTATGAGCCAATGTCCAGATGTAGAGAGGTATTTCTGATTTTGATTTCATTTTGAGCTTTTGTTTTCATACCAGGAAGCCTCTGTTTCTTTTTTGCTCTTGATGTACTCATTTGTACTTCTTAACTCTATTAGGGATCTCACAGAGTCGGACACGACTGAAGTGACTTAGCAGCAGCAGCAGGAACTGCATAACAGAGAAGGCAATGGCACCCCACTCCAGTACTCTTGCCTGGCAAATCCGTGGATAGAGGAGCCTGGTAGGCTACAGTCCATGGGGTTGCTAAGAGTCGGGCACGACTGAGCAACTTCACTTTCACTTTTCACTTTCGTGCATTGGAAAAGGAAATGGCAACCCACTCCAGTGTTCTTGCCTGGAGAATACCAGGAACGGGGGAGCCTGGTGGGCTGCCATCTATGGGGTCGCACAGAGTCGGACATGACTGAAGCGACTTAGCAGCAGCAGCAGTAACTGCATAAAGATACATTTGATTAACTTAGAGCATACACTAAATTTTCTCTAACTTAATTAGTTTGGTCAGGGAATAAAAATGAGTATGGAGAACATTTTCTTAATGTTTGTATCTGTTCAAATCAATTTACTCTTTCTTCTGCTAATTGGCCTGTAGTCTTTAGGTCCCTTGGGAGCTGATGCAATGTTCTTGTCATCCTTCATGGCCTGACACACCTTATCTGCAGGTCAGAACTTCAGGGTAGACTTGCCCAACAGGGTGAAGAGGGGGTAGGGACGGGATAGAATAGGGAAGTGAATTTAGCTATGGAGACTAAAAGGAGGTCCAGCCAGTAGTAGCCAAGTAGATTAAGATTCTCAATTTAGGTAACTATTGTCAGTAACCAGGAGATAATAAGAAGCAAAAGAAAGACAAATACCATATGGTATCACTTATAAGTCTGGAGTTGAAAAGAGGACACAAATGAACTTATCTGTAAAACAGAAACAGACATAGAAAACAGACTCGTAGTTGCCAAGGCAGAGAGGGAGTGGTGAAGGGATAGAGCGGGAGTTTGGGATCAGCAGATGCAAACTATTATATAGAGAATGCATAAACAAGGTCCTACTGTATAGCACAGGGAACTGTATAGTCAATGTCTGTGATAAATCACAATGAAAAAATATGGAAAAGAATGTATACATAACCAAATCGCTTTGCTATACAGTAGAAATTAATATTATAAATCAACTATACTTTAATAAAATAAAAAGGGAATAAACGAATGGTTACCAAAGGGGAAAGGGAGGAGAGGGAAGGTTAATTTAGGAGTTTCGGATTAACATATACACACTTCTATATATAAAAAGATGAACAACAAGGACCTATTGTACAGCACAGGGAACTATATTCAGTATCTTGTAATAACCTGTAATGAAAAGAATCTGAGAAAGAATAGATGTATATGTACACCTACATCAATTTGTTGTACACTTGAAAGTAACACAACATTGCAAATCAATTATACTTTAAAAAAGAAAAAATAAAATAATGTTCCACTAGTGTGAAGCTCTATCCAGAGAGCCAGATTCATCTGTCAGTGATTTCAAGTTTCCAGCCACTAGGCTAGACATTTTGGGAACTGGCAGCTTCAGGGAGGTACAGACCAGAGGAGGGCAGGGTCCCATCCTTCTAGAGACTTGGGAGCTGATTCTTTAATCCAGGCAGGGACCCAGGGGAACAGGATGGACGTTTCCAGCATGGACATTGTTAGGACTTGGCCAAGTCATAATGTCCCTCCACACCAAGCTGCAAAAACAAGGAGCATATGATTGAGGCCCTCTCCAGGGCCGAGTTCAAGTTTCCTGGCCACCAGAAGCTCCACAGCTCCAAAAAGTAGAGAATTACTGGCTCTTTCCCTTTGCCACCACCGAAGTTTCTGGTGTCCCGTATTTCTGGTGTCCCAAGTTTCTGCTGCTGCCCCGCACGGTGTTATGGATACTATAAGAAAAAGCCATACCCAAAGTCTCCCTTTTGCCAACGTGTCTCAGATGCTAAGATCTACATCTTTGACCTGGGGTGGAAGAAGGCAAAAGTGGATGAGTTGCCATCACATGGTGAAAAGCTGTGGCAAAGGTGGTTTTCACATCCTGGTGTGGCTCCACCCCATTATGTCATCTGTTTCTATAAGATGTTGTTCTGTGCTGGAGCTGATAGACTCCAGACAGGTATGTGTGGTGCCTTTGGAAAGCCCTAGGGCACAGTGGCCAGGGTCCACTTTGGCCAAGTCGTAATGTCCATCCCCACCAAGCTGAAGGACAAGGAGCATGTGATTGAGGCCCTCTGCAGGGCCAAGTTCAAGTTCCCTGGTGGCCAGAAAATCCATATGTCCTGGAAGTGGAGATTTGCTAAGTCTAACGTGGATGAATTTGAAAACATGGTGGCATGAAACACTATCCGTATGGCTGCAGGTTCAAATGCATCCCTGTTGTTGTTCAGTCGCTCAGTCATGTTTGACTCTTTGCAACCCCAGGAACTTTGTGACCCCAGCATGCCAGGTCTCCCTGTTCCTCATCATCTCCCAAAGTTTGCCCAAGTTCATGTTCATTGCATCAGTGATTCCATCCAGCTGTCTCATCCTCTGATGCCCTCTTCTCCTTCTGCCCTCAGTCTTTCCCAGCATCAGGGACTTTTCCAATGAGTCGTCTGTTCCCATCAAATGACTTCAGCATCAGTCCTTCCAAGGAGTGTTTGAAGTCAACAATGTTAATTTCATCGCTAATCCTGGCCTAATTGGGACAATTTTTGAGAACAAGGCAGAGGCACATTTCTAGAACTGAGTCTGAGCTGGGTACCAGGAATCTGGAAGAGCAACGTGGGAGTGTTTTGAAAATAAGACAGAAGCCAAGTTACCAGCGTCACACCAAAAGGCTGGAGGCAGAAGACTGTGGGTAACTTGATGTTGGTTCCCACAGCTTTGGGTGGCTACTTCCCCTGATCATTTCCCTGAAGCCAGGGCTGGTCCACATTTCCCAGGGCTCCTGCCAAGTCTGCAGTGACCTGAGTGTGGGTTCAGGCTGAAGAATTAGGCCTGATAAAGAAGAATTTTCTGACAAAATATTAAGTTCTTACCCTCTCCTGGGTCACCTCTGTGGACTGACAGTCCAGAGGACACAGACACTCAGTGAAGGAGAGAATCTGGGCAAATTGTTAACCAAGGCAATGTATTAGCAGTTTGTCTGAAAAATATGGGACTTCCCTGGTGACTCACACAGTGAAGAATCCGCCTCCAATGCAGGAGACCCGAGTTTGATTCCTAGCTGGGGAAAATCCCCTGGAAAAGAGACTGGCTCCCCAGTCCAATATTCTTGCCTGGAGAATTCCATGGACAGAGGAGGCTGGAGGGATAGGTGACCGGCTAAGTGTGGTGAAATTTAGGATGGATAGAGTGTGGCTCAAGATTCACTGACTATAATGGAAACAAAAGTGCTTTCTGAGAATAACCAACATTTTATACTCTGAAAACTATTACACATAAAATTTTTCTTGCTACATTTTATTTTTCCTGTCTGCTGAGACTCAGACTTTTAACTCTTTGCTAAGGAAAATAAAAAGGTGCTGAGCAAAAAGACAATAGCAAATTAAATTCATTCGAGAATTTTTACTCTGGGCGATCTGCTGTTAATGCATTGGCTAGCAGCTCCTTATAAGTATATGACTATTTTGCTTAAAATTTTCTCTTCTTAGGGTTCAGTCTACTCTAATGAGTTGGCCAAAAGTTTCATTTGGGTTTTTCCATACCATCTTACAGAAAAACCCAAATGAACCTTTAGACCAATCTAATACAATTTGGGGTCTCATCTACTATTCAGATGATAGCACATTCACAAAGTATTATTATTCTGGAACTGTAAAACATATACATTTCCAAATTGTTTTGTTTTGTTTTGTTTTGTTTGTTAAAGCCTGACATAGATGTTGACTGTTACACACAAGGTCATTAAGAAATGAAATAACTGCAGTTGGCAGGTGCTTCCAGATGAGATGGAGATTGTTGGAGTTCTTCAAACCTGAAGGCCAGTGATATGTATGGACTCCAGGGAAAAGTATAGTATTTCTTTTCCAATAAAAATAAGCTTTAATCTTAATTTTATTTGTATTTACTTATTTATTTACAAGTATCTATTGGTCCTGTTCAAGTGTCATTTTTTTAAAGAAGTATAGCTGATTTACAATATCATGTTAGTTATGGGTATACAGCACAGTTGTACGTATATATACATCTATATAGACATATGTATTTTTTTTCATATTCTTTTCCCTTGTTACAAAGAATTGAGTATAGTTTCCTGTGCTTTCCAGTAGGTCTTTGTTGATTATATAAAAACTATAGTACTTCTATGTGATCCATAAAATTTAGTACAAATCGAGAATCAACAACATATAATAAGAGTTGAGTTAAATTTTAAAATAAGGCTTTGCTGCCCCAGAAATTCCCTTTCTTGTGTGTTGAACTTGCCACCAAAATGAATATGCCCTGTGCCAGAAAAACTATGCTTTCTTAAAATTTGGGTAATTCTGTACAAAATAGAGAGTTGACACATTCATTCATCAGGCATTTATTAAGCAACTTCTATTGTGTACTAGGGACTGGACTCACTCCTGGGGAGGTGGTGGTGGGTGAAAAGAGACCTTTCTCTCCCCTTATTTGGGTCCTGTCTTCAGTGTCCCAGAGACTCCTTACCTTCCACATGTTCAAAATTTAACTCCCTCCCTCCCCATCAGCTTCTCTTTATTCTCTGCTGCAGGAAATGATACCATAACCCACTCAATCACTGGAGTTGTACTTAACGTTTGAGTCCATCCTCTGTACCAACCACTTTTCCAGTGCCGTTTCCTTTTGTAAATATCTCTTGATTTCACCCCTTCTTTCAAGACCTCTCTGCCACTGCAGTAGGTCAGGGTTTGTCATCTGTTACATGGGTTCATTCGAGAACTTTCTGACAAGTTTCACTGTTAACGAACTTGCTTCCCTGCAATGCCCTGCACCCTGATGTCAGTGGCTGTCGTGACAAAATGTAAATGGTTTGTGTAGCTTCTCTTAGGCTGCTCCTCTCTGCTTGCCATGCAAGCAAACAAAAGCAAGTGGCCAGACTGAACACTCGCCAAGCCTGCTGGAACAGGGTCAGAGCAGGAAACTCATGGAGAAGGACAAGTAGCAGCTGGCAGATACTCTGCTGCCTTTGCATGATTAAAAATGATGAGATTCTAGATGTTCTAGACTCCAGGAGAGGGACCCTTAAGCTAGGCTGGCATATTAATCATCTAATTAGGAGTGCTAACCCTTCCCCTCATCTGGTCCCATCACTTCTTGGGAAATAGATGGGGAAACAGTGGAAACAGTGTCAGACTTTATTTTGGGGGGCTCCAAAATCACTGCAGATGGTGATGGCAGCCATGAAATTAAAAGACGCTTACTCCTTGGAAGGAAAGTTATGACCAACCTAGATAGCATATTGAAAAGAAGAGACATTACTTTGCCAACAAAGGTCTGTCAAGTCAAGGCTATGGTTTCTCCTGTGGTCATGTATGGATGTGAGAGTTGGACTGTGAAGAAAGCTGAGCACCGAAGAATTGATGCTTTTGAACTGTGGTGTTGGAGAAGACTCTTGAGAGTCCCTTGGACTGCAAGGAGATCTAACCAGTCCATTCTGAAGGAGATCAGCCCTGGGTGTTCTTTGGAGGGACTGATGCTAAAGCTGAAACTCCAGTACTTTGGCCACCTCATGCGAAGAGTTGACTCATTGGAAAAGACTCTGATGCTGGGAGGGATTGGGGGGCAGGAGGAGAAGGGGATGACAGAAGATGAGATGGCTGGATGGCATCACTGACTCAACGGACATGAGTCTCAGTGAACTCCAGGAGTTGGTGATGGACAGGGAGGCCTGGCGTGCTGCGATTCATGGGGTCGCAAAGAGTCGGACACGACTGAGCGACTGGACTGAACTGAACTGAACTGAACTGAACCCTTCCTCTCATGTGATCAAAACACTGTGGTATTTTTGTACTAAGATGCAGCAGAGCTTGACTTTGTCTTGGTTTATCATCTCAGTGTTTGTGGCTGATAGAGAGCCCTCTGTAGTCATGACTAGCAGCCAGAGGACAAGCCTTGCACCCATGGGTGAATGACATAGCTTGCCAGAAAAGGATTTATCAGTTGGCTCAGGGATGGATAAGAGTTGGCCTCTTCCCTGGCATGATGGGAGGGCTGGGATCCTGCCTTGCTATTGGCCTGGATTGAGGGCCTTCAGTGCCAGACCACTGCTGGCCTCAATGGTGCTTTTCCCAGAGGCCACTTCCTTTTCTAGACTGCAGGCCCTCAGTCTTGGACAAGTTAATCCTGCCTGATTACCACCTATAGATAAAGGTCAGACTTCATGCAGTGGCACACAGGCCTTCAATATCTGAACTCTTGGAGAATATAAGATGGTATCAGTTTAGTAATAGCCATCCACCTTCTTCCCCTGCTGCTTATTACTTTATACAATTGATTCTCAAACAACACGGGTTTGAAGTGCATGGGACTACTTATATGCCGATTTTTTTTAATAGTAAATACTAAAGTACTACTTCATCTCCTGTGGGTTGAAACTTAGGTTCAGAACCATGAATACAGAGGAACCATGTATAAGAAGGGCTTATTATAAATTAACATGAGAATTTTTTTGACTGTGCAGAGGATTGGGCTCCCTAACCACCCCTCCCCCTACATTCAAGAATCAGCTGTACTCTGTGATTACCACGTGACTTGCATTTCCCCTCAGAAGTTGTGCTTTTTTATTCCCTCTGCCCAGCATATTCTTCCTTTTGTTGTCTGATAAATTTTTCTTCATCTTTCAAGATCCAGCTAAAACATCTTCATATGTGTATAATCTTCCCAGTTTCCTCTCCAAAATCTCTGTTGCCTGCCGTGTCAATTAAAAATCTGTTCTCCCCCTCCTCTGCCCTGTATATCTCTGTCACTGTACTACTGAATAGCAGTGATTTGTTCACATGCTTTCTGCACACCAGAAAGCTTCTGAGGGCAGTATCTAGACAGGTTCTGGCACATAGCATGGCAGATGGTAAGTGAAAACAAGCTGAATTAACAATAGAAGGGAGAGTTGTTCTTCCAGAGCCTTTGCAACCACATGACTGCAGCTTCATTCTTTTGGAAGGAGATGCTGCCTGTACTGGAAGGACCCAGGATCAGTCCTGTGAAGGCCACAATACTGGGAGAAGGAAAGGGAGTGGGTGTTAACAGTGATCCACGTTGTGTGGGATGTGGCATGTCCGAGATCACTTAGGGTTTCATTCTAGATTTGAGATGAACACAATCATACAGTTGTAAAGTTAAGCCACAGTTTTGGTGCTGGACATGTAGTTGTTATAGTAAGTCCCCTACATATGAATGAGTTTTGTTTCAAGGACGCATTCATAAATCCAATATTTTTTAAATCCAACAAAGTTAGCCTAGGTACCTAACTAACAATCACCTATATAGTAGAGTACTGTAATAGATTTATAATACTTTTCACCCAAATAATACATAAAAATACAAAAATAAAAGCATTTTTAGCCTTATAGTACAGTACCTTGAAAAGTGCAGTAGTACAGTCCAAGGCATATGGGGCTGGCATTGAGTGAACAGGCAAGAAGAGTTACTGACTGGAGGAGGGAGAGGAGGTGGGAGATGGTAGAGCTGAAGGATGGTCAGCAATAGGAGACGGAAGGCAAACTAAAATGTCACTGATGCCTGACATTGATGAAACACACATTCACATCTTTAAAAGTTTGTAACTTGAAGGTTTGTATATAAGGGGATTCAGTTCAGTTCAGTCGCTCAGTCGTGTCCGACTCTTTGCGACCCCATGAATCACAGCATGCCAGGCCTCGCTGTCCATCACCATCTCCCGGAGTTCACTCAGACTCACGTCCATTGAGTCAGTGATGCCATCCAGCCATCTCATCCTCTGTGGTCCCCTTCTCCTCCTGCCCCCAATCCCTCCCAGCATCAGAGTCTTTTCCAATGAGTCAACTCTTCGCATGAGGTGGCCAAAGTACTGGAGTTTCAGCTTTAGCATCAGTCCCTCCAAAGAACACCCAGGGCTGGTCTCCTTCAGAATGGACTGGTTAGATCTCCTTGCAGTCCAAGGGACTCTCAAGAGTCTTCTCCAACACCACAGTTCAAAAGCATCAATTCTTCAGTGCTCAGCTTTCTTCACAGTCCAACTCTCACATCCATACATGACCACTGGAAAAACCATAGCCTTGGCTAGACAGACCTTTGTTGACAAAGTAATGTCTCTGCTTTTCAATATGCTATCTGGGTTGGTCATAACTTTTCTTCCAAGGAGTAAGTGTCTTTTAATTTCATGGCTGCAGTCACCATCTGTAGTGATTTTAGAGCCCCCCAAAAATAAAGTCTGACGCTGTTTCCACTGTTTCCCCATCTATTTCCCATGAAGTGATGGGACCAGATGCCATGATCTTCGTTTTCTGAATGTTGAGCTTTAAGCCAACTTTTTCACTCTCCTCTTTCACCTTCATCAAGAGACTTTTTAGTTCCTCTTCACTTTCTGCCATTACTGTATTGTATTTTAGTTTGTTTTGCTATTATTAAACCAGTTTTCAAATATATTATTCTTGAGAAATTGTTATTGGATAGAGCTGAAGGGCGTTTGAATGTTTGCGAAGATCATTTCTTTCTCTTTCACACCCTCTTCCTTATTTTCCACCGTTGCCTCTCCGCTCCTGTTCCAGGTGACAGTGGCCTCTTGCCCAGGATTTTATAGTCGTCCCTTATCAGCCTTCTATCTAATCTGGCCTCCTCTCCAGTCGATTTCCAAATTGCAGCCTGAGTTACTATTTTAGAATGCAAACCAGATTGTGTCATCCCATTGTTTAAAATCCTTGATCAGCTATTCCATTGATTTCAGGATAAGACAGCCTTCTTAGGCCACAAGGCTCTGCCTACTCTGTTCCCTGCCCGGGGCTCTAGCAGCAGTTTGCATGGTGCTCCCTCTCACCCTTGACTCTTCACCTTTCTGGCCTGCTTTCAGTCCCTAATAAATACTATGTGCTCTCTTTCTATACAGCTTTTTGACACTCTGTCCCTTTCCCTGGAAAGCTCTTGTGTTCTCTTATCTGGTTCACTCATGTTAATCCCTTGGATCCTGTTTGAGTATCAGTTCCTCCAGGTACCTTTCTTCAGACACCTCTCATTCATCACTTCACATTTAGTTGTTTAGGTATTTGATTCAAGGTTCTCTCTCATTTGAGACAGTATTCACTGTCCCACGGACAGTATTTAATTTGGGAGGATAGGGAGCTCTGTAGTACTTTCTATTACCGAGTCCCAGCTCATATTGCTTGCCACACGACAGGCCAGTCAGTGGAGAGATGAGATGTTTGGACAAGGAATCATGACTTTATCCAGAAAACCCGCAGACGGAGAAGATGACAGACTAGTGTCCCAAAGATCCATCTTACCCAAATTCGGATTCAGTCTTCTGTACTAAAAGGGGAAGAGGTATGGCTGGTTTTTGCAAAATTCTTGGTGCAGAATCCTTTTGTTCTTCTAGTTGTCTCCACAGGTCAGGTAAATATACAAGAAGACAAATGTTATTCTCTAGGACATCCTGTAAACATCCAGGAAGTCAAATGTTATTCTCTGTTCTGCAACTTTTTATCTCGATATGAATGAAAGTGTTATAGCTGTAAAAGTCAAGCCTGGGAGGCAGAGCTTTGAGAAAGGGCTGTTGAGTATATTTCAGGTTTGTTCTCTGTTATAGTATCTCAGTTATTACCCTGAAGCTTGGGATGTGATAGAGGGTCAGTAAATTTTAGTGGAAGGAATGAAGCAGCTTGATTTTACTGTGTAAAATCACCAACTGTAATCCTGATAGACCTCCCAGCTAGGTGTGGCATATATATATACACACACATATATATATACACACGCACATATATATTTATATGTAAGAAACTTGGAGTTCATTATCACAGAGCAGAGGGAGAAAGCCCCACATTGGATGCAGTCACTTGGGAAGCCCCTAAATGATTGTCTGAGACTGAAGCCTATAAGAGAAGCCTGGTGGTGATGCTCAAGTAGGGTTGAACAGCCCAAATAGACATTGAACCCCTATTGTTGCTATAACTATTATTGCCCTTAGGTGGTTATTTATCAATACAGGGTCTCAGGTGTTGCAGTGAAATCAATCTTGCAATCTTAACAATGAAGAAATTGCTTCTCTTTTCAAAGATTTAAAATCACTGTCAGTGATGTCAGTTCAGCCAGGCTCTGCCCTCTGCCCAAGCAGAACTAAAGGGTAGGAGCAGTGATGGAGCTAGAAGAGTAGGTGTCCCCTGGGTCTCCTCCCTGCCTGGAGCTGGCATCCCCCGGCTCTAGGCCCCTGTGTTGAGGCCATCATGCTCTCTTCTTCAGTTTTCCAGCCATCAGATATCCCAGCACCAATTTTCTTGCAAAACAAACATGTGGGATTTGTATTTTGAAATGACGGCTCTTAAAATACCACCATCTTTTCAATTAACATACTCCTTCCCTGCTTGTTTTCAAGGTATCTTGCCTCAGCTGCTGGAGGGAAACATTTTTTAGTCTTTGTAGCACTGCAGAGTCAAGATATTTAGGAAACAAACCAATCAATATAGCTCCCAAACAACCTCTTGCCAGAGACTGTGATAATATTTTAGCCCCTTGGAACTCTAATAAGGAAAAATATTTCAGCCAGATTATAGACACTAAACTAGTATGTTGAGTGTGTGGTTAGAAGAATCATCTTTTGACTTGAAAACTTCATGACTTTTCCAGGAAGTAGTAAAAGCCAATTAAGTAATCCTCTAAGACTTCTTTTTTTCAGATTGTAATCCTATTTCATGGAAAAGACCTTGCAGCTAAAATAGTGGAATGCTCTATAATATTCAGAAGGAAGAAGATAAAACAGGTCAAAAATTAAAAGTCAATGACAGGCATTAAGTTCTTAAGGCATTTTATCACTTCATTGCTGACCTTTCCCTTAAGGAACAAATAGAGGCAAGGAAAGGTTTGGAACATGAAGATTTAGGTCCAGAAAATTAAATCATGGTGAGGATTTGTCAGCAGTGAGGTGGATTAAGTGAGGACTAGGAGACCTTGGGGGCAGGAAAGGCAAACTGTTATCATATTAATAAAAAATAGTGGCATTAAAATGTAATGGATAATGTCATGTCTTTAAAAAGAGAGTGCCTGAAGGAAACTCGGGTTTTATGTTTTAGTTTGTAAAAACCACTGGAATCTTGGTCAATCACCCTTGCAGATAGTTGAAAGAAGTTGTAAGCTGAATAGGGCAGGAGTATGTAAGCTACGGGGATAGGCAGAGCAGACATGGGGAAGTGGGCACTGGAAAAACGGTGGAAAACAGGGAGGAAATCAAAGCAATGTGGCTATTGGTTACGACCAGTCCATCCTAAAGGAAATCAGTCCTGGATATTCACTGGAAGGACTGATGCTGAAGCTGAAACTCCAATACTTTGGCCACCTGATACAAAGAGCTGACTCATTTGAAAAGACCCTGATGCTGGGAAGGATTGACGGCGGGTGGAGAAGGGGATGACAGAGGATCAGATGGTTGGATGGCATCACTGACACAATGGACATGAGTCTGAGTGAACTCTGGGAGCTGGTGATGGACTGGGAGGCCTGGCGTGCTGTAGTCCATGGGGTCACAAAGAGTCGGACTGAACTGAACTGAAGTGGTTAATTAAGGTTAGTAATTGCTAATATTTACTGAGTAATTTTGAAGTGCCAGGCTTGGCACGTTTTTTCATTATCATCTTATCTAATTCTCTTAATACCTCTCAGAAGGTACTTTTATTTTCATTTTATAGAAAAGAAAACTGAGACTCAGCTTCAGTAGAAAGCTCAGGGTCACACAGTTGGTGGGAGAGTCTCTGACTGACATTTGTGTGTTACGCCCTCCACGACTTGAGTCCTTTCCATGACCTGGACACTTAGAGAATGATTGACAAATAATATAGAGTGTTATGTTGCACGTATAAATATGCAGTCTGTATATGTTATTCTTCTATCTGTCTGCAAAGTTTTCTTCAGTTAGGATGTGTTTGAGAAGCGCTGAGGGTTAAATTGGCCAACCTCGAACTTTCTATTGCCAGGGCTGCTATGGGGTTGGCATTATGTTTAGTACACTTGAATTCGTTCTAGCCTTGAAAATCACCCTGTCAATCACAGTTTTTCTCAGTAAGTCAGTTGAGGGTTATGTGAGCCAAATGGTCCCTCAAAGCTGCTGCTGACAAAACAATGAAGCTTCATTTACTTGAGAATCTTATTGGTAAGTGCAAAAAAATCTGTGTGTCTCTGGGAAGTGAAAGACATCATGGAACTATCCTACAGCACATGAAAGGCTGCCGTAAATGCAGGAGAGACAGGGGAGCAGTGAGGAGTGTATGCAAATGAAGATGGCCAAATAAATAGAAAAAAGACATAATGGAGTTTCAAATACGTTTCAATTTACTAATTATGACTCTACAACAAGCATATATGCAAATAAAGCAATGAGTATAAGCTGCTTATGACTCCTCTACAAGTTCCTTAATTGCAATACTTCTATTTAGAAGAAGAATAATGTTGAACATATTTTTGTTTTAATTCACTGTTCTTATTTTAAATTAGAAACAATAGGTACATTTATTTAAATAATGTATTATTTCTAATTTAAAGTAAACACATTTATAAAACTGTTATCTTTTAAGTAAAATGTCTAATAAATATTCATGAAAATCAAATATGTTAAATAAAATCTATGAAAGAGGGAGTTAATTATATTTTTGTAATTGGTGCCTCAGATGGTAAAGTGTCTGCCTGCAATGTGGGAAAACTGGGTTCAGTCCCTGGGTCAGGAATATCTCCTGAAGGAAGGCATGGCAGCCCATTCCAGTATTCTTGCCTGGGGAATTCCATGGCCAGAGCAGTCTAGCGGGCTATAGTCCATGGGGTCTCAAAGAGTCCGACACGAGTGTGCGACTAACACGCACAGTGAAGTGTAGATATACTGTACAGCTGTAGTTGGCTGAGGACTTACTATGTGCTAGGCTTCTTGCTAAATGCTTCATCTGATAAAGGTTTTATCATCTCCATTTTACATGTAGAAATTAAGGCTGAGAGATGTTAATGGGACCCAGGTCTCCCAGCTAGAAACTGGTTCCAAGCTGAGTCTGGATTTGAACTTAGGCCCACTGATGCCAAACTGTGAATATATCCATTTAAACTGCACTGCCTTCCTTCAGATTAAGTAACTGCCACAGAATGATTACTACACAATAAAGTCTCTCCTTTAGTATGTCTGGGAGAGAGAGCTATAAGTATACAAGGAAATTTCCATTGTGCTTTTCTTATGGAAATGGATGAATACTTGGTCAGTTGCTCCCTTTTATTGATATGACCCAAGTTATTTTCAATGCAGGGTACACTGGTGTCAGTGAACCTGGTACAGTTTTTTTCTGGTGAGAAATTTCACAGTGTATATCAAAAGCCTTAAATACGTGCTTGTTATCTGACCCAGTGATTCCATATAGTAAGGATTTACTTTAAAATAACTGATCAAGTTCTCAAAGTTATATGTATCAGGTCAGTATATATATTCCTCATGCAGAATTCTGTGTGTATGGGTTAGGGATGACAATCCATGAGGAATTCTGTGTGGAATGGGTTAGGGATGACAATCTTTCTGGAAGGCAGTCGTGAAGAGACTCTTGCATGGTGCTTTACATAAAATTAAGCCAACTTGATTGTTTATACAAAAGGAGAAAGAAGAATGGATTCATCTGTTCTTCCCCATCCACCTTCCTGGATTTGCCACAATCTGAAGATGTTTCTAGCAGTGTTATTTAACACAAGTGAAAAATTAGGAACCACTTAAATACTCACGGGACTTTCCAGGTGGCCCTAAGTGGTGAACAACCCACATGCCAGTGCAGGAGACGCCGGAGACTCCAGTTTGATCCCTGGGTTGGGAAAACCCCAATGGGAGGAAATCACAACCCATTCCACTATTCTTGCCTGGAGAATCCCATGGACAGAGAGGAGCCTGGCAAGCTATGATCCATAGAGTCAAAAAGAATTGGACACAACTGAAGCAACTTTGCACTAAAATACTCACAGTAAGGAACTGGTTAAATTATGAGCCACCTATCCAGTCAAATAATATCCTGGCATTAAAATAATGCCCATCATATCTTGTTAAATAAGATATGCTCATATCTTTAAATAAAGATATGGTATGGGCCCATACCATTAAATAAGCTTTGCGCATCATATCTTGTTAAATAAGCTTGTATGTTGCAATAGCAGGGATAAGATGATCCCATTCTGGTTAGAAAACAAACAACTGTTTGGAATGAGAGGCTTCAGCCACTAAGGGTTGAGAAATCACAGTGGGTAATATCTGAATATGACAATATTACTTTAAAGTAAGGCTTAGGGAGACTTCTCAAAAAACTTTCCATCTGTTGTCTCTTCATGTCCTGAATTCTTCACAGACTGCCTTCTGAAAGGACCTGTTTCTTCTCTGGGCCTGAAAAGGGGAAGAGAGTCTTCCTCAGTTTTTGGCTAAAGGTTCTCTAACACATGTCTTTTCCTATGTATGTCTGAATAACTTGAGATTTACTCTCATCTCGAGCTTCCTGTGCTGTGTGCTGCGCTTAGTTGCTCTGTCGTGTCTGACTCTTTGCGACCCCAGGGACTGTAGCCCACCACGATCCTCTGTCCATTGGATTCTCCAGGCAAGAATACTGGAGTGGGTTTCTATGCCCTTCTCCTCTAGCTTCCTACTCTTTGAATAAATATAAATCTGCTAGGGCCCTCCTTGGGTTCTAGAGGAAAAATTGCTACCAGCAAGGCAAAACTGGCCCTCAAATGTATTTTGTTTGGCTTTTACTGTTTTTTTTTTTTTTTTTTTAAAGCCATGTGAATTATACGATCAATATTAAAGACTAGATTTCATATAAAAATATGGGTTTTTAGTTTTCCTTAGAAAAAGCATCAGTATATCTGGCAGCACTGAGTTCCAGTGCCCATCAACAGAATATGGATCAGTTCCTGATCTTTTCAGTTTTATCAGGTGTCTTCTGTTTACCCCAGTCCTCAGCACTCCCTGTTATTTTCCTTCCATTCTGCTTGTGCTTCCAACCTGGATTCTGTAGATGTGTGATTTTGCAACTTCTCTATGCTAGACTCTTTTTAGCTCAGCTGTATATCCTTAACCTTTATACCAGTGGCCTGAGAAAGTTAACAGATTTGCTTCATTTGCTTATATTCTTGGC
This sequence comes from Bos mutus, assembly GCF_027580195.1. Lineage (NCBI taxonomy): Eukaryota > Metazoa > Chordata > Mammalia > Artiodactyla > Bovidae > Bos > Bos mutus. The sequence continues at coordinate 86,855,109 of NC_091621.1, read as the reverse complement.
ATTTTTGGGTAGGTACATCAATCATCTCAATAGACATGGGATTGAGCAAGCTCTGGGAGTTGGTCAAAGACAGGGAAGTCTGGCCTGCTGCAGTCCATGGGGTCGCAAAGAGTCAGACACAACTGAGCAACTAAACTGAACTGAAACCAGTCAAATGAAAACATCTATATATACTGACCACAGTAAGTACGTAGATGCTTTCATCGTACTTACTGTGGTGAGTGTATAATGTCTGAGGACATTAGGAGTTACAAGACGTGCTTTATACTCTTGGGTGGCTTATTCTCCATTTGTGGAGGATGTATACGTACAGTGGAGGATAGCAATTGGTACTAAATGCCTAGTGTCCAGAGTGTCTGGTTAGAGGGTGTAGGTTTTTTGGTGGCAGTGGGCAGGACTGTGGATGACAATCCTAGAAAATGAGATTGGTCAGGGGAAGTTCTAAGGAAGGAAGACCTTAGCCTGTATTTGAAAGTTGGCAGAATCTGGTGACTCACAATCTTTATTGTGCACGTGAATTTTATAGAACTTCAGCTTTTCAATGGGCTTCCCTTGTGTCTCAGCTGGTAAAGAAGCTGCCTGCAATGCGGGAGACCTGGGTTCAATCCCTGGATTGGGAAGATCCCCTGGAGAAGGGAAAGGGTACCCACTCTAGTATTCTGGCCTTGAAAAGAGTTCAGACATGCCTGAGTGACTTTCACTTTCACTTTCAACTTTTCACGCTGTACTCAGAGATAGTGATTCAAGAGGGCTGAGGTGGGACCAAGAATATTGTTGTTGTTTAGTCGATTCATTGTGTCTGACTCTTTTGACCCCGTGGACTGTAGCCCACCAGACTCCTCTGTCCGTGGGATTTCCCAGGCAACAATAGTGGAGTGGGGTTGCCATTTCCTATTCCAGGGGATTGAACCAGCATCTCCCACAATGGCAGGTGGATTCTTTACTGCTGATCCACCAGGGAAGCCCAGGACCAAGAATCAGTTCAGTTCAGTCACTCAGTCGTGTCTGGCCAAGAATACTCATCTCAGCTATGCATGGCAGGGTGATTCTGATGTCCCAGACAACAATACTGAAGTGAGTTGTCATGCTGTCTTTCAGGGGATTTTCCCAGCCTGGGGATCAAACCCACATCTCCTGCAGCTCCTGCATTGCAGGCAGATTCTTTACTCACTGAGCCATTTTTTATATATAGTAGTGTGTATATTTCAGGGCTTCCCAAGTGGCTCAGTTAATAAAGAATCCGCCTGCAATACAGGAGACACAGGCAGACACCAGTACGATCTGTGGGTCGGGAAGATCCCCTGGAGGAGGGCATGGCAACCCACTCCAGTATTCTTGCCTGGAGAATCCCATGTACAGAGGAGCCCAGCAGGGCAACAATCCAAAGGGTCACAAAGAATCAGACGTGACTGAGCATGCATTCATTCCTGTATAAAACAGATAAATAATAAGAACCTACTGCGTAGCACAGAGAACTCTATTAGATACTCTGTAATAACCTTTATGGGAAAAGAATCTTAAAAGAATAGAGACATGTACATGTATAACTGATTCAGTTTGCTGTATGCATGAAACTAGTGAAACATTGCCAATCAACTATACTTCAATAAAAAACTAATAAAAACATTTTTTAAATGAGGAAATCAAGTGGGGAATATCTCTTCCAGAGTTACTGGCTTCTGAGCTTCCTACCTCCCCTAACTGTATTTTTTTAAAAATCTGTCATCCTTACTTGTGAGAAAAAAGGAAACGTTCTTTCTAGAACACCCCTTTTCCCAGTTTTGCTCCCTTAGTCAATTCCCAGGAACGCCCTTACCCGACAAACCTCCAATCAGCTAAATTTTACAGCCTCTAAATTCCATACTCACATCCTTACCTCTGTTTATTTCACCCTCCCACCCTCCCCAGTTCCTTCAGTGTGGCCCATGTATGTCAGAGTCCCCCCGCCATGCTTATTAGAGATGCGTATTCTTGGTCCTGGGCTTCCCTAGTGGATCAGCAGTAAAGAATCCACCTGCCATTGCGGGAGATGCTGGTTCAATCGGGAAGATCCCCTGGAATAGGAAATGGCAACCCCACTCCGCTATTGTTGCCTAGGAAATCCCATGGACAGAGGAGTCTGATGGGCTATATAGTCCATAGGGTCGCAAAGAGTAGAACATGACTGCAGCGACTGAGCATGTGTATATGTCTATCCCAATCTCCCAATTTTTCCCTCCTTTTTCATTTTTAATGGAAATAGTTATATATGGGACAATACTGATTTTTAAAAATGTAATAATTAATAGTTAACTAGCAGGCAGTTGCTACTTCAAGTGCTTAATCAGTTAAATTGGATTAACGGTTTAACAGACTGCTGCATTACTGAGTAACTGTGCACTATTTATAGTTGAAAACAAAACAGATGTCTTAATTCCCACCATGTTTTAGTGGAATAAACATTGAACTGGGGGTCAGGGTTTTTGCCCCAACACATCATATGGTAACTGGTTTATGGTTGGTTGGCACTCAGTAAATACTTGTCACATTTTCTTAGCTAAAAGGTGTTTGATGTTTGTGGTTCTTCATTCCTGGGGGGAAAAAGGAATTTGATTAGGTTAGTAGTTTTCTGCAGTATCAAATTCCTTACTGTGTCTCAGTGTCACTTTCAAAACTGAGAGAGACCAAGAGGTCAGTTGGAGAAGGAAATGGCAGCCCACTCCAGTTTTCTCGCCGGGAGAATCCCATGGACAGAGGAGCCTGGTGGACTATAGTCCATGGAATCTCGAAGAATCAGACACGACTGAGCAACTAACACAAAAGGTCAGTGTGGAAGGATGCCCACCTTGACCTCAAAACATCTTCTCATTTGTTTTTTGTATTTCTTTTTCTTTTTATGGAGTTTTTCTTCATACAATCTTGTTTGAAAAAACAAGAGACTTCCATTTCAAAGCAAACAGAATAACAACATCAACAGTAGTAAGTTTAAAAGTCTCTGAAGTATTGAAGAAGTGATTTGATTCAATTCCACACATATTTACAAGCCTCCGTGCAGAGCTTTAATACCTAATTCTCATGACTCATTGAGCATAAATGAGTTACAATGTTTTTCTCTTCTGCTTTAGTTTTTGGAGTATGACCAACCTAGACAGCATAATAAAAAGCAGAGATACTACTTTGCCAACAATGGTCCATCTAGTCAAGGCTATGGTGTTTCCAGTAGTCATGTCTGGATGTGAGAGTTGGACTATAAAGAAAGCTGAGTGCTGAAGAACTGATGCTTTTGAACTGTGGTGTTGGAGAACACTCTTGAGAGTCCCTTGGACGGCAAGGAGATCCAACCAGTCCATCCTAAAGGAAATCAGTCCTGAATAAAGCGTCTTTTAATCTCATGGCTGCAGTCACCATCTGCAGTGATTTTAGAGCCCAAAAAATAAAGTCAGCCACTGTTTCCACTGTTTCTACATCTATTTGCCATGAAGTGATGGGACTGGATGCCATGATCTTTGTTTTCTGAATGTTGAGCTTTAAGCCAACTTTTTCACTCTCCTCTTTCACTTTCATCAACAGGCTCTTTAGTTGTTCTTCACTTTCTGCCATAAGGGTGGTGTCATCTGCATATCTGAGGTTACTGATATTTCTCCTGGCAAACCTGATTCTAGCTTGTGCTTCCTCCAGCCCAGCATTTGTCATGATGTACTCTGCATACAAGTTAAATAAGCAGGGTGACAATATACAGCCTTGACGTACTCAGTTTCCTATTTGGAACCAGTCTGTTGTTCCATGTCCAGTTCTAACTGTTGCTTCCTGACCTGCATACAGATTTATCAAGAGGCAGGTCAGGTGGTCTGGTATTCCCATCTCTTGAAGAGTTTTCCAGTTTATTGTGATGCACACAGTCAAAGGCTTTGGCGTAGTCAGCCAAGCAGAAATAGATATTTTTCTGGAACTTTCTTGCTTTTTCAGTGATCCAGCAGATGTTGGCAATTTGATCTCTGGGTCCTTTGACTTTTCTAAAACCAGCTTGAACATCTGAAAGTTCATGGTTCACGTATTGCTGAAGCCTGGCTTGGAGAATTTTGAGCATTACTTTACTAGCGTGTGAGATGAGTACAATTGTGCAGTACTTTGAGCATTCTTTGGCATTGCCTTTCTTTGGGATTGGAATGAAAACTGACCTTTTCCAGGCCTGTGGCCACTGCTGAGTTTTCCAAATTTGCTGGCATATTGAGGGCAGCACTTTCACAGCATCATCTTTCAGGATTTGAAATAGCTCAACTGGAATTCCATCACTTCCACTAGCTTTGTTCGTAGTGATGCTTCCTAAGGCCCACTTGACTTCACATTCCAGGATGTCTTGCTCTAGGTGATTGGGAGTGATCACACCATCGTGATTATCTGGGTTGTGAAGATCTTTTTTGTATAGTTCTGTGTATTCTTGCCATGTCTTCTTGATATCTTCTGCTTCTGTTAGGTCCATACCATTTCTGTTCTTTATTGAGCCCATCTTTGCATGAAATGTTCCCTTGGCATTTCTAATTTTCTTGAAGAGATCTCTAGCCTTTCCCATTCTGTTGTTTTCCTCTGTTTCTTTGCATTGATCACTGAGGAAGGCTTTCTTGTCTCTCTTTGGTATTCTTTGGAACACTGCATTCAAATGGGTATATCTTTCCTTTTCTCCTTTGCCTTTCACTTCTCTTCTTTTCACAGCTATTTGTAAGGCCTCCTTAGACAACCATTTTGCTTTTTTGCATTTGTTTTTCTTGGCGATGGTCTTGTTCCCTGTCTTCTGTACAATGTCACGAACCTCCATCCATATTTCATCAGGCACTCTGTCTATCAGATCTAGTCCCTTATATCTATTGCTCACTTCCACTATATAATTGTTAGAGATTTGATTTAGGTCATACCTGAATGGTCTAGTGGTTTTCCTTACTTTTTCCAGTTTAAGTCTGAATTTGGCAATAAGGATCTGAGCCACAGTTAGCTCCCAGTCCTGTTTTTGCTGACTGTATAGAACTTCTCCATCTTTGGCTGCAAATAATATAATCAATCTGATTTCAGTGTTGGCCATCTGGTGATGTCCATGTGTAGAGTCTTCTCGTGTTGTTGGAAGAGGGTGTTTGCTATCTTCAGTGCGTTCTCTTGGCAGAACTCTATTAGCCTTTGCCCTGCTTCATTCTGTACTCTAAGGCCAAATTTGCCTGTTACTCCAGGTGTTTCTTGACTTCCTACTTTTGCATATATAAATACTCGGGCTCCCCTGGTGGCGCAGAAGGTAAAGAATCTGCCTGCAGTGCGGGACACCTGGGTTTTGATCCCTGGGTTGGGAAGATACCCCGGAGGAGGGCATCACAACCCACTCCAATATTCTTGCCTGGAGAATCCCATGGTCAGAGGTGGTGGGCTACAGTCCATGGGGTCACAGAGTCAGACTGAGCAACTCAGCACAGTACAGCACATATAAATACTCAACATCATTCAGTTTCCAGAGATGCATCCTGTGTAGCAGAACTATTAATAGTGAACTAGTCTTTTTATAATCATAATTTTATTAGTGGAATGGGGAATACAGCTCTTAGCAACAGCTTTCTGGAAATTCATTTTGTGTAATTGAAGAACAGTTAACCTTTTTTAAATGGAAGGGATGTGCAAATATTCTATCATTAGTATTTATAAATATATATCCCCAGGCAAAATTTGGGGTAATGCTTTTTTAAAGGGCTCAATAATTACATATCTGTAATGAGAAGCATTTGTCTCTGAAATAAATTAACTAATTACTAGATCTTTTCATCACAAAAATGCTTAAGCATGCAAAGTTTAAAAAAAATACAGCTGAAATTTTAATTTTGACTTCCAAGGGCCTGGCTAAATAAAACTGAAAAAACGAATACCGGAAAAGCTTATTTACTTGAAAGCGCCAAAGCTGCTTTTGATTCAGCTGCATCTGAACATGCATCATTATTTTGCATGTTTATCTTGGTGCCATACTTGCTAGGAATTTGCTTGTGGGAAGTTGGCAGTCTCTAGTTGAAATAATAAAGTGGGGTACAGAGATAAAGAGATGTGCATCTGAAGAATACGGTTGGAGGGTTGGGGGCTTAATTGATGGACTGGTTAGAATGTAATTAGGTCCTTGAGCAGGGCAGTGCAATTAAATACGTCAAGGAGGGCATAATTAGATGGGTGGCTGAATGGTATAATTACATTCATAAGAGGGGGGGCTGTAATTAGATGTGAGGCAGGGGGTGTATTTAGATGCTTAGACTGAGGATATAATTAACATAGGGATGAGAAATTAAATTATGTGTGTGGGTGAAGCATAATTATATGTGGGAGTCCATGTGGATATGTGGGTGAGGGTACATAGAAATGAATGGTTTGGACTGCAGTTAGGTGTGAGTTCATCTTCTTTTGGACAAAAACTTGATATTTTCATCAAGTAAGGGCAAGCATATGTTTTGACTTCATGAGTAATAACAGCTGACATCTAGTGACAGCCTTTCAGGCCATTCTAAAGGGCTGCAAATCGAACCCCCCTGTTTTTCTATTAGAACTTGAGACCCACATCCAACAATGACATTGATTATTCTTCTTAATCATGGCACTTTACGGTGTTCTAAGTACTGAAAGATTTGGTAAATTTTCCAGCTTGAAAACACAACTGCATGACAAGGAAGACTTACTTTTCCTTCCTATCAAAGAGGAGTTTGAAAGGTAACAAAAAAGATTTCCCTTGAATTGTGAAAATAGAAATGCCAACTCTTCTAGCTAAAAGTATCAGTGTAAAGTTACGTGCGTAACAAAACCAACAAAATTTCGCTTGACAGCCTCATCTTTTTTTGTTTGTTTATGAAACCATGTTTATTCAGAAATATTTATGGCATTTCTCCCCTTCCCTCCAAGTATAAAAGCAACAAGGTGAGGAATAGAGGTTATAGATACAGTAGGGATAGAAGAAAGAGGGAGAGAAGAGGGAGAGAAGAAAGCTAGACGAGGAAGAATCTAGAGTAGCGGGTAAGTGAAAATCACTCAGTGAGTCTGAGAAACTTATATTGAATCAGTGAAGTATGGTGAGAATTATAATAACCTAAGTATCCTATATTAAACTTGAAACAGTGGTGTCTTTTGTTGCCATCTTCAAAAGCAAGAGGGCATTTTAAAATACAAGTTCAGAAGCTGGCTTGCTTAACTATAAAGCCATAAGTAAAAGCACAAAATATGCCCCAGGCCTTTAGGTGGAAGAAAAATGTCACAAGGCCCAGCACTATGGTAATTCTAGTTTGACCTCATAGGGTCAAACACTCTCCTGCTCAATTCAAAGGAGGACCTAGTGATGTAAGCCTGAAATCTTCTCAAAGAAGGTGGTCTTTTCCCCCTCTCTCACTTCCCTTTGATTATAAAATTGTAGTCCACTTAATCCTGGGGGCAGAGCCCCCTTGCCTGCCCATTTGCATCTCTCACAAGCATCCTATATTAATACATCTACTCCTTGTCTATCAAAAACATACAAGTTTATTGCTTACAGAAATTTCTTGATATTAAAGTGTTTTAATTGGCCACTAGTCTGCTTAATCTAATTCAGTCTGTTACTTAATTTTCCTAATGCTAGGCACCCCAGAGCCGCTTCTCACCTTTTGAGAGCCTAAGTTATTTCTGGTTGAACTCCACTGTAGAAAGAATCTAAGTGGGACACTTACAAGATTTCAAACTTTTTGACTTCCTGGTGTTCCTACTTCTGCTGCTGTTGCTGCTGCTGCTAAGTCGCTTCAGTCATGTCTGACTCTGTGCGACCCCACAGATGGCAGCCCACCAGGCTCCGCCATCCCTGGGATTCTCCAGGCAAGAACACTAGAGTGGGTTGCCCTTACCTTCTCCAATGCATGAAAGTGAAAAGTGAAAGTGAAGTTGCTCAGTCATGCCCGACTCTTAGCAACCCCATGGACTGCAGCCTACCAGGCTCCTCCATCCATGGGATTTTCCAGGCAAGAGTACTGGAGCCTAGATCTAAGGTTGTGCTTGCACGCTAAGTTCCTTCAGTCGTGTCCGAGTCTTTGTGACCCTATGGACTATAGCCCACCTGGTTCCTCTGTCCATGGGATTCTCCAGGTAAGAACACTGGAGTAGATTGCTAGGCCCTTCTCCAGGGGACATTCCTGACCAGGGATTGAACCCGTGTCTGCTGCAGCTCCTGCATTGGCAGGTGGGTTCTTTACCTTAGTGCCACCTGGGAAGCCCCTGGCTTTAAAGTTAGTTATATTTATTACTTCGATGTAGAGACATTACAGCCTGCAACCTAGTCCTCAGTTTTGCCCTACCGTGGTTCTGTAGAACACTTTTTATTCTTTGATTCTGAGTTTACATCAGTGTGTGATGCTAGTTTTTTACACTGAATGCCTAAAAGTTACCCTCTCTCTCCAAGACTGTTGTAACTTAATTTTCAGTCAGAGGCACTCTTACTGAAATGTTCTATATTCCCGTGAGAATAATTAACGGCAACATTTTTTAGCCCAGTTCTTTCTATATTAAATGGTTTGCATGTTTCTTTTTTCCCATGCCTGTCCTTCCTCCCCTCTTCCCAAGGCCAGCTCAAGCTCCTAAGAGTTTTAGAGATTGATGGTGGTCGACTCAGTCCTCCACAGAGGTAGTGTAATTATCATTCAGGACATCTAGTTAGGTCTGTGGGATGGAAGAGGAGTAAGTGATCGTGGTCACTGTGTCTTACTACTTTGTTGTCTTGTGTGGATTGCCCATGAGGAGGAGGCAGAAGTCAGGCACTTGGCTTTGGACATGACTTGTTAAATAAGGCTTTTAAGGGCTTCCCTGGTGGCTCAGCTGGTAAAGAATCCACTTGCAATGCAGGAGACCCCGCTTCGATTCCTGGGTCGGGAAGATCCGCTGGAGAAGGGATATGTTACCCACTCCAGTATTCTTGGGCTTCCCTTGTGGCTCAGCTGGTAAAGAATCTGCCTGCAATGCGGGAGATCTGGGTTAGACCCCTGGGTTGGGACGATCCCCTGAGAAGGGAAAGGCTACCCATTCCAGTATTCTGGCCTGGAGAATTCCATGGGGTCGCAAAGAGTTGGACATGACTGAGCGACTTTCACTTTTCAAATAAAGCTTTTATTCATTTAATTATAAAATCCATTCCTGGATCCTCTGGAGCTATTTATGTAAGGCAGGAAGAACCGGGTTTAAGTTCTTCAGTTTTTAATAGCCTTTGTCAAAAGTCGTATTCTCAGCCAGGAATATTTTCACAGTTGGCATTTGTGGTTTTTATCTGAAAAAGTCTTCCAGCCTGTAACAAGTCTTTTTACCTTCATTCATGCCATAAGACATCAGCGACTCTAATTTTTGTCTTTTTTTTTTAATCTTGGCATCTGGTCCGATCACTTCATGGGAAATAGATGGGGAAACAGTGGAAAAAGTGTCAGACTTTATTTTTTGGGGCTCCAAAATTACTGCAGATGGTGATTGCAGCCATGAAATTAAAAGACGCTTACTCCTTGGAAGGAAAGTTATAACCAACCTAGATAGCATATTGAAAAGCAGAGACATTACTTTGCCAACAAAGGTCTGTCTAATCAAGGCTATGGTTATTCCAGTGATCATGTATGGATGTGAGAGTTGGACTGTGAAGAAAGCTGAGCACCGAAGAATTGATACTTTTGAACTGTGGTGTTGGAGAAGACTCTTGAGAGTCCCCTGGACTGCAAGGAGATCCAACCAGTCCATTCTGAAGGAGATCAGCCCTGGGATTTCTTTGGAAGGAATGATGCTAAAGCTGAAAGTCCAGTACTTTGGCCACCTCATGCAAAGAGTTGACTCATTGGAAAAGACTCTGATGCTGGGAGGGATTGAGGGCAGGAGGAGAAGGGGATGACAGAGGATGAGATGGCTGGATGGCATCACTGACTCGATGGACATGAGTCTGGGTGAACTCCGGGAGTTGGTGACGGACAGGGAGGCCTGGCATGCTGCGATTCATGGGCTTGCAAAGAGTCGGACACGACTGAGCAACTGACCTGAACAGAACTGAAGATTATCTAATAGGCCAGAAATCTCAACTGTCTTTCTTATGCCTAAAAACTGTAGTCCTCAGGTCCCAGCGTCATTTCCTCAGAAAGATCTTTTTCTTAACCTTATATAACACTCTATACTTTCCTATTTGTTAAATTTTGTTTCCTGTTTCCATGAGCAAGATATATGTCAGGTTTGTTCATCAGTCCCTTTCCAGAATTCAAAACAGCTCCTGCTCCTTAACAGGGCTCAACAAATAATTGTTGAATTAAAGGCAAACCAGGCATCAGAGCTATTTAAGAAGAGACACAGAGAGTGTAGGCTATGGACAGTGATGAGGATGAGGTAATCTCAGAAGCAAGATTCTGAATGGCTTCATTAATTGACTCTTATTTAGAGAGTGGTGGAATTTGTGTTTGTTCTTAAAGTTTGGAGATTAAATTATATATCCATTATGGCAGAAGATTTAAATAGACATTTTTTCCAAAGAAGACATACAGATGGCCAATGGTCACATGAAAAGATGTTCAACATTGCTAATTATTAGAGAAGTACGAGTCAAAACTATGGTGAGGTACCACCTCACGGTGGTCAGAGTAACCACCATTGAAAAAATCTATAAACAGTAAGTGCTGAAGAGGATGTGGAAAAAAGGTAACCATCCTACAGTGCTGGTGGGAATGCAAATTGGTGCAGCCATTGTGAAAAGCAGTGTGGCGATTCCTCAAAAAACTAAAAATGGAGTTGTCATGTGATCCAGTTATTCCATTCCTGGGCATATGTCCGGGCAAAGTGATAATTCAAAAAGATACGTGCACCCCTAAATTCATAGCAGCACTATGCACAATAACCAAGACATGGGAACAACCTAAATGTTCATCAAAAGACAATGGATAAAGAAGATGGAATACTGCTCAGCCATAAAAAAGAATGAAATAATACAATCTGCGGCAATATGGATGGACCTAGAGATGATCATACTAAGTGAAGTAAGTCAGACAGAGAAGAACAAATACGTGATATTGCTTATATGTGGAGTCTCAAATACGCCACGAGTGAACTTAACCTACGAAACAGAAACAGGCTCACAGACGTGAGAACAGATTTGTGGTTGCCAAGGGGAAGGGGGAATGGGGAAGGGATGAAGTAGGAGTTTGGGATCAGCAGATGCAAACTATTATACACAGTATGGATAAAGAACAAAATCCATCTGTATAGCACAGGGAACTATATTCAGTATCTTGTGACAGACCATAATGAAAAAGAATATAAGTAAGGAATGTATGTATATGTGTAACTGAATCACTTTGCTGTACAGCAGAAGTTAACACTGTAAATCAACTGTATTTCAATAAAATATATTTTAAAAATAAATAAAATAATATATCCATTATGATGTTAAGAAAATGCCACTGTTTAGGGCAGACACTGTTTCAAGTAGATTGGATGCTCAACAGAACTCTTCGGATTAAATATAAATAATTAGCTTATTGAGCAAGCTGTTGATCATCTCATCTATTCTTAATTTGTGTGTAGAGCAGTGAGCAAAAAAAAAAATATGGTATTTGGAATGATTCATACAAATATGTGCATTTAAAAACTCATTGACTGGGCTCCCTGGTGATCCAGTAGTTGAGTCTACCTTGCAATGCAGGGGACACTGGTTCAATCCTTGGTCCAGGAAGATCGCACGTGCTGCAGGACAGCTAAGCCTGTGCAGCACAGCTGCTGAGCCCGTGCTCTAGAGCCCGGGAGCCACAACTACTGAGCTCGTGTGCTGTGACTACTGAAACCTGTGCATGCTGGAGCCTGTGCTCTGCAACAAGAGAAGCCACTGCAATGAGAAGCTGGTGTGCTGCACCTAGAGAGTAGTCCCTGCTCTCCAAAACTAGAGAAAACTCGTGCACAGCAACAAAGACCCAGCACAGCCAAAAGTAAAAATAATAAATAAATAAGATAAATAATTATTAAAAAAAAACTTTTTGGTCAAGTAGATACACCCTCAAAGGGCCAATGATAAAAAGTGCTTTGTTTAAAATCTATATAAAACCTTTGAAATAGCAAGCCCCTCACACAAGGATAAACTACGTGTAATAGTAGGGATCCAGCAATGTAATGATATTTTTTCTCCAGAGAATTTAGTTTTTTAGTGTTTAGTAATGTACTAATCTCATTTATATAGGATTTCAGAGTTTTCTGAGAAGTTTCAACACCTCAGTTCATTTTTAATTTTCATAATCATACTGAGAGACAGATGGGAATGGTTATTATCATGCCTGACTTCCAGTGAAGCACTGAGAGTTTGAGGGGCCTGGCAAACCATAATCTGAATCCAGATGGTTAATATAATATAGTCATTAAGAAGATGGCCATTAACAGATGGAAGAGTGATAGGTGAAAAAACGTGGACAAAGATTTATAAGGTGAATTGGTGGTCATGCAATATTTTGAGCCCATGGCTGTAATCAATTCGCCTAATCCAGTCTTTCATTTAGAGTAGTACTTTTAAGGTTAGCACGAGGAGTGTTGTAGCATAGTGCTGTGTTCTCAGATCTAGTAGATATTTTCTTACATGGATGCAAGGAGATACCTTTGAAAAGAAAGAATGAAGTTAGTACCTTAATAAAAATACTCCTTAACAGAATCACAATCTTTATGTGGAAATGGACTATCCAAAACATTATCAGTTCTTTCTGTGTGGATGCGTATGTGCTAAGTTGCTTCAGTTGTGTCTACTCTTTGTGACCCTATGAACTGTAGCCCATCAGGTTCCTCTGTCCATGGGATTCTCCAGGCAAGAATACAGGAGCAGGTTGCCATGCCCTCCTCCAGGGGATCTTCCCAACCCAGGGATTGAAACCACATCTCTTAGTTTCCTGCGTTGGCAGGTGGGTTCTTTACCACTAGCACCAACTGGGAAGCCCCCCTTTCTGTGTAATAAACAACCAAATGGAGAACACCTTGTTCACACATCATTCTAATAAGCATTGACCATTGCCAAGATGAGATATTCTGCATCTTAAATAGAATAATGGTAGTATTATCTCAATTAGTTAAAAAAAAATTCACAGTATTTTCCCTATTAAGTTTTTCCTTTTTAAACTTTGGTGAGCTCTTCTGTTTGCTGCTGCCAATGCCCTGAAGAGTGCACTCAGGGCACTGGAGAAATAGTTATTGAAATGAAATTGCTGTGTGAGGGCCAGTATTGACCAAATGAAGAGGAAGTAAGCAAATATTACCACCTCCAACTCATAAATGGCTTCCTCCTCAACCAGACTTCAGTTCAAAGGCTTTGAAAAGTATATATATTTATATACATATATACATACAGAAGGGGCTTCCCTGGTGGCTCAGACAGTAAAGTGTCTGCCTGCAATGCAGGAGACCTAGTTCAGTCCCTGAGTCGGGAAGATCCCCTGGAGAAGGAAATGGTAACGCACTCCAGTATTCTTGCTCGGAAAATCCGATGGACAGAGGAGCCTAGTAGGTTACAGTCCATGGGGTCGCAAAGAGTCAGACACGACTAAGTGGCTTCACTTTATACATAGAGGAAGATTACATATGTATGTGTGTGTGTTCAGTCTTGTCCGACTCATTTGCAACCCCACAGACTGTAGCCCACCAGGCTCCTCTGTCCATGGGATTTCCCAGGCAAAATGGAGTGGGTTGCCATTTCCTCCTCCAGGGGATCTTCTCGATCCAGGAATCAAACCGACGTCTCTTGCATTGGCAGGCAGATTCTTTACCACTAGGGTCACCTCAAATAGGTAAACACCATAGAAAATAGGTAAATTTTCTGCCATAAGATCATCTGTGTTAAGACAGATTTTGAGAATCACTCTTTTACCATATATTCCCCAAAACTCATGGAATCTGAGTATTCTGCGGCTTTAACAAGTCAGTAACCTTGCTAGGAGAAGGAAAAAGGTGAAAGAAGAGGGGGAAGGGTAATGGGGGAACCACCATGCTAGTAGCTTGGTGAAATGCTTTACCTCTGTCGTTTCATGTAATCCTATGCAGGATGTTCCCTCTTTAGAGACAGGAAGTGAAATGTCAAGGGGTCCCAAAATCTGGAAGTTAGGAGGTAGTATTTGTGCCCAGGTTTATGCTGTTACTACTGCTTTCCAGATTTGCATGTTCTGTGCCCAGATTCTTGTTCAGAAAACTGAGATTGCCAGTCAATCTGGTCCAGGGACTTTTCCTTAACAACGGGGGTGGGGTGGGGGTCTGGAAGTGGGGCTTAAGTTGACTTTTACAAAGCAAACTAAATATTAGTTGAGCATGAGTGAGACCGTACTTTTCATATAAACTATATAAGAATAGTTGCAAATATCCACATATTACTCACTGTACTCCGATCAGGCTTCCATCCTCACTTCTGAACCAGATCTGTCCTGGTGAAGGTTACCATTGACCTCTGTGTTCAAAATCCCATGGCAATTTTCAGCTCTTATTTTATATAATCTATCAATAGCATTTGCTGCAGTTTTCTCCTGTTCTTCTTGAGTATCTTTAGGTTACTTTTAAAAAAAGAAAAAACTTACTTCTAAGACACATTACTTTCCTGTTTTTTTTTTCTCCTCCATTGACCACTCCTCAGTGTCTTTTACCTATTTCTTCTCAGTCTCCTAATTTCTTTCTTGGAGCATCTGGAGATTCAGATCTAAGACCTCCTCTCTTTCCTGTCTAAACTCGCTCACCAGGTAGTCCTCTGATTTTAAATACCAATTGTATGCTTTCTATCTTCAGGAGAAATAGGTTCCCTGACTGTATTCTCATATATTCAACTGCTTATTTGACATCACCACTTAAATGGCTTATGGAGATTTCATATTTTATGTCCTTAAAAGTGAACTCCAAATCATCTCACCCAGACCTGCCTCTCTGTTATTGTCCACGTCACAGTAAACGGCAAGTCCCTCTTTGCAGTTGTCTGAGCCCCGGCCTTGGCATTGTTCTTGATTCTTCCCTTATCCTATTTTCATTGCAGCTCTGGTCAGCTCTTCCTCCAAAACATCTCCAGAATCTGCTTACTTCTTGCCACCCCCACTGCTCTGACTCTAGCCCAGGCCACCATAATCTCTAGCCTGTCATTTCAGGAGACTGGTCTCTCTTTCTGTGCGTGACATCTTGCAGCCTATTCACCCAGCAGCAGAGTGATTGTTCTAGAATATGACAGAATGCCACTCCTTTGCTCACCCTACCTTGACTTGATTCTCATCTGAGAATAAAACTTAGAGTCTTTACAGTATCCTCCAAAGCCCTTAGAATTTATTCCCCAACCTTCCTACCAGCTAAGTCTCTGATCTCTTCTCCTCTGTCCCTTGCTTACTCATCTCCAGACACAGTGACCTCTTTCTCTTCATTTAAAACCCAGGAATGTCCCTCTTCCATGTCTGCCCCAGCGACTCCCCCAGGTACCTGAAAGGCTCACTACCCCCTCACTTTCAAGGGATTTGCTTCCATATCTCCTGACCACCCTAGTTCAATGGCAGGTTTTCTTCAAAAGTATTTCCTGATTTTCTCATGCCAGTGATTTCTTTCTCTCCACCATATGATATTCTGTTTATTTTATTCATTTGTCTTTATCATCCATTTTCCACTGGAATCTGACCTCCTTGTGAACAGGGATTATTATATCCTGGTCACCCAGGACAGTGCTTGGAACATAGTAGGAACTCAGTAAATATTTGTGGAATAAAAGGGCAGTTAACTTGAGCATAAATACCTTAATCTACATCTAGCAAATTACAGATCTGACTTGTGTATTTCTAGTATTGATTCAAATCTTCCTCCCAGGAGTGAGTGAGAAAAATGCCATGTATCATCCTGGCTCATCCGGGAGAGCTGGAGTGCAGCCCTTTTCCTGACCCTCCTTCTCTGTATCCTGCTCTGGAGGTCACTGGACAGTCTCCGGAAAGCCTTTCCATCTGCAGGCATATGCTTAACACTGCAGTTTCAGTGCTGTATCTTCATTACCTTTATTGTCAGAGCTCTGCCTGTTCCTTTTACAAACTAGAAATCAAGGAAGTTAAATTTCCTTCTTGAGCTTTGCTGAGTGCCCCTCAGCTCCCAGTGACTATGTACATTCCTGGAATTTCATTTTTCTGCTTTAATTATTTATACCTATGTGCATATGGTCATATAATCATTTATTCTTTTGGTGTAATCCATATGATGCCCTCAGATTCATCAACAGTGGTGACTTAATATGGTCATGGTTGTTTTATACAGATGTAAGGTCTTCCGCCAGAGACTGCCAGCCACTGTGCCTGGTTTCAGCAAGCAGGAAATGCTGTGCTGGTGGTTCTTGCTGACCCAGCTAAAAGAGACTGAATGTCACATTTCACTTCCAGGGCTGTTACTGGGTTTTGATAGTCCCTGGTACTATAAATAGCACTCCAGGGAACATTCAGGTACATGGGACATTTTCTTTGCAGTCCAGGTCAATGTCTGCAGAAAGTCACATGCTGCCTGGTTAGATACAAGTCACTTGCCCCTGAGTCGCTCCTAAGTTCTAAACAGACCCAGAGTGTGCATTTGCTCATAAACACTGCACTCGCTCTCAACATACTTCTGCACCTCTGTTGATGCTGCTCTCCCTGCCTGCAAAATCCTACTCATCCTTAAAGATTCATCTCAAGTTAGAAAGCTCTCCCTGAGTCGGCTTCACAGACGTGCCTTCTCGTCCCTCTCTGGCTTCTACACCTCATGTGAAACATTCCTGTTGTACAGCGAGGTCACCTTCACAATACGGTCTGTTACATAAGCTTATATATTCACACTCTCCTCGCATCCCAAACTGTGAATCCTGAGACCTGTGACTTCGCTGTCTTTGTGTTTATCCCCAACAGTTAGCATAGGAAACGCTCAGCAACGTCTGTTGAGTGAATGACTGATTGTATGAACGAATGAAAGTGCATCTAAATAGGGGAGTAGAATTCATTTGAGTTTGTTCCCAGCTTAATGCCTTTGAAAAGAATCCAGTGTCTAGTGGGGATTTTCCCATTTTCCTTAGCAGTCACTCCCTATTATATGCATGGCCAGTTTGAGACCCAAAATGTGGTTGTATTGAAATCCACTTCAGGGAGTTAAAAAAGAAATGTTTTTATTTCAAAGGAATGGGCTAGTTTGCTCCTTGCAGGCTTCCTGGCATCTTTCTTTCTATGCAGTCTTTTCACTTTGCCCAGTCTTCAATCAAATTCTCCGGCCGGGTCTGCTGTAAACAATGATTTGGTGAGCGGTTGTGTGTTCTCTGCAGTGAAAACCCGCCTTGTTTTCTGTTGCTAGGCAACCCCATTCCAGCTGCCCTTGAAGAAATGCGCGGTGGTGGGAAATGGTGGGATTCTGAAGAAGAGTGGCTGTGGCCGTCAAATAGATGAAGCAGATTTTGTCATGCGGTAAGAGAGAGCTCCCACAGCGCGGCCTCCGCCTTCTCTCCTCTCCCTCACCCCTCCCGCCAGCCCCGGGGCCTTTGGCGACCAGTCACTGGTGATTAATCAGCTGTAGCTTCTCTTCGACTTACCTCCAGGTTCACATACAAGTGAGTTGAGGAGAGGGCCAGGGAACCAGGGAACAGGCCCCAAGAAAGCACAAAGAAAAGAAACACTCAGAGGCCAAGGGGAGATACCCAAAGTGGAAACACTCATCTTATTTTAGATGATACAGTTGGGTGACTCCAACTTTAAAACTTGTCCTTAAGATGAATTCTCAATGAATAAACGATTTCATTTCATTCTGCACACTTTGCTGCTTTGTTTTTCACAAAAGCATTTGGAAGTAGTGAGTGGAATTCAAAGAGGGAGTGGATCTGTGCAGGACTAGGAAAACTGGAAGGAAGGAGGGGGAATGCATTTTGAGCAAGGTGGCAGCTTAGTAAGGGGACTGAGTGGAGTGGTGACGTGATGTCGCTTGTACTGGAAAACAGGAGGTTCCTGCAAGGGTGTGTAAGGGGACTGCTAGGACACACCCAGCCGAGGATAGAGACCGTGACACTGAAATGGTGCCAACCTGCACCACTGGGTGATTTTGACCAGAAGGAAAGACAGTGAGTGATCAGATGGACACAGGCTTAGGATTGTCTGGGGGAGAGGGGAGAAGGGTGAGGAGGGACAGCATGGCTGGAGAGAGCTTTGGAATCTGAGCTGGAAGGAAGTTGGCCCTGAGAGGCATGGAGAAAGGAAGGGGTGCAATGGGGCCATACGACAGGACCATTCAGACCTGAGGGAGTGGAAATGGGAAAGATAAAGGAAGATGGAAAAATGAGAGTTAGTGTCAAAGAATGGCCTGCTGGAACATGTGACTTCTTAAGAATCTGACGTCAGCTTCTCTGGGATGAGCAGATATGTTATAGACAAAGAGGACACTTGTTACTGAAGAAATGTAGGAGCTTGGAGGCTACTCTGGGGAGTGTCTTACACGATGGCCCCAAAGTCTCCTTGAAGTGGGAATAAGTGAGGCATTGAGGCTTTGTTTTGGTCGCTCAGTTGTGTCTGACTGTGGCCCGCCAGACTCCTCTGCCCATGGAATTCTTCAGGCAAGAATATTAGAGTGGGTTACCACTTCCTTCTCCAGAGGATCATCTCAGCCCAGGGATTGAACCTGGATCTCCTGCATTGCAGGCAGATTTTTTACCTTCTGAGAAGGCTCTGGGGCCAGGACGACTGACTCTCAAGCAACACAGAAGGTGGAAAGCTGAAGTGGGGTGGAGGTTGGGGTTTTGTGTTCATTTTTAAGGATAATAAGGATAAATAAATAATGGTCTAAAGTGACGAAACAAACCAAAAAAAGGTAGCTGAGGGAACATTTGGCCTCCTCTGGACTCTGAGCTAAGTGGAGTAGGGGAGAGTAAAGCTTGTCTGAGAGTGTTTCAAGGAAGCCATTTCAAGGGGAGGGTCAGATTCCTTCTGAGAGAGCAAGGGTTGGCCTCCTCAGAAGACTTCATCTCACTGGTGAAGCCTGCAGCAGAGGGGGAATCCTTTTGTATCTTTCCTTTATGGAGGTACCCTGCCCTAGTTTTTCCAGTGTGAGACTGTGTTTTCCTCTCCACTGTAATGATTAATTTTTGCAATAAAAATAGAAGACAAGAAAGATAAAAAAAATAGAAGCGAGGAGAAGAGAAAAATGTAGTTCTCTTAATTCAGGTCAACATCTGCTTCACAAGTATCTGATCTGTATTGGGTCTTCACTGGGGTTGGAAATGGTATGTTGGACAGGTCCATCATGGACTTAGAATCTGGAGCTGTGTCATTGCCGAGGTCAGGGTGGCTCAGAGGTGAACGATGAGTGAGTGGGGTCCTTCTGTGGGGAAGGGGTGTCTGGATGGAGCCCTCTGTCCATTCCACTCTGGGTACAGGCCAGCCTTTCCAAGCTCTGATGTGGGAAGGACACCAAGGCTCCACAGGGTTGTGAGCCATGGGGTGAGCATGGTGAGATGGTAGCTATAGAAGCGGAGACGATCACCTGGAGAGCAGAGTGGAGGAGGAGAGCAGAGGCACTCCCTCCATGACACTGGCGTTAGGGGGGGTCTGAGGGCAAAGAACCAGCCCTTGCCACAGACTCGCTCTGTGACCCACAGCGCACCATGGTACCTTTGCTGCAGCTCAGCTTTCTGATAATCTTGCAGAGGTGGCTGCAGACAATTCCCTAAGCCTTTCCATTGTGGAAACTCTGATTCTGTGATAATGTGACTATCACACAACTGTAACACATTCGTGTAGTCTAGTTTGATTTTTCATATTGCTCTCGAGTATAAGTTGACTTGCTTTTTCCAGAAACTATGTAAGGAGGAAGTGGAAATATTATATTCACAGATTCAGGAAAGTTAATTGATTTTAAGATGTCTGAGTACAATGTAGAAGAAGGCAGTACAATAAATGTGTTTTCTTAAATTATTCCTGAGCACACATGTGTGTGGCACCACATTTAGGAAGATGGATATTTTTTAAACTTAATGTGTAGAAGATCAGTATTAAGCATCTTATGGGGTTATCCACATTTATTTATTACAAATACACAAGACCACATTTGCATTGTATACAATCACTGTTGATATATTCACATTCAAAATTAACAAGTGCCTGTGATTAGGGTGCACAGCACAGGATTAAACAATGTTCATGGGATGTTCATGGGATGATGAGAGAGGTGAGGATTGAAAAGAATTCAAAAAAGACAGCATCAAAACTAGAGGTATATGTGCATGTGCCTTTGATTCAATTTCAAGAATGGTGCCATTGTCATAACACATTTGAATCTTTAAAAAGCTTTATTTATAGTTCATGGCAAATAGATGGGGAAACAATGGAAACAGTGACAGACTTTATTATTTTGGTCTCCAAAATCACTGCAGATGGTGACTGCAGCCGTGAAATTAAACGACACTTGCTTCTTGGAAGAAAAGCTATGACCAACCTAGACAGCATATTAAAAAGCAGAGGCATTACTTTGCCAACAAAGGTCTGTCTAGTCAGAGCTGTGGTTTTTCCAGTAGTCATGTATGCATGTGAGAGTTGTACTATAAAGAAAGCTGAGCACTGAAGAATTGATGCTCTTGAACTGTGGTGTTGGAGAAGACTCTTGAGAGTCCCTTGGACAGCAAGGAGATCCAACCAGTCCATCCTAAAGGAGATCAGTCCTGAATACTCATTGGAAGGACTGATGCTGAAACTGAAACTCCACTACTTCGGCTCCCTGATGGGAAGAACTGACTTACTGGAAAGACCCTGATGCTGGGAAAGATTGAAGGCAGGAAGAGAAGGGAACAACAGAGGATGAGATGGTTGTATGACATCACCGACTCAGTGGACATGAGTTTGAGTAAGCTCGTTGGTAATGGACAGGGAAGCCTGGCATGCTGCAGTCTGTGGGGTCACAAAGAGTTGGACACGACTGAGTGACTGAATGGAATTGATAGTTTATGGGGCTTCTCCAGTGGCTCAGCAGGAAAGAATCTGCTTGCAGTGCAGGAGACATGGGAGACACGGGTTTGATCCCTGGGTCGGGAAGATCCTCTGGAGAAGGAAATGGCAATCCCCTCCAGTATTCTTGCCTGGAAAGTCCCAAAAACAGAGGAGCCTGGCAGGCTACAGTCCATGTGGTCACAAAGAGTCGGACACAACTGAGCGCACACACACACACACACAAACACATACACACAAAGAATTTATAATATGGGAGTAATTAAATGTTGATTAATTGTAAATTATTCTTATTTGACCACTTATGGATCTATTTATACATGGTTGATTAATACACATTTTGGGGGCACCTTGCGAAAATTGAGGTAATAGCATATGTTCAAAATGAAACACTTAGTGAATATGATTAGAAACATGTATGTCTGATCCTAGACTATAGGGTACATGCACCATTACAGTGAAAGACGAGATCCCAAAATAGCCTTACCTATACACAATGGTGTACCGGATTACAGTTCAAGATGTTTCCCAGAATTGTAACAATGCCATAATTTCCTTTGCTTGGACATTTTCAAACACGTCTTTTAATGCTAAAATATACCTTCCCATATTTCAAAGTAAACATTTGCTCTAAACATTTGTAACCAAAAGTGACACTTAAAAAAAATAATATTGTTAAATATCATTTAGCTTGAAGTTCTGAAAGACAGAGGTAACAGTGATTATATCCTGGCAAGAAATTGGCTGGCTCAGGAATATGAGTGAAGACAATATAATTTTGGTGCTTGTGAATTATACTCAATTATATGTGTTTTATGTATTGAAGTATACATATAATTTAAAAAGGAATTTTTAAATGTATTCTATTCCATTCTACCCATTCCCCACCCATCTTCACTCCCCACTTCAAAGAATTTTCATTTCTCATCAATTCTGTGGTCACATCCTCTATGATCCCGGGCACAGTTACTAAGACACTTCAGCCAGTAATATCCGTTCATTGTGCCAATAAGCAATAAAGCAAAGTTTGAAACACTTTTACACAATTATGCCTTATAAGAAACAATTTGATTGTATTAAATGTGCCTTTTATGTAAATCTATGTAATTATCAATTTAGGAGTTGAGCTAAAAATTACAGTGTGCTTTTTTTCCTCTGGGAGCTGCAGGGAAGTATCACGAGCATTCATACTTGAAGACAAAGTTTACCCAGAAGAACAGTTATTTATACCAGAGTACAATGGCATTATTTTCCAGAAATGGATGTATAAAATATTATCCTTATTGTTTTAAACATTTCACTATGTTACAGAATTTGGCCTTTAGTCTCTGGAAGTGTATTTCTGAGGTTTTGCTTTGTAATAGGAGGTGTCTGTATAGTCAAAGGTGTGATTTTTTTCAGTAGTCATGTATGAATGTGAAAGTTGGATCATAAAGAAGGCTGAGCGCTGAAGAGTTGATGCTTTCAAACTATGGTGTTGGAGAAGACTCTTGAGAGTCCGTTGGACAGCAGAGAGATCAAACTAGTCAATCCTAAAGGAAATCAACCCTGAATACTCATTGGAAGGATGGATGCTGAAGCTCCAGCAGTTTGGCCACCTGATGCATAGAGCTGACTGATTGGAACAGACCCTGATGCTGGTCAAGATTGAAGGCAGGGAAGGGGATGATGGAGGATGAGATGGCTGGATGGCATCACCGACTCAACGGACAGGAGTTTGAGCAAACTCCGGGAGATGGTGAAAGACAGGGAAGCCTGGTGTGCTGTAGTCCATGGGGTCACAAAGAGTCTGACATGACTGAGCCACTGGACAACAAAGGAGGTGTGAAGGGATCCAGACATATGAGCCGTGGATCAACCTACAAGGAACACATGGAAAAACAAAGTTGTTATCCATGAACACCAACTCCTTTCATTTACTGATGACAGAATAGGTTGACTGCACTTTCTAGCAATAGAGTTTACAGTTTTAATATAGTGAGAGTGATTCTCAAATGTTATGAAGGGCCATCAAGATCGAAGGGGATGTGATAAATTAGGAGTTTGGAATTAACATACACACACTACTATATATAAAATAGTCAACTAAGAAGGACCTACTGTATAGCACAGGGAATTATACTCAATATTCTGTCATAACCTAAGAATTTGAAGAAGAATGGAAATATATCAATATATATGTATAACTGCTGTACACTTTGCTGTAAACACTTGAAATTAACAGAACATTGTAAATCAACTATATTCCAATAAAAACTAAAAACAAACTAAGTAAATAATTATATTCATCCAAGAAAAGAGAGAAAAAGGTGCTCGAATTTTAGCCTGTGTTTTATCCTGGGAGTTCTGTTCATCTTAGCAGAGATAGTTGAATCCCAAGGTCAGCACCATGGTCAGATGAGCCTGGCCATTATGAGTAAGCTCATTCCCCAGCACAGCCCTCAGAAACCGCATGGATGTGATGGGACCGTTAGACTGTGGATGCCTCAAGTAGGCTCTGAGACTCCGCTTCCCCCGGGCTTCTCACAATGCCCATTGTGTTTGTTTTCAATGGGCACTCAGCGAAAGTCACCAACTGGCTGACTCATTACTCTGTGGGGAGCTGTCAGAAGAATCAGGATCTTATTACCAAAGAGCAGATGAAAGTAAGATTCCAAATCAAGTGAGACAAATTTCTACCTCAGATGCCCTGATGTGGTGGGAGTCACGGGGGTAAATACAAGAAAACATCAAGGAACTTGTGCTAATCAGCTGAGTCGATTCTGGACAACCCCATGTCCTGAAGGAAATTTGTCCAGGAAATTTTAATGGTTGGGAAGTGGCTGAGGCCTTGATATTTGTAAGATCTCTAACAACAAATAAATGATTCTTTACTTTGCTGAAATAATACAAAGTTAGAGGTGCTCTGATGGTTGGAGTCAACTTAGAGATATGGCTAGAGAGGAGAAATCAGTACTCAGTAATAAAAGAAAAGTCCAGTGGAAGCTATAGACTTATTTGGGGTGGTCATAAATAATAAATATGTATTTAGTTATATTTATATGATCATGGCAACCCACTCCCGTATTTTTGGGGCTTCCCTGGTGGCTCAGTGATAAAGAATCTGCCTGCCGACAGTGCAGGAGACTCGAGTTCCATCCTTGGGTTGGGAAGATACCTTGGAGGAGGTAATGGCTACACACTCCAGTATTGTTGCCTAGAGAATTTCATGGATGGAGGAGCCTGGCAGGCTACAGCCCAAGGGGTCGCAAAGAGTCAGACATGACGGAGTGACTAACTGAGTTACCAAGATATGATATTTCTGATACGGAATATTTTTGAGCTTTTGCTATGTGTGAGGCATCAAGGTAGGGACTTTTTAATACATTTCTTACTTTAATCCTTACACCCAGCTTATTGAAGGAAAAGTCATTATCTTCATTTTGTAATGGGGAAACTGAAGCAGATGTCATAACTTGGGTGACAGCCCACTAGTAGAAAGCCATGAGATTGGATTTGCAGTTGCAGCATTTTCCATTGTAAGCATTCATAAGACATTGCAGTTAAGGAGAGCACCCAGGGCAGGGTGTTGTGTGTGGGAGGGAGGAGGGGCTATTTCTGTCACCTGCACTCTTTCCCTTGTTTAGACTGGGATGGTGGAGAATCACTGCATTTTTTTGGATGACAAAACATTTTCACTGGAAGTCAACCATACGTTGGTCATGCATGCACTGATTTAGGTGGCAGAGTTTGCCTCAAATGTACTCCTAATTTAGAATTCGGGAAAAGAATGAGAAACACAAGCAAATACAATTCTTCGGTTTCTCTTGAGGCTTGTTGGTATCCACAGAGAGGACTGTAGGTCCTGTATCTTCTAGCACAGGGATCCCCAACCTCGGATCTAATGCCTCATGACCTGAGGTAAAGCTGATGTAATAATAATAGAAATAAAGTGCACAAAGTGTAATGCGCTTGAATCATCTTGAGACCCTCCCTCCCACCCAGTTCGTGAGAAAGTTGTCTTCCATGAAAATCAGTCCCTGGACCCAAAAAGGTTGGGGACCACTGCCCAGGGGCCACACCCCTAAATGCTCATTTCAAGTCTAATGCACCCTGACTTCTCACCCCAAAAATATTTTGAATGGAATAAATTCACTCTAGTTGTATCTTTCCTTTAGTAGATTTCTTACCTCTCTTGCTGACATTTTCTTTCTTCTAACACAGAAATAGTTTTTATGACAACATTCTGAAGATTCTGTAATAGTCCTCTAACATCTATTAAAAGGAAGAGGTGACAAAAATCATTTATTTGTGAATTGAGCTAGACTTAGTAAATTCCTATTTGCCATGATAGTTGACTTGTTTTAAAAGTATGTAAATCATTCTGAAGTGCTTGTTTTTGTTTTTCTAGATGTAATCTTCCTCCTTTGTCAAGTGAATACACTAAGGATGTTGGATCCAAAAGTCATTTAGTGACAGCTAACCCCAGCATAATTCGACAAAGGTAAGAATTTATGACTTCTGCTTGTGAGGAATTAGAAAGAAGGCTTTCAGGGTATTTAACATCTTAAAGACAGTGAACATAAATCAGCTTGGGAAACAGAAAAAAACCATCTGGACAGGCAGGAAGGATGAAGGAGGGAATTGTAAATAAACTAGGCAGGATTAAGGGAATCCAAACACTGTTTCATGCTTCTGCTGGGTTTCTGTTTTTTGCCTTTAGAGATGGTAAAAAATAACATGCGAATCCACCATTTTTGCTCAAAGAAGTAATAATATATCATGTTTACTCATTACTACTACTTTCCAACTTGTTGGCTTCAGTCCCAACTCATTGATTGGCATTGATTGGTGAACTGAAATCAGATCAGTTTTATTAAAGACAAAGAAATGACGACTTTGCTGCATCTGCATGCATGAAAATAGCAATATTGTGGGAGTGTACAAGAATGTGTGATTATATGATAATACAATATAGTACATCAAATGATATCCAGTCAGATTTTGGGGAAGAGATGGGAAATTCCTGCTCTAGTATCGATTCCAGAAATCTTGGCAGCTGCTGTGGGAGCTTTTGGGGGTCAGTCTCTATCTGATGAAGCCCAGCGGTGAGCCGTGAGCTGTTTTTCCAAGGACTGCTCATGTGGAGATTCTTGATCTCTGTGAAAAGAAGACTTGAGCATCACCTTAACGCTGTCTCATGTACACCAGCAGTTAAGGGTAAAATATCCAGACAGTCTGGGCGCAGGCACTTGTCACCTAAGGAAGTCTTATCCGACTGAATAGCACTTGAGTGTCACTTGGTAAACAATGCTGCGCTCCTTGTTTCAGTTCTGAAGTAAGTATTCCCATAAAATAGACGTTCAGAAACACAACCAAACAACATTTAATTTGATAGATACCATGAAATTACACTTCCAGAATGTACCATTACTTCCTCTTCCATAATGCATCAGACTGCCTGTTTCCCAGTATTGAAAACATTACGTGCTATTCATCTTTTCTTTTCGGTTTGATGAGTTAAAAATGATACATGATTTTTTACTTCATATGCATTGTTTTCTGAATACAAGAAAGCTGAGTGGGTGTTGACTCTGTATTTTTTATTCTGTAAATTACCTGTATTTTTTGCTAATTTTGTGCTTTTTTCTTTTTAAAAACTATTTTCCTGTTGATTTATACAAACAGTTTATATTATGTATATAGCAAATATTAATGTTTTCTTCTAACCTGACACATATTGTTTAGCTTATGTTCTGTCAGATTCAACATTTCTATACAGTGAAATTTATTAGTCTTTTTCTTCAAAAAAATTTTTCTGTAGAGAGTCTTCCTTACCACATCCACTTCAATGAGAAAATATTATCCTAATATTTTTTAATTTATTAATTATTGCTAATATTTTAGTGCATTTATAGTTTCACTTTTATATTAAGAAATTTAATCCATTTGAATATCTTTATTTTATAACAATGATCTTAATTTTTTCAACAAAAATATATGATCATTATAAGAAATTAAAAGAGAAAAAGAAGAAAAAGATGGTAACAAAAAATTTACCCCAAACCTCACCATTTGTAGATAACTGTAATTAACATGAGGTGAACTTTTTTCAGATATTTCTTACATTCTTCAGAACTTTGAGTGTACTGTTTCATTTCACTCAAAGTTGCCAGTCAGAAACCTAATAGAAATTTATTCATTTTTTGTTTGAGGGAAATCTTTATCTCCTCCACTAAAGTTTTTATACATTTCCTTTTATCATTGAAATTCAGAAAGTTTACCAAGACATGTTTTATCTTAGAGTGGGTCTTCTTTCATTAATGTTGCTGGACGCATTAATGGAGTTCCTTTGAGTTGGAAGACGTGGGATGTAGTGGTTGGGATGTAGTGGTTAGGAGTCTGTCCACTAAAGCATGATGACTCAGGTTGCACTTCCCTCTCACCCACTCACAGCTGTGTGAGCCTGACGGAGTTACTTAACAGCTTCTCCTTCAGTTTTCTCATCTATAAAGCAAGGATAATAATTCTTACATAATAGATATAATGAATTAAACTATGTATGTATGTATATGGTAAATATGTGGGTATATCTGTATCAATATATTATATATGCTTATTTATGCCTGCTATATGTGAGCAATATATAAATGTTAGTTATCATTAGCATTGTTTTTCATGTTTGTGAGCATTCTTTCAGATGCCTGATAATGTCTTCTTCTCCATTATGTTTGCTCTGTCTTTCTAGTCCTCCTATTAGGTGGATATTAGAACTTCTGGGCATATTACCATTATTTGTAACTCTTTCCTTGTACTATGTAGCTTTGTGTGTGTATACGTGTGTGTGTGTGTGTGTGTGTGTGTGTATTATGTCCCAAGTATTGTAGTTGTGTTCATTCTGCTATGTAGTCTACTACTTCCATTTTTTAATTGTGTTTTTGTTTTCCATGAGCCAAATTATTTTTCCGTATCATTTTTTATGGCTATAATGTCCTCTTAGTTATCATCAAGACAACTTTTGTGTTTTTGTTCTTTCTATATGCAGATTATTCCTCCTATTTTTTTGGACTTAATGACATTTTCTAAAATTTATACTTTAATTTTCTGTTCATTTTTATATGATAAGCCTTTTTGTTGGTGGAGTATATTTAAAATAGTTGGTTTTAAAAATATCACTGAAAACCAAAAGTGCCAGTCAAATTTATGAGTTAGTAACTTAACTGAATTTCCCCAAATTAGTGCTCTGTATTATTTTTAGTGTGATTTGTTTGTTGACATAGCTAATGTTGCATAGCAAGGAATTAGTAAGAGTAAGAAAATGAAACATTTCTATTTTATAGTTTAGTTACTGACCCTCACTCAGTCTTGGTTTTCTGTGGTTATTTTATTTTTGAGGGGAATGAGAGGTCTGATCAGGAAAATATTAGAAAATCACCAGGGATGATGGTGATGTCTCTTTAATTCAATTAAGTGGATTGAGGTTCTGGGAAAATTGAGGATTCATATCAGATACAAGAGAATGAGCAAAAGATCAAGAGAATATTTGCAGAATTATTTTTCTTTGCTTATTTAAATTTTTAAAAATAATTTCAGATTCACAAGAAGTTGTAAAACAAACAAACAAAAAATATGTAGGCAAGTCCTTTGTACTCTTCAACCAGTGTACCCAAATGGTAGTGTCTTGTATAACTGCAGTATAATACTTTAACTCTCATTTTGAGTAGGAAATAAAATCACTTTTAAGAACAAATAAATGTTCTTATGAAGGGAAATGAAACGTTCAGTACATTATATTGAAGGATAAAAGATTCTATTTTTCTACCTGACTATGTGGAATTGGTGATAAGATTTTTAAAAGCATGTGAAAAAGAGTATTTATCTAGAACAAGACTTAGAGCAAGATGAGAGGTTGAGATGGTGATTTTGAGAAATGTTTTAACTACAGCAGGAGAAAGCAAAGTATTTCTTTCCTTTAAACACAATAATTAAGTGTTTAAAAGGAAAAAATTTAATATAAAAAATTAATACCAGGCAAGCAAGAGTTGTTATGATTAATCTTGGGTCAACATTTAGTCAGTGTTTTGGCATGCCAGGTTCTGTGTTCTTTTTGTGCTTTGCTTCATTTAATCCTCAGAATAATCCTAATAAGGAAGTGTCTTAATGTGTGCTTTTACGGAAAACAAGATGTAAATTTTGTCGTCTGCTTATGTTCACAGCTGCTACTCATCGGTCTGGGACCTCACCCAGACTTGTCTCAATCCAAAGTCACTCTTAACCAGTGACCATTGCACACCTGATCTTTCCAGATGAGCCATATATTGCACAAGGAGACAATTAAGTTTTCACAAGTGATGTCATTTTGGAAAAGGGAGTGAAAGTTTTTCATTTAACAAAATGTATTCAATGTTGCAAGGTTTTTGAAGACAAAATCAAAATGCATACAGCAATTCCATTTTGTGAAATAAGGAAAAACATACCACTTACAATAATATTAGAGAACTTTATATACTTAACAATTAGCCAATAGGCATTCCTTGATGGTCCAGTGGCTGGGAGTTGGCACCTTCACTGTTGGTGCCGAGTTCAATTCCTTCTCAGGGAACTAAGATCCTGTATGCCTCAACTAAGAGTTTGCATGCTACAACTAAAGATCCTGCATGCCACAACCAGGATGCAAGATCCCCCGTGACCCAGCTAAGACCCAGCACAGCCAAATAAATAAATACACATTTTTTAATAGAAATTTTCACTCAGTAAGAAGGAGCTCTGCTATAGCCTTTGTCAGGATATCTTGTCCAGCATACATTCTTATTTTTAAAAAAACAGCTTTATTGAGGCACAGTTTATATACCCCCAAAACTGCATATGTTTATTGTGTACAATTTGATGAGCCTGGGCATATGCAAACACCCGTGATACTATCACCATCATTAAGGTCATAAACAGCAATCACCTCCTAAAATTTCCTTGTGTCCTTTTTTTTATTTTTTTGAGTGTGTGGTAAAAATAAGAACACTTAACGTGAAATCTGTTCTGTTAACAAATTGTTGTTCAATGGGTAGAAAGTGAACTCCTTTTGATAGCACCCAGAATGAAAGGATTAGTCAAGGTGTCTGGGACACAGATTAGAAAGGGCTCTGCAGTTGCAGTCACCCTCTGGATTGTACCTTAATGGCCTAGGAGAAGTGAGGTTATTCTAATGTGGCAGCAGGGTCTGTTGGATTTTTAGACCCATTGCTGTCATCGTCTTCTTTCCTTTGCTGGGTCTTGCAGGTAGAGGCAATAAGGATCTCTTCATGAATTTACTCTTCATTAACATATACCGGCTCTAACCCATTGGTCTGCAAACATTTTTGTTCAAATACTCTTTAAAAGAACTAAGAGAGGTTCAAGAGGGAGGGTGTATTATGTATATCTATGGTTGATTCATGTTGATATATAGCAGAAACAGCATTAATATAGCATTAATATTATAAAGCAATCATCCTCCAATTAAAAATAAATAATATTTTTAAAATATAATTTTTTAAATCCAACATTATTTCCTTCATCTTTTAAAAGTTACCTAATATTTTTGGCATAAAGTTAAATTGTTGCCAAATATGTACTTTTAGAGCATGCTGCATTGTCCATGTTTAAATATATGGTTACAAAATCTCTGAAGTGCAGTGCGGATTTAACTTTTTGTATGCTACATGTCCTTAGAGCAAAGCCAAAGCTCTTTGTCAAATTGATTCATTAAGTTGAGTTGGCTTTCTGTCAGAAAAAAAACCTGACTACCTTCTATTCAGTAAAGTGTTAACATATAACACCTTATATGGTTACAAGGTTAGCATATAACCTCGCTTCTGAATTCTAATTATTCAACATATAAATAAGGTATAGAACTTTCCAAGAATTGTCCCCCAGATAAAATAAGGCACAGCCTCTTTCTATTTCTTATAAAGATCTTTTTGCCTTTTCTCAGAGGACACTCTTTCAGAAGCTGTGTACCTTACCAATATTTCTTTCCTGGGTGACCAGCTGGTGTTTGCACTCTGGGGCAATGCATCATTATAATATTTGGGATAATAGGAGGTATGTCTTTCTTTTGTGAAGTGGAAAAGGGAAAATTATGAAAGTGGAGTTTGGAAAATAGTTGTTTAGACCATCAGATTAGTCTTGAGTAAATGTTTTCAAAAAACATGTATGTAGAGGTTGAGGTTTAAAAATTCATGGGGGGGAGGGGTGTTAATATGGGAGCTTTACAGGAACAGAGTTGCAGAGGTGCTCATTCGACAAATATAGTTTGAAATCTACTCTGGGACAGAATATACAGAGTTGAAGAAGATGGACAACTTATACCCTGAAGTTACTCCCAATTAAGAGATATTCTGTGGTCTAAGTGTTCATAAGGGGCTTAAGGGGATCTCTGAACACCTTCTGAAGTTTATTTTAAAAATTTATGTGTATGTATTATATATTATTTATCAGCTTTTTGAAGGTTTCCATTACTCTTAATCGGTTTAAAATTCACTGGCCTAAACTGAGTTATTTTATCCTAACATGATATAAAAGGAGAGATTATAGTTCTCAAAGCTTGTTTCTCAGTTTCTGAATAGAATTGAAAACTCAGCCATTTTGCCCATAACAGAAGGTCAATACATATTTGGGCCAATGATGGTTAAACAAATAAAAACTGGAACTTAATTGATTGCTTTATTATGATATTAAGAATTCACTTTCGAACTTTGAGACTTCAACTTGGGAAGTTATTATTTGCAGCCACAAAAAGGAGCAGCAATGTTCTGTTTGTGTGTTTCCATGTAGGCATTATAGAGACAGTAGTATCAGGGTGAACAGCTTGGGGTCACTAATTGTTTATCTTTGCTTTTGAGATCTCAGCGAATATATATGGGCTTCCCTGGTGGCTCAATGGTAAAAAAATCTGCCTGCCAATGCAGGAGATGCAGGTTTGATCCCTGGGCCAGGAAGATCCCTTGTAGAAGGGAATGACAACCCACTCCAATATTCTTGCCTGGAGAATCCCATGGACAGAGGAGTCTGGAGGGCTACAGTCCATGGGATCCAATGGTTATCACCTCTAATTTTACTCAAAGCAGTTGGGATTATGGAGATATTATCTGGGAGAACAATTATTTGTTTTATTGATGTACTTTTTAAAAAATAATTTGAGCTTTGAGGAAAATGACTTGGGTCCAAAAAAGGGTTATAGCAACTTCTGTTTAATATTTTATATGACTCATGCCCCAGACTGTGTTCCTAAAATGTCCTCGTCTCTTCTGCCAGCTGACTTCTTTTTCCTTTTCTCTCCAAACTTAGAGCAACTTATCAGTGTTTGCACCAAGTTTTGGCAGTCACTGATAGCCATTCTGTCTTAACATCTGCCATGATGTAAGGGAATTTAAAAGACAGATGCTAAAACTGGAACTACAGAGAACAAACAGAAGACAGAGAAGAAACACCTCTGAAAGGGTGTAGATCTGTATGGGGTTTCAAACAGAAATAAGCTCTTAAGAAAATATTGAAATTAGCAATATTGAGAGTCCTCAGAGATTAAAAAAATAGAAAATAAAAATTGTGGATAAACATGCCTGAGAACTTACTGAAATTTTCAGGTGCAATATATTACTAAGTATGAAATTCTTATAGAAAAAAAAAAAAAAACATGAGTTAAAAGTCAGTAGTAAAACATGAAAATTACATAGATAGCTTTAAAAAAAACCAAATAGGAATTTTAGAAATGAAAATATAATTGTTAAGATGAACAGACATCAGATTAGACATACCTGAAGAGAGTATCAGTGAACTGGGAGATAGAGCAGATAATTTGCTAGATACGAGATATGCTAGAAAATATGCTAGATTTGCTAGAAATTATGAAGATAAGACAAAGAAACTTGGATGATGGAATAGAAGTTGCTCAGTCATCTCCAACTCTTCCGGACCCCACGGACTGCAGCCTGCCAGGCTCCTCCATCCCTGGGATTTTCCAGGCAAGCATACTGTAGTGGGTTGCCATTTCCTTTTCCAGGGTATCTTCCTGACCCAGGGATTGAACCGTGGTCTCCTGCATCATAAGCAGACTTTACTATTTAAGCCACCAGGGAGGATGGAATGAGAAGGCCTAAAATCCAATCTTTATTTAAATGGAATTGTGGAATTATAAAATAGAGGTGCAATGCAAGAGACCAGAATTCAATCTCTGGGTCAGGAAGATCCCCTGGAGAAGCAAATGACTATCCATTCCAGTATTCTTGTCTGGAGAATTCCACGGACAGAAGAGTCTGGCCATCTACAGTCATTGGGTCTCAAAGAGTTGGACATGACTAAGCAACTAACACTTTCACTACTTTCAATGGCTGAGACATCTTCAGAATTAAAGAATAATATACTCCGTAAATAGAGAAAGCAAGGTATCAAACATGGGTGAAATTAAAATTAAAAATGCAATTCAGTAAAATTGAACTAAAGATAATAAGAAGCTTTTAAAAGCAGCTAGAGGAAAAAAGACATTATCTGCCAAAGAATGATTAGACTAAAAACAGACTTCTTCCAACAGTCAATGGAAGTCAGAAGACAGTGGGACAAGATCTTCCAAGTGCTGAGAGAAGGAAGCTATCAACATAGGAGTGTGTACAGATTATCTTTCAAATAATATAAAACCTTTTCTAGAAAAACAGTAAAATTAATTATCATCAGCAAACCTTCACTGAAAGAAATTCTAAAGATTGTATCTCAGGAAAAAGGAATGTTACTTCAGAAGGAAAATTTGAGATGCAAAGAAGTTGATAAACATATAAACAGATCTAAACAAACCTCACCTGCATGAAGTAATAATTATATGTTATCTTTACATATGATATGTAGAAGCCACAGATATGGAGAGCCTAGTTTAAGGGCTGTGAGCATCCATGAACTGGGTCCTGGAACCAAGGGATGACTGTACTGGAAAATAGCATCACTTAAATTGAGGAGAGACTGATGTTTTTTAAAACTCTTGTTTCAGTTTTTGTTGCTCAATAGCAAGTCATTCTCCATGGCTTAAACAACAGTCGTTTTATTGTCTTTCACAGTTTCTGTGGGTCAGGAATTCAGGAAGGACCAGGCTCGGGAGATCTGATGCATCAAATCAACTTCAGAGGGTGGCTGGAGTTGAAATGGTGAAGAACTGGAGCAGCTGGGATAGGCTGGGCATCTCTCTTTCTCCTTGTGGTCTCAGGAATCTCTTTGTGGTCACTCACAGCATGCTCGCTCAGGACAGTTGCACTGTTTATATGGTAGTTGGCTTCCACCAAAGCTAGTATCCAGAAAGAACATTGCAGGCAGAAGTCATGGCGTTTTTATGACCTCACGTTGGAATGACGTATAGGTCAGTTCCATCACACTTTTTAGGTTGAGGCAACCACAAAGACCCATCCAGGGTTGAGGCGGAAGAGTCCTGGCACAGATCTTCCTGATATTAGGAGAAGTGCCAAAGTCACATTGTTAAAAGAATATGACTTCCTTCGTGGTCCAGTGGTGGGGTCTGTCTGCCAAAGCAGGGCATGCTCAGGTCTGGTAGGATCCCACATTCTGCATGCAACAACTAAGACCTTTTGCTGGAACTACTGAGCCTGTGCTCTAGCGCCTGTGCTCCTCAACAAGAGAAGCCACTGCAATGAGAAACTCACGCACTGCAACTAGAGAAAGCCCATGTGTGGCAGCGAAGACCCAGTGCAGCCCCCTCCCCCCCAAAAAGAATATGTATGCTGCTGTGCTTAGCCACTCAGTCATGTCTGACTCTTTGTGACCCCATGGGCAGAGGAACCTGGAAGGCTACAGTCTGTGGGGATTCTCCAGGCAAGAATACTGGAGTGGGTTGCCATGGCCTTCTCCTGGGGATGTTCCCAACCCGGGGATCGAACCCAAGTATCCTGCATTGCAGGCAGATTCTTTACTAGCTGAGCCATAAAGGAATCCTTGTGTATGCTAGGTCATCTTTGGACAACATAATCTGCTACTGTCTGCCTTACGTCACAACAATTCATATCCCTCGACTATTCAGAATAAACTTAACTCCTCCATGAAGACTACCAAGACTTACTTCATTATAGCATCAGTTTCAAGTCCCAGGATCTTTGAAGAGTTGAAAGAAGGAGCAGCAACAATAACAGAAACCCAAAAAGAATAACTTGAAAACAAAAGTACAACAAAGGGGATCCAAAAAGCTAAAATCAATTCTCTGAAAAGTTGACAAAAATTACTTAAAAGAGACATTTTATCATTTTTCTACAAATCTATCCTAAAAACAAAGAGAAAAATCTCTAGTGTGTGCAAGCACATATATCATGTTGTAAGTAATTTGAAAATAGTTGCACTCTTTAGATATCCAAAAATATAGCAATGGTTTTGTAACTTGTGTCCATGTTGATGGAATATTATGCAGTGATGTTATGGAATAATGTTCATGAATAATTTTAGCAAATGGTAAAATGCTTATTTAAGTGAAAAATAAATATATAAATGCATTGCTTCAATTATATAAAATTACGTGCCTAAGGAGATAAATCAACATTTTCTGATTTTGCTGCAAAGGTTTATAATAGGAAAAAATCTTTAAAAAGAAAGCCTAGTTGTTTTACATTATCTCCTAATATTAACTCATTTTGATGATATAGTAGCTCCTCCAGCAATAGAGGAGCAAACAATAGAATGAAGCCCTGATTTTCTGTGTGTGTGTGTGTTCCTGCTTTTCCAGATCTAAGTGGGATTGGCTTGATACCCAAATTTTATATACCAAATTCCGAAAGTTAGAACATTCTATGCATCTTTTTGGGAACATTGTACCAGGAGCAGCAGAAGTGAGCCTGGCAATAAGAACCCAGCTCCTGACATGGAGTAGTTATCACATCAATGTCCATTTGTTTCTTCCCTTTCTCTTTCCTTCTTGTTATTGTTGTTCAGTCGCTAAGTCGTGTCCAACTTTTCGTAACCCCATGGACTGCAGCATTCTTTCCATCTATGAAGTTCTGATCCTCAGAATTAAGTAGCTGGTCAGATCAAATGTAACTGTAAAAAGAATAATTAGTACTTAATGAATAAATAAATATTGAAGTAGCCTAAATTCTCATGATGCTTTCATGCAGGTCCATTGAGAGTAAGTTACACTCCATTGAGAAACCTTAAGGGGTTGACCCAGCAGAGTTACTAAGTCTATATTTACTTGCAACAGGTTGAATTATAAGAGCATGCCTCTGTAAGTTTTTATTACTAAATTGCTTTCATTTGTTTAGTAGAACTTTTAAAAAATAAGAAGTCTATTCTTTGACCCTATAAATTGTGATATGCATTTTAATTTAAACGATATCTGGATATGCTCTCATATCTGATCTCTGTATGACTCACACCTGCACACACAACCACAGCCCATGAGAACAGGCGTCTTAAGGATCAGAGTCATGATGTAAATTATTGACGTGGGAGGAATGTACACTTGTGAGAGAGAGAACATATTTGATAAATATGATCCTTGGTGACTCAGACAGTAAAGAATCCGCCTGCAATGCAGGAGACACAAACCCTGGGTTCCGAAGATCCTCTGAAGAAGGGAATGGCAAGCCACTCCAGGATTCTTGCCTGAAGAATTCTATGGACAGAGGAGCCTGGTGGGGCTATAGTACATGGGGTCGCAGAGAGTCGTATACAACTGAGCTCCTAACGTGCATGCGCACACACACACACACACACACACACACACACACACTGCAAGTACTAATGAAGGGAAGGGCAAAAAAAAGGGATACACACAAGATAAAATAATTGATCAGAGGAGTCCAATTTCATATTATACCATTAGTGAAACTGAGCTGCCTTTTACAGTCTCTGGTGACCAGTTAGAAGCTGAGGCAGAGTTGACACTGCCTGTGTAGGCCTTGTGCATTGTGGGTCCTGCATGTTAAGTTTGGTTGACATTTAAAATATAACCAAAATGTTGGAGTGTCTGTTGTGTATAAAGGAAGGCATGGAAACAGCAATGAGTTGCCAATTTGATTTATAAACAAGTTATTTCAGAGAAATGCTGAAAGCAACTCTATATTTTCTTGTAAGGCCGCAAAATGAAGCGAAGGAAGAAAATACCCACAAGTAGATGAAACTGTATTATAAATAGTTACCAAGATGGGTGCAAAATGATTGTCTTCATATCAAATGTCAAACAGTGCAAAGTGAAAGTAGGAAAAATTGCTGGTTCCTTTTTGTGTTGCTTGTGTGTGCTCAATTGTGTCCAACTCTTTGCGACCCTATGGACTATAGCCCGCCAGGCTCCCCAGTTTCTTAGAATGGATCAAGGAAATGTCTAAGTGAGGAAGTTCAGCTAGTGGCAACTTCTCTGGTGGTCCAGTGGTTAAGACTCCATGCTGCCAATGCAGCGGGTACAGGTTTGATCCCTGATCAGGGAGCTAAGACCCCACCTGCTGCATGCCTAAAAGATTAAAAAAAAAAAAAAAAGAGGCTAGTGTAGGACTATCTGTAGCACTGTTGTAAAATCATTGAGTTGTAGTTTCATTGCAGTATTCTTTTTTGTGTGTATTATTGTTAAATACCATAATAACATCTCAGATCTGATTAAATACTATTTCTTTTATATAAATAATACTTGCTAATTACTGAGAAATAAAAATTATTAGGTAGAAGGAAAGAATAAATGGAGGAAGAGTGACCCATACCAGAAAGAAACACTAACCATTGCATAAGCATTAGGTATATAGGACTGACCCATGGAGAGGCTGCTAAGACAAGTATTAGCATTATCCTGATTTTTCAATGACAGGCAAGTGAAGAGATTGGCTTCAATCAAATATTGTGTCAAATTGGCTTGAACCTAGGACTTTGGACTCCTTTCTTTTCCTGGAGAGTAGTTGGAGAACTATCACCTAGGGGTTTATAGTTGCTATCACAACTTATAATTGTTATCTCTGGGAGAAGAGGGAAGAGAAAAACTCCAAGAGGCCAGGAAGGAGTTTACCATTTGAAAGGGAAAGGGAGAATTTTTTATTAGGAAACAATTGGGTGAAACTCCTGAGGACATAAAAAGAAGTGATTTATGCATTTGTAATACTACATACTGCAGCCAAGAAATTAAAAGATGCTTTCTCCTTGGAAGAAAAGCTATGACAAACCTAGAGTGAGTGAGTGAAGTCGCTCAGTTGTGTCCGACTCTTTGTGACCCCATGGACTGTAGCCTACAGGGCCCATCCGTCCATGGGGTTTTTCAGGCAAGGGTACTGGAACTAGGTTGCCATTTCCTTCTCCAGGGGATCTCCCCAACCCAGGTATCGAACCTAGACAGCGTATTAAAAAGTAGAGACATTATTTTGCCAACAAAGGTCCATCTAGTCAAAGCTATGGTTTTTCCAGTGGTCATGTATAGGTGTGGGAGTTGGACCATAAAGAAAGTTGAGTGCCGAAGAATTGATGCTTTTGAACTGTGGTGTTGGAGAAGACTCTTTTTTTTTTTTTTTTTTTAACTGTATAAACTATTTATTAACACAAAGCCCACACATTATTTCTTCTTGGACACACCCACAGTGCGACCACGGCGGCCTGTGGTCTTGGTGTGCTGGCCTCGGACACGGAGTCCCCAGAAGTGGCGCAGCCCCCTGTGGGCCTGAATCTTCTTCAGATGCTCCAGGTCTTCATGGAGTTTGTTGTCTAGACCGTTGGCCAGGACCTGGCTGTATTTCCCGTCCTTCACGTCCTTCTGTCTGTTTAAGAACCAGTCTGGGATCTTGTATTGGCGTGGATTCTGCATAATGGTGATCACACGTTCCACCTCATCCTCGGTGAGCTCCCCAGCCCTCTTGGTGAGGTCGATGTCTGCTTTCCTCAACACCACATGAGCATATCTTCGCCCCACACCCTTAACTGCAGTGATGGCAAAGGCAATTTTCCGCCGCCCATCGATGTTGGTGTTGAGTACTCGCAAGATGTGCTGGAACTTCTCAGGGATTACTAGAGACATGGCGGCGGCCCTAGCAGCGGCGTGTAGGCCTGCAGTGGAAGAGTGGAGAAGACTCTTGAGAGTCCCTTGGACTCCAAAGAGATCAAACCAGTTAGTCTTAAAAGAAATCAACCATGAATATTCATTGTTCCAATGACTAACGCTGAAGCTGAAGCTCCGATACTTTGACCACCTGATGGGAAGAGTTGACTTATTGGACAAGACCCTTGATGCTGGGAAAGATTGAGGGCAGTGGGAGAAGGAGGCGACAGAGGATGAGATGGTTGGATAGCATCATCGACTCAATGGACATTAATTTGGGCAAACCCTGAGAGATACAAAGGACAGGGAAGCCTGGCATGCTGCAGTCCATGGGGTTGCAAAGAGTTGGACATGAGTAAGTAGCTGAACAACAGCAAAAATACTGTAGTAGCAAGATTCTGACAGCAGCAGGAAAGAAAGAAAGAACGCAATCTCGATAAATGTTAAAAAAAAGAAAAACAGAAAAAACCACGGGATTACTACTGAGACATGAAGAGTCAGAAAGAAAAAGACCCTGGCCACTGCAAGTTAATACAGAAAACTCTTGTATTAAGGCTGAATTTACCATCTCTCCTATTTCAAGTTGTTTTGTTGGGGGCTGTTTCAAAGAGAAGCACCCCTTCACTAAATACTTGCTTTTCTTCTTTATAGCTTTAAACTCACCCCTAAGCATTTCCCAGGCTTCACCTGTGGTTCAGCAGTAAAAGAATCGGCCTGCGAATGCAGGAGACTTGGGTTCTGTCCCTGGGTTGGGAAGATCCCAGGGAGAAGGAAATGGCAACCCACTCCAGTATTCCTTGCCTGGGAAATCCCATGGACAGAGGAGCCTGGTGGGCTACAGTCTATGGAGTCGCAATAGAGTTGGACGTGACTTAGCAACTAAACAACAGCAACAAGTATTTCCCACCTGCACAAAAGGAAATTGATTACTCGTTTTCAGGATAAATTGTGATTACCCCTCACTGGGTTCTCTTCTTCTATTATGATTCACCTTTTTACAGTCAATTCTCACGGCCAGATTATCTTGTGATATTTTAACGGAGATCTTTAAATGCCTCCAATTGCTTTCCTTCAGATGAGGCCCTTGTCAGCACCTTCTAGTTCAATGCGCACTGCTGTGGGAATACTCTTCCCCGGCGCACCTCCTCTCCTGGACCACTCCTGCCGTTTCTCCACTGGAGCTGACTTCCGCTCTTCTTTGTGACCACTCAGGCTTGTGAGCCACACTCTCTGCTTAGTGTCCTTCTTTCTCATATTGGAGGAGTTTCTCTTTCTTACTGCTCTCCCCTTCCATTAGCGGTATTTATCAGGCCAAAGAAACCAGCTTTCCGATGTGCCACTAAGAACTGGTAGGCAGTCCCACAGCATTTTCCAAGTCCATTTACTCTTCTACTTCTAGATGATTATATACTGTCTTCTCTCTCAGACTTCCAGCATCTCCTGTTCATCCCGCTTCTTCAAGGTGATAACGTTGCTTTCCACTTTCCAGAGAAAATAGATGAGAAGGAAACCTCCCCGCTCCCCCTCCACAATCCCAGTTCCTCTTGCCTGGAGTTAATCCACCTCTTATTCCTTCTTTTTTTTTAAAGTACCTGTTTATAGTACAGCTTCCCAAATCTTAACCATTTGTTTAAGTCAGCAGTCCCCAACCATTTTGGCACCAGGGACCAGTTTCATGGAAGACAATGTTTCCATGGACCAGGGATGGCCGATAGCTTCAGGATAATTCAAGCTCATTTCATTTATTATGCTGCCATTGGTCTGACAGGAGGCAGAGCTCAGGCAGTAAGTAGTGCGAACAGTGGGGAGTGGCTGTAAATACTGATGAAGCTTTGCTCACTCGCCCACCTCTTACCTCCTGCTGTGTGGCCCAATTCCTAACAGGCCTCAGGTTGGGGACCCCTGGTTTAAATGACATTTAGCTGTATCAGCAATTTCAGCTTTTTTAAAGAATGAGTCCTGGAATCTTTTCACGTGTTCTAATATGTGTGTGCTGCGTGCTCCATGTCCAACTCTTTTGCAACCCCATGGACTGAAGCCCCCCACGCCCCTCAGTCCATGGAATTTTTCAGGCAAGAACACTGGAGTGGGTTACCATGCCCTTCTCCAGGGGATCTTCCCAACCTAGGGATGGAACCCACATTGTGTCTCCTACATTGGCAGGTGGATTCTTTACCATTGCACCACTTGGGAAGCATCATTCTAATTCTACTAGATGCAAGTTGGTAGTCTAGAATCTTCCCGTGTGTGTCTGTATATGTGTATGTGTGTGTCTGTAGAATCTTCCCGTGTGTGTCTGTATATGTGTATGTGTGTGTCTGTAGAATCTTCCCGTGTGTGTCTGTATATGTGTATGTGTGTGTCTGTAGAATCTTCCCGTGTGTGTCTGTATATGTGTATGTGTGTGTGTGTAAATCTTCCTTTACTATCATCCTAAAGATTCCCTTCACCTTTTATGTGTATTGATCGCTGAATTCATGTAATCTGTATCATCTTGCTTTGATTATCTCTTCAGTTTGCTGGTGCATAGTCTCCGATAGCTTACCAAGAATAGGTACAAGGGAATTAAAGGTTTTGAGACCCTGTGTGTCTGAAATTCTGAGAAGGCAATGACACCCCACTCCAGTACTCTTGCCTGGAAAAATCCCATGGATGGAGGAGCCTGGAAGGCTGCAGTCCATGGGGTTGCTAAGAGTCGGAAACGACTGAGTGACTTCACTTTCACTTTTCACTTTCATGCATTGGAGAAGGAAATGGCAACCCACTCCAGTGTTCTTGCCTGGAGAATCCCAGGGGTGGGGGAGCCTGGTGGGCTGCCATCTATGGGGTCGCACAGAGTTGGACACGACTGAAGTGACTTAGCAGCAGCAGTGTCTGAAATTATCTTTATTCTGCTCTCACACTTGATTGACATTATTGTTAGAATTTTACTTCTTGTTTGGAAGTCCTTTTAGCATTTAGAAGGCATTTTTCCAGTATTTTCTAGATTCCAGGGTTGCTTTTGAGAAAAGTGATGTCATTCTGATTCCTTACTTTTGTATATGACCGGGAGTTCTGTTTCGCCTTGCATTCCAAGCTGGTCTTATCTTTACCTCCTCGTCTTCCAGCACCCCCAGTATTTTGAAATTTCACAATGATGGGCCTTGTTATTATTGGCCTACTTTCATTTATCATGTTAGAACTCTGGACCTTTTAAATCTGAAAGCTCATGTCCTCCCACTTTAGGAAATTGTCTTGGGTTATTTCTTTAATTCCATGTTGTTACTTGTTAGTTCTCATCTTACTTTTCCTAGTAGTACCATGTGACACATTTGATCCTTCTTCTTAATGCGTCTTCAGTTAGCTTCCTGAAGCTTCCTTCACTTAGTTAGCTTCACTTAGCTTCACACTCTTGATTTCATGCTGTTTCAAAAGCCACTGCTTCTTAGTAGCGTTTTCTGGCTTATCTTCTAAATCTATAAACATTGGAGTGGCCCAGGAATCTATCCTCTAACATTTCTTTTTCACTGTTTGTTCATTCTCTACAGGATTTCTCCCAGTTTCATGGCTTTAAATACTATATGTACTCTGATGACTCCTAAATTTGTACTGTAGCCAGGACCTAATTCTATAATCTCCAGGCTCATATACCCGACTCCCAGCTTGGCTAATCTATTTGGATATTGAATATGAATTTCAAACTTAAAATTATCTGTGCAGAACTCTTTTTTTTCTCCCTTTAAGACCCATGGGTTCTGTCATCTTCTTTGTCAGAAAAAACAAAGAAAAATTTTCAGTTGTTCAGTTCAGAAGATTCCACTCGTTCAGTTCATAAACCTTCGAGTCTATCTTGGCTTATCTCTTTCTTGCATACCTTGCATTTGATTAACTCCACTGCCAGTGCTGATGAACCTTCTCTTAAACATTGTAACCATTTTTCACCTTATCCACAGCTACCACCTGGTCCAGGCCACCACGGTCTCTTTTCTGGTTTATGCAGTAGTCTTTCAACAAATTTTTATGCTTCCACTCTTACCACGTGTGCCATTCAGTAGGCTACTGTCTCTTAGCTATGGACACAATTTCCTATACAGTGTTTTGTGATGTTGGAACCAGGACTCTACAAATCATATTTTTCCCTTGCCAGCTGGTTCCCTGAG
This sequence comes from Bos mutus, assembly GCF_027580195.1. Taxonomy (NCBI): domain Eukaryota; kingdom Metazoa; phylum Chordata; class Mammalia; order Artiodactyla; family Bovidae; genus Bos; species Bos mutus. The sequence continues at coordinate 86,812,048 of NC_091621.1, read as the reverse complement.
GCTTTCCAATAGGAGGCAATAGACAGAGACTAGAGGAAGAGGGCCTTTCTTCTTCCTCTTGGCATCCTGTGGATTTCCTATCTGTATCCTTGAGTTTCCTGTCTCCTTATGATTCTTATAGCATTACACTAGCAACCGTCCCTTTCCATAGCAGTAGCTGAATCCATTGGCAGTTTTTCTAACACTTTTAAGCCAGTCACCACACAGATAAGAAATTCTTATTCTTGTCTTCTTGTAAACCCACAACAACCCAATCTAAGTATTAGCATAAAATGAAAGAGTTAGTCTTGGCCATCCCAAATTCTTTTGTTTCCTCATTCTCTTTTCAGGCACTTTCTTCCCACATGGGCTGGTTTTTCTGCTTTAAATTTTGGCCTCAGCCTTAAAACAATTATTTTCTGTGATGTTCTTCAGCTCAAGGGTGGGAAAATGGCTAGTATTTGTTAATCTGATCAGTTGCTTGCCTCTTACCTGTCTGGGAGTGCAGATGTTAGTGACGGGGTAGTGATGGTAGCACAGATGGTATTTCACATCAGGATCTCCAGCAGGACATGGGTCTTTGGGAAAACATATGCAGGATTATAATATAATTGTATATTTAAATATTTACATTTGGGAAATTTAAGAAACGTTTTTGTTGTTTTCACAATTCAAATTAAATGAAATCGTGTTCAGCCACATTTTATTTTGGTTGTTTGGGATTTAAAGATTTGTGATTCTTAGTGGAGGTCACAGCTGCCTTGGGAAGTACAGTGTAGGGACAGTGATCCAAGAGATCATAATGTTTATTTGTTTATTTTTGGCTACATTGGGTCTTTGTTTCTGTGTGAGGGCTTTCTCTAGTTTTGGCACACGGGCTTCTCACTGTGGTGGCTTCGCTTGTCATGGAGCATGGGCTCTAGGGATCTGAGTCATGTGGAATTTTTCTGGACCAGGGATGGAACCAGTGTGCCCTGCATTGGGAGGTGGATTCTTTACCACAGCCCACCAGGGAAATCCATAATGTTTATTAAGGAGAAATTTGGTTTGAGAAACTCTGCTTTATATTATCTCTTTCTCTTATTTCAGCATCCTATCTCCCATTCCAGTGATGGGGAGTTCCTTCTTTACAAGAGCCCTGTCCCAGAGGCAGGACCCTTTGATTCAGATCTTTTCAACGCCCAGTCCCTACTCTTTTTTCCCTAAGACAGTAACAAGTCATTTGATGAACAGATCTTTATTGACATATTAATGACTGATAATGGGTTAGTGTTTTACTCCTCTCAGTGTCTTTATGGAACCACCTGGAGGAATCTAAGTGCTTTAGCAAATGAGAATAATTCTCTAACTCTGGAAATGGCAGACACCTCCACTATCTTAGGAGTGGGACCTGGGGAGGTATTTTATGTGAAGGATTGGAAAGGAGTCAACTTTAGGGCTGTTTGTGCCACAATAGGTATACAGCTGGTTATTCCTAGAGCTGACCCTGCTGCCACAAGATTAATGATGGTTTTTGGAGAACTAATAGGAAACAGACTCTGCTTTTTTTCTATGTCACAGAGCCTGTGGTCTGCTGCTGTCTTCTAAGACCAGAGGCTCCTGAAAGGTTGTCTCCTTCTTAGGTTACATCTCAGCTCATCACTGCAACAAATTCTGTGAAACAAAAAGGCTGCCTTTTTCAAATCTTTGCTATATAATAGCCTGTGCCAGATATCATTAAAAAGTCCAGAAGGCATAGGCTTCCTAATGAATTCTCATTAGATACTTGTTTTCTGATTAGAAACACTTGTGTTATTGTGAAGGAGCTTTCAGTTATTATTTGTTTGAACATTTTTCTCCTCCCTTGAGATGCTTTTCTTTCGTTTAAAATTGAGGTACAATTGATTTGGGCTTCCGAGGTGGCTCAGTGGTAAAGAATCCACCTGTCAATGCAGGAGATGTGGGTTCGATCCCTGGGTCAGGAAGATTTCCTGGAGAAGAAAATGTCAATCCGTTCCAGTATTCTTGCCTGGGAAATGTTAGGGACAGAGGAGCCTGGTGGGCCACAGTCCATGGCATCACAAGAGTTGGACACACCTGAGAGACTGTACCATCACCACTACCACCATGGTATAAGAGTGGCCATGGTGACCAATTTTAAGCTGCAAGTGTGATGTCTGATTGGAATTGAGAAGTGCAAAGGACTCATGTGCCTGTAGGAGCTAACTTCAGCTGATCTGTTATTCACAATTTGAGAAAAAAAAAATAGTTTAAACATTCTCTCTAAGCTCAAATACCAAAATCCTTGGTATGTATTGTATACTCCTTATATTAGTTTGTGCGCTGCCATAGCAAACTGGGTGGCTGAAACCAACAGTTGTATTGTCTCACAGCCCTAGAGGCTGGCAGTCTGGAATCCAGGTATCAACTTGTAGATTCATCATTCCCGTCTCTGCCTTTGCCATCACATGGCATTCTCCCTGTGTGCTTCTGCGTGGCTGTGTCTTCTCGTCTTACAAGAGTATCAGTCATTGGATTAGGGCCCATCCTAATCTGCTGTGACATAATTTTGACATAACTAATTACATCATGAAGGCCCTATTTCCGAATAAGCTTGCATTCTGAGTTTCTGGGTGGACAGAGATTTTGGGAAGGACTCTATTCAACCCAGTGTAAGGATTAATACATGAAACATAAGAAAACAGGGACTTGCCTGGTAGTCCATTGGTTAAGAATCCACCTTTCAATGAGAGAGACGCAGGTTTGACCCCTGGTCAGGGAACTGGGCTCCCACATGCCACAACTGGAGAGAAGCCTGCACTCTGCAACCAGAGAAAGGAAAGAGCCCTCTTGCTGCAATGAAGGTACTGCATGCTACAACTAAGACCGGATGCAGCCAAATAAATAAATATATAAATGAAATCTTAAAATAAGAGTAAGTTTTTTTAGAAAAAGACAACCACCACACAAAAATAACATTAATGTTACTATTGTTCTGAGGATGGAATGTTTTCTGCTGGCAGAAATCACAGGAGGATGATTATTTGACTCCAGAACTTTTAAATTTCTTCATTCCCGGAACATGAATAAAGTAGAAAATCCAACAATGATTTGGGGGAGAATTTACATCAGCTATGAAAAGAAAAAGGGTAAAACTCTTCCATATTTAAAGATAGTATGTAAATAGACACCAAAAATATTACAGCCCAGGAGATAATTGGATATAAAGGTGGAAAAGTCATAAAGAAGTACAGAGGGCCCATGAGATGAGTAAGTATTCACAGTATTGATAGTTAAATACAATTATATCAAAGTAGCAAGCTATCTATTTTTAACCATCAGAATAGCAAAAATAAAGAGAAACAATAATGATGTTCATTCTCACAGGAGAACAATGGGGGACTAAATTAGTGCAATCTTTTGTTTTAGAAAAACAAAAGAATTTACATCTATTAAGAAACTTAAAAATGTTCTTACCTTTTGAATTAGTAATAACACTTCTGAAAGTCAATCCTACAATGATAATCTTGAAATCTGTATAGCAAAACAAAACAAAAAAAAATAGGAAGGAGGGAATCAAAGAATTAAGTCTTTTTTTGAATAATTAGAAACATTCTATTGTTGAAGATTTATTGTGGAGAATGTAATCCATTCTAGGTAGTCTAAGCATAAAGGGACTTTTAAAAATGGATCTTAAAATCATTGGGAGGCTGATGAAACATTGAGGAAACAGAGAACAACTCCCAAAGCTAGACTGCAGAACAAGTGTGATCAGTAGGGTGCAGAGCAGGAAGCCTGCCACAATGAGAAACCACACCAGCAGCTGCCAGCTCCAGACTCCAGCTTCTTTAGTCAGAATCTGACTTGCAAATAAAGACAGTTGTTTCCAGTTTTGTTCTGCACTCCCAAGACTGAAGTTGTTCATTTGGCTGAATTTCCATAGGAAATGACCAAGCAAACGCACCCAGTTGGAGTTAGTTGAGTTTCCGCAGCCTCGGTAAGGTCCTTCTGGTCTTTTTTCCCCCACTTCTGTAGAATTTCTTGCGGCCAATACTTCTTTCTCCTTGCTTGCCTCAGCTATGATGTTCAGATCAGAAATGGCAATCGGAGAATATCTGTCTCTTAAAAAAAGCTAAACACTTGAAAAAAGAACCTAGAATCTTCAACTGAACAGTCACTATGAAAATCGTTAGAGTTGGACCACAAAGAAAGCCGTGTGCCAAAGAATTGGTGCTTTTGAACTGTGGTGTTGGAGAAGACTCTTGAGAGTCCCTTGGACTGCAAGGAGATCAAACCAGTCAATCCTAAAGGAAATCATTCCTGGATATTCATTGGAAAGACTGATGCTGAAGCTGAAGCTCCAATACTTTGGCTACCTGATGCAAAGAACTAACTCACTGGAAAAGATCCTGATGCTGGGAAAGATTGAAGGCAGGAGGAGAAGGGGACGACAGAGGATGAGATGGCTGGATGGCATCACCGACTCACTGGACATGAGTTTGAGCAAGCTCCGGGAGTTGGTGATGGACAGGTAAACCTTGTGTACTGCAGTTTATGGGGTTACAAAGAGTCAGACATGACTAAGTGATGGAACTGACTGAATATTACTTGCTTTTCTTCCACATTGAGTTCTTATTTAATTAATATTCCTTTGGTATTTTGAATGAGTAATTTTTACCAACTATGACAAAGACACAAACTCTTTAGTGTCTTTACTCTCTTCCTTAAGTGTTGGAGATTTTCTTTTTGGAAAATTAGGGGTTTTCTCATGTACCTTGATTCCTGGATTAAAACTACTCAAGAAGAGCAAAAAGGGTTTTTGTTTTTTTTTCCCCCTATGACGCCTTCTTGTGAGTCAGCTTCTCTTGCTGAACATTTCTCTGGACCATGCTTTTTCAACTCAGCATATGACCTAACAAGACTTTTTTCAGAGATTCTGAGGAGCACTTAACTGCTCCACCTAGTTGCAAGAAACCCTTACAGGATGATGCTAAATGATATTGACTCATGTGTTAAAAATAAAATTAACCCAAAAGCAGATATAATACATCAATGCATTTTCCCCCAAAGTGATCCTTCCTACAAATATATTTGGTCTATCATCCTAAAACACTGTGATTATAGAGCACGATATTAAGATGATTTCAGCATATGTGCTGTTCTCTTTTTTTTAACCTTTCTTTCCTAGTTTTGAACAGTGGGAGAAGTTGATATTAACCATGTTTTCAAGAGATAGGAGAATGACTTTTGTGTATATATAAAATATTAAATTTGTTATCAAAATACTTTCTAGCTTAGGTAGGCAGTGACTCAGGACGGAGAAATGGAAGAAATCGCTATTTGCTCCACATCTACGTGTAAGTGCCAAAGATGGTTAACTTTAAAAGCTGATGTAATCTACTAAAACTTGAATCACAACATTAAAATAGACGTTCTGTTTTCAACAACTGTAATATAATTAACTCTTAGCCTCTGTTCTTGCCTAGCCATAGAATCAACTGTTTTGCAGTCTGCTGAGGTCTGTTTGGGGCTGTTTGCAGTTCATGATTAGAAAGAATTAGAGGTGAGAGGAATGGGTGTATAATTAGTCCTTGAAGTTGAAGAGAGCAAGTGGGACAGACCTTTTCACCTCCTCTTCTTTATTATTTTCTTCCCTTTGCTATTTCTCTCTAGACTGTTGATCATTGTGGCATATAAAGAATGGAGTCAGTGATAGGGAAAGAAGTGAAGTGATTTTTGTTCCTTTTCTCTATTTATTTCTCTAATTCTGTAGCACACAAGCTTTTGATCCCCTGATTTTATCTTCCCATTTGTTCTTGGTAGCATTTTTCATTCACCTCTTCTTCTTGTCCCTTTGTTTCCTATTCTTCTGTTCTCTTTGTTTTTTCCTTTCTTCTCCATCTGTCCTCATGCCTCCTTTTCTTTTTTCCAGGTGATGGTATACATTGGAGAGTTGGGGTATTAAGAGAGTGTATGAGCAGGGTGTGTGTCTGAAAGGACCACATATCTCTCCAAGGCAACTGGTAGCCCAAGTGGAGTCCATGTTGGTGCTGGGAGGTGAATTAAAAATGACTGAAGAGTGTGCCCAAAGGTGGGCTTGAGATAATATCTCCAGATCTCCATAGCCTCCCTGGATATTTTGAGAATTATGACATTTCCATATTTCCAGTAGAAAGATACAAAAACATTAGAAATACCAATGGAGGGGGAATTCTCTGGCAGTTTAGTGGTTAGGACTTTGCACTTCCACTTCAGGGGCATGGATTTGATCCCTGGCAGGGGAATTAAGATCCCATATGCGGTGCTGCCTGGCTGGGAAAAAAAATAAATAAAGTACCAGTGGAGAAGAAGAGGCCCCACACTGGGGAAAGGCAGGCAGCCATGGATTACAGAACAGCAGAGGGGACCATGACTTGAGTAGAAGTCAGCTTGGTGTCCAAAAAAACCAGAGATACTAGCCACATCTCAGAGACACTAGAGCTAAACCCTAAGAATCCGATAACAGCAACCACACCAAGTTAGAGATGACCAGAGAATCCATTATTACTATGAGACTCAAGAAGAGAGATGAGCAGGAGAGACTCCCTGAAAGAGGAAAAATAGCTCTGATGGAGTTTTGCATTTTATTTTTTTTTATCTTATTTTATTAAAGATTTTAAAAATTTGGACCATTTTTTAATTCTTTATTGAATTTTTTACAATATTGCTTCTGTTTTATGTGGTTTTTTTTTTTTGGCCATGAGGCATGTGGGATTTTAGTTCTCCTACCAGGAACTGAACCCAAGCCCTGCATTGGAAACTCAGAGTCTTAACCACTGGACCTCCAAGAAAGCCCCAAGTTTTGCATTTTAAATGGATAAAATATTTACCCCAAAGACTGTTTTACTTCAAAAGACACTGAATTACTTTAAACTGACAAATTGAAGGTTTTCTTCTGTCATTAGTAAGAATCTAACAAGATGAAGGCAACTGTAAAGGGTAAAAAGTGAGTGAGACTTTTCTGAGTAGTATATAAATTTCAGTCCTGCTTTTAGGGGGTGTGTGTGTGTGTGTGTGAGTGTGTGTTGAAAGATGGAAATCGGTGTGTTAATAGAGGTCAACTCTGAATGGTGAAATTGTTATGTGATTATTATTTTATTTTTCCTTCTCATCATTCAACATGTATTTATTGAACATTTACCATATGCCAAACATGCTTCTTTATGCTTATCTATATTTCTTAATTTCTCTACAATTATACAATTACTATGCTTCACTTACATAAAGAGAAAAACATCATTTAATGCTACTTAAAAATGAGTTTATCCAGTTTACTCAAAGATGGGGTATTTCAATGATCTGTATCCCACCATGTGAGTTGTAAACAAGCCTTGAAGTTGGATTCTTCTCTTCCCGAGCATATGTTTATGAGTTTCAGTTCAGTTCAGTCGCTCAGTCATGTCTGACTCTTTGCAACCCCATGAATCACAGCACGCCAGGCCTCCCTGTCCATCACCAACTCCCGGAGTTCACTCAAACTCATGTCCATCGAGTTGGTGATGCCATCCAGCCATCTCATCCTCTGTCTTCCCTTTCTCCTCCTGCCCCCAATCCCTTCCAGCATCAGGGTCTTTTCTAACGAGTCAACTCTTCGCATGAAGTGGCCAAAGTATTGGAGTTTCAGCTTCAGCATCAGTCCTTCCAGTGAACACCCAGGACTGATCTCCTTTAGAATGGACTGGTTGGATCTCCTTGCAGTCCAAGGGACTCTCAAGAGTCTTCTCCAACACCACAGTTCAAAAGCATCAATTCTTCGGTGCTCAGCTTTCTTCACAGTCCAACTCTCACATCCATACATGACCACTGGAAAAACCATAGCCTTGACTAGACGGACCTTTGTTGGCAAAGTAATATCTCTGCTTTTTATTATGTTATCTAGGTTGGTCATAACTTTCCTTCCAAGGAGTAAGTGTCTTTTAATTTCATGGCTGCCATCACCATCTGCAGTGATTTTGGAGCCCCAAAAAATAAAATCTGACATTGTTTCCACTGTTTGTCCATCTATTTCCCATGAAGTGATGGGACCAGATGCCATGATCTTAGTTTTCTGAATGTTTATGAGTTTAGTTAATTGTAAATTCCAAGCTTCTCAGTAATCATTTTGTAGAGTTTATACAGAGCTTACTTCCTACACAGACCTTTTCATTCACAATTTTAGACCTACCGTGTTGTGATTATATACAAACCAGCATTCTGTCTTGATTTTCAGAAGTAGAGCAAGCTTGCTGAGTAGCACAAAACCCTAGTGATCAAATGATCGTACACAAGAATGGATTAGAAAGGTTCAGTGGAAGTTAAGTCTGGTAGTTGATTATGTTTTAGAGATAATGACCTTTCTATGTAATGACCACATCAAATACAATGAGTGTTCTTTGCAGATCAGTCATGGACACCCTGACATGTCTTGTGGCTGCCTGTACAAGTATTCTTTGCAAGGTACAGGTGGCACAGCTAGTGGGATATTTCCATTAGCTCTCCCATGACTATTAAATACACTCTCTGGTGGCTTTTGGGATTTGTAAATGATTAGTTGATAATAATTTCATTTTAAAAAATTCTCATGAAGATATCTCCCCAAATTAGTCATATCTTTTGGTGGTAGTATCTAGCATTCAACCTGCAAAGTCATCCAAAGTCGAGTAGAACATGAAGTCTTTGTTTCTTTGGATCAGTCAGCAGACTGCACAGTGGTATCAAGTGCCCCTGCCTTAACTATTTCTTAGCTCTTAAGTTCAACTGATTATCCTCCTCTATACCCCTGCCCCCAGATTCCTAGAGGGAAAAGATCCCTTTCTTCAGACTTTTCCCAGATTTTCAGTTTGAGTTGAGTTTATACCACAAAAGAAAAATGTAAGTTATCTTCTAACTTTTTGATTGAGAAGTAATCAAAGAAATAAAGACTCTACCCACTCCAATATTCTTGGCTGGAAAATTCCATGGACAGAGGAGCCTGGCAGGCTACCATCCGTGGGATCACAAAGAGTTGTACTAATGCGTGAGCGACTAACACATTCACATTCAATGACATTAAGACATTATTTACTTTAGATTTATGACAGTGATTTTATTGACAGATTTTTAAATTAAATAGTCAAATAATGAAATATATCATTAATTAAGTAAATGTGATACCTAGAATAAACATTAAAGGTGTTCGTACAAGTGGTTCCATTAACTTTTAAATTACATTTTGGAGGGCACAAATACATTCTTTGTGATAAATAGAGATGCTACATTTTATTGTATTTTGGAGAAATCTCATTCTTTCATAAAACTTTGATGATATTTAGCTTTTCTCTTTTTGATTATAGAAAAGATTGTTTGATATTCCTTTTTTGCTCTCAATAAATCTCTGACAAATTACCTGACATTGACCATTTTCACTGACCCTTAGACTTATTCTTTTCTTGTTATTTCCAAGTGTTCATTGACAGTTTGAATATCAGTCATGTATTTAATTTTTTTCCACAAAATAGTAAAAACTGACAAATGTACAGTTAATACTCACTTCAGTATTCTAGTAATGCCTATATAAACTTGTGCCAGCCATATCCTGCCTAGGAAGTAGCTTTTCTGTTCATTTATAACTTGTTCCTTTGGCAGTAATATTTGCTTTCTCTGGGTTCTTTAAGAATCAGTTTTTCATCACTTGTTCTTGCAGAGAAAAGAGATAGAAAGATGATGACAGTGATGACGATGATAATTCTGGTGATGATGTTGATGCTGATGACAGTGTTAATAGTGGTGATGATGGTGATGATGATGGTGGTGATGATGGTGATGGTGATGACAGTGTTAATAGTGGTGATGATGATGGTGGTGGTGATGGTGATGGTGGTGAATATGATAATGGTGCTGATGGTGGTGATGATGGTGATGGTGGTAATGATGGTGAATATGATAATGGTGATTATGATGATGATGGTGGTGGTGATGATGGTGGTGTGATGGTGATGATGGTGGTGATGATGGTGATGGTGATGACAGTGTTAATAGTGGTGATGATGATGGTGGTGATGATGCTGGTGGTGATGATGGTGATGGTGGTGATGGTGGTGAATATGATAATGGTGATTATGATGATAATGCTGGTGATGATGGTGATGATGCTGGTGATGATGGTGATGGTGATGACAGTGTTAATAGTGGTGATGATGATGGTGGTGATGATGGTGATGGTGGTGATGGTGGTGAATATGATAATGGTGCTGATGGTGGTGATGATGGTGATGGTGGTAATGATGGTGAATATGATAATGGTGATTATGATGATGATGGTGATCGTGGTGATGATGGTGGTGATGATGACCATGTTGATAGTAATGATCATGATGGTGGTAATGACGAAAGAGAAAAAATTGTAGAATTCTTATGTGCCACACACTCTTCATATCATATATATGAACTCAGCTAGACCTCACAGTGACCCTATAACTATGACAAGTGCTCTTGTCATTTCCATCTTTTTTCAGAGAAGGAAAACTGAGGCATAAAGAGATGAAGTAACTTGCTTGAGGTTGCATAGTTTGCATTAAGCAAGGAAGAGACTGAGTGTGTAGTCTTAAAGTACCCTCTCTATAATTGGAAGCCCATTACTGTATTAAAATCTTCGTGAGATACAAATATAGCAAAATCTGTTGGCTTTTAAAATGGAATCTATTTTTTTAAAATACAGTATTACTGTTTGGTACCAACATTGCCATATATTGTTACTTATATGGTCGTATTCCACAGATTAGAATATACCTCACTTAACTTTATATCTTAAAAGAAATCAATATCCGTTTTTAAAGTTTACTGTGGCATTAAATTCCCACAAAGATGGAAAGCAGTGAAGCAAGTAAAGTGTTTATTGCATGCATGCTAAGTCCCTTCAGTCGTGTCCAACTCTTTGTGACCCCCGTGGACCGTAGTCCGCTGGGATCCTTTGTCCATGGGATTTTCCAGGCAAGAATGCTGGAGTGGGTTGCCATTTCCTTCTCCAGGGGATCTTCCTTACCCAGGGATCAAATCTGTGTCTTGTATGTCTCCCGCATTGGCAGATGGGTTCTTTACCACTAGTGCCACTTGGGAAGGCCAGGCTTTAAATATGGAAATTTAGAGAAATGAATATAACTGTTATTCTGAGAACTACAAAAGAAGCCACAAAAGAACAACTTTGATCAGAAAAATAAGCACAATTTTATTTGTCCTGGAAAACAATGAAATTTTTCTAAATGGTTCCTGAGATTGAAAAATGATTATTGGATTCTTAGAGAGTTTGATGTTTGTCAAGAATTATCATATTCTTTTTACAGGAAAATGAACCAGCTTCTAATGAGAGATTTGTATTTAAGTGCGTTATTCAGTTTCTAATTACCCATTTTCTGGTAAGGCAGGGTAATAGTTTGCATAAAAGCTAGTGAAAGAAAATGTTGCTTGACAAATGTGAAGGCAATCAGAAGTATCTCTTGTATTTTCTTAGTATTCCTGAAAAAAAAAAAAAAAAGACATTTTGTTCTGCAGAATATTTTGGAATGGATTAAATACATTCTGTGACAAAGATGCAAACATGCTTAGGAATTCCTTGATTCCTGTATGCATTTATTCACAGTGAATGCTTTCACTGTGTCAGGCACAGTATTTGGCTTAGGGAACACAGAGATAAAGGATATTAGCCTTTTCTGAAGGAATTCAGTAAAGGAAACATAAAGAGAAGATTACATGACAAGGTAATTAGTACCTTAATAAAACTAAAGTGCTAGAGGAGTGCTAAAAGTTAGCTACCTAATCGAGGCTTGGGGTCATGGAAAACTTTCTCTAGCAGATGCTATGAGTTGAGTCCTGAAAAATTAGTAGAAATTAGCAGGGCAATAGGGGTGTTCACTTCAGACAGAAAGCTAGCATGTACAATGGCTTGGAGGCATGAGTGTGTGTGGACCGCTTGAGCAACATCAGGTAATTGGCCTGAGCAAAAGCAAAGAGTGCTGATGGTGATAGCAAAAAGAGATGCTGGAGAAGTAGACAGGGATTATATCATGAAAGGTTTTGAATATCCAGATTGGTTGGACAAGCTAAGGACAAACCATTGAAGAATTCCTCCTTGATAGGGAGTGATATGGTCACACTGGGACCTGGGACAGTGACTTGGGGAGCCTTGAGAAGGATGGACTGGAAACTGAGAGATCAGTTTGGATATTGTTGCTATGATACAGAGGAGGATATATGATTATCTGAAATAAAACTGTGGCATTGAGGATATACATTAGTTAGGGTGTGCTAATTGCTCTAATGAACTACTCCAAATCTTTATTGATACAATAATATAACCTTTCCCATTCAAATATAATTTGAGGTCATTTGAGGAAGGGGAAGGGATCAATTCCATGTTGTCATTTATGAACCTAAATTTCTCCACAGTGGTTCCACCATTTTCCTAGAGCCATAGAATCCTTGACTATGTCTACTTTATTCTGTCTTACTGACAAAATAAAGACTAGGGCAGCAAATATTGAGTATTAGAGATTTGAGGGTCTTTGCTCAGCAGTGTCATACAGTAGTTCTGTCCAGAGCACATCATGTGGCTCTACCCAGCCACAAGGGATTCTGGGATATAGTCCTTCTGTGTGCTCTGGAGCTTGGTGAGCATGGTTCTGTCACTTAAGTCATGTCTGACTCTTTGTGACCCCATGATTGCAGCACACCAGACTTACCTGTCCTTTACTATCTCTTAGAGTTTGCTTAAACTCATGTCAATTGAGTCAGTGATGCCATCTAACCATCTCATCCTCTGCTGACCTCTTCTCTTTTTGCCTTCAATCTTCCCCAGCATCAGGGCCTTTTCCAGTGAGTTGGTTCTTCACATCAGGTAGCCAAAGTATTAGAGCTTCAGCTTCAGTGTAAGTCCTTCCAGTGAATATTCAGGGTTGATTTCCATTAGGATTGACTGGTTTGATCTCCTTGCTGTCCAAGTTCTCAAGAGTCTTTAATAGCACCACAGTTCGAATGCATCAGTTCTTTGGCACAGCCTTCTTTATGGTCCATCTCTCATATCCATACCTGGCTACTGGAAAAACCATAGCTTTGACTATACCTATATATACATGCATAAGTATGTAAGTAATGGGCGAGCACATACCCATATTCAACTATTTTTCATCTATAAAATGTCCATTTCATGTGGCTCAATCTGTATGTAATAGAGACAAGAAAGTAGACTCAAAGGATGTTATAAAAAGGAAAATAGTGACCAATTGGGTACAGAAGCTTCGAGAAGGGAAAGAATGTATGTTTATTTGTTCACATAAGTAACATGGTCATTGCAAAAGATAATGAGAAGAGGATGCTGAGTTTGAGATGCTTCCTGTAGATCTCCACAGGACATGCTGTCTCATTTTCTTCAGACCTCTGCTAAAATGTCACTAAATAAAATAGCAGCATGCCACCCTCTCTTTCCCTATGATCCTCCTTTATTTTCTTTATGGAACTCCCCACATAGTGTTCATTTTTTGCTTATTAGTTGTCTCTTCTCACTCAAATACAGGATCCAAGAGAGCAAAAATGACTTTGTTTATATTCACCACTGTCTCCCATATTGCATAGAACAATGCCTGGCACGTAACAGGTACTCAAAAAGTAAGTGTTGAGTGTGTAAATGAATCAAAGTGGAAGTTGCCAGCAGTCTATTGGTTGTGGTAATGAACGCTAATGTTTATTGAGTATTGACAATGGGATAGATACTGCTCTAAATACATTGCAAGTATTAACTCATGTAATAAAGCATGCCTGTAAGCTAGATACAACTAGTATCTCTATTTTACAGATGAAGAAACTATAGTGCATACAGCTTAAGAGACTTGGCCAAGTTCACAGTGCTAGATATGAGATTCAAATGTAGGTATTAGGGTTTCAGAGTTTACACTCTTAACCATTATGCTATTCTGACACTTAATTTTAAAACGTTTGGGAGCTGGACTGGAGCCTGAGATTAGGAAGTTATCAGTGCATGTGTGCTCAGTTGTATCCAACTTTGTGTGACCCTTTGGACTGCAGCCCACCAGGCTCCTCTGTCCATGGGATTTTCCAGGCGAGAATACTGGAGTGGGTTGCCATTTCCTCTTTCAGGGGATGAAGTCATCAGATGAATTTAAATGTGAGTAGAGGTCAACTATGCATTGAAATTTTTTTCAGATTGACCTGGAACTCTTACCCTGAATTTGCCAGAGTTCATTGCTCTCCCCATTATTTTGGGAATTTCCATAAGCTTAAATTTACTAGACCATTGTCTATTACAATTACCTATTTCCTTTAGTTACTTTTAGTTTACTTGTCTCCTCATAGGATTTCCTGTGACTGTTCCTCTCTTTCTGCTTCACATCAGTGTAGACATGGATGAAAGCTTTCTTTCCCTAGCTTTTCCAGAATAACTGTTCCCAAAGGCATTATGCAAGTAGCGAAATCTATAGAAGGTTAGAGGTAAGAGAGCAGAAACACTGAAAAACTCAAGCAAAGAATATAAAGAGGAAACATCTGACATTTCTGTTTGTAAAAGTATTTGAAGGACAATTCTTCTCCGTACCTGTCACTGAGAAGGTCCCACTGGGTGTATTACAGCTACTCACTAGCCTCTCAGGGTGTTGTTACTCTTTATTCCTTTCTTAAGTTCTCCCTTCATTTCAACCTTTGGCTCTCTCCACCTCCAAATTCCCCTTAATTACATATGAGGAGAGGTTAGTTACTTATTTTCCTTTCTGTTTCCAGGACCTATTCTTAAAATATAACCTTAACACCCAAAAGCACCTCTAAACTTGTTCAGTTGCTAAGTCATGTCTGACTCTTTGTGACCCCATGAACTGCAGCATGCCAAGCTTCCCTGTCCTTCACTATCTCCCTGAGTTTGCACAAACTCCTGCCCATTAAGTCGGTGATGCCATCCAACCATCTAATCTTCTGCTCTCCCTTTCTCCTCCTGCCCTCAATCTTTCCCAGTATCAGGATCTTTTCCAATGAGTCAGCTGTTTGCATCACATGGCCAGAATATTAGAGTTTCAGCTTCAGCATCAGTCCTTCCAATGATATTCCGGGTTGATGTTCTTTAGGATTGACTAGTTTGATCTCCTTATTGTCCAAGCGACTCTCAAGAGTCCTCTCTAGCACCACTTAAACAAGGGGAATTATCTTTCCAAAAGAGACTCTGGTGTCTGTTGTTAAGATGGTATTTTCCACCCTATTACAATCAAGGCCAGAGGCGGTGGGCGGGAGGAGCTTCCCCACACCCCCACGCCTGAGGCAAGGGCGACAGCCGGGAGAAGCAACCCCATGCCCGAGGCCAGGGGTGGTGGCCAGGAGGACCAACCCCATGTCCAAGGAGCCGTGGCTGCGCGGGCGCAGGGGGGCCTAGAGGATCTATCCCACGTTGAAGGTCAGGAAGGGCGGCGGTGAGGAGATACCCCTCATCCAAGGTAAGGAGCAATGGCTGCGCTTTGCTGGAGCAGCCATGAAGAGATACCCCACGCCCAAGGTAAGAGAAACCCAAGTAAGACGATAGGTGTTGCAAGAGGGCATCAGAGGACAAACACACTGAAACCATACTCACAGAAAACTAGTCAATCTAATCACACTAGGACCACAGCCTTGTCTAACTGAATGAAACTAAGCCATGCCCGTGAGGCAACCCAAGACGGGCGGGTCATGGTGGAGAGATTTGACAGAATGTGGTCTACTGGAGAAGGGAATGGCAAACCACTTCAGTATTCTTGCCTTGAGAACCCCATGAACAGTATGAAAAGGCAAAATGATAGGATACTGAAAGAGAAACTCCCCAGGTCAGTAGGTGCCCGATATGCTACTGGAGATCAGTGGAGAAATAACTCCAGAAAGAATGAAGGGATGGAGCCGAAGCAAAAACAATACCCAGCTGTGGATGTGACTGGTGATAGAAGCAAGTGGTCCAATGCTATAAAGAGCAGTATTGCATAGGAACCTGGAATGTCAGGTCCATGAATCAAGGCAAATTGGAAGTGGTCAAACAAGAGATGGCAAGAGTAAATGCCGACATTCTAGGAATCAGCGAACTGAAATGGACTGGAATGGGTGAATTTAACTCAGATGACCATTATATCTACTACCGCGGGCAGGAACCCCTCAGAAGAAATGGAGTGGCCAACATGGTCAACAAAAGAGTCCAAAATGCAGTACTTGGATGCAATCTCAAAAATGACAGAATGATCTCTGTTTGTTTCCAAGGCAAACCATTCAATATCACAGTAATCCAAGTCTATGCTCCAACCAGTAACACTGAAGAAGCTGAAGTTGAACGGTTCTATGAAGACCTACAAGACCTTTTAGAACTAACACCCAAAAAAGATGTCCTTTTCATTATAGGGGACTGGAATGCAAAAGTAGGAAGTCAAGAAACACCTGGAGTAACAGGCAAATTTGGCCTTGGAATACGGAATGAAGCAGAGCAAAGACTAATAGAGTTTTGCCAAGAAAATGCACTGGTCATAACAAACACCCTCTTCCAACAACACAAGAGAAGACTCTATACATGGACATCACCAGATTGTCAACACTGAAATCAGATTGATTACATTCTTTGCAGCCAAAGATGGAGAAGCTCTATACAGTCAGCAAAAACAAGACGAGGAGCTGACTGTGGCTTAGACCATGAACTCCTTATTGCCAAATTCAGACTTAAATTGAAGAAAGTAGGGAAAACCACTAGACCATTCAGGTATGACCTAAATCAAATCCTTTATGATTATATAGTGGAAGTGAGAAATAGATTTAAGGGCCTAGATCTGATAGATAGAGTACCTGATGAACTATGGAATAAGGTTCGTGACATTGTACAGGAGACAGGGATCAAGACCATCCCCATGGAAAAGAAATGCAAAAAAGCAAAATGGCTGTCTGGGGAGGCCTTACAAATAGCTGGGAAAAGAAGAGAAGCGAAAAGCAAAGGAGAAAAGGAAAGATATAAACATCTGAATGCAGAGTTCCAAAGAATAGCAAGAAGAGATAAGAAAGCCTTCTTCAGCGATCAATGCAAGGAAATAGAGGAAAACAACAGAATAGGAAAGACTAGGGATCTCTTCAAGAAAATCAGAGATACCAAAGGAACATTTCATGCAAAGATGGGCTCGATAAAGGACAGAAACTGTATGGACCTAACAGAAGCAGAAGGTATTGAGAAGAGATGGCAAGAATACACAGAAGAACTGTACAAAAAAAGATATTCACGACCTAGATAATCACGATGGTGTGATCACTCACACTCACCTAGAGCCAGACATCCTGGAATGTGAAGTCAAGTGGGCCTTAGGAAGCATCACTACGAACAAAGCTAGTGGAGGTGATGGAATTCCAGTTGAGCTATTCCAAATCCTGAAAGATGATGCTGTGAAAGTGCTGCACTCAATATGCCAGCAAATTTGGAAAACTCAGCAGTGGCCACAGGACTGGAAAAGGTCAGTTTTCATTCCAATCCCAAAGAAAGGCAATGCCAAAGAATGCTCAAACTACCACACAATTGCACTCATCTCACACACTAGTAAAGTAATGCTCAAAATTCTGCAAGCCAGGCTTCAGCAATATGTGAAACGTGAACTTCCTGATGCTCAAGCTGGTTTTAGGAAAGGCAGAGGAACCAGAGATCAAATTGCCAACATCCGCTGGATCATGGAAAAAGCAAGAGAGTTCCAGAAAAGCATCTATTTCTGCTTTATTGCCTATGCCAAAGCCTTTGACTGTGTGGATCACAATAAACTGTGGCAAATTCTTCAAGAGATGGGAATACCAGACCACCTGATCTGCCTCTTGAGAAATTTGTATGCAGGTCAGGAAGCAACAGTTAGAACTGGACATGGAACAACAGCCTGGTTCCAAATAGGAAAAGGAGTACGTCAAGGCTGTATATTGTCACCCTGTTTATTTAATTTATATGCAGACTACATCATGAGAAACCCTGGACTGGAAGAAACACAAGCTGGAATCAAGATTGCCGGGAGAAATATCAATCACCTCAGATATGCAGATGACACCACCCTTATGGCAGAAAGTGAAGAGGAACTCAAAAGCCTCTTGATGAAAGTGAAAGTGGAGAGTGAAAAAGTTGGCTTAAAGCTCAACGTTCAGAAAATGAAAATCATGGCATCTGGTCCCATCACTTCATGGGAAGTAGATGGAGAGACAGTGGAAACAGTGTCAGACTTTATTTTTCTGGGCTCCAAAATCACTACAGATGGTGACTGCAGCCCTGAAATTAAAAGACGCTTACTCCTTGGAAGT
Source organism: Bos mutus (assembly GCF_027580195.1). Lineage (NCBI taxonomy): Eukaryota > Metazoa > Chordata > Mammalia > Artiodactyla > Bovidae > Bos > Bos mutus. The sequence continues at coordinate 86,793,781 of NC_091621.1, read as the reverse complement.
AAAGTTATGACCAACCTAGATAGCATATTCAAAAGCAGAGACATTACTTTGCCAACAAAGGTCCATCTAGTCAAGGCTATGGTTTTTCCAGTGGTCATGTATGGCTGTGAGAGTTGGACTGTGAAGAAGGCTGAGCGCCGAAGAACTGATGGTTTTGAACTGTGGTGTTGGCAAAGACTCTTGAGAGTCCCTTGGACTGCAAGGAGATCCAACCAGTCCATTCTGAAGGAGATCAGCCCTGGGACTTCTTTGGAAGGAATGATGCTAAAGCTGAAACTCCAGTACTTTGGCCACCTCATGTGAAGAGTTGACTCATTGGAAAAGACTCTGATGCTGGGAGGGATTGGGGGCAAGAGGAGAAGGGGACGACAGAGGATGAGATGGCTGGATGGCATCACTGACTTGATGGACGTGAGTCTGAGTGAACTCTGGGATTGGTGATGGACAGGGAGGCCTCATGGGGTTGCAAAGAGTCGGACACGACTGAGCGACTAATCTGATCTGATCTGATCTCTGAGTACAATCCTAGTTTGGGAAATGAAAGTGAATGAATATTCTCAGAGTATGAGTGACTTGAGATAAGAAGAAATCAGTTATGGAGGGAAGGAAAGAGATCTGGAAGCAGCTAGAGAAAAATACACTCTTGAAAAAATGTTTGTTTGTTATTAGTTGGTTTTCAGTGAGGAAGACTTGGTCAAGAGCTCATGTGGGTGAAATGGGCCAGTGGGAGGAAATGGATGAAGACAAGGGCAATAAAGAGGGTAACGTGGACCAAATCCATGAGAACGTGAGAAGGAGTATATGCTAGATCATGGGAATGAATTCCAATCAGTGCAGGAAGGATCTGTGTTTCCATCAGGGAAAAGCTACACAGTGTAATTGAAAGAGTGTTAAGTCAAGAGTCAGATTGAGCTGAGCTGAAATCTGGAGCCTACTGTATACATTCCATCTATGAAACTTCGCTGGAATACTTAACCACTCGCTCCTTAGTTTCCTTCATAGCAGAAAACAGACAATGCCCTTTTCATAGAATTACTACAAGGCTTAAGTAGGATAACATGTGTTAAGCAAGCATCTTATGATAGAATTTATTATTTCTGTAATTTGATTATAGGTCTTCCTGTTTCTTATCTGAGACTATCACTAACGTCATAAAAAAGAGACCATATCTACTATGTTTGTTTTTTCATCTGCCTCAAAGGGATTGTAGTTCCATGGTGTCATTGTCATTCAGAATTTTGAATAAGTTTTGAGGGTTGAGCTGTTATCATTGGGTCGGACCTGGTCTGCATAACATTTACTTAGCCATTACTTTTTAGTTAGAAATCCTTTTAAATTGGACACGGACATTCCATTTTCAGATCCACTCCCTCTTGTCTGATTCTTTGTCCCTTTACATATTTTCCTAATTAGCTTGGCCCTGGACATGTGAGTTTTCAACCCATGATCTAGATTGATTTCTACTAAAATAGCTGATGCTGCCGAAAATGGGTATGTTGTTGAATCTCCAGGTAGCGTTTTCTATCTTCATTTCGCATAATCTCTCCTCACCACCTACCACTGTTGACAAACTTCTGAAACTCGTTTCTCTTCTGTTATTGATCCCATTCCTGGTGTCCCCTTACCTCACTGCCCATCATACCTTTTGCTATAATTTCTACCCACATTGCCCACCATTTAAATGCTATGATTTGTCAATATTTTCCTGGGTTGGCACATTGTTCTTCCGGGTGATCCTGTGCCCAGAGTTCAACAGGTTCAAACCTGGGTAATAATCTTTCCCCTCAGACAACCTTCTCCTCTTGTGTTACATATCATTGTAAGAGCCACAAGAACCGAAACCACCGGCACATCTTAGAGGGACAGAAATCTGACAACTGGTACAGAATTCACACTAAATCAGCATGGACACTGCATCGTAGACCTCCACTGCTTACACCACTTTTCAGTGTCCCTTTCAGTCAGCAGGGGCAGCTATTCCTTCCTCTGCTGTAGCTCTGGGGGTAACACCCTCATCATCTTCCTCACAGAGTGATGATTGCTAATTAGTCTCCATTTTTCCTTTTGAGTAAAGTCTCAACCTTGACTGGCAGTGAAGAGGAACTAAAAAGCTTCTTGATAAGGGTGAAAGAGGAGAATGAAAAAGCTGGCTTAAAACTCAACTGAAAAAATACTAAGAGCATGGCATCTAGTCCTATCACTTCATGGCAAATGGAAGGGTAAAATATGGAAACAGTGACAGATTTTATTTTCTTGGGCTCCAAATCACTGCAGACAGTGACTATAGCTATGAGATTAAAAGCTGCTTGCTCCTTGGAAGAAAAGCTATGACCAAACTAGACAGCATATTAAAAAGCAGAGACATCACTTTTCTGACAAAGGCTGGTATAGTCAAAGCTATGGTTTTTCCAATAATCATATACAGATGTGAGAGTTGGACCATAAAGAAGGCTGAGCACCAAAGAACTGATGCTTTTGAAGTGTGGTGCTGAAGTCCCTTAGACTGCAAGGAGATCAAACCAGTTAATCCTAAAGGAAATCAACCCTGAATATTCATTGGAAGGTCTGATGCTAAAGCTGAAGCTCCAATACTTTGGCCACCTGATGGGAAGAGCTGACTCATTGGAAAGATTGGAAAGATGCTTGGAAAGATTGAGGGCAGGGGGAGAAGGGGACAAGAGAGGATGAGATGGTTGAATGGCATCACTGACTCAATGGACATGAATTTGGGCAAACTTCAAAAGATAGTGAAGGACAGGGAAGCCTGGAGTGCTGCAGTCCATGGGGTCGCACAGAGTCAGACACAACTGAAGTGACTTAACATGCACATATGTGCACCACACTAGCTTCAACTCTAGATACTCCCAAGGTGCTAAAACTCTATCATATTAAATTAATTGCACTTCCCAGAACCCCCTCTCTCCCTCTGTTCCTTTGCCCATGCTGCTTTCTCAAGGCAGAAATGCTCTTTTTTTTTTTTTTTCAATTTCATATACATAGCTAACTTCTGCTCAGTCTTCAAAATTCAGTTCAAATATATCCATCTCTTAAAGGCCTGTCCTAAATTTCTCTCTAAGAGGAACATCCTCTAGCAACATCCTCAGTTTAGGTTTGAAAGCTTCACCCTGAAAATATTTTTAAAGTTTGCCTTATTAGGGCATATTTTAATATGTACTGTATATGAAGAGAATAGCTTCTTATTATGTGTTGTTTGCCATCTGGTAAAATATTTCTTGTGGAAAAGACACCCCTGTAGGTTGAGAAGGTCCAGAGGAGGAAGGTATTATAAATTAACAGAAAAATCAGTGTTCATTGACAGAGAAAAAGGAAGCAACAGCTGGTAAACAGCTGCACAGAGATAGAAAAATGACAGCAACTATGAACATAGTAGTTGATCCAAAATATTAAAAAGCAAGTAAATAACACAAGATCTCTTCAAGAAAATTAAAGATACCAAGGGAACATTTCATGCAAAGATGGGCACAATAAAGGACAGAAATGGTAGGGACCTAACAGAAGCAGAAGATATTAAGAAGAAGTGGCAAGAATACACAGAAGAACTGTACAAAAAAGATATTCACGACCCATATAATCATGATGGTGTGATCACTCAGCTAGAGCCAGACACCCTGGAATGTGAAGTCAAGTGGGCCTTAGGAAACATCACTATGAACAAAGCTAGTGGAGGTGATGGAATTCCAGTTGAGCTTTTCCAAATCCTGAAAGATGATGCTGTGAAAGTGCCGCACTCAATATGCCAGCAAATTTGGAAAACTCAGCAGTGGCCACAGGACTGGAAAAGGTCAGTTTTCATCCCAATCCCAAAGAAAGGCAATACCAAAAAATGCTCAAACTACTGCACAATTGCACTCATCTCACACGCTAGTAAAGTAATGCTCAAAATTCTCCAAGCCAGGCTTCAGCAATATGTGAACTGTAAACTTCCAGATGTTCAAGCTGGTTTTAGAAAAGACAGAGGAACCAGAGATCAAATTGCCAACATCCACTGGATCATGGAAAAAGCAAGAGAGTTCCAGAAAAACATCTATTTCTGCTTTATTGACTATGCCAAAGCCTTTGACTGTGTGGATCACAATAAACTATGGAAAATTCTGAAAGAGATGGGAATACCAGACCACCTGACCTGCATCTTTTTTTTTTTTTAAACTTTACAATATTGTGTTAGTTTTGCCAAATATCGAAATGAATCCACCACAGGTATACATGTTTTCCCCATCCTGAACCCTCCTCCCTCCTCCCTCCCCATACCATCCCTCTGGGTCGTCCCAGTGCACCAGCCCCAAGCATCCAGTATCGTGCATCGAACCTGGACTGGCAACTCATTTCATACATGATATTATACATGTTTCAATGCCATTCTCCCAAATCTTCCCACCCTCTCCCTCTCCCACAGAGTCCATAAGACTGTTCTATACATCAGTGTCTCTTTTGCTGTCACGTACACAGGGTTATTGTTACCATCTTCCTAAATTCCATATATATGCGTTAGTATACTGTATTGGTGTTTTTCCTTCTGGCTTACTTCACTCTTTATAATAGGCTCCAGTTTCATCCACCTCATTAGAACTGATTCAAATGTATTCTTTTTAATGGCTGAGTAATACTCCATTGTGTATATGTACCACTGCTTTCTTATCCATTCATCTGCTGATGGACATCTAGGTTGCTTCCATGTCCTGGCTATTATAAACAGTGCTGCGATGAACATTGGGGTACATGTGTCTCTTTCCTTCTGGTTTCCTCAGTGTGTATGCCCAGCAGTGGGATTGCTGGATCATAAGGTAGTTTTATTTCCAGTTTTTTAAGGAATCTCCACACTGTTCTCCATAGTGACTGTACTAGTTTGCAGTGTAGGAGGGTTCCCTTTTCTCCACACCCTCTCCAGCATTTATTGCTTGTAGACTTTTGGATCGCAGCCATTCTGACTGGCGTGAAATGGTACCTCATAGTGGTTTTGATTTGCATTTCTCTGATAATGAGTGATGTTGAGCATCTTTTCATGTGTTTGTTAGCCATCTGTATGTCTTCTTTGGAGAAATGTCTATTTAGTTCTTTGGCCCATTTTTTGATTGGGTCATTTATTTTTCTGGAGTTGAGCTGTAGGAGTTGCTTGTATATTTTTGAGATTAGTTGTTTGTCAGTTGCTTCATTTGCTATTATTTTCTCCCATTCTGAAGGCTGTCTTTTCACCTTGCTTGTAGTTTCCTTTGTTGTGCAGAAGCTTTTAAGTTTAATTAGGTCCCATTTGTTTATTTTTGCTTTTATTTCCAATATTCTGGGAGGTGGGTCATAGAGGATCCTGCTGTGATGTATGTCGGAGAGTGTTTTGCCCATGTTCTTCTCTAGGAGTTTTATAGTTTCTGGTCTTACGTTGAGATTTTTAATCCATTTTGAGTTTATTTTTGTGTATGGTGTTAGAAAGTGGTCTAGTTTCATTCTTTTACAAGTGGTTGACCAGTTTTCCCAGCACCACTTGTTAAAGAGATTGTCTGTAATCCGTTGTATATTCTTGCCTCCTTTGTCAAAGATAAGGTGTCCATATGTGCGTGGATTTGTCTCTGGGCTTTCTATTTTGTTCCATTGATCTATATTTCTGTCTTTGTGCCAGTACCATACTGTCTTGATGACTGTGGCTTTGTAGTAGAGCCTGAAGTCAGGTAGGTTGATTCCTCCAGTTCCATTCTTCTTTCTCAAGATAGCTTTGGCTATTCGAGGTTTTTTGTATTTCCATACAAATTGTGAAATTATTTGTTCTAGCTCTGTGAAGAATACTGTTGGTAGCTTGATAGGGATTGCATTGAATCTATAAATTGCTTTGGGTAGTATACTCATTTTCACTATATTAATTCTTCCAATCCATGAACATGGTATATTTCTCCATCTATTAGTGTCCTCTTTGATTTCTTTCACCAGTGTTTTACAGTTTTCTATATATAGGTCTTTAGTTTGTTTAGGTAGATATATTCCTAAGTATTTTATTCTTTCCGTTGCAATGGTGAATGGAGTTGTTTCCTTAATTTCTCTTTCTGTTTTCTCATTATTAGTGTATAGGAATGCAAGGGATTTATGTGAGTTGATTTTATATTCTGTAACTTTACTATAATCATTGATTATAGTGAATCAACTAATCATTGATTAGTTCTAGTAATCTTCTGGTGGAGTCTTTAGGGTTTTCTATGTAGAGGATCATGTCATCTGCAAATAGTGAGAGTTTTACTTCTTCTTTTCCAATTTGGATTCCTTTTATTTCTTTTTCTGCTCTGATTGCTGTGGCCAAAACTTCCAAAACTATGTTGAATAGTAATGGTGAAAGTGGGCACCCTTGTCTTGTTCCTGACTTTAGAGGAAATGCTTTCAATTTTTCACCATTGAGCATAATGTTTGCTGTGGGTTTGTCATATATAGCTTTTATTATGTTGAGGTATGTTCCTTCTATTCCTGCTTTCTGGAGAGTTTTTTATCATAAATGGATGTTGAATTTTGTCAAAGGCTTTCTCTGCATCTATTGAGATAATCATATGGCTTTTATTTTTCAATTTGTTAATGTGGTGTATTACATTGATTGATTTGCGGATGTTGAAGAATCCTTGCATCCCTGAGATAAAGCCCACTTGGTCATGGTGTATGATCTTTTTAATGTGTTGTTGGATTCTGATTGCTAGAATTTTGTTAAGGATTTTTGCATCTATGTTCATCAGTGATATTGGCCTGTAAGTTTTCTTTTTTGTGGGATCTTTGTCAGGTTTTGGGATTAGGGTGATGGTGGCCTCATAGAATGAGTTTGGAAGTTTACCTTCCTCTGAAATTTTCTGGAAGAGTTTGAGCAGGATAGGTGTTAGCTCTTCTCTAAATTTTTGGTAGAATTCAGCTGTGAAGCTGTCTAGACCTGGCTTTTGTTTGCTGGAAAATTTTTGATTACAGTTTCAATTTCCGTGCTTGTGATGGGTCTGTTAAGATTTTCTATTTCTTCCTGGTCCAGTTTTGGAAAGTTGTACTTTTCTAAGAATTTGTCCATTTCTTCCACGTTGTCCATTTTATTGGCATATAATTGTTGATAGTAATCTCTTATGATCCTTTGTATTTCTGTGTTGTCTGTTGTGATCTCTCCATTTTCATTTCTAATTTTATTGATTTGATTTTTCTCCCTGTGTTTCTTGATGAGTCTGGCTTGAGAAACCTATATGCAGGTCAGGAAGCAACAGATAGAACTGGACATGGAACAACAGACTGGTTCCAAATAGGAAAAGGAGTAAATCAAGGCTGTACATTGTGACCGTACTTATGTAACTTCTATGCAGAGTACATCATGAGAAACGCTGGGCTGGAAGAAGCACAAGCTGGAATCAAGATTGCCGGGAGAAATATCAATAACCTCAGATATGCAGATGACACCACCCTTATGGGAGCCTCTTGATGAAAGTGAAAGAGGAGAGTGAAAAAGTTGGCTTAAAGCTAAACATTCAGAAAAAGAAGATCATGGCATCCAGTCCCATCACTTCATGGCAAATAAATGGGGAAACAGTGGTAACAGTGGCTGACTTTATTATTTTGGGCTTCAAAATCACTGCAGATGGTGATTGCAGCCATTAAATTAAAGTACACTTACTCCTTGGAAGGAAAATTATGACCAACCTAGACAGCATGTTAAAAAGCAGAGACATTACTTTGCCAACAAAGGTCCGTTTAGTCAAGGCTATGGTTTTTCCAGTGGTCATGTATGGATGTGAGAGTTGGACTGTGAAGAAAGCTGAGCCCCAAAGAATTGATGCTTTTAAACTGTGGTGTTGGAGAAGACTCGTGAGAGTCCCTTGAACTGCAAGGAGATCCAACCAGTCCATCCTAAAGGAGCTCAGTCCTAGGTGCTCACTGGAAGGACTGATGTTGAAGCTGAAACTCCAATACTTTGGCCACCTGATGCGAAAATCTGACTCATTTGAAAAGACCGTGATGCTGGAAAAGATTGAGGGCAGGAGGAGAAGGGGATGAAAGAGGATGAGATGGCTCGATGGCATCACCGACTCGATGGACATAAGTTTGGGTAAACTCTGGGAGTTGGTGATGGACAGGGAGGCCTGGTGTGCTGCGGTTCATGGGGTCGCAAAGAGTCAGACACGACTGAGCAACTAAACTGAACTGAACTCAATAATACATGATGTAGAACGTCTTTTCATGTGCTTATTTGCCATCTGGTGAATTGTCAAAGTCTTTGGCCTATTTTTTAACTTAGTTGTTTTCTGCTTCTTGTGTTTTAAGAGTTCTTTGTCAGCTGTCTCTTTTGCATATATTTTCTCCCAGGCTATAGCTTGTCTTCTCATTCTCCAGGCATTGTCTTTCACAGAGCAAAAGTTCTTAATTTTTATGAAGTCCAGCTTATCAATTATTTCTTTCATGGATTGTGCCTTGGTGTTTTATTTAAAAAGTCATTGCCATACCCAAAGTCATCTAGATTTTCTGTTCTGTTATCTTCTAGGAGTTTTATAGATTTTCATTTTACAATTAGACTTATGTTGCATTTTGAGTTAATTTTTGTGAAAGGTGTAGTCTGTGTCTAAATTCCTTTTTTTTTTTTTTTTTTGGCATGTAGATGTCCACTTGCTCCAGCACCATTTGTTAAAAAGACTGTCTCTGCTCCACTACCTTTGCTCCTTTGTCAAAGACCTACTGTATTTTTATGAGTCTCTTTCTGGGTTCCCTCTTCTGTTACATTCATCTCTTTATTCTTTTTCCACTTCCACACTATCTTGATTCCTATAGCTTTATAGTAAGACTTGAAGTCAGATAGTGTCAGTCCTCCAACTTCATTCTTTTCTTTCCATATTGTATTCGCTATTCTCAGGCTTTTGCCTCTCCATATAAGCTTTAGAAATGGTTTGTTGATAGCCACAAGAGAACTTGCTGGACTTTTGATTTGAGTTGCATTGAATCTATAAATCAAGTTGGGAAGAATTGACGTCTTGAGAATATTGAGTCTTCTTATTTGTGAACATGTAGTGTCTCTCCATTTACTTAGTTGCCTGATTTTTATTTAGCTCATTAGAGTTTTACAGTTTTCCTCACATAGATTTTGTACATATTTTGATAGGTTTCTGGCTAAGTATTTCATTTTGGGGGTTGCTAGTATAAATTGTATTGTATTTTTTTATTTCAAATCCCACTTGTTATTACTGGTGCATAGGAAAGCAATCCTACAACCTTGCTATAATCACTTATTAGTCCCACCAGCTTCCATTCTTTCAGATTTTCTATATGTGTCATCTGTGAAGACAGTTTTGCTTATTTCTTCCACATCTGTGTACTTTTTACTTACTTCTCGTATCTAATTGTATTAGCAGTGACTTCTAGGATAATGTTGAAAAGTAGTGGTGAGATCCTTGACTTGAAGGTATCCTTGACTTGTTCCTGACGTTAGTGGGGGAGCTTCCAGTTTCTCACCATAAAGTATGATGTTAGGTATAAGGTTTTTTGTAGATATTCTTTATCAAGCTGATGAATTTCACCTCTATCCATGAAGTTTAACTATGGATTTTTAGAAGTTTATCCAGTCTTTTTTGGTTTAAATAAATAATTTTTCAGTTGGTTCTCTTATATATTCTAATAGGTAATTATGTCATCTGTAAAAGTTGACAAATTTCCTCTTAAAATATGTTTTCTATGGCATCTTGTCCCATCACTTCATGGCAAATAGATGGGGAAACAGTGGAAACAGTGTCAGACTTTATTTTTTGGGGCTCCAAAATCACTGCAAATGGTAACTACAGCCATGAAATTAAAAGATGCTTGTTCCTTGGAAGAAAAGCTATGACCAACCTAGACAGCATATTAAAAAGCAGATTGCCAACAAAGGTCCATCTAGTCAAAGCTATGGTTTTTCCAGTAGTCAGGTATGGATGTGAGAGTTGGACTATAAAGAAAGCCGAGTGCCGAAGAGTTGATGCTTTTGAACTGTGGTGTTGGAGAAGACTCTTGAGAGTCCCTTGGACTGCAAGGAGATGCAACCTGTCCATCCTAAAGGAAATCAGTCCTGAATGTTCATTGGAAGGACTTATGCTGAAGCTGAAACCCCAATACTTTGGCCACCTAATGTGAAGAACTGACTCATTGGAAAAGATCCTGATGCTGGGGAAGATAGAATGCGAGAAGAAGGGGACAGCAGAGGATGAGATGGTTGGATGGCATCATTGACTCGATGGACATGAGTTCGAGTAAGATCTGGGAGTTGGTATTGGACAGGGAAACCTGGCGTGTTGTAGTCCATGGTGTCGCAAAGAGTCAGACACAACTGACCAACTGAACTGATTGAACTGATGTGTATTTTTATTGTTGACTTCTCATTTTATTACATTTTTGATCAGATGATCTGGACTGAATGGTGGTAATTATTTTAATATATTTGTGTATACATATATATCATACTATATGTTTTCTTTTCTGACATAATATCTGATCATTTTAGAAAGTTTCTGTTCATGTTTAAAAATAATAGACAGTTTAAAATTAAAGAATTATGAACGTGAATTTGTGAATATCTATCTGAATTTTAATTAGTTTTGCTATGTGTATATTTGAAACTATCTGGTTAGGTGCATAAAGTTCCTTGACTATTACTCTTTTGGGTGGTATTGTTCTTTGGATTAATATACATTCATTTATGTTTTTAAAACTTATTTTATTGAAGTACAGTTGATTTACAGTCTTGTGTTAATTTTTGCTATACAGCAGAGTGATTCGGTTGCACACATATATATTCTTTACTTCATATTTTTATGATTTAAAAACTTTAGATTCTAATTTTACCAAAATGTGTATACAGTTTTCAAGATCAAATGATATGACAAAGCTTCATACAGAAAGCAGCAGTCTCCTGTCATATACTCTCTCAAAAAATGTTCCAAAGCCTTCAGCTTCTCTAGCTGATTTTTCTCTTCTCACATTTTAAAGCCACATGATTAATTGTAATTTAAAATTTTTTCCATTTACCTATTGATTTCTTGTGGAAAATTAAGATTTTTCCTCTTAAAGTGCTCCTCACAGCACCGCTCCCCACCTCATACACTTATACTTTCCTGATCTCTCAATCCAGATACATCACAATCAGATCAATGGTCAGTGCCTACCTTAGTGTCTAAGTCCTGTTCGCATCTGAGACCAAAAAAAAAAAAAAATCTATTACAAATATTTAATATTTGGTTCAACTTTTAATGATACTTCCCTGATAGCTCAGTTGGTAAAGAATCCGCCTACAATGCAGGAGACCCCGGTTTGATTCCTGGGTCGGGAAGATCTGCTGGAGAAGGGATAGGCTACCCACTCCAGCATTCTTGGGCTTCCCTTGTGGCTCATCTAGTAAAGAATCTGCCTACAATGTGCTAGACCAGGGCTTGATCCCTGGGTTGGGAAGATCCCCTGGAGAAGGGAAAGACTACCCACTCCAGTATTCTAGCCTGGAGAATTCCATGGACTGTATAGTCAATGGGGTCACAAAAAGTCTGACATGACTGAGTGACTTTCACTTTCAACTTTTTTAATATTTCCCCAAAGTGAATAAGGACTTTTGATGCAACAGTCACTAATTCATCTCCAGACTCTCATTAGAGCTGCAAATCTTCTTTCATTACTGCCAGCATGTAATCTATCAGGGGCTCTTTTTTACTGTTGAGACATCCTTTTAGAAACTTTTCTCTCACTAGAATCTGATTGATGGCTTTCTCAGCCTGCTGTGTACGCTGACTTTCTGGGGCTTTCCTTTACCAGAATCCATCTGTTATTATGTATGTTAATTACCAGTAGCTCTTTCTTTCTACCTAAATGATCTCTTTCATTTTATAGCATCCCAATCTTAGTTCATAGGTGTGATAATTATTACTATTTCTAAACAAATTATGGACTTCCAAGAGTCTTCTGATCTTGGCCTTTTCTGAGTTCTTTTTTTCTTCCATTCTGTTCTCTAACCCTCATACTGAAGACTTCCCTTCAGCATCTTCTCATCCTGAGTATCTGTTCTTGTTTGGAGCTCAGTGAGAGACTGGACCTGTCGACAAGTGGGCTTCACTTTCAGTTGAAAAAAAAGTGGCAAGGTGGCTTTCTCTTGGGTGACTCTCAGATGTCATAATATATAGATCTCTCTCTTGACCCATCAGCGTCAAGCCTGGTATAAGCCTGGCTGCCAATATTGTATGAGTTGAAAAGAAGCCTCTGTTTCCCATAGGCTGAGCCAGCTGTCACCTATGCACACAGCCACTGCCCTTCCCTGGAGATCGACACTCCCTCCTCACTAAACACAGTGATAATTGGCCAGTGCAGGATTTTAGGGTTCAATGCATCTGCATGTCCCTGCTGCTCCATAATCTGAATAATAACCTTGTTGATTGTTCCAAGACACCTACATTCTCCAGGGTCTCCTGCCTTAAGGCATAGGGCACAGCTAACTTTTAGACCAATACTTGGCAAATTAGTTTATGTTCTGCTTTTTTTATGTAAGCGTTCTGTTTTCAGAAGTATTCCAGATGTGGGAATTCACTGAAGGTTTGCTTTCTTTTTTCTTTTTTTTTTTAGAATAAATATAGATTTTAAAAATGTCTTTTCTCTCATTTCTAGAGATTTGCTGTAGGAGAGGAGAGCTGGACCTTTAATCTTCCTTGATTCTATTCAGTTTGCATCTTGACTGGCAACCTGAAGCTGAATATTTTATGAATTTCAGTTCAGATTTTCTGTTTTTGTCCATTTTCATGTTGGTGGCTTCCCTAGTGGCTTCAGACAGTAAAAAAAAATCCGCCTGCAATGCTGGAAACCGAGGTTCGATCCCTAGGTCAGAAGGTTCCCCTAGAGAAGGGGATGGCTATCCAATTCAGTATTCTTGCCTGGAGATTCCATGGACAGAGGAGACTGGTGGTCTATAGTTCTTGGGGTCGCAAAGAGTTGGACATGACTGAGCTACTTTCTTTCTTAGTGTTTCACACTTTCTTTCATACTTTCTTTCATAATGTTATCAACATTAACATTCTGTTTGTCATGTTGGCTGAACATATTTTTTGGAGTCATTCCCTCTTTTATTTCATTTATCTTATTTTTCATGGCAATGAAATTTCACATCTCAACATAATTTTGTCAGTATTTTTCTTTGGAAAAAGTACTTTGTAAATGATAAGATTTTGATTGTTTTCTTTAGTTTTAGTTGTATTCTTTAATATAGACTTTAAATATTTATCCTATCTTTTTTTTTTTTTGAAATTTTCTTGTCAAGTACAAATATGTTTCCCCTCAAATTTCCAAACTGTTAACTATTTATCTTGACATAAGAAGGAGAAGGAAATGGCAACCCACTCCAGTATTCTGGCCTGGAGAATCCTATGGACAGAAGAGCCTAGCAAGCCCTAGTCCTTGGGATTGCAAAGAGTCGAACATGACTGAGTGACTAACACTTTATCTTGATATTGTCTATTAATTAATTTTAAAAATTTCATCAACTTTCTACTACCACATATTAAATTCATTTGTCAAATGTGCTGTATTTCTGTGCTTTGTGTTGTGTTTTTCTACTACATGTCCATATTCATGATATATTAATCATTTCTATGCTTAATGATTTATTGACTGGTCAGTTTCATTTTTCTTATTTTTCAGTTGTTATTTAATAGTTTTCCATTCATACAGTATACAGCAATTCTGAGCTATTCTGAAGAATGAGGTAGATAAAAATAATAAAATACATAGGTTCTTTTTAACCACACCAATAAAATTGGGAGTATAGTACATTCAAGATGTGTGTTTCTTTTCAAGGTTAAAACTCAAGGAAGGAAGACTGCCTTCTTTGTGAATAATCAGTCAGCTTTAAGACAGGGAACACAAACTCAATTGCCCTGATTTTATTGGAGCTGTCTGTTATTCTCTTTAGTATGTAGTCTACTACAAAAATAGGGATAAGTTGCAACTGCCAACAGAACCCTATGGAATACAAACCATTCTGTACAGCAATGAGGAGGGAATGCAAGCAAGAAAGAGAACAAGCAGGAGTATACGTACTGCTCTAGAATGTTGATGATGAAATGAGAGGACTAGAGGGTAGCTCTTGGAACAGCCTGGGCATACAATGAATTTTCTTGTATTAAGTTAGAACCATGTTTAGTAGATAAAAGGGAATGATTCAATAGAGATGGAGAGTTTGACTGTTTTCACACCCCCGCACTAGGGGGTGTGAAACAGCCTGTTTCACAATTTCTAAGAGAAACTTCTTCCTCTTAGAAAAGCAACAAGGATGAAATTAGAAGATGTAAAGAAAGAGATGCCCATAGATGTGTACAGAGAGTTAGATAACTTACATTGATGGTGTTGATCTTCTGAATAACTGTAGCCTCTGACGTCTGCATCAGAATCAGCAGGGAGGGCTGGATAAAAATTCACCTCCCTGTGTGACCGTCATCAAAGTCTAGGAATCTGTGATACAAGTTATTCTAACTAAAGTTGGAGAACCAAAGTTCAAATTAAGTTGGAGGTAATTTGCAGGATATGTCTATATGATCAGGAAAGCATTGGTGAGCAGCAGATATGGGTGGGCAATGGAGAGAAAAAAAGAATATTAGACAGAGCCTATGGAAGTTGGAAGTAGGCATTTGTGTTGAAGAGGCTGGCCCAGTTCCACGGTAGGGATCAGTGTGCTTCCATGGCTTCTTATAGGTTAAAGTAATCACACCTAAAAACCTGTTATCACTTCTCTATTTGTCATGGCCCAGGAAAAGTTACTAAGGCAGGCTGCTGAATCAAGGACATGAAGAAAACCTGAGCAATTTCCTTTCCTATGGGATTGAGAGACCCACCTTTCTTGGCAGGCAGAGTTCATAACACTGATTGCAACATAAAATCCTGTGGATTTGTGTATTCAGAATTTCAGTTTCACTTATTTCTGATGAGCCCTGCCAACCCGTCAGACCAGACTTTCCTCTGCTGATATGGCTCAGTTCCATTCTCAGATGCTGCTGCTTTTTTTTTCTCTTTTATAATTTCATATATTTATTATACTTGACACCTTTTCTGCATATATGTATGTCTTGACTTCTGTATACATGTGCACTACCTCATTTTCTCTGATAGCTACATATTATTCCCTAATTAGTTTTTCTTTTTAATTAATTAATTTATTTTAATTAGAGGCTAATTACTTTACAATATTGTGGTGGTTTTAACCATACACTGACATGAAGCTTTTTGCATTTCTTTTCCATGGGGATGGTCTTTATCCCTGTCTCCTGTACAATGTCATGAACCTTGTCCATAGTTTATCAGGCACTGTCTATCAGATCTAGTCCCTTAAATCTATTTCTCACTTCCACTATATAATCATAAGGGATTTGATTTAGGTCATACGTGAATGGTCTAGTGGTTTTCCCCACTTTCTTCAATTTAAGTCTGAGGAGGCCTTACAAATAGCTGTGAAAAGAAGAGAATCCAAAAGCAAAGGAAAAAGGGAAAGATATAAGCATCTGAATGCAGAGTTCCAAAGAATAGCAAGAAGAGATAAGAAAGCCTTCCTCAGCAATCAGTGCAAAGAAATAGAGGAAAACAACAGAAAGGAAAAGACTAGAGATCTCTTCAAGAAAATTAGAGATACCAAGGGAACATTTCATGCAAAGATGGGCTCAATAAAGGACAGAAATGGTAGGGACCTAACAGAAGCAGAAGATATGAAGAAGAGGTGGCAAGAATACACAGAAGAACTGTACAAAAAAGAGCTTCACAACCCAGATAATCACGATGGTGTGATCACTGACCTAGAGCCAGACATCCTGGAATGTGAAGTCAAGTGGGCCTTAGGAAGCATCACTACAAACAAAGCTAGTGGAGGTGATGGAATTCCAGTTGAGCTATTTCAAATCCTAAAAGATGATGCTGTGAAAGTGCTGCACTCAATATGCCAGCAAATTTGGAAAACTTAGCAGTGGCCACAGGACTGGAAAAGGTCAGTTTTCATTCCAATCCCAAAGAAAGGCAGTGCCGAAGAATGCTTCAACTACCACACAATTGCACTCATCTCACATGCTAGTAAAGTAATGCTCAAAATTCTCCAAGTCAGGCTTCAGCAGTACATGAACCGTGAACTTCCAGATGTTCAAGCTGGTTTTAGGAAAGGCAGAGGAACCAGAGATCAAATTGCCAACATCCGCTGGATCATGGAAAAAGCAAGAGAGTTCCAGAAAAACATCTATTTCTGCTTAATTGACTATGCCAAAACCTTTGACTGTGTGGATCACAATAAACTGTGTAAAATTATGAAAGAGATGGGAATACCAGAGCACCTGACCTGCCTCTTGAGAAACCTATATGCATGTCAGGAAGCAACAGTTAGAACTGGACATGGAACAACAGACTGGTTCCAAATAAGAAAAGGAGTATGTCAAGGCTGTATATTGTGACCCTACTTATTTAATTTATATGCAGAGTACATCATGAGAAACGCTGGGCTGGAAGAAGCACAAGCTGGAATCAAGATTGCCGGGAGAAATATCAATAACCTCAGATATGCAGATGACACCACCCGTACAGCAGAAAGCAAAGAAGAACTAACGAGCCTCTTGATGAAAGTGAAAGAGGAGAGTGAAAAAGTTGGCTTAAAGTTCAACATTCAGAAAACTAAGATCATGGCATCCAGTCCCATCACTTCACGGGAAATAGATGGGAAAACAGTGGAAATAGTGTCAGACTTTCTTTTTTTGGGCTCCAAAATCACTGCAGATGGTGACTGCAGCCATGAAATTAAAAGATGCTTACTCCTTGGAAGGAAAGTTGTGACCAACCTAGATAGTATATTGAAAAGCAGAGATACTTCTTTGCCAACAAAGGTCCATCTAGTCAAGGCTATGGTTTTTCCAGTAGTCATGTATGGATGTGAGAGTTGGACTGTGAAGAAAGCTGAGTGCCGAAGAGTTGATGCTTTTGAACTGTGGTGTTGGAGAAGACTCTTGAGAGTCCCCTGGACTGCAAGGAGATCCAACCGGTCCATCCTAAAGGAGATCAGTCCTGGGTGTTCATTGGAAGGAATGATGCTGAAGCTGAAACTCCAATACTTTGACCACCTCATGTGAAGAGTTGACTCGTTGGAAAAGACCCTGATGCTAGGAGGGATTGGGGGCAGGAGAAGAAGTGGACGACAGAGGATGAGATGGCTGGATGGCATCACTGACTCGATGGACATGAGTTTGAGTGAAATCCAGGAGTTGGTGATGGACAGGGAGGCCTTGCGTGCTGTGATTCACAGGGTCGCAAAGAGTCGGACATGACTGAACAACTGAACTGACATGAATCAGCCATGGGTGTACATGTGTCCTCCCATCCTGAACCCCCATCCCGGCTCCCTCTCCACCTCATCAGATGCTGCTTCTTTACCTGCATGTAACCTGAGACAAATGACTTCCATGTGGAAGAAGAAGAAGTTGCAAGGTCTTCCTCTCACTCTCTGTCTTTTTTCATTTGATCTACATCAGCAGTCCCTTAACTGGTCTCCAGGCCATCAGCTTCTTCCTTCCCCAGATCACCAGAGTCAGCTTTCTTGACAAAGACTGAGAGCTAAACAAATGATGGAATATTTGTAATCCAGGTAGTAAAGTGCTGTGCATACTCACTTCTGTGAAGGTTCCCCATCATCAGAGTGCAGTCCAAACAAATGAGAGACACACAAGGGTTTCTGCAACACACCTCATCTTCTGCCACTGCCTCCTCCAGTCATCCCTGCCTCGCTCATTCCAGAGACACAGAATCTCTATCACAGGATCTTTATCATTGCTTCAGGACTCTGTGCACCCTTGCAATTGGTATCTTTTATAGTCTCGTGGTTATTCTTCTTTTGTTCCCCTAAGGAAATGTATTTAAGTGCCATCCCCTCAATGTAGCTCTTTTTGGAACCCACTCTCCCAAGGCAGAATTATTTTTTCATCTGTATTCCATAGTAATTTATATAACTGTCAACTGTTTGTCTTAGAACATTAAAGTTATTATATTAAGTGCTTAATATATAATGTTAATGTAATATTATTATATTATATTAATGTGCTCAGTTATATTTTTGTTTCTAAAACTGGACTTGAATTTCTTTAGATCAAAAATTTTACTTCCCCAATGCCTGACACATAGGATGTCCACCATAAGTTTTAACTGAGTACATTTCAGTCAAAAATCCTCCTATATAATCCAAATTGAAAGAACATAGAAAAGTAGAGTTCTTTGGAGCTAGCAATGTGAGCAGCTCTCAGCAACCTTGTTTAATAGAAACAAGTCTTTCTTTTTCCATATATTATTATAGTTGTAGCATTCATTGATAAAGCTTCGTACCTGTAGAATCAGAGCATTTCAGTAGGAAGAATATCTCTGAAATGGTTCTTTTGATTTGCAGATGAAGAAAAAAGTCCTGTGTTTATGTCTGCCCCACAGGTAGCTTTTATCAAGTCTATTCAACAACCAACAACCTTTGTGAATTCATGAGTATTATATCATTTTTATATTCCAGGCAAGTAAATTCTAAAAGAGAACAGCATGTGCGATGCATTTCAGTTCAAACAGAATCTCATTAAGAAATCTTAACCTAAGATGTTGGGGTGGGGGAAAGCCAGGCTACTTGATGAGAGATAATTGGTAAGTTCAAGGTGGGTTTTAAATCAAGAGAAGTGCTTTTTATGTTTTTTGCAGAGATGACATGCCTATCAGGGCATCAGAAGAACTGTAGAGTGGGTATTGATGAGTTACTTTTCCCCGGGTTTAATTGAGCCTCTTCTCTTTGATAGGTTTCAGAACCTGCTGTGGTCCAGAAAGACGTTTGTGGACCACATGAAGGTCTATAACCACAGTTACATCTACATGCCTGCCTTTTCTATGAAGACGGGAACAGAGCCATCCCTCCGGGTTTATTACACACTGTCAGATGTTGGTGCCAATCAGACAGTGCTCTTTGCCAACCCCAACTTTCTGCGTAGCATTGGGAAGTTCTGGAAAAGTAGGGGAATTCACGCCAAGCGCCTGTCCACAGGACTCTTTCTGGTGAGCGCAGCCCTGGGCCTCTGTGAAGAGGTGGCCATCTATGGCTTCTGGCCCTTCTCGGTGAATATGCATGAACAGCCCATCAGCCACCACTACTATGATAATGTCCTGCCCTTTTCTGGCTTTCATGCCATGCCGGAGGAATTTCTTCAACTCTGGTATCTTCATAAAATTGGTGCACTGAGAATGCAGTTAGACCCATGTGAGGACAACTCGCTCCAGCCCACTTCCTAGGGACTGTGGAAAAAGAAAGGACTGAGCCAGGGTATTTTTGTTAGGTTTTCTACGTAACTTCAAAAGGAAATGATCAGGTCATTTCATGGATTTGCATGGACAACTTGGAAAAAAATGACAACAGAAACCCAAGGGAAACTCTACTTTGACTATGGCTTGGAAGACAAAAAAAGAAGTGAACCATCCCATGAAATATTTGGCACATGGTGGATTTGCAACTAGTAATATGCTGATGAAGTGATGTTGGTAAAGCACATTTACATGAGAAGGTACAGTTCACAAACTAGTCAAAACTAGTTATTGAAGCTGAGGAATTAAGGTAGATTAAGTGAAATGCCAGAGTAGAAGTGTTACTGGTTATCAACCTGAACTGACTTAGTTTAAAAAAAAAAAAAAAAAAAGCTATCTTAATCAGACTAACATTAGAACTATAGGTTTTTAAAAAATTCTTATTTAATTTTGCCCTATTTAAGGGCAGTGAGTAGGTGATGGGGTACATTTTTAAAAAATCCCTTACTGAGTAATATGGATACAAAACACTACAGCTGATAATTGTAATTTGTTGAACCAAGTCTTTGTTAACTAGAGTTCCCCTCCCTTCCATTTAAAAAATTGTTAAATAAGAATTACTTCCTCCCCTTTTGTCAAGTCCACTTAGACAATGTGAAACATTGTTGAATTTAGATTGTGTTGATTCATTGTCAGGAGGACAAATCACTTTCCCTCCTCAGAATTTAGGGCATAAACTCAGTTTTAGGTCTGCATTATGCAAGCCTATTTGCATTATTATTGTGTGTGCTCAGTTGCTCAGTTGTGTCCTACTCTCTGTGACCCCATGGACCATAGCCTGCCAGACTTCTCTGTCCATGGGATTTGGAGTGGGTTGTCATTTCCTATTTCACAGGATCTTCCTGACCCAGGGACCGAAACCCATATGTCTTGCTTATTATTTTAGTGCAAAAAACTAGAAATACAAGTGCATTATTTGTTTGCAAATTGGCATAATTATCTTCATAATTTAATATTCGGAGATGAAGTAAAGCACAATGACATCAAGCTTAGTCTCTGGAAGACAGACTGGAAGATACTCCCTTTTCTTTCTGCCATGGTAAATAGGTTCTCTCCAAGATGAAGCATATGCATGCACAGATAAAAGCATGCATAGACTCATGTACACTCATACA
This sequence comes from Bos mutus, assembly GCF_027580195.1. Lineage (NCBI taxonomy): Eukaryota > Metazoa > Chordata > Mammalia > Artiodactyla > Bovidae > Bos > Bos mutus. The sequence continues at coordinate 86,773,325 of NC_091621.1, read as the reverse complement.
CACACTCAGACAAAGCTAATTCCTGTGCAGCTATGAAAGCGGAACCCATATGACCTGGGATGGCAGAAATCTGTAACTCGTGTTGGAGAGCTATGAATGCATTACGTGCTACCTACCACACCTTGCTACAAGACAAACCAGCTTACTGGTTGCTGCTCTGATGCTCATACCAGCATGAGATGTGAGCCTTAGCCCCAAATCATTCCAAATGAACAGAACTGTTTTAGTGTATGTGACTCCCCCCCACCAACATCTCATGAGTAAATCCTGTGTCACATGCAGTCATCAACACATGGTTCACAGCAGTACAGGGATGTGAGTTAGTAGTTGTTGATTCCCTTAGTAACAGGTAGGACAGCTTAGAAGGCTTGCTACCTCAGCTTTGACACACTGCACACAAACTCTGTGGACAGTTTACAGGCAGCCAGATGTGTTTACATACAGAGAAAGGTAAAAGAAACCTCACATGGTCTTTGTGTTTGGGAATATCTTAATCTAAAAGGAGACAGTACATATCACTAACTTGATTCTTTGAAGTGTCACCAAAATGTAGGTAAACTGTACCCAAAAGTTCTGCTTCATTTTCCATGAAAAAGACGTAGTATACAATGTAGACCAAACCAGGTGGCAGTTTTGGGGTGGATTCATTTAAATAATACCGAGATGACAAAGCCCTTGGGAAAATTCTACATCATTGGGATGTGGTGGTGCTCAGTCGCTCAGTCGTGTCCGACTCCTTGCAACCCCATGGACTGTAGGCCGCCAGGCTTCTCTGTCGATGGACTTTTCCAGAAAAGAATACTGAAGTGGGTTGCCATTTCCTACTCCAGGGGATCTTCCTGTCCAGGCAATTTCTAAATAAGATTGAATATTAAGGTTATTATAGAGATCAACAGTTAAAATATGACTGGTGACATAACACAGATTCTATTGATACTTAGAAAGTTAAGAATTTAAGGATATTGATTCTGTGCAGATCCAATTTGCTCTTTTGATCCTATTTGGCAGCAAAAATGTAATGAGAATGTGCTATGAGTGAGTTGCACTAAATATGCACTGTATGTGCAATCCTGAATATATTTCCTCTTTTGAGCTGTTATTATTATTTAATAACTACCTGAAAAAGAATGCATTTTTACCTATACACTTCATCAAAATATAAAAGGCCTAACAAAAAACACACATAAAAGTTAATAAAATAGATAATACTCAAATTAGTGCTTTAATTGTTGATTGTTAAAATCAGTAATTAATGAACTCCATCGAACTCATGTGTCTTGGCTCCATTGAAGATGTCTTCTGGAAATTTTGCATTTTGTAATTCCTGGGCTAGGTTTGTGCAAGAGATTTGTACAGTGGTTAGTTGTACATTTGGGGCTTCTGAAAGGCAAGCAAATGGATAGAGTATAATTAGATCACGGCTTCTTAACTGGAGTGATTCTCCTCCTCTATCTGGTGACATTTGCCAGTGCTGGAGAAGGCGATGGCACCCCACTCCAGTACTCTTGCCTGGAAAATCCCATGGATGGAGGAGCCTGGTAGGCTGCAGTCCATGGGGTCGCGAAGAGTCGGACACGACTGAGCGACTTCACTTTGACTTTTCACTTTCATGCATTGGAGAAGGAAATGGCAACCCACTCCAGTGTTCTTGCCTGGAGAATCCCAGGGACAGGGGAACCTGGTGGGCTGCCGTCTATGGGGTCACACAGTCAGACACGACTGAAGCGACTTAGCAGCAGCAGCAGCAGCAGACTTTTTTGTGGGATCTTAGTTCCCCCACCAGAGATGGAACCCAGGCCCTCGGCAGTGAAAGCTCAGAGTCCTGACCGCTGGATCACCAGGGAATTCTTAGGAGACATTTTTGATGGTCGTGGCTTGGAGGGTGCTGCCAGTATCTAGTGGATAGAGGCCAGGGGTCCTACTAAAGATCTACAATGCACAGAGCAGCCCCCCCAACAAAGAATTACCCATGTGAAAATCCCAGTAGTGCCAAGGTTGAGAAACCCCAGATTAGACCAAAATGATATTTTGATTATCCCATATTATCTTCACTTATATGCTCATGTCATTCAAAGTATGACTACAATTTAATGGGAATGCTTTCTCAGAGTAGATTACAGTTTGGCATTATTTTATAGTGATAATTCACAAGTATGCCATACATATTTCCTTTTCTGTGGTTAGATATATCTCAATGTAGGAGTTGTGAGTGTGTATGCTTATGTGTGTGTACATGTGCTTATAGCATAAAGTTAGTATATCCATCCTTATTGGAATATATGTGTTCCTAAGTGAGGATCTTTCTAGAATTATCTCGCACAGTACTCTGGCATACTCTATTACTCTTAAGTTAAATTCTAAGCTCCCATTATTTTATTTTTTTGAAATTGAGACCTTCAGAATTGGGCCTCATTATTTGTCAAATTTGGTTGAGTACATTTTAATGTTACTGACCCTTAAGATTCAGCTCAGAAGAGAGTTAGGTTGCACACATGTGTTGTAGACACATTTCATAAGAAAGTATTTCATCACTTTTGATGCACCTGCAAGGAGAAGGCATCATCCTCTAACATATTAGTCTAATTTTTAAGTTACATTTCAGTGGCAAAAATTAGGTTGCTCCATGGGGATAAATGAGGGGATGAAGAGACTGAAAATGAGTACCTGATGTGAATTTTTATTTTTATTAGCTCCATATGGAGAACTGCACTAATATTATGGATCATGAGTAAGAAAGACTTCTGTTTGATTTTAATCAGACTTAGGTCAAATTAAGATGCCTGAAGGATTAAGTCTTTCATAAGAAAGTAATTTTTTATATGAAAGATTTTTTATGGAAGAAGACACTGGACACATGCTTTCTATAGAGTATTTGACCAACAGTTTATACAACACTGTGCGTCTAAATTGAAAGTAACACAAGAAGTTAAGGCGTGCTTCCTGGATTTTTTTTCTGTATAGTTCACTTTTACCTGTTTTAACAAGGGCGAATGATTCAAAATGATACAGAGATCCAGAGTGACAGATGTTCAAACAGTACTCTGTTTTTTGGCTTTGTGCTGTTTTAGGCCCTTTTCTGGACTAAAAACCTTGTTTAGGTTAAATATAACTTGTACCTGAAGCAATGGGCAACCTGGCTTAAAAATCTATTTGGAAAACAACTGGGGAAATCCTAGGATTCTGAATTTGCCAAAAGTATTCTGAGATTAGTCCAAAGCTTTACAGTAGTATTAGTGATAATTTCAAACAGAAATAATAACCCATAACATTGTCAGCAACTCAGGTAGGTTTGTCATTCTATTATATACCACCTCCTGTTTCTCAGTTTGGAAAATCAGTCACCTAGGGTTTTCATTTCTATGTTTAAAAATACTGATTGTATGAAAATTTTAACTGATAAACCCTTGTTAGGAGGGACCTAAAGAGGAAAAAAAAAGTCACAGTCCACTGAAAACTTCAGGAAATGCTTATTGGATTGTATAAAAACTTTCCCACCAAAATCAGGTAATGTATGCTCTCTGTCAGTAGAGTTTCAAAGATCAAACTCTAAGAGGACTTTTATGGGAGCTTTAGGAAGAGCATGTGGAGGTATAAGGCTTGAGAACAATACTGTGCTTTTTATTTCTTCTTTTTCCCAGTGTAGAGGTCTCCTCTGAGATTATCTGATTTTGGTGGGCACACATCAGGAATGGACATGGGCGGACAATACTGAGGCACCTGCAACGTGGGTCAAGCCTCTTAGAAGATGAACAGTGTGTGTGGTGTGTGTGTGTGTGTGTGTGTGTGTGTATGTGTTAGTCACTCAGTTGTGTCTGATTCTTTGCATACCCATGGACTATAGGCCGCCATGTCCTCTGTCCATGGGATTCTCCAGGCAAGAATACTGGAGTGCATAGCCATGCCCTTCTCCAGGGGATCTTCCCAACCCAGGGATCTAACCCAGGTCTCCTGCATGGCAGGCAGATTCTTTACCCTTTGAGCCACCATGGAAGCCCCAAATGAACAGAAAATACAACTGAATATGACTAGCAGTTTAGGCAACTTCAGTGAACAGCATGCTGGGGTGAAGAAGAGGCAAATGGAAAGGAAGAAAAACCCAGTCCCCAAGCTTTCCACGTACAAAGGGTCAGAGAAGTCTCTGCTCTTGGCTTTGGCCTTCCAGCACTCTCTATCTCTGTCTGCTACCACAGAAGATCTCCAGGCTTTGAGGTCAAGCTAGTAGTCTTGTGATTAGAGAGTTGGTGTGCAAATTTGCTGGGAAGCTTAAAATTTTACACTTAAACATTAAACATTTCTTTTTTTTTTTTGATTTATACTTGTGCTCTGTAAATTTGGGTGTCCCATAATAGAATTCTGATCATCTTGACCTAATTATGGCCCTGCCAGCCTTTATTAAAAATGAAACATTTTCCCCCCACTTTGATGCATTTTTTCTAAGTTCTCGAACCTGGGAAGATATCAAATATTCTACTAGTTCTCCAGTAGCCTGGAGAAAGCTCTGGAGATGCATGCAAAGGCCTAGACTGCCTGTTTATAAATTCCTAAATAAGAAGCTACTGTATTTAGGTTGAACACCATAGAATTTCTATTTTGTAAGTGAGAGGAAATTTATGTGAATCTCCAATTGTGTTGGCCATTTTTTTCCCTACTGTAAGAAAATGGATACTACTGACTTTACTCCCAGCGTAGGCCTATCTGAATTTTTTACCTGAAATAAATACATGAGTGGAAAACTCATTCACACATAACACAAAAATTCCACTTGTCATTGCAATAAGAAAAAAATATGTGCTTCCATTTCCTTCTGATTTTCTGGTGCCAGCATTTCTGATTTGTTCTGCTCTAATAGTTAAGGAATAAATAACATTATAAATTAACTTACAATACTTGAGATCACTTGTACGATAGCCAAAGCCCATAACTATAAATTCTAAAGCACAAAAGAGGAATTATATTTTGGCTATGGTCAACTCATTTACCTACCTCCTGTATTCATATTGATCTCTACATTGTGCTAAAATTCTTTCTGATTTGCTTTCTTGTTGAAGCTATGGGATATAATCAATAATGTGCAACGACCTTGAAGTTTTATAGAATACTGTCTAAATGTATTGATCATGTCTCTTTCTGCTTCTATATAATTAGATTTTCTCCAGTTATTTGTCATTTTAAAAGCTCCTGTTTCACATGATACGAATAAACATCTAAGAGATGTGATTTTATCCAGGGCAGAGAAAATTAGGAGATAGATATGTCTGTTTTTCTCTCTACCATAAGACAAATGGAGAACTGTCATTAAAAAAAAGGAGTTTAATGAAAATGACAGAACAAAAATCAGGGCTTTGAGAGGGACCACTGGGAGGAATCTTTATTTTTTTAATCAAAGTACATTTGCTTACAATGTTGTGTTAGTTTCTACTGTACAGCAAAGTGAATCAACGATACATGTACATGTATCCCCCCATTTTGGATTTCTGTCCCATTTAGTTCCCCATGGAGGATTGGGTAGATAGAGTTCCCTAAGCTATACAGTAGCTTCTCATTAGTTATCTATTTTATACACAGTGTATGTATGTCAGTGGGAGGGATCTTAGTGTGCAGTGAAGAGGAAGCATGGAGGTGGTTGTCCTTGTTGTCAGCCCCAAGAACCTTTTCAAAACATTTTAAAGGAAATACATTGTCATGTAACTGTTATTGCTAATGATGGAAACATGCTAGAGGAAGCAGTGTGAGACTGTGCAACGCTTGGGGAAAAAAGAAGAAGTGGTACCTCTTTACCTCTTTACCTACTTGGACCCTCAGGGTCTAAACTCTTCCCCACTTCCTGTCCTCTCCACGTTGGGTTTTCTTTGGTGTTTGAGCCTGAATATGCAAACACTCCCATTCTCACACCCTTGTCCATCTCTACCTTGATGCATACTCACAAAATAAGGTGATTTTGATCTTTTGTCATGATGAGGCAGCAATATAGTAGCAAGTGTCACCTTGAACTTGACCCTTTGAAACATGATCACCATGTGCTATGCATAAAGTTAGCTTTCATTACTGCTCCCACAATTATACCTCAGTAAAAGGCTTTTATATTCATTATTACTTAGGCAGACTAGATGTGTTTTCTCTCCTATGTGCTAGTGTAAACACACACATACACACACCCCTTACATTAGTTAGGCCCATTGAAAGAGAAAGATGGCTGACCTGGTTGGGGGTGGCAGAGGGTGCCTTAACTTTTTCTGGCTTGGCTCCCACTTCCTTATGTATTTCCTTCGTGTACCCCTGTCACTCTAGAGGTGTAACCATGTCTGTTCCAAGTTGTATCTTTATCATCAGCAAGAACTCTTACAAGTGTAGTGAATGTGACTTTTATATAAATGCACAATAGTATCTAGGCCTTGGAGACATCTGATAACAGTATGTAAATATCCTTTGTTGAAGTAGTAGAACCTGCTCATAGGGAATGCCTTAGGTGATAGCTGCAGAAGGACACAGACTAAAAATGCTTGTTTTTCCAGCAAATTCTAGCATTCGTGGAAGCAAGAAAACAATTTTTTTCCCATTTCTCATTTATTCTTTAACACCAATCCATTGGGCTTTCTTGTTGAAAGGTTTCTAGAGACTTTCATAATGTGTATTGTTGTTGTTTAGTCACTAAGTCATGTCAGACTCTTTGTGACCCCGTGGAATGTAGCTTGCCAGCCTCCTCTATCCGTGGGGTTTTCCAGGCAAATATACTGAAGTGGGTAGCTATTTCCTTCTCCAGGGGATCTTCCTGACCCAGGGATGGAATGCATGTCTCCTGCACTGGCAGGATTCATTACCACTTAGCCACCAGGGAAGCCCTCATAATAATGTGTATAGGGTTCACAATTTGTGATGATTGATGACCACTGGGGTACGTCAGAGACACTAAAAAGGGGTGAGAACAGACAACACGGAAGCTCCACTGAACAACAGAGCTCCACTGAAGAGCTAGCCTCGGGGCTTCCCTGGTGGTCCACTGGTTAAGAATCTGTACTTCCACAGCAGAGGGTATGGGTTCCATCCCTGGTCCAGGAATTAAGATCCCTCCTGCCAAGCGACACAGCCCAAAAATTAAAAGGAAAATTAAAAAGGAAAAAAGAAAAAGCTTGCCTAAATTTTTGAAAGTCTGGAACATGACTAGAACTTCAGTCACCATACAACATAGTTGGTCTGAAAAGCTTTGAAAAAGAAAATTTCTCTTTAACTTGATGATTGAACATTATATATTATTCTGCATGTGTGAAGGCTATTTTTCAAGAGTAAATTTGCAGAGACTAGAGCTCAGGAAAAAAATAGAAAAATTCAAATAGACTTTCTCATGCAGTGTAGTCTGACTCCAAGTCGATAGATGCAATAATTCTGGAAAAGATGTTAGATTAGACCATAAAATTGAAATCACTTTTGAACTGTATGTAAAATTACTTCTTCCTAATAAAGCCAAACTCCACTGGCAGTAGGGTATGGGGAAAATCAGTGCTCTTCATTTATTTTTTTTAGTTTCATAGAAAATGTAGCAGGTAAGAAAAAAACTTTAATTGGTACTTTTTATAGTATGACTTGAAAAAAACGGTATCTCTGTTGGTTCTGCTGAGTTGTTCTTTCCACAGAATTTAAATGCAATGTCATAGGAGGAGGTTTGCTGTTAAAACATGTCTTTTTCTTTGCTGTGTTCATTGTAATTATGGCTGGTACTGAGAAGTTTCAGTAAGTTTCAATTTCTCTACCTCCCTTACTTGGAGAAATTTTGGAAATGTACTCTGTGAATAAAATGTTTTTTTATATAGCTTGTGAAGTCTTTTTATTTCCCAGAAGCATTTGGGTAATTCTATTTTCTTTTCTTCCTTTATTTTTGTATGCATATCAGCTACACTTTTTTTTTTCTTTCTGGGTGCAAATTCAGTGCTATTTAGTGAGAAAATTACTTTAGAAATACAGAATTATAAATGCTGTGTCTAGGATACAAGGACATTATTTGTACTTCTTATGCCCGTGAAAGTTACTATCTACTGGGCAACATAAAGTAGAAAGAAAATGGAATATTTATTTAACATGGTGTATGTACATGAACCCACTTTTTCCAGGGATAACATTTTTCCTGAATGCAATAATTCAGTATCAGTATGTGTGTCCTTGAGATACATTAAAAAATTTCCAACAAGGTTCAAAATATTTCAATTCAGTGACTTGGACAAGCCTAAGTGTGCCTTCTTGCCTAAATTATTTAGATAACTGCTTCAAACTCCCATTTTCCCTTGAGCTCTGGTGGCCCCATTCTGCCACTTTTTCAAGAGGGAGAGATATCAGGAAAAATGACCTTGGTCCATCCATTACTATGCACTTCACCTCAGAAATGACCAGGTGCTTTGTGCAGTTCTCCTTATTAATTCTCTGACTTCATTTTCACATAACAGCTTTTTGGACTGTAGCTATTTTAGGAAAGGACATTCTATTACCTAATGTTAAATCTTCATGAGGTTTAGCTGAATCACTTGGGAGAAAAGGACAGAGCTCCAGCATAAATGTGGGTTACTCTAATCTATTCTCAGATCACATGAGAAAAATAGATCCTGCTTGTTTTCACCAACTATTGTTAAGTAAAAAAATCTAGGTATTACTGAATCTTGCTGTTCTACGTTATTTTGATTTAAGCCTTCAAAAGCAGATATTAAGAGTCCAAAGACATTAATTACTCAAGAATTCCTAAACCGAAGTAAAGGGTAATTACATGTCACAGACTGTATTTTTGCTTGAAAAATTATTATTTGGATATTCAGTTAGATTCCTGGTGATAAAGGTCTAAACACATAGGATGATTGAATTAAATCTTGTGAAGTTCATTGTGAGTGATCAGGAAACCATGGAATGAAATTGAGGCCCTATCTCCTAATGCTTAATGCGTGATTCTGAAACATATTAACTAGTTTCTAGGATTTTGAAAATATGGGAAAACAAATACTTCGTTAACTCTTTTATATGGATAGAAAGTTAATTTCTGTCCTCCACAAGAGTCATGGTTTCCAGGCATGAATTAAAAAATCAGCCTCAATATTTGGAAACTTTTTCATCATAAACAATGAAATCAAAAATTATGTTACAAAACAATCAAGAGTTTATTGGTCTCAAGATATCCTTTGATCAAGAGGATTCTGACCTTTGTGTGTGGTGGAAGAGGGCACAGTAAGAATGGAGTATGAGTGTTCCTTTGGTGAGTCTGCTGTAATTAACATCACACCAGGTGAATTACTGATCTGTTTGGAAATGGTTTTATATTGGCCTATGCTGTTAATGCTTGGGCACCCAGCAGTGGTGAAAGCAGGATTATTGATTGTATGTACAATCTCTATCAGTTCCGTTCAGTTCAGTCACTCAGTTGTGTTCGACTCTTTGCCACCCCATGAATCGCAGCACGCCAGACCTCCCTGTCCATCATCAACTCCCGGAGTTCACCCAGACTCACACCCATCGAATCAGTGATGCCATCCAGCCATCTCATCCTCTGTCTTCCCCTTCTCCTCCTGCCCCTCAATCCCTCCCAGCATCAGAGTCTTTTCCAATGAGTCAACTCTTCGCATGAGGTGGCCAAAGTACTGGAATTTCAGCTTTAGCATCATTCCTTCCAAAGAAATCCCAGGGTTGATCTTCAGAATGGACTGGTTGGATCTCCTTGCAGTCCAAGGGACTCTCAACAGTCTTCTCTAACACCACAGTTCAAAAGCATCAATTCTTCTGCACTCAGCTTTCTTCACGGTCTAACTCTCACATCCGTCCATGACCACAGGAAAAACCATAGCCTTGACTAGACGGACCTTTGTTGGCAAAGTAATGTCTGCTTTTGAATATGCTATCTAGGTTGGACATAACTTTTCTTCCAAGGAGTAAGCGTCTTTTAATTTCATGGCTGCAGTCACCAACAATTACTAAAAGAATTTTGTATATAGAAGACTATCAAGAACCGAGAAAAGAGATTCATGGTATCTGTACAACGTACTGTTTTGTCTCGATCTCTTATAAAGGTTAAGACTGAGATGGGGGCAGTTAATACCTTAAAAGGTCAAGAGTGCTTTCAGTGCTTTCCATCATGGAGATGCAGCAGTTTGTTGTCATTGAAGTAGACATTTATTCTGGATTTGTCTTTATTGTCCTCAGTGCTCCTGCTATCACCACCATCTTCTATGGCTTATGTATATATTACATACATCACCATCTACAACGACTTATGTACCATATTGGTATATATAACACACAGCGTCCTTTTGACCATGGACGTATTTTACAGTAACTGCAGCTGCAAAATTAAAAGACATTTACTCCTTGGAAGAATAGCTATGACAAAGGTGCTGCTGCTGCTGCTAAGTCGCATCAGTCGTGTCCAACTCTGTGCGACCCCATAGACGGCAGCCCACCAGGCTCCCCCGTCCCTGGGATTCTCCAGGCAAGAACACTGGAGTGGGTTGCCATTTCCTTCTCCAATGCATGAAAGTGAAAAGTGAAAGTGAAGTCGTGTCCGACTCTTAGCCACCCCACGGACTGTAGCCTACCAGGCTCCTCATCCATGGGATTCTCCAGGCAAGAGTACTGGAGTGGGGTGCCATTGCCCTCTCTGATGACAAAGCTAGACAATGTATTAAAAAGCAGAGACCTTACTTTCTTAACAAAGGTCCGTATAGTCAAAGCTATGGTTTTTCCAGTAGTCATGTATGGATGTGAGAGTTGGACTATAAAGAAGGCTGAGCACCAAAGAATTGATGCTTTCGAACTGTGGTGCTGGAGAAGACTCTCTTGAGAGTCTCTTGGACAGCAAAGAGATTAAACCAGTGAATCCTAAAGGAAATCAACCCTGAATATTCATTGGAAGGATTGATGCTGAAGCTGAAGCTCCAATATTTTGGGCATCTGATGTGAAGAGCTGAGTCATTAGAAGAGACCTGGTTGCTGGGAAGGATTGAAGGCAGGAGGAGAAGGGGATGACAGAGGATGAGATGGTTGGATGGCATCCCTGACTCAATGGACATGAGTTTGAGCAAGTTCTGGGAGATAGTGAAGGACAGGGAAGCCTGGCATGCTGCAGTTCATGGGATCGCAGAGTCGGACACAACTTAGTGACTGAACAACAACAATATTTTACAGCAAAATAAGTGCAGAAAGGAGCTTATGTCTATGGAATTAACAACTATTACTCTTTATCACAGGCTTCCCAGGTGGCACTAGTGGTAAAGAACCTGCCTGCCAATCCATTAGACATAGATGTGGGTTCAATCTCTGGGTTGGGAAGATTCCCTGGAGAAGGGCACTGCAACCCACTCCAGTATTCTTGCATGGAAAATTCCATGGACAGGGGAGCCTGGCATGCTGTAGTCCATGGAGTTGCAAAGAGATGGACATGACTGGGCAACTGAAAAACAACAACTACATGCTTGTATTGCTGTTTAATTCAGAATATTTTCTAATTACATTGTGACTCTTCTTTAGTTCATGGGTTTTAGACATATACATTTCAATTTCCAAATATATGGAAGGTTTACTAGTATGTTTTTGCTATCTCTTTCTAAATTTAATTCTCTCATGATCAGGTAATATGCTATGCATGATTTAAATTTTTTGAAGTTTATTGAATCTGGTTTGATAGCCCAGTGTGCACGAGCACAGTTGTTGGCAGGAGTGTACTAAAACTGTTTACTCGGTCAAGTGTATCCTTACTCACACTTTACCTGTTTGCTCTTTCAGTTACAGAAAAAAGAAGTGTTAAAGTTTCCAATTGTATTCCATTTATTTTTAGTTCTATAAAACTTATCCTTATATACTTTGCATTTCTTTTGTAAACTACATACACTGAGGAATCTGAGTCCAGGCCAAACAATTGTCTGATCTTTTATGCCCCAACCATAGGTAATTCAAGGCCTTGCCTGGCAGGCCTCATGAGGAGAAACTGTCCCGGCCTCACCAGGTTTGTACAGAGCCAAAGCATTGATTTTCTGGAGTCCCTTGGCCTGCAAGAAGACCAAACCAGTCAAGCCTAAAGGAAATCAACCCTAAATATTCACTGGAAGGACTGATGCTGAAGCTGAAGCTCCAGCACTTTGGCCACCTTATGTGAAGAGCCGACTCATTAGGAAAGACCCTGATGCTGGGCAGGATTGGGGGCAGGAGGAGAAGGGGACGACAGAGGATGAGATGGCTGGATGGCATCACCGACTCAATGGACATGGGTTTGGGTGGACTCCAGGAGTTGGTGATGGACAGGGATACCTGGCGTGCTGCGATTCATGGGGTCGCAAAGATCGGACATGACTGAGCAACTGTACTGAACTGAACTGAAAGGAGATAAAACATGTATAAAAATTAGAATAAATGAAGCCATGAGACAAATGTTGGCAAAGAATTCAAAAACAAAGAATTCTAAAAATTCAAAGGAGTAGTGAACGCTTGCCCAGTTTAAGTTTCACTGACTTGGAAAAAAAAAAAAGTGGCATTTCCATAGTGCAGTGGCCAGCCCCTGTATTTCAAATGATTCTTCTCACTGGGGTTTGAGCAAGAATCAGCCACTTCTTGCTAGTGCCTTCAAGGGACAGCTGAGGTAGTGGTGGCAACATGTGCTTATTCTTGTCTTTCTCTCCCTTTTTCTCTTCCCTTCACAGACTTCCCTTCTATCTGTGTCTTCTTTCTTGGAGTATTTATTCCAAACCACAGTGGCCCAACAGTGACTGTAATATGCAGTCTTAATCTTAAGGGCCACATTGTGGACCTAAGAATTTGTCTACCCCAGTTCCAAGGTAATTTCTGGAGCATATTTTTCTCCCCAGGAAAAGACTGTGGCCATCAGCACCTCTGATTAATAATACTAAGTTTTCCACTCCAGTTCCAGGGTAAATTCTACAACATTTTTCTCCCCAAGAAATTATGGCCATCAACACCTGTTATTAGTATTACTGTGTATGCATTTTCCAATCTTGCCAAAACTGCAATGAAATGTTCAACTCCCTCTGAATTAAAGAAGCAAATTGTCAGAGCAGGAGCAGAAATAGAGCTGAAGAAATATTGACCTCTTTCCGTTATCATCATGCATACACATTTTTGCCCACTTCCTATCCCAGCTATACTCTGGCCTTACTTTCTGAGCTCTTAGACCTCCCAAAGCTATAATCTTTGGGACATTTTGAAATCTTTCCTGAGAATTCAAGAGGTCTACTCAATTCTAGGGGCCCAGGGCAAAAAAAACCTCTGTTTTCTTATTTTGGCTTTCCTTCTTCATTGAGAAACTATCTAAAGATTCATTTAAATTATGTATTTAAAAATCCAAATTTAAAAAAACCATCAGATTTAAAATGTTCTGAAAATCCTGCTGTCTTATAACCTTTACTCAGAGGCAACAATCATTAATGTTTTGCCCATATTTATCTATCTCTCTAATCTTTGCTACTGTTATTATTGATGAAACATCTCAGAGTAAATTCTAGACACCATAATCTTTTAACCCTTTAATTCTTCAGCATATATCTCCTAACAACAAGGACATTTTCCTACATAACCACAGTATAAAGATAATTTCAGAAACTTAATATTGATGTAATAGTATCATATAAGTATTTTTATTCATATTTTATCAATTGTCCCATTTGTGGTCTTTAAAATTAGTTTTCTTTTTCCTGTTTCAAGATCCATTCTAGGATCACATATTGCATTTAGTTGTCATATCTTTTTAGTTTCCTTCAATTTGGAACTATTTCTCTGTCTTTAACATTGAAAGATTTTAGGAGTTCAGAGTCATCAGAAAGTCTCTGAGTTTGGGCTTGTCTGATAGCCTCACCTGATTAGATTCTGTTAATGCATTTTTTGGCCAGAATGCTATACATTCTGAGAATATTATATAAAGAGGCATATGATTCCTCTCCTTAGGGCTTGAAAGATTTTTTCCTCCCTAAGCAATATGAGTATTCATTAAACCCAACCTCACCAAAAACGTATGCTGTCTAGCTTTTGAATTTTTTGCTAATGTGATAGGTTAAAAAAAATGGTATCTTAATATAGTTTTTAAAAATCTTTATTGAAGTAGAATTTAAAAGGAAGAACATGAATATGTTTTAAATGCACAGTGTGATGAGTTTTTGGAAATGATGTAAGGGATAGATTTGTCCATCACTCTAAAAAGTTTCTTGTTATCCTTTTCAGTAAATTCTCCCAATATTGGCCCCGGAAAACCACTTTCTGACACTATAGATCAGGTTTTTGTACTGTAGAACTTTATACAAATGGAATCATATGGACACATTTTTGTCTGTAAGGAAGAAAATACTGGTGGTATCCCTATGGTAGATTACACAAAGAAAACGAGATTTATTTTTAGTATGATTAAATTCAGGCCAGATGACCTGAAATACATAGATTATAAGTAAAACTGAATTCTTCTAATTTTAAATAAAATACACTTTCTATTCTAAATGTTTTAGTTGGTCTTCCTACTATACCAATATAATAAGCTACAAAGGATGGCAGAATTTTACTATCTGTAGGAATGTTAAGACATCATTTTTATAAGTTCTACCCTTACTCTGGAGTAACTTTTTGTAAACCTTCTGTGACAAGGATTCTGTATCTTCCAAAGAAATTAATCTCCATTTAAAATAACCTTCTTTCTCCCTTGGGATGCTATATTAAGATCAGTGGTTATTTCTGGAAAAAGGGAAGAAAAGACTGAGTTTAATTCTACCTTTCCAAATAAAGGCATTCTGAACAAGTGTTGCAAGGGTTATATGATGGGGGATGTGGGATATAAGTGCTCTCATTTGTAAAATTGTCTTTTCTCTAAAGGTCCTCAGTTTGTCAAGGGGCACTAAGGATTTTATTGAAACATTGATTCCATATCATTCTTAACTTTTCATTGTGTCATAGGTGTCTCTTCTGGGGTTTAGGAGAAAAAAAAAGAACTTTGCATCTTTGATACTTCATTTAGCACTGACTTCACTGGGTGTTAGTGCTGCTTTTAGCAATCTTTGAAAGTACGTGGGTGAGCACGGTGAACAAACCGAGCTGATGCAATAAAAGAAGATCCAGTTGATTGAAACATCTAATAACCCCCTCACAAATCAATCCCTACCATACTTGAATTCAGAACTAAGCTTCTTGGTAGCTATGAATCAATATCTGTGTGAGATTCAAAAGAAGAAAAGCAATTAATCTTCAATACTAGCGAGAAATATGCACTGTTCTGGTGTAAAATACTTCCCCAAACTGAATCTTGTCTGCATAAAGTGTATCTCTGATTCAACAGCTAAATGAGGAAATAAAGCCCTGATATTTAAAGTCAGTGATGCTTTGGTTCGCTTTGCTTTTCAGATGGTACTTCTGGGGGGCTGGGAGGGAAGTTGACAGAAAATGACACACTAGAAGGAGGGGAGAGTGGCAGGCTGGGATGGCAGAGAAAATAAGGGCATGTAAAAAGCCTCTTGATGAAAGTGAAAGAGGAGAGTGAAAAAGTTGGCTTAAAGCTCATCATTCAGAAAACAAAGATCATGGCATCCGGTCCCATCACTTCATGGGAAATAGATGGGGAAACAATGGAAACAGTGTCAGACTTTATTTTTTGGGGCTCCAAAATCACTGCAGATGGTGATTACAGCCATGAAATTAAAAGACGCTTATTCCTTGAAAGTTATAACCAACCTAGATAGCATATTCAAAAACAGAGACATTACTTTGCCAACAAAGGTCCGTCTAGTCAAGGCTATGGTTTTTCCTGTGGTCATGTATGGATGTGAGAGTTGGACTGTGAAGAAAGCTAAGAGCCAAAGAGTTGATGCTTTTGAACTGTGGTTTTGGAGAAGACTCTTGAGAGTCCCTTGGACTGCAAGGAGATCCAACCAGTCCATCCTAAAGGAGATCAGTCCTGAATATTCATTGGAAGGACTGATGCTAAAGCTGAGACTCCAGTATTTTGGCCATCTCATGTGAAGAGCTGACTCATTGGAAAAGACCCTGATGCTGGGAGGGGTTGGAGGCAGGAGGAGAAGGGGATGACAGAGGATGAGATGGCTGGATGGCATCACCGACTCGATGGACATGAGTTTGAGTGAACTCTGGGAGTTGGTGATGGACAGGGAGGCCTGGCATACTGTGATTCATGGGGTCGCAAAGAGTCAGACACAACTGAGCAACTGAACTGAACTGAAACCACTGAAAATACAAACGTAAAAAAAATCAGTAACTTTAAGGACCAAGATGGCAGTGCCCATGTGTGTCCCGGAAGTGGAACCTGCAGTGTCTCTGGCCTGCCCTGCACACCTGCATGGCCGGCGCCAAGAACCGCGAGATGGTGAGTTCTAGCAGGCGAGAGGGACAAGCCAGTGACCTGCAAGGAGGCACGCACCTCGCTACATCACCCACCCCAAAAATTGGCCATGCCTGCACATAGGTAACTTGGATGGGGAGGACCATACTGCAGAGCGAACGGTGGAAGATATTTTCCTTCGCCAATTTCTGATGGGCATCTTCCCAGCCTGCCTGGCCAATCAGCTTATTCTAAAGCTCAGGGCTAATCAGGTTTGCTCAACTCTGGGAGATAGTGGACGACAGAGGAACCTGGCTGTGCTGCAATCCACGGGGTGGCAAAGAGTCAAACAACAACCTAGCCACTGAACAGCAACAACAAAATCAGGTGGAGATCTGTGCCCTGGTCCCTGCCACATAAGTTCTACTTCCTTGTGGGCTATGGTGAGACACTGTCCCACTTTTACAACTGTCCTGTGCCTCTCCAAATTGTGCCCTCAAAGGTTATGTATATCTATGACAACCACCTTTTGGAGGGGTTGGGGGAGGACAAGTGGTAGCTTGCAAAGGACAGAAACTTGTGGAAAGATCAGAGTACATCATGAGAAACACTGGGCTGGAAGAAGCACAAGCTGAAATCAAGATTGCTGGGAGAAATATCAATAACCTCAGATATGCAGCTGACACCACCCTTATGGCAGAAAGTGAAGAGGAACTAAAAAGCCTCTTGATGAAAGTGAAAGAGAAGAGTGAAAAAGTTGGCTTAAAACTCAACACTCAGAAAACTAAGATCATGAGATCTAGTCCCATCACTTCATGGCAAATAGATGGGGAAACAGTGGAAACAGTGTCAGACTTTGTTTTTTGGGGGACTCCAAAATCACTGCAGATGGTGACTGCAGCCATGAAATTAAAAGATGCTTACTCCTTGGAAGGAAAGTTATGACCAACCTGGATAGCATATTCAAAAGCAGAGATATTACTTTGCCAACAAAGGTCCATCTGGTCAAGGCTATGGTTTTTCCAGTGGTCATGTATGGATGTGAGAGTTGGATTGTGAAGAAGGCTGAGCGCCGAAGAATTGATGCTTTTGAACTGTGGTGTTGGAGAAGACTCTTGAGAGTCCCTTGGACTGCAAGGAGATCCAACCAGTCCATCCTAAAGGAGATCAGTCCTGAATATTCATTGGAAGGACTGATGCTGAAGCTGAAACTCCAATACTTTGGCCACCTCATGCAAAGAGTTGACTCATTTGAAAAGACCCTGATGCTGGAAGGGATTGGGGGCAGGAGGAGGAGGGGACGACAGAGGATGAGATGGCTGGATGACATCACCGACTCAGTGGACATGAGTTTGGGTAAACTCCAGGAGTTGATGATGGACAGGGAGGCCTGGCGTTCTGCGATTCATGGGGTTGCAAAGAGTCAGACACGACTGAGCAACTCAACTGAACTGAATTGAGAAATAGGAGAAAGACATCCACTCAGAGTATGAAGGCTGTGTCTTCAAGGTGGCTGTTGAAGAAATGGATCTTCATCTTGTCTTGTCTCTGGGTCCTTCTAAAGAATTAGACTGGGGTTTCTTTGAGGATGCTCCAGGGTTCTCAGGTAGGATGCCAGTTACCTGAGGTATGTTATAGCTACAGTTCAGTAGTATCTTGTGCCAAACACTGTGTCAGGAACTTTACCTGAAGATTTTTGCCTTCTCTTAAAATGGAAAGATCCATTTTTTGGCGATTATAAAGCAATGTTAATTTTAAAAAAATCAAAACAATAGGGATATGTGATAAATCAACTATGTCATTTACTCGTAATTCTGCCCCAGAGAGAACCGCTGTGAACAATTTGTTGTGTTTTATTATTAGATATACTTTCATCCCCCAGAAATACTGTAGTGTGTACTCATCATTTGTTAAATAAGTTTTTAGCTGTGCAAAACTAGTAACTCTAATAAGAAAGACACCAACACAATTACATGATATTTCTAATCATGTGGCATTGTTAACTTTAAAACTGCTAATCAAATTTCTAAATAAAAAACTTCTAAACAATTTGTAAAGATAAATGATTTATCAAATAATTTCAGTAGCACTGGTAAAGACCAACCTCATATTGACTACACACACACATTAAATAGGAAAGAGTCTGCAGTAATCTTTGATTGTCAGGTTCTACATATTGAAATATTTTCCTTGATAATTTTAACAGCTTCATTGAGGTACAATTGGTATACAATAAACGGCACATATTTAAAGTATACAGTTGGCATATGTACACACCTATGAAAAACATCACTACAATCAAAATAATGAGTATATTCTGCTGCTGCTAAGTCGCTTCAGTCGTGTCTGACTCTGTGCGACCCCATAGACGGCAGCCCACCAAGCTCCCTCGTCCCTGGGATTCTCCAGGCAAGAACACTGGAGTGGGTTGCCATTTCCTTCTCCAATGCAGGAAAGTGAAGAGTGAAAGTGAAGTCGCTCAGTCGCGTCCGACTCTTTGCGACCACATGGACTGCAGCCAACCAGGCTCCTCTGTCCATGGGATTTTCCAGGCAAGAGTACTGGAGTGAGGTGCCATTGCCTTCTCTGAATGAGTATATTAATCATACCCAAAAGATTCCTTGCACACCTTTGTACTTCTGCTTCCTGCCTATCCCCACCTCCTTCCAATCCCTGGCAAACACTGATCTATATTCTGTTATTATAGAAGAATTTACTTTTTTTTTAGGATTTTCTGTATATAAGATCGGAGAAGGCAATGGCACCCCACTCCAGTACTCTTGCCTGGAAAATGCCATGGATGGAGGAGCCTGGTAGGCTGCAGTCCATGGGGTTGCTAAGAGTCGGAAACGACTGAGCGACTTCACTTTCACTTTTCACTTTCATGCATTGGAGAAGGAAATGGCAACCCATTCCAGTATTTTTGCCTGGAGAATCCCAGGGTGGGCTGCTGTCTATGGGGTCACACAGTGTCGGACACGACTGAAGTGACTTAGCAGCAGTAGCAGCAGCATATATAAGATCACACAGTGTATACTCTGTGTTTTCTGGCTTTTTATCTAGCAAAACTACTTTGAGATGTATCCATGTAGTGGCACGTATGTGTGCATGCTCAGTTGCTCAGTTGTATTCGATTCTTTGCAACCCCATGGACAGTAGCCCACCAGACTTCTCTGTCCATGGAATTTTGGCAGGCAAGAATGCTGGAGCAGATGGCCATTTCCTACTTCAGGATATCTTCCCAATACAGAGATCAACCCATGTTTTCTGCATTAGCAGGCAGATTCCTTACCGCTGAGCCACCTGGGAAGCCCCATGTATCAGTTGTTTATTCCTTCATATGGCTCTACCATGATTTGTTTTTCCATTTACTTCCTGATGGACATGTGTTTTTTTGTTTTTTGTTTTTTGTCTTGTTTCTCAGTTTTTGGCTATCAGAGACCAAACTGCTATGAGCTATATGTACACATCTTTGTGTGGATGTTTGTTTTCAATTCTTATACCTACGTGTGAAATATCTGGGCTACATGATAGCCCAGATATGTTTAACTTTCTAAGAAACTACTAAACTGTTTACAACATGGTAGTAACAAAATTTTACATTCTCACTAGAGACCTAGACCAGTCAATTAAATTTAGTAATTTAATAAGAAATATGCAGTAATATGGGCAGGATAAACTACTAATCCCCTGTTTCCAATGTCTTAAAAATCTATTGCTTCTTGATGTCCAACTCTTGTGACCCCATAGACTATAGCCTGCCAGGCTCCTTTGTCCATGGGACTTTCCATGCAAGAATACTGGATTGGGTTGCCATTTCCCTCTCCAGGGGATCTTCCTGACCCAGGGATCAAACCCTGGTCTCCTTCTTTGCAGGCAGATTCTTTACCAACTGAGCCACCAGGGAAGCCCTATTGCTTCTTAGATCTTCTATTTTGTTCTTTTGTGCCTGTTTTATTTCAAGTTGGAAAGTAAGCCAACTCCCAGGTACTCCATCTTTGCCAGAAACCTCTCTCAATTTATGTTAAAGGCAAGAAAACACTCCGTGAGAGAAAAATAAAACACTGAAGTAAACAAATAAATTAAAAACCAATTTTCACTTGCCAATACTGCATTGGAATAATGGCTGTATCTGTGTTCAGCTGAGAATTTTCCCTACCAGTGAGCGCAATTTAACAGTGTCAGGACTCTCTTAGCAAATTCCTCAGGCTCTGTCCTCCTTGGCTCAGGGTGATTTTCTTTTCACTTACTCATATAACAGTACACGTTTAGATTCTAGATGAGGACCTCCTCTTGAATGTAGAAAATGGAAACTGGCCCCTCATAGAGAAACCTCTCCTGACCACCCAAATCAAAGTACCCCTAGTTATTCTGTACTGCATCACTGTGGTTTTTCTTTGTATTTTACTTATCATAACTTAATATTTTCTATTTAAAAAAAATTATCTGACTCCTGAACTAGAATTCTTTTCACGAAAGTACAGACTTTACAATCATATTCAGATTCTATTTCCTGTAGTCAGAATAATGTCTAGTGCATTAGAAGTGCTTGATAAAATATGTCAGAAGAGTATTTTCTGCCTCTGGCCTTGGAGCAACTGTTGCTTTATTAATTAAAAAAAAAGTGTCCTTAAAGATAAGGAAACATTAAAAAAAAGTTGGTATCACAAGACAGCTCCGTATTCACTGACATCCAAACTCCTTTTTACTTCAATTCTTGTATTACCTCTGAACCTTTCCTGAAATCTTCTTGTCTGATTTCTTTCTGCCTGTTACTGCTCCTGTGGCTTCACATCTCCTGTTCGGGAGTACTTGAGGTCTTGAGGTCACTGTCATACCCTCCCTTGGTATCAACATCATGGGAGAAAGAAAAAAAGAAATCCTTTTTTCTTTCTCCCCACATCCTGCTACCAAATCCTAAGTCTCTTTCACAGTCCTACCCCTGGAAACACCTTTCCATTTCCTTAGCATCCTACTCATTTCAAGCCAAGCTTTTTGAAAGATGCCCTAACTGGTTATCTGCTTTCAGTTCTCCTTTTGCTTTAGTTCATTTCATATATGACCAGCAGATATGTTCCTAAAGTAAATTCTAAATGTGTTATCCTTCTATTCAAAAAGCATTATTTCCTAAACAAAGGTGCAAATTAGGAGCCTATAGTTCTAATGTAGATGGAATATATATTTTGTTTATTTGGCTTACTCAGTTTTTTAATTTTTTAGCCTTTGTTAAGCAATCAAATGACTTTACATCAAAACCAGAACTTCTGATTTTTCATGAAAACCTAAAAGATCTGCAAGTCCTGGGCCCAGGCTGTCATGAGGCAGTAAAGAGCTGAGTACTGAGTACCTCCTAAAGATAAAACAAGTCCACGCCAGTTTGTCCAAGTCCTCAACTGTCCCTTTTGATTCCTGATTCTGGGACTGATTTGTTACTTACATGTATGCTTGTGCTGTTGTTCTTCTTAGAGTGGAGAACTATTCTCTTTCCTCATATCACTTTCAAAGATAAGACGATGAAAGATAGCCTGAGAAGCTATATATTTAAGTTATAATTGAAAAGTAACGTATTTGCTTAGGAAAGTAAAGATAATTTCGAAGTGGTTAATATAAATTAAGTGTATGCCTGTGTCTTATACTAGGCCCTCTTCACCCACTTACGTTACCTACCTGGCCTCTGTTGCGGTGAGAATTTGTGACCCTGTCCCATTTCAGATTGAGAACAGACTCCTCACTTGGAGGAGTCAGGGCAGAGACCTAGTCTGACTTTTTAACCTCATCTTCTGCTGCTCCTATTCTATCTCCAACCCAAGTTGTTGCACCTGCACTTCTCAGCTACTGTCCTCTAGGCCTAAATCTCCCTCCTTCAGCGCCCCTACAACTTCTTTCTAAATAAAATCCTTACCCACTTCAGTTCAGTTCAGTTCAGCTCATTCGCTCAATCACATCCAACTCTTTGCGACCCCATGGACTGCAGCACACCAGGACTCTCTGTCCATCACCAACTCCCAGAGCTTGCTCAAACTCATGTCCATCGAGTCAGTGATGCCATCCAACTATCTCATCCTCTGTCATCCCCTTCTCCTCCTGCCTTCAATCTTGCCCAGCATCAAGGTCTTTTCCAATGAATCAGTCCTTCACATCAGGTGGCCAAAGTATTGGAGTTTCAGCTTCAGCATCTGTCCTTCCAATGAATATTCAGGACTGATTTCCTTTAGGATGGACTGGTTGAATCTCCTTGAAGTCCAAGGGACTCTCAAGAGTCTTCTCCAACACCAGAGTTCAAAAACATCAGTTCTTCGGTGCACAGGTTTCTTTATAGTCCAACTCTCACATCCATACATGACTACTGGAAAAACAATAGCCTTGACTACATGGACCTTTGTTGGCAAAGTAATGTCTCTGCTTTTTTTACCCACCTACACTTTGTGAAAACCTTCCCATCTTTGAGACCCTGGTCAAAGTCCACCCTCTCCAGGACCCATTATTGACTGTTTATTAGATGCTCTCTTCCTTCACTTAGCTGCCAGAGCACCACCTTTCTCCTTCACAGAGCCTGGGTCTGCTCTTGGGTTTAGTTCCCTACTGAGGATTATCCCTAGACTTCTGGAAGGCCCCAGATATGCAAATCTTGCTTTTAGAAATGGAGGGAATGAACAGAGTTTATTTACAGTAAGTCCCCTACATTAAAATGAGTTCTGAGAGCACATTCTTAGGTCCAATTTGTTTGTAAGTCCAACAAGCTTAGCCTAGGTACCCAACTAATACTAATTATCTATATAGTACTATACTGTGATAGGTTTATAGTACTTTTCATACAAATAATACATAAAAGCAAACAAACACAAATAAAGCATTTTTAATCTTATAATACAGTAGCTGGAAAAGTATAGTAGTCCAGTACAGCAGCTGACATACAGGGGCCAGCATCCAGTGAACAGGCAAGAAGAGTTACTGACTAGAGAAGGGAGAGGAGGTGGGAGATGGTAGAGCTGAAGGATCATCAGCAATAGGAGATGAAGGGCAAACTTCGATTTCATCCATGCCTGATGTTGATGGCACAGGTTCTGGTTCCTTGCTGAATTTAATTCTGTCTACCCTTTTGAAAAAATGATCCAGTGAAACCTGGGTGGTAGCTCTTTTTTTCTCACCCATAGATATCATGGTAGCACTGGATTGCATTCTAAACAGCTGATGCAACCTTCGGGTACCATTCTTTGTTTGGGTCCTGTGATTCAAAAACTAATGGTGGAGGTTTAGGTGCTAAGTCGTGTCTGACTTGTTGCAACCTCATGGACTGTAGCCCGCCAGGATTTACTAGGACGTTAAATATCAGATAAAAACTTCTAATATTTACAGACAAAGGAAGACACTTTACTCATACATTAGTGCACATACACACAGGCACATGCTCTCACGCAAGTGAGACCAGAAGGACTATTTCACATGGGCAAACACACACAGACACGTTCTGTGTGGTTAAGAGCAGATGTTTTCAAGCTAATAATATTTACCACTGACGGTGATATTCTAAGTGTATACTTAAGTAAATTACTTAATTCCCTTGCTGTTTCTTTTCACTAAAATACTTGAGTTTAACAATATTTCTTGTATAATGTTGTTGTAAGGATGTGCATATAGAATACTGCAGTGTCTGACATGTAATAAGTTCACTGTAAATGGAACTTGTTGTGATGGGGTAACATTTTGGTAATATTACCAAAATATTTGGTAATTTTTAAAAATAATTACTATAATTTCCTCTTTTGAATTTCCAAGCACATGAACTTTACCTCAGTACTCTTAGAGGTAGGAAAAGGGAATTATGCAATGTTACAAAAGAAAGCAAATAAAAGATCATTTTCCACATTTGACATTGAAAACAGAATTATGCATTAAGATGTATTCTAGTGAACACTTTGTCATTTTGAAAGAAGACTTAAATTTTTCCTTAATATTCTCCTCCCACCTTTTTTTAAAGCCTATGAAGGCTAGCTTCTTTACTTTCCCAACCAGTCCTTCCAGGTGAGGGTCTTCCTTCCGGAGGTTCAGACAAGATGGCTACGGAAGAGAGTCTGCCCCTTTCTGGCTCCAGGGGATTATGGGAGGAAGGAGAGGGAATGAGGGCAGAGTTAAGGGCTTGCACATGTGTTGCTATTGGCAGTTGTCATTTCTTGGTCATCACTGCCACACACACTGATACCCAGTCGTCACACCCACAAGGGCCCTGGCCCTCTCTCAGGCAAGAGGAGAGCACTCCTATCTGTATGATGGGTTTTCCTTCCCATACTATTAGATCTCTTTTGGTCAACTTTCAGTTCTTGAGCTATCAAGGCTCTCTTGCAGGACCATCCAGTGCTACATCAAAGCATATTTCTGGCTGATGGTCAACCAGGCATCTTTGCAGCCCTTTTCTAATGTGTTCATTAAAGTTTTATCTAGTCTTCCTCTCCACATTTTTGAGGATGTGAGGATATTGTCTGTAAAAATAAAATTCAAATGATTATTAACATGTATGTAAGAAAAATTATAGATATATATATTATATTATAGATATAATATATTATATATATATATATAAACTCCTTTCTGCAAATAGATACACATTTATTATTGTTGCTGTTCAGTCACTAAGTCATGTCCGACTCTTTGCTACCTCATGGACTGTGGCACACTAGGCGTCCCTGTCTTCCACCATCTCCCAGAGTTTGCTCAAATTCAAGTCCATTGAGTCGGTGATGCTGTCTAACCATCTCATCCTCTGCTGCTCATGTCTCTTTTTGCCTTCAATATTTCCCAGCATCAGGCTCTTAACATCATGTGGCCAAAGTGTATGTCTATGTAATTACATAATTTGTGCCATATCATGTTTGCTGTTTTTCTCAGAAACAATCTTCTTGATCTTTTTTATTACCTCTTTCTTCTTATGCAGTCATAACATCCATGTGTTGTAAGTTTTTGTGTCTTTCTCTGACTCATATTATCATATACAGACAAATACATATTTTGTAAGGTTTTGGGGGAAATACTTGCTTTATAAAAATGGGATCATATTATGATATTTCTTTTTTATGCTTATAACTTTGATGTATCTTTTTAATGGTACTATAATATTTTTACTGTATGACTATATCCAAATTAATATAGCCATTTCCTTATTGATGAAAGTAAGGTTCCTATTATATATTTACTTTGATTTGGATCTGTAGTTTGTCTCATATTTTTATCAAGTTTTCTTTTTCAAAATCAATTTTAAGTCTTTTTATTATAGGTAAAAACACTATCTGCCATAGTGTTTGGAAATAGTTTGCATGCATTCATGCTGAGTCACTTCAGTCACATCCGACTCATTGTGACCCTATGGACTGTAACCCACCAGTCTCCTTTGTCCATAG
Source organism: Bos mutus (assembly GCF_027580195.1). Lineage (NCBI taxonomy): Eukaryota > Metazoa > Chordata > Mammalia > Artiodactyla > Bovidae > Bos > Bos mutus. The sequence continues at coordinate 86,747,651 of NC_091621.1, read as the reverse complement.
GATTCTCCAGGCAAGAACACTGGAATGGGTTGTTGTGTCATCCTCCAGTTGGAAATAGTTTATATTATCTTAATTTAGTTCATAATTTATGATCTCTTTTCCCATTGTCATTGTTCATTTGCTAAGTTGTGTCCTACTCTGTGACTCTACTGACTGCAGCATGCCAGGCTTCCCTGTTCTTCACTATCTCCTGGAGTTTTCTAAAACTCATGTCCATTGAGGTAGTGATGCCATCCAACCATATCATCCTCTGTCACCACTTTCTTCTCCTGCCCTCAATCTTTCCCAGCATCAAAGTCTTTTCCAATGAATTGGTTCTTTGCATCAGGTGGCCAAAGTATTGGAGTTTCAGCTTCAGCATCTGTCCTTCCAATGAATATTCAGGATTTATTTCCTATACAATTGATTTTTATGATATCTTTTCTCATTAAACATTTATTTTCTACCTAGGCAAATATGTCTATTTTTTCTCTTATGTCTTGTAATAAAATGTTATGCCTCCTGGATCTGTCCTCCATTTATATTATTTTTGCTTTATTTCTTTTACATTCTGCTCTGTGTTTTGTGATTTTCCTTTGAGTGGCTCTTATAGGTTACCTGTGGGGTATTCATCAAGAAACAATCTCTCCTTTGAATCACTTTCTAACGTTTGTGATTGTGAATCATTTCTAAAGGTCTTTAAAAAGGGTTTTAATAGAATCTCCTTAAATACTCTGATTATTTATTTTCTAAATTTGTCACTTATCTCTTCTAGCAATTCTAATCCACAAAGTTCTTCCAAGTCTGGGTATTCCATTTGTTTTTCTTCTTTCTGGCTATTTGCTGATGGATTATAATTACCCATCACTTATTTGTGGTTTTACAGCCTTAGGTCTCAAACCAAGCTTTAGGGACCCCATGTGGCACAAACCTACTAGTGATGGGCGATGTACCATGCTCTGCACCTGTGGGCCAGAAACACATTTACTGACAAATTGTTGATATCTAGTCAAGACACAAAAATGATGTCTCTCTCGTCTCAGGTTTCCTCACTGCAAAGACTAAAGTCTCAAAGTATCAAATAGAAAGAATGGAAGGAAAGAGGAGGAAGGGAGAAAGAATGAAAGGAAGAAAGAAATAAAAGGAAGGAGAGAGAGAAAGAAAAGAGAGGCAGGAAAAGGAAGGAAAGAGAGAAGAAAACAAAGAGAAGCAAGAATAGGAAGGCAAGAGGGAAGGAGGTAAGTTTATCTGGTAGGCAGTCTAAGATGAGCTCCCAGCCAACAGACAGCATTAATTCTTACCCATGTAGGGGAGCCATCTTGGATGATCAACTCAGTCTTCCTGTGACTCTAGTCCCAGCTTCCATGAAAGACTCCAAATCTGAATTGCCCAGCTAAGCCCATAACATCATAAAACCCTGAGAGATTATACTGTTAATTTAAAATGCTGCATTTTGGTAGTTGTTTGTTAGTCAGCAAATATATAATGAAATAGAAATTGATACCTGTATGTGAGGTGTTTTTGTACCAAAAACCTAAAACATGTAACATTGATTTGGGGACTGGACAGTGAGAAGAAGCTTGACAGAGCATAAGGAAACTGTTATCAAACTTCTGTGAGGGACTGTGAGGAAGTTATTATTGGCGTCCAGATGAGAGAGGATATATGGCAGGAAAATTAGGAACACCATCCACTGAATACATTTGGAAAATAGGAGTTCTTAACAAACATGTAATTTTTCTAAGGAGAATTTCAGGCAAAATTTGAAAGTGATAAATGGCTTCTTCTAGTGTCTATAATAAAAAGAGGAGAGAGTTGAATTAAAGAAGGAACTGTCCAGTTTTGTTTTTTCTAATCAGAATTTATGAAATAAGACCCATGACAGTGTTTCTAGCTAGCAAAATGTTCTCAGCATAACAAATGACCTCAGAACAAGATTTGGCGCTATCAGCAAAAGATGGTCTCAGGGTAAAGATGAAGTCTAGGATGTGACTGTAAGATCTTTTGCTGATAACTCAGAAAGATAGAATGTTTCCCATAGACCTCATAAACAATAGACTTTTAAGAATCTTAAGAGCGTGACTTTCAGGCCCTATCTGCTAGACAAAAAGGCTTCTAAGAATCTCAAAGACATCATCTCAAAGCATTCTGTTCCTCATTCCAAAGAAGAATGTGACCTATCTGGGAGATATTTTGGGGTGTGCCTTTTTGTCTCACAAGCAGAGCAACAATAATAATCACAGAAAGCTTACACCATTTTCCAAGAGCATTGTATTGGAAAAATAAAATAACAAACAGACAAAAACAACCACCTGCTAGGACTTCAGGGACAGAGACAGTTCAAAAGAAAAAGAGCCCTTATAACCCTTAACTTCCTACAAGAATGAGTCAATCTGAGAAATGTGCTCAGCTCTTAGAGCTCAGAGTGTAAAACCAAGAGCCCAGAACAACACAAGAGAAGACTCTACACATGGACATCACAAGATGGTCAACACCAAAATCAGATTGATTATATTCTTTGCAGCCACAGATGGAGAAGCTAAAAACAGTCAGAAAAAAAAAGACAAGGAGCTGACTGTAACTAAGACCATGAACTCCTTATTGCCAAATTCAGACTTAAAATTGAAGAAAGTAGGGAAAACCACTGGACCATACAGGTATGACCTAAATCAAATCCCTTATGACTATACAGTGGAAGTGAGAAATAGATTTAAGGGACTAGATCTGATAGATAGAGTGCCTGATGAAATATGGATGGATGTTCACATTGTACAGGAGACAGGGAACAAGACCATCCCCAAGAAAAACAAATGCAAAAAAGCAAAATGGCTGTCTGAGTAGGCCTTACAAATAGCTGTGAAAGGAAGAGAAGCAAAAAGCAAAGGAGAAAAGGAAAGATATACCCATTTGAATGCAGAGTTCCAAAGAATAGCAAGGAGAGATAAGAAAGCCTTCCTCCATGATCAGTGCAAAGAAATAGAGGAAAACAATAGAATGGGAAAGACTAGAGATCTCTTCAATAAAATTAGAGATACCAAGGGAACATTTCATGCAAAGATGGGCTCGATAAAGGACAGAAATGGTATGGACTTAACAGAAGCATAAGATATTAAGAAGAGATGGCAAGCATACACAGAAGAACTGTACAAAAAAGATCTTCATTTTCATCCACCTCATTAGAACTGATTCAAATGTATTCTTTTTAATGGCTGAGTAATACTCCCTTGTGTATATGTACCATAGCTTTCTTATCCATTCATCTGCTGATGGACATCTAGGTTGAAACTGGAGCCTATTATACAGAGTGAAGTAAGCCAGAAGGAAAAACATCAATACAGTATACTAATGCATATATATTGAATTTAGAAAGATGGTAACAATAACCCGGTGTACAAGACAGCAAAAGAGACACTGATGTATAGAACAGTCTTATGGACTCTGTGGGAGAGGGAGAGGGTGGGAAGATTTGGGAGAATGGCATTGAAACATGTATAATATCATGTAAGAAACAAGTTGCCAGTCCAGGTTCGATGCACGATACTGGATGCTTGGGGCTAGTGCACTGGGACGACCCAGAGGGATGGTATGGGGAGGGAGGAGGGAGGAGGGTTCAGGATGGGGAACACATGTATACCTGTGGTGGATTCATTTTGATATTTGGCAAAACTAATACAATTATGTAAAGTTTAAAAATAAAAAAAAATAAAAAAAAAAAAAAAAGATCTTCATAACCCAGATAATCACGATGGTGTGATCACTCACCTAGAGCCAGACATCCTGGAATGTGAAGTCAAGTGGGCCTTAGGAAGCATCACTATGAACAAAGCTAGTGGAGGTGATGGAATTCCAGTTGAGCTATTTCAAATCCTGAAAGATGATGCTGTGAAAGTGCTGCACTCAATGTGCCAGCAAATTTGGAAAACTCAGCAGTGGCCACAGGACTGGAAAAGGTCAGTTTTCATTCCAATCCCAAAGAAAGGCAATGCCAAAGAATGCTCAAAGTACTGCACAATTGCACTCATCTCACATGTTAGTAAAGTAATGCTCAAAATTCTCCAAGCCAGGCTTCAGCAATATGTGAACCATGAACTTCCATATGTTCAAGCTGGTTTTAGAAAAGGCAGAGGAACCAGAGATCAAATTGCCAACATCCGCTGGCTCATGGAAAAAGCAAGAGAGTTCCAGAAAAACATCTCTTTCTGCTTTCTTGACTATGCCAAAGCCTTTGACTGTGTGGATCACAATAAACTGTGGAAAATTCTTCAAGAGATGGGAATACCAGACCACCTGACCTGCCTTTTAAAAAATCTATATTCAGGTCAGGAAGCAACAGTTAGAATTGGACATGGAACACCAGACTGGTTCCAAATAGGAAAAGGAGTACGTCAGGGCTGTATATTGTCACCCTGCCTATTTAACTTATATGCAGAGTACATCATGAGAAACGCTGGGCTGAAAGAAGCACAAGCTGGAATCAAGATTGCCAGGAGAAATATCAATCACCTCAGATATGCAGAGGACACCACCCTTATGGCAGAAAGTGAAGAGGAATTAAAAAGCCTCTTGATGAAAGTGAAAGAGGAGAGTGAAAAAGTTGGCTTAAAGCTCAACATTCAGAAAACGAAAATCATGGCATTTGGTCCCATCACTTCATGGGAAATAGATGGGGAAACAGTGGAAACAGTGTCAGACTTTATTTTGGGGGGCTCCGAAATCACTGCAGATGGTGACTGCAGCCATGAAATTAAAAGACACTTACTCCTTGGAAGGAAAGTTATGACCAACCTAGATAGCATATTCAAAACAGAGACATTACTTTGCCAAAAAAGGTCCGTCTAGTCAAGGGTATGGTTTTTCCAGTGGTCATGTATGGATGTGAGAGTTGGACTATAAAGAAACCTGGGCACCAAAGAATTGATGCTTTTGAACTGTGGTGTTGGAGAAGACTCTTGAGAGCCCCTTAAACTTCAAGGAGATCCAATCAGTCCATCCTAAAGGAGATCAGCACTGGGTTTTCTTTGGAAGGACTGATGCTGAAGCTGAAACTCCAGTACTTTGGCCACCTGATGCAAAGAGCTGACTCTTTTGAAGAGACCCCTATGCTGGCAAAGATTGAGGGCAGGAGGAGAAGGGGATGACAGAGGATGAGATGGCTGGATGGCATCACTGACTCAATGGACATGGGTTTGGGTGGACTCTGGGAGTTAGTGATGGACAGGGAGAGGTGGCGTGCTGTGGTTCGTGAGGTCGCAAAGAGTCGGACACGACTGAGCGACTAAACTGAACTGAAGAAGGCAGAGCCTAGAGCCTCAGAGAATCACTTGTAGAGAGGAGTACCAAACCCAACAGAATTTCTCTAATTCACTGACAGTTACATGCTTTTAAAGTAGAAATGTCTCCTACAGGTACCTTCTCCCTGTCTTCCCACTGTATGTTGGGTGTGTATGAGGAGATAACCTGTCTCTTTAATTCACAAGTCTTCAGAATTGAGAAGATTGTGTTCTAGGTGCTATACTCAAGAACCTTCAGGAGAGGGACTGGCTCCAAGGAGCTCCAGTCATGTCTATACCTGATTTAGGTAATGAGATCACAGACTTCAAGCTTGACCCTGATGACTTAATACAATGAGGATTTGGAGATCTTGAGAAGGTTTTGAGAGCATTTTGCTGCTTTCAAATGGACACGGAGGTCAGAGGATGATGGTAAGAGCTCATCTTCCAGCATTCATGTGCCCTGTGGTCCTCTTCTCACTGAGTCTGGGCTGACCCTGTGTAGCTTATAGACTGTAGCTGAAGTGCTGCCACATGACTCCCAAGAATCCGTCATAAGAAGCCTTGTAGTTACTGCTTTGGTCTCTTGGAGGGCTCACTCTTGGAATGCTCTGTCTTCAAATCCAGCTGGCATGCTGTAAAAAGCCCAAACCATATGGAAAAGCCACATACAAGCACTCTGATAGAGAGCCCCTGCTAAACTCCCAGCTGACAGCCAGAATCACCTGCCAGCCATGTGAACAAACTGTTTTCTACATCAAGCTCAGTCAGGTCTTCAGAAAAATCCCGTTCTTAACTACCATCTGAGAGTGACTGCACCAAAGGCCTGAAGCAAGAACCACCCAGCTGAACATGGTCAACCAATAGACCTGGGAAAGAACAGACTTTTGCTTTTAAGTCACTGCAATTCATGGTGGTTTGTTACCAGCAATAGACAAATGGAATACTACCAAACACTTTGCCAATGTATTTGTAGGTGATTTATATACTCTTGCAAGTGAAGTACGATGATATCACATTCTGGCAAGGATTTGAATCAAACTAGGATTCTTGTATTTTGCTGACAAGAGATTTTGGAAGATTGTACAATACTAGTTGTTTTTCTTCATATGACAGATTTATTTATATATACTCACATATCCTGGAATCCACCCATTGAAGTGCACAGTTCAATCGTTTATATTAATAGTATATTCACAAAGTTGTGCAAGCATGTCACAATCAATTTTGAAGCATTTTATCATCTCAAAAAAAGAAATCCCATACATATTAGTAGTCATTCCCCATTTCCCTTCAACTTCTCCTGTTGAAGGCAACCACTAACCTACTTTTGTTTCTATAGATTTGAATATTCTTGGCATTTTATATAAATGGAATCATAAGATTTGTAGTCTTTTGCAAATGGTTTCTTTCACTTAATGTAATGTTTTCAATGTTTACTCACAGTGAAGCCTGTATCAGTATTTAATTTCTTTTCATTGCTGAATAATATTCCACTTTATAGTGTAATAGATGGAATAATAGCCCCACAAAGATGTCCATATCCTAATCCCCAGAACCTATGCATATGTTACCTTATGTAGCACAAGAGACTGAAGAGATAATTAAGTTATGGCTCTTGAAACGAGGAAATTATTCTGAAGTATCTGAGTACACCTATAGAATCACAGGAACTTTATAAAAGGGAGGCTATGGGGTCAAAGTTAAAGAGAAAATGATGTGACAATAGAAGCAGAGGGGAAAAATGTTTCAGATGCAGGGCCATGAGCTAAGTCTAGAGAAGCTGAAGCGGCAAGGAAATGGAATTTCTCCCCACAACCCTCAAAAGAAGCACAACTCTGCATTTGAGTGGTTTTCACTTTTGGCTATTGTGAATAATGCTGCTGTGAACATTTATTTACAAATTTGTGTTTGGACACATGTTTTCATTTTGGGGTATATAGTTGGGAGTGGGATTATTATATTATATAATAACTGCATGTTTACCATTTTAAGAAACTGCCAAACTATTTTCCAAAGCAATTTACCATTTTATATTCCCACCAGCAGTGTCTGAGTGTTCGATGCTCTCCAGAATTTGTCATCAGCTGTTATTGTTTTATTTATTATAACCATCCTGGTGGTGTGGAGTCATCCTTCACTGTGCTTTTGATTTGTACTTCACTGATGGTTAATGATGTTGAGCGACTTTTCATCTGGTTATCATTCATTTGTACACCTTTGGTGAAATGCCTATTCAGATTTTTTCATTTGTTATGACAAAAAGGCACACAGGTCTTTTCTCTAGTTGTGGCTTGTGAGCTTAGGTGCCCCATGGCATGTGGGGTCTTAGTTCCCTGACCAGGAATCTAACCTGTGCCCCTTGCATCAGAAGATGGATTCTTAACCACTGGACTACCAGGGAAGTCCCCTGCACGTTCATTTTAATTATTTATAGTTTTTTTTTTTTTTTTTGAGGAATTTTTAGGTGTATAATCATTTAAAATTTTGTTTCTGCTACTTTTATATCTTTCTTCTTCAATTAGTTCTTCAACAATTGACCTCTACTTTTTTGGTGCTCAATTAAAACGCTGATTATTTCCTTGTTGTGTACATTTCTTTTTAAAGGTTAGACAAGCAAAGAGATTGAACTATGGTTCAATGAAGTAACTGGGCATTTCATTGCCATATGTAACTGAATCCAGAATATAACAATATTGGTGACAAAAGCTAAGAATGACTCAGACGAGAGTTTATTTAGTTTAACCAAAATGTCCTGTATACATCAAAACTCAAGATACCTTTTTACTTGGGTTTCCTTATTCCCACAGTAGCTTTAGTACTTTTTATGTAAAGTATTTCTTGTAAGGTTTCTCTTTCGTCACAGATTTACCTGCCAGTTCCTCTAAAAAATTGTATTTTCTTACTCTATTCCTCTTTTCTTCCTGAAATGCAATACCAGCTGCTTCCTCTCAGATCAGATCAGATCAGATCAGTAGCTCAGTCATGTCCGACTCTGCGACCCCATGAATCGCAGCACACCAGGCCTCCCTGTCCATCACCAACTCCCGGAGTTCACTGAGACTCACGTCCATCGAGTCAGTGATGCCATCCAGCCATCTCATCCTCTGTCGTCCCCTTCTCCTCCTGCCCCCAATCCCTTCCAGCATCAGAGTCTTTTCCAATGAGTCAACTCTTCACATGAGGTGGCCAAAGTACTGGAGTTTCAGCTTTAGCATCATTCCTTCCAAAGAAATCCCAGGGCTGATCTCCTTCAGAATGGACTGGTTGGATCTCCTTGCAGTCCAAGGGACTCTCAAGAGTCTTCTCCAACACCACAGTTCAAAAGCATCAATTCTTCGGCGCTCAGCCTTCTTCACAGTCCAACTCTCACATCCATACATGACCACAGGAAAAACCATAGCCTTGACTAGACAAACCTTTGTTGGCAAAGTAATGTCTCTGCTTTTGAACATGCTATCTAGGTTGGTCATAACTTTCCTTCCAAGGAGTAAGCATCTTTTAATTTCATAGCTGCAGTCACCATCTGCAGTGATTTTGGAGCCCAGAAAAATAAAGTCTGACACTGTTTCCACTGTTTCCCCATCTATTTCCCATGAAGTGGTGGGACCGGATGCCATGATCTTCATTTTCTGAATGTTGAGCTTTAAGCCAACTTTTTCACTCTCCTCTTTCACTTTCATCAAGAGGCTTTTGAGTTGCTGCTGCTACTGCTGCTGCTAAGTCGCTTCAGTCGTGTCCGACTCTGTGCGACCCCAAAGACAACAGCCCATCAGGCTCCACCTTCCCTGGGATTCTCCAGGCAAGAACACTGGAGTGGGTTGCCATTTCCTTCTCCAATGTATGAAAGTGAAAAGTGAAAGTGAAGTCGCTCAGTCTTTGACTTAGCAACCCCATGGACTGCAGCCTACCAGGCTCCTCTGTCCATGGGATTTTCCAGGCAAGAGTACTGGAGTGGGGTGTCATTGCCTTCTCCGTTTGAGTTCCTCTTCACTTTCTGCCATAAGGGTGGTGTCATCTGCATATCTGAGGTCATTGGTATTTCTCCCGGCAGTCTTGATTCCAGCTTGTGTTTCTTCCAGCCCAGCATTTTTCATGATGTACTCTGCATATAAGTTAAATAAACAGGGTGACAATATACAGCCTTGACGAACTCCTTTTCCTATTTGGAACCAGTCTGTTGTTCCATGTCCAATTCTAACTGTTGCTTCCTGACCTGCATACAAATTTCTCAAGAGGCAGATCAGGTGGTCTGGTATTCCCATCTCTTTCAGAATTTTCCACAGTTTATTGTGATCCACACAGTCAAAGGCTCTACTGTGTGCTAATATTAACCAGAAGAAGTTCAATTTTTCCAGACATTAGCACAATGATATAATCCATTATAGCCACTAAAAGTCTCTCCTTACTTAGGCCCAAGGATTTGATGAACCTTAGTCCCTTAATGTAATGATTACACTCTGGTGGCTTGGTAGCTGTGTATGTAAACTGTCTGAGTCAAGTTGGAGGGAATATTTTGTAACACGTGTTATCAGTAACATTCAGATAATAGCATTTTCACAGTAGACTTTGGCTCAGTTATCATTTAAAAATTACTCTTGTCAAGAATTGCAAAAGGTATATATATGATCCTCTAATTAGGATGTCAGCTCAGTGATTACATTGCCAGCGAGCTGGGATTAAAATCAAGGACCACACTTGCTCCGTGCCTTGTGTAAAGCTAGTGTTTAGTAAATACTTTTCAGTTGATTTGACGAAAGATGTCATCCAAGAGCCAGTCAAGTGTTCTTCATAAGTTCAAGGGAGTCATCTTTTCTACCATGTCTTCAGAAGAACTTCTAAATTCCCTGGATTCTTTTGAGGCAAGAGAGGATGATGTGTTCCTGGTTTCCTATCCAAAATCTGGTAAAGTTTATTTCAATGTATCTTTAAAATGTAGATATACAAGAATGATAATGCGTGTAATAAGTTTTTTTAAACATTTACTTTTCAGAATTTTTCCGCTGGAAATTAAAGTATCTTAAATGCTCATTTTCATGAAAAAATTTGATATTAGAAAGTCAAAAAAATGTGCTTTGAGAAAATTCGACTGGAGAAATTACAGCTTTAGTACACTTTTGTTTTGACTTTATTCACAAAGACATACAGATATTAATATATATTAAGCATAATATCTGTAACATTATAAATTTCTCTTCATACTTTAAGCCAGGCATAGTGATAAATAAATAGTTTTTGTTCAATTTGTACTTAATGATTGATCTGTAAAGAAATTATTGTTTTCTTATGGGCTGATAAGAACAAGTGGCTAATTTATACCATATACAAACAACTATATATAAGGCTTCCACTAGACATATTTTTTAAATATGTATTTGGCTGCACTGGATCTTAGTTGCTGCATGGGGGATATTTTTAGTTGTAGCATGAGGGATCTAGTTCCCAGATGCTAGATCTCCAGATGGAATTTGGGCCCCTTACATTGGGGGCCTGGAATCTTAACCACTGGACCACGAGGGAAGTCCCTGGACTTATTGTTGCCTATATAATTTTCCATTAGCTGCCAGGAGGTCCCCTTCAGCAGCACAAAACTGTGTATTCTCTCTGCTTATCAGAATAAATCAGTATATTTAATTAAAATAATGCAAATATCATTACTATACAGTTACATTTATATGACGGTTATACATATTTAAGACTATTAACATCATAATCTAAAGTAGTCTTAAATTTAAAACATAATGTTAGAGCACTGTTTAAATATTTATTCAACTATAAGTTTGTTCATCTTGTATCTAACTGGAATTATAAGATAAATGGAAACTAAGCCTCATTTAAACCAATTTGGAACATTGCTTTCAAATTAGCAAAACATCCTCCCCACCCAAACTTTTACTTCTCTGCTCCAGTTCTCTATAGTCTACACCACTGGAGCATATCCTCATTTGCTTTCGGTAAGATAAAGTGGTATCTCTTCCAGACTTCATGGTAGTAAATTTGCATCTCCTTGATGTTTGGATATAGCATTTGTTCATTGTTCAAATGCTTTGTTTGCACAACTGCTCTGTACTTGCATGCAGACAAAAACAAGATTCCATGTCTGTATTCAGCAGGGAGCTGGGGAGATAGACATGAATACAACTTCATTTTGATGTGTGCTGCTTCCGAGAGACAGAGAGGGTGAGCAATTAGAAGAAGGAACTGGGGACTCAGAAGGCAGTTTTTAGAAGAGCAAGACGCATGAACTTGCAGCGCCAGCAGGAATCATGAATGAAAAGATCTGTGTGTTTGTGAATTGGAGAAGATGCTAGAAGTGAATGGTAACGTGGAAGAGTATTTCAGGCCGAGGAAACAGCATACACAGTTTTCATCACTCTTCACAATCTTTAAAATGTGATTCTTCCTGTAAAGGGAACTAACATCTCGAATGCTCCAACAGGTTTATCTGTGTGTCGAGGTGATAACTATTTATAATAAAACTAATGTAGTCATTGCTTTTATAACCTCATGTTCATTTTCTGTATTCATTTTGAGTATCATTTGATTAAAAATGCATTTCATTTTATTTTCTTATGAAGGCACTCACTGGATTGCAAAAGTCATTGAGAACATTCCCAATGCTAGAATTACCCTAACACCTCCTATTGAATTGGGAGACATTTCTAAATTCGAAGAACTAAAAACGTACTGTGAGAGGAGAGTTATTCCAACACATTTGAGCTACAGCATGCTACCAATGAATGTTAAACAGAAACCATGCAAGGTAAGTTCAATGGTTAAGGACAGAGGCTCAGGGGTACACAAAACTGAACTTGGATTCTTGCTGTGTTACTTTCAAGCTGTGTGACCTTTGAAAACAGCTGATGTTCTCTGAGTTTGGGTGTCCTCACTTAAGGCAAGGATAATAGTATGCATCTCACGTAGTGTGATGAACATTAAACAAGAAAATGAGTATATAGGTATTACCACAGTATCTGGCTCATAAAAATCTCAGTATGACATTAGTATGTCAACTGTAATTATGCTAGATGATGTCTTATTCTATTCTGAATCTAGTTTGAGTCATTTTCTTTAAATATTGATGTCCAGAGAGAGAAAAACTGCTTTAATAATATTATTTTAATTATTTTATCTCTCATTTTTGCAAAAGATTATATGGGAAAGAATAAAAAGTAAAATGTAATGTAAAACACTGAAGAATAGTTATTTCAAGCCATTTTTAAAGTCCTCACATTATAATTTTAAAAGTTACTTCTAATTTTAAAAGTTTTCTTTCTATTTTTATGTACTTCTTATTAAAATTTGTTTTCATGGAGAATGCAGGATAAGGAAAAAAGAGGATAAAATTGGTAAAGCGAAGGCAAGACACATGTGTCCAGTGTAAACAATATCCCAGTAATGATGCCTTTTAAACCATGTCAGTCATGTTCTTAAAAATAAATAAACCTGCCAAGTGTGCACACATCAAAGCAGGTCTTCCAAAGATTACAACGCTATGACTACAATGTCTCCATGTATACCATCTACTCTTCAGTTCAAGTAAAAGTAACATGAGGAGAGGTAAATGCCGTGGAGTTTGTGCTTATCCCAAGCAAATCTATCAGAAAATGTGAAAGTATACTAAGCTGATTACAATTTGACTCAACTGAACATTTTCATTTCAAATAGACTACCTAAGAGAGAGAGATTTGGATAGAAAAGGAGTCTGGTACACTTAACAACCCTTCAGTTCAATTCAGTTCAATCGCTCAGTCGTGTCGGACTCTTTGCGACCCCATGAATCACAGCACACCAGGCCTCCCTGTCCATCACCAACTCCCGGAGTTCACTCAAACTCATGTCCATCGAGTCGGTGATGCCATCCAGCCATCTCATCCTCTGTCGTCCCCTTCTCCTCCTGCCCCCAATCCCTCCCAGCATCAGGGTCTTTTCCAATGAGTCAACTCTTCACATGAGGTGGCCAAAGTATTGGAGTTTCAGCTTCAGCATCAGTCCTTCCAATGAACACCCAGGACTGATCTCCTTTAGGATGGACTGGTTGGATCTCCTTGCAGTCCAAGGAACTCTCAAGAGTCTTCTCCAACATCACAGTTCAAAAGCATCAATTCTTCGGCGCTCACCTTTCTTCACAGTCCAACTCTCACATCCATACATGACCACTGGAAAAACCATAGCCTTGACTAGATGGACCTTTGTTGGCAAAGTAATATCTCTGCTTTTCAATATGCTATCTAGGTTGGTCATAACTTTCTTTCCAAGAAATAAGAGCTTTTAATTTCATGGCTGCAGTCACCATCTGCAGTGATTTTAGAGCCCCAAAAAATAAAGTCTGACACTGTTTCCACTGTTTCCCCATCTATTTCCCATGAAGTGATGGGACCACCTGCCATGATCTTCGTTTTCTGAATGTTGAGCTTTAAGCCAACTTTTTCACTCTCCTCTTTCACTTTCATCAAGAGGCTTTTTAGTTCCTCTTCACTTTCTGCCATAAGGGTGGTGTTATCCGCATTTCTGAGGTTATTGATATTTCTCCCGGCAATCTTGATTCCAGCTTGTGTTTCTTCCAGCCCAGCGTTTCTCATGATGTACTCTGCATAGAAGTTAAATGAGCAGTGTGACAATATACAGCCTTGACGTACTCCTTTTTCTATTTGGAACCAGGCTGTTCTTCCATGTCAAGTTCTAACTGTTGCTTCCTGACCTGAATATAGATTTTTTAAGAGGCAGGTCAGGTGGTCTGGTATTCCCATCTCTTGAAGAATCTGCCACAGTTTATTATGATCCACACAGTCAAAGGCTTTGGCATAGTCCATAAAGCAGAAATAGATGTTTTTCTGGAACTCTCTTGCTTTTTCCAGGATCCAGCAGATGTTGGCAATTTGATCTCTGGTTCCTCTGCCTTTTCTAAAACCAGCTTGAACATCTGGAAGTTCACGGTTCACATACTGCTGAAGCCTGGCTTGGAGAATTTTGAGCATTACTTTACTAGCGTGTGAGATGAGTGCAATTGTGTGGTAGTTTGAGCATTCTTTGGCATTGCCTTTCTTTGGAATTGGAATGAAAGCTGGCCTTTGCCAGGCCTGTGGCCACTGCTGAATTTTCCAAATTTGCTGGTATATTGAGTGCAGCACTTTCACAGCATCATCTTTCAGGATTTGAAATAGTTCATCTGGAATTCCATCACCTCCACTAGCTTTGTTTGTAGTGATGCTTCCTAAGGCCCATTTGACTTCACATTCCAGGATGTCTGGCTCTAGGTCAGTGATCACACCATCGTGATTATCTGAGTTGTGAAGATCTTTTTTTTGTGCAGTTCTTCTCTGTATTCTTGCCACCTTTTCTTAATATCTTATGCTTCTGTTAAGTCCATACCATTTCTGTCCTTTATCGAGCCATCTTTGCATGAAATGTTCCCTTGGTATCTCTAATTTTCTTGAAGAGATCTCTAGTCTTTCCCATTCTGTTGTTTTCCTCTATTTCTTTGCATTGATCTCTGAGGAAGGCTTTCTTATCTCTCCTTGCTATTCTTTGGAACTCTGCATTCAAATGGGTATATCTTTCCTTTTCTCCTTTGCTTTTCACTTCTCTTCTTTTCACAGCTATTTGTAAGGCCTCCTCAGACAGCCATTTTGCTTTTTTGCATTTCTTTTCCATGCAATAGCATTGATAACAAATGTCACCAGAGATTAAGTTGTGCTTTATAAACGTTACAACAGTGACAAGAGTAGCTATTTTTCCTTTGTAAGCAAAGAAGCCAAAACTCAGAAAAGGGGTGTGTGTGTGTGTGTGCATGCTCAGTCGCTTAAGACGTGTCTGACTGTTTGCACCCCATGGACAGTGGCCTGCCAAGCTCCTCTGTCCATGGGATTCTCCAGGCAAGAATATTGGAGTGGGTTGCCATGCCCTTCTCCAGGATTATAGCTGAGTGTATTTAAAACCACCACAGTAACACTACAGCCTGAAGGTATGATCCTTTCTTTGCCACCCTTTAATGGGGACTGAGACTGTCCGGTTGTCCCTGGAATACCAAGCAATGACCTGTCTTCTGTTGCTGTTGACTGAGCCCCAAGAGCTTGGAGGATGGGCAAGCCTTAACTACCCCTGTAGTGCTGGACAGATAGTAAGTTCCTCCTCCCATTGTTCTCTATCAGCTCTCAACCCTACTTGGCCTCCTATATTTTCTTCCTAACATTTGACTCTCCTTTTGAATGTTTCCAAACTTTCTTACATGAAATTTGTATTTTCAGCCCATTGCACGCTGTGTACGTGCTCAGTTGTATCTGACTCTTTGCAACCCCATGGATTGTAGCCCACCAGGGCTCATCTGTCCATGGAATTCTCCAGGCAAGAATACCGGAGTGGGTTGCCATTTCCTTCTCCACAGATCTTGTCGGACCAAGGATTGAACCTGCATCTCTTGTGTCTCCTGCATTGGCAGGCAAGTTTTTTACCACTGTGTCACATGATATTTAGTTAATATTTAATTTTTTAAATAAATTTTTAATTTTTAAGGAAATTTAAATTTAAAAATATTCAGTTAATATTTAATTTTTTCTCCAGAGTACTATTCTACCTTCAGTTCATATTTCTTCACCTCCCCCTAATAATTTTTATAATTTCTTAGGAGACATTCATAATGTGTGTGTGTGTTTATTGAGTGTAATTGACATATAACAGTATGTTAGTTTCAAATGTATGACATAGTGATTTCGTATTTGTATACGCACCGCACTATCTATTTAACATTCTTCATTGTACATGAACACCTTCTTTTAACCTTTTTTGGTAAAATATGTGTTAATGGGTTGCACTGTCCCTCCCACTAGATCATGCTGACTTGTAACTTTAAGGAAGAGTTCTTCAAAGTCCCTAAAAAATTATTCTGTTTATCAAAACATAAAGTCTCCAACTGGATGTCTAAGGCTTAAAATTCTGCCATTTATTCCTTCTTGCTAAAGTGGTGGATTTTTAAACTGTGGTGTCTGGGCCTTGAGGTTCTGTGAATCTGCCCAGGAAGCCTGTGCAGTTAGAGGAAGCCCGAGTTGTTGTGTTCTTCCATGATTATCTCTTGGGACAAAGAGAAGATAACTGTGGGGGTAAAGGTGGCTCTTCATTCCTGCGTGTCGTGGTCTTTGTGTATCTTTCAAGTAAAGAGGAGCAGGTGCTGTTAATGAGGGTCACAATATCTGGACTATGAACACAGTAGGGAAAGATAGTTATGTATAAAAAATGACTCAGTAAACACTTCCTTATCTAAGTCAAATATGTCCTTCCTGATATTCAATTAAAAAGCAAGTTAGAATATCTGGTACTCATGCAATGGTGACCTTGACTGGGACAGTCCTGTTACCTCCAGGCTTCTCACATTGGCTTCCAGAGGTTTTTATATGCTCCTATCGTTCTCTGTATTTCACTATTGTAAACCTCATAACACTGCACTGTCAAAAGTGGACTTAATTATCTGTTTCCCTCACTTGACTGGGTCAGGAAGATCCCCTAGAGGAGGAAATGGCAACCCACTCCGAGTATTCTTGCTTGGAAAATTCTGTGGACAGAAGAGCCTGGCGGGCTACAGTCCATGGGGTCACAAAAAGTCAGACATGACCGAGTGTGTGCACCACACGCACATACACACACACACATCACTTGACTGCAAGTTTTGAGAGGGTGGGAATCATTTCTGTCTTGCTCATTATTCTATTCCTTGGCTCTGGAACGTTTTTGCACACTAGCTGACATACAATAGTGAAAGTTGCTCTGTCGTGTCCGACTCTTTGTGACCCCATGGACTATACAGTCTATGGAATTCTCCAGGCCAGAATACTGGAGTGGGTAGCCGTTCCATTCTCCAGGGGATCTTCCCAACCCAGGAATCAGACCCGAGTCTCCCACATTGTAGGCGGATCCTTCACCAGCTGAGCCCAGACATACAATAGGTATTAAATAAATATTTATTGAATCAAATTAAATTGCAGTTGCAGTATTTGTATAAATTGGCAAGGTATCTCAGACTCCTTACTCTTTAGCTGATTAAATTGTAGAAAAAGGAATTCCAGAACATTATTCTTTCTATAAATATGGATAATTTGTAAGAAATCTTCTTGTACGTAAATCATATTTTGTCATACATCAACGTTAAAATATTAACCTTGTCCTTCACCTGAGGAGGACTTTCTCAAGTCTACCCCTGAAAAGATAGGACCAAATTTTAGCACATAAATTCAAAAAGTCTGGTCAGTGGGCCAGCAGCATCAACATGTCCTGGGAGCTTGCTACAAATGCACAATGCAGGCCTCATCCTGGAACTTCTGAGTGAGAATCTGCATTTTAACAAGATCCCCTGATGATTTTTATGCACCTTCAGTTTTGAGACACTCAGGTATCTAAGTCTGTATTTAATAATCAGCTGAAGCTACCAAAAAGTTGTGACTTGCACAGGTAAGTGTGGCTGCTACTTTCTCTTAGGAAATGTTTTGTCTTGGGGCTACTTCCATACAAAAATAAATTGATTTTTTTTAACAGATTATCTACATCATTAGGAATCCAAAAGATATAGCTGTTTCATTCTACCACTACTACAGGGATAACCCTAATCTCCCTAGCATTGAAACCTGGCATGAATTTTTTGAGCTGTTCCTAAAAGGAGATGGTAAGTATAACAGTGATTTTTATTCATAATACACAGGGAATATCTTCACTCAAGATGAAAACATTTTCCAAAAGTTCAAGTGAACCCTAGCAGCCTACTTTCAGAAATATTTTTTAATAGATTATTCTTTTGCTTCTTCTATGCAAATTCTTTCTCACTTTGTTTCTTCATAGTTTTTCTTATCACCAAGGGGTGGAACATATTAGCGATAACTTATTAGCTGGTTTTCATGTCTTCAGAAACAGAAATTAATTCTGATCAAACATTATTTTCATATACCCTCAGTCTGTTCCCTGAAGTAATTATTCACTGATTGAAGTACAGTGATTTACAGCTGAAACCTAGACAGGTAGCTTGAAACATGCCTTATATATACCTGCATGGAAAATAAATCATGTCAAACAGTACCCACACATACTCCCAACCCCCCAGATATAACACATGTGAAAGAATTTGACATCTTGACACTTGGAAGAAAGTAATTTATTCTGAAAACACCTCAGTGATACATTACTTGTTGAGCTGCACAGCACATGCTGGGCCTGCCACCATGCCTGACCCTTGGATTTATTCTTTTTTCCCTGACTCAGTGGTGTCTGGAGCACTTAAAAAAAAATTATTTTAAATTCCCAGGGCTTTGATTAAACAAAAATAATATAGTAAGAAGATGAAGAATGCAGAAGAGACTCAATTTAGAAATGGTATATTCCCTGAGGATCTTATCTCTCACTTGGCTTAATTACTGATTTCACTATTTTACTTGCGAATTGTCAAGCTTTTGCTTGTTAATTTAAGAGAGGCCACAGCAAGAGTAACCTTAACATGAGGACATAGAAAACTCACCAGCAACAAGGTTTAATATTTTGTTTTGTGATAATTGCTATGGAAGAACATACTATGCTCACACTGTTTCAACTCCTCTTTATATTCTGTTCCCTATCTATTGGCACAAATTTCAGAAATGACAGGTATAGTAAAGGTCACCTGGTTTAAACACCCACCTGATGTTTGAAGCACCTTTACAACACCCCCATTTACAACACCCCCCAAAACTGTAGAGGCTAAGTTTGAATTTCTTAACCTTGACAAGTTCATACCCCTTACTAGTACTCCAAAGCAACACCTTCAATATTGGTATTGCTAAGATGTTTTTAAAAATCTTCCCATGTGATATAGATTGTGCACATATCGTGTGACACAGACACTTGGTTAGGTACTCTGCAAACACAATCTCATTTCGTCCTCACTAGAAAACATGAAAAGTGAGTGTTACCCTCACTTTACAGGTAAGGAGAATGAAGACTTTGGTAGGCCAAATACCTTTCCCATACATCCATAAATAATAAGGAGGAGAGCTGATACTTAAGTCAAGCGTCAAATCCAAAACTCTTTGCTCTGACCACTGTGTCGTAACTCATCTGGAAAAAAGAAAGAAAAAAACAAAAACTATCCCTCTGATCATTAATTCGTCTTCCACCTGATAGCCCTCTAAATATTTGAAGGTGGTTAGCATGCCTCATTCTGCCTCAATTCCATTTTTGGAATAAGCAGAGTTTAAATACGCAAATTATGTTTGAAAAACAGATCTTGAGTCTGCATGTCTTTAAGAAAAGAAAGCTATGTTCATCTCCAACTTTATAGACTGCGGTTCACCACGTCTGTCACCATTACATGAGTGCTCATTTGGCGACATCGCTATCATTCTGCAGTGGTTATATGTATGTGACTGTGTTTCAGGGATGTTCTTCAGTCACTTTTTGAGGAGAGGGTTATTTCTCTTGCAAAAGACATGATGTAGTAGAAAAAACAAGCTATGGAGACAGTAGAACTGGGATCAATCCTGACTATATTTTATTCCATATGTAACTTTGCACAACTAGCTTAGCTGTTCTGAGGTTCAGACTCCTAACATAGAATAGGATTTTTAAAATTATCTACTTTGTAGAATTATTTAGAAGCTAAAGTTTGTTGTAGACATCTATTCACTTATTCTATTAGACGTAGACATTTAAACACACGAAGATTCACATAGTTTCACATTAGGGTGGAAATGTTACAAGTAGATATTTACCTAGAAAGATTAATTTATAGCTGAGGCATCAAAATACCCTGGACCCAACTCCAAACCATAAATATAAATACACATGATATGAGCAGATAGGATAGTGGAGATATACATAACTACACATTTGTCTAATCATTAAATTTTCTCTTTCAGTTTATAAATACACTTTAAGTTTTCAAATTACATAATAACTATACATTGTGTTCTGGCAATATCCAGACAGATTAATATCTCAATGCAATATTAGTATTTTACTTTTTTCCCCTACAGCCCCTTCTCCAGTTTTATATTAGAACTTTATATTTCCTATGCTACTTCATCTAGGCAAGTTTCATTTTCCACAGTTATCTGTCATCAGAGTGCTTTCTAGAAACTAGTAACCAAGAGCCTCATTATAACAAGATATAAGAGTGGGGTACAAGGTTTGCAGGAAATGTGGGAGGTTTGAAATAGCTGAGGTGAAGAATAAGAGAATGTGTTAATGCAGAACAAATAGTTTTGCTGGGCAAACTTGGGGCCTTTAAGGCTGGAAAAATGAATTTGCAGTGCTATAAACAGAGTTGTGTAAATTTTCCAGCAGAACTCAACAGCAAAGAGAGAAGAAAAGAAGAGGAATTGCTTCATTTAAACACTGGGTGTTTTTTGATGATTGAAATAAACAGTAAGGGGGCAAAAAAGTTGGAGGTATTGGCAAATCAATTGCTGAGGGGATAAATAAAAGCAAGAAAATGAAGGGGAAAAAAAAAAAGTCAGAGTATGGGATTGTAAAAGCTACCCATTAAGGTTTTGCTCTAAAATCAGAATCTTCAGTAACTGTAGGAGAGAGACTGGAGGGTTGATTTCTGACTGAGACAAGGATGGAAAGAGTAGTATATTAAAAACCATGAGTTCCAAAGGATCTTGGATTCTTTAGGAGAGAGAAGTTCTAGAAGTTGGTAGGAAGCAGTGAGGTTTTTGGCTCACTCTCCAGACCCGAAGACACTTGGATTGGTTGAGAAAGAGCAACTTCTATTCGGGAGCATTTTAGAAGAGTAATTTTGGATAGCAGAAGGGCCATCCTGGCATATGTTAAGGCCAGGAAAAGATAGAATAATTCTATATTACTTGAAGAATGTGCAGAAAAACATTTCCCATTAAGGAAGATTTCAAATGTGTTTTGGAAACTGTATTTTCTTTAAAGCCAGAGGTCTACTAATGACCTAGACAATGAGGATTCTGATTAAAATATAAACTAAAACTGTAATTTCCTATACTAGTAACAATGCCACAGGCAGCCAATTTCTTTAGATTCTTTTGGCTGGCTTACATCCTTTTGGAACAAGGTAGAGAATGAATTAATTAGTCAATAGTAGAATAGATGGCTCTCAAATTATGATCAGGCCATTATGCAAAGTTGATTCTTAAATCTATTTGGGGCATGTTGGAATATGCTTCCTACAGAAAAACCATAATGGACAAGGTCAATTACACCTAATCACTGGGTATGATGCTGGGTCTGTGTCCCTTCTCAGCTTCTTGGTAATAGAAGTATAGGCTCTCCTGACGGTATTGGGAGCTTTCACAGCCTCAACAACTCTGTTGTTGTTTAGTCACTAAGTTCTGTCTGACTCTTTGCGACCCCCTGGACTGAAGCCTGCCAGGCTCCTCTGTCCATGGCATTCCCCAGGCAAGAATACTGGAGTGGGTTGCCATTTCCTTCTCCATGGGATCTTACTGACCCAGGGATTGAATCCATGTCTCCTGCATTGGCAGGCAGATTGTTTACCTCTGAACCACCTGGGAAGCCCTAGCAACTCTAGGAGGTGACATTAATCACCAGGGCTGGGCTGTAGCTGCTGGGGAGAGGGGGTGAGGCAGATTGAATCTGTAAGCATAGTTTAAGATTCCAGGGACTTCCTAAGTTTGAGAGAAAAATCAATCTTCCTCCTACATGTGTTTTGTGCCTAGGAAAAGGTTGGCCATTCTTAGAAGATAAACTATTATCACTGATATGGTAATTTGGGTAATTCTAAGATAAAGTATTATGTAAGATAAAGTATTATGTAAGTCACTGAAATAGCAATGAGATTGCTAATAACTGAAGATTTTATCAGGGAAGCTCTTCTTAGCACCATTATTATTACACAGTCTTCAGGGTCCATGGAGTAGAAAATTGGGCTGATACTCTAATGATACCACTGTAGTCTTGGAAATTCTTGTTTTAAAAATAGATTATAGTGTATTTTTTTTCCCTTTGCTTCCTCATGAGCTGAAGCTATGAAAAATTGCAGTTAGCTTAGAGTTTGTTGTACTTCAATTTAATCAGAGATTTAATGTTCTAAATGTATATCACAATGTCTGGCAGACACTAGTAGCTTAATAAATGTTGATTAAATGAATCGCTGCTAAGTCACTTCAGTCGTGTCTGACTCTGTGTGACCCCATAGACGGCAGCCACCAGGCTCCCCCATCCCTGGGATTCTCCAGGCAAGAACACTGGAGTGGGTTGCCATTTCCTTCTCCAATGCATGAAAGTGAAAAGTGAAAGTGAAGTCACTCAGTCATGTCTGACTCTTAGTGACCCCATGGACTGCAGCCTACCAGGCTCCTCCATCCATGGGATTTTCCAGGCAAGAGTACTGGAGTGGGGTGCCATTGCCTTCTCCGATTAAATGAATTAGCAGTCAGCAAATCTTCAGGAAACTGTTAGTAATACAGCTCTTTTAGGATTGAGGCATTGTGCGTGCTTAGTCATTCAGTCATGTCTGACTCTCTGTGACCCCATGGACTATATAGCCCACTAGGATCCTCTGTCCATGGGATTTTTCAGGGAAGAATACTGAAACGGATTGCCATTTCCTCCTCCAGGGAATCTTCCCAACCCAGGGATCAAACCCACATCTCCTGTGTATCCTGCATTGCAGGTAGATTCTTTACCTACTGAGCCATTGGGGAAGCCAAGACTGAGCTAGTATTAAATCTTTGGATGATAAGGAGATGTTGACAAAATTAATCAATACTCTACCTATGAAAAAATGGAAAATTTTACTTAAGTCAACCCAAGGATTAAAACCGAGGAGACAGACTTTCAGAAAGCTCTGAGGACTTCCTCGTTCCACTTGCTCGAGGTCAAAGCACAGTTATATACTGAGACAAGGGATCATATGTCAAATGATGTGTAATAGAAAGTTTACATGGTCCAGATGTACATGTACAAAGTGAGTCTTGAATCATTATGATTTCGTACAAGATTAAGAAGGAACATTGTCTCCTAAGGATGTCTGGTTAATACAGAGGCACAATATCCTCTAAATGGGAGAGAGAAAGCCCAAACAGGCAAACTTTGATGTTTAAAGTTTTCTTGTCTTACCATAAAACATGAGCTTTATTTCACCAATGTCCTGCTTTTGATCATTATTTTTTTATGGCTATTCTCTGAACATGTATCTTTTTCTTTTCTTTGAACTTTTAAACTTTGTATTGCTAAATTTTGTAATATAGCCAATCAATGTTATGATAGTTTGAAGTGAACCGTGAGAGGATTCAGCCATACATATACATGTATCCATTCTCCCCCAAATCCCCTCCTATCCGGGCTGCCACATAACATAGACCAGAGTTCCATGTATTATATGGTAGGTCCTTGCTGGTTATCCATTTTAAACATAGCAGTGTATACAGGACCATCTCAAGTTCCCTAACTATCCCTTCCCCTTGACAACCATAAGTTCATTCTCTGAGTCTGTGAGTCTTGACCATTAATTTTTTGATAGAAAGCATTAGGTGATCAAATATTTGGTCCCTTGATGCCAGGGTAGTTGCTCACCTAGCCTGAGTCCACTGTGTCCCTTGATATCAAATCTTAATAGCCTGATTCTGTTTTTCCTTTTAGGAGGTTGTACTTGTAAGATAAATGGCAAAGGGTAATAGTCAATTCCCAGTTGTCCATAGTACTGAATGCCAATTTTTGCCTTGTGTGTGCATCCATGTGTATGTTCATTACTTTTTAAAGAGCTGTAGATATGAAAAACAGTTACAAGTTGTTTAGATATTATTAACTTCATATGAGTTGATGATAACTTTATAAGTTACACAAACAGTAGTCAAAATTGCCAATAGGAGTAACAATGTCATTAGTAAAGACTGAAGCCAAAACCCTCCTAGACCATACCATTTTCCTAGTATTTTCCTTAGATCAGGAAAAGGATCTTTTATACGGGAAAATTGATTCTTCAGGTGTCATAAGACAAGTTACATTAGAAGACTCATCAGGTTATAAAAACCCAATATTCAGTATTATAGCACATTTCTCTCTGAGAAGGAGTTAGAATATCCAGGACCATTCAATCCTGTAGGGCCACTTTTCTCATCATGGAAACTTCCAAACTGAGCAAGCTAATGGCTTGATTACTATCATTCAGAGCTTGCTGAGTAAATTTCATTAAAGCCTCTATGTGATTAATGATATCTTCCCTTCCAAGTGAAAGAAAGAGTATCACAGCCAAATGGTCATACCATTGGAAAGCTGATCAATGCTTTAATGCCAGCATGCTTGCAGGTGTCAGAAATAGGATCTGCAGTTCTTTCAGGAGAGGAGGGCTGATTGGGTCCCTTCCATTATGACTATCAATGTTCCTTTACCTGACTTTTCCAGTATGCATAATGTCCCAGTTACAGATCATGGGGCATCTGTTCTTCATCTTAAAATGGATTACTGTGATAGTAAGTTTCAGAAACAATCTTTATGGTAATATAGCAAGAAGGAGCCATCTGAGAAGTAAATCTTAGGTAGTAAATACAAAAAACCTAATGACAACAATAGTAGAAATTAATGGCCCATTAAACATGATATTTTTTCTCTCTACTAAAGTAATTACCCTCATTTCTACCAAACATAGCCAAATTAAGACTAAATTATTTGCAAAATAAGTCTATTTTAATAAACTTGGCCTGATTATTTACATAAGTGTAATTGATCATACAAGTCATTTTAAGGTGACTCTGCTAGAACTCTTTATAAAGAATCTCAAATTGAAGCTGTTTTGGAATTGTGAATCCTTTGGGGACTTCTGCATACCAATTAAAATAGGTGCGATATTTTAGGATGGGAGCTCTCTGTGCTAAGCTGTTTCAGTCATATCTGACTTTTTGCAAGCCCATGTACTGCCAGGCTCCTCTGTCCAGGGGATTATCCTAGACTATGGGATTATCCAGGCAAGAATACAGGAGTGGATTGTCATGCTGTCCTCTAGGGGATCTTCCAAACTTTAAAGTAAGTCTTTACAATTCAAAGGACACGATAGGAGCTCTCTAAGTCTTTAAAATTCAGAGGATCCAAGAAATTAGCCCTAACTCTACATTTCCCCCTGCTAACTTAATTTTTAGAAAAGAGAAAGTAAACCTTGCAGGCAGGGATCCAGAAGACTGACTGACATAGTAAAAACTGATGTTCTACAGGCTTTTCCTAGTCGTGCCCACAAAACTCAGTTTTGGAATGACAAAAAGAGCCCCATCTTGATCATTTCAGGGCAGGTTTTCTTTTAATTCACAATTAAATGAACACTTGCAAGCATACATATATTCAGCTGGTATCCCCACAGGTGGGTGTCCATTTGGGACCTATTTGGCCTTGGAGGCACAATTTCCTGCTATCAGCTTGACACCCTAATTTATTTATGATATATGATCTGATCAATTTTCTGAGGACGGTGTGATGGATTGGATGCATGCTGCTTCTGAGTCTAGCTCTCCAAAGTGGGTCAGTTCAACTTTCATATGTGTCTCAGTTTTCTCCTCAATAGTCTAAAATCACCATCTACAAGATGACCCATCTTTTTGTCATGTGTCCCTGGAAGAGTAATATTTACTTAATGGTTGTAGTGGGGTTCCCTTGCTCTTTGGAGCTGAATAATTCTGTCTCTCATTTTACTAGCAAATGGTTTGTTTAAAACATACATCACCACCTTGTTTGTTTTTATTTTTTTCAATTTAAGTCAAATGTAACAAAAACCCAGCCACCTACATTTTCCTTTGAGCTCCCTGCTCAAAGCCCTCTGTGGTCCCTTCCCCCAAAATGCACTGGTATGCCTTAAGATTCCAAGTCTCAGTGAAGTAAAAAACAACTCCAATAACATTTTTAGGATTATCACTTAAAAGCAATGAGATCTGGATAGCAGGAGAATGCACCAGAACATCTGAGCTGTACCAAGAAGCCAGAGGGGCTCAGTGTGTCCACACTGGTACCAAGTACAGGTTCAGGTAGATTCCAGGTACTTTCTGGTGTCCTGCCAGTTACACCATGCATATTGATGAAATGTTGATCAACAGTCAATCTAAGAAGTGGAAATTTTCATTCAAGCCAGCCTGAAGATTATCACTCATGAGACAGTTATTTCAGAAAGCTCTGATGACTATTTTGCCCCTTAGAGGTCAAAGCACAGTTTTGAAACCAAGGATTATGTGTCAAATTAGGTGTTATTGACAGTTGACACGATCCAGATCTACAGGTACAAAGTGAGTGGTGGGTTATGAGCCATCATAACCCCTTACAAGATTAAGGGGGAAAATTGTTTCCTAAGGAGTTGTGACCCTTTATATGTTTAAGAAGGAATGTTACCACCTTAAGGAGGCCAGCTGAATGGAGATGCACAATATATTCTAAAGGGAAGGGAGGAGAGCCGAATGGACAGAGAAAGCAGTGTATGTTAAAATTTTTGTCTTGTCATAAAAACTGAATTTTATCTCATCAGAGGCATGGAAATATGTATATGTAGTATTTTGTCTACTTATTTATTTTAAAATATTCATTTGGTGGCGCTAGTAGTAAAGAATCTTCTTGCCAATGCAGGAGACGCAAGAGATGTGGGTCCTATCCCTGGGTCAGGAAGATCCCCTAGAGTAAGAAATGGCAATCCACTCCAGTATTCTTGCCTGAAATAGTCCATGGACAGCAGGAGCCTGGTGGGCTACAGTCCATGGGGTTACAAAGATTCGAACATGACTGAGCACATAGTCACTTATTTTTAATATTTATTAATTTATTTGGCTGCATCAGGTTTAGCTGAGGCACATGGAATCTTTGTTGTGTCATCGTGCAGGATCTTACATTGCCCCACCCAAACTCTCTACTTGTGGAGTGTGGGTTCAGTAGGAGTGGTGTGCAGGCTTCGTTGCTCCGAGGCATGTGGAATCTTCGTTCCCCAACCAGTGATCAAACGCCTGCTCCCTGCGTTGCAAGGCATATTCCTAACTACTGAACCACCAGGGAAGTCCCATATGTAGTATTTTAAATGACTATATTTTATGCTTTAGATTGTCAAGCTAGTCAACTTTTCTGTGGTGAGAAGTTGCTCACTGTTTGTTTTCAGTCATCATCACTTAGAGGTTATTTTGCGTGATAATATTTTACTTTCAAGCCTTAGAGATTTTTAAGGCTGTCAATTTAACAAAACAATAAAGAGAGCATATCAATTACAGACAAATCCCTAAGACTGTATTTTTCAGCCTTGAACTGTGAATAGAATTTTCGGAGGAAGTTTGTAAAGTTTTTGCATTAAGAATTTATCCTTATGAAACACATGTCACTTTACAGGAAGAAAATGATAAATTCTCATTATTTCCCCTATTTCTCCCAAGATCCAAAGTATCAGAACACAATTCTTGGGAAAAAATGTATCTTTCTAGTTCTGCTGTCACTTCTGATGATAAAAGAATATTTACTAGAAATAAGAAAAAAACCCACAGCTTAATTAAAAGAGGTGACCACCCAGCTTCATTTCACAATAGTGTATTTATTAATAGTTAAAATGGTGAAACTGAGCTCTCTGAAGGAAACTCTTTCACTCCAGAGTCTAGTATGTGTGTACCTTATATTGACTACTTCACCGAAGTGGGAAGAACCCAGGGATGCAAAGTTATAATGTGTAATGAAAGCTTTTTATTAAATGTGTTATTTAATATTAACACAACAACTTACTTTTCTTCTAGTTGTATATGGATCCTGGTTTGATCATGTTTTAAGCTGGGAAGAACACAAAAATGCTAAGAACATTTTAATTATATCCTATGAAGAGATGAAGAAAGTAAGCCTTTTCTGCCATTTCAACAATGAAAATTTAAGTAAAATTAAAACAGGAAATCAATCAATGAACCCCATTTTCAGATTTCAAAGAATGAATTTGATATTTTGATGAGTTATGCTTTGTGTATATTTATTTATTTGCTGTTTGCTCAGGATCCTTCTAAAAACATAAAGAAAATAGCTACTTTCCTCGGTTTAAACATGACCGACAGTGAGATTAATCAGATTGTTTGGAAAACATCATTCACTGAAATGAAAAATAACACAGCCAAAGAAAACTGTGATCCAAATCACACCATCTGCGCCCTCACTTCTAACAGGAACCTGGTATTTAGGAAAGGTAAGTCAGAGATGAGATGCTTTGCCTGGATTTATATTTGGAAGTAGTTACATTTTAATGTCTCGTTTCACCTTTGTTCACCCCATACCTTGCACAGCAGATTGTGCCTTGTTATCCCTCAGTAAAGGTTTATCAAGTAAAATTCTTGAGTTACATTCTTTCCAGATGTTGAGATTCCCAGGCCCAGTTAGGAACCAACTGAGAGATAGATGCAGGTGTCAAACAGATGGAAGTGATAAAGTAACTTGAAGAATGTGCTTCAGGTCTGCCTAGTGTGACTGCTCATAATGGATCCTGAATTTTACAAACATGCTCACTTAGTCATAGCCACTCCAATGTAGTCTTGACCCCTGCTGGCACAGGACACTCAGAGTGTGGTACAGAGCAGTACCTGACACATGATTTCTCTAGGAGAGAAAAAAGAGCTGATGGATGTGACCAGGGCATTTTTCCAACCTCACCAATCAATCAACTTGCCCTGCAGAAGTAAGGAAGAGGTGGAGAGAAAAGCTGGGATCGTTATCTGGGGATATTCCTCTGCCTGGAAGCACAGAGGGCACATGTGCTCAGTCGTGTCTGATTCTTGTTGACCCCATGGACTGGAGCCCACTACGCTCCTTTGTCCATGGAATTTTGCATCAAGAATTCTGGAGTGGGTTGCCATTTTCTGCTCCAGGGGATCTTCTTGACCCAGGGGTCGAACCCTCATCTCTTATGTATCCTGCATTGGTAGGTAGATTCTTTACCACTGAGCCACCTGGGAAGCCAGAAACACAGAGAGAAGGAAATAAACCTCCACAAATTCCTAACATTTTACTTAGAAACAGTTTGGGTACACCTGGATATAGAATTATTTTGAAATCCTTGTGTATTTTAATCCAGATCTGGGAGGAAAATGTTTTAACATTTTTCATATTTTTCATAACTTACAAAAACAAAATTCTTTGCATATATGTACTCAGATTTCTTACTAAAACACACACATTTATTTGTTCTTTGCCTCAACTGCGTATGTTGCTTAGTCACTAAAGTCGTATCTGACTCTTTGCAACCCCATGAACTGTAGCCCACCAGGCTCCTCTGTCCATGGGATTTCCCTGGCACGACTACTGAGTGGGTTGCCATTTCCTTCTCCAGGGTATTATCCTGACCCAGAGATTGAAACTGGGTTTCCTGAACTGCAGGCAAATTCTTTTACCACCAAGCCTATCAGTTCAGTTCAGTTTAGTTCAGTTCAATCCCTCAGCCGTGTCCGACTCTTTGTGACCCCATGAACTGCAGCACGCCAGGGCTCCCTGTCCATCACCAACTCCCGGAGTTCACTCAAACTCTTGTCCATCGAGTCGGTGATGCCATCCAACCATCTCATCCTCTGTCGTCCCCTTCTCCTCCTACCCTCAATCCCTCGACCATCAGAGTCTTTTCCAATGAGTCAACTCTTCGCATGAGGTGGCCAAACTATTGGAGTTTCAGCTTTAGCATCAGTCCTTCCAATGAACACCCAGGACTGATCTCCTTTAGAATGGACAGGTTGGATCTCCTTGCAGTCCAAGGGACTCTCAAGAGTCTTCTCCAACACCACAGTTCAAAAGCATCAATTCTACATTGCTCAGGCTTCTTTATAATCCAACTCTCACATCCATACATGACCACTGGAAAAACCATATCCTTGACTAGACAGACCTTTGTTGGCAAAGTAATGTCTCTGCTTTTTAATATGCTGTCTAGGTTGGTCATAACTTTCCTTCCAAGGAGTAAGCGTCTTTTAATTTCATGGTTGCAATCACCATCTGGAGTGATTTGGGAGCCAAAAAAATAAAGTCTGACACTGTTTCCACTGTTTCCCCATCCATTTCCCATGAAGTGATGGGACCACATGCCATGATCTTAGTTTTCTGAATGTTGAGCTTTAAGCCAACTTTCTCACTCTCCTCTTTAACTGTCATCAAGAGGCTTTTTAGTTCCTCCTCACTTTCTGCCATAAGGGTGGTGTCATCTGCATATCTGAGGTTATTGATATTTCTCCCGGAAATCTTGATTCCAGCTTGTGCTTCTTCCAGCCCAGCATTTCTCATGATGTACTGTGCATATAAGTTAAATAAGCAGGGTGACAATATATAGCCTTGGTGTGTGTACTCCTTTTCCTATTTGGAACCAGTCTGTTCTTCCATGTCCAGTTCTGACTGTTGCTTCCTGACCTACATACAGGTTTCTTAAGAGGCAGGTCAGGTGGTCTGGTATTCCCATCTCTTTCAGAATTTTCCACAGTTTATTGTGATCCACACAGTCAAAGGCTTTGGCGTAGTCATTAAAACAGAAATAGATGTTCTTCTGGAACTCTCTTGCTTTTTCCATGATTCAGCGGATGTTGGCAATTTGATCTCTGGTTCCTCTGCCTTTTCTAAAACCAGCTTGAACATCTGGAAGTTCACAGTTCACGTATTGCTGAAGCCTGGCTTGGAGAATTTTGAGCATTACTTTATTAGTGTGTGAGATGAATGCAATTGTGTGGTACTTTGAGCATTCTTTGGCATTGCCTTTCTTTGGGATTGGAATGAAAACTGACATTTTCCAGTCCTGTGGCCACTGCTGAGTTTTCCAAATTTGCTGGCATATGGAGTGCAGCACTTTCACAGCATCATCTTTTAGGATTTGAAATAGTTCAACTGGAATTCTATCACCTCCACTAGCTTTGTTCGTAGTGATGCTTTCTAAGGCCCACTTGACTTCACATTCCAGGATGTTGGCCAACTCATGTGTTGATAGACCAGATATTGTTTTAACTTTACAGGTTACTTTTGTCCTCTTGGGTCATTCATTTAAAAATTTCCTTAGAGTTTCAAGAATGAGGGCTAGGAGAAAGGAATATTTATTTACCAATATTTGCTAATAAGCTATTTTTGAATGTTTACCAAATGTTTATTAATAAACTATTTTCTAAAATTTTTACCTAATATTTATTAATAAACTATCAGGTTTATTAATTGAATAGGTTTCAAAAATTGAATAAAATACAGACCTGTCATTCAGTAGATCATAATCTAGATAGTAATATAAGGTAATGACAACTATACTAGTAAAATATGAGCAAATGTGAATCTGTATGGATGAAGGAGAGAGCGTGTTTGCCTAGCAAAATAGGTGAAGAGATCAGATCTGAAACTGATAGCATATGCAAGATTTTACTAGGAAAATGCCAGGAGGAAATACATTCTATCAAGAGCCAATAGCAAGAAGAAAACCTCAGAACCACAATGGAATTGGATGGTATCTCCTAGAAGGAGCAGGTAGTGCCATGTGCTAAAGTGGTGGTGGTTGTTCAGTTGCTCAGTGGTGTCCCACTCTTTGTGATCCCGTGCACCTAGACTCCCTTGTCCATCTGCTCCCAGAGTTTGCTCAACTTATGTCCATTGAGTCAGTGATGCCATCCAACCATCTCTTCCTCTGTCATCCCCTCTCCTCCTGCCTCAATCTTTCCCAGCAACAGGGTCTTTTCCAATGAGTTGGCTCTTTGCATCAGGTGGCAAAAGTATTGGAGCTTCAGCTTCAGCATCAGTCCTTCCAATGAAAGTTCAGGGTAGATTTCCTTTAAGATTGACTGGTTTGACCTCCTTGCTGTCCAAAGGACTCTAAAGTGATAGATGATACATAAAGCAGAATGAGAGAGAGAAATATTATGGCCAGAGAGTAAAATCTCTGATGGATACCGTGAGGTCTGTTTGCTGTTTTAAGAATGGACCTGACATAGTCAGACCTGTTTGCTAGAAAATTAATAGAACCAGAGTTGAAATTGATTAGAATAGAGTGAAAGCAGAAGCAGAAAGTGCAATTAAGAGGTTGTTGTAATAGTGCAGGTAAGAAACATCGAGGGTCACAATTTGGATAGTGGCAGTGAGCCACTGATGGGTGCTGCTCAGCTGAGAAGTCAGTTTAGGAGCCATCACCAGACTGTGGAATTAGGTAAAATTGTTCAGGGTGAGTGGGAGGAACTAGTGAAGAAAGGGTAGATGTGGGAAATCCTAAGAACCCTGACATCAACAGCCCAAGACAAGCCAAGAAAAGAGATCTGCCAGAATTAGTAGAAAGAAAAACCAGGGTCAAACATGACCGTTTGTTTAGCATTTGTGAATTCTGAGAATGCAGTTTCTATAGCAGTGGAGATGAAAACGACATTGAGGTGGAGGTTAAAGAGATAAGAGATTAAACAAGAGGAGCAGAAGCGAAAGACCACTCTTAAGAAGCGGAAGAATGGAGGACAGTATTGGAAAGATATCAAAGCAGGGTGGGGAGAAGGGTTAGAAGGAGAGGAAGAGATGATAAAGGGAAGACAGAACATAGAAAGGGATGCATGAAGAAAAGAGTAGAGAGAAACAGGAAGGCACTCGGAGGGTCCATGGTAGAGAATGCTGAAAAATGAGGAAGTTCTGATCCTTAGTCCAGTACTTCTGTTGACGTCTTTTATCTTTGCCCTTTGAGATCTGATTAGCAATACTCAGTATAAATATTGCTAATCATAAGACATGGCTTATCCTGCAACCTTGAGAAATTTTACTCCAATGAGTTAATCTCTGACTTGCCAACTAGTGACCCTAGCAAATATCAGCAGGTGAAACCATATCAACATACCTGTAACTAGCAACAGTAATTCTAACACCTTTAAATTCTCCCTAAAAGTCGTTTCCTTGTTTTATATATATATATATATATATATATATATATATATAATAGGTAACAGTGGACACAGCCTCTCTGAGACTAGTCCTCCTCAGGGCCAATTAGTAAATTAGGATTATATGAGGAATTATACACAAGGATGGGTCAATAGAGACCACTCACTTCATTTCTTGAATGGCTGGATGGAGTGGGAGTGAGTAGGGAATCCATCCTTTAAAAATAATCATTTCAACCAAATGACTAAAGTTATTGATTCAGACTCCATGGTGAACAGAGCCATTCCTTACTTTTCAGAGGGGAATTTGTGTCTGCAGTTGTCTTTGAAGTCAGAAATGGAGCTGATATTCTAGAAAATTACTATGGTGGCCACAGCGATAAGGTGATAAGGAAGGGTGCAGCATAGTTCATATAAGTGTCAGAAGTCCAAAGGCCCATACAAACTAAAACTTAGGGGGAATATCACAGGAGGATAGAAATATATATGGACAGGATGCATGTTGCAATATTGCTTATAACAATGAAAACCTTGGATGCACTTAAATGGCACTTAATATATAATTTAAATCTATTAAGTTACATTCATGTTTATGATGGAGTCACCAAAACTAGAAATGCTAGATGAAGAATAGCCACTGTTTACTGAGCACTTATTCTATGCCAGGAACGTTATTTGATTTATCTAAAACTTGGCAACAGATTTTTAGGATGCTGTTCATGTGATTTTATTGAGACACCAGGCATCTGAATAACTTATCCAATATCACACCACTAGTAGTTGGCAGAGTCAAGATTAGAACCCAGATGGTATTATTCTACTCAGGGTAACTTTCATTGTAGGTGTACAAATAGTAATACTGGAAGATGGTCAAAGTAGAATGAGAAAAGTAGGTTATAATTGTATGATTTTAAATGCAGTTTATACGCTTATATATGTTTGCAAAGAAAAGCATCTAGAAGAATGCATGCTAACCAATTTATCAGCCATGTGAGTTGGGTGTATTTTCTTGATTTTTATCTTCTTTTGCTTATAGGTATGTATTTTCTGAAACCTATATATTATTCTTTAAATATTTTTATTTAAAAAGTAGAAGAAAGAGTAAAAGAATAAGTCAGAAACCAAGCACACAGAAGTCAGGTCAAATGTAAAAAGAAAGACAATAATGGTTCAGGTGAATTAATATAAGAAGCCAGAAAGGAGAGCCAAGAAGGATGAAAGAATATTACGTAAATTGATAGCATTAACACTGCTCTCCTAAGGGCCAGGCACCTTGATCTTATGAAGTTGACTTTGTGCCCCAACTGATGATGTATTTCAGAAGCAATACCATTTCCTGACTCTGGGATCTCCTATCTCTGATATGACTCTCTTTCCTTTTTCTTCTCCCTCAAACAGAAGAGTTCCACTTTACTTTTTTTTTTTTTTTTTTTTGGCATTATTTTATTTTTCTTTTCCTTTTTTTTAAATTTTATTTTATTTTTAAACTTTACAATATTGTATTGGTTTTGCCACATAAACTCAATCTTCTGAACCAGGAATCAACAACACCCAAAATTTCTTAGGTTGTTACCTGTTTCTTTGCTGTAGGTGACATTGTCTGACATTCAGTCAAGCCATGGGTTTTGAACACCCACCATGTGGTCAGCACCTGACTCAGTACTAACAATGCATTACTGTCCCTAACTTGACAGAGTGTATAAACTAGTTGGAGAGAAAAGATTATAGAGAATAATATAAGACAGTCAATGTACATGCATGCTAAGTCGCTTCAGCTGTGTTTGACTCTGTGCGGCCTTATGGACTGTAGCCTGCCAGGCTCCTCCATCCATGGGATTCTCCAGGCAAGAATACTGGAGTAGGTTGCCATGCCCTCCTCCAGGGGATCTTCCCAATCCAGGGATCAAACCCATGTCTCTTATCTCACTGCATTGGCAGGCAGGTTCTTTACCAATAGCACCACCTGGGAAGCCCAAGACAGTCTGTAATGAAGGGATACAATGATGTATTTTGAGCTCCAGGGCACCTAGACTAGACCCCAGGGATGAAGCCTGGGGCCAAAGTGACAAAGGACCGTGATCCACCAGGTCAAGGATTGAGGTTTGGTGTAGTGTGTGTGATGGAGGTGAGAAGGGCAGTCTTATGGGGTTGATGCAGTGGCCAAGGCTTTAAGGGTGACTCCAACAATCAGGAGAGGCCAAAAGACCATGTGACCTGTATGTCTTATTTCGATTTCAGGACACCTTATATTGAAAGTAAGGGTGTCATACAAGTAACTTGGTATTTGTGTTTTTAACTCTCTGTAACCAATTTTGTAAAAGAAAATTTCCTAAAATGAGACCAGTGAACCACCCCTATAGTATGTTATCAGCCCTGTTAGGACTGCAGAGGAGGTAGAAAAATAAATGAAGCAACATTGTGTCCACTTTGCTTTCTGTTTGTATTAAATTTAGGTGAAATCCTTCTTTGCCTGCTACAGTAAAACCTAGGGTATTTATATATTTTTACTTTCCTTTCCAAGAAATAACTTTTCAAGCTATACAAATTAATATGCAATTACTGAAGAAATTAGAAACAACAGATAAGCAAGTGAACAATAGTTCCCCACCATCTTAGCAGCAAGAGATAAAATTATTCACATTTTCTTATAAATCTGACAGCTTCCTTTTGTACATACTATACATTTAAATTGGTTCTTGTCTGATTTCTTTCTGATTTTTTTCAGGGGCAGTGGGTGATTGGATAAACTACTTCACTTCAAAGCAGAAGCGAGTATTTGATGAACTATTCACAGAGAAAATGAAGCATAGTGAACTAGCAAAACACTTTGGAGATTACTCTTAATATAAATGGGAAATGAAACCAATTTCCATTTTATGCAAGGCAGTGCTTGGGGAATACATAAATATTTTTCACCAGTGTGGAAAGCAGATATTTCTTGCAGTGAAAAACAGACACCTTATGAAAAAGTGTCATGTGTGAGAGACAATTATTAGCCTATTTGGGGATAGATAATTACTAATAAAAGGAAGTATACAATTTTTGCATGGCTGAATTATATGTCTGCTTTCAGGATATTCATAAGACAAGGAAATTACTTTTACTTATAGATAGAATATTACTGTGGGTGTTCTATAAGCTGCATTAATGTACAGCAAAAGAGGTGTGGGGTTAACCAAAATAACAAATGTCTGAGAGGAAATTATTTTCTGCCTATTTAGACCATCGTGACCTCTAGACAAACATTTTTTATTTCAACATTCCCCAGTGTCTATGTAAAAATATTCTCCAGTGTCATACAATGACAGACATCATTTTATTAAGGAGAGAACTCTTAATAGATTATATTAAATGATAGTCTGGTATATTAGTGAGGATGAAGAATGAAAAAATATTCTTCAGCTTTAAATTCACACTGGCTTGACATTCCAGTATTTTCTTTATCTTTAATAAAGTCAAATTACAAAATGTCTTACTTTTCAGTTTTGAATAGTATGTTTCCTTGAATTATTTATGATTTTTTACAGTATTTTGAATATGTAGGCTTTCTCCCAGAAGCATTTCTAGCATTAGCACAATCTCCATAATTTTCTTCTGTAATGAATATTATTCTGTAGCTTTAGCCTAGAGGACATTGTAATGAAATTTCAGTGAACTTATTTTAGGATTATTACCTAAATGACAAAAGACAAGTTTTGAATATCTATGGTACATCGTTTACACCTTGGCCATATTATCTAATTCAAGGCTAAATGGAAAATCAAAACTGTGTACTGTATATGACTCTCAGCTATAAATGGAAAGCCATGGATTGAGTTAGTTAATTCAGCCAAACACTTTGATTCTGTATCTCAATGTATTGTTAATCATTTTTAGTAACTTTTGGAGTCTTTTGTGGCAAGTTTATCACAATTCAGTAACCATTAGATTTTGATCAGTCTTCTCTATAGACATATTTGTTATGAATAAAATGTTTTCTTTTGGACTTTATGCAAAAAGCATTTTTGCATAATTTTTTTTTTCAAAATTAAACACTCACAGAAATCTACTTCAACACTTCCCTTTCCTGAATAAATAAGGTTAGTGAATGAGGAAGGCAATCAGGTATGATTTTGGCCAAGTCCTTATCTTCAT
Organism: Bos mutus; assembly: GCF_027580195.1. NCBI lineage: Eukaryota > Metazoa > Chordata > Mammalia > Artiodactyla > Bovidae > Bos > Bos mutus. The sequence goes on along the minus strand of NC_091621.1, from coordinate 86,710,486 downwards.
GTTGGAACTAAATTCATACTTCACTTTCCCTGATGTGAATGTACAGAGAATGACTAAGTCATCGGAGTAAGGCAAAGAAAATCTAATGAGACTGGCAGGAGGAGAAGACAGTGACTGTGGTCTTCAAGGCACCAAATTCCATGAGGCTGTATCATCTTCTCATGGTGAGATGATCACTGAGGGGCTTCCCTGGAGGTCCAATGAGTAAGACTTCTCCTTCCAGCGCAGAAGGTGCAGGGTCGATCCCTAGTCAGGAAGCTAAGATCCCATATGCCTTGTAGCCAAAAAAACGAAAACGTAAAACAGAAGCAGCTTTGCAACAAATTCAATAAAGACTTTAAAAAATGGTCCTTGCCAAAAAAGACCATCATTGAGATGGAAAGAACTGAAATAGGACTTTATTTGATATGTTTGGGATCATTGTAATCCACTTTTGGTAGGAAATTGTTTAAGATCAATTAGTTAAAGTTATAACCAAGAGCCTTGATTCATTCATCACTATCAGTCAGGTAAAAAATGTTTTGGGAGCATATTCTATGTTCCAGGCCTTATTGTAGACTCTAGGGACACATGGTGAACTTGAAAAAGCTCTCAAGATGCCTACATTCTAAATATATAATTAAAAAAAAAAACATTTGAGATATGCCATGTACCAATATGTTCTCTAAAGGAGATAAAATAAGGCAAGGTAGCAAAGAGTGACTGCAGAGAGGCCTTAGCTGCGTGTTGAGTTGAGACCCTGAGGAGGCAGTGTAGGAGATTCAATGTGAGTGATGAGTGGGGCTCCCTGGGCTTGGAGGCATGGCAGGGAATTTGTATTTTGTGCTAGATGGGGGATTTCCCATAGAGGAGTGAAACATCCTGATGGATCCTTTCACAAGATCAATCTGATGACTAGATGGAGGATGGACCTCGGGTCAAGGTAAGAGACAGGTACAAATGCCTAGTACAGGAGTGTAGGTCAGGGAAGAGGGACTCATGGATAATGTAGCAGTGGGAATGGTGAGAAATGGTCAATTTTAAGATATAACATGGATATTGAAATAGCTCACCTGTTATAGAAATGAAAGACAGAAAGGAATAGAAGATGAAGCCTAGATTTTTAGCTAACCAGCTGAGTATCTGAGAAACTTTTTATTTAGATGAAGGTTTGGTAGCAGCATGATTTTGGTGGTGGCAATTGGGGGAGCTAAGGATCAAGACCTCTGCTTGGACCATGCTGTTGGAAATGTCTATTAGATACCAGGTAACTGGTAGGATAAGGTATGAAATTAAAAGATGCTTGCTCCTTGGAAGAAAAGCTATGACAAACCTAGACAGTTTATTAAAAAGCAGAGACATTACTTTGTTGACAAAGGTCTGTCTAGTCAAAGCGATGGTCTTTCCAGTAGTTATGTATGGATGTGAGTGTTGGACCATCAAGAAAGCTGAGCACCAAAGAATTGATGCTTTTGAACTGTGGTGTTGGAGAAGACTCCTGAGAGTCCCTTGGACTGCAAGGAGATCAAACCAGTCCATCCTAAAGGAAATTAGTCCTGAATATTCATTGGAGGGACTGATGCTGAAGCTGAAATTCCAGTCCTTTGGACACCTGATGTGAAGAACTGACTCATTAGAAAAGACCCTGATGCTGAGAAAGATTGAAGGCAGGGGGAGAAGGGGAAAACAGAAGATGAGATGGTTGGATGGCATCACCAACTTGATGGACATGAGTTTGAGCAAGCTCCGGGAGATTGTGAAGGACAGGGAAACCTGGCATGTTGCAATCCATGGGGTCTCAATGAGTTGGACATGATTGAGCAGCAACAATAAAGAAAATCTCTCTAATGATTGTGGTACTGTTCCCAGGGTCCAATAGGGTGATTTAAGAAGGTGGGGAAAAATCCCACCGTCCAGATTTGTGTGGGAGATACAAAGGAAAATGCCTATCCTGTGACCGCACTTTCAATTTCAAATACATCATTTAAGTGAATGTGAAAAAAAAAAAACAAAACCCAAACCCTGGTCCTGCTGAACGTGTGCTAGTGGAGCAGACAAGTGAGCTGAGCTTTTTTTCCCCTATGTCCCTCCTCCTCTTCTGCTGCTCCCTCAAAATACTTTGTGAAAGGCTATATTTGACAAAACTGTAAAATAAAAGCATTGCCCAAAAAAAAAAGGTGCAGAGGCATGAAAGGTTGGGCCCATTTAGAAGATTTACCGAGCCTCTTGTAAATGAGCGTCTGCATGGTGATGGCTATTGCTGGAGACGGACTGTAGGCTAATGGCCACTGGTGGTTTCACCACTTCAGAGATAAGTTCTGGATCTCCCCCTGAACTCTGACCCACACCACATTGCTTCTTCACTTCCTTGAACCCGACAAAACAACTTCTATCCATTTCCTCATCCAAATTGCTCCCCACTACTCCCTTATGGATTCCCTTGTCTTTTTTTTTTTTTTAATTTTTTGCTCTTTTTCCTCTATTTCTCTGCTCTACCCTTTCCTCTCTGTAGTTAATACATCGCTGCCAGATCCTAATGATCTTTCTCAGGTTTCATTGGGAAAGACCCTGGGAAAGATGCTGGGATAGACTGAGAGGGCAGGAGGAGAAGGGGGAGACAGAGGATAAGATGGTTGGATGTCATCACCAACTCAATGGACATGAGTTTGAGCAAGCTCCAGGAGATGGTGAAGGACAGGGAGGCCTGGCCTGCTGCAGTCCATGGGGTCGCAAAGGGTCGGACACGACTTAGCGACTGAACAACAACAGGTTCGTTAGGAGGCACTGTCTCATTTCCATGTATTTGTGTCTTAAAGGCCTTTCACCCCATTATTGGTTTAACACCAGCTCTGAGAAACTCTTCTCTGAAATTCCCCTTTCTCTGCCCCATTGTTTTTCCTTTCTTCCTCATTGGCTCTTCAGTGACCCTTTACTTATGTATTGCTTCCCACACTTAATAATTCAGGCTTTGTATTACTAGGTAAATTATATTATAGTTTATAAGGTTCCTGCCAGTTATAGTCCATGGCCTGTCCATTTTTGTATCCTCTACCACACCTAACCTGTGACATCACTCATCATAAAGGTGTAACTAATGGTTGTCAATTGGATTTATGGACCAGTTTAATTTTACATCTTCCGGGAAATTCAGTTACAGTACCATTATCCACTTTGGTCCTATTTTTGTATTCTCCTATTACTCCGTGCTAGCATTAGTCATGGAGAAGGCAATGGCACCCCACTCCAGTACTCTTGCCTGGAAAATCCTATGGATGGAGGAGCCTGGAAGGCTGCAGTCCATAGGGTCGCTGAGGGTCGGACACGACTGAGCGACTTCACTTTGACTTTTCACTTTCATGCATTGGAGAAGGAAATGGCAACCCACTCCAGTGTTCTTGCCTGGAGAATCCCAGGGAGGGGGGAGCCTGGTGGGCTGCCGTCTATGGGGTCACACAGAGTCGGACACGACTGAAGTGACTTAGCAGCAGCAGCAGCATTAGTCAATTTTGTTTATACTTATTTCCTTCAATTATTACTTAAGTATTTCACATTAGGCAAGTCTTTCCTTTTCAATTTTATAGTAGACTTACAAAGAGCTTGTCAAAAGCTTCTTCAGTAACCGATGCAGTGTTGATCTCAGAAATTATTCAGTAAGGGTGGTTTGAATGAATTAATGAATGAATGCTTTAAGGAATGAAAACACATTCCTGTCTATCTACCTGCTCAGCAGTAGGCATGAATGCCTAGAGTCATATTTAATTCTTTGCTTTTCCACCACCTTCCACCTCAAACCAGTCAAAAAATACTATTGATTCTTGCTTTTCAGTCTCTCTTAATCTATTCTGCATGCAATGAAAGACTTTGTCAATCTTCCCTCAACCGTTAAATAAGTAAAGATAAGTTATAAATGATAAGAACAGCTTACCACCTATAGGGTAACTAAATCTCCTGGAGAAGTCTGTGGGGATCCATACAATGTGTGTGTGCTTTTAGCCTTTCCTTGTTTTTTTTTTTTTTTTTTTTTTTTTGCAATTTTTCCTTGTCATGTATAAGACTATAAAACAGAAATACTTTTGTCTTTAGCAGCTCTTTCACACATTAATAAAATATCAATTAAAGTCAAGTAATTTAAAATCAATGTCAAAGAGGAATCCTGTAACCTTTAACTATAATATTCACATTGATTTATTAAAAGAATTCTTGATCCTTTATCTAAATGCACAAAAACAGATCTCGATAGAATTTTCTAAGGAGTTAGCAGAGGAAGAAGTAGGAAATGGCTCAATGGTCACTTTGGATGAAAACCTACATAAAACATCAATAGCTAAGGGGTCTTCAGTCCACCTAATCACCCCTCCCACCACCAGCGGCCAATCTGGAAACTAATTAGAGCCTGCAGGGTTACTTGGCAGTCGTGTCCCACTTGGATAAGGACAGTTCTCTTTATTACCCATCTGAAGTGTGAAGTAATCTCACACTATAACCACTATAACAGGGTTGGGTAAATAAACTTGGGCATTTTTTTTCCAGTTTATTTACAATACAATCATTTAGTAGTTTAAAATCTTCATGACTATTGGTATATAACTGTGAGGGTTTATTAATCTTTAACTGTTGACTGGCTGTATGATCATTATCCCTGGGAAGAAAAGGAGGATCTCAAACTAATTAATAACAGGAGTAGAAATATGAGCCAGTTTATGTCTACAGTATATCATAGTGGGGTTTCCCAGGTGGCACAGGGGTAAAGAACCCACCTGCCAAAGCAGGAGATGCAGGAGACGTGGGTTTGATTCCTTGGTTGGGAAGATCCCCTAGAGAAGGAAATGGCAACTCACTCCAGTATTCTTGTCTGAGAAATTCCATAGACAGAGTAGCCTGGTGGGCTACAGTCCATGGGGTCGCAAAGAGCTGGACATGACTGAGCAACTGAGCACATACATCATAGACTTGGATATATATGTTTCTAAAAGTATGATTCTGCTCAATTCAAATTTTCTATTTATTTCAATGGCTTATATTAATTTACATTATCAAATTTAATAGAAATGAGAAAATATAGGTCTTTGAATGTTCTCAATTATTTAGACTGCACCTTCATTTTGTGGAAGTTTCATAGTCCACCAGGATCTCTGCTAAGGACCCTGATGAGAGGTTCAGGCAGGCACGGAGGGAGAGATCAGAGTGGTCATAACCAGCCTTTTTAAGAAAAGAGGGCATAATTCTAAGTAATTGGCTCAAAGGAAATTTCAGTTAAAAGAAATGTGAACAACTAAATCTAGCCAGGTAGTAGACAGCTGAGTTAAAAAAAAAATGACACAGAGAAGTTTATTCACTCCTGACAAATATTTTAAAGCCATCTGGTAAACACACGAATTAATACTGTTGATGTTACATTTGATCCAAAAGTCAGTTCAAGCCAGTCTGATCAATGTCTTGTTTCATTCTTCTTTTTCTTAAATGGTAAAGGTCAACTGTATCCTGTTTTGTGAGATTTCAGCTTCTGTTTCATAACTAAGGTTATAAGGCTTCTGCAGGCAATAATAGGTAAAGTACCATTTCTGCCCTGATGGTCACAAAGCTGATGTAGGAAATCCCTGAGCCTTCTATAGAGGGCAAATAAAATCAAGGACCAAGGGGGATGAGCTGCAGTGACAGGACTTGTCACAGTGCTCTTTCTATGATGCCAATCAAACCAAAGGGCCCAGGGTCACAGGAAGGACAGCTGACAAGCTCACTGGCCAGGCCTTGTTTGATACCTAGACTGTTAAGCTCCTGGCTTCAGTCAGAAGTGCTGGCTCTCTCTTTCTCTCTCTCTCTCTCTGTCTCCCTCTCTTAAATTCCAGAATAATTGCTTTACAATATTGTGTTGATTTCTGTTGTGCGCATTTAGTTGCTCAGTCTTTTCTGACTCTTTGTGACCCCACAGACTGTAGCTTATCTGGCTCCTCTCTCCAAGGGATTCTCCAGGCAAGAATACTTGAGTGGATTGCCAGGACCTCCTCCAGGGGATTTTCCTGATCCAGGGATCAAACCCACATCTCCTGTGTCTCCTGCATTGCAGGTGAATTCTTTATCCGCTAAGCCACCTGGGAAGCCCACCTGGGAAGTTGGTTTCTGCTGTACAACAACACAAATCAGCCATAAGAATATATATATATATATATATATATATATATACACACACACATATACATACTGCTGCTAAGTCGCTTCAGTCGTGTCCGACTCTGTGCGACCCCATAGACGGCATCCCACCAGGCTCCCCCGTCCCTGGGATTCTCCAGGCAAGAACACTGGAGTGGGTTGCCATTTCCTTCTCCAATGCATGAAAGTGAAAAGTGAAAGTGAAGTCACTCAGTCATGTCTGACTCTTAGTGACCCCATGGACTGCAGCCTTCCAGGCTCCTCCATCCATGGGATTTTCCAGGCAAGAGTACTGGAGTGGGGTGCCATTGCCTTCTCCATATATATATATATATATCCCCTCCCTATTGAGCCTCCCTCCCACCCCTCTATCCCACCCCTCTAGGTTGTCACAGAGAGCTGGGTGGGGCTCCCTGTGTTATACAGCAGCTTCCCACTAGTTATCTGCTTTACAGATGATAGTGTATATATGTCAGTGCTACTCTCTCAATTCATCTCACCCTCTCCTTCCCACATTGTGTCCACCAGTCCGTTGGGTAGGAATAGAGATGCAGATGTAGAGGTGTTGGCTCTTAAAGTTTGGCCCAGGCCTGGGTCCCTGCTCTGAAATGAGAAATCTGAAATTCAAAGAAAGACAACTTGGGCAATGGTATATATTTCTATAAAATGAGGAGACAAAAAGGCCCCTCAAGTCCCATGTAACTCAGCATCTTTCTCACGCCCTAAACCATCCTCCTCAGGGTCTCTCTCTTCCCACCTTCTCCCCTAAGGAGTGCAAGGATGAGACATGTGGGTGCCAGGTGTGGATAGAGGATGGAAAAAGCAGGACAGAACTGTGTTGTCATTTCCCCAGCCACATCCGGTCATGTCTTTACTCCTACTGCAGTCTGTGTTGCTTTCTTCCTGCCACTACTTCTGGCTCTCTTATTTTTACAGGTGATGGAAGAAGGATCGAGAATCCCTTAGAATGGATTCCAGGTGCTGTTCTAGAAAGTACTGGTGAATAAGCCAGAAGATATTGCTTCTTCAGTGCTTATGGCCAGAAATGGAGGGTGGTGATTAAAAAGCCCAGTGGCAGAGCTCTGCAGGCCTGAATCTCTGTGTGTGAGATCAGGAATGGGGTCCTTAAAGGGGCCCGGTAGACTGTCTGGGCTTCCTAGGTGGTGCAGGGGTAAAGAACCTACCTGCCAATGTAGGAGACGCAAGAGACACAGGTTCTATCCCTGGGTTCGGAAGATCCCGTAGAGAAGGGAACAGCTACCCACTCCAGTATTCTTGCCTGGAGAATTCCACGGACAGAGGAACCTGGCAGGCTACAGTCCATGCCACAGTCCATATGGTTGCAAAGAGTCGGACATGACTGAGCGATTTTCACTAAAAAAAAAAAAAGATTATAAACAACTTTGATGAAGGTGTTAAGGTACCATGACATTTTGAAAACACTGTCTAGGCCTTCATCAAAGATTTAATATGCTACCCTCGGGGATGCTCTCTGTCTTGAATTCTGGTTCCGCCAGCTCCTGTATGATCTTGGGTACTTTAACCTCTCAGTGTCTCAGCTTCTCCGTCTGTAAAATGGAGGAAATAAAAGTACTTACTTTATGGAAGTTGTGAGAATTAGACAGAGAGAGGTCATTTTTATCTTGGGAATCTCTATAGTTGGTTCTAGGCCTTTAAAAAGGCAATAATTCAACTGTTTTTGTGTTCCCTTCAGCCTTAGCCTTCCCATTCCATTTGCCAAGTCTTCCCAAGTGGCATTAGTGATAAAGAACCCACCTGCTAATGTGGGAGACATAAGATATGTGGGTTCAATCCCCAAGTTAGGAAGATCCCCTGGTGAAGGAAATGGCAACCCCCTCTAGTATTTCTTGCCTGGAGAATCCCATGAACAGCAGAACCTGGTGGCTTAAGGTCTGTAGGGTCACAAAGAGTCAGACATGACTGAAGTGACTTAGCACAAGATTTTCCAGTCATGATTAGAAGAAACTTCCTCTCCATATGATCTGCTATGAAGAAAAACTAAATGTCCTAAAATTGTATTTTACAAAGAATTTCCTCTAGTGGATATTAATGCTCAACATATGACATTTGAACAATGAAAATACATGATTAAATCTCTAATAAAATTAATAATCATGAGATTTAATAATCTCATTAGATTTAACATTAATTAATTTCTTATTAATTAAGAAAGTTCCAGAAAAACATATACTTCTGCTTTATTGACTATGCCAAAGCCTTTGACCGTGTGGACCACAACAAACTCTGGAAAATCCTGAAAAATTCTGAAAGAGATGGGAATACCAGACCACCTGACCTGCCTCTTGAGAAATCTGTTTGCAGGTCAGGAAGCAACAGTTAGAACTGGACATGGAACAACAGACTGCTTCCAAATTGGGAAAGGAGTACGTCAAGGCTGTATATTGTCACCCTGCTTATTTAACTTATATGCAGGTACATCATGAGAAATGCTGGGCTGGATGAAGCACAAGCTAGAATCAAGATTGCCAGGAGAAATATCAATAACCTCAGATACACAGATGACATCATCCTTATGGCAGAAAGCGAAGGAAAACTAAAGAGCCTCTTGATAAAAGTGAAAGAGGAGAGTGAAAAAGTTGGCTTAAAGTTCAACATTCAGAAAACTAAGATCATGGTATCTGGTCCCACCACTTCATGGCAAATAGATGGGGAACTAGTGGAAACAGTGAGAAACTTTATTTCGGGGGGCTCCAAAGTCACTGCAGCTGATGACTGCAGCCATGAAATTAAAAGACATTTGCTCCTTGGAAGAAAAGTTATGACCACCTAGACAGCATATTAAAAAGCAGAGACATTACTTTGCCAATAAAGGTCTGTCTAGTCAAAACTATGGTTTTTCCAGTAGTCATGAATGGATGTGAGAGTTGGACTATGAAGAAAGCTGAGCACCTAAGAATTGATGCTTTTGAACTGTGGTGTTGGAGAAGACTCTTGAGAGTCCCTTGAACTGCAAGGAGATCTAAGAAGTCCATTGTAAAGGAAATCAGTCCTGAATATTCATTGGAAGGACTGATGCTGAAGCTGAAACTCCAATACTTTGGCCACTTGATGTGAAGAACTGACTCATTGGAAAAGACCCTGATGCTGGGAAAGATTGAAGGCAGGAGGAGAAGGGGACAACAGAGGATGAGATGGTTGGTTGGCATCACTGACTCAATGGACATGAGTCTGAGCAGGCTCTGGGAGTTGGTGATGGACCAGAGAAGCCTGATGTGCTGCAGTCCATGGGGTCTCAAAGAGTCAGACATGACTGAGCGACTGAACTGAACTGAACAAATAATTTATTAGTTACTTCCAGCCAGTTGGTTAATTCTGTCTTTTTAAAATGTAAAACTGTAATGACACCGACTTTATCTTTGAAAAGATAAACAAAATTGATAACCCTTAGCCAGACTGATCAAGAAAAAAGGAGAGAGTGCTCAAGTCAAAAAAATTAGAAATGAAAAAGGAGAAGTTACAATGGACACTACAGAAATAAAAAGGATCATAAGAGACAGTAAGTGCATGCTCAGTTGCTAAGTTATGTCTGACTCTTTTCAACCCCATGGACTGTAGTCTGCCAAGCTCCTCTGTTCATGGGATTCTCCAGGCAAGAATACTGGAGTGTGTTGCCATTTCCTCCTCCAGGAGATCTTCCTGACCCAGGATTGAACCCACATCTCCTGAATTGGCAGGCAGATTATCACTGAGGCCCCTGGGAAGCTCTCATAAGAGAATTACTACAAGCAAATATATACCAATAAAATGGACAATCTGGAAGAAATGGACAAATTCCTAGAAAAGTAAAAGACTGAACCAGGAAAAAATAGAAAATATGAACAGCTGAAATTGAAACTTTGATTTAAAAATCCCATGCAACAAAAGTCCAGGAAGAGTTGGTTTCACAGGTGAATTCTATCAAACATTTAGAGAAGAGTTAACACCTATTCTTCTGAACCTATTCCAAAAAATTTCAGAGGAAGGAGTACTCATTCTATGAAGCTACCATCACCCTGATACAAAAACCAGTCAAAGATACCACAAAAAGAAGACAATTACAGTCCAGTATAAGTGATGAACATTAGCACCCTGAATCCCAAAATACATTAGAAAGATCATACACAATGATCAAGTAGGATCTATCCCAAGGATGCAAGGATATTTTAATATCCACAAATCAATCAGTATGATAACCACATCAACAAACTGAAGGATTAAAAACCATATGATCATTTCAATAAATGCAGAAGAAAGCTTTTGACAAAATTCAACATTCATTTAGGATTAAAAAAGAAACTCTCCAGAAAGTGAACATAAAAGAAAACTACCTTAATCTTAATAAAGGCCACATATGACAAACCTACAGCTAACATGACACTCAACAGTGAAAAGCTGAAAGCATCTCCTTTAAGATCAGGAACAAGGCAAAGATGTCACTCTCATGATTTTTATTCAACATAGTTTTGGAAGTCCTAGCCACAACAATCAGAGAAGAAAAAGAAATAAAAGGAATCCAAGTTGGGAAAAAAAGAACTATCACTATTTGCAGATGACATGATACTACACATAGAAAATCGTAAAGATGCTACCAGAAACCTACTAGAGCTTATTAATGAATCTGATAAAGTTGAAGAATATGAAATTAGCACAGAAAAATTTCTTGCATTTCTATACACTAAAAATGAACCATCATAAAGAGAAATTAAGGAGATGATAATTTATATTTATATATATATATATATATATATATTTTTTTTTTTTTTTTTTAAAGCTAGAACTGTGATGACACCTAGTGGCCAAATGTTGACTAGTGAGTGAAAGTCGCTCGGTCGTGTCCAACTCTGTGACTCCGTGGACTATACAGTCCATGGAATTCTCCAGGCCAGCATACTGGAGTAGGCAGCTTTTCCCTTCTCCAGGGGATCTTCCCAACCCAGGAAGTGAACTGAGGTCTCCTGCATAACAGGCAGATTCTTTTTTTTTTTAATATAAATTTATTTACTTTAATTGGAGGCTAATTACAATATTGCCTTGGTTTTGCCATACATCGACGCGAATCTGCCACAGGTGTACACATGTTCTGCATCCTGAACCCCCTCCCACCTCCTTCCCCATACAATCCCTCTGGGTCATCCCAGTGCACCAGCCCCGAGCATACTGGATCATGCATCGAACCTGGACTGGCGATTCGTTTCACATATTATAATATACATGTTTCAATGCCATTCTCCCAAATCATCCCACCCTCGCTCTCTCCCACAGAGTCCAAAAGACTGTGCTATACATCTGTGTCTCTTATGCTGTCTCGCATATAGGGTTATCATTACCATCTTTCTAAATTCCATAAATATGCATTTGTATACTGTATTGGTGTTTTTCTTTCTGGCTTATTTCACTCTGTATAATAGGCTCCAGTTTCATCCATCTCATTAGAACTGATTCAAATGTATTCTTTTTAATGCTGAGTAATACTCCATTGTGTATATGTACCACAGCTTTCTTATCCATTCGTCTGCTGATGGACATCTAGGTTGCTTCCATGTCCTGGCTATTATAAACAGTGCTGCGATGAACATTGGGGTACACGTGTTTCTTTCAATTCTGATTTCCTTGGTGTGTATGCCCAGCAGTGAGATTGCTGGGTTGTATGGCAGTTCTATTTCTAGTTTTTTAAGGACTCTCCACACTGTTCTCCATAGTGGCTGAACTAGTTTGCATTCCCACCAACAGTGTAAGAGGGTTCCCGTTTCTCCACACCCTCTCCAGCATTTATTGCTTGTAGACTTTTGGATAGCAGCCATTCTGACTGGCATGAAATGGTACCTCATTGTGGTTTTGATTTGCACTTCTCTGATAATGAGTGATGTTGAGCATTTTTTCATGTGTTTGTTAGCCATCTGTACGTCTTCTTTGGAGAAATGTCTATTTAGTTCTTTGGCCCATTTTTTGATTGGGTTGTTTATTTTTCTGGAATTGAGCTGCAGGAGTTGCTTGTATATTTTTGAGATTAGTTGTTTGTCAGTTGCTTCATTTGCTATTATTTTCTCCCATTCTGAAGGCTGTCTTTTCACCTTGCTTATAGTTTCCTTTGTTGTGCAGAAGCTTTTAAGTTTAATTAGGTCCCATCTGTTTATTTTTGCTTTTATTTCCAATATTCTGGGAGGTGGGCCATAGATGATCCTGCTGTGATTTATGTCGGAGAGTGTTTTGCCTATGTTCTCCTCTAGGAGTTTTATAGTTTCTGGTCTTACATTTAGATCTTTAATCCCTTTTGAGTTTATTTTTGTGTATGGTGTTAGAAAGTGTTCTAGTTTCATTTGTTTACAAGTGGTTGACCAGTTTTCCCAGCACCACTTGTTAAAGAAATTGTCTTTAATCCATTGTATATTCTTGCCTCCTTTGTCAAAGATAAGGTGTCCATATGTGCGTGGATTTATCTCTGGGCTTTCTATTTTGTTCAATTGATCTATATTTCTGTCTTTGTGCCAGTACCATACTGTCTTGGTGACTATGGCTTTGTCGTAGAGCCTGAAGTCAGGCAGGTTGATTCCTCCAGTTCCATTCTTCTTTCTCAAGATGGCTTTGGCTATTCGAGGTGTTTTGTATTTCCATACAAATTGTGAAATTATTTGCTCTAGCTCTGTGAAAAATACTGTTGGTAGCTTGATAGGGATTGCGTTGAACCTATAGATTGCTTTGGGTAGTACTCATTTTCACTATATTGATTCTTCTGATCCGTGAACATAGTATATTTTTCCATCTATTAGTGTCCTCTTTGATTTCTTTCACCAGTGTTTTATAGTTTTCTATATATAGGTCTTTTGTTTCTTTAGGTAGATATATTCCTAAGTATTTTATTCTTTTCGTTGCAATGGTGAATGGAATTGTTTCCTTAATTTCTCTTTCTATTTTCTCATTATTAGTGTATAGGAATGCAAGGGATTTCTGTGTGTTGATTTTATATTCTGCAACTTTACTATATTTATTGATTAGCTCTAGTAATTTTCTGGTGGAGTCTTTAGGGTTTTCTATGTAGAGGATCATGTCATCTGCAAACAGTGAGAGTTTTACTTCTTATTTTCCAATTTGGATTCCTTTTATTTCTTTTTCTGCTCTGATTGCTGTGGCCAAAACTTCCAAAACTATGTTGAATAGTAGTGGTAAGAGTGGGCACCCTTGTCTTGTTCCTGACTTTAGGGGAAATGCTTTCAATTTTTCACCATTGAGGATAATGTTTGCTGTGGGTTTGTCATATATAGCTTTTATTATGTTGAGGTATGTTCCTTCTATTCCTGCTTTCTGGAGAGTTTTTATCATAAATGAATGTTGAATTTTGTCAAAGGCTTTCTCTGCATCTATTGAGATAATCATATGGCTTTTATTTTTCAATTTGTTAATGTGGTGTATTACACTGATTGATTTGCAGATATTGAAGAATCCTTGCATCCCCGGGATAAAGCCCACTTGGTCAAAATGTATGATCTTTTTAATGTGTTGTTGGATTCTGATTGCTAGAATTTTGTTAAGGATTTTTGCATCTATGTTCATCAGTGATATTAGCCTGTAGTTTTCTTTTCTTTTCTTTTCTTTTTTTTTGTGGCATCTTTGTCAGGTTTTGGGATTAGGGTGATGGTGGCCTCATAGAATGAGTTTGGAAGTTTACCTTCCTCTGAAATTTTCTGGAAGACTTTGAGTAGAATAGGTGTTAGCTCTTCTCTAAACTTTTGGTAGAATTCAGCTGTGAAGCCGTCTGGACCTGAACTTTGGTTTGCTGGAAGATTTCTGATTACAGTTTCAATTTCCGTGCTTGTTATGGGTCTGTTAAGATTTTCTACTTCTTCCTGGTTCAGTTTTGGAAAGTTGTACTTTTCTAAGAATTTGTCCATTTCTTCCAAGTTGTCCATTTTATTGGCATATAATTGCTGATAGTAATGATCCTTTGTATTTCTGTGTTGTCTGTTGTGATCTCTCCATTTTCATTTATAATTTTATTGATTTGATTTTTCTCCCTTTGTTTCTTGATCAGCCTGGCTAATGGTTTGTCAATTTTATTTATCCTTTCAAAGAACCAGCTTTTGGCTTTGTTGATTTTTGCTATGGTCTCTTTTGTTTCTTTTGCATTTATTTCTGCCCTAATTTTTAAGATTTCTTTCCTTCTATTAACCCTGGGGTTCTTCATTTCTTCCTTTTCTAGTTGCTTTAGATGTAGAGTTAGGTTATTTATTTGACTTTTTTCTTGTTTCTTGAGGTATGCCTGTATCGCTATGAACCTTCCCCTTACCACTGCTTTTACAGTGTCCCACAGGTTTGAGGTTGTTGTGTTTTCATTTTCTTTCATTTCTATGCATATTTTGATTTCTTTTTTGATTTCTTCTGTGATTTGTTGGTTATTCAGCAGTGTGTTGTTCAGCCTCCATATGTTGGAATTTTTAATAGTTTTTCTCCTGTAATTGAGATCTAATCTTACTGCATTGTGGTCAGAAAAGATGCTTGGAATGATTTCAATTTTTTTGAATTTACCAAGGCTAGATTTACGGCCCAGGATGTGACCTATCCTGGAGAAGGTTCCGTGTGCGCTTGAGAAAAAAGTGAAATTCATTGTTTTGCGGTGAAGTGTCCTATAGATATCAATTAGGTCTAACTGATTTATTGTATTATTTAAAGTTTGTGTTTCCTTGTTAATTTCCTGTTTAGTTGATCTATCCATAGGTGTGAGTGGGGTATTAAAGTCTCCCACTATTATTGTGTTATTGTTAATTTCCCCTTTCATACTGGTTAGCATTTGTCTTACATATTGCGGTGCTCCCGTGTTGGGTGCATATATATTTATAATTGTTATATCTTCTTCTTGGATTGATCCTTTGATCATTATGTAGTGTCCTTCTTTGTCTCTTTTCACAGCCTTTGTTTTAAAGTTTATTTTATCTGATATGAATATTGCTACTCCTGCTTTCTTTTGGTCTCTATTTGCATGAAATATCTTTTTCCAGCCCTTCACTTTCAGTCTGTATGTGTCCCTTGTTTCGAGGTGGGTCTCTTGTAGACAACATATATAGGGGTCTTGTTTTTGTATCCATTCAGTCAGTCTTTATCTTTTGGTTGGGGCATTCAACCCATTTACATTTAAGGTAATTATTGATAAGTATGATCCTGTTGTCATTTACTTTATTGTTCTGGTTTTGAGTTTATGCACCATTTCTGTGTTTCCTGTCTAGAGAAGATCCTTTAGCATTTGTTGGAGAGCTGGTTTGGTGGTGCTGAATTGTCTCAGCTTTTGCTTGTCTGTAAAGCTTTTGATTTCGCCTTCATATTTGAATGAGATCCTTGCTGGGTACAGTAATCTGGGCTGTAGGTTATTTTCTTTCATCACTTTAAGTATGTCCTGCCATTCCCTCCTGGCCTATCGAAAGATCAGCTGTTATCCTTATGGGAATCCCCTTGTGTGCTGTTTGTTGTTTTTCCCTTGCTGCTTTTAATATTAGTTCTTTGTGTTTGATCTTTGTTAATTTGATTAATATGTGTCTTGGGGTGTTTTGCCTTGGGTTTATCCTGTTTGGGACTCTCTGGGTTTCTTGGACTTGGGTGATTATTTCCTTCCCCATTTTAGGGAAGTTTTCAACTATTATCTCCTCAAGTATTTTCTCATGGTCTTTCTTTTTGTCTTCTTCTGGGACTCCGATGATTCGAATGTTGGGGCATTTAACATTGTCCCAGAGGTCTCTGAGATTGTCCTCATTTCTTTTAATTCATTATTCTTTTTTCCTCTCTGTTTCATTTATTTCTACCATTCTATCTTCTACCTCACTTATCCTATCTTCTGCCTCCGTTATTCTACTGTTGGTTCCCTCCAGCGTGTTTTTGATCTCATTTATTGCATTATTCACTATATATTGACTCTTTTTTATTTCTTCTAGGTCCTTGTTAAACCTTTCTTGCATCTTCTCAATCCTTGTCTCCAGGCTATTTATCTGTAACTCCATTTTGTTTTCAAGATTTTGGATCATTTTCACTATCATTATTCGGTATTCTTTATCAGGTAGATTCCCTATCTCTTCCTCTTTTGTTTGGTTTGGAGGACATTTATCCTGTTCCTTTACCTTCTGGGTATTCCTCTGCCTCTTCATCTTGTTTATATTGCTGTGTTTGGGGTGGCCTTTCTGTATTCTGGCAGTTTGAGGAGTTCTCTTTATTGTGGAGTTTCCTTGCTGTGGGTGAGGTTGGATGGGTGGCTTGTCAAGGTTTCCTGATTAGGGAAGCTTGTGTCGGTGTTCTGGTGTGTGGAGCTGGATTTCTTCTCTCTGGAGTGCAATGAAGGGTCCAGTAATGAGTTATGAGATGTCAATGAGTTTGGAGTGACTTTGGGCAGCCTGTATATTGAAGCTCAGGGCTATGTTCCTGTGTTGCTGGAGAATTTGCGTGGTATGTCTTGCTCTGGAACTTGTTGGTTATTGGGTGGTGCTTGGTTTCAGTGTAGGTATGGAGGCGTTTGATGAACTCCTATCGATTAATGTCCCCTGGAGTCAGGAGTTCTCTGGTGTTCTCAGGATTTGGACTTAAGCCTCCTGCCTCTGGTTTTGAGTCTTATATTTACAATAGCCTCAAGACTTCTCCATCTATACAGCACCGTTGATAAAACATCTAGGTTAAAGATGAAAAGTTACTCCACAGTGAGGGACACCCAGAGAGGTTCACAGAGTTACATGGAGAAGAGAAGAGACAGGAGGGAGATAGAGGTGACCAGGATGAGACCAAGGGGAATCAAAAGAGGAGAGAGCAAGCTAGCCAGTAATCACTTCCTATGTGCTCTCCACAGTCTGGACCACTCAGAGATGTCCATGGAGTTATACAGAGAAGAGAAGAGGGTGGAAGGAGACAGAGGTGGACAGGAGGATAAAGGGGGGAATCAAAAGGAGAGCACAGATCCAGCCAGTACTCAGTTCCCTAAGTGTTCTCCACAGTCCAGAACACACAAAGAGATTCACAGAGTTGGGTAGAGAAGAGAAGGGGGAGGGAGGAGATAGAGGCGACCTGGTGGAGAAAAAGGAGAGTCCAAAGGGGGAGAGAGTAGTCAAGCCAATAATCTCACTCCCAAGTAAAAATGGGTACTGAAGATGGGGTTCTTAAAGGTACAAAATTGATAACAAATACCACAAAGCAAAGATTAAAAATCTAGAGTAGAGGTTGGATTTTCAAAAATACAATTTTAAAGAAAAAAAAAACAAAGTCACAAAAATTAGAAAATATATATATGTGAAGTTTGCTTTAAAAAATAGGGTCTTATTTTTGGCAAAGTAATAGTAGGTTTTAACAATGAAAATTAAAGGAGTAATAGAGAACTTAAATTTTTAAAAATTTTAATTTAAAAAGTGATAATAGTAAAAATATATCTAGGACTTTCTCTGGTGTTGTTGTGGACAGTGTGGGGTCAGTTCATTTTCAGATAGTTCCTTGATCGGCTTATACTTCTCAAGATCTATAGGCCCCTTCCTATGTGGTCGGTGCTAACTACAGGGTTTTAATCTATTGCACCTGTCACTTCCAAGGCGGTTCCCTCTGTTTTAGCTTCTTCTGTTTGCTGATCTCTTCAGTGTCTAATTTCTGCCCTGACACAAGGGGGCGGTGGTGGACACTTTTTAAGGCTCATTTGTTCAGTCCTGCTGTGGGGAGGGAGGAACGCTGCAAACAAATATCACTGGCGTGTGTGGGGAGTGCTTGCAATGTTTCAGCTGCACTGGGTTTGCCCCTGCTCACGGCGTGTGTGCCCTCCCTATCTACACTGCTTAGGCTCTAGGTTGCTCTGCTGGGAACTGTCTGAGGTCGGTCCTGGGTTCTGTGCACTTCCCAGGTCTAAGCCGCTCAGGTTCAGGTACTTGGGTAGTCCTCAGAGGTGCAGGCTCGGTTGGACCTGTGTTTTGTGCCCTTCCCAGGTCCGAGCAGCTCAGGTGATCAGGTATTTGGCGAGCACGGTCACTGTGACTTATCGCCTCCCCCATCCCTGCCGCTTGGTTTTCTGGGTGTGTAACCGGCGAACCTTCTCAGGCGGATGTTGACCGTCCAGAATCCCAAGAAGTCTTGGTTAGCAACAAAGCCTGCTTGCAGTTTAGTAGATAATGCCTCTCTGGGGCTGCGATTGCCCCTTCCAGCTGGGGCTGCCCTCGCCTGCCTGTCTCCTGTGGGGGATGGGCCGGTCTGCAGCAGGCTAGCTCTGCTCAGTCCTTTGTTCTGTGAGCGGCCCGCGGTGTCTTAGATTAGGGCTTTTCGCAGGGTAGCTATCCCACAGTCTGGTTTGCTATCTCAAGTTAATTCCCTCAGATTGCCCTCAGGGTATTCAGGCCTGGTCCTTATTCTAAGCAATGCAGCCCGCACCTCCCTGCCCAGCCCCCGCTTGCTAGTGGAGGATGCAGGCGTCTGTGCTGCTTCTCCGCTGCGAGTTACTGTTGGGCACTTAATGTGTGGGTTTTAATTATTTATTTATTTTCCCTCCTGGTTATGTTGCCCTCTGTGGTTCCAAGGTTCACCACAGACTCACCAATGAGAGTGTTTCCTGGTGTTTGGAAACTTCTCTCTTTTTTAAGACTCCCTTCCCAGGACAGATCTCTGTCTCTACCTCTTTTGTTTCTTTTTTCATCTTTTATATTTTTTCCTACCTCTTTTCGAAGAAAATGGGCTGCTTTTCTGGGTGCCTAATGTCCTCTGCCGGCATTCAGAAGTTGTTTTGTGGAATTTACTCAGCGTTCAAATGTTCTTTTGATGAATTTGTGGGGGAGAAAGTGGTTGCCTTGTTCTATTCCTCCGCCATCTTAGGACCGCCTACAGGCAGATTCTTTACCAACTGAGCTATCACTGAGATTTTAAAAATATGTACATTTTCCTCAGCATCAGTTCAGTTCAGTCGCTCAGTCGTGTCCGACTCTTTGAGACCCCACGCACTGCAGCACACCAGGCTTCCCTGCCCATCACCAACTCCTGGAGCTTGCTCAAACTCATGTCCATTGAATCGGTGATGCCATCCAACCATCTCATCCTCTGTCGTTCCCTTCTCCTCCCACCTTCAATCATTCCCAGCATCAGGGTCTTTTCCAATGAATCAGTTCTTCACATCAGGTGGCCAAAGTATTGGAGTTTCAGTTTCAGTACCAGTCCTTCCAATGAATATTCAGGACTGATTTCCTTTAGGATGGACTGGTTGGATCTCCTTGCAGTCCAAGGGACTCTCAAGAGTCTTCTCCAACACCACAGTTCAAAAGCATCAATTCTTCAGTGCTCAGCTTTCTTTATGGTCCAACTCTCACATCCATACATGGCCACTGGAAAAACCATAGCCTTGACTAGATGGACCTTTGTTGTCAAAGTAATGTCTCTGCTTTTTAATATGCTGTCTAGGTTGGTCACAACTTTCCTTCCAAGGAGCAAGCATCGTTTAAATTCATGGCTGCAGTCACCATCTGCAGTGTTTTGGAGCCCAAGAAAATAAAGTCTGTCACTGTTTCCATTGTTTTTCCATCTATTTGCCATGAAGTGATAGGACTGGGTTCCACGATCTTAGTTTTTTGAATGTTGAGTTTCCTCAGCATACAAATACTTAATATTGAATCTACTTAGTGTTTATATTTTGGGAGCAATTTAGTAATACAGCATGAAATAATCCTGAATTAAGTATATCATCAATAATATCACTTGTATGTGGAATCTAAAAAAAATGGTACAAATAAACTTATTTATGAAACAGAAATAGAGTCACAGATACAGAAAGCAATCTTATACTTACCAGGGACAAGGGGTATGGGGAAGTATAAATTGGAAGATTGGAATTGACATATACACAGTACTATATATAAAAGAGATCACTAATAAGGACCTACTGTATAGCACAAGGAACTCTATTCAATACTCTGTAATGACCTATATGGGAAAAGAATTTAAAAAAGAGTGGATATATGTTTATGTGTGTCTTTCCCAGTGGCTCCAAAGTAAAGAATCCGTCTGCAATGCAGTAGGTGTGGATTCGATCCCTGGGTCTGGAATATCCCCTGGAGGAGGAAATGGCAACCCCCTCCAGTGTTCTTGCCTGGAAAATCCCATGGACAGAGGAGCCTGGTGGACTACAGTCCACAGGGTTGCAAAGAGTCGAATACTACTGAGTGACTGAACACACACATACGTATATGTATAAATGATTCACTTTACTGTACACCGAAACTAACACAATATTACCAATCAGCTATACTCCTATAGTCGCATATCAAGCACAGATGCTCACACATGGCCAAAAAGAAGACAGCAGGAACTCATGACCTTGTTTGTTGGGCACAGATTCCTAACAGAGTCCAGAGAGTCCAAGAGATAGAAACAAACTAAGGGAGTGGTGGATGGAGACAGGAAAGAGAATCTAGGGAATATGTCTTGCATTTTAATTTCCAAGAACATTTAAGGCAATGCCAAAGAATGCTCAAACTACTGCACAATTGCACTCATCTCACATGCTAGTAAAGTAATGCTCAAAATTCTCCAAGCCAGGCTTCAGCAATACGTGAACCATGAACTTCCTGATGTTCAAGCTGGTTTTAGAAAAGGCAGAGGAACCAGAGATCAAATTGCCAACATCTGCTGAATCATGGAAAAAGCAAGAGAGTTCCAGAAAAACATCTATTTCTGCTTTATTGACTATGCCAAAGCCTTTGACTGTGTGGATCACAATAAACTGTGGAAAATTCTGAAAGAGATGGGAATACCAGACCACCTGACCTGCCTCTTGAGGAATCTGTATGCAGGTCAGGAAGCAACAGTTAGAACTGGACATGGAACAACAGACTGGTTCCAAATAGGAAAAGGAGTACGTCAAGGCTGTATATTGTCACCCTGTTTATTTAACTTATATGCAGAGTACATCATGAGAAACACTGGAATCGAAGAAACACAAGCTGGAATCAAGATTTCCGGGAGAAATATCAATAACCTCAGATATGCAGATGACACCACCCTTATGGCAGAAAGTGAAGAGGAATTAAAAAGCCTCTTGATGAAAGTGAAAGAGGAGAGTGAAAAAGTTGGTTTAAAGCTCAACATTCAGAAAACGAAAATCACGGCATGTGGTCCCATCACTTCATGGGAAATAGATGGGGAAACAGTGGAAACAGTGTCAGACTTTATTTTTGGGGGCTCCAAAATCACTGCAGATGCTGACTGCAGCCATGAAATTAAAAGACACTTACTCCTTGGAAGGAAAGTTATGACCAACCTAGATAGCATATTAAAAAGCAGAGACATTACTTTGCCAACAAAGGTCCATCTAGTCAAGGCTATGGTTTTTCCTGTGGTCGTGTATGGATGTAAGAGTTGGACTATGAAGAAGGCTGAGTGCCAAAGAATTGATGCTTTTGAACTGTGGTGTTGGAGAAGACTCTTGAGAGTCCCTTGGACTGCAAGGAGATCAGCCCTGGGATTTCTTTGGAAGGAATGATGCTAAAGCTGAAAGTCCAGTACTTTGGCCACCTCATGTGAAGAGTTGACTCATTGGAAAAGACTCTGATGCTGGGAGGGACTGGGGCAGGAGGAGAAGGGGACGACAGAGGATGAGATGGCTGGATGGCATCACTGACTCGATGGACGTGAGTCTGAGTGAACTCCAGGAGTTGATGATGGACAGGGAGGCCTGGCGTGCTGCGATTCATGGGGTCACGAAGAGTCGGACCCGACTGAGCAACTGAACTGAACTGAACTGATACTCCTATTCAGGCAAACAAGAGCTGCAGATTATCAAAGATGACATTCCTAACGAAAACTTTTCCACTTGGAGAAAGCAATTTGGGTCAGTATGTAGGAAAGAAACAGAAGACCAGACACCGGAGAGTTGTAACAGGGGTTAGTAAGACTTCACATTGTTGTTGTTGCTGTTGTAGTTCAGTCACTCAGTCGTGTCTGACTCTTTGGGACTCCATGGACTGCAGGACACCAGGCCTCCCTGTGCCTCATTATCTCCTGGAGTTTGCCCAAGTTCTTGTCCATTGAATTCACTCTAGCCCTTTAAATAATTAGGAAATATTTAACAATTCGGGTAACAGAAATCCCTCTATCTAGTTCCCCTCCCAAATTGGTATAGGATTTATCCTTCTGTGTATTTATTCATTTGCTCATTCAGAAAGTATTTCCCAATGTCCCAGTTGAGAACCAGGCTCTGAGAGGGAGAGGAGTGTCCAGGAGGCTTACAGCAAAGTGATCTTGAAAGGATTGGGCAGAGGGAGAAGATGGACTGCTGTGCAGTCTCAACAAAGACTTCCGCTTTCCCCACAGGGAGCTCCGAAGCTAGCATGGCCCATTAGTGTTGTCTCTTGTTGGAGAAAGGAGGGCGGGGGAGAAATTTTATCCTCTGTGTCCATCCAGTCATTGGATGTGGGCTACCCTTTAGAAGAGGTGACCTTGGGTGAAGCAACACTTTTTTAGCTGAAGCAGCACTTAAGAGGGCTGACAGCTGAGGTTCACCTGCTGACAATACTCCCAGCAATAAGTCCTTCATTCTCAAGATGATCTGCTTGGCCCATCTCAACATCCTGTAAATTACCATGCTGATACCATACAATGCCCATAGAACAGATTGACCTTCTGACCTTAAACAAAACTGTTAGTTGCTCAGTCCTGTCTGACTCTTTGTGACCCCATGGACTGTAGCCCACTAGGCTCCTCTGTTCATGGAATTCTCCAGGCAAGAATACTGGAGTGGGTAGCCATTTCCTTCTCCAGGGAATCTTTCTGATCCAGGAATCAAACCCGAGTGTCCTGCATTGTAGGCAGATTCTTTACCATCTGAGCCATCAGGGAAGCCCTGATCACCCAAATAAATACTCAGGGCTATGAAGGAAGAATGAACTTTAAGAGAATAATGGGCACAGGTGGAGTAAGGAGAGGAAGGTTAATTTTGGCTCTGCCGATTTCTGCATCAGAGTAGAAGAGCAGGAAGGATAGAGAGAACTATCACACTTGGACTGGGAAGTGTTCCTGTGGGCAGTTTTGAGTCACTGTAAGTCTTTTTATTTTTGGCTGTGCTGCGTCTTCGTTGTGCAGGCTTTCTCTAGTTGCTGGAAGTGGGGATACTCTGTAGTTGTGGTGCGTGGGCTTCTCATAGTGGTGGCTTCACTTGTTGCAAAGCACAGGCTCTAGGATGCATGGGCTTAGTATCTGCAGCTCATGGGCTCAGCAGCTGTGGCAGATGGGCTTAGTTGCCCCTCAGCATGTGGAATCTTCCTTGACTAGAGATAAAACCTGTGTCCCCTGCATTGGGAGGTGGATTCCTTACCACTGGACCACCAGGGAAGTCCATGGAGTCACTGTAAGTTTTTACAAAGAGAACTGCAAGCGCTAAGTAGACAAACAAGTACAATAGATTGACTTGGGAAGAACTTTGGACATTTCCAAGTCAACACAAGGCTTGACTATTTACTTTTAAAGGTCACCCCCAATTTGATCCTAGATTTCTGGTCTCGTTTCTCACCATTTCCTTCTAGATTCTCTAGGGTCATGTACACAGTGGGCCTCTTCTATTCTTTAAACATGTTAATCCCATTTCTCTCATGTTATCCTTTGACATCTAATAAATTTCCATAGTCTTTATGGCCCAGGACAAATTGTACCTTCACCTGAAAAGCTTTTCCTACTTCAAGATCTTTAAGGACATCTCTTTACCCTTAGTCTTAAAATAAAAATAGAAATCCCTTAATGTAACTTACAAGACCATGTATGATTTAGTTCTCTTTATTTACCACTCCAGACTCATCTTTCATCTCATTCCCCTATATCTATCAATCAGCCTAGGTGGTGAACTGGTTGTCTTATTTATCTTCTTATCTTCAGGGACTACAGCAATATCTTTCATAGGATAAATGCTCCATTGTTGAATTGAAGAAAAGTACATAGTCCTAACAGATTAAGTTACTTTGCTGATAGTTGCTCTCCCTCAAAGAACCACAGAATCTAATGAAGAGTATTTTTTTTCCAAGTTCGTTTTTGTAAAAGAAACTTAAAAGACTTCTGCACTGCAATTCTGTGTCCAGTCATCCAAGAGCCCTAAATACCTACCATATATTTGGCATCTATTTCTCCCATGTGAAACATTTCTTCTCAGTTAAACATCAGTACATTTGCAATTTGGAAAAGCAAGAGAGTTCAAGAAAAACATCTATTTCTGCTTTATTGACTATGCCAAAGCCTTTGACTGTGTGGATCACAGTAAACTGTGGAAAATTCTGGAAGAGTTGGGAATACCAGACCACCTGACCTGACTCTTGAGAAACCTGTATGCAGGTCAGGAAGCAACAGTTAGAACTGGACATGGAACATCAGACTGGTTCCAAATAGGAAAACGAGTACATCAAGACTGTATATTGTCACCCTGCTTATTTAACTTCTATGCAGAGTACATCATGAGAAACGCATGGCTGGATTAAGCACGAGCTGGAATCAAGATTTCTGGGAGAAATATCAATAACCTCAGATATGCAGATGACACCACCCTTATGGCAGAAAGTGAAAAAGGACTAAAGAGCCTCTTGATGAAAGTGAAAGAGGAGAGTGAAAAAGTTGGCTTAAAGCTCAACATTCAGAAAACTAAGATCATGGTATCCGGTCCCTTCACTTCAAGGCAAATAAATGGGGAAACAGTGGAAATAGTAGCTGACTTTATTTTCCTGGGCTCCAAAATCACTGCAGATGGAGATTTCAGCCATGAAATTAAAAGATGCTTACTCCTTGGAAAGAAAGTTATGACCAACCTAGACAGCATATTAGAGAGCAGAAACAGTACTTTGCCAACAAAGGTCCATCTAGTCAGGCTATGGTTTTTCCAGTAGTCATGTATGGATGTGAAAGTTGGACAATAAAGAAAGCTGAGCGCAGAAGAATTGATGCTTTTGAACTGTGGTGTTGGAGAAGACTCTTGAGAGTCCCTGGGACTGCAAGGAGATCCAACCAGTCCATCCTAAATGAGATCAGTCCTAGGTGTTCATTGGAAGGACTGATGTTACAGCTGAAGCTCCAATTCTTTGGCCACCTCATGCGAAGAGGTGACTCATTGGAAAAGACCCTCATACTGGGAAAGATTGAGGGCAGGAGGAGAAGGGGACAACAGAGGATGAGATGGTTGGATGGCATCACCGACTCAATGGACATGGGTTTGGGTGGACTCTGGGAGTTGGTGATGGACAGGGAGGCCTGGCGTGCTGCAGTTTCTGGGATTGCAAAGAGTCAGACACAACTGCACTGAACTGAACATTTGCAATTATAGAATGAGAAGGGCTCATAGAGGTAGTCTATTATATAAGCCCCTCAAATCATAGTCAAATTAATTTCAGAGGGTCAAATGATTTCAAAAATGCCACCTAGCTAGTTAGTAACAAAGTTGAATCTAGAATCCAGAAGTCACAATTGCTAAATCATTTCATCACTCACCATCATCATCATTATCACCATCAATGTTTAGGGGCCCTACATGAACCAGGTCCTTCTGTAAAGATGCTACTAATATGCTGTCTTATTTAATCTTCACAATGTTATGAGGTGATACTATTCTAATGAGGAAGGTAGGGCACAAAGAAATTGACTTAATTGGACAAAATGATCATTTGGGTTTTTCCTAACTTTTTGACTGACCCAATAATTATAATAAAAGCCCTTAAACATATCTCTTTTTCCAGCTTCTTTAATTCCCCAAACCTGAACATATCAGCATAGATAGTGGGCTAAAAATAAAACTTCTTCCATTAGGAAACAGACTCTCTCCTCCTGACTTCTTGATCTGGACTGGGTAGTCAGCAACTTGCCTCATTTTCTCCTGTAGAACTGGGACTGAAGTGATATTGGATGACTTCTAAGGGAGCCCTTGAGAGGTGCTGTGGCTTTCAATTTCACCTTGCTGCTCTGGGATTGCCAGGTTAAGAAGCCTAGGTTAGTCTCTTTGAAGCTGAAAGATTACAAAAAGAGGAAGACCTAGGTAACAGCCATCATGTGAGTAAAACTAGCTTGGATCATTCAGTCATTCTAGCCACCAGGTGGTTGCAACCACAAGAGTGAGCCCAGGAGAGACCAGAGGCACAACCATGCTGTTCTCTGCGCTAGCTGCTGACCCAAAGAACTGTGAGAAATTAAATGGTGGCTGTTTTAAGCAAATACAGTTTGAAGTAGTTCATAATATAGCAATGGACAAGCGGTACAGTATATGATATTATCATTTGATTAGTGTTAGTGTGGCGTTTCTTTTCCATCTCATTACTTTCAGTTTTTCTGAGTCATTATATTTTAAGTGGGGGCTTCCTTGTAGCTCAGTTGGTAAAGAATCTGCCCACGGTGCAGGAGTCCACCTACAATGCAGGAGACCCGGATACAATTCCTGGGTTGGGAAGATACCCTGGAGAAGGAAATGGCAACCCACTCCAGTATTCTTGCCTGGGAAATCCCATGGACAGAGGAGCTTGGAGGGCTATAGTCTATGGGGTCGCAAGTGTTGGACATGGCTTAGCCGCTAAAAACCACATATTTAAACTATGTTTGTGGTAGACAGCATAAAGTTAGGTCTAGTTTTCTTTAATTCAGTCTGAAAGTCTCTGTCTTTTAACTAGCATGTGCGCATGTGTGCTCAGTCATGGCCAACTCTGCAACCCCATGGACTGTAACCTGCCAGGCCCCTTTGTCCATGGGATTCCTAGGCAAGAATACTGGAGTGGGTTGCCATTTTCTCCTCCAGAACTAGTGCGTGGACCACTCATATTTAAAGTGATTATTGATATAGTTGGATTAAAATATATCATCTTTGTAACTGTTCTCTCTTCATTACATTTGTTCATTGTTATCCCACCCATCTTTTTCTGATTTTCATGAGTTTGAGAATTTTGATTGATTCTATTTTATTTCCTCTTGATCTCAGTACTTCAAAAGCACATTTTCAGTTGTTACCCTAGGAGTTATAATATATATTTTAAAATAATCTAAATCCACCTTCAAATAATACTATACTGCTCCACTTTATGAGTATATTCTCAAGTCAGCCTTCCTATCCCTTGTGATAATGCTGTCAGTCATTTAATTTATTCATATGTCATAATCACCCCAGAGAGATTAACCAGACAGAAAATCAATAAGGAAAGAGCAGACCTGAATAATACTGTAGACTAAATGGACCTAACAAAATATAGAATATTCCACCCAAGACCACCAAAATGCACATTCTTCTCAAGCACACATGGAACATTCTCTAGCAGAGATCATATGTTGGGTCACAAAGCAAACCTTAACAAATTTAAGAATGTTGAAATCATGTCAATAGTTTTTTCTGTCCACAGTGGTATAAAACTAGAAGTTAATAGTAGGAGGAAAATGGGAAAAGTCACACATATGTGGAAATTAACACACCCCTGGACATAAAAAATATGTCAAGACAAATGAAAATGGAAACACAACTTACTGAAACTTATGGAACATAGCAAAAGCAGCTCTAAGAGGTAATTTTATAGCGATAAACATATATATTAAGAGAAATATCTCAAACAACCTAATGTCAAAGAATTAGAAAAAGAACAAACTAAGTCCTAAGTTAACAGAAAGAAGGAAATAATAAAGATTAAAACAGAAATAAATGAAACAGAGACTAGAAAGACAGCAGGAAAAATATCAGTGAAACTAAGAGTTGATTTTTTCAAAAATAAGCAAAACTGGAAAACTTTTGACTAACCAAGAAAAAAAGAGAGTACTCAAATAAAATTATAAATGAAAGAGGAGGCATTACAACTGATACCACAAAAATATAAAGGACTGTAAGAAGCTGCTAAGAAAAGTCAGAGTCCAATCAATAGAATAGCCTAGATGTGGATAAATTCCTAGAAACATATATCTTACCAAGATTAGACTCTAAAGCAGCAGCTGGTAAAGAAAGTAGTTCAGCTGCTTCCAGGGAGAAACTGTGAGAAGGCTGTTTTGCCAGCTTCCTCTGCACTGAGTCCTGAGGGAATAGAGTTGGCAAGTGCTCACTTGCCCATTAACAATTTCTTCCCTGTTTGCTAGTCTTTGGGTCTGAGGTATGCAAGCCTGATTGGCTCTCTGAGTTGGGTGTTTTGGGAGCCCATTTCTTGGACGGGACTCTTAAAAGAGGGGGTGCTAAATGTGAAGTCCAAACCTTTCACTCTTCAGGAAGAAGCTGGTATTTGGGAGTTTCCTCTTGGTCGTTCGGTACTGTGATGGAGGTGGAGTTTATAGGGAGAGTGTGTCTCAGTCTTTGTGTCAGCCTCTCCTACCAGTTTCAGCATGTGTATTTTCCCACTTGTCTGATGTTTAGGAATCACTCAGCTAGTTTCTGAATTTCTTTTGAAGAAAATTGCCGTACATCTGTTGTGTCTGTGTGGAGTTCAGCAGTATCTTGTGTTACCATATTGGTTGATTCCATATCTTATGTGATGGGCTTCCCTGGTGGCTCAGTGATAAAGAATCCACCTGCAATGCAGGAGACACTGGAGATGCAGGTTTGATTACTGTGTTGGGAAGATCCCCTGGAGGAGGAAGTGACAACCCACTCCACTATTCTTGCTTGAAAATCCCATAGACAGAAGAACCTGCTGAAGGACAGTCCATGGGGTTGCAAAAAGTTGGACAGGACTGAGCATGCACACGCATATCTATGTGATCCACTTTATAAATGTTAACTTGACAAATTCATAACTCATGTCAACAACCTGTCTGTCAATGATGAATGAAGAAAATGTTGAATATATATGTGTGTGTGTTTGTGTCACTAAGTTGTGTCTGATTCTTTTTCTACCCTATGGGCTGTCCATGGGATTTTCCAAGCAAGAATACTGGAGTGGGTTATAATTCCTTCTCCAAGGGATCTTCCTGACCCAGGAATCAAACCCATGGCTCCTACTGTCTCTCTTACAATGCAGGCAGGTTCTTTACCGCTGAGCCACTGGGAAAGTCCTACATAGATATTTACAGTGGAATATTATTCAGCCATAAGTAGGAAGAAATCCTGCCATTTGCAGCCACATGAGTGAAACTTAAGGGCATTATGCTAAGTGAAATACACTCAAGAGAAAAAGACAAATATCACATGATTTCACCTACATGTGGAGTCTTAAATAAAATAAAACCAACAAAAAAGGATTAATAGTGTATTGATGGTTGCCAGGGGCTAGGGAGTAAGGCAAATAGATGATGTTGGTCAAAGGGTCCAAACTTTCAGTTATAAGATATGTAAATTTCTGGGAACTAATATATAACATGCTGACTGTAGTTAGCAATACTGTATTGTATTGAAATTGTATTGTACTGAAACTTGAAAGTTACTAAAAGAGTAAGTCTTAAATGTTCTTACCACACACACACACACACACATACACACATGGGATGGTAATGTATGAGGTAATGGATGTGTTGACTAACATTATTGTGGTAATCATACAATATATATGTATTTCAAATCATCATGTTGAGTACCTTAAACATACACTATGTTATATGTCAAGTATAGCACAGGTCAAAGCTATGGTTTTTCTGGTAGTCATGTTCAGATGTGAGAGCTGGAGCATAAAGAAGGCTGAGCACTGAAAAATTGATGCTTTTGAACTGTGGTGTTGGGGAAGACTCTTGAGAATCCCTTGGACTTCAAGGACAGCAAACCAGTCCATCCTAAAGGAAATCAGTCCTGAATATTCATTGGAAGGACTGATGCTGTAACTGAAGCTCCAATAATTTGGTCACCTGATGTGAAGGGCCGACTCATTGAAAAATACCCTGATGCTGGAAAAGACTGAGGCAGGAGAAGGGGATAACAGAGGATGAGATGGTTGGATGGCATCATTGACTCAATGGACATGAGTTTGAGCAAGCTCTGGGAGACGGTGGACAGGGAAGCCTAGCGTGCTGCAGTCCACGGGGTCGCAAAGAGTGGGACACAACTGAGTGACTGAACGTCAAGGAAATCTCAATAAAGCTGGAAAATCATAAAACATAATAAAATAAACATGTAATTCAGGTGTATAGAGAAAAATTAAATTGGCTAACATTAGAGAGTTCACCCATTCTTTCCTGAGCTGTTTCAAGCATACTCACCCACTCTCAAAGACATTCTTCATTTCTGTTACTATGTCTGATTGCTAGCATTTCTTTCTGATTCCCTTATCGTTTCCATTTTTCTACTGATATTATCTAGTCGTTCATGTTGTGTACATTGCCCATTGCAGCCTTTCATATTAATCATAGCTATTTAAATTGCCTGTCTGATAATACTAACATCTGTGTCACATCTGAGTCTGTATCTGATGATTGCTTTGTCTCTTCAGATTCTGCTTTTTCTCATCTTTTGGTATGCCTTGTAAAGCTAGATATGTTATTGAGTAATAGGTGCTGATACATACAGGTTTTTAGTGCGAAGATTCACGTTAATCTTGCTAGGAGTTGGGCTGTTTCTTGTAGCAAGAAGTACCAGAGACCTCAAATTTATCCAATGTCCTTGTTTTTAGTTTGGGGACTTCCTTTTTTATTGGTCCTCAGAGAACATGTGTGTCTTGTACCTTTTAAAGGTGTAATCCACTGTTATGATGCTAGCAATATGTTGGTGTGTGGCATAGGGTATGAAAGACAGAGAACATTCTAAAATCTTCAAAGTCGTGATCTTTCAGTTGGCTCTTGGGAATATTGGCTCTCTCTTGGCTTTCACAAGTGTTTGTCTCTCCTACAAGGTATATAGCTTTCTTTCTCCTGCTTTTACTTTCTTTCTGCCTGCAGCATTCACTATGTTTCCTTGATGTTATCTCCCCTGTTGACTAAGGGAGAGTTTACCCACCTTAGGTGAGACAGAAAAGTTGGAGTGGAGCAAAGTTCCCTTCTCCCTTCACAATGGCTATCAGGGCCACATGGGGATTCTTCCTGAATCCTCAGACCCGGTCTGTGATTTCCACAGGGAAAGTGTGCCCTACACCCTTCCACCCATCATGACTACAATCTCCATGACTACTCCCTCACACTGGTTCACACAACCTCCAACAGCTTTCGAAATTAGTAGTTAATTGTTCATTTATGGCATCCAGCAGCTTTTGCTCCAGGCAAACCACTTCCGATTCTGGATGTTTGTCCTATCTCAGTTCTCTTGAGAGGCCTAAGAAAAGGCATTGATTTTGTTTGGCCAGTTTGTCTTATAAGGAAAGTGAAAGTGTTAGTGGCTCAGTCGTGTCTGACTGAGACCCCATGGGCTATAGCCCGCCAGGCTTCTCTGTCCATGGAATTCTCCAGGCAAGAATACTGGAGTGGATAGCCATTTCCTTCTCCAGGGCATCTTCCTGACCCAAGGATGGAACCCAGGTCACCCGCATTACAGGCAGATTCTTTACCGTCTGAGCCACCAGGGAAGTCCATCTTATAAGGAAGGGGTTGGCAACTTCTAAGTCTTTTAACATGTCAGTGCTGAACATATATTTTCTTGACTAAGATTCCCCACTACCAGGCACATGGAAAGTAGGAGTCACGATGAGGACTGAAGGTCTCCTGGTATTTGGCTTTGGGAAATGGAAATGACAGAGAAGGCAATGGCACCCCACTCCAGTACTCTTGCCTGGAAAATCCCATGGACGGAGGAGCCTGGTGGGCTGCAGTCCATGGGTCACCAGGAGTCGGACACGACTGAGCGACTTCACTTTCACGCATTGGAGAAGGAAATGGCAACCCACTCCAGTGTTCTTGCCTGGAGAATCCCAGGGACGGGGGAGCCTGGTGGGCTGCTGTCTATGGGGTCGCACAGAGTCAGACACGACTGAAGGGACTTAGCAGTAATGGAAATGAAGCGAGGACTCCAGTATAATCTATACTCACACATGGTATTTATGGGAGATATTTTGGCAGGAGTTTTTGTAGGAACAAGTAACTCATTTGGTGAATAGAAAGTAGGGTTTGGGAATAGGCTAATAGAGGCATTGTTGGAGAATTACGTAGAATAGCTTGATTGGGGTGGAGGGAATAGGAACCAAAGCTGGAAATATTACGTGTCCAGAGTACATTTGGACCAGGACATGTGTGATCACATTCTGTGGTATCCATTTTGTAAAGGGTAACAGCAAATATATAATCAATCTAGCAATAGTATTAGCTAATCTGAAAGGACACTGGGCTATAGGGTCAAGCTCAAGATTTAGTGTCTGACTAGAAATGGAGAAACTGAAGAAGGCTGTGATGTCCCTGATAAAATGAGGCCTTTGGGAGATGAGGTACAGGTGTCTGGCCTGTAATATGAAGAATTTGAAATGCAACCAGAACTCACAATGGACATTAGACTTTAGAGTCATTAGATTTTGGAGTCATCTGCATGGAGTCTATAGCTGAAATTTTGAATAGAGATGTGGTCTTTGGGAAGAACAAGAATAGGGGTAAGAACCTTTGGGAATGTGCAAATTTAAGGGGACTGGAGAAAAGAAGTTGCTGTGGGAAAGCAAGAAAGATGGGAGTAAAGCCAGGACAAAATGTAATGGAAATTAACGTAGAACAGGATCCTTTTTTATTCTAACTTATGTCTGGCGTATAGGGGCAGTCTTTGAACTGAAGATTCACTCAGCCCTGACAGAAAAACAACTTCCTATATAGCACAGTATGAGTGGCCTGCTTCTTGCTAGAGTTTTACATGAACTCTCTTTATAGTGGAAATAGATGAAAATGTTCCACAGGAAATGGTTAGTGTTTATTAGGTAAGGGTCCACATTTATGAGCTAATGCCCCATTCTTGGAATCTAACCAGGAAGGAGAGTGATTTGTGGTGGTTGTAAAATTGTAATAACAGCCAAATATAGTATACAAAATCACCATGACCTCAGAGGTAATTGCAAATGATTTACTAGAAATCAATATTTAACCTTGACAATATACAAATTTATGCAGACATCTCTATCTGTATGTATATGCTATATGTATCCATATATGAAGTACAACAGGATGCTCTACAGCTGGTATTTGGTGGCTTGTTTCTTATGCCAATTGCACTGTCAGTGTTTAAAGGAAACAGGGCAATGTTTGGTAAATCTCTTCTAAAACAAGGCAGTTTTCATCAAGTTTGTGAAATGTAATTTTATTAATAGAAGGGCATGTCTTACCAGACAAACTATCCCCAAATAAATAAAGTTTCAGCATCATTAAAAGCACACAAACACACAACTTTACAGAGTACAATACAAAGTCAATTTTGATGATGTTCTTACTTGCATTGACTAAAAATCTGAGAAAGACTGTAATCAACCAACCTCTAAATAATGATTCTGCATAAAGAGGAAAAGTAGAGCACAGTTATTTCATAGAAGGTTTCAGAGTGAGAGTCTGAGTGCTTTAAAAGGTATCAGATAGATCACAAATTAAATCACACTGTTAACATTACAGCATGGAATTGTAGTTAATCAAAAATAAAAGTTAAAATGGCTGACGAAGGCTGCAAATGTTCTTTTCCAACATAACACTACTTTCTATTTTTGGCATGAATTGATAACCTTTTCCATGAGTAGGAAAATGTGCTCTGCAAACTCTCGGAGGGCACCTCGGCCTCCACTGCTTTTGCAAATATATCCAACAGCCTTCTGGGCAGCGGCACAGGCGTCAGCAGGCACGCCGCTGAGGCCCACTTTCTTCAAGCACTCCTCATCAGACACTTCATTTCCTATCAAGTTGAAGAAACACTGGTTGAATATTTAAAGAGATAAGGAATATTCTTTCTAAATAATGCAAAGAGCAGTCAATAAACAGTTCTGGCAACTTCAGACACTGCATATAAGAATGCTACAGATTGGATGGAACAAAATGAGTTCAAGTATTTCTATGAAGAGTAAATACTTAAGGTCTAGTGTTTTTTCTTAAGCAATTCAACATAAATGCTTATCAATTAGAGGAGAGTGGAGTATCCTCTCTGTGTGCCATGCCTATCACAGGGACTAGAAATTCTACATATAAATTATAATTAGTTAAACTTTTTTATGAAGGAAAATTTCCAATAAGCAAGAACCCCAAATTTATGTGGAATAATTATTAATGTTTTGCCTTATGTATCAATATTTTTATCCATTCCCTGCCAAGTTTTTTGAAGGAAAGGGAGAAGGAATTCCCAGACAACATACTTAAGCCATAAACACTTCACCATTTCCCTATAATAAATACATTTTTAAGAAGTGACACAATGCCATCCAACTAACAAAATCAACAGTAATTCCTTACTATCATCTAATAACCTAGTACATGCTCAAATATCCTCAGCTGTCTCAAAATTGTCTTTTTATAGTTGATTTATTTGAATCAGAAATCAAAAAAGGTCCACATATTACATTTTGTTGATTTACATCTTAAGTCTCCCTTTAACAGTTCTGATTTGTATGCTGCTTGATAAATAATTTCATCACACTGACCTAACTATATTCCTCCTCCCTGCCTTGCTTTTACTCTATCTCCCTCTCTTATCTTTCCTTTGATTGGATAAATTTCAGAAACTCTCAGGACCTAAAATTCACCATTCTGAATACAACTATTACTATAATATAGACCAAATATTACTAATAAAATGTTGGTTAAGAGTGTTTATTTTTAAATTTGTTCTACCTGTACCTACTGAAATTTTTAATTATTAAATGTATGGAAATTTGAATTGTTTTCAGTGAAAGATAATAAGTATTAAAGTATCTCTTTGCATAATTATGGCTTTCCATTATTATGGCTGAAAAGAAGGATACCAACCAAGATATGCTACTTCTTTCCAGCACAGGCCCATTTCTTTTCTCCATTCATCTACAACTGCAAGTTTATCTGGCACATTGACTTCCATTTTGCAATCCAGTTTTAAGGACGAGAGGGTCTGCTTTGAACAGGCCCTTTCTGAGATTAACCTCACCTAAAAAATAAAAGAGCAAAGTGAGAAAACAGACATCACTCACAATAAAATAATACCTTTTAAATAATACAAATCACAAGTGAGTAGTCCTTTGAAGGACTAATTAAGAAAAATCAACTAACTTCTTTTAAAATGATGAAGCTTTAGCAGATTTATTTCTAGTAGTCCAATAAAGGTGAAAGACTTCTCCACAATGAAAAGTAATCTATCTACAGGCAAAAAATAAAACATATATTGTCCGTTAGCAATCTAAGATTCCCCTATAACTCATTTTATTCAGAAGAAAGTCTGTAACTTGTCTTTCGACCTGCTCAGGAACACGTATTTAAGATCTCTAATGAACTATAAAAAATCATCTTAAACTTCATTTTTGAAAAAAAAAAAGAAAATACAAATAAGTATTGTTACTTTGAATTAAAATATTCAATTGTAAGAATCAGTTCAGTTCAGTTCACTCAGTCGTGTCTGACTCTTTACGACCCCATGGACTGCAGCACCTCAGGCCTCCCTGTCCATCACCAAATCCCGGAATTTATTCAAGCTCATGTCCATTGAGTTGGTGATGCCATCCAACCATCTCATCCTCTGTCATCCCCTTCTCCGGCCTTCAATCCCTCCCAGCATCAGGGTCTTTTCCAATGAGTCAGCTCTTCGCATGAGGTAGCCAAAGTATTGAAGTTTCAGCTTCAGCATCAGTCCTTCCAATGAATATTCAGTACTGATTTCCTTTAGGATGGACTGGTTGGATCTCCTTGCAGTCCAAGGGATCGCAATAAGAAGCTACATTTTTTTTAAAAAAAGATCCATCTGACATTTGCTTTCTTCTAAATGCTGACACCTATTTTCTATGAAATCTTTCTGGTTGCAAGATCCTATGGGAAATATTAGGTAGCAACTATTTAAAACAGTATGTTCACATTCATTAAATAAACAAGAAATCTATTTGTTGATAGTTTCCTAATTCTACTCACCTAAAAGTAAAAACAGCATAATTTTCTAGGCATGTCAAAGCTAAATTTGAGACACTTTAACTGATAATACTAAAAATGTAAATCTCTTATTTCAGTCACATGTACCTTGACCCTATATCACAATCATGAAAGACATTGCTATGTTCAGGGGGCACATACCTCAATACCACTTTTCTTTAATAAACTTATCCCAATAGCATCTTTTACATCATAAGATATTATTTCTTTTTGGTCTCCTGATACATAAATGTGGCCATTGGTGAGACATCCATCAATATTGCAAACAAAAAGTTTTATCTCCTTCAGTTTCTCTTTGCCAAAATAACCGTATCTAAAAGAAACCAAAACAGACCTTTGAATCCAAGTGTGAAACTAATCACTCCCTCTCATCTGGCCAACACCAATAAACTGGATAGTTCATTCCCATCCAATTATTCAAACATTACCTTTTCAAGGTACGTCACACACTTCAGGTTACAGTGCAAGAACTTTAAGTGTGGTCCAACCAAACTATGTGGTTCTGAGTTACTGAGTCAGCCATCTATAGGCATATTTTATGTATATGTCTTTCTCACGTAAGCAAGATACTACAAGAGATTTTAAGATGTTTGGAGGATCAGAAATCTGTGTCTAAAAGTGAATTTAAATGGATCTACAAAAATAATTTGTTATGGTCTAGTGCAAAGGCTATGAGGTCTTGTTTTCACCTTAATACTCTTTGTTCGGCAATAGGCCAATCAATGTCCACATCGATGTCCACACTGTGCTCGGCTCTCATCTCGTAGTACGCCATCTTCCCACCCTAAACATATTACGAGTGCCATGAGGACTGTTGTCAACACGCATTCACGCTTACCAACAAATTTATTAAAATACAGAACGATGAATTCACTGCTACAGTACTAAGAAAAATGAACAACCCAGCAGTATCAGACATACAACAAGTAATTTCTTTTGGAGGGGAGAGCTTCATATATTCCACCGTGTAAAACAAGTAAATTTAACCCTTTTCAAATTCTACCTACATAGCGCAAGTTCCCATTTTTCAGAATTCTATTTTAACATTGGACAAGGGTAGAAATAATACATATCCTCCAGGGTTCTGACCACAAGGAATTTTCTGAGAATCCCTAGTTGTATTCCCTTTGTTCTGGTAGTCTCTCCCATCAACATCCAAAAGCAGTAGTATAAATATTTTTGGAACTTCTGTTCCTATTTGCAATAGGGGTCAGAGTGGGGAGGAAAAGGAACTGTAATATCTATTGCACAGAACTGATCCCTGAGGTACAGACAGGAGTCAACAACAACTGAATGGATCACATGTGGGCAAAAGTAAGAACAATGAGCGTCATGATCCTGGGGTATGCACAGGGCAAGAGGGTTGAGGCATTTCTTATGATTGTAATTATTGCAAGGTCAAGATCAATTACTAGAAATTTACATTTTTCACAGTTGTCAGTCTCTTTACAAATCTTGTTATAATGAGGAACTTCTATTTTTCCCCACACTTAGGAAAGGGTCAAATTACAGTCTCCCTTAGCAAAGAGCACAGGGAGAGTTGTACCTATAGATGTCAAATCTAATTTTCCTGAATGCTCAAACTTAACTGAACAGTTAGCCTATGGTATACCTACTGACCAGAAGACTGGAAAATTTCTTCCCCTTAGAGAATGAGTCACATTAGAATTTTTACTATAAACAGTAGAGTTTTGGGGTTTTAAAATGCTATTTTTTGAGTAACACAAGGATCTGAATTAAAATCCTAACAATGCCATTTACAACTTGTTTTTGCTTTGAGCCAATGACTTCATTTTTCAGAGCTGCCATTTCCTCCTCTGAAACAAAACTAGGAACATGCACTTTATTTCATTATGAGATAACCTATGTAGTATTTCATATAATCAACAGTAGGTGTTGAATCAACAATACAATAACTAAAATGAATAAATAGTATATAATCATGTAAGCTCTAAAGCTGAGAGAGGCATCCAACCCACTTATTGTAAAGTGAGAGCACTTATTGTAAAAGGAGAGCACTAAGATTCAGAACAGATAAAATGATATATTCAAGGTTAAATAGTTACAGATAGAGATATTACTATAATCTGGTTTTCCTGATGCCTAGGTTGGTGCTCTTTTACCTCTACTATACTGCTGCTTTTTTTTTTTTTTTTTGTCTCTTTTAAAAGCAGTAAAGATTATTCAACTGTACAACCACAACTTGACAATAATACAACCATGGATTAAAAACAGAGTTTTGAATGAAACAATATGAATACCACAACATACGTAGAATACTCAATAGTTGATTTCTTATCTGAATGTTAGAATTGTAGCAGAATCCCTTGCATATTTACTGAATGTATCCCAGATCGGTTTGGGGTAAGTGTGCCAAATAAATACCTCGGATGATAAATCTTATCAGTTACTCCTTTTCCTCTAGGGGTTGATACTTTCCTTTATGAACTGTGCCATACTTTTTTCTTAGAACTCAAAGTACGTACACAAAAGGGTTTAAAAGATTTTTTGCAAAACAAGAGCACAAACCTGTAAGTAACCCATCTCTATCAAATGTCTTTTAGCAAAATAAAATGAGCCATTTTCATATAATTCTCCATCCCAGTCTTGCCGGCGAGGTCGTTTAGCTGGATTCAAATTCAGAGGCTCAGTCATTTCACGAACTAAAGGCAAAAAGCTACAATAAATCCCAGGTGCTCTGAACACTGAAATAGTTCATTCAGTAATTTTTTTTAAAAAGCAAACAAAAATAAACTCAGAACGTAGAATATTTCTGTTTCTAAATAAACAATTTAGAAGATTTTTTTAAAGGAACAAAACCTCTGATAACAACTCTCAGATGACGTATCTGATAATAATTCTGATAAATAATTCTGATGATTTATCTTAGCTCTTCAATAATAATAATAAGAGGAAAATAAAGTATCTTATGGAGAAATCCTGAATAATTAAGGTTTTAAGGGATTCATACATATATAACACTTTGGGAGGACATAAAAGCAACCTTAGTTGCCAAAGAACTGAACTTGTCATAAAATACTATATTCAATATATGAGCCCTTTAAATCTATTGCACACTATGTGCTTCTATAGAAATACAATGTGTGTGTTATTTATCTAATGTGGTTGAGAAACTACATTTATGGAATTACTGAAAAATGACTATTTCCTCATTAAATTATTGAACCTTACATATTGATGGGAAATGCTTATATAATGTATGATACATTCTTACCAGTAATTTAAAAAATACTAATATAAAATATATATAACAATAAATTATGTTTATTATCATTAGTAATAATGAAGGCCAAACAACACCAACATTAATTACACCATGATATAATAAATGAAGCCTTTCTATTAAAGGTCCTATAGTGTTTTTCTCCACTGAATCTTCACATGGGATTCAAAGGCTGTTCCTGAAGTCCCCGGATGACACGCTCCCATAGTATCCTTATACTTTTCTCTTTAGGCCCGAACTGTCCTAGTAAATTTGTATCTCGTACACAGTTTATAGTTATTATGTATTTAATAACATTACTGATACTTAAAATGCTGACATCATTAGACCATACACTCTGTAAGCAATAAGTCCCAGCAGTCAGATCCAAGCATGCACAGAGGAGACACCTGACAAATACATTAATACTTGCTTAATTCTAAAGTGAAAAACTTGTGACATCTGACTATGTCAG
The DNA here is from genome assembly GCF_027580195.1 of Bos mutus. Taxonomy (NCBI): domain Eukaryota; kingdom Metazoa; phylum Chordata; class Mammalia; order Artiodactyla; family Bovidae; genus Bos; species Bos mutus. The sequence continues at coordinate 86,670,773 of NC_091621.1, read as the reverse complement.
AGAGTATATATTACAGTACTGTTCTTAATGGTTGTAAAGTATTTGATTTTATAGATAATCAAGTTTTGCAGGGTATTTAAGTGGATTTTTTCTCTCCATTATTGGCATATTTCTCTATAATTTCTTTCCTAGAAATGCAACCTGGGTGGGGGGGGCGGTGACAGGGTCAAACCTATGTACATTTTATTAATAGCATAGTATAGTACATATTGGAATTCCCTTGCCTTTTCACTAAACTTCACAAATTTGTATTTGTCGACATGTATAGATATTTTCTAACCCTTTTTAACTTTAATAATATAAAACTTAATCATATAAAGCTCAACATTCAGTTTAACACTGGGTTTCCTTAACTTATTCAAAAGTGTGCTTTTCAAGCTTTAATTCTTCCTATATTTTATTTTTGATATTTAGTGGTGGTGGTTTAGTCACTAAGTCGTGTATGACTCTTGCGACCCCATGGACTGCAGCCTGCCAGGCTCCTCTGTCCATGGTATTCTCCAAGCAAGAATACTCGAGTGGGTTGCCATTTCCTTCTCTAGGGGATCTTCCTAACCCAGGAATTGAACCTGGGTCTCCTGCATTGCTGGCAGATTCTTTACCGACTGAGCTACAAGGGAAGCCCCTTGATATTTAGTGAATAAGTTCAAAATATTATATAAATAAAAAAATGAATTTGCTACAGAGAAGATACTCAATAATTGTTTATTGAATGAAATCAATAAACTAGTCATTGATATATTTTGTTAGTTTTGATGACATTCACATTTAGAGACTGAAAATCATTTTCTGCCTGTAACTTTATCTTCTTATCTTAATCGCTCTTCTGTGGACCATCTCCATTTTTACTGCATCTTCCTTACTATCTCCTTTAAATCAAACATAGGTTAGACACAATTGGCCCAGTTTTCCTACACTCAACAAACATCAGGACTGAATAGAAACCATACTGCCTTTCTTCGTGTATGTTTCATTTACCTATTTGTTGGTAATTCTATTCTTTTGTGACATATTTTGCTAGTTTGTCTGGAGAGAAATAAGGCTCTAACTAAATGTTACAGTACTCTTGCTGTAAGAAGTTGTGAACTTTGCGAAGCAATTCTAGATTCATTCTTGAGGTTCTCCAGAACTTTTTGGTGGAAGACTTCTATTCCCACCATTCTATATGATTCATAGGTAGAACAACACAAAAGTATCTGCTCTAGAAAAATGGCATATTTGCCTCAAAATACAAATAGAGGGTTAAAATAATCCTTTGTAAAAAGAAAGAGAATTAATTTGGTTTCCATTGTTTTGTCTCAACAATCCCAAGATTTAGAACTGATTATAAATGTTATTATCAACTACAGTGATAAAAGTCCCACGTTCTATTTTACTGCTCCCTTTTTAACTCTCCCACTCCTAAAGACTTTTTACATAAGAAAAATTAATTCTCCATAAGATGAGCTAAAATAAAAATACAACAGATTACCTCCTTTCTGAATTTCACCCCATCGAAACTGATGCCGTCTCACAACAGAGAAAACAGAATCGTATCCTTCTTCTCGAATCATTTCTGCAACTTTTTGAAGATCAGTAGGATGTAAACACGGAGAAGTAGCTTGAATATTTCCTACAATGTCAACCTCTTAAAAAGACAAGACAAATGAAAAGATCATCAAAATGAAGTTCTTTGCAAGCAAGTAATACTAAGATCTAAATTCAAATGTTAAACAAGTCTTGTGAAATGAGTAACAAGTTGGAAATTACATAAAATTTTGAATAAACTATTAGTCAAATTCATACCATTGTGATAATTAAGAAATTCTATGATGGCATCTAGTGAGGTAGAACTGTCTTTTGAAGCTTCAGAACTTCTTCGATGAACTTGTGCACCAAACTGTTTGGCCACATTCTCAATTTCATCATGGTCTGTTGAAACCCATATACTGTAGAGATATTAAAAAAAAAAAAATTAAAGATAAAAAGGAGCTCTGCAACCCCCAAAATACAGCTTACATGTTAGAATAGTTTTTGTACCATCAAAATAATGTTACAGATTCAAAGCAACATAAAATTTAAAGAAAAATAAAGAATTTTCTATGGAAACCACATTTTTAACTGCTTCAATTATAAATGTGGTCCCAGATGTAATATTTATATTTATATTATATACATTTATATACATATTATTTACACAGCCCTAGATATCATTTATAAAATTAGAAAAAATTGATATTTTTAAGGCTAATGGTTTATTAAAAATACTAGTAACACTGGAAGTTCAAATCTAAAGGAAATAAAGAAGACACTATTTCTTTTTTCCCATCAAAATCCAAAACATTGTATAGTTAATATGTCTGCTGAGGGAAAAAAATGGGCGTGGCATAGCCAAATCACAAGGCTGAGTTTCAAGCTTAGTAAAGACTTATATGCCCAAAACAGTCAGACAAGCCAACTCTTTTTTGGCCGGGACGGGGGCAACTAACAATGGGTACATAAATATATGAACACAGAATCAACTGGGTGAAGCCACCAATAACAATCAAAGTCATGGAGAACATGACTTGACTGGCTCAGGAGAGCTTAGTGTAACAGCTCTATTAACCACACCTTACATAGCTGACCTTTTGCACTTTATAAGATGATGACTCACAGTAAAATATAAAAGATTATTTAGGGGATGCATACTAGTCTCTACTGAAGTTTTCTTAACCTTTATAAATTTCCATTGCTAGAAACAGAATGTTTTACTCTAGCCACAATACTTTTAGACTGACATTCCACAAAGACATCTGAATGACTTCTTCGGTATATGCACAGGCAGTTGATCCTTAACCAACACAGGTTTGAACCACGTTAATTTTTTTCAATAAATGTATGGGAAAAATTTAAGGAGATTTGCCAACAGTGTGAACAAAATTACAAACTGTGCAGCCTAGTACTATCAGAAAAAATAAAGTTAGGTGTGCCATGAATACATAAAACATATGTAGATAATTGGTTTCCCTGGTGGCTCAGATAGTAAAGAATGTGCTCACAACGCAGGAGACCTGGGTTTGATCCCTGGGTCAGGAAGATCCCCTGAAGTAGGAAATGGCAACCCACTCTAGTATGCTTGACTGGAGAATTCTGTGGACAGAGAAGCCTGGCAGGCTACAGTCCATGGGGTCGCAAAGAGTAGACACGACTGTCTTTCACTTTACTTTCATGTAGATAATACATGACAATACAACACTTTCACTTTACTTTCATGTAGATAAATAATAGTCTACCCTCACATAGGTATAAGATGACTGATACTTAATATAAAGTTAATAATGTTGTACTTTTGGCTTTTAAAAAATGGAACAACATTTCTGACACTGCATTATGAATATGACTGTAATACTGTATACCATAAAATTTTTATAATGATTCATTCATCAGTGTGTGTGGGCTAGGCTACCATGAAGCAATCATAGTGATTAAAATAGACCACCATTATTGTGTTTACTTGCTAAGTCCTGTCCAACTCTTTGTGACCCCATGGACTGTCGCCTGCCAGACAATTCTGTCCACAGGATTTCCCAGGCAAGAATATTGGAGCAGGTTGCCATTTCCTTCTCCAAGGATCTTTCTGACCCAGGGACTGAACCCTAGTCTCCAGCATTAGCAGCTGGGTTCTTTACCACTGAGCCACCAGGGAAGCCCTAGACTACCACAAAGCAATCAGATAGCTGCTTCTTTGTTATCAATGCCTGAACCATTATACCTGTAGATAAATATGAATTTCTTTTTCACAATACTTTTCATTTTTGATGTTCAGTGTTAGTAATATATATAACATCTATAGTGTTTTGTATCATATAAGACAATATTGATGTAGGTAGTGACAGATGATCCATCTTATAAACAAAGTAAAATTATGATATCTATATAGCTAAGTACAGTAAATGTATTTTGTCTTCCTTATGATTTCCTTGATAACATTTTCTTTTCTCTAGCTTACTTTACTGTAACATACTATATAATAAATATATAAAATGTGTTAATAAATAATGAAAATAAATAAAACTAAATAAGGCATAATGTGTCTCAGATATAGAGAACTAGTGGTTACCAGTGGGGAGAGAGAAAGGGGGAGGGCCAATATAGGGGTGAGTGAGTGAGAGAGAGAAGTCACTCAGTCGTGTCCAACTCTTTGCGAACCCATGGACTATAGCCTAACCAGGTTCCTCTGTCCATAGGATTTTCCAGGTAAGAATACTGGACTGGGTTGCCATTTCCTTCTCCAGGAGATCTTCCCAACCCAGGGAATGAACCCAGGTCTCCTGCCTTGCAGGCAGATGCTTTACCGTCTAAGCCACCAGGGAATACAGGGGTAGAGAGAAAAAAATGAGATTACATGAAATCATGTGTGTAAAACTTTTGAAAAATGTAAAGCACTACAGAATTTAAAGAATTTTTCCTTCAATTAAAAAAAAATGTAAAAAGTAGGATGCTCAGTTGTGTCTGACTCTTTACAACCCCATGAACTGTAGCCTGCCAGGCTCCGCTATCCGTGGAATTCTCCAGGCAAGAATACTGGAGTGGGTAGCCATGCCCTTCTCCAGGGGATATTCCCTTCTCCGGGGGATCTTCCCAACCCTGGGATCAAACCCAGGTCTCCTCCATTGCTGGCAGATTCTTTATCATCTGAGCCATCAGGAAAGCCCTAAATTTAAAAAAAAAAATGTGTTTATGATATTAGGAAGGCTTTGGTCAACAGTAGGCTACTAGTAGTTAAGTTCTGGGAGATCAAAAGCTGATCTGGGACTTCTGACTGCCCTGGCTGAGGAGGGGAGCTGGCACCCCAATTCTCATATTTTTTAAGGGTCAACTGTATTTTTCACCCCTTTCATTCAACATCTACTGAATGAAAGAGAAACTTCATGTTTCAAACATCTATGCTCAATTGTCAAGAGTGAAAAGAAAGAAACTAAAGAAAGATTTCTAACAGCTCTAGATTTAAGAAATTCCCTTTACTATTGGCAGAAGGAAGATTTAAATCTAAAGATAAAGTCAATAAACCCCCACCCTGCCCCCTAATTTTTTTCAGAGGAAGCCTAATAAACAAGATGAGCTACTGGCTAGAAGTCAAGTGTGTCATATCTACTCGTGTCATTCTGCAAAAGGCAGAACACAGAAGCCCTCATTTCCCTCCACTGCAAAATATAAAAGTTTTGGGATAAGTTTTTTACTGGAAAATGTCACAAAGGTATACAACAAACTGAAATACCAATTAAAACTCAGTAAATTTTTTAAAGAGAGGATAAAAGGAGGGTGGTGATGATAACAAAGTAAAAAGCAAACAGTAAAAGAGAGCAATCTTTTGACATCTAGTTAAATCACTAACTGAAATAAATTACTGAAGCCGTTTACTTTAATATCCTGATCTTTACTGTAATAAACATTCAACACCTCAGGATTCAGTGATCTTTTGGAAATGCTTAAACAGTAAATAAAAACAGAGGTTTGCCTATGTTTCTTCTTTCATTATTCATTGATTCCTTCTTTCATGATATGGAAATGACTCTTGACTGTGTAGTCTGTTTCAGGCCCTTCTCTGGACACCAGGGATACAAAATCCATTGACATGAGAAATTCTCAACCTATTAGTAGAAACAGAGAATGGCCAGGAAGCAATAACTGACCTTTCTATAACGCTTTACTTTTTACAAAGTATTTTTATAGTGCCTGCTACATAACAGGTGCTCAATATATACTTGCTGAATGAATGAAACAGTAAACGGTTAAGAGCATGGACTCTGAAGGAAGGACTTCAAGTCTCGGCTCTACCACAAGCTAGTAGTATGACCCAAGGCCAAATCTCCCTAAGCCTAAATTTTCACTAAAACAGAGGTGACAATGACAGCAATTACCAAATATGGGTGTTATGACAAATCAATATAAACCACAATATAAAATAAATGTTTAGTAAGTAATAGCTATTGAAAATAATAGGAATGGTGATAAAGGAACAGTTGACAGTCTCATTTAATCCTTACACTAGCTCTGTTTGAAGGAAAACTGAAGTTTTGCTTTCAGACCTTCAAAGGTTCAAACGTTTAATTTATATGTATTATGTAAGGCAATGGCACTATGAATATGAAAACAGCATCCTACATGTACACTTAAAATACAATAGTCATTATTTATTACATCATCATAAGGAAGTCAATCATTTCCACTCAGCTAAGGGGCACCATTACATTAGCAAGTGCAAGAGAAAAGGATGAGCAAATGAACAAACAGACCTTTTTAATAAAATTTAAAATCAAGTATAAAGTAAACATCAAAGTGGAATGCCAATGGCTTTAGCCTCAAATGAAGTCATACTCCATCTAACAGGATGAACAGGAGTATCAACCATGATCCCTGTAACAGACACTTCAAATCAGAAACTGCCATTTCAAGGACAACACAGCCCAGGCCTTTCATTAATCATAAACCCATACCCTAAAAGTGAAACCAACACTTACGTTTATTTTTCACAAGTATATTAGGCAACATGTAAAAAAAATCGATGTACTCTAAGCTTTACTTACACAGCATTCAACTAGTGTTGAAAACCAAGCTCTTACAAACTCAGCTCTCACAATCACTTTTTACTAAATGAAAATAATATCTCAGCATTTTTTCTTGACTGTTAACTATGTAAGTTAACGGGCAAAGTTAGCAACCTTGAAAGTATTGTTAGCTTTGATTCTAAGCAGGCTAGAAACTCAATTAAGTCAAAATGATTTTGGACAAAGTAATCTCCAGGCCTGAAAAACAAATCGCATGAGCTACAGTTTTCTCCAATTCCTTCACAGGGTAGATAAGATTTTTTTGAAGAAAGTAGGTGAGAAGCAGGAAGGCTGCTCCATCCAAACTGACTGCAGCTTCAGAATAAGTCAATTAAATTCAAACCTACCTCTTTGGGGTGGTAGATTAGACCTCAAAGGGAAGAGAATGAATGGATAATTACAAGCTTCCTAAATTAACTGTTGAAGGAGGGTGTATAGGGGCTATCTGCCAGAAAGAAGGTAAATCCTCCTGGCAGCATTAAGCACTCCTTTTATGGGGCTGGAATCATCCTAAGAACTAGGCCTTTAAGCCGTTAGAAACCATGATGGAGTTTGGTTGACCACAGAGGCTTGGATAGAGTTGTTATGTGTAGAAAGTTTTGCAGTTTTCAGCAAAACCACCCCCATACCATAAAAGGGAGAGCCTTTTTGGCTCTTTCCTTTCTAGAGGAACCAAGAAATAGAGGATTATGGTGATCAAACGTATCATCCCCTTACTTTTTCTTAAAAATATGAATTACTACCTGATACAGTACACTATATATTAACTATCTTCTCCCTATTATAATGCCAGCTCCATCTATGGATGGACCCTATTGCTAAACTCCTGGTTAAGGACACATAACAGTGCCTGTCACATAGTAGGTAGTCAATAAATATTTGCAGAATGAATGAATCATTTTTGCTCTTAAATTTGTATCTCAAACACGCCCTACCTTTTTTTAGGTTAAGCCAGTTTGAAAGGGTCTTCTGACATATGCAATAGGAGTTGTAAAGGAGTTCTGTTTTCAATCTATTAAGAATGTGATTTTGATCTCTGGTTTATATCACAGAAATACGGTTTTACTACTTCACTACTAACTTGGATGCACCTTCTCTCTGTCCTTTTTTGTTTTCCAGTGTGTACCTTTTGTGAGGAGGTAAAAATGTCCCAAAGTCTGTGAGTCTCACAGGGAAAGAACCATGTCACATTCATCTTGTAATACCCTTGGATGTGTATGGCAGAAACTCAGTGTTTACCGAATTGAACTAAATCCCCAACTCTTTCCCTATCTCTCCTCTGCACACTTCCTGTTACATTACTGTTATTAATATCTTCTGCGTGCAGGCACCTATTCACCCAGCACCACCCAAGACTTCCTTTGGATAAAAACATCAAGAAAATTAGTAAATTTATACTATTTTGGTATCTCCTTTGTAAACACGTTCGATTAAATGAAAATCATTTGTCCATATATTAATGTATGTAATTAATATGCTCCAGAGACAGCCATCTCTTTAAAAACCAAAACTCGACAATCAAAAGGTGAAGATAATTTACTTTTCACGGGGAACAAATTCAAGCACAATTAGGCTGAAATTACCATGTGTAAATTCATTCTTGGCACAGAGTGCCTCCTCCCTTTTATGAATGACATAACTCCTGACTAACATGGCATATGGCCATGACTCTTAAATGATGCACAATTAAAACCGTCCTTAGGGCAAACGAGGTTCCAAAGGTATGCTCAAATCATTTAGAAGCATTTCATCGAACAGCCCCGCGGTACGCTGTCCCACTATCTCGCACCCAGGTACAAATGTGGGCAGCTTTCTAGATTGTGCTGACTCACAACAGGCTTAGAGTATTTTCCAAAGGTCAGGAAAGGATCTCCAAGCTGAGCTGGAAATGAGAAAAGCCTTGACACCCCACTCCATTTATGAACCTGACGCCTCCTTAATCGATCAGCACCAGGTGGGTAGCAGACGCTGAGCAACAGGGGAAAGCTAGTGGCCTCCGTCTAAAGGAGTTAATTATCGCAGATGTTTCACAAGGGTGGCCTCCTTGCCTTTACCCTGTGAGGTCAACCTGGGCAGCGCAGACTTTTGAAAAGAGGAAATCTCCCCTTTTACGGGTGTCATTCTCAAGGGCTGGGGCAGGAACTGTCCCAAGTTCATGGCTATTAGCAGTTACGGAACAAGGAAGAAACTGGAGCCCTGCCTCCCCCGCGGGCAGCCGGGGCCCAGGCACCCCGGATCTTGTGCACCCCTTCCGGGGGCCGCTACCACGGGGCCCTGGCCCCTCCGGCGGCCCGGCTCCCCCTCTCGACCCCCGCCCAGGCCGCGCCGCCCACTCTCGCACATGCGCACCTCTGGAAGACCCCCGAGTCCAGGGCCGCACGCAGGACCCAGCCAATGAGCGGGACCCCCGCCAGGTGCTTAATGTTCTTCAGGGGGATGCCCTTGCTGCCGCCCCGGGCCAGGATGAGGGCCGCCATATGCGGGGGCTTCTCCACCCCTCGGCCCTGGCCGCCTCGGGAGTTGCGCTGTAGCTTCGGCGGCCGGCCCCGAGAGGGTCGCCCCCGCGGGTTGGAGACGGAGGTGGCGGCCCCCTTCTCCACCGAGTCCATCTTCCTCCCACGCCTTCTCCCCAGCTTCTCCACATCCGGGAGCTCTTGTCTCGCCACCTCAGCTCGGCGCCGCCCGATCTCCCCGCCCGACTGCCCGCGGGGGTGGCTGTTCCCGGCCCCGCCCACCTCCGATCCCGCACCCTCGCGGGGCACGCCGGGAGTTGTAGTCCGCGGGTCGCTCGCAGGGCCAGTAGGCTCCGCCTTCGAGACCCCCAAGCCAAAGTCCGGCACGGAGAGCCTGGTCCTGACTGGAAGGAAGTGCAGCTTCTGCGGAGCTTGATATTGTATGGAGATTAATAAAATAGGCAACACGGGCAACAAATAGTTCTTCTGCTGAAGAATTTCCCCATTAGAAATTGTAGTGGGTTTCCCACATCACACCCTGATGCACCCTAACTCGAAACAATTTTCATTTAAAAATTTAAGTGTCTGTTTTTCGGCTGTGCTACCTACTCCTTGTTTCTAAGAGATGATCTCATTCGAATGTCCTCCAGGCCCTTTAAATTCAACATTTTAAAAACAGCTCTCCCTATGGGCTCAAACTGCTTCCATCTTTGCATTTTCTTTTTCTTTCTTTTTTTCCAATTGGGATATAATTGACATGTAACGTGTTCGTTTCAGGTGTCCAATGTAGTGATTCTGAGTTTGTGTATAGTGAGATATGATCACTACAATGTGAAAATGTCTGTCTGCATATTCTATCAACATCACCATCCACCTAGGTGGAAAAACTTGGAAGTCAACCTTGCTTAGTCCCTTCTAAGTCCAACAGACATCTGTGTGGTTTTGTTTGTTTGTTTTTGGACTACTGAAATCTTTTCCTTTCGGGTATTGTTAGCTCTCTTACCTGGTGGGCATTTCACACAAATCTTCAGCAGTGTTGCAGTGAATGTATGACCCAGGCTGATCAAAGTACCTCATCTTCCTGAGAACAGTTGTGGCCGGGAGACAGGAAAATGATCAAGCAGATCCCCCTCAAGTCCTTTCCAGAGACTCTGGGAAAGAAAGGATCTTTTTCTTGCTGAATATTTGGGTGCTAAGGACCCTCTAAACCTGAATCCTCAGGGGAGGATGAGGGAAGGGGGATGAGGAGAGTTTCTGATCTGAAATTGGGAGGCTTTTGTTCACATGGAGCAAAGCAAGGTCAAGCCACACAGGGAGAAGGGAAAAGCTCTTGAGCCAGCCGAAAGATTCAAAGGTGCATACAGACACACACACACACACTCATGTACACGCACACATATATCTTTTTTGTGTGATTTTTTAGAAAGAAATCTCCTACCTAACATACATTTTGCATTTTTCCACTTTTGCAAGCCTGTATCTGGAAGTAGAGAGTCTGCTTGTCTGTCCTAGGTGGAGGCTAGTCCACCCAGAATGAATGAAAGGTGGTGGTATTGCCTTTCCTTCTCCAGGAGTGACAGAAGGTCTGTGTGCTTCCCAGGTCTTGGCCCTTTCTGAAGGAGACAGAGTAAGCCTGTAGTGTTTTGAGTTCCAGACAGTCACTGGAAACTTCACATCTCATCTTTTTCCCTGTGAAGTAGCCCAGCCCTTCTAGGGTCTGGTTCTGGGAGAAGGTGCTGGATATGGGGAAGGATGACTATAAACAGATATCAATGCAGGGCCTGGAGAAGGGGCCAGGCCCCAGGAACCATCCTAGCACTACAGGCCACATGGTCATTTTGCCCTCAATGCACTGTCTCTTTGAATGGGACCTTCCCGGTTATTATGCTGAGAAACAGCAACACTGATTTTTTTGGCAACCATGTGAGGTTACCATGTGAAGTTAATGCTCACATGGTACTACTGCTTCTGACACGCAAAACCTCTTTTTCCTTCTCCACTCCAATAATGACCTTAGTTCCCACCGATAAGAAAGTTGCCATGCTCCACGGGCATTCCCTAGAGGCCTGTAAACCCTAGTGGACCATGGACATCTGAGTAGTTTAACTCCTCTGGCACGCTGGTGTCCTCCACACAGTGGCACCATTGTTTCTTATCAAAGGAGATTACTGCAATTTGCGTTAAAGCTATGAGACTGTGGACTCCTCCAGGAAAGGGACAGTTCCTTCTTTGTAATTGCATCTGCAACAGCGTGTGGTTTGCAGTATCTGCTTGGTATAGGCAGTGAACTCCATCTCATGTTACTTTTCCAGTCTTTGCCCACACATACTTTTGTATCCCTTTGCAGTCTTACGATAATAAAGCACCTTGTATTCTTTGCATTTTTACAGGGAGGTTTTGGTTAGACCTGACAGCTAGTTGATTCCTAATCTTGAGAAAGAAAGAGAGAAGTTCAGGAGGGGGTAGTCAAAGTGGAAGGTGATTATCTAGTTCACTATATGACAGTTTGATAATTTGTTTTCAATAAAATTAAGACCATATCATTTAATATATTTTTCTTGTGTATGGTCTATGGGCATAAAGTTTCGGGATCCCCTGGAGAAGGAAACGGCAACTCACTCCAGTATTCTTGCCTGGAAAATTCCATGGTCGGAGGAGCCTGGTGGGCTACAGTTCGTGGTATCACAGAGTCAGTTAAGACTGAGCACACACACAAACAAGATTGATAAATTCTAGCAATCTGCTGTACAACGTTGTATAACCTATAGTCAACAATCATGTATTGCACACTTAAAATTTAAGATGGCAGATGTATTCATAACACAATAAATGGAATTTTGAAAAAAGAGAAGGATAATGATTGTGCCAAGAAGAGGAAATGTTAGCTTGTCTTTGGGTTACTCTGAAGGAGTTAAAAATAAACTGCTCTCAAATCGAATATTCAGACTTGTCCTTTCTTTAAAGATGAGCGTGAAGTATATTGCTGCCAAAGAATAATTCATTTGTATTTATAGTGAAAGAACATATATTTGTAGTGCCTCTTGTTTTGTGATTCTGTATGTGAACAAACTCAACACACAGAGAAGTCATTTAATTCATTGATTTGCTGGCATTTATTGCATTCCAGAAGCCAGGCCTTGCGCGACACTTCAAGAATGCCAAAGCAACATGGCCAAGACACAGAACCTAGCGTTTTGATGGGGAAATAGGCAGACCTCAGTAGAGTGCAGTTTGTGCTTTGATAGAAATGCATGTGCTGGGGTAGGCAAAGAACAAGGGAGAAGTATTTAGACTAGAGTGAGTTTTTGTTGGCTAAGATGACTCGTGCAATACTGTTTAAGTGTAAGAATCTCTTCTAGGCTGAAGGAATAGTATTGGAGAAGTCATAGAAGAGCAAAACAGCTTCCCAATGAGAAACTGGGAAACTAGAAGTAGTTCACTATAATTTGAGCATATGACACAGGTGGGTTTGTGATAAAAGATGATAAGCTGCTGCTGCTGCTAAGTCACTTCAGTCGTGTCTGACTCTGTGTGACCCCATAGACGGTAGCCCACCAGGCTCCCCTGTCCCTGGGATTCTCCAGGCAAGAACACTAGAGTGGGTTGCCATTTCCTGAAGGGATCATATGGGCCAGATAACAGCACAAAAAGCTGTTAGGGGCCAGACCTTGTGGACATTATGAACATAAGACTCACTCCATTCTTTCAACAAATCATTACTGCATAACTACTGTGTGCCGGGTACATCGCCAGGCCCTGGAAATAGATGGAAGGTGCTGGAAAGTGCTCAATTTCTTGTATTGAGTGTATCCTAGAAGTATCGTGAATAGGATTTGTGTATCCTAGAAGTATAGTGTATCCTAGAAGTATAGTGAATAGGATTTGCTGACAGGTCAAATGAGGGGCGTGAGAGAAGAAGGAAGACAAAAGTGGTGGCAGGGTCTTTGGCCTCTGAGCATTAGCATTCTTTAATGTTGGTGAATCTCACCATCAAGTGGGTAGGAATGAAGCCACACCAAAGTCTGGATCTAGGGATCAGTCAGTCTCTGGTGATGTAAACGAGTCCCAACTCTGCAGAAAGTGCCCTACCCTTAGTATTTCTGGGAGTCCTTAAGAGTGTCTTACATGTGCCCATGAAAATTAAAGTCCTGGCTGTGACTTACAGTGACTGCAGTTGCTAGAGACCCACAGACTTACTTCTCTCTCTCGAGCTACAGCTAAGACTTTCTTACTGGTTTTTTAACACATGGATTTTTTTTTTTTTTTTTGAGTTGTAAATACTATATGTCTCTGTGTATGTGTATGCTGTTGTTTAGTTGCTCAGTCCAGCTCTTTGTAACCCTAGGTACTGAAGCCCTCTGGGCTCCTCTGTCCATGGGATTGTGCAGACAAGAATACTGGAGTGGGTTGCCATTTCCTTCTCCAGGGCATCTTCCCGATCCAGGGATTGAACCTGCATCTTCTACATTGGCAGGCAGATTCCTTACTGCTGGGCTACCAGGGAAGCTGGGACATAAATATAACAATATAAAATTGTATTGTATATAAAATTTTATATTCTTTTGTTGTTTGTATCATTACAGTATAAAGTCTTTAAACTTTCTGTTAGAAGTTATTTAAAATTACTTTCAATGAACAGACCATACTTTATTTAGCAATTCCTTATTGTTGGACATTTTTATGTAAGGTAATAATCCCTAATAAATTTGTGTATAAATTTGTAATGATGTAGGCAATAGTTTCTGGAATAGATTTCTATAAATGAAATTACCCAATTAAAATGTATCTTCGTTTGAATCCAAATTAAGATTCAGTGCTTTATCTGGGTAGGTTGGCCACATTACTATTCATGTATAAGTTATCTCTTGCCACACAATAAATTACCTTAAAACTTAGCAGCTTAAATGAACAGACATTTCTATTTCACAGTTTCTGAGGCTCAATTCAGTTCAGTTCAGTCGCTCAGTTGTGTCCGACTCTTTACGACCCCATGAATCGCAGCACGCCAGGCCTCCCTGTCCATCACCAACTCCCGGAGTTCACTCACGTCCATCGAGTCAGAGATGCCATCCAGCCATCTCATCCTCTGTTGTCCCCTTCTCCTCCTGCCCCCAATCCCTCCAAGCATCAGAGTCTTTTCCAATGAGTCAACTCTTCGCATGAGGTGGCCAAAGTACTGGAGTTTCAGCTTCAGCATCATTCCTTCCAAAGAAATCCCAGGGCTGATCTCCTTCAGAATGGACTGGTTGGATCTCCTTGCAGTCCAAGGGACTCTCAAGAGTCTTCTCCAACACCACAGTTCAAAAGCATCAATTCTTCAGCGTTCAGCCTTCTTCACAGTCCAACTCTCACATCCATACATGACCACAGGAAAAACCATAGCCTTGACTAGACGGACCTTTGTTGGCAAAGTAATGTCTCTGCTTTTCAATATGCTATCTAGGTTGATCATAACTTTTCTTCCAAGGAGTAAGAGTCTTTTCATCTCATGGCTGCAGTCAGCATCTGCAGTGATTTTGGAGCCCCCAAAAATAAAGTCTGACACTGTTTCCACTGTTTCCCCATCTATTTCCCATGAAGTGATGGGACCGGATGCCATGATCTTCGTTTTCTAAATGTTGAGCTTTAAGCCAACTTTTTCACTCTCCACTTTCACTTTCATCAAGAGCCTTTTTAGTTCCTCTTCACTTTCTGTCATAAGGGTGGTGTCATCTGTATATCTGCCATTGCGGGAGACTTAAGGGAGACATAAGAGAGGCTGGTTCGATTCCTGGGTTGGGACCCTATGGATTGTGTCCCAGCAAGCTCCTCTGTCCATGGGATTCTCCAGTCAAGAATATTGGAGTCAGTTGCCATGCCCTCCTCTGGGGATCTTCCCACCTAGGGATCGCACCCGCATTTCTTATGTCTCCTGCATTGGCAGGCAGGTTCTTTACCATTAGCACCACCTAGGAAGCCCGAATACTCTGTCCATGGGATTCTCCAGGCAAGAATACTGGGGTGGGTTGCCATTTCCTTCTCCCAGGGATCTTACCAACCCAGGGATCGAACCCAGGTCTCCTGCATTGCAGGCAGCTTCTTTACCAACTGAGATGTGAGGGAAGCCCAAAGACTAGATTGATAGCCCCAGATAGACAATAGATCTGGTAGAATTTTTTTTACAGCCCACGAGAGAGTCCTACATGGTCACCAAATCATAGGTTTTCCTGGAAGATGTGACGACAATACCTGTGGAGGAGAAATTTCAACTTGGCCAGACTCTGCTGGGATGTAACCCAAGATGCTGAAGGACTGATGTTGAAGCTGAAGCTCCAATACTTTGGCCACCTGATGCGAAGAGCTGACTCATTGGAAAAGCTCCTGATGCTGGGAATGATTGAGGGCAGGAGGAGAAGGGGGCGACAGAGGATGAAATTGTTGGATGGCAAAACTGACTCTAGGACATGAGTTTGAGCACGCTCCAGGAGATGAAAGCCTGGCGGGCTGCACTCCATGAGGTCACAAAGAGTCGGACACAACTGAACGACTGAACAACAACAACCCAAGATACACATCTGTCAAACAGAAGTAGTAAGTAATAAACAGAGTGAAAAATCCTGACCAAGAGGACTTCCACTGACACAAAATTGTTCATGGTTTGGTGTTTGCTGCTACTGCTAAGTCGCTTCAGTCGTGTCCAACTCTGTGCGACCCCATAGATGGCAGCCCACCAGGCTCCTCTGTCCCTGGGATTCTCCAGGCAAGAATACTAGAGTGGGGTGCCATTGCCTTCTCCAATGCATGAAAGTGAAAAGTGAAAGTGAAGTTGTTCAGTCGTGCCTGACTCTTCGCGACCCCATGGACTGGAGCCTACCAGGCTCCTCCGTCCATGGGGTTTTCCAGGCAAGAGTACTGGAGTGGGTGCCATTGCCTTCTCCGGTTTGGTGTTTGAGACCTTATATTTCTTTAAATTTGAACTGGCATGTAACACCTGGAATGAACAGATGAATTTTTCAATCTGTAAAAAGACAAATGTTTTTTAAAAACATGGATATATTAATGCTAAGGAAACGATCTCAAAAAGCAGGTTGGAAAGAAGCTGTAGAAAACAAACTTGAAAACTTTCATGAAACAAGTAAAAGAAGCGTTCATCTGTAAAGAAATGTTACTGTGGAAGCTCAGATTATTTAGTGGACTTGAAGGATTTCCTGGATCCTTATCTGTTAAGAATTTTAGGAGAAGGAAAAGGAGGTGCCTTAGAACTCCTGATCTCAGAACCAGTCAGGCCTCCAGCTATTAGAGACTGTGAACTCTATGGGAGGAAGAAGTCGATAAGAGTGAGGCCAGAGGGTGGGAGAGCTGCCTGTGGTATTCAAAACATCTGATAAGAACTGTCTGCTAAGCAATGTATCAGCTTTTTACAGGCAAACAAAACCATGGTTCTGTGACTTGTTTGGAGGGAAGCAGGTAAATTGTAACTGCCAAGGTAGCCATCCACTGTTACTGAGGATGCCAAGGCAGGGGCACGAGAAGGGTCGGAAAGATACCAAGGTTTTATGTTCCACGAAGCTGTGGACCCAACCCCTCAAAGACTAGATTTAAGGCAAGAACAAACAACAGCAACCAGAGAAGATCCTGAACGGAGAATGTTTCTGGAACAATACTGTGCAATGTGGTGAATGAAAAATTTCCACCACTTTTTTGATGTTAATAGAGAATGACCGTTTTTTAGAAGGACAGTGGTAAAGAACCAGCCTGCCAGTGCAGGAGACATAAGAGACGTGGGTTCAATCCCTGGGTTGGGAAGATGCCCTGAAGGAGGGCATGACAACTCACTCCAGTATTCCTGCATGGAGAATTCTGTGGACAGAGGAGCCTGGTGGGTATAGTCCATGGAGTCACAAAGAATCAGACACAGCTGAGGCGACTTAGCACAGCACAGAAGGATGTATTCATAATTGTAGTTATTAATAAGTACAGTTATTTTTGGAGAACTTGGTGCCAGGCAGACTGCTGAGTCTTTACATGTGTTATCTCATTTCAGGTTCTTGACAACCCTTCAGTTCAGTTCAGTCGCTCAGTCGTGTCCGACTCTTTGAGACCCCATGCACTGCAGCACACCAGGCTTCCCTGTGCATCACCAACTCCCAGAGCTTACTCAAACTCATGTCCATTGAGTTGGTTTGAGCTTATTCAAACTCATGCAATCCAACCATCTCATCCTCTGTTGTCCCCTTCTCCTCCTGCCTTCAATCTTTCCCAGTATCAGGGTCTTTTCAAATGAGTCAGTTCTTCCCATCACGTGGCCAAATTATTGGAGTTTCAGCTTCAGCATCAGTCCTTCCAATGAATATTCAGGACTGATCTCCTTTAGGATGGACTGGTTGGATCTCCTTGCAGTCCAAGGGACTCTCAAGAGTCTTCTCCAACACCACAGTTCAAAAGCATCAATGCTTAGGTGCTCAGCTTTCTTTATAGTCCAACTCTTACATCCATACATGACTACTGGAAAAACCATAGCTTTGACTAGAGGGACTTTTATCAGTGAAAGGTTGTTGTTGAATCACACGAAGACACCGGGATTCTTGGCCCCCAGAGGAGAAGATTCGATCCGGGGCCAGAGAAGAGGCTTGATCACTCAGAGCTTTTGTGTAATAAAGTTTTATTAAAGTATAAAGGAGATAGAGAAAGCTTCTGACATAGGCATGAGAAGGGGGCAGAAAGAGTACCCCCTTGCTAGTGTTAGCAATGAAGTTATATACTCTCCAATGGATCCGAAGAATGTCTGGAGATTGTAAAGACCTCACCAGACCTACTCCCATAATTTACCTTTTAAGATAACAGAATTAGCCAGAAGGTTTAATCCAGAGACTATCCTTAATCCAGAGACTGTCCTCAGGCAGGATACATTATTGTTGTATAATCGTAAGGAATGTAGAGAAGGAAAAAAAGTTTGAGCTTTCTTCCTTGAGAATTCCAGACCCCTCTCTCCTTGGGGACCCCTAGACTCCTTATCAACCTGCCTAGGAAATGACTCTCTCAGTCAGCAAAGTAATGTCTCTGCTTTTTAATATGCTGTCTAAGTTGGTCATAGCTTTCCTTCCAAGGAGCAAGTGTCTTTTGATTTCATGGCTGCAGTCACCATCTGCAGTGATTTTGGAGCCCAAGAAAATAAAGTCTGTCACTGTTTCCATTGTTTCCCCATCTATTATCCATGAAGTGGTGGGACCGAATGCTATGATCTTAGTTTTCTGAATGTTGAGCTTTAAGCCAGGTTTTTCACTCTCTTCTTTCACTTTCATCAAAAGGCTCTTCAGTTTCTCTTCACTTTCTGCCATAAGGGTGGTGTCATCTGCATATCTGAGGTTATTGATATTTCTTCTGGCAATCTTGATTCCAGCTTGCGCTTCATCCAGCCTGGCATTTCACATGATGTACTCTGCATATAAGTTAAATAAGTGGGGTGACTATATACACCCTTGATGTACTACTTTCTCAATTTGGAATCAGTCTGTTGTTCCATGTCTGGTTCTAACTGTTGCTTCTTGACCTGCATACAGATTTCTCAGGAGGCAGGTAAGGTGGTCTGGTATGGTCATGACAACCCTAACCCTTTTATTTTTTTAACCTGGACCCTCAACTCTTAAAATCATCTCCAATGGTAGATAAGAAAACTGAGCCCTGTTTGGCTTTTTAAGGAACTTTAAGTGCTCTTCAAAACCCTAGGACTAGCAAGTGCTCAGGATGAGATTTGAATGCAGAATCTTTTTTTTTCTTTCCTTTTTACTTTTTAAATTATGAAAGTATGATAACACATTTACAAAAAACTTGGAAAATACAGAACAAAGTTACATATAGTTTCACTGTATATTACATTACTTTTTAAGTAGATAAATTAAGATTTTTAGTTGGAGTTTCAATGTCAAACTCTCAATAATTAATAGATGGAATAGATGGGATAATAGAAGGATATAGTAGACCTGAAAAGCATTATGAACCATTTCAACATAATTAAAATTTATATAATTTTCACAAACCAGCAGGATACAAATTCTATTCAAGTTCCTATAGACTATAAACCAGGAGACACTGGAGCATATCCAAGGATGTAAAGCAAGGATCAAAAATTTCATGGTCTAAAGGTTGAATGTATAATCTTGAACTCTAGAACCTGGGTTCTGAACCCTTATGTGATGAGAACCCATCTTGAATGATTTAGTAGTTAAAGTTTGACTTGATGGGGAGAGGGAAGCACAGAGAGGGCATCCAGTTCCAGAATAAATAGGATCTGGTGACAGATGTTTTTGCAGTGTGCCTAATCTTTTATACAAATGGAGTTCTTGGCTACGATTGTGGAAAACCTATGGAAACCATGAGATCTTAGGAGTGAGTGGTGCTGGTATCATCAGGTGCCCTCATAAACTACTTCCCGAAAGGGAGCTGGTAGAAAAGTTCACAGTTCCCTTGGTACAGGGGCCCTACAGCTGGAAATGGGTGGGAAGAAGATATCTTAAAAGGAGCCACATAGTAAGTAGAAACACAGGGTGGTCCCTTGATCAGAGGATAAAAAAGGGGAATCACCTGATCAGATCTTTGTCCCCGGATGTTGCCTTGAGCAGAAGACAGCTCCCAGTCCCAGGTTACACAGGGCCAAAGAAATAGGGCCCCACTTGGAGGTCCAGCCCCATTCCTGAAGGAGCCTGTGGTGGGAAAAAAAGAGGCTGTAGAAGGAGATGAGTCATCTACAGAGGATGTCACAAAGTTGCCCAGTGTCCTGATCACATGCACTGCTCCTGCCAGTGTGGCCATGGGTCTGGCCAGCACAGCTCTTTTTAAGCATTTGGGAGTCTGTGACCCTGGAGGAAGCCAGAAGTATCAGAGTACCCTAGTTAACATTCTGCCCATTTCTCCAACTGCCACAAAGTGATACAAAGATTTTTGCACTGGGTTGAAAGAAGACACAGTGTCTCCTATGCATGCCTTGTGCTCAATAGTCTCTGTGTTCAGATTTTCCCTTTATCACTTTTTAGTTGATTGACCTTGACAAATAGCTTAGCCTCTGTGAGTCTGAATTTTCTCATCTATCTCATAATGGCCACATCACCAGATCGTTTTGAAGATTAAGGAATAATGCATAAAAAGCATTTAGCACAATGATTAACACATCATATAAGGGACCAATGAGTGGAATTAATGAAATAGTAAGGTATTAGAGAACAAAATGTTAGTTTATGAGTTGGTACAATATTTCGTATTTCATCAGAGGACAACTGAACTTTTTAATTTTTAATGCCTTGAGAAGCTCTTTGGGTTTAAAAGGTGGAAAAGTGAAGCACCTGGTGTGGATGTGCTGGGATTAGAGCAATTTTAAGATGTTTGCTATGCTACACTGTGGGCTTCCTTGGTGGCTTACACGGCAAAGAATCTGCCTGCAATGTGGGCAACCCATCTTCTATCCCTGGGTTGAAAAGATCCTCTGGAGAAGAGAATGGCAATCCACTCTAGTATTCTTGCCTAAAACATTCCATGGACTGAAGAGCCTGTGGTCCATGGGGTCACAGTCGGACGTGACTGAGTGACTGAATACACACACAACTGACTCACCATGCTGTACACCTAAAACTAATGCAACACTGCAAATCAACTATACTTCAGAAAAAAAATGAAGTAGAGATGAGTAGGAGAAGTGGAAGAATCCCAGAAGTCTGCAGAGAAATACAGAGGGATAATGGATATCCAGCTATACATCCTATGGGGGTATGAGAAAATTTTATTGAAATCTTGAAGTACAAGGACTTTGAGGATCTATAAACAAGTGTTTCTTCATTTGATCTTACCAAAAGGCCAAGAAGCAACAAGTGATACTTATATTACAATTATTATTAGTTTGATTCCAAACTTAGTCATCTTGGTGAATGGTTGGCAAAAATAATGATGAGTCATGAAGGGCTCAGTTATCTTTGTTCTCATTAAAGCACATGTGTTTTAGTGAAGGAAGATAAAGGAGGCTGAATAGCAGCTTCCCAAAGATGTCCAAATCCTATCCCCCAGGACCTGTGAATGAGATACACAGTAAAAGGGGACTTGCATGTGAAATTAAGTTAAACATTTTGAGATGAGGAGGCTGTCCTGGATTAATCTCCAACAACTTAGGATAGTTCTTACAAGAAGAAGACAGGCATGTCAAAGTCAGAGGGAGAAGATGTGAGAACAGAAGCAGAAGTCAGAGAGGAGATGAGGACAGAGGAAGGGACCATGAACCAGGGAAAGAAAGCAGGCTCTAAAACCTGGAAGAGGCAAGAGTTCTCCCATAGAACCTTGAGAAGGACTGAAGACTTGTAGATGCCTTGACCTTAGCCCAGTGAAACTGATTTTGGACTTTTGACCTCTAGAACAGTAAGCCAATACATTTTAGTTGTTTGAAGGCACTAATTTTAAAGTAATTTGTTACAGTGTGTGTGTTGGTCGCTCAATTGTGTCCGACTCTTTGTGACCCCATGGACTGTAGCCCATCAGGCTCCTCTGTCCATGGGATTCTTCAGGCAAGAATACTGGAGTGGGTTGACATTCCCTTCTCCAGGGGATCTTCCCAACCCAGGGATCAAATCCAGGTCTCCTGTGTTACAGGCAGATTCTTTACCATCTGAGCCACCAGGGAAGCCAAATTTGTTTCAGTACCCATAGGAGACTAATACAGAGTATTCGGGCAACAGTGGAAAAGCAGAGGGCAGTATGGTGTCTGTCCTGTGCCAAGTCCTCTGGGTCGGCCTCTGGGAAAGAGTTGTAGGTAGAAGATGAAGGAGCTGTCCTCATGAAGAGAGTTTGAGGGATGAGGGCAAAAGCAGTCATGCTTAGGGCTCTGGCTGAGAGAGTATGATACAGAGCAGGGCAAGTGAGGGCTAGCACTGCTCTTAGGCTAAGAGGGTGCTACCGGCAGATAGAGAAAAGCCTCAGAGTCCATGATTGGGGGGCGGGGAGTAGGGCTGGAGGAGACCGTGCCAGGAGAACCAGCAGTGTCACTGATAGGGTACAACTTGTTTGAAGAAATTTTAGACATCCCTGAAGACTCCTAGAAAGACTTGATGGACACTGATGGAAGGATGAGCTCTTAAAGGTGCAGGGAAAGCCAGACAATTTGAATTATTATCATTTCTGTTACTTCATCTATATGGCCTGGAGAAACTTGGAAAACATCAATTTTAGGACTCCTGATAAATATAGTCCAACTAATTCCCAAGATTTATCTGTAGCGTTTCCAGGATGAAGGCAGGATTCTTGTAGCAGGCATTTTACAGGTGGAATGCATTCAGAAACCACAAAAATTAAAGTTCTTGACCACTAGGTGGCCCCATCCCCATGGGCTGGAGAATTTGTTTGCTGCTACTGTTAAGTCGCTTCAGTCGTGTCTGACTCTGTGCGACCCTATGGACAGCAGCCCACCAGGCTCCTCCTTCCACAGGATTCTCTACGCAAGAATACTGGAGTGGGTTGCCATTTCCTTCTCCAAGTCCCAGTCTATGAGACAAAACCAAACAGGAACAGTTCACAGAATACCCAATCTGCACTCTTCAAAAACATCAAAGTCACGGGAGACAAGAAAAGTCTGAAAAGCCTCCACAGACCAGAGGTTGCAGAGGAGATGTGAAAACTAAGTGTAACTCGGCATCCTGGGGATCCTGAAACAAAGGAAGGAGTTAGGGAACAACAGGTAAAATCAGAAGATAGGGTGAGCGAGGGGGTAGGTCACAGAAACAGACTGACATTGCGTCCCGAGTTGTGACAAACACCAGTATAACACAAGATGCCCACAGGGAGAGGGGAGGCTGTGTGAGGGGCTCCTCAGGAACTCTCTGTATTGCCTTTGCAGCTTTGTGGTCAATCTACAATTACTCCAAAATAAAAAGTTTATTTAAAGAAAAATACTCCACCTAGTCCACCAGTTATAATCTAAAGGAGAAGACTGGGGGTGACTATGCCCCCTCACTGCCAGCAGCCTGTCCAGTGGCCTCCCCTAATCCCACCTGCTAGTACTCAACACTGAGGAGTGGAAGTCAGTCCTTACTTAGAAGACCTTTAGAAACACTACTGCTGGGCCCTGGAGATAAAACATATCCACCTTAATAATAACAATGAATCCCTTATGCAACACCTTACTCTGTGCCAGGCACTAGTCCAAGGGCACCTGACCTGGATTAATTCATTTAATCCTCAAAACAATAATAAGAAATAGGTACATACGTTGGCCATCGACATGTTTTTATTAACTCAGCTCCATATTTGATTCTGGAACTATTCATGGAAAGCAAGACACATGGAAGGGAAATTGCCAGTAAGCTAGTTAAGTGGGGTGTAGTCAGGGGTTGAATCCAACAACTTGGCTCCAGAGTCCGTGCTCTTAAACATTACTCTGGAGAATTTGTTTAGTGACCTCTAAAAACACAAGGGCTTGAAACACATCAAAATGATTTGCCTTTTCCATTGAAACATGTATAATATCATATAAGAAATGAATTGCCAGTCCAGGTTCGATGCAGGATACGGGATGCTTGGGGCTGGTGCACTGGGATGACCCAGAGGGATGGTACAGGGAGGGAGGTGGGAGGGGGTTCAGGATGGGGAGCACGTGTACACCCGTGGCGGATTCATGTTGATGTATGGCAAAACCAATACAATATTGTAAAGTAATTCGCCTCCAATTAAAATAAATAAATTTAAATTAAAAAAAAAAGAAAAAAAATGATTTGCCTTTTCAGTAACCTGGGCCAGGAAGATCCTCTGGAGAAGGAAATGGAAACTTACTCCAATATTCCTGCCTGGAGAATCCCTTGGACAGAGGAGCCTGGCAGATTACAGTCCATGGGGTCGCAAAGAGTTGGACACGACTTAAGGGACAGAGCACAAGCACAAACCTGGTTACTATAGACTCTGGCTACTTTTTCTTTTTTGTTTACAGAGTTATATAAATACAGGAGCTCCTTTTCTCACTTTCCTTTTTACTTACAAATGTCACCTGTACCATGAACTCGACTTTCTTGTCTATGAGATCAAATAGCTCTGTGTTACCCAGTAGGCTTGGAATGTGGACAAGAAAAGGGGAATGATACTGAAATTCATTTTTTTGAAGATTTAACTTTCTCTTTTAGATGGGAGAACAGAATATACAAGGACTTAACTCAGGTTTTCACTATATGTGTTGTTGGCGGTACCATATTCATGAGCCATTCATCTCTGCACCCAACAAATATTTGCTGAGGGTGTGTTCTGAGCAGAATCAATTTCTTAATCATTGCAGTGGGTTATATAACTTTTAAAAAGCCCACAGAGCTCCAACAGAAGAAAACCTTAACATTTTACAGAGGAGAATGGAGAGGTAAATTATTAAATATGACATATGGGGAATAAAGTATAGAATAGAAAGTGTCATCTATCTTCATGTATTTAGTCATCATGTTCATGCATTTATTTTCACATGCAATGCCTTGCCGCTTCCATTCCTTGCATTTATAATATTATCATACTGAGAAAATGTGTTTTAGGTCTAACAATGGAAAAAATGAAATACTGAAGCAGTCATTTTAAATTCAACCTTTGCATCTTCAAACATAAAGAGGAATGACAAGTATCTATATAAGATTGATCTGAAATACATTTGAAAGTCCAGGAAATGGGGGAAATGGGGAAACTTACAATGTCCTCCTAAAGCCCAGATAAAAATATGTGTAAATAAATATTTGTAGCAGGATACTATTTTTAATAGTATCCCTGGTGGCTCAGAGGTTAAAGCATATGCCTGCAATGTGGGAGAACTGGGTTCAATCCCTGGGTTGGGAAGATCCCCTGGAGAAGGAAATGGCAACCCACTCCAGTATTCTTGCCTGGAAAATCCCATAGACAGAGGAGCCTGGTGGGCTATACTCCACGGGGTAGCAAAGAGTCGGACAGGACTGAGCAACTTGACTTCACTATTTTTAATATATTGTTCGTATTTGAAAAATACTGATGTGTGATGTTGGGAAAGATTGAAGGCAGGAGGAGAAGGGGATGAAAGAGGATGAGATGGTTAGATGGCATCACTGACTCAATGGACATGAGTTTGGGTAAACTCCGGGAGTTGGTGATGGACAGGGAGGCCTGATGTGCTGTGATTCATGGGGTCGCAAAGAGTCGGACATGACTGAGCGACTGAACTGAACTTTCTCTGTATAAGTTGACTGTCCTTACAATCTTTGGGCAGAAGGTGTTTTGTTTCCTAAATTTATGTGCTGATATTTGAGATTACAATCTTCTCTTCATTGTTTTCTATTACTGTCCATCTGTGAGAGGCCTGTCTTCTACTTTGTCTCCTTTTATTCCTGATCTCCATTTACTCTCTCCTTTACCGTTACACTTATTCTAATGTGTTTCATCTGTGTCCTCAGCTACACATGCATGTGTGAATGTAGCTTTGCTTTGTGTATATAGTTTAAATGTCCTATGTGAAAGAATTTCTTATTTCTTCACCTACACAATTTTGTTCAGAATGGCTCTACCAATAGAGAGAGGGAAGAAAAATCACCAGATAAGCTTAAAGACTCTAAAAGCAGAAAGATTGGATGGGGAATCGGGGAGATGCTGTGTATATGTACAAATTTGCAACTAGAAAATGAATAGGTTCTAGAGATCTAATGCACTGCCCACTGATTGTATTCAAAAATACTAGATCTTAAATATCCTCATCATAAAAAAGAAATGATTGAGACTTCCTGATGGTCCAGTGGTTAAGAATATGCCTTCCAGTGTAGGGGACTCAAGTTCAATCCCTGGTCAGGGAACTGAGATCCCATATGCTACCAGGCAACTAAGCCCATGTGCTACAACTAGAAAGTCAATGCACTGAGATGAAGATCCCATGTGTCACAACTAAGATGTGATGCAACCAAATTAATTAATTAAAAATTAATATGTTAAAAAAGGAAGTGGTACTATTTTACTTAAAAAACGAAATGATAATCATGTGACATGATAGAGGTGCTGACTAAGCTATGATGATACACAAAAATGTATCAAGTCAACAAGCGTATGCCTTAAGCTTACACAATGATTTCTGTCCATTATATCTCAATTAAAAATAAATAAATAAAATAAAACGGAAAAGATCAGTGCCGTCTTCCTTTACCAGAGACTGGTAAAAAGTAAGACCCTCAGCTGGGCCCTGCCATTGCATGGTGTAGGAGGGGCAGACAACCTCTATAGGAGGTAAATGTAGACAGAGCACCCTGAGACACCAACATAGTTTCACTCCTAGCGTAACACGGGGTACAGCCATTGATTTTCAGTGTACTGGTCAGTAACCCAGAGAGGAAGGGCTTTGATCTCACCAAGTCTTGTGTCTCCAGAGAAGAACAACGGAAGTAGCAAAGAGAGATTATATGTATCAGATCTAGCCAGGCTTCTAGCCCATTGCTCATATAGTCATGACAAAGAGAGTACAGTGGTGACCTGCACAGACCCACCACCTGATTAAAATGCACATCTTGGCAGCAGCTGCTAAAATAGACTGACAATAATGACCAAGACCAGATGTTTCACCCTTATTTTTTGACATTACATAAACACCCTAGAATGTTGACATTTACTGCAGGAGTGGAGGAGGCCATTCAATGGACTGAGGTTTTCTGCTTTAGATTTTGTAACTGCAGGAGATGGTCTGTGAGCAGCGGTGAAATCATGTGTGATAGAACAAATAGAAGAAAATTTCCTTGAATTGCATCTGAGCCAACCTTTTAAAAAATAGCACAGGATTATAGCACCTGAAAGAAGAATTATATGTAAACTTCAGAGTAAAGTCATAATCTTAATCCTCAAGCAACTTTATTGAACTTATTAGCCATAATAGTTTTTTTAATGGTTCTTTTGGATTTTCTAAATACATGATTTTGTCATCTTCTATGAATTTTACTAATTTTTTTCCAATATGGTGACTTTTCTTTCCTTTACCTGACTAACTGCCCTGGCCAGAACCTTCAGATTGAATAGAAGTGGTAAGAGTCAACATTCTTGTGTCATCTTAGTAGGAAAGATATTACTCTGTCACAATTAAGTACGGTGTTACCTGTGTCTCTTTCATAGATGTCCATTTGAGTCCTTCCTTCCTTCAGGTTAAGGAAGTCTACTCCTATTCCTAATATCTTGTGTGTTTTTATCATGAAAAGGTGCTGGATTTTCTTCAAATACCATTTCTGCATCAATTAATACAGTGTATTACGTCGATTGATTTTAGGAGGGAATGTTGAACCACCTTGCATTTCTAAGATAGCTCTCACCAGTCCTGGTATATAATCCTTTTTATATTGCTAGACTTGGGATCTTACTTGTGGTAGGCTATGTATAATGGCTTTCCAAAAGATACATGGTGTGCTGCAGTCCATGGGGTCACAAAGAGTCAGACACGACTGAGTGACTGAACTGAACTGAACTGAATTGAAAAGATACACATATCATAATTCCTGGGTGGAATCTGTGACTGTTACCTTACATGGCAAAGATTTTGAAAATGTGATTAAATTAAGGGGAGATTATCCTGGACTATCTAGACAGGCCCCATATGCAATCACAGGTGTCCTTTAAGGTAGTTGCTGTCGTTTAGTTGATAAGCCATGTCCAGCTCTTTACAACTCCATGGACTGTAGCCCACCAGGCTCCTCTCTCCATGGGATTTCCCAGGCAAGAATATTGGAGTGGGGTGCCATTTCCTCCTCCAGGGCATCTTCCTGACTGAGGCATCAAACCTGTGTCTCCCTTAAGCCACCTTGGGAAGTCCCTTTAAGAGGGTGGCAGAAGGAAATTAAAGATAGAATAAGAGAAGGCAATGTGACCATGGAGAAAGAGGTTGGAGTGACAACAGCCACGTTCCTTGGCTTTCAGCACTCCAAAAGAATAAATTTCTGTTGTTTTAAAGCAGCAAATCTGGGTAATTTGTTACAGTAGCAAGAGAAAACCAACATATCAGTATTTTGTTGAAGACTGTT
The DNA here is from genome assembly GCF_027580195.1 of Bos mutus. Classification (NCBI taxonomy): domain Eukaryota; kingdom Metazoa; phylum Chordata; class Mammalia; order Artiodactyla; family Bovidae; genus Bos; species Bos mutus. The sequence goes on along the minus strand of NC_091621.1, from coordinate 86,642,765 downwards.
GCATGACTATTCATGAGGAATACTGATCTCTAGTTTCCTTGTGATATCTTTGTCTGGCTTTGGTATCAGAGTGAAACTGGCTGCATAGAATAAGTTGGGAAATGATCCCTCCTTTGCTACTTTTTTGAAACATTTTTTGGGGAACTAGTTTTAATTCTGTTTTTACATATATCTGCATTCCTAAAGCTTATTTGAAATCCAGAAATTTTATCTGTCTGTTTCATGATGTTGACTGCTCTGGATCAAATTTTCCTGAAAAGATTCGTGTCTATTACTTTGGGACAGTTTTCTTGAATAATATATCTTCAAATACATGTTATGTTATTAAAGTTTTATTTTAGATGGGAATTTCAATGATATGTGTATTGCCTGACTATTGTCCTTTTTCTTTATTTTTCTCTCATCATTTTAACTCTTCATTTTATTTCATTTTGTGGGCTCACCTTATTTTTTATCTTCTGGGCTTCCCAGGTCGCTCAATGGTAGAAGAATCTGCCTGCCACTGCAGGAGGCATCAGTTCATTGTCTGTATCATTGGGAAGACCCCCTGGAGAAGGAAATGGCAACTCACTCCATTGTTCTTGCCTGGAGAATCCCATGGACTGAGAAAACTGGTGGGCTACCATCCATGGGGTAGCAAAGAGTCAGACGACTGAGCAACTGAGCACATATATATGCTCCTTATGTATTTTCAGCAGTACCTATTTTCTCTTGTGCTTCTTCCAACTCATTTTTTTTTTTTTTTTTTGGTCCACACTGTGAGGCATATGGGATCTTAGTTCCCTGACCAGAGATTGAACCTGCACCCCCTGCGGTGGAAGTGTGGAGTCTTAACCACTGCACCTCCAGGGAAGGTCCACTTCCAACTCACTTTTGTTCTGTGAATGACTTAATATTTTCTCTTATTTCTCCCTGCTTATATTTTATTTCTAGTTCCTCACTAAATCTTTGTTGAACTGCTTGATCTCTGCTCCTTATTCTTAATTCATAGAGGCAACCACTAACTTAGACTTTTCTTATTTATATTATCTGGTGATAATTTAAATTTCTTCCTTGGTGACATAATTTTAGTGAGTGTCCCTAATTTGTCAGTTGATTTTTTCCCTGTTTTTTTCTTCTTCTCCTTTCCCTCCTTCTCCTTCTAATATCTTTAAGTGGATCCTGAACAGATTTCCTTTTTAAAATTTATCAAGCATGTCATTTATGAAACAGGTCATTTCATCTAGCTATTTGCAGGAATTTGGGAGAGCGCAGAAGAACCTACACTTTGTGGAAGGACCTACACTTTGTGGAAGAACCTAGGCTTTGCGGAAGGACCTAGGCTTTGTGGCAGAATAGCTGGATAGACAACCACAAAGTTCAACTGTTTAGCAAGGGAAAATCTTTCTTCCACTATTATGGAGACAAACTGCTTCATTGAGAACCAAACTAAGTGCCTACAGTTGATGCGTTGCTCCCCAGGTGGCACTAGTGGTAAAGAGCCTGCCTGCCGGTGTAGGAGATGTAAGAGACACTGGTTTGGTCCCTGGATTGGGAAGATACCTTGGAGGGGGAAATGGCAACCCACTCCAGTATTCTTGCCTGGGAAATCCTGTAGACAGAAGAGCCTGGCGATCTACAGTCCATGGGGTCACAAAGAGTTGGACACGGCCGAGCACACACGTAACATTCCTCCTACTGTTGTAGACTGGGATATAAGATTTTGTACTTAATGTGTACACTTTTGCTTCGGCATATGTACTTTTACTCTGGATCTTCCAAGTTATACAGTTACAGCAGCCCCCTCAACCTGCACTTTTTTGTGGGCATTTTTCTGCTTGACCCTTATTGCTTTTGAAAGCCCTTTCACCTATTTTCTGGTTTGGAGTTTCAACTCTCTTCTAATTTTGCCAAAAGCAACTTCAGTGTTTATATTTCTCTTTTTCCTTACTGCTTTTGGATGATTTCCATAAAGAGAAGGGAGAAATGCCAGCTTTGGAAACAAGAAAGGTCTAGCTTAAATTTGAACACTTTTTTATCCCCCTTTTTTTTTTAACTCTTGCCTTCTCTTTACATTCTTCTTTTTTTAACTTCTTATTTTATATTGGAGTGTAGCCAATTAACAATGTTGTGATAGTTTCAGGTGGACAGTAAAGGGACTCAGCCACACATATACACATATCCATTCTCCCCCAAATTCTCCTCTCATCCAGGCTATCGCATAACATTAAACAGAGTTCCCTGTGCTACACAGTAGTCCTTGTTGGATATCCATTTAAAATAAAGCAGTGTGTATGTCAATCTTAAACTCCCTAAATATCCTTTCCTCCCATCTTTCCCCCGTGGTAACTGTAGATTTGTTCTCTAAGCCTGTGGGTCTGTTTTGTAAACAAGCTCATCTATTTCATTTCTTTATAGGTTTCACATATAAGGGATTTCATATGATATTTCTCCTTCTCTGTCTGGCCTACTTCACCCTGTATGACAATCTCTAGGTCCATTCACGTTGCTACGAATGGCATTATTTCATTCTTTTTAATGGCTGCGTAACAGTCTCTTGTATATATGTTACATTCTTCTTTTGTAGTTTCTCGTTTGCTCAGTTTCATCTGAATGAATTACAATTAAATTTTCATCTCTACCCTGGTTTCTGTCCTTCTGATTATCTTCTCCTTTTCCTATTGTTAACTTCACATGGGTATTCCTCAGGAACTCATATTATCATTGTCCTCTATACTTTGATGGAGCTTCCCTGGTGACTCAGCTGGTAAAGAATCCTCCTGCGATGCGGGAGACCTGAGTTCGATTCCTGGGTTGAGAAGATCCCCTGGAGAAGGGAAAGGCTAGCCACTCCAGTATTCTGGCCTGGAGAATTCCATGGACTATATAGTCCATGGGGTCCCAAAGAGTCAGACACCACTGAGCCACTTTCACTTTCACTTTCTTCCACTTTCATACTTTGATGTTCTGATCTTGGTCAATGGCATCAGAGTTCTTCCTCTTAAGCAATGTAGTTGAAAATTTTAGAATCATATTTGTACTTTATTTTGTCCATCCTGTGTTCAAAGTACCTCCAATCTAATCTTCTTTTTACTTCTGCTGATATCACTTTGCTTTGGACCCTACACCTGGATTCTGCAGACTGCTATTCTTGGCTGTCTTGGGTGCATGTTTAGTTGCTTCTGCCATGTCCAACTCTTTGTGACTCATGAACTGTAGCCTGCCAGGCACCTCTGTCTATGGAATTGTCCAGAAGAATACTGGAGTGGGTTTCCATGCCCTCCTCTAAGGAAAATCTTTCTGACCCAGGGATCAAACCCATGTCTCTTACATCTACCTGCACTGGCAGGTGGGTTCTTTGCCACTAGCACCACCTGGGAAGCCCCTTGGTTGTCTTATCCATCGTCAATTCAGCTACTCACTGTCCAGAGTTAACATCCTTAAATACATCCTGTTATGGTATTCCTTTCCTCAAAACTCTCCATGGTTCACCAATATAAATGGAATAATCTCTTTAACCTTCTGTAAATTGACATCTGAACTCTCTACCAACATAAAATTAGTTGTTGTTTCTTAAGACCATTCTTCATCATTATCATAACTGTGTTTATCTTTGTTCCTTTACCCGGTAAGTATACTTCTTCATCTTAATTTGCTAATGTTTTGGCTGTTTTCCAAGACATTATGCTTAATAAAGCCCTTTCAAAATATCCATTTGCAAATAATCTCTCCTTTCCCACACTCTTATAAAATTTTTTAACCTATTTGTTACACACATCATTTTATGCTATGCCTGTATTTGCCTTTTGCATTACTCTGAGCTCCCGAAGTACAGGAGCCATGCCTTCTCAGCTTATATTATTCACATCATATAACATAGGTGATGCATAGTGGACGTTGTTCCTTCATATGAATTTAAACAATGAATGTTAATGGGCTTCCCAGGTGGTGCTAGTGGTAAAGAACCCACCCGCCAATGCAAGAGACGTAAGAGACGCAGGTTCAATCCCTGGGTTGGGAAGATCCCCTGGAGAAGGGCATGACAACCCATTCCAGTATTCTTGCCTGGAGAATCTCATGGACAGAGGAGCCTGGAGGGCTAGAGTCTCTAAGGTCGCAAAGAGTTAGACACAACTGAAGTTTTGGAGCACACGGACACATGCACACAAGATATGCTAACAGATATGTGTCTAATGGATGGAGATCTCTCTCTCTCTCTCTCTCTCTCACACACACACACACACAGCTTCCATCAGGCTTGCATTGAGCCAAAGAGCTGCAAAGTCCCTTCCTGAAAGGAGGACAATTGACACCACCAATCCAGGTCTGGTGGTCTGAGGTGATGGCTGGAATTATGTGAAACTGGTAAAAATCTAGGGAGAAAATATTTCAGCTTCAGCCCATCCTGAAGTCTCCTCTGAACTGGTCTTAGCAGTAGAAAATCTCCATTTCCACAGGGGTGAACCGTGTCTCTGGGCGGCTGACAGGGAAAAAGTTTCTTGTGGCTGAGAAGACAATGGTGGGGGAAGCAGAACAGAGCAGGGGAGTTAAGCCTTTAACTTTCTTTCTGCCTTAAAAGTTTGATGAGGTAAACTTACCTTTATGATCACACCGACATTTTGCAGTATTTTATCCAAACCAAAGTCCAGGTTTTTGTTGCTTATCTTGTTTTGTGAGGAATTCTGCCTTCTTTGGAGGTTCATCAGCTCAAATTGTAGCAATTGATTATTAAATGACATGTTTTGTTCTATTATAATTTTTAGATTTTTAATTTCTCTTGAGTTTTCTAAGATGTTAATGAGAGGCATAGTATCTATGTATTTTGGGCTTTATTCTTTACTTCATTACCTTAATGTCAATTCAATACATTGTTCTTGCTCTTAACTCACCCAGTGTTGATGGCTTGATCAAGTCTCTTAATCTATTTGAAGGAAAGTTGCCTCATGTGTTTAGGTAGATACAAAACTACTTGTTTCAAGTTTTAAGACTCTCTAAAGCTGGTGGAGATCTGATGCTGGGAAATATTGAGGGTAGGAGGAAAAGGGGGCAATGGAGGATGAGATGGTTAGATGGCTTCATGGACTCAATGGACATGAGTTTGAAATGAGCAAATGTCTATGACATGGACATGAGCAAACTCCAGGAGATAGTGAAGGACAGGGAAGCCTGGCTTGCTACAGTCCAGTGGTCACAAAGAGTTGGACATGACTGAGCAACTGAACAACAAAAAACCCAGTGGGTCATAAAAAAAGCACTGAATTAGTTGGAAAAAGTTTGTTCTCTCTGGTCTATTTAATCTTGACTTATTTAGACCCATGATAATAAAATATCTCCTTTAATTGAATATGTAAGTAACAAATGAATAATGCTAATAACTTTAATAATTGCTCATCACTATACCAGAAAGTTGCATCAAAACCAATCTTTATTGTCAAATTTTTGAAGTTAAAATATTTTAGTATCAAAGTGGTATTTTCAGAAGGTATTTTGTGTTGCTGTATGTGAGCATGTTGGCTTTATAAAATACTATGATAAAGGTCAAGACTTCAAAGATTTGGATTTAATAACCATATCTGTATACTTTTGTTTTTTATTTTTTCACACATAATCTCAAAGTCTTGAATATCATAAAATTCTCATGTCATTGACAATAACAATTTTATGGGATACAAAATTAAAAGCAAGTTGACCAAATTCCCTATATTATTCATGGAGTAACATAAACTTAGAGAAATATAGAATTTAATCCCATAGCCAGATCATACTTCACTTAAAACCCCTGGGAAAAATATGTGTGAATTATCTGATTATCAGATATAAGAAAGGGTAATAAATTTAGAGTCTCGTTTGCTTAACATTTAAATAGAAACCAATTTAATTCAGTGGGTACCTGCTGAGAATATATACAGGCTATCTAAGCAGTATAAAGATGAGAAAGTACTCAGAGTCTGATTAACATGCTGATACAAAATATTTTAATTCACGTTACCTAAATCAAATTACAAAGCTACTTATATTTATAAAGTATATGTAAATACACTTATGTATAAAAGCTATATTGTATTATGTCATATCTTACCTCCATCATGGAAGGTAGTACTATAGACTTATTTTTATTTGCTACTAGAGACCTGGATTAACACTGAAGAAACTCAAATGATACAAAGATAACTAAGGATTTGACATTTAAAAACTGTTCAGTAGATTGCCTTGAAATCCTAAGAAACAATAATAGCATGCATTCTTTCATAAAGAAATCAAAATTGAGTGAAATGAGAGAAAAAAGTCAGTTGTTTACCTAAGAATAATGTCCTGAAAATCTTAACCCAGGACTTTTCCTTCCACCAGACTCAGGAAATACTAAAAATCTCATCCGGGGCACATGGATGTCTTTATCATTCCTTTTCTCTGAATGAAATAAACTTCTATTTTGCCTTAATTTATTACCTAAATCCTAATCTACTGTTATAAGTTCTTTGTAGCAATCTTTTATTAATGAAAATTAAAAATCCTAACCAGAAGTTGTGCTTAACTAGATGTTTACTGCCTTGCTAAAGATATAAGTCAAGGGAGTATCTATTATAGGGAGCATTTATTTGGGACCTGTTTCACATGGCCAGGATCTGAATCACTGTAACTGCGATCTAAATCCATTGTGAACCCTTTGGGTTCTAGCACTAAACAGTTTTATGGTGTTTCTCATCATTTGGACTGCTTCTTTGACAGTCTACATTGCAACCTGCCACTTTCTTTTGAGTTTTGCTAACCTTAATTCACAGACCTTGTTGGCAGAAAAGTTACTAAGAAGCCTTCCTCAGAGATGATTACAAAATGTGATTACTGTGTATATTTAGCTTCTGGATGGTACAACAGATTTTCTAATATTGTTCAGTTTTCTCAGTGAACAAAACTGTGCAAATCTTATATCTTTTTGTCTGCTTTTGATTTGATCTTTCAAGTACAGGTACTCTTTTGTATGCCTCATACTCTTTGGGGAGGTGGGGGGTAGTTATCTCCTACTATATTTCAGATAGTCAAAGAATTTTTAATCACAACTTTTATTTTTCTCATAAAAGTTTATGAATTGAAGATGAAAGCCGGCTTAGTAACCTGGAAAAGGATTTTATTTCATTCAATGGGATCTGTTTGATAGCACTCATGAAGTGACTTTTTATATTTGAAATGATCCCTTGGGTACTACTATGGAGTGGTTTATAGACTAGAACATTTCATCATATGAAATATATATACTTGTATAAAATATAAATGATTGCATTTTGTGTATGTATATACACGCACACAGAATTTTGAATTGAGTGCATTTATATTGTAAGCTTTTAAAGGACAATAGATGCTAAACAAGTCAGTTTGATTTGTGTAACATTAGGTTGTAGGCAGATGAATTATGATTTTAAAGATTCAATCTATAAAAAAAGGCTGTATATATATATGTATTAATATAACTGAATCACTTTGCTGTTCAGCAGAAATTAACACATTATAAATCAGCTATACTTCAATAAAAAAGAAAATAAATAATAAACTTTTAAGACTAGAGTTAAAAAAAAGATTTAAGTAATCAACATTTATTGATTTTATTATGTAGAAGATACTAGAATGAATAAGAGACAGTTTTTATCTTCAAGGAATTATTGAAGGGCATTGTGTAAGTAGAGTTAACAGAAGGTGGGTGGAGAAATGTGAGTACCAAAGGATAAATAATACAGCTTAGTATTTAAAGGGGAAAGGAAAGAGAAGTCGTTTAGTCCTTTCCGAGTCTTTGCGACCCCATGGGCTACAGCCTACCAGGTTCCTCCATCCATGGAATTTTCCAAGCAAGAGTACTGGAGGGGGTTGCCATTTCCTTCTCCAGGGGATCTTCCTGTCCCAGGGATTGAATCCAGGTCTCCTGCATGGGAGGCAGACGCTTTACCATCTGAACCACCAGGGAAGTGCAAAGGGAAAACTACCTCCAGTTAGAGCATCGGGAGACTTACAGGAGGACACAGCCTTTTGGAATGAGCCCTACAGAGGACGGGAGGGGACAGACACAGTACAGCACGTGTTCTCATTTCACTGTCATGACTACATTTCTTTTCCCCTGGTCCTCCTCCCAGGCTTCTTTCTCTTTACCTACTAAGAGGACACAGGTGAGTTTGAGACCTCTTGTTTCTTTAACACAGTGGAGTATTAATGTGGGCTGAAGATGAGCTGGTTGGAGTAGAAATAAAAATTACCAGAATCTTCCACTTGTAATTCTGTCTCTGTCTTCTCCTTGCTGTTCCTGTTCCTATGATTCATTCTTAATTACATGAGCCATAGTTTGCTCACCACTGTAAACCCAGAGCCTGCACGTAGCAGGCATTCAGTAAATATTTGCCGAGTGACTGAACAAATAGAAAGATGGAGGAAAGGAAGGGAGGAAGCATTGTAATTTCTTCATTTGACTTTGCTAAAGTTTGACTTACCTTTAAAGTTTACTATTTACCGTTCTGTAAATGATTTGTAAAATAATTAAAGTGTTGGCAAGTGAAGATGATAACATGATTTCCTTATAGATGAGGGGTGCATAAAGCACAGAGAAAACAGTAAACAATGATCTTCTACTATCATAAAAACACAGACCTATATCCTAGTGGAGTCTACAGATTGATCTTATCGAATGAATAAAATATTTTTCTGTTGATTCCAAAGGGAGAAAAAATAAGGAAAGAATAAGGAGAGAAGATGTTGAGTATAAAATACACTCAAAACAGATTAAAAACTTAAACGTAAGGCCAGAAACTACAAAACTCTTAGAGAAAAACAGAGGCAGTACACTCTTTGACATAAATCACAGCAAGATCCTCTTTGATCCACCTCCTAGAGTAACAGAAATAAAAACAAAAATAAACAAATGGGACCTAATGAAACTTAAAAGATTTTGCACAGCAAAGGAAACAATAAACACAATTAAAAGACTATCTTCAGAATGAGAGAAAATAATTGCAAACAAAACAACTGACAAAGGATTAGTCTCCAAAACTTATAAGCAGCTCATACAGCTCAATATCAGAAAAACAGCCTCCCCCTAAAGTGGGAAGAAGATATAAATGGCTATTTCTGCAATGAAGACACACAGATGGCCAATAAACACATGAAAAGATGCTCAGCATTACTAATTATTCCCTGCTGTCACTTCAGTCGTGTCCAACTCTGTGTGACCCCAGAGACGGCAGCCCACCAGGCTACCCTGTCCCTGGGATTCTCCAGGCAACAACACTGGAGTGGGTTGCCATTTCCTTCTCCAATGCATGAAAGTGAAAAGTGAAAGTGAAGTTGCTCAGTCGTGTCCAACTCTTCTCGACCCCATGGATTGCAGCCTACCAGGCTCCTCCGTCCATGGGATTTTCCAGGCAAGAGTACTGGAGTGGGGTGCCATTGCCTTCTCCAAATAATTAGAGAAATGCAAATCAAAAGTACAATGAGGTATCACCTCACACCAGTCAGAATGGCCATGATCAAAAAGTCTACAAACAATAAATGCTAGAGAGGATGTGAAGAAAAGGGAACCCTCCTACACTGTTGGGGGGAATGTAAACCGATGCAGCCGCAATGGAAAACAGTATGGAGATGCTTTAAAAAACTAGAAATAAATCTACCATATGACCCAGCAACCCCACTACTGCACATATACCTTGAGAAAACAATTCTAAAAGACACACGTATCCCAGTGTTTATGGCAACACTATTTACAATAGCCAGGACATGGATGCAACCTAAGTGTCCATCTACAGATGAATAGACAAAGAAGATGTGGTACATATATGCAATGGACTATTACTCAACATAAAAAAGAACAAATTTGAGTCAGTTCTAGAGAGGTGGATGAACCTAGAGCCTGTTATGTAGAGTGAAGTAAGTCAGAAAGAGAAAAGCAAATATCGTATACATATGGAATGTGAAAAAACAGTATTGATGAAACTATTTTCAGGGAAGGAATGGAGACGCAGATATAGAGAACAGACTTGTGGACTCAGTGGGGAAAAGAGAGCGGGACGAATGGAGAGACAACTACACACGATCATGTGTGAAATAGATAGCTGCTGGGAAGTTGCTACATTTAACAGGCAGCCCAGGCCGGTGCTCTTTGACGACCTAGAAGGGTTGGATGGGCGAAGGGGAGAGAGGCTCAAGACGGAGGGTGTATGTGTATCACTATGACTGATTTGTGTTGTTGTATAGCAGAAACCAACACAAAATTTTAAAGCCATTTTCCTCCAATTAAAACACAAATTAAAAAATTAGATTTTGCTAAGTTCCATGGATATTTGAAATTAAAAGATAATACTTGAACTCAGGTCATTGTCTATTAAAGATGAGAAGAGTGTGTGTAACACACATTAACAACAGAAATGTGTTCCTTAGTCTTCTCAGTGTGTCTACATTTATAGACAGACCCCCTCAAAATCCTCCCCTTTTAAACATTTTCCAGTTATAAATGACTTTGGCTTTTTATACTTCAGCTCCATAGAACGTATTTATCTCTCCTTAGAATGTTTCTATAAGAATATTTTTAATTTATACTACTAAAATGCAACATAATTTTTCACTCCTTTCACCTTATTTATTGGAATTCCTTTGCATATATAATAGTGTGTATAGTTATGTTGGTGAATCTACTAAACAAGGTATATTTAATGAAGCTTTGCTTCTACTCCTGTTTCCTCTGCTCTAATCTCTTCTTCCTTCTACAGGATACTGCATTTAAATCTTTAAAAATAGTTTATGTGCTTGTTTTTAAAATAGCACATACATATGTATTTATAATACACATTATAAATGTATATAATGTGTTTACAATACATATTATAATAATACATAATGTCTTATCTCCATTCTTAGATAAGTTATAGCTTATACACAGTTTTCTCTACTTTACTTTTTCATTTAATGTTACACTTTAGTGATAATTCTATAGTAAATATAGCACATTAAACAAATGATTAGAGGAAAAGCCAAGTTACATTTCAAAGAAAATTGGAATTACTTGTGGACTTTTGAAAAATATGGCAACTAATGTTACTGGATGCAAAACAGTTGTTTATTAAATAACCAAATCATTTGTTTGGTAATCAGAAAGTAATGTTTTAAGCATTAATATCCTAACATAGTTTGTTTCATACATGTGTATGCATTCATACATACACACATTTGCTTTGGTGAGCTTTTGTTACATTTTATAAAATTGGTAAGAATTTTGCCTTGATGTGTAATGCATTAGTTGTAATTTTTCCTCAGACATATTTTTCAGATTACTGTTATCACACAGAATGTCTGATTTCCAGAAAGGGATTACTGATACATGTATTTTATTTCTTTATCTTAATTCACTAGTATGTTATGATCTTACTACCAAACAGTAGATGGCACTCTAAGAATGCACTTGTGCGTGTGTGCTAAGTCACTTTCATCGAGTCCAACTCTGCCACCCTATGGACCATACCTAGCCTGCCAGGCTCCTTTGTCCATGGGATTCTCCAGACAAGAATATTGGAGTGGGTTGCCATTCCCTTCTCCAGGGGCTGTTCCCCACCTAGGGATCAAACCTGGTCTCCTGCATTGCCAGGTGGGTTCTTTAGCACTGGCACCAACCTGGGAACCCCATAAGTATGTACTCATTAGAAACCAAATCAATTTCTGCTAATTTACAATTTATATTGTAATATTTGAGGTTGTTTACCTAATGTTCGAAAAGGAATGGACTGTTGCCTGAGGTCTAGAAATATATTTCTCGTATATTAAGAATTTTTACTAAAAATTTATTTGAAATACTATCAGTTGTAACTGCTAAGGGCTTTTGTGTAGATAAAGCTATTCCTTATTTTGTGTAGATAAAGCTATTCCTGAGTTTGTATAGGTAAAACTGTTCCTTATTTTGTGTAGATAAAGTTGACATAGGGACCTTTGTTGGCACAATAATGCCTCTGCTTTTCAATACACTGTCTAGCTTTGTCACTGCTTTCCTGCCAAGAAGCAGCTGTCTTCTGCTTTCACACCTGCAGTCACCATCCACAGTGATTTTGAAGCCCAAGAAGAGGAAATTTGTCACTACCTCTACCTTTTCCCCTTTTATTTAGCATGCAGTAATGGGACTGGACACCATAATCTTAGTTTTTTTAAAAATATTTAGTCTTCAGCTGGCTCTTTAACTCTGTTCCTTCACCCTCATCAAGAGGCTCTTTAGTTCCTCTTTGTTTTCTGCCGTTAGAGTGGCGTCATCTGTATGGTCAAGGCTATGGTCTTCCCAGTGGTCATGTACAGTTGTGAGAGCTGGACCGTAAAGAAGGCAGAGTGCCAAAGAATTGATGCCAAAAGTCCTGAAAGTCTCTTGGACAGCAAGGAGATCAAACCAGTCCATCTTAAGGGAGATCAACCCTGAATATTCACTGGAAAGACTGATGCTGAAGCCGAAGCTCCAGTATTGGCCATCTGATGAGAACAGCCAACTCATTGGGAAAGTCCCTGATGCTGGGAAGGATCGAGGGCAGGAGGAGAAGAGGGTGTCAAAGGATGAGCTGGCTGGATGGCATCACTGATGCAATGGACATAAACTTGGGCAAACTCTGGGAGATGGTGAAGGACAGGGAGCCCTGCACACTGCAGTCCGTGAGGTCACAAAGAGTCAGACAGGACTAGGCAACTGAACAACAACAAGTTGATATAGATACGATTATACTCACTTCCTTATCTACACTCACTTCCTCACTGATATCATCTAGGTTTACAGTTTTAAATATAAGAAAAATGTCCACATTTTAAATGGAGTTCAAAAGATTCCATTGTGTAAAAAAAATCACGTCATCAGTTTAAGGCTAACTGAAGCAACCGAGTAGATGGCGCTAGTGGTAATTAATCCCCCTGCAATGCAGGAGACGCAAGAGATTCGAGTTTGGTCCCTACATTGGGTAGATCCCCCGGAGGAGGACATGGCAACCCACTCCAGTATTCTTGCCTGAAAAATTCCATGAACAAAGGAGCCTGGCAGGTTGCAGGTGGTGGGGTTGCAAAGAGTCAAACATGACTGAACCTGCCCGGGGGCAAGTAGGTAACTGAGTAATGGTTGTTAATCAAGTTATAATTAAATTCCCCAAAATCATGGAATGTGTTGTTGTGGGTCATCCAAATTTCATGACCATCTCTTTGGTGACAATGTTCAAATTAACATCTCCAGCCTGGACCTCCTCTCTGAATTCTATATTCAGCTGTTTATCTGGAAATTCTACTTTGATGTCAAATAAAAATCTCAAATGTGCCCAATTTTTTTCCCCATCTCCAAATCTCCTCCACCATAGTCTGATTTATCTGTTGATGGCAGCTCCATAACCTTTCAGTTGATCAGGCTAAAACATTGAAAGTATTCTTGTCAATTCCAATCTGTCAGGAAGTCCCGTTGACTTCTCTAACTTCAACATTCGCCCAGAAACTGACCTTCTCTCACCGATTTCTGCTGTTACTGAATTGGTTTGATCCATTATCATCTCTCACAAGAATTACTACAATAGCCTTCCAACCCGTCTCTCAGCCTCCACTCCCATTGCATTATTTTTTAAAAACTCTTGCATGTTCTGTGCAAAAGCATTTGAAGACACAGTTGCCAAATTGCTATATATTTATTTATTTGGCTGTGCTGGGTCTTAGTTGCCTCATGTGGGATCTTTAGTTGTAGCATGTGGGATCTATTTTCCTGACCAGGGATCGAACTCAGGCCTCCTACATCGGGAGCATGGAGTCTTAGCCACTGGACCACCAGGGCAGTCCCTTTGACTACTTCACAACTTATTTTCAGCACAGCAGCTAGTGTGGTCCTGTTTATGTGACTTTTATGCTCAAAACCCTGCAAAGTTTCCACATTTCACTCACAGTAAAACGCAAATCCTTACATTGAACTACAAGGTCAAGTGCAATCTGGCCATTATTCACATCTTTGTATTCGTCTCTTACTGCTCTTTCTCTCCCTTGCTCCACTCCAGCCAAGCTGACCCCCTTTTTTTCCTCAAGCACAGCAGATCCACCCCTACCTCAGAGCCTTTGCACTAGTTACTCCCTTTGCCTGAAAGTCTCTCCCCTCTGTGTTTACATGGCTTGCTTTCTTTGCTTTTCAAGTTGATAAGCATATGGAGGGTCCTCTTTACAATGCTGAACCTTATCCCTTGCCCCAGCATCCCATCTCTCTTATCTTAGTTTCTATTTTTCTCCAAAGAACATAGCACTTTTGATACAGTATTTATTATTCCTAGGCTAATATATAAACTTTATATGGGCAGAGGTTATTGTCTTTGGGGATTGCTTTTCTGTCAGAGCCTAGAACAGTGCTTGACATATTGTAGGTAATCAATAAGTATGTGTTAAATGACAAATGACCAAGCGAATGCATGATAAGGAGGATAAGGCACCATAATCTTTGCAATATTTAGGGTCTTGGCTTCCCAGGTGGGTCAGTGGCAAAGAATCTGCTGCCAATGCAGCATACGCTGGTTACACGAGTTCTATCATGGATGGGGAAGATCCTATGGAGGTGGATATGGCAACCCGTGCCAGTATTCTTGCCTGGGAAATTCCATAAACAGAGGACCCTGCCAGGCTACAGTCCAGGGGATTGACAAAAGAGTTGGACACGACTGAGCAACTAAACAACAAATATCACTTGTTTTTCACTTAGAAAGTATCACTTATTTCGAAGGCAACCTTCCGCTAGAATAGGCTTTTTTCTGGGCTTCTCTGGTGGCTCAGCTGGTAAAGAACCCGCCTGCAATGTGGGAGACATGGATTTGATCCCTGGGTTGGGAAGATTTCCTGGAGAAGGGAAAGGCTACCCACTCCAGTATTCTGGCCTGGAGAATTCCATGGCTTGTGTAGTCCATGGGGTCGCAAAGAGTCGGACAAGACTGAGCAACTTTCTCTTCATTTTTGAATCTTAGTAAGCAGTAGTGGACTCACTAAAATGAAATTCCAAAATATTAGGCAGGTGGCCTAGTGAAAAATGTAATTCACACAATTTAAGGTATATTAAGTAGGTGCTAATATCTGAGGAATATTTACTATCTTAAAAATCTAGATGTCCTAGTAAGGAAGAAAACTGACATTAATTGGACTGCTAACATATATACATATAATATATAACATAATATATATGACATAATAGGCTTTTCACATATACATTGTCATTTATTCTTTGCAACTCGGCGAGGGAGGTATGGGCATAATTCTGCTGACTTGGAGGTTTTGGTTGAGGTCTAGAGTGGGTGGGAAAGAATAAAATTACTTGACAAACATCACGTATGGTAGCTAGTAGCAGAGCTGGGATTCAAACCCAGTTTTGATTCCTAAGCTCACGATCTTTTCATGACATTCACTACCATAGCTCCCTTAATTTTTTAAGGGGAAATATCTTCACATTGTATTATCCCAGGGCTTCCCGGGTGGCACTAATGGTAAAGAATCTGCCTAAGAGATCTAAGAGATGCAGCTTCAGTCCCTGGGTCGGGAAGATTGCCTGTAGAAGGAAATGGCAACCAATTCCAGTATTCTTGCCTGAAGAATCCCGTGGACAGAGGAGCCTGGTGGGCTATTGTCCATGGGGTTGCAAAGCGCTGGACAGGAATGCAGCTACTGAGCACGCATGAGTGTATTATAACAAGACATGGCATAAATCAAATAGTATAAAAATCAGGCATGTTAAAAATCAAATAGTATAATGATTCTTGACAATTTATATCTCAGAGATGCCTCAGCTTCTGAACTCACCTCTAATTCCAACCTGGTCCAGAGGAGCTTGATTTTTTGTTGTTGTTCACTCAGTCATGTCTGACTGTTTATGACTCCGTGGACAAGCATGCCAGGCTTCCCTGTCCTTCACAATCTCCCAGAGTTTGCTCACACTCATGTCCACTGAGTCACTGATACCATCCAAGCATCTCATCCTCTGTTGTCCCCTTCTCCTCCTGCCTTCAATCTTTCCCAGCATCAAGATCTTTTCTAATGAGTTGGCTCTTCACATCAGGTGGCCAAAATATTGGAGTTTCAGCATCAGTCCTTCCAATGAATATTCGGGGTTGATTTCCTTTAGGATTGACTGGTTGGATCTCCTTGCTGTCCAAGGGACTCTCAGGAGTCTTCTCCAACACCACAGTTCAAAAGCATCAATTCTTCGGTGCTCAGCCTTCTTCACAGTCCATACATGACCACAGGAAAAACCATAGCCTTGACTAGATGAACGTTTGTTGGCAAAGTAATGTCTCTGCTTTTGAATATGCTATCTAGGTTGGTCATAACTTTCCTTCCAAGGAGTAAGCGTCTTTTAATTTCATGGCTGCAGTCACCATCCGCAGTGATTCTGAAGCCCAAGAAAATAAAATCTGTCACTGTTTCCATTGTTTCCCCTTCTATTTGCCGTGAAGTGATGGTACTAGATGCCAAGATCCTAATTTTTTGAATGTTGAGTTTAAAGCCAGCTTTTTCACTCTGCTCTTTCACCTTCATCAGGAGACTCTTTAGTTCCTCTTCAATTTCTATCATAGGGGTGGTGTCATCTGCATATCTGAGGTTATTGATATTTCTCCCGGCAATCTTGACTCCAGCTGTGCTTCATCCAGCCTGGCATTTTGCTTCATGTAATCTGCATATAAGTTAAATAAGCAGGGTGACAATATATAACCTTGATGTACTTCTTTCCCAATTTTGAACCAGTCCATTGGTTCATGTCCTGTTCTAACTGTTGCTTCTTGATCTGCATACAGGTTTCACAGGACGCAGGTCAGGTGGTCTGGTATTCCCATCTTTTTAAGAGTTTTCCAGTTTGTTTTTGTTGTGATCCACACAGTCAAAGGCTTTGGCATAGTCAATAAAGCATAAGTAGATGTTTTTCTGGAACTCTTTTGCTTTTTCTATGATCCAATGGATGTTGACAATTTGATCTCTGGTTCTGCCTTTTCTAAATCCAGTTTGTACATCTGAAAGTTCTTGTTTCACATACTGTTGAAGCCTGGCTTGAAGGATTTTGAGCATTACCTTGCTAGCATTTGAAATAAGTGCAATTGTCTGGTAGTTTGAACATCCTTTGGCATTGCCTTTCTTTGGGACTGGAATGAAAATTGACCTTTTCCAGGCCTATGGCCACTGCTGAGTTTTCCAAATTTGTTGGCATCTTGAGTGCAGCACTTTCACAGCATCATCTTTTAGGATTTGAAATAGCTCAACTGGAATTCTATCACCTCCACTAATTTTGTTTGTAGTGACGCTTCCTAAGGTCCACTTGAATTCAGTTCAGTTGAGTTCAGTTCAGTCGCTCAGTCATGTCCGACTCTTTGCGACCCCATGAATCACAGCACGCCAGGCCTCCCTGTCCATCACCAACTCTCGGAGTTCACTCAGAATCATGTCCATTGAGTCAGTGATGCCATCCAGCCATCTCATCCTCTGTCATCCCCTTCTCCTCCTGCCCCCAATCCCTCCCAGCATCAGAGTCTTTTCCAATGAGTCAACTCTTCGCATGAGGTGGCCAAAGTACTGGAGTTTCAGCACAATCCAGGATATCTGGCTCTAGCTGACTGATCACATCATTGTGGCTATCCGGGTCATTAAGATCTTTTTTGTATATGACTTTCTGTGACCTCATGGACTGTACCCTGCCCGGTTCCTCTGTCCATGGGATTCTCCAGGCAAGAAAACTGGAGTGGGTTGCCATTCTTTTCTCTAGGAGATCTTCCTGACGTAGGGATTGAACCCAGGTGTCTTGCATTGCAGGTGGACTCTTTAATGTCTGAGTCACTGGGGAAGCCCAGCTTGATTTTATTGTAATTTAGATATAGATTTAAAAAGTACATAGATATGTATACAAACACGCATATATATACACAAATATGTATCCTAGATTTGGACAAATGGAGGTAGAATATTTCAAATCATGTTGCTCATTGAATACTTCGGTCTTTTCCTAAAAAATGAAGCAGTCCACACAGTAAAATTATCCTGACAAGGATATAATTCCCCTGGTTACTCTGACCATTCTAACGAGCAATCTAGATTTGTTTTGATTCCCATAAAACATTAACCTAACTCTTGACCTAAATTTGGGTGGGAAAATAATAATAGAACAAAATACTTTTGTCTGAAGTAGATTCTCCTTCCGGTCCCAGACTCTGGATGATAATGAGTCAAAGGGCAAAGCACAGACAAAGTGCGTGCAAAGATCACAAGCTGTTTAGAAGTGCAGCGAGGTCACCCAACACTCCCAGCTGCTCCCCACACCTGGGTCTCTGGAGACTGCTGATGATCAGGCAGAGCCCACGTTCTCCCCATTTTGCAGCAATACCACCAGGAAAAGTGTTCTTCCCCTGACACGTACGCTAAAGTTGGGAGTCACAGAGAGTTCTCTCCTCTCTCATGCCCCAGTGTTAGTAGAGTGACTTTTAGGCCTGAGGATGTTTCACGTCACTTTTATTTTGGGATCCCATGTCTGGAGACAGCTGGTGAGTGTTAATGACCAGGCCACAGTGCTCAGGTCTGCACGTCCACTCTCCTCATTTCAGAACAAGGGAAACATCCTGAGATGTGGTTCTCACAACACAAAGGAGACACAAAAGCCTCAGATGGTCCTCAGTGGGAGAGAAGCTATTTTTCAACTTGGCTTGGGACCAAGCGCTGAAAAACGTGAGACCATTGTTACATATTATTCCTTTTGGCTAAAAAAATAGAAATTATACAAACATGTAAGAAAATCATATTATATTTTTCCCACATTCTTTCTTTTCCCCAGATATATTGTTTAAATGTGAACAGTCGTACAAATATCCCATGGGAGTGACACTTTCCACAAGGACAGCTTCCTTGCTTGTAAGAGACTCAGTTCAATTCTCTGGTGGATGAGGGGCCAATTCAGGGCTTTATTTTAACCATAGACGTCCTTACGTGCCATTAGGTGGGGGAAGGGAAGGGAAGAATGATAAATGCCAAATCTCTGTAAGCTGATTAAAAATCATCCTCCATGATATTGAATTTAGTTGTCTTCATGTTATGCTTGACTGCACCAGTACAAAAGCCTGGTGACATAAGATAAAAGATAAAGAAGACTCAGACATGCTGTAATTCAGTTCAGATAAAAAAACCCACACATCTAGATCCATATTCTAGGAATTAATCTATTTGCTGAAAAGTCAAAGATGAATTACACTCAGTCCTTGCCATGAGCTTTACCATCTAAGTAGAAAGAATGAAAGGAAGTTCAGTCATGTCTGACTCTGCGACCCCATGGACTACAGCCCACCAGGCTCCTCTGTCCGTAGAATTTCGCAGGCAAGAATACTGGAGTGGGTTGCTATTTCCTCCTCCAGCACATACATGGAAAGAATGGGCTAGAATTTAAACATGGTTTCTCACAAACCACAAGAAAGGATCATACCTAGAGCAGGTAGATATGATTCATTACCTTACAATTCTTTTTGACACAATGATAGTACCCTTGTGGCTGCTGTCCACCACAGGGATGAAAATAATTAACAGTTTCAGCTAATGAACTAACTAGATGAATGAACCATCCAAGGTACATCGAAAATGAGAAGTTGGGCTTCCCTGGTGGCTCAGTGGTAAGGAATCCACCTGCAGTGTAGGAGACACAGGTTTGATCCCTGACCCAGGAAGGTCCCACATGCCTCGGAGGAAATAAACACGTGGGCCACACTACTGAGCCAGTGCTCTAGAGCCCAGGAGCTATAACTATGAAGCCCACATACTGCAACTACCGAAGCTGAACACCTAGATCTTGTGCTCCACAACGAGAGAAGCCACCGCAATGAGAAGCTCTCACACTGCTACTAGAGAGTAGCCCTCACTTGTAGCCACTAGAGAAAAGCCTGCACAGCAATGAAGACCCAGCACAGTAATAAATAAGTAAAATCATATATATGTATAAATGAGAAGCAAGCTATGTAGTTTCAGGAGATAATTTATGTTGTTGCGTGACTCTACTATATTCTTATAAGATTCAAATTATGCTCCCTTCTAAACAGAAAAAGATTTGGTATAGGGATAAAATTGAAAAGGTTTAGGGAGATATTCCAGTTTTTTTTTTCTTAATAATCTTTGTTGTTATTGTTTTAATCATTATACTATCAGAGCTTTGTAGGGCTACAATCCTCTTATCTCTAAGAATAAGGAGGATCTGATTTCTTTTTTGCTATGAAGACTTACTTTACATAAAATCTTGATAGCTCCTGTTTGAGCTACAGACGTCAACCTACAGCAAAGCCTAAAAACACAGCAATTTCTTGAATGTGACTTTACACCAGGCTCTAAGTTAATTGTTTGTCCATACATGATCTTATTTCCTCTTTGTAAAAACTCTCCAAAGAAGCTAATATTGCATGTCCTATTCGGAGAAATTGTTAGAGATTAACTAATTTGCCCAAAATTACTAATCAACTAAGTGGTGGCATCAGGATTCAGAGCCAACCTGTCATAAATAGTAAAACTTAATTGTGAATATGACATAATAAAGAAATTATGCTCAGATTTTTTTAAAAATTCATTACAAATACAATTTGTCATTAAATAGCCCTTTTGCTATATATGTAATTGCTCTTTGAGAATATCTGTGCATTTTCCAGAGTAGTTTTGAACTTCACAGAGCTTTAATTCAACTGGAAAGAGCAGTTTTATCCTTGTAACAAATTAAGGTCAAATACTTTTCTCAAATGATTTAGGGAAGAAGACTGCGAATTTAAGAAAAAGCTGTGTGTATGTTTTCTAATCTTTACTAGGAAATCAACCAATGCTTTCCTGTTGACATAATTTCTGCCTTGTTAAAAATACCATATATCTAGAATACATATGCTTTATAGAACAGATAAGGAAAGGGAGTAATTTAATCACGACTAAGCGACTAAGCACGTTTGAATGGGAAACAGGAAACTAGGCTTAAAAATAGAGTAGAGTATGTGATTCAATTGGCCTCGAAGCCTAAAACATGCTTTCTCTTTTTGGTCTTAATAGCTTTCCTCATTCTTTTTCCAGTGCATAAATTGCTTTTTGTCCTGTGAAGAAAGTATTTGTTTGGTAAAAGTATAGGTGAGGATTAAATTTTAATACAGCAGTGAAATCCCACAGAGCACAAAATCCATAAAAAATGCACAATTCTTAGAAAGACAGAGAATATAAAAACAAATCAGCTTCATGTCTGTCCTACATCACTATTTTTTCTGCTTTCAGTACCCACTCAGGCTGGAATGAGGGTGGCTGGAAACCAGCTCAGTCTCTGAACACTGACTGGTTCTGGAGATCAATTTAGTTGTACCAATGGCTCAGATGGTAAAGAATCTGCCTGTAATGCAGGAGACCCAGTTTCAATCGCTGGGTAGGGAAGATCCCCAGGAGAAGGAAATGCCTACCCACTCCAGTATTCTTGCCTTGGAAATTCCATGGGCAGAGGAGCCTGTCAGGCTACAGTCCATGGGGTCGCAAAAA
Source organism: Bos mutus (assembly GCF_027580195.1). NCBI lineage: Eukaryota > Metazoa > Chordata > Mammalia > Artiodactyla > Bovidae > Bos > Bos mutus. The sequence continues at coordinate 86,621,288 of NC_091621.1, read as the reverse complement.
GTCAGACACCACTGAGGGACTACCACTCTCTTTCTTTCTTTTTAGTTTATTATCTCATTTCACTGCTTCCGTAACATCTGAAGAAAACAACTTCCTTTGAAGTCTTATAGCGATGAGCATCTGCGTGATAATGGTAACGTTGACTTTTAATATAATTAGGTGTTTTACCTTTAAAAGAGATTGAGTTGTAATATTTAAGCTGCGAAGAAGGTTCTTTCCTTTGGTAGTAAAGCTGGGAGGATGTGAAGCTGCAGCTGCCGCAGGCCAGAACCCCAGCCATGTGTAAGGAGCTGGTTCACATTGGGGGAAAGGAACATTACACAGAAAGATACAAGAATGAGAGGAAGAGAGAGGCATATCCACATTCTTGGTGGCACTGGATTCTTGTTTCCAGTCCCTGACAGACGAATCTACTTTGACTTCCGGTTTCCTGACACCTGGCTTTTCAGCTTGAATTCTGCAAGTGTCACCAATAGCTTTCCAGTAAATATCATTTGCTTTATTATTGCTACTGCTGTTTTTATTGTGACTCTTGTGTAAGCTAGCTCAGGTTGTGTGTCTGTCACCTGCAACCGGAGGTCCTGATACACAGAGGAACATTTTCATCCCATGGGCTGAGGTATGATCTGAACTCCAGAGGTTCTGTGACCAAGAAGCAAAGGATCACATAGGCTGTTGCCCCAGCCAATGAAATTGTCTTCAGGGGCTGAACATCAAAAGGCCTAGAAGAGTCCATGGTAAAATCATGCTGAATAAGGTCCATGATAATAGGGCTAAATAGGAGGTAAAGCTATACATTGTGGTTTTCCTGGGAAGTCCAAGTTTATACGAGTTGTCTTGGTCTCCTGTCTGGTTTAGCATTAGTCTCAGAGATTTGATTTTCTAAATTAAGCATTGTTATCGATAGTTCCATTAAAATTGTCCAACACTGGTTTGTTAGAGTGCAGCCATTTTTCATTTCTAGCTTCTGCAGTACCTGCCTCATCAGATAGTATGTGAGATTTGTGTGATGAAGATGCTTTTTAACATGTGATGAGGATGAAAGGCCTCCAGCAACAGCCTGTCTCTCTTCCCCTAATCTACCCACATGCAGTGTGACTCACACATCTCATGAAATGGCAGAATGCAACGTGATTAAAGATGCATCTAAAACAGCAAACTATTGCCATTCTCCAGGGGTGGTTGAGAAATATGCAAACTTACTGCCCTCACCAACCACTTAAAGGATTTACCAGTTATGTCCTGGGCCACGCCATTGTGCAAGAGGCAGGAAGCTGCCAGGCCACAGGTTAGGGTACCAGGGTTAGAGTGAACTGGAGGAAATCGTAGGTTGTGTGTATGTGTGTGTGTGCATGTGCATGCTCAGTCGTGTTCAACTCCTTGTAACCCCGTGGATGGTAGCCCACCAGACTCCTCTATCCATGGGATTTCCCAGGCAAAAATATTAAAGTTGGTTGCCATTTCTTTTTCCAGAGGATCTTCCTCACCCAGGGATAGGACCTGTGTCTCCTGCATTGGCAGGCAGATTCTTTACCATTGAGCAGCCTCAGGGAAGCCCACCTGTTATGTTATAGATGTTTAATAAATACTTGTGGACCAAATAAGGACCTTCTACGGGTCAGTTAGATAGATGTTTGATATCTTTCAAGGGCCACTGCACTCTTCAGCAATTTCAAAGCTTTCTGGTGCTTTCATTAACTTGTACAATGACAACATTGAAGTCATTAATACCTGCAAACTTAGAGATTTCATTACCTAGATCCTAAATATAACTGCAGTAGTTTCTTTTGCTGGTGCAGATTATTTTGCAATGGTTACTGGCAAGTTTAAAGAATAACACAATAGCAATTGGCGTAACTCCAGGTTAAATTCAGGAATCCTTTTCTGTATGGGGCTACCATTTCAGGATCTTTTTGGGTGGTATTTTGTCCATAAGTAGGGCTGTATTTCAATTTATTAGATTTGCCTCAAAGAGTTCAATAAAAATCTAACCTTTTAATAAGTCTTCAAAACACAATGTTAATTTTTTGAACTTTCTTCTATCAATCTTCTCCTTTTAGTGACCTGCAAATAAAAAATTACATGCTGAAAAGATCTCTAGAATCCTTTCAGAAATTCAGGAAGTCCTTTTATCATGCTAATAATTTCCTAATTTAATAGTTTTATGGGTTGAGTTATTTCTATATCTTTTACGTCATTAAGCAAGGAATCAGGATAAAATTTCTAAAGAAGTAAAAGAATTATATAAAGGTTCACTTTTATTCCTAATTCCAGCTTCTCTCTCTGTGTATAACCTCAGACTTTTAATGTATAAGTCACTCCCTAATTCTTTAGAAATCCATGGCAAGCTAAGTTGAGAAGTGTGTTGGGCAATTTTCAATGAATTTAGTCAAAGGAAATAACTCAGGCTGATAATTAGCTAATAATTATCCTAAACTCATTGCTTATCCTAAAATCATTGACTAACTCAACTGATAATTGCTCATAACTTTATTTTTCTTTGTTTAAATATTGCATGTTTGACCCAAGTGTATCAAAATATGTTGCTGGTAGGGAGAATCCTACCCATTTTAGCACCCAAACTTGCTTTTACTCTTCCCTTTCAATGTGAGAAGCAATGATAATCAAGACAGAGGCTTAATTACGTATTTCAATTTATCATCTTATTCAAAAAGAGCTATGGTCCAGGCAGGATATCACTGGTTCATGGTTCTGTCCTGTATCCTGTACTTACACCCTCTTCACAAAACCTAAACTTTCCATTGATGGTTCTTGCATATGAAGGATAAAGAGGGAACATTTTCAAGTTAAGATAGTGTAGTGATATGGAAGCCTAAAACCGCACTCCCCTAAGACTCACATGCAAGTAGGCAAAAATAATAACGATAAGCAAAGCTAAGGAGTCACCGAAGAAACCAACTACAGGACGAGATTGGGGCAAACATTTCCACCTTTCAAACATTTTATTTTCTAATAACAGAAGCCAAAGAATCTAAGGTGGCCAGGCTTCTTTCTGAGCAGTCTTATCCAAGAAGAAAAAGGGGAACCAACAAGATCCTGAGAAAAACCTCTTAGATTCTTCAGCTTGGAAAGAGGTTGACTAAGGGGCTGAGAAGACAGTGCAAGGCGAGAACCCATGCACAGGTCAAGCGAAGTCTCTCGAGAGTAGTGACCCTGAATGCCATCAGAAGACCTCAGCATAAGCTCCATGTCACTGAGTTGAGACAGAGGAAATGAGTCACAGCCCAAAGGGATCACCTCCTGTGTGGACAGAACAGTTTCTGCTATAGAATTATTAAGGAGGATCTTAGAATATTAAACTGAATCCTTTCATTCAGTTCTTTCATTCAGGCTCAACTGGGTTTTCCCACTTCCTTTCTCCACACACCAAGACTATAGCCAGTGTATAGACTATTGAGCACTTTAAGTGTAAAATATAAGGAGGTGGAGGGAATAGCCGGGAATAACTGGGAAGAATATTTTTCTATCCCTTTCTAGAAAAATTTCAAATTTATGAAAATGTCTTTCTAGTGCAGGAAGTTCTGAGATTGGCTTACAAGTTAGTTTCACGTGGACAAACAACCAAAGGGAGAATTTTGATATTAGCTTTTTAAGTTTGGATGTTAATTCTCCAAGTAACCCAGAGTTATTTTTTTTTCTAACCCCAAAGTGTATTAACACGCTTTCCCACAGACATTTTGACTTTTCTGACGTTTCCTTTTAATCAAATTGTCATTAACATCTGTTTCAGGCAACAAGACTTTCCCACGGTAGCAAAACTATGATGATTTTTTCATATGGAGAATGTAATGGAAATGCGTGAATTGAGGAAAACAAACCAACAACTTGAAAAATTATGGGATGAAGGAAAAAATTTGATTGAAATACAAGTTGAATATAAATTTTATTCTGTGGGGAAGATTATGAGAAGGATACATTACTCACAGGTTTTTTTTTTTTGTCTAAAATCTTGTAGAGGACCAACCAGTAGTAGCAGCATTTTGGTTTTCTTGGGACAAGCCTCAACTAACACTTCTCTCTTACTGCCCTTCCTGGGGACTTCCCCAAGATGAAAGGAGCCTTTCAAACTTAATCTCTGTTGTCATTAGTGGGTCTTTATTGTCATGAGCAATGAGGCAAGTAAAAAACTTTTTCATTAACAGTACAAGGTAAACCAATGTGTCAAAAACTGTTGGATAAGGAAATTCCTTGGTGGTCCAGGCGTTAGGATTCCATGCTTTTAAGCTGAGGTTTGATCCTTGGGCTGGGAAGAGATCTTGCAGGACTTGCAGCACAGCCAAAAACAAAATCAAAACCACTGAATGATAACTAGTGGGGCACTTGTCTTTGTTATTATAGCCATTCGATGGCTAAAACTGTCTCTAACTCTCATCCCCACTGGCATAAACTTTTTACCCATTTACCCATTCCCATCACCAAGAAAAGTACTGAAAGAGCACAGGTACCCCAGAACTAACTTTGTTCATATGTTCTTTTTAGAACAGGTTCTTGATTACTTTCCAAGAACAACAGTCTTCTTAAGCTCATCAAAATTTACTACAAGGCTCCTGGCTTGTTTTAAACACCATACTTGAGTATTGTATCCAAAACAAGTTTGCTTCAAAAAAGGCAAAGGAAGAATTGTTTAGCAAAAGCATTCTACATACGTGCCCTGAGAGGTTGACTAACATTCTAGAAAATTCTTTATAGAATCAAAATTAAACAGTTAGAATCTTAGAGCTGGAAAAAATATCCAAGATATCTACTTTCTCTCTCTCTCTCTAGTATACTCTTGTTTGATATGTAATTTTTCTTAATAATCTTTCTTCATTTATCTGTTCTACAGGTATTTATTGGTGGTGGTTTAGTCACTAGGTGGTATCTGACTCATAGTGAAGTAGCCCACCAGGTGCCTCTGTCCATGGGATTTCCCAGGCAAGAACACTGGAGTGGGTTGTCATTTCCTTCCCCAGGGAATCTTCCTGACCCAAGGGTTGGACCTGTGTCTCCTGTATTGCAGGTGGATTCTTTACCCCTGAGTCACCAGGGAAGTCACAGGTATTGATTAATCTTTGTCAATCTCTGCTAGGTACTGGGTATAGAGGGCTGAGCAAAATGCATAGTTTCTGATCTCATGGAGTTTCAATTCTCCTGAGAAAGACAAAACCAAATCATTATGCAAATAACTCTATAATGCCTATTTGACAAGTTTTGGTTGCTCCAGTTGTATAGGATTTATTATTTTTATAGGTAGCTATTCTATTTATATAGTACTGACTATGAGAAAGTTCTTTTAAATATATTTCTATATCCTGTAACTTAGGCCATCATTTTTACATGCTTTGAGGAACCTTCATAACATCATGTTTGCACCATCTTCTTCAGTCTTTGCCAGGGTTTTAAATCAGGAGGGTATTTCTTAGTTGAGTTCATGTCCTACCCTTATTGATTGAGCACTCAGAATCCAGATCCAAATAGAAAACATGGTCCGAAACAATAAAGGCTCTCCAGTGTTCATTGCAGCACTGTTTACAATAGGTAAGGCATGGAAGCAATCTAAATGTCCATTGACAGAGGAATAGATCAAGAAGATGTGGTACATATAGACAATGGAATATTATCCAGCCATTAAAAAGAATGAAATAATTCCATTTGTATCAACATGGATAGGCCTAGAGATAGTCATACTGAGTAAAGATACATCAGATAGAGAAGGAAAAATGTCATATGACTTCCCTTAAACTGGGAATCTAAAAAGAAATGATACAAATGAAATTATTTACAAAACAAAAACAGACTCACAGACTTAGAGAACATACTTAAGGTTGCCTGGGGAGAAGGGATAGTTAGGGAGTTTGGGATTGACATGTACATGATGCTACATTAAAAACAGTTATGGGCTTCCTTGGTGGCTCATTGGTAAATGTGGGAGACTTGGGTTTGGTCCCTGGTTCAAGGAGATCCCACCTGCTGCTAAGAAACTAAGCCCATGCACCGCAGCTGTTGAGCTTCTACTCTAGAGCCCAGGAACCACAACTACTGAGCCCCTGCACCCCAGCTACTGAAGCCTACTTGCCCTAGAGCCTGTGCTCTGAAATAAGAGAAACCACCTCAATGAGAAACCCATGAACCGCAACTAGAGAGTAGTTCCTGCTCACCACAACTTGAGAAAAGTCTGTGCAGCAACAAAGACCCAGCACAGCCACAAACAAACAATAAATTAAAAAAAAAAAAAGGATAATCAACAAGGTCCTACTGTCTAGCCCAGGGAACTCTGCTCACTATTATGCGGCAGCCTGGAGGGAAGGGGAGTTTCAGGGAGAATGGAGACATGTATATGTATGGCTGGGTCGCTCTGCTGGGCACCTGAAACTACCACCACACTGTTAATCGGCTATTGTTGTTGTTCAATCGCTAGGTCATATCCGACTCTGCAACCCCATGGACTGAGGCATGCCAGACTTCTCTGTCCTCCACTCTATCCCGGAGTGTACTCATGTTCATGTCCATTGAGTCAGTGATGCTATCTAACCATCTCATCTGGCTGTATATAATCGGCTATCCCCCAGTACAAAATAAAAAGTTAAAGAATCCAGCTCCCTGGGAATTCTCCCAACTTCTGCTAGTACATGTTGGCTGGATACTACAGCTCTGTCAGAGTGGAGTCTCTTTTCTTCCTTATCAGGTCCAACACTTTCCAGCTGGGTTATTGTTGTCTTTGTGGCCAGTGGGGAAAGTGGGGGTAGATCCTGACTATGGTTTAGACTATTTCACAGGAGAACTTCTGCAGAAGTAAAGGGGGAAGAAGTTCAGTCCCTTAATGGGAAGGAGTAGGCTGTTCTGGGCTCACAAGGCAGGGGAATCTAGAGATTCAAGAATTTCAGATGACCTCATCCATATGTCAGCATCTCATTCTTTGCCACATAAAGCCTGATCTTGGCCAAACAGGCTGAGAAGAATCTTGAGTTCTTCTCCTCTTAATCAGTGCTGGACCTGGTCTTCGGCTTTCATTGCCCACTAGCTATAGAACATTATAATCTTTCATATGTTATTGATACAAAAGATGCCTTCGGGTTACAAACTCAACTTTTCATTGCCAATTAATAACTTTCTGCCTTTGATCTTTTCCAATTTGTCAATCAAGCTTAGCACTCAATTTTTCCATCATTATAGTTATGCTTACTTCTATTTCTCAAATGCCAGAAACATCACACATGCATGTGAAATTTCTTTCACCAGAATCCCATTTCAGGTCACCATCAGCGAAAGTATTAGCCGTAGCCCAGTAAACTTCTGCAGGGACTGTGTTTCACTTCTGTCAGTGCTAGAGTCCTCATTACCAGTTGGGTGGCACATAATCTAATCCCCAAATCCCATTTTAGTGTCTGCTTTCTTAGAACTTTGTTTGGTACTGATAGTTGCACTATTGGGTTTCCCAGGTGGCGCTAGAGGTAAAGAATCTGCCTGCCTATGCAGGAGGCATAAGAGACATGGGTTCAATGCCTGGGTCAGGAAGATTTCCTGGAGGAGGGCGTGGCAATCCACTTCAGTATTCTTGCCTGGAGAATCCCATGGACAGAGGAGCCTGGTGGGCTACAGTCCATGGGGTCACAAAGAGTTGGACATGACTGAAGCAACTTAACACACACATTGCAATATTAGTCCCCTAGGAAGCAGACTTCTAGACAGAAATGAGAGAGAGAGGAGTTTATTAAGGTCTGCTCTTAGGATGGTGACTGCAGCCATGAAATTAAAAGACTCTTGCTCCTTGGAAGGAAAGCCATGATCAACATAGACAGCATATTAAAAATCAGAGACATTACTTTGCCAACAAAGTCCATCTAGTCAAAGCTATGGTTTTTCCAGTAGTCATGTATGGATATAAAAGTTGGACTATAAAGAAAGCTGAGCGTTGAAGAATTGATGCTTTTGGACTGTGGTGTTGGAGAAGACTCTTGAAAGTCCCTTGGACTACAAGGAGATCCAATCAGTCCATCTTAAAGGAAATCAGTCCTGAATATTCATTGGAAGTACTGATGCTGAAGCTGAAACTCCAGTACTTTGGCCACCTGATGCGAAGAACTGACTCAATAGACAAGACCCTGATGCTGGAAAAGATTGAAGGCAGGAGGAGAAGGGGACAACAGAGGATGAGATGGTTGAATGGCATCACTGACTCGATGGATGTGAGTTTGAGTAAACTCCAGGAGTTGGTGATGGACAGGGAAGCCTCACATGCTGCAGTCCATGGGGTCTCAAAGAGTTAGACATGACTGATTGACTTAACTGAACTGAATTTAGGATGTACTTCTGTGAAACAGAAGAGGAAGAAGGGAGACAGGACTGCACAAATATATACTGGCCTTGCCATAGTCTCAACAAAGGCCTCAACTCATCCTAAGGGAAGTTCTGAAACTGGGATATTCTTTAGTGTTGTTCAAACTTGGGACAAGGTGGCTAGACTTTTATACTCCTAAGTCAACCCATCAGTGAATACAAATCACCCTAGATGGCACCATGACCTTCGGTGAGATGGTAGAAACACTCATCAAAGAGAGAGCTGAGGCTGTCTGCTGGGCATTCCTCCAGCAGCTTGGGAAATAAATCTTTCATTTATGAAAGACCCCATATGCCATGTGGCAAAAAAAAAAGAAAAGCAAAACAAGTAAACAAAAAAAATTCCATGATGACCAAATAAACTTCACAGCAGCTCTGAATGCAGATCTTCAGTCCTCTTCCATATAAGAGAAAAACAGATTTAAAAAAAATAAATAATAAAAATTTATTTGACAATAATAGTTGACTAGGGAATTTATTGGAGAAAGCAATGGCACCCCACTCTAGTACTCTTGCCTGGAAAATCCCATGGACAGAGGAGCCTGGTAGGCTGTAGTCCATGAGGTCGCTAAGAGTCAGACACAACTGAGCAACTTCACTTTTCACTTTCATGCATTGGAGAAGGAAATGGCAATCCACTCCAGTGTTCTTGCTTGGAAAATCCCAGGGACTGGGGAGCCTGGTGGGAGGCTGTCTATGGGGTCGCACAGAGTCGGACACGACTGAAGCGACTTAGAGCAGCAGCAGCAGGGAATTTATGGTTCTCCTAAAAGTCAATGTTTCAAAGGATGGAGTTTTAAAGAATCACTAATTGAAATGAATATAGCTGTGTTTAAAGTTTTCCCAAACTCTAGTTATTAGACAGTAGTGTTTCATATTTTACATATATATTGGCATCATATATTTAAAATGTAAAAATTATTTGCATCTCATCCCTGTTTTGTATCCATTGCTAAACTCCATTCAAGTGGTAGAAAGAACTTTTTATATGTACTTTCCTGAATATTGGGCTGATACAACAAATAAGCCAATTAAATGCTTAATAAGATTTGTAAATCTATAGCAGAAACAAATAATCTTGAAAACAAAGCTAAAATTTGCAACAGCAAGGCTCTATTGAAAATAAAAAAAGGATAAGTGAATTCTGACTTCTCTGAGCCAATATAACTTGAAGCACATTCAAAGGATACAAGATGTGATCTGCGTGCTCAGTCATTCAATTATGTCTGACTCTTTGAACCCCATGGACTGTAGCCTGCCACGCTCCTCTAACCATGGGATTTTCCAGGTAAGAATACTGGAGTGGGTTATCTTGATTCAGTTCAGTTCAGTTCAGTCGCTCAGTCATGTCTGACTCTTTGCAAACCCATGGACTGCAGCACGCCAGGCCTCCCTATCCATCACCAACACCCAGAGCTTACTCAAACTCATGTTCATTGAGTCACTGATGCCACCCAACCATCTCATCCTCTGTCGTCCCCTTCTCCTCCCGCCTTCAATCTTTCCCAGCATCAGAGTCTTTTCAAATGAGTCAGTTTTTAGCATTAGGTGGCCAAAGTATTGGAGTTTCAGCTTCAGCATCAGTCCTTCCAATGAACACCCAGGACTGATCTCCTTTAGGATGAACTGGTTGAATCTCCTTGCAGTCCAAGGGACTCTCAAGAGTCTTCTCCAACACCACAGTTCAAAAGCATCAATTCTTCAGCACTCATTCTTCTTTATGGTCCAACTTTCACATCCATACATGACTACTGGAAAAACCATAGCTTTGACTAGACAGACCTTTGTTGGCAAAGTAATGTCTCTACTTTTTAATATGCTGTCTAGATTTGTCATAGATTTTCTTTCAAGGAGCAAGTGTATTTTAATTTTATGGCTGCAGTCACCATCTGCAGTGATTTTAGAGTGAAAAAAAAAAAGTCTGCCACTGTTTCCCCATCTATTTGCCATGAAGTGATGAGACCAGATGCCATGATCTTAGTTTTCTGAATGTTGAGTTTTAAGCCAGCTTTTTCACTCTCCTCTTTCACTTTCATCAAGAGGCTCTTTAGTTCTTCTCTTTCTGCCATTCGGGTGGTGTTATCTGTGTATCTGAGGTTATTGATATTTCTCCCCACAATCTTGATTCCAGCTTTTGCTTCATCCAGCCTGGCATTTCACATGATGTACTCTGCACATAAGTTAAATAAGCAGGGTGACAATATACAGCCTTGACGTACTCCTTTCCCGATTTGTTGGAACCAGTCTGTTGTTCCATGTCCAGTTATAACTGTTGCTTCCTGACCTGCATAGAGATTTCTCAAGAGGCAGGTCAGGTGGTCTGGTATTCCCATCTCTTTCAGAATTTCCCACAGTTTATTGTGATCCACACAGTCAAAGGCTTTGGCATAGTCAATAAAGCAGAAATAGATGTTTTTCTGGAACTCTCTTGCTTTTTCGATGATCCAACAGATGTTGGGTTATCTTGATACCAAAATATAAATTAAACTACCCCCAGGAAAGACATAGGAACTTAATAAGATTAAAGAAGGAAATAGAGATGATGCATTATTGATGAGAGCTTAGAAAAGTTGATATTTAAGAAAAAGTTCTTTCCTACCTGTTTTTTGTGTAGGAGAACTGAAATTCTAGATGGGTTTAGAAGTATCAGAGAACATATAGTTGCCGTCTTCTGGACTCCTGAAAGTGACATAAGAGACCACAAACTTCACAGAGAAGTTTCATGTGTAACTTTACTGTACCTTAGGGATAGATCAGCAGTGACTGAGGGGGATGACTAGGCTGATGGGCTTGGGGTGGCCTTAGAAAGCCACTTGTAGCTGAAGCAGTAGACATTACACTTTTGTGCAATACCCTTTCTCCTTCTCTGTCTCCCTGCTTGCATGTGAAAGAAACGTTTCCCAGTCCTCTTGCAGTTAGATGGGACCATGTTCCTAATTTGGCCAATAAAATGTAATTAGAAGTGATGTGTCAAGTTAGAAGCTGAGTTAGTGAAAAATCCCAGGTTGATTCTCTAGTTCCTCTCTTACCTATCACAGTGACAGAGAATCATGTTGTCTAGATAATATGGCTGCTGCTGCTGCTGCTGCTAAGTTGCTTCAGTTGTGCACAGAGTTGGACATGGTCTCTTCTGCCCATGGGGTTCTCCAGGCAAGAATACTGGAGTGGGTTGCCATGCCCTCCTCCAGGAAATCTTCCCGACCAACGGATCAAACCCACGTCTCCTTATGTTTCCTGCATTGGAAGGCAGGTTCTTTTACTCCTAGCACCACCTGGGATATGTGGTATAACAAAGCCCACAGACCCTATTCTTGTTGCAGAATAATGTGTAAGTATCATGTAAGTAATAATTACATAAGTAATATGTATGTAATATATAAAGTGTTCTCTGGAAATATAAGTTTGCACTAAAGGAAAGTAAGAAGAAAAAAGGTCAGAGGGAAAATTTTGAGCAACTGATTTTAAATACTGAATGGTTCACTTTAAAAATCATGTATAATGGCATTACTTTAAATGCAGAATTAATTTTTTCCTGTTGTCAACAAAAAGTGAGAGTTCATAATGTACATTGAGTAGACCAAGCAGAATCAAAGGTAGTACCAAAAATCAATAAAAGGCGGAGTTGGCTTTGTAGAAAACTGGGCCCGTGAAGAATACTTTAGAAACCTGAGAATGAGTGAGGCACAATAATTAAAAAGAAGAGACAACAGTAATTTTATTTCCAGATGATGAAATGACTTTTTTAATATTTATTTTTAATTGGAAGATAATTAATTTACAATGTTCTATTGATTTCTGTCACACAATAACATGAATCAGCCATAAGTATAAATAGGGAGTGTCCCTATTATAACTGTAATTGAACCTCCTATTGAACCTCCTATTGAACCCTCCCTATTGAACCTCCCTCCCACCCTCCAGCCCATCCCACTCCTCTAGATTTTCACAGAGCCCTGGGTTGAGCTCCTAGTTTATACAACAATTTCCAGCTAGCTATTTTACAAATGCTAATGTATATGTCTCAGTGTTACTCATCCCACCCTCTCCTTCCCTTGCTGGGTCCATATATGTGTTCTTTATGTCTGCGTCTCTATTCCTGCCCTGCAAATATGTTCCTAGGAACCATTTTCCTAGATTCCATCTATGGAATCTATGCATATACGATTCCATCGTATATGCATCAATATATGATATTTGTTTTTCTCTTCCTCACTTAGTTCACTCTCTATAACAGGCTCTACGTTCATCCACCTCACTAGAACTGACTCATTCACTCCTTTTTATGGCTGAATAATATTTCATTTTATATATGTACCACAGCTTCTCTATCCATTTAGGTTGATGGATATCTAGGTTTCTTCCATGTCCTGGCCATTGCAAATAGTGCCACAGTGCACATTGAGGTACATATGTTTTCTTTTACATTATGGCTTTCTCAGGGTATATGCCCAGAGGTGGGATTCCTGGGTCAGATGGCAGTTTTATTTTTAGTTTTCTAAGGAATAAGATGACTAACTTTAAAAAGTCCGATGATTCAGCAGCAAAACTATTAGAACAATGATAATCTCAGTAACTTACCTAATTTCAATACAAATAAACATTGATTCAATACAAATGAAGCCACCAATTTCCCAAATTTAAAAAGCAGAAGTTACAAAACACAATGCTAAGACATTCTATTCACACCCGTATATCAGTTATGTATTTGTGTTGCATTTTGCTGCTAATTACAGAATTTGGTAAGATGTCTAGCATTTAAATGATAACTAAAATAATTTTTCTATATAAAAGAATCACAAGCTATAATACACAACTTGAAGAAATTCCGCTTACAGTAGTGTATCAGTTTATGAAACGCACTTTGCTGCTTGGGACAGGGACTGAAACATAAAAGCTGTGTAAACAAAATGGAAGTCCTTTTGCTTTTCACTAAAAAAAGTCTAGAGATAGATAGTCCAGGGCTAGTATGGCTCTAAAATTTCAGACTTCTTATCTCTTTCTGTTTTGTCATCCTTGGAAAATGGCTTTCTATCATTAAGTTGGCCCCATGTTTATAATGACTGCTGGGACTCCAGCCATCATGTCCATAGTCCCAACAGCAGGAAGGTGAAGGTTAAATTGTACACTTACCCTAGTTGTCTGTCCTCATCTTAATAAACCTTTCTAGGAGTGTCATCTGAAAACATTCACTCATGTCCCATTGGCCAGAAATTAGCCACAGGCTAGCTATAAGGAAGAAAGTGAAAGTGAAAGTCACTCAGTCGTGTTCGACTCTTTGTGACCCCATGGACTATACAGCCCATGGAATTCTCCAGGCCAGAATACTGGAGTGGGTAGCCTTTCTCTTCTCCAGGGAATCTTCCCAACCCAGGGGTAGAACCCAGGTCTACCCCATTGCAGGCATATTCTTTACCAGCTGAGCCACAAGGAAAGTCCATAAGGGAGATGGGGGAATGTAATCTTTGTGAAAAATTTTTCAAGAGATGGGAATACCAGACCACCCTATCTGCCTCATAAGAACCCTGTGTGCAAACCAAGAAACAACAGTTAAACTTGGACATGAAACAACAGACTGACTCCAAATCGGTAAAGGAGTACGCCAAGGCTATATATTGTCACCCTTCTGATTTCACTTCTATGCAGAGTACATCATGTGAAATGCCAGGCTGGATGAAGTACAATCTGGAATCAAGATTGCCTGGAGAAATATCAATAACTTCAGATATGCAGATGACACCACACTTATGGCAGAAAGCGAAGAAGAACTAAAGATTCTCTTGATGAAGGTGAAAAAAGAGAGTGAAAAAAGATGGCTTTAAACTCAACATTCAAAAAATGAAGATCATGGCATCTGGTCCCATCACTCCATGGCAAATAGAAGGGGAAACAATGGAAACAGTGACAGACTTTATTTTCTTGGACTTCAAGATCACTGCAGATGGTGACCACAGCCATAAAATTAAAAGACACTTGCTCCTTGAAAGAAAACCTATGACAAAACTGGAGAGCATGTTAAAAAGCACAGACATTACTTTGCCAAACAAAGCTATGGTTTTTCCAGTAGTCATGTATGGATGTGAAAGTTGGACCATAAAGAAGGATGGGTGCTGAAGAATTGATACTTTTGAACTGTGGTGTTCGAGAAGACTCTTGAGAGTCCCTTGGATTGCACAGAGATCAAACCAGTCAATCCTAAAGGAAATCAATCCTGAATATTCATTGGCAGAATTGATGCTAAAGCTGAAGCTCCAATACTTTGGCCACATGTTGCTAAGAGCTGATTCATTAGAGAAGACCCTGATGCTGGGAAAGGTTGAAGACAGGAGGAGAATGGGAACAACAGAGGATGAGATGGTTGAATGGCATCATTGACTCAGTGGACACGAATGTGAGCAACCTCCGGGAGATAGTGAAAGACAGCAAAGCTTGGAGTGCTGCAGTCCATGGGGTCGCAAAGAGTTGGACAACACTGAGCTACTGAACAGTAACAATCTTTTAACTGAACACTTTACCACTTTGAATCAAACCAAGATAATTTTATTAAAGGAGAAAAGGAAAATGGATATTAGTTTTGGCAAGTAGCCATCTCTGCCATAAAAACCACTTGAAAGTGCATAATGTTTAGAATTATGGAAGATTTGTTCTTGGGCATGTAAAATAAGATTTGAATAAACCAAGTTTCAGCTAAGTTGAAAAATATCTGAATGTAATTAGAAGTGCAAGGGTGGCTTTGGGTGGGAGAGACCTGAGGATGGAATGGCTTGCTGTCAAGGTTCTAGCTTTCGTTCAGGGTGGCGTTTGCACGTGCTTATTTCATTACTAAAAATTACTGGGCTTCCCTGGCCGTCCAGTGGTTAAGAATCCACCTGTAAAAGCAGAGGACACAGTTTCAGCCCCTGGTTGAGGAAGATTCCACATGCCGTGGGACAACTAAGCCCATGTACCACGACTACGAGCTCACACGCTGCAACCACCGAAGCCCTGAGTGCCCTAGAGCCCGTGCTCCACCACGAGAGAAGCCACTGTAATGAGAAACACGCGCACTGCACCTGGAGAGCAGCCTCCACTTGCCGCAACTGGAGAAAGCCCATACACAGCAATAAAGGCCCAGAGCAGCCAAAAGTAATAAAATGAATTAAAAATAGAAAAATAAAGCCAGCTTTATTACAAAAAAACTAAGAAAAAATTACTAGTAACAATAAATAGAAACAGACCCCACGTGAGCGAACATTAAGAGTGTGTCATGAGCGAAGATTTGGTTATTCATATATTTCAAAAAAAGGTGCAATTTTCAAATTCAAATTTTTTTAATTCAAAAATAACTTTAGAGTTAGAGCTATGCATATGGAAAAATACATGGATGAGAAAGCCAAGAAAACAATGGGAAAAGAGAAGAAAAAAAATGTGCACTGTCAAAATTTTAATACTCCAAGCACATTATTTTAGCTAAGCACTTTGCTTCTTGGAAGAAGGAACCAGATCCTAGTCATAAACCCACACTGTCCTAAATTCATGGGTGACATCTTTCGTGTATTTTATTGGGAGTAATGGAAAGGAATTCGTTGTTCATCTTTCTGCACCAAAGAAAGGTGCTCCTTGCTGTATTCGTTCTACTTCATTCTGCCATGACTCATTTCAGGATTTCAAGGTCTTTTTTTTTTTTTTTTTTTAATGCTGTATCATTATCACCTTCTGCAAAGACTCTTACTTACTTAGCCCAATATCTATCCTCTCTTTCTGCCTTGCTCTTATTCAGAACCACCAATGGTGTGGAAGTGAAAGCATGTAACTTCTAGGAAATTTTCTGAAAAGCATGGTCCTTTTGGCCTTTCTTCTGTTTCTTCCCTCCTCCTGCCTAAAATGCAGAAATGATGCATTTGTGAGCTCCGTGCATGACTAAAGCATGAAGTATGTGACTCCACAGAGCCCCTGTATCAGGCTCAGGCTGCACTCCCTGAACTCCCTCCAACACCGGAGCATAAACTCATGCTTTTTAATTTCCTTAGTACGGTCTGTGTTATACGAAACTGAACCCAATCCTAACTGACACAGCTACCTTCTCTTGGTTATTTGTATGCTTGCTCAGTTGTTCAGTCATGTCTGACTCTTTGTGACCCTATGGACTGTAGCCCACCAGGCTCCTCTGTCTATGGGATTCTCCAGGCAAGAATACTGGAGTGGGTTGCCATGCCCTCCTCTAGGGGATCTTCCCAATCCTGGGATCGAATCTGAGTTTCCTGCAGTTCCTGCATTGCAAGTGGATTCTTTACCCACTGAGCCACCTGGGAAACCCCTTTCTTGGTTACATGTCAAACAATTTTAAGAATCACGGGAAGCCAGCCATAGAATGCTAAGCAGAATCTATATTGTGAAGCGGGATCTTAAAGACAGTGATGGAAAAAATTCTTTCTCCTGTGCATTGGAGAAGACATCCTCTAAGACACACATGGAGAAGGCAATGGCACCCCACTCCAGTACTCTTGCCTGGAAAAACCCATGGACAGAGGAGCCTGGTAGGCTGCAGTCCATGGGGTCGAGAAGAGCAGGACACAACTGAGCGATTTCACTTTCACTTTTCACTTTCTTGCATTGGAGAAGGACATGGCAACCCACTCCAGTGTTCTTGCCTGGAGAATCCCAGGGACGGGGGAGCCTGGAGGGCTGCCATCTATGGGATAGCACAGAGTCAGACACGACTGAAGCGACTTAGCAGCAGCAGCAGCAAGACACACATACGTTATATTTTACTGTTCAGTTCAGTTCAGTTGCTCAGTCAGTGAACTCCAGGAGTTGGTGATGGACAGGAAGGCCTGGCGTGCTGTGATTCATGGGGTCGCAAAGAGTCAGACATGACTGAGCAACTGATCTGATCTGATCTGATCCGACTCTCTGCGATCCCATGCACTGCAGCACACCAGGCTTCTCTGTCCATCACCAGCTCCCGGAGCGTACTCAAACTCATGTACATTGAGTCGGCAATGCCATCCAACCATCTCATCCTCTGCCATCCCTTTCTCCTCCCACCTTCAATCTTTCCCAGGCTTCAATCTTTCCCAGCATCAGGATCTTTTCCAATGATTCATTTCTTTGCATC
The DNA here is from genome assembly GCF_027580195.1 of Bos mutus. Lineage (NCBI taxonomy): Eukaryota > Metazoa > Chordata > Mammalia > Artiodactyla > Bovidae > Bos > Bos mutus. Next base: position 86,603,857 of record NC_091621.1, on the reverse strand, counting down.
AGGTGACCAGATTATTGGAGTTTCAGCTTCAGCATCAGTCCTTCCAATGAATAATCAGGACTGATTTCCTTTAGGATGGACTAGTTGGATCTCTTTGCTGTCCAAGGGACTCTCAAGAGTCTTCTACAATACCACAGTTCAAAAGCATCAATTCTTCAGTGCTCAGTTTTCTTTATAGTCCAACTCTCACATCCATACATGACTACTGGAAAAACCATAGCTTTGACTAGACGGATCTTTGTTGGCAAAGTAATGTCTCTGCTTTTTAATATGCTGTCTAGGTTGGTCATAGCTTTCCTTCCAAGGAGCAAGCGTCTTTTAATTTCATGGCTGCAGTCATCATCTGCAGTGATTTTGAAGCCGAAGAAAATAAAGTCTGTCACTGTTTCCATTGTTTCCCCATCTATTTGCCATGAAGTGATGGGACCAGATGCCATGATCTTAGTTTTCTGAATGTTGAGTTTTAAGCCAGCTTTTTCACTTTGTTCTTTCACTTTCATCAAGAGGTTCTTTAGTCCCTCTTCAATTTCTGCCATAAGATTGGTGTCATCTGTGTGTCTGAGATTATTGATATTTCCCCAGGCAGTCTTGATTCCAGCTTGTGCTTCATCCAGCCTGGCATTTCACACAATGTACTCTGCATTTAAGTTAAATAAACAGAGTGAAAATACACAGCCTTGATGTACTCCTTTCCCTATTTGGAACCAGTCTGTTGTTTAGTGTCCAGTTTTAACTGTTGCTTCCTGAGCTGAATACAGATTTCTCAGGAGGCAGGTACGGTGGTCTGGTATTCACATCTCTTGAGGAATTTTCCACAGTTTGCTCTGATCCACACAGTCAAAGGCTTTGGCATAGTCAATAAAGCATAAGTAGATGTTCTTCTGGAACTCTCTTCCTTTTTCAGTGATCCAATACATATTGACAATTTGATCTCTGGTTCCTCTGCCTTTTCTAAATTCAGTTTGAACATCTGGAATTTCACAGTTCACATATTGCTGAAGCCTGGCTTGGAGAATTTTGAGCATTACTTTACTAGTGTGTGAGATGAGTGCAATTGTGTGGTAGTTTGAGCATTCTTTGGTATTGCCTTTCTTTGAGATTGGAATTTTTACTGTTATAGTCTTACAAATAGGAAAATTACCTCTTCCAAAGCAGTCTCTTCCATCTTAAGAGCTCCTTATACTTTCAATGTGGAGACAAGATTTGTATTTACAACTATTAAATGGAATATTAGAAAACAAAAATTCTCTGGGATTAATTAATATTCATTAATCAAAATTAAATCTGCAGGCCAGAAAGCATGTTTGATGAAGTGTAAATTATCTATATAATACTCAGGCCCAGGAAAGTATGCCATTCCTAAATGTCTGCACCTCGGCAATATTTTTCAATTTTTGTTGATTAACACAAGAAATAATCTAATTCAACAACGAAAACAAGAGAAATAGGCTTATCCAATTCTTTTCGGTTGACTACTAATCTGAACGGTAGAAACCCTCAGTGTAGTGCCACCTTGCTTTTTTGTATTCCCTTGTGACTAACCTGATATAATATTACCTGACTTTAAACCAGTAGGCCATGCAAGCCAGTTGCTGCCAATGCGGAGGCTAGCTCTCAAATGAGGGTTTGTAAATATTGAAGGGAAAGCTAAGAATTATTGATTACTTCCATAGTTTAAAGAGGCATTGAGAGTGACTTTCAACCTTATGTAAACATTCAGAGAATGGGCAGAGTAGAAATTACCAGAGATATTTTGTTCCCTCCGGGTTGTAAGAGGCTAAAATATTTTTCTACAATTTCTGCTCTCCAAACCTAATAAAAACATTTATGGCATGAATTAAAACAATTTAAATACGTGTATGTTCTTAACCTCTCTTTTACTTGTACCCACTTAAGTGGCACTAACTTTTTCTGCCACATTGCCTCTCCTCCTCTGTCTCTGAGGAAAGTTTTACCTTTCCCAGATGAGTTACCCTCAGAAATAAGGAAGAAATGATAGGCACAGGACAAATACTATGAAAGATTATAGAATTAAGCAAAGATGGAAAAAATAGAGGGGCCAGGTATACAGTGTTTACCTTACAGTGTTTGTAGGAAAAAAGCAAAAACGTGGAGTTATTTTGAGATTACTATTTTATATATGGATTGTATAATTTTGAACTATTGCTCTGAGACTTTAATAAGGTAATGGACTTAAAGCCCTAATCTAGACCCATATTTGTCAACTGTTGAAAACCCATGCTTTTTTAGATACATGTAAAACTTACACTGCTACCCTACTGCAGGGATGCTGACATGGCCCCCCTAAGGCATAGTTGTAAGTCACTGGGTATCTACCAAGGCAAACTTGTCAAGATTTATATTCTGTAGATTGAATTATGAAAACAATAGATGCTTTTTAAAGGATATAAGTGTCCTGTTATATGTCAAGTGATGTATGACCTCTCATTCCAAAATTGGGTAAGTCCCTTATGATCAAGACCATCCCCAAGAAAAAGAAATGTAAAAAGGCAAAAATGGCTGTCTGAGGAGGCCTTACAAATAGCTGAGAAAAGAACAGAAGCTAAAGGCAAAGGAGAAAATGAAAGATATAAGCATCTGAGTGCAGAGTTCCAAACAATAGCAAGGAGAGATAAGAAAGCCTTCCTCAGTGATCAATGCAAAGAAGTAGTGGAAAACAATAGAATGGGAAAAACTAGAGATCTCTTCAAGAAAATTAGAAACACCAAGGGAACATTTCATGCAAAAATGGGTACATTAAAGGACAGAAATGGTATGGACCTAATAGAAGCAGAAGATATTAAGAAGAGGTGACAAGAATACACAGAAGAACTATACAAAAAAGATCTTGACCCAGATAACCACAATGGTGTGATCACTCACCTAGAACCAGACATCTTGGAAAGCAAAGTCAAGTGGGCCTTAGGAAGCATCATTATGAAAAAAGCTAGTAGAGGTGATGGAATTCCAGTTGAGCTATTTCAAATCCTAAAAGATGATGCTGTGAAAGTGCTGCACTCACTATGCCAGCAAATTTGGAAAACTCAGTAGTGGCCACAAGACTGGAAAAGGTCAGTTTTCATTCCAGTCCCAAAGAAAGGCAATGCCAAAGGATGTTCAAACTACCAGACAATTCCACTTATTTCAAATGCTAGCAAGGTAATGCTCAAAATTCTCCAAGCTAGGCTTCAACAGTACGTGAACCGTGAAATTTCAGATGTTCAAACTGAATTTAGAGAAGGCAGAGGAACCAGAGATCAAATTGTCAATATGTATTGGATCATTGAAAAAGCAAGAGAGTTCCAGAAAAACATCTACTTATGCTTTATTGACTATGCCAAAGCCTTTGACTGTGTGGATCACAACAAACTGTGGAAAATTCCTCAAGAGATGTGAATACCAGACCACCTTACCTGATTCCTGAGAAATCTGTATGCAGGTCAGGAAGCAACAGTTAGAACTGGACATTAAACAACAGACTGGTTCCAAATAGGGAAAGGAGTACATCAAGGCTGTATATTTTCACTCTATTTAACTTATATGCAGAGTACATCGTGTGAAATGCCAGGCTGGATGAAGCACAAGCTGGAATCAAGACTGCCTGGGGAAATATCAATAACCTCAGACACACAGATGACACCAACCTTATGGCAGAAACTGAGAGGAACTAAAGAGCCTATTGATGAAAGTGAGAGAGGAGAGTGAAAAAGCTAGCTTAAAACTCAACATTCAGAAAACTAAGATCATGGTATCCAATCCCATCACTTCATGGCAAACAGCTGGGGACACAATGGAAACAGTGACAGACTTTATTTTCTTTGGCTTCAAAATCACTGCAGATGGTGACTGCAGCCATGAAATTAAAAGACGCTTGCTCCTTGGAAGGAAAGTTATAACCAACCTAGACAGCATATTGAAAAGCAGAGACATTACTTTGTCAACAAAGGTCCATCTAGTCAAAGCTATGATTTTTCCAGTAGTCATGTATGGATATGAGAGTTGGACTATAAATAAAGCCGAGCACCGAAGCACTGATGCTTTTGAACTGTGGTGTTGAAGACTCTTGAGAATCCTTTGGACTGCAATGAGTTCCAACTAGTCCATTCTAAAGGAAATCAGTCCTTAATATTCACTGGAAGAACAGATGCTGAATCTGAAACTCCAATAGTTTGGCCACCTGATGCAAAGTACTGACTCATTGGAAAAGACCCTGATTGATGCTGGGAAAGATTGAAGGCAGGAGGAGAAGGTGACGACAGAGAATGAGATGGTTGGATAGCATCACTAACTCAATGCACATGAGTTTGAGCAGGCTCTGGGAGTTGGTATTGCACAGGGAGCCCTGGGGTGCTGTAGTCCATGGGGTCTTAAAGAGTCAGACACGACTGTGTGATTCAACAGAACTTACTGTCACCGTTACTTCAATGGAAAGGATTTGCTCCCAATCTGAAGTGAGAGATGCATGCATCCCACCTAAAAACCCAAAAGTCAAAGAATGAATTATGGTTGGCTGGGGGATGGAGCTGCATAGATGTAGGAAAGCTAGGGAGGAGAGTGAAAAGTAAAGACTGGGAACACATGGTGGACTGTTGAGTACAGAGTGCAGGATAACTCTTACAGGGCTTTGTTAGAAGCTACCTCCAGCTCTAAAGGATCATGTGATTCCTGACTATTCCGTACCTCTTAGCCTATTACAGGCAAACAGATTCCTCAAAAGTCTGGGGACTCCCTTGGCAGTACAGTGGTTAAGACTTCACTTCCAGCGCAAGGGATAGGGGTTCCATCCCTGGTTGGGGAACTAGAATCCCAGATATCTCTTGGCCAAAAAAAATAAAAATAAAAAATCTGTTAGCACAATATCCAATGGTCAGAGTCACTTTGAGGTTGAAAACTGCTACATTGTTTCTTTCCAAATGTATCTGAATCCTGTTTCTCATCCTTTGAAAATATAAAACAATTTTTAAAGAAAAATATCCCTTTTTTCATAGCTAGATAGTGCCATTTTATGATAAGATGTTTCTAAAAATGTGCCACCATAAAAGACATATCTTAAATTTAAGGTGAAAAAAATAAAAATTTAAGACAGAGGCGGTCTTCATATTTTTCTATTTGGTGAATATGTTCTCTCTGGAGTTTGGTTCAAAGGCTACTGGTTCAAAGGCTACTTGTGCAAAGGCTATATTGTATTCATTGCTAGAGATACAGTGATGAATAGGACCATACCCCTGCCTTGTAGAAATACTTTCAGTGTGTAAATACTATCATTCTTTCTGCAATTATCTTTTTTACTCATTACTGTTGTTCAGCTACTAAATTGGGTCTGATTCTTATCAACCCCATGAACTACAGCACGCCAGACTTCCCTGTCCTTCACTATCTCATTGAGTTTGCTCAAATTCATGTCTACTGAGTCAGCAATACTATCTAACCAGTCGCTTCCTTCTCCTTTTGCCTTCAATCGTTCCTAGCATCAGGGTCTTTTCCAATGAGTTGGTTTTTTGCATCAGGTGGTCAAAGATTGGAGCTTCAGCTTCAACATCAGTCCTTCTAATGAATATTCAGGAGTGATTTCCTTTAGGATTGACTGGTTTGATCTCCTTGCAGTCCAAGGGACTCTTAAGAGTCTTCTCCAACACCACAGTTCAAAAGCATCAATTCTTCAACACTCAGCCTTCTTTATGGTCCAACTCTCATTTCTATTCTTTAAAGTCTCAGGAATACTCAGTCCTTTAACTCAGCACTAGAGGGAGCAACACTGCAGAAGAAAACTAAAAATCTTTGAGTTTCCCAATCACTATAGGACTATAGAAAATTACCAAGTTTCAGAAACAAATGGCTGAGAAGTGGTAGAAAGTCTAACAATCTGTGTGGTGAGCAAATTCTGTAACCAGACAGGAAGGCACTTTCTAAGTGAAGTTAGGTAGTGAATGGGGATCCTGCTTTGGATATTTAAAATCTTTTTCAGGAAATTTTTTCCCCAAGACTGAGGCTTTTCAAGTCCATACATCAAATAGTATCCAGAAAATGAGGACACCACTCTTAAAGATTTTGCTGTCCAGTTTTGCTAGTTCACAGGGATAAGGCAAGAATAATTAGGTAGAAAAGTGTTTGGCTGAGAGCAATACAAATATGTTGTTGTTGTTCAATTGCCCAGTTGTGTCTGACTCTTTGCAACCCCATGGACTGCAGCATATCAGGCCTCCCTGTCCCACACCATATCCTGAAGTTTGCCCAAGTTCATATCCATTGCATTGGTGATGCTATCCAGCCATCTCATCCTCTGATGCCCTCTTGTTCTTCTGCCCTCAATCTTTCCCAGCAGTAGGGACTTTTTTTAATGAGTTGGCTATTTGCATCAGATAATCAAAATACTGGAGCTTCAGCTTAAGCATCAGTCCTTCCAATGAGTATGCAGGGTTGATTTTCCTTAAGACTGACTGGTTTGATCTCCTTGTTGTCCAAGGGACTTTCAGGAGGCTTCTCCAGCACTACAGTTCGAAGACATCGATTCTTTGGCATCTGTCTTCTTTATGGTCCAACTCTCACAACTATACATGACCACTGGGAAGACCATAGGCTTGACTATGGATATTTGTCCACATGGTAATGTCTCTGCCTTTCAACACACTGTCTAGGTTTGTCATAGCTTTCCTGCCAAGTAGCAATCGTCTCCTGATTTCATGGCTGCTGTTATCATCTACAGTGATTTTAGAGCCCAAGAAGAGGAAATCTGTCACTACTTCCACCTGTTTCCCTTTTATTTGACATGAAGTAATGGGGCAGGATGCCATGATCTTATTATTTTTTTAAATATTTAGTTTTAAGCTGGCTCTTTCACTCTCCTCCCTCACCCTCATTAAGAGGCTCTTTCATTCCTCTTCACTTTCTGCCATTAGAGTGGTATCACCGCATAACTGAGGTTGTTGATGTTTCTCCTGCCTATCTTGATTCCTGCTTGTAACTCATCCAGCCCAGCATTTCTCATGATGTGCTCAGTGTATAGGTTAAACAAACACGGTGACAGCAGACAGCCCTGTCCTACTCCTTTCTCAATCTTGAACAATCAGTTGTTCCATACAGGGTTCTATCTGATGCTTTTTGACCTGCAAACAGGTTTCTCAGGAGATAGGTAAGAAGGTCTGGTGTTCCCATCTGTTTAAGAACTTTCAACAGTTTGTTATGATCCATACAGTCAAAGGCTTTAGTGTAGTTGATGAAACAGGTAGATCTACCTGATGAAACAGGTAGATGTTTTTCTGGAATTCCCTTGTTTTCTCTATGATTCAGAGAATGTTGGCAATTTTATCTCTGATTCCTCTTCCTTTTCTAAACTGAGCTTGGACATCTAGATGTTCTTGGTTCACATAATGCTTAAGCTTAGCATGCAAGATTCTAAGTATGACATTACTAGCATAGGAGATGAGTGTAATTGTCTGATGGTTAGCACATTCTTTAGTATTACCCTTCTCGGGAATTGGGATGAGGATTGACCTTTTCCAGTCCTGTGGCCACTACTGGGTCTTCTAGATTTGCTGACATATTGAATGAAACACCTTGATGGCATCTTCCTTGAGGGTTTTGAATAGCTCTACTGGAAGTCCCATCACATCCACTAGCTTTATTAGCAGCAATAAGGCCCACCTGACTTCCCACTCCAGAATGTCTGGCTCTCTGTGACTGACCACACCATCCTAGTGTGTGTGTGCACGCTAAGTCGCTTCAGTCCTATCTGACTCTTTGTGACCCCATAGACTGTAGCCCACCAGGCTCCTCTGTCCATGGGATTCTCCAGGCAAGAATTCTAGACTGGGCTTCCATTTCCTTCTCCAGGGGCTCTTCCTGACCTAGGAATCGAACCTATGCCTCTTATGTCTCCTGCATTGGCAGGTGGGTTCTTTACCACTAATGCCACCTGGGATGCTCCATCGTAGTAATCTGGTTCATTAATACAAATATGACTTGGTCATAATAAGTAGGCCCCTGAACACTAAGGATTTTTTAAATGAATGATAATTCTATTTATATTACACAGGGAACATACTATGTTGCTCTTGATTAAAAACATTTAAAAAAAAACTGAAAGTGTTTGAATCAAGGACAAAGAATTATGGGTAAAATATTGCAATATTGAAGACAAAATAATAACTATCATATCCTAAGTGTCTGTCTTGTGTTTTATATGTTATCCTTTAGGTTTCTCTATGATCCTAATGGGGGCTTCCCAGGGGGCTCAATGGTAAAGAATCTGACTACGAAGCAGGAGACACTGGTTAGATCCCTGGGTCAGGAAGATTTGGGGAGGAAATGGCAATCCACTCCAGCATTCTTGCCTGGAGAATCCCATGGACAGAGAAGCCTTGGGGGCTACGGTCCATGGGTCATAAAGAGTTGGATGCAACAGAGCATGCATGCACATGCATGACCCTAACAAGACAGGCAGTGCCAACCGCATTTTTCAAATTTTTCAGAAAAATGCTGATTTGAAATGCTTTGTACAATGCTTCATACAAACCAAGCATTATGTTTATACTTAATTATGTGATCATCACATTGTATTTACATAATAAATATGATCAGAATTGATATAAAACATGGTTAACTTTATTTTGAAATTCTGTAAAAACACTAAAACTGTATATTGTCTAAGAAAAGCTAATTGTTGGTGTTTGACATTTGGTAGAAAAATTAATCCTTCAAAAGTAAATTGTACAATTTATTACAAAAAGAAAAAGCTTGACTCATATTGTTCTTGACTTTTAAATGTGGTGGTTTTAATGCTAACTTATTTGATCTGAGCGTGTAATGGGATGCGTTTATAATCAGAAGTCACTAATACCCTGTAAAGTCTCTTTAATTCCTTCTGACCATTCCAGTGGTATTGATGTCACTTTCTTTTGGTGCTTTTGTATTATGAATGTGCTAACATGGACATGAGGATATGATGTACTAACTCAGGTCCTTTCCAGTAATCCTGTGGCATTACTGACTGGTATGTGGGACTTCCTAAACTCATAATGGAGATCAAAAGATATTATGAGCTCACATTTTGAACACAAAGAATGTCCCCTACTCCATAATCCCATATCATTCTACCATTGGGTTTGCAAAGTGGTCAGTTCCCACAGAACCTTGGGTGAGGGGACAGAAAAGTGACCATTCTCCTGGAGAATATAGTTCCTGAAGCATTTAGCTAATCCCCAATCCCCAAATTGGAGGAGGCACTAGACTTGCATATTCTGAAATTTGAAAAAAGTGAAAGTGCTAGTTAGTCATGTCCAACTCATTGTGCCCTCATGGACTGCAGCCCACCAGGTTCCTCTGTCCTTGGAATTCTCCAGGCCATAATACTGGAGTGGATTGCCATGACCTTCTTCAGAGGATCTTCCTGACCCAGGGATCAAACCCAGGTCTCCTGCATTGCAGGTGGATTCTTTACCGTCTGAGTCACCAGGGAAGCCCAAATGCCTCATTGCAGAGGAAACAGGTAGTACACATGGAGATGCCAAGGCCCCTGTTACCAAACCCAACCTCAAGAACAGGCACGGACAGGGTTCAAACCCACGGTCTTTGGTTTACCGGACCAACGCTTTACCAACTGGCCACTGCGCCTGACAGCCAAAAGGTGAAGCACCTAGCAGTTAAAGCTGTATTTGGAGGCTTCTAAAAACTGGGGGATGTTGTTGACTTTTCATCTGGAGATTTCTGAAGACAGGAAACACACTGACGAGGGGTTCACTGGAGTAGGAGGCTGGCAGGGCAGGAGAATGTCGAGTGTCATAAGGTGCCACGCAAGGGAAGCATGAGGGCCACCTTATCCCTATTCCCAGACAGCACAGAAGCCAGTGCTCAGGGTTCCACCTGCAGGAGCCCAAACCTGAGCAGAGGGACAGGAGCCACTTAGACTGCAGTTCAGCAGAAGAGCTTGTGCACCACTGGTGAGGGCCTTGGAGAGACGCACATTGGCTAAAAAAATCCCATACGCCACTTCCATGGAGGCCCCCACATCAGTGGAGACAACTGACATCTGACCAAACCTGATTGACTGTCTCTCCTTCCTCTGAAAGGACCTCACTGTGAATTTGTCTTTGCTCAGAAGCTCCAATTCCTGGGGCCAAACCAGAGTATGACATCAACAGCCGAAGTCCAAGGAGAGAAACAGGATGGGAGATGGGGAGAGAAAATCAGGGAGGTAGAGAAGGAAGTCGTGAGAAGGTGATATATAGCCCTACGGGACACGTTTCATAACATCAGAGGACGAAGCTCAGTGGGCAGAGTTGAATTCATCAGGAAGGATTGAGTCAGCATGGAGCAGTGGTTCATGGGCTTCAAACCAAACGGCCATGTTCGAAGCCTGGCTACTCCATTGACAAACTATGAGACCTGAAACAATTAATTGTCTCTGCACCAAGGTTTTCTGAGAAAATTTAATGAGTTAGAACAGTGTCTTGATCGTAAGAAACACTCAGTACATGTTAGATGTAATGATGATGTTGACAAGTTCACCACCCAGACACGAGTGGGCTCATGAAGTTGACCCCAGTCAGGGGAAAATAAATTCTAAGTTTGTACATAATTGAGTTATCAATGCTTGATGTACACCTCTTTTAACATTTATGTTTAAATAAAACATGCTTTAAAGTTGTTGCTAATAAAATGTTCTTTTAGCAATTATATAGTTATGCAGTCATAAAACATTATGTTAATTAAAGTCTAGTTCATAAAAATAAATTGTAACCAAAGAGCTTGTTTTGTTTAAACAAAAGAGAAACATTCTTTACTTTCTATAATCAAATCTCAAAGCATGGATTTAAAATTACCATCTTGTGTTGAAACAAATGGCCAATCACACACAAGACTTACAAGATGAAATGTTAATTCCTTTGTGTGGCACAGAGACTAGTTCTGATCCCTGACTGCCTGTCTGACCACTTATTCTTCTACCATAAAATCCATTCTCTTGTCTTTATATGGTTTTTTTTTCCTGACACAAACACAGACAGATACGCACAGAGACACACACACACACCTTTGCTGTAGACAACTTCTTTTGTTTCCTTCAAATATAATTGCAACCATCCATGAATTCGTTTCTTCATCATTTATTTTTTACTATGGGGTATAGTCACTTTGCTATGTTGCGTCCGTTTCTATTCTTTAACCAAGTGAATCAGCTATACATATATACACATCGCCTCCCTCTTGGACTTCCCTCCCACCCCACCCCATCCCATCCATCTAGGTCGCCACAGAGCACCCAGCTGAGCTCCCTGTGCTAACACAGTAGGCTCTCACTAGCTATCTGTTTTACACATGGCAGAGCACATATGTGAATCCCACTCTCCCAGTTCATCCCATCCAACTGCTGTGTCCACACGTCCGTTTTCATTCAACATTCATTTTCACTCTTTACAGTAATCCTTTTAACAACTATTTCCTTAACACATAATTGGTTCAGGCAGCATTCTGCCCTTGAAGTAGAATGATGAATAAGACAGACAAGGTCCTTCATCTCAAAAAGTGGCACACATGTGGGAAGAGACAATAAATAGGAAGACAAACAACTGAATAACATTGAACTTTAGATTGGCGATCAGAAGAGACTTCCTGAATGATCAAAGATGCCAGCTGCTAGGACAAACACTCAGTGGTAGCAAAGACTTTTGCCTCCTCTGCCCACTGTTATATCCCCAGTGTCTAGAACAGTTCCAGAAGCATAACTGAGTCTCAGTAAACATTCGCAAAGAGTCGGACAGGAATGAGCGACTGAACTGAACTGAACTGAAGTGAAACATTTGATGCAAACATGTATGTAACAGATACTTTGGGAATGCAAGGGCAAAGCGGTCCACACAGAGGAAAAAGGGGGTGCAAAAGTCCTCCAGGAAGAAGGAGCTTAGCATGTTTGAGGGAGACAAAGAAGCCCAGGGAGCCAGAGGAAGAGCAGTAGGAAGTGGGGTCAGATAGGGAAACAAGGCTTTGTAGATCCTGGTCTGGAGTACACTTAGAAAAACTCACAGTCGCTGTCTGAAATGTCTTTATTTTCTCCTTCTTTAGTGATAATTCAACTTAGTTTAGTTTATTTTCCACTTTGAAGGCGTTCTACTGCTGTCTTCTGGCCTCTCTCACAGCTGTGGATTATATGCTCTGGTGGTCTAATTATTGTTTATCTTTGGGTAATCTGTCTTTCCCATCTGGTTACTTTTAAGACGTTCTCTCTGCTTTTGTGTTGTGTAATGTCTCTTTGAGGCCCATTGACTTTTTATTCATCCTACGGAGGAATTGGGTTGTTTCCGATCTTCCATGACTTCTGTAAGCCACTCTGACAATATTTCTTCCAATAGATCTTGCCCCTCCACAGCCCTCTCTTCTCCTCTGAGGAGCTGCTACTATCCCTGTGGCAAACATTCTCATCATTCCCCTGTCTTTCTTAAACTCTGTCATCCTTTCCATTTTTAGTTCTCTCCATCTGTATCCTGGATAATTTATATAGTCTGTCAACTTGTTTTTCTATTACACAAAGTCCTGAGTAGCACTAATACTTCTGTTATGTTTTTGCAGACTGTCTCAGAGTTTTTGCCTTGCATATTTTATCATTCTTTTTCTAGAGTGCTTGTCTTTAGAGGTGCTTGTTTGTTTTTTTGACAGAATTCCATGGGAGTCGCGGTCTCTCAAACCAGACACTTGAGATGAGAATTCAGTGGCCATGCTTATTAAGGAAGTGTTCCAGGGAAACTGGCAAGGGCATGTGGGGAAAAACAGGACAGACAAGAGGAGGAATGAGAACAAGGGTGTAATCTCAGGATGTTCCTGCAAGGGACTCTGGAGTTTAAAGTTTACGCCACAGAGTTGTACCAACTGAGGTGAGATACCGTGAAAACCATGGGGTGGGGATGTGTATTGGAGAGCAGGTCTCTGAAAAAGGAGATCCAGAAGGGGCTGGATGGGAAAGCGCACCAAAAAGGGAGTCCCCCACCCCAAGGAACAGTCAAAATCGGGTCTGGGGGATCTGGGTGAAGCACACACATTGACATAGTCCACTGCAGTGTCTCCATGGGGTAATTCTGCATTAGATTCTGCCAGGCACTTCAGAGCATGTCTGGCTGAGAACCAATATTTATGTTTGCTTCTCAGCTTGGGGATATCATGTAGGTTTCTATTCTGAAAACTGAAGGCTCAGGGAACTGAATTATCATTTAAGACTTATTTTTGCCCTGAGTACAAGCCAAGCTGAGTTTGCAAAGTCAGTTCCCTGGGCAGCTGAGCCATTTTTTTCTTCCTTCTTTACATTAAAGGCACATCTGCAGGAAAGGCTTTTAAGCAAGATTTCAGTTCCAAACCCTAATCTTCTACTCTCTGCAAGGATTACAACTCAATCCAGGTGTTAGCTGGTCTAACCACACTCTTTCCAACATTCCTCCCATATCACTCTTAGGTATAAACTCAATATAAACTGTCAACTCCTACACCTTTTTTTTTTTTTTTTTTTACATCTGGACACCTGAATTACTGGTTTACATATTTATTTTTATTTATCTACTTGACTGTACCAGATCTTAGCCATGCAACACAGAATCTTTAATTGCGACATGCAAACTATTCGTTGTTGCAGTGGGATCAGTCCCCCAACCAGGGATTGAACCCCCAGGAGCCCCACATTGGCAGCATGGAGTCTTAGCCACTGGACCACCAGGGAAGTCTGTGCACTTACAACTCTTTGATTCTAACGTTCAGATACTTCCTTTTCTTTTGGGAGAGCTTAGCTTCTTTCACTTTCCACTTTCATGCATTGGAGAAGGAAATGGCAATCCACTCCAGTGTTCTTGCCTGGAGAATCCCATGGTCGGAGAAGCCTGGTAGGCTGCAGTCCATGGGGTCGCACAGAGTCGGACACGACTGAAGCAACTTAGCAGCAGCAGCAGCAGCAGCTATGCATCAATCTTTTAAGTCTAGATTTTCTAGCAGACTATGGTATGGAATATTTTTCATGTAAGATTTGTCTACTATCTTATAGAACTGAGAAGTCTCACTGTAATTTTTGCCTCTTATCATTATAAGAATAAAATGTAGGGAATTATACTCAATATTTTGTAATAATCTATAAGGGAAATAATACACATATATATAAAGCTGAATTACTTTGCTGTACACTTGGAACTAACACAACACTGTAAATCAATTACATTTCAATTTAAATAAATAAATAAAAGAATATATTATACCCTCCTTGAGGGTCTATACTGTATTTTTTAATCTCTATAACCTGGGCCAAATAAACAGTCTTTGATAAATATTTTTCCAAAAATGACTAAGTGGCTCAGAAAACATCTACTTTAAGGAAACAAACACTATTTGGTTAATAGTTCACATTTGAGAACACAAAAAACATTTAAATATATATCTGTGAAAGGATAGGGTTTCTCAGGTGGCTCATTGGTAAAGAATTTGCCTGCCAATGCAGGAGAAGCAAATTTAATCCCTGGGTGGGAAAGATCCCCAGAGCAGGAAATGGCAACCCACTCCAGTATTCTTGGCTGAGAAATTCCATGGACGCCAGAGCCTGGCAGGTTGTAGTCCATGGGGTCACGAAGAGTAGGACACAAGTGAACGACTGAGCAGGCACGCCCACACGTGAAAGGATAACACCAGGTATGCACTAGCAGTAAAGGCATAGATCCTCGCACAGGAAAAGAACTCAGTGCTATCATTTTTCAGTCACTAGGTTAAAAATGAGTTGGAGATAAAAGTGTCTTGGTACTTTCCTCTCCATTACTAAATAGCTTCACTTTCTCATTAACTCAGAGTAATTGGATTCTTTGAAATACACATTGTTCTGTTAATAGCTCTATCTCAGAAATTTAGGTCTAAAACCTGAGACAGCTTTTACTTTTTTCTCACTTAGCTCCCAAGTATGTCCAGTCTACCCTTCCGAGTCCTTCCCTCTCAGCCCAACATCTTACTCTTATTTCTGGTCTGTGAAAACCAAGCCAGTCTCACAGCTGGTAGATGTCTCTGCCTCTAACAGGTCTCTTTTCCATCGTCTAACATGCAGATACTATCAGTTTAATCCACCTAAAACACCATTTTAATCATGTCTTTTAATTGTTTAAGAATCTCTTTTATCTAAAGAGTACAGAAACATCACAATCCCTAGAATGTAAGTCAGTATCATGATTTTTTTATGAAACACTGATCCCTAAATAAAGAACATGATAAACTAAAAAAAAAAAAAAAAAAAACTCTAATTATTTCATGATGAAACAATGTATTTTCTAATCTGCCATTGAAAGTTCTTCTGGATTTGTATCTAACTCACTTATTTTTCATCTTTTCTTCTTCTCCCTTTCATTCCCCACACCATCCCCACCCCACACTCTGATCAAACTGAATCTGTTACTGTTTTGATTACAGATCCTTTCTCTTTGCTGAGTTTAGTCCTTTTACTTGAATGTTCTTGGCTTAACCAAAAGTTTCAGTTATGCTCAGCTTTTTAATGAACACATACTTGTGGCATTAACTGTTCTTTGAATTAAGTGCCAAGTCCTGAACTGTGTATGATCCTTTGGCTAATTTGCCCTGCATTTAAATGATAGTGGATGTCACTGGAGCTCCAAGGGTTTTTTAATATTCATTTGGCCGGGAGTCACTGTAACCAAAGAACGTTAAATGCCATTGGGACCATGGTAATGAGCTCCTGTTTTTCACTCTATGGAGTAAAGGGAATTGAGTGTCGATGGCCAAACATGTTTGCACTCTAGTCTGGATAGAGACTTGGCGCTGTGTCCACGAAAGGGCACTTTTCATGTCTCTTTTGGTTTTTCAGCTTATTTAATCCTTCAATTTTGGATCTTCTGTTTCTTTCCTTTCAGACAAGTTTTATTTGGAAAGAACTTCAAATTCAAACTTGCAGTAAGATTCTTGCCCAGCTAGTCTCAGTTTGGATGCTAGGAGTCCTGAGCGAACACTAAATGGGTCCTAACTGTTAAGTTCAGTGATGGAGAAAAGCTGGAGAGAGGAAATAGAGACCAAAGAGTTCCAGGAACTGAAATGTGGAAAAGTTGATATTCCTGAGAAGGATAAACAGGAAGGACACGTCACCACTATAACCAGAAGGGGAGGTGAATGCATTTGTGTGCTCTATGGCCTACAGATGTATTTCTGTAGCATGAAAACAATTGGTTTTAAAAGTCTCTCTTTTATACTCTTTTTTCCTAGAAAATAATATGTTTCCAAGCTGGCTGGAGAAACAACTGAAATGCAACTTATCTTAGCTTTCATTTTATCTCAAAGAAACTGAAAAATCCTCATTTGTTGACTATATGACAGGAAATGAGACTGAAGTCTTGAATTCTGATTTTTTTTTTCTTTAGCACTGTCTTAAAAGTACTGACATAATATTATCTATTCTAGTTTTGCCCCTCCTAACATTGTCTTATAAGGTAACAGCCCAGGGAAGGCTGTGTGAGAAGCATTTAGGTTTCCAGAAAGAAAATATTTTAACAAATGATTCAACTGCACCTGACCTCTTCAACTATGGTTTCAAAGTATTAAGCATTATTTTGATTTCCTCAAATGCAAGTAGTTGGGCTGAAAACATTCCAGCTTGTATTAGTGTAACACATAGAAAAGTCAAATAGAAGCTTAAGACTATTTATGAGGAGGGTTACTCATGATTCTGCCCAGCTTGGCAAACAGACTTGTCACTATCCTGGCTGTATGGACCTACCATTCTGGCTGGAAGAGTTTTTTTGACTAAGACTGAAAAAGGATTTGTTGAGAATAATTCTGTTTACACCATAGATGATAGTTGTCTTCAGTTTCTTAGAGCGATTGCATGCATGTTCTGTCACGTCCAACTCTTTTTCGACCCCATGGACTGTAGCCGACCAGGCTCCTCTCTCCATGGGATTCTCCTCGCAAAACTACTGGAGTGGGTTGTCATGCCTTCCTCCAGGGGATCTTCCTGACCCAGGGATCAAATCTGCGTCTCCTGGATTGCAGGCAGATTCTTTACTGTCTGAACCACCGGGGAAACCCCCTTACAGAAATTCAGTTCAGTTCAGTCGCTAAGTCATGTCTGACTCTTTGCAACCCCATGAACAGCGGCACACCAGGCCTCCCTGTCCATCACCAACTCCCGGAGTCCACCCAAACCCATGTCCATCAAGTCAGTGATGCCATCCGACCATCTCATCCTCTGTCGTCCCCTTCTCCTCCTGCCCTCAATCTTTCCCAGCATTAGGGTCTTTTCAAATGAGTCAGCTCTTCGCATCAGGTGGCCAAAGTATTGGAGTTTCAGCTTCAACATCAGTCCTTCCAATGAACACCCAGGACTGATCTCCTTTAGGATGGACTGGTTGGATCTCCTTGCAGTTCAAGGGACTCTCAGGAGTCTTCTCCAACACCACAGTTCAAAAGCATCAATTCTTCGGTGCTCAGCTTTCTTTATAGTTCAACTCTCACATCCATACATGACCACTGGAAAAACCATAGCCTGGACTAGATGGACCGTTGTTGGCAAAGTATGCTTTAGCAATTTTTCATTCTCTAATAACTGGAGAAAACTCTTGAGCAAATGCCCTGGGAATCTCAGCTTGCATTCTAACATGTAAGAACAGCTGCGTAAGGCTGGAAGATTAGGAGTGCACCGCACAACCAGTTGTTTTTCCTACTAGGGAAAAAAAAACCAACCTCCTAAGATAAGAGTGAAAATGAACACAGACAGAGTCTGGTCAAAATCTAATGTCACTATCAGAAGGGAGTGTGTTTGCATTTGGCACTTAGATGATCAATCAGCCCAGTCTTCCTCAGCCTCAGAGCAAGGGAGCTGCAATGAAAAAGGAAGCGAGATCTCAAAAAGCTGTACTTCTACAGATTCCATGAGAACTTGGGTCCTCTGGAAGTGGCGACACTGGTGGCATCGTGATAGAATGTTAGCAGTGTTGACAACGCCTGCAGTGGTGATATGGATGATGGTGAAGGGCTGGTTTTAGTGCCTTCTGCTCCTGCATATGGCTTCTGGTGACTCAGCAGTAAAGGACCTGCCTGCAATGCAGGAGCCGCAGGAGACACGGGTTTGATCCCTGGGTCAGGAAAATCCCCTGGAGGAGGGCATTGGAGGAGGGCATGGCGACCACTCCAGTATTCTTGCTGGGAGAATCCCATGGATAGAGGAACCTGGTGGGCTACAGTCCATGGAGTCGCAAAAGAGTCGGACATGACTGAAGGAAAATAGCGGCGCACACTCCTGCACGTAAGACATCAGAATCCCTGGCTCGAGATCAGAATTCCTGGTCTTGGGCAACTTGGCATCATCAGGGGTACTTCCTGTGGAGCAGTATCTGGATAGTCATGCTGTCCATGGGTAAAAATGGCATAGCTGCCCTTAAGTGAAGTGAAGTCAGTCGTACGCAACTCTTTGCTCACGCTCAGTCGTGTCTGACTCTTTGTGACCCCATGTACTGTAGCCTATCAGGCTCCTCCATCCATGGGATTTTCCAGGCAAGAGTGCTGGAGTGGATTGCCATTTCCTTGTCCAGGGGATCTTCCCGACCCAGGAATCGAACCTGGGTCTCCCGCATTGCAGGCAGATGCTTTACCGTCTGAGCCATCAGGGAAGCTTAGAACCCTTCTTTACTTAGGTGTAGTTAGACACATGCTCTTGAATCTGTACTGGGAGTTAAGAAAAACAGTAGGTTCCCTCATGGCAGACAACAGAATGTCATTAGGGCTCATGTAAGACACCCACTGGATATTCTTAAATTTATTTAGGAAGATCTTCTGGAGAATAGATTTCTTGAAGGGTAAGTAGGATTACAGATGGGCTTCCCAGGTGGTGCTAGTGGTAAAGAATCCACCTGCCGATACAGAAGACCTAAGAGATGAGGGTTTGATCCCTGGCTGGTGAAGACCCCCTGGAGGAGGAAATGGCCACCCCCTCCAGTATTCTTGCCTGGAGAATCCCATGGACAGAGGAGCCTAGTGGGCTATGGTCCATGGGGTCACAAAGAGTCAGACATGAGTGTCTGAGCATCATCAATGCCAAGTAGGATTACAGACAGCTTTTTCTTTAAAAAGAGATTGTTTTTGTTATCTTGTTCTTAGATCCAGACTGCTGTGATTCAGGAAATACAGGTGATGATCTTAAGAATGATCTCAGCTTTCTCTTTGCTAGTCTTTCAAGCTCTGCTGCTTTTCTGTGTATCTGTGTAGACGCTGAAGTGTGCTGCTCAAGTCTCCCTTCCAAATGGTCTGCTGCCCAGCCACAAGGAATGTAAGAGCTGATGGTCTCCCGCAGTTGGCTCCCTTGGTATGTACCTCAGCGTTTGAACAGAAGTCAAGTTCTCAGAGTGCCCCTCCAGCCAGTGATGGAGCAAAGTGATGCTACAAGGTGGTATAAGGGCTTAGCTTTGGACAGTCATTGCTCCAGAGAGCCCCAGTGGACTGGCAGAGTTTTGTCGTGTCTGTGACAGGACCTGACAGCACCCTCCGGCAAAATCCTACTTCCTTCTGTTTCCTTTTAAGGTATTATACTTGTTAACAAATCATTCACACACACAACTCATCTCAGTATTAGCTTTATAGAGAGTCCAACAGGAAGGGTAGCTCTCACTGTCCTCCTATCCTTTGACTAAGTTATTGTTTTGTTTTCCATCGTGGAGAGGAATTAGCTCTTAGTCTTCATAATTAATAGGCCAGATTTCAGATGTGAATTTTGCCCTTTGGGTTATTTATTGCATGTCAAAAGAGAGATCTCACTCCATTTAACTTCTTTGTCTTTTTAAAATAATTAATTGAAATATTTTCCCTGATGTTTTTCCATAGAAACAAAAAATTGGGAGAGAGATAGAGAGAGGAGAAATATGGAAAATGTTTCAAGTGAAGTTAGTTTTTCTTTTTTGCTTTTCACTTTCCTTGCCAAGTTTAAAACCATGAAATCTTGACTAGATACTAAATACAGAAAAGTCCCAAACAAACTGAACCTGGTTTAAGTATGTTTACGTATTCCTATATTATGTTTTGAGAAGGGATCTTGTCAATGTAATGAATATTTATAATAAATAAACACTAAATAATACTAACATCTTATGATTTTATGGTGTTTTACACTTTGCCAAGGACTTTCACTTTATCTTATTTTAATCTTGGGTAAAAATACCCCAAAAGGTTGAACTGTTCCTTCTAGACTTTCCAGTCTTCTTTATACAACACTAAGAAGACTGAAAATGTGTAATAGAACATTAAATGAAAGTCTTGCTTAAGATCTTAAGACCACAGAGCCTAGAGACTCCAGACATACGTGGGACAGTTCTCCCCCAGTGGTAAAGAACGCACCTGCCAATGCAGGAGACGTGGGTTCGATCTCTGGGTCGGGAATATACCCTGGAGAAGGAAATGGCAATTAACTCCAGTATTCTTGCCTGGAAAAGCCCATAGACAGAGGACTCTCAGTTCAGTTCAGTTCAGTCACTCAGTCATGTCCGACTCTTTGCAACCCCATGAACTGCAGCATGCCAGGCCTCCCTGTCCATCACCAACTCCTGGAGTCCACCCAAACCCATGTCCATTGAGTCGGTGATGCCATCCAACCATTTCATCCTCTGTCGTCCTCTTCTCCTCCTGCCCTCAATCTTTCCCAGCATCAGGGTCTTTCCAAATGAGTCAGCTCTCCGCATCAGGTGGCCAAAGTATTGGAGTTTCAGCTTCAACATCAGTCCTTCCAATGAACACCCAGGACTGATCTTTACGATGGACTGGTTGGATCTCCTTGCAGTCCAAGGGACTCTCGTGGACTACAATTCATGGAGTCACAAAGAGCTGGACATGACTAAACAACAACTATAATATATTAAATATATATATGATATATTAAATATATTAAAATATAGCATAAGAAATGAAGATATTTCTACCACTTAAATCAGTAAGCTTATTCTTAGTAATGTATAAAAAAAATAATTCAACACAAGAAAGTAGATGAATACAAAAGATCTCTATATGGGTTTATATAAAAATAGAAAAAAAAGAAATCATTTAAATGTTCATCTTCTGATTGATTTCCTACTGAAATTAGAATAAAATTCACGATCCTTCTTATGACCTTCCCAGGCCTTGCCCATCTGTCGTCTCTGACCCTTCTTTGCCCTTACCACACTTTAGCCACTGGCCTTCTGTTAGTGCCTCAAAAGCATGCAGTCCCTTCTACCACAGGGGCTTTGCACATATACTCCAGGTTTGTTTTTGTTTTTTTAATTATTTTATATTGGAGTATATTTGATTGACAACGTTGTGTTAGCTTCAGGTATGCAACAGAGTGGTTCAACTATACATATACATCTATTCTTTTTTTAAATTCTTTCCCTGTTTAAGTTTTTACAGAATATTGAGCAGAGTTCCCACTGCTATACAGTAGGCCCTTGTTGGTTATCCATTTTAAATATAGCAGTTGCACATATTCTCCTGACTTACAACATGATTATCCTCCCTGACCTCTCTTCCTCTCTTACAGTGCGCCTGACTTACTCCTCATTCTCCATGCTACAGCTGAAATGTGGTTTCCATGGGAAAATTCCCCTGGCTAGGTCTGGTCTGGCAATAACAAGCTGTCATCATACTTTGTATGTTCCATTTGTAGCACTTATGACAATTTTATCTTTAACAATGTTTCTTCTTATTTAATGGCTTTCTTCCTTGCTAGATTTAAACTTCTAGAAAGGCATGTCTATCTTATGTAATGCCATTTTCTCCTGCCACATGTGAGACACACAGTAGACCATCAGTAAATATTCATTGACAGAATAAATTAATCCAAGTCTTAATTTTCTTCATTTCAAGAAATGAATGCTCTGAGTGCTGGTGGAACCAAGCACATCAACTGTGGATTTTCAGAACTTCATTTTCATCAAGCTCTAATGAATTTGACTGTTCTTTTGGCTTAAGACAGATATCTTTTTTCCTCCCCCTAAATGAATCATTAGAAAAGGGAAATTCACTCTCTAAATGGTTCACGTTTGCAAAAGAATAAAAAATCTTTATTACGTGACTCGGCCAACGTAATCTTAGTGCTTATCTGACTTTATTAAATGCCCTCAGGATCTGTTTCCCAGATTAGCCTCTGTGATCTGCTATTCCAGGAACAACATTGGATTTTTTTTTTTTTTACTTTAACCTTATATCCTTTTATAGTATTTCCTAAGGAAGTTCGTCTGTATTCGCATCCTCAATAGGAGTGTGTGAATAGTCAGTATTACATGCACGTGTCTGAGTCTGTATTTCCAGATTTGCAAGACATAGTTATGGAGATATAGATCTTACTCACGCTTTTACTTTTGTATAAACATTATGAATAGCCTTTATTCCTACAAACCATCTTGGGAAGATGGTTCTCTGGTTTCTACTGCTCAACTCATGTAACTATAGCATGATTCAGAACAAAGCTCATTGTTTTATAAACAACGCACTGGGTTCAAAATCCTGTTGGGCTCTTACCTGCAAGAGTCCTCACTGATAACTCTCCGAGAACACAGCTCTTAACCTCTGTAATTCTTCCCTCTTCAATCTCTGCTCTCATTTTAAAAAGACGTTAGGACAGGAGAGTATCAAGATGTCCATGAAGCTTGCTATGAGGTAGTGGGGCCAAAAAAGAAAAAAAAGATACAAATTAACTTATTTACAAAACATAAATGGAGTCACAAACATAGAAAATAAGCTTATGGTTACCAAAGGGGTAAGGGAAGGGAAAGGATGAATTAGGAGGTTGCAATTGACATGTACAAACTATCTATAAGATAGATAACCAACAAGGACCTGCTGTATAGCAGAGGTAACTAGACTCATGGGGTCACAAAGAATCCGACACAACTAACTGAGCATAAATGCACATAAGGGAAAAGAATCTGTGAAAGTATATATATATATATATATATATATATACATACATACATATATATATACATACATATATATATACACAAACACACACATATATGCACACACATATACACATGTATATACACATGTATGTACATATATGTATACACACATGTATGCACACATATAGGTATACACACACATGATATACACCTGAAACTAGCACAACATTGTAAATAAACTATACTTCAAAAAAATTGTAAAGATACTTTATTGTTAAAAAATGCTAACCATCCAAATTAACACATTTAAAAGCTGACTTACTCAAATTTGAGGATTCTAGATTGAGACCCAAGTAAAAGCAATGTTTTCTCCTGGGAATCAGCACATTCTTTTGTAAACAAAGGTTTGTTTCCCATTAAATTAATCTTGTACAGCTGACTGCTTTTGGTAACTATAGATGTGATGAGAATAGGCAAAAATAAAATATGGATAAAAATGAGGGAAAAAATGCTAACTGTCATCCTACAGCACAGGGTTGCCACAAACCGTCAGTTCGTAAAAAAACATAACACCTGCAAAGTGCAATAAGGCAAAGCACAATAAAACCAGGTGTGCCTGTAAAAAACAAATGTTTGATTAGAGTCCATTGGCCTTTTCTCATTTGTCTTCTGGATCATTTACACTCTGCAATTGAAGGGAGAAGGGAAGTAGCAGGGGACACAAAGACTGCTGCCTTGAGAGGCCGGCTTGACCTGGGGAGCAGTGATCTGACTGATAGCAGAGCCCATGCTGTGTGTGTGTGGAGGGGGTGGGGGGGACGCTGCAAAAGCCACATCGAAGTGGTGCCATGACTGCAGTTATAGAGAGAAAGGGCTGTAGCAATCAGTTTCACATCTACTATGTACTTGATCCACAGCAGAGTGATGCAAAATATGAAGGCATTTGGAAAACAGGTTAGAATTCAAAGAGGGAAAAGAATCAAAGAGATCATTTTGCAGTTGGATAAGCAAAAGTAAGGGTATTGAGGTGGTCAGAGCAGGGGGTGTACTGGAGCTATGTGTAGTAGAGTTTGGTTGGAAAACAAGGGGTCAGGGAGGATGGGGCAACCTTTGCAAGGACCTTAAATGACAGAGTGAGTCATGAGAGATTTGGGAGTGTGGTTATTCTATAATTGAAAATGCCCTGTAGGAAGATTAATATACTATGCATATGTAAAATGCTTTAGGGTGAGAGAGACCATAATTAAATCTTAAGCCTTGAGTGGTTGATGCAGTAACTAACGAAACTCTAAGATAGAAAGGAGGTAGAAAGAAAGGAAAAAAGTCGGGAAAGTTATTGCTAAGCATAACTTAAGTGATTTAATAACTTTATGAGGATGCAAGATCCCACCAATGCTTTAAATCTGAGTTACTGGAGCAATTAAGGAAAGTTATGACCAACCTAGATAGCATATTGAAAAGCAGAGACATTACTTTGCCAACGAAGGTCTATCTAGTCAAGGCTATGGTTTTTCCTGTGGTCATGTATGGATGGGAGAGTTGGACTGTGAAGAAGGCTGAGTGCTGAAGAATTGATGCTTTTGAACTGTGGTGTTGGAGAAGACTCTTGAGAGTCCCTTGGAGATCCAACCAGTCCATTCTGAAGGAGATCAGCCCTGGGATTTCTTTGGAAGGAATGATGCTAAAGCTGAAAGTCCAGTACTTTGGCCACCTCATGCGAAGAGTTGACTCATTGGAAAAGACTCTGATGCTGGGAGGGATTGGGGGTAGGAGGAGAAGGGGATGACAGAGGATGAGATGGCTGGATGGCATCACTGACGCGATGGACTTGAGTCTGAATGAACTCCGGGAGTTGGTGATAGACAGGGAGGCCTGGCGTGCTGCGATTCATGGGGTCGCAAAGAGTCGGACATGACTGAGTGACTGAACTGAACTGAACTGAAGAGAGAATAGGGAGGTGGGGCGAGTTTGGGGAAAGAGAAGGAATATACTGCAGAAAGTTTACATTTTGATTATGCCTACTGTGCTTAGTCACTCAGTTGTGTCTGACTCTTTGCAACCTCATGGACTGTAGCCCTCCAGCCTCCTCTGTCCATGAGATTTTCCAGGCAAGAATCCTGGAGTGGGTTGCCATGCCCTCCTCCAAGGGATCTTTCCAACCCAGGGATCAAACCCAGGTCTCCCACATTGCAGATGGATTCTTTACTGCCTGAGCCACCAGAGTTTACATTTCAATTATGCCTGTAGTTCACGCTAATAGAAAAAAGTTTAGATTTTATCAAGTCCTAATGATATGTCTATGGGGTCGCACAGAGTCGGACACAACTGAAGTGACTTAGCAGCAATGATGTGGAGACAAGTTTTCTGTCTAGTATCTTGGTTTCCCCTACAGCCCTCCAAAATTAAGTCTAACCCTTATGGAACTGTGAAGTGAGCATGTTACATTTGCTTATTTACTTATTTCTACTCTGCAGTGTTCTCTGTGCTAGTCAAATCCTAGCTATATTCCCAGTACCAAGAAGTTGCTGGTGGGAGTGGCAAGAAATACGTTTATTATCTTTTCACTCATTTCTTCAATAGATAAGGGATTGTGAAATACTCAGCTGATACGATAGTAGTGAGGTTCAATAAGATGCTTAGCGTAGTGCCTGACACATAGCAATTGCTCAAATTACCTGTCACTGTTGTCACTTCTCATGAATAAAGGAGTGAATTTTTGTGCCTTCCAAGGCAGCTCAGAGAGATTTTCTATTGTCCCCCGCAGACTCCTTCTCTAGTCAAATTATCTGTATAATTCTATTATTTCCCAATACTTTCTACTCTTATGTAAGTTATGAAGATGATTTGTTTTCAGCTTTCTACTTCAAAAAAGACTGGACAGAGAAAGCGCTGACAATCGGCAGAAAGAAGAGAGGCACTAACAAACCACCTGGGCAATGGAAAGTGTGGATTTGACAGTTTAAATAGTAATTTCATTATTCCATGGTGAACTGAATAGGAAACGAAAATGAAAGTTAAATTGTAATTACTGTAGCCTAAAAGTGGTATTTTGGTACGATGACTCAGCATTATTATCTGTTTTTAGAAGTATTTTCTGGGGACTTCCCAGGTGGTCTACTGGTTAAAACTCTGAACTTCCCCTACAGGGGGCATGGGTTTCATCCCTGGTTGGGGGAGCTAAGATCCTACATGAACCATGCAGCATAGCCAAAAAAAATTACCAGAAATATTTTCTGGAAGTTATTCTGGTAAACAATTAGTTGTGAGGCCATTTTACCACCATGTTTCTGAAACGGGGATATGCGCATTCAACACTTGATACCACAGAGCAATCATGGAACATATTCTTAAGGCATGGATTTTGCTTGAAGATACACTTACACCCCCTACCCACCATCCCATTAACGTCAATTTGGATATATTACTTAGTCATTTAACAAGTATTTGCATTCAGGCAGAATGTTGTTTGCTAGGCAATACTGATTTAGAAAGCAGAGACATCAGTTTGTAAACAAAGTTCTGCATAGTCAAAGCTATGGTTTTTCCAGTAGTCATGTACGGATGTGAGAGTTGGACTATAAAGAAGGCTGAGTGTCAAAGAATTGATGCTTTTGAATTGTGGTACTGGAGAAGACTCTTGAGAGTCCCTTGGACTGCAAGGAAATTAAACCAGTCAATCCTAAAGGAAATCAGTCCTGAATATTCTGAAGGACTAATCCTGAAGCTAAAGCTCTAGTACTTTGGCCACCTGATGAGAAGAGCTGACTCTCAGGAAAAGACCCTGTTGCTGGGAAAGACTGAAGGCGGGAGAAAGGGGCGACGGAGGATTAGACTGTTGGATAGCATCATTGACTCAATGGACATAAGTTTGAGCAAACTCTGGGAGATGGTGTAGGACAGAGGAACCTGCTGTGCTGCAGTCCATGGGACTGCAAAGAATTGCACAACACTTTGTGACTGAACAACAATAACAACTGATTTAGAAAATGGATATGGCTCTTGGTGGTTGTGGGGATTACAGGATAAAATGCAAAATCTGTATACATTTTTAAGTTGCAATATAAGACGACAAGATATTTTGACTTTGTGGGGGAACTCTTTGGATTAAACTGCCAGGTCTATGAAGGTATACATTCACTTCCCTTAAATTTTGAGGATGACTCTAAGGAAAAGCTTGGCGAGTAAGTATGGAGAGATGGAGAACCATAAGAGAAACAAGCCCTGATAAGTTTTGCTGAAGCAGACACTGCAGTATAAGTTCCCTACTGAGTTGTGAGCTTCCAAAACTGTGAGAGGCCAGCAGCCTTCTGGAAATAATATTTTCACTGAAACT
Organism: Bos mutus; assembly: GCF_027580195.1. Classification (NCBI taxonomy): domain Eukaryota; kingdom Metazoa; phylum Chordata; class Mammalia; order Artiodactyla; family Bovidae; genus Bos; species Bos mutus. The sequence goes on along the minus strand of NC_091621.1, from coordinate 86,576,656 downwards.
AGTGATTAGTTTCTGACCCAAAGAATTCACTTTTCTTATGGCTTTTAATTTAGAAACCTAGACAGAGTATTAAAAAGCAGAGACATCACTTTGGTGACAAAGGCCTGTATAGTCAAAGCTATGGTTTTTCTAGTAGTCATGTATGGATGTGAGAGCTGGACCATAAAGAAGCCTGAGCACCAAAGAATTGATGCTTTCGAATTCTGGTGCAGGTTATTAGTGGACCACACTTTGAGAGATTGGGAAAGAAGGCCATGACTAGATCTTTACAAGGATAAGTCTGGAAAATGTGGTAGAAAGGAGGAGGAGGACAGTTCAGCCACAGAATCACCAGTTTGCAAGTATCAAAATAGTCTTAGCGAGAGACATGAAGATCATGAATTAAGGCGGCAGCAGCAGTGAGATGGGGAAGGGTTTCCCAGGTGGCACGAGTGGTAAAGAAAGAAAGAAAGTGAAGTTGCTCAGTCGTGTCCAACTCTTTGAGACCCCATGGATTGTAGCCTACCAGGCTCCTCTGTCCATGGGATTTTCCAGGCAAGAATACTGGAGTGGGTTGCTACTTCCTTCTCCAACGAACTTACCTGCTAATGCATGAGACTTAAGAGATGTGGGTTCGATCCCTGGTGGGGGGAAATCCCCTGAAGGAGGGCATAGCAACCCACTGCAGTATTCTTACTGGGAGAATCCCATGGACAGAGGAACCTGGTGGGCTACAGTCCATGGAGTCGCAAAAGAGTCGGACATGACTGAAGTATATTAGCGTTAGCATGCATATACATATATATTTTTTTTTCCACAGTTTATTGTGATCCACACAGTCAAAGGCTTTGGCATAGTCAATAAAGCAGAAATAGATGTTTTTCTGGAACTCTCTTGCTTTTTCCATGATCCAGCAGATGTTGGCAATTTGATCTCTGGTTCCTCTGCCTTTTCTAAAACCAGCTTGAACATCAGGAAGTTCACGGTTCACATATTGCTGAAGCCTGGCTTGGAGAATTTTAAGCATTACTTTACTAGCGTGTGAGATGAGTGCAATTGTGTGGTAGTTTGAGCATTCTTTGGCATTACCTTTCTTTGGGATTGGAATGAAAACTGACCTTTTCCAGTCCTGTGGACACTGCCGAGTTTTCCAAATTTGCTGGCATATTGAGTGCAGCACTTTCACAGCATCATCTTTCAGCATTTGGAATAGCTCAACTGGAATTCCATCACCTCCACTAGCTTTGTTCATAGTGATGCTTTCTAAGGCCCACTTGACTTCACATTCCAGGATGTCTGGCTCTAGGTCAGTGATTACACCATTGTGATTATCTGGGTCGCGAAGATCTTTTTTGTACAGTTCTTCTGTGTATTCTGGCCATCTCTTTTTAATATCTTATGCTTCTGTTAGGTCCATACCTTTTCTGTCCTTTATTGAGCCCTTCTTTGCATGAAATGTTCCTTTGGTATCTCTGATTTTCTTGAAGAGATCCCTAGTCTTTCCCATTCTGTTGCTTTCCTCTATTTCTTTGCACCGATAACTGAGGAAGGCTTTCTTATCTCTTCTTGCTATTCTTTGGAACTCTGCATTCAGATGTTTATATCTTTCCTTTTCTCCTTTGCTTTTCGCTTCTCTTCTTTTCACAGCTATTTGTAAGGCCTCCCCAGACAGCCATTTTGCTTTTTTGCATTTCTTTTCCATGGGGATGGTCTTGATCCCTGTCTCCTGTACAATGTCACGAACCTCATTCCATAGTTCATCATCTGACTCGATGGACGTGAGTCTCAGTGAACTCTGGGAGTTGGTGATGGACAGGGAGGCCTGGCCTGCTGCGATTCATGGGGTCGCAAAGAGTCGGACACGACTGAGCGACTGATCTGATCTGATATATATATTTGTTGTTTAGTCTCTAAGTCGTGTCCGACACTTTGCAATCCCACGGACTACAGCGCTAACGTATGAAATTTGTCCATATTCGTGTGCATTGAATCAGTAATGTTATCCAACAACTCATTCTCTGTTTCCCTCTTCTTTTGCCTTCAATCTTTCCCAGCATCAGGATCTTTTCTAATGAGTTGGCTGTTTGCATCAAGTGGACAAAGTACTGGAGCTTCAGCATCAGTCTATTCAATGAGTTTTCAGGGTTGATTTCCTTTAGGATTGACTGGTTTGATCTCCTTGCTATCTCTCTATATCTAGATAGTCCAACCTGATTTTGTGTGGTCACACTCAGAGTCTGTCTCTTGGGACTATCTGCACCCCTCAATTCCAATTCGCTCTCCCTAGATGCTCTGGGAGCCTCTGGTTCCCCTAGAAGCTTGTTCACGGGGTCCCTGGGTACCAGCCACACTCTCCGGATCCCATCCTGGTAGCGCGCTCTCTCCTTGCGCGTGCGTCTGGGCTAACAGCTTCAGGCTGCGCTAGCCGAGCTTTCAAAGTCCGCGGGCCCGGAGTCTCTGGAACCCTCCCGGGCGCCGCCCCTCGAGTCCTCGCAGACCCGTAGCGGCCGCGGCTTCCAGATTCAATCGCTGGCGGAGGCCAGGCTTCACTAGGGGACGCAACGACCTTGCGAGCGGGAGGCGCCCGGGGGGAAAGCTCGGGGCTGGCAGGAAATAGGACGCTCTGTTCCTGAGTCGGAGCGGTAGCCAGGATTTGGGGTTCGGGTCTGGGGACCAGCTCCGGCTGCCCACAGCCCTGGAGCTATGCCCCTCGGGGGTCGCACACCGAGCCCTGGAGGCCCCAGCTCCCTCACCCGCACCCGACACCCCTCCCCCCGCCACCTCCCACCCCGGGCTGACCGTCCTTTATCAGATCAGAACAGTTGACGAAAACAATGGTTATTTCAAGTTGACAGGGCGATGACCCCTGATAAAAGCGAGTGTTAATTACAACGGTTGCCTGGGACAAAGTTTACCGCTTGCATCAAGAAGTGGGGGGGCGGGGGGGGGTGTTAGATCTTGTGGGGTGAGTGTATTTTAAACACGTGATCGCTTTGAGACTTTGCGATCTCTCGGGGGCGGGGGGCAAGAGTGAGGGTAACTGTCTGTAAAACAGTAGAAAGAAAAAGCCACAGTTTCGGGGGGCAAGGGTTAAGGGTTCCCTTTTGGGAGCGCAGTGCCGGGCACAGAACACCAAGTTTCCCTAATTATTCAGCTGGAGCCCGCCTCACAAGGCGAGACATTCGCACAGCACGAATCCAGCCTGGCGGCCGGCTGCTCCGGGTGAAGTGAGCCCTTCATTTTCCCGATCAGCTCAGGAGGCGAAATAGTGAAACCCCCAAATCCGCTTCCTTACGTGGTTGCTAAAAGGGCGCGCGCAGAGCCTAGAGGGTGGGGGAAATTACAAGTGCAAGTGACTTTGGGTATACTAAGGTTAGTGATTCCCCCCACACCCGTTATCTGGGGATAACGGAATCGTAGATTCTAAGTTTCAGTGTCTAATGAGTTGCGGGGGCCGCACATCACTCTTAAAGCCCTTGTCAGGCGCGCCCCAAGTTTGTGGCTGGCGCGCGGACGGCTGGGCCGAGCGGGGGTGGGGAGGGTCTCCAGTCCCAGGCATTGCGCTCGGGGCTTCTGCTCAGTTTCCTGCCTCGGAGTGGCCGCGTCCGCCCCAGCCCAGAGCAGTGTGTGCAATCCAGAAACTCGATAGGAGGCAGCAGCTGATCACCCACCGCCCTAAAAATAATCCGCTCGGCGCCCGGCGCGCTTCGGCCAGGGGAAGGAAAGCGCTGGCTTTGGGGTGAGTGAGTCCGTGTCTTTTTCATAAATCTCATTTCAAGAGTTTCAAGGATAACCCTCAGTTGTCGATTTTGATCTAACAGCAAGCGGAAGGCTCCCGCGCTCTCTCGCAGCGCTTCGCCGTCGCTATTTCTAGGATTGAAGGGACCCGGCCCCAGCCCTGGGGGAAGAGAGGGCGTGGGGATCAGGTTTCCAGCTGTACTTAGAGAACTCTGGCCGGCTCCTGCTTAAACCAAGTGGATAAAGTGCAAAAAGTTAATACAATTGTGTTTTGTTTTTCCTTTTAGATATTTCCCGTCTTGTTCACGAAGTAACTTTCTGCTTAATTTCTGTCCCTCTTTGCTTTATAGGAGTTCTGCGTCCGGCTTTGAAATTTATACTTAAAGACAGAGTAGGAAGCTGGTGTTTTGAAGGTAAAGCAAGTGCACCAGTGGGGGTTTGAAGCAGCGTCAAGCGATTACCCAAGGTATCTATTTCTTGCTTTATTTCTACAGATTGGGATTTTTTTAAAAAGGCCACTGGAGTGTCTGTGTAAGGAATCTTATCTACTTAGTAGTTTCAACATTTCCTTTGGTGTGCAACAGAACTTTGACGGGTGCGTTGAGATCAGACACTAAATCAGATGTCTGTCCTTTTTGCTGATGATTTCCTGCTTGGTTCTGTAGTTCATAGATAAATAGACCAATATCTTTTAATTCATGTTTTATAAACCATGGACTGAATAACTTCAAATAACTTATTATTAAATCCATTGATTTTCCTGAGTGATCCAATCCTGAGCATACCTGAGATGATGATAAAGCCCTGAATAAGTTCTTTAAAATATCGTGTTTCTGTCTTACAGTGTAATTTGGTTAATCTCTGAATAAGTAAAGGATGAGTTATTTTGTGTGTGAGAATGAAAGCTTTTATATTGCATTTAGTGTGCTTTCTTCAGGGGTCACCAGCTTGTTAAATTCTCTGTGATGACTCTTCCATCAGAACGGATACTGTTTTCTGGTGAACAGTGAAGAGTGCTAGTTTTCACTTTATTTTATATTCATCAACTGAATCCAAATGTTTTCAGTCCTGAGGGTGTGGAACTTTATAAGATGCATTTCAAGGCACAAGAACACTGAGGGTAATATCCATGAAATCATAAGTTTGGTCACCAAGACCTGTAGAAAGATCTGTTCTACAGACCATTCCTGTAATCAGAGTTTCACTTTTGGTGTTTGTGTTTCAAGTTCACTGGGTCAAATTCTCCAACCCTATCGACTGTCATAAACACTTGAACGTCTTTCTGTGTGTTTATGTTTGTGGGAAGAAGAATGTCCTGTCTTCTTCTCTGGCCTGCTTCCCTCTCTCTCTTCTCTTTGATGCTGGGGCCTGTCAGTGTTGGCTGAACTAGAAAGCTCGAAGGGGCGGGGCTGTCGGGTGTCACATGAGGGCATTTATCTGGGGAGAGCAGCAATTTATACCTTTCCTAAGTATCCCCAACTTAACCTGGGTTCCAGGAGGGAAACCCTGAATGACAGTTGGAGATTTAAGAATTAGTTTAAAAATCCTGATTGAATAAAATGCCTCAGGTGAACACAAATAATGTCAACAGGTCTACAATAAGTATACTTTTTCTCTGTCTTTATTCATGTTGAGTTGTAAGAAGAGTCGGCTGTTAAGAGTGTGCCACATGCAGGCTAGGTGTCTGGAGGAGGGGACTAAAGGGCAAGGGGAAGAGGATGAAAGAAGAGGCAGAAGAAAAAGCAAAAGGAGAGATGCAGTGAGCAGGTTGGGAGCCAAGGGGAAATGTGAGTTTTAAGATTATGGCAGAAGGAAAACAGCATTCTAAAGTTTTTACTCTATCCATATGCACTTTAGTGAGATTATGTCATTATGTATTTCCCAGTCTTTTGAATCATAACTTTTACATTATACCAAGACCTTTTGGGTTTTATCTAGTCCGATTTATACAGCCTAAGACCATAGGGACTGTTTCTGCCACGTGCACGTTGAATTCTTGGTGCCCAAGTTGCATGGTCAGCATCAATAAATATTTTTACACTTAATTAATACCTGAAGTCCCAGACGTCAAGTGCATGGCTCAAAATGTTCTTGGACTTTTTCAGGTTATTGTACTTCTCTGATATTTTCTTTCCACAGTTACACAGATTTATCCAAAGGTTACTTAATTGGTAGGTTTCAGGATTGATTAGATAACTGGCAGGCAGTGCTTATAGCTAATTAAGTGTGTGTGTATATATATATATATATACACACATATATATCTATGTTTTGCAAATTCAGTTTATATTTTAGCAGCTGCCTTAATGATCATGATGAAATATCAAGTTTTAACATTGAATATAGCACTGAAATACTGTAACTTTCAATAACATTTTAAAACTAGTTTAAGAAAAATGGGAAACCCCAGTGGCTCAGGAGGTAAAGAATCCACTTGCAGTGCAGGAGATTCAAGAGATTCAATTCTTGGGTCAGGAAGATCCCCTGGAGAAGGAAATGGCAACTTATTCTAGTATTCTTGCCTGGGAAATCCCATGAACAGAGGAGCCTGGCAGGCTACAGTTCATGGGGTCACAAGAGTCAGACAGGACTGAGCATGCACATGCAATGAAAAAAAAAAAAAAAAAGTAAGCAAAGAAAAAAAAAGCAAAAAGAATTTCCCAGTTAGTTCTAGGAAACAGTTTATGCGTGCCTTTTGATTAAGTAAGCTTAAAGTTTCCTTTTATCATTTCTATTAAGTAAAGGAAATAGTCTTAAAAATTCCATTAAAAGCTATTTTTTTGTTTCTGTTTCCTCTATTTTTATCCAAAATATCCAACATATAATTATAAAACTCAGAACTTCCATTTTATTGATAATTTTAAAAGCTCAAGTCCTTTTGATTCTCTTATTAAGCTTAGAATCTTAACAGTTGGTAAGGATTTGGCAAGTGTATAAGCTGATCTTGAGTTTTTTTCTTTTAATATAATATTTTTTTAAAAAAAGATGAAAAAAGGTCTTGACTAGAGAGCGTATAAAAAAGTATTACCAGAAATAATGTATGAGGAGAATTCCATATGACCATTGACAGACTGTCAACACACAGACTTTCTAACTAGTTCTTCTATTCATATGTTTTATAAAAATTTTGTTTAAAATTTGGTTTCTCCAATAGTTTGCCTCTGCTGCCTATCTTTTCTGTATAACACACTTTGTTTCTTTCTAGGAAACTATATGATTCGTGACCATCGCTAAATCAATTATGAATGAAAGGGAAGAGAAGAGGTACCACTTTAGCTATCCAAATCGTTGCCAACCTTGAATAATCTAATTCAGAATCCAGGGTGGCATAAATATGGAAAAGAAACAAAGTCCAGGGAGGTTGAAATCATAAAATACTACTTATTTTAATATGAATAGATAAGAAGTTTCTTTAAAAAATATAAGTCGGGAGCTATATGATGGAGTGGAATGAACATGGTTTATAGTCAGACACATGTGGGTGTGGATTCCAGCTTCTCTACTGGTTGGGAAGTTACTGAACCCATCTGAACACCCATATCATCATCTGTAAAATTCGATGAGCTCCACAGATATTGCTTCATGGTTCTGAGGGCTTACATGGTATATGCAAAGCTCGCAGAATGTAGTAAGTTCTAAGTAAATAGTGCTGCAGCCCATGAGGGGGACCGCTCAGTCCACGGTCTGCTGCAGTCCATGGGGTCGCAGAGTCAGAGTCGACCGAGCGACTCCACAACAACAAATAAATGGTAGGCATTATAGGAAGTTTTCCGAACACTAAAACTCTTGGTGGCATTTCACGGTAGTAAGAATTCATTTAAAATGTAAGTCAGAGCTTGTCACTCCTCTCATCTCCACCCTCTCAGTGGCTCCATTGCATTCCGAGTAGAAGCCAGAGTAGAAGCTCCATGTCCCACAATGGCTAAGATGACCGTGTGTAATCTTGTCCTCTGTTTCTTCTCCCAGCTTGTCCACGTCTCCTCTGATGGAATACAGCTCTCCAATAAAAAGGCATCCTTTGTTTCAAAATCTGAGTAGAGTGCATTTCATGTAAAAATATTGTCTGATTCTGGGACCTGTGTAGTTTCATTTTCTTGTCACTTGAATTATATTTAATTGGTCTTTAACACTTGATTTTACTGTTGTTCAGAGAAAGGCTGTATGCTGGTGGACTCCACATTGCTCTCTTGGTATTACTGTTTCCTGCAGTGAATGAAATGCTGCAGTAAATTGTGTTCAGCTGAAGCTGTTTGTGAAAGCATTTTCAATGAATGACCATGGGAAAGGATTTGATATTACAGCATTTTGACTTTTCAGTCAGTTTCATCTTCCCCTCCTTTTTCTGTATAAACAGCCATTTTTGGTTTTTGATAATTTATTTAGACAAACACTCCTTGGAGGTAGCACTATTGGTAGATATCAATTATAATGTATTTTCCAAATTAAAATGGAATATTTTAATCAGGAAAAAAACTATTGACAAGTGGACCTTATAGGATGTATAAGGCCTTTCTAAGTAATTCTCAAATAACTTTGACCACAAAGATTTCCTATTTCTTCAGCTACAAAGATAAAGGGGGTTAATTTTATGAAATAATACCTCTTTAAGGCTATATGCCTCATAGCTCAGTTGGTAAAGAATCTGCCTGCAATGCAGGAGTCTGCCCGGGTTTGATTCCTTGGTCCAGAAGATCCCCTGAAGAAGGAAATGGCAACCCATTCCACTCTTCTTGCCTGGAAAATCCATGGACAGAGGAGCCTGGTGGGCCACAGTCCACGGGGTCACAAGAGTCGGACATGACTTAGCAACTAAACCACCACCACCAAGGCTATAATTTAATGAAGGAGAATTTTGTAGTAAGAGGTTTTTCTTCCTTTCTCTCCCTTTTAGAGTGAACTATATAAGAAGAAATGAGCCTTTCATTCTGCGGTAATAACATTTCTTCCTATAATATCTATGATGGTGTGTTACAAAATCCCTGCTTTGTGGATGCCCTTAACCTGGTTCCTCATGTCTTCCTGCTGTTTATCACTTTCCCAATATTGTTCATTGGTAAGTAACCTACTTACCAAAGTAGAACATTCTTTTTTGTTGTATTTCTATGGTTAATAATTCCTTTTTGACATCCAGTTAACTTATTGAGAGCAATCGTTCTGACAGTGTTGTTTGCATCTCTGCCATGGAACACAGAAGCTGGCATTCTTCAAAAAGGGTATTCAAATCAAGTGGAATTAAAATTAACATTGTCAAAGAGAAATGGCTAAAAATGCAGACTATTCATAATCTTGGCTATTTGGGTTAGTGAGAAATCACAAATAAATCTCAAAGAAGTATCAGGTATAAGGAAAATTATAGTGATGCAAAGAAAGCCAGAGCCTGCCTGGAAGAGTTTAATAGCATAAATTATAGTAAAATATGTTAAATGTAACTAATTTTCAAATAATGAAGTTCTTTTGGGAACAATTTAGAGATGAATCAGTATTCTTTTCAAAGAATGCTTCAGGGGTCCGTTTTGTCCAGAAACAGAAATTTCTTCCTTCAGTACTTTTACCACTCATATCCCTCCCAACCCCATTCATTCTTGAAGTTTACGGGACTTCTCTATAGTTGAAAAATTGAGAGAGAAAACAAAACAAAAACAGCGGTGACAAGAGACAGAAGTAGGGTCTTGTCTTAGCACGCCATATATGAGTTGGCATTGCGCTGTTTTTGAGGGGAAACCATCAACATTTTCTAACATATAATCTGGTAACTTAATTTTTTTCTTCAATGAAGAGCTAAGGGTGAACCGGAAATGTTCTTGAGCCTCCTTAAAAATCTCATCAATGAACAAAGCTTTAGCTTTCTTTCAGAAAATATCAGTAGCACTATTGAATGGTGCTGGCTGAGTCATGGGTTATCATCTTTATTCCATGACATGCATGTGAGTAAGAGTTGACACAGCCAGTGGGCCCTATATCTTGTCACCGAGTGTGACCATTTTATTTTTTTGGTTAGGCCTCCCACAGATCCCATCTTTTGAAAGATTTGAGACTTTGAATTGCTTTTATTAACATCATCATTAATTTATTTTTCTTTTGAATGAATGAGATCTGTCAATAAGAATTGTGATGAGCATGAAATAACCAGGTTGTCACCCAGAGTTTGTTATTCCTGAGCTAGACAGCAAAGTTGATGTGTTAGCTTAGGGAAGCTTGGAAAAATCCTTTGAAATTATTCCTTTTTTTTTTTTTAACATAATGAAAATAGAGAAGGATTTATGTTGCTACCCTAGAAAGGAATAAGGTTTTAAGACCTCCTCTCCCCGATCTGCAAAGCATATCACAATGTAAATTATTTTCATGATTATAATTAATTCTTTATTTCTTTACCTTTTCCTCCTTTTTTCAGGGTGGGGGAGTCAAAGCTCGAAGGTACAGATTCATCACAACACATGGCTTCATTTTCCTGGACACAACCTGAGATGGATCCTTACATTTGCCCTCCTGTTCGTGCATGTTTGTGAAATAGCGGAAGGCATTGTTTCAGATTCGTAAGTGACTCCATTTAGTTAATGGGATTATGCTGTTCTAGTGGAAATGTTGATATGGATAGTAGCTAAGAGTGTACCAAGTCAGCCTTAACTTTTTGGTTATAACTTATTAGGTGCCACAGCAGTCACCAATTTTATACGATACACATGCCTATTGTCCTGTGTTTTCTGTACTGTATCCTTTCTCTGCTAACACAAGTTCAGATCTCTGGGGTTTGTGCTCATTGCTGTGCTTTCTGTTTCTTTATCTGCATTGCGCTGGCAGAAAGTTTTCTCCATTTAAACACCTCAATGATTATCTTATTTTTCAAAACAAATATAAATGATAAGAACAATTGTCTGTATTAACATACAGCTCTAACTGGCATATTTGTTGTTGTTGTTCAGTCGCTAAGTCATGTCCTACTCCTTGCGATCCCATGGACTGCAGCATGCCAGGCTCCCCTGTCCTTCATTATCTCTCAGAATCACATCCAATGAGTTGGTGATGTTATCTAACCTTCTCATCCTCTGTTGCCCTTTCTCTTCCTGCCCTTAATCTTTAAGAGCATCAGGGTCTTTTCCAATGAGTTGCCTCTTTGCATCAGGTGGCCAAAGTATTAGAGCTTCAGCTTCAGCGTCAGTCCTTCCAATGAATGTTCAAGGTTGATTTTCTTTAGGATTGACTGTTTTGATTTCCTTGTCATCCAAGTTTAATATATTTATGTATAAATATATAACCAGTTCTCAGATATTTCTATTTATTTTGTAAAACTGCAGAGATAGATGAGGCAGGCATTAAAAGAGTCTGAGAATCAATGAGGATATGACTACAAATTGAGGCAGAGTACATAATTATTTCAAAATCATGATTTGCTATAAAACCCCTATTTTTAAAGGAATTTTGTCTTTCTTATAGAAGAAGTTTATATTAAGCAGTTAGAATGTAATGAATTCTATTTATAAAGCTGAACATAATGCATGATAATATTTTTATTACATAATAATAGAAAATAAACACAAGTAATAGGGAAACTTCGATTATGAAATTATGCTAAATGGTGTATCTTTCATTGAAGAATTGATAGGAAAAAATCTTTAAAGTCTATGAAATGAAAGCTTCAAAACTCATTTTCTTCTTATCTAATAAGAACCTCCCCTGACATCTGTTTATGTTTTTCTGTTGCAATAAACAAGGAGTGAAACTTAGAGACTTTTGTCATGGAGCCATCTATTTTGTAATGTTTTATGATAGTTCTTTGCATTTATGTGCACATCTTAGTTTCTGATTAAAAGGAAAATTAAAGACCCTAAGTCTCCTCTCCAAGCATTTAGAAGCTTATCAGCCATTATTTTATTGAGAATTGCTTACAACTCTTTGGCATATTTATGCTATGTTGTATTGCTGCTGCTGCTGCTGCTGCTAAGTCGCTTCAGTCGTGTCCGACTCTGTGCGACCCCATAGACGGCAGCCCACCAGGCTCTGCTGTCCCTGGGATTCTCCAGGCAAGAACACTGGAGTGGGTTGCCATTTCCTTCTCCAATGCATGAAAGTGAAAAGTGAAAGTGAAGTCGTTCAGTCGTGTCCGACTCTTCGAGACCCATGGACTGCAGCCCACCAGGCTCCTCCATCCATGGGATTTTCCAGGCAAGAGTACTGGAGTGGGGTGCCATTGCCTTCTCCGTATGTTGTATTAGCATAACCAATTTTAGTCTTCATTTTTTAATTCCCTTACCATATGGGCTGACCCTCCATGTTGTTATGTGTTTGTATAAAGTGGAAGATAGTAGAAGTCCCATGAGTCCTAAAAAGTTGACATCAAGTAGGGAGAGATGGCTCCTCCTTTCCAGCCTCATGGTTGATGTGTAGGTTCAGAGACTTTAGGACAGAGGCTGAGATAATAATGAGGACATATACTTATGGGGGAAACCTGTTTCATAGCAGTAGTGATGCAAGAGACCCATGCTTAAAACAAGCAGAAATACGCTCTTGATCTTGTGTAGCCTCTCCCATTCTTTAGCTACAGACTCTGATCCTTGCCCTTTTCATCCAGAACTCCTAAAAAGACATCTTTCAGGGACTTTTTTGGTGGTCCAGTGGTTAAGACTTCTCATTCCAATGCCAGGGGCATGGGTTCGATCCCTGGTCAGGGAACTAAGAACCCTGCAAGCTATAAGGCAAGACCAGGGGGGAAGAAAAAAACAAAGACATCTTCCAGTATTTCTGAATAACTGGAAGATTTAGTTTGGTTTCTCTCTTACCTTGTCCTAGTATGGAAGCTGCTTCTACAAGAATGCCAAAGAATATGAATGACACTTTCATGGGTATCTTTTCCTCTTTAACACACTTATTATATTAAGACCCTGCTGATTATGCCTTCCTTCTTTCCTTCTTTCTTTTTTTTTTTAAACAAAACTTTATGAACTATTTTTTACTTAAAATACCACAGATGTGCACTGTAGTTTCACTATAAGTGAAATAATGCAAAGACTTTCCTAATTGAATATTGGATTTTTTAAATTAATAGTAATACAAATATTTAAGCTATTGATTTTTCTTTTTACAGAAATACATCCTGTTTTACACAGGTTTTCATAAGAAATGTTCTCTTTTTTTACTTCTGTCTAAATAATTTGTGATTCCAGTGAAGAAACCCTTCTAGGCCTAAGAATCATTTTTAGTTTGCTCTTCAGTATAATTTGATTAGTTTATTACTAAAGCATGTCATTCGTTAAATGAATGCCTTTGGGAATTTATTAGCATTTTTCAAGATAGTCAAATATTTGGTTAATTAATATAATTAATAAGCATTAAGAATTTACTGATTGGATTATTCAAGTCCTTGTGTTGATTATTTTTTACTATTCTTCAAATGATAAAAGCGTGCATTAAAATCACTATTACTGTGTTTTCATTTAGGTTTTTATTTTCCATCATTTTCTCTTTTTTGAAATTGTTTTCTGTGATATATAGTTTTTGGTTTTCTCTTGAACTTTCCTGACTAAAGATTTTCTACCATAATGGGATATATATGCTTCAATACTATATATCTACCATTTGATTATTTATACCAGAATACCGAAGTCTGCAAATTATTCTCTAAAAATAGTAGTGTAGTGTAGTGTAGTATTAGTCATTCAGTTGTGTCCGACTCCCTGCAACCCCGTAGGCTGTGGCCCGCCAGACTCCTCTGTCCATGGGATTTTCCAGGCAAGAACACTGGACTGGATTGCCATTCCCTTCTACAAAAAATAGGAGAGGTTAAAGGAAAGAATTGAGTTTGGGGCACCACTCAAAACCTATACTACTTTGTAAGAAGAGCAGTAACACTATGAAAGGAATCTTAATAAAAAGTACTGCTGCTGCTGCTGCTAAGTCACTTCAGTCGTGTCCGACTCTGTGCTAGTATGGTTAAAAATCACTAAAAAAAAAAAAATACTATAAACATAAACCTTACTGTAGCTTCTGCTGTCTTTATTAATCCTTCATTACTGCCTTCCTTACTGATGATTGTTATTCTTTTTCAAGATAACTTGAATTGACTACTTAATTTATTTATTATAATAATTTCTTATTGAATTTGTTTAAGATTACAAACTTTCTTCTGGGTATGGTTTTAAACTGCATTATATAGGCCTTCACAGGTAATCTGCTTATTTTAAAATTTTCTAAATATTTTTTTAATTCTGTCTTTTCTTTAATAATTAAAGAGTATTAGAAGCATTTAAAATTTTTTACTGATGAAATATTTATTTCCTATTTTTTCTCTTTGATTATTTGAACTACTTCTGGGAGGTAGTTGGTGTTTTGTAAGCCAACTCTTACATGATCGTAATATTATCACATTTTCATTATCTTGTCAGTATTCATGACTCCAAATCTCTGCATACACTTGCCTGTTAGACAGCTTCTTTTGCAGATTTATTAGAAACCTTCACAATCCACACATTCCTGTTGAAACATATTAGCTTCCTCTCTCCAATGGGCTTTTCCTCTCAAAATCTTATTTGGTTGTACCATCATCTTCTCAAGCACCCTGGGGATTATTCTCCCCATTGCCATCGCCATCACACTCATACTCACTGTTAAAAGTCCTGTCCATGTTGACATTTTCCGAAGGGATTATTTCCTCCATGTTACTGCTGCCAAAGCTTAACTTGGGCTTTCATCATCCCTCATCAGGCCTCTCCCCGTAGTTTCCTAACTACGGTCCTTCCTTTGTGTCTCTCCTCTCACCTCAGACACACATTACCTGCCAACTCCATTATCCATACTACTACTACCAGATTGATCTGTTTCTAAAACCCTAATCTGATGGTACCACTTCCTTGTTAAAGTATTTGTGTTTTCTGCAAGACTAGATTTCAGCTCCTTACCACAGCACATGAAGCCTTTCATAATATATCCAAACTCAAACTTTCTACTTAAGGGACATTAAACTTCTTGGAACTTTGCCCATTCTATACCCTGCTTATTAAGTGCTCTTGCACAAGTTTCCGGATGAGTGGCTTCCTTTTTATATTTCAGTTTCCATTGTCAGCTATACCTCTTCTGATATGACCTTCCTAAATTGTTTCTCTTTCCCGCATTCGCAGACTACTTACTTTCTTCTTGATATCATCTGTGTACTAATACATTTAAATCATTTGAGAAAATGTAAATATTTAGCTGTATGGCATTTTTAATACAAATGGAATTGAGGGCTATCTGCACATTGTCCTGGCATATTTCTGATCTAACTGAAGCTCTTTGTTGCCCTCAGAAGGAAGTGTCATGTCCTTGCAGTCACACTGAATTGCTTAAAGTACCCTTGAATGTATGGGCTTCCCAGGTGGCTCAGTGGTGAAGAATCTGCCTACCAATGTAGGAGATGTGGGTTCGATCCCTGGGTCGGGAAGATCCAGTGGAGGAGGAAATGGCAACCCCACTCCAGTATTCTTGTCTGGAGAATCCCATGGACAGAGGAGTCTGGTGGGCTACAGTCCCCGTGGTTGCAAAAGAGTCTGACACAACTGAGCAACTACACAACAGCAACCACAACTCTTGAACATGTCTAGACTCTCTACTTGGAACAGTCTTCCTATCCTTCCTCTGAGTAGCAGTTCCTCATTCTTAAGGTCTCAGTTTAGAAGTCACTTCTTTCAGGGCTTTCTCTGTCTCAGGCACTAGTTCTACATGAATTCCCAGTCCCTTCACCTATGTTATAATTTCTTGTTTCCAGTTGTTCTTCTCAGTGGACTCTAGACTTTGTGACCACAGACACTGTATCTTATCTTGTTCATTGTTGTATCCCACAATCTAATGCGGTGTCTGGACCAACAAACATATACATGTGTTGAATGAATTAATGAATGTGGAGAAATCATTGAAGACCATGAATGAGTGAGTGAAAGTCGGTCAGTCGTGTTCGACTCTTTGTGACCCCATAGACTAATACAGCCCTTAGAATTCTCTAGGCCAGAATATTGGAGTGGGTAGCCTTTCCCTTCTCCAGGGGATCTTCCCAACCCAGGGATTGAACCCAGGTCTCCCACATTGCAAGAGGATTCTTTACCAGCTGAGCCACAAGGGAAACCCATTGAAGACCATAACGTTTGGGAAAACTATCACAAGAATAAATGTTCTTTCACATACAGTAGAGTTCATATGCAGTTTATTGTTTTTACTCGCTTTAGGTTAAATTATTTCAGCAGTTCTGCCCTTCAAGATAGGAATAGTTATCTATTTGCTTTTGTTGTAAGCATTGTAATGTTTTGTTTAGCTGTATTTATCCAACCCTCCATGTTAGGATAAACCCTTTCAGCAGAATTATATTTCCTTGGGCTTCCCTGGTGGCTCATTGGTAAAAAAATCTGCCTTCCAATGCAGGAGGCATGGGTTCGATCCCTAAGTCAGGTAGATCCCTTGGAGAAGGAAATGGCAAACCATTCCAGTATTTTTGCTTGGGAAATCCCACGGACAGAGGAGCCTGGCGGGCTACAGTCCATGGGGCCACAAAGAGTTAGACACGACTTAGTGATTGAGCACTCAAGGTAGTCTCCCTTATTTGTTCTCTTAGCATTCTGTATATAAAATACCTCATTCTGCATTTTAAATATTGGTAAGGGAGCATTTTAATGAAAAAACTGGAAGCAGCAATGAGAAACTGTCTGGAACCTTCAGCTGTAGACACTGACACTGTACCACTCTCTGTAGACGGCGGGAGTCGAGGCATCTCCACCTCTTCATGCCTGCGGTGATGGGATTTGTTGCTACCACCACATCCATAGTATATTATCATAATATTGAAACATCAAATTTTCCTAAGTTACTTTTAGGTGAGTATGATCAAGTGCTGTTGTTATTTTTTCCCAAAGAACTATTTGGTTTTCTTTTTCCTCAGAATAAATTCTCTCAGCACTGGTTGGACTGGAAGGCATGGGAAAACCATAATAATTTATTCTTGTTAGTCTCCCATTCAATGTGGAGATGTAGTCAGTTGTTTATTGCTCTAGGCTGTGAAAACTCCATCCCCTCAGGACATCTAATGAGCAAGTCACCTGAGCTATTTCTGTGTATTTCTGACTCTGGCTTGGGAGTCTTGAGGCATTTCCAAAGACCTGGATACTGTGGGCATGTCACACTCTTCTTGGGATTTCTGTCGAGACAGATATAGGGGCACGGGGAGACTCTTTGCAGCAGAGTGTGCTCCATTGTATGCTAACAACAATACTGTCTGAGCAACAGCTGCCCCAGAGCACAGCCCCTCACCTCGCATCCTGTTTAGCATTATTTTTTCTAAGCCTCTCTTGCCTTCTTGTCCTGTGGAAATCAGAGACTGTCTAAAGTTTTCCCAATTTTATATTCTGCTTTATGCTGAAATGATTGAACTAATCCCAAATAGTTATAAATATAATACTCTGATCCATCCTTGCATTCCTTAATGGACACTTTCATACAGAAAGCTGAGATGAAGATTACAGAACATAGATTATGCATGGGCTGCAGGGGCCTCTGTGTCCTCTAAATAGGCAAGATCGTATGTGTTTGTGTGAATGTTTTGTTTTCTAAGGTTTATGGATTTGGTTTGATTGCTATTTGATGAAAATGACATCGACTACTACAATTAGGAAAAGCAATAATTAAACCATGCAAATATTATTTTATTTGCATATCCAGCAGGCATCAAAATTTGAAGTGAATAAGTGATAAGTGCTGTTTATTTAATTCTGTGTTGCATCACGTTATATGATTTGGTAAAGGTAATCAAACAAAGACAAGTTGTCAGAATTAAATATTACTTTAAAAGGCTTGTCCAAATCCTAATTATCTTAATAGAAAGCTGTTTGGTTCAACATGGTAGGCAAACATTATCAGAGAAATCTTTTTTTTTAATTAAATTTATTTATTTTAATTAGACCAGAAAGGCAACAGCAAAAATAAATGTGGCATTGAGAATTCGATACTCTAGAGAATGTTTCTGAAAACCTGATGAGGATATAAGAGTTATAAGATGTGATTAGAAAGGAGATATGCATTTTAATAATATTTTAAGAGAAATGCAGTCAGAATCCTGCTCTAAATTTTTATGTAGATATAAGCCAGAGGGCACAAACTGATCATATTTCTGAAAGGACTTATAGAATTAAAAGCTTATCTAACTTTTTCCTTACTTTTGGTTCAGTTCAGTCGCTCAGTCATGTCCGATTCTTTGCAACCCCATGAATCACAGCACGCCAGGCCTCCCTGTCCATCACCAACTCCCGGAGTTCACTCAAACTCATGTCCATTAAGTTGGTGATGCCATCCAGCCATCTATCTCATCCTCTGTTGTCCCCTTCTCCTCCTGCCCCCAATCCCTCCCAGCATCAGAGTCTTTTCCAATGAGTCAACTCTTCGCATGAGGGAGGAATATTTGGATCTAGAAGAGTCACACATTTTTAGAACACATAACTAGTAATTTTGTCCCAACATTACATTATAAACATTACCAAACATATAGAAAATTGAAAGAATTATATGAATACTCATTTTCCTACCACCTAAATTCTTCTATTATTTTCTTCTATTTATTTTATCAAGTATCTGCTTTCCTCTATTCATCTGTCAATTCATCCCAATTTTTTGATGCATTTTAAAGTATGTTGCAGGAATTGATATTCATCACTTCCTGATTATTTCAGCATGCACATTATTAGCTAAAGTTAAATATTTGCAGTTCTTTTTGTGAGATAAAATTTACATACCAAAGTACAGAAATCTTAATCTACTAAATGCACACACCTGTATAACTCTGTAATGATCTAAAGTGTTGCCATCATCCTTGAAAATTTTATTGTGCTCCTTACTAATCAGTCCTTTTTTCATCTCTATGTCGGAACATCTAATCTGATTTTTTTCTCACTGTAGATTAGATTTGCCTGTTGCAGAACTTCACGTAGATTGAATCATGCAATGTAAACTCTTCTAAGACTGCTTTCTCTCAGCAGAATTTTTGGAGGCTCATCCATAACAGTTTCAGTTGTATTTTGTTCTTGTGATTTTTGGATTATATTCTGTTATATACCACAAATATTCCATAAATATACTACAGTTTTTCCATTCTCTTGTTAATAGTCTCCTGGACTGTCTCCAGATTTTGACTATCATGAAAAAAAAAACAAACTGCTATAAACATTCATGTGCAAGGGGTTTTTTTGTTTGTGTTTGTGTGTGAATTATGTTTTATTTCTCTTGGGTAAATACCTAGGAGTGGAATTGCCGGGTCAAAGGGTAAGGACATGAATGTTTATATTTGTGAGAAACTACTAGATCGTTTCTCAGTGGTTTATTTTACACACACTAACAGCATATGGGAATTCCAGTGGTTTCACATCCATTTGAAGATCTTGATTTTCTAATTTAGCCATGCTGGTGTTTACGGATAACACATTGTGGTTTTAATCTGCATTTCCCTGCTGACTAATGATCTTGAGCAGTTTTGATGAGTTTATTGGCCATTTGTTATCTTTGTGAAGTGCCTGTTCATATCTCCTGCCACTTTTTATGGCATTGCACTTTGATTATGGAGTTGTAGCAGTATTTTGTATATACTAGACACTAGTATGTCATTAGACACATGTTTTAAGAATATTTCCCTCCCAGTCTGTGGCTTGCAAGCTCATTTACTTAATAGGGTCTTTTGATGAGCAGAAGATTTTAATTTTAATGTGGTATAATTTATCATCTTTTCATGTAAAATTACTGCTCTGTCTCTTAAGAAATCTTTGCCTTCCCTCAAAATATACTTCCCACGTATATTCTTGTTTTTTTTTAAGACTCTTTATAGTTTCAGTTTTTATTTTTAGGACCGTGACCCATTTGAAGTTATTTGTGTGGATGGTATATAAGGTGTCACGTTACTTTTTTTCCAAATGTACATCTATGTGTTTGAGCACCATTTGCACACTAGACTTTCCATTTCTCATTGGATTGCTTTGGGACCTTTCTAAAAGATTAAAGCAAGTGCCTGTTTAAATATAATCTATTTCTTGCCTTTATATTTTCCATTCCTTTAATCCATTCATGGACTTTTATGTCATCACTATTCTGTCTTGATTACTATAACTTTGGAGGTCTTGAAGTCATGTATTATGACTATATAGCTTGTTTTCTTTGTTTTTCTCCCAAGACTACTTTGGATAGTTTAATTCTTTTTCATTACCATGTGCAGGTTAGAATCAGGTTATCAGTTTCTACTGAAAAAAAAAAAATTCCTGGTGGGGTTTTGATAGGGATTGCACTGAATGAACAGAACAATTTGGGGGACGAAATGACATCTTAAAAATGTTGAGTCTTGCAGTTTATTATCTACTGTTATAGATCTTTCATTTCTTATAGCAATATTTTTTAAATTTTAATGTAAAGGTCTTTTATGTCTTGCTAAGAATTATTACTAGGTTTTTTGTTGTATTAAAAATTTTATTTTCCAATTGTTCTGCCATTGTATAAATGCAGTTGGGTTTGTATATTGACTTTGCATCTTGCTACCTTGGAAATTCAATTAAAAAATAATTAAAATTACTTTAACTTATTTCTCTGTAAGTTTTTTGGGATTTTCTATATAAACAAACATGCCGTCTGAAAACAGAGGCAGTTATATTTGTTTCTTTTCAAACTTTATGCTTTCTTTTTTATTTTTCTTGCTGTATTGCACTAGGGAGAATCTCTAGTAAAATGCAGGATAAACGTGGTGAGAGGAAATCCTTCTCTAGTTCCTGATTTTAGAGGAAAAGTAATCTTTTGTACTTAATTACAGAATTGATATAGACTTTTTATATAAGGCTTTATCAAGTGCGTAAGTTTGCTGCTATGCAAAGCTTTGCTTTCTCAGAGGTTTCTTTTTTTAAAAATCGTGAGTAGCTCGTATTTTACTGACAGCCTTTTTTTCTGCATCAGTTGTAATTGTTATATTGCTGTTAAGGTGCTTCTGCTGATGTTCACTGATTGATTTTTCAAATGGTTAAGTAACCATGCATACTGGGCTAAGCCACACATGGTCATGGTTTGTTACCCATGCTATATGTTGCTAGAGTTTATATGTTAGGGTTTTTACATCGATCATGAGGGATATTGGTTGGGTTTTGTTTTTTTTTTTCTCAAAATAGTTTTGCCAGGTTTTTATATGTTGGGATACATAAATGAATTGGAAAATACTCGCTATTTCTGTTTAATGAAGGGCATTGTGTGAGATTAATTTTAATTCTTAAAAATCCAGTAAAATTCATCAGTGAAGTTATCTGGGCCTGGAGTTTTAACTAAGGAGGGGATTTTAAACTATAAATTTATTTCTTTATAATAGACTCTTCAGAGTATCTGTTTCTGTTTATGTCAGTTTTGATAATTACAGTTTTTGAGAAAATTTCTGTTTCATCTAAATTCTTTTTGATTTATTGTCATAAAGTTGTTCAAGATACTCCCTGATTATCCATTTTAAGTACATAGGAGATACAGGGATAACTTTTCCTTTATTCTTAATATTGGTCATTTGTGTTGTTTTCTTGATCAGTCTAGCTGGGGACTTATCAATTTTCTTGATCTTTTAAAAAAGTCAACCTTATTGGTTTATTTTCTCAATTATTCTTTTTCTGTTTTATTGCTATTTTTTACTATTATCTCTCATTTTTTCATTTTGTTCCTTGTTCTTTCCCTACCTTTTTAAGGTGGAAACTTTAGGTCTTTGATTTTGGATCTTTTATTTTTCCTAAAATAAATATCTAAAGCCATAAATTTTCATCTCAGTATTGTTTAAGTTACAATTCCTAAATTTTTAATCTGCAGTATTTTCATTATAATTTAGTTAAAATGTTTTCTAACTTCCCCAGTAATTTCTTTTTTAACATATGGTTACTTAGAAATGTATTGTTTAGTTTCCAAATGTTTGGAGATGTCTAGACATCTCAGTGTGTGAAAATACCCCTTCCATTATCTCTGCCTGGTGTTCATACTATATAATCCTCTCTCCTTGAGTGTGAGTGGACCTGTGACTTCCTTCTAGCTAATAAGGTTTGGCAACGATGAAGATATCACATCTGTTGGGATTGCAGCCTTTGTTTATATCTGGATTAATTCAAACAAAATTATCTGAAAATAGAATATCTTAAATTGTCTTTGTTATTAAAAAGTATTGTATTTATATTGAGATTTCAGTAAAATCTTTAAAAATAGCAGTAACGGGTTGTATCTTTTCTTTTTCTGTTTAATTTTCCAGCCTTATTCCTGTATTGGGTAATGGCCTTTATCACAAAAACCATAAAGCTGGTCAAATATTGGCAGTCTGGTTGGGGAATATCAGACCTGCGTTTCTGCATCACAGGCATAATGGTCATTTTGAATGGACTCTTGATGGCTGTGGAGATCAATGTCATTCGGGTCAGAGTGGGTATCTAATAATTTTTGTTTAGTTACTGGAGTTCAGAAGCAAATATTAGAGATCATGGCCAGCTTGGCATCATTAGTATTCAAGAGCCTATACAATGATATATCGTTTATGTGTACAAATATAAAGTTGAGCAATTACTAAGTTCAGACCATTAATTTTCCAGAAATCTCAATATAACCCTGGAATCTATTGATTCACTTGCAAATATTGATTGAGTGCCTAGGATGTGCCAAACAATTATGCTTAGTCCATATTATAGATTAAACTGTTTTCATCAGGAAATTCTACCACTTGTAATTGGTCCAAAGGAAACCTGGCTCAATCAAACTAGTGTATTCTCAGAAATGTCAAGCTGATAAAAAGATAACTTAATCCACTTTCTTCACTTCATTGATGAAGAAACTTCTGTAGACAGAACTCTAGCTTTATAAACAAAGTAACATGATCAAATCTCATACCCTTCTGTGATTACAAATCTGTTGTACTTCCAGCCACATAACACTACCTGTTACATTGTGTGACATACCAGTGACCTGTTTTTCAATGTTCATTTTCTGTCAGAGCACTCTGAATTTGCTATGAATAGCAAGATACATGTTGCCATGGATAGTGGAAACAGCAAACATCAGCCAGACCACAAATTAATAGAGAATGACTCAACAATGCTGTTGATAAAACATTAAATATTTAAGCAATCTGCACAGTGTAAAAATCTTCATTTAGATGACTAAATATCATGAAATATCAGGAAAGGATATCATGAAAGACTGACTTTTAGTGATAACTCTTTTAAAGAAATAATTGATTTTTTAACATTCATCTAAGTGTAATTAAACATGAAATTCTGGAATTTAACTAGAATCTAGTCACAATAAAAGGGATTTTTTTTTCACAGAAGAATATTTCAGAAAAGGATGGAAAGAAGTATGAAAATGTAAAGATTAGTTTCATTAAATGAAAATGTAAAAAAGGTTAAAAATTTGTGTGGGAAAAGAATCAGGTTAATTGTTACTCTGGAATTTTTCTTATCACAGAGATATGTATTCTTCGTGAATCCGCAGAAAGTAAAGCCCCCTGAAGACCTCCAGGATCTGGGTGTGAGGTTTCTCCAACCGTTCGTGAATTTATTGTCAAAAGCAACCTACTGGTGGATGAACACGCTCATCATATCTGCTCATAAAAAGCCTATTGATCTGAAGGCAATTGGAAAATTACCAATAGCAATGAGAGCAGTAACAAACTATGTTTGTTTGAAAGATGCATATGAAGAACAAAAGGTAACCATTTTTCATGTCCATGATTGTAAAGAATGGACCTCTTAATACAAAGGCACTAAGCTTAAATAATGTTAAGCTTTTGTTGTTTAACTGCTCAGTCATGTCTGACTCTTTGTGATCCCATGGGCTATAGCCTGCCAGGCTCCCCTCTCCATGGGATTTCCCAGGCAGAGAATACTGGAGTGGGTTGCCGTTTCTTTTCTCCAGGGGATCTTCCCAACCCAAGAATCAAAGCCCTCTCCTGTATTGCCGGTGGATTCTCTTAAATAATAGTAAAAAATATTTAGGGAGAGCACATTTTCTCCATCTGTCTTTCCCAGTAGTTTTGAGTCATGTTAACTGGGCTGCTGGAAATATACTGGAAAAGCCAATGAAATATGTTATGTTAGTTGCCCAGTCACTACATGAAGAGGGAAAGAGAGTGCTATCTTTTCTCTGGCACCTAATGGAAAGTAAGAATTAAAATCAATAGTCATGTATGTCAAATCCTTGTCACCATATAATATTAATAATCCACAGATTTTTCATTGTTTCAAGTATCTTAATAATTTTATTATTTAAAGGGAAAATAGGTCATATCCATGAATAACTTTTGAGAAACAAAAATCCTTAATCCTTAATTAATCCTTAATTAATCCTTAATTAAAATTTGAACTCTGCATTTCAAAATTGGGGAACTAAATTAAATAAAGGGGCATCATCTGCCTATTCCATGTATCACTCTATATGTCTGGCAAAATTGATTTCTTCTGGTATTTTCTGTGGATATTTATAACTGCCTTTAAAGATTTAAATATGAGACTATGGATATTTTCAGTTTGTCTTTTTATAATTCTGAGTAGTCTTGTGTGCTATTCACAATGGTAGATCTATTTTATATTGCTGTCACCTACAAATATTATTGTAACTAAAATATGAATATTTATACCAACATTGGAAGGAAATACTGTATGGTGGATCAGTCAAAGAGTTTTTGGCTGTTCTAAATCTAGATCAACAAAGCATTTATGGTAAATGATGAAAATGACCTCTGTTTTGTGTCAAAAATGTGTGTTATGAAATTAATAATCCAGGAAATGGTTACTACAGATGAACCTGAGTCATCACTCTGATTTCACCTCTGGGAAAAGTATTGCATTGTTTTTTAACAACTTCTAAATAAAGATTAATAATATAGTCTAAGCATAGCTTTAGTTTTCTGAATGCTCTTTATAACAGATTTGCTTAAATATCAATAAGCTTTAAAATATAATCGAATTATTCATCTCACAAGGAGTTGAATATGAAACATAATTGAACTCTACTGCATTGAGTTAGCTTCTTTGCCAAGTCATAATTGTGATTGTTCGGGTCTTGAAATCTTTTCAACAAATGATTATAGAAGTGTGAAGCCATGAGTTGGCATAAGTAGATATACCATTCTTCATTTTGCATCTCTTTAAGTAATAACTAGGAGGCACAAGTCTAACGTAACTTTAAAAAGTATTGACCCCATTTAATGGAGACAGGAAATACCTGGAGAAGAAGCAGTTTGAAGCTAGGATTGATCTCAGAGGGAGAGCCTGAAGAGACGTGAGCGGTCCTGAAGGGTGGGGTTCCCTTCCTGGTAATTAAACTCGGGTAACCTGGATGAAAACCAAGAGTCCTAGCCACTAGGCCACCAGAAGCTAGAGACAGAAGCATAGTGGCCCTGGCTTTTGCCCCTATTTGAAAGCAAGAATGTTTCAAGGAGAGAAAAACTGTAATAACAGGTACAAAGTTTATTATTAGAGACATAGCACAATGTGTGGGAAAGCATACAGGAAAACAGTTTGTTTATCAAACTCAGAACCAGGGCAGAGATACACACACAGAGAAAAAGGGTATGGGCATCCTCTCTAGTGAGGAGGGCAATATGTCAGATGCTAGGCAGAGAGACACACCTGGAGAGGAGCTGGAGCATCCTGAGTGAGGAGGAGCTCAGTACAGAGGTGATGTAAATCACTTATAAAACAGTCTCTCTGGGACTTTGTTTACCTTTGGCCAATTATTGTTTCTTTCTTCACCCCTGACTGGTCCATGGACCCTCCCCAAGATGTGTGAGCACCTTTTCTCTAAGGTGGATCCCACCGCAGAGGCCTCTGGGTGCATGTCCACACTTATGGGGTGGGTTCCCCTCCCTTTTCAACCCCCAAGAAGCCTTCCTGCACACGTGCAAACAGGGAAGTCTTCCTTGACCTCAAGAGCGGGTACTTTATCTCTTTGCTTTAGCAGAGCTCAGCTTTTGCCACTAGCTTTGTCTTTGGAGCTTCTGGGTGAGAACAAAAGCTCAGTTTTACTCCACTTGACAAACACCAGGTGTCTGGCCCAGAGGCACATTGCTTCCTATCTCAGGATGATATCTTTTGTTTAGCTTGTAGTAATGTGATAAGTTAATCTCTTGTGACCTAATATCTTAGATCTTAACTAAACTTCAGAAATCTTAACTAGACTGTCAATAACCTGTACTTTGTATTTCACTATGGAATGAAGCAGGGCAAAGACTAATAGAGTTTTGCCAAGAAAATGCACTGGTCATAAGAAACACCCTCTTCCAACAACACAAGAGAAGACTCTATACATGGACATCACCAGATGGTCAACACCGAAATCAGATTGATTACATTTTTTGCAGCCAAAGATGGAGAAGCTCTATACAGTCAGCAAAAATAAGACCAGGAGCTGACTGTGGCTCAGACCGTGAACTCCTTATTACCAAATTCAGACTTAAATTGAAGAAAGTAGGGAAAACCACTAGACCATTCAGGCATGACCTAAATCAAATCCCTTATAATTGATTATACAGTGGAAATGAGAAATAGATTTAAAGGCCTAAATCTGATAGATAGAGTGCCTGATGAACTATGGAATGAGGTTCCTGACATTGTACAGGAGACAGGGATCAAGACCATCCCCATGGAAAAGAAATGCAAAAAAGCAAAATGGCTGTTTGGGGAGGTCTTACAAATAGCTGTGAAAAGAAGAGAAGCGAAAAGCAAAGGAGAAAAGGAAAGATATAAACATCTGAATGCAGAGTTCCAAAGAATAACAAGAAGAGATAAGAAAGCCTTCTTCAGCGATCAATGCAAAGAAATAGAGGAAAACAACAGAATGGGAAAGACTAGAGGTCTCTTTAAGAAAATCAGAGACACCAAAGGAACATTTCATGCAAAGATGGGCTCGATAAAGGACAGAAATGGTATGGACCAACAGAAGCAGAAGATATTAGGAAGGGATGGCAAGAATACACAGAAGAACTGTACAAAAAAGATCTTCGCGACCCAGATAATCACAATGGTGTGATCACTGACCTAGAGCCAGACATCCTGGAATGTGAAGTCAAGTGGGCCTTAGAAAGCATCACTACGAACAAAGCTAGTGGAGGTGATGGAATTCCAGTTGAGCTATTTCAAATCCTGAAAGATGATGCTGTGAAAGTGCTGTACTCAATATGCCAGCAAATTTGGAAAACTCAGCAGTGGCCACAGGACTGGAAAAGGCCAGTGTTCATTCCAATCCCAAAGAAAGGCAATGCCAAAGAATGCGCAAACTACTGCACAATTGCACTCATCTCACACACTAGTAAAGTAATGCTCAAAATTCTCCAAGCCAGGCTTCAGCAATATGTGAACTGTGAACTTCCTGATGTTCAAGCTGGTTTTAGAAAAGGCAGAGGAACCAGAGATCAAATTGCCAACATCTGCTGGATCATGGAAAAAGCAAGAGAGTTCCAGAAAAGCATCTATTTCTGCTTTATTGACGATGCCAAAGCCTTTGACCGTGTGGATCACAATAAACTGTGGAAAATTCTGAAAGACATGGGAATACCAGACCACCTGATCTGCCTCTTGAGAAATTTGTATGCAGGTCAGGAAGCAACAATTAGAACTGGACATTAAACAACAGACTGGTTCCAAATAGGAAAAGGAGTATGTCAAGGCTGTATATTTGTCACCCTGTTTATTTAACTTATATGCAGAGTACATCATGAGAAGCGCTGGACTGGAAGAAATACAAGCTGGAATCAAGATTTCCGGGAGAAATATCAATAACCTCAGATATGCAGATGACACCACCCTTATGGCAGAAAGCAAAGAGGAACTAAAAAGCCTCTAGATGAAGGTGAAAGTGGAGAGTGAAAAAGTTGGCTTAAAGCTCAACATTCAGAAAACGAAGATCATGGCATCCGGTCCCATCACTTCATGGGAAATAGATGGGGAAACAGTGTCAGACTTTATTTTTGGGGGCTTCAAAATCACTGCAGATGGTGACTGCAGCCATGAAATTAAAAGACGCTTACTCCTTGGAAGGAAAGTTATGACCAACCTAGATAGCATATTCAAAAGCAGAGACATTATTTTGCCAACAAAGGTCCGTCTAGTCAAGGCTATGGTTTTTCCTGTGGTCATGTATGGATGTGAGAGTTGGACTGTGAAGAAGGCTGAGTGCTGAAGAATTGATGCTTTTGAACTGTGGTGTTGGAGAAGACTCTTGAGAGTCCCTTGGACTGCAAGGAGATCCAACCAGTCCATTCTGAAGGAGATCAGCCCTGGGATTTCTTTGGAAGGAATGATGCTAAAGCTGAAACTCCAGTACTTTGGCCACCTCATGCAAAGAGTTGACTCATTGGAAAAGACTCTGATGCTGGAGGGATTGGGGGCAGGAGGAGAAGGGGAAGACAGAGGATGAGATGGCTGGATTGCATCACTGACTCGATGGACGTGAGTCTGGGTGAACTCTGGGAGTTGGTGATGGACAGGGAGGCCTGGCGTGCTGCGATTCATGGGGTCACAAAGAGTCGGACACGACTGAGCGACTGATCTGATCTGATCTGATTTTCCATACGGCATCATTTGGTAATATTCACTACTGATATATTCATTTTCTAAATCAAAGGGAATTAAGCTTAATTTGGACTTTGGAAATTTGGGGTCATCCTTTGACAACTAAAAATAATACAAAATGTTTGAAAAATCTGCCTAGTTACTCTTCATTCTCTTTCTTTCATTAAAATGAATTCAATAATGCATATATATGGAATCTAGAAAAATGGTGATGAACCTGTTTGCAAGAGCAAGAATAGAGATGCAGACATACAGAATGGATTTGTGGACAGAGTGGAGAAAGGAGAAGGTGGGATGAATTGAGAAAGTAACATTAAAATATATACATTACCATGTGGGAAATAGAAAGCTAGTGGGAAGTTGCTGTATAACCCAGGGAGTTCAGTCTGGTGCTCTGTGATAACTTAGAACTAAATATATACATTACATACATATAAAGTTTTGGAATGTGTTCAAAATTAAAATAACTAGCTAAATAAATGGAAATATATAATAAATGGAAATATATTAAAAATTAATTGTCTATTGGTTGCAAGAATGCAGGAATACCAAACTATATGTAGTATATTGAAAGTGACTCAGTAACATTTATTTTTATCTTTTAAAATATCATAAATACTAGAAGAGATTTCCATAGTGGCTAAGATTAATTGCCACTCTATCATTTTATTTTGGTTCATCAAATTTTTTTTTATTTCAGAAAAAAGTGGCAGATGACCCAAATCGGACTCCATCTATATGGCTGGCAATGTACAGAGCTTTCGGGCGACCAATTCTACTTAGTAGCACATTTCGTTATCTTGCTGACTTACTGGGTTTTGCCGGACCTCTCTGTATTTCTGGAATAGTTCAGCGTGTAAATGAAACCCAGAATGAAACAAATAACCCAACAGGAGTAAGTTTGTGGTGCCTTTGAATGGAAATATATTATTGGCAAATTTCTTTTAATTGTTACTTTTTTAAAATGCGGTTTTATGAGCAATGCAAATAATCTTATTAACAGAGAATTGTATGCTTTTTAAAAGAATGAAAACTAATTTTCCTTGTAGAGAAAAACATTAGTCCATGTATTCATTGAATGGATTTGGCCAACAAAATTATTTCTCAGATTCAGAGGCTATAAACATTTAATAGCATTTATTGTGTTCTGCAAATGATGCTCAGAAATTTAACATTGGTTATTTTATTAGATCTTTTTAGCAATCCTGTAAAGAATTTTCATGCATGAGTCCTTGGGGGTGGCTGAGTCACTTTTTTTCCCCGATGGCTCAGATGGTAGAGTCTGTCTGCAATGTGGGAGACCTGGGTTCGATCCCTGGGTTAGGAAGATGCCCTGGAGAAGGAAATAGCACCCCACTCCAGTACCCTTGCCTGGAAAAGCCCACGGACAGAGGAGCCTGGTAGGCTACAGTCCATGGGGTCACAAAGAGTCGGACACGACTGAGCGACTTCACTTTCAATGGCCAGTGATGTGGGCAATGTGATTTGATTTGGTTTCCTATATAGTTAAAGCCACCTTGCTTCATAATGATCAGGTCAAGTCACATTATATTTTTATTAGACATTATGTTACTATTGGGGACTATATAGTATAAAATATTTGCTGTTATAAATTTACAACCTTATATTTTCTGTTCTTAAGAAAGTCTGCACCATGAGCTTCCCAATTTCCTTCTAAAATAAGAATTGATTTCCCTAGTTTCATGTGTAGAAACTCTAGTCCAGATGAATCAATTTTCCTTTTCTATTGTCTCAATCTGATTTCCAGTCCTCTTTTTTTACCTTTTGGAATTGTATTCTAAAGCCTTCAGTAAATGCTGCCTTCTCATTGAAGCTTTTTCTGATTGTCCTTGTTGGTGGAATTTGATTCTCTTTGGTCATCTCCTAACACATCGTTTGCTTCACATTGGCACTTGCCATAAATGCTATTTATAATGAAGTATGTTATCTATGGATATGCTTATCTTTCTAGGTTGTGAGCTCTCTAAACAGAATGACTATGAAGCTCCCATTTTTGTCCTCAAAACCCAGTTCTTTGCATATATTAGTGCTCAATTGTTACTAATGTAAACCAGCTATTTTACCATTGAATACATGTTTGTGATGTTTTATCCTTGCTAGCCTGATTATACACAGATATTGAAATTCCACATAGTATCCAATCATCCCTTGTACTTAGGTGTATTAACCATGTATTTTTCTGAGAAAGAAGAAAATTTACACATTTGTGTGTATCCCCTGGATACGAGGAAGGGACCAGAAATATTTAGAATTTAACTGATCAAAACCATAAAAAAGAAAGTGGCTCAATTGACATGTTGTGTTTATCTGAGTGTTACTTTTCCCTCATTTCTAACAAATAAGTGACCATATGCTACTGTTACAAACAAAAAGCTATCAATTTGTATATTCTTGCGATGACTTCAGTTATAATCTGACTGAAATAGTTTTTAAAGTTATGCTTTGTCACTGAAATTGTCTTTTGGGCAAAATAACCAATTTATGTTTTTTACCATTTATAATTTATGTTTTCATCATATGAATTAAGATGAAGATCAGAAAAAGTCAACTGTGTAGACATTATTATTTTAAATTAATAAGGCTATGGAAATTGTATATTTGTCCCATTGGTCTTGCTGTCGTTGTAGGTTCTACTTCTAAATTACAAAGAATCTAAACTTAACTTTGTCTTGGTTTACTACTAATGTTTTCCAGTTAACCAAGGTAGACTATATCTTTGTAGAAAATGTATTAACTTAAAAAAATTTAAATGTACCTTTTTTCCTACAATCAGGCATTTCCAACAATCTTAATGATCAATTTGAAATTTTTTATGTTCAACTGGTTTGTGTTTGTATCTGTTGACATTATGAGGAAAAGCCAAATCGTCTTACTCTGACTCATTCTACTGCTGTATTATAAAGACATTGAATTTTTATATTAAGCAACCATGCATTATTTGATAAATGCAAACTATATACTGGTATATGAATAGTTTTTTTTTATGAATAGTTTTAATTTATATCTTTTTTTTTTTCATTTTGGGATAAGGCTTCAGAAACCCTCTCATCAAAGGAATTTCTTGAAAATGCTTATGTTCTAGCAGTTCTTCTGTTCTTGGCTCTTATTCTGCAAAGGACATTTTTGCAGGCTTCCTACTATGTGACCATTGAGACTGGCATTAACCTGCGTGGAGCCTTGCTGGTACGTACAAGCTCTGAAGGATCCTGACCACAAACCATTCAGTGATAGGAATAGTTGAGAATTCAGTTTTGTTTTTCTCCTTCCATTTTCAGTTTGATATTATGACATCAATACTTTCAGGATCTACTTAGTAAAAAAAACATAGAGTTGATTAATAAGCCCACTGAATTAAAAATGCTTCTAATAATATATTAACATATTTTGAAATCTTGCATTTATTTACTTCTGTTACTGTTTTTTCCAGAGATTATGTTTAAATTTGAATATATGTTGAGATTATATCATCAGGAAAAATAAGTTTGTATTTAAAAAGTTGAGGACTAAAAGTAACAATGCTGAAATAAAAATAATAGCTGACTTAGGATGGCATTATAGGGTTTTCTCCTTTTTTCCAGGAAATTTAAAAATCTTAGTTTTTTCAATGCAAATAAATAAGCATAGTGTTGATTTTTAAAATTTGAGCTTCAAGTATGTTTTTTTCCCTTTTTTGCAGGCCATGATATATAATAAAATCCTTCGGCTTTCTACATCTAATTTATCCATGGGTGAGATGACCCTGGGTCAGATCAATAACTTGGTCGCCATTGAAACCAATCAGCTCATGTGGTTCTTGTTCCTCTGTCCCAATCTATGGGCCATGCCTGTTCAGGTAGGTCAATATGAGTAAGATTCTCATTTGCTGAGGAAATAATAAGAAATTATCAGTTTTTAAATTTGTTCGCTTTTTCATTTGAAAAGCTAACGTAATTCCAAGAAAATATGGAATGCTGATTTATGGTGGATGACAACGTTTTCCAGAAAAAGTTTGTGTCCTTTTAAAAGTTTGATGACTGTTTCTGGTCAAAAGCGTCTTGGGGCCCCTCTGCAATTTCATGTAGTAAATTGGTTCGACACCAATTGTACACATCATGTTGCTAAAAATAAATTCCTACTCCTTAGCCTTCCCCAGATAAATCATCATGAAATCCTACTGTCACAGCTGAGTTGACTTCCAAATAAACTTAATGGTTGTTCAGTTGCTAAGTCGTGTCCAACTCTCTGTGACCCCATGGACGGCTGCACGCCAGGCTCCCCTGTCCTTCACTGTCTCCCAGAGCGTGCTCAAATTTTTAAACTTAATAATTAAGAAATACTACAATTTCACTAAACAATATTTCCTTTTGTGCAGTGGTCCCCACATGCCTGTTCTTTCACCCCTTGCTTATGTTTTCCTCTAGATCATCATGGGAGTGATCCTGCTCTACAACTTGCTTGGGTCCAGCGCTTTGGTTGGGGCTGCTGTCATTGTGCTCCTCGCGCCAATTCAATACTTCATTGCTACAAAGTTGGCAGAAGCTCAGAAGAGCACTCTTGTAAGTAACATCTCTTGAAACCTTATTAGGAAAATCTAGTAGTGTGGTTTCATTTTTAAATATATAGGAAATTAATACCACTCAGGGTTCTTTGGAAATCATTATACTGAAACGAAATACCAATATTTCTTTTCCGTTCTTGGGCAGTGAATGTGCCCAGGGGTTGCACAACCGTTTTTAAAAGTGGATTTGACATCTAAGATTTAATGACCTTAAACGCTAAATACCACCACAAAGCCTGATGTTTTTACAAGTCATGATGTGATAATGAGGCTTTAGCTCTTGTAGATCACTTACACTTAGCATATACTAGAGAATACACTTACTTGTGCATTTGATTACATATATATTGGATGTCAATTACTTTTTTTTTTTTGACAGCTTTAATTTTTCAGCACTTTATTTATTTATTTTTTATTTGATAAATTTAACGCCTTTTATTGCCATACCTCATTTTACTGTGCTTTGCTTTAGTGAACTTTATAGATACATACATGTTTTTTTTTTTTTCCTTGTTAATTTTCTGTTTAGTTGATCTATCCATAAGTGTGAGTGGGGTATTAAAGTCTCCCACTATTATTGTGTTATTGTTAATTTCTCCTTTCATACTTGTTAAGATTTGTCTTACATACTGCGGTGCTCCCATGTTGGGTGGATATATATTTATAATTGTTATATCTTCTTCTTGGATTGATCCTTTGATCATTATGTAGTGACCTTCTTTGTCTCTTTTCACAGCCTTTGTTTTAAAGTCTAATTTATCTGATACGAGTATTGTGACTCCTGCTTTCTTTTGGTCCCAATTTGCATGGAAAATCTTTTTCCAGCCCTTCACTTTCAGTCTGTATGTGTCCCCTGTTTTGAGGTGGGTCTCTTGTAGACAACATATGTAGGGGTCTTGTTTTTGTATCCATTCAGCCAGTCTTTGTCTTTTGCTTGGGGCATTCAACCCATTTACGTTTAAGGTAATTACTAATAAGTATGATCCCGTTGCCATTTACTTTATTGTTTTGGGTTGAGTTTATACACCATTTTTGTGTTTCCTGTCTAGAGAATATCCTTTAGTATTTGTTGGAGAGCTGGTTTGGTGGTGCAGAATTCTCTCAGCTTTTGCTTGTCTGAAAAGCTTTTGATTTCTCCTTCATACTTGAATGAGATCCTTGCTGGATACAATAATCTGGGCTGTAGGTTATTTTCTTTCATCATTTTAAGTATGTCTTGCCATTCCCTCCTGGCTTGAAGAGTTTCTATTGAAAGATCAGCTGTTATCCTTATGGGAATTCCCTTGTGTGTTATTTGTTGTTTTTCCCTTGCTGCTTTTAATATTTGTTCTTTGTGTCAATTACTGACATAGGACAAATGGATCAAGGAATAAAGGGTCGGATTTAGTGCTTCTGAAATTAAATGTTCTGAGGGTTGAGTCAGATCACGTGATGAGCTATGGAGTTACACTGAAATGTTTCAGTAGCAGCTGCTCTGCCTGACTATGTTCATGGTCAGCTTGGCAAGTAAGAAAAAGCTTGGCTATTGACCCTTTCTGGCTTCAGTTGGGCTTCCCAGGTGGCACAGTGGTAAAGAATCTGCCTGCCAATGCAGGAGATGCAAAAGATGATCCCTGGGTCAGGAAGATCCCCTGGAGTAGGAAATGGCAACCGACTCCAGTGTTCTTGCCTGGAAAATTCCATGGACATAGGAGCCTGGCGGGCTGCAGTCCATGAGGTCGCAAAGAGTTGGACACAACCGAACACACACACACACACACACACAAACACACACACTCTGGCTTCAGTTTGCCGTGAAATCATTTTATTTGAGCAAGAATTGTATTCTATTAAAGAAATATTTGCAAATGATAAAATTATTGACATCATGTTTAGAAATAAAGTTTGATTAAATATGAGCAAGTTTGTCTATAAATCAGGCATGAAATGTAGAGATGCTGCCACTGTGGACCGTTTTCCAAACTGGTGTTTCCACCCTGACAAGCAAGTCCCTTGTCACGCAAATGGTTTTTATCACTTGTTTTTTCTGCTGCTTCTGGTGAGGTTACTCATTACTCTAGGACAGGAATACAGAAAGGTGTGGAAGAGAGACACAAAGAGGGGACATGACAATCTAACATCTGATTCTCATTTTGCCATTCGTACTATAGTCCTTCACTCACCAGCAATCATGGGTAGGCAGTTAAGAGCCTCAAGAGACAAAAAGGTGAAGAAAATCAGATCATTTGCTAATGCCATTTGCAGCAAGAGGGATTTGACGAGATTATCATCATACTAGATGAAGTAAGTCAAAAAGAAAGACAAATATTATATGACAACACTTATGTGTGGAATCTGAAATATGACGCAAATGAACCTATCTATGAAACAGAAACAGAATCAGGGACATAGAGAACGGACAGGTGGTTCACAAAGAGAAGGGCTTGGGAGAGGGATGGAGTGGGAGCCTGGGGTTAGCAGATATGAGGTTTTATATACAAAATGCATAAGATACAAGGTCCTCCTGTATAGCACAGGGAACTGTATTCAATATCCTATGATAAACCATAATGGAAAAGAACATTTAAAAAATAATGTGTATGTATGAATATGTGTGTGTGTATATATATATGTAATTGAGTCAGTTTGTTGTACGGCAGTAATAACGCAATACTAAAACTCAGCTGTACTTCACAAAAGCAGATCATTCGCTGCTTTTGCTTCTTCCTATCTTTTGCCACTCTGCAGCTCCTTTTAAGAGTTCACAGGTGATACTGTACTTTCCTAGTAAATCTAATAGAATTTGGAGGAAGCTGATAGAGTTGACTGAAGAGAGGCTTTTGTATCTGCCATGTCTCTACAGTTAATCCAAGTTGTTAGCAATCAGTAAATCTAATTTAGCAATATGTGAGACCAGGTTTGATCCCTGTGTCAGGAAGATCCCCTGGAAAAGGGAATGGCAACCCACTCCAGTAGTCTTGCTTGGAGAATCCCATGGACAGAGGAGCCTGGTGGGCTACAGTCCATGGGGTTGCAAAGAATTGGATACAACTGAGCAACTAACACAACACAATAACAACAAAATCTAATTTAGGCTCTGTGACAGAGCTTATGAAGAAGGAGGTAAGAATCTCTTGAAGTTAAAGATTATAGGCTTGGTTTCACTAAGTGTCTTATGAAGACTCACAGAGAATACATGCAACAGTGTACACTCACATTCCCAAATCAGTAGTGACCTAACTTTTTTTACATTCATTGTTTCTCATCTCCTAAGCATGAGTAATGGAGCTGAGGGGAGAATTAAATGATTTAGGTATGAGAAGGCACCCTTGGAAATCTCTTTATCAACTCCTTACATGTCTGTATGTGTTTTCTGCAGACATCATTCAAGGAAATTGTATGAAACTTAAGACACTGCTTTTATTTAAACCAAAGCAACAGAAGCATGAACAGTTTTTAGGTGGAAAGAAATTGGAGGCTGTCTCATTCAACTCTTTATTTTCACTTTGGAGGCAGAAGCACAGAGAGTTTCACTATTTCTCCTAGGAATCTCACAGCCATCATTAGAGGCCAAGCCAGGCAGAAATCAAGTTCTTCTCAATCCATATCCAGTAATAGCCTTGCCTCTCTGATTCACTTGGATGCAGCTTGCATTGTTTTTTATTCCTTCCTTTTATAGGATTATTCCACTGAGAGACTGAAGAAAACAAATGAAATACTGAAAGGCATCAAACTTCTAAAGCTGTACGCCTGGGAGCACATCTTTTGCAAGAGTGTGGAAGAGACAAGAATGAAAGAACTCTCCAGTCTCAAAACTTTTGCTCTTTATACATCACTCTCCAGTAAGTTGCTATCGCTCTGAGGACCACCAAAAACATGTGGTCTGTTTGGTGTAACTTACGATCATTGAGACATTGTAGACATCAAAGGAAGTACATTTATTTTCTCCATTTTTGAGGTCCTGTAGCCACTAGCTAAACAAGTTTATTTAAATTTAATTTTTTTTTTGATGTGGACCATTTTTAAAGTCTTTTTGAATTTGTTACAGTATGGCTTCTGTTTTACATTTTGATTTTTTGGCGGTGAGACATATGGGATTTTAGCTCCCAGACCAGGGATCAAACCCACATCTTCTGCATTGAAAGGTGAAGTCTTAGAGACTGGACAGCCAGGGAAGTTCCTATTTAAATTTAAATTAAAGAGCAAAGTCAGGATGAGCTTAAAGTCAAGTAGAACTGAATTTGACTCCTTGCAAGTTTATATCTTTGCCATGTTACTTGACATCTGAAATCCTTGGTTTCTTCATCTGTAAACTGGGGATGGTCTGATCCTTGAAACCCTCGTTTCAGTTGCAGTTGGGATGCATAGTGGGTTTTCAGTAAATATTTGCTTATGGAGAATAGACTTGTGGACCCAGGAGGAGGAAGGAGAGGGTGGAATGAATTGAGAGGATAGCATTGAAACATATACATTACCATACGTAAACTTAGGTAGCAGTGGAAATTTGCTGTATGACACAAGGAGCTCAAATCCAGTACTCTGTGACAATCTAGAGGCGTGAGATCGTCACTCCTCTAGAGGAAAGTGGAAGGTGAGGGGGTGGTTCAAGAGGGAGGGGACATACATATACGTAAGAATGATTCATGTTGATATATGACAGAAACCAACACAGTATTGTAAAGCAATTATCCTCCAATTTTTAAAAAATGTAAATTATAAATATCCATTGTAAAAATATAAATAAATAAATTGATTTGACTATATTACTATTGATCTTATCCCCTAAAATCCTTAAAAATTATCTGCGGTTGTCTTCCCTGTCTCTTGGGGAGCTTATGATATTATATTTCCTTGAAGATTGTACTTGAAATGCCAGTTTTGGAAACTGAAGAGGAAAAAAGTCAGCATTTCCAGGTGAAAAAAGCCAAACTGCATTTACATAAAACCTTCTTTTTCCAGTACATGCTTAAGACTTTTTAAATACAAAGCTTTTTCTCCACAACTCTAATTTTAAAAACATGATTGTTTCAAAAATATTGTTGTTTTCCTCAAAGGGTGACACTGAGTACTTGTAAGAAGAATGAGTTCATATTAGTAGAATTCTTATGAACTTAGCCAAACTACTCCCACTAATGTTTGATTTAGTTTGTATGTCAGTTTTGCTCCTTTCTATTGTTCTCAAGATTTTCAACAACTTTAAGTTTGGAGGTTTATAGATGGTTTCCTCTTGAATTCTGAACTACTTGAGTCCTTAGAGATTATAAACACTTCTTTTTGTGAAATGGATGTAAGGAAAGTGTTTGGTTTATATAGCTCATTTATTTTAGCCCTAATGCTGGATACATTAGAAAGGAAGCAGGAAGGAGATTTATATTCCAGCTCTGCACCACGACTCATACAGTGTCAAAATGCTAGAAGATGAAATGATTGATATCTACTTGCTTATATGATAGAACTGTAAGTCGCTGGCTCCTAAAATCTATTTCCGTCTGCAGTATACTAAAGTTCTCATGGGGTAGATGGATGTGGCCAGAAATGGTGATGATGATAGTAATAGTAATTATGATAATAATAACAAAAACATTTTGAGATACTCAGCCAATTTTGCCATAAATGACTTTACATATTTCATCCTATTTAGTCCTCACAGCAGCCCAGTGATTTTGATTCCATTATTAACTTCATTTTGCAAATTAGAAGATTGAGGTTAGAGCTTAAATAACTTGAATTTCCCCAAATCATCCAGCGGCTAAATAATAGAGGCGGATTGTTTAACTCAACCCAGTTATATAAGATTTGGGTTAGTTCTTGAAAGCCAGAGACAAAGGAGGAGAGGACAGAGGAGACCATACTAGAAACAAAAAGAAATCCTGAAGGTCAAAGAGCATAGTCACATTTTTATGATTATACGCAGCAGGAATTCTTGATGCAATGATGTGAAGTTCCACTTATACCATGTCCAGATTTAATGATTTGATTACTTAGAGTGTTGGTGGTAGTGAAGAGCTTCCACTATGTGAGCTGAATACAACTGGTTGTGAATCTCACCTCTGCCACGTCATAGCAGATTCAGTTCAGTTCAGTTCAGCCGCTCAGTCGTGTCCTACTCTTTGCAACCCCATGAATCACAGCATGCCAGGCCTCCCTGTCCATC
Source organism: Bos mutus (assembly GCF_027580195.1). Lineage (NCBI taxonomy): Eukaryota > Metazoa > Chordata > Mammalia > Artiodactyla > Bovidae > Bos > Bos mutus. The sequence continues at coordinate 86,537,697 of NC_091621.1, read as the reverse complement.
ACCAACTTTGACCAAATCACTTCTTCTATTCTCCAAGCCTCAATTTTTTTCATCCGTAACATTGGATGATAAAAATCTCTATCATGTGGATTGTGGTAAAGATGATAATAGATTAAAGAATGCTGCAGTTGTTGGTTGACTGTATTCCAGGCAGTACATCAAGCGCTTTGTACTCATTGTGTATAAAGCACCTGGCAAGTGGGCTAGTGTTCAGTAACCTCACTCCCTCAGTTTCCTCCTCTAAAAATTGGTATAATAAAAATAATGCCTTTCTCAGGACTTCCCTGGTGGTCCAGTGTTTTAAGACTTCACCTTCCAATGCAGAGGGTGCAGGTTCAACCCCTGGTCAGGGAGCTAAGATCCTACATCCCTCACAGCCAAAAAACCAAAACATAAAACAGAAGCAGTGTTCTAACAAATTCAGTAAAATACTTCAAAGATGGTTCACATCAAAAAATCTTTTTAAAAAAAAAGGAGAGAGAGGATACCTTCTCACAGGTATAGTGTGAGAATCAAATGAAACAGTGAATGTGGCATGGTTCTGTAACTATTAAAAATATCTTGTAAATGGTATTTGCAGAAAACCATAAAAAAAATGAAATAAAAAAGTCAGCCATACAACATAGTGGTTTTTGTTGGGTCTTGGAGTGCAGGCTGACCTGAAATGAAATCCTGCCTCAGTCCCTTGTCCACTCTGCAACCTTGGTCAGCATTTGGTGGCATCTCGGTTTCCTCATCAGGAAGTTGGGCTGTATTAAGCATGCCTGGGGGAATTAAGTAAGATAATGTACATAAAAATCCTCAATCCATGGTATCGGGAAATATTGAAAAACAAAGTTAAACGGGACAAATGCTAATAGAACAGAAGATCCATCTCTATGAATCAGTGTTCTTGCCACTGGAGATGATATCTGGGGGCAAAAGAAATTCTGTTGAATCATTTCCTAATCTCCACTTCCAAATGGATAAGTGCTGTTTATGGATTTAATTTATTGGCAAAAAAAAGAATGAACAACTTTTATTTTTTCTCTCTTCACTTTGATAGAGTTTTACATGAAGAAGTGGGAAGAACATGAAGCTTTTGACCAGAAAAGTGTGGGTTTTAATCCAAGCTGTGTCATCTCCTAGTTTAGAATCTTGCCTGTTACTCATCCTTGCTGTTTTCTTTATTGCACTGGGGTTGTAATCATTAAATAGGAGAATGCACGTGAAGGTGGTCCTATCATATGTGAGTAATGTGAGTTGCTGGGTAGTGGCAGAGTGAAGTGGTGGTGAGCACGGTCTGAGAAGCCCAGCTGTGATCTCGTGTGTCTCATTCTCATCTTTATGCTGAGGTAGACATGGTCCCACTTCCTGCATTGGGTGCAGAGTGCCAGATAAGTAGTTTTTAATAAAATAGCAGCTGTTCTCGCTCTCCCTTATCAAGAAATTACTTATTTAAAGATATTTAGAATGAGTTATTGGAGAAGGAAATGGCAACCTACCTCAGTATTCTTGCCTGGAGAATCCCAGGGATGGAGGAGCCTGGTGGGCTGCTGTCCACGGGGTCACACAGAGTCGGACACGACTGAAGTGACTTAGCATGCATGCTTGCATTGGAGAAGGAAATGGCAACCCACTCCAGTATTCTTGCCTGGAAAATCCCAGGGATGGAGGAGCCTGGTGGGCTGCCGTCTATGGCGTCGCACAGAATCGGACACGACTGAAGTGACTTAGCAGCAACAGCAGCAGCAGAATGAGTTATAAATAATGATATGGAGGAAAAGAAAGAAATACACTTAGAAAAAAATAAGGTAACACTAGCCTGAAAAAGATGATGGAAACACGGCTCTTCATCTGTAATACTACGACTCTCAGAGCTGTGTTTGGATTGCTGGTACCGTACAAGAATTCAGATTTGGTAGCTAAGCCTCTTCTGGACCTTTAAAAGCACAGGCTAAGTCTGTACATGATGGTAAGGACAGTTCATGAAAGCAGATCGTGAGAGCTGGTGGTGACTTTGGATGGATTCTCTTTTTTATTAATTAATTTTTGTTGGAGGGTAGTTGCTTTACAGTGTTGTGTTAGTTTCTGCTGCACAGCAAACAATGACTCAGCCATGTATACATACGTATAATCCCCTCCTTTTTGAATTTCCCTCCTGTTTAGGACACCAAGGTACTTGAGTCCCCTGTGCTATACCATAGGTTCTTGTTAATTATCTATTTTACACATATATCAGTAGTGTACATGTATCAATCCCAATTTCCCAGTTCCTCCCACCCCACACCTTTCCCCCTTGGTATGTATACATTTGTTCTTTATGTCTGTGTCTTTTTCTGGTTTGCAAATTAAGTCTTCTATACCATTTTTCTAGATTCCACATATGTGCATTCATATACTATATTTGTTTTTCTTTTTCTGACTTTACTCTGTATAGATGGACTCTTCTGAGTGTTGAGAAAATTAGATTCTAGTTCTTGCTCTGCCGTTGCCTGGCTCTATTACCAACAATGCAGTTGCTTTTTGGTCCTCTGTCCCTAAAACTCTATGTTTTATGACAAAATAACTACAAATCATCAACTTGGCTTTTGATTTTTTTTTTCCCCTATTACTTCCAAATGCAAGTATTTTAGCCTAAATCTGAGTTTTTCTTATTTCGGTTCTGTGTATCGTGTTTACCAAACAAGCAGAGGGCCCAAGATATGGAGTTATTTTATCAAACAAAAGGTCTCTAGGTGAAAATTAATATCACTTCGGGAAGGAGATTTTTCACATAATGTCAAATTCTTACTTTTTGTCCGTGTGTGAAAATGAAAGTGTTAACCGCTCAGTTATGTCTTTGCTCCTCTGTCCATGGAATTCTCCAGACAAGAATACTGGAGTGGATTGCCATTCCCTTCTTCAAGGCATCTTCCTGACTCAGGGATCAAACCCAGGTCTCCTGCATTGCAGGCGGATTCTTCACCATCTGAGCCACCAGGGAAGCCCCCTTTATCTGTGTAATATCCCAGTTTTCATATTTTTAAGTTAGTTTAGTGGGGAAAAAATGTAGATTGTAAATACTCTGAAGAATGTGTATTTGTTAAGTTCTAATCACTTAAGTCATTAAAGGATTATTTTATTTAAACTTTGCTCTTTGTAACATTTCATAAAAATATAATTTGGGGGGACTTCCCTGGTGGTCCAGTGCTTAAGACTCCACACTTCCAGTGAATTCCAGGGCAGGGGGTTCCTTGCTGGGGAACTAAGATCCAGCTTGCTGTGTGGCTCAGCCAAAAAAAGAAATCGATGCTCAAAAATAATTTTTCAATAAACTAGAACATTTTCTGGTTAAGACTTATGTGTGGGAGTTCACAACTGTGAACCAAGAAATACCAACTGGGAAATGTTTGTGGACTCAAAGACAAAATGTTATTTAATGCACTCAGTCCTTGATGTCTTCAAGGAAAGTTAAAATAATAATAAATAATTAAAGTTCCTGAAGATATTTCACAGTTCAGTGACACTAATGTCTTTGCTTTCTTTCCACAGTTTTCATGAATGCGGCAATTCCCATAGCAGCTGTTCTTGCTGTAAGTCATGTTTTCTTACCTTTAGAAATGGAACCAAATCAGTGTTTAGAAATGACTTAGCAATAAGCATGTGTGGGTGGTAACATGTATTACTGCCTTTTTGCTGTCTCCGGTTTTCTCTTTGCTGTCTCCACTGTGATGGTTCTAATCTGGGGTTTCTCAGCCATGGCACTATGGAACTTTGGGCCCAATAATTAATTCTTTGTGTGCTCTGCATTAGGATGTCTAGCAGCATCTCTGGCTTCCACTTATTAAATGCCATTAGTACCATCAAAAATATCCCCAGATACTGCCAAATGTGCCCAGGGAGCAAAATTAACAGAGGCTGAGAACTTACTGTTCTAACATCCATGACCTGGTTCCTGGACATTCTTACAACAGGATAGTACTAGATCAACAACCCCAAAATGTTAAATGATTACATTTCAAAAGAAAAGGACAAACCCAGGAACTGGTATTACATTTAGAAATGTAAGTTTGCCTTGGATACCAGTGTTGGCGATTTTAGGAAAGAGCCACAATAGGGACCCCCAAACTATGGAATTTTCTTTTTTCTTTCTCAAAAAATTTAGTACTGGTTGGAAAGAGCCTGACTAGGTGTTAAGAATTCTGGATTCTCTCATAGTTATTCCCCCTTTTCAGTAATTTGACAGAAGTCAGTTTTCTGATCTTTAGAATCTGGCCCTTTTCACAAGTTTACTGCTAGAACTAATGTAGACCATTAAGTACTCTAGTATTTTAGTACTTAAGTACTCACGTGTTGTTCTTCTTAAGGAGAAATTTGGATGAAGTAATAGTATTTTTCAGAGTTGCAGTGGGCATTCTGGCATAGAAGAAGGTGTTCAGTTTGCAAAATTTAATGTATTTGTGAAACCTTCTCCAGCTTTCCCTAACACCCTTTCTTCGCACAGACGTTTGTGACCCACGCATATGCCAGCGGGAACAACCTCCAACCTGCAGAGGCCTTTGCTTCGCTCTCACTCTTCCACATCCTGGTCACCCCTCTCTTCCTGCTCTCCACCGTGGTCAGGTTTGCAGTCAAAGCCATCGTCAGGTATGTGCTGGAATGTCCGGGTTTTTTGCTTGATTACAGAAATACTACTTGCTCCTGTTGGCACTGGTTTAGGCACTTCTGTTGTGTCCAACTCTTTGCGACCCCACAGACTGTAGCCCGGTAGGCTCCTTTGACCACAGGATTCTCTGGGCAAGAATACTGAAGTGGGTTGCCATGCCTTCCTCCAGGGAATCTTCCCGACCCAGGGATTGAACCTGCATCTCTTACGTCTCCTGCATTAGTAGGCAGGTTCTTTACCACTAGCAACACCTTGGAAGCCCACATGCTCATGATAGTAAGTTAGAAAATGTATAAAAAGAACATCTTAATCACTGCCCAGAGATTACTTGGTATCAGAGATAACTTGTTAAAACTTTGCTATGAGACCTTTCAGTCCCTTATTTCATGTAAAAATAATTATTCTAAAATAAAAAATTTTTGAATTTTTTGGTTATTTTCTCCCTCATTAAGACCATAGGCATGATATTTACTGGCTACATGATATTCCATTGTTTGGAAGTATTTGAATTTACTTAACGGTTACCACTTTATTGGACATTTAGAATATTTCTGTTTTCACCCTAACATAAATAATGTCTGAGAGAAGCATCTCTTTATCTTCAAACTTTCCTCTGATTATTTTTTAAAGTCAGATTTCTAGAAGTGTCAACACTCATCCTGATAAGTGTGCATCTTCTTAAGGCCCTTAATGAGTATGGCCATGTGGTTTTCCCTTACAGGAGATATAGGTCAAAAAGTGTAACAGGTTTTTAAGATTTTTTTAATGAGTATAGCCATAATGTTTTCCAGAAAAGCTGGGCCAATTTATATTTTTACCAACAGTGATAATGTTCACATCAACACATATTTTCTGTTTTATGTTAGTTTAGTTTGGCAAAGAAAAAATAAATAAAATTCCAGACTCACAGTCTCTGCAAATGGGAAGACTTTGCAGAACTGAGTGCAGTGTTTTGTTCACTTTAAGTATATTTTTATAGTGTTTCTAATCAGTGTGGACCTCACCTTCGACTCACAGTGTCCCATAGTACACAGCTACAAAAAGATGTGATCTGATAGCAATCACTTCCCACCATTCTGACTTGTGTTATATAATACATGTGTTAGAAAACTATTATACTGCACCGTGTGTGCTTTAGTCTACTATATTTGATAGGCATTCTTAAGATAGTATTTTGCTTTTTGCTATGAAGTTTTATAAACCTTATAAAACCTCAGCATGTTTCATAAACAGTATTTATCATATTTATATCTGGCCTTTGGAAAAAAAAAAACCAAGATGTTGCAATACAGAAAGAAAACTGGAAAACTGAAGCCTTAACTATACTAAGTGTAGTGTTGCCATTGCTAGTAATATGGAGCATCTATCATAAGACCTTTAAAAATGAGGTAACTTTCACAATGTTTATGTATTATTGAGAAAACTGGTATTTAATATTCAAAATAACAGAAGCTCCAGTTTTAGGCAATAGTATATAGTGACTTAATGACTTAACACAAAATGTCATTATGATGTGTGTAACTTGTGTTAGTTGCTCAGCCGTGTCCGACTCTTTGTGACCCCATGGACTGTAGCCTGCCAGACTCCTCTGTCCATACTGTTCATGGAATTCTCCAGGTAAGAATACTGGAGTAGATAGCCATTTCCTTCTCCAGGGAATCTTCTTGACCCAGAGATTGAACCCAGGTCTCCTGTACTGCAGACAGAATCTTTTACCATCTGAGCCACTAGGAAGCCCCAAAGGTTAGCTCACTGCATTGTCCAGGAAATGAACCCAGGTCAACTGCTTGGGTAGATGGGTGAATTTAACTAAGATGACCATTATTTCTACTACTGTGGGCAAGAATCCCTTAGAAGAAATGGAGTAGCCATCATAGTCAACAAAAGGGTCCAAAATGCAGTTCTTGGAGGCAATCTCAAAAAAGACAGAATGTTCTCTGTTTGTTTCCAAGGCAAGCCATTCAATATCACAGTAATCCAAGTCTATGCCCCAACAAGTAATGCTGAAGAAGCTGAAGTTGAACTGTTCTATGAAGACCTACAAGACATTCTAGAACTAACACCCAAAAAAGATGTCCTTTTCATTATAGGGGACTGGAATTCAAAAGTAGGAAGTCAAGAAACACCTGGAGTAATAGGCAAATTTGGCCTTGGAGTAAAGAATGAAGCAGGGCAAAGGCTAACAAAGTCTTGCCAAGAGAATGCACTGGTCATAGCAAATACCCTCTTCCAACAACACAAGAGAAGACTCTACACATGGACATCACCAGATGGTCAACACCAAAATCAGATTGATTATATTCTTTGTAGCCAAAGATGGAGAAGCTCTATATAGTTAGCAAAAACAAGACCAGGAGCTGACTGTGGCTCAAATCATGAACTCTTTATTGCCAAATCCAGACTTAAATTGAAGAAAGTAGGGAAAACCACTAAACCATTCAGGTATGACCTAAATCAAATCCCTTATGATTATACAATGGAAGTGAGAAATAGAGTCAAGGGATTAGATTTGATAGAGTGCCTGATGAAACTATGGATGGAGGTTTGTGACATTGTACAGGAGGCAGAGATCAAGACCATCCCCAATGAAAAGATCAGAAGGAGGCCTTACAAATAGCTTAGAAAAGAAGAGAAGCAAAAAGCAAGGGAGAAAGGAAAGATACACCCATTTGAATGCAGAGTTCCAAAGAATAGCAAGGAGAGATAAGAAAGCCTTCTTCAGTGATCAGTGCAAAGAAATGGAGGAAAACAATAGAATGGGAAAGACCAGAGTTCTTTTCAAGAAAATTAGAGATACCAAGGGAATATTTCATGCAAAGATGGGCACAGTAAAGGACAGAAATGGTATGGATGTAACAGAAGCAGAAGATATTAAGAAGAGCTGGCAAGAATACACAGAACTATACAAAAAAGATCTTCACAACTCAGATAAACACGATGGTATGATCACTCACCTAGAGCCAGATATCTGGAATGCAAAGTCAAGTGGGCCTTAGGAAGCACCACTACAAACAAAGCAAGTGGAGGTGATGGAATTCCAGTTGAGCTATTTCAAATCCTAAAAGATGATGCTGTGAAAGTGCTGCACTCAATGTGCCAGCACATTTGGAAAACTCAGCAGTGGCCACAGGACTGGAAAAGGTCAGTTTTCATTCCAATCCCAAAGAAAGGCAATGCCAAAGAATGCTCAAACTACTGCACAATTGCACTCATCTCACACACTAGCAAAGTAATGCTCAAAATTCTCCAAGTCAGGCTTCGAAAGTACGTGAATCATGAACTTCCAGATGTTCAAGCTGGTTTTAGAAAAGGCAGAGGAGCCAGAGATCAAATTGCCAACATCCACTGGATCATTAAAAAAGCAAGAGAGTTCCAGAAAAGCATCTATTTCTGCTTTATTGATGATGCCAAAGCCTTTGACTGTGTGGATCACAATAAACTGTGGAAAATTCTTCAAGAGATGGGAATACCAGACCACCTGACCTGCCCTTGAGAAATCTGTATGCAGGTTGGGAAGCAGTTAGAACTGGACACGAAACAACAGACTGGTTCCAAATAGGGAAAGGAGTATATCACAGCTGTATATTTGTCACCCTGCTTATTTAACTTATATGCAGAGTACATCATGAGAAATGCTGGGCTGGAGGAAGCACATGCTGGAATCAAGATTGCTGGGAGAAATATCAATAACCTCAGATACACAGATGACACCACCCCTATGGCAGAATGCAAAGAACTAAAGAGCCTCTTGATGACAGTGAAAGAGGAGAGTGAAAAAGTTGGCTTAAAGCTCAACATCCAGAAAACTAAGATCATGGCATCCGGTCCCATCACTTCTTGGCAAATGTGTGGGAAAACAGTGGAAACAGTGACAGACTTTATTTTTGGGGCTCCAAAATCACTGGAGATGGTGACTGCACCCATGAAATTAAAAGACACTTGCTCCTTGAAAGAAAAGTTATGACCAACCTGTCTAATAAGACAGCATATTAGAAAGCAGAGACATTACTGTGCCAACAAAGGTCTGTCTAGTCAAGGCTATGGTTTTCCCAGTAGTCATGTATGGATGTGAGAGTTGTACTATAAAGAAAGCTGAGCAATGAAGAATTGATGCTTTTGAACTGTGGTGTTGGAGAAGTCCCTTGGACTGCAAGGAGATCCAACCAGTCCATTGTAAAGGAAATCAGTCCTGAATATTCATTGGAAGGACTGATGCTGAAGCTGAAACTCCAATACTTTGGCCACCTCATGTGAAGAACTGACTCATTGGAAAAGATCTGGATGCTGGGAAAGATTGAAGAAAGGAGAAAGGGATGACAGAGGATGAGATGGTTGGATGGCATCACCGACTTGATTGACATGAATTTGAGTAAACTCCAGAAGTTGGTATTGAGCGAGGAGGCCTGGTGTTCTGCAGGGGGTCACATGGGGTCACAAAGAGTTAGACATGACTGAGTGACTGAACTGAACTATGCATCTGCTTGGATGCAGCTATGCTCACCACTATACTGCCACACCTTATCTTATTATAAATCAAATTGTGATTGGTTATGCTGATTCATATCATGATCATTACAATCCTATCCTGTAAGATATGTCATTAGGAACAGACTCTGGGGCTGTTCAGCATTTAAAGCTCAGGCCCTCTGGACTCATCTGCCCTCATTTTCTTTACTCATTTTCTGCCTCCTGAAACACTCATACGGATCACTGACTGATTTCTGTAGCACCACTTCCAAATTAGGCAGTGCCCTGGAAGAGAAGCCACTTCAAACAATAAAACTGATAAATGGCCAGAGTCTGCTATTTTGGTTCTTATTTTCATTTTCTCCATTTAATAGTTGCCCCTCTCATTGCTGCCTTCTTAATCGAATTTGACTTTGTGCTACAAGTGGAGATAGAAAACAGTTGATAACTAATAATAGATCACTCCTCTGAAATCAGGAGGTTACTGAGCAGTGAAAGGACTTTAACTATGTTACTATGAAAAAAAAACTAATTAATCTAGGGGTGTGTGTTTCCCCAAGTCCACAGTATATAATCCTGCTGTAGTGCATCCTACTGAAACTGAGAGTGGATCATAATCCCTGTGTATTTGTGCATTGCACTCTCTCTTCTGTATGTTCCAGGGAACAGGCATTTGCCAGTTTGATAAAGACCAGTCCGTTTTCAGGGCTCAGCTCCAGATTTCCCAAGCCATAGGCCAAATGAAATCAGCTTATAAAAGCTTGCTTCTCTAAAGTGAATTTCAGTGGTTGATTTGTGGGTCCTAGGGAAATGACCAGTCAACAGAAGAGGCCAGTGCTTTTTCCCACTGTATGCTGGTTCTTGGAACCTAAATGAGCATTTTTCCCGGTGTGGACTGGGCTCGGCATTTTCCTCTGCGCCTGGGATCCCATGACCAGTCTTGAATGCCAGTTGGCGCACAGCGAGTTGAAGCAGCCTGTTTATAATTGGAGACTTTGGTTAGCTGATTTTGAAACTGCTTCTCAGGACTGTAGAAGTTATTTGCTACATTCAGATGCATTCTGAGATTTGGTGGGTCAGAACGGGGTGCACCATATACCCCGACGTGTGCTACATGTGCATGGAGGAGACGTCTGAACTTCTCTGCTATAGGGAAATTCTGTGCCATGGGAAATGTGTTGCCTTGAGAAAATTCTATGCTTTCTTTTAAAAATGTTTAGCTTGTTAGATTCAATTGCTTGTGGTGCTCAGTGGGTGGGACCTTATACCTACATAATAAAATGGAAGAAAGAGGCAATTAAAGATTCAGGTTATCACTTCTTAACTCCAGCATTCTACATCATTTGAGTTCTTTTGACCTTTTACGATGATATGTTCCAGCCTGCATTTGCAAAACAGAAGGAAAGAAGTGAAGAAAAAGTAGGAAAGTCACTAATTTCTTAAATATTAAAATACTTGAATAAGAGTGGTCTTTTTCTGGATGCTTGCCTTTCTTGTCCTCTTTAGTTTCTTTGTAAGAAAATAGTTAATGTAAATTGCTTTTCTGGAGGAAAATGTCAGTTGCTATGTTGTATCCTTTATAAATAATTTGAGTTTAGGTTTCTGGTATTTGAAGTATAATGCAGTATCTATGTCCAAAGATGTCATTTGCCAAGGAAAAAATGTGTAAAACGAATCCCTTGCTTTGTTGGAAGATAATTTTTTGTCCTTTCTCTCATGTACCTCCCAGAGGAAAGTATATTTGGCTAGTCTACTGTGATTACCTTCAATCAAATAAATTGTTACTGATATTTATCACAGAGCCTGCTCACAGGTTGACCTGGTCTGCATTTACAAAACTTTCATGGTTCCAACAAGAAAAACATGTAACTGCCAGTAAAAAAATCAGTTATTCCCCCAAAACATAGTACCTGTCCGAGATACTCATGTGTATGTATATGCTCAGTCATGTCTGACTCTGTGACCTCACAGACTGTGTAATCCACCATCCTCTGTCCATGGGATTTCCCAGACAAGAATACTGGAGTGGGTTGCCATTTTCTCCTCCAGGGGATTGAACCCACATCTCTTGAGTCTTTGCATTGGCAGGTGGATTCTTTACCAGGAGTGCCACCTGGGAAGCCCAAGGTACTCAAACTGTATCTAACCACCCAAATTGGAAAAGTGAAAAAATACCATGGGGAACATAAATTTAAATACTGGGACTTCCCTGGTGGTCCAGTGGTTAAGACTTCACCTTCCAGTGTAACGGTTGGAAATTAAATCTGTGGTTGAAGAGCTAAGATCCCACATACCAAGTGGCCAAAGAACCAGAGCATCAACAACAGAAGCAATATTGTAGCAAATTCAATAAAGACTTTAGAAATGATTCATATCAAAAAATTCTTTTTAAAACCTTAAATACTTTTATGAATTACCTAGTCAAATAAGAAATTAGTAAAACACTGAACAAGAAAGGTGATGGAGGCAGGACAGGAAGTTGGTCGGGATCAAATGTACCTGCTTGCAATACCTGCATAGCAACTGTTCAACCACAAGCACTGTTACTGTTCAACTACAGGCATGTTATTTGGTGCCTCTATGGGTCAGTTTCCTCGCTTATCAGATGAGCATCGTAAGGCCTCCTGCTTATGGAAGTTGGGGGAATTAAATGAGATGGTACATGAAAAATGTCCAGCACATTGCCTAAATATATTAAATATTGAACAAATCTCCATTTTACTAATGTGCCACTATTTTACTAAATTCCATTCCATGCTTCAGAGAAATGTCTTTCCGTGGGTCCACATTCAATTATTAAGTGGTTTAGGTATCTTGCTAAACACTGGGGATGGCAGCGATGAAAGATGGAGTGAGATCCACAGGAGTCCACAGTCTAGCTGGAGAAACTGGGCAGGGAAGCTAGTTTACCATGGTGCGTAATGCTGTGATAGAGCACTGCTCAGAATGCATGGGCCGTATATAAGGCTCACTGAAGCTTATCGAGAAGGAAGGGAGACAGTCTAGTCAGTACCTTCTAGGGACTACACTTAATTGCATGTAGTGAGAGAAAGGTCCTGATGTGGCAAGCAATAGGGGATAAAGCTGGAGAGTAAAATCCCAGTGAGCAGATAGAGGATGCCAGTGATGCTGAAAAGTGCAGGGTGGCCATTTGTTATTTTAAGGCGAGGACTGTTTGAACAGATTTGCATTGTAAAAATACGACCCTGGCAGCATGGTGGCAGTTACTTCACCCTTGGTCAGGATTCATGCATTTTCCATAATTGTTTTGCCTTTGTGAGTTCTAAAAGGCCCTCCTCGTATGAACAGGAAATGCTTTTTGTATTACCTATTTATTCGGTCAGCAGACATTTCTTGAGGAATTGCTATGTTATATTTTTGGCACTGGGCTAGATTCTGAAGATGAAAATCTTGTTTTAAAGACTTCACAGTCTAGTGGGAGAGATAGTAACAAAACAAACAAAACAGCAGTTCAGGGGACCCTTAGCCAGAGAGCCTGGAATAATGGGGACAAGGGAGGGGAAATGGAGGGGGAGGTTCAGAAAAGTGCTAGTATTGGGTCCTCTGAGGTTCACTAATTGGAGATCCAAAGTGGGATCTTATGAAAAGGAAAGAAAGTTCTACCCATGCTCCAGTCACACTCTTTCACGACCCCGTGGACCGTAGCCTGCCAGGTTCTTCTGTCCATGGGATTTCCCAGGTGAGAATACTGGAGTGGATTGTCATTTCCTTCTCCAGGGGATCTTCCCAATCCAGAGATCCAACCCATGTCTCCTGCATTGGAGGCAGACTCTACCACTGAACCACCTGCGAAGACCTTCAGCCAGAATGGGGCTCGTTAATTTCATAAAAACTTCAGTAAGATTTGCATGTGTGCTAGAAATGGAAAATTGAGTCAACTGAGCTTACTTGAATGTCTGAATCATTGGTTTGTACCTTCTTTGACTGATTCAACAAGCATTCATGGAGTAATGTGTGCCAGGGGCTACTGGACTTAGAGTTACAAAGACACATGAACCCGGCCGTGTACTTTGTATACACAGACATAGTGTGAAGTTGTTTAAAAGGTATTCCTTTGATTGATAAAGCTGTACTCCTTAAAATCCAATCTCTTCAAGACATTAGAACAGAATGACAAAGTCTACAAAAGTAAAGAAAGGAACGTCATTTCATAAGGCATTTCTACGCCGTCTTTCAAGTCTGTGTGATCAGGCTTTGCTGTCAAAGACTTAAAGAGAGTGCAGAACCCAAAACTCTCTTTTTTTGTTTTTTTTTTTTTGGTTCTGAAATTATTTTTAAAATATCAGTAATATATATACAACATACAGTTTATCATTTAAACCACTTTAAGTGTACAGTTCAGTGGCTTTCAGTATGTCATGTAAACATTACCACAGTCCATCTCCAGAACTTTTTCATTTTCTCAGATTGAAACTCTATAATCACTAAACAGTAACTCCCCTTGTGCCTCTCTTCCCAGGCCCTGGTGACCACCACTGACTTTCTGTCTCTGTGAATCCGTATATTCTAGCTACCTCATAGAAGTGGAATTAAGTAATTTTTGTTTTTTTGTGTGTGTGCCTGGCTTATCTTATTTAGCATAATATTTTCAAGGTTTATTATCCATGTTGTCATAATTCAAATATATTTGAGTCAGGAATTCCAGAACCATGGAAAAAAAGTATGGCAGATGCTCAAAAAATTAAACATAGAATTACCATATGATCTAGCAATTCCACTTTTGGGTGTATACCCAAAAGAATTGAAAGCAGGGACTTGAATAGATGTCTGTACACTCATCTTCATAGCAGCATTAATCACAATAGCCAAAAAGTGAAACAACCCAAATGTCCATCAACAGATGAATAAACTAAATACAGCATATACATACAATGGAATATTATTCAGTCAAAGCTTTCCTTAAACATTTCTTTTTAGTGAAATCTAAAAAATATTGGGTTGGCCAAAACATTAGTTCAGGTTTTTCCTCAAGATGTTCTGGAAAAGCCTGAACAAATGTTTTGGACAACCCAATACAACAAACTCATGAATATAAAAAAAAAAAAGAGGTTCACAGATATATAGAGAACTAGTGGCTCTCTATAGTATTGTAATTACCATTGGGGAAAGGGAAGGAGGGAGGGACTACAAAGGCATAGGGCATTAAGAGGTCCAAACTCTTATGCCTAAAATAAGCTACAAAAGATATATTGTATAACACAGGTAGTATAGCCAGTGTTTTGTAACTATAAATGGAGTATAACCTTTAAAAACTGTGAGCCGCTTTACTGTACACCTATAACTTATATAATATTGTATCAATTAAACTTCAATTAAAAATTATTTCTCATATGAAATTATCATATACATACTACTACTGATATATATAAAATAGATAACTAATAAGGACCTACTGTATAGCACAGGGAACTATACATAATATTTTGTAATAAACTACAAGGGAAAAGAATCTAAAAAGAAGTATACGTGTATATATATATATATTCAGATATATATATCTCGATTCCTGTGCTGTACACCTGACACTGACACAATATTGTAAATCAACTATTGTTCTTGCTGTTGTTTAGTTGCTAAGTTGTGTCCAACTCTTTGCAATCCCATGGACTGTAGCCTGCCAGGCTCCTCTGTCCTGGGATTTCCCAGGCAAGAATACGGGAGTGGGTTGCCGTTTCCTTCTTCAGGGGATCTTCCTGACCCAGGGATCAAATCCAGGTCTCCCACATTGCAGACGGATTCTTTACTGTCTGAGCCACCAGGGAAGCCCAAGAATACTGGAGTGGGTAGCCTATCCCTTCTCCAGGGGATCTTCCCAAACCAGGAATTGAACTAAGGTCTCCTGCATTGCAAGCAGATTCTTTACCAGCTGAGTTACCAGGGAAGCCCCTACTTCAGTTAAAAAAAAAAAAATTTTTTTAATGATTTGTTTTATGTAAATGAAATTTAGAAGTTAATAGATAGACTGCCCCAGTGGGTTTTATTTACCTTCATGTTTCAGAAGAAAGTAAGCAGTTTCTGTGGAATACAAGGCTATAGGGCTTAAAGTTCATGGGCAACAAACTGAATCAAATTTACTTTTCTTCTCTTTTTTATTATCTGTCTTTTTAAATTTTGTATTGTCTCTTGTGTCTCCTGCATTGCAGGCAGATTCTTTATCATCTGAGCCACCAGGGCATCTCCCTTTGTTAATAACTGCTGTACAGCAAAATAATTCAGTTATACATACAGATACTTTTCTTCATTTTATTAGTCTGTCACAAAAACAAACTACTGAGACCTACCTGGGGGCACTTGACTACCAGCTCAATAAAAAATAAAAAAGAAATCTTTTGTTTCAAGTATATATTTTCTAGTTTCCTACCAATGGCAGTTTTTCCTCTATAGGTGATGCTGCCTGTACCAAGCCAGTTTGTCTACTATTAGCATCCTAGTGTGTTAAAAGGAGCATTTCTCGTCTTTCAAGTTCACCGACTTTTCTTTAGTATATCATGTTATTGATGGAGGGGTGTTTTCAAGTTATGTTATTGTTTTCTTTGATTCTTTCTTTTTACTCTGATGCTGTGTTGCAGGTTTTAGAGTGGGTGGGGTCAGTGGGGCAAGGGGTCTTGTGTCCAGGCTTTGGAGAACACAGGAAAGGATGTTTGTGAACTCCTCTTCTAGAGCAGGGCTTCTTAAACTGTATCATGCTTATGAAGCATCTCTGGATCCAATTAAAATACAAATTTTGCTTCAGGAGGTCTTGAGGGGTGGGGGCCTGAGATTCTCTGTTTTGAGGAAGCTCCCAGATGATGTTGATACCACTGATCTTGGCCGACATTTTGAGGAGAGGGCCCTCTCTATGCAGATTGTTGGAATATGGGCAACATATAAATAATGCTTATGCAAGGTTGTATAGTGGGTGAGGACCCTTGATCTCTGTGTTATATGCTACATGCTTTTACTTACTTCTCTGTACCTTTTTTCCTCCTCACTTTTAAAATTAGAAAAATGATACTTCCTTAGTTAGTAGTAGTATTAGTTTTAACCACCTTGTTTCAAGTTCCTCTGCAATTCTGTTGTCTTTAACAAGAAATACAGTTGCAAAAAAAAAAAAAACCAAAAAACAGTGCAAGAGTGATTTGGTTGAATTTAGTTTCTCATTTTTCTAAGATTCTTCCATTTTAAGCACTGAAAGGCTCAAGTCCCACGAGGCCATCAGTCCCTGGCATTCCCTTGCTGAATTCCCAGTTGGTCTTGAGAAATGATTCTTAGAGCTGACTTGCTTACCATGGAAATGGTTGGGGAAAAGTTTGTTTACTTAGGTAGAACTTCTTGGGTGGTGGTTTTATTTTTAACCCTTATCCTGTGCTTGTTTGCCTTTTGCAGTGTTCAGAAGCTGAATGAATTTCTCCTGAGTGATGAGATTGGTGAGGACAGCTGGCGAACTGGTGAAGGGTCTCTTCCATTTGAATCCTGTAAGAAGCACACTGGAGTCGTAAGTGTTTTGCTTGTTACGGGAGCTGTGAATAAGGGACCGTCCTGAGGATGGATAATTTAAAATGTGTGCAATTAGAAGAAATTGTCAGCTTTACTTGTAACCTATTTGAAGAAAAGGGGCTTCCCAGGTGGCACTGTGGTAAAGAACCCACCTGCCAATGCAGGAGACTTGAGACGTGGGTGCAATCCCAGAATTGGGAAGATTCCCTGGAGGAGGGCATGGCAACCCACTCCGGTATTCTTGCCTGGGTAATCCCATGGACAGAAGAGCCTGGTGGGCTACAGTCCGGGGGGTGGCAAAGAGTCAGACATGACTGAGTGAGCACACACGTGAAGAAAAATTACTACCTGCTTCTGCAACAAACTTATAGGTTTAGAATCAATAAAGAAACATATAAGGCTTATCTTTATAAATTATCAAAAGGTTATCCCAAGAAGGACAGCTCATGTTTAATTCAAAAGGAAACAGAGAGGTTGTCTACCCCAAGCTTTATATAAAAATAATACAAAATAAAACTCATGTATCATATTCTTATAATACCTTTAACTGTATTATACTTTTTAGTTTAAAACTTGCTTTTTGATGCCTTATGTCTTTTGATTCATTTAATATATTACATTACATTACCTGTATTATTTTCTAGATGAATAGTTTTATTTGCATGTTGTTTTAGAGTCATAAGATTGGTGAGTGACAGAGCCAGAATTGGGTCTTCCCTGGTGGCTCAGTGGTAAAGAATCCACCTGCAATGCAGGAGATGTGGGTTCGATCCCTAGGTCAGGCTGATCCCCCGGAGAAGGAAATGGCAACCCACTCTGATATTCTTGCCTAGAAAATTCCATGCGCAGAGGAGCCTGATGTGCTGCAGTCCATGGAGTTGCAAAAGAGTTGGACATGACTTAGTGACTCAACAACAATAGTCAGAATTAAAACCCAAGTCTTGTGACTCCTGAACCAATTAGTTCATCCATTTCAGAAATATTTACTCATATCTCTGTAAAGCCTGGAAACAGTTGATATTATTTTTCATATTTTACATGAAATGTTATAAGTATTATATATTAGCTTGTGTTTCCAGACTTAGAAACTGCCCTGTGCATTGTGTCAAGACCTGTCGATGTAGCTCTGAGCAAGGCAGGCAGGATCTTTCTTGTCACAGAGTTTGCTTTCTTGAGGCAGGAGTCAGATGATAAAAAGTAAAAAGATGAGATCATTTCCCTGTCGGAAGAAAATTAAAGAAGGTGTTAGAGAGCGACTGGTGTCCTCAGAGCAGGGTAGTCATTCTCCAGAAGGTCCCTCTGAAGAGCTGTCATTGGAGCTGAAACCTGTCGGTACCTCTTCTGCAGAGGCCTAGAAAGGGGCCAGATGATTTCTCAGGGAGAACTAGCAGCTGCTGTGACACTGAAGTGGGAATTAATTTGGTGTGTTCAAAGAACAGAGGGGCACTATGGCTGATGCCCGGTAAGGAAGAGAGAGATAAAATGAACTAGAAGCAAGGATTAAGTGCTAAAAGTTGCTTTGGTTGTGTCCAACTCCCTGCAACCCTATGGATTGTAACCTGCCAGGCTCCTCTGTCCATGGGATTCTCCAGGCGAGAATACCGGAGGGGGTTGCCATTTCCTCCTCCAGATAATCTTCCCAATCCAAGGACCGAGCCTGCATCTCTTACATCTCCTGCATTGGCAGGTGGGTAAAGAACAAGGATTGCAGGTCCTTTAAACCAGAGAGAGAGTTTGGATTCTATTGACAAGCAATAGGAAACCACTGGAGGGTTTAAAGTAGGGACGCATATAATTTTGTGTATATGTTTAAAGGATTACTATGACTACTGAGGGGAGAGTTGTCACTGGGGACAAGAGTAGAACAGATGGGCCAGTAAAGAGGTCATTATAATGGCATAGCAAGAAATGGGGATGGTTAGAATTTGTTTTGGTTGCAGTGGACCTTGTGAGAAGTTATCAAATTCAGCATACATTTTTTTGGGTGGAGCTGATGGAGGCTTGCTGATGGATTGAATGGAGATGAGGAAGGAGAAAGAAGACTCAAGGATGAATCCTAGGTTATTGGCTTGACTACTGAGTAGATGGCAGAGTCAATAACTGAAATAGGGAAGCTGAGAAATGAGTAGGTTGCTGTTGAGATGGAATCAAGAGGTATATTTTGCACATGATAATTTTGAGATATTTATTGGCATCCAAGAAGAGAAGTCACCCTTGGAGATGTAAATTTAAGAGCCATTGATCATCAGATAATACTTAAAATAATGGGACTAGATTATACCACTTTCTTGAAAGCTATGTCTGAACAATTCATTTGAATCAGTTCTAACGAAATGGATGAAACTGGAACCTATTATACAGAGTGAAGTAAGCCAGAAAGAAAAACACCAATACAGTATACTAACGCATATATATGGAATTTAGAAAGATGGTAACAATAACCCTGTGTACGAGACAGCAAAAGAGACACTGATGTATAGATCAGTCTTATGGACTCTGTGGGAGAGGGAGAGGGTGGGGAGATTTGGGAGAATGGCATTGAAACATGTATAATATCATGTATGAAATGAGTCTCCAGTCCAGGTTCGAAGCACGATACTGGATGCTTGGGGCTGGTGCACTGGGACAACCCAGAGGGAGGGTATGGGGAGGGAGGAGGGAGGAGGGTTCAGGATGGGGAACACAGGCATACCTGTGGCAGATTCATTTCGATATTTGGCAAAACTAATACAATATCGTAAAGTTCAAAAATAAAAATAAAATTTTAAAAATAAATAAAATAAAATAAAATTTTTTAAAAAATAAAAAAATAAAATTAATATGTCTATTTTATTTCATAAGAATAATGTAGAAAGGAGTTTGTCTAAAATTAGTTGCAAGTTAATAATTATTTATTTACTATTAGAGAATATGTGAATATATCTACCATTTGGGTAACGAAACAAAAATGGACATGCAGTCTCCTGACAGGAAGGAGTTGAGGCTTGGAGAGCCTTCATAGGAAGTTATTCTGCATTAAATTTTCTTCACAGTGTGTTTAAAACTGCTAAAAATACTTAAGACAAGCACCGGGCTGTCTTGGACTTGTTGATTTCTTCTGCTTTCCTGAAGTTATTTTTTTACTCTCTGTTATTTTGTTAAGCAGGTGTGATTTTTTTTTTTTTTTTTTGTCTGAGAAGGAACTACCACTCATGCTTGTAGATACTGGAATGACAAAGTCTGACATGCTCGTGTGCTCTTGTGTGGACATGGATACCAAGATGGGAACACGTCATAGAGCATCTACACTTTGAGGCAAGAGGAAACTCAGGCAGTTGATGAGAACCAACCTTGTCACCTTTTGGGTGATAGGTTCCCAAAGAAATTATTAGATCATCTTTCAGAGACATGGGGATGAGTGGAGGGAGATGACCTCAGGAGAAGGGACAGAGGAGGTCACGTGTGCAGAGTGAGGGGATTCTGAAGAGTCTTTTGCATGAGAGGAGGGATGCATGAAAAGTTGAACTGAGTGAAGGTTGAATGGAAAAAAGAATCCCCTTTAGATGCCTCCAATATCTTTGGGGTTATTGAAACCAGACTGGACTTCTGATGTCTTTTGGGGCCATTCATCAACTGCCGATGCGCCAAACCGCAAATGACAAACTTTTAGAAATGGAGAGGAAAAAAAGCTATGTGTTTGAAAAGAACACGAATGGAAACTCCTTCTTGAGAGTGCTTAAGAAGCTATGTATTCTGTAAAAGCTTAGAGCTAAGTGGTTTTGGCTGCCGAAGCTCCTTGGAGAATTAGTGACTTTCTAGTGCCAGAGCCTCTTCAAATTACATCTGTGAGATTCGGACTCAAATCTCTGTCAACACGTCTCCTCCTCCCACCCCTCTCCTTAGGTTTGTGAAGAACATGAAGTCATCCCTTTGGGCCTCTGGGGGCGATACTACTATAGAAGTTAAGACTCTAGAAGACAGCAAATACATGTACAGATGTAGACAGGTCTTGTGTGGGGAAAATACTCAGCTGAAAGGATAGTTAGTGACTCTCTGCCCCATCCCCTGTGAGGTTATCTACGAGGACTCTGAGAAGAAAAACAAAACTAAAAATGTCGTGAACATTCTCTTTTTTTCTTTCTTTTTCAAGTTTAAAATGCATTCAGCAGTTTCTGTGTGACAGAACCGTTGCTAGTTCTTCTCCGTGGCTTTTTAATCTGCGTATTGATTGGCATGTAGCCTAGTATTTGTTACTTAATTAGTTTGATTACGGTCTGAGCCACCAGCAAAGCCCTAAAGTGAAAGTGTTAATCACACAGTCATGTCCAACTCTTTGCAACCCTGTGGACTGTAGCCCTCCAGGCTCCTCTGTCCACAGTATTCTCCAGGCAAGAATACTGGAGTGAGTAGCCATCCGCTTTTCCAGGGGATCTTCTCAACCCAGAGATTGAACCCAGGTCTCCTGCATTGCAGTCAGATTCTTTACCATCTGAGCTACCAGGGTAATGCGGTTGATACACTAATGGGTGTAAACTGGACAGCATTATCTTGTTGGGATTAAATTGCTGATTATTTGAGGTCATGCATGATTCTCATAATAGAACTCGACAGATTTATCAAAAAAGCTAAACCTAATGTTCCAAAGCCAAAAAATTAGTTTTTCAATTAGAATCTTTTGTTTTTGTTTTCTCTTAGGTTGTTTGATAGTTTTGAAGTGTATTTATCTTTGGTAGTCTCCGTAAGTACTACAGATAGTTATTTATGTTAAAATAGTTGCTTACAAGATTTCTGGGACAAATTTTGAGCTTATATAATTTATGACTTAGAGGTTAACAGAGCTGAATTTCCTACCTTTCTTCAACCATTTGTCTCTATCTGTGTGAAATTAAATTCAAAATGAGAGAATAACAGAAGCTTCTAGTCATGACCTAATTCAAGTTTAAGTATAGGAAGATTGTCTAGCCTTAGCTGACATCCTCTGTATTATGGATGCTTTAGTACTTTGGCTCAGAACAATAATGCTATAATACTTGAGAAAGACTAGATCATGCTGTAGTGCTTACAGATCTCCTTATGAAATAATACGGGCTTCCCAGGTGGCGCAGTGGTAAAGAATCTGCCTGCCAGAGCAAGGGGGTGTAGCTCAGAGGTAGAGTGCATACTTCACATGTACAAGGCCCTGGGTTCATCCCCCAGCTCCTCCATCTGTGTCTTTCGGGCTTCCCTGGTGGCTCATACGGTAAAGAATCAGCAATGCAGGAGACCTGGTTTCAGTCCCTGGGTTGGAAAGATACCCTGGAGGAGGGCATGGCAACCCACTCCAGTATTCTTGCCTGGAGAATCCCCATGGACAGAGGAGCCTGATGGGCTACAGTCCATGAGGTCCCAAAGAGTCGGTCATGACTGAGCAACTAAGCATAGCACAACCAGTGCAAGAGATGCAAGTGACGTGGGTGCAATCCCTGGATCAGGAAGGTCCCCTGGGGGAGGAAATGGCAACCCACTCCAGTATTCTTGCCTGGAAAATCTCATGGACAGAGAAGCCTGGTGGGTAACAGTCCATGGTGTCACAAAGAGTCGAACATGACTGAGTGACTGAGCACACATGAAATAATATACATGTTTGAGCAAAGAAATCCTAGATCGTTATGCTTTTTCTCATCCCACCATGGATCTTCGGGTGACATGTAGACTCATCTGATTTATGTGAGTGTATCAGACTCAAAATCCTCATAATTCAGAGGGTGACCAAAAATGTACTGTTGGAACGTTTATAAGCCTGATGGCCTAACAAGTAGACTCTAGTTTAACCTAAGTTAGCCTGGTTGTCTTTTGCCATGGCACACACTTTTTTTAATCGCCTGGGTCTATTCATCCAGAAAAGTAGAGAAAGACTAGCCAGAGCCTAGTTTGGTGCTCAGCATTTTAACTTCCATCATTTACGAGTATCACATCTTCATATTTTCATTTTTCTTAAAAAGTTTGTGAATTAGGTTTAAAATGAGTGCATAACACTTTTTGATTATTGTTTGCTTTGGGGGGGAGTGGAGGGATGCCATAGAAATAATTAAAATATGACATTCACTTTACTTCTTTTTCTTAGACTCTAAATGCAGCGGCAACCTTGTGAGTTAATGTTCAGTAAAACCTCAGTTTTTTTCATAGCACTTCAACTTGTGTTCTTTTCCGTTTGGAATGCAGCAGCCAAAAACTATAAACAGGAAGCAGCCTGGAAGATATCACCTGGACAACTATGAGCAATCAACACGACGTCTGCGTCCCATGGAGACGGAGGATATTGCAATAAAGGTTATTTTATTTCCTGGATTTTTATATGAATAGAAACATTGGTGTTACCATTTTATGGTGAAGTTCTGCCAAGTGTCCCATGTCGTGTCTTTAAAGTCTCTCTAGAGTGGTCACTCATCCTCATAACATTTTCAGAAAATATTCTGCTGAGTTTATGATTCTCAATGCTGCCTAACCTCCCAACCACAGCTTTGCTCCAGGAGTATGTTTAAATACGGAGAAGGCGATGGCACCCCACTCCAGTACTCTTGCCTGGAAAATGCCATGGATGGAGGAGCCTGGTAGGCTGCAGTCCATGGGGTCGGGAAGAGTCGGACACGACTGAGCGACTTCACTTTCACTTTTCACTTTCATGCATTGGAGAAGGAAATGGCAACCCACTCCAGTGTTCTTGCCTGGAGAATCCCAGGGACGGCGGAGCCTGGTGGGCTGCCGTCTGTGGGGTCGCACAGAGTTGGACACGACTGAAGCGACTTAGCAGCAGCAGCAGCAGCAGCATGTTTAAATAACTGGAAGATGAATCTTTCTTCTGAATCTGTGGTATACAGGATACACCTAGTGTGCAGTGTATTTCCTCTCATACTCTTACTTCATCTACTCTATGTTAATCTCTATAAATTAATTTATAAAGAATGCTGATACTATAGGTCCAGGTTTAAGGAAGTAGATTACATAGCAATTATCTTCAACCAGGCTTAGACCAGGGCTGTGTCTGTCCACCCAGCTTCCCAATATGGCCTTTGACTCATTTCAAACTCAGACTTTTAAAAAAATTTTATCGAGATATAGTTAATTTAGGCTTCCCAGGTGGATCTAGTGGTAAAGAATTCGCCTGCCAATTCAGGAGACTTAAAGAGATGTGGGTTCAATCCCTGGGTTGGGAAGATCCCCTAGAAGAGGGCATGGCAACCGACTACAGTATTCTTGCCTGGAGAATCCCATGGACAGAGAAACCTAGTAGGCTACAGTCCACAGGGTCACACAGAGCGGGACACGACTGAAGCAATTTAGCATGCACGCACAGCCATGGTAGATTTATAAAGTTGTATTGATTTTTGCTGTACAGCAAAATGATTCAGTTTTACACAAACACACACATATATACACACTCTTTTTCACATTCTTTTCCATTATAGTTTGTTACAGAATATTGAATACAGTTCCCTGTGCTATATAGCTCTATATTGCCCAGCTCAGGTAGAGCGAGAGATGCTCAGGGAGGTGTACAGTTAAGCCAAGTACAGTTAAGCTTCTCTCTCTCCTCATTGCCTGATGCCGTACCTGTCCCACAATAGGCACTTAACAATTGGAGTAAATGTGTTATTTGATGGAATAAGCTAATGCTGGCTTTCACTTTGTCATTAATTTGATGTGACTTTTGGGCAAAATGTTTGTCTAAGCCATGGTTTGCCCTGTTGAGGTGAGGATGCCATACCTACCTCAAGTATGATTACTTTGAGGATAAAATATATCACCTGTGAATTTCAAAGAGCTGTAGTGATTCCTAACCTTGGCTGTATGTTAGAATCACCTAGAAGTCTTTATATATGTAAAACCTGGGCATCATTTTTGAAAACAGCTCTAGTAGTTCCCTAGACAATTATAATTTACCAATAGGATTTGAAATAAACTATGAAAAAGTAAGTAATGAGAGACTAGAAAGGATCCTCTATGCTGCCAATTCACAAATATGCCCAGAAAACAACTTATATTAGTAACTAAAAAATCAGTTTTTTAATTGGTGTTTTCTATGCAATATTGTGGGAACCTAAAATATACATATTTTTCCATGTGCCTTATTCAATTTATTTTTGTTTTGAATGGGAAAAAAGGAGGCTATCATGATTTTTTTCCTGCAGAATTGACCCTCCATGCACCAACTCCCCACCTCCAAGAAACAAAAAACAAACAAACAAACAAAAAAAACCCTGCATATCAATGGCCTAGAGTCCCGTGAATGGGCACCATAATTTCAGCCTTGAATTCATTGTTTATTCATGGTGGAAATAGCAAATTGGTAATTAACTCATTTGTCTTTTTGAATCTTTTTTGTTGCAAAATATAGAAGTAAATATAACATATATGTACTGTTAAATGAAAAAGTAAACATTTGTGCAAATATCACCAACTTCCTCCAAAGACCCTCCAACACGCCTTTAACTTCACTGTCTTTATTCCTCAAAATATAATTACCACTTTGACTTTTATGGTCATCATTTCCTTGAACATTTTTGCTATGTATGCCTCCAGTATTCTTGGGCTTCCCTGGTGGCTCGGACAGTAAAGAATCCGCCTGCAATGCTGGAGACCTGGGTTCTGTCCCTGAATTGGGAAGATCCCCTGGAGGAAGGCATGGCAACCCACTCAAGTATTCGTGCCTGGAGAATCCCCATGGACAGAGAAGCCTGGCGGGCTACAGTCCAGGTGGTCAAAAAGAGCCAGACAAGACTGAGCGACTAATCACAGCACAAGCATAGTGCATGGCTCCCTAAAGACGTACTTCAGCTTTCTTTCAAGTGTGAATACATGCATGTGTATGTGTGTTTTTTCTTCTGCTGCTCAGCATGATGTAGATATAATTCATCCTTTTTACTGTATGAAGCTGTAGTTCATTTATTCTCATCATTGTGTAGTGTTTCATTGTATGAATATCCCAGAATTTACTGATCCATTCTACTTTTGATGGGCTTTTGGTTAATTTTTATTTTGAAGCCATTGTGAAGAATTGCTGAGTCATGGGATCTGTACATCCTCAACTTTCCTTCATAATAGCCAACTTTTCTCCAAAGTGATTGTGCCAGTTTACGCTTCCATTAACAGTGACTGAGAATTCCTGCTGGTCTCCATCTTCCCCAGTGCTTCCAATATTTTGCAAAAACACATGTTTTGTATTGGGAGGTAGTGCTAATGTATCTTGCTGTGGTTTTTATATGCATTTTTCTGATTTCTAATGAGGTTGAGCATCTTTGCCAATGTATATATTGGCCATTTGTGTTTGGAGCTCCTTTTGTGAATTGCCAGGTTATTTGTTCCTCTTTTTTAAAAAAATTCTGAGTACTATTAATACTTCTTTGGCAGTTGTATATGTTGCAAAATTCTTTTCCCACTTTGCAGCTTGGCTTTCCATGCTATGGTATTAGGAATTCTTAATTTTAATGTAGTCTAGTTTATAGAGCTTTTCCTTTATGACTAATGCTTTGCTTTTTGCCTCTTTTAAGAAAACTTTCTCTACCAAAAGTTATAAAGATGTTCTATATTGGTTCTTAAAAATCTTTGATGCTCTGCCTTTTCCTTGTATTACTTTAATTGATTTAGAATTGAGTTTTGTGTTGGTAAGAAGTCAGGTTGAGATTTAGCAGGGAAATCAGTAATAAATAATTTTAGCCATAAGTTTAGCAGTAGTAAACTTCCTGGTAGTAATTTTACTGTACTCAGTAGTAAGTCAGTAAGGTCAGACTTCTTTTTTATGTGATGTTGGGTTGTCCTGTATCAATGTATCATATATCAATGATACCATGTATCAATCTCTGTCCCCACTGACTTTTAGTACCTTTTTGTGAGTCTGGGTGAACTCCAGGAGTTGGTGATGGACAGGGAGGCCTGGCGTGCTGCGATTCATGGGGTCGCAAAGAGTCAGACATGACTGAGCGACTGAACTGATCTGAACTGTCACATACATTTCCTTGTTTATTTTTCTTTGATTTATTTGTCTGTTCAATATTCCACTGCTGTGATTATTACAGGTTTCTAATAAATATTGACATTTTTTAGGACAAGTTCTTACACCTTATCTTTTTTCTTCTAAAATGTCTTAGCTATTCTTGGCCCTTTTGAGGAGAAAGAAACTTAGATCCTCCAGAGCTTACATTTCTTTTTGTACTTCTCTCAACACTTTAACTAGACATTGCCTCACTCCTTGATTTAATGAGATTTTCTTACAAACTATTTTATTCAGCATTTTTGCTTCTTTTCAGTAGGAGGAAATGGAAATGGTGTATGTAAGGTCCCACCTTTAAATTTTTAAACAATTATTTCATATTCAATATCCTGTAAATAAAACCATAAGAATGTTGAAAGGAATATCAGAAAGAATATGCATATGAATATATATAACTGAATGATTTTGCTGCTGCTGCTGCTAAGTCACTTCAGTCGTGTCCGACTCTATGCGACCCCATAGACGGCAGCCCACTAGGCACCTCTGTCCCTGGGATTCTCCAGGCAAGAACACTGGAGTGGGCTGCCATTTCCTTCTCCAATGCATGAAAGTGAAAAGTGAAAGTGAAGTTGCTCAGTTGTGCCCGACTCTTAGCGACCCCATGGACTGCAGCCCACCAGGCTCCTCCGTCCATGGGATTCTCCAGGCAAGAGTACTGGAGTGGGGTGCCATTGAAACTAGCACAACATTGTAAATCAATTATACTTCAAAAAGAAAACAATTATTTCAACTGAGGTGAAATTCACATAGCATTAAATTAACCATTTTCAAGTTAACAATTCAGTTGCATTTAGATTTACAGTGTTCTGCAACCATCCCCTCTATCTGGTTATAAAATATTTTATCACCTCAAGAGGAAACCCCATACCTATCAATCAGTCATTCCCTACATCCCCCTCTCTTGTGTCCCCACCAACCTCCAATCTGCTTTCTGTCTCTGCAGATTTACCTATTCTCAATATTTCATATAAATGGAATCATAGAGTAGGTGACTTGGTGACTTTTGTGTCGTGTTTGTTTCTGTCTTTACATTTTTTTTCTTTTTTTAAAATTTTGGCTGTATGCGAGCTCTTTGTTGTGGTGCCTGGACTTTCTCTAGTTACGAAGAGCGGGCTTCTCTTGCAGCACACAGGCTTAGTTGCCCTGGGGCATGTGGGATCTTACTTCCCCTACTTGGGATCAAATCCATGTCCCCTGCCTTGGAAGGTGGATTCTTAACCACTGGACCACCAGGGGAGTTCCTGCCTTTACATTTTAATTCATTCTTTCCCTTTATCCTGCTCCTCATGCCTGTATCCCTTCATCCCTCCTAACACTATGGTGCCAGCATAATGTGCTCCATATATGCACTTAAATATACTTACATCTTTGTAAAATATGTAGTATTGTCAAGAGCATTTATCCTTTCAGTTTCCTGAAATTGTTTGCTCCTTCTAGCTCTACCACTGCATTCTGCTGTACACATTCCTGCCATTCATTTGTCTCCTAATGATGGCTGCTGGGTTGGCCTCCATCCCCACTCCATCACAGACCACGCTGTGATGACCATCTTTGTACCTATCCTTTTAGGAAACTTTGCAGTAATTTATATATTAGCTGATTTTCCAAGGTCAAACAGGTAGTTGGGGAAACCAGAATTTTAACTCTGCTGGTAGAGAAGTGAGATGATTTTGTAAAAGGCAAGAGAGGATGGAACAGCCAATCACAGCCAGACAAATTCCCTTTGACCTTCCTCCTTCTCCTCGAGTGGATGCTGTTCTACCTTATACTTCTGCTGGGGACCAAAGCAGGAGATGACACTGTATTCTTCTGATTCTTCCCTGCGGTTTTCCAACCACGTCTTTCCTCTTTCACACTCCTGTGAAGGTATAGTGTGTTCTACCTTTCTCATGTCTGTGAGTAGAGGACTTAATCACTCCCCCACCTTCACTGAAGATTTGGGTGCTTGTTTCCGAGTCCAGCTTTCTGCCTTAATAAGTGCCACACTTGGATGTGATTTAAACTTCCAGATTCACAACCCATCTAGTAATAGATTATGTGTGTGTGCTCAGTCATGTCCAACTCTTTGCCACCCTGTGGGCTGTAGCCTGCCAGGCTTCCCTTTCCCTCACTATCTCCCACAGTTTGCTCAAATTGTTGTTGTAGTTGCTCAGTGGTGTCCGATTCTGCGCTCGCATGGACAGTAGCCCATCAGGCTCCTCTGTCCATGGAATTTTCCAGGCAAGAATACTAGAGCGGGTTGGCGTTTCCTTCTCCAGAAGATCTTCCTGACCCAGGGGTCAAACCTACGTCTCCTGCACTGGCAGGCAGGAGCTTTACCACTGAGCCACCTGGAAAGCTCCCTGCATTTAGTATCCCAGCCCCCAAATGCCTTAATCAACCATCAGTCCTTTTCCACAGCCTCACCTGTGTTCACATTGGCCACCACTTGGACGCGCAGCCCCTGTGGGGTCTTTTAACCTTTGTTATACCAGCAGTCCCCGGCAGCACAACCCTATCCTCCAGCTCTCCCAGACCTCCTTCACTGGCGTTGGCTTTTAAGCTCCTTGAAGCTTACAGTAATCTGAGCCCAGCCTTTTCTCCCAGCACTTTCACATCCTCCTGGAACTATCCAACTTTGTGTCTTCTATGCTCCCATACCCAGGCTGCTGTGCTCTGTGGAGGAAGTGACTCAATGGTACAAGTTGGCACAGCCACAGCCTCATTACCTCCACCCTCGGCTGACCCCTGTGGTCCTTGGCAATCCTTTCCCTGGCCTTCCCTCAGTGATTCTCCATCTCCTACAGTAGATCTTCGTCTGTCACCAGTCTCCTCTCATCTCCTTCTCTCTCCTCCCGCCTCCTCTTTCTGAAGATAACTTCCCTCCCAATCCACTGAAGACATAAAAGCTGTCATGGAGGGCCTCTCAGTTCCATGCTGGCCCTCTCACCAGCTAGTCTGTATCTGCACCGTGTTTAGGCCACTTTCGACTCTCCCCGAGAAAGAGGGATTCTCAGCTTTGGAGACCATAGCTTTTCTTTAAGCATCCTTTGTCACTTAGTCACACCTGGTGAGCCACAGTCCGTAGGTTTGCAAAGAGTCAGACATGACTGAAGCAACCTAGTATATGTGCACACTGTATCTTAAACCTCTGCCCCAGCCAGATCTATTCATTATTTCCCACAACATATTTTATGGTTTTCTGATCATGGGCCTGTTATCATTGAGCTCTTTACCTATGTTGAATTTCAGCATATTTTCTAAAACTAGCTAAGTGACCTTCTTTTCCAAAATGTTTCCTTTTTTTTTCATTTCTAATGTCAGTGATTTTTCCTTATGAACTGCTATTACACTTTTGTCTGTTCATTCATGTTAATTGCTCAGTCATGCAACCCCATGGACTGTAGCCTGCCAGATTCCTTTGTCCATGGAAGTCTTCCAGGCAAGAATACTGGAGTGGGTAACCATTCCTTTCTCCACGAGATCTTAATGACCCAGAGATCAAACCTGTGTTTCCTGCATTGCAGGCAGATTCTTTACTATCTGAGCCATGAGAGAATCCCCAAAGAACCTGTTCTTAGCAAAGGATGATTGTGATCCATCGACCCCTGAGTTATGGCCCCAGCATGCTCCCATAGCATGCCCCTCTATTCGTTACTTAGCCCATATTCTCATGTCTTGGTTTAACTAGACAATTGACTATAAGCTCAAGGAAAGCAGGGAGAATACATTATTCCTTCTTTGTAGCCCCCATCAGTCCTAATACAGAGCTTCACATAGACTCAGCAGATATTTATAAAGTGATCAATAATTCAGTCCTTCCAGGCTATGCTCCTTCCAGGACTAATGTCTTGTGTATTTATGTAGATATTAATTAATTTAATATTACTAACATTATATTAAGATATAGATTGCTCCTACTGCTGCTAAGTCGCTTCAGTCCAACTCTGTGCAACCCCATGGACTGCAGCCTACCAGGCTCCTCCGTCCATGGGATTTTCCAGGCAAGAGTACTGGAGTGGGTTGCCATTGCCTTCTTCTAAGATATAGATTAGATATTATTAAATGCCATACATTTTCCAAGCTAAATAAAACATATATGGAAAAACATGGCCTAACCTTTTCAGGTAAGTTTTGTACTTTTTTTTTTTTTTTATCCATTTTTTTTTTTAACTTTACAATATTGTATTGGTTTTGCCATATATCAACATGAATCCGCCACAGGTATACACGTGTTCCCCATCCTGAACCCTCCTCCCTCCCCGTTGTTCATTTTAAGAGCTTTTAAAGGATTTTTTAGTTATAATTTAGACATTACCAATTTATTCTGCAAAATTCTGAAACAAAAATGTACTTAGAAATTTCATTACTTGGGGCTTGGAGACAAAATATTAATTTATGAGCAAAGTGTAGCCTTACTGTAGTTTCCTCTAATTTTTTAGGAACTAGCTATCCTCTCATCTGTCACTATTAACCTTTCCAGTTCTTGGGTTCTGTTATACTTCTTTTGTTTCCCATTTTTGTAACTAATAAAACTGTCAAGTTTTCGTGATGCTTATTAAAACAATTGACTGCTTAGGATGACTCTAAGATCTTTTTCTTTGCTGTCTTACTGATTGTTGAGGTATACTCCTTACTTCCAAATTCAAACTTAAATTGAAGAAAGTAGGGAAAACCACTAGACCATTCAGGTATGACCTAAATCAAATCCCTTGCAGTTATACAGTGGAAGTGACAAAAAGGTTCAAGGGATTAGATCTGATAGATAAAGTGCCTGAAGAACTATGGATGGAGGTTCGTGACATTGTACAGGAGGCAGTAATCAAGACCGTCTTCAAGAAAAAGAAATGCAAAAGGGTTGTCTGAGGAGGCCTTACAAATAGCTGAGAAAAGAAGAGAAGCTAAAGACAAAGGAGGAAAGGAAAAATACCCCATCTGAATGCAGAGTTCCAAAGAATAGCAAGGAGAGATAAGAATGCCTTCCTCTGTGATCAATGCAAAGAAATAGAGGAAAACAATAGAATGGGAAAGACTAGAGATCTTTTCAAGAAAATGAGAGATACCAAGGGAATACTTCATGTAAAGATGGGCACAATAAAGGACAGAAATTGTATGGCCCTAACTCGGACACGACCGAAGCAACTTAGCAGCAACAGAAGCAGGCAGGAGGCAATAGTTAGATCTGGACTAACTGGAAGAACAAACTGGTTCCAAATAGGGAAAGGAGTACGTCAAGGCTGTATATTGTCATCTTACTTATTTAACTTATATGCAGAGTACATCATGAGAAACACTGGGCTGGATGAAGAATAAGCTGGAATTAAGATTGCTGGGAGAAATATCAATAACCTCAGATACACAGATGGTACCACCTTTATGGCAGAAAGTGAAGAGGAACTAAAAAGCCTCTTCATTGATGAAGGTGAAAAAAGAGAGTGAAAAGGCTGGCTTAAAACTCAACATTCAAAAAACTAAGATCATGGCATCCGATCCCATCACTTCATGGCAAATAGATGGGGAAACAATGGAAATAGTGACAGACTTTATTTTCTTGGGCTCCAAAATCACTGCAGATAGTGACTGCAGCCATGAAATTAAAAGATGCTTGCTCCTTAGGAAAAAAGCTATGACCAACTTAGACAGCAGATTAAAAAGCAGAGACATTACTTTGCCAACAAAGGTCCATTTAGTCAAAGCTATGGTTTTTCTAGTAGTCATGTATGAATGTGAGAGTTGGACTATAAAGAAAGTTGAATGCCAGAAAATTGATGCTTTTGAACTGTGGTGTTGGAGAAGACTCTTGAGAGTCCCTTGGACTGGAAGGAGATCCAACCAGTCAATCCTAAAGGAGATCAGTCCTGAATATTCATTGGAAGGACTGATGCTGAAGCTGAAACTCCAATTTTTTGGCCACCTGATGGGAAGAACTGACTCATTTGAAAAGACCCTGATGCTGGGAAAGGTTGAAGGTGGAAGGAGAAGAGGACAACAGAGGCTGAGATAGTTGGATGGCATCAGTGACTCAATGGACATGAGTTTGAGCTAGTTCCGGGAGTTGTGATGGACAGGGAGGCCTGGTGTGCAGCAGTGCATGGGGTCGTAAAGACTCGGACACGACTGAGGGGCTGAACTGAACTGAACCACCAAGTACTGTTGCTTCATTTCTGTCCTTTTTCCTTCCTCCCCTCTACTCTTTCAAGATCAATGAATAGCAGTAAGTCCACATAGTTCAGGAAATACATTCGTTACAAAGCCTTCATCCTTAGCTAACAAGTCATTTGTTGCAGGAATTTGTAGTTATCTCTCTTCTTGACTTTACCTCACCAGGTTTCTGGCAATTGCAGCAGTGAGAGAATAATCCATGTCAGAGTTACACTGGATAATATTTGAGTGATTGCTTTTCAAAGAATGTTCACATATAAACGATCCAGTTATCACACACTTTCAGGGAAAATTATTGTAATTTTTAGCATTCTTCATAATATCACTGATTTAAAGACCTTCTCCCTTCCATTCTTTTTTGTTTTTCCTCTATGCCTCTAAATAGTCGTGACTCTAAATTAGAATTTTGCCACTGTGTGTTCTACTGTGTTGAAAGTCTTCCAGTGCTTTATAAAGAAAATTTATTGTAATTGGACTTATCCTGTGAAACCACATATTTATGTAGTGTCATAATTAAATTTCTGTACTCTTATTTTCTAGGTCACAAATGGGTACTTTTCATGGGGCAGTGGTTTAGCAACCTTATCCAATATCGATATTCGAATTCCAACAGGTAAGAATCATTTATTACTAGCTTGTAACTGTTTTTTTTAAGGAACAAATTTATTTTTGTGAATTCAGGGGGAAAACATTTGTCACCTCCAAAGCATTAGTGCTTTCATTTAAATAATTCATCATGAAATAATATAAAGCCACATTGTGAACTAACATCAAGTTTGTATCTGTTCATTATCATGACCGTGGTTTTCCAAGATAACTAAGTCTAACAAAAGGAAAGACTTCTTAAAGACAAACATTACTGATAGTTATCTGTTTGCACTGTGGAGCTCATGAATCCCTGTATCTCTGAGAGAATGACTGGGAATTATAAGACCTGCCTATCACTACAGAGTGGGGACCTTGAACAAATTATTTACCATCCAAATGAACTGTTTTTAGTTTATTTGCTGATTTGTGGCATTTAAATAATGGAGTAGTTAATTTCTCATTTTGCTGAAGAAAGATTTTAAAGAAATAGTGTTTGAGAAAATAGTTTTCTATCCCCAAAGAAAACTGATGAAGTTTTCAGATATTTAAGACAAATACTGTATAGCTTTTACTAAAATGTTTGGATAATTGAATATAAATATTTTTTTACTTGGCCTCATGGTCAGTAACTTGGAATTTTTCTATTAAACATGCAAATCAAAATAAGAACTGATTAAAGTGATTAATCACTTTAATCTTAGTTATCTGTTTTAGTCAAAATTGGAGAAGGCAGTGGCACCCCACTCCAGTACTCTTGCCTGGAAAATCCCATGGACGGAGGAGCCTGGTAGGCTGCAGTCCATGGGGTGGCTGGGAGTCGGACACGACTGAGCGACTTCCCTTTCACTTTTCACTTTCATGCATTGGAGAAGGAAATGGCAACCCACTCCAGTGTTCTTGCCTGGAGAATCCCAGGGACGGGGGAGCCTGGTGGGCTGCAGTCTATGGGGTCGCACAGAGTCGGACACGACTGAAGTGACTTAGCAGCAGTCAAAATTACCTTTTCCTCCAGAATGAATTGAATAATAAAGATAATACTAATCTAGGTGACTTAGGCAAGTATTTCACTGCTGCTTTTACTAGAGTCAGTTCTTCTCATAATTTAAAAATAATACATTAAGGGACTTCCCTGGCGGTCCAGTGGCTAAGACCTCAAGGGCTGAGTTTGATCCTTGGTCAGGGAACTAAATCCCCCATACCACAGCTAAGACCCAGAAGAGCCAAATAAGTATTTTTAAAAATAGCATATCAAGACCTATAGGTTTTAATTTTCCTTCCCTTTTCCAGAAACCTTATGTATCAGGAAAAGGAGCTGTTTAGAATACTATTTCTGGGGACCAAAACTGGGCCATAGATTGTGAAACATCAGCCTTTTCTAAATGTGTTTTGATTTTATTTTATAAGTGAATTCCTTCTCATCCTGTTATTATCCTTTATTTCTTTTCTCTAGGTCAGTTAACCATGATTGTGGGCCAAGTGGGATGTGGGAAGTCCTCTCTTCTCCTTGCCATCCTCGGAGAGATGCAGACCTTGGAAGGAAAAGTTCACTGGAGCAAGTATGTGTATTTTTAATCAGTTTCTGTTGGTGTCACACATCCGATGATCTCCCAAGGGAAGGAATGAGAACAGTAGATTCCCATGTTCGAGGTCTGAGAGCCCCTTGGAAATAAGCACAGCTTTAAAAAAACAAATTAGTGGGAACTTTAAATATTATAAATTTAAAAAGATAAAACAATTCACGATAGAGGTTTATATTATGTATAAACTAATATATTGCTTTTAGCAAGATAAGGATTGTAAAGGTAAATTTTGAAAGTTAAATGGACAACACAGATAAATAAAGTTTAAAAATTTATCCTATAATCAAAGAAAATTTGCGTTATTTATAAAGTTTAAATGCACACAGAGCCTTAGTGGTCCAGTGTTCAGAGAAGAAATATCAAATAATCTTTCTGAAACTCTTCCTAAGAGACTGAGAAATCATTCATTTCTCTTCACATCCAACTTAAACTAGAGACTTAAAGTGTCTCATTAGGGATGTGGCTATGTCAGGCTAGTGTGTTGCGTATCCACAAAGACATTGTGCGTCTTCTGAATGTTTGAATGGTTGTTTGGGTTCTTAAAAAAACATTGTAGTAATAAGGTGACTCAGGAACATACTAGTATATAATTGTGTAACAATGAATAAGTCATATTTATTTATTTAGTTTGATCTACCTGGTAGACAGGCTTCCCAGGTGGTGCTAGTGATAAAGGACCCGCCTGCCAGTGCAAGAGACAAAAGAGACGGGTTCGATCCCTGGGTCGAGAAGTTCCCTGGAGGAGGGCATGGCAACCCACTCCAGTATTGTTGCCTAGAGAATCCCATGGACAGAGGAGCATGGTGAGCTACAGTCCATGGGGTCACAAAGGGTAGGACATGACTGAGCGACTTAACATGCACACACACACCTGGTAGACCACCCCAACCTCCACAGTCATTATGGAGAAATTGCTAACAGCTTATCTATGATATTGGACTGTAGACTTTCAGTCTACAGTCTACAGAAAATCACTGCAGTGATTTTCATCCAGATTATCCCCAGGGAACACTGGACAATGTCTAGAAACATTTTTTGGTTGTCATACTAAGGGAATTGGTCTGCTTACTGATCTAGTTGGTGGTGGCCAATTCAGTTCAGTTCAGTCACTCAGTCGTGTCCAACTCTTTGCAACCCCGTGAAACGCAGCACGCCAGGCCTCCCTATCACCAACTCCCGGAGTCCACCCAAACCCATGTCCATTGAGTCGGTGATGTTATCCAACCATCTCATCCTCTGTCGTCCCCTTCTCCTCCTGCCCTCAATCTTTCCCAGCATTACGGTCTTTTCCAATGAGTCAGCTCTTCGCATCAGGTGGCCAAAGTATTGTATTTTCAGCTTCAATATCAGTCCTTCCAATGAACAGCCAGGACTGATCTCCTTTAGGATGGACTGGTTGGATCTCCTTGCAGTCCAAGGGACTCTCAAGAGTCTTCTCCAACACCACAGTTCAAAAACATCAGTTCTTCGGTGCTCAGCTTTCTTTATAGTGGCCAGAAATGCTACTATATATCCTCCAACACAGTTTACTGTGTGGACCACAATAAACTGTGGAAAATTCTGAAAGAGATGGGAATACCAGACCACCTGACCTGCCTCTTGAGAAATCTGTATGCAGGTCAGGAAGCAACAGTTAGAACTGGACATGGAACAACAGACTGGTTCCAAATAGGAAAAGGAGTACGTCAAGGCTGTATATTGTCACCCTGCTTATTTAACTTACATGCAGAGTACATTATGAGAAACACTGGGCTGGAAGAAGCACAAGCTGGAATCAAGATTTCCGGGAGAAATATCAATCACCTCAACCTCAGATATGCAGATGACACCACCTGTACGGCAGAAAGTGAAGAGGAATTAAAAAGCCTCTTGATGAAAGTGAAAGAGGAGAGTGAAAAGTTGGCTTAAAGCTCAACATTCAGAAAACTAAGATCTCGGCATCTGGTCTCATCACTTCATGGCAGATAGATAGGGAAACAGTGGAAACAGTGTCAGACTTTATTTTTCTGGGCTCCAGAATCACTGCAGATGGTGATTGCAGCTATGAAATTAAAAGATGCTTACTCCTTGGAAGGAAAGTTATGACTAACCTAGATAACATATTCAAAAGCAGAGATATTACTTTGCCAACAAAGGTTTGTCTAGTCAAGGCTATGGTTTTTCCAGTGGTCATGTATGGATGTGAGAGTTGGACTGTGAAGAAAGCTGAGCACCGAAGAAGTGATGCTTTTGAACTGTGGTGTTGGAGAAGACTCTTGAGAGTCCCTTGGACTACAAGGAGATCCAACCAGTCAATCCTAAAGGAGATCAGTCCTGGGTGTTCATTGGAAGGACTGATGCTGAAGCTGAAACTCCAATACTTTGGCCACCTCATGCGAAGAGTTGACTTATTGGAAAAGACTCTGATGCTGGGAGGGATTGGGGGCAGGATGAGAAGGGGATGACAGAGGATGAAATGGCTGGATGCCATCACCGACTCGATGGCCATGAGTTTGAGTGAACTCCGGGAGTTGGTGATGGATAGGGAGGCCTGGCGTGCTGCGATTCTTGGGGTCGCAAAGAGCTAGACACGACTGAGTAACTGAACTGAGCTAAACTGATCTTCCAACACAGGACAGCCCTTCACAAGAATCCTCCTGCAATGCCGGAGACCTGGGTCTATCCCTGGTTGGGAAGATTCCCTGGAGAAGGAAATGGCAACCCACTCCAGTATTCTTGTCTGGAGAATTCCATGGACAGAGGAACCTGGCAAGCTACACTCCATGGGGTCGCAAAGAGTTAGGCACAACTGAGCAACTAACACACACATTCTCCAACACATAGGACAGCCCGCCACATCAGGGAATTATCTGGTTCCAAATGTTAGTTGTGCTGGGGAGACTTTGCCCTCGACTTGCACATGTCCATTTAGTTCTTATCATTGTAAGTTCCATGTGGCTTAATCTACTGTTAACATACACAGACATCTCTTCAGAATGAGTCAAAACTATTTACAGGCATTTTGAGAATAGGTTCTATTTTAAACTCCAATTAAGAGGCGGAAATGCTTGGATGTGAAATTTGAGCTGGAAACAGCTGAACTGTAAATCCTATTTTTGGTATCGCTGGTGGAATAAGAAAGCTGAGAAATGTGGAGGGTACAGTTTATTCCTGTTGCAGTTGTAGATGTGAAACTGTTTAGTATGTATCCAGCAGTGAGCTCGGTGAATAACTGCCCCTTGCAGTTTCGTTCACTCGGGGGGCCTGTTGATCACTAAAGCCAGATGCTGTGTGACGTGTGCCCTACCACCGTCACCTTCCATCTTGGACGGATGCAGGTTTTGAGGAGCAAGTTTTACTGAATTAAATTATATCATGTGACATGTATGGCCATAATGAAGTTATTTGGGTTTTGTTTTTACCTGGTTTCATTAGCATTAAAACAGAAAGAATTAGAGACCATGACAGAAAAAGCTTGAGATTTTATTTTCATACCTCTAGAATGTTCTTATGATCTAATCTTCTCTAGAATTACTCTACCTGGGCCAAATTCACTCCCAGTATTATCATTAAGAATTATTATCATTTTGTTAATAGATAAATAAATGATTTGGGAATTAGGAAAGCATTTTATACAGTCTATTTATTGAGTTTTCTAAACAAGATACATATATGTATATATGTATACATATATATTTTTTAGACAAATTTATACGATTTATAGCCTGATTTCTTAAAAGTTGTAAAGTATTTTATTTAATAAAACATATATAATAAAGCTTGGAAAACAAAGATATCAAGAAAGAAAATAAGGTTTAAATAATAATCTGAGTAATTAATAGGTAGAAATGCATGTATTGGAGTCCTGCATATTTATATAACATAGGCCACAAATTCTACTCTGAGTTCCATGGAAGCTAGTCAAAGAGGGAAGTATGAGATAAAAACAGACATATACTTAATAAAGGTTAAGATTTTTTTTTTAAGAAATAGAAAAGAAATATCTCCCATAAATCCTAATTTTTAAAAAGTTAAGAAAAGGTTATATCTTAAAGTCAGAGTCAATAAAATGAAAATATGAGAAAGGATTTAAGAAAATTCTAAGTATTTATAAAATCACTATAATTTAAAAATCATCTTTTTATGAATACTTGCCTTAAGAATATCCCATCTCTCCATAGCAGAAAGGGCTAAACTTTTCTTCAAAAAATATTTGGGTTGGCTCTGACACACACACAATAAAAACTAACCCCTAAAAATTGGATAAGCTAATAAAAAAAATTCTATTTTTCTTTATTTACAAGAACTACTTAATTTTTTCCCATGATATCCATGATTTTCTGATAAAATATATTTTCAAATCAAGAATGCTTAGAGGATGCTGACCTTTTTTTAAAGAGTTATTTAAAATAACTCCTTATTCTGGGAAAAAAACTGTTGCACCTATTCCAATAAGGAAAGTTATATAAATGTTATTAGAATAAAGCTAATTTAGAAATTATTCATATTGATCGGTTGATTTTGTGTAAATGCTGAGAAGTACTTTACCTTGGACTGAATTGTTTGCTGTTTTTTTCAAGACAAAATAAAGTGAAACAGTAAATGGTA
The DNA here is from genome assembly GCF_027580195.1 of Bos mutus. Classification (NCBI taxonomy): domain Eukaryota; kingdom Metazoa; phylum Chordata; class Mammalia; order Artiodactyla; family Bovidae; genus Bos; species Bos mutus. Next base: position 86,498,204 of record NC_091621.1, on the reverse strand, counting down.
TGGTAAAGTACCAAGCCCCTTGCTGTCATTCTTTCATCATTGCCTGTATCTCTGGTTGCATGAATTATATTTTTAAATGTGCCCTCATGGTTGGCAGGAACAAAGTGCCATAAAGTACCCTGTCCTATTGCAGGAAGGAATATTTACTTTGGACGGGAGAGAAGGCACTGGTCCTCATGCAGGACAGACCTACATGGATAGAACTTGGTACACAAAATTCATCTAAATATAGATGCCTCCTCGGCAATTGCTACCTTTAGTGTAGCCTGACATGCAGTAGCCCCAGAAGAGAAAGAAGAGAGAGATGAGGGAGGGACTTAAAAATTCTACACGCTTGTCGGAAAGCCAGGGTTCTTGCTCTTGCATCTGGTGTGCTCTGTATTTGTTGAAAAGCAAATGTTCTGCCTGATTAAAGTTGTCTTTTCCTAGTTGTCATGATAAATAATAATTCCTACTGATATCCCAGGAACTAGAACTCAATAAAACACTTCACCTGTTGGATGGTCCAGGGAGGGAGTCCAGAATATGTAATAATCCCAGTAATTATATAAGACATAACCATCATTTATCTCTGGCTTCCCTTACTTTTTCTTCCACCTTGCCCATGCCATCAGCCATCCTGTCAGACCCCATCTATTGTGGTGGTCTATTTTCTGATGTCTTAGTGTAACTGCCTTTATAGCAGTGGCTCAATTACTCTAAGACTTTGCCGGGCATGAAGGGATAATAACACAATGAGTCAGCTTTCCTGGATCAGACACGACATAGCATCTTTGTGTCCACATCTAGCTTTCCTTCTTCCGAATACTGTTCCTGATTTCAGCTTGCAGAAGTCACTCTTTCCCATTCCATAAGATTCCAACCATGAACTTGGAAGCTGGTAGAATACCAAGTTTTAACTTTTACTGTTGAAGGAAAGTACATGCAAATCCTGCATGCAAAAAATTGGATGCTATTTTCCAGAAGGGGATTTTCTACCTGACATGTTTTGAATTCAGGTATTTCAGAAATGATGGAGTTCACCTAAAATATTAAAATTTAGAATAATAAAATCAATAAGTCCTTAGGTGTATTTTTCCCATTGGTATAGGTATAACTAAATTTAATTAGTCAAATGCCTCATTTTACATTAAGCATATAAATCAGTAATTAATTATACCCAAATGTTACAATGTGACCTATATGCAGGTCTGTCTTTCTTTCCAGTTCCTTAAGGGCCAGGCTGTGTCTCAACCCTTCAAGTTTAGAGTATAAAAAGTATTTCTTCCTCTCTTGCCTTAGGGTAACTAATAAGGAATTTAAATAGATTAAATTTGAATTTTAACAGTAGGGAGTGCCTGGAGATATCAAATTCTAATATAGACTAGGAAAATATTCCATAAAGGTTATCCAAACTTACACAGCTAGTTGGAGCAAAGTTGGGGCTAGAATATGGCTATTGTGTGAACCCAAATTTTGTATGGAGAACAGTGCTATCTTTTGGAAGCTTAATTATTTCCTAGTTGATGAGGATATAAAAGAAGACTGTCATTTATCTGGTTTGTCTTTGGGATTAGTATCAACAACCATTTGAAAGTGTAGCTATTTAATATATACAATATTTATCTCTTACCTGATATGTACACGCATTCATCCTATATTTATATTTCATAATTAATGAACGTTGTTTGCCATACTTGCAGTGTAAATGAAACTGAACCTTCTTTTGAAGCGACCAGAAGGTATTATTTCTACTTTAATCTGCATTTAATAAGAATAACTACCTTCCTCAGACTTTTCCTGATATTCCATTTCTTACTCCTAATCATTTTATTCATTCTGATAATGTACAAAGTTGTTTATTAAAATGGACTAGTAAATTTCTGATCGCAGTAGTTCCCAACACCTGGAAGCTGCTGAAAGAATTAATTTGCTGAACTAAATGGCCCAACATGTCAATTGTTGAGTCACGCAGATCTCAACTTTGACTAAAACTCAACAGTTCTTAGCAAATTGGATTTGGGGTTTTATAAAATAAATATGAAAGAATTATTATGTATATTATTTATGAGTTAAACAGTGATGAAATCTGCCTGTGAGCTAGAACTGGAGAACCAAGTACTTCATCTATTTAAAGAAAAAAAGAAAAGAAAACCTTAAAGAATGAGGGTGGGGGCAGGAGGGAAGCAGATGTGCCAGAGGTTGGGAACCACTGTTTTAATGCACAGATGGTTATCTGAGAGACTACCAGCATACTATATATTATCATGCCCTCTAAACGCCTAAGACATTATGTTTCAGGATGATCACTGGGCATTTCTAACTACCTTTTTTCTACACTTTATTCTCTTTTAACCTTAATTCCTAAATTAGTACTTACAGACCATAACTAACTATGAAAGTGTGAATTTTAAGCTGACCCCTTCCCTACCCCAAGCTCATCATCCTCTTTATCTTCAACTCACATGCATTTTCCTAATTACTGCAAATTAAAATATGATGTATGGACATCTGGTAGAGTTTGCAAGCCAAAAAGTGGGGCACAGGGAGGAGACTATGATTTTTTAAAAATAAACTGCTTCAATATGTATTGAAATACATGGTTTTTAAATGTGTATTTATTACATTGTTGAAATAGACTCCCCAAAATTATTCTTTGCTTTGAAATATTTACATTATCTCTTACCTTAAAATATGTTCATGTGAGTAAACCACAAACACATAATTACAGTATCAGTTCACATCCCTTTTAAAGGTATTCCTGTAAAATTCATAGTTAATGTAAAGTGCTTTTAATATGAAGTAAAATATCTGTGGTTTTTAGAGTTAACTGTTATTTAAATTATTGTAAAAATTTAATTTTTTTAATTTAGTGGAATATTTAACTACTAATATTTAATTTAGTGGAATATTTAACTACTAATATTTAATTTAGTGGAATATTTAACTACTAATTAATAAGGTTGATGGTCATTAAAATATTCTTTTAGAAATTCTTCATTTCTGTCTTTGAGATATTTTATCAACTTTCATTTTCCTTAGTTATACAAAAGTACAGGCACAGCACAGCACTCTTGGGTAATTTTGGTATTTTGTTTTTCTTTTCCATTTTCCAGTAGGAACAGGTATTCTGTGGCTTATGCAGCTCAAAAGCCTTGGCTATTAAATGCTACAGTAGAAGAAAATATTACCTTTGGAAGTCCTTTCAACAAGCAGAGGTAATTTTGAATGTATAAAATTTAGAACTAAAAAGAACAACTATTTCTAATCCCTACGTTTGGTTCACAGTTTCTGGAGTGTTTTCTAAAAAAAATTATTGGAATATAGTTGATTTATGGTGTTATGTTAGTTTCAGGTGTACAGCAGAGTGAACCAGTTTTAGTATACATATATCCACGTTTTTAAAGATTCCTTTCCCGTATAAGCCATTACAGAGTATTGAATAGAATTCACTGTGCTGTACAGCAGATGCTTGATATCTATTTTATGCATAGTAGTACGTGTATATCAATCCCAATATCCCAGTTTATCCTTCCTCCCACCCATCCCCTCGTTCTTAAATCTTTGTATCAGGACTTCCTTTCTTCTCTGTTTGCCCTGCTTCTTTCCTCATCACCAGGTCTATTAAGTCAACTTTTGTAAGAGAAGCCTCACTGGGATTCAGCCCATCGTATGCACTTACTGAGAACAATTTGTACAACAAAAATAAACAGCCGAAACAGAGGTTGTGTGTGTAGAGGGGGGCGGGGGGTGCATGGTGAGGGTGGTGCTGAGGTTGTTGGTAAACAGAAGAAAAATCCCAGTATGTTGCAGAAGGAGGGTTAACCATGGAAAAATAAGAGAAGGAATATGGGATCTGAGAGTTCTGATTACTCAGAGCAGCCAGAGTATGTCTTCTTTCAATCATCTTCTAAACACCCATTGGAGCAGGGAATGACTACCCACTCAAGTATTCTTGCCTGGAGAATTCCATGGACAGAGGAGCTTGGTGGGCTACAGTCCATGGGTCTCAAAGAGTTGGGCACAACTGAGTGACTGACACTTTCACTTTCACTTCCAAACATCCACTGGAGTGTGCAAAGGCAAGACCCTTTCCTGAAGCCACCTTCACGAGGGGTAGGGAGTGTCCTAAGACTCAAAGCAGGGTCCTGAGAGTTAAGGAGAATTAGACCTGGGGAGAGGCATGAGGAAGGGGGAGGGGAGAGGAAAGTGTGGGAGGAAAAATTCAAATTACATGGAATTGCTTGGGGCCTGGGAGTAAACCAGACAGAAAGGGATCTGCGTACATTGACAGTGGCAAACTCCATTGTGAAGGAAGGCTGAGATGGGCAGTAAAGTGCCTTAAAAGCCAACCAATATAAATCTGAATTTTCCAGACGCCCAGCAAAGTGTTAGAAAGAGGACTCACAAAGTAAATGTGATCTGCCCATATCATGACAGATTTATATAAGGTGAATCTGAATTAAGAGCAAAAAGACATTTAGAAGGTTGTTGGGCAAATGATCTGGGCATGCTGTGTTTGTTGTCAATATTTGGCAGTGACTGTAGAAATGGAAGAAAAAGAGATGGCTGACAGCATTCTGGAATAAGAATGGGAGAAGAAAATGGAAGAATCACGTGGAATCTAGAAAAGTGGTACAGATGAACCTATTTGCAGGGCAGGAATAGAGACTCAGATTTAGAGAACAGATGTGTGGACATAGTGGCGGGGAGCTGGGGGATGAATTGAAAGAGTAGCACTGACATGTATACACTGCCACGTCTAAAACAGATAGCTAATGGGAAGCTGCTGTGTAGCTCAGGAAGCTCAGCTTGGTGCTCTGTGATGACCTAGATGGGTGGGATGGAGGTGGGATGGGATGCAGGACCAAGAGGGAGAAGATACATGCGTACACATAGCTGGTTCACTTTGTAGTACAGCAGAAATTAACACAACATTGTACAGCACCTATACCCCAATTTAAAAACAAAATCACTCAAATATTTTAAGACCAGGTGATTGAGAAAATGAAACCATTGATATTTTCCCCAGAATTCCCGGTCTCCATGCTTCCTTGAATTTCCAGTCAACCCCAGTTTCCAGATCCAGCCTTAGGTCAACTTTATGTCAGTCCTTATCGATTTCTGTTTTCTTCTCTCTTCAGCATCATGAGCGTGGACACAGATTCCTCTCCCCTGTCCCCACTTCGCCCCGCCCCATAACCCATGCTCTAGCCCCAGTGAGGCTCCTCTTATCCTTCATGCATACCATGAACTTGTCCACTGTCGTACAGTTCCTTTCTCTCTCCCCTCATTGTCATTCCTGGAAAATTGCAGTTCATCTTTCTGCAGACACCTCACAAATCACCTCCTCTGCAAAGATGTCACTGATTTCTTAGTCATTCCTTCCTGCATATTCTAGGAGCACTTTGTAACTACCCATCTACGGTACCTAATAAGGTACATTTGTATCGTATGTTTCTGTGTCAATTTTCTGCCACATTTAATAGTTGTTTTTTAATTTTTAACCATTTTTCATTGAAGTATAATTAACTAACAATGTCATATTAGTTTCAAGTGTACAGCAAAGTGATTTGGTTGTATGTATATCTATTCTTTTTCAGATTATTTTCCATTATAGGTTATTACAAAAAATTGGATATAGTTCCCTGTGCTATACAATAGTTTCACAAGAGTGGGAACCAGTATCTATTTGTCTTTGTATCTGTAAGCCTAAAGTAGAGGCTAGAATATACTAAATTCTTCAATAAGTGTTTTATTTCAGCTTCCGAGACATTGAACCTGGGACTTGGTTTATGGGCAGTATATTAATCGTGATGTAAAAACTTAAAACCACCTCTTCCACAGGTACAAAGCGGTCACAGACGCCTGTTCTCTTCAACCAGATATCGACTTACTACCATTTGGAGACCAAACTGAAATTGGAGAGAGGGTGAGCTATGTGTAGTGTAATTACACAATGAACACAAATCCAGAAAAGCCTTCCAGTTATCTTTAACCTTTAATGGAAAATTTAAAAAATCTGAGAGCACCGGAATTATGTTTTCCTAGTGACAAGTTCTAGAAACAGAAGCACAGGAATTCCTGATGCCACTCTTTTAAGGATGTATTGAGTAACTAACATGAACTTCACATTTTGCTAGCCACTCAGGAGTTCTCAAGGGAAAAGAACCAGTCCCTGCTTTTGATCAAATGTATTTTTACTTAACTTGGAGTTTACTTTAAATTGGTTTGGAAACCAAGATTGCTTCCGACAACTTTTTCCACTCTTGTCAACATCCATTTATTCTTGTTTAAGTGTTCCTTTTGCTTTGTATAAACAGGTTTTACGTTGGCGTCATACTGTTCCAACTAGCCGAAAAATATTTATACCTGTATATAATCTTTATAACAATGTTGGCTAAAGTGTTTGACTCTTATAGGGTCAAATACTAAGCAAAAGACTTTATATGCATTATTTGCTTTTACAACATATCTGTTACATAGGTGTTTGTTATCTGCGTATTGCAGCTGAGAAAACCAGGGGAGAGAAAGGTTAAAGAACTTGCCTGGTCAGAGTCACTGGGACAGTTGAGATTGGTCTGACTCTGTCATCTGTGTTATTCGTTGCTATTTTTTATTGCAGCATGGTATAGTGTTTAAGAACATGACCTGAACTTCTCTAAGCCTTAGTTTCCATGTGGAGAGCAATACATTGATATTGCTCTGATAAGAGAAATAAGGAATGGAAAGCCATATACAGCAGCCTGACACATTTTACTAAAGTGTTAGTTGCTCAGTCATGTCTGACTCTTTGCAACTCCATGGACTGTAGCTCATTTGTGCAAGAAATTCTCCAGGCAAGAATACTGGAGTGGCTAGCCATTGCCTTCTCCAGGGGATCTTCCAGACCCAGGATTAAACCCGGGTCTACCACATTGCAGGCAGATTCTTTACCATCTGAGCCACCAGGGAAGCTCATCACATACTAGTTCAGTTCAGTCACTCAGTCGTGTTCAACTCTTTGCGACCCCATGAATCGCAGCACGCCAGGCCTCCCTGTCCATCACCAACTCCCGGAGTTCACTCAGACTCACATCCATTGAGTCAGTGATGCCACCCAGCCATCTCATCCTCTGTCGTCCCCTTCTCCTCTGGCCCCCAATCCCTCCCAGCATCAGAGTCTTTTCCAATGAGTCAACTCTACACATGAGGTGGCCAAAGTACTGGAGTTTCATCACATACTAAGTGCTCAGTAAATAGTAGTTTTTCACATTTGTATAATTAACACTTGATTATAAAAGCATACTGCTGTATAGCTCACTTGAAAGAAAGTGAAGTCACTCAGTCACGTCCGACTCTTTGCGACCCTGTGGACTGTAGCCCACTAGGCTCCTCTGTCCAGGGGATTCTCCAGGCAAGAATAGTGGAGTGGGTTGCCAGTTCCTTCTCCAGGGGGATCTTCCCGACCCAGGGATCAAACCCAAGTCTCCTGCATTGCAGGCAGACGCTTTAACCTCTGAGCCACCAGGGAAGCTCACTTGAACACAACTTATAATATTGAATTTAAGAGACATGTATTAAGCATACTACAGACACAATTCATGAAACCAGAAACAATTTGAGATTACTTCCAGTCTTCAGCACTCATTTTGGTTTTTCATTACTAATATTTTTGTACAGCAGAGCCAACTATCAGAGTGAAAAGAAGATTAATGTTATCAGTCAAAGATGATCTTAATATAATTCAAGTGTTGACCACTAGAAAGCTTGCGTTTTTATCTTCCCAATGTTATCACTGTTTAATTAATAAACTACATAAATTTATTAAATTTATATAATAAATAAATTAAAATTAATTTAAGGTTTTTAAAGAGAAGTTTGTATTTTTAGGGAATTTTTTTTTAACCAGCAGATTATTTACTACTGTAAATGGTGGATGTTACTGGGTATTTCTTCTCTAGGGCATCAACCTGAGTGGAGGTCAGAGGCAAAGAATCTGTGTGGCCCGAGCTCTCTATCAAAATACCAACATTGTCTTTTTGGTAAGAATGTATGGTCTTCCCTTTCTTTCTACTTCATCTTTCTCTCTGGACAAATGAGTCTTTAAGGAGATAAGTAACTCAAGGAAAGATTTAACTTGTGAAATCACAGAGAATTAAGGCAAAACAAATCCTCAAAGTACAAATCAAATCAACATGTAAGACGTGAGTGAAGGACCCCGAGGGACTGAGGTTCCCAAATGATTGCTTCTATGAGTTCTTAAACCATGAGGATAATTGATGAAAGGGTGTGGATGGTGCTGAATGAACTGGACAGGATTATAAGTCTTCTCATTTATATTTGCTGGTAGAAAGAAGGGCTGGAAAATATACTTTTGGTGGGCATAAGGGTTAGTAAGTATGCAACTCAGGCTGTGGTTAAGGTTTATCTGTAAAGTTTTCTGAAATTATTCTTAAAAATCTTGATACCAGCCTAGATCTACTAAATCATTATCTATAAAGACAGAGTCTAGAATCTGTATCTTAAAAAAGCTCTGTAGATGATTCTGTAGTATATCCTGGGTTGATAACCTATGGATATACAAATAAAAATGGATGATTGTATTGATTATGAATTTAGTTTTATTCCTCCAGCAGATTGTAGCAAAAATCACTTAGTGTACAACTAGACAGTACCTAGAGACCAGCAGGCTATGTAAATCCATCCTTCCTCCGCCTTCTCCTTCTGTGCATGTGTTAACCATGTGTATATCTGGTTCTCCGACCTTTAAACCTTTCACTCCATCTAATGAACATCTTCAGAAAGTGGCTTGATTTTAGAGTTTCGCACTCCAGAATTTTGGATCCATTACAGGGTATGAAAGTAGAATTTGGGCATAGTACTGGAAGTGCACTTCAGGTTAATGTCTCTAAGAATTCCTGCCCCCAAAATTTCCAGAAAACAACACTATAAAAGACATAGCAGGATCTAGCAGTAACCTGTTAAAACTGAACATTAAAAAGACTAAGATCATGCATCCAGTCCCATCACTTCATTTTTCATCACTTCAGATTTTATTTTCTTGGACTCCAAAAATCACTGTGAATGGTGACTGCATCCATGAAATTAAAAGACACTTGCTCCTTGGGGAAAAAAAAAGTTATGATAAACCTAGAAATCATATTAAAAAGCAGAGACATTACTTTGCCAACAAAGGTCTGTCTATTCAAAGATATGGTTTTTCCAGTAGTCATGTATGGATGTGAGAGTTGGACTATAAATAAGGCTGAGTGCCGAAGAAGTGATACTTTTGAACTGTAGTGTTGGAGAAGACTCTTGAGAGTCCCTTGGACTGCAAGGAGATCAAATCAGTCCATCCTGAAGAAAATCAACTCTGAATATGCATTGGAAGGACTGGATGCTGAAGCTGAAACTCCAATACTTTGGCAACCTGATGCGAAGAACTGACTCATTGCAAAAGACCCTGATGCTGGGAAAGATTGAAGGCAGGAGGAGAAGGGGACGACAGAGGGTGAGATGGCTGGATGGCATCATTGACTCAATGGACATGAGTTTGAGCAAACTCTGGGAGATAGTGAAGGACAGGGAAGTCTGGCATGCTGCAGTCTGTGGGTTTGCAAAGAGTTGAACACAACTCAGCGACTGAACAGCATCAACAACCAAAATGTGACACAGAGACATGAAGTGAGCAAATGTTGGAGAAACGGCGGAATAGACTTGCTGGACACAGGGTTGCCACAAACCTTCAATTAAAAAAAAATGCAATGTCTGTGAAGCACAATAAAATGAATTGCAATAAAATGAGATATGCCTGTATCTGCAAAGGCACATCTGCCATTCAGATATCATTGTCACAGGTTCTGATAATTAGAACATAGGCATCTTTGGGGACCATTATTCTGCCTGCCTCAGATAGCTCTTATTATTGGAAAGTTATTATGGGCTTAAAATCTGCTTCTGTATATTTTCCATTAATTGGCTTCCATTCTGCTTCTGCAACAGCAAATATATTTCTTTTATATGGCCATAACTCAATATTTTAATATTATTGTTGTAACTTGCCATAATTTACTTTTCTGTAGGCTGATAAAGCTTAATATTTTTAATTCTTCAACAGTTATGTTATCTTTATAACTTCTCTTAATTCTGAGTATAATAGTGTTTGTTAGGGTCCCTTTGAAAAAACGTGTTCTAGATGCACTCTGATCAACTCAGACAGTCTTAAAACTAATGGAGCTTATGATCTAAATATTATACTTTCTTCATAGCAGCCTAAAATTGAATAATGTTTTAGCAGCAACAGAATACTGTTGATCAATCAATTCAGTTTAGTCGCTCAGTCGTGTCCTACTCTTTGCAGCCCCATGGACTGCAGCACGCCAGGCCTCCCTGTCTATCACCAACTCCCAGAGTTTACTCAAATTCATGTGTTTGAGTAATTTCTCTTAGATAACAATATTTTACCCTTCGATTGTTTAAAAATTCACAAAGCACTTTGAATCGCAGTATTATCTCATTTGATTCTTATGACGGCTGCTAGGGTAGGTGGTTTCCTCATGGGAAGAGAGGAAACTTAGAAAGGTGGAATGCCTTACCTGAGAATTAATGGCTGGTAAGTGACAGAGTGTGAGCTAGAACTTCGTATCTTTTGAGTACTTTTCCTTTTTTTCTGTTTTTGTGATCAGCTGTTTCTTATTTTCCTTCTTTTAATGATTACTCTCAAGTTACTGTGTTGTCTTTTGCTTTCTTTTTGTCTCCCTCCCTCCTACCCTCCCTCCCTTCCTTTCCATCCATCAGTGTTTAATGAGCGTCATCAGAGCCATCTTCTGTGCTGGGTACACAGGAAACAAAGAAGAAAGAGACATTATTGTTATCTATAAAGATCTTACATCTATCTTTAAAAGATCTGTCTATAAAGATCGTACAAACAATTAGTTGAAAGGTTTTAGATTTTGCTGTAAACTCTAATTAAACTTGATCAAATTAGCCTTTACACCTCCATACTTTTTTCCATGGTGGCTGCAACAATTTATATTTCCAACTACAATGCAAAAATTCCTTTTTCTCCACATTCTCACCAACATTAGTTATTTCTTGTCTTTTTGATAACAGCCAATCTAACAGGTATGAAGTGATATCTCTTTGTGGTTTTGATTTGTATTTCCCAGATAAATCATAATATTAATATTAATGATAATTAATGATGTTGAGTACTATTATGTACCTTTTGGCCATTTTTTCACTTTTTTGGAAAAAATATCTATTCAGATCCTTTGACCATTTTTTAATTGGATTGTTTGGATATTTTGTTATTGATTTGTATGAGGTTTTTATATTTGGGGGGCATTAACTACTTATAAGATACATGATTTGCAAACATTTCATCGCATTCCATAAGTTGCCTTTTCATTTTGTTGATGATTTTCTTTAATGGACTGAGATGTTTTAGTTTGACGTAGTTCTATTTATTTATTTTTGCTTTTGTTGCCTTTGTTTTTGGTATTAAAATTTTAAAAGCATCGCCAAGACCAACATCAAAGAGCTTATCCACTGTGTTTTCTTCTAAGAGTTTTATGGTTTCAGATCTTAGGTTCGTGTCTTTAATCCACTCGAGTTCATTTTTGTGTATGATGTAAAATAGTGGCCCATGTTTTTTTTTTTTTGCACACTGCTGTCTACTTTCCCCAATATCATTATTGAAGAGACTACTCTTTCCACATTGTATCTGTACATAGAGACAGTTTAACTTCTTCCTTTCCTATTTGGATGCCATTTCTTTTTCTTGACTAATTGATCTGACATAGTACTTCCGGTGTATGTGTGCCCAGTCACTCAGTTCATTTCAATTCAGTTCAGTCTCTCAGTCGTGTCCGACTCTTTGCGACCCCATGGACTGCAGCACACCAGGCTTCCCTGTGCATCACCAGCTCCCGAAGTTTGCTCAAACTCATGTCCATCGAGTCCGTGATGTCATCCAACCATTTCATCCTCTGTCATCCCCTTCTCCCCCCTTCGATCTTTCCCAGCATCAGGGTCTTTTCAAATGAGTCAGTTCTTCCCATCAGGTGGCCAAAGTATTGGAGTTTCAGCTTCAACATTAGTCCTTCCAATGAGCATTCAGGACTGATTTCTTTTAGGATTGACTGGTTGGATCTCCTTGCAGTCCAAGGGACTCTCAAGAGTCTTCTCCAACACCACAGTTCAAAAACATCAATTCTTCAGTGCTCAGCTTTCTTTATGGATGTCTGACTCTCACATTCATATATGACTACTGGAAAAACCATAGTTTTGACAGATGGACCTTTGTTGGCAAAATAATGTCTCTTTTTAATATGCTGTCTAGGTTGGTCATAGCTCTTCTTCCAAGGAGCAAGTGTCTTTTAATTTCATGACTGCAGTCATTATCTGCAGTGATTTTGGAGCCCCAAAAATAAAGTCTGTCACTGTTTCCATTGTTTCCCCATCTATTTGCCATGAAGTGATGGGACCAGATGCCATGATCTTAGTTTTCTGAATGTTGAGTTTTAAGCCAACTTTTTCACTCTCTTCTTTCACTTTCATTAAAAGGCTATTTAGTTCTTCTTCACTTTCTGCCATAAGGGTGGCATCATCTGCATTTCTGAGGCTATTGACATTTCTCCCAGCAATCTTGATTCCAGTTTGTGCTTCATCCAGCCTGGCATTTCACATGATATACTCTGCACATAAGTTAAATAAGCATAGTGACAGTATACAAACTTGACATACTCCTTTCCCTATTTGAAACCAGTCTGTTGTTCCATGTTCAGTTCTAACTGTTGTTTCTTGACCTGCATACAGATTTCTCAGGAAGCAGGTAAGGTGGTCTGATATTCCCATCTCTTTACGAATTTTCCACAGTTTGTTGTGACCCAGTCACTCAGTGATGTCCAATTCTTTGGACCCTGTGGACTGTAGCTCACCGGGCTCCTTTGTCCACGGGATTTCCCAGGCAAGAATACTGGTGTGGGTTGCCATTTCTTCCTCCAGGGGATCTTCCTGACCCAGAAATCAAACCCATGTCTCCTGTACGGCCAGGCAGATTCTTTATCACTAAGCCACCTGGTAAGCCCCATAGTATTAAACTTTCAGTACTGTGTTGAATAAAAGTGGTAAGACTGGGTATCCTTGTCTTATTCCTGATCCTAAGGGGAAAGCTTTCAACTTTTCACCATTGAGTGTGGTATTAGCTGTGGGCTTGTCATATATGATCTTTATTATGTTGAGGTATGTTTTCTTTATACCCATTCTATTCAAAGTTTTTATCATGATTGAATGTTGAATTTGGCAAATGTATTTTGTGCTTCTATTGAGTTGATCATATGATTTTTATCTTTTATTTTATTATTGTGGTGTATCATATTGATTGATTTGCAGACGTTGAACTATCCTTGCATCCCTGGAATAATCCAACTTATTCATGGTGTATGAATCTTTTAATGACTGTTGAATATGGCTTGTTAATATTTCATCAAGGATGTTTGCGTCTGTGTTCATCAGAAACACTGGTCGGTAATTTTCTTTTTGTGTATGTATGGTGTCTTTGGCATCAGGGAATCATTAGTTTTAATATCAGTGTAATACTAGCTTTGTAAAATGTTTGGAAGTATACTTTCTTCTTCTATTTTTTGAAAAGGTTTGAGAAGGATTGATTTAATCCCAGTTTATATGTTTGATTGAATTCACCAATGAAACCATCTGGTTCTGGGCTTTTGTTTGTTGAGGTGTTTTTGATTACTAATTCAATCTCCTTACCAGTAGTTGGTCTATTCAGATTTTCTATTTTTTCATGATTCAATTTTTGTAGATTTTTTTTTTTTCTGGGAATTTATCCATGTCTTTTAGGTGTCCAGTTTGTTGGTGTTCATAATAGTCTCATGAGTCTGTATTTGTGTGGTCACAGTTGTAATGTTGCCTCTTTCATATAGTTTTATTTGAATCCTCCCACTTTTTTTGGTGAGTCTTATTAGTGAAAGTGGAAGTGTTAATTGCTCAGTTGTGTCTGACTCTTTGTGACCCCGTGGACTGTAGCCGTCTAGGCTCCTCTGTCCATGGTATTCTCCAGGCAAGAATACCAGAGTGGGTTGCCATTCCCTTCTCCAGGGAATCTTCCCAACCCAAGGATTGAAACCAGGTCTCCTGCTTTGCAAGCAGATTGTTTACCATCTGAGCCACCCTGTTTCTAATGAGTCTTGTTAAGTGTTTGTATATTTTACTTATTTAGTTTCATCAATCTTCCCTATTGTCTCTTTAGTCTGTATTTTATGTATTTCTATTCTGGTCTTTGTTATTTCCTTCCTTCCATGAACTATGGGCTTAATTTGTTCTTTGTTTTTCTAGTTTCTTGAGATGTAAAGTTAGGTTATTTGAGGTCTTTCTTTTTTCTTAAGGTAGGAATCCATGCTATAAAATTCTCTTAGAACTGGTTTTGCTGCCTCCCATAAGTTTTGATGCATTGTGTCTCATTTTCATTTGTTTCAAGATATTATTTGATTTCCTCTTTCAGTGTCTCCATTGGTTGTTCAGGAACATCTTGTTTTATCTCCACGTATTTGTGAATTTTCCAGAGGTGGGGTTTATGATGAGAATGTGTCTCAACCTTTCCTACCTGTTTTGATGTATTTTTCTGTCACTTAAAATGTAGAAATCACTCAGTTTCTGGATCTGTTCCAAAGGGAATTGCTCCATGTCCAGCTGTATATTCAGTGTGTCCATGGCAGGAGGGAAATTCAGGAGCCTCCTATGTTGTCATCTTGGTCCAGAGTCTGTGCCTGTTTTTATTCATGTCTAAAGTGAATTGATGTCAACTTTAACTACTATCGTATTCTTTGTTTTGGTTTATTGTTATAGGTTGTCAGGTGATGTTGGCTTTTGAACTTGGAGATTCTATATATAAGAATTCAAACCACTCCAAATATTGTTATTTACTTTCAACATTATTTTTAAGGTGAAAGGGAAAATAAAATCCTCATTTTTAATTTAGTAACTTTTTGTCATTTAAAGCTATTCAGAGTCTGTTTATTATAAATTGAATTTTGTGGGATAATTTGCCTTTAGTTATTTGTATTTCTGTTTTCTGCAGGAATTTCATTACAAAGAAAATATGCAAATTGTTCATTATGTCTCCATTTTACTTGTTGTAGGATGATCCATTTTCTGCCTTGGACATTCACTTGAGTGATCACCTAATGCAGGAAGGAATTTTGAAATTTCTCCAAGATGACAAGAGGACACTTGTTCTTGTGACTCACAAATTACAATATCTAACACATGCTGACTGGGTAAGAGTTTAAAAGAAATTAAAAGAATTTTTATATTCCAGTTATATAAATGCTTCCTGAGATAAATATAATTCAATTGGCCAATTATGGATTTTTGTCCTAATTCTAATATATGCTTTCCTTAGATCATAGCCATGAAAGATGGAAGTGTTCTAAGAGAAGGGACTTTGAAGGATATTCAGACCAAAGATGTAGAGCTTTATGAACATTGGAAAACACTAATGAATCGGCAGGATCAAGAACTAGAAAAGGTAATTGCTCAGATTTAGAAGAGTTCAGAGTTCAGTTAAGAAGAGTCAGAAATACAGTGCAAAATTACTAAAAATACTTTTAAAGAAGTATTACATTTAATTTTTGATTATATAATAATCTCATGTGAAATATGAAATAATTGTATATTTATATTCCATTAATTGATAAACTACTTTGAAACTAAGAAAATTCTGATGATATCTTTTATTTTCAGCCCTTTAGAGGATTTTTATTTGAATTGGAGACATATTATAATTATATGTGTGTTTAAAACAATCATATATGCATTTAAAACTTGCTCAAGCATGCTCTTTCCTCATTTTATCTTATTTTCCCTTATGTATGTCCTATTTTACTCACCTTCAATATGAGTTTTTCATTCATCACTTACAAATGAAGGGTTGTGGGCAAAGCAAAATCTTAGATGATTTTGAAAGAAGGAAGAGTGGTTAGCTGTGGGTGTAGTGCTAAGTATGCCTGGGACAGAGTTGGGGGAGGTGAAGGAAGGTAATCAGAAAGAAATGACAGTAAAACTTTACATTTAGATAGTTTTTAAAGTCCACAAAACCGTTTTACATGTTTTAAAGTCCACAAAACCTTTTTACATGTCTCTTCTAATTCTCAAAAAATAAGCAAAAAATAGGAGACATAAGCAAAGAAAATATGATCTCACTTTTACAGATGGGAAAATTGAGGCTCAGAGATCTAAGTAACTTGCCTAAACTTGTACAGTATATATAATATTTTGTACCAATTGGATTTAAACCCAGGTTCATACCAGTGTAATGTTTTTATATGATGTAAATATAATATTGAATGAAATGATAACAGAGTTGAAAACCAATTGAGTGTGATGAAAGAAAAACCATCATCATGGTTGAGAGGTAAATTGTAAATTGAATTAGTAAATTTTAAAAATGTTTTCTCTTGAGTTATGGGACTAGAAAGAGTCCAGAATTCAATAGTCCTGGTCAGGAATGAGCATTATAAAATGAAAATGTTTATATCAGCAAATTTCTGAAAATGTCAAGAAGTTAAAATGTATTATTTCTTAAAGGAAAAAAAAATAATCTTGTTTCAATAGCAGAAGAAAGATAAGAAGTCAGACAAACCATCGGATTGCTCTGTCTTCTGTGAGCTTGCCAAAGACATCAAAAGCCAATTACAAACGTCTCAAAATAAGAAAGAAAAGCTGCATGTCAACGTCTTAGTAGAGTAGGACAAATCATAGAACCTTTGAAAGGAGAATATTCATCAAAACGTTACAGTGTACAATTGGCAAGAGCTCACTTAGAAATTATGCAGTGAGATGCTTGATAATAAACTTACTGGGATGACTCCAAATGACATTTTTTTCCAGTGGTTTAGGTGCCAGGGACCAAAGAATATGATGTAAGCTTAAGGAGTGGACCATTTATGGTTTACTTTGAAAAGAAAATCTGGAAAAACCACAAGAGAGAAAGGGGGGTGCTTGTGGCTTGATTTTGAAGTAATACTGCAAGCCAGGAAGAAAGTCTGTTACACTGTGTTTAGAAATGAAGTGATCACTCAAGATACCATAGTTCTATAATTAAAGACACATCACAGGGTTATAGGGCTTCCCTGGTGGCTCAGACAGTAAAGAATCTGCCTGCAGTGTGGGAGACCAGGGTTTGATCCCTGGGTCTGGAAGATCCCTTGAAGGGAATGGCTACCCACAACAGGGCAGCAAGGGCTACTGGCATCTAGTGGGTAGAGGAAAGGGCATGCTGTTAAACATTCTACGATGTACAGAACAGCCCCCACAACAAAGGATTTTCTGACCCAAAATGTCAATAGTGCCAAGGTTGAGAAAAGCTGGCTTAGCACCAGAGCAGATCAAGCAAGTGGAGGAGGTGAAACTAAAGGATTCACAAAACATCCCATCTTTGGTCTTTAGACAGATCAGCCAGTTTAAAGGTTCAGGAATAATAGGAAAGTATGCTAAAGAGAATAGTAATGACAGCTTTGAGAAGAAGTTGATAATACTTTTAGCTGATTTAAATGTTGTTAAAAATTCTGCCTTGCATGGCATCACCCATTATCTTCATAATATTATTAAGCAAAATAAAGTAGCGTTTTTGGATGTTTCTTCCCTCAGCCTTCAACCCTCACTTTGATTCAACTCTTCTCAGGCATTCAGTAAATATGTATTTGATTGTTGTTGTTGTCATTTAGTCGCTTAGTTGTGTCTGATTCTTTTGCGACCCCACGGACTGTAGCCCACCGGCTCCTCTATCCATGGGATTCTCCAGGCAAGAATACTGGAGTGAGTTGCCATTTCCTTCTCCAGAGGATCTTCTCCACCCAGGGATCAAACCCACATTTCCTGCTTGGCAGGCAGCTTCCTTACCACTGAGCCACCTGGGAAGCCTTATGTATTAGATAAGTGAAACTAAATTTGTATTTACTTAATCCATATATCAAAACAATTTAAAATATTTAATCTCAGAGCTTAGTATGAGCATTTTACTCATAAGGAAAATGACTAAGATTAAAGTCCCCAAGGCGATAACTCTTTTGCTCACACAGATTGGCAATTTGAAAAAGAACCAAATCCTCTGTGTTCCCATGTACAGGTTTATTTCATTTCAATACACTATCCACAAAAGATCAGTTCTTTTTTTATTTTGTTTACTCTCAAAAAATACTTTACAGTGTACAAATATTGCTTTTCACATCATTAGGCACAATTAAAAGCTAATGTGAAATTATCTCTGAAAAATGCTATTCAAGAGACACTTTTGCTATTACTTTTTTTTTGTAAAGCAGGAACTTGGAAGCAACAGAGCTTTCTAGAATAGCAAGTCTCCTAAATCACACATTGTATGAGACCAAACAAACAAAAACAAAACAGGACCACTATCTAGAACTGATCATCAAAGAATTATTGGTTTATCCCTGTAACAAACATTATATCTATCTATCTATCTATATATATATATATATATATATATATAAAAAGCATGTACAGGAAGCCCTTAATTTACTGTCGATTCCAAAAGTCATTGGGTCAGTTATTTGGAACTCAGAATGCATTTCCCCACAGAAGCAGAGATACGGGTAGTTTCCCAGACTGTCCCGCGGAAGCTGATTTAACCCACAGTGTAACTGAACTGATGCTACTAGTCCAGTTCCAAAGCCAAGACGGAGGAATGTTGGAAGCACAGAACTGGAGAAAACAAAACGCTTTTCTGTTTCTTAGCACAGGATGAGTCTGGAGCAACCCTTAAAATTTTGCAGTTTGTATTTGACATCTTCCCTTCTCTCCTTTCCCATTTACTTCAAAATAACCCACCTTCCTTTTGTTTCTATTGAAGTCTCTTTCTTGAATCCCCTGAGTGAGATCCTCAGTCAGAAATTCATCTTGATTTGGTAATTCATAATAGTGTATGACCAACAGTGCTTTAACCAATCCAGAACTACCTTCCCGTTTTAAAAGAAGATGTTTGTTAACATTGATGAATCGTTAGAAAATTCAGACAAGTTCAGTTCAGTTCAGCTGCTCAATTGTGTCCAACTCTTTTAGACCCCATGCACTGCAGCACACCAGGCCTCCCTGTCCATCACCAACTCCCAGAGTCCACCCGAACTCATGTCCACTGAGTCACTGATGCCATCCAACCGACTCATGCTCTGTTATCCCCTTCTCCTCCTGCCTTCAATCTTCCCCAGCATCAGGGTCTTTTCAAATGAGTCAGTTCTTCGCATCAGGTGGCCAAAGAATGGGAGTTTCAGCTTCAACATCAGTCCCTCCAATGGATATTCAGGACTGATTTCCTTTAAGATTGACTGGTTGAATCTCCTTGCAGTCCAGGGGGCTCTCAAGAGTCTTCTCCAACACCACAGTTCAAAAGAATCAATTCTTTGGCACTCAGCTTTCTTTACAGTCCAACTCTCACAGACATACATAACTACTGGAAAAATCATAGCTTTGACTAAATGGACCTTTGTTGGCAAAGGAAGGTCTCTGCTTTTGAATATGCTGCCTAGTTGGTCATAACTTTTCTTCTAAGGAGCAAATGTCTTTTAGTTTCATGGCTGCAGTCATCATCTGCAGGGATTTTGGAGCCCAAAAAATAAAGTCTGTCAGTTTCCATTGCTTCCCCATCTATTTGCCATGAAGTGATGGGACCAGATGCCATGATCTTAGTTTTCTGAATGTTGAGCTTTAAGCCAACTTTTTCACCCTTCTCTTTCACTTTCATCAAGAGGCTCTTTAGCTCCTTTTCAATTTCTACCGTATGGATGGTGTCATCTGCATTTCTGAGGTTATTGATATTTCTCCCAGCAATCTTGATTCCAGCTTGTGCTTCATCCAGCCCAGTGTTTCTCATGATGTACTCTGCATGTAAGTTAAATAAGCAGGGTGACAGTATACAGCCTTGATGTATTCCTTTCCCTATTTGGAACCAGTCTTTTGTTCCATGTCCAGTTCTAACTGTTGCTTCCTGACCTGCATACAGATTTCTCAGGAGGCAGGTCAGGTGGTCTGGTATTCCTATCTCTTTTAGAATTTCACGGTTTGTTGTGATCTACACAGTCAAAGGCTTTGGCATAGTCAATAAAGCAAAAGAAGATGTTTTCCTGGAACTTTCTTGCTTTTTCCATGATCCAATAGATGTTGGCAATTTGACCTCTGGTTCCTCTGCCTTTTCTAAATCCAGCTTGAACATACGGAACTTCATGGTTCATGTACTGTTGAAGTCTGGCTTGGAGAATTTTGAGTATTACTTTGCTAGCATGTGAGATGAGTGCAATTGTGCAGTAGTTTGAGGATTCTTTGGCATTGCCTTTGAGACTGGAATGAAAACTGACCTTTTCCAGTCCTGTGGCCACTGCTGAGTTTTCCAAATTTGCTAGCATATTGAGTGTAGCACTTTCACAACATCATCTTTTAGGATTTGAAATAGCTCAACTGGAATTCCATCACCTCCACTAGCTTTGTTCATAGTGATGCTTTCTAAGGCCCACTTGACTTCACATTCCAGGATGTCTGGCTCTAAGTGAGTGATCACACCATCATGATTATCTGGGTCGTGAAGATCTTTTTTGTATACTTCTTCTGTGTATTCTTGCCAGTTCTTCTTAATATCGTCTGCTTCTGTTGCTGCTGCTGCTGCTAAGTTGCTTCAGTCATGTCCAACTCTGTGCGACCCCATAGATGGCAGCCCACCAGGCTCCCCCATCCCTGGGATTCTCCTGGCAAGAACACTGGAGTGGGTTGCCATTTCCTTCTCCAATGCATGAAAGTGAAAAGTGAAAATGAAGTCACTCAGTCGTGCCGGACTCTTAGTGACTCCGTGGACTGCAGCCTACTAGGCTCCTCTGTCCATGGGATTTTCCAGGCAAGAGTACTGGAGTGGGGTGCCATTGCCTTCTCTGGCTGCTTCTGTTAGGTCCATACAATTTCTGTCCTTTATTGTGCCCATCTTTGCATGAAATGTTTTCTTGGTACTTCTAATTTTCTTGAAGAGATCTCTAGTCTTTCCTATTCTATTGTCTTCCTCTATTTCTTTGCACTGATCACTGAGGAAGGCTTTCTTATCTCTCCTTGCTATTCTTTGGAACTTTGCATTCAGATGGGTATATATTTCCTTTTCTCCTTTGCCTTTAGCTTCTCTTCTTTTCACAGCTATTTATAAGTCCTCCTCAGACAACCATTTTGCCTTTTTGCATTTTTTTTCTTGGGGATGGTCTTGATCCCTGTCTCCTGTACAATGTCACGAATCTCTGTCCATAGTTCATCAGGCACTCTATCAGATCTAGTCCCTTGAATCTGTTTCTCACTTCCACTGTATAATCATAAGGGATTTGATTTAGGTCATACCTGAATGGTCTAGTGGTTTTCCCTACTTTCTTCAATTTAAGTCTGAATTTGAAAATAAGGAGTTTATGATCTGAGCCACAGTCAGCTCCCGGTCTTGTTTTTGCTGACTATATAGAGCTTCTCCATCTTTGGCTGCAAAAAATATAATAAATATGATTTCAGTATTGACCATCTGGTGATAACCATGTGTAGAGTCAGTCTTCTGTTGTGTGTTGGAAGAGGGTGTTTGCTATGACCAGTACATTCTCTTGGCAAAACTCTATTAGCCTTTGCCCTGCTTCATCTGTACTCCAAGGCCAAATTTGCCTGTTACTCCAGGTGTTTCTTGACTTCCTACTTTTGCATTCCAGTCCCCTATAATGAAAAGGACATCTTTTTTGTGTGTTAGTTCTAGAAGGTCTTGTAGGTCTTCATAGAAGCATTCAACTTCAGCTTCTTCAGCATTACTGGTCGGGGTATAGACTTGGATTACCATGATATTGAATGGTTTGTCTTGGAAATGAATAGATCATTCTATCATTTTGAGATTGCATCCAAGTACTGTATTTCAGACTCTTTTGTTGACTATGATGGCTATCCATTTCTTCTAAGGGATTCCTGCCCACAGTAGTAAACATAATGGTCATCTGAGTTAAATTCACCCATTCCAGTCCATCTTAGTTCGCTGATTCCTTAAATTATGATGTTCACTCTTGCCACTTCCAACTGTTTGACCACTTCCAATTTGCCTTAATTCATGGACCTAACATTCCAGATTCCTATGCACTATTGCTCTTTAAAGTATCAGACTTTACTTCCATCACCAGTCAAATCCACAACTGGCTATTGTTGTTTCTTTGGCTCCATCTCTTCATTCTTTCTGGAGTTATTTCTCCACTGATCTCCAGTAGCATATTGGGCACCTACTGACCTGGGGAGTTCATCTTTCATTGTCCTATCTTTTTGCCTTTTCATACTATTCATGGAGTTCCCGAGGCAAGAATACTGACGTGGTTTGCCATTCCCTTCTCCAGTGGGCCATGTTTTGTCCACAGAAAAATTATAAGAGTATATGAAGATGATATAAAAACAAAACAAAGATCAATGATGGGACCAGGCTTAAGGCTAGAAGAGGTGTCCGCCTGCCCCTGGGGTCAGCTCTATCACATCGTTACTACTTTTCCTGGCTTCTTACTGCCCTAATGTCTCTGAGCTCTGATACGTTTCCCACAAGCCTCAAGTGGTATGTCACACCTTCTCCTATGATAGGAGTTGTCCGTATGTCTGCAGTTGTCCATCCATCTTGAGCAGAGAGGTCCAGACCCAGAAAGGTAACTAACAGTTGGTATTTGCTACATGTGGGTCATTGACTGTAAGTAGAACTTGCCTGTGGCTGTGAGCTCCTTGCATGACAGCACCGTGTTTCCTGTAGGATATGGAAGCTGACCAAACAACTTTAGAGAGGAAAACACTCCGAAGAGCCATGTATTCAAGAGAGGCCAAAGCCCAACTGGAGGATGAAGACGAAGGTAGATCTTTTAAAAAAAAAACATTCAAATGGGTAATAGGATATGGAAGTCTTCTTTGGCAATTGATGTGTGTCTATGTCAGTACAGAATGACTAGCCACTTTGCAGAGAGGTGAAGGCAAAATCAAATACATGAAACTGAAAATGGACGGAATAGGAGTGAAATCAATATGTGTATATAGATGTATGTAAATAGGTGTATGTTGTCAAACGAGGCATCTTGAGGGGTTCCCCACAGTGTGTAGGAGTGTTTTTGTGCTGTGTGTGTGAGAGCTGACAGGACAATGGGTCTAGACCCTTGTTCAGATAAACTGCAAAGGTCTAGTAAAATAAAATGTCAGTCCTTGGGAAATACACAATACATGGGGAATACAGCGAAAATACTGCTTTGAAAGATTTATACTTGAGTCTGTTTTTACGGGGGTGTCATGATAATATAGCAATGAAGAATAAGAGAGTTAGAAAGCTATTTGTTGTGTTTCAATTTTCTGGATCTAATAAAATACAGTGGGTGAAAAAAGGTTTACTGGAAATTTGAGGAATAAAATGAAATAGTTACATTGCTTTGACATTTGTTGCCAAGATGTTTGTAAGATAAACCATAAAAGTCCATAGAGTAAGTGTACTGTACTTCAGTCTTCCTACATGGATTTTGCCTAGGACCACATTTCCACGGGCCAATTAAGAGAAGATTATCATTTCTAGCAGAAGGACACCAAAATGTGCTATCTTTACATTTCAGATAATTATTCAGGGTTTCAGTGAGTACTCATTGAGTAAAGGAATGAATGAATGAATTTTTCACTCCCATTTCTTAGATTTTAAAATGTTTTAAAAGAATATTTGGGGACTTCCCTGCTGGTCCAGTAGTTAGTGTTTTCACTGCTGTGGCCCCAGATTCGATCTCTGGTCAGGGAACTAAGATCCTGTAAGCCCCATGGGGCAAAAAAAAGAGACTGTTTGGTACTGTAAACAGATAGCCTTTAGAACTGCAGTTACTCTCTCCAGCATGTCAGTGGTAAACGCCGCATTTGCAGGGCTGACTCTGTCCTGGACTTGCTGTGTTTATTCAATTGTTCATGTGTAAAATAAGATAATGATACTTTTGTTTCAGAGTAAAAGAGGAAATGTATAAGAAAGATCCCAGTACAGTACGTATCACCTGCTAGGCTGCTGGTGCTATTCTATGTCTGTTGAATCCACCAGGAAGGGAAAGAAAAGTAATTGCCCATATTGTTTCTGCTACTAACCATTGGCTAGATCATCATGTGGACAGACTAGGTTCTGAGGAAGTGAAGAAATGCTGACTTTAGCTGGGTAGCCATAGGAAAGGTAAAATTTCAATTAATATGGAAACAGAAAATGGATATTGAGGAGAAAGGTAGCAATCTGCAAGTGTCTATCTCTTTGATCATGCAAATTTCTAACTTTCACTCACAGACCCACCTTCACCAAAGTGTAGATTATCTGACACCTGTTTGTTTGTTGTTTTTTTTTTTGTCCTTGAATATCTGAAAATGTCTTTATTTGGTACAGAACTCTAGGTAAAAATTGTTTTCCCTCAGACATTTGAAGGCTCTACTGCATTCCAGTGTTCATTGATCCCTCCTATCTGATAATAGTGATTGCATGACTCTTTGTTGATGACATATCTTTTCTCTCTGGAAGTGTTTACAATCTTCCCTTTGTCCTTTACGCTCTGAAATTGCAAAAGGATGTGCAGCTGTGGATCTTTTTCATTTTCCCTTTTCAGTTCTGGTCTTCTTCCCTGGTGGCTCAGATGGTAAAGAATCTGCCAACAATGCGGGAAACCTGAGTTTAATCCCTGCACTGTGAAGATCTCCTGGAGAAGGGCATGGCAACCCACTCCAGTATTCTTGCCTGGAGAACCCCATGGACAGAGAAGCCTGGCAGGCTACCGACCATGGGATCCCAAAGAGTTGGACATGACTGAGCATCTAAGCACAGCATTTCTCAGTTCTAATGCTGAGGTCTGTTCCTCTTTTGTATCTGGCTCAAGTGTGAAGATCCTTGATGATAGACCAGTCTTCCCATCATATCCATACTTAGATCTCTGTTGTCTGATAATTTAGAAACCAAATTATCTATCTTTCCTACTCACAGCCTGCTCATTCTACAGTAGTGGAGTACATACAAGATGACTACAGTGAAAACTGTCTTTGGGAAAAGAAAGGATGGGAAATACACCACAGTCACAAACCATTTGTTGTTGTTTAGTTGCTAAGTTGTGTCCAGCGCTTTGCAACCCCATGGACTATAGCCCACCAGACTCCTCTGTCCATGGGATTCTCCAGGCAAGAATACTGGAGTGGGCTGCCGTTTCCTTCTCCAAGGGATCTTCTGATCCAGGGATTAAACCCATGTGCCCTGCATTGCAGACAGATTCTTTACCACTGAGCCACCAGGGATGCCCTCACTAAACCATACAAATGATCAAATTTTACTGCTCAGTAAATACCATAGTTCCCTGTCCTTGTAATGGAATATGTTCTTAAAATAGCTGTCTAGAAGTTTCCAGGCGGTTTAAACAGCTGAGAGGAGCTCCCTACCCATTGTCCTCTGACCCCTGACTTTGCCTTCAGGAAGGTTCCATTTTGCTCATGCACCTCCATGACCACATTTAAAACGAGCCACAGAGATTATGGATTATGCCCTCTTGAGCTATGCACAAATTTCAAAGCCTATTTCCTCCTGGTGCAGATTCAGAAATATAAAGTTCAAAAAATTCTAAATGTTTGCAGGTCTGGCATGTGGTTTTATTGGCACACATTTCCTTCAATAACGTAGTAAACTTCTAGTCTGTAATTCTAGTTAGTTTATTGTAATAAATTAAGTTTTCTCATCCAAACATATACTTTATTTTTTCATTTACTCATTCATTTATTCATTTTCACATATTTTTACATTTCTTTTGTATTGAGGTGACATTGGTTTATAACATTATGTAAGTTTCATGTGTACAACATTGTATTTCTACTTCAGTAGAACCAATAGTATGCTCATCACCAAAAATGTATTTCCAGTCTGCCACAGTTCAGTTCAATTCAGTTCAGTCGCTCAATTGTGTCCAACTCTTTGCAACCCCATGAATCGCAGCACGCCAGGCCTCCCTGCACATCACCAACTCCTGGAGTTCACTCAAACTCACATCCATCGAGTCGGTGACGCCATCCAGCCATCTCATCCTCTGTCGTCCCCTTCTCCTCCTGCCCCCAATCCCTCCCAGCATCAGAGCATCCACTATACAGTAGATCCCCTTGATCCATTTCATCTTCCCCTCCACCTCTTTCCTTTTGGTAACCGCTACTCTGTTCTCTGTATATCCATGTGTGTTTTTATGTGGTTTGGACTGTTCACTTATTTTGTTTCTTTTTCTTTTTTTTTTTTTTTGGTTGTTTTTTAAATTACACATATGAGTGAAATGGGACAGTATTTTGTGTGTGTTTGTTTGACTTGTTTCACTTAGCATAATGCCCTTATCAAGATCCATCCCTGTTGTCGCATATGGCAAGATTTTGGTCTTTTTATGGCTGAGTATTATTTCACTGTATATATATACCACAGCCTCTTTACCCATCTGTTAATGGGCACTCACCTATTTTCTTTTAATGTTTATTTATTTATGTGACCGTGTCATCTTAGTTGTGTCAATGGGATCTTCGCTGAAGCAGGCAGGGTGTTTAGATAGAGCACACGTGGGCTGCTCTGTAGTCATGGCACACGTGCTCTGGCGCATGTGGGCTGAGTCGCGGTGGTGCATAGACTTAATTGCCCCATGGCATGTGTGATCTTAGTTCCCTGACCAGGGATTGAACCTGCATCCCCTGCATTGAAAGGCGGATCCTTAACCACTGGACCACCAGGGGTCCCTCACCTGTTTGGTTTTTTTTTTTTGATGCTTTTCTCTGCTAAAAACATTTACATTTATAAGACTTGTATTTCTAAAATTTGATGAAGGTTTGTTGGTAGGTGGGAATAATACAAATTCTGTATCTACCTGTTACCTGTCAGAAGATTAAACAAGTGCTTCTTATGCAGAGGAAGAAGAGGAGGAAGATGAGGATGATAACATGTCCACGGTAATGAGGCTGAGGACTAAAATGCCATGGAAGACCTGCTGGCGGTACCTCACTTCTGGAGGATTCTTCTTGCTCTTCCTGATGATTTTCTCTAAGCTTCTGAAACATTCCGTCATTGTAGCGATAGACTACTGGCTGGCTACATGGACCTCAGAGTATAGTATAAACAGTACTGGAAAAGCTGACCAGGTACAGCGGGTTTTGTTTTTACATTATCTAAGAGATGTTGAGATTTTACTCTTATCTAGTTAGATACAAATATCCCAGATGTCACAGGAATTCTGTGAGGTTTTTTGTTTGTTTTTAGTTTATTTTATTGGAGTATAGTTGATTTACAATATTGTCTTAGTTTCTGCAGTACAGCAAAGTGATTCAGGTATATATATCATGCATTCTTTTTCATATTCTTTTCCATTGTGGCTTATTATAGGATATTGAATATAGTTTCTTGTGCGATAGAGTAGACCTTGTTGTGTATCCATTCTATGTATAACACTTTACAGCTGCTAATCCCGAACTCCCAATCCATCCCTACCCTACCTGGCTCCCCCTTGGCAAGCACAGGTCTGTGCTCTGTGACTTGTCGCAGTACTTTTGTAATGATTCAATAGGTTAATTAGGGCAAGACCTGAAATATCAGAAGAAATATTTAATGATAATGCTTGGGTTTGGATTCAAGGGAGTTATATACATGATGTGTGTGTGTGTGTGTGTGTGTGTGTGTGTAATATACACACAGGACTTTTGTTCTTGTTCTGATGGTATCTGATTTTAACTGCTATACCAATGAATTAGCTGGTCATTCTGAGATTAGGGATAGAAAGAATGAACTTTATGATATAAAAAGTCAAGAATATTTCAAACCAGAAAACTAACTGTAATGTTTCATCTACCCTTTGGCAAACCCTGAAAGAGAATGAAGAGAGCAACTGGGGACTCAGCCATGGGATTATGGTGGGGATACTGCCCTGAGTATCTCCAGGAGTATCCCCAGGAGAACTGCCCTCCTTCCACTGTGTAAATTAATGTGAGATAATAGAAATTGACAATATTGCCAGACTTTGACATTTGGTGTCCTAGCAAGAAAAAACTCAGTTGATAATGTCATCTGTGCTTTTTGTATTGGTTGCTTTTTAGACCTACTATGTGGCTGGATTTAGCATACTTTGTGGAGCAGGTATTTTCCTCTGCCTTGTTACATCTCTCACTGTGGAATGGATGGGTCTCACAGCTGCTAAAAATCTTCACCATAATCTCCTTAATAAGATAATTCTTGGACCAATAAGGTAAAAAAAAAAGTAGTTATTTATTTTACAATATCATAAAACTATGCATTTTTACATTAAAGTGAAGTGTGAAATTTTAAATAATTTATTCAGTCTTTCAGCAGATGAATAGAGATCTTCTCATTTTTATGACACCAAGATGTCTATTAGCAGTGTTTAGGTTCCAGATCATTTAGAATTATCATACATCCAATCTGTTTATTGCCTAGATTCTTTGATACCACACCACTGGGACTGATTCTCAATCGCTTTTCAGCTGATACAAATATCATTGATCAGGTGAGTTCCTGAATTACTTCCAAGTTCAAAAATAAATTTCTCAGTATAAGCTAAACAACGTTTTAAGATAAATCATGGATGGGATGGGGAGGGAGGACGGAGAGGGGGGTTCAGAATGGGGAACACATGTACCCCCGTGGTGGATTCATGTCAATATATGGCAAAACCAATACAATATTGTAAAGTAAAAAAAATAAATAAATAAAAAGGAATTTAAAAAAATAAGATAAATCATGATTCCTGTTAACAGTAGAGGATTTCTAAAACCTAAATAAAAGCTAAATGCAAACCTAAATAAAATAAACCTAAATACAAATTCATATCAATATTACATATATACATAAAATTCTAGACTATGCAATCTATGAAATATGCACAGATTTCTAGAATGAAATCTTAAAGGAAATAGATCAATTCAAAATAATTTATCCACATGGAAGAGGATACTTAGAGAATCAGCATGAAATAAAGAGAAATAGAAAATAATGAACATTAAACTTTTTTTATTGTAAAAAGAAGTGATTTTAATATGTTGTATCTCCATTCATAGTAACGATCTTAAAGTTTAGAATTAATGCAGAGCGTCTCCCAGAAGTAAAGAATGGAATACCAAGTTGTCTTAGATGTCCTTTCCTTTTATTAGGTTGAAGTGATATTAGATGCTGTGATATTTTAGGAAGAGCAATATTGCATTGGAACCTGGAATGTTAGGCCCATGAAACAAGGCAAATTGGAAGTGGTCAAACAGGAGATGGCAAGAGTGAGTGTCGACATCCTAGGAATAGTGACTAAACTGGACTGGAAAGGGTGAATGTAACTCAGATGACCATTATCTCTACTACTGCGGCAGGAATCCCTCAGAAGAAATGGAGTAGCCATCATGGTCAACAAAAGAGTCCGAAATGCGGTATTTGGATGCAATCTCAAAAACAACAGAATGATTTCTTTTCATTTCCAAGGCAAACCATTCAATATCACAGTAATCCAATCTATGCCCCAACCAGTAATGCTGGTTACTGGTTGGGGCAGTAACCTAAACGGTTCTATGAAGACCCACAAGACCTTTTAGAACTAACACCCAAAAAGGTGTCCTTTTCATTATAGGGAACTGGAATGCAAAAGTAGGAAGTCAAGAAACACCTGGAATAACAGGCAAATTTGGCCTTGGAGAACAGAATGAAGCAGGGCAAGGGCTAATAGAGTTTTGCCAAGAGAACGCACTGGTCATAGAAAACACCCTCTTCCAACTACACAAGAGAAGACTCTACACATGGACGTCACCAGATGGTCAACACCGAAATCAGACTGATTATATTCTTTGCAGCCAAAGATGGAGAAGATTTATACAGTCAGCAAAAATAAGACCAGGAGCTGACTGTGGCTCAGATCATGAACTCCTTATTGCCAAATTCAGACTGAAATTGAAGAAAGTAAGGAAAACCACTAGACCATTCAGGTACGACCTAAATCAAATCCCTTGTGATTATACAGTGGAAGTGAGAAACAGATTCAAGGGACTAGATCTGATAGAGTGCCTGATGAACTATGGACGGGGGTTCGAGACGTTGTACAGGAGGCAGGGATCAAGACCATCCCCAAGAAAAATAAATGCAAAAAAGCAAAATGGCTGTCTGAGGAGGCCTTACAAATAGCTGTGAATGAAGAGAAGTGAAAAGCAAAGGAGAAAAGGAAAGATATAAGCATCTGAATGCAGAGTTCCAAAGAATAGCAAAGAGAGATAAGAAAGCCTTCCTCCGGGATCAATGCAAAGAAATAAAGGAAAACAAAAGAATAGAAAAAACTAGAGATCTCTTCAAGAAAATTAGATATACACAGGGAACATTTCATGCAAAGATGGGCTCAATAAAGGACAGAAATGGTATGGACCTAACAGAAGCAGAAGATATTAAGAGAGGTGGCAAGAATACACAGAAGAACTGTACAAAAAAGATCTTCACGACCCAGATAATCATCATGGTTTGATCACTTACCTAGAGCCAGATATCCTGGAATGTGAAGTCAAGGGGGCCTTAGAAAGCATCACTATGAACAAAGCTAGTGGAGGGGATGGAATTCCAGTTGAGCTATTTCAAATCTTGGAAGATGATGCTGTGAAAGTGCTGAACTCAGTATGTCAGCAAATTTGGAAAACTCAGCAGTGGCCACAGGACTGGAAAAGGTCAGTGTTCATTCCAATCTCAAAGAAAGGCAATGCCAAAGAATGCTCAAACTATCGCACAATTACACTCATCTCACACGCTAGTCAAGTAATGCTCTAAATTCACCAAGCCAGGCTTCAGCAATACATGAACCGTGAACTTCCAGATGTTCAAGCTGGTTTTAGAAAAGGCAGAGGAACCAGAGATCAAATTGTTAACACCCGCTGGATCATCGAAAAAGCAAGAGAGTTCCAGAAAAACATCTATTTCTGCTTTATTGACTATGCCAAAGCCTTTGACTGTGTGGATCACCACAAACTGTGGAAAATTCTTCAAGAGATGGGAATACCAGACCGCCTGACCTATCTCTTGAGAAACCTATATGCAGGTCAGGAAGCAACAGTTAGAAGTGGATATGGAACATCAGACTTGTTCAAATAGGAAAAGAAGTACATCAAGGCTGTATGTTGTCACCCTGCTTATTTAATTTATATGCAGAGTACATCATGAGAAATGCTGGTCTGGAAGAAGCACAAGCTGGAATAAAGATTGCTGGGAGAAATATCAATAACCTCAGATATGCAGATGACACCACCCTTATGGCAGAAAGTGAGGAGGAACTCAAAAGCCTCTTGATGAAAGTGAAAGAGAAGAGTGAAAAAGTTGGCTTAAAGCTCAACATTCAGAAAACGAAGATCATGGAATCTGGTCCCATCACTCCATAGGAAATAGATGGGGAAACAGTGGAAACAGTGTCAGACTTTATTTTTTTGGGCTCCAAAATCACTGCAGATGGTGATTGCAGCCATGAAATGAAAAGACGCTTACTCCTTGGAAGGAAAGTTATGACCAACCTAGATAGCATATTCAAAAGCAGAGACATTACTTTGCCAACAAAGGTCTGTCTAATCAAGGCTATGGTTTTTCCAGTGGTCATGTATGGATGTGAGAGTTGGACCGTGAAGAAAGCTGAGGCCAAGAATTGATGCTTTTCAACTGTGGTGTTGGAGAAGACTCTTGAGAGTCCCTTGGACTGCAAGGAGATCCAACCAGTTCATTTTAAAGGAGATCAGTCCTGGGTGTTCATTGGAAGGACTGATGCTGAAGCTGAAACTCTAGTACTTTGGCCACCTCATGCAAAGAGTTGACTCATTGGAAAAGACCCTGATGCTGGGAGGGATTGGAGGCAGGAGGAGAAGGGGAAGGCAGAGGATGAGATGGCTGGATGGCATCACCGACTCAATGGACATGAGTTTGGGTGGACTCCGGGAGTTGATGATGGACAGGGAGGCCTGGTATGTTGTGATTCATGGGGTCGCAAAGAGTTGGACATGACTGAGTGACTGAACTGAACTGAACTGAACTGATATTTTAGGGAATATTTCAAGGATGCCCGGTTTGATCTCAGGTACTTAGGCCTCCAAAAGTTTGTCCTTAAATTAAAGACCTCAGAGTCTGAAATTGGATCTCTCTATGAACAGAGTGTTTAGGGTGATTGAGCAAAGATTTAGCAAATTCAGCCCTTTCCTTTTCTGATTTTCCAAAATGGCCTTAAGAACACCTAAATTACCATCAATTAAGGTAAAGAATGATGCATGCAGCTGACTAAAATATATGTTGAAAAATTTTTATGTTTTCACAGTATTGGTGTCAGATTATGCTGCACCTAAAACACTTCCTAAGGAGTACATATTGGAAAAGAAGAGACAGAACACTCCTTATTTGGAAGATGACACTATTACTATCTAGAGAGTTCAAACAGTTGGTATGAAAGAATCAACTAGGAAGTTCAGCAGAGCATTTACATTAGACATGTAATACAAAAGCTAGTAACTTTCTCTCCACCAATTAAAAAATTATGTGAAAATTACATTTAACCTATAATAACAGCAAAAACTATGAAAATAGAGATAAGCCTGCTATGAAGAAAAGTGATTCAACTATCCTAAAAATCCAGGAAATCATAAAAATCCTGTGTGTGTGTGTGTGTGTGTGTGTATACTTTCCTTATCAGATACCTAAGAAATACTATGAAATTAAAACACTCTGGTAAGATTACAGAAAACAAGTTGATGAAAAGAATGAAATTGAGAACTCAGAAACACCAGTTTATCTTGACTCAGTAATAATGGGAAAGTTTTTTCAGTAAAGGGTGTTGGGGCAATTAACTATAAAATACACAGCAAATTCACATGTGATAAAGGAGGCCATCTAATAACAAAACTATAAAATAAAATGTAAAAGAGTAATTTTAGAAAACATGGGAAGTGTCTTTATAAGACACAGAACTCAAAAACAATAAGAAAAAAAGCCAACAGAAATGGCTTTAGAATTTTAAATTTCTATTGAGGTAAAAGCATCATATTTAAAATATAATATATTCTTTGGGAGAAAAACTGGCAACTCATGTAAAGAAAGAGGATAAACAGCCATGATATGTAAAGAGCATCTAAAAATCAATAAGGAAGGTAAACAATCCAGTTGAAAAGCATGCAAAGAATATGAGGACGCAATTAAAATTATTAGCGGGATAGCTAAAGAGTTTTTAAATACTATTCAGCCTTTAAAAAGAAATAGATTTGTATAGAGTGGCATGGGAAGATTTACAATCCATCTTATTCAGTAAAACAAAGCAAGCAAATGGACAAATGAGGTTTAGAGTTTATGTTTATGCTATTTATATAAAATAGTTTGTGCTATTTGTTTAAAAATCCCATAATATATTAATAAATAGGTAGATAGGTAAATAACTGACCACTGGTTAAGCAGATAGGTAGAAAGATGGATAAATATGCTAAACAATGGGAAGTGAGTGAAATTGAAGGAGTGACGAATTGCTTACAACGAAAATGTTTATATATTACTTTTGGAACTAATTATGTAACTTAATATAAAATTAATGTGTTGTTGCCTTATTACCAATGTTTTATTTGAGCTAAAACATTTTCCTTTCAAACTACCTTCTTAACAGCATATCCCTCCAACTTTGGAATCTCTAACTCGGTCAACACTGCTCTGCGTGTCTGCAATTGGCATGATTTCTTATGCTACCCCCGTGTTCCTGGTTGCACTTGTGCCTCTTGGGGTCGCCTTTTATTTTATCCAGAAATACTTCCGAGTGGCCTCTAAGTAAGTAAAGCGCTGCTCTGTTCATCTTCAAAAGCCTGTATATTTGATTGACTGTGATTCGGATTTGTTATAATGTTTTGGTGGCTCAGATGGTAAAGAATCTGCCTGCAATGCAGAAGACCTGGGTTCTGTCCCTAGGTCAGGAAGACTTCTGGAGAAGGGCATGGCTACCCACTCCAGTATTGTTGCCTGGAGACTCCCACGGACAGAGGAGCCTGGCAGGCTACAGTCCATGGGGTCACAAAGAGTTGGGCATGGCTGAGAGACTAACACTTTCACTTTTCTCCAGATAAGGTATGGAATTTGGAAAAGAAACTTAATTTAACTTAATGAAACCTATCCTGATATTATGTTTCATTTAGCGAGATATTTTGCTTCCATGGCTTCCCTGATAGCTTAGTTGGTAAAGAATCTGCCTGCAATGCAGGAGACCCCAGTTCAATTCCTGGGTTGGGAAGATCCCTTGAAGAAGGGATATACTACTCACTTCAGTGTTCTTGGGCTTCCCTTGTGGCTCAGCTGGTAAAGAATCCGCCTGCAATGCAGGAGAGCTGGGCTCAATCCCTGGGTTGGGAAGATCCCCTGGAGAAGGGAAAAGGCTACCCACTCCAGTATTCTAGCCTAGAGAGTTCCATGGACTGTATAGTCCATGGGGTCACAAAGAGTCAGACACAACTGAGCAACTGTCACTTTAATTTTGCTTCTGTAATTGGTTGTCTGAGCCTTTACATAGTACTAGACATATGTGAACAAGCTGATTGATCTGGTTGAGTTTTAAGTCCACAGACTATGCCCAATTTTTCATTCCATGATCCTTTCTCTGAACATGGCAGTGACAGAAAATTTTATGAAACCAAAGATAGTCCCAAAGGATAAGTAATTTAATATTATGTTCTGCAAGTGGGGAAATAAAAATATTTTCAAATGAGTAAAATGCACTCTGTAAAAGATTAGTAGAAGTAAAAAAAAGTTAAAGGGATAAATCAGAGTGATAACTATAAAAGTAGAGAATCTTGAATGTCTGGTAAGAGTACTGTAACATTAAGAGGTTGGAAATTTCCAGATTGGGTTATTTAACATGCCCATGAATATCCAGCCAAATAAAAGATAGCCGTGAATTTTAAATTCTTCTGCTAATATAAGATTTATCATTTGCTGAGATGTTGAATAATTAAGTGAAATATAATACTAGTTGTTTCGAAATTTCCAGTTTAACTTTGAAGTTCTGCCTTAATAGTATTGTAAATTTTATATCATTGCAGTAATCTCTTTATTTCAACAAACACTTATTAGGCATTTAGTGTCTTGTAAATAACTGCACAAGCCATGTGGCAGAGGAAGAGATCAACATGGCAAGAAGCAGTTCTCAAGAAATTTACAGTTTCTTGGGAAGATAAAACATAAATAAGATAACCCTTATATGTGGATTAAGTGCTGGAATAGGAAGCCAGACATAGAGTTTATTCAGTAAAATGAAAAGATTTAATAGGACTTGAGTGCAGGGAGAATGAAAAAATTATATATATATATTAGTTAACAGGAAAAAGCAGGATTAAGATTTGGAATCTCTGGATTATACCTGCAAATTTTTTTTTCTTGCTACATTTCATTATTCATTCAATTTAGAGACAGGCTGATTTACCATTAATCTTTATAGTCTTGTCTTTTCCAGAATGTTACATGATTGGAATCATGTAGTATGTGGTCTTGTCAGATTAGCTACTTTCTCTTAGAAATAAGCACTTAAGATTCATCTGTGTCTTTTCATGGCTTCAAAGCACATTCATAAAATAGAATATTATAAAAATAATTTATCATTGAATAATATTCTATTTTCTGAATTGCCGTATTTTGTTTATCCATTTACCTATTGAAGGACATCTTAGTTGCTTCTAGTTTGGGGTTATAAATATTATGAATGTGTGTGTGCTTACATGCTCAGTTGTGTCTGAATACATGCTCAGTTATGTCTGACTCTTTGCAAGCCCTTGGATTGTAGCCCTCCAGGCTTTCTGCCTATGAAATTTTCCAGGAAGGAATGCCGGAGTGGGTTGCCATTTCCACCTCGAGGTTATCTTCCCCACCCAGGGATCAAACCCACATCTCCAGAGTCTCCTGCATTGGCAGGTGGATTCTTTACCACTGAGCCACCAGGGAAGCCATTACTATTATGAATAAAACTACTGTAAATATTTGTATGGAGATTTTTGTGTGGACATAGGTTTTAAAATTAGTTGGGTAAATGCATAGGAGCATGATTATTTGATAGTATGGTAAAACTGCTTAGTTTTATGAAAAACTGAAAAATTGTCTTCCAAAATAGTTGTTTATTTGTAATATTTCTGGAAAAAAAAAAAGTTGTTTCTCCCTTGGGGCTATGAATTAGGATCCTTCAAATGTTAGGAACATATGTTAAACCTAGAGTAATTTT
The DNA here is from genome assembly GCF_027580195.1 of Bos mutus. Lineage (NCBI taxonomy): Eukaryota > Metazoa > Chordata > Mammalia > Artiodactyla > Bovidae > Bos > Bos mutus. The sequence continues at coordinate 86,461,953 of NC_091621.1, read as the reverse complement.
TGATCTCTAGCCCCTTCTTTTGCTCATAGAAAATTCAGACCAGAAGGAAGAGACTAGCCATTACATTTGCTCTTTCATTTCTTCTGGTATTACTGTTGATGTTGCTTGCTGAAGGGGCAGAAAAGTTCAGTCACTTCCTTTCTGCTGGCTGTTTCCAAATCTCTTCTTGCCTTCTCACCAGTGATATTCAACAGTCAGGTTTTACTTCAGACTCATGCTCATGTGGGCCTGTTTTCATCCCTGGGCAATAGAAATTGCATACAGAGGCCAAGCAAATAACCCTAGTTCTTTACAGATTTTAATTGCTAAGTCTTTTCATTATAGTAGATTATTAAAATATGGAAGGGATGGTCATTTTTAAAGAATGAACTTTGATAATGGATTATAAACCATTTTTATTTGAAATTCTCTGGTCATTTGCAAATAGGACCACATGATATTAAATCTCACCCATAAAAAGAAACCTCTAGATGCTGAGGTTCTAAATAAAACACTCATATTGAAAATCTTGAGCAATTTAACACACTATTTTGTAAACACCAAAGGGAATTAAAGTGGGGGACTTATTGTTGTTCAGTCGCTCAGTCATGTCAGACTTTTTGCCACCCCATGGACTGCAGCACGCCAGTTCTTCCCTGTCCTTCACTGTCTCCCAGAGTTTGCTCAGATTCATGTCCATTGAGTCGATGATGCCATCTAACCATTTCATACTCTGCCACCCTACTCTCCTCCTGCCCTCAATCTTTCCTAGCATCAGACAGGAAATGCCATTGAATTTCGAGTATCTAACATCAAAGACCCATGTGTGGCTAGCTCTGTAAGTAAGCTTTCCTATTTACAGGAGAATAAAGTCAAGCTGTACCCTCACCTTTCTGGTTTCATAAAACACTGTCCTATAAAAAGAGGTTCCTCCTTCCTCATCTTTTCCCCTTCATGTCAGACCTCAATGTAGTGACCACCTGTTGCTTGTGTCAAATTTACAAATAGCCACTGAGTTTTCTGTTTAACAATCGCAGACTCTTTACATTCCTTCATATTCATCCTCCTCTTCACCCCTCTCCTTCCCTCCCCCATTGAGTTTCTGAAGTGAGAAATTCATTTTAGAAACTCACAAAAGGACTTTGCCTTTGGTCATGGGAGAACCCAGGCAGTCCCCAAAGATCTAAGATTATTTAACAGTTGAAGATTATGTAACAATATAATCAGTTCGATTGACTGACAGGTGAATATCAGCACTGCTACTCTTGATTCCCTCCACCCCAAAAACCTAAGAAAGACAGAAAAAAGGCTGAAAAGAAAAATAAAAGCATGTTTTGAAACGTGTGATAGAACTGTTAGCCTTCTAGAAAGGCTAGCTTGTGTGATTTACAAACTTGTCTAGAGTGTGCATCTTTATAGAAAGGGTCTAATTCAGGCATTTGTCCACCAGCCATTCACTGAGCACTTTATTGACCTAAAAATATATATTGACACTTGGAGGACCAGTGAATGCCAGTTCTATTTAGGGAGGAACTCAATCTCATTGTAGCTGAAGCCAAACTCATTATCTGTCTCTTCTGGTGTCTTTATTCTCTGTCTCCCATCCTGGTAAATAGCACTGTCATCTTCCAAGTCTGCTAAGTAACAAACAAGCCATATTTGACTCCCCTCTCTTTTTAAATTTATTTTATTTTTAATTGAAGTATAATTTACAATGTTGTGTTTCAAGTGTACAGCAAAGTCGTGTCAGACTCTTTGTGACCCTATGGACTGAAGCCTACTGGGCTTCAATGTCCATGGGATTCTCCAGGCAAGAACTCTGGAGTGGGTTGCCATGCCCTCCTCCAAGGGATCTTCCTCACCCAGGGATAGAACCCATGTCTCTTATGTCTCCTGCATTGGCAGGCAGATTCTTTACTGCTAGCACCACCTGAGGGGAAACCCATGCATGTACATGTATATGCATACACTTTTTCAGATTCTTTTCCACTATAGGTTATTATGACACATTGAATATAGTTCCCTGTGCTATACAGTAGGTCCTTGCTGTTTACCAGTCTATATAGTAATGTATATATGCTAATCCCAGATTCCTAACTTCTCTCTTCCCAATCACCTTTGGTAGCCATAAGTTTGTCTTCTGTGTCTGTGTGGTTCTCTCTTATTCACTCTGCTACAATGAGTTGATTATAGCAGTTTAGAAGGCTACTTCTAATAAGCTATCTCACAATCTCCCCCTATATTAAATTGTGCCAGCATCACACCTAATTCAGAATTTTTAAAAAGTTCTGATAAACTGTCCTTACTCATTCTCTTCCATCCTTTACACTGTCTCCAAATTACGTTGCTTTAAGCAAGCTCTGGTGATTTTATTTCTAGTCCTCAGTGATTTTTCCCAGCCCATTCAGGATCTTCTACAGTCTAGCCCCTCCCCCCATTGCTTGTCCAGCCTTTTCCCATGACAACATCCCCAAAGGACTCTGGTCACCAGCCAGATTGAATTCGCCAGTTCTTTAGTCCTCTGTACTCGCTCTGGTTTGTTCCCTTAGCTGGAATGCACTTCTTGTCTGTTTGGTTGAAGCACACTGCTCATGCTTAAGGTTTGGCCTAAGTAACACCTGCTCAAAGAAAACATTTCCCATCTCCTACATTAATTGCTCCTTCCTATGTGTTCCCATAAAAGTTTACTTTAACTGTGATACAAAATTGGTGTTTTTGTACAACACATAACATTCAGCCTGGACCCATGTTTATTATGTAATATTTATTTTTCTCTTCCTCTTTAGATTATAAGCTGTTGGATTTTTTTGTTGAATGTTGGAGGAAAATATGTGGGTTGGCCAAAATTTTGTTCATATTTTTCCAAAAGATGTGATGGGAAAATCCAAATGAACCTTTTGGCCAACCCAGTAGTTACTCTGACAAAAAATAACCTTAATTTAGAATGAACAAAGCTCCCAGATCAGACAGTAAAGAATCTGCCTGCAGTGCAGGATACCCGGGTTCGATCCGTGGGTTGGAAAGATCCCCTGGAGAAGGGAATAGCAACCCACTCCAGTATTCTTGCCTGGAGAATTCCAGGGACAGAAGAACCTGGCAAGCTACAGTCCTTGGTGTCTCAGAGTTGGAAACGACTGAGTGACTAACACACACACACAGTATTCTTTGAGTTTGAATGAGTGTAAAGTTTATTTTTGTACTTGTCTCTGTCCTAGGGACCTCCAGGAACTTGATGACAGTACCCAGCTCCCTCTGCTTTGCCACTTCTCAGAAACTGCTGAAGGACTCACCACCATTCGGGCATTTAGGTAAGTAAACATATTATCATTTTGTTGATTAGACAGTTACATCATCAACAAATATTTGCCTACAAATAACTGATCATTGCTCCCATTTTCCAATGCCCACTGTGTGTGTGCCTATGTTCTAAACTAGTAGTAAGAAAAACATGACAAAAAACGATCACAGAGGGCTTCCCATGTGGCTCACTGGTAAAGAATCCGCCTGCCAGTGCAAGAGATTCGGGTTCAATCCCTGGGTCAGGAAGATCCCCTGGAGAAGGAAATGACAACCTGCTTCAGTATTGTTGCCTGGAAAATCCCATGGACAGAAGAGTCTGGTGGACTACAGTCTACGGAGTTGCAAGAAGAGTTGGACATGGCTTAGTGACTAGACAACAACAACAAATGATCACAGAGTTTAGTTATTTGAAATTTTAACAAGAATAAAGAAAGAATTCAGCATCATGTCGGGTAGATACTACCTGTGTGATTTAGACTAGGCTTTTGAATTCCCTAACCTCATCTGTGAAATAGGAAAAACCATTTTGCTTTTTAGGGTAATTGGACTAATTGATATAATGCATGTAAAACATTAGGGCTTCCCTGGTGGCTCAGCTGAAAAGAATGCATCTGCATTGCAGGGGAACCTGGTTCAATTCATGGGTCCAGAAGATCCCCTGGAGAAGGGATAGGCTACCCACTCCAGTATTCTTGGGCTTCCCTGGTGGCTTAGATGGTAAAGAATCCATCTGCAATGCAGGAGACCTGGCTTCAATCCCTGGATTGGGAACATCCCCTGGAGAAGGAAACAGCAACTTACTCCAGTATTCTTGCCTGGAGAATCCCATGGACATAGGAGCCTAGTGGGCTATAGTCCATGGGGTTGCAAAGAGTTGGATAGGACTGAGCAACTTTCACTTTTGATATAAAGCATTGGCTTCCCCTGTGGCTCAGTGATAAAAACTCTGCCTGCAGCGCAGAAGGCGGTGGTTCGACCCCTGGATTGAGAAGATCCCCTGGAGGAGGCAATGGCTACCCACTCCAGTGTCCTTTTTGGACAATCCCATGGACAGAGGAGCCTGGCAGGCTACAGTCTGTGGGGTCACAAAGAGTTGGATGCAACTGAGCACACACCTAAAGCATTAACCACAGTGATTAGCAAAGAAGTAACAGAGAAGCTGACATACATGCATTAGTAATAATAATAAAAGAAATATTATTACACCAAAGTTACTTCAGACTTTAAATAGTTTTCTTCAATGTTGGTAAACATTGAAGTAATATCCCAAGATTTTCATCAAAAGAGTTTGCTTAATACTCAAAAAATTACCTTAACTCTATTAAAGGAGATCAGTCCTGGGTGTTCTTTGGAAGGACTGATGCTAAAGCCGAAACTCCAGTACTCTGGCCACCTCATGCGAAGAGTCGACTCATTGGAAAAGACTCTGATGCTGGGAGGGATTGGGGGCAGGAGGAGAGGGGACGACAGAGGATGAGATGGCTGGATGGCATCACTGACTCGATGGACGTGAGTCTGAGTGAACTCCAGGAGTTGGTGATGGACAGGGAGGCCTGGCGTGCTGCAATTTATGGGGTCGCAAGGAGTAGGACACAACTGAGCGACTGAACTGAACTGAACTGATTTTCCCTATTCAGGTAAAATCAGAAAAGGAGTTGGCATCCTTGAATGTTATATTTAATCTAGAAAATCACTTCTTAAAGTGTTATATCTTTCTGCAGTGCTAAATGCAAACCTGTAGTGATTTCAATCAGAGATTTTTCTAACCTAAGAAATATTTAAATCACATAAATGTATATATATATATAATTGGGTCAAAAGTAGAATATAAAGATACAGATTTCATAGTGGAGCATTTATATTTTTCACAGTGATGCGTTTTCCCATCAGAGTGTTTAATACCTTTTATTAGAGATGGCAGAATCATTGATTGACTCTGAATGTAGGTATTAAGACATAAGAGACCCTGATTCTGGGAAAGATTGAGGGCAGGAGGAGAACAGGATGACAGAGAATGAGATAGTTGGATGGCATCACCGACTCAATGGACATGGATTTGGGTGGACTCTGGGAGTTGGTGATGAACAGGGAGGCCTGGCGTGCTGCAGTTCATGGGATCGCAAAGAGTCGGACACGACTGAGCAACTGAACTGAACTGAACTGATTAAGACATAATTTGTGTTCTAATAGTAGCCAGCAATGCCCAGTGGTAATCATAAGTACACCATGTTAAGAATTTCATTTTTTCACCAAAGTTCTTTTGAGTTAATTTATTTGAGTTTTGAACACATGGCAAGTGCTAGTCTTGCAATGGATATAGAAAGACTCCAAAGATATGGCCTTTTATTTCTACCCCAGATAAATACCACAGGGAAAATAGTTGGGATAACATGGCAGGTGGGGAAGAAGCAGTGACCTGATTCAGGCAAGCTGGCAGGTGGAACAGAAAACAGCCTCTGTCTTCTCCCTGAAGAACAAGTGAGGTCATTTACTGAGAATGATGAAGACTGGACCTTGTAAAACATCTTGAAGAAAATGAGCCTGGTCTCAAATGAAAGAGAAAGTTGACTGAAAGTCAAGATTTAGATTTTTCATTTAATCATCTATTCTTCACTAGACACATGAGCAGAACTTGGCTTGACTGTTCCTAATTTTACATCAGGAAAATTCTAGGGAGCTCTAAAAAGGACAAACTATTACATGTCACCTAAGACTTGAATGAGGCTTCCCAGGTGGCTCAGTGGTAAGGAATCCACCTGCCAATGCAGGAAATGCAGGTTTATCCCTGGATCAGGAAGATTCCCTGGAGAAGGAAATGGCAACCCACTCCAGGATTCTTGCCTAGAAAATCGCATGGACAGAGGAGGCCAGTGGACTACGATCCATGGGTTGCAAACGGGCAGACACGACTTAGCGACTGTTAAGAATCAAACACATGCTTTTCCATCTACTTCTTCCTGTCTTTCAGGCTAGTAAGAGTCCCCAGAGTCGTTAGCTCTCTGGAAAGTTTGTATTTACTGATTAGGCTGCTTTCCTCCCCTGCGTTCAGGGTTCATGGTGTACTCAGAAGCAGCATGAACTAACCTCAAGTAGTTTACCACCAGAGGATCACAGTTAAATTAGACTGAGATTTCAGTGACCTTTCCTACTTTTTTTTTGGTCTGACAGAATAAAGGTCTAAGAATGTTCAGAAGATGAGCTGGATGTGGATGAAAAGATACAGACTGAGTGTGTCAAAGTTTCCATTAGGAAAACAGAAGGGTTCTTGCCAAATAGAAACACACAGAAAGAATGTTCGCTGCATTTCCACCCCTCCCCTTTCACTGCTCCTTCAGACTGTTGCCAGCTCCATTTACAAACTCTTTAAGAGTGTATCTGCAACAATATCCCCAAACTAGAGGGAGAGGAAGAAGAGCCCCAGACAAAACACTTTGTCACAATGAAGTGTTGGACGTTCGTCTCAACTGGAGTCCACAGGCTTTGGTCCAAGTTTCCCCCTCCCCACGTCTCTCCATCATCACAGCCCTCTAGGAAGGGGGACCCTGTCTCCAGCTCCTGGACTTGTTTTCTCATTTCTGCTCCTTAGCTCATGTTGTTCCTGATACTTCCAATGCTTTTGTCCCTCCTTGTCCACCTGAAAAATTCTGTGAACCAGTGAAGTTGCTCAGTTGTGCCCGACTCTTTGCGATCCCATGGACTGTAGCCTACCAGCCTCATCCATCCATGGAGTTTTTCAGGCAAGAATGCTGGAGTGGGTTGCCATTTCCTTCCCCAGGGTATATTCCCAACCCAGGGGTCGAACCCAGGTCTTCCTCATTGCAGGCAGACGCTTTACCGTCTGAGTCACCAGATCAGATCAGTCGCTCAGTCGTGTCCGACTCTTTGCAAGCCCATGAATCGCAGCACACCAGGCCTCCCTGTCCATCACCAACTCCCAGAGTTCACTCAGACTCACTCCATTAAGTCAGTGATGCCATCCAGCCATCTCATCCTCTGTCGTCCCCTTCTCCTCCTGCCCCCAATCCCTCCCAGCATCAGGGTCTTTTCCAATGAATCAACTCTTCGCATGAGGTGGCCAAAGTACTGGAGTTTCAGCTTTAGCGTCATTCCTTCCAGAGAAATCCCAGGGCTGATCTCCTTCAGAATGGACTGGTTGGATCTCCTTGCAGTCCAAGGGACTCTAAAGAGTGTTCTCCAACACCACAGTTCAAAAGCATCAATTCTTTGGCGCTCAGCCTTCTTCACAGTCCAACTCTCACATCCATACGTGACCACAGGAAAAACCATAGCCTTGACTAGACGAACCTTTGTTGGCAAAGTAATGTCTCTGCTCTTGAATATGCTATCAGGGAAGCCCGAAAAAATTCAGCCCATTTCTTAAAACCTCATTCAGTCCATCCCAGAGATGGCTTTATCCATCCCTCCCCACCTTCCACCCTATTCCCTGCCATTCTTTTCTTCTAGCCAGTGCAAACTTTCATCTTCCTTGATATTCACGTAGCATTTTTCACATAGGGCCATGTGATTGGCTTCTGTGTTGAGCCCTCTTTACTTGTTCATACTACAACAACCCCATGCTTACCTCTTTCACTAGACAATGTGCTTCTCTGGGGCAGAGGTTGTGTCTTGTTCATACATATATGTTGTAATGTCTCACTTTGAGTTCATGCTTGCTAAATGTTCCTGAATGAGTGGGTGAAAATCCACCCGATAATGCAAATACAGAATTGGATATATCTGTTCACAGTTGAAATCCACTATCTCAGTAAATCCTATAACTCTGTGAGTCATCCTCTGTTAATTATTCACTCTGTCCCTGGTGGCTCAGCTAGGAAAGAATTGGCCTGCAATTCGGGAGACCTGGGTTCGATCCCTGGGTTGAGAAGGTCCCCTGGAGGAGGGCATGGCAACCCACTTCAGTATTCTTGCCTGGAGAATCCCCATGAACCGAGGAGCCTGGTGGGCTACAGTCCATGGAGTCCCAAAGAGTCGGACACGACTGAGTGACTAAGCTCACGCATCTGTATAAGGGTCATGATGAGGGTGGTCCTGTTTCTCTGTCTGCTTGGTCCCGCCCAGTGTATTGCTATTCAGTGCAGGTCCTCCTGTGCATGGCATTTGGGTCAAGGCTACATAACCCAAAATGAGGTAATTATTTGGCTCTGATTGTCAAACCCTTTGATTATCGTAGATCAGATGTTGCTGTCTGACTCAATTATCTGATTTTTCTGGTTTGGCATGTTGGAGTGATCGGATTGACTGGATAAATCTCAACTATGTGCTTTATATTGGCCTGTATGGATGGCTTCACGGGCCAAGTGAACACCCCACCCCGGACTTCTTCATTTTTGACATAGTGATAGTGTATTGTAAACTTTTGCAAATTGATTTGAAGATTTGGGGCGGTGGGGGCGGGGGGTACTTGGAACAGTCTTTTATCAGCTAGGAATCACCATCAGGCTGTCAGATGAAATTTGGTTATTCTCTGCAAACATAACACATAGACAGGAGGTCTCTGTAAGATAAGCCGAAGCCACAGAAAGTTGAATTTGGCACTTCCTCCAACCTTCCAATCAGTTATTTTGTTTATATGATCCAGCTTTCCATTGTTTCTGTTACCCAGGGAAAATAATTGAAAAACAAAAAGAGACTATTTTTGTGATGTAGAAAAGATTTATCAACATGGAACATGAGTTTCTATGAGAAGTAGCTCCCATGTTCAAATGGATGAAGTTTCTTTTTAAAAAAATATTTGTTTCTTTTTCTGCATCAGGTTTTAGTTGTAACAGTTGGGCTTAGTTACTCTGCAGCATGCAGAATCTTAGCTCACTGCCTAGAGATCGAACCAGCATCCCCTGCACTCCCAGGCAGATTCTTAACCACCAGACCACCAAGGAAATCCCGGGATGAGGTTTTTATTAGAAGTTTCCTTTATAACAAAGGTTACACAGAATTTGGTCTGATTATGTTGATTACCAAGAATGAACTTAATTTGACCCAGTATCAGTATCTAAACTGTGTGTGTCATGTTGTTGTTTAATTGCTAAGTCGTGTCCGACTCTTTGCAACCCCATGGACTGTAGCCCGCCAGGCTCCTCTGTCCATGGGATTTTCCAGGCAAGAGTACTGGATTGGCTTGCCATTGCCTTCTCCAATGCATGAAAGTGAAAATGAAAGTCAAGTCGCTCATTTGTGTCCGACTCTTCGAGACCCCATGGACTGCAGCCTACCAGGCTCCTCCACCCATGGGATTTTCCAGGCAAGAGTACTGGAGTGGGGTGCCATTGCCTTCTCCGGTATGTGTCCTAGATCCCCGTAAATACTACACGCCAAGAGTTTCTTTCATGCAATGACCATTCTTACAAATAATTTGTAACTTTGAGGTGTAAAATATCTTGCTTAACAAGGACATCTGCCATTCCCAAAGACCCTCATCCTCGACCTCTTGCCACCTCGTTGTCCTCCTTTGATTTCCAGAAACTGAGCGAAAAGAACATTTTTAAGGTATATACTTGCCTGTTACAGACCCATAGTTTCCTGCCTTTCGTGAGTCTCTTCTAGCTCCTGCTACCAACTCCGACCATGCCTTGTGGAAAAGTAAGATATATGCAGTAAAATCTAGGTCAAGTATGTTGCATTTCTGTACAACTTCTTCTGGGTTTTGTAGGGCCCTTGAGACATAGGCCGTGCCTTGTTTTCACGGTAACCATCCTTGTGTAGAAAGTTATGAAATGATCTTTAATAGGACTTTGTCATCGGAAACATTCCTTTCTGTAGCAGAGGTTGAGAAAGGAACTACTGCTCCATGCCATCTCTCAGGAAGGGTGCAGGAGAGCAGTAGCAGCTGGCCTTTATTTGCAAGTAGTCCGTTTACTAGTCATTCCATCCCACCAGTTCGTCACTGTGTTGAGTAAATAATGTAGTAGGAAGTGTGACTGTTTTTTATTATTTCTCCTGTTGTGTGGCTAACATAATATTTTTGTTTTCTGCAGGCATGAGACCAGATTTAAGCAACGAATGCTGGAACTGACAGACACTAACAACATTGCCTACTTATTCCTCTCAGCTGCCAACAGATGGCTGGAGGTCAGAACGGTACGTTCATTTCATGATTTCGAAATGGAAACCACACAGAGAAGAGGTCTGATGCAAAGAGGGAGACAGTTGTAAAAACTAGGCTTCCACTGAGGTTCAGCACTCGCTCCACATTTTCTGGACTTTAGCTCAGGTTTGTTTATGGTACGGATGAAATTTGTCATGATGTTTTTAGGTAATGGCAAGACAGATAGCCCCAAAAGCAAAAATTCAGTTTGTGTTCATTAGTGGCCAGATGACATAAGTTAATGGAATAGCAAATATTTGTATAACTTCAGGTTTTTGGTTTTTTTTTTTTTTTTTTTCAAATTTGACAAGTGAATAGATGTACTCACTTCTACTGAACTGGACCAGCCTGGAAGAGATGGCAGCTTTCTATTTTAAGCCAGTGGAGGGTCATGTTAGCCCAAATGTAAAAAACTGCAGTTATTCATCTGTTGCCTTCTTCTGTCCTGTATAAATAAGGAGAATGGGTATAAGCTTTGGCATTGTACATACTTGGTCCAGCAAGTTAACGAATTTATCTGGGTCCCAGTTTGCCATTTGTAAACTAGGAGTATGACCTCATGGGTGTGTTAGGTTTAAAAATAGTAATATAAGTCCTGTAGCTCACTTTTTGGCAGGTACACTCAACAAATGTCTTTTGAATAGATGGATGCATGGATGAATGAATAAATTAATGGAAATGGTACCTGCTTTGGTAAATGGTTAATAAGTCAACCACTCCTAATAAATGAAAGAGGAAATAGGTTAGACCCAAGTTCCAGAGGGAAGGAGATGTTGTTTGCAGACTGGGCTGTGTAATCTGCAGTATGAATAAGCAACTTTGGTAGAAATGATGACTTGATTGTCATCTTTTCTTAAAAAATAATTATTAGTTTATGAAAAGGAAAAGGAAGTTTATCTGCATTATTGTTAAGAACCTCACTTCCACTGATTAAGCATCCCAGTCATATGGAGGCTCTCTTTCAAAACTCAGTGGATCAGAGAGGGCATCTGGGAATGGGGATTTGATAAAGTGAAAGGAAGGAGCCCACATTAAAATCTGAGTTGTTGATGGATGGATAACATATTGATAGAGAATCTTGGGTCCCCCTGTAAGCTGTAGTTGTCATAATTGGTCACTAATAACAGAGACTCTCCAGCACTATATTGTTTTGTGTTGTGTTATTGTGTAGAAATTATCCAGCAACATAACACAATTATATTTCACAAATTTTAAATAGATAAGAAATTTCTTCCAGATCACTGTGGGGGTTGGGAGGGGCAGGGCAGAGATTTTCCAATTACCTGTAAGTAACAGAAAGGCAGGCGAAGTGTTTAGGATTTATAACAGAAACAAACTACTATTCCTAGATCTTACCCAGACCCTAAATCCTTGCTTTAAGCTTCTGTTTGTTTGCTCAAATCTGTTTTCTCCGAGGAAAAGAAATCATATCTGAATAACAAAGCTAGTGATGAGCTAGCTTAATCAGAGAATGTCCTAAAATCACAGGGATGAAATGTCAGTAGTTTCCTTTGTGTTTGATTTTCCTGATGTTGACGATCAAGTGTGTTTCTTAGGGGCGCGTGTGTTTGCTCTGGACTTGAGGTGAGTCTGGGTTGGCTTCTGCTTCTTCTCGTTAGCACTTCCCACTGTCAGGCTGATGGACAAACGTTTAACAAGAATCTTCAAGCAAACCATATGTTCTGCTCTTGTAGCCAGAAGACAAGATATCAGAGCGTTCAGACTGCCAAGAAAGGGGAGGTCAGGAAAAATGAGAGAGAAACAGCAGCCAGATTCAGAGTGGGTTAGTTTAGCTTGCCTCATACCCTGCTACTTAACTCCCCCATTAAAGGCGGCTGGACCTACTTGAATATAAATGAATTCTAGTTCCACTTGTAGAAACCTAAAATATATATATATATATATATGTATGATATTTGAAAAAGAAGGGTAGAATCTGTCATTCATTCTATTACCTTATAACACATCTGTTTTTGTGTCTTTTTTTTCTTTTCTGTGTATTATCATCTTTCCACAACTTGCTATTTGGTCTCATTACCAGATCTGTCCCTTAAAAACCAACACAAAAAAGTTATAGAGTCCTTTGCTCTATTTCTGATGAATAAATATAAAATTTGGTAAGAAACTTGCTGATTTATAGCAACATTCCAGGCATATCTGCTGATAGAATTCAAGGTCCAGAGTCTTTTGTGGATGATTTTGTCTCTTTCATCTCTCATATTTGTTTATCAATAAGTTTGCTGCTACTGCTGCTGCTAAGTCTCTTCAGTCGTGTCCGACTCTGTGCAATCCCATAGATGGCAGCCAACCAGGCTCCTGCATCCATGGGATTCTCCAGACAAAAGTACTGGAGTGGGTTGCCATTTCCTTCTCTCAATAAGTTTATGTGGGCCTAAAGAACCTGTCTGCAATGCAGGAGACGTAAGAGACCCTGGTACGATCCGTGGGTTGGGAAGATCCCCTGGAGGAGGGCATGGCACATCCCACCTGGTGGGATACCGTCCATGGGTTGCAAAGAGTTGGACATGACTGAGGCAACTTAGCACACACACACACACACACAAACACTCACACACACGCATACCCTTCTAGACAATCCCAGAAATCCAACTTGAAACCAGTCAGATTTATTCTCCTATTCTGTACACTCAAAGTACAGAGTTTTCATTAGAACCAGAATATTTAGAATATTAGAACATTAGAATGTTTATTTGAATATAAATGCTATAATCCAAGAACATATGTGCCACAATAGGAGTGTTGAATAAATAGAACAGATAACTCTAACTAGGAAATAACCTTTCTCCCAATTGTACACATGTAAATGACCTCATTACTACTGTGCATCACTGGAGACACAATTTCAGTTTGAAATAAATGGATCTTGTTTCAGAAATATGAGAAATATAAGTGTTCAGATATAGGACCTTGGAGACTGGGGTGTGAACTGCTCTCTGAACCCCACAGCTGGATATTTTCTGCCTCGTAAGTCATTTACAACAAGATAAGTAATGAAAACCTCTATCTGGCCCGCTGATGCTGCATTGATCTTATCTCCAGTATCAACACAGCTGCCTCCATTCCCTATTCTTTGATATGTTAACCAGCAAATTAACAAAAATATCTGCTAATCTCAAATAATCTGGGAGCTCCCATAGCAGAAGCACAGCCAATCGGTATCAGGACGGGAGGAACCTTGGGCAGAGCTCAGAAGAGGCCAGCAGGTCTCCTGATGCGGATCTGAGGAGCTCAACAACTCAGCATATTCAAAAGCAGAGACATCAGTTTGCTGACAAAAGTCCATCTAGTCAAAGCTATGGATTTTCCAGTAGTCATGTATGGATGTGGAAGTTCCGGACCATAAGGAAGGCTGAGCACTAAAGAATTGTGGTACTTTTGAACTGTGCTGCTGGAGAAGATTCTTGACAGTCCCTTGGATAGCAAGAAGATCAAGCCAGTCAATCCTAAAGGAAATAACTCCTGAATATTTTTTGGAAGGACTGATGCTGAAGCTGAAGCTCCAATACTTTGGCCACCTAATGCAAAGAGTCAGCTCTTTGGAAAAGACCCTGATGCTAGGAAAGATTGAGGACAGGAGTAGAAGGGAGCCACAGAAGTTGAGATGGTTGGATGGCATCACTGACTCAATGGCCATGAGTTTGAGCAGCTTGCGAGATAGTGAGGAACAGGGAAGCCTGCCACAGAAGTGCCACAGTCCATGGGATCGCAAAGAGTGGGACACAACTGATGACTGAGGTCATTTTGCTAAATGACCTCCATGGAGAGAAAGAGGAGAAAGCTTATCATAGTTTCCCGTGACTGTTTTTCCTTTTTTCCTCATTCTCAATTTTAGTTTTCTGGAGCAATGCCACTGAATTCTGTGGACAGACGATCTCCAAGAGAAGTAAGGGATAAAAGGATAAAAATACCTTTTTTGAATTCGGAAAGATTCCTGAGCCCCATCCAAGTTTTATTATATATTTTTTTTCAATATATGGCTTTCATTTCTTTTTCTGGTCATGCTAAATAAGTGTTAAGGCAATTATAGAGGCTTCCCTGGTGGCTCAGTGGGTAAAGAATCTGCCTGCAATGCAGGAGACCTTGGTTCGATCCCTGGGTCAGGAAGATCCCCTGAAGGAGGGCATGACAACCCACTCCAGTATTCTTGAGACTCCCCATAGATAGAGGAGCCTGGTGGGCTACAGCCCATAGGGTCTGTAGGAATCAGACATGACTGAGTGACTAACACACATAAGACAATTACAAAGTATTCCCTTTTTCTGGCTGAAGAGTGTCAGCCATGGAAGATGTAGCCTGCCCACCGTGTTCATTTCATACTTATTCTGAATTGGGGAGGGGGGAATAAAGGTCACAGCACACAGGCCTCAGAAAAGGACAAGAACCTAAAAGAATAATTTGGCTGGTAGGAAAGTAGCCAGACTGTGGCCACCCAGGTTGCTTTGGCAGGGGAGGGGAGTGTTTCTCCTCTGGTGCCAAGTGAAGTGGACCACAGTCATGTGCAGGGTGTCACTGCAGCCTAACCTTTGAATGATGCTTACGTTCTTTTGTTCAGCACAGCATTTTCTGTTCATCCCTCTGCACTAAACAGTTCCAGTTCTTTGGCATTGGTGTTTCCATTTGCAAAAATTGTGTAACTCTATCTAAAGGGTGTCTTTCCAAGGCTTTGTCTTGCTGTGTGGTGAAAGGATAAAAGAGAAATCACATCAAGAAGCCAAAAAAGAAAAAAAGTTTTTAGAATCAACAGGCTAAAGTGAAACTAATCTTCAGGGTGAATTTGTATGAGAGTCTATTTTGTGAAACAGTACAGAGCTGTTTTGAGTGCTTACAACTCCATTATAGACAGGTGCGTGTTCATCTTGTCATGTGAAGACCCAGACACTCCGTGGAACCATAAACACCGACTTCTTGTTTTTAGACATGGATTTCTGAAGACTATGAAAAAAGGGAGAGATGGTATTCCTATTAACTACTTATAAGGTTGTTTTATGGAAAATTATTATTTTCACTATAATCCCACAAAGAGATAGAGGTCATTGAATCATTGGAAATCTGACCAGAGACCTCTCTTTTGACCTGGGGATCAAAGGCTTCCCTTCTGGAGGGGAGTGTTGAATTCCCAAACTCAATGGAAGTTTTAATTTATCACTAATACAAATGTCCTATGGTTGGGCCCTCTTTAAGAATGGAAAGTCACATGTGTAGTAGCTTCTGTTTCCTAAGCAGACTCTCTCTTTCCATTGTATCATTATGACCGAAAGTGTTTTCTTCAGTGAATTGATTGGGTAGGACATAGAAAGCCTTAATGGGAGGACATGTGCTGCTGGCATGTGAGTGAATTCAGATGATCTGCTTGTCCTTTCTTAGTGCTTTTAAGCCATTTTGTTGTTCACATGTTTGCAGTGGAAAGGAAAGGAGGTGTGGAAAGGTACAGTCACTGTATAATTCATTAAACTAAAGTTTAATGGTAAAGGAAGTGGAAATGGGCAACTAATATAAACTCTTATATTACCCAGCAATTTCACATGCCTGTTACTATTACAGTACTATTGGAAGGGAAGCTATTGGAATTTAGTTATTTTGCTATGAGATTTCTTGATAAACATGCACAAAGGGGCTTCCTCTCTTATTCAGATGAGGTAAAATTCTGATCAAATGCCTCTAAAAAATCTCCAGTTTCTTAGAAAAAAAAAACATTATTGAGCAGGGGGTGGTAATCCAGGAATGAACTGGAAAGTATCTCATTGATATAACTAAAAGACAACACAAATAGCACTTTAAAAAAAAAGAAAATGATAAAAAATATTTTTATGAAAAATGAAATAACTTTGTTTTAGATACTAAACTGCAGACCTGTGCCTGTGCACTAAGTTGCTTCAGTCGTGTCCGACTCTTCATGACCCTGTGGACCGTAGCCCACCAGACTCCCTCTGTTCAAGGGATTCTCCAGGCAAGAATACTGGAGTGCGTTGCCATGCCCTCCTCTCAGGGGATCTTCCTGACCTACGAACTGAACCTGAGTCTCTAATGTCTCCTGCATTGGCAGGCAGGTTCTTTACCACTACTGCCACAAACGGCAGACATACTGGTTTTTAAATTCTTACTTCTATTTGAATTTACTAGATTGTGGAATTTGGCAATGGATTCATTCCCTGAAAAATCTGCTCTATTATGTACTTCAAAAAGCTATGCCTTGGGCACTTACCTGGCAGTCCAGTGGTTTAACACTCCACCTTAACATTTCAGGGAGTGCTGATTCCTTAAATAGGTTGAATGTAGGGGTGAATTGGGGGGTTGAGGAGGAAGAGTAGCTTAAGTGGTTTGCCCACCCCTTTGATGGTGCTGTGTGCAGGGATCATACACAGTACCATGCTTCTGTTCCTGGCACCTTAGAAATGGCAGTTGATTTGCAGCCTTTTTGTATCTTATTGTAAGTCATGACCCCAGTGGCGCGTGTGTGCCGTTATTTTTAGTCCCTTTCAGTTTCTTTGTACTCTCTTGCTGAAGGATTCGTTTGTTCAGGTTCAGGCACTGCAGTAAAGGGTCCCAGGTCCCAGTTTATCTGACCGAAGACAGGAAGACCAGCATGATTGGAGCACGGTGAAGGAGTAGAAACGGAATCTCAGATAAGGGCAGAGGAGGCAAGGTCTAGAACCCAGACTTTGCATCATCTGCGGCTTTGTAATTCATCAGAGTCTGAATTTATTGCAAGTGCAATAAGAAGGCATTGATATTCTAAACAGGGAAGTTATATATACCTTTAAAAGACCATTGAATGAATGGAAAGATGGATGAATGCATGAGGCCCTTCTGAGGTCATCTGGGAGGAAGTGGAGAATAGAAACTAATAAAAACATATATTGTTTCAAGCCCTTGAAGCAGGGGTCCCCAAACTTTCTGACACCAGGGACCAGTTTCATGGAAAGCAATTTTTCCATGAACCAGGGAACGGGGGTGGTTTAGGGATGATTCAAGCGCATTACATTTACTCTGCACTCTATTTCTATTATTATTACATCAGGTCTACCTCATATTATCAGCCTTAAAATACTAGAAATTGGGGCCCCCTGTCTTAAACTGTATGTTGCCCACAGTAATTTCTCAGACACAGACTGGAATATTTCTTTTTTTTTTTTTTTTACAAGTGTTTTTATTTATTTTTTTTTTTCCTCTAATTTTATTTTATTTTTAAACTTTACATAATTGTATTAGTTTTGCCAAATATCAAAATGAATCCGCCACAGGTATACATGTGTTCCCCATCCCGAACCCTCCTCCTCCTCCCTCCCCCCCATACCATCCCTCTGGGCCGTCCCAGTGCACCAGCCCCAAGCATCCAGCATCATGCATCGAACCTGGACTGGCAACTCGTTTCCTACATGATATTTTACATGTTTCATTGCCATTCTCCCAAATCTTCCCACCCTCTCCCTCTGCAACAGAGTCCATAAGACTGTTCTATACATCAGTGTCTCTTTTGCTGTCTCGTACACCGGGTTATTGTTACCATCTTTCTAAATTCCATATATATGCGTTAGTTATCAGAGAAATGCAAATCAAAACCACTATGAGGTACCATTTCACACCAGTCAGAATGGCTGCGATCCAAAAGTCTACAAATAATAAATGCTGGAGAGGGTGTGGAGAAAAGGGAACCCTCTTACACTGTTGGTGGGAATGCAAACTAGTACAGCCACTATGGAGAACAGTGTGGAGATTCCTTAAAAAACTGGAAATAGAACTGCCTTATGATCCAGCAACCCCACTGCTGGGCATACACACTGAGGAAACCAAAAGGGAAAGAGACACGTGTACCCCAATGTTCATCGCAGCACTGTTTATAATAGCCAAGACATGGAAGCAACCTAGATGTCCATCAGCAGATGAATGGATAAGAAAGCTGTGGTACATATACACAATGGAGTATTACTCAGCCATTAAAAAGAATACATTTGAATCAGTTCTAATGAGGTGGATGAAACTGGAGCCTATTATACAGAGTGAAGTAAGCCAGAAGGAAAAACATAAATACAGTATACTAACGCATATATATGGAATATTTCTTTGTATCATGCTGGGAGCATCTTGCTGGAAGTATCTCCTAGTGCTAACTTACTTTCTGAGACTTATCACATAAACTCTTTATGAGTCTCTTTAGAAAAGCTAATATTGGGAATAACAAATTTATAGCATAATGTTAAAAGTATTAACTTGAACGAGAGAGTGGGAAGGAAAAATTCATATTGTCGTAAATATTTTAGAAGTATTTAGGGGAACACATTGGTATTTATAATATATAAAAAAGCAGCCCAGGCTGGTTAGATTCTACATTCATATAGTTGTTGCTTCAAATAAAGGGGGGTCTGATTGGTGACAAGCTGTTAATAAATGAATACACTGGATACAACGGAAGGAGCTATCAAAGGAATATTTACTAACTTTATGGAATTTGCTGCCTCGAGGGATTAAATCTCATGATTTCTTTCTTTATTCTTTGTAAAGACCATGGGAATCATGACAGAATTAAATTTTAGTGCCTGTTTTAACCTTTGATGTTTTATGATGCACATAAGCTCTTAAGCTTGCTTCAAACATTTGAAAATCATCCAGAAGGGAAAAGGACATCCTGTTACATGGAAGTGGGAAAATCTAACTGATTTTTTTTATTATTCCTTTCAAAATCCCTGTAAATTAGGTACTATTTCTATTTTCCAAAGAAGAAACTGAGTTTCAAAGAAGAAACTGACTCATCTAAATGTATTAGCTGGTAATTGACAAAGGCATCATTTGAACCCAGACCTGTGATTCCAAGGCTGGGATCATTGATTGCTCCTCAACAAGTTGATCTTTGGTGCTAATTTAAAAATTGCAGAGGGACTTCCCTGGCTGTCCAGTAGTTAAAACCTCACCTTCTAGTGCAGGAGATGTGGGTTCGATCCCTGTTCAGGGAACTAAGATCCCACGTGACTCGTAGTTAAAAAACCAAAACATAAAAGGCAAGTGATATTGTAAAAAGTTTAATAAAGACTTTTTAAATGGTCCACATCAAAAAAGAAATCTTAAAAGAAAATAGATGCTGGGATGCACACATGTGAGCTGATTTGAGAAACCATTCTTGATTTCAGCATGTTAACCACTCTATTACGGTCATTAAAGTCTTCTTACCTAATTACTAGTTTTTTTTTTAAGGTATCAGAGGTGTATCTTGCTAAAGATCATCACCAGTAAGATGAGACTTGAAATAATTCTAGAAAGTGTTCATGCCTGAAATTTGACCTGCTTCTGGCATATGTGACACATCAGCCTGACAAATTTTAATGATTCTATTGACTATGGACAATTCCATTAACATTTTGTTAACATTTATATTATCTTTAAGAAATAAATAAAAAGTAAACACATAAAATTTATATAATGTTTTATAATTTAAAAATCCTGCTGCATGTTTTATGCCTGGCATTTTTTATTTGATGTAAAATGATGACCATTTTTCATTATTAAAATGTTTAAAACATTATTTTTAATCACAGCAAAATATACAATACCATCACATGTCTGTATGATGATTTATTTATTCATTCTATGCTTCCCTGGTATAGGTATTCTAGGGCTTCCCTGGTAGCTCATCTGGTAAAGAATCTGCCTGCAATTCAGGAGACCTGGGTCTGATCCCTGGGTTGGGAAGATCCCCTGGAGAAGGGAAAGTCTACCTACTCCAGTATTCTGGCCTAAGGAATTCCATGGGCTGTATAGTACATGGGATCTAAAAGAGTCGGACACAACTGAGCAACTTTCACATAGTAGGAAAATTTCCTTTTTTTTTCCAATTTTTTCCAATAATAACAGCGCTGAAATAAATCTCCTGATATTCAAATCTAAAAAAAAAAAAAAATTTCTTTTTCAAAGGATAAGATATAACAATGCCTAAGAATGTTGGGAAATGGAGGAGGAAGAAGGTGTAGAAAATAGACAGGTGCCCCCCATCTCTCCTTTGAGTTTAAAGGTTTACCTTAATTAATTTTTAAATTTTCTGGAAAAAGTTTATCACTGAGTCATAATTAATTCAGATATTTTAAGACATGTTCATATTTCTAATTAAGAGAGAAAAATTACACTTACTCCTATTTCTATGCAATCTTTAGATTTAATGTCCCAGACTCTGAGTCCATATTGACAAAAAGTTCAGATATTGATACAAATCCTAACAAGCTAACTAGATACAAATTTCTGCAAAGGCCTTGAATTAGCATATAAGAGAGCTAATCCCAACCCTGGTATAAGTGCACATGAAATTCAAGGTAGAAAGTTAAGTTAAAAATAATGCTTGTCTGGTAAAATGCAGTAGAAAAGAAAAAAAGAAAGAAAGAAAGAAAATATTTCATCTGATCCTGGTCATGCCAAAAATTGCAGCTTGATTTCTGACCAGGTAGTTACCATCTCTGAAAGAATTATCTGCTTTCAGATATAATCAGAGCCTTGCATCACTTCCCGTGCAGCCCTAAGACTGTGAGTTATTATTCTTCCCTACCTTCTGTAACCTTGTTCTGAAACCTCACAGGACACACCATGAGTAATGTCTATTCTGTTAGTGATCACCCGGGTTGATCGGGATCCTTGGTTTTAAGAACTTAGGGAAAATCTTTTAACATTTTTTCTCACTCTTTTTTAGGATTATCTGGGTGCTTGCATTGTCCTCACTGCATCTATTGCATCCATTAGTGGGTCTTCCAATTCCGGATTGGTGGGCTTAGGTCTTCTGTATGCACTTACGGTAAGTATGGATGAAAACCTCTCTCTCTTTGTACCGCACTTGAGGTACTTTCCGTAGTTATCATCAACTCTTATTCGTGGATGTTAGAGGACTAGTTAGAAATTCATAACAAGATGATAGCCTGCAGATAATAGTAGATTTGGGCCTAAACCCGGCATTTTAGGATGGCATGGATTCATTTCTGACATTTTGAACCAATTTTTAGAAACTCCTCAAGCACTGTGGTCAGAGTTCTCCCAAGGTTGTTTGGGATTCTTGTCCTGAGTTGCTCACCACCCATTTAAGAACACTAACTCCCCTGTGAGCTTCCCTGATAGCTCAGTTGGTAAAGAATCTGCCTGCAATTTAGGAGACTCTGGTTCAATTCCTGGGTCAGGGAGATCTGCTGGAGAAGGCATAGGCTACCCACTCCAGTATTCTTGGGCTTCCCTTGTGGCTCAGCTGGTAAAGAATCCGCCTGCAATGCAGGAGACCTGGGTTTGATCTCTGGGTTGGGAAGAGCCCCTGAAGAAGGGAAAGGCTACCCACTCCAGTGTTCTGGCCTGGAGAACTTTATGGATTGTATATAGTCCATGTGGTCACAAAGAGTCGGACACAACTGAGTGACTTTCACTTCACTTTCACTTCAACTCCCATGTGAATATAAATGAGGTAAGTGGAAGCACACAACTATCCACTGGGCAAGGAAGTCAGGACAGTCCACAAATCAATGACATTAGAGGACCATTGAAGAAGAGCCAATGCCTCCTTTGCCAGCATTAGCCCATGACATCCTCTCTGATCTCTGATAACCTGTAGTGTTTATGAACTGTACCCACGTGAACAGTCCAAGTCATCCTATCCCCTGATATCCAGTGTTCACAAAAACTGTTACTTTATTTGCTATGTGCTCATTGTTTTTGTCACCTGACACAGATAACCAATTATTTGAATTGGGTCGTGAGGAACTTGGCTGATGTGGAGGTCCAGATGGGCGCAGTGAAGAAAGTGAACAGTTTCCTGACTATGGAGTCTGAGAACTATGAAGGAACCATGGGTATTGTTCTGAATATTATGGTGTTTCACCTAAATAGTTATTTAAGAATATTAGTTGTGTGTCAGGCACATTGCCATTTTTGCTTTTGTTTTCCATTTCAATAGCCAGAGAATCCTCTCTCATCTTGACTTTGCCTGATAAGCTACAACTGCATCTGAAAAGATGTGATTATTTAGGCCTGAAAAAATCTTAGATACAACCAGAGTCCAAATAGATTTACCTAGTAATATTTAGAGAGAATTATAAAGAAACTTGCTTCCCAGGTGGCATAGTGGTAAGGAATCCGCCTGCCAATGCAGAAGCCTCTGGAGGCTTGGGTTCAATCCCTGGGTCGGGAAGATCCCCTTGAGGAGGAAGTGGCAACACTCCAGTATTCTTGCCTGGAAAATCCCATGGACAGAGGAGCCTGACGGGCTGCAGTCCATGGGGTCACAGTCAGTCACGACTGAGCACACATGCAATGGCATAAAGATACTTGGATTTTATTATACTAATTACCAACCTCAACTATGAACTATTGTATTCTTTTTCTCAAGAGCTTATTAATTTAGATGCCAAGGAGCTTAGATCTTAAAATAACCAAGATTCTTAGCCTTGCTAGAATAAAACTGGCAGGAAATTCAATACTGAGGACAGAATAATCTTCCTTAACTGCAAATCTCATGCCTAATATGCATTCTGTTGCCTAAATCCTTCATTACCTCTTCAGCTCTTCAAGGACATGCAACCATTCATTAGTCAATCTTTCCTCACCTGTCTAATCTCATCTTTCATTATCCACCTACATACCTTTCACTCTGGCCATACCAACATGCTATGCTTTCTTTTTATCTTTGTTCTTCTCTCTCTCTCTCTCTCTCTCTCTATATATATATATATATATATATATATGAAATAAATTTCCCCACCTCTTATCCTTTAAGATCCATCTCAGGCACCACCTCCTCTTGAAACCCTGCTGGAACTCCTGGGCTGCCACCATCTCTGCTCCCAGAACACCTTGGGTCAGCCTCCATCATGTGATTCTGCGTGCAGTCCTATAGGGGCTGACTTACTTGCATGCGGTCCCCTGGGACACACTGAGCACCTCGAGGCATGTCTTCCCTCTCAGCTCCCTGCATAACACCTCTCACATCTGAATCACTCAAATGTTTGAGGACCAGCTGACTGAACAAATGAATTCATTGACAGATGAACCACCAGGAATAGAATTGAGCAATAGAGTGCTGAGAGACATGATGCCCGTTAATGCTCCAAAACAAACACACAAAAACTATTTTTAAAGTTCTTAATCAAGAGACTTTTACTCTGAATGTAATGTTAATTAAAAGAAAAAAACCCATATGGGAATTCCCTAGTGGGCCAGTGGTTCCATGGCCAGTGAAACCACTGGCCATGGAGCATAGGGCTCCATGCTCTCACTGCCAAGGGCCAGGGTTCAGTCCCTGTTTGGGGAACGAAGATATTTCAAGCCACCAGATGCAGCCAAAATCCAAATAAATAAATATAATCTTTTAATTAAAGAAATTTTAAACCCAGAAGTAGGTTTAGTATGACCGTAAATTTAGGAAACAATGATTATGTGTGTATGTATAAATGTATATAAGTATGTGTGCTTTTCTTTCTGCCTCTTTCTGTGTCTCTCTGTCTCTCTTCCTGTACTCCATCTCCACCCTCCAGATCCTTCTCAAGTTCCAGAACATTGGCCTCAGGAAGGGGAGATCAAGATTCATGATCTGTGTGTCAGATATGAAAATAACCTAAAGCCTGTTCTTAAGCATGTCAAGGCTTACATCAAACCTGGGCAGAAGGTATGGAGTTCACTGTCATTTGATGTAATTCATACAGAACCTCAGATGGAACCACCCCATTGCCACTTGAGCTCCTTAGACATGTCAGCCAAGGATCTTCTCACTGGGCTCCCATTATATTCCTTACACTTTATAGGTCAAATTATGTGCATAAAAGAGAAAAGGGAGAGAGTGGATCCAGATAAAGTATACGTTCTCTAAACTGTATTGCCATTCATTCATCTCCCATGAAGATCAGAAAAGTGAACAACGGGCATGTTTTTCAAAATTTCTAGCTTTTGGCTCATGACCATTCCAGATGTCCCCTTGAGAACCTTTGTGTTTGTACTAGCTCTGGCCTCACAATGATTTATTTTAGTTATTGTAAAAAGAGCAAGTGTGCAGAAAAATGGACTCATTTTACTTCTTGTTATATAATAAAATCATCACTTCTGAGACAAAGTGGAGTACTTGTTTATTAGGTCAATGATACACTAAATGGAAAAATGAAGCCACAGAGGTAAAACGCACAACCGCATAGAAATAAAAAACAGTTGATGAAGACTTGATGAAGATCCTGTGTTATCTCAATAATGATAACTCAGAAAGGAGACCTGAGAGGAGAACGACAATTTTAATGTAACTGTTTAAATAGAGTTGCAGTTTTATCATGGTGTCTTATCTAAGTTAAAAATGCTATGCCTACTTTTTTCTTTTGTCTGAGTCCTCTTTTCTCTGAGTGACAGTTGCTTTCTTAGGTGGGCATATGTGGTCGCACTGGCAGTGGAAAGTCATCATTATCTCTGGCTTTCTTCAGAATGGTGGATATATTTGATGGTGAGTTACTAACTAAACTTTTTCATTAGCCATGTGATACTCTTCCTTTAAAAAAAAAAAAAGCAATGTCTACTTAGTTCAGTTCAGTTCAGTCACTCAGTTGTGTCCAACTCTGTGACCCCATGAATTGCAGCATGCCAGGCCTCCCTGTCCATCACCAACTCCTGGAGTTTACTCAAACTCATGTCCATCAAGTCGGTGATGCCATCCAGCCATCTCATCCTCTGTCATCCCCTTCTCCTCCTGCCCCCAATCCCTCCCAGCATCAGGATCTTTTCCAGTGAGTCAACTCTTCACATGAGGTGGCCAAAGTATTGGATTTTCAGCTTTAGTATCAGTCCTTCCAAAGAACACCCAGTACTGATCTCCTTTAGAATGGACTGGTTGGATCTCCTTGCAGTCCAAGGGACTCTCAAGAGAATTCTCCAACACCACAGTTCAAAAGCATCAATTTTTCGGCACTCAGCTTTCTTCACAGTCCAACTCTCACATCCATACATGACCACAGGAAAAACCATAGCCTTGACTAGACGGACCTTTGTTGGCAAAGTAATGTCTCTCCTTTTAAATATGCTATCTACTTACCTAGTCCTGCAATAATAAAATATATTTAGAATGACTTCAGTATTCTTGCCTGGAAAATCCCATGGACAGAGGAGCCTGGTGGGCTACAATCCATGGGGTTGCAAAGAGTCTGTCATGACTGAGCACGCATTACTACTACTACAACTACTATTGTGTCCTACATACCATGGTTTGAGGCAGGTATTCCAGATAAATGGGCTTCTTGGGTGGCTCAGTGGTAAAGAATCTTCCTGCCAATGCAAGGAGATGCAGGAGACATGGGTTTGATCCCTGATCCCCTGGAGGTGGAAATGGCAACCCACTCCAGCATGTTTGCCTGGAGAATCCCATGGACAGAGGAGTTTGGCAGGCTATAGTCTAAGGGGTCACGAAGAGTTAGACACAACTGAGCATGTATGTATCCCAGACAAACAGTTTAGGAGTAAAGAAAAAAAGGAACTGGAGAAATAAAATTATTAGCCCTAAACTCAGCTCTAGAAATTATTGTTAAAGAATTTTATTAAATTAGTAAAATGAAAACAAAGCCACTCATTATGAAGAGCAGCAGATGGAAGTGGCATTTCAAGAAGGAAGAGAGAAAAAGACTGTCTAATTTCCTACAAACTAAAAGCACATTTCTTTCCATTAAAGGAAAAAAGGAGATAAATAAGCTACATTTTAATTGTAGTGTATGACTCTTATTATCATCTGCTTAATAACGTGGTTTAATGATGTTGGATGTTTTGGGAAGAGGTGACTGTTGCTAATAAAGTGCCAAGGACACGCTGACAATATACAAAAATATTTATTCATCTGCAAAATTATTAATAGTATCATACATGGAAGTAATCTAATATTTGTTTTAGAAAAAATATGTCACATTATTTAGTCTATTTAGTGACCTATAAATAGGCCAGCACATACGCCATCTTGAATGAAAGGGGAGCCATCAGCTCGAGAATTGCTTAAATATTATTATCTCTAATCATTGTGATAATAGTGATAGTACTTTACATTTTTATTATACTTGACAGGTTACATTATTTAATCTACACAACAACTCAGTGAAATAAAGAGGTCAGTTTATGAACAACAAAGTTGGACTGTGGTCACTGAAGGGTTTGGGACTTAGATTTAGCAAAGAGATAGCTATCCACCTCTAGATGAGCAGCTTGCTCTTGCCATGACTGGTAATAATACACAGATCCTTTAAGGATTTTCTGTGGGATTTGCATTATAATCCAATTACAGGATCCAAGACAGTTGATTGAAACTTTTCATTAAAAAACTGTCACTATGATGGAACATATTAGATTAACCATAGTCTCATGAGTTCAGAAACATCATTTCAGCTCCCATGAGGACTATGATGACTGATTATCTTTTTAATACCATTAAGCGATTGAGGTTTTAATAGATAATATATTATACCCAGAAGAAAGTTTAAGCTAATCACCTTACCTGCTCTTGAATCTAAATCCAGCAAAGGGCCTCTAACTGCCATCCTTCGCTTAGCATGCTTGTCTCATAGAGCAATATTATCTTTGCACAAAACAAGACCATAAACTAAAGCTATCAAGGTAAGGAAGAGTCATCAAGATTGCACAAGTTCATGTACAGTGAAATTTATTAAGAGTTGATACCTATGTCATAGAATTTTCTTTCTTACTTGTACTGTACTGTACTCCTCAATCAATAAATGAGCAAAGAGATTTCTCTGATGGTGGTCTAGTGGTTAGAAATAGACGCCCTCACCATTGTGGCCCAGGTTTGTTTCCTGGTCAGAGAAGCCTTTCTTCTTGGGGCTTCCCTGGTGGCTCAGATGGTAAAAAATCTGCCTGCAATGCAGGAGACCTGGGTTCGATCCCTGGATCAGGAAGACCCCCTGGAGAAGGGAATAGCAATGCATTCCAGTATTCTTGCCTGGAGAATTCCATGGACAGAGGAGGCTGGCAGTCTACAGTTGCAAAGAGTTGCAAAGAGTGGGACATGACTGAGCGACTAACATGGACAGTCCAGTGGTTAAGCATCTGAACTTCCATTACAGAGGGCACAGTTCCCGTCCCTGGCCAGAGAACTGAGAGCCAGAATGTCACTTGGTGTGGCCAAAAAATAAATGAAAACAAATATTAAAAACAAATAAATATAACACAATATTGTTAATCAGCTATACCCCACTACAAAGTAAAACGATTTTTGAAATATATAAGTAAATAAATAAACGAGTGAATAAGACAGACAAAATTGCCCATCTTCAATAACCTGATATTCTAGTTTGGGGAGAGTGCTGTGCTTAGTCACTCAGTTGTGTCCGACTCTTTGTGACGCCATGAACTGTAGCTCTAGACTCCTCTGTCCATGGGGATACTCTAGGCAAGAATACTGGAGTGGCTTGCCATGCCCTCCTCCAGAGGATCTTCCCAACCCAGGGATCGAACCCAGGTCTCCCGCATTACAGGCGAATTCTTTACTGTCTGAGCCACACAATTAAAAAGATCTATGGTGGTGGTTTAGTCGCTAAGTCATGTCTGACTCTTTGCAACCCCATTGTAGCCTGCCAGGCTCCTCTGTCCATGGGATTTTCCAGTCAAGAATACTGGAGTGGGTTGCCATTTCCTTCTCCAGGCGATCTTCCCCACCCAGAGACTGAACCTAGGTCTCCTGCATTGCAGGCAGATTCTTTACCAACTGAGCTACCAGGGAAGCCCCCAAAAGATCAATAAATGTGTATAATAGAATGTCCTATGAAGGAAAATAGAGCTGAGAACAGTATAAAGGAATACTGTAAAGAAGACCACTGAGGAAAAAGAGTACCTTTGGTTTGTATGAACCACATAAACAGTAAAAAGTGGAAATCCCTTTAGGAGAAAATATAATACATAAGAAAGAAAATATCGCCAAAATACCTATTTTTCTTAGAGGCATATCATGATCATACTTATATGGAAAGCATCATCTTCTGAATTTCAATCCTGAACTAGGAAAGCACTTCCAATTGGTAAACCAATATTATTTTACTTGTGGTTTTATGACAGGCTTGCCATTTTTGTTTTTCTTTAACAGGAAAGATTGTCATTGATGGGATAGACATTTCCAAATTGCCACTGCACACACTACGTTCTAGGCTTTCAATCATTCTGCAGGATCCCATACTCTTCAGCGGTTCTATCCGGTAGGTAATGTATTCAACAGAAACTCATGTGCCTCAGTATTTACCCTTTGGCTCATAGGAGGGTTTTTCTCAGAGTTGCTTTTCAGGTAGGTGTGAAAGGTCGTCACCAGGATGATGAGGTCAAATGTTCTGTCCCACAGTTTGGATTGAGGCACTTAGAATGGCTGGATTAACCTAAAGAAGCCCATCCTTTGTTGTTGTTGCTCAGTCGTTCAGTCATGTCTAACTCTTTGTGACCTCATGGACTGCAGCATGCTAGGCTTCCCTGTCCTTCACCATCTCCTGGAGTTTGCTCAAACTCATACCCATCTTTTATGTCCTCCCCCCAAAGTTCATCTCTTCTGTTCAACTCCACAAACACCACCCTTCCCTCTGTTCTTGGCAGACATTTCTGAGGTGTCCACCCTACAGATGCCCTGCCTGCCTCTTGTGTGTCTAATTTGAGCTCAACAGATACTAAGTTTGGTAAATACCTTGATTCTCTTCCACCCCTCACAATTTTTCTTTCCACCAAAATTGCTCTGAAGAAGCTGCCACATTCTTCTCCATGCCTGGTTTGCAGTTTCTCATGAAAGAAAAGAGAGAAAGAGAATGGAGGTATCTACTCTTTGCTGAGTCCTCACAGCACTGCTCTAGTGTTTATATTATTTGTCCCCATTTTTCAGATGAGGGTTTTGAATCTCAGAGAAGCTGTGGCTTAGCCACGTTCATACATTTAGTTGGGGGTAGAACTGCCATCCCGAATAAAGTTTGTCTGACTCTAGAGTCCACTGTTACTGTCCATCAGGTCATATCTATCATTCCATCCAGTCTCTTTTCTCTCTTGCTCCTCTACTCCATCTACTTCATTGAAAAGTATTTATCACCTTTTCCTAAATATTCCTTGTCTCAAAGAGAAAACGTATGTAAGATTGTTCAGTATTTAATCATAAAATTGTTGTTATTTAGTTGCTAAATTCTGTCCGACTCTTTGTGACCCCATGGACAGTAGCGCTCCAGGCTCCTTTGTCCTCCACTATCTCCCAGAGTTTTCTCAAATTCTAGTCCATTGAGTCGGTGATGCCATCCAACTATTTCATCCTCTGCCTCTCTCTTCTTTTGCCTGCAGTCTTTCCAGCCTCAGGGTATTTTCCGCTGAGTCAGCTCTTCACATCAGGTGACCAAAGTATTGAAGCTTCAGCTTCAGTCCTTCCAATGAATATTCAGGGTTGATTTCTTTTAGGATTGACTGGTTTGAGCTCCTTGCAATCCAAGGGACTCTCAAGTGCCTTCTCTAGCACCACAATTCGAAAGCATCAGTCCTTCAGCACTCAGCTTTCTTTATGGTCCAACTTTCACGTCTATACATGACTACTGGAAAAAACTATACATTTGACTTTGTTGGCAAAGTGATGTCTCTGCTTTTTAATATGCTGTCTAGGTTTGTCATAGCTTTCCTTCCAAAAAGCAAATGTCTTTTAATTTCATGGCTGCAGTCACCATCTGCAGTAATTTTTGGAGCCCAAGAAAATAAAATCTGCCACTGTTTACACTTTTTCCCCATCTATTTGACACAAAGTGATGGGATTAGATGTTCTGATCTTAGTTTTTTGAATGTTGAGATTTAAGCAAGCTTTTTCACTCTCCTTTTTAACCCTGATTATGATGCTCTTTAGTTCCTTTTCATTTTCTGCCATAAGGGTGTTATCATCTGCATATCTGACATTGTTAACATTTCTCCCAATAGTCTTGATTCCAGCTTGTGATTCATCCAGCCCATCATTTTGCATGATGTACTCTGCATGTCAGTTAAATAAGTAGAGTGACAATATACAGTCTTGATGTACTCCTTTCTCAGTTTTGCATAAGTCCGTTGTTCCGTGTCTCGTTATACCTGTTGCTTCTTGACTTGCATACAGGCTTCTCAGGAGGCAGGTAAAGTGGTCTGGTATTCCTATCTTTTTAAGAATTTTTCACAGTTTATTGTGACATAGTCAATGAAGCAGATGTTTTCCTTGAATTCCCTTGCTTTCTCTATAATCCAGCGGATGTTGACAATTTGATCTGTGGTTCCTCTGCCTTTTCTAAATCCAGCTTGTACATCTGGAATTTCTCAGTTCATGTCCTGTCAAAGCCTAGCTTGAAGGATTTTGAGCATTACCTTGCTGGCATGTGAAATGAGCACAACTGTACAGAACATTCTTTTGCATTGTCTTTCTTTGGGATTGGAATGAAAACTGACCTTTTTCCAGTCCTGTGGTCATTGCTGAGTTTTCCAAATTTGCTGGCATATTGAGTGCAGCACTTTCACAGCATCATCTTCTAGGATTTGAAATAGCTCAGCTGGAATTCCATCACCTCCACTAGCTTTGTTCATAGTAATGCTTCCTAAGGCCCATTTAATTTCACACTCCAGGATGTCTGGCTCTAGGTGAGCGACCACACCTTATTGGTTATCTGAGTCATTAAGAATTTTTTTATAAAGTTCTTCTGTATATTCTTGCCACCTTTTCTTAATCTCTTCTGCTTCTGTTGGGTCCTTGCCATTTCTGTCCTTTATTGTGCCCATCTTTGCATGAAATGTTCCCTTGGTATCTCTAATTTTCTTGAAGAGATTGCCAGTCTTTCCCATTCTATTGTTTTCCTTTATTTGCATTATTCACTTAAAAACGCTTCCTTATCTCTGCTTGCTGTTCTTTGGAACTTAGCATTCAGTTAAGTATATCTTCCCCTTTCTCCTTTTCCTTTCATTTCTCTTCATTTCTCAGCTATTTGTAAGGCCTCCTCAGACAACCATTTTGCTTTGCATTTATTTCTTGGAGATGATTTGGTCACTGCCTCCTGTACAGTGTTACAAACCTCTGTCCATAGTTCTTCAGGCACTCTGTCTACCAGATCTAATCTCTTGAATCTCTTTGTCACCTGCACTATAAAATCATAAGGGATTTGATTTAGGTCATACCTAAATGGTCTAGCATTTTTCCCTGAAGAAGTAAGTGAAGTGAGTGAAAGTCACTCAGTTGTGTCCGACTCTTTGCGATGCCATGGACTACACAGTCCATGGAATTCTCCAGGCCAGAATACTGGAGTGGTAGCCTTTCCCTTCTCCAGGGGATCTTTCTAACCCAGGAATCGAACCCAGGTCTCCCGCACTGCAGGCAGATTCTTTACCAGCTGAGCCACAACAGAAGCCCAAGAATACTGGAGTGGGTAGCCTATCCCTTCTCCAGTGGATCTTCCTGACCCAGGAATCGAACCGGGGTCTCCTGCATTGCAGGCAGATTCTTTACCAACTGAGCTATCAGGAAGACTTTCTTCAATTTAAGCCTGAATTTTGTAATAAGGAGTTCATGATCTGAGCCACATTGTAAAATTACTTCAGTTAAAACTTCTAGGTGTACCAGATTATTTCGCAATATGATAGAAATCTCTATCTTTGAATATATTATGAATTCTGTTATTTTAGTTGATACAGCATAACTCATCTGAAATAGCACTGTATATTTCCATATAGATTTACGTATTTAACATTAGTTCTGTAGGGATAATTAGCTAGATACTATTCAAGTTACATTGAACATAATATGACTCACTTTACTCTGTCCAAGTCTCTAGGCCCATCAGAGTCTCTGGAAATGACACAATTTCGTTCCTTTTTATGGCTGAGTAATATTCCATTGTGTATATGTGCCACATGTTCTTTATCCATTTCTTTGTTGATGGACATTTAGATTGCTTCCATGTTCTGGATATTGTAAATAGTCCTGCAGTGAACATTGGGGTGCATGTATCTTTGGGAATTACGATTTTTCTCTACTCAGTTCTCTGTGGTGATCTAAATGAGAAGTTAATCTGAAAAAGAAGGGATATATACATATACATATAGTAAATTCACTTTGCAGAATCTAACAACATTGTAAAGCAACTATACTCCAATAAAAAAATTTTTAATAAATTTAAGAATATTAAGGCATGAAGTGAATGCCTGTTCTATCCTAAGCACTGTTGTAGATCCTGGGCATACAGCAATAACCAAAACAAATAGGATTTCCATCTTTAGGGAAGAACAGCAATAAGCAAGCACACATTAAACAGTCATTTTAAAAATTTATTCACTAACTGATTTTTTTCCCTACAGATTTAATTTAGATCCAGAATGCAAATGCACGGATGACAGACTCTGGGAAGCTCTTGAAATTGCTCAGTTGAAGAACATGGTCAAATCCCTACCAGGAGGTCTAGGTATATCTTCTAAATGATGCATTAATTTTTTTATATATGCAATGAATTCTACATATCTACATTTTATTCTAGAATTACATAATTCTAGCACTAAAGCTCCTTATATTTATTTTTGTTGATTTTTGGCTGTGCTGAGTCTTTGTTTCTGCACAGACTTTTCTCTAGTTGTGGCAAGTGGGTGCTATTCTCTCGTTGTGGTTCTCCAGCTTCTCACTGCAGTGGCTTCTCTTGTGGAGTACAGACCTTAGAGTGCGGGGACTTCGGCAGCCACAGCTCTCAGGCTGTAGAGCACAGACTCAGTAGTTGTGGGACATGGGCTTAGTTGCTCCATGGCATATGGAGTCTTTCTAGATCCCTGATATGAATTTAGTCCCAGAGGTAGCATCAGTTCAGTTCAGTCACCCAGTCATGTCCGACTCTTTGTGACCCCATTGACAGCAGCATGCCAGGCCTCCCTGTCTACTCAACTTCCGGAGTTTACTCAAACTCATGTCTATTAAGTCGGTGATGCCATCCAACCATCTCATCCTCTGTCATCCCCTTCTCCTCCTGCCTTTAATCTTTCCCAGCAACAGGGCCTTTTCCAGTGAGTCAGCTCTTCACATCAGGTGGCCAAAGTATTGGAACTTCAGCTTCAGCATCAATCCTTCCAATGAACACCCAGGACTGATCTTTAGGATGGACTGGTTGGATCTCCTTGCAGTCTGAGGGACTCTCAAGAGTCTTCTCCAACACCACAGTTCAAAAGCATCAATTCTTCAGTTCTCAGCTTTCTTTATAGCCCAACTTTCACATCCATACATGACTACTGGAAAAACAATAGCCTTGACTAGACGGAACTTTGTTAGCAAAGTAATTCTCTGCTTTTTAATATACTGTCTAGGTTGGTCATAACTTTCCTTCCAAGGAATAAGCGTCTTTTAATTTCATGGCTGCAGTCACCATCTGCAGTGATTTTAGAGCCCCCAAAAATAAAGTCAGCCACTGTTTCCCCATCTATTTGCCACGTAGTGTAATTTCCGGTAAATAATTGATAACAAAAACAAAAGAACAACATGAATAATGAAAGAAAAACATGATTAATTAAACAAGGGAGAGTTCAAGATATAGTCTTTCATTCATGAAAGTTTTGGACTTCTGTTTCCTTAAAGTCTAAACTCATTTAAGAAAGCATCAGAAAGATAATGGTTGATATTCTAATTTTAATGCTTAATGTGTAGTTGCCAAATTGATTGTATTGTTGCCATTTAGTTTATCAACCTACAGAATAAATTATATTTATTTGTTAGCTTATTTGGGAAGTGGGGCCTACTCAAAAACAATACCTTTTATGATTATAATTCAGTCCAAAGGAAAAGACATCCCACAAAGTGGAGACAGCATGTCTTTAAGGATAGTTTTACTGACCTTGCCAATGTCAGACAATGGGAATAATTCCAGAGGTCTAGATGAACTTTCCCATAATAATTTTTGATGTCTCCTCTGTAAAGTCCAGCAAGCACTTGAAAAATTGAAAAGTCTACTTGAGGTAATGCTTGTAGACCTTTTTCCCCTAGTGATTTTCAGACTCTGCCCTTCCCCCATTAGTACTTGGAAAGATCATTATATGTATATAGTTTTCCTCACTAATATGAGACCTGCATGTACCTGTTTTGAATTGTGGGCATAGTATTTGGAAATTATGGAACAGTGTAAGCTGTTATTACACTGTTTTACACTGTTATTACACTGTTTATTACAAAGAATTATATTTATACTCTGTAATTGAATGTTGTTTATGCTCATTGTCTTAATAAAGATTTCATCAATGGTTTGCTAATGATCTGGTTCAGACCAGCTCTAGTGAATAACATTCATCATTTCATGCTTCCTTTTTATTTATTATATACATTAAAATTTGGAGAATAGATGCGTAGCCCCGAAGCATGAGAAATTATAAGAATTTGAAGCAGTGAGACAATAATCAATAGAAATTGCCCCTCGGAGCCCTACTACAGTGTGTTTGAATCCTAATAAAATAGATCATTTTGGAAATAGAATTTAAGCTAAACTCACAGCAGTAGTTTACAAAATGTGGTTGAAAACCCAAAAAAAGGAAACTGTAATGAGGACATAACTCACTTATCCACACAACAAGGTTTTCTTTTCAGCTACTATGTCAGATGCTGGGTGATAAGTACTGGGGATTCATTAATAAATCCTTACCAACTTGGAGCTTAGAGTCCAAGGGGACGATATAATGGAAAGAGAATAAGTATTGGAATTGAGAACATTCTGTTTCTCACTAAGCTCTACTACCAGTTAGCTGTGTCATCTTGGGCAAGTCATTTTATTTCTCTGGGCCTTGGATAATTACATCAGATAATTAAATCATCTCGAAGGTCTTCCAGTCTTTAAAATGTTTAACAGTACTTTATGTCCTACTATAAGGAGACAATTTACCACCTATTGTCAGACATAAGATGGCCCAGGATCATCTTCATTTTCCCCAAGTAAAGTTTCTCTTTGCTTTTTTCCAAAATGAAATCCTTGCACCAGTTCAAAGTGACATCAATAGGTTTTTATAGGACATAATGTGTTTTCCACTATGTTGCCTAAGGAAAACGTTAATATCATTTCTTTAGTGAAGTCTTTGCTTTTTTTTTATTTAGATGCAGTTGTCACTGAAGGTGGGGAGAATTTTAGCGTTGGACAGAGACAGCTGTTCTGCCTTGCCAGGGCCTTTGTCCGCAAAAGCAGTATTCTCATCATGGATGAAGCAACGGCTTCCATCGACATGGCCACAGTGAGTGCATCATCTAAGCTGCTTTCAATTGATGAGTCAAAGAAATGCATGCAAAAATTACAATTTATTTTTCCTGACTGGGTTCTGAATATCCTCAGGACTATTGTTTTCAGTGTCTTCTCAGCTACCTCATTGATCAACCAGTGGTATATAGCACATTGAGAATTTCAATAAAGGAGACTTGACTCTTGTTTTAAAGAAGCTCCTGTTGTCCAATAAGCATCAAATAAATTTGCCATCACTTTTTGATTAATCCTCATGAGAGTAAAATTCCAGGGCTCAGTTGATGAGACTGCTGTATTCAAGTATTCAGGTGTGTTGTCATGGAAGTTCTAAAATGAAATATGCAAATCACTGTTTAATAGAATCTATTGATAATCAAAACCAATCATCTTCTAATGCAATTTGAAGAGGGATTCACTAAAATTAATACTGGCTAGAATTAATAATGGCCCTCTCAATGTATTGATGGTAATAAGGCAGAAACTTTACCTTTTGAAAGAGATCATTTAGAAGTGTCAAATAAGGGGAGGGATAAATTAGGAGTTTAGGATTAACATATACACACTACTATATATAAAACAGATAATCAAAAAGGACCTACTGTATAACACAGGGAACTCTACTCACCTACTGTATAACACAGGGAACTCTACTCAGTATTCTGTAATAACCTAAAAAGGGAAAAAAATCTGAAAAAGAATGGATATATGTATATGTATAACTGAATCACTTAGCTGTATACTTGAAACTAATACAACGTTACAAATCAACTGTACTCCAATATAAAATGAAAATTAAAAATGTTAAAAGTGTCAAATATGCCCAAGAAGGATCTGTTTGGAAGGTTGTGACTGAGTGGGGAAAATGACGCAATGAACTGCAAATGTTATGAGCTATCTATTAATGTTGTTCTTATAAAAGTGAACTTGATATTAAAAGTTTGGCATCAGAAAGGACAAAAAAAAATCTTATTTATTTTCTTGCTGTATACTTTAGATTGAATAAAACTATCCAAAAAGGTGAAACAGCTTCAAGACTATTAAGAGCCAATTATATAGGGAGATGTTAATTTGACATCATTTCTTTGTATTGTTGTTGTTTTTGTTCAGTCACTAAGTTGTGTCCGACACTTTGTGATCCCATGAACTGCAGCACATCAGGCTTCCCTGTCCTTCTTTGTATTAAGTAAGACTAATTAGTTAAACTGGGCTTCCCCCAGTGGCTCAATAGTAAAGAATCCACATGTAATGAAGAGACAAAAGACATGCGAGTTTGATACCTGGGTAGAGAAGATCCCCTGGAGGAGGAAATGGCAACCCACTCCAGTATTCTTGCCTGGAAAATCGCATGGACAGAAGGAGGCTGGTGGGCTACAGCCCATAGAGTCGCAAAGAATCAGACTGAGCGACCTAGCATAGAGTGCAGTTAAAGTATCTATAACAAGTTATATATCTTCTCCAAGTTAAGATAATTTAAAGCAATGAAGTTGTTTCTAATGAAGCCATTTCACTAAATGTAACTACATTAAAATTAGTATTAATTACTAAGTTCTTATAATATTGTGAGTTATTATAAGGATAGTACTGCCTCAATAGAAATGAGAGAGAGAAAAGGGGAGAATAAGAATGAATTAATTGGCAATAAGCCATGTGATTGGAAGAAATAACAACTTCACATAAAGATTTAAGTAATTGAGCCTTTTTATTGAGGAGAGAGGAAGAATCTTTATCCCTGATATCTTTTAAAATATAATAACAATTTGGACCATAAAGAAGGCTTAGCACTGAAGAATTAATGTTTTCAAACTGTGGTGCTGGAGAAAACTCTTGAGAGTCCCTTGGACAGCAAGGACATCAAACCAGTCAATCCTAAAGGAAATCACCCCTGAATATTCATTGGAAGGACTGATGCTGAAGCTCCAATATTTTGGCCACCTGATGCGAAGAGCCAAGTCACTGGAAAAGACCCCAATGCTGGGAAAGTTGGAGGGCAAGAGGAGAAGGGGACGACAGAATATGAGATAGTTGAATGGCATCACTGACTCAATAGACATGAGTTTGAGCAAACTCGGAGATAGTGAAGGACAGGAAGCCTGGCATGCTGCAGTTCATGGGGTCGCAGAGTCAGACGTGACTTGGCGACTGAACAACAACAATGGTTTGTGGTGGGAATAAAAACAGTTCCTGCCAGGAATGTACTTTTATGGGTCAAAATACAAATTTTTGGCATGTATTTTA
Source organism: Bos mutus (assembly GCF_027580195.1). NCBI lineage: Eukaryota > Metazoa > Chordata > Mammalia > Artiodactyla > Bovidae > Bos > Bos mutus. The sequence continues at coordinate 86,424,138 of NC_091621.1, read as the reverse complement.
TTTTCTCCTTTTCTGACCCCAAACTTAACACTGTTTTAGGGTTTTATTGGTTTTGAATACATCCTTTTTGTGGAATAACCTTAAGTGAGCATTTCTCCACCCATTTGGTTTCATTTTCCTCATTCATTTTCCTGGCAATAAATCTATCAGTCATTCCTAGTTGATCAACCGAGTTTTCTTTGCATTTTGAAGACACTACAGGACCCAGCCTGAGCTCCCTGCTGGGCACTGCTCCCTGTTAGACCTTCTGCAGAAAACAGGAGTGAGAATTCTCAGAAGAGACTGGGCATGTTGAAGCATTGTTCTTGGGGACAAAATACTTTGGCAACAGAAAGGAGTCCAGAGAAAATTCAGATTCTATTTATTTTTTGGCAGGAAAACATTTTGCAGAAAGTGGTCATGACAGCTTTTGCAGATCGCACCGTTGTTACAATAGCTGTAAGTATAGGAGACAGTGTTGGTTTACTCCTCTTTGGTTGCTGTTTGAAGATTCAGTATTCTTTATTTGGGGGCAATTAAAAGTATACTTATGTTGAATCATATATTTCTCTGCTAATATTTCTGCATCCGTGCAAAAAAAAAAATGCTATGCTTTGAATGCCATTACACTCTTTTTTCCCCAAGCTGTCTGCTCTACCTTCCTCTCCTAGTTTACAATGAAAGAGCATTCTAAATTTCAGAATTCCAGCAGGTCATGGCCTGTACTATTTCACCAGATACAGACGGTAGTTCATATGGGATGATTCTTTTTTGAATAATCGAATTGTATGATGATCAGTTTCAGAACTAAAATTCATCAGTTTGATTGCTGATACTATTTACACTTAATTTCTGTGTTCCTGTTTACTCAGCCGTTTGCAAAAAGAAGGCCATGAGATACGAGTAGATACTTTCTCTGATTTTTAGATAGCCCCAATCAAATTGAAAACTTGCTTAAGTGTTTGTAATGCCCATTACAAGTTACTGCAAAGAGGCCATGGTTTTGTCTCTTTCTCTTTGCAGATGGATGGGTTCTTACTGACAGGCTTAAAATTTAACAAAATTCTTTTTAAAATGAATTGCTTGGACATTTCCCTCTTGCTGATTCTCTTCTTTCCTTTCCATTTTTCTTTTCTCTCCAGCACCGTGTCTCCTCTATTCTGGATGCAGGCCTTGTTTTAGTCTTATCTGAGGGTATATTAGTAGAGTGTGATACTGTTCCAAACTTGCTTGCTCTCAAGAATGGCCTCTTTTCCACTTTGGTGATGACCAACAAGTAAACATCAGGAGCTACCCTGCCAAGTATCCCATTCTCTGGTAGTTATCTTAGCCACCTCCCCCACAGTAAGGCAAGAAGAATGCAGATTAAAGGGGAGGGATGGGGGAGGGAACTAACTACAAGGTGTTATTATACAAATCAGCTCAACTGGGTTCTTCTGTTGTGCTCAATACAAATGAGGCATTTGCATATATTTTCAAATGTATCAATGCACCAGAGAGAGTGGTCAGGCAGAAAGTGGCCTTGACAGCTTTTGCAGACCACACCATTGTTACAGTAGCTGTAAGTATGAGAGAAAACCTGTACCCAGATTTACCTCTGTCCTAAGGACCAATTTCACTGTTCCTTGGAGATGTTCTGTAACTGTCCTTAAAGTACCAAACACATGGTGTCCCCTACCTGCCCTGAAGAGAGCATCGCTCAATAATTACTTAAGTTTTTAACAGTTGAGTCATAGGAGTTATGTGTGAAGTGCTTGCCTGTGCTGGTTTTGTGAATGATGCATGGGAGAAAGTATATCCTTGGGACTTCCCTGGTGGTCCAGTGGCTAAGACTCCATGCTCCGAATGCAGGGGACCCAGGTTCGATCTCCATTCTGGGAACTAGATCCCATATTCTGCAACTAAGAGTTTGCATGCCACAACTAAACATTTTGTGTTCTGCAATGAAGGTCAAAGATCTTGCCTGTTGCATCACAGACCCAGCACAGCCAAACAAGTAAATAAAAATATTAGAAGGAGCACCCTGTGAAGTGCAGCTTTCTCAAGGTAGCTGGAAAGGATTCCCCATCAAGGCTCTGCTTCTGTAAACTGGGCTTAAGTAAAGAGATAGCACTTTCACTTTCCCGGTGAACTCTGTGATTCCTTCTGCCCTGGAGTTACCTACAGGGAGACTTGAGAAAATTGGCTAACTTGAAAAACGATTTTATAACATTTTCAAGAATTTTCTCACTGAAAAGATGGGGAGAAAGAGCTTCTTGCTCCCTTTAAAAAGGCAGGTTAAAAGGGGGAAAAGCAGACCCTTGCCTACGCTGAAGACTATTTTTCTCTGTACTGATGGGTGGTCACAGTTAGTTGACAGCTGGAAGATTTCTTGAGCATAATTTGTATATTTTCACCAAAAAATTATGTTATCTCACCTGATTTCTGCTTTTCTGCATTCATTGAATGCTTTTCTGTTTACTTGTATGTCTTTTACCCATTGTTCATTTCAAGACCCCCCAGTGTGGCGGTGGCCACCAGGATACCAAGAGCTCTTTCCCCAGACATAGAAATTTGTGGGAAAGAACCAAATGCTGTGGGACCAACTCCTTTTACCAGACTCATAAGAGGGAGAGCCAACTTGTGGTGCCTCCTTTGCATAATACTCCTCAACTCTGTTAAAAGCTTCATCAGCTCTGTTGGGCTTTGCAGGTGGCTCAGTGGAAAAGAATCCACCTGCCAATGCAAGAGATGTGGGTTTGATCCCTGGGTTGGGAAGATCCCCTAGAGAAGGAAATGGGAACCCACTCCAGTATTCTTACCTGGGAAATCCTATGGACAGAGGAGCCTGGTGGGCACAGTCAATGGGGTTGCAAATAGTCGTCAGGACTTAGCAGCTAAACAACAACAACTATTAAGAGTAATTGGAGCTTTGCTGGTGGTCCATCGGTTAAGACACTGACTTCTAATGTAGGAGGCACAGAGTTGATCCCTGGTCAGGGAGCTGTGATCCCACACACTGTGTGCTGCAGCCAATACATAAGTAAATGAATTTATTGAGTAACTATTTTTCCTTCCCTGATAAAAGTTGTTCTGTTATTTTTGTTAACTGCCACTGAAAATTGTGGAATAACTTTAAAAGATAACTTTTTCGGGTTTCTAAAAAGAAGCCCTCATGCCCCAAAATAGTGAGTGGCATTTTTTAATGAAAGTAATCTATACTTCACTCTTGTTGAGGTTTATTTCTCTGGAGCATTTTGAAAATTTCATCAATGCTATGGCAGTTGACACTTTGTCAAGCAGAAATTAATTTGGAGTAATGGAATAAACACCAGATATATTTACTTCTATAGGCCAAGTTTTTCAACATTTTTAAAAATAAGCATCATTTTAGAATATCAAGGCAATATTTATAATATCCTATTTATGGGTTTAGAAGCAAGATTTTTAAAAATATCTATGATATGGGTATTGAAGAACGAATTTTTTGAAGGAAATGAACAGCGGATATTAAACAGCTCATTAAGTTTATTTTCTTCTAAATGCATGGAGACGCAAGGGGCTCTGGCCCTTTCTTAAAGATAAAAATTGTCCTTTAAAGTGTGATATTCCTAAACATATACCATTGTTCATCACTCAGTCATGTCCAACCCTTTGCAACCCAATGGATTATAGCCTGTAACCCGCCAGGCTCCTCTGTCCATGGAATTCTCCAGGCAAGAATACTGGAGTGGGTAGCCTTCTTTGGGAGATCTTCCCCACCCAAGAATTGAACCCAGGTCTCCTGCATTGTAGGAAGTTTCTTTACCATCTGAGCCACCAGGGAAGTCCATTAATTACCAGTATTTAGTGAATGATATAGGTTTGTCTATGGATGTTGAAACTAGTGGCGCATGTTCTAAGCTGGCATCTTTATCACTCTCCATATATGTGCTGCTTTGCCCCTTAGTTGTGAGTTCCAACCAGGACTGCCTGCTTTTCTGAAAGCACGAACACTGAGAATACCCTGTCTGCAGGTCCAGGGCAAGGGATAAGCTTTTGCTTTGGGGACTGCCCTAGGTTGAACTTTGGGTTGTTACTAACATACATTACTAAAACAAATTCCACCTGTTTATTTGTGCTTGTAAAGTATGGCTCCTAAGAGATTTGAAATTACCTGTGCCGCATATTTGTGGCTCACATTATATTTCTATTGGACAGCGCTTAACTTAGCAAGAGTAGCGAAAAGGCTCACTGCAAAGACAAAGTGCTGAATTATTTTTACATGCATTACCTCATTTGAACCTCACCACCATTCCCCAGCCATCATTTTACTGATGTGAAAGTTAAGGCATACAAAAGTTAAGTTTGTTGCTCAAGACTGCACAGCTAACAGGTGGGAAAGCCAAAACATGAATCCATTCTGACTGACAGGTGAACAACCCTCTGAAGGACCAGATCCTCCCAACAAAACATCCTATGGCAGAGTGGAAGTAGCTCAGAAGCGAATAAGCCTGGTTTGGATGTTAACTCTGCTACTTACTATCTGTGTGATCTGATTTTGCTTTATTTATTATGAACCCCAGTGGTCTCCCCCATAAAGTGGGGAGAGATTAACACCCACATTTGTGGACTGTTCTGATGATTAACAAGTATGTGTGTGGAGTAGCTAATGTATAATGTACATTCAAGAAGTGGTAATTTTTATTATGATTAATTACTAACACTAGAGCTTCTCTCCAAAAGGTACCATGTGGGAAGAGAAAATGACTGAGTGGGTGGCAGTGATCTCTAAAGACAAAAAGACAGCATGCCTACCTAAAGTTTTGGATAATACCTTCTAACACTGCATGCCAGAATGGACTTCCCCATATGGTTTTCTCAGAATTAAACCACCTTCTGGGATTCTTCAAATTGTGTGTTATCCCAGAGAATTAGTTGACTCTACTAAAAAACTAATTTTAGTCTAGACTAAACTATAACCAAACTGGTTCACAGTGACTCTTCTTATCATTTAATTATTTGACAAACATTTGTTATCCTATTCACAATTCCATGAAAACGATGAAACTACATTAGGTACACTCAATTTAATACAGCCTATATAAGACCCAGTCATACTGGCTAGGTTTAAAAGTATGTAAATAAATCATACTTTACATAAGAAAGAAAAAGAAGGGCTGTGCCCAAGATAAAGAAATGCCCTTGTATAAACAGTGAAATATGCATTTTCCATTGCTTTGGCTTGTGCCCTGAAATTTATAATGAATACATTTATTCTTTTCTTACTCACAGCATCGGGTTCACACTATTCTGACGGCAGACCTAGTTATTGTGATGAAGCGAGGAAATATTTTAGAATATGACACTCCAGAAAGCCTCTTGGCCCGGGAAGATGGAGTATTTGCTTCTTTTGTTCGTGCAGACATGTGACGGAATGTCTTAAAACCATGCTTGTATTTAAAATAATGCTCTCATAACCTACTTAATGGATCATCAGCTTGGCCTTTGGAAAGTGGCATCTTAAACTTTTACACACTTTTGTGAAGTTTAATTGTTATGTTGTGGAATTTGTAATTAGTAACAATATCACTGTACCAGTGAATATTGCGTTTTCTATATTGACATTTCTTCTTCCTCCGTTTTGTTTGTTTTGCTTTGTTTCGCAATCTGTGACTGCTTATTATGTTCATTACTGATGTTTTTCTAAAGATTAAGCCACATTACCTTTAAGAATAACCTTTAAGGTTGTATTAAAACAAGTAAGCTACTTTAAGTGGTAAATCAACCACTCTGCTTAAGTCTGGAAAATATCTCTCGAGCATAGAAGTTAAAATTAGCATTCAGTATTATTTTACTCTTACTTGTAAGAATATATTTCCTTTTTGTTGGTGTTTCTAGATATTATTGGAAGAAATTAAAAGAAGGACAGGTTTTCTAATCAGTTAGAAAATGAAACACTCAAATTCATTATTTACTGTCTGAGAATATGTTCTGTATTCATTAACATTAATAATACTGACGTTTCTTATAAAACTCTCTTTTTTTTCATCTAAATTGTTTCTGGTCACCAAGACTAGAAGTTATTATTACATTTATAATAACTCTGCAAATCTAAAACCTTCATTAGAATGATCATGATAATAAGAGTTTGAAAATTTGACAAATTATACCCAAGGTTCCATCTTTCCTTGTCTAGTTAAGAGGAGAGTTCTTAAGATATCGAGCATAATGTGCTTTTCCAGACTGAAGTTCAAAAATAATAAGGCTCAACCCTTCAGTGACAGGTCACTACAGCTTTCCATGGTTTAATTAATCATTAGATGTATTCTTCCCTGGTGGCTCAGATGGTAAAATGTCTGCCTACAATGTGGGAGACCCGGATTCAATCCCTGGGTCGGGAAGATCTCCTGGAGAAGGCAATGGCAACCCACTCCAGTACTCTTGCCTGGAAAATCCCATGGACAGAGGACCCTGGTAGGCTACAGACCATGAGATCGCAAAGAGTCGGACACGACTGAGCAACTTTCACTTTCACTTTAGATGTGTTTATGATCCTGAAGGCCTAAAATTCCATATTATTCAAGACTGGAGAGCATAAGCAAGTGGCCTTATTTTCACAGGATATATCTATACAAACATACATACATACATACATATATAAACATAGGTAGATATACACATATATGTAAAACATGTGTCTATTTCTAGGTGGAAGAATGTATATTTCTTTTAATATACCCAGTGGTGTCACACAGGTACATATTTGCTCCTGCTCTAATTTTAATGTACATGTAAAGAGTGTATCAAAATTTGATTCTGATTTTAATGTGCATATTCAAGGTGCATCAAAATGTATGGGATATTAGTGTCATGCTTTCTTAAATGTAAATTAATAAATTGAAAAAATGCTAAAAGTTACTTCCACTGTCATGCTAGCAGCCAAAGATTTATACTGTAATTTTGTACCCATTTGTATCAATATTGATTTTCATGTCAAGGTCCATGTGCATTGTAAGATTTTGAAGAATTATAACTGATGGAAAAAGAGAATGTAAGCTCCCTTTCTATAGTTCCTGTGTTCAGTTTATTGTGTATTCATGCTTGGAAAATTCGTATACTTACTTATGCAGAACTTAATGCCTGGGCCTTCCCCTGAATTTAGAGTCTTGATGTTTACCTAAAATAAGTTTCACAAGGATGAACAAAAGTGTTCTATGTTACTTAGTGCAAACTATTAACTCATCATATACATCAAACTTCATTAGGAGAAAAATCCTCTTATTCTTCCCTGAAAGTTAAACAGAATAGAATCATGAACTTGAAAATATTTTCTAAATGTTCCACCAATCTACTCAAAGTGTTTCTGGCATGCAAATGCTTTGTAAGGTTGAATTCATACCACGCTTTTTACCAAGTTATATATTTCAGTGTCACAGAGAAAGGGCTTCCCAGGTGGCAATAGTGGTAAAGAATCTACCTGCCTAAGCAGGAGACTTAAGAGATGCAGGTTCGATCCCTGGGTTGGGAAGATCCCCTGGAAAAGGGCATGGCAACCCACTCCGGTATTCTTACCTGGAGAATCCTATGGATAGAGGAGCCTGGTGAGCCATGATCCATCAGGTCACAAAGAGTCAGACACGACTGAAACTTCTTAGCACCCACACACATCAAGAGAAATGAGGATTTACCCACTGAAATAATCCCTCATGATATCTGTAAATATTCTACTGCTATCCAGGCAGTGTCAGCAGAAGCATATCTAATTACACTAAACAGAAAATCATATTTACCATTTTTACAACTAAGTGATCACTGGTTTCCTCATAACTTGCAGTCACTTAAGTGTTTAATTGTTTACAAAACTAAATTGACTGAATAAAGTCAAGGATGATCTCTTAAATTGTTTAATCATGTGTTATATGTGTGATCTATTGAATATGGAAATAACTAATCTTGAGATAATTTTTTATTAAATAGGTATATATCTATAAAAGAAGACCAGCCTTTACTTAATCAAATTTCATATCACAAATTTTACACTTAATTAACCAAATCATTTTTACCAATTTTAATTCCTTAATATTTGTGAAAAGCAGTAAATGCTGCTGCTGAGTCGCTTCAGTCGTGTCCGACTCTGTGCAACCCCATAGACGGTAGCCCACCAGGCTCCCCCGTCCCTGGGATTCTCCAGGCAAGAACACTGGAGTGGGTTGCCATTTCCTTCTCCAATGCATGAAAGTGAGAAGTGAAAGTGAAGTTGCTCAGTCGTGTCTGACTCTTAGCGACCCCATGGACTGCAGCCCACCAGGCTCCTCCATCCATGGGATTTTCCAGGCAAGAGTACTGGAATGGGGTGCCATTGCCTTCTCCGAAGCAGTAAATACCTAAAGCTTTATATGTAAATAGGTTACTGATATTGTTAAAAGAGAAAAAATACTTCTTTAAAGGACTGTGCACCCTTTACTTTTAAGTGCTCTTTTCGATCAATTTAAAAGTCAACTTTGCTCTAGATTAGATAGATAAGAGAAGATCCTTCTAAGTAACTGATACTTGAGGTCTGGGACCATGTCTTGTCTGTCTTTGTGCCCTTGGAATATAATACAAGTACCTGAACCACAGCAGGCCCTAATAAGTATAGTTGATGGTCCATTGATTAATTTTACCACTAGCCATGTGCCTATAACTTTTCACTGTCTGTGTTGTGTTTCTTCTGCTATGAACATATGCTGCTTTGGTATTATATAATAAATTACTTTTTCTGTTTGCTTAATTAAAAAGGATGATTATTCTTTTACTTACAATACCATTGGGCATCAACCAAGACTGATCAATAGATGTAAATCAACACAAATTGACAAGACAGTACCTGATTATGCTTTGACAGTTTTGTTTCACACCTGTCACAGACTCAGTTTTATATATAGGCTTTTGGGAAGTTTTCATCAAGTGGAACAACTATATCAATAAATTTTATTACATCTCTAATTAAATAGTTGGATGTCTGGACTTTTCTCCAAGGTTTATTGATTAGTTTTTATGGTTGTCTTCCAATATATGTTAAATGACTATTTTGTACTCCATTCTTTGGAGGTCTGTGATTTATAATATTTTAATAATTCCCTAATTAACCCCTTATCCAAAGTTAAATGCAGTCTTCTAATCCTAGGCTTTGATAATAAGAAACTGTAGCCAAGAGGCTATATTCTGTAACTTGAGTTTAATTTTTTTCTTTAGTAACTACACATCATTTTCAAGATTTGCTCAGGCATTAGTAAGACTCCTCTAGCTCAAACTCCCCAGTGAAAGGGTTTATATCTGTATTTATAGCAAATGCTTTCAGATGAGATTCATAATTAGCCAGGTTTGCGAATTGTCAGTCTACCTTGGTCACCACTCTCATTTCTTTTTATTATGCATAATGTGGAGCCATAAGATGCTGGAGGTGATATCCACATGCTTCCTAGCTTTGCTGACATTAACCTATCCTGGACGGCCAGAACAAACCTCTTGGTATCATTGAGTCAACTGCCTTAGTTCCATCATAAAGGAAAAAGTGAAATGAACTGAATCTCAGCTGAGAAGATATAAACAGCGATTCTGAACACTGTTTTACTTTGTGTTGTAGTTTAATCAACAATTTGTGATCTAAAGGGAAATTTTTTTGAAAAGAGGCAAGCTTTTTTTACCCACATCTGAATTCCCTGTTGAATTATTTGCATGTTACCCTATTGAGTTTGAATTCATATTTTCAAATGTTTCTAGTGTGTATATGTGAGTAGTTTTGAGTAGGTTTCACTCTTGATGTTTCACAATGTGGAAGGATGGCAAATTACCTGTGATGATTATTCCCTGTGCCACCTTGACATTTTTTCTGTTGGTATCATCATCGTTGACATATGAAAGTTGATATATTAATTCTACATATTCACTACATGGGATTTATTTTTTTTCTTTTTCTATGGGCTGGAGCTCATTTCCCTGAGTCATTTACACTATGGTCACCAATGCCCTTTCTAAATTGACAAAGATCAAGGGACCCATACCTGGCTATTGGCTCCAAGAAGAAAGCCTTCCGTGATCACAGTGCCATCAACCATCACAGACCATCTCAAATATATGCTACACATTAATGGCAAAAAGCATTGCTTTCAGGCAGTAATTTCTATCACTTAATCTGCCCTTGGCATAAAATAAGTAGCTTGTCCATAAAACAACAGTACAACACTGGCTAATGCTGCTTTGTTTGCATTTTTCCCCTAGACAGGGCTACAACATGTGCTATTTATACACGTTATCAGTTTTAATTAAGTGAAAGACTATTGACCTTTAGTTTTATCAGGGCCACGTGGATTTAGGCCAACAGTTTCATATCTAAGTATTTGCACTTTGACTAATAGTAGTTGGAGTTTTGTTCCAACGCTACTTAAGCAAAGAGCATGCTTCCTTGATAGCTCAGCTGGTAAAAAATCCGCCTGCAATGCAGGAGACCCCAGTTTGATTCCTGGGGCAGGAAGATCCTCTGGAGAAGGGATAGGCTACCCACTGCAATATTCTTGGGCTTCTGTTGTGGCTCAGATGGTAAAGAATCTGCCTGCAATGCTGGAGACCTGGGTTCAATCCTGGGGTTGGGAAGATCCCCTAGAGAAGGGAATGGCAACTCACTCTAGTATTCTTGCCTGGAGAATTCCCCAGACATGGGGTCACAAAGAGTTGGACACAACTGAGTGACTTTCATAAATTTTTTTTTAATTCCTAATCTCTTTCTTTCAGATACCTGAAATATTCATCAATCCTTTGAAAGCAGGCATAAATAGAATCCACCAACAAAGTTTACTGTTAACCCTTTTTCACTGGTTACAATCTAGCTCCTGACCTCTCAATGTATGTGGGTGCTCCCTTCAACAAATACACATCTGAGTATGTACATTCACATCTATCTTAAATGCCTTAAAGAAGTATATAGTTGCTATAAATTTTTACAACACATATTAACACAATGCATAGATAAGTCAAATACAAGTGTTTAGAATGGATGGTAGAAAGATGCTTACAATTGTAATATTCTTTAAGTGTTTCTTCTAGACAAAAGAGTCACCTTTAGGAATAAGTTTTTGATAAATTGTGAGGTGTATTTCCAGACTTGGTCTTAGCTAAAAGGCTGAGAAGAAGTGATAATAAAATGTATTTTCAGTGATAAGAAGTTCAACCCACCTTTTCTACCAGTTTTTAAGATAACAGTGGCAATACATTGCTGAGTTATGGTGGGCAGGTTCTTTTTAGTTCAACAAAGGGATGATAATAATTGTTATGGAGACCTTTCTGGCAGTCCAGTGGTTAAGCCTTCAGGCTTCCACTGCAGAAGGTCATGGGCTTAATTTCTGGTTGGGGAACTAAGATCCCACATGCCACATCATGTGGTCAAAAACTTTTTCTAATAAATAAATAAAATAATTTTTATGAAAGCTAGTGAACTGGGCATTTTTGAAAGATGGTTGTCCCCCTACTAAAGGAAGTTGCATGAAAATAAACTTAAGTTATTTCATCTTGATTGATGGCATTTGTTTAGTATCTGCTAAGTGTCACTTCTGAGTGATAAAATGTGATTCAGAGAGATCATTTGTCAGAGTAATATGAAGCTTTCTAGTATATTAAAATTCATATAAAATCTTCTGAAATAACTGTTTTCCTAAGTTTTTTTCTGAAAAAAATTTTTCTGAAAAAACTATCTTTTTTTTTCCATTGTACTTAAGTTACAGATGAGAAAACTGAGGCTAGAAGGTAAATTAATTACTCCCAAATAGTTGATTTAATCATTGATCTCTGTCTGACTCCAGAGATGGCACTTCTATTTTTGGAAGTATATATTTTTATTAAGAAAATAGTTTTTACTAAGAAAAGCTAGTGTATTATATCTATTTAATAAAGCATAATTATCCTCTAAATTTTATATTTAAAGTGGCAAATTAAATAAAAAATTAAAATTGAGCTCAAAGGGAAAAAAAAATTGAGTTCCAGAGACGGTACTTCCAAACACCAGAGAAGGGAGGAGTAGTAAGATCGGGGTGTACTGAAGAGAAATTCATGCAATAGAATCTAGGAAATGCAGAATTATTGGGCATCAGTAAGCGTGAGGACAGGGTCAGGTCTAGAGACTCTCCACTCTCTAATACTATTTCTGTCAAGTTTCTCGGCTTCATTCTTCCCTTCAGAGCTGTCATCTCCACCCCTCTCTCCACTCCTTCCTCCTCTTGCATGTAGACTTTCTGACCATTCTGATCTCAGATGAAATCTTGGAGTACCTGCACCCACAGTCACTTTCTTCACTTCTCAGATTGTCTATTTCCAAGTATCAAGCAAGAAATCTCCTGTGTCCAGCTCATCGTTTGATCTTACATATGACTGGACAAATTTACACGACTTCACTTTGGGTCAAGGATCAACCTTTGGCCTAAAGAGCTGTGGCCAGAAGGTCTGAGCCAATTTAAAGTAGTATCTTCTGCTGAGGGGAGTTTCACAGTCTGGAGAGTGACATGAAAATCAGAATACAAATTCAAATCACATCCAGTATTTCCAGAAAAAAAAGAGTGATGGGACTGGGCTGGCTACTGATTCTTTGGGGGAAAAAAAGAAAAATTGAAAAAAGGGAGGGAGAGCCATTCTTCAATTACTTGAGTGAGGTAGCTGACTAAACTCTTGGGCATTCCTTCTATGTTCGAATCCCCTACATTTGCTCCAGAGAGAAGGGAAGTCCAAAGAAAGATATAATTTTCTTTTAAAACAAGAAAACAAGACAAAATCTCCTGCCATAAGTAATCACTTCCAAATATTGACTTTTTAAGCCCAAGTTTTATTTCCCTGTGGAATGACTGCATAACACACAGCTTGGGAGACATTTTATCCCACTGCCCATTCAAAATGAGCAGTAACACTCATCTAGAATTGTACCGTCCTGCTCATTTCAGGATCCTCAACACATATGACAATCACAAGCATACTTTAGATAGAGGCACCCGTTTTTCCCGGTGACCTATCACCTCCAGTGCCAAGGACTTGGCCCAGGCACAGAGTTTGCTGTGTCCTTGACAAAGAGGAGAGAGAAAGTGGCAGAAGCAGATTTAGAAGTAACAAAATTTCACCTGAAAATAGGAGCTTCTTTTCTTTGTTCCCACTTGACAACTTCCAGCCTATATTAAATGCAGTATAACATTATATTGGAAACACAAGGCATCTAGGCTTTTGGCCAAAAATGTAGGGAAAAAATTAGCAAGCCTAATATTTCATGGAAAATTCTTGGCTTATATAATATTTTAATAAAGCTTAGTTACATGTGCCAATAAGGCATAGAGATGACAGAATGATTTATAATTTAAATATCATATAATCGCTGTAGTGTCTAGTACTGCCTTGTATCAGACAACATGAGAGAAGAAAATTCCCGGGGGCAAAGAAGAGCGAAGCAATGCAAAATCAATGCAGATATCAGTAGAGTGCATATGGCATAAACCGTCTCATTAAAAATCTGATGAAAGGATAATAATAGCTAACACATACTAAGAAGATACGAGCTTTATAAGTATACTCTCATTTAATCTTGACAAAAATTCTATGAGGTAAGCATTACCACCTCCTTTTTACAGTTGAGATCCAGATTGGCTAATGTGCCAAAGGTTTAGTTGAATTGAGATGCAAACTCAGGCAATCTGATTTCCAAGCTCATGCTCATGCTCGTAGCCATGTGCTATACTAGACTACTGATGTAATTAGTGAATGAGTTAACTTCTCTTGGAATTAAATGATTTCTATGATATACGATCTATCGGTTCAGTTCAGTTCAGTTCAGTCGTTCAGTCATGTCCGACTCTTCGTGACCCCATGAATCGCAGCATGCCAGGCCTCCCTGTCCATCACCAACTCCTGGAGTTCACTCAGACTCATGTCCATTGAGTCAGTGATGCCATCCAGCCATCTCATCCTCTGTTGTCCCCTTCTCCTCCTGCCCCCAATCCCTCCCAGCATCAGTCTTTTCCAATGAGTCAACTCTTCGCATGAGGTGGCCAAAGTACTGGAGTTTCAGCTTTAGCACATTCCTTCCAAAGAAATCCCAGGGCTGATCTCCTTCAGAATGGACTGGTTGAATCTCCTTGCAGTCCAACGGACTCTCAAGAGTCTTCTCCAACACCATAGTTCAAAAGCATAACAAGGAATTATGTCAGTCTAAGTAGAATATATTGAAAAAAAAGAAGTGGACCAAGAATTAAAAGACTTGAGTTCTAGTCTTGGTCTGATCACACATTGAATGTATGGCCTTGGACTTATCATTAAAAGGCTGAGTTTCCATTTCCTCATTTGCAAAAAGGGAAAAAAACAAGAAAGCATGATAACAACTGCCTGCTTGCATCACTGTTTTTGTGAAGCTCAAATGATTTTGAAAAAAGTTTATAATTTGAAAAGCATGTTCTGATATGAAATATTAACATTGAGAACTCACTACATATATCACATCTTAATAGTATTATAGAGATTCCCTGGTGGCTCAGACAGTTAAGAATCCACCTACAATATGGGAGACCTGGGTTTGATCCTCGGGTTGGGAAGATCTTCTGGAGGAGGGCATAGCAACCCACTCCAGTATTCTTCCCTGGAGAGTCCCCATGGACAGAGGAGCCTGGCAGGCTGCAGTCCATGGGGTCGCAAAGAGTCAGACATGACCAAACAACTAAGCACAATAATATTAGGGATTTTTTAGGTCAGAAAATAAAGTTTTTCTGAAAGTTTAAAATTTGATACGATTTTTAAAATTTTGATATGATTCCAACTTTACAATGTTGAGATCATATATTCAAGCTGAAATATTATATAAAAATGGCTCCAAAATATTGAAATCCTTGGAATTCTGGAAAGGGCAAATGCAAAATCAGTCTGCTGAGATACAACCTACATCTCCTGGGAAGGATGAATAAAATCAGATTAACTCCCATTCAAAATTAAAATCACCAGGATAGGAATCAAGAGACACAACAAATAACAATATTAGCACAAAAACTAGAAAAATAAAATGATCCATAAGATATTAAAAATATGTATGTTTTTCCAAAAAAGATGTGAAAATGGGCTCAATATAATTTTTCATCAGGAATGCAAATAAAAGAACAGCTACCTACCCACTAAAATGACTAAAACCACGAAGACTAACAATACCAAGTGTTGGTGAAGGTGGAACTGTCACACGCTATTATTGAGAGTATAAATGGCACAACCAATATGGAAAACTGGCTGTTTCTACTAAGGCTAAAAATATGTGCCTCTGCCAGGACTCAACATTTCCACTTCTGGGCACATATCCAAGAGAAATGAGTGCTTATGTCCACAAAAAGACTTGTACAGAAATGTTAAGAGCAGCTTTATTCCTAAGAGTGAAAAGAAAACAAAAACAGCCCAAATCCCTGACAACGGGAAGATGGATGAATAAATGGTGGCTAATCCACACCAGGAAATAACTATTCCTGGTATATGGAACAACATGGCCAAAGCTCACAAATATTATGCTGAGTGAAAGAACGCAGATACCAAAGAGTATCTTTATATGTGATTCCATAAGAGTATCTTTATACACGATTCCATGTTTACCAAGCTAAGCAACAAGCAAAACAAACCAATAATAAAATAAGCCATACCAAGTGAGCTCTGGTGGGGATCCATTACAATCTGGAAAGGGGCAGAAGGAAATTTTCTAGAGTGATAAATATGTTTTATAGTTGGTCTGTAATCTGTATGGCAGTCACATAGTTGTATACATAGGTTTTTTGGTTTTTAATATTACATTTTTTGTTATATTCTATAGATTCCTGAGGCCGTGCTCATTTTTTTCAGTCTCTTTTCTCATTTTTTAAATAATGTTATTTATTTATTTCTGGCTCAGCTGGGTCTTCGTTGCTGCTCAGGGTTTTTCCCTAGTTGTGGCAAGTGGGATCTACTCTAGTTGCTGCATGGGTTTCTCACTGTAGTGACTTCTCTTGTTGCAGAGCACAGGCTCTAGGTGCGTGGGCCTCAGAAGCACATGGACTCAGTACTTGCAGCCCTGGGCTCTTGAGCTCAGGCTCAGTAGTTGTGGTTCAGGGGCTCTGTTGCTCTGTGGCAAGTGGGATTTTCCCTGATCAGGGATCGAACCCGGGCCTCCTGCATGGGCAGACAGATTTAACACTAAGCCACCAAGGAAACCCTACAAAGGCTTTTTAAAGGTAAGAAAAAAGAGCAAATTAATTTAAAATAATCAAATAGGGACCTTCTAGAAAAGAAAAAAGCCATTAAAATTACCAATTCAATGGAGAGGTTAAACAGCAATTAAGTTTAAACTATGAGAGACTTCTTTGCACTGGAGATAGATTTAGAATGTAGCACAGAAAAAACTGATAGAAAATAAAAACACTGAAATGTAGAAAACTAGTTACCAGTGGGAAGAGGCAAGGAGGTAGGGGATGAAGAGATACAACTATTATGTATAAAATAAGCTACGGTATATTGTACAATACAGAGAACATAGCAAATACAATAACTATAAATAGGGTATAACCTTCAAAAATTGTGAATCAACATATTATATGCGCATGTGTACTAAGTCACTCCAATCGTGTTCAACTCTGCAACCCCATGGACTGTAGCCCATCAGGCTCCTCTGTCCATGGGATTCTCCAGGCAACAATACTGGAGTGGGTTGCCATGCCCTCCTCCAGGGATTGAACCCATGTCTCTTATGTCTCCTGCTTTGGCAGGCGGGTTCTTTACCACTAGCACCACCTGGAAAGCCCACTATATTGTACACCTGTAGCATATAATATTGTACAGCAAATATATGTCAATTAAAAAAAAGACACTGAAATGATGTGGAGGCTAGATTTAGAAGGTCTGAAAGAAAGGTCCCAGAGGGAAAAACTGAGCATGAAGAGGACTCAGAGAGCCAAGAACTATTGCTAAAAAATTTGGACTCAGATGATTTCAGGAAGTACCTAATCCCTATTCTATTTAAACTATTACCATCCATAGAGAAGGGATATGCATCAATTCTTTCTACACTCATAACATTTATCCAAAATCAGGCAGAGATAACACAGAAAGAATAATACTAACTCACTTAAAGGTATCAATGCAAATATCCTAAGTATATATTAGGAAAACAACCTAGTATTATATTAAAATAATAACTTACAATGACAAAGTGAAGTTTATCACAGGAATGTAAAAATAATATAACTTTTTTAACCTGGTAACTTTTAATTCATCCTATTAACTGGCCAAGGAAGAAAAAAAAAGGTCACTTTGGTATATGCTATAAAGGTCTCTTATGTAATTCTTCATTTCTTTTTGATTTTAAAAATATAGAAAAATTAGACTTCTATGATGCTACAGTGGATAAGAATCCTCCTGCCAATGCAGGGGACATGGGTTCGATTCCTGGTCCAGGAAGACTCCACATGCCACAGAGCAACTGAGCCCGTTCACTACAACTACTGAAGTCCGCACGCCTAGAGCCTGTGCTGTACGACAAGAGAAACCACTGCAATGAGAAGGCCATGCACAGCAGTGAAGAGTAGCCCTCATTCACCACAACTCAAGAAAGCTAGCACACAGTAATGAAAACCCAGTGTGGCTAAAAAATAAAGCTTTAAAAGAAACACAGAAAGGTGGAAAAAGCACACTACCTCAAAATAACCATGTGAATTATATATTCTGGAAGCATTTTCTCAAAATCACTAAAAAGAAAAGCATGTCTATTAGCATCATTATTATTTACTATTGATCTGAAAATACCAACAAATGCAGGTTAAGAAAAAATACACAAATTAAAAATTAAATACTAATTAAAGAAGTAGCATGAAAGTTATAATTATTTTAGAAAATATTATGTTTTAAGTGTAATTAGCCTGTGCTAAATCCTTTTACACACTTGCCTCATTTAATATAAAACTCTTGAGAAGCAGATATTAGTGTCTTCATTGTATACATGTATATTTCATGTGTCTTCCACAATTTCTCAATTTAAAGAAAAAGAGACGACTCAACCGCATAATAAATTTCTGTAGATTTACAGAGAGGAGAGCATTTTATTATCCCATTTATTCTAACATTAAAAGAGGGAATTTGACATTTTAAATTAGCAACAAATACCAAATATTTCATTCTAATTTGAACCTATTTAGAAAAACAATCTTGTGAAGGCTTTTCTGGCATAGGTCATTTTTACCTAAAGGAATATTCAGGCTATTTAACAGCAGAAAAAAATCCTGGTAAATGATCACTGGGACCAGTGAGTCTACATGTCACTTTAAAACGTTCAACTTCTAAAAAGCCCTTCTGCAGCAGGCATTTTTGAAAGGTGGCAGTAAGGAGTACCCTCCTGAGAGAGTTCTGGAAAATATCAGGTTCCCCTTTCCAAGAACTGCATGAGTCACTGATTTTTCAAAAAATAGTGACGTGAAAGCTTAGCAATGGATTAAGACATTGTTGGGAATTGCTGTCTCCCTAAGAGCTTCAAAAAAGCCTATAGCAAGACAGACCTGAGGCTTCTGCAAACTTGCCTGTCTTTGGCCTGAGAATATCATGGCAAAATTTCACAGCTTGCAGTACTAGTGACAGCGTCTATTCTCCATCTTCTCTTAGAAAATGCTAGGACCCGCTTCATTTAGTACTAGCATTTTTCACCCTACCAGTAGAAAATAATTACCATGGGGAAGCTCTACTTGACTGATGAAACCACTTTTCTCTTGGAGACACTATTACAGTAATCCAGACATGCTGATTTCTTGGGTCTCTATTTTATTACCAGTATCCTGGCTGACTCGCTTTCAGTCTTGATTAAATTCAAGAGTTGAGGACATGCCAGTGTAAGTGCTGCTGGGTAGTTGGGATTCTGAAGGTTGGTGGGGGTCCCAAAAATAATACTTGAACTGACCTTTATTAAGTATTTACAACAGACCGGTCACTAAGTGCTTTGTATGGATTGTGTCATCTTGGTCTCATAATCATTCTATGAGTTTCTTAAACCTAAGTGGGCAATACATTCTCCAGGGGCATTCTTAAATGTGCCTCATTAGAAGTGTTTATACCATCTCATGAAAGATACTTCAATCTAGGGACCAAGAAATTATCTTATTCTATCTTTCCTTCCATAAAAGCTTGGAGGAGCCTAAAGTAAGGTAACCATGTGTCTCTCATGTAGTTGGATCATGGATTAACAATCCTCACTTTGAGATATTGTTCACTAAAAAGGGTTTAGGATTACGGATCAGATGTTTTAGGGCTTCCGTGGTGGCTCAGATGGTAAAGAATCTTTGCAATGTGGGAGACCCAGGTTCGATCCTTGGGTCAGGAAGATCCCTGGAGAAGGAAATGACAACCCACTCCAGTATTCTTGCCTGGAGAATCCCATGGACAGAGGAGCCTGGCAAGCTACAGTGGTAAAGAACCCGCCTGCCAATGCAAGTGACATAAGAGACATGGGTTCGATTCCTGGGTCAGGAAGATCTCCTGGAGGAAAGAATACCTACCCACTCCAGTATTCTTGCCTGGGAAATCCTGTAGACAGAGGAGACGGGAGGGCTACAGTCCATAGGATGGCAAAGAGTTGGACACGACTGACGTGACTTAGCAGGCACACATACAAAGAGGTCTATTCTGAACTCTGTAAAATGGCTCATCTCTGGCCCCAGTTACTCTCGTTGCTTTTCCTGCTTTCCTCTCTTTATAAATTTCAACACCACTGATAATTATAGAATGTATTACTTGTCTACTTGTTTGCTAACACCTTCCTAAGAATGCACTGGAGCCGGGGCTTTGTTTTGTTCACCTGGTTGTATATTAAAAGATAGTCATTGTTATGAATGCCCCCTTCCTGGTTCACAGATTCACACCTGTGAGCTGGCAGAAGTTTGAGGTGTTGCACATGCAAGCCGCATGGAAATTTTTTTTTCACTGATGGCTCTAATTGATATCATTGAAGAAACGGGTAACCTAATTTGGAGAGTGAGGTTCTTTTGCACATAATAGATACACATCTAAAAAAGAAATGTTCTCTGAAATCACTGGAACAGATAAGTACCAAGGGTTATATTGTCATTCCCATTTCATGATAACTCCAAAAAGTGAGTGTATAACATGTTGTTTTGATTATTAGTTTATGTAACAGTTTTACTAAGTTGATTCCAAAGCAGTATGTTCCAAAGTGGTTTATATGAGGACACTAATAAAGCAGCAGATCAAGCAAATAGACGAACTGTTATTTGGGCTGCTAACATGAATCGTTTCCATTGTCATCTGAAGACTCTCCAAATTCTAAAATTTAATAAGGCTCAGACAAACCAAGAGTTCTAAAGTCACAAGTCAAATCAAAGGCAAGGTCATCAAACGCAAGGCCTTTACCCTTTACCTGAGATAAAAGGGAGGTTCAAGAGGGAAGGGACATATGTATATCTATGGCTGATTCATGCTGAGGTTTGACAGAAAACAAAATTCTGTAAAGCAATTATCCTTCAATTAAAAAATAAATAAAAAATTTTAAAAGGGTCCTTTCAAGGACTTCACTGATTTGTATTTAATAATCAAAGCAGCAGACAAATGGGGAAAGGATCAGCCTTTCTTGTTTGAAGTCACCCGACCAACTCTGTTTCTTAGGAGAATGAGAACTGCAGAAATCTTTTTATCTGCAAATAAAATGCACATAAAGTCTAAAAGGAATCTAACAGATGTTTACTTATAAGTAAATAGATATCCTTAAATTGTTTCCCGATTACTGTATAAATTTCTCTGGGATGTAACATGAGCAGATTCTTACTGGATTCCTAAAGTCAAGAAAATCATAAAATTTAAAGTTAGCTCTGTTCATTAGAGGTCTCCTCTAGGAGTAACGGACAAATCAGTCTTCACTCTTAAAAGAGCAATCAGGACATTATAGAACAGTTAAGAAAATTTTAAGTGGATGACAGCAAGAGTGATTAAATAAACAGACCAATAAAATAAGCCTGAAGTAGTAAATATGTTCTTGAAAATTTGATTTCCCTCACAAATTTCTCAGAAGTAAATTTAAATGTTCATTATTTGGCCTATAATATGAGAAAAGGGGGATTATAGGGGGAAGAACTAGAATCAATTAATAATAGATATTTATTTAGCAGCTACTTGTGTCCACAAAGATCTCTGGGGATACAGATATATCTCCATTAGGTTTAAAAGTTGTCAAGAGAAACATAGCCGGCAAATGCCAAGTTTAAACAAGTTTCATATGTAAACAAATCTAAGTACTGGGGACCTGGAGTAGTGAGGAGAGTTGCTGAGGAAGGAGGAGTTTGAAGGGAAGAGAAGGAAAAAATAAAGAAAGAAGGGAGAGATGATGAGTAATGAAATCTTCGCAGACAGATATGGCCCCAAACTTCAAGGAGGGCTTCCCAGGTGGCTCAATTGTAAAGAATAAGCCTGTCAATGCAGGAGACACAGGTTTGATTCCTGGGTTGGATAAACTCCCTAGAGAAGGATATGGCAACCCACTCCAGTATCCTTGCCTGGAGAATCCGATGGACAGAGGAGCCTGGTGGGCTACAGTTCATGGGGTTGAAAAACAGACTCAACTTAGTGACTGAACAATGACAACAATAAAGACTTCAAGGGGACCCCGCCAAGCTTCAGATTACCTAGATGGGCTATGAGAAATGGTTGTAAATACACAAAGAAGGAAAGATGAGAGTTAGAGTAAGTGTAAGACAGAAATACAGTGCTGCGAGCACTATTCCTTCTTTCCTTCATTTGACGAGTATTTGTTGAGTACCCCTTTCCAGGAGCTGGGAACAATTCCAGACACTGGGTCTGCGGTATTAACAACAAACTATGTGTCCTCATGCAGCTTCCATTCAGTGCAGAAAAATTAGAGGAAAAAAACATAAAGACTTGGTTTAAAAAATGTCAGGAAGGAAAGAGAAAAGAAAAAGAAAGCCTGTGATGCTTTTATAGTACACAATCTCCATCTGGATGGCTGCTATTTGTTTTTAGGCGTATTATTGCCAAAACTTTACTTATCGGTTTCTTAAAATTAACCTTTATTATGTGTGTTCTTAGTGCCCTTATTTTGAATTAATTTGAAGCACTGACTACTAAAAAGTACGGTACAGAGTTTATCATTCCAAAACAAGTCAAAACTTGAAACTGCGTATTTAGAAGAATTACATCTCACTAGGAAAAAAAACTGAATTCTAAATATGATTATTATCACAAAAGACCAGAATTTCCATAACATTCCGATATGGATTTGTGGCCAATCTTCTTGTAATTCTCCTCAAAAGTTCACCATTTCCCATTCAATTTCCCTATTTCTCTCTCATCGCAATGTCACAGTCCTCTGTGACTTTACCCTCCAAATATTGACTCTGTAGCTTTCTTTTTGTATACATTTGTATATTGTCTATTGACATTGCTTATTAGCCCTAGACCTCACTCCTTCTCTAATTAACACGACAGTTTCCAGTGTCCCCTCCTGCCCATCACAGAATGTTGGAGCCTGAAAGGACTCTACCTAGAAACGCAACCTTCAAAGCCATCTTGGTCGTGACATTGTACAGGAGACAGGGATCAAGATCATCCCCATGGAAAAAAATGCAAAAAGGCAAACTGGCTGTCTGGAGAGGCCTTACAAATAGCTGTGAAAAGAAGAGAAGCGAAATGCAAAGGACAAAAGGAAAGATATAAACATCTGAATGCAGAGTTCCAAAGAATAGCAAGGAGAGATAAGAAAGCCTTCCTCAGAGATCAATGCAAAGAAATAGAGGAAAACAACAGAATGGGCAAGACTAGAGATCTCTTCAAGAAAATTAGAGATACCAAAGGAACATTTCATGCAAAGATAGGCTCGATAAAGGACAGAAATGGTATGGACCTAACAGAAGCAGAAGATATCAAGAAGAGGTGGCAAGAATACACAGAAGAACTGTACAAAAAAGATCTTCACGACCCACATAATCACGATGGTGTGATCACTGACCTAGAGACAGACATCCTGGAATGTGAAGTCAAGTGGGCCTTAGAAAGCATCACTACAAACAAAGCTAGTGGAGGTGATGGAATTCCACTTGAGCTATTTCAAATCCTAAAAGATGATTCTGTGAAAGTGCTGCACTCAATATGCCAGCAAATTTGGAAAACACAGCAGTGGCCACAGGTCTGGAAAAGGTCAGTTTTCATTCCAATCCCAAAGAAAGGCAACGCCAAAGAATGCTCAAACTACCGCATAATTGCACTCATCTCACACGCTAGTAAAGTAATGCTCAAAATTCTCCAAGCCAGGCTTCAGCAATATGTGAACCGTGAACTTCCTGATGTTCAAGCTGGTTTTAGAAAAGGAAGAGGAACCAGAGATCAAATTGCCAACATCCGCTGGATCATGGAAAAAGCAAGAGAGTTCCAGAAAAACATCTATTTCTGCTTTATTGACTATGCCAAAGCCTTTGACTGTGTGGATCACAATAAATGGTGGGAAATTCTGAAAGAGATGGGAATACCAGACCACCTGATCTGCCTCTTGAGGAATCTGTATGCAGGTCAGGAAGCAACAGTTAGAACAGGACATGGAACAACAGACTGGTTCCAAATAGGAAAAGGAGTACATCAAGGCTGTATATTGTCACCCTGCTTATTTAACTTATCTGCAGAGTACATCATGAGAAACGCTGGACTGGAAGAAACACAAGCTGGAATCAAGATTGCCGGGAAATATCAATAACCTCAGATATGCAGATGACACCACCCTTATGGCAGAAAGTGAAGAGGAATTAAAAAGCCTCTTGATGAAAGTAAAAGTGGAGAGTGAAAAAGCTGGCTTAAAGCTCAACATTCAGAAAACGAAGATCATGGCATCTGGTCCCATCACTTCATGGGAAATAGATGGGGAAACAGTGGAAACAGTGTCAGACTTTATTTTTTGGGGCTCCAAAATCACTGCAGATGGTGACTGCAGCCATGAAATTAAAAGACACTTACTCCTTGGAAGGAAAGTTATGACCAACCTAGATAGCATATTCAAAAGCAGAGACATTACTTTGCCAACAAAGGTCCTTCTAGTCAAGGCTATGGTTTTTCCTGTGGTCATGTATGGATGTGAAAATTGGACTGTGAAGAAGGCTGAGCGCCAAAGAATTGATGCTTTTGAACTGTGGTGTTGGAGAAGACTCTTGAGAGTCCCTTGGACTGCAAGGAGATCCAACCAGTCCATTCTGAAGGAGATCAGCCCTGGGATTTCTTTGGAAGGAATGATGCTAAAGCTCAAACTCCAGTACTTTGGCCACCTCATGTGAAGAGTTGACTCATTGGAAAAGACTCTGATGCTGGGAGGGATTGGGGGCAGGAGGAGAAGGGGACGACAGAGGATGAGATGGCTGGATGGCATCACTGACTTAATGGACCTGAGTCGAGTGAACTCCGGGAGTTGGTGATGGACAGGGATGCCTGGCGTGCTGCGATTAATGGGGTCGCAAAGAGTTGGACACGACTGAGCGACTGAACTGAACTGAAAGTAGGCACTTCTGGTGTTCTCTAATCAGCTTCCTTCCATGGCTTACCACTACCTCCTAAAGACTGTCCAGACTTCTTTTTTTGAGCATTTAAGGCTGTCTGGTTTTTTGGTTTTTGTGGGGCTTTTTCTTAGGTATCAACACGGTTTTCAACTTTATCTTTCCCATTCATTGACTCAAAAGTATTCTTTGAGCCCCTCTGATGTTTAAGCTGTGCTTGAAGGTTGAGTCACAGCCCTGCTCTCTAGCAGCCCTCAGTTTCATGGACTGCAGGGAAGAGTGGAGAGGGCATGGGACAAGGACAGGAATAACTCCTAAAGTGTTCAGAGTGGTGTGACAGAGGTTGTTCAGGGAGCACTGGACCCACACATCCAACCCGGCTCTTTTGCCTACCTTGCTGCATCAATGCTGATTACTTTGTTACTAAAACATGGCTCACTCTTGTCAATGCTCCCTCACACTCTTCCTTCCTGAGAAAAGTGGAATGTCTTTTCTCAGTTTTGCTCCTAACCCAAATATATCTGGTCTTTCAAAGACTAGTGATCATGTCCTACTCTTTTCGACCCCATGGACTGTAGCTTACCAGGCTCCCTGTCCATTGGGATTCTCCAGGCAATAATACTGGAGTGGGTTGCCATGCCCTCCTCCAGGGTATCTTCCCAACCCAGGGATCAAACCAGTGTCTCCTGCACTGCTGGCAAATTCTTTACTGCTGAGTCACTGAGGAAGCCCCTCAGACTAGATCAGATGCCAAATAATCTATGCTGATTTCTTTCCTTAGTCTTCTAGTCTTAATATATCTTGATTAGTTCTATTTCCACTCACATTCTAATTATATCCTTACTAGTATTAGAGTTTATTATCAAACCCATGTCTCTTACTACAACTGTCTATCTCTTAAGAACAGCAACTGTGATTAGAGATATATATATATATATATCCCTTGCCCAAATAGGTATTTGATGAATGTTTTCCCAGCTAAAATAACAGGGAATAAATTGTACACCAAACAATTGCAAAATGGAATAATGAGGGGATTAACTGTACAATTGGATCCCCACATTTGTAGTAAAACTACTACACAAATTACTGTAAAAATTCACAACAGTGGAGAACAGAGCTACCACTAATAGACTAGGATCCCCAGGCTTGAAGGGGTTAAGCAGGTCTATCCACTAGGAGGAAAAAACGATTCTTCATTTGCCTTCATTAAAGACTAATTTTAGGTCTCTTGGTAATTAAATGAACACATTGTTTATGCTCCATACTGCTTTCTGCTCTGAGTCTTGGAAAATACATGAAATTTCCAAGAATTAAAGTTTCCATTAACACAAGTGCCAAATCAGGAGGCCTGACCTGTGGGAGAAAGCACATTTGTCTTTGCTGGCTCCTTTTCAAAAAGCTATAGAAAGATATTTACTATATAACCTTTCTTGTGCACAGTTGCTCTAGTCTATCATCAGGACATCTACACAAGAGGGAGAAGCTGCAACATTTCAGAAAGCCACCAATTACTAAAGACGACGGTTTGAGTTCTAAAGTGTTGACAGCAGTCCCTGTTCAGGATAAAAATTTTTTTATTGGAAGAGACTTTGAGTGGGTTTTTTTTTCTTCTACTTTTTTTTTTTTTTGGTCGCAGTTGTGTGTGTGTGTGTGTGTGTGTGTGTGTGTTATTCCCTGAGAACCAGCTTTGGCTGGTGAAGAAATATACAAAGTGGGTTTCAGAACATCTTCTACTTGGATCATCCCTACCAGACGGAAATTTAATGTAAATAATCACATGTGCACATAGCCCGGACGCCTCTGAAGAATATTTGCTGATCTCTATCTCTGGTTTTACTCGATCTGAAGTAGCATAGTTACCTACCCAGGTTTAAAAAAAAAAAAAAAATCTCTTTACGTCTATGCACTCGAACTCTAAATTCTCTCCTCTGCGCTGGGAGCCTTTCAAATTCATGCTGGCGGCAGGGGGTCTCGGCTACTGGAGAAAGAGCCGGTTCTACAGGCCCCGCCCTTCCCCGCCGCCCCTCCCCCAGGCTGGTTCGCTAACTCTCCCGGACTCGCCTCCCCCCGCCACCCCCTCCCGCCCCCATCTCGGAATTTCGGCTGCCTCAGAGGGCTGGCGCGCGTCAAAGCCCGAACTGGGAGACTGATTTGTGGAGCATCACCCTCAGCTCCTCTCCCCGCAATCCCTCCTCCACCCCCGGCAGCAGCCCAGGGCCAGAGCCGAGCAGGGGGAGGGGGAAGAGCGACAACCATCCCCCTTCCTCCAGCCCGCCCCAGTGGGTGCAGATTCAATTGCACCTTTATTACTTTAACTCTTCTCCCTAGGACACGCGGCCCCGGATCGGTCCCTTCAGCAGTCGCAGCTACCGTTCCTGCGCACGGAGATGGGACAGCAAGGGACCTGTCCGCGGCCGGCCGGCGAGTGCGAGGACTTGCGGCCGCCCAGCCAGCGGCCCGGAGTCTGTAAGTTTCAACACTCCTCCGGGGGAGGGGAGGGGAGGCTGAGTGCGTACCCGCAAAAGATTTAAAAGGTTGACAGCGTCGGAGGGATTTTCGGGGCACATTCTTTTAATGAACTCTTTACGCAGTGGGCAGGCTGTTATCCGGGTTTTTCCTGCAGCTTGTATGGTTGATCCCATTGTCATAAAGAAGTTCAAGTTATTACATTATGAGTTCAAATGGAAATTTTTTTAAAAAATGCAACTCATACTTTCAAATGTAAAATACATCTTCGTAAAATTACATAGCACACTGCTTATTATTTTGTCGAGTTATTTATACTGTGCAGGAGTGTCTACGGCCTTTTCTTTGCCTACTTCTAAAAATAACAGAAAAAGAATTCCCTCTCTCTACTTTTAATATTGCTACATCATGTGAATAGTTTACTAAATAGATCGTGATACCAAGCTGGCCTCAGTTTTCCTCGCTGTCGCGGTGCGCTTGGGTTTTTGCAGTAATCTACAGACGCGGGTAATCTCAGAATTATCATTAAAGCTGCTGTTTACAGGAAGGCTCCTGATTTTAACTAAGGTTGTGCCCTTAAGTGTTCAAAACAATAAGGACTATTAAAACAGTTCTGGTTCAGACCAAGTAATTTTCCTGAGATCTAAGAACTCAAGCACTATAAGATCATACCTTTAGCTTTGGACTCCACCTGTAAGATATAGACACACCCCTCCATGCAAGTTCGGAAGAGTCGAGGAAGGGTGGTGGGGTGGGTAGTTCTTAATCTTGGTTTCCCTCCCGCAGGACGGGTCTCGAGGGAAGGAGAGGCAGGTCGCAGACAGGTGCCTAGGCTGGCTATGGTGACGGGACGATGTTGGCCAGGAAGAGCATCATCCCCGAGGAGTATGTGCTGGCGCGCATCGCGGCGGAGAACCTGCGCAAACCGCGCATCCGGGACCGCCTCCCCAAGGCCCGCTTCATCGCCAAGAGCGGGGCTTGCAACCTGGCGCACAAGAACATCCGGGAGCAAGGACGGTTTCTCCAGGACATCTTCACCACCTTGGTGGACCTGAAATGGCGCCACACCCTGGTCATCTTTACCATGTCGTTCCTCTGCAGCTGGCTGCTCTTCGCCATCATGTGGTGGCTGGTGGCCTTTGCCCACGGGGACATCTATGCTTACATGGAGAAAAGCGGGATGGAGAAAAGTGGCTTGGAGTCCACCGTGTGTGTGACTAACGTCAGGTAAGAAGGCGTCGGGCTGAGGCGGGGTGGAAGGCAGTACAGAAAAATAGATGAAATTGCCCTTTCTGTCTTCTCTTTGTTTTGTTGACAGTGAACTAAAGACTTTATTTTAGTATGTTCAGAAACAAAAAAATAAAAACATAACAAAACAAAAAACGAATCTGATGTATTAAAATTTTTGGGGGTGCAGCCTTGGATGAGGAGGCTTTGAAAATGTAGTTTCAATTCCTTGGGCTAGCCTTGAAAATATTATACTGGTTATTTAAAAAGGATTTCACTGAGTGCCTTCCTCAAAAAAAAAAAAAAGCACACATTTAGTTGTCCATCTGAAAAGCTGCTGTCCATAGTTCCAGTATCCAAAAGGAAATATCTCTGATCAACAAAAAATGTTGTGCAAATGCTAGTAATGTTCCATGACTTCTCTTCCCGTGACATTTTCAGAAATAATGAAAAAAATTAGGAAAACACTGGTGGAGAGGGGATCTAAATTTAAAAAATAAATCTACCAGAAATGAAATAAATATTAAGCCCTTCTTTATCAAGATGATCTTGAATAGCTGATTGCCTGCTTTAATTCCAAAATTAAAAGTTATGTTAACATTCGGAACTAGAAAAAAGCTGATCTTTGATAGAAATTGGTGCAAATGTTTGATGGAAGAGATTACGTAGAAGTGATTCAACATTGTGGTTTTCTCTAAAAGTTTTAGTAGGATAGGAAGGCAGTTCTTAGATTGCCCTGATTTTTTTTTCTTACATCATAAATATTTCAAAGATAAGTGAATTTGGTTTCAGTGATTCTCTTCTCATATTTTCACATGGCCTAAGAACATTTACTTGGGGGTGATTTGTCTCTTAATTTTTTTGTTTAAAGATGGAAAAAGATAACATCAATTGCAAAAATATTCTTCCTGCAGAGAAATATTTGTAATAATACTAGCAATTTTTCCAGGACATTTTTTGAATAATATCCCAAATTCACAGAATTCATAAAACAAAGCAACTTGAACAGGCACCGTTCTGTCAGGAAACTGGAAAGAATAAAACCTTTGCTGATCCTGAAATGTGAAGTTAGCATACCATTGCAAGAAGCAGAAACCCAGCCTGTAAACTTGCCCATTCTTCCCTTCCCTGACTAGTTGCCATGCCAGGTTATCAAAATGGGCATGTAATATTTGTCACAGAGATCACATACCACAGATTTCAGCTCAAATTTTGAGGAGAGCCAAATTGAATTGATCCATTGCCTTTACCATCGAGTTAGATAATATTTTCTTGACTTAAACTTGTCACAAACTATTGTCTCAAAGAAAATACAGGGAAAGAAATGTACGTGATCATCAGTATACCAAATATAAAGGAAACAAGATACTATGTTTAACAGATATGTATAGGTCAGATATCATTATAATATTTCTCTTTAAGAAATTTATTGGCACTGCTATGGTGAATCATTTTCCTATCGAGGTACACTTTTAATAAACTTGAAGTAGACCCACATAAAATGAGATAAAAGAAACAGACATAATAAACCTTGAAAAATAAATGACAGATTTTATTCACAAGATGAAAATACTGGCTTTCCTTGTGGAAAAACTCATTAGGCAATTGATTAAAGGTATGTCATTACAAGGGAGATATTTTCAGTGATTTTGTAAAATAACTTGACAGAGTGCTCTGGTTATTAAAAGCTGTTTTACTGCTAGCTTTTATTGTTCAACAAGAGGTGTTTTGAGGTATGTTCATTCTTCTGATGGATTCCTGCTGGTGTGAACATTCAATTCACTGTGAGAAATAGTGTTGCAGATACAATGAAAGAAACTTGATTTTAGCAGTGTGACAATTTTAGCATTTTATTTATTCATTTTTAATTAGATGACTATCTAAACATTTTTAAACTTTTTATTGAAGTTGATTTAACTTTAACATTTTAAATTTTACTTCTTACCTAAAAAATATTATTGAACATCTTTTAATGTTAAAAATCTTACTGGTTTTATTTTAATATTGTGGTACTATGTATACTTCAGTGCAATAAAAATTTTAATCATAACCAACTGTACATAATACTTTTTCACCAAAAAAAAGTAGAAACAGAAAAATTTCTATTTTTTCCCCAAAGGATATTTAAAACATGACTAATAATATGTCTAATTTGTTTGCATTTCCTTTCCTTTCATAAGTTCAGTGTCCCACCTTGTCATCAAAACTGAAAATAACTTATTATAATGAACATTTTCTAGTGTATCCAAATAATATTTAACATTTCTCCTTCTAGGATGGTTCACCTTCCCTTTCATGTAATGACTTTCTAACATTAGTCAGAAAGTAAACCAACGTATTTCTTCTTCTTATTCAACCTAACTCCCTCTGTAGCAGAACAAACCAGAAGCTAAACACTTCCATCTCTTGAGGTTGTTTAGCACAACAGGTGTTCATTAAAAGGCTGAGTCTTGCACCATATAATGTTTGGAAGCAAGTTCTTTCATAAATAAATAACATACACAAATCGCATATGAATAGTCTCTTAAGCCATTAAAATGAAACATCTGGGCATATCACTGCTCCCTGAAGCATGTATGTTTGTTTAGTTGCTAAGTCGTGTCTGACTCTTTTGTGACCCTCATGGACTACAGCCTGTCAGGCTCCCCTGTTCATGGGATTTCCCAGGCAAGAATACTGGAGTGGATTGCTGTTTCCTACTTCAGGTTGTTATTTCCTACTTCCTGACCCAGGGATCGAACCTGCATCTCCTGCAATGGCAGACAGATTCTTTACCACCGAGCCACTGGGAAAGCCTGAAGTATGTATTAAGTGAAAGTGAAGTCGCTCAGTCGTGTCCTACTCTTTGCGACCCCATGGACTGTAGCTTACCAGGCTTCTCAGTCCATGGGGTTTTCCAGGCAAGAGTACTGGAGTGGGGTGCCTGCCTTCTCCAGGGGATCGAAGTATGTATACATTATCAGAAATCAGTGTTGTGTCCGTGCCCCTTCTCTGGGGTCTCTTCTTATTCTTTGCCATGGTTTTGGTTTATACAGTATATCTTGTTTGTAGCTAGTGCAAAAAGCAATCGTTGTCGTTTTCCATGAATCTTTTTAGCAACAGAAAGGATAAAAAAGGCACTTTTTCATTTAAAAGTTAAAGGAATCATCCGCGACATCAACTATGCTTCAATTAAATAAAAAATAAAAATCCCTGATTATGAGCCTAGTAGAAAAAAAAAATCATCTTATGTGTGCTTGCTTACCATTCATGGTGTCCCACCAAAATATAGTGTGTATATTCAGAACCCAAATATTTAAACATTTTGCTCACTCATTGTGTGTGGCATTAAGAAACAGCTAATGCTTTGACAGTTAACCTATCATCTATAAAATTAGAGAAGTTTGAAATTGGAGTGGAGGGCAGACATGACTAACACTGTTTCTATTAAGAAGCCACAGCAGTAAGGGTTATGTACTTAAGTGAATAAATTAAAGAGAAAAATGACCAAATGTGGTGCTTCTCAACTGGGGAGATAAATCAGAATTATCTGCAAGCTTTTCAAAAGTCTTGCGCAGGTCCACCCTAAACTACCAAATCAGTGTTTACACTGTGATCAGGAAGAGAAGCACAGTTTGAAAAATCTTCCCAAGAAAATCCTGACACATGTTGGCCCCTTCCTTGTGTCTCTTTCAGAAACTAGGCCAGAAATGAGAGGATTTGTGTCCTTATTAATTATGATCTTGACATAGTCACTTAATAATCTTTACCTCAAATCCTTCCTGTAAAAGCATCAGCATTCTCTAGATCACTTAGAGAACAAAATGAAACAATCAATAAGAAAACATGTTTGGTTCCAAATAGCACAGCATTCTTTTTTTATTTAAAAATACTAGTATTTTGAAGGACATGTTTTGTACCACTCTTTTGCACTGTGCTTTCTCTATATAAGGTACATAGTGTTCACTAATGAATATGATTTTAAAGGTTGTAAATAATAAAAAGTTCACTCAGCACTCAGTATGTTCCATATAACTTGAGTCACTTAAACACAGCTTGGCAATAAATAATAGACATTGGCTTGAAGGAGTTTAACAAAATAAACTATGCCTTTGTGAAAGTGAAGGGCTTCCCTGATAGCTCAGTTGGTAAAGAATCTGCCTGCAATGCAGGAGACCTGGGTTCAATTCCTGGGTCAGGAAGATCCCCTGGAGAAGGGATAGACTACCTACTCCAGTATGCTTGAGCTTCCCTTGTGGCTCAGCTGGTAAAGAATCCACCTGCAATGTGGGAGACCTGGGTTCGATTCCTGGGTTGAGAAGATCCCCTGGAGGAGGGAAAGGCTACGCTTTCTAGTATTCTGGTCTGGAGAATTCCATGGTCTGTATAGTCTATGGGGTTGCAAAGAGTCGGACACGACTGAGCCACTTGCACTTTCACTTTTCACTTGTGAAAGTGAAGTATTTCACAATGATACACGCAGATAAGAGAGAAAATGAACAAGTGCTTGTGTTTAGAATAGGGCATTTGATACATTAAGTTGGCTAGTGTTTCCAAAAGTATTTAATAGCCTTTGGACATGAACAGGTGAATGGATAAAGAAGATGTAGTATACACACACACACACGCAGACATATACATATATAATGGAATATTACTCGGCCATAAAAAAGAATGAAATAATGCCATTTGCAGCAATGTGGATGAACCTAGAGATTCTCATACTAAGTAAGCCAGACAGAGAAAGACAAATATCACGATATAGCTTATATGTGGAATCTAAAAATATGATACAAATGAACTTCTTTACAAAACAGAACTAGTTTCACAGATGTAGAAAATCAGGTTATGGTTACCAAAGGCGAAAGGAGGGGAGAGGAATAAATTAGGAGTTTGGGATCAAAATATACATACTACTATATATAAAACAGATAACCAACAAGGACCTACTGTATAACATGAGGAACTATACTCAATATTATATAACCAATAATGGAAAAGAATCTGAAAAAGAACATATATAACTGAATCACTTTGCTGTATACCAGAAAGTAACACAAAATCGTTAACCAACAATACTTATGAAAAAAAATTAGCCTTTGAAAGAAGAACATGAAAAATTCAGCTTCATGTGTTATTTCATGATTCAAAAATCTGAACTGATGGCACTGTTTTCTGATCTCATTCCTTACAGGTCTTTTACCTCTGCTTTCCTCTTCTCCATTGAAGTTCAAGTGACAATTGGATTTGGAGGGAGAATGATGACTGAGGAATGCCCTCTGGCTATCACAGTCCTGATTCTACAGAACATTGTGGGTTTGATCATCAATGCAGTCATGTTGGGCTGCATTTTCATGAAAACAGCCCAGGCTCACCGAAGGGCAGAAACCTTGATTTTCAGCCGCCATGCAGTAATCGCCGTCCGAAATGGCAAACTGTGTTTCATGTTCCGCGTTGGGGACCTAAGGAAAAGCATGATCATCAGTGCCTCTGTGCGCATCCAAGTGGTCAAGAAAACCACGACCCCAGAAGGCGAGGTGGTACCTATTCACCAACTGGACATTCCTGTTGACAACCCACTTGAGAGTAATAACATTTTCCTGGTGGCCCCTCTGATCATCTGCCATGTGATTGACAAGCGCAGCCCCTTGTACGATATCTCGGCCACTGACCTGGCCAACCAAGACCTGGAGGTCATCGTGATTCTAGAAGGAGTGGTCGAAACTACTGGCATTACTACACAAGCTAGAACCTCCTACATTGCTGAGGAGATCCAGTGGGGCCATCGCTTCGTGTCCATCGTGACCGAGGAGGAAGGCGTGTACTCTGTGGATTACTCCAAATTCGGCAACACCGTGAAAGTAGCTGCTCCAAGGTGCAGTGCCCGAGAGCTGGACGAGAAGCCTTCCATCCTTATCCAGACCCTCCAGAAGAGTGAATTGTCCCACCAGAATTCTCTAAGGAAGCGCAATTCCATGAGAAGAAACAATTCCATGAGGAGGAACAATTCCATCCGCCGGAACAATTCTTCCCTCATGGTGCCCAAGGTGCAATTTATGACTCCAGAGGGAAATCAGAACACTTCCGAATCCTGACAGCAAGACAACCCCCAGAAAGTCTTTGATCCGCTGTTGAAGAGTTTCTGCAGGGCATGGACATTGCACTGGAGCTGAAACACAATAGTTTGTCCTTGTTTATCTTATTACACTAAATGATATGCATATTCCAACAGCAGCACTTTCTGTGTCAATAAATGGTAACTCACAAGGTGGAGGGTTCCTGTCTTACACTTGCTTCACCCTTGCAATATCACCCTGTCACCCTAAGTGATAGGCTTAGGTTATGCAGAGGAAATGCTCTCATTTCTGTCCACTTGAAACACAGGAATTACACGAATAGTAATAGACCTTGAATATAAAAGTGGATCAAGAAATGATACTGCTTGAAATGCTTAATGGGTGACATCACAGATGTCTGTTTCTATGGTTCACCCTGGAAAAGGGATAGAATGGGCAAGAAGACCCAAAACTGTGTTTTTCCTATCTCCTTTTCCCTCTCTTTTTAAAACTGCACCAGGTAAAAAGCTTGAGGCAAAAACTGCTTGGTTCCTTTTTTGTTTTTTTGTTTATTTTGCTGATTAATTTTTAAATATTGGATTGTATTTATTCCTCAAATTGTATATTATGAGGAGAAATAGTATTAGGAAAATTGCACTTAAATGTTAGGCAGGAACATCTGTGAAATTGGAAAACAACAACTGAGTTCAATTCTAATCATGTTCCTACATGAACATAATGGAATCTAACTAGAAACCAAAATTCCTATTCTGTTAAATCAGCTTATTGCAGTGTAAGGCTTGATGTTTCAAAGCTAGAAATCACCCCACAATATGATTGATGAATGAAAGTTCCTGTTAACTTCTCATTCAGGCTCTTGAAAACATGAACAGAAACTTGCTAATTTATTTTTGGATTTCCCACAGAAAAACTGCTTAGCTCTAATCACTTCTAAGTAGATTCTGTTCATTCACTTGGTTCTTCACAGTGACCTCCAGAGGTTTCTTTGTCCCCTTCATGGCCACCTGTTGGCAGAACCAGGCAAAGAGCTTTGGAGAACAGCTAAGAACATTCCTGTCTCACTTAGGACTGAATTCCCCAAAGGGACATCTACTTCTTTTGGCTTCTCACTTCTTAAGAGCCTCCATTATAGTGAATATTTTATTAAAATATTTTCTTGTATTCACTGTAGTTTTGCAGTTTCTCTTTCACAAAATTATCCCTAATGAAAGCTCAAGGAAAAAAAAACACTCATTTTTAGAGTCATGAAAGAGACATCACACAGTGTTGATACTCACCTCTGAGGGTCCCTCTCTTTGAGATCTGTTATTCCAAAGGAACTATGTTTTTAAAATTTCATGTTAATTTCATTTCATTCCAAGTTTTGGAATGTTCTATGGGCTTCCCTGGTGGCTCAGATGACAAAGAATCTGCCTATAATGTAGGAAACCTGGATTCGATCCCTGGGTTGGGAAGATTCCCCTGGAGAAGGAAATGGCGACCCACTTTATTCTTGCTTGAAAAATCCCATGGACAGAAGAGCCTGGCAGGCTACAGTCCATGGGGTTGCAAAAGAGTCAGACACAACTTAGCACCTAAACAACAACAAATCTTAAACAAAAGACTCATGCATCTAACCAGATGAATGGAAATTGTTTCTCAGGTTACCAAGTTAATCATTTCTAAAAAATTTTAACGACTCCTTTGAATCCCAGACTTGTATACCAAACAGGTACTTGAAGCTCCACTTGGATACCTAATACACATTTAAAAGTTACCATTTCTAAAACTAAAGGTTTCATTCCTACTAGCAAAACCTGACCCCCTCCCACAGCCTTTCTTCCAGTCACTCAGGCCAAGACTGGGAGTCCTACTTTACACCTCTCTTTTACATCTCACATATTCTCCATTAACAAAATTTCATCCAGAGTATGACAAGTTTTCTATATCTCTATTGCCTCCTTCAGTCCAGTCTGGGTACTCATCACTTAGTATATAGGGATGCGGTATACCAGTTGCTAGTATATTGAAACATTTCTATATAGTTTGCTAAAGAAAAATCTACCTTAATAAGACTTAGCCCACCAATGATTATGGAGTTGAATATCAGACCTCCTGGCAGTTCTGAGTTAGATTACGGGTCCCCCATTCCCATCCCAGGGCGTTTGAACAGACCCAGAAGGCAACCGCCACACCAGCAAGAACATGCCAAGTACTTGCCTGTTGCTCCATGCGGTGGCAGCTCCACGTTTGTAAATGTGACACAGGCTGTGGAGCAGGTAATGTCCTGACATAAGTCAGTGAGGCTGAGATGCAGGATTTCTGAGGCCAGGTTAGCCCTGGCACCCAGGGGCAAATCAAGCAATGGAGTAGGAATGTTTTCCCCAGCCACCTTCCAGCTGCAACCAAAGACTGGTGCCAAGGACCTCATGGCCATCAGTTTCATGGGGAAGTCAGTGGAATTGTCTGATGGGGCCCATATAGCAAGTCATGGCTCAGACGGGGACATCATTTAGCTAGTGATAGCCACATCAAACAAAAGGTCACATCAATTTCTGAAAATCCACAAATGTTTTAGAACATTGCAATGATTTCAGAAGCTATTTTTGTTGAAATATATTTAACTGGCTAGGCAGTTTCAAAACTACTTTGTTTTAGAAAATAAGATTCTTTATGTGTGTAAAAGTCACTCAGTCGTGTCCAACTCTTTGTGACCCCATGGACTATAGAGTCCATGGATTTCTCCAGGCCAGAAAACTGGAATGGGTAGCCTTTCCCTTCTCCAGGGGATCTTCCCAACCCAGGGATCAAACACAGGTCTCCCACATAGCAGGTGGATTCTTTACCAGCTGAGCCACAGGGCAGCCCAAGCATACTGGAGTGAGTAGCCTATCCCTTGTCCAGTGGATCTTCCTGACCCAGGAATCGAACTGGGGTCTCTTACATTGCAGGTGGATTCTTTATCAGCTGAGCTACCAGGGAAGCCCCCTTTATGTGTATGTGTGTGTATAATTTTGACTTATGTATTGAATTTAGACATTATTTGATATTAAATATTTAGATTCTTTACTTGCATCCTAGTCATCCTGCAGCAGCCACAATATTCTTTTACATCATATTACATTATGCCTCTGCTTAACACCCACCTATGGCTTTCCATTTTTCTAAAAATGAAAATAGAAACTCTTCCCAGTGCCCATAAGCCACTACATCTTATTGCTACCTCTTCCCCTGGAGCATTTCCACTCCACTGCAGTGGTCTTGCTGTTCTGTGAAACAGAGCCATACATACCTTCATATCTTGAGTTTACTTCTCTGGAACATTTCTCTAGAAAGCATTCTGGATCTCCCTCTGTGATTATTTAGGATCTCTGCTCTAGTACCATCTCATGAGACAGTGCAGTATAGCAGTTAAGAAAAAGAGACTCTGCAGCCAGACTCTCTTGGTTTAAATTTCAACACTTATCATCTATGAGGTCTTGACAAAATTAATTTTTTGCACCTCATTTTCCCCATATATAAAATCAGAATGATCAAATACCTACTGCATACGTTTTTGTAAGAACTAAGGGAGCTAATGTGTATGCTGCTGCTGCTGCTAAGTCGCTTCAGTCATGTCCGACTCTGTGCGACCCCATAGATGGCAGCCCACCAGGCTCCCCCGTCCCTGGGATTCTCCAGGCAAGAACACTGGAGTGGGTTGCCACTTCCTTCTCCAATGCATGAAAGTGAAAAGCGAAGTCGCTCAGTCATGCCCGACTCTTCACGACCCCATGGATTGCAGCTTACCAGGCTCCTCTGTCCATGGGATTTTCCAGGCAAGAGTACTGGAGTGGGTTGCCATTGCCTTCTCCCCAGAATGCTGCTGCTGCTAAGTCGCTTCAGTCATGTCCGACTCTGTGCGACCCCATAGATGGCAGCCCACCAGGCTCCCCCGTCCCTGGGATTCTCCAGGCAAGAACACTGGAGTGGGTTGCCATTTCCTTCTCCAATATGTATAAAGGACTTAAAATAGTTTAATTCACTCACAAAAGACAAAAGCTTGAAATGAAGGACTGCCTTGAGATTATCTGGATTCTTAGTAAATGTCTAATTCAAGGCATTATATTTTCTCAGGACAGAGGAAAAAAAATCTTTGCAAGATGAATCTGCTCTCTTAAAAATTCTGCAGCAGAGACTTTATACCTGCCCAATTCAGTTACTTTTCCTGATTCTTGGATACCTACCTACTACCTGTCATCAAATAGTATTACGTGCAGAATACTACAACGTGTAAAGACTAACATTTTGCATACAGAAGACGTTTCTGGTTTCTTGTATCTATCATTCATTTGTTCATTCACTAATATATATTGAACTTCTACCACCTCTGACATTCACCGTCTGTTGAAAATGACTGTCTTCCTTTTCTTTATGGAGGAGTAGAGATTTATAAGCAGGGTAGGTGCTGATTCTGTACCCAAGTACTCTGAGATGAAAAGTATCAGGAGAGAAAAACTGGCTTCGGCGTCAGAATTGGAAAAACCAAACCTGAGGCCTACCCTTGGTTACTGGGCAGGCGTAGAAAGACAATGGAAGATACAAAGCTTTCCACAGATAGCTTTGCAGGGAGGTGGGTAAGAAAAGAGAACACTGCTCAATCTTAGGACTATCATTTTTTCCTGCTCTAACTTATCCCAATCCCACAATTTTATTCAATTTCATCACTTTCCACTTGACTCAAGACTTTCTCTGAGTAAAAAATCCTCTTCCCCTAGATAGATTTCTAACTATCTTGCCAAGTGTTCTGACAGTCAAGTGTCTCAGAACCAGCAGTGACTTAAAGAAATGACCTCAGTTCCCAAAGTCTAACTCCCAGGGAAGTTGTTATGCATGCAATGCTAAGTTGCTTCAGTTGTGTTCGACTCTTTGCGACCCTGTGAACTGTAGCCTCCCAGGCTCCTCTGTCTACGGGATTCTCCAGATTTGAATACTGGAGTGGGTTGCCATGCCCTCCTCCAGGGAATCTTCCCAACCCAGGGATCAAACTCACCTCTCTTATGTCTCCTCCTGCACTGGCAAGTGGGCTTTTTTACCACTAGCGCCACCTGGGAAGGCCAGATGTTATCCACCTAGTAAACATGGGCACAGCTTTTCCCTCTCCATTGGTTGGAATCATCTTTTTATTGTTGCTCAAAGATTTGGCATTTATGGAACAAAAAATTTCCTCACTGATAATAAAATAATTACAGATAAAGAAGAAAGAATGAAAAGATATCTCTTGGGACTCCCATCCTCAACTTCTGTCATCTTCACCATGTCACAAGTAGAGGCAGAACTGAAAATCGTGTCTCCAAGGACCAATGCATTAAAATAACCATAACAAATCCTACAGGCTGTTTAAGAGGAAACCCAAGGGCCACGCTCTTCCCATGATCTTTATGCACAGTTCTCATCAATGGTGATGGGAATTCCCCATGGACCTAGGAAGGAAGTGACTCTAATTACACCCCCTTGATAATTTCCTGCACAGATTCAAGTTCACGAAAAATCTTAATCAGCCTTCAACTTCAGATCAAAATACTACCTCAGAACCTGATTTCATTTTAGGGTGTTTCATTTGTACTCATTTTCAACTGTGTTCCCAGTTCTCATGGAGATTCTGTTGGTTGTACTGTATGATACCCCTCCCCTAACTCTAATACTCTTGGGTTATTTAATTGAAACTCTTATTTTTCACAGTGTTTATTTTAATCACTTGAGAAAACAAAAATGTTAAGGCTGAATTTCCACATACTATTGGACTACTTCAGTTTGTTTTGAATAAATACTGAAAAAGTGGAAAATAAAATTGTTACCTGTAAAGCTGAAGTTAAAATATACTTTTTACGGAAACTCTACATATTAGCAGATTTTTCGGAAGTTTTCAATTACTTGCCATTGACTATTGAAAAAAGTGTACATTTTTTAAGCATGATAGTCCAGGGTCTTTGCAGTTTGATTCTAAGACACTTTACAATCTTGTTCCCTAAACACTTCAAATAGTGCAGTGTGTAAAATACTACAAGGTATAACATAAGGGCTTCAAGTTCACTATTTCACTCATATTCTGTCTCCCATACAAGTCTAAAAGTCTCTGAGGTTGAAGCTCTGCTTTATCTACCAAAATTATTGCTTTTACAAAGCCTTCCCAAGTCCTCCATCTAAATTACTTCTTCATCTCTGTAATTTGTACCTTTGTTGATTGGTTATTTCATAATAACCGGCTGTATATCATATATAACTTTTTGATATCATATACACCTCTCCTCAGATTGTCTTTTCCCCAGACTATTTATCACCGTGCTTGCCTGAAATAGATGGTGAACAGCCTGATCGTTATCTACTCTAAATCCTCTCTTCCTTTCTTTCACAGCAACAGAGTTGTTCGGTTAGAGCTACCACATTTTCCTGCCTCTAATGCTGTTAGCTGTGGCCAAGGGCCTGATTTGGGGCCAATGGCCTGTGAATGGAAGTCAAATGGGCCGCTTTCCATTCTTGATTTTAAAAACCCCATTTCTGTACCTTCTTTCCCCTCCCATGGACCAGACACACATGTGGTGGAGACCAGAAGGGACCAGACTGATGATGTAAGAAAATGTAGTATATGTGAGTCTGTGTATGGGGGCGGGGGGGTGTGTGTGTAGGAATATTATTTTGGCATAACAAAAATGAAAAAATAAGCAGAGTGGATGGACCTAGAGAGTATTATCCTTAGTGAAATAAATTAGAGAAAGACAAATACTGTATGATATTACTTACATGTGGATTTGAAAGAAATACAGACGAATTATATGCAAAACAGAAACAGGTTCACAGATAACAGAAAACACACCAGGGTTTGCTGGTGAGGGGAGGGAGGAGGGTGAAAATTAGGGGTAGGGGATTAAGAAATACAAATCACACAGGAATTTCTTGACAGTCTAATGGATAGGCCTAAATGTTTTCACTGCGAGGGCCTGCATTTGATTCCGTGGTTGGGGAACTAAGATCCCACAAGGTGTGTAGTGAGGCCAAAGAGAAAAAAGAATGCAGACTACTATGTGTAACATAGGGCTTCCTTGGTGGCTCAGTGGTAAAGAACCTGCTTGCCAATGCAAGAGGTGTGGGTTTGATTCCTGGGTCAGGAAGATCGCCTGAAGAAGGAAATGGCAACCTACTCCAGTATTCTTGCCTGGGAAATCCCATGGACAGAGGAACCTGCCGGGCTACAGTCCATGGGGTCTCAAAGAGTCGGACATGACTAAAAGACTAAAAAACAATGACAACATAGACAACATAGATAAGCAACAAAGATTTATTGTACAGCACTGGGAATTACAGCCATTATTTTGTAATAACTTTTAATGGAGTATAATCTATAAAAATAGTGAATCATTATGCTGTACACGTGAAAATAATACAACATTGTAAATCAACTATGCATGTGTGCTAAGCCACGTCAGTCATGTTCGACTCTTTGCAACCCTATGGACTGTAGCCTGCCAGGCTCCTCTGTCCATGACAGTCTTCAGGCAAGAATACTAGAGTGGGCTGTCATTTCCTCCTCCAGGGGATCTTCCTGACCCAGAGATCAAAACCACGTCTCCTGTGGCTCCTGCATTGCAGAAAGATTCTTTACCACTGAGCCACCAGGGAAGCCCCAAATCAACTATTCTTCAATTTTAAAAAGAAGAAGCAAATATGGAAATAACCTAGGACACTAAATGGCTTTGTGGGATAGAGATATACCAGTCTGGACTGTCTAACTTTTAGGCAGTTACATAAGAAAGAAATATACATTTTATGTTAGTGTCATGTCAGTTTTTTAAGCTGTTTGTACATCTTGTTGCTAGACTACAGCTTAGCATTAGATCAAATGGGAAGGCAACGCACAGAATGCCAGAAGACGTTTGTCATTCTCGTGTTCTACAAAAGATGCATATCTATAATCCAAAAGGAACTCTAGCAAATCCATAAGAAAAATACGGATAACCAAATAGAAATAATTGACAAATAGCATTAAAAAGTACATCTTAAGAGTCCAAAATCCCAATACACGTATCAAAAGGTACTCAGTGTCACTAATGCAAATGCAAATTAAAACCATGATGCAATGCCATTTAATAACACCAGAATGGTTAATCCAAAAAGGATAAAAGCAAGTGTTGGGGAGGCTGAGAAACTCAAATGTACCACTAGTGAAAGGGTATATTGCCTCAATCATCTGGAAAGACTGTTCTACAGGGTCTTTAAAACGAAATATGACAGATTCTATGATCCAGCAATTCTATTTTGGGTATATACTTAAAAGGCTTGTATAAGAATGTTTATAGTATCATTGTTACTATAGCCCCAAACTGGAAATCACCCAGATATTCATCTCTAATAAGGTGGATATATGAATTACATTATAGTTATACAATGGAATACTGTAGAACAATGAGAATGAATCATTTACAACTTCTTACATTGGTAGGTACTTCAAACACACTACTGAGAATTCAAGAGTTAAAAACAGGCAGCTCAACTGTGTGGTGTTTACTAGTCAGGACATCATTTATCCTTGGAGGGCCAAGGGTAATACCTGGAACACAGCATGAGGAGGCTTTGAGGGTTCTGTTTCTTGAACTCTGTGCTAATTACTCGGGTGTAGTCACCTTGGAAGAACCCACTGAACTGTATATTATGACTTGTGAATTATTTTATATGCACAGTTTTTAAAGAATATTTAAAAGAATTTAAGCAAATAATATATGTTAAAGAGAGGAAAAGGAGTGGTAAAAAAAATGAATCACTTAAAACTAATCAACTCATTAAACTACTTTTCTAACGGTGGTAAGTGTATTAAATTTTCCCATATTGATTATTAAGTGACCCCATAAAACTGATTACATTTAAAATGTAATAATGTGACAATTTTTAGATTTATATCTCATGTAGGAGCATAACTGTGATCATTCATTTAATGATTATTTTTTAGCAACCATTCTGTGCCAGGCGTTGTGTTAAATTCTGGGAATACAAATTATAAGTCAAGTCATTATACGATGCCTAGGGACTAACAGATTAGGCTCAATTATATTATTGTACATGCAACATATAATGTGATAGCTATGTTACATATATAACACACATATATACATAATATAAAATGTATATAATTATATATAATATATATTTGGTGCATATATTATAACAATACAATGTATAACATTCATTTATATGTGTTATATATAGTGTTTAGTATATACATATTATATGTTATATATTAATATTTTATACCATTTATTATATATACAGAATCATATATAATTATAACAACTGCTTATTTTACATAACATATACTCCATACAGAGGGGGTGTGTGTGTATACTCAGTCATATGTGACTCTTTGCGAACCCATGAACTGCAGCACGCCAGGCTTCCCTGTCTTTCACCACACCCTGGAGCTTGCTCAAACTCATGTCCATTGAGTCGGTGATGCCATCCAACCATCTCATTCTTTGTTGTTCCCTTCACCTTCTGCCTTCAATCTTTCCCAGCATCAGGGTCTTTTCCAATGAGTTGGCTCTTTGCATCATGTGGCCAAGTATTGGAACATCAGCTTCAGCATCAGTCCTTCCAATAAATAATCAGGACTGATTTTCTATAGGATT
The DNA here is from genome assembly GCF_027580195.1 of Bos mutus. Classification (NCBI taxonomy): domain Eukaryota; kingdom Metazoa; phylum Chordata; class Mammalia; order Artiodactyla; family Bovidae; genus Bos; species Bos mutus. The sequence goes on along the minus strand of NC_091621.1, from coordinate 86,380,269 downwards.
GACTGGTTTGATCTCTGTGCTGTCCAAGGGACTCTCAAGTCTTCTCTAGCATCACAATTTGAAAGTATTGATTCTTTGGTGCTCAGCTTTCTTTATGGTCCAACTCTCACATCTGTACATGACTACTGGAAAAACCATAGCTTTGACTAGATGGACCCTTGCCAGCAAAGTAATGTCTCTGCTTTTTAATACACTGTCTAGGTTTGTCATAGCTTTTCTTCCAAGGAGTAAGCGTCTTTTAATTTCATGGCTGCAATCACCATCTGCAGTGATTTTGGAGCCCAAGAAAATAAAGTCTGTCACTATTTCCATTGTTTCCCCATTATTTGCCATGAAGTGATGGGACCAGATTCCATGATCTTAGTTTTTTGAATGTTGAGTTTTAAGCCAGATTTTTCACTCTCCTCGTTCACCTTCATCAAGAGGCTTTTTAGTACCTCTTCACTTTCTGCCATAAAGGTGGTGTCATCTGCATATCTGAGGTTATTGATATTTCTCCCGGCAATCTTGATTTCAGCTTGAGCTTTATCCAGCCCCGCATTTCGCATGATGTACTCTGCATAATGGCATCACCGACTCAATGGACATGGGTTTGGGTAGACTCAGGGAGTTGGTGATGGACAGGGAGGCCTGGCGTGCTGCAGTTCATAGAGTCACAAAGAGTCGGACACGACTGATTGACTGAACTGGAACTGGAACCCTGCATATAAGTTAAATAAACAGGGTGGCAATATACAGCCCTGACACACTCCTTTCCCAATTTTGAACCAGTCTGTTGCTCCAGCCTATGCTGTACAGTAGGCCTTTGTTGGTTATCTATTTTATATATATATAATACTGGAGAAGGCAATAGCAACCCACTCCAGTACTCTTGCCTGGAAAATCCCATGGATGGAGGAGCCTGGTAGGCTGCAGTCCATGGGGTCGCTACAAGTCAGACACGACTGAGCGACTTCACTTTCATTTTTCACTTTCATGCATTGGAGAAGGAAATGGCAACCCCCTCCAGTGTTCTTGCCTGGAGAATCCCAGGGACAGGGAAGCCTGGTGGGCTGCCATCTATGGGGTCGCACAGAGTCGGACATGACTGAAGTGACTTAGCAGCAGCATATTTATTTAATATTAGCATATGTTTCTTAATCCTAAACTCCAATTTCAGCTGAGACCTGCAAGATGAGAAGTTGCCAGAGGAAAGGCAATGAGAAGGATGCAAGCCTGAGACAAGGCTTGTTCAGAGGAATAAGACAAAGGCCATATGCCTGAGGGGTGAACATTTGAAGAGTCAGAATACTAAAGGCCTCCACTTTTACTCTAGAAACAATGGGGAGATATTGAAAGGATCTTGGCAGGGAACATCATGTAATTTATATATGGCTGGATGGCATCACTGACTCGATGGCTGTGAGTCTGAGTGAACTCCGGAAGTTGGTGATGGTCAGGGAGGCCTGGCGTGCTGCGATTCATGGGATTGCAAAGAGTCGGACACGACTGAGCGACTGAACTGAACTGAACTGATATATTTATATTTAGAGTTTATTGTGGTAGCTGCTAGTAAAATGGGAAAGAAAGGGACCTGCTAGAGAACAGCAAGAAGGAGTAAGATGAAGTCTTGATGGAGGAAATGAATGAGAAAAAGGACAGAAATTAAATTCAGAGATTAGGGTCATATTATGAAAACTTTTTATATGCTTCATTAGGTTCTCACGGCAAGTACACTGGGGTGGTTTGCCATTCCCTCCTCTGGTGGATCACATTTTGTCAGAACTCTACACTATGACCCGTTTGCCTTGGGTCGCCCTACACAGCGTGGCTGACAGCTTCACTGAGTAATGCAAGCCCCTTCGCCACGACAAGGCAGATATGCAAATAATATCACTTTAATGGCAGAAAGCAAAAAGGAACTTAAGAACATCTTGATGAGGGTGAAGGAAGAGTGAAAAAGCCAGCTTAAAGCTAAATATTAAAAAAAAAAAAAACTAAGATCATGGCATCTGGCCCCATTATTTCAATGCAAATAGAAGGGGAAAAGGTGGAAGCTGAACAGATTTCTTCTTCTCGTACTCTAAAATCACTGCAGATGGTGACTGCAGCCATGAAATCAGAAGACAATTTCTTTTGTGTCAGGAAAGTTATGACAGTGTGTTGAAAAGCAGAGACATCACTCTGCCAACAAAGGTCTGTATGGTCTTCCCAGTGATCACATACAGAGCTGGACTGTAAAGAAGGCAGAGCGCCAAAGACTTGATGCCTTTGAACTGTGGTGCTGGAGAAGACTCCTGAGAGTCCCTTGGACACTGAGGAGATCAAACCAGTCTTAAAGAAAATCAACCCTGAATACTCATTGGAAGGACTATGCTGAAGCCGAAACTCCAGTATGTTGGTCGCCTAACGCAAAGAGCTAGTACCTGATGCTGGGAAAGATTGAGGGCAGAAGAAGAGGGCAGCAGAGAATGAGATGGCTGAATGGCATCACTGATGCAACGGACATGAATGTGGGCAAACATCACTGATGCAATGGACATGAAGGTGAGCAAACTCTGGGAGATGGTGAGGGACAGGAAGGCCTGGCGTGCTGCAGTCCATGGGGTCCCAAAGAGTCGGACACAACTGGGTGACTGAACGATAACAACATGAAGACTTTTAGTGTTGGGGTGGGGAGTATGGATTTAATTTATAAGGAAAGAAAAAGTTTAAATCAAGGATATGATTGTGGTTTCACTTCATGAAAATGATTTTATTAACAATGTGTTGGACAGTCCTGAGAACAGAGAGGCATGAAGATCAAATTGGAGGTAATTGTGTGAAGTGAAAAGTGAAAGCTATACAGGTAATGAGGGGTTTGACTAGGATGAGAGTCAGGAGAGTGCGAAAAAAAAACAGACATGCATGCACAGAACACTGTGGGAGAGGAAATCTTTAAAATTTGGAAGTTTATGGATGAGAAAACATCCCCTATTGATGAGTAGGGGATCAAAGAAGAGTAATTATGCTTTATGTTGGGTTTTGCATCAACCAAAAAATGGAAGATAGTGGACAAATGTGTGTGTGTGTGTGTGTGTGTGGCATCTGCATAGACAACTCAGATGACACCTCAGAAATGTATAGTCCTGCCAGAGGAGAGAAGAAAGAATGCCTAAGTAGAGAGAGAAAGAAAATATGCTAAACTTCAGAGAGACAAGAAGAGGGAAAATTCTGTGGAAAAAAAAATATACAAGAAAGGGAAGAGAAAAACCTGGAAATTTTATCACAGAAACTCCAAAATAAGAGAACTCTCCAAAGGAAAGGAAATATCAATAGTATTAAAGTGACAGAGAAAACAAATCTCTTGCATCATTATGGCCACTTTTCAAATCTTATTTTCACTTCAGTTGCTCAGTCGTGTCCAACTCTTTGTGACCCCATGAACCGCAGCACACCAGGCCTCCCTGTCCATCACCAACTGCCAGAGTATACCCAAACCCATGTCCACTGAGTCGGTGATGCCATCCAACCATCTCATCCTCTGTTGTCCCCTTCTTTTTAAGACAATTTAATATCCTGACTTGATTCAGCTGTATATGAGTCAAGAAATATCCTAGTCATGCTTCATCAGAGGTTACATATAGGTGCTGACAAACTGTTGTCAAACACGTAGAAATTCCACGTTTTACCAGTTGGTTACACATCAGTGGACAAGGACAGTTCTTGGTGCTTCTCAGCTACTGAAGCATTTTGTTACAGTTCAGACCCTAAAAGTCCTGTTCCAAGGTATCCTCCAGTTCCCGGAGCCTCAGACTCCTTGGCTTTGGTCATGCATTACTCATTTAGCAAAGAGTCTAACCTTGGTGAAGATATACAGGATGTGCATGAAACAGATTAATTATCCTGTCCTACGTTTTTGTTGTTCAGTATCTACGTGCTAAGTCGGTTCAGTCTTGTCCAGCTCTTTGTGACCCTATGGATTGTAGCCTTCCCAGGCACCTCAGATTCTCCAGGCAAGAATACTGGACTGGGTTGCCACGCACCTCCTCCAGGTGATCCTGTGTCGGTTCAGTCGTGTCCAACTCTTTCTGACCCTGTGGACTGTAGCCTGCCAGGCACCTCTGTCCATGGGATTCTCCAGGCAAGAATACTGGACTAGGTTGCCACGCACCTCCTCCAGGTGATCCTCTAGATCCAGGGATCAAACCTGCATCTCTTCTTTCTCTTGCATTGGCAGGAGAGTTCTTTACCACTAGCACCACCTGGTAAGCCTAAGAAGACTATTAGGTGGGCATTTTTCTAAATCTTTCTCCTCACCATCAACCTAGGTTGATAATCCAGGACTCTTTTTTTTCATTTTTTAAAAATTCACTTTTAATTGGGTTATAATCGCCTTGCCATGTCGTGATCCAGGACTCTTGTAGCTGATCCAACTACTGGTCCCATTAGCACCCTACCATATTCCATCTTCAGTTCACATTTTTTTAATTTTTTCACATTTTTTTAAAGGTGGTCACTTGGCCCAGGATCCTATTGAGATGTTGGCTTTGCACTTTTGTTCATGCCCTCTCTACTCTGTGTCTATTCATTCCCCTAAAGCAAAGGAATCTTCATCCACTTCCAAGTCCTCAATTATTTTATGACTCGGGAATCTGAGCCTGGATCACATCATTTTCACATCCTTATATTTAAACACTTTAAGTGCTTTCTAGTAGGGCAGGCATAGGAGAGCTTAGAAATGTTATTTCTCATATGCCATAGAAGAATGAAGAATTATAGATTCTTAAGTAGCGCCCATTCACCTCAACTAGAGAAAGCCCGAGTGCAGCAACAAAGACCCTGTGCAGCCAAAATAAATACATAAATTTTCTTAAAAAGAAGAATTATAGATTCTTAAGATGTTAAGATTACAAGGGAAAAAAAAAAGATTACAAGGAAATTCTGAGGTTATGTAAGGCAACACTCTTCATTTTGTGAGTGAGCATCCAAAAGGCTATGTTGTTTAAAAGAAAGTTGAATCAATTTGCCTGCTTCTCAGTATCCTTCCACTGTACAATATAGTTGTTTGGGGGGAAAAGGGCAGAAATATTAAAGCCACACCATATCTATTACAATTACATGTATCAACGTATATTACACAGTTTAAATCATGTCATATATATGAAGTGATTTTAACTGTTTTTTGCTATATTTTTAAACTGGCTTGAAAGGCTTTCCCTATTTTCTGTATGATAAGTGAATGGTGCTACTCTGTTTCAATGAGCACTGAAATCAGACCACTCAAACAATGCTTACAGAAAATACTTGCTTCTCCTGTTTCGATGCTTAGTGACCCAAGTTGAAGGTGAGAGGGCAATTGAGTCACCCAGAATCTGGGAAAAGAAGCTTCTCTATTGCATCTGCCAAAAGGGAGACTCCATTTTAGTTAATAAGAAGTCTGCATTAATTCAACATTTGGATGAGGTCCAAAGTCAGTTGCAGTAAATCTCGATAACTACTGCTCATTTCAAGCCAGAACCAGGCAGTTTGTTTATTTTAAACGTTTGCTCGATGGGTTACTCCCCTGGGAAAATGACCTTATTTTCATCTCAGGCCCAAGGGAAGCTTCTTACACTGTGGAATCTTCTTCTAGAACATGTCTGGAAAGATGAAAGTTATAGCTTATACTCAGCATCATAGGGTTCACTTCATTAACAAAGTTTTTTTTTTTATTTTTAAAAATAAAAGTAGGAAGACTGATAATATTGAAACCCTTCCTACTCCCTGCCCCCACCTCCAGTCTGAAATCAGACTAGAGAACTGCTAAATGGGATTCCCAGGTAGTGCTAGTGGTAAAGAACTAGCCTGCCAATATAGGAGACTAAGACATTCGGGTTCCATACTTGGGTGGGGAAGATCCCCTGGAAGAAGGCATGGCAACCCACTCCAGGATTCTTGCCTCGAGCATCCCACGGACAGAGGAACCTGGCTGGCTACAGTCCATGGAGTCGCAAAGAGTCAGACATAACTGAAGCAATTTATCACACTTGCACACAAATACCATCTACACTAGGGCATTCTCTTTACTTTCAGTGCCTCAGAGGGACTAGGATCAGCTTTAAAAGTCCTCTTATGGGTAAAGTCAAAGGAAACTTTTATTTTCAGCCCCAGAGGTGACAGAGGTAACAACCCTGTAAAGCGAAAGCAAACTCAAAGATTTCTATGGACCATGGGTGGGTGTGAAGCAATGTGACAGGTAAACTAACTGCAAAGGACACCAGCTTCCAGAATGGGCAGCAAATGAGTTTGGAGTGATCTTGTGTAAATGTGAGACATGTTACTCTAGAATTCTCCCTCCTCTCCATCTTCTCCCTCCTTCTTCCGCCTCCCATGCCCCCTTCCCTTTCCCACTTTCTTCCCCTTCCCCACCTCTTGTTCTTCATCTCTGTCTACAAAATTACCAGCTAAGCAGGTCTTTGCTGCACTTGCCTTTGGTTAGGAACCAGGTCTCTCTTGCCTATTCATCTAAGTTATAAATGCCCCTTGGAAGATAACAGCTTATGTTACATTGGTCACTAACACAACTCTGTGCCTTGGTTAATTTTTTGACTTTTCTTAAACACCAAGCTGAGAAAAGAAAACTGCAGAAAAGGAGCTTTGTATTTGGAAGTAAAACACCATAAGCACAACTCTGGAGCATCTGTCTTCACCTTCTTAAAAGATTGAATAGGAAAGCTATACAAACATAGATGTAAGCCATGATCTCACCATCCTCAGAAATCCTTGGGTCTGGAGAGCGGGGATGATGGAGCGGGGGAGGGAAGGGAAAAACAAGATGACAAAAGAAAAAGGGAAAAGAGTAAATAACATAGTGGTGAAAAGACTGGATCACCATCTCACTTAGAACACCAAGCCATCAAGTTTACACCTTGTCAAAAATCACTCCATTTCTGGAGCCAGACTTCCACTGCATGCTCAGTCACTCAGTTGTGTCTGACTCTTTGCAGTGTTTTGAACTGTAGCCCACCAGGCTCCTCTGTCCATCAGATTTTCCAGGCAAGAATACTGGAGTGGGTTGTCATTTCCTCCTCCCAGGGGATCTTCCCAACTCAGAGGTTGAACCCAGGTTTCCTGTGTCTCCTGTAGTCTCTGCAATACAGCCTCTGCACATGCATACAGCCTCTGTACATACATATAGTCTCTGCACATACACACAGCCTCTGCACGTACATACAGCCTCTACACATTCAGCCTCTGCACATACATACAGTCTCTGCAAATACAGCCTCTGCACATACATACAGTCTCTGCACATACACACAGCCTCTGCACATACATACAGCCTCTGCACGTACATACAGCCTCTACACATTCAGCCTCTGCACATACATACAGTCTCTGCAAATACAGCCTCTGCACATACTGTCTTGTCCTCCATCTGAGGTCACAAAAAAGTCATTTTGACCAGGATGCTTACCAAAGATACATTGAGACTAGACACCTTGCCCAGAAACATGGTGAAAACAGGCTCCTAGTGACAATTTCAAGATGCCTCAGTGTGTCAGGTAAAGCAATGTAGGCTAGTGAACGGCAGCCTGTGCAAGATAAAATCTGCCAATACGCCAGGCCAACCCTGCCTCTTCTGCTGGTGTCTATTACAAGCCAGAAGCAGAAAAGGAGAATGGAAAACGAGAGGTGACCCTATAAAGCTCTGTGTCCAGATTCATAGACTAACCTTCCTAATCACTCTTCAGATACCCTAGACACAAAGTCTATACAAACAAACAAACCCCCAGATACAAATATTAATAGGAAATTTTTTTCTAGTACTCCATTCTCTCAGAACATTTACTCAAGACATCTTGGTTAGAATAATAATCAGGAATTAAAAACAAGTATAAGTCCCTTCTTCGCATAATCAAAAAGTTTCCCATAAAAAAATGCACTACCTCTCCAGCAATATTGGGATACGCTGAAAAGGAGATAGTGTTTTCTTGGCAGAAAAGATTTTCAAAAGCAAGGGTTGTCCGCCTTCATGTTCTATATTCACAGCATTCAGTGTGAACTTTTTTACTTTCAAGGCATTAATAAAAAATGGTGCATTATAAAAATAGCTTCTTCAGTAAGCTATTCATATTTTTTCAGGGTCTAGGCAAACCGCTTAATGACCTATGATTTGCCCACTAGTAACTGAGATACCAAATAAACTTTGGCAAGGATCTAACCAGGAATCTATTGCTGAAGCCATAATTGTTTCCATGTTTAAAGTAATAGTAGAAGACAGCCTATATTGGTTTTAAATTTCATAATGCTTGAAAAATAACTCAATAAAAAATTTGCATTTAAGCAGTTGTTTAAAAACACTTTGCAGTTGTAAATTTTATGCAAGAGAGGTTTTCCCAAATGGGTAAAAAGTATAGCATAATATAGAAAATACTGGCTAGCAACTTCACTTGTGGTTTCCAATATGTAAAGAGAAAAGATGAATGTGCTGGGAAGACACCATGCTAAGACTCTAGTGTTAACAATATCAGTTTAGGTTCCTCAGAGAGACACAAGCAGCAGGTGGCAATGAAGCTCCCATGGTAGTATATTCAATCTTAAGAAAAATAAACTTGTAGTATCAGGGATTTAAAAAACAAATTAATTTGAGGTAACTGTTCATTATACAAAAGACAAGCCCATATAGTGATCTGAGCAAGATGAGAATCTAAAAAGATCCAGGCCCTCCTTCCTTCACAGAAACACTGAGTTAACGATGATATCAGACCAGAATACTTATGTGACAACTCTAGAGACCAGTTGAGAAGCTACACCATTCAAACCAGTGTGAAACCAAGAAAGAATTCCAGGGAAATGGGTAGGTTGAGAATTTTGTCAGTTTTGCATGTCGGTGCATGCCTCTCCCACTACGTGGCATGATGCTACTGAAGTGCAACTGTGAGAAAGCCTCCCGTAATGGGACTTCCCTCCTCTCTGGACAGAAACAAAAGAGTAGGCCAAGCATCCAGTGTTCAAGCTTGTCTGGGGGCTACCTGAGGGACTGGTTTCTGTCTCTCCTGACTCCAAATGCTAACTGAACTGGTGGCATAATTTGCAAGATGCTGAAAATAGGCCAGAAACTAGTCACATTAGAACTACATTTCCACATGCAAATACCAAGAAGAATAAGAGATCAGAAAATGTTTGAAAGGTCCTGGATCCTCTAGCCAGGGTGATTGGTGAAGGTCTTCTCCTCTAGAAAGCCACTATGCAAAGATTAGGTGAATCAGGTCTTTTTTTTTTCCCCTCAAATACCCAAATCTCAGCAAAAGATTAACAGGAACACAAATAAACAGGAAACCCTGGCTCCATTCGTGGAACCAAATAAAACTCTATGAACTAAATCTAAAAAGATGCAGATCTTTGAGCTGCCTGAAAATGAATTTAAAATAATTGTCAAAATAATGTTCAATGAACTAAAAGGGAATATAGATACACAGTGGGGAAAAAAATCAGGAAAATTATGTATAAACAAAATAAGAATATCAATAAAGAGACAGAAACTACTAAAAAGAATCAAACGGAAATTTTGTAGCAGAAAACACACACACACACACACACAATTGGGGTGGAATATTCACCAGAAAGTTTTAACATCAAACTTACCAACCGGAAGAAAGAATTAGTGAACTTGAAGAAAAGTCATTGAAATCATCAAGTCAGGAGCAAAAAGAAAAAAAAAGAAAAGTGAAGAGCCCCTACAGGACTCATGAGACACTATCAAGTGACCAGTGTATGAATTATAGGACTCCTAGAAGGATAAGAGAGAAAATGGCAGAGAACTTATTTTAAGAAATAGTGACTGAAAACTTCACAAATCTAAGGGGAAAAAATAAACCTAGAAATTCAAGAAGCTTAGGAAAAAGCAGAATCTTAAAAACAGCAACATAAACAACTTGTCACAGAAAAGGGAATGTCCATATAATTACCAGTGGATTTGTTAGCAGTATTTTTGCAGGCCAGAGGTAGTGGGATAATGTGTTCAAAGTGCTGAATTTTAAAAATCTGTCAACCAAGAATACTGTATCTAGAAAAACTATACTTCAAAAATAAACAAGCTAAGATTTTCCCAGATAAGCAAAAGCTGAAGAGATTCCTTAACACTAGACCTGGTCTAAAAAAAAAGAAAAAAAAAAAAAAGCTAAAGGGAATCCTTCTAGTTGAAACAAAAGATAGGTAGACAGCTACATAAAGCCACATGAAAATATAAAGTTTTCTAGTAAATTAAATATACATTTTGGTGCATAGAATTTAAATGACAAAAGCACAAAAAGTAGCTCTAACTACAAAAAAATCAACTATGTCAATTGGTATACAATAAATAAAGATGTAATTTGTGACACCAATAAAATTGTCAGGGAGTGGAGAAAAACATTCTAAACCCCAAAATAACACCCTGGAAAAAATTAAAAAGATTAGAGCAGAGATAATAGAAAATAGAAAAAAAAAATCAATGAAGCTAATAAAAATTTTTTGTCTGTTAAATTCATAAACCCTCAGCTAGATTAATGTCAGAGAATAAGAGAGAGAGAGGAGACTAAACAGTTAAAATCAGGACCAAAAGAGAGGACATTATACATATGCAGGGAAACCACAACTCTTCTGCTTTTAGGTAATCACAGAGTAAATAGTTCAGAACTACCTTCTTGCTGAGAACAAGAAAAAATTGGGAAAGTATTTTTAAAACTGTCTGAAAGCAATAGAGGGTTAATAAGCTAGTAAAGAATGATGAGACAAAATCCATAGAAAGATAAAGGTTTAAAAAGGTGAGCTAGGACCACTTTTCTTCTGCAGGAATTCTTAAATTCTATGCAGGTAATGATAACACGATGACACACTAGGAAATAATATGAGTTAACCAGCAGAAACAACAGACAGTAGAAACAGACTAACAAAAAGCTCCAGATACTGGAGTTATCAGAGAGGTGCTTTAAAACAACACTCACTAGATTCAAGGAAATGATGAGATTAAAAATTTTAGCAGTGAACTGAAAATAGGCATATTTATATAATAGATTAGGGCTTCCCAGGTGGCACTGGTGGTAAAGAACCCACCTGCCAATGCAAGAGACATAGGAGACATGGGTTTGATCCCTGGGTGGGGAAGCCCCCTGGAGGAGGGCATGGCAACCCACTCCAGAATTCTTGCCTGGAGAATCCCATAGACAGAGGAGTCTGGCAGGCTGCAGTCCATAGGGTCACACAGAGTCAGACACAACTCAAGCAACTTAGAACTCAAAGAGTATAGCAGCAGGTGTGGGAAGAGTGAGATAATTAATGAACTGAGAGATCAAAATTCACAAATCCGTAACGAAACATGAAGAGACAAATGGGTATTAAACCTAAAAGAGAAACTACAAGACAGAGGAAAGAGTAAGAGTCTAACAAGTAATAATACTTGTGCTTGGAGTTCCAGAGAGAGAGAGAAGAAAAAATGGTCAAAGGCAATGTTTGAGAAGATAGTGGCTGGGAGCATCTCGAAATTAATAAAACCACAGATTCTAGAATCCCTTACATAGTCAACCAGAGAAGTAATTAATCAACTTTCCAAGGACAAATTTGTGAAATGTAAGCATACTTTGGGAAATATTATCTGTAGAACTGAAATAATACCACTTCACAGGATCGTTGTATGGTCAAATGTGGTAACATATATGCACACCATAAATAAGTTAATTGTTATTTCGACTATTTTATTTTAATAGTCTGAACTCTTTCATTTACTGAGCTAAAAAATCTTGTAAAGGCCTTTATTTCACACGTGAAATAAAGGTTACATACCCACCTACCTTATAGATTTGACTCACATAACAACACCCATTATAATACATGAGTTTCACGTTAATTATTCTCCCTCTTGGGGTTCCAGGTGGCTCAGAGGTAAAGGATCTGCCTGTCAATGCAGGAGATACTAGAGACACACATTCGATTCCAGGTCAGGAAGATCCCCTGGAGGAGGAAATGGCAACCCACTCCAGTATTCTTGCCTGGATAACTCCATGGACAGAGGAGCCTGGCAGGGCTAGAGCCCATGGGGTCGCAAAGAGTTGGACACGACTGAGTACACACAAACACATTCTCCCTCTTAGCCTTTGTAATTTTTGAGTGTAATATTTATCAATCTTAAAAAGTTGCTGGAATGATTTGGAATTACTAGAGCCAAGTGTGGTTTTTCTGGCATCAAGGATGGAATGTGGAAGAAAACCAGCAAACTAAACCAAAACCTGAAATTCAATAGTCCTTCAATGACTGTGGTATGGGATCAATATTGGTTTATATGCTTGTGAAGATAAAGATCATGAAAACTCCATGGTTTATGTGATGCCCAAATAAATCTTTTTTAAAAATCCATATCCTTTTCTTAAAAACCACTATAAGATAATTACTGAACATTTATAATGCCAGGGAGTTGGGAAAGCAGAAAACTTGAAACTCATAAACATTTTAATGATCTAATAAGAGTTATTTTCACCTACAGCTATTGATCAAACTCCAGGAGAAGAGAGATTATTCAGCCAAGTTTACTATCCTCACATGACCTATGTTGGCTGTTTATCTTTTTTGCCCTCTGTTGAAATCAAATCAAGACTTTCATGTTAAAATAGGAGGATAATTTACTGAGTGAATTAAAGGAATTGACTTGCAGAGCCAAACGAACAGAAAGCATCACAAACATTTTGATTTTTTCTGGGATGTTTACTTTCAAAATCATAGATATATATACGTTAATAAGAAATTATTTAACCAATAGCAAATCATCGACCCAGAGTTTCACTGTCATAGTAGCTTGCACTCACTACAGAAAGATACAATTTTCTCTCCACATCAGATGTCATGACAATGTTTTCATCTGGGGCCAAGTTTTCAAAAATGAAGTACAACAACCAGGAAAGTAAACAACTATTAATATAACCATAGAAAATTAATAAACTTTAATTGGAGTCAAATAAATTTTAAATTAATTTGTTTAGCAAATATGTATTTGGGAATCAACTACAGAAAGACAAGGACCAGAGGAAAAGATGAGAAGATACAGAGCAAACTTGAAGGGTTGTACTCTAGAGGTCAGCACCCATGCAACCCACAATTACAGAGTTGTTCAGTAGCTAAGATGCACAGTTTTTGCATAAGATATTATGGAACCATAGATACAGGTATCTCTAAGTATTCTTGTTGAAATCCACAGAGAGTACAGAGAGGTCCACCAAAAAATTAAGAGCAAGGAAAAGGGGGCAGCATTCTAGTCTGTAAGAATAGTTTGCACAAGTGGATTATATTAAATGCTTAAGCATAAAAATAACAATAAGGGGAAAGTAGTCAGTCAGTCAATTCAGTTGTTCAGTCGTGTCCGACTCTTTGCGACCCCATGAATTGCAGCACGCCAGGCCTCCCTGTCCATCACCAACTCCCGGAGTTCACTCAGACTCACGTCCATCGAGTCAGTGATGCCATCCAGCCATCTCACCCTCTGTCTTCCCCTTCTCCTCCTTCCCCCAATCCCTCCCAGCATCAGAGTCTTTTCCAATGAGTCAACTCTTCACATGAGGTGGCCAAAGTACTGGAGTTTCAGCTTTAGCATCAGTTCTTCCAAAGAAATCCCAGGGCTGATCTCCTTCAGAATGGACTGGTTGGATCTCCTTGCAGTCCAAGAGACTCTCAAGAGTCTTCTCCAACACCACAGTTCAAAAGCATCAATTCTTCGGTGCTCAGCCTTCTTCACACTCCAACTCTCACATCCATACATGACCACAGGAAAAGTAGTAAATGAGATTAATTAGGTAACTGGGGGGCTTCCCTGATAGTTGAGCTAGTAAAGAATCCGCCTGCAATGCAGGAGACCTGGGTCGGGTAGATCTCATGGAGAAGGGATAGGCTACCCATTCCAGTATTCTTGGGCTTTCCTGATGGCTCATACCACAAAGAATCCGCCTGTAATACAGGAGACCTGGGTTTGATCCCTCGATTGGGAAGATCCCCTGGAGGAGGGCATGGCAACCCACTCCAGTATTCTTGCCTGAAGAATCCCTATGGATAGAGGGGCCTGGCGGTCTACAGTCCATGGGGTCACAAAGAGTCAGACACAATTGAGCAATTAAGCACAACACAGCACAGATATTCAGGGACTAGATATTGAAAGAGTTGAGACTTCAACCAAGAGGCCAGTTGTTTTCAAAAGAAACCAGTGGTTCCCCAAACCACTCCACTCTGTGGAGTTCAAGAGGAGACCTAGTAGATGGCCCTGCAGGCCAGGCCTCTTTGAATAAAATGATGTCATTTTATATATTGAGGATTCCAGCGACATTTTAATTGAAAATCACTGCTGAAAGCGATAGAAGCTACAAAGGACAGTTACCCAGGTTTTCTCAAGAACTGAACTAATTAAAATATATTTCACAGAATTAGTGTCAAATTATTTCAATATATTCCTGTTTTAAAAGCCATATAATTCCTTTTAAAAAGACAAGGTAAAATGACAAGAAACAGAGGCAGGGACCCAGAAGATGACTGAGAACACCAGCTGAATTCTAATAATCTGCATTTTGCTGTGTTAGATCATCTTTAAGCGGGTTGGCAACACACTTAATATGACACACATCATCTGTTCCATTGAAAGTTGCCGTGTCTGACAATCACAGATATAAATGAGAGCTCGGTTTAGTGATGATACCTTTATATCTTATAGTTCTTAAATATCCTTCAACATATAGGAAGAATAAAGGAGTTATTAACAACAGACTATCCTACCTTTAGGTATAATAATTCTAAATTCCACCCACTCCAGTACTGTTGCCTGGAAAAGGTCTGTGGACCCTGGCAGGCTACAGCCCATGGGGTCACAAAGAGTCGACACAACTGAGCAGCTGAGCACAGACAAGGGCCCACCTTAATCCAGATTGAGCTCATCTCAAAATCCACAATCACATGTACAAAGATTGTTTTTCCAAATCAGGTCCTCTTTGTAGGTTCTGGGGGTTACAACTTGGGCATACTTTTGGGGCCGCTATTAAACCTGCTGCAGTCTGGTAAGAAAATAAATAAATAAATAAATTCCAAATATTGTGTGAAATTGATCAACATGACCTTTAACGAAACTAGATTCTCACTTAAACAACAGAAGTTCCAATACTTGAGGGTATCAGGCATTAATCATTAAACAAAATCAATAGGGAGAGATAGCAACTGCTTATCCCCTGCTAACTATACCATGAAGACTCTTTGTTACAATGTAGTTGGTGCGAAATTGACTTTCAAAACCCTTAAACCAAGCAGAGTATTTCTAAAATATTCTTTATTATAAAATATGATTCCCAGAATGGTTCCCATTTGGTTATTTTGAGAAGCTGTGATTTTAAACAAAAATCTACATATAAATCTCAAAATTAATTCTGCTATTATTGATGAAAATATAGAAACTAGAACAACCACATGGAAGACTGTCTAGACAAGAATGCTGGGGCTTACGACTGAAATAATTTATTATTTGCTCAGAGCCAGCAGTATGTTTAGCATGAGGCAAGACAGCCAGAGAACAGGATCCTAGCCATTGGTCTCACAACTTAAGCCAGACACACAAACAACCAAATCATAAATCACAACAGCTAAAAAATGGTGTAAATTTCACAGGTGTGAATTCTGGTGTTGATATACTTTCTTGGCAATAAAAAATTAAGAGATACCAGAAATAATCATCATAAAGATTGTCAATGCATGTTGTTAATCCAGTCCCATTATTAAAGCAGATTGACATTTACACGCAAGCATGGGAATGCATATTTTTAGCAGCAGCACTTATAAAACATTTTATTACATGATGATATGAAAACAAATCATACTTCAGGTCCTTAACCTCTTCTTATGTGTACATTCATCAGTTCCCACTTTCTGTTCTTTCTTGCCTTCATGATCAGTGGTCTTTTTTAATAAATAGGAGGGAGCAGTAAGCCAATATGATTAATTTTTTCCCTGCTTTTTTTTTTCTCTTAGGGTAAATTTTTATATCCAGTCATATGGATATTAATATCACTGTGGCTCAAGACATTAGAAAAGCAAGAACCAGGGACTTCCCTGGAGGTTCAGTGATTAAAAGTCCACCTTGCAAGGCAGGGGATGAGGTTCAAGTACTAGTCCAGAGACTAAGATCCCACATGTCACAACTGCTGAGCCTGCACGCTCTGGAACCTGAGTGCCACAACTAGAGAGGCTGCATGCTGCAACAAAAGATCTCACATGATGCAACTAAGATCCCATGTGCCGTGGCCAAATACATACACGTTTTTAAAAAGAAAGAAAAGCAAGAACATCAAATATTTTCCCTGTTGTCACCTCTCCAAAGAGTGACCAAAATCTTGATAAATAGCTTTGAGATTAGAAACCTACACTTGGGTACAATTTGCAAATGTTCTGTCTTTATCCTTCTGTAGAAATTAAGTGATATTTAGGTTTTGACTGTCATAGAACACCTTTGGACCTCTGTTTCCTCACCTGTAAAATGGGAGTTGGTATGTATTCGATAAAAGGGAAAAGGAGGTTGGGCTCATAAAGATGAGTTTGGGGGGATGATGTGGGAAGGAGAGTCATTTTTTTTCCTCTTAGCAATGGAGACCCTCAACAAAGGACAAAAGAGCTCATAACTGCTGTGGTCGTGATGCAATTCCGTGGCACCTGGTGTCATCATGGCCATTCAAGGCCACTGTGGCATGTACTTGAGATGGATCCCCTGAGTCCTTGGTCCCATCCTGCCCACACAACATGCTTTTATTTTGTCCTCTTTGGTATCCAACTCTGGGCCTCAGCAGTGAACTCTACTCCTTCCCTGACTCTCATCTTTCCTGCCAGTCATTTCATTTCAATCCGTTGCAAGTACTTCAGCTCACATCACTTCACATGACTAGCTAGTCCACAGTAACCACACTGCCATCTTACTGTGGCCCTTGGCATGGATCAGTCTACATTACCAGACTACTACCAAGACACACACAGCATTTATTTTTTCATAACGTCAAGCAAAATCATAACGTGGATTCTACTGTCAAGTGAGTTGAATCCAGAGGTTAAAGTTGTTGCTAATTACCTAGAAACTTGCCTTCTGTATTTCACAAGGAAGAGAACACAATTCAGAGAAAGAAAAAAGCCAACAGTTCATAGTATGTGCATTACAATAGTGCGCTAAATCTCTTCTACTGTTTCCCGAGTTATACAGTTCATTTTCATTGGCTCACATAAACACTCAATGCTGTTAAAGTTAGCAGTGTGACCAGCACCAGGCTAAAAGTAGACTGGAAAGAATTTGCTTATATACACAACTATAATAATTTGAGAAGCTGTAATGAGCTATGCCTTAGCCTATCATTTACTCCCTCCATCCCACCATAATCTTTTTCTGCAGCCATTCTGAAGAGATTCGTCCTTTTGCTTCCCTGGGACAGATCTCAGCAACTAAAGCTCCAAGTCTCTAAATTATTGAGCACTCACTGAAGGCTAGGCCCCAACAGATGGAGGCTATGTAAAGTGCCTCATTTAAAATCACCATTGCCCTGGGGAAGAAAGTGGAAAAAAGTTAAGCTCAGATCAGGCAAGTAACTTGTTCAAGGTCACACAGTTTACAAGTGCCTAAACCAGGAACCTGGTGGGCTGTAGTCCATAGGGTCACAAAGAGGATGACATGACTGAGCATGTATGCACACATGCACACAAGCCCAGATTAAACCATACAGCCGGAGGATGCTAGAGCTTGAGATTTTGACTATATTCTCCATGTTCTCAAATGTTAATCCTGATAGGAGAGAGCAGATCAGGCAGAGGAAGGCAGTGTCCTCCTGACAGTAATAAACAGCTTCCTTTCTGGGGCCAATCTTTGTCCTTTGTCCTTTTTCCCCTAGTCATAGAAGCCTGATGTTGTTAGGTGTGGGAATGGAGCATACGTTCTCAGTCGTGTCTGACTCTTTGTGACCCCACGGACTGTAGTCTGCCAGGTTTCTCTGTCCATGGGATTCTCCAGGCAAGAATATTGGAGAGTAGGTTGCCATTGCCTTCTCCAGGAGATCTTCCCTACTTACCCAGGGATCAACCAGGCATCTCCTACATTGGAAGGCAGATTCCTTTATCACTGAGCCATCTGGGAAGCCCAAGGTGGGATGGGAATGTGCCTAGCTAAATACATTTTCATCTTTCCTTGCAACTAGAGATGGCCACATAACAAATGGCTAAAAATATGTAAATTAAATTCTGCTAGGCTGTTCTGGAAAAGGTTGTGTTTTCAAGCTTTCTCAGAAGGAAACAAAGGACAAGCTTAATTAGAATCCTTCCCCCTCATTTCTTCCAAATCCAAATGTGAAAAAAAAAGGCTGGAGGAGCTTACATTTGCCATTTCAAAACTATAAGGGAAAATCTAAAACAAAGCAAAGACAAAAACTCCTGGATACCTTAGCAATGAGATTGGAACCCACACCAGACCACCTCCTCAAGATAGCTTGTAAAAAGATAAGACCTTCTTTATACGCTCTGTTGCTGGCTGGGTGTTCTGTTTCTTGTAGGTAGACACTGGCAGCAAACACAGGCTCTTAGAAACCAGCGTACCCTAAGTCGGTGAGTCTCTACATGGTTACTCTTCCATCCCAAACACATATTATCAACCAAACATTTAAATGAGGTACAAACTATAAAATCAATGTTTAGCTATGTACCTTGAGGTCAGCTGTTTCCTTACTCCACATAGATGCAATGATTTTCCTTTCTGTCATTTATTTGTTCACTTCTCATTTATTTTCTGTGCATATGTTTGTTTCCTTCCCCTAAATATTATATTTCTTCTGGGACAACAGAGGGTTTTGCATGCGTGAGGAATTGATAAATACTTGTTAAGTGAAATGCAATAAATCAAAAGGTCACTTGCTATATGTTTTGGTGAATTTTGTCATCTGTAATGTTCAAAACTTGCTTTCAGGCTGAGGTTTTATTTGTTTCCTACTGCATGTAAGAGTTATGTGAAATACTTGTCAGTGTTATTTAAAATCATGTAATGATCTCTCGTCTCTATCTTCCCTTGATTCTCATTTAACAAACTGAATCAAGGAATATATTGAAATTTAGTTTTGAGTTTCTTTGGTTCAACTCAGTGGAGGACCATGCCCTGACACAACATTTTCAGGATGGCCAAGGCAGAGGACAAATCCAGTCTAGTGAGAGAGATTCTTTCCCAGAGTTACTGGAGCTGTCTTTCTGAAATCATCCATCTATACCTGTGCTGGGACATCAATAGAGAAATGAAGTCACCAAAAGGTGAAAACAGTCTTCAGAGATGAGTTGTGTTATAACTTAAAGCCATAGTATTGGAGTGGGGTCCCCAGACTGGCACCATCAGCATGCTCTGGGAACTTGTTAAAATTTTAAATTCTCAGACCTTAAAAATATGTATTTTAACAAGTTCTCTAGGTGATTGTGGTAATGCTAAAGTTTGAGAACCACTACTTTTTTTTTTTTCAAACTGGATTAACAATAGAAGGGACTGACCTAGCAGTCCAGTGGTTAAGACTTCGCCTTCCAATGCAGGGGATGCGGGTTCAGTCCCTGGTCAGGGAACTAAGATCCCACATGCCTTGTGGCCAAAGAACCAAAACATAAAACAAACAGTATTGTAACAAATTCAATAAAGGCTTAAACAATAAAAGAAGGAAATAATTAAAGTGCCTTTGAAGAATCTGGAAAGAGAAAAGGAGATGTGAGAAGGAAAAAAAGGTAATATGTTGGCTGATCACTATGGGACATCTTTTTGTGATTATCTTCCACACCACCTTAACAAAATGTTTTTGTAAAATCTATAAAAGATATCACAATGGCTTTGGGGAAAATTGATGTGACAGAATGTGTGTGTACGTGTAGAATCTGGTCAGGGTGGGGAACGAGTTCTGGGCATAGGTTGATATGGTGGGAGGGGGAGGGAGAAACTGCATGATCCAACAGAAGGGACAGGAAAGGCCGCATTGACATCTAAGTTACACGGGGAGTTTCCCTAAAGAAGTTCTCCTAGTGACATCTGACACAGAAGCTACGTGTGTTGCAAACACTTCCCTTCCCGTCCTTCTTCTCTCCTGGCACCCCTGCATAAGTGCACCGTCACCCTACATACAGAAACACATAGAGACCTTCCTAAATGTAGGAAAACATCCATATTGCTTCAGCACTTCTTTAATTGGACATTTTTATCAACTTTTACAAATGCCCTGCTATCAAGTCCTGATGTAACATCCTGATATTGTTTTTCCTCCCTGATCACACATCAGAGTCAAGGTTCTTCCTGAAAAGTGGATTTCCTGTTATCTTTAGGGAATCTTGGGAGGAAAATATACTCTTGAAAACAGTTACAGAAATCCTCCTTCGGAAGTTTTGTCATTTATTTGGAATTTTCACCTACCACCTAGATACAATTTTCACTCTTGCATTGATTTGTGATCCCCTCCATCTAGCCTGTGAGCTTCTTTCTATCTTGGACTTGGTGTCAATTCATCTTTGGGTTCTTAACAACTAGTAACAGTGCCTGACACATACTGAATACTCAGTAAATGGCTTTTTTAATTATATTATATTATTTATTTATTTAAGCCACACTGTGAGGTGTGTGGGATCTTCAACCAGGGATCGAACTTGAGCCCCCTGCAATGGACGCATGGATTCTTAACCGCTGAGAAGTTCCTCAGTAAATCCTTGATGAGTAAGTGAACAGTGTTATCAATAGATGCTAACCCTTCTAAGGTCTCAGCTTTTCCCACTGGACTCCTGTGCTGGACACTTGCCCTCTGCCCCCTCCACTCTCTTGTACTTTGACCCTTTGATGACTTTGGCCAATGGAGATCCATGACAAGAGATTTGGAGGGAAAGAAGAGGGTTAGGTTAGAGTGTATATTCCCTTGCTGCCTTCTTACCAGTGGAGCCACCTTGAACTGGTTCTGTCCCTTGACCTAAGGTCACTGCTCCTCTCAAGGTAACATCCTCCATGCTCTTCTTTCTCATTCTAGTAACTTCTTCCTGCCATTCCTTTGGGATAAAGAATGGTAATAGCTCTCCTGACCCTAACCAGGTTGACTAGCCTTTGTGGTTGTTCTGCCCCTTACCCACATCCCTGTAAATAGACCCATTATTAAGCCATCCTTAAATTACCCTGCTCTGAATGAGTCATCTGTTTATTGTTGGAACACTGACTTACATAACTGTCAAATATAAAAATATTGGAAAGTCTTCCATACCTTTAAATATTCTCCAACAACTGGCTTGTTCTCAATACATGTTATTTCTGCATAAATATGCTATTTTAGATATTTCATAAGCATAACATTTTACACCAGGGGAGTTATGAAACTTACATCCTCTCTAGCCTCCTGGAGAGGCAGTGAAGAGGGACTCTGATCCAAGCTGAGTCTGTCTATAAAATGCTCTAATAAAGCCAGGATTCCTGCAAATAACTTCACACAAGTAAAGGATTTCAGAGAATGCACAAATATACATGTAAAAGATATTTCATTTGGTATTCACATGCATAATACAATTTTTCCTGTGGGTATAATATCTTTGACATATTCCTTTTGCTTTTTTTATTTCTTAGAATAGCTACATGTTAAACTTTTCTTTTTAGCAATGAAATCACTTATGAAACTTTTAAAAAATGTACTTTGAAATCTATATTTCAAAATACTAAAAACTTCTAAAAGCCCATCAGATGGTTCCAACTGGAACCCAGAGTGGTGCCCCAGATATATTATATTGGTACAGGACTACTATTAAATATTTTTGCCTCTTTGATTTTTTTATATCCTTTTGTAAATGTCATACTACAGTCCAGGATTGTAGATAACCCACATTTTTGTCTTTGTATACAAGAGAAATGGGGAAGAAAATATCCTGAGAATCAGAAACCCTTACTTGTACTACTCCATGGCTGCTGCACCTTGGTAAGAAAGTGAAAGTGTTAGTTGCTTAGTCGTGTCTGACTCTTTGTGACCCTCTGGACTATAGCCTGCCAGGCTCCTCTGTCCAAGGAATTCTCCAGACAAGAGAGTGGAGTGGGTAGCCATTCCTCTCTCCAGGGGATCTTCCCAACCCAGGGATCGAACTCAGGTCTCCTGCATGGCAGGCGGATTCTTTCTGAGCCACCAGGGAAGCCCTAACTTACCTATAAATAAAACAGTTGCGGTTAATGATCTCTAGAGTCATTCCCAAATCTGTAAAATTTTATCCTGGTATCTTTAGGGAAAAAAGGAATATGTTTCTTTTCAAAACTCAGGCTTGGGCTTCCCTGGTGGTACAATGGACAAGAGTCCACCTGCCAATGCAGGGAACATGGGTTCGAACCCAGGTCTGGGAAGATTCCATATACAACTAAGCCCATGCACCACAACTATTTGAGCCTGGGTGTTGCAACCACTGAAGCCCGTGAACCTAGAGCCTGTGCTCCGCAACAAGAGAAGCCACCACAACGAGAAGCTTATGCACCTCAACGAAGTGTAGCCCCACCTCACTGCAGCTAGAGAAAGCCCACAGGTAGCAACGAAGACCCAGAACAACCAAAAAATAAATAAATATTAAAAAAATATATATCCACCACTCAGGGCCTTAAAAAAAACAACTCAGTATCAGGACTTCCCTGGTGGCCCACTGGCTAAGAGTCCATGATCCCAATGCAGGCGGCCTGGGTTTAATCCTTGGTCAGGGAACTAGATCCCACATGCAGCAACTAAGAGTTCTCATGCCACAACTAAAAAAGCTGTGAGCTCCAACTAAGACTTGGAACAACCAAAAAGATAAATAAATATTTTTTTAAAGACTCAGTCTTCATAACTGTGTCCTAGCTGTATAGAACTCCAAATGATATGAAGCCCTATATTCATTATTTCCAATTAAGAAAAAAATTAACTATGCTGTTCAACAAATTCTCGTAATTCTTTGTGCCTATAATTTCTGCTTCATTAATTACCACAGCTAAGTTAATCATTTCACATAATTATTGAAACAACCCCTTCCTCAAATCTCACCCTCCAGCACTCCTGACCTCATGCTAACATTATGAGGAAGGACTAGGACTGCCCATAACACCTTCTGTGTGCCTTACTGGGTCTATGATACCCAAATATGTTCCTTAAAATCTTACGATCAATGTACTCCACCAGGTCACTTCCCATGGCTTCCCTTTTATGATTAGAATTTACAGAAGACCTTCTTCAGTCTGGTGGCTCAGACAGTAAAGAATCTGCCTGCAATGTGGGAGACCCAGGTTCAATCCCTGGGAGGGAAAAATCTCCTGGAGAAGGGAAAGTCTACCCACTCCAGTATTCTTGCCAGGAGAGTTCCCATGGACAGAGGAGCCTGGCAGTTGACAGTCCAGGGGGTTGCAGAGTAGGACACAACTGAGTGACTAACACTTTCCCTTTTCCTTGATCTAGTGCTCTTGAAATGGTTCTTATTTTGAACTTCCTTGCCAAATCTGTATCTGAAAACATACCCAAGTTTGGCACTTTTTCCTGTGACTACTTGCTTCCTCCATAAAGCCTCCTGAGGCCAGAAGACCAATTAACACCTCTGTGTCCCCTTCAATGACAGCAGGACCTTAGCAACTCCCCCCTCTTACTCATCCAGCAGTCCTGTTGAGCACCTATACTAAGGGAGTACTCCATGCATCACTCACAAGTGCTTGATGTCCTTTTATACATGAGTATTAAACCTTGTTATTCATTGATCAAATGGATAAATATCTACTTGTGCTCACTTGTATCAGCATAAACCTATGAGGATATGGAAATAACATCTGCTCACTGTAGTACAGTCATGGCATCAGTTGTCAAGGTCACATTGCTTGTTCCTTGAAGGCATACTAGGCTGTCAGAACTCTCCTGCTCAGGTACCAGTAAACATCAAGATATGCTGCTCATATTCTCTTGCTATGATGAAGGTCTTTCTACCCCTACTGCCAAGAGTACTGCCTGCACACAACCCCTAGGGTCAGCCTCCTTCAAATATTGCCTTGACCATACAATTCTTGCCCAAGTCAATTTCTCTTTGAAGATGGCCTGTATCTAAAAACTGTCTGGCCTGGGACCAGAAAGTTCCATCTTTCTCCTTTCAATCTAAGGTAGTTGTGAAGTCCTTTAGAATTTCCCGCAGAGCTGACTGAGGCTTTTGCTGAAACTGTCTAGAAGTTTGAGTTTTTCCTCCATCGAGTTCTGCTTCCTTACTCTCTCTTTCAAAAGCGTTGATCCTAAGAGCCTCCGTAAAATCCCTCCAGGATCTCCATCTTAGATTTTGTTTCTCAGGAACCTCAACCTATAAGACACATAATGGTTGAGCAAAGGTTCCTACTACTAAAGGAGTAGGAATTTAGAGCAAGAGCCCACCTACAGCAGATAAGCTCTCAGTTTCCCAACTTCATTTTAGTTTTTTAAAAAAGAAAGAAAATGGAAGCAACCTAACTGTCCACTGACAGATGAATAGGTAAAGAAGATGAATGGAAACACACACACACATAAAATGGAATACTCCTCAGCCATAAAAAAGAATGAAATAATGCCATTTGCAGCAACATGAATGGACCTAGAGATGATCACACTAAATGAAGTTAGTGAGACAGAGAAAGACAGCTATCCTATGATATCACTTATATGTGGAATCTTAAAAAATGATATAAATGACTTATTTGCAAAGCAGAAATAGACTCACAGACATAGAAAATGAACTTACAGTTACCAAAAGGGATGAAGTAGAGGGATAAATTAGGAATTAGGAGTTTGGGACTAACCTATACACACTCCTATATATAAAATAGATAACCAACAAGGACCTACTGTATAGCACAAAGAACTATATTGGACACTTTGTAATAACTTATAATGGAAAAGAATCTGAAAAAGAATAGATTTATATATGTAGCTGAATCACTTTTCTGTACACCTGAAACTAACACAACATTGTAAATCAACTATACTTCTATAAAAAGTAAATAAGGACAAAAAAAAAAAAAAGAATGAGATGCAGTGACTAAACAAACTGATTCCATGAAGTACCTGTACTTTTCAAGTCACTAAATTTAGTGAGTAGAAATAAATGTTTAGTGAGATATGATTTTTTTCTCATGAAATATTTTATATTCATAGTAAGATTTTAAAAATATGAACACCTAAATATTACTATTTCCCCAAAATAACAATAATTTCTTAAACATTCTAATACTCGATCTATATTCAAATGTTTCCAGTTGTCTCAAATTTTTCTCTTGCAGTTGATCTAATTTGATGATAAGAATCAAAAAACTTCATAAACTGCATGAACTTCATAAACTCTTAACTTATTTTAGTCTACATAGTTCCCCTACCTCTCACACTACTGAATTTATTGGAAAAGTCAGATTATTCATCCTTTATAGAATTGTACCTCTATTCTAGAATTGTATAATCACTATTTTAACTGAGCTATAGTTGATTTATAGTGTTGCATTAATTTCTTCTGTAGAGCAAAGTGATCATTTTATATATATATATATATATATGTGTGTGTGTGTGTGTGTGTGTGTATATATACACACATATATATATATACTTTTTTTATATTCTTTTCCATTATGGTTTACCACTTGAAAGTTAAAGTCACTCAGTCATGTCCGACTCTTTGTGAACCCATGAACTATATGGTCTATGGAATTCTCCAGGCCAGAATACTAGGGTGGGTAGCCATTCCCTTCTCCAGGGGATCTTCCCAAACCAGGGATCGAATCCAGGTCTTCCAGATTGCAGGCGGATTCTTTACCAGCTGTGCTACAAGGGAAGCCCAAGAATACTGGAGTGGGTAGCCTATCCCTTCTCCAGCAGATCTTTTCGACCCGGGAACTGAACCGGGGTCTTCTGCATTGCAGGAGGATTCTGTATCAGCTGAGCTGCCAGGGAAGCCCATGGTTTACCACAGTATACTGAATATAGTTCTCTGTGCTGTACTGTAGCAGTTTGTTGTTTATCCATTCTATATATAAAAGCTACATCAGCTAACCCCCACCTCCCACTCACCCCTCCCCCAAACCCCTCCCCCAAACCTCTCCCCCTTGGCAACCACCAACCTGTTCTCTGTGGTTATGAGTCTTTCTGTTTCATAGATAGGTTCATTTGTTTCATCTTTTAGATTCCAAATATAAATATCATACAGTATTTGTCTTTCTAACTGACTTCACTTACTATGATAATCTCTAGTTGTATCTATGTTGCAACAAATAGCATTATTGTGTTCTTTTCTATGGCTGAGTAGTATTCTATTGAATATATGTACCACATCTTCTTTATCCATTCATCTGTTTGTGGACATTTAGGACATTTATGGACATGACTTCCATGTTTTAGCTATTGTGAATAGTCCTGCTATAAACATAGGAATACATATATCTTTTTAATTATAGTTTTGTCTGTATATATGCCCAAGAGTGGGATTGTTGGATCATATGATAATTTTATTTTTAGTTTTCTGAGGACCTCCATACTGTTTTCCATAGTGGCTGCACCAACTTGTATTCCCACCAACTGTGTAGAAGTGTTTCCTTTCCCTCACACCCTCTCCAGCATTTATTGCTTGTAGACTTTTTAGTGATGGCCATTCTGACTGGTGTGAGGTGGTGCCTCATTGTAGTTTTGATTTGCATTTCAGTGAGAAACTGTTATGTTTGGGGCATATTATCCACATTGGTTCATTCAGTCTTTATGGTTACTCCAAAAAGGCTAATACACTCAAAGAGTTAAGGTAATTTACCAAATATCACACCATTAATAAGTTAGTTAAAAACAATAGGATTTTTAATACTACAAAAGATAAATGGATATAAGTTTTCAGCTCTTAAAAAAAGAAGCACTAACTAAAATATCTCCTTTCTGCATAACTCTTTAATACAAGGTTTTAAAAAGATTTATGCTCTCAGATTAAAGTGGAGGCCATGCTGCTAAGTTTGCCTTTCGAAGCCACGTTGGAAGCTTCTGCCAGCGCTTGGTTAGACGTAGAGAGAAAAAGAACTCTTCTTGCTCCTTGTCATCTACATACTTGACAGAACAAGACCTTTACAGCAAAGCATAATCACTCTTTGAGGATGTCAATGCTTTTATCTACCAAGAATAAACTAGCGTTGGTACATGTCAAGTAATTTTGTGAAACACAAGGTTTTGGTAACTTGAAGATAAATGGTATTAAATTATACTTTCCCCCAGATCAACATATCCTTCTCTGGCTTTTTTTTGGTCAAAGACCATCCCCTAAATGTGCTCTTTAAACTCCTGTGAGGGCTTATTTAATTTATGGCCCAGAGAAACGTGTTAAGTATTAGAGAATTGTGCCAAGAGACTGCTTAACGGGGTTTTTGTTAACTGACCTGAAATTTTCTGGGCCTTTTACAAGACTTGACAATTTCAAACTGAATTTATTCTTGTTTGTAATAGTCAGACAAATCAAAGTGAAAGGGGACCAAAGAGACCTCTGGAGCTAAGGTCTCTGTCTCATGTAGACAGTTTAACAGCTGCGTGTGAAATAACAGCATGCCATTAAAGATACTTTGGGAGGGCCGGTTTCACCCATAAAGCAGTAGATTTCCTGCGAGTATTGCAGAATGTTGCCATTGGCTCCTCACCGCTGGAAGGCTACTCTTGGAATCCTACAAAACTGGCTCTCTGTGACTCCTCTAGAGCAAAGATCACATTCAGCAAATCGTAGAAAGGGACAATAGGTCACTGGCTCATGAAAAAAATACGTCTCTATCCTAGTGGTGTTCATGTCTTAAATAACGTTGAGCCCTTAAGGAACAATCCCTCTTTTTTTTTCCAACTTCCTGCCAGACTCTTTATCAGAGGAAATTAAATACCTATCCTTGCAATCTTTATGTCCTGAGTAAACAGTGTCCGGAAAATTGTCAAAAATCATAAAATACCAATTTTTCCAATGTTAGGAATTTTTGTGCTTCTTCACACATGACTTTTTTTTTGAAGTTCAGGTTTTTTAAAAAATATTAAACTATAGTTGATTTATAATGTGCTCATTTCTGCTGTACAGCAAAGTGATTAAATCATTCTTCTTCATATTATTTTCCACTATGGTTTATCACAGGATATTGAATAGAGTTCCCTGTGCTGTATACACTTCCCAAGTGGCGCAGTGGTGAAGAATCTGTCAGCCCATGTGGGAGATGCAAGAGACATGGGTTTGACTGCTGGGATGGGAAGATCCACTGGAGTAGGAAATGGCAGTATTCTTGCCTGGAATTTTCCATTGACAGAGGAACCTGGAGGGCTGCAATCCATGGGGTCGCAAAGAGTCAGACACGACTGAGCATACACGCACTTGCACACTCATGCTATCCAGTGACCTTGTTGTTTAACCATTCTATATAAAAGAGTTGGCAACTGCTAATCCCAAACTCTCAGTTCATTCCTCCCCAACCACCTTCCCCCTTGACAACCCCAAGTCGGTTCTCTATGTCTTACGTTGCTTCTAATTCTTCTAATAATAATATTGACTTAGAAAACAGTAAATTGTCTTGGTTACAGTGGCTATAAATTATGGATATTGATAATGACTATTGTGTTAGTCACTCAGTCATGTCCAGCTCTCAGAGACCCATGGACTGTAGCCTGTCAGGCTCCTCTGTCCATGGAATTCTCCAGGCAAGAATACTGGAGTGGATAGCCATTTCCTTCTCCAGGGGATCTTCCCAACTCAGCATTGAACCTGGGTCTCCTGCATTGCAGACAGATTCTTTACCATCTGAGTCATTTATTAAACACATACTAATCCTCACTATGGGCCAGGTACTAATTGTACAATTAGTAAGCATATGACTTCAACCACCCTGAAAGATTTTAAAAGTTTTGGGGAAAAGGAAATACAATATAACTCAGCCCCATTTATGACTCACTACAGATTATGATTTTAAATCATTGAACTGTTCAGCCTCCCCACAATGAAGCTAGAAGTCAAGGAGTGACCTCTTTTCTCCTTTTCTTCTCTTGAAATGCTATTTACAATCCTCTCACAATGCAAGAGGAGATGGGAGCTTAATACAGTCATATTTTATCAAACAGTGACTTTGGAAGGAAAGTAATGAACCTAACATCAGCTCCTGGCAAAATTCTTACACGTACC
The DNA here is from genome assembly GCF_027580195.1 of Bos mutus. NCBI lineage: Eukaryota > Metazoa > Chordata > Mammalia > Artiodactyla > Bovidae > Bos > Bos mutus. The sequence goes on along the minus strand of NC_091621.1, from coordinate 86,351,148 downwards.
AAGCATATTGCTTATTCTCTTTTGCTATTATCTGATAGAGAGTTAGATGGATAGATAAATAAATAAATACACACATATATTACAAACTACATATAACATTTAAATTATTACACATATATGAAAACATATACCAAAAAATTCTATAATGAAGGAACATTATGTAAGCATTTATGGAGAAGTTACAAAAATGTTTCCAATGGAGGAATGTATATTTATTAAGGGAACTCTGCCAAGGGCATTCATATTCTATTAGCAGAAGAAAGGAGTATATTTTGATTCCATTTTATAAATGAGTAGCCTGAGGATGAAGCCTGTGGCACAAGGTCCCATGGGTATTAGAGCTAATCATCTAAACTAAAGCACCCTCTCACATTCTCAAATTGTCAACTTTCTTATCGTAATAACCTCACCATTTCCGGCTGATTTCCAACAGCTGTTTTTGTTGTTGTTCTCAATGTTGTTTTCATTTCCTGCTCCCCATTTATGTAGAGATATTTTCAGAATAAATCTGCCTTTTAGCCAAGATCAATTTGTCCTACTTTAATTCTCACCAAATGATATAATACGAGGTTGACTCCATTGTAATAGCTGCCAAACTCTGCTGATATTGAAATCACCTAGGAATCTGGAAAGACACACTCATGTTGTGTGCCCATTTGCAGGCATTCTAATTTAATTAGTATGATTTGTGATTGGGAAATCTGGGTGTTTTAAAGGTTCTATTTTAAAGTTTTAATGTAAATTGACACAACTATGGGAAACAGTATGGAAGTTCCTTAAATAACTAAAAATACACCTGCCATATGATCCAGCAATCCCACTCCTGAGTATGTATTCATACAAAACTGTAATTTCGAAAGATTCATGCACCCCAGTGTTCACAGCAGCACTATGTACAATAGTCGAGACATGGAAGCAACCTAAATGTCTATCAACAGAAGAATGGATAAAGAAGATGTATGTATACACACACACACACACACACAATGGAATACTCAGTGCAGTTCAGTCACTCAGTTGTGTCTGACTCTTTGTGACCCCATGAATCACAGCACATCCCTGTCCATCACCAACTCCTGGAGTTCACTCAAACTCATGTCCATAGGGTCGGTGATGCCATCCAGCCATCTCATCCTCTGTCATCCCCTTCTCCTCCTGCCCCCAATCCCTCCCCGCATCAGAGTCTTTTCCAATGAGTCAACTCTTCGCATCAGGTGGCCAAAGTATTGGAGTTTCAGCTTCAGCATCAGTCCTTCCAATGAACACCCAGGACTGATCTCCTTTACGATGGACTGGTTGGATGTCCTTGCAGTCCAAGGGACTCTCAAGAGTCTTCTCCAACACCACAGTTCAAAAGCATCAATTCTTCAGTGCTCAGCTTTCTTTATAGTCCAACTCTCACCTCCATACATGACCACTGGAAAACCATAGCCTTGACTAGACAAATCTTTGTTGGCAAAGTAATGTCTCTGCTTTTGAATATGCTGTCTAGGTTGGTCATAACTTTCCTTCCAAGGAGTAAGCGTCTTTTAATTTCATGGCTGCAGTCACCATCTGCAGTGATTTTGGAGCCCAAAAAAGTGAAGTCTGACACTGTTTGCACTGTTTCCCCATCTATTTCCCATGAAGTGATGGGACCAGATGCCATGATCTTAGTTTTCTGAATGTTGAGCTTTAAGCCAACTTTTTCACTCTCCACTTTCACTTTCATCAAGAGGCTTTTTAGTTCCTCTTCACTTTCTGCCATAGGGTGGTATCATCTGCATATCTGAGGTTATTGATATATCTCCCTGCAGACTTGATTCCAGCTTGTGCTTCTTCCAGCCCAGCATTTCTCATAATATACTCTGCATATAAGTTAAATAAGCTACTCGGCCATAAAAAGAATGAAATAATACCATTTGCAGCAACATGAATGGACCTAGAGATTATCATACTAAATGAAGTCAGAGAAAGACAAATACCGTATGATATCATTTATATGTGAAATCTAAAATATGAAAGAAATGAACTTACCTACAAAACAAAAACAGACTCACAGACATCGAGAACAAATTTCCATCCTTGGCTAAATACCACTCCCCATCTAGTTTCCATATACACCAAAAGAGGAAAACAGATTTTTTTTTTTTAAAGCATCCAATCATGGTGATGGGGCTTACATTTCCTTAAAATTTATTTCCTCATCCATTTTCCTGCTTTCTCACTTTGAACTGATGGCTGACATACTAGATCTGTAGAAAGATAAGTCAAATTGAGAGACAGCATCTACATGGGTCTACCACCAAACCTACCACAGCATCTTTTTGTGTGTTCATATGCTTGATCTTCATTCGTGTGCCATGGATGAGGCTTCCAGTTACATACTGAACTCTACCCTCTCACTTACTTAAGGCCCTCATTCAGGTAATGGTCTTCTTTTTTAAAGAGATTATTTCTATTAGCATACATATTATTATATTGATAGGTCCTATTTAAAGGTCAAGAAAATTCTTTCTTGACTCCATGTCTCCCTCTAGCAACTGCTTCGTTTCTCTGACTTCACTGAAAAACTTCTCAAGAGTTACTTATTCTCATTCTCTTCATTTGCTCCCTAGTTACATTATTTCCCTGAATATCCCATTTTTATCTTGAACCCACTCTAGTTGGGTTATTGTCTCTGTACTGAAACAGCCTTTTACCTGGTCCACAATGACCTCTCCATTTCCGAATCTGAAGTTCAAGTGTCAGTCCTCATTTTGACCTCAACAGCATTGGAGACAATACATTTCTCCTTTCACTTTCAATCAACTTCTCCACTCAGCTTCCAGAACTCCACATTCTTTTGTTTCCCTCCCTACCTTTCCAGTTACACCTTTTTGGTATCACTGTTGGTTCCTCCTCACCATCTTAGACATGAAACTTCGGAATTCTTGGATTTCTACACTACTTTTTTTCTCTTTGTACATTTATTCACAGGTCATTTCAGTCAGTCTCAGCTTATAATCACTATGGCAAAATGATTTGCAAATTTTTGTCCCCAGCCTGGGCTACTTACCTGAACTCAACTCAGATATCTCATTGCTGACTCGACACTATCCCTTGGACGCTCACTCTGCTGCTAAGTCGCTTCAGTCGTATCCGACTCTGTGTGACCCCATAGACGGCAGCCCATCAGGCTTCCCTGTCCCTGGGATATAGTTGGATAGTAATAGCCATCTCAGGCTATTTGTATGTCCAAAACAAAGTCTTGACAGCTGTAGATATATGTCCATGAGGCCTACCTTCCTGCACCTGGACTCAGAGGGGAAGGGAGAGAAGAACAGGAAGCTTTAGGCTAAAATGAAGGAGAAAAAAGATGAACCAGAGATGCAAGTAAAGTGTGTTGAAACTGACTAGAAGCCATAGAGTAAGATATGAGTTAATTATCAGCTGCTGCTCTAGGAACAGCTTGTGTCTTCACCTATTCAATACAATTTTTTTCTTCCTCGTTTTTTTTTCTTTTTTGGTAAATATTCCTGATTTATTAAACTAAAAATAAAAGCTATGAAAAGGTATAAATAAATAAATCTTGATTCCTTCCAACACCACCTGCTCTTCCTCTAGTTGCATCTCAGTAATGTGCATTATATTTCTTTCAGTTGCTTAGAACCAAAACCTTGGCTATCTTTTTCTCATCCAGTCTATCAGCAGATTCTGTTAGCTACTCTTTGACTATGCATCTTGAATTTAAGTACTTACTACTTGCTCTACCACCATCACCCTGGTCTAAGCTACCATGGACTGCTGCCATTAACCTAGCTGAGCTTACCTTTCCCACCACTCTTACCCTTCAGTTTAACTTCCACCTGTGGCTGGAACTCCTCAGTTCTGTCCTTCCCAGGGATTCAGACTCACTTAGAGTAGAAGAAAAGTCACTATATGGATGGACAAGATCCTCCATTATCTACCCCTTTGTAATCTCTGACACCCCCCATACCACTCTCCCCCTCCCTCAACAGTCTTCAGCTTCCCTCCCCTTCCTGCCGTTCCTCACCCTCAGATGTGATAAGCACTCTCTCATTTGACTTCACTTCCTCTTCTCTTTGTCTGGATTCTTTTCTTGCAAATCTACAGAGTTTTCTTCCTCACTGTCTTCAGGTCAATTCAGATTGCTCAAAAGCACATCCCTGATCATTCTACATGAAAATTTACCCTGCTTTTTAAAAATCACTTATAGACACCAACACATGACACCAGTGAATTTTTCTGTAAGGGCCAGGTTGGAAATATTTTAGGCTTTGGAAACCAAAGCTTTTGTGTCTGCCATAACTACTTAACTTTGCAGTTAAGGAATGGGCATGTAGTGAGAAATGGGCATGACTCTATGCTAATGAAACTATAATTATACAAATAGGTGGTGGGCCAGGTTTGGTCTATGAGCCATAATTTGTTAAGATGTGCCTTATATAGTACTTATTTCTTTCCTAATTTCACCTTTTAGAATGTAAACTCATTGGCAAAGACTTCTCCATTTAATAGTGAAAGTGAAAAGTGTTAGTCACTCAGTTGTGTCTGACTCTTTGCAACCCCACGAACTGTAGCCCTCCAAGCTCTTCTGTCCATGGGATTTCCCAGGTAAGAATACTGGAGTGGGTTGTCATATCCTTCTCCAGGGAATCTTCCCAACTGAGGGATCAAACCTAGGTCTCCTGTATTGCAGGCAGGTTCTTTACCATTTGAACCACCAGGGAGGCCCCCATTTAATACAAGATGGTCAATTAACATTTTAAAATAAATACTGAAGGTGGCATAAATATACTTTTTTTTTAATTGTTGCATCTCTTTCTGTGATATTCTGCCATGAGTTGATCTATACCAAAGGACAATATTTTCATCATTCAAGAGGTAACTGTGCATGTTTGGGTAGAAATTTCAGCAGTTTCTACCATGGAAATGTATTGTTAAAAAATAAAAAAATCAGTTAGTGGTCATTGGTAGATTTTTGTAATAAAAGTATAAAATCAATTCTTTGCATGTTTTCCGGTCAGGCATACTGTTATTGTTTGGCATCTTCAAATTGCACTTTCTTAAAAAACAAAAATTGAATTGAATCTGAATCAAATTGGAAAATAAGCTGATCTATGTTTAATGTTTTAGAATAACATAAAATTATAATTAAATATTTGCAATAGCAATCCATTTTTCTGAGAAAAGTTGTTTTCCCTCTAAATAAAGAAAATGGTCATTATTTCTAATTTCACAAACTGTAGAAGATGCACATGAGCTCAGCCTGTCAAATACACATCATGCCTGGAAATCAGCATCAGTCTTGATATAGATGTTTCCAGTGGAGGATTGCTCCAAACACCATCAGAATCCCACTGCCATGAAATTCTAAATTGTTAGCTCAGGAACAGAGGAAACGCTTATGAGACTTAGCAACCAATCTTACCAGTTGTTTATATGGTGACTGTTTAATGGTCAGGATTGCTTCCAAAGATAGGTTCAGACTAAAGTCTATAATTTACTCAAGTTGAATTTGTCAGTAACAAAAGTTTTCAATTTTGCAACTAGTCCTGAAACTAAAGCAAAATGTTTTCTTCCTGTGGTTATTTGATTTTATTTCCTATGTGTTCCTAAATTATGTTTTTAAAAAAAAAAAAAAAACCTTCCTGGTGTTCCTGACAGAAGCTGTTATGAGAAGATGTCAAGATAACTTATTTTCTTAAATTTCATAGAAAATGTGAGAAATTTTCATAGACTGTGAGTTCCCAAGACACAAAATACTTCAGCATTTAATACTTTCCAAGTACCCATAGCCATCAGTTAGATATTTTTGATTTGCTATTAGATCATTATTCATAAGAACATAAAATAAGAATTAAGAAAAAGGTTTCCTTCTTGATAAAAATCTGTCTTTGCTTCAAAATTGTTGCTCAAAAGAAAAATAAATATACAGAATTATCCAAAATAATTGAATTGTTTTCTCATCTCAAGGTGCTGTTACCCACGGTCACTTTTGGAAAATAAACTACTTCTCTTGCACTGTCTCTGAACGTAAAAATTCTCTATCTAGGCCTTGGATTACCATCTTATACTTTTCTAAAAACAAACGTCCACTCTTTCAGTTTATAATACATATTTCTAAAGGAAAATAAACACATTTCATTCAGATGTTTGTGAAACCAACACAGACACTGTCATCCTAAGAGCAGAATTTATGGGAAAAAAAAAAAGAGAAAAGATGGTTCTGGGATCTTTCAAATCCCAAAGGAAGAGAAAGACACATATCACTTAGCAAAAATTCCCACCGGAAATAAATACACATGTATTTGAGACAACGAAAAGCTGAATGAAGCCCAAAAACAATAGACAGATAAGGAGGTTTAGATGAGTGAAAACTATTTTTTGTTGTTTATATTATAATGTTACATCTAGATTCTGGGGGCAATTTTCCAGTGATAAATTTTTAAACTTTGGTCAGATATGAAAGTCATTTAAGATATTTATTATTTTAATAAATGTTGGCTTAATGACGGCCACCAATGTGTTACAATGCCTCAGAATTAAAATATGTGCTTTAGTTTCTCGTTTTTGTTTGAGATTTATTGATGAGCAAAAGCTCATGTTAGTATTCTAAAGAAAGGTAGCAGATGTGTAGAAGAAGAGCTGGTAAAGCTACTTTGGAAGGCCTCTTGTCAAAATGTTCTTTGCAGATGTAGGTCACCACCAGCTGGACAGCCTACTTGCACCCTTGGACTAGGGTACAGGCTGGCTGTTAGCTATCTTTCAGCAAGTTTAGTCTAACTTGAAATAAAGAACATACAGAATGTTATAAACTTTTTCTTGGTGCATCTCAAATAATCCTAAAGGTTAATGAAATTCTATGCAAGAAAGAAAGATAGCGCTAAGTCATGTCCAACTCTTGCGATCCCATGAACTGTAGCCTGCCAGGCTTCCCCTTTCATGGGATTCTCCAGGCAAGATGCTAGAGTGGGTTACCATTTCCTTCTCCAGGTGAACTTCCTGACCCAGGAATTGAACCCAAGTCTCCCACATTGCAGGCAGATGCTTTGCCAACTGAGCTGTATGGGAAGCCCAATTCTACGCAAAATTCTAAACAAATCTTTTTAACTTGACAAATAATTCTAAACTTACATAAAATTGCAATGGACACACACAGACACACACACACACAAAAGCTAATGAATTTTTATAAAGAAAAAATACTAACATGAGGAAATTATCTCAGCATGTGTGAAAATTTACTATAAATCTACTATATTTACTAAAATTTACTATAATAATCAAAACTGAGGAGTTAGAACAAGGATGGACAGATCAGTGAAACACAATAGAGAGCCCCAGAATACATGTAGTTATATAAGAAATTGGTGTATGATGCATGTATGATGAGTAAGAAAATATGTCATCAGCAAAAAAAACTGCAAAAAATTTTAAAAAAGTATGACTAGTAGGGAAAAAGATTATTCATTATCTTTTTGATACTTGCTTTTTAATTACCCATCATGAATATTCTCTTATGAATATTCACAAACATAAATAAATGGTTCTGGAAATTGATCAATTATTTGGGAGAAAAAAGCAAATATTATTAATGATAACTCTTAGTGCATTATACGGAGAAGGCAATGGCACTCCACTCCAGTACTCTTGCCTGGAAAATCCCATGGACGGAGGAGCCTGGTAGGCTGCAGTCCATGGGGTCGCGAAGAGTCGGACACGACTGAACGACTTCACTTTCACTTTTCACTTTCATGCATTGGAGAAGGAAATGGCAACCCACTCCAGTGTTCTTGCCTGGAGAATCCCAGGGATGGGGGAGCCTGGTGGGCTGCTGTCTCTGGGGTCACAGAGTTGGACACGACTGAAGCGACTTAGCAGCAACAGCAGCAGCAAGTGCTTTATAAAGTTAAATATTAAAAATCCGAAGCAGAAATATCAAAGCTTTGAGAAAATGTAAATAAATATTTTAATGCTTTATATGGAAAAGCTCACAAAGAAAAAGTTATTAAATTCAGTTATTTACAAATTCAGTACTGTCAAAAATTTACATGTATCGGTTCAAGTAATGTCCCTAATATATAATGAATTCTTATGAACTTGACAGCAACATATCACATGCCAAATTAAACTGGGGAAGAATTACAAACGGGCAGTTCAAAGAAAGAATTTAAATGTCTGTTAAGTAAAAGAAATCAATATTCTCCCTAATAAGCAAAGAATGTAATTAAAAATAAGAAAAATTTTGCTTATAAAAAATTAAAAATATCTATGTACTCAATGACAATACTGAGAGCTGCAAAATGGAGTGAAAGAGCACTGATAAGTTGTTAGAATTATAAATTGGTAAATATTTTCCAGAAGAAAGATACACAGATAAAACATTTAAGAAAATAAAATCACAACTGAAATAAATTAAAGTAATGGTCAACAAAAAGTAAATGGTCATTTATTATTAAATACATGATCATTAGCAAGACTGTACATTTGAATACTATTTCATAACAGAATATTCATGATGGGTTATTTAAAAACAAGTATCAAAATCATATGCAATATGATCCCAATTTGTTAATACATACATTTTCACAGGGGAAAACAACATAAAAATAGATAAATATACAATTTTTTTTATCATTTCAGCTTTGCCTTATTATCTTGGTATTTCCCAGGATACCCCAAAGGCTCTATGGGATCCATGGGGTCACAAAGAGTCAGACACAACTAAGTGACTAGCACTTTCATAAGAGATGGTCCCTGTCTGTAAGGTGCTTACAATTTCACTCCACACAAGGTTATTCATAAAAGAAAATTCAAGTATACATTCAAATATCAAAATAGGGAATAATTTGTATTTTCAAATTCAGAGGCTAGTGGATTAGAGTGAGCAAGCAAGAGTGTCAGGGCTGAGTCTTGAAGGAAGGTAAGAATTTGTTGAATGAGAAAAGATAGGTGATAGAGACTTGAGAAGGGACACTCAGGACAGGATGTGACTTTTCCAAGGGACAGTGACAGCACATGTCTGACAATATACTGTTCTTCATATTCTTTGTATTTTCCATGGTCATTTAAAAGTTGTATGATATCTAGAAAACTAACAGAAATATGTTACTAACTTTTCAGAGTATTTGAAAACTTTCATTTTCTGACAAAGATTCTAGAGTAACCTTTTTGACAAAGAGTCAAAACTCACATTCAAAATTGACAATGACAGAAAGACAAACACCATGTGATATCACTTACAGGTAGAGTCTAAAATATGACACAAAAAAACTTATCTATGAAACACAAATAGACTCACAGATATAGAGAACAGACGTACAGTTGCCAAGGTGGGGGTCGGGGAGAGGTCGGCGGGGAGGGATGGATTGGGAGTTTGGGATTAGCAGATGCAAGCTGGTATATATAGAATGGATAAACAACAAGGTCCTACTGTATAGCACAGATCCTGGGAAACCTTGTAATGGAAAAGAATATAAAAAAGAAAGTAAAAAAATGACTAATGAGATATTTAAATGCATGAGCATTCTAAAATTTTTTTCACAATTATAGATAGACAACAATTTTGGCTTTGGGACTCCATCTAAATTCCTTAAAGACACATGGAACGGTCTATTACTAAAAAGTAGCTATGAAGAGCAAGACTCGTATATGTGCTGTGCAGGAAAAGACAAAACTTTCCCATGACCTAAAGAGACTCTGCAGAATGACCACAGATGGTTTATACCAGAAAAGCTGGAAAAATTATATGAAGTCTTGTGAAAAATCTTAGCTTGGAAAAAAATAAAAGGGAGCAAATAAATAAGAGGTCACTGGCAACCTCCGAATTAAAGGAGGTCTCTACGAATCAGCCTCGCTGAGATTTTAACATATGGACTTTAAATCACAACGATCTGGGAGAGATGAGAATCAAAATGAGTTCCAAATCCCTGAGCTTTATTATCCCATTGTTACACACTAGGGAGACTTATGGGAGCCTCTCCCGTAAATGTTTTGACTGTAGTAAAGAAATGACTTGTTCTCGCTAGACCTTTTTATAAGGAAGCGATGCATTATGCCAGGAAGAGTTCTGAGTAAATGGTGGGTGACCAGAATGCTAGCTGTCCTGGTATCTATCATAGGGAAATGGCATCGAATACTTGACTTGACTGAGTTTTCCCTTGCAGAACCTGTAGTTTAAAAGACAGTGATTGCAACTAGAATAACACAATCAGTTCTAAGCGGACTGTGAAAATCTTGTTCAGTAGTATAAATCAGATTGTTCAAAAATAGGAGATTCCAGTTGAATTCATAAAACTCTGAACAGTGAGAAATACTCTGTAGGCTACCAGGAAAAGCCTAACAGTTCCTGGGGTCATAGATTCTACCTTATTAGAGCCAAAAGTCTCCTGGCCTGCCCTCCTTTTTTCTTTTCTTTTCCTTCTTGATTTTATAGATTTTTAATGTTAATATCAACCCCCTTTATTTGATAATAATACCATTCTCAGGTCAAATGCAATCTCACATCAGCCTTGAGGTAAAAAAATATTTTATTTATAGGACTTCCCAGGTGACTCAGTGATAGAGAATCCACCTGCAATGCAGGAGATACAGGAGACAAGAGTTCGATCCCTGGGTCAGGAAGATCCCACAGAGGAGGGAACGGCAACCCGCTCCAGTATTCTGGCCTGGAAATGGAAAATCCCATGGATAGAGGAGCCTGGTGGGCTACAGTCCATGGCGTTGCAAAGAGTCAGATGAGCAAATAATAATTTGAAGTAAATAACTCTATGAGATATATAGCATTTTACAGATGAAATAACTTCAGGCATGAGAGAAACTAAGTCACTTGTCAGAGATAAGACAACTAAGTGTCAGAGCTGGAAACTGAACCCACAATCGCCCATGCTGGAGTCTGCCTCTTAAGAAGCTGTCCTATGCCTCCTCCAATCTGAAGGAGCTAAAACCCAGCTGGGGCAAAGAACAAGTAAGCACCTTCTAAATAAGCACTCAGAAGGATCAATGTCATTAAAAAAAAAAGAACAAGTACGTTGAATTCCCATCAGAAATTATGGAAACTGAGGCACAATCAAATAACAACTTATTAGAAAAATCCACATTTAAAAAATCACTTTAAAATTTCAGAGATGTTTTGTGTAATCAAAGATACAACCTCAAATTATCAATGCTTGCTCCTTTTATGGTAAATGATGTGGAAGCAACGGCACAATTTTCTTCACTCTCCCTTACAAATAGCTGTGAAAAGAAGAGAAGAGAAAAGCAAAGGAGAAAAGGAAAGATATAAACATCTGAATGCAGAGTTCCAAAGAATAGCAAGAAGACATAAGAAAGCCTTCTTCAGCAATCAATGCAAAGAAATAGAGGAAAAAACAGAATGGGAAAGACTAGAGATCACTTCAAGAAAATCAGGGATACCAAAGGAACATTTCATGCAAAGATGGGGTCGATAAAGGACAGAAATGCTATGGACCTAACAGAAGCAGAAGATATTAAGAAGAGATGGGAAGAATACACAGAAGAACTGTACAAAAAAGATCTTCAAGACCCAGATAATCATGATGGTGTGATCACTCACCTAGAGACAGACATCCTGGAATGTGAAGTCAAGTGGGCCTTAGAAAGCATCACTACGAACAAAGCTAGTGGAGGTGATAGAATTCCAGTTGAGCTATTCCAAATCCTAAAAGATGATGCTGTGAAAGTGCTGCACTCAATATGCCAGCAAATTTGGAAAACTCAGCAGTGGCCACAGGACTGGAAAAGGTCAGTTTTCATTCCAATCCCAAAGAAAGGCAATGCCAAAGAATGCTCAAACTACTGCACAACTGCACTCATCTCACACGCTAGTAAAGTAATACTCAAAATTCTCCAAGCCAGGCTTCAGCAATATGTGAACCGTGAACTTCCTGATGTTCAAGCTGGTTTTAGAAAAGGCAGAGGAACCAGAGATCAAATTGCCAACATCCGCTGGATCATGGAAAAAGCAAGAGAGTTCCAGAAAAACATCTATTTCTGCTTTATTGACTATGCCAAAGCCTTTGACTGTGTGGATCACAATAAATTGTGGAAAATTCTGAAAGAGATGGGAATACCAGACCGCCTGATCTGCCTCTTGAGAAATTTGTATGCAGGTCAGGAAGCAACAGTTAGAACAGGACATGGAACAACAGACTGGTTCCAAATAGGAAAAGGAGTTCATCAAGGCTGTATATTGTCACCCTGTTTATTTAACTTATATGCAGAGTACATCATGAGAAACGCTGGGCTGGAAGAAACACAAGCTGGAATCAAGATTGCCGGGAGAAATATCAATAACCTCAGATATGCAGATGACACCACCCTATGGCAGAAAGTGAAGAGGAACTCAAAAGCTTCTTGATGAAGGTGAAAGTGGAGAGTGAAAAAGTTGGCTTAAAGCTCAACATTCAGAAAACGAAAATCATGGCATCCGGTCCCATCACTTCATGGGAAATAGATGGGGAAACAGTGGAAACCGTGTCAGACTTTATTTTTCTGGGCTCCAAAATCACTGCAGATGGTGACTGCAGCCATGAAATTAAAAGACGCTTGCTCCTTGGAAGGAAATTTATGACCAACCTAGATAGCATATTCAAAAGCAGAGACATTACTTTGCCAACAAAGATCCGTCTAGTCAAGGCTATGGTTTTTCCTGTGGTCATGTATGGATGTGAGAGTTGGACTGTGAAGAAGGCTGAGCGCCAAAGAATTGATGCTTTTGAACTGTGGTGTTGGAGAAGACTCTTGAGAGTCCCTTGGACTGCAAGGAGATCAAACCAGTCCATTCTGAAGGAGATCAGCCCTGGGATTTCTTTGGAAGGACTGATGCTAAAGCTGAAACTCCAGTACTTTGGCCACCTCATGCGAAGAGTTGACTCATTGGAAAAGACTCTGATGCCGGGAGGGATTTGGGGCAAGAGGAGAAGGGGATGACAGAGGATGAGATGGCTGGATGGCATCACTGACTCGATGGATGTGAGTCTGAGTGAACTCCGGGAGTTGGTGATGGACAGGGAGGCCTGGCATGCTGCAATTCATGGGGTCGCAAAGAGTCGGACACGACTGAGCGACTGATCTGATTTGATATGTTAATGAAAATACAATTTTAAAAAAACAAGTTTTGCATAGTGGAAGATTTTAAGAGATTGTGATTAAGACAGCACACACTGCCGTTAGCTGGGCTGAGCAGAATCATGGTCCCAAGACTTATTGGCTACGACATGTTATTTTAGTCATTGCTGTATCCTGAATGCCTAGAAAAGGGGCTGACACCTAATAAACTGGTAATAAAAGTTTATTGAATTTTTAGCCCTTAATCATTTTTTTCCAGAAAATGGGAACTTGGTCTTTCTCACACAGATACACACAAACACACACACACACAATCAAGACTTTTAAGTACAGTGCAGCATATCAACTTTGTTCTTTTTCTTTCTCAGTCATTTTTGAGAATAACTGCTTCTCCTGGGATGGTAATATTTGTAGAACAGCATTAAACCTATGTTGAGAATATTTTAACCATAGATTCGATGGGCATGAGTAAGAAATTCATATTTTGAAGTCTAAAGGAGTTGTTTTGCCTACTTTGATCACATTAAATGAAACACATATTTCACTCCACTCTATGGTCCCATGGAACTGTCTGATCAAAATGTTTTTAACTAATATTTAATTTTCTGAAAAAAAAAAAAGGCAAAAAAATTTGAGGAAGTGCTTGGATGGCATCTCAGAGTCCCAGTGAAGGTCACAGTCCCTGAGCAAACCTCTTGATATCTACTCTTCTGAGCACTGGCAGCATTCAATACAAAACTAAAAATCGTACAAAGAAACTAAATATTTCAAAGCATCTGTAACCACCATAACGAATAACTAATATCATGTCTAGCCCTCCGTCAGGAAGATCTCTTGGAGAAGGGAATGGCAACCCGCTCCAGCATGCTTGCCTGGAGAATTCTATGGACAGAGGAGCCTGGCAGACTACAGTCCATGGGGTCACTGCAGGTTTTTGTTTTTGTTTTTTTAAATATGGAAGACAGGAAAATTGAAAGTTCTATTTAGTAGAACATACTTTAAGACATTTTATGGAGCCCTACACCAAAGTTACAGAATAAAAATCTCTGGAACTGACCAAGACCCATAGCAACTGTTGCATGAGCTCCGGATCTAAACCCGGCACTTCCCTGCCCCCATACTAGGTAAAATACCCACCATACTACCCACCCTACAGCATCCTAACCAATCACTTAATGTCACCATTCCAGTAGGAATTGTCTGTCTTGAGGCTATAAAAATTGGCCTCAAGCTTGAGAAAGCATTCAGCTCTCCATTGAGCCGGCCTGCTGTTCTAACAGTTGTCTCCCAATCTAATAAACTGCATTCTCCTCTCATTCTGCCACAAGTCTGGAAATCCTTTTCCAACCTAAGCATGGACCATGACATTGTTGACTGCCTATTTAAATTTGCATTTTCTTTTTATTGCAATTCCAATCATAATTAGCCTAGTCAATTCCTCTCAAACTACAAGACTAAGAGAGTTCGAGTCTATCCTCACTTTATTACTAGCAAGCTGAACAATTTAGCACAAATAATTTGACCTTTTTCAACCTTACTTTCTTCATATTTAACTAAGACAGTTGGAATAGAAAATTCCTAAAGGCCTTTTTAGTTCTAAAATGCTATGAATTTTCAGGCTAATGACAAAAATGAGATCTAAAAGACGCAGTGTTATAAACACTCATTAAATGTTTTAATTTGTTTATTCAATAATGATGGTCAATATGTATTGAGCCAGGCACTTCTTTAACACTTCATGTATATAAACACTTTTAATCCTTCCAGTATCTTCATAAGATAAGCACTGCTGGTATCCTGATTTTATAAATAAGAAAAGAAAAGCACAGTGATCGCAAAGCTAGTGGCCAGGCATTGTAGATGAGATTCAAACCCAGGCCATCTGGCTCAGACCCCATGTGTTGAAGTACTCTGTCTGAAATTCTCCTAGAGCAAATTCCAAAACACTCGTCCTGTTCCAGACAAGGGAAGACCCCACCCCTGGCCACCCCTGCTGTTGGTATGGATTCCATTAATGTAGAATGTCATGTCTTCTGAGAAATGCTTTTTCTGGCAGAGAAAAGTAGTTTGAAAGTTAAAGTTGATTTTTCCCCCAGAGCACGCATGCATGCTCAGTCATATCCAGCTCCTTGCGACCCCATGGACTGTAGCCCACCAGGCTCCTCTGTGCATGGGATTCTCTAGGCAAAAATACTGGAGTAGGTTGCCATTTGCTCCACCAGGGGATCTTCCTGACCCAGGGATCAAACTTGTGTCCCTTGCACCTCCTGCATTGCAGGCAGATTCTTTAGCACTGAGCCACCTGGGAAGCTCATTCTCTAGACAGCAGTATACATAGCCCCAAACCCTATCTTTTGTGTATTTTCTTTTTTTTTAATTTAAATGTATTTATTTTAATTGGAGGCTAATTACTTTACAATACTGTATTGGTTTTGCCATACATCAACATGAATCCACCACGGGTGTACACGTGTTCCCCATCCTGAACCCCGCTCCCACCTCACTCCCCGTACCATCCCTCTGGGTCATCCCAGTGCACCAGCCCCGAGCATCCTGTATCCTGCATCAAACCTGGACTGGTGATTTGTTTCTTATATGGTATTATACATCTGGCTTTTAAATTACGTACCTGGTTGGGGATTTTAAAGCAATGCTGATATAAAAATAATTTGTTCTTTGTGTCAAGACACGCAGAAATGAATGCTGTGTAATTAACTCAATCTTATAAAGACGCCATTAGAAGAGTCTTTGAAAATATGAGTATTGGTTTTTTAAAATGTAATTGCTATTTGTTCTGGCCAAGGCTATTATAAAATGTGGGCTAGATGAAGGAGAAAAATTGTGCTGACAGCAAGTTGTGCATACCTGTAAGTATATTAATGTGTACATGTGTGTATTTATAAATATGAATTACTAAAAATAGTAGATGTCAGCTAAAGTGCTAGCCTATTATCAGCAAGTCCTAAGGAAAAAATAAATTAGTAAGATTTTATCTGTCTATATACGTTTGAAAACGTGTATGTGCTTACTGAGGCAAGTTCATAAGGTCTAATTCAGAGTAAATCAAAAACATATTGAACTTACTCTGTAACAACAGACATGGGCTTCTGCCATTATGACACAGGACCAGAGGACTATGAAAGAACAGCGATGCTGGTCATTCTCTGGGGGTAAATTACAGGTGGAGATTAAAGAGCTGCCTAATCTCTTCACCACCTCCATTGTGGGCAGGCCATGATCCTGCTGCTGCTGAATGGAAGTATGAATGATAGAAGCAGGCGAAACTTCAGATGGTAATGAAAGAAGCTGTGTGCCTCACCCCACACTTCCCAAAGAAGGCAAATACACTTTCTACTGGGAAAAGCATGTAAAAAGAATAAATTAGGAATCATAAACCAAGATCATATCATTCATAACTGCCAACTAAAGAATTTAAGATAAAAAAGAAAACCTTGGCAATGAGTCAGACAGAGAAAGAGAAATATTGTATGACATCCCTTGTATGTGGAATCTAAAAACAAATGATACAAATGAACTTATTTACAAAACAGAAACAGACTCTCAGCCTCAGAGAAGGAACTTATGGTTCCCAAGGGGAAAGGAATAGAGGAAGGGAGAGTTAGGGAGTTTGGGATGGACATGTACACACGGCTATATTTAAAATGGGTAACCAACAAGAACCAATGTAGAGCACAGGGAACTCTGCTCAGTGTTATGTGGCAGTCTGGATGAGAGGGGAGTTTGGGGAGGATGGATACATGAATATGTAAGGCTGAGTCCCTTTCTTGTCCACCTGAAACTGTTACAACATTGTTAGTCCGCTATATTCCAATATAAAATGAAAAGTTAACAACAACAAAAAAAGAGAAACAAAAGGAAAGAAAGAAAACCTTAGCAATACTGAGTCAAAATATGCTTCCTCTCTTGACATTTTAGTAACATAACATCTAATTATCTTTATTATCTTAATGAATGTATACAATCTGAAAACAGTTTGGATACTCAATAGCTTCTAATAAATATTTTAAATAATATACTATCAGCTATGATTTATTATAATGCTTTCACTCTTCTGGGTTATTTCCTTCTGACTAACATTTTATAAAGGGGAAAAAAAATATCACAGGGCTCAAGACCATATGCATGGTCTTGATTCCATTTACATGATGTACAAGAAAGTAAAATTAATCTACACTATAGAGGCTAGATAAGAGCTTGGAAGGTTATCTTGTAAAGGAAGGAGGCACAGAAGAGGTTTCTAAGGTTCTTGTAAAGTTCTGTTTCTTGATCTGGTTGCTGAATACCTGGGTGTGTTTAATTCATTAGGCTTTCATGATAAATACACATTTGGTATATATGCTATACTTTGAAAGTTAAAAAAATAAATTTTATTCCTAAGTACTAGCAACGATCAGAAATCATACTTTTTAAAAAACATTCTTCACACCTATTAGACAGGCTAATTTTAAAAATTGGCCATACCAAGTGCTGATGAAGATATGGGACATCTGGAATTTTTATGCATTGCAGTTAGGAATGCAAAATACTACAGTTTGGGAGTTTCTTACAAAGTACATGGCCCAGCAATCTCACTCCTAGGTATTTACACTAGGGAAATAAAAAATTATATGTGGATGAAAAGCTATACACAAATCTTGATAGCAGCATTATTCACAATCACTCATAACTAGAAGCAATCAAAATATCCTCAAGGGGTGAGTGCATAAATAAGTGCTGGTATATTTATACAATGAAACACTCCTCATTAATTTTTTAAAAATCCACACATGTAACGACACAGATAAATCCCTAATACCTGACCCTGAGTAAAAGAAGTCAGCCTCAAAAGGATATACACTCTGACTAAATTTGTATGACATTCTGGAAAATCCATACAGTGATGGAAAATAGATAAGAGTTAGAAGTAAATGGGATGTGACTACAAAAAAGCGGTATGAGGGAAGTTGAACAGGTGATAGATTTACTTTTGTATTATTATTATTATGGAAATGATTAGGCAAATTTAGACAATAAAACTCAGATAACAACCATGCACCACCCAAATTTTGAAATTTATTATATATTTTTAAATAATTAGAAATAAAGTAACCTTACTAATGGCAACAAAAATATCAAGTGCCTAGGAATAAATCTAACAAAAGAGAAGCAAGCCTACTGGAGAAAATAATATATAATGTTTTTTGAAAGATATTAGAGAGTATGTAAATTAACAGAAAGATATATAAATTATTCAGAAGATTCAATATGATAAAGCTGTGAAGTGTCACCAAATTGATCTGAAGAATTAGTACTTTCCTAATACCAAATGGCAACCCACTCCAGTACTCTTGCCAGGAAAATCCCATGGACAGAGGAGCCTGATAGATTGCAGTCCATGGGGTTGCAAAGAATTGGACATGACTGAGAGACTTCATTTTTTCATTTCAGGATTTTTTTTTACTTATTTGACAAGATGGTTAAAATTTACATGGCAGAGAAATGGTTGAAAAATAAGCCAACTGGCTTTTAAATAAAATAAAATTAATAAACTCATTCTATTTGTAAATAAAACAATATAAAGCTATGGTAACAAAGACTGAATATTGATGCAGAACAATATAATAAGTCTACAAAAGAACTCATGTATATAGATGAATTATAAGAGAATGAGACTGCATAATCAGAGGAGAAAGTATAGACCTTCATTAAAAGAGTTAAGAGCAATAGATTTGTCTACTTACTGTCATGATAACAAAAAGATGGATAAAATCACTTTGTAAAAGAACAAAGTTAGAGGACTACACTATCTGACTTCAAGACTTACTACTTAAAGCTACAATAATTGACAGAGTATTGCATTTGTGTCAAGATAGACAAATAGACCAATGGAACAAGATGGAGTTGACAAAAAGATGCACAAGTCTATTTGTTAAATTGATTTATGACAAAGCCGCAAAAGCTTCTAATGAAGAAAGGACAATCTTTTCAACAAAGGGTGCAGAAACAATAGGACCTCTATATTAAAAAAAAAAAAGAATGAACTTCAATCCTTAATTTTGCATCACAAACAAAAATTAACGCAAAATGGTCCATCAGTTCAGTTCAGTTCAGTCGCTCAGTCGTGTCTGCCTCTGTGCGACCCCATGAATCGCAGCACAAAGGCCTCCCTGTCCATCACCAACTCCCGGAATTTATCCAAACTCATGTCCATTGAGTCGGTGATACCATCCAGCCATCTCATCCTCTGTCATCCCCTTCTCCTCCCGCCCTCAATCCTTCCCAGCCTCAGGGTCTTTTCCAATGAGTCAACTCTTCGCATGAGGTGGCCAAAGTATTGGAGTTTCAGCTTTAGCATCAGTCCTTCCAATGAACACCCAGGCTGGTCTCCTTTAGGATGGACTGGTTGGATCTCCTTGAAGTCCAAGGGACTCTCAAGAGTCTTCTCCAACACCACAGTTCAAAATCATCAATTCTTTGGCGCTCAGCCTTCTTCACAGTCCAACTCTCACATCTACACATGACTACTGGAAAAACCATAGCTTTGACTAGACGGACCTTTGTTGGCAAAGTAACGTCTCTGCTTTTCAATATGCTATCTAGGTTGGACATAACTTTCCTTCCAAGGAGTAAGCATCTTTTAATTTCATGGCTGCAGTCACCATCTGCAGTGATTTTGGAGTCCAAAAAAATGAAGTCTGACCCTGTTTCCACTGTTTCCCCATCTATTTGCCATGAAGTGATGGGACCAGATGCCATGATCTTAGTTTTCTGAAGTTGGGCTTTAAGCCAACTTTTTCACTCTTCTCTTTCACTTTCATCAAGAGGCTTTTTAGTTCCTCTTCACTTTCTGCCATAAGGATGGTATCATCTGCATATCTGAAGTTATTGATATTTCTCCCAGCAATTTTGATTCCACTTTGTGCTTCTTCCAGCCCAGCATTTCTCATGATGTCTATTTAAAACCTAAATTTATAAATCTTCTAGAAAAAAAATTGTAGGCAAGAAAGTTTGGGACCATGGGTTAGGCTATAATTTATTAAACATGACTTCAAATACACAATACATAGAACAAACTGGAAGACTGGACTTCATCAAAATTAAAAATGTCTATTCTTTGAAAGAGAGTAGATTAAAAAGGCAAGCCAAAGACTTGGTTCCAGACATTTACAACTCTCAAAACTTGATAATAAGAATTTAAATGTCATTAAAAATGTATAAATTTGAACAGATACTATAGAAAATAAGATATACAAATGATACATTAAAAGATGCTCAACATTACTGTCCACTAGGGACATGGAAATTAGAGATATGTATACCACTACACATCTATTAAAACATCAAAAAAATCTTAAAACTGACCATGTCAAGTGTTGGCAAGGATGTGAAGCCACTGAAACACTCACATACCACTGCTGAAAATGCAAAATGACACAACCACATTGGGAAATAATTTAACATTTTAAATTAAAAGATACTTGCTCCTTGGAAGAAAAGCTATGACCAACCTAGACAGCATATTAAAAAGCAGAGACATTACTTTGCCCACAAAGGTCCATCTAGTCAAAGCTATGGTTTTTCCAGTAGTCATGTATGGATGTGAGAGTTGGACTATGAAAAAAGCTGAGCACCAAAGAGTTGATGCTTTTGAACTGTGGTGTTGGAGAAGACTCTTGAGAGTCCCTTGGACTTCAAGGAGATCAAACCAGTCAATTCTAAAGGAAATCAGTCCTGAATATTCATTGGAAGGACCAATGCTGAAGCTGAAACTCCAATACTTTGTCCACCTGATGCGAAGAACTGACACATTGAAAAGACCCTGATTATGGGAAAGACTGAAGGCAGGAGGAGAAGGAGACAATAGAGGATGAAATGGTTGGATAGCATCACTGACTTGATGGACATGAGTTTGAGTAACTCTGGGAGTTGGTGATGGACAGGGAATCCTGGCATGCTGTGGTCCATGAGGTCACAAAGAGTTGGACATGACTGAGTCATTGAATTCAATAAAATTAAACATATATCTATTATATGATTAAGGCATTCCACTCCTAGGTATAAATCCAAGAGAAATAAAAACATATATCCAAACAAAAACATATGCACAAATGTTCATAGCATCTTCATGTGTTATAGCTAAAAACTAGACACAACCCAAATGTGCATCAACAGTTGAATGAATGAATAATGTGTAGTAAATACATACAATTTAATTTTACTCAGCCAAAGAAAACAATGAACTCATTATATAACATAACAGCAGATAAATCTCAAAATAATTATGTTGAATGAAACAAACCAAACAAAAAAGAGTACATGCTGTATGATTCCATTTTTATAAAAGCCTAGAAAACACAAAATAATCTGCAGTATAGCAAGAAGTTCAGTGCTTGCCTGGGAATAGAGGTTGGAACAGGATGCAAGGGATAGATTACAAAAGAGTATAAGGGAATTTAAGGTGTTTTAGTATATTTATTATCCTGATTTTATTTATGATTTCCCACAGGTGCATATGTTAAAATTTACCAAATCATACTCTGCATTAGTTTTCTTTTTTGGCTGTGTGGAGTCTTGTTGCAATTCACGGGCTCTGTTGCTCCACAGCATGTGGGATCTTAGTTTCTGGACCAGGGATCAAACCCATATCCTCCCCTGCATTGGCAGGCAGATTCTTAACCACTGGACCACCGAGGAGGTCCCCTGTATACGTTTTCTATTGCTGCATAACAAGTTGTCACAAACCTAGTGGCTTAACGTGACAATAATGTAATATTTCACCATTTCCATGGGTCACAAGTCCTAGTCAAAGCATGGATTAAATGGGTCAAGATCTCACCAGGCTTGAATTGAGGTGTCAGCTGTAACCGTTATCTCATTGAAAAACTGGGGTCTACGAATTCAGTGCCTTGTTGTTGTAGGATTAAGATCTCTGTTTTCTTACTGGATGTCAACCAGGGGTTCTCTTAGCTCCTAGAGACTGAGAGTTCTACTCACATGGCCTTTTCACACACAGATACTTACTTCTTCAAAGCAATCAGGAGAATCTCCCTACAGTCTGTCCTGATAGAGTCTTCATAACATAATGTCAGCATGATGATCGCATTGTATTCACAGGTCCCGCCCAAACTCAAGGGAGGATTTTTAGTCTGCTGGGCTACCGTACTAAATGCCATAGATTGGATGGCTTAAACCACAGAAATTATTTTCTCACAGTACCAGAGACTGGGAAGTCCAAGATCAGGGCTGATTTCATTCCTGATGAGAGCTCTCTTCCTGGCTTGCAGATCGTTGCTTTTTACTATGTCTTCACTTAGCTTTTCTCCTCTCTCTTTCTTTCTCTTCTCCTAAGGCCACTAATCCCACCAGGAGGTTCCCATCCTTAGGGCCTAATTGAATACTAATTACTCCCAAGGGGCCCATCTCCAAATACCATCACATTAGGGGTTAGAATTTCAACATATGAATTTTGTGAAGACGCATTCAGCCCATACAGAGGGTATTATATAGGATTTGTACACTAAGAAGTGGAATCTTGGAGCTATCAGAGAGGGCTGTCTACCACATATTCTCTAAATACGTACAGTTTATGTCAACAGAAAACATCAATATAAAAAAAGAAAAAATTATATAAGGGGAAGTAAATTAGATTAACCTCAGACTTTTTGAAGTAATGTGTTATTACTTAATACAAAATCATGCAATACAAAATATAGAACAATATTTTAGATACTCAAAGAAAGAATATGTGAGCTACAGATTTTATACCTCATAAAACTCATATTCAAATATAAAGGGCACAAGCAAATTTTTATTAACATGCAACAACTCAGGGAATATGTTTTCTATTTGCTTCATTAGAAATCTACTACAGAATGTACTTTAGACAACCAAAATGAATAGAAAATTATCAGCATTAGAGCAGATGATGAGTATTAAACATATACAGTAGTTACTTGTAGAACTGACAGTGAGAAAAAAAAGAAGAGTATAATATGTAATGTCTTTATGTTTAAGCAAGACAGTGAAGTTATAAAAAATTGGGTTTAATGTAAAAAACATTTTCAAAAAATAGTTTTAAAATCCTTAGCAATTTTTAATCATAATGGTTTTAGTATGCTATTTTAAGACTATTCTCTTTGTAACATAGGGTAAAGTAATAGGGTAATTATGGTAAATTCTAATTTTACTTTCTCTTGTATTCATGAGAACTGGGATACTTGATGTGGAAGAAAGTGGTTACAGTTAAGTAAAAACAAATAAACATAACCCACCATATGCATGCA
The DNA here is from genome assembly GCF_027580195.1 of Bos mutus. Classification (NCBI taxonomy): domain Eukaryota; kingdom Metazoa; phylum Chordata; class Mammalia; order Artiodactyla; family Bovidae; genus Bos; species Bos mutus. The sequence goes on along the minus strand of NC_091621.1, from coordinate 86,327,791 downwards.
TGCATGCTCAGTCACTTCAATCCTGTCTGAGTCTTTGTGACCCTATGGACTATAGCCTGCCAGACTCCTCTGTCCATGGGATTCTCCAGGCAAGAATACTGGAGTGGGCTGCCATGCCCTCCTCCAGGGGATCTGCCTGACCCAGGGATCCAACCTGTGTCTCTTAAGTCTTCTGCATTGGCAGGTGGGTTCTTTACCATTAGTGCCACCCGGGAAGCCCCCTAGATGCCAGTAACACCCCCAAGTTGTGACAATCAAACACTGTTAAAGCGAGGGGTAGGCAAAATTACTCCTAGTTAAGATTAATTGATCTAGAAAAAGCACATGTTACTTCTGATATTTTTCTACTGCCTAGAATTTAGCTGTATGGTAGTCCAACAACGTACAAGCTGGATAACCATGCCCATCTAAAAGTTTGGGATTCTACTGTAAGAGAGAGAGAGAGAGAGAGAATGTTTGGGGGCAACTTGTAGTCTCTGTATCTATTTCAGGCATGTGGACCATCAAATTTCTGAAGTCCCATCTCATGTCTGAGATACCAGCGCAGAATACACAATGGGGTTGGCTTTGGAGAGGAGAGAACAAGGGTGGTCACTAGGAGGAATTTCTGGGGTCCTTAGCCAGAATTCAAAATCTATATATAGTACATGATTTAAAACAGAAGAAAGAAAAAAAGGGAAAGATGGTTAGAGATCTGAGGGAATCCCAGTTTGCCACCCATAGCCCAACCCTTGAAGTGAAGAATTAGATCAGTTTTATATAAGGGTTTTTAAAAATTTAAATTGCAACAAAGTTAGCCTGGCTTCTCCTTAAGCCTCCCAGAACAAAACCAAAAATGAAACACCACACCCGCACACCTTCCCACACCTGAATTTTAAGTGGAAATATATTGATGTGATTTTCTAAACTAGTGTATGTAAATGTGTGTATGCACACACATGTGTCTGTGTGTATATACACTCAGGGCTTCCTTGGTGGCTCAGTGGTAAAGAACCTGCCTGCAATGCAGGAGACACAGGATATACCGGTTCAATCCCTGGGTCAGGAAGATCCCATGAGGAGGGCAAAGCAACCCATTCCAGTATTCTTGCCTGAAGACCCCACACCAGAGGAACCTGGTGGGCTAGTCCATAGGGTCACAGAGTGGGACACGGCTGAAGCAACTGAGTACACACACACACATTCACACTCACACAAAAAGATTTCTTCCCTCTTCTACACTTCTTCACAAAGGGTCCTCTGGCTACATGATCCTGCCAAGACAATCAAAAGGGTCAGTTGTACATAATTCCTTGTGTAGGATCAAGTTCCTTACCACTGAACTCAGGCATCTCCTCATATGACGTGACAATTAGGCTCTACACCCTAGTCATCACACAGCCTTGGTTTCCCATACCTATAAGGAAATTTTCGGGGGAGCGGGGAACACGTCTATCAGTTAAGTCATTCAGTCGTGTCCAACTCTTTGCGACCCCATGAATCACAGCACTCCAGGCCTCCCTGTCCATCAACAACTCTCAGAATTTACTCAAACTCATGTCCATCAAGTCAATGATGCCGTCCAGCCATCTCATCCTCTGTCGTCCCCTTCTCCTCCTGCCCCCAATCCCTCCCAGAATCAGGGTCTTTTCCAATGAGTCAACTCTTTGCATGAGGTGGCCAAAGTATTGGAGTTTCAGCTTTAGCATCAGTCCTTCCAATGAACACCCAGGACTGATCTCCTTTAGGATGGACTGGTTGGATCTTCTTGCAGTCCAAGGGACTCTCAAGAGTCTTCTCCAACACCACAGTTCAAAAGCAGCAATTCTTTGGTGCTCAGGCTTCTTCACAGTCCAACTCTCACATCCATATATGACCACTGGAAAAACCATAGCCTTGACTAGACAGACCTTTGTTGGCAAAGTATATCTCTGCTTTTCAATATGCTATCTAGGTTGGTCATAACTTTCCTTCCAAGAGTAAGCGTCTTTTAATTTCATGGCTGCAATCACTATCTGCAGTGATTTTGGAGCCCAAAAAATAAAGTCTGACACTGTTTTCCCATCTATTTGCCATGAAGTGATGGGACCAGATGCCATGATCTTCGTTTTCTGAATGTTGAGCTTTAAACCAACTTTTTCACTCTCCTCTTTCACTTTCATCAAGAGGCTCTTTAGTTCCTTTTCACTTTCTGCCATAATGATGGTGTCCTCTGCATATCTGAGGTTATTGATATTTCTCCTGGCAATCTTGATTCCAGCTTGTGCTTCTTCCAGCCCAGCGTTTCTCATGATGTACTCTGCATATAAGTTAAATAAGCAGGGTGACAATATACAGCCTTGATGTACTCCTTTTCCTATTTGGAACCAGTCTGTTGTTCCATGTCCTGTTCTAACTGTTGCTTCCTGACCTGCATACAGGTTTCTCAAGAGGCAGGTCAGGTGGTCTGGTATTCCTATCTCTTTCAGAATTTTCCACAGTTTATTGTGATCCACACAGTCAAAGTCTTTGGCATAGTCAATAAAGAAGAAGTAGATGTTTTTCTGGAACTCTCTTGCTTTTTCCATGATCCAGTGAATGTTGGCAATTTGATCTCTGGTTCCACTGCCTTTTCTAAAACCAGCTTAAACATCTGGAAGTTTGTGGTTCACGTATTGCTGAAGCCTGGCTTGGAGAATTTTGAGCATTACTTTACTAGTGTGTGAGATGAGTGCAATTGTGTGGTAGTTTGAGCATTCTTTGGCATTGCCTTTCTTTGGGATTGGAATGAAAACTGACCTTTTCCAGTCCTGTGGCCACTGCTGAGTTTTCCAAATTTGCTGGCATATTGAGTGCAGTACTTTCACAGCATTATCTTTTAGGATTTGAAATAGCTCAACTGAAATTCCATCAGCTTTGTTCGTAGTGATGCTTTCTAAAGCCCACTTGACTTCACATTCCAGGATGTCTGGTTCTAGGTCAGTGATCAAACCATCGTGATTATCTGGGTCTTGAAGATCTTTTTTGTACAGTTCTTCTGCGTATTCTTCCCACCTCTTCTTAATATCTTCTGCTTCTGTTAGGTCCATACCATTTCTGTCCTTTATCGAGCCCATCTTTGCATGAAATGTTCCCTTGGTATCTCTAATTTTCTTGAAGAGATCTCTACTCTTTCCCATTCTGTTGTTTTCCTCTATTTCTTTACATTGATCACTAAGGAAGGCTTTCTCATCTCTCCTTGCTATTCTTTGGAACTTTGCATTCAAATGGGAATATCTTTCCTTTTCTCCTTTGCTTTTCTCTTCTCTTCTTTTCACAGCTATTTGTAAGGCCTCCTCAGACAGCCATTTTGCTTTTTTGCATTTCTTTTCCATGGGAATGGTCTCGATCCCTGTGTCCTGTACAATGTCACGAACCTCCGTCCATAGCTCATCAGGCACTCTATCTATCAGATCTAGTCCCTTAAATCTATTTCTCACTTCCACTGTATAATCATAAGGGGTTTGATTTAGGTCATACCTGAATGGTCTGGTGGTTTTCCCCACTTTCTTCAATTTAAGTCTGAATTTGGCAATAAGGAGTTCATGATCTGAGCCACAGTCAGCTCCTGGTCTTATTTTTGCTGACTGTATAAAGCTTCTCCATCTTTGGCCGCAAAGAATATAATCAATCTGATTTCGGTGTTGACCATCTGGTGATGTCCATGTGTAGAGTCTTCTCTTGTGTTGTTGGAAGAGTGTGTTTGCTATGACCAGTGTGTTCTTTGGCAAAACTCTATTAGCCTTTGCCCTGCTTCATTCTGTACTCCAAGGCCAAATTTGCCTGTTACCTCAGGTGTTTCTTGATTTCCTACTTTTGCATTGCAGTCCCCTATAATGAAAAGGACATCTTTTTTGGGTGTTAGTTCTAAAAGGTCTTGTAAGTCTTCATAGAACCGTTCAACTTCAGCTTCTTCAGCATTACTGGTTGGGGCATAGGTTTGGATTACCGTGATATTGGATGGTTTGCCTTGGAAACGAACAGAGATCATTTTGTCATTTTTGAGATTGCATCCAAATACTGCATTTCAGACTCTTTTGTTGACTATGATGGTTACTCCATTTCTTCTAAGAAATTCCTGCCCACAGTAGTAGATATAATGGTCATCTGAGTTAAATTAACCCATTCCAGTCCATTTAAGTTCAATGATTCCTAGAATGTTGATGTTCACTCTTGCCATATCCTGTTTGACCACTTCCAGTTTGCCTTGATTCATGGCCCTGACATTCCAGGTTCCTATGCAATATTGCTCTTTACAGCATTGGACCTTGCTTCTATCACCAGTCACATCCACAACTGGGTATTGTTTTTGCTTTGGCTCCATCCCTTCATTCTTTCTGGAGTTATTTCTCCACTGATCTCCAGTAGCATATTGGGCATCTAGTGACCCAGGGAGTTCCCCTTTCCATGTTCTATCTTTTTGCCTTTTCATACTCTTCATGGGGTTCTCAACACATCTATACGCCTCCATAAAACAGCATTTGTTAGGCTTGAGGCAGTCTAAATGTAAACTTAGGGAGAAAAAAATTCGAACTTTGCAAATACAGAGTTCAAACAATTTATGTTATTAAAGAAAAACCTTAACACGGCAATCTGAAGTTACCACATTTGGTTTCCTCATTGAATTTCAGAGTTTCTCTAAGAGGAACCCCTGGAGAAGGAAATGGCAACCCACTGCAGTATTCTTGCCTGGAGAATCCCATGGACAGAGATCCACAGGGTCACAAAGAGTCAGATATGACTCAAGCAAATTAGGACCAACAGACTAAGGGTAAGAGGGTGGGGGCAATTGATCTTTCTGTATCTGCACTGGGAAGAGCTCTACACAAAGGCAAATTCCTCCATCGGCACCAGAAGATGGACAAGAATCACTCCTCCCCAGTTGAAACTTTTCCAACCACCACACTGAAATCCAGAAGCTATGGAGCACTCGACATTTTAGAATAAGGCTTCTATTGAACAAATAGAATTTGGTCACACAGGTTTGCCAAAATGCCATGTGGTTTGTGTGTTCCTAATACCTCAAGTGTCCCCAAGCAGATTTTTAAACATACAAGTTATTTGTTCAAAATGCCAAGATTCCATGGGAACATTATCCTCTATTTTAAAAATAAAGTTTAAAACTATTTGAAAAGGAAGTATTAATCAGTCAGTGCTGAGTAGCCAGATTCACAGCTCACAGAAATATGTGGTACAGTTTTAATCTCTTCTGTGGAGACAGATATTAGAGGCCCCTTGGAGACACAGACTTTTAGGCTCAGTCAGTAAAGAATCTGCCTGCAACGCGGGTGACCTCCTGCGATGCATGGGTCAGGAAGATTCATGGGTTCAATCCATAGGTCAGGAAGATTCCCTGGAGAAGGAAAGGCAATCCAGTCCAGTATTCTTCCCTGGAGAATTCCATGGACAGAGGAGTCTGGTGGGCTACAGTCCTTGGAGTCGCAAAAAGTCAGACATGACTAAGCAGCTAATGCTTTCACTTTTTTTCACTTTCTATATTAAAGCCATGCTCTTAAGTTTCTTTGTCCTTTTAACAAAAAGTTTCAAAGCACTGAATTACCTTATTTACTTGTCACTAAAAGTATTCCAATTATAACCACATGGGCTCTTCTGGGGCCTCCCTGGAACAGACCCCTCCTCTGTGTCCTCTGCCTGCCTCTTGTTTGTAGAAGAGTTTTGGTATACTAGTCCTCCTCTGAATCACAAAAGCCTGGCTCCATAATTAATGATTAAAAGGAGGTGAACATGTAGTGATAAAAAAAAAAAGTAAGTTAGGCCAGGAAAACTGGTAACCATTTAAACAGTAAGTCAGCCACATGACAGCCACAGAATCCTTAGTTCCTCCCTAAAGTACATAGTTATGGACAGGGAGGCCTGGCGTGCTGTGGTTCATGGGGTTGCAAAGAGTCGGACACGACTGAGCGACTGAACTGAGTTGAACGGAAAGTACACAGAAGATAGTATCTGGTGCACATTCTTGAGTTGTTCTACAGCGACTAAAGAGAAAGTCGCTCAGTTGTGTCTAACTCTTTGTGACCCCATAGGCTGTAGCCCACCAGGCTCCTCTGTCCATGAGATTCTCCAGGCAGGAATACTGGAGTGGGTAGCCATTCCCTTCTTCAGAGCATCTTCACAACCCAGGGATCAGACCCAAGTCTCCTGCATTACAGGCAGATTCTTTACCAACTGAGCCACCACAGATACTAAAGCCTCCACCAAATGGAAGAAGTTGACTACATGATGACCATGGGCACGTAGCCCCCAGACTTACTGGAGTCTGAGAATTAGTAATGTGAACCCCTGTGACACTGGCCAGTTTCCTCACCATCAACCAATCAGAGACTTGTGCACGAACTGATCATATACCCTGCAACTCCCTCCACCACCTTGGTTTAGAAATGCTACCCTGAAACCTCTTGGGGAGTTTGGGCTATATGAGTGTTCATTGCCCCCCACTCCTTGTAATGCACCTGCAATAAACATGGCACTTTGCTTCACCACAACCTGGTGTAAGTAGATTGGCTTTACTTCTTCTGGCCCCACGTTTGGCTGGGTAGTGACTAAATCATTCCAATGAGGAGCATTGTTTCTTGTCCAAAGAAAAGAAACGTAATTTCTAGGCTAGTTCTGGGAGTGCACTGGACAGACACTCATGGAGGTGTTTGGAGGTTCCCTGATACCTCAGATGGTAAAGAATCTGCCTGCAATGCAGGAGACCTGGGTTCGATCCCTGAGTCAGGAAGATCCCCTGGAGAAGGGAATGACTACCCACTCCAGTATTCTTGCCTGGAGAATTCCACAGACCAGGGAGCCTGGCGGGCTACAGTCCATGGGGTTGCAAAGAGCTGGGCAAGACTGAGCGACTAACACTTTGACTTTTTTTCCACTTTCATGGAGGTGTTTCAAATGCTGCGATAAGCATGAGAATTGAAAATTCTTTTCCCCAGTAGAATATCATTAGGAAAATTCCAGACCAAAAGGAGACAAGGAAATGAATGTTTATAGAGTGCAACTAATGTGGAAGATAGAGCTTTGCTCCTTTGTAAGTTAAGTTTGAATCAACCTGCTTTTATCCTGGGAGTAGATTGAGAAAGAGAGAAAAGGAACTCACCGTTGCTGAGTATCGACTGTGAGCTGGCACTTCCTAGCCTGTGTCTCAGTGAATGCTCACGTGGGCATCGTTATCCTCATTTTATATCCATGTCCATGTATCTGGCATGCAAGAAAGTGCCCAAATCATACCCAGACCTATGTATTGTAATTGTAAAGATAACTGTACCTCACTGTTAAAACGTGTTCCCTGGACTGTAGCCACATCCTCAGTAGTGGACGGAGCCCTGAAAATTACCCGTCTCTGCAGCAGCTAAAATCAAATCAGCTCATCACTCCAAGCTATTGAAAATGATCCAGATAAACCCCACAATCTAAAAATACAATGAAAAAAAAAAACATCCATTTCTAGCTCTTTTTCCATGTCTCTTGAATTTTGAGTGTGAAATGTTTGGTTTAAAAACATCCTCATCAAGCCAAGTTTAAAGAAGAATGTCCAAGCAAAGTTTTGGTTCAGCACAATTACAGGGTGTTTTTGTTCAATCTTTACAAGGTTTTCTTAGATATTTTTAAGAAATGGGGAAAAGAAGGTTACACGAAAAAGTTTGTTTCAGAAGCTGAAACATGGACTTGTGGATACAGGATAGTTGAACAAGAAAATTATTCTTGGAGAAAAGAGCTGAGAAAGAAAATATGCCATATTAAGGCAAATTGAGCAGGAGGGTAATTAAGTGAAACTGAGACCAGGGTCATGTCAGTTCCCATTTCACCTGTGGAGAGCCTCACTCTTTCATCCTTAAGGGAGTTGTGCCTAGGATGTGACAAGGATTGTTTATGATAGATAATGCTTCAAGTCACATATATGCAACCACACCCCAAAAAGAGATTCCTCCCACTGCCAACTAATAGTTTTACTTACACTTTAATGCATGGAATCCAAGATAATCTTTTACTGTTTACTAAAGGTGTTTCTGATATTTGGCAAAACTAATACAATATTGTAAAGTTTAAAAATAAAATAAAATAATAAAAATTAAATAAATAAACATCATCCACCATCAAAAAAAAAAAAATAAATAAAAGGGTACTTTCATTAAAAAAAATAAATAAATAAATAAAGGCGTTTCTTACTGAAGGGCATTCCAACTTCCACACAAGATCACCTTATTTCCAGTGCTTGCTTCAAGATTTGGCTCATATGGTAAAGAATCTGCCTGCAATGCGGGAGACCTGGGTTCGATTCCTGGGCTGCGAAAATCCCTGGAGAAGGGAATGGCAACCCATTCCAGTATTCTTGCCTGGAGAATCCCATGGACAGAAGAGCCTGATGGGCTACAGTCCATGGGGTCACAAAGAGTTGGACACGCTAAGCGACTAACATATATATATATATATATATGCCTCAGTGCACATTTTCACACTTTTTTTACACCAGGAAACTATGACTCTAGTATGCTGGCTTGTCATTGGTAATACAGTAGGAATTTTTAGGCATCAATCTTAACTTAGTCATTGATTCATTGGTAGATTAACATCAAGCAGAAGAATAAGGGATGGGGTTGAATGTGGAGAAATGGATGAATGGGTTATTACTCCCATCTGGTGGCAAAGATGCAAAAATACAGACAACACATTCAGTTCTTTTCAGTTCAGTACAGTCTCTCAGTCCTGTGCCACTCTTTGCGACCCCATTGATGCAGAACTCCAGGCCTCCCTCCATCACCAACTCCCAGAGTTTACTCAAACTCATGTCCATCTAGTCAGTGATGCCATCCAACCATCTCATCCTCTGTCGTCCCTTTCTCCTCCCGCCTTCAATCTTTTCCAATGAGTCAGTTCTTCGCATCAAGTGGCCAAAGTATTGGAGTTTAAGCTTTAGCATCAGTCCTTCCAATGAACATCCAGGACTGATCTCCTTTAGGATGGACTGATTTGATATCTTTGCAGTCCAAGGGATTCTCAAGAGTCTACTCCAACACCACAATTGTTCAAAAGCATCAATTCTTCGGCACTCAGCTTTCTTTATAGTGCAACTCTCACATCTATACATGACTACTGGAAAAACCAAAGCCTTGACTAGACAGACCCTTTTGGCAAAGTAATGTCTCTGCTTTTTAATATGCTGTCCAGCTTGGTCATAGCTTTTCTTCTAAGGAGTAAGCCTCTTTTAATTTCATGGTTGCAGTCACCATCTGCAGTGACTTTGGAACCCATAAAAATAAAGTCTGACACTGTTTCCACTGTTTCCCCATCTATTTCCCATGAAGTGATGGGAGCAGATGCCATGATCTTTGTTTTCTGAATGTTGAGCTTTAAATCAACTTTTTCACTCTCCTCTTTCACTTTCATCAAGAGGCTCTTTAGTTCTTCTTTGCTTTCTGCCATAAGGGTGGTGTCATCTGCATATCTGAGGTGATTGATATTTCTCCCGGCAATCTTAATTCCAGCTTGTGTTTCATCCAGCCTGGCATTTCTCATGATGTACTCTGCATATAAGTTAAATAAGCAGGGTGACAATATACAGCCTTGATGTACTCCTTTTCCTATTTGGAACCAGTCTGTTGTTCCATGTCCAGTTCTAACTGTTGCTTCCTGACCTGTATACAGATTTCTCAAGAGGCAGATCAGGTGGTCTGGTATTCCCATCTCTTTCAGAATTTTCCACAGTTTGTTGTGATCCACACAGTCAAAGGCTTTGGCACAGTCAATATAGCAAAAGTAGATGTTTTTCTGGAACTCTCTTGCTTTTTTGAAGATCCAGCAGATGTTGGCAATTTGATCTCTGGTTCCTCTGCCTTTTCTAAAACTAGTTTGAACATTTGGAAGTTCACAGTTCATGTACTGTTGAAGCCAGGCTTGGAGAATTTTGAGCATTACTTTACTAGCGTGTGAGATGAGTGCAATTGTGAGGTAGTTTGAGCATTCCTTGGCATTGCCTTTCTTTGGGATTGGAATGAAAACTGACCTTTTCCAGTCCTGTGGCCACTGCTGAGTTTTCCAAATTTGCTGGCATATTGAGTGCAGCACTGTCACAGTATCATCTTTCAGGATTTGAAATAGCTCAACTGGAATTCCATCACCTCCACTAGCTTTGTTCATAGTGATGCTTCCTAAGGCCCACTTGACTTCACATTCCAGGATGTCTGGCTCTAGGTCAGTGATCACACCAACGTGAGTATCTTCACATGTCATGAAGATCTTTTTTGTATAGTTCTTCTGTGCATTCTTGCCACCTCTTCTCAATATCTTCTGCTTCTGTTAGGTCCATAGCATTTCTGTCCTTTATCGAGTCCATCTTTGCATGAAATGTTCCTTTGGTATCCCTGATTTTCTTGAAGAAATCTCTAGTCTTTCCCATTCTGTTGTTTTCCTCTATTTCTTTGCATTGATCTCTGAGGAAGGCTTTCTTATCTCTTCTTGCTATTCTTTGGAACTCTGCATTCAGATGTTTATATCTTTCCTTTTCTCCTTTGCTTTTCGCTTCTCTTCTTTTCACAGCTATTTGTAAGGACTTCTCTGACAGCCATTTTGTCTTATTGCATTTCTTTTCCATGGGGTTGGTCTTGATCCCTGTCTCCTGTACAATGTCACGAATCTCCATCTATAGTTCATCAGACACTCTATCTATCAGATCTAGTCCCTTAAATCTATTTCTCACTTCCACTGTATAAATTGTAAGGAATTTCATTTAGGTCATACCTGAATGGTCTAATGGTTTTCTCTACTTTCTTCAATTTAAGTCTGAATTTGGTAATAAGGGGTTCATGATCTCAGACACAGTCAGCTCCTGGTTTTGTTTTTGTTGACTGTATAGGCCTTCTCCATCTTTGGCTGCAAAGAATATAATCATTCTGATTTTGGTGTTGACCATCTGGTGATGTCCATGTGTAGAGTTTTCTCTTGTGTTGTTGGAAGAGGGCATTTGGTATGACTAGTGTGTTCTTTGGCAAAACTCTATTAGCCTTTGCCCTGCTTCATTCTGTATTCCAAGGCCAAATTTGCCTGTTAATCCAGGTGTTTCTTGACTTCCTACTTTTGCATTTCAGTCCCCTATAATGAAAAGGACATCTTTTTTGGGTGTTAGTTCTAGAAGGTCTTGTAGGTCTTCATAGAGCCATTCAACTTCAGCTTCTTCAGCATTACTGGTCAGGGCATAGACTTGGATTATGTGATATTGAATGGTTTGCCTTGGAAACAAAGATCATTCTGTTGTTTTTGAGATTGCATCCAAATACTGCATTTCAGACTCTTTTGTTGACTATGATGGCTACTCCATTTCTTCTAAGGGATTCTTGCCCACAGTAGTAGATATAATGGTCATCTGAGTTAAATTCAGCCATTCCAGTCCATTTTGGGTCACAGATTCCTAAAATGTCAATGTTCACTCTTGCCATCTCCTGTTCGATCACTTTCAACTTTCCTTGATTCATGGACCTAACATTCCAGGTTCCTATGCAATATTGCTCTTTACAGCATCGGACCTTGCTTCCATCACCAGTCACATCCACAACTGGGTGTTGTTTTTGCTTTGGCTCTGTCTCTTCATTTTTTCTGTAGTTAATTCTCCACTGATCTCCAGTAGAATATTGGGCACCTACAGACCTGGGGAGTCCATCTTTCAGTGTCCTATCTTTTTGCCTTTTCATAGAAGTGTTCATGGGGTTCTCAAGGCAAGAATACTGAAGTGGTTTGCCATTCCCTTCTCCAGTGGACCATGTTTTGTCAGACCTCTCCACCATGACCCATCTATCTTGGGTGGCTCCACACGGCATGACTCATAGTTTCAATGAGTTAGACAAGGCTATGGTCTCTGTGATTAAATTGGTTAGTTTTCTGTGACTGTAGTTTTCAGTCTGTCTGCCCTTTGATGGAGAAGGATACGAGGCTTATGGAAGCTTCCTGTTGGGAGACTGACTGAGGGGGAAAACAGGTGTTGTTCTGATGGGCGGGGCCATGCTCAGTAAATCTTTAATCCAATTTTCTGTTGATGGCTGGAGCTGTGTTCCCTCCCCGCTATTTACCTGTGGCCAAACTATGGTGGAGGTAATGAAGATAATGGTGACCTCCTTCAAAAGATCCCATGCATGTACTGCTACACTCAGTGCCCCCAGCCCTGCATCAGGCCACCGCCAACCTACGCCTCTGCCAGACACTCCCGGACACTCACAGGCAAGTCTGGGTCAGTCTTTTGTGGGGTCACTGCTCCTTTCTCTTGGGTCTTGGTGCACACAAGGTTCTGTTTGCCCTCCAAGAGTCTATTTTCCAGTCCTGTGTAAGTTCTGGCAGATCTATGGTGGGGTTAACAGTGACCTCCTTCAAGAGGTCCTTTGCCATACCCAAGTCTGCCGCACGTAAGGCCCCTGTCCCTGTGGCAGTCCACTGCAGAGATGCTCAAACACAGCAACACATTGGCGAGATCAAAATAGGACTCATTCATTTGGGAAATGCATTGTTGTACAGACTGTGAAGAAAACGTTTAATTACCAGATACTTTTGTGTCACTTCTTTGACCCATAACTGTTGGAATGTCAACTGTTTTAACTCACTTTTTTTCTCGATATCCAGGAACATAAAGCTGTGTGAGTTTTTGGACCTAAAGACCACAGAAAAGATTTAAGAATCATTGCGTCCATGTCCCATTCCTGTGGAACTCTGCCCCCAAAAGTTTTCATCTAGAACTTAAAGTTGATAGATGTCCTATTAAGGGAGTGCAGCTTTCAAAGGGGGACACCTTGTCATCTATTTGCATATCTCAGGTTCTTATGGTATGTTTCCTAAGCAGTTGTCAACATGATAAAATCAGGTAAAATTCAGGATACCATTGTTTCAACAGAGGAGACTGAAAGTATCTGATAATGGCTTGGCAGGGAGATTTGACTGCAAAGGATAGCCAAACATCCTTTTATGCCAAACCTCTATCATACACTAAGCAACATCATCTCTTGCTACACAGTATGCAAATTCTGTTCAGGAAACCAACTTTCTTCCACTGAACACTTGCACAACTTGCTTGTTTTTGCCTTCAAGTCTTCATGCTTTCTTTTCTTTCCACCTCTATTTCCTTCCATTCTGTCTTAGATAACTACCTCGCTCTTGGCCAAACTTCAAAATGGACCACACTGAAAATGCTTTAAAGATGATTTATACGTGGTTCTGATTGCTACAGTTATCATTGGGGATGTTTCTTGTGATGTGTTAGACACTCTTTTAAACATTTTATACATATATTATTATTACCAAATTCTCAGAAAAACTTGAGGGATTGTTATTCCTATTTAAGAATCAACAAATCTTTGGCTAAGAGCAGTTAAGAATTGACCCACACCTACACAGAGAGTGAGTAGAGAAAGAATAGAGAAATCAGATTTGGAAGCAAGTTCAGTCTAGTTTAAAGATGAAACATTCCTTCTTTCATAAACATTCCATCAACTCTACCTGTGCATCCGCACAACACATACACAAATACGCATTCACACACAGAGTTTGGTATGAACGATACAATTACATATTAGCATACAGTGTATTGGAGAAGGACATGGCAACCCACTCCAGTACTCTTTTTTTTTTTTTTCCTGTGACACTCCAGTACTCTTGCCTAGAAAAATCCCATGGACGGAGGGGTTTGGTAGGCTACAGTCCATGGGGTCGCAAAGAGCTAACATGACTGAATGACTTTACTTTCACTTTTCACTTTCATGCATTGGAGAAGGAAATGGCAACCCACTCCAGTGTTCTTGCCTGGAGAATCCCAGGGGCAGCAGAGCCTGGTGGGCTGCCGTCTATGGGGTCACACAGAGTCAGACACGACTGAAGTGACTTAGCAGCAGCAGCATACAGTGTATTGTTGTTGTTTATTCGCTAAGTCATATCTGGCTCTTTGTGACCCCGTGGACTGTAGCCCACCAGGCTCCTCTGTCCATAGGATTTCCCAGGCAAGAATACTGCAGTGGTTTGCTATTTCCTTCTTAAGGGGATCTTCCCTACCCAAGGATTGAATATGTGTCTCCTGCTTGGCAGGCAGATTCTTTTCACTACTGAGCCACCTGGGAAGCCCACTAACACAGCACATATATATATGTATATATACATATATATATCTGCTGCTGCTGCTGCTAAGTCGCTTCAGTCGTGTCCGACTCTGTGCGACCCCAGAGACGGCAGCCCATCAGGCTCCCCCGTCCCTGGGATTCTCCAGGCAAGAACACTGGAGCAGGTTGCCATTTCCTTCTCCAATGCATGAAAGTGAAAAGTGAAAGTGAAGTCGCTCAGTCGCTATGCTATGCTAAGTCACCAGTTGTGTCCGACTCTGTGCGACCCCAGAGACGGCAGCCCACCAGGCTCCTCCATTCCTGGGATTCTCCAGGCAAGAACACTGGAGTGGGTTGCCATTTCCTTCTCCAATGCATGAAAGTGAAAAGTGAAAGTGAAGTCACTCAGTCGTGTCTGACTCTTAGCAACCACATGGACTGCAGCCCACCAGCTCCTCCATCCATGGGATTTTCCAGGCAAGAGTACTGATTGGGGTGCCTTTGCCTTCTCCATATATATATATGTTTATCCTTAAATCACTTGCATTTGAAATTGCATTCATTTATCTCAACAGAATCTGAATGATTTGAAATTAGAAATAATACCTGACATTTTCTTTTAGCAGCTCTAGAGAGGGCACATTGGCAAGTCATATGGTCTTTGATTCAGAGAGTGGATTCCGAGGTCACACTACATTCTACCACCATCTGACCATCTGGATGGGACTGAAAAAGGCGCTTGACCTCAGACCCTAAATTTGGTAACTTGGAAATGTTCATAAGGCTTTTGAAAATTAGATGCGATTGTCTAGGAAAAGAATTTAACTACCGTTGTGCCTGTCACATGTCCATCGTGTATTAAAGGTGAGTCTTTATTTCTGTCTCTTCTACACGCTGGCTATTGCATTCAGATGGTTGATTAACTGTTTTCAGTGATACAGCCATTTTTTTCCACAACAGAAAAAGAAAAGAGTTATTATCCAATGTTTGATGACTCAAATGGTAACACTAGAATAACAGGACAAAGCTCCTTGCACAGGCTGTAAATCTTGTAAGATCTGGAAAGATGGATATTGGAAAAGCAGAGGGTCCAGACTCCTGAATTAATCTAGCCTGGCAACAGCCATATGGAAAGTTCTAAATGTGAAAATGGTAACTTTTTTTAGTTTTCTCCTCAAGGCCTGCCAAAGACTGTCATCCTCCTTGTTCATCTCTAGTAAATCATAGTATCTAACTCAGTTCCTCTAAATGTTGGCTTTTTCTAGTGCTTTCCCCTAAAATAGAAATACAAAAAGGCATTCCAGAATGAAAACTGTTAAGGTATGTAAATTCCAGAAATTATATTTGAAATAAATTTATGCTTTCTAGATTTGTCAGAGAAATAAAATAGCAATCACTGGGAGGAAAGTCTAATATTCCTGGGAAAATAAAGTGCTTTTAAGAAGGAGAGCAATCATCTCTCCTTCTAGGAAATGACAGGATTTTTTTAAATTATGGTTTAAAGGGTGATAGCTTTATAAAAACTGTATGTAGTTCTATACAGGTATATATCATGTATACACATCACATATATATAGTCTAAGTTGATAACATTTCTTAAACTACTGCCCCACTGCCATGGGCACTGATATCTTAAGAATCTCCATTTCTGCCATGATCATGGCAAGAGTTACACACCTCAGGGACCATGCATTAAGATTAGGAAAAAACCCCAATCCTTTCATTGTTAATCCAGCAAATCCACTTCTAGAAATACATTTGCTCAAGATAAAAAATACATTTGCTCAAGATTATTCATTGCAATAACAAAAAAGCAAAGAGAACAAACAAAAAAGGAAAGAAAAAAATTATTGCAACATTATTTGTTATATGAAAAGTCTAAAAACAATTCACAGGCTCATCAAAATGGTACTAATTATTTAAATAATACATCTTTACATGATCGAACACTCTGCAGAGTTTAAAAAAGAGAATTTTCTCCATGCTTCATGCATTTCTATGGATTGTGTTGTTCATTCGCTAAGTTGTCTCCGACTCTTTGTGACCCCATGGACTGCAGTCAGTACTAAGAGTACCCTCAGTGTCCAGGCTGTGATATCTAAATTTTTTTTTCCCAATTAGGTGGAACCTGGGCTTCTTAGAGAACTGACTGACTCCAGATCTGGAACAAGAAATTTATAAGATAAACTTGAACATTCTTGTTGGGTCAAAAAGCAAGAACACTGCCCAGATTATTTTCAAAAGACTCATGGTTCAACCTGAAAAGATTCCCACTATCCCAAAGTTAGACAATTGGAACACCAAGAAGAGTAATAAATGCAGTCACATAAAATATGTGTGTATGTTATAATGTATAAAATATCACAAACCATGTGATATGATCACAAACCATGTGATATGGTTTGTGATAATATTCAAGCAAGAGAACAGGCAAACTCATTGACCATCCTTGGAGAATGATAGGGAACATGGTCATTTTGAAAACTAGTAAATAAAAGCAAAGGACCAAACTTCATCCTGCTTTTTCTATATAAATTATACTTCAGAGTAATTCAGTGAGTAATGGGAGAAGGCAATGGCATACCACTCCAGTACTCTTGCCTGGAAAATCCCATGGATAGAGGAGCCTGGTAGACTGCAGTCCATGGGGTTGCTAAGAGTCGGACACGACTGAGCAACTTCTCTTTCACTTTTCACTTTCATGCATTGGAGAAGGAAATGGCAACCCACTCCAGTGTTCTTGCCTGAAGAATCGCAGGGACGGGGGAGCCTGGTGGGCTGCCGTCTCTGGGGTCGCACAGAGTCGGACACGATTGAAGTGACTTAGCAGCAGCAATGGGGCTAGAGATCTCTATGTGCTCAGTCCCTTCAGTCGTTTCTGACTCTTTATGACCCTATGGACTGTAGCCCACAAGTCTCCTCTGTTCATGGGATTCTCCAGGCAAGAATACTGGAATGGGTTGCCATGCCCTTCTCCAGAGAGTTCACTATATAGAAATATTAATATTTCAGCTAATAAAAAAGGAATTGTAGAACAGTGATATTCCAATGCATATCACTCTTGAAAGCTCTAATGTGTTAATAGATTTAGACAATGGCCATGAACTTCTAAAATCACAAAAAGAGAACCGATTAGACAATAGGTGCCTCCTATTAAAAGGTCACTATCCACTATTCTTGCAAAAAATTAAATCTAAATTTCATCAAGACTAAATCTATCACTTTTCTGAAATTACAGAAACATGTAAAATGATACCACAGATAGCTAATTGCAGTGTGTGAGTCTTATTTAGAACCCAATGATAGCAAAAGTGAACTCGAAACAAATTGAGACTATGGGAAAATTTGAACATTGACAGAACACTTGATGGTATTAAAAATAATTGTGAATGTCTTCTTTGTGACAATCCCAGGTCTCCTGCATTGCAGGCATATTCTTTGTAGTCTGAATTACCAGGGAAGCCCAAGCCAGTTATGAGAGGCACACAAATAAAAGGCAGAATTTTCACTGGGGAAGGAGGAGTTTGGGGGGTTGTATTCCCTGATTTTTATTCCAGCTCCATCTTCCCAAGGGGAGGAGGGATTTTTGAGCTTATTTGGTTCAAATCAGAAGTGTCATGGCATCAGTCAATGATAGGTGTTTCTTATCTGCAAGGCTAATTTTATTAGAATGACAGCATGATAAGCAACAAGTTACATTCCAAGGTAGGAGAGTCCCATCTCTCCCCACCTCTCTTTGTCTGCTTGCAGGACTCTTATAACCCAAAAGATGAGGTTTCCTGTTAGTCTGGAAGGTTCCTACTTTTATTCATCTGCCCATGGAACTCCCCTGTGTGGAAGACCTGTGATTTCCTGCCACCTGGCCTCTGCCCTCATTTCTCTGCTTGTATTTTCTCTACCTGCCTGCTGTAACAAAATGACCCAGACACCAGTATTAACAAGGCTGTGGTTTGAGGATTACAGTGATTATTGATTCTATGTGACGCCTTTAAAGCCAAGGTTTATAAGTGTGCTGGAGAAATAATAGCGCTTTCTCATTTAATTTGATTCAGAAATGAGAAGGGAATAGAATGCTATCAATACAATTTTTGAGGTCTTCCAAAGGCACTGTTTTCCTTATTAGTTTTTAGGGCAAGGAAACTGACCTAAGGTAGACAGAAGCAGGAGGCTGGCTTCAGAAAACAGGTACTAAACAGTATCTGAAATGCTTCAGGGCAAAGAAGCAAGAACACTTAAATCAGAAAAGGACAAGAAAATGGGGGTGAAGAAGAAAGTGACTGCAGATGTGGGACGTTGTTTGTCCCCAAGGATTTCTTTATAATGACACAAAACAAATTCTACTTCTGTGTTCAGGACTAGTTGTAGAAATTTGGTCATAAAATAAACAGTAGAAGACAAAGGGCATGTTGCAGTAGAAAGGTGGATGAAGGCAGATGGTTATGTAATTTCACAGCAGCTCCACACCCCTTGGCAAGAACTGATGGTTCTGTCAGGGGAGTGTAATCTCCTTGGTTCTGTCTCATCTCAACAAAAATTTGAAGCGACAGACGTTAAAGCCCTCAGCATGTCACAGCTCTCAGACAGACCGTGTTATATAGCTCTTGGACAGATCAGTGTTACAGCTCTGTGTTACAGCTCAGTTTTACTTAGAAAATAATAGGAAAATATAACCTCGAGGCATGAGGGCATGCTGACCCAAAGATGCGAAGAGAAGAGAGAGAGAACAAGCATGCGGGCAGGGGTGGAGAGAGACCCCTGGCCCTTTGGCTCCTCTTTTTATATGTTTTTCCTCCCCCGGGCCTGCCCTATGTAAACCCGGCTAGCCAGGAGTGCTGTTTGTTCTACCTGAGGCCCTCACTCCAGTCTTTGGACCTTCCTTTGTTCTGTTTTCACGAGCTTTTCCCTTCCTCGTCTTTTTAGCCACCACCATTCTGGACTCCTTTTTCCTAGTCTAACTACCTAACAGTTCCCAAAATCCAAGCATATCTCCCCATGTGATCCGGGACTGATTGGGAAGGAGCTTGTACCTGGCTTGATGAGGGGAGAGCTTGACCCAAAAAAGTGATTAGTGAGGAAATTATTTTCCCTGCTAGACTTAGGTCAGAAACCTCAGAGAGAAGAGATTTGAGATTCAAAAGCCAGTGATGGCCACCATGATGCTACTTTTAAAGAAGCTGGAGGCTGTTAACACCATACACCATTTGTCTCATTTACTTCCCCAAATCACAGTCTTTGAACATACGCTGTTAACGCAAATTCATGTGCCTGATGCACACGGCGGTCAAACAAACTGAAACGTTGGAGTTTGAAGTACAGAAAAGTTTATTGCAAGGCCTTCCAAGAAGACAAGGTGGCTCATGCCCTGAAAAGCTTCCAGCTCCCTGAAGTGCGTGCTAAGTGGCTTCAGTTGTGTCCAACTCTGTGCAACCCCATGGACTCTAGTCTGTCAGGCTCCTCTGTCCATGGGTTTCTCCAGACAAGAACACTGGAGTGGATGTCTTGCCCCTCCTCCAGGGATCCCCTAATCCAGGGATCAAACCCGTGTCCCTTACATCTCCTGCATTGGCATGCAGATTCTTTACCACTAGCGCCACCCCTGAAGGGTTTTCAACAAAGCATTTTAAAGGGCAGGTGAGGGGAGGTGTCACGGGGCGGGTGATCAGCTTACACACAATTCTCTGACTGATGGTGAGGCAGCAGGGTGCTGTCACAGGGTTTAACATGATCAGTCCCTAGGCTCCAGGAGACCTGGGGCTATGCCCTTAGTTAACATCTCCCATTTGGTGGGAAGGGTTTTCATATCTGCAAAACAACTCAGGAAATTTGTATCAAATACCGTTATCCAGGTACTTCAGAGAGGAGCTAAAGCAGAGAATATGGTGGAAGTCCTGTCCCAGGAAGGCCCCAAGAGGTTCTGCTCAGTTACAAGTTTGCCAAGCCCTGGGCTAGACCCAGGGATTGCATCACTGAGGAAAGCAGGCCTGGGGTCTCAGGACAGATGGAGTATTCTGTCCTTGTCTATCAGGAATTCAGTTGTCCAGTGATCTTCAGTGAGAAGCCCGGCAAAGGGCTTTCCTAGGCTCATCTTTCTCAGCTTCTTTTGCCAATAATCTTTCCCTCCATACCCCTGTAAGCCCTATTTTAAAGTTGACAGAATCCGTAAGAGATTAGTACATGGAACACAGGGTAGGAGACGAATACCTCCAGAGAGCAGAACTCTTTACTCTGAAGAATTTCTGATGCAAAGCAATGAAAAAAACAAAATCCGCAAACATTTAGTTGTCTAAACAGGACAAAACAGCTCAATAAAAGTGTCCCAGCCACTGCACCATCACTACTGCAGGCACTTTTGTTCAGAGATAGGTAAGTCAAGTTTCTGTTTTGTCTAATACAGAAAATAATTCAAATTATGACAAATGGTAGCATCAAAGAATGAATCGAATGAAGTCTGCTTTATTTCATACATAGAAATTAATGCATATAAAGTAAGTGGACTGATTAAAAACTGAAAAGCTTTGGTGTGTGCAAAACTGGCATCAAAATTAAGGGAACTTAGACAAAATGGCCCCACTTAACAGACAGGACACAACATACAGATGCCATGAAATGAGCAGATTAAGAATATTTTACCAGAATGTATACAAAATTTCTCCTAGTTTTAAAATTAATGAGTAATTAAAATACTAAAACAGAAAAGAGACTTAAAATACCATTTTAATTCTGTTATAAAACCATGTAATCATTGGTATACTTTTTCTTGTGTAACTATTTTACTTTTTTTGAATAGGTAATATATGTTTGGTTAAAAAAATAGGAAACAGAACTTGCCTGCAGGCGCAGTGGATAGAAGTCTGGCTGCTCATGCCTGGAGCTCATGCTCTGCAACAAGAGAAGCCACAGCAATGAGAAGCCCACGTACCACGGTGAAGAGTAGGTCCCATCACCGCAACTAGAGAAAGCCTGCAGGCAGCGACTAGGAACCAACACAGCCAAATATAAATAAAATTTTTAAAGAAAAGGACACAGTAGGAAAGTGGATCTCCTCCCCACTCTGTTTCACCTCTGTCTCACTTTCAGAGGCAAGCACTGAAACCCGATGCTTGAGTGTCCAAGGGAAATAAGCAGTGCAGACAGGTTTTGGACAGGTAGGGCTGGTATCGGAATGCTAAGTCGCTTCAGTTGTGTTGTGACCCAATGGACTGTAGCCCACCAGGCTCCTCTGTCCATGGGATTTCCAGGTAAGAATACTGGAATAGGTTGCCATTTCTTCCTCCAGCAGATCTTCCTGACCCAGAGGTAGAATCCCCGCCTCTTAAGTCTCCAGCGTTGGCAGGCAGGCTCTTTAACAGTGTAGCCACAGGGGACGCCCCGCTCTACTGGCTGTTAAAAGTCAACACCTATTCTGATTGGTCAGTCAGCATCCCCGACAGAGTACAAGTATGTGTACACGTGTAAAATTTTATTTTACAAATGTAGCACACTTTTGTATCAATTGTTCTGCTTATTTAACTTATGCGTGATTTTCCACATACATTAATATAGACAGCTACTTGTCCTTTCAGTGTATTAGCTCTACTCTTTAGAATGTTCCAATTTATAGATGAGTAAACCCAGACAGCGTATTAAAAAGCAGAGACATTACTTTGCCAAAAAGGTCTGTATAGTCAAAGCTATGGTTTCTCCAGTAGTCATGTACGGATGTGAGAGCTGGACAATAAAAAAGACTGAGCACAGAAGAAGTGATTCTTTTGAACTGTGTTGTTGGAGAAGAAAGACTCTTGAGAGTCCCTTGGACTGCAAGGAGATCCAACCAGTCCATCGTAAAGGAGATCAGTCCTGGGTGTTCATTGGAAGGACTGATGTTGAAGCTGAAACTCCAATATTTTGGCCAACTGATGCAAAGAGCTGACTCACTGGAAAAGACCCTGATGCTGGGAAAGATTGAAGGCGGGAGGAGAAGGGGACGACAGAGGATGAGATGGTTGGATGGCATCACTGACTCAATGGACATGGGTTTGAGCAAACTCTGGGAGGCAGGGAAGGACAGGGAAGCCTGGTGTGCTGCAGTCCACGGGGCTGCAAAGATTCCAACACGACTGAGTGACTGAACAGCAATAAATCCAAAGTTTAGAAAGATTAAGCAATTTCCCTAAAACCACAAAATTAGCAAGTGACAGAGTCTTGGTTGAACCAGATCTGCCTCAGTTCAAAAAACTCAACCTCTTAGCAACTCTTTACAATTTTAAATTCATTAATAAATAAAACATAAATAAAGAGAAAAAGACAAATTGTTAGCACTACTGCTGCGTTTTACTGTTCCCTTAGCTTCTAGTCTTTGATTTCATGGGAATAACAAGAGATTGAAGAGATGAGGGAGGTCAGACTGAAACAGAGAACATGTTGGGTGTTCCCACAGCAGTTCTAGAAAGCTTCCACCAGGTGGCAGTATTTAAGAACATTACTGAAAACCACAAGGATGGCAGCTATTGCTGCTGTGAGATTGAATGTCAAACAAGATTATTTAAACTTTGGCCCACATTTGCTTTTCCAGTAACCTTTTTTGTTGTCCTTGGAAAAATTCAGGAGCTAAAATTTTACCATTTCCAGTAAAATTATCTAACGAAGGGTTCACCCTTCAACTTGCTGATGTAGAACTTTAGCTTTAACAAATTACCATAAATTTGGTTAACCTGATGCTGAGAACTCTGTAAGGTCCTTGAAATTGCTCCAAATACCAATTCCTCTTCTGGGATTTTGTTGGCTATGTGACAAAGTGGTATTTAAAAGGCTGTTAATCTATATGGTGTCTAAATGCCTGGGCCATGTGTGAAGTACAAGGTCAGGAGATGCTGACGTGGCCCAGGAATCATTGGTAAGGACTCTGCCTGGAAAGAAGAGTAACTTTTTCCTAACAGTTAAGGTCTTTTACAAGCTTCCCCACATTTGTCTTTTCTCATCACCTGGCAACACTCGACCCTCGATCCAGTCTAACAAGCCATTTGCCTTCTTGTGGACATCACATCCCTGTTGCTCCCACCACCACACTTTGCACACACTTTCCCTGCTTGAAAAATTCCTTGCAGGGACCTCCCTGGTGGTCCAGTGGTTAACACTCCATGCTCCATCTGCAGGGGTTGTATTTTAAATCCTTGTCGTGCGTGCTGCATGGCCCAGCCAAAATAATAATGATGATGATGATTCTTGCGTCATTCTTTTTTTTTTCATGTTTATTTGGCTGCCTTGGGTCTTAGCTGTGGCACGTGGGATTTTTTCTTGGAGAATGCGTACTCTCTAGTTCTGGCAGGAGGGCTCAGGGGTTGAGGTACTTGGGCTTAGTCACTGGGCATGTGGGATCTTAGTTTCCCTTCCAGGGATCAAGCCTGCATTCCCTGCATTCCAAGGCAGATTCTTAACCACTGGACCACCAGGGGAGTTCCTCTTGCTTCATTCTTTCTCAATTCAGGTATCTATTGAGAACCAAAGAAATTGTTTTTTCACCTGCCAGATCAGTAAAGAAAGAATGTTGCCCACCATCAAGCTACCAGTTACTGCAGCGCCCTGAGGGTAGTTTAGGTTGGAGAAAAGCAAGATACTGGGCTGAAATGTTTAAGATACATAGCTAAGGAATCATTTCAATGAATGCAGACTTTTGTATCTTCCCTGGTGCCTAAGCGGCTTCCCTGATGCCTCAGTGGTAAAGAATCTGCCTGCCAATGTAGGAGACATGGGTTTGATCCCTGAGTTGGAAAGGTCCGCTGGAGAAGGATTCTTGCCTGGTGTATTCTCGCCTGGGAAATCCCAAAAACTGAGAAACAGGGGTCGCAAACAGTCAGACACGACTGAGTGACTGAACTGAACTGAACTGAACTGAGAAGCTGGTGGGCTACAGTCCATGAGGTCAAAAAGAGTCGTACACGACTGAGTGACTAAACAACAACATACTAAAGATCATTAATTTGAGATTTCTGACTTTTGCAATTAGCAATAATCTTTTGCGGTTCAGCTGCATGTTTTTGCTTTGTTTTTCAGCAAAAATTCCTATATTTTCTGGTTCTTCTCTTACCTCTTCAGAACAGTTCCTCTGAGCTATCTGAGAAGCTGTCAACCAGGTTAGAATCTTCAGGAAGTACCCCCAATAAAACATAACTCACAACTTTTAGGTCACTCATTTTTCTTCAGTCAACACTCCCTTGCTTCAAAAGTTCTCTTCAAAAAAACATAATCTAGGCATTTTCTTGACTGATTTTCTGTTGCTTTTTGCATCTCCATTCAGCACTTATGAAACTAATTTTCCCATAATAATTTATATATTTCATATATGTTTATCCTACAATTTTTCAAATCAGCATTTACTTAGTACACACAAAAAGCCATTCTGAGATTTTTATATTTCCAAAGAGTCATCTGTGGCCAGTTCAATTTCTCATATTAAATATTTTTAGAATATACATTCCTCTTAGAATTGG
The DNA here is from genome assembly GCF_027580195.1 of Bos mutus. NCBI lineage: Eukaryota > Metazoa > Chordata > Mammalia > Artiodactyla > Bovidae > Bos > Bos mutus. Next base: position 86,303,250 of record NC_091621.1, on the reverse strand, counting down.
GGCTTCTTCCAAAGAGAGGAATTTACGTTTGCATAATAGTCACATTTGCCTTTTTTCTTTCTTTAGTATTTTGTATGCAACTGAATACTGCAGTATAATACACCTGCAGAAATACATGTAAATCACAAACATAGAGATGATAATTCTCAAAGCAAACATACTGCATAGGAAATCTAGATCTAGAGACTGAGCATTCTCAGAATCAGGCGCCCATAGAGGCCTTGTGGACAAGAATGTTGTCTGCCACATCAGTAAGTGAAGAATGTGGTACCAGGCCTCTAAGTCATCAGCCACTACAGCCGTCCTGTGTACCCCAAGGGGATTCAGGAAGGAAAAAAGCAGGACACTGGCCCTGTACAGTTCAACTGCATCAAAGGAATGATTTCAACGAGCCCAGACTCTTGCATCTTCCATACACAGAAATGCACTAAGTTCATTAACTTGAGATGTCTGATTTTCCCTAATTAACAGTAGTCTTTTGAAGTTTGACTACCTGGCATAAATTCTGGCTTGTTCCTTACCTCTTTGTAACAGTCCATCTGAGCTATTTGAGAGGCTGTCTCTTGGGTTTAAGTCTTCAGTATGTCTACCCAATAATAAATCTCAACTTCTAGGTTGTACATTTTTTTCAGTAACAGCATCTTGCAGTCAAACTTTTCCTAACAACCATCCTGCCTGACTTCTACCACCATAAATTCACATCTAACTTTAAGAAGCATAAATAATCCAGCACACTTGTAATAGATGGAAACATAAATATATGTAGAATAAATATATCTAACTAGCGGTTGTACTTCGTCTCCATTTATTTATGTCAACCTTCTCAACAACCCTATGAGCTATGTCCTCCAATTTTCCTAATTTTCAGATAAAGAAACTAAATATTAGAGCAAACACAGCATTTTCTTAAGGCCACCCAGACAATTAATGGAAAAAGTCTAATTGTAAGCAACATTGTAAAGCAGTTATCCTCCAGTTAAGAATAAATAAATTTTAAAAATAGCATTGTAATAGCATAGGGAGAGATGAAAACAAACTATATCCATCAAATATTTACTGAATGGTTACTGTGCACCAGGAATGAGGGAACGCAACGACAAACAGTACAGATTCTTGTTCTGTCCTCCTACAGGTTTGTATCTCTGCAACTAGAACTCTAAGAGGATGCCCTAAGATAACCTTTCCTCCTCATGCTGGTGGAACATCCAAAGTAGAGACACCAGTCTCAGGTTGCCCTGATACACTTAAAGCATCCACTTGAGTTCAGGGGGATTTTGAAAGCTTTGTAAACATTCTTTCCCCAGCCTGCTCTAAACCCGAGCCTAGAAAGAGAGGTTAGGACCACAAAAGCAGAAGTGTGCTAAAACACATCAAAGACAAGGATGAAAACGAAGGAGAACGAGGGAGAGGAGGAAAAAAGTAGCAGCAGCAACAGCAAGAGGGCCTGAAGCTCCCATATATTCATATAATCATTCATCCGAGCACTTAAAAGAAATGAATCATTAAATGGGTTTCTATGATATGCCTTCATTGTTTTAGCACTGAAAATACAGAGATGGAAGATGGGCTTCTAGAGGTTTGAGCTCATGGATAAATTAACAGACTCTGCATGTTGGTAACTGTAGAGCATTACACCTGTTCAGAAGCCTTTCACTGGTTCAGGTGAACCAGTGATGTGGCCACACGGATATATGTGCAAGGTGCAAAGAGAGCAGTAAGGGAGATACTGCCCCCACCTTTGGGGTTAATAAAAGTTTCCCAGAATTTTAGACCAGGGATTATTAGTTCTCTCTTCAGTTCAGTTCAGTTCAGTCGCTCAGTCGTGTCCGACTCTTTGCGACCCCATGCAGCACGCCAGGCCTCCCTGTCCATTGCCAATTCCCAGAGTTTACTCAAACTCATGTCCATTGAGTCAGTGATGCCATCCAGCCATCTCATTTCTGTCGTCCCCTTCTCCTCTTGGTTGCAGTTTTAGAGAATATGCCGCACATATTTTATCTAATTTGGGCTTCACCCACAAAACGATGCCATGTTTGTGCCCATTTTACAGGTGAGAAATGTTCAGAGAGATTACACTGCCCATGCACTTTGACATAGCTGATAGTGGCAGAGCTTGGATTCAAACCCAGACAATCTGTATACTTGTGATCGCCATCTTCATTGACTCCTTTGTTTGCCTACCGCCTTCATCAAAACATTTGGCATTGAAATATATATTTGTGCCCTGTTTTTAAATACACACACACACACACACACATATGCCTTCTTTCAGGAGTGGAGTAAAGGAGGTGAGATTAGGAAATTAAAGGTAAGTATTGAGACTCTTTAGATGTTTAGAAGAGTTTTCCACAAAATGTGTGTTTTGGAAACCTGTACCAGTGTCATTTGGATATTTACTAAATACACAGACTCTTGATCTCTATCCCTGACCCAATGAAGTGGAATTTTTCTGTATGGGATGTTTGAAAAACATTGGTTGTAAGTGTGTCACTTGGAATACTTTTAAAAATCCCAGTATTATAATTTCAAAATGATGAATGTGGTACAGTTTTAAAGGAAAACTCAAAATCCTCCAAAATGCTTCTAACTATATTATGCCAGGAATGTAAGCCTGCATCTTAACCATTTAAAACACCTATTTTTTTGGACAGAAAACAACAAAATTCTGTAAAGCAATTATCATTCAATAAAAAGATAAAAAAATAATTAAAGCAACAAAACTGAAAAAAAAAAAAAAACACCCTCAAAAAAAAACCCACCTATTTTTATACTGATATAGTGGGAAATTGAGAATTTTCCTCAATGCTTAATTATTAAAAAAAAAAAAAAGGTTTTGGAGCTCCAGTAGAGTAAATGATGCCAGGTAGACTTGCAAATATAAACAACCAAAAAATAAACAAAATAGGAAAAGCAACAGTTTTTAGACTTTAGAAAAGAGGTATAACAAGACCATGATCCAGATAAAAAAAAGAGGAAAGAAGATGACCCTTAAATTGAGCCAATTGTTGACCTGACTTTCTTCCTGGAAACATTTTTTGATCACAGTGTTAGCAGGAATCCACACAAAGCACTAACATCTTACTGGATTCAACTAACAGGGATTCAAAAGCTTGAGGTGACTGAAATATGTGGGACCCACATAAGATTCATGGTCAGCAAAGAACAACTGCCAAGAAATGTAACTGGATGATTCCCAGAACCCAAATGGGATGTGTTGTTGGTGTTCAGTCGCTCAGTCATGCTGACTCTTTGTGACCCCTTGGACTGCAGCATGCCAGGCTTCTCTGTCCTTCACTATCTCCTGGAGTTTTCTCAAACTCATGTCCATTGAGTTGGTGATGCTATTTAACCATCTCATTCTCTGCTGCCCGCTTCACCTTTTACCTTAAATCTTTCCCAGAATCAAGGTCTTTTCCAATGAGTCAGCTCTTCATATCAAGTGGCCAAAATATTGGAGCTTCAGCTTCCCAGTGAATATTCAGTGTTGATTTCCTTTAGGTTTGATTGGTTTTATCTTCTTGCTGTCCAAGGGACTCTCAAATGAGATTTGGTGGTATTCAAATTTTGATCAGCCATTGTGTAGAAATCTTACTGAAGGTCCAGGGTCTCAGTACATACCCTAGAAATCTAACACCTTGTTAAGACATGTAATCCGACCGTAGACTAAAGCTACCATAGAACTGTGTGTGTGTGTGTGTGTGTTAGTTGCTCAGTCATGTCCAACTCTGCAACCCCATGGACTGTAGCCCACCAGGCTTCTCTGCCCATGGGAGTCTCCAGGCAAGAATATTGGAGGGTTACCATGTCCTCTTCCAGGGGATCTTCTGAACCCAGGGATAGAACCTGGGTCTCTTATGTCTCCTGCATTGGCAGGCAGATTCTTCACCACTAGCACCACCTGGGGAGCCCCAGATTTCAACACTCAACTGTGTATCCATAGAACATGGCAAAGTCTGCAGACTTTAATATGGTAGCATTCACAATCACAATATCCAGCATCCAACCAAAAATTTCTAGTTATGGGAAGAAGCAGGGAAACACTCAGCCAATACAAACAGAAAACAGAAGTGACAAAAATGGTTGAACTTTACACAGACATGCACATACTCAAAGACACAAAGGAAAATATGAATATAAACAAGAGAGCAACTATGAAAAGAACCAAAAGGAATTTCCAAAGATGAAAATATCATTTTCAAAATTTTAAATATGCTGGCATGGACTTGAAAGTCGATTAGAAACTACAGAAGAAATTTCAATAAACTTGAAAAGGCAGCTATAAACTACAAATTGAGGCAGAGAGAGAACAAAAAAAGCTGACTTGTAGAACTACATCAAACAGACTAATATAGATAATGTTATGCCCTCCTGACCTTGGTTCTTTCTTAGTCACCACTTAGTAGCTTTGTGGTCAATTGATTTGACCACTCTGTAGTAATAGCACCTGGATTAAAGGAGTCTCATGGGAATGAAACATGTTTATATACATTTTTGCTGCTGCTGCTGAGTCACTTCAGTCGTGTCCGACTCTGTACGACCCCATGGACTGGAGCCTACCAGGCTCCTCCGTCCCTGGGATTCTCCAGGCAAGAATACTGGAGTGGGTTGCCATTGCCTTCTCCAATGCATGGAAGTGAAAAGTGAAAGTGAAGTCACTCAATCCTGTCTGACCCTCAGCAACCTCATGGACTGCAGCCTACCAGGTTCCTCCGTCCATGGGATTTTCCAGGCAAGAGTGCTGGAGTGGGTTGCCATTGCCTTCTCCAATACATTAATTTAGGTAAGGCAATTACACAGTAATCACTCAATGAATTTTAACAATTTTTATTAAATTCCAAAACAGGAAGAGAAAAATATTGATCTTGGTAAGTTATTCATTCCTAACTAGCGATCTAGGATTTTCAATATTTGAAACTAGAAAATATAATTAGTTAAAAATAGAACTATTAATATGAATGAAAAATAATTTACTTCTGAAAAGTAATAGGATTTATTTATTTGTAATTAACAAAATTTTAACAGTTATTTAATTTTAAGAAGTGGAGACAGAAAAGATGCACAATAATTGTTAATAGTGATTATTTCTAAATAGAAGAATTAAAAGATGAGGAAACTGAAGACTTTTGCTTTCTAATTTGTACATTTTTATATATTTTTAACCCTTTCTAATATTCAGTTCAGTCCTTCAGTGGTATCTGACTCTTTGCAACCCCATGGACTGCAGCATGCCAGGCTTCCCTGTCCATCACCAACTCCTTGAGCTTGCTCAAACTCATGTCCATCAAGTCAGTGATGCCATCCAACCATCGTATCCTATGTCATCCCCTTCTCCTCCTGCCTTCAATCTTTCCCAGCATCAGGGTCTTTTCCAATGAGTCAGTTCTTTGCATCAGGTGGCCAAAGTACCGGAGTTTCTGCTTCAACATCAGTCCTTCCAATGAAAATTCAGGACTGGTTTCTTTTAGGATTGATGAGTTGGATCTTCTTGCAGTCCAAGGTACTCTCAAGAGTCTTCTCCAACACCACAGTTCAAAAGCATCAATTCTTCGGCTCTCAGCTTTCTTCACAGTCCAACTCTCACATCTATATATGCCTACTGGAAAAACCATAGCTTTGACTAGATGGACCCTTGTTGGTAAAGTAATGTTTCTGCTTTTTAATATGCTATTTATGTTGGTCATTGCTTTTCTTCTAAGGAGCAAGCATCTTTCAATTTCATGGCTGCAGTCACCATCTCCAGTGATTTTGGAGCCCAAGAAAATAAAGTCTGTCACTATTTCCATTGTTTCCCCATCTATTTGCCATGAAGTGATGGGACCAGATGCCATGATCTTAGTTTTTTGAATGTTGAGTTTTAAGCCAACTTTTTCCCTCTCTTCTTTCACTTTCATCAAGAGACTCTTTAGTTCTTTGCTTTCTGCCATAAGGGTGGTGTCATCTGCATATCTGAGGTTATTGCTGTTTTTCCCAGCAATCTTGATTACAGCTTGTGCTTCATCCAGCCTGGCATTTCACATGATGTACTCTGCATATAAATTAAATAAGTTAAATAAGCAGGGTGAAAATATACAGCCTTGGCATACTCCTTTCCTGATTTGGGACTAGTCCATTGTTCCATGCCCAGTTCTAACTGTTGCTTTTTGACCTGGATGCAGATTTCTCAGGAGGCAGGTAAGGTGGTCTGGTGTTTCCATCTCCTTTAGAATTCTCCACAATTTGTTGTGATCCACACAGTCAAAGGCTTTGGCATAGTCAATGAATCAGAAGTAGATATTTTTCTGGAACTCTCTTGCTTTTTCTATGACCCAGTGGATGTTGGCAGTTTGATATCTGGTTCTGCTGCCTTTTCTAAAACCAGCTTGAACATCTGGAAGTTCTCAGTTCATGTACTGTTGAAGCCTGGCTTGGATAATTTTGAGCATTACTTTGCTAGCATGTGAGATTAGTGCAATTGTGTGGTAGTTTGAACATTCTTTGACATTGTCTTTCTTTGGGATTGGAATGAAAATGTACCTTATCCAGTCCTGTGGCCACTGCTGAGTTTTCCAAATTTGCTGGCATATTGAGTGCAGCACTTGCACAGTGTTATCTTTTAGGAGTTGAAATACGTCATCTGGAATTCTATCACCTCCACTAGCTTTGTTCATAGTGATGTTTCCTAAGGCCCACTTGACTTCACATTCCAGGATGTCTGGTTCTTGGTGAGTGATCACACCATCGCAGTTATCTGGGTCATGAATATCTTTTTTGTATTGTTCTGGGTATTCTTGCCCATTCTTCTTAATATCTTCTGCTTCTGTTAGGTCCATACCATTTCTGTCCTTTATTTTGCCCATCTTTGCATGAAATGTTCCCTTGGTATCTCTAATTTTCTTGAAGAGATCTCTAGTCTTTCTGTTCTATTGTTTTCCTCTATTTCTTTGCATTGATCAGTGAGAAAGGCTTTCTTATCTCTCCTTGCCATTCTTTGGAACTCTGCATTCACATGGGTATATCTTTCCTTTTCTCCTTTGCCTTTAGATTCTCTTCCTTTCTCAGCTATTTGTAAGGCCTCCTCACACAACCATTTTGCCTTTTTGCATTTCTTTTTCTTGGGGATGGTCTTGATCACTGCCTCCTGCACAATGTCATGAACCTCCATCCATAGTTCTTCAGGCACTCTATCAGATCTAATCCCTTGAATCTCTTTGTCACTTCCACTGTATAAATCATAAGAGATTTGATTTAGGTCATACCTGAATGGTCTAGTGGTTTTCCCTACTTTCTTCAATTTAAGTCAGAAGTTGGCAATAAGGAGTTCATGATCTGAGCCACAGTCAGCTCCCAGTCTTGTTTTTGTTAACTGACTGGGAGCTTCTCCATCTTTCGCTGCAAAAAATATAATCAAGCTGATTTCAGTATTGATCACCTAGAGATGTCCATGTGTTGAGTCGTCTCTTGTGCTGATGGAAGAGAGATGTCCATGTGTTGAGTCGTCTCTTGTGCTGATGGAAGAGAGTGTTTGCTATGACCAGTGAGTTCTCTTGGGAAAACTCTGTTCGCCTTTGCCCTATTTTATTTTGTACTCCAAAGCAAAATTTGCCTGTTAGTCCAGGTATCTCGACTTTCTACTTTTGCATTCCAGTCCCCTGTGATTAAAAGGACACCTTTTTTGAGTGTTAGTTCTAGAAGGTCTTTCTAGTATTAGTCACCGTTTATATAAAAAAGTAAGACAAGTGAAATAAGATGACTTGACAATGTATTAACGATTAGCCATAAACTGCTTGATATTTTCTTCCACCTCTGACTTTACTATGATTCTTTGCCTCCTTAGATCATCACCCTTCCTTCTTCATTAAATACTACTAGATGATTGTCTCAAGATCAATAGCATCAGTTCACTATTGATGATATTGCCAAGATTACGTTGGGCCGTTCAAAGCAATCAGTGTGGCATCTGACATACACAAGTCTTAATAAATACTAGTTCCCTTATGCTATACTCTCAAATAGCACCCCTCCCCCTTTTTTTCCCATTTAATGAGCAATGTCAAGTTTCTGGATTTTAGGTGTTGCTTTTGGTGCACCTGTTTTTCTTAATTAGATGTTTTTGTTTGTTTGTTGGCCACACCATGTGGGATCTTAATTCCCCAACCAGGGACCGAACCCTTGTCCTCTGCATTGAAAGCATGCAGTCTTAATCACTGGACAGCCAGGCAAGTCTCTGTACCTGTTTTTCTGCAATTTGTTTTTTCAGTTTTGTTTTGTTTTTTATTTTTATTTCTTTTTTTTCTCTATAAGCTAGTATCAGAGAAAACAAAATGAGATATTTTTAAAGGCTTTTAAAATTTTAAATGCAGATGAGAAAAGTATTTCTTACCCTATTTTTGTTTTGGAGTGAAAGGCAAACACAGCTGCAGGAAAACTGCTTTCAAAAACCCATTAAGAGAACCAATTATAGCCAGATGGATGAGTGGTAGAGATAAATTCCTTTGTGGTACACAAGAGCACTGCAGAAAGTTGCATTTTAACCTGCCCTAGATAAGCAACAAGACATAATAACTAACTTAAATGCACATTCCATGCCAAAATGCCTGAAGCATGTGCTCTTTGCAACATTTCTACTCTATAACAGAAAGACATTGTTCAAGTCTATTGACGTTGCCTAGAAACCTTGGTAGAGCTTGATATATTTAAAGTATATATAGAGTATGTATTATGTTTGTTTTCTAGTTAAAGAAATTATCTGTGGACATTGCACAAATTGTTCAATATAAAGAAATGTATATATTTTAAAAACAGTGAAATGCATATAAAATCTAGTGAAACCTGAATGAATAGTTTAATTTTTGTAATTTCATTTATAGAAGTGTACCAATCTCCATGTCTTAACAATGTACAAAGGTTAAATCAGATGTTAACCAGAGGAAGCTGAGTGATGAAGACGTGGGAGCTTTCCAAACGATTCTGCAACATTTTGTGAGTCTAAAATTATTTCAAAATAAGAAGGTTTTAAAAATCAGCTATACTTTTGATATTTTGGTGTTGAAACAAATATAAGGTCAGTGTGGTTAAAAAAGAGAACAAAAGAATGTATCAGTACGGACCCTTTCTTTGGTCAGTGATTTGTTTACCTGAAAAATTCCAGACGAGGGGTTCAAATGCTATCATTTGGTTTTTTCTCTTGCCCATCATCCCCCAATTTTTATTTCTGTTGATTGGTTCTAGTTTCAGACAGGCTCTTCTCTTGGGCAGTTCCAATGGATCCTAGGAGAGGATGGGGTGAGAACAGGACAGGTTTTACAAGGTAAATAGCTGCTAAGTGGAAATAAGCAAATGTCCGCTTCAGTAGATGAGCAGAGATACAGAAAGTTAAACAAACAACTCCCTCAAAACCACATTCTCCACAAATATTCAAAAGATATATGTCTTAACCAATAATCAAAATTACGTAAACTTACAACATATTCCATTTTCATACAACAAACTGGAAAGAAACCATTAAGACATACAAGGGCTGGGAAGCATAAAAGGCACAAGCCTTCTAGAAAACAGTGCATTCATAGGCTTTGCTAATTTCATTTTCCGTGATTGTAAGGAAGGAACTAAAGATATGCATAAGGACTATGTACAAGAGTTATCTATGCAAGATTTTTTTTTCATAGTAAAAAACATGCCTCAAAATATGGGGGTAGGTGAATAAGAACTTGATATTTCTGAATGACTGAATATTTGTAAACTTCCAGATTTCTTGTAATATTTAAAGTAATATATTTTATAAGAAACAAAAAAAAATAAAATATATTTTATAAGAAACCTTATAAATAAGGTTTATAAATTTAAGAATGATCTTCAAATTTTAAAACAGTTTGCTTTCCATCTGTCTGATCTTGGTCAGAATATTAACCTCTCTGTGTCTCAGTTATCTCATCTGAAGAATGAGGATAATAAGAGTGCAATATAAGCTTGAAATGAGGATTAAGTTTGTTACTACTAGTAAAATAAGTATTAAATTGTTGTTAATTTGTGTAATTGCATGTATTACATGCTTCTTTGATGTATTACATGTCTGGCACATAGTACTTTTTACAGTAAATGAAAGTTTTTTTAATTATATAAAACAAACTCCTTAATGAATATTGATTTATAGGACTCTAAAAAACATTAGGGGACTCCAGGGTTTCCCGGTTAAATATCTCACTTTGTGCATGTGTATTAGTCACTCAGTTGTGTGCAACTCTTTGCGACCCCAAGGACTGTAGTCCACTAGGCTCCTCTGTCCATGAAATTCTCCAGGCAAGAATACTGGAGTGGGTTGCCATTCCCTTCTCCAGGGGATCGTCCCAACCCAGGAATCAAACCCAGGTCTCCAGAAGGCAGATTCTTTTACCTTCTAAGCCACCAGGGAAGCCTGATAACACTTTGTACCTTACAAATGGATATGCTTTAAAGAAGTATATTGTTGTTCATATTTTAATGAGTGCAAAGAAAGAAGGGAAGGAGCAGGTAGGCTTCAGAAGAATTCAAGAATTTAGGAAGACGACACAGTTGGATCTGGACTGGGCATGACAAGGAAGGGGCAGGAGACCATTTATTTCATTGTTAGTACACGCATTTTCATTCCATTTAATTATCTATCTTTTATTTGCTAAAAGATCATGATATCTAATACCATCACTTCATGGCAAATAGATGGGGGAAAGTGGAAACAGTGACAGCTTTTATTTTCTTGGGCTCCAAAATCCTGCACACAGTGACTGCAGCCATGAAATTAACAAAAACTTGCTCCTTGAAAGGAAAGCTATGACAAACCTAGACAGTGTATTAAAAAGCAGAGACATCACTTTCCCAACAAAAGTTCATACAGTCAAACCTGTGTTTTTTCCAGTAGTCATATCCAGATGTGAGGGTTGGACCATAAAGAAGGCTGAGCACCACAGAATAATGCTTTCGAACTATGGTGCTGGAGAAGACTCTTGACAGTCCCTTGGACAGCAAGGAGATCAAACCAGTCAATTCTAATGGAAATCAACCTTGACTATTCACTGGGAGGACTGATGATTAAGCTGAAGCTCCAGTACTTTGGCCACCTGATGTGAAGAGCCGACTCATTGGAAAAGACTCTGATGCTGGAAAAGATTAAAGGCAGGAGGAGAAGGGGGCAACCGAGGATGAGATGGTTGGATGGCATCATTGATTCAATGGACATGAGTCTGAGCAAATTCCAGGAGATAGTAGAGGACAGGGTGCCTGGCATGCTGCAGTTCATTGGGTCACAAAGAGTCGGACAGGACTTAGAGAGTGAACAACAAAAAATAGCCAGAATGCAGAAAAACTACTCATCTTCTTCAGGGGCTCTGAAATAAGAAAAGAAGCTATCAAGAAAACTCGTGGCAGCACAAACAGTAAGAGACCATGCATGATTCCAGGAATGGGAAACATGGATGGAGGACTTTCACACAATGAAGACCTTGGCAATGCTCTTAGGCATGCGGAAGCAGCACCCAGGCAAATTCAAGGGCATCTCCTTTTAAGCTGTAGGAACGCTCTGCTTTCTGATTGGCTGTGCTGTAACAACGTTCTGCTTTTTGATTGGCTGTGCTGGAGCTGGCCGGCCGGAAAGTTCACCTTTAGGCAAAAGTTGTGAGCTCTTATCTGGTGTATAATTCACTCTATGTGAATATTTTCTTCTCAATATCACGTTAACCGGCGTGAACCCTTACCAAAGCAAGACTCACCAGAGGCGGCTTTCAGAGATTTATCCCCTTCCCCAGCAGAAGGGCAAAAAGACGTTTTTCCATGAGTGGGACATGGTTAGTCAAAAAAGTATCACTGACGTTTTTCAGACACCCAGAGAAAACATCCTCCAAGGGCAAGGGAAGTAAAACTGCATGCCTGATTTTTGGTTAGAGTCCAGGAACTTGTCACCAACGACACTGCTTCTAAACGCCTAACACTCAGATGCACCAAGGGACCCTATGCTGGTTAGAACTAACCAGTTCATACCCAACTAGGTTCCAAAATAGGTCATTTCAAGACTACTAGTATAACTTAGAATATCATTAGCTTCCTTTAAAAAGGAACAGCTAATATGTACACAGAAAAGTCACTCCAAGTTACAATTATCCAATAAATGGTCAGACAATGAAACTTTCATTTCTCTTTTTTTCCCGCAGGCATTGATTTCTCTCCCTGGCCACATCTATTTCTTGTAGTTAGAGATAACCAGCAATGTCAGTTCTTCATTTTATAAACAGATGCTGCTAGTACAGTTTCAACTTGAGTGACAACCCACCCACTATAGACTCAGCTTCAAGAAGTTTAAGTATTGAAAACATGCCTAAGAGATGGGAAATAAAGAAAAATGACTCTCTCTCTCTTTCTCTCTCTCCCTTTCTCTCTCTCTCTCTCTATATATATATATACATACATATATGTGTGTACATATATATACATATATATGTGTGTGTACATATATATACATATATATATACACAGACATATAATGTATGTGTGTGTTTGTGTGTGTGTAAAAGAGTCTGAATCAAGTCTGAATCTTAAATCCTTGCTCATATTGTACCCCAAGTTTAATAAGTATCTAGCTATGAGAGACACAGGTATCTTTCAGATACTATGTTATTTGTATATAAAAAGATGAAAAAAAACCTCAAGTAATTTATAATTCTAATAAGCTCAATCTGGTTTCATAACCACAGAAGAACAAAAACAGAAAAAAAAAAAAAAAGAATTGAAAGGATTCCCACAGGCAGGCACACAGACAGTGGCAAGACCAAAGCTCTTTCTGGTTCTATTCTTAACTCACAGAGTAACTTGAGGCCAGTCACTCAGACTCTGGGTATTCATTTGGATGACATGATGTCAAGGTTTTTATTCCATTCTAAAATTCTATGAATTTGGTTTTAGAAACTGTTGATAATCTGGTGACAGGACTTCCTAGGTGGCTCAGTGGTAAAGCATCCGCCTGCCAATGCAGGAGATGCAGGGACTAAGGTTCAATCCCTGGGTTGAGAAGATCCTCTGGAGGAGAAAATGGCAACCTACTACAGTATTCTTACCTGGAGAATCCCATGGACAGAGGAGCCTGGCAGGCTACAATCCACAGGGTTGCAGAGTCGGACACAATTAAAGCAACTTAGCACACATGCACACAAGGGGTAAGAGTTAGTCGCTCAATCATGTCTGACTCTTTGTGATCCATGGACTGTAGCCCACCAGGCTCCTCGGTTCATAGGATTCTCCAGGCAAGAATACTGGAGTGGGTTGCCATTTCCTCCTCCAGGGGATCTTCCTGACCCAGGAATCGAACCTGGGTCTCCCACATTGCAGGCAGATTCCTTACCACCAGGGAAGTCCTTAGCACATGCACATAGGGGAGAAGTAACTTTTACTCCACGCTCTTAAGACTCCCTGGCTGGGTCTGAAAAGTAAACTGACAAAAACAGGTTAACAAGAGAAAAGCATTTATTGAATCATTAAAATTTTGTTAAAAGCATTTAATTAAATTTTGTTAAACTTTTACACATACATGGGAACCCTCACAAAAAGAAGCTCCAAAAAATTGACCCAGAGGAGAGAAGTTTTATAACTTTTAAACCAAGAAACAATAAATTTGTGAAGAATTTGATAAGACAGGGATTTGGGCTAGGAGTAGGGATAGTGAAAAAGTGGTTAGAAAGTGAAAGGTTAGCTTAACAAAAGTTTGTTTATACACATTTCCCTTCCTCCTGGTAAAGGAAAGATACCTATCACAGGGGAGATTTGTCACTTGCTTTCAGGGAAGAAGGGTGATATAGGGGGAGGGGAGGTCAGAGAAAACTTCTTGATCCTACTGTTTCCTCAACCCCTTCAGTTTAAGATATTCAAGATGCTAAGGTACCATATTTTGAGGGTGGTGTGTCCTGAACCCTACCAAAGGATTTTATTGTATGAATCATAGTATATAAAATTGTCTTTCACACTTCATACATAAAAAGATCACTGGTCTAGTTATACAATTCTCAAAAATCTTTGATGCAGGGGTGTGTCCCCTCCTGGCAGTCAGAACTGCAGATGGAGAGCTCAGTAACTGATTGTGGAGGGAGGGGATGGAGATATGGTAGAGGAAGAGCTACGACCTCTTATTTTTTCTCGTCCCGTCTCCTTCCCAAAGATACGCAGTAGCAGGGCTGCCAAGAAAAAACTCCCTTTCAAATGCAAGAGGTTTCTGAGATTTCTGTACCTGAAAACATATTAATAAACACACACAACTGAATCCAAATCTTTAGGAAACTTTCACCTGCTTAATTATTCATTCACTCAGTCATTCATTCACTCATTCACCAACACTGTACTGAGGTACCAGGCACGGGGCTGGGTGTTGGAGACACAGAGTGAATGAACACATGAAGCCTTGGAGTCGCTCAGGGACTAAGAGAAACTGCATTTCACTCACTAGTGGCCCAATTATATGCCCTTGAGACTATACAGATTGGTAGAGAACTTTAAAATGCAGGCACTAGGCCTCACTGACTTCACAAGCAAGTGTGTTTGTACGTGTGTGTGTGCGCGCGCGCACACACACACACACACACACATGCTCAGTTGTGTCTCTTTGTGACCCCGTGGACTGTAGCCTGCCAGGTTTCTCTGTCCAAGGAATTTTTCAGGCAAGAATACTGGAGTGGGTTGCCATTTCCATTTCCTCCTCCAAGGCACCTTTCCAACCCAGAGATCAAACCTGCCTCTCTTGCATCTCCTGTATTAGCAGGCGAATTCTTTACCCCTGAGCCATCAGTAGGCAATTATTGCGTATTTGCTGAGTTAAGGTGGGAAAAACCCTTACATCAAAAGAACTTTATATGAGAGATGAGAAGAAATGAAAATCTAGCTTTATTTTTAAAAACATCCAGAAGCAGGAGTATTATTCCAGAGGAATAACACACACCAGCAGCATCTCAGATTAGAAGAGTGGTCCTCTAAAGTTGACCTGGAATGCTAAAGAGAAATGTACTACTACTGGGACTAAATTTATCCAATCAAGAGCGTGAGAGTCCAAAGGGTTGAAGACGGCCAGGTTTCAGAAATAACGCACCCTCTGTGTGCAGGAGTCTTTAAGCCCGGAGGCTAGCAGTGACCGCGGCCGCCTTAGCGGCCAGAAGGTGACCTCCTCAATTAGGCCGAGGGAGGGCGTGGGCGCACCCGAGCCCTTGTCCTTGAAGAGGATTGAGCGAGCCGAGGGGAGGGGTGGGCGGTGCTCGGGTTTCCAATCACAATAGAGGAAGCTCGGAGGCGGCCAAGGGGCGGGTCCCGCCTGCTCTTCCTCCCTCCTTGCGGATCCTGCGCCGGAGGAGACGCACGCTGCTGACTTTGTCTTCGTGCAGCCCTTATTACTCTCTGGAGAACTTTCTCTCCCCTGGTAGGTTTCTGCTGGGACCCTGCATCCTGGCTTTGCGGAAAGACCTGGTGGGACTTGTGCAGCAAGACTCAGCGGGGGAAGGACCAGGAAGGACATCTGAGCTCGCGGGCCTGGAGCCCTGAGCATCCGGATCGGGTTGGGGCGGGGGCCCTGTCCCGGGGCTGGGGGACCCGACGGAGCCAAGGGCCTGCGCCCGATCTCTGGGCTGTGTCGGCCGCTCATCGCAGCTCCCGGCCAGCCTGTGCCCTCCCGGGGGACGAGTTTGTTGCACTTGCGGCTACATCCCGGTTCTACGTGTCCTTGATGGATTCATGGCGGCCGCATCACCCTTGGTGCCTGCTGGCGGGCGCCCGGACACGTGCCGGAGGAGCCGGGGGAGGGAAAGGCGGCCAGGCGACCCGTGAAGCTGGCGGGTGGGGTGGTTGTTGGCGCTCACCACCTTGGGCCTGGAGAAAGGCCCGGCTTTTCGGGGATGAGAGTGAAGGATGATCTTGGCCCTGCCCTTAGCCTCTCCCCAGCCCTTCCTGGAGCGATGGGCCGGCTCGTTTCTGGCCTTTTTTTCCCCTTGATGCTTCGGATGCTGTTTATTTACCGGCTTTGGGTGTTGAGAGTTTAGAAAGGCCTAGATTTTTCCCCGCTGGAGACCTTTTCTGGGGAGATCCGTGGTGGCTGCCTCCCCTAGTGACCTGAGCTCAGCGCTGCGGCGCGAAGAGGAAGAGGTGGCCCGTGGGCGGCCGGCAATGCGGGCTGGAGGGATGGAGCGGGGGAGGGGAGAGCCGGCTCTCAGTGGAAGAATTGCAGGGCAAAAATTGGCTGTTTAAAAGGTTAGAATCGAGATAGTCTGCAAAGTGGAGCTTTGTTCTGAACTTAAGGCACGGGTTCTTTTCTAGTGATTTATATCCACAGAAGGGGCAGGAACATGGGGATGAAAAGGACCAAATATCGATTATTTTTACCCTGATTTTCATTCTTTGCCCTTAAAAGCCTCCACTGATCTTGAGACAGGCCTGTGTATGATATAAAACATTTTCTTGTCATGTCTTACAATCCTATTAAAAAACCCCTGTTAAAGAAAAAAAAAAAATTAAATCACATTTCTGTAGAAAGATCTGAAAGAAAATCTGTACTGGCTCAAGCCTCTACAATGTCATTTCTGAAATTCCCCAGATAGTTTAAAAGGTCTGTCTGATCAACTAATCTGTATTTCTAGAGCAGTCTTTATGGATTTTTATTTTCCACTGCTTTGCTGGATCCTCTATACCTAGAACATCTTAAACCAATTAGTAAAAATGCCATGATGAAGAGAAACTATGCGTTTGTATCTCAGTTCAGCAGGAGAGGCAGCATTCATTCTTCGGATTCTGCTCAAAATGCAGGACGTGTAAATTTCACTGCAAGGTCATCTATTTGTGGAAACATTTGCACACCATTATATATTTCTTTTTTCTCTAGTATCCAGGAGAAAACTGCCAATGTGCTTTGGAAAGGCAAAATAATCTCCCAGTATAGACCCTAATGACCTGGGGGGGAATGTTTTTGGGGGGAAAATAGCTATAGAACAAAACAGTTGTCTCCAAATTCAAGTAACTTTATTCCAACTAGGAGTCTTACTGACTCTTACCTAATATATACAATTACTCAACCAGGTTTTGTTACTTAGTCCTTCGCAGATGAGAAACAAAAAAAGAGACTGGGAAGCAGCCCTACAATTTGAAAGAGGGACCTTGCCCTGCCACGTGGCTGTCTGCAGCAAAAGTAAAAGGCAGACATAAATAATAGACATTTTAATGGGTTATAATTATAAATGATACTTAATTTTGAAGAAAGGGCTTTTTAAAAAAATATCATCTGAATCCTCTCTTTAAGAATGCAGATTGATACAGTAAGTTTCACCATTTGTTTTATTTATCCAGAAAACTCACCTGATAACCTGATGACACAGATACAATTGGTGTTACTTGTATAAATGCTTCCTAACAGTTTCCTTTTTTTTTTTTAACTTTAATTTTTTTTTTTTTTTTTTTTTTACTTTAATGGCTGGAAAGAAACTGACTCAAAGGCTGGTGTTTTCCTTCTGTGGTCCCCTTGGGGGAAAATGTATTGAGTATCTACCCACCTTCCAGTAAGCTTCCAAGGCACACTAAAAGGAATTCAAAGTAATAAGTTTTACAGATTTTATGCAAACATTATTTGTCACTACTTTGTCGTCAGTGAGACCTCAGTAGAAGAAGGAAATAGACAAACCAATTGGTCCCTATCTTCTAAGAGTGATAATAACCATTGGTAGTAGAAATTATATTCATAAGTAGCTCTTTTAAACCAAGCTTAAATATGGGTTAATACTGGGCCCTAACGTAAATAAATATTTTGTAGGGAGCATGGAAACCAATCAGCTAATCTAAATATAAATGTTGTTTATACAGTAAATGAATAGCCAGAAGACAGTTATTACAGCTTTGTTAAATACTGCTAGATAGTCATAGACTGAAGAGAAGAACCCAAACTCTAATGGGCTTCATTGAGATTTTTGTCTTTAATTTTTGTTAGTGGGTCACTTTTTTTTTTTTTTTTTTTTAAAGAAACTCTGTGTTCTGGAATACCATTAAGCTCATTTTAAAAATGTGTTTCAATTCAAACTTGCAACAGTAACATTACAAGTTCCCCTTCCTGTTTCTCAGGTGAATACATGTATCATATTTTGATTGTTTTCTTTCAGGGCACAATGGCAACTCTTAAGGAAAAATTGATTGCACCAGTTGCAGAAGAAGAGACAAAGATCCCAAACAATAAGATCACTGTAGTGGGTGTTGGACAAGTTGGTATGGCATGTGCCATCAGCATTCTGGGAAAGGTACTTTTGAAACTTCATACGTGATAGGTAGTTTCATCATCTGTATGCAATCTCTTTAGGCTTTTGAGAATTTGATTGTATCTTTAAAAGGTTTTTTTTCCCTGAAAAAAAAATTTTTTTAAAGAAAATTAAGTTTCTCCTGTTATTTATTTATTTTAATTTATTATTATTATTATTTTTTTTTTTACTTTACAATATTGTCTTGGTTTTGCCATATATCAACATAAGTTGTAGACCTGGTGATACTTTATCTTTAAACACATTAGCAAATATTTCCTGAGAGAATGACATTCTTATCTGATACAATAGACTTACTGTTCTCAGTAACACTGATTAAACACTATTATCTATTATACAGTACCCAGATTATAGTTCTCCAGTTATCAGAATCATATTTTTTCTCCCCTAGTCCAAGATCATATTTTTATATACTTGTTGTGTCTCTTTATTCTTCCTTAACCTGGAACCTAGCCTTCCTTCATCTCTCATGTTACTGGTGAGTTTGTAGAGACATCAGTTTTGTAGGATGCCCCTCGATTTATGTTGGTCTGATGTTTGTAACTGAGTTCAGGTTATATTTGGGGTGACGTTATGACCAGGTGATGGCCTGTCCTTCACAATGCATCACATCAGGAGGTGTGTAATGTTATCTTGCCTCATTATCAGCACGGTTGCTTTTTGAGGTCATGGAAATATCCTATATTATTCCCCTCAAACCTTCACTCAGTTGTTTAATTTTAAAGTAATTTCAAATTTACAGAAAATTTGCAAGAATATTTTTTAAAAAGTAAAACTTCCATATTCATTTCACCCAGATTTACCAATTCTTAATGTATTTCTGTTTGTGTGTGCACACAAGTGTGTGCCTGTGTGTATGGGTGTATGCGTGTGTGTGCACATGTGCATATGGGGCTTTTTTTCTGAACCCGTTGAGAATAAATGCAGATACGCCTTTCATTTCCTTCTGTCTGAGTACTTTTCCTCGGAATAGGACATATTCTAACATAATCAGTTCAGTTATCAACATCAGAAGCTTTAATACTGATAACATGCTTCTAACACCTTCCACTCCTCTAGATTATATTTCCCCACATACCTCCATAGACTTTTAGTTTGCCTCCTCTCCTTATTCATTGAACTGATCGATATACTTTCTGAAGGCTGTCTTAAATGTTTTTTAGGGGGAACCCCTGCCTCAAAAAATGCTGCTGGGCCTTCGGTAAAACACACTTTCTTTTTGTACTGTATGCAAAGGCTGCTGGAATAACTCCTAGCTGAGCGTATTTCTGTCTACAGAATTTAAATTCTAAAGGGGCAAATTCTGAATCTTCAGAATTTTTTCACTGAGGAAGAAAATCATCAGAAATCAACTAAAATGTGTAGTGCATGCCAATTAAAGTTTTATTCTTTTGCATTTTTTCTGGCTGGTTTTATTTCTGACTAGGTTTCCATAATTTAGGAGAATAGCTGCTCCCCAAATTACAGGGGAATTAAATAATCACAATTTAATGTTTACCATTCATACCAATAAAAACGGAAAAAATATTCCAGCTTACTTTTCTTTTAAAATATTTACTGTGTACCATGTTTTAAGTGTTTTGTTTAAAATGCTTTATTTAAACAGTAATCTCAATAAATGGAAACTGTTCATATCCTGTTTCCAGATACAGTAGTTGAGGCTTGACTAGATTAAGTGGCCTACCTGTTATCACACAGTTGGTAATGGTTGAGCTGTATTTGAGCCCAGACTCTGAACTCTTAACCACAGTAACTCTGCCATTTCTTTTTATTCTATGCTAGTATGGGGGCAATTAAAGACAATTTTTTCCTTTAATTGAAGTATAGTTGGTTTACAATGTTGTGCTAGTTTCAAGTGTACAGCAAACTGATTCAGTTATACATATATATATGTATATTTTTTTCCAGGTTCTTCCTCATTAGAGAGTATTAAAGATTTTCCATTCCTTAAGCTAAACCCAAACCTTGGACATTTTAGGAAATCAGCAATATATCTGAGCTATCATGATTCTCTCGGAACCTCTCTGATTGTTTCAATTGTAAATTCAAAGTCCTCTTTGATAAATAATGTAATTGAGACTCTGCTGTTATATAATACTTTGGCCCAATTCAAGTGCTTGAGAACCAACCAGGCCCCTAGCACAGTAGGAATCTTTCAGCTGAGCTTCTGTGAAGGAAGGACTGCCTTGTTCAAAGACCATTTTACTAATTAAAAATGTTTAAATCTTCTTGTAACGGGGAAGGATTAGAGTCAAAGTTGTTATTACTGTTTGGTAAGGATTATAAGCCCCACTCCTTTAATAAGAAAGATACCCAAAAAGAGAGAGAGAGAGAAAGGGAACTAGCCAATTCTATTTTGTTAAGTATCTATATGTTACTTTATTCCTCTACAAAATTTCTAGGGAATGTTGTCATCTCTATACTATTGGTGGAAAAACATAAACTCAGAAAGATTAAGTGCCTTGATTAAGATCTCAGAGATCTTATATCCCTGATGTGGTTTTCAGAGGATACACAGTGCTTTGGCCCAGAAAGGGGATGAGCTAGGGCATGAGATTGGCTGAGAAGGTCCGTACCTTGACTGGGCTCATGGAGGCACCAGAGTCCAGCCTCCACCATGACAAAGGTGCTGATGTTTTCTGCTTCTCTTGCCCATTTTCCACATCCTAATAGCCAACATGGAAACCATAGTGAGCTTTTATAAAAATAGCTCCCCC
Source organism: Bos mutus (assembly GCF_027580195.1). Lineage (NCBI taxonomy): Eukaryota > Metazoa > Chordata > Mammalia > Artiodactyla > Bovidae > Bos > Bos mutus. The sequence goes on along the minus strand of NC_091621.1, from coordinate 86,282,270 downwards.
GCTTAGAACTGCACACATAAATGAAATACAGGGAGGATCTTTTCTCTGCCTGTCTCTCAGAGCAAGGCAGGGTGTGCACCTCCAGGGGCTACCATTCAGAATGTCGTGGATTCCTTCCAGTGCTGTGCGGTGGCTGGTGCCACCTCTGACTTCATCTCTTACCTTCTCCCCTCTTCAAAGCACTAAGATCATCGTGGCTTCAGTATTAGCCACTCAGTCGTGTCCAACTCTTTGCAACCCCAAGGACTGTAGCCCACTAGGCTCCTCTGTCCATGGAATTCTCCAGGCAAGAAAACTGGAGTGGGTTGCCATTTCCTTCTCCAGGGGATCTTCCCAACCCAGGGATCAAACCTGGATCTGCTACACTGCAGGCAGATTATTTTGTCTGAGCCACCAGGGAAGCCTATGGCTTAAACCTTTTTATTTTTAAAAAGTATTTTTAAAATTACTTCATTTACTTGGCTGTGTCATGTCTTAGTTGCCGCCTGCAGGATCTTTTGTTGTAGTGTAGGCTCTCTAGCTGTGGCATATGGGCTCTGGATTGCATGGGCTCAGTGGTTGCAGTGCATGAGCTTAGTGGCTCTGTGGCATGTGGGATCTTAGTTCCCTGACCAGGGATCGAACCTGCACCCCCTGCATGGGAGGCAGATTCTTACCAGGGAAGTCCTTTAAACCCTTTTAGAACTTGATTTCCCTTCCTCTGGAATGACTGCCTTGGATCATCAGAGTTAACTCCCTCCTGTCGTTCATATCAGGCTTTGCGTACTGGTCTTCCTTGATCATCCAATACCAAGTAAGCTTCCTTCCATTTCCTTAACTTCATTTTGCCTAGCACTGTTTATAGCATTTCCGTGATCAGAACCATCTTAAATTGGTTGCTTCACTCCTCTCCCCTTCCTGGTACATTCCATGAGAGCAGGAACCTTATCAGATTTGTTCATTACTATAGTCCTCACTAGTAGAATAATGCCTGGCACATTGAGTAGTGAACGTGTATTAAATAATGGATATTCCTCTTACTAAGAAATGGCACTTATGTCTGGTCAAATTTTGATCAGAGCTTTTCCTTTTTCATGGTTTCTCCTGTCGCCCCTACCAATCATAAGGTATGTGCTTTGGCTGCCAAGACCCCATCACGTTGTCAAGGTCATATAGAGTGTCCATGTGATTATTCTGCCCTTAGCCTCTGACCAGCTGTTTTTGGCTTGAATGTCTGTCAGTCAGCTGTAGTCACATTCTTCTACAAGCACAGCATACAGAGCAATGTAATTACAGACATACTGCAACGTAGTTTTTGCAGTGCAAGACTTGGCCTAAAAGTGAAACTTAATTAGAGTTTGGTGTTTGTACAAGCATAGACAGGCTAATGGAACAGACTCAAAACCCAGACACAAAACCAAAGAATATTTAATACAAAGTGACATGCCAGAGAAGAAAAACAAATTATTGAATAAGCGGTGCTTGTCCATTTAGCTATTTGGGAAAAGTTATACCTTTTCCTCCCACAAAATGTCATGCAGACTAAACACTTGAATATAAAAATGCAGAATGCAGCCATCAAATACTAAGGCACTGGTAGCAGAGTTGGATGTGACTTAGCAACTAAACAGCAACAAAAACAACAGCTTGCTAGCTCGGGGACCAAGAGGTAGGTTGTGGCTATGTCTGGTCCACACAGGACTTAGATCAAGAGATAATTTTTTTTTTTGCCAAGCCGTCCAGCATTCAGGATCTTAGTTTCTCAACCAGGGTTTGAACCTGTGTCCGCTATAGTGGAAGTACAGAGTCTTCACCACTGAACCACCAGGAAAGTCCAAAGAGACCATTTGTGTCTTATGTTAAACACGCTATCAACAAATGTTGTTCCTGGCTTCTAACTGATCTTGTTCCTCAATGAGTTAGTGCTTTTGCAGTTAATCTAAGTCTTGATGTATTGATCATTTTAAAATATGCAGCTTAAGTGGAATATACATGTGGTAAATTCATTGGCTAGTATACACTATGTGAATACAGAAAGATTTATTTAAGCCCAAGTGTCAGTACTTAGTCACACATCTTCGTTTGCCTGCCTCCCACTGGGAGGATATTCAGTCACATAAATGCAGCTAAATTCAGCGCTGCAAGTATTTTCTCCAAGTGTTGGATCTCTTCCTTCCTTGCCAGCTGACTATGCACTTCTCCGCCAATTCTCTACCCACTGAAACAAAACAGAGGATCTGAGATCCTGTGACATCCTTTTCCACTTAAGCCCCCAATTGTTGTGCCCCTTGACTTCAACAGCACACATGTGATGTCCCCAAAATAAGAGTGACATCCCCAGTACTTGGCACCTGAAAGGAATGGTTATGAAGTTCTCTGGAATGAATTTAGGGCTCCAGAAACACAAGCGAGGGCTTTGTGTGATCTTGCAGAGGAACGAAACCATTTTAAGTGTTAAAAACATATGTAAGTGAAAAGGGGTGAACATTAATGCCTGCATTTGACATGTATTTGACATACATGGAAGGAGAAAATACTTGACAGGGAAGCCTGGCGTGCTGCAGTCCATGGGATCACAAAGAGTCCAACACGACTCCATGACTGAGCAACAACAAAGCGACCCCCAGGTCATAAAAGGGTCCTTTGAAGTTGGCAAGTGAATCAACTGCTTAGAAGTAAGAATGCATTCAGTCGCATGGAAGTTTGAGTCTCAGAGAAACCGTCCCAAGCAAGCCTATTGTAGCTCGCTGCTTCAGGCCAGCCGACACTGGTTTTCTAGAAACAGGTGACAGTCTTTATTCCTAGGCTCCTACCTGGAGCAGGACCTGCTTTGCTGGCAAGTTAACTTGGTCAAGTTTTCTTATTGGCCACCTCACCTCTCTTCCTCTGCCTCCCCCTCTGCTGTGCAGAGCCTTCCTGACCCCTCCCAATTCCACATGGATTATTTTATCTTAGCCTTGAAACAAGCACTTTCTGAACCTGAGTTACTTTATACTTTTTTCCCTTTACATATCAAACTATCCTTCACAGAGGATAGTTCCTCTTAATAAAGGAACTATATTAAGTTCTACATTGTTGTGGATCGTTTCTAATAATTACTATGCTAATTATTTTGCTAACAGCCTGAAAAGCAATAAAGGCCAGGATTTGGGTGATAGGTCAATGGGAAGGGTAATTACTTTTTAAGAGTTTGTAGGGACTTCGCTGGTGGTCCAGTGGTTAAGACTCCATGCTCCCAGTGCAGGAGGCATGGGTTTGACCCCTGGTTGGGGAACTAAGATCCCACATGCTACAGGGCATGGTCAAAAATATTATTTTTTAAAAAAAATAGAGTTTGTAAATTATGAGTTTTCACAAGACAACTGACTTATTTATTTTTTAAGTTTTTGGGCCATGTTGCACGGCATGCAGGGTCTTAGTTCCCTGACCAAGGATCAAACCTGTGCCTTCTGCATTGGAGGCATACCAATGTTAAAAGCTGAAAGGTTATTTAAACACAACTAGATCTCTTGATGCAAAGAGTCGATTCACTGGAAAAGACTCTGATGCTGGGAAAGATTGAAGGCAAAAGGAGAAGGGGGTGGTAGAGAATTAGGTGGTTAGATAACATCACTGACTTAATGCACGTGAATCTGAGCAAACTGCAGGAGGTGTGGTAAAGGACAGGAAAGCCTGACATGCTTCAGTCCGTGGGGCCGCAGAGTCAGACACAACTGAGCGACTGAACAACAGATAACAGCTCCCTTTTCCTGAGAAGAAAAGATTGAGGACTTGCTGAAAAGCAGACAGGATGATTGATTGAGGGTATTACTTGGGATGGATGGCACAAGATGACAGTCAGAATAGAAAATAAAAAAACATTGAGACTGACCAAGTTTGCCTTGAAAATGTATGGAGAATTCACTAGCCCTGGAGTCCTGTGCCCCTGACTCTTTCACCAGCAGGACATTCGAGTTGGTCAGAGCCAACCTGAGGGTTCCTAGCTTCAAGCAGGCCTTCAAAGCCTGCTCTGAAGTGAACTCAGCCTCTTGTTTTAAATGAAATCTGCCTTCTCTAAATCCCTCCAAACTAGGAGTGACCTTCAGGATGGACACAGTGCCCAAGACTGTTTCTAGCTCTTTGTGAGTCTCTATTTTTTTTTTTACCATCACTCCCCTTTAATATGAAGACTTGAGCACCCTGAGGCCGCTGTTGAACCACGATACTTGCACGTTTAGCTTCTTAATTATATCAAGCTCACTGAATGTCCATTGAGTACTAGAGGTGAAATTCTTTTTTAAAAAAATGGTATCAAATATTAATAGTTCATTATTCAAAACGTTTCCTCATCAAATTGTTGAAAGCACACCTAATTCCATGGTAAAAATTCTTCCCTAAGTTTTTAGACATTGGGCATTCCCATTTCAAGGGTATTTGACTGAAATACTGTGAATTGAGGTATCCTTGAGTAGCTTGGGGTCCTAACAGCTCCTTTTGTGTTTATAGTCTCTGACTGATGAGCTTGCTCTTGTGGATGTTTTGGAAGATAAACTCAAAGGAGAAATGATGGACCTGCAGCACGGGAGCTTATTCCTTCAGACACCAAAAATTGTGGCAGACAAAGGTAGGCTCCTTTCATGCCTGAAGTGATCAAATAATAAATTGATATCCTCACTCCCTGAGAGAAAACAGGTTTTCCCATCCTGGTGAATCTAATGTCAGCAGTTTCTTGTTTCCTTCTGGGTCCAGTTTATCCTCAGGGACAATCATAATTGTTATCTCTGTAAAGCCTCTCCCTGGTGCCTTGCACACATACAGTGCATAACATTTTAGGAAATCGGATCCAAATGCTTGCTTACACATACTTGAGAACAGGGATGTTTTAAATCCGAAGAAATATTTGCACAAAATAATTTGAGTGTCTCAAAGAAACTAAATAAATTCGTATTCTAGCCATCTTTGTTCTGGATTAATGCATTTATGCAGTAATATGGCTGTGCCTACAGATATAGTAATGTCCAGCCTCCAAAATAATTTCTAACAATACTACTACTAATAGTGTATGTGTCAATCACTCAGTCATGTCCAACTCTTTGCAACTGCATGGACTCCTCTGTAGCCCCCCAGGGTCCTCTGTCCACGGGATTTTCCAGGCAAGAATACGGAATGGGTTGCCATTCCATTCTCCAGGGGATCTTCCCAACCCAGAGATCGAACCGGGGTCTCCTGCATTGCGGGCAGATTCTTTACCATCTGAGCCACAGGGCAAGTCCACTACTAATAATAAGTAGCTGTTACTTACTGAATTATTAGCATTCTAGGTACTGTGAAACTTGCTGCATGTCTCATCTTCACTGCAGCCCTGTGAAAAGTGGGTCCTATTACCCCCGTTTTATGGAAGAGGAAGCTGATAAATTATTAGTAACTGTCAAAAGTCACATAGCAACATGGTTTAATTGTATGAGTCATCCATAAGTATTGAGTCTAATGACCATACCAAATCAAAATGTCTATAATTTGAGAAAGGATTCACTTGCTTGGGGAAAAAAATAAAATACTCTCTAGAGAAACTCATTGCTAAAAACAATAAGCTTATTTAAAATATTGAGTATTAGAAATTAAATTTTAGCCAAGAACAAACACTTGAGTGCCTTCCTTTGCCTTCATAGATTGAATTAACATTACAAGTCTACAGTTACCTTCCAATTGCTTTTTTGTTGGATGACTGCCAGTTGAACTTTGCATTCACTGTTTATACTTTGTGTTATTACTGACAATCCAGTATTCTCTAAAGCCAATAGGATTTTGAATCTGTTAGCAAGAAACATAATTTAAGGCTGTCTTTGTTTCCTGGGTTCATTTTCTGAGCCAGTGTTATGGTCGGAATGGTTCCATATCACTCAAGGAGGAAGAAGCCATGAAACACTGGTGTTGCAACTCAACACGTTATACAGAAAATGTAATTCTCACGTAACGTTCCTCACATACGTTCCATGAGCTTACGTATGTTTGGGTCCCTAGAGCACCTCATATGGCATGTTTTGATGCAGAGTTGTATGTGAAGTCCTTTTCTCCCCTCTCCTTCAAGATTACTCTGTCACTGCCAATTCCAAGATCGTGGTGGTAACTGCAGGAGTTCGCCAGCAAGAAGGGGAGAGTCGCCTGAATTTGGTGCAAAGGAACGTTAACGTCTTCAAGTTCATCATTCCTCAGATCGTCAAGTACAGTCCTGACTGCATCATCATTGTGGTTTCCAACCCAGGTATCATTGTGATGCCTTAAGGTTCAGTTCTGTTCAATTCAGTACTTTGGGATTTTTTTTTTCTTTTCCTTTTTTTTTTTTTTTCCTTTTTTAACTTATAAAAAGTCTTTTCTGGTGTTTGGCCTAAGCAATTCACGTGTCTTCCGTTAATTGGCCACAGAGAGTGATGTTTACAAAACCACTGGCACATTCCCAGGCCACATGCTAAAGAATGTGAGAAGAGTTTTATATAAAACAGTTTCATCTCCTTATTTTATCTGGGTTTGTTGGAAAGTCTAAAAGATTTTAAAATTTTCTATCAAGATGATACTGGGATACAAAATCTGAATGTGGCCCCAGTTTGGAAGAAGTATTTTAGCATATTTGATCATCTGTTTTCCAGAAAATGCACTTTAGTCTTCTAAAATTCTTGAAAATTAAGTTGACTGATTTTTTTTTTAAGGAATTAAAGAAAGCCATTAATTAGTCTAGGTTTAAAGATGGAAAATAGCCTGTTGATGGACAAATACATGTTTAACACCAAATGTTGTAACTTAAAATTTCTGATTAGAAAGAATTGTACTTTTTCAGCCCAAAGAGTCAAAATTCACTGTTTCACACTTCTTTTGCCTATAGTTTGCCACCAAACTTACTTTTTATTGGTAAGCACAGTAGATAAATATGTTGTTAAATGGTAAAGCTGATTATCTCTGATACTTCACTTAGAGAAACATTGTAGGAGCCAGGAAAGTCCTTACAATTTATGGGATATTGAGAGTTTGGAGCCAGCAAGACCATCTTGGCTTGGAGTTTCCTGGTCAACCTTGTATCTAAAATTTCTCATAAATAGAGAGTGGCAAATAGATGCAGAGCATGAATGACAGACAGCAGACACATATGAAGTTGCTACATCCTGTGCTTAAGGCAGACATTATTAACTGGTTATACAACTTTTCCAGGTATAGCTTCAAAGTCTTAAGTCTCCAGGGAGTCACTCCTACTGAGTCAGTGTTGCCAAGGAAGAGGTTATAATATCCAGGCCAAAATGACCTTAAAATATCTCATCCAGTGTCTGTATATGAGAGTGGAGGTGGAGACTTGCCTTCCTGGTGTGCACATTTTCCTACTTTTTACAGCTTAGCCTGTATAAATGCTCTGCTCTTCTCTAGTCCGGCAGGTTTTACCTCTGTGCCACACCAGAATAAAGGCTCTGTCATTAAATTCTTTCTGTTAAATACTGCTGCTGCTGCTGCTAAGTTGCTTCAGTCGTGTCCGACTCTGTGTGACCCCATAGACGGCAGCACACTAGGCTCCCCTGTCCCTGGGATTCTCCAGGCAAGAACACTGGAGTGGGTTGCCATTTCCTCCTATTATAATAATTGTTTACTGAGTACTGTCTTGTTCCCAAAGGTAACTTTTAGCCGCGTGCCTTGGTTGTTTAGTAACCTATAGCTTTCGGTTTCTGAAAACAGTTGTTACAATCCTGAAATGTTAGAATTGGAAAAAATTTAAGTGATGATCGAATTCAGCCCTTTTTCTCTCTCTTTCCATATATAGTAAATTAATCTGCAGGACTCATATATTCTTGTTTCCAATGATAATGTAGATTAAAACCACAATATTGCATTTTCCATGTTTTACAATCTCTTGACTATACAGCTTAAAAGTTTTTCTTATCTTTCTAGCCCCCATGGTCCCTAATTCCGAAAAGTCAAATATTCACATCTTTCTGGCCACATCTCATTTGGGGGATGGAGCAGAGGGGAGAGGAGAAAACCAGGGCACCACTGCTTGACATAGCAGTTGACATCAGTTTTGATGTACTTACATATATTATTTTAAAAAATTTTAGTGGATATTCTCACATATGTTACCTGGAAACTAAGTGGATTACCCAAGCACCGTGTGATTGGGAGTGGATGTAACCTGGATTCTGCTAGATTTCGCTACCTTATGGCTGAAAAACTTGGCATTCATCCCAGCAGCTGCCACGGATGGATTTTGGGGGAACATGGCGACTCAAGCGGTAAAAAACAAAACAAAACGCAGTGTTTGCTGTGAACTAGGATATTGTTCTTGCCATTCTGAATTTTTTGTTTGTTTTTAATTGTAGTTTATATTTTCACATACATCACATTATAGATAAGTAATTGTGAGAGAATACTTTGATACTGACTAGGTAAATATCTGATTCCTTATCAGTTTATTGCCTCATAAGTTTAGTATCCACGAATGATTCTTAGTTAAATATTATTTAGATAATAATGGTTTAAAAATAGTTAAAAATTATTACTACGATAGTTTTGAAACATTCTAATTCCATCATTTCATCTTAAACATTGAATATTATACATTGAATAGGCTTATTGTATAAAACTGTAATAATCTAAGACATAATGATAATATTGGTTTTACTAAATCCACCTCTGCCCAATATGCAAGGGGCTATTTTCTCCCTAAAGGTTAAGGTGTACATTTTTCTTTGAAAAATTAGTAGTGTAATTCTGGTAGAGTGAACTTTGGTAGTGTAAGAATTGGGTCTTAAAATTGTTACTTATTTTTTAAAATATAAGCAGGTGGAAAGTTCAGAATTTCTCAAACCCAGAGTTTAGGATAGTCCCGAACTAGAGTCCCGCACGATTTCACAAACCCACAGAAAGGGAAGAATTTCATAACGCCTGTTAGTCTGACACAGCAATTCTGTTTGCATCAAAATGGTTGAAAGGTAAAAGGTCAGATTTGAAGGCAAATGTTAGTCTCTGGGGGGAAGTGAATTGGAGTGAATTGTCATTGGAGCAGTTAGTGGGTAACTTGCATCAAGGGTGAAATCTGACCTAAGAGAAGGAAAGATTTTTTAAAAACAATGTCAGAGATAAAATGCTTATCTTTCCCCCACCCCCAATAGTGGCTGTGTGGAGTGGAGTGAATGTGGCAGGCGTTTCTCTCCAGGAACTGAATCCAGAAATGGGAACAGACAATGATAGTGAAAATTGGAAGGAAGTGCATAAGATGGTGGTTGAGAGGTAAGCGGGGGGGAGGGGGGCTTGATTTAAGACAATATCATCTTAGACAAAATCGAGAACACTTTGCATGGCTGCCTATTCAGATAAACTTTTTCCAAAATTTTGTTTTCCTTTTTAAAAAAAAATTTACTCTTTTTTTTGTTTGTTTGAGGGAGAGTGGTTTTTTTCCCCTTTTTTTTCATTTTTTAATTATTTTTTCTTTTAGATAGACTCAGCATAGCAAATATGCAGCTGTTACCTTCTGAAAGAGGCAAGGCTGACTTAACACTGGTCAAACTTGCTATGCTGGTGCCCCTAGGGAAAGCAAATATTTTTCCAGAGAAATTCTGTTGTAATAGGAGTGAAACATGGAATTCACAGATGACAGAGGTGGCTTATTTAGAAAACTAAACCTAGGCACTGTTGTGTCATAATTGACTAAAATGATACTTACTGATTGATTGTTAATAGTTTTCAAGCTATTAGCAATCAGCAGCTTGAACATTGATTCAGTGTCTCTCCATACCCAACCGAGGATGTCCCCTTTCCCCTGTTTTTTTAAAACTGCCTTTTGTGACTAACCATTCTCTCTATGGGCCCTCATGTTTATCATAAAATAAGGTATCATTTTGGACCAGAGTAAAGACTGTGGGCTTAGATTGAAATTATGGGTCTTTTGACATTGTATAATATTGGGAAGCCATTTAACTTTTAAGCTGAATCTCAGTTTTCTCCTCTACAAAGTCTTAAGGTGTTTATAAGTCTAACTGTTTTCTCAAATATGGAATCGTTTCATTTAGTTCAATTTTAAAGACTTTTTTTCCCCCCAAGAATTTGACCTGTATATGGAGAAAAAGGATCTTTAAAAAGTTGAAAGAGTTCTTAGGATTTCATGAAGATAAACCCAGTGTAGCTCACCCAAGGTCTTTTAATTAGTGATACATTGCGTTAAGTCCCATTTTTCTAGTGCTCAGTTACTCCTGCCACCTAATTCTCAAGTCCAAGTGCCTTTGTGGGTTCAGAGTGTATGTAATTTGTGCTCAGATAGTTGTCTACAAGGTTTTGACATCACTTTGCTCTTAAGTTGTTGGTCGTCGCATTTTAGGTGACAGTGATTAGTGGCCTCAAAGGGACCTGAAAATCAAGGTGTAATTTGTCCTTTGAATGTGAATGTGAAGGTTCTTTTACTTTCATTGTTCCCTGATTTTATTAGTATCTTTGGAAATATTTGTGTTTATAAATAAGAAGATTGGTTGCAAAATGTACATGCTACCACTGTAATTTTTAAAATGGCTATTTATACAATAAACTACTTAAATTTGTCAAAGCATTTACATAGTACCAACCATGTAGTTTTAAATATTTTCCATATATATTAACTCATTTAACAAACTTATGAAGTAGATACCATTGTTACCCTTATTTTACAGAAGTGGACCCTGAGACAGGTAGTCTAAATCATGTTCTCAGGATGACAGAGTTAAGAGACAGCAGGAATTAAACCACCAAAGCATCTGGTCAATTATCTCCTTAAGGGTTTTTTTTTTCCTTAGTGCCTATGAAGTCATCAAGCTAAAAGGATATACCAACTGGGCTATTGGATTAAGTGTGGCTGATCTTATTGAATCCATGTTGAAAAATCTATCGAGGATTCACCCAGTGTCAACAATGGTGAAGGTAAACTGTTACAAAATATTAGGTGGTTTCTCATTGAGTATTCCATAAGTAGATTAATTTTAAGAAGGATGAGATAATGTCTCAGTCCACAGTTACTTTTCATCTCAAAGTTTTATGGAAACTATTCCTTTCTATCAGAAGCTTAGGCCAAAAGAGCAAAAGTTTATAGAAGCTGAGACATCAAATGTGTTTTTATAATTCTCCTTTGTATAATGTGCCAAATTAAATATTAACTCTGAGTCTTATTCAGCATATTCTTAGATGATTATTTGAATAAGTTTAATAATTTCATTTCAAGTTGGTATATTGTAAACTATAGCTTGGCTTTGTGGTATATAGCACTGATACCTTAGCAAATTTAGCTTAATTCAGAAGCTATGGAACAGTTAAGTAGAAATTGATTATTTTTAAATAAAACTGAGATAACTGACTCATTTTCTGCAAGTCAACAGCAGGAGTGAAAAAGTAAGGGAGAAAATGCAGTAGACTGAAATAAACAGAGGAGGTAAATATAGAAGTATTTGGGGATAAATCATAGTATCAGATGTTTTGAGGATTTTTTTGTTATTGCTGTTTGGCTTTTTGATACTATGGCAAAAAAAATTAAAGCAAGTATGGTGAAATTGGATAATTGCCAAGTCCATATATAAAAATTTGTTTATTGCCTCCACTTTGGTGTATGTACAAAAACTTTCAGAGCTAATTTAAGAAAATCTTAAACTCCCTTGATTAATGTACTAAAATAATTGCATAATTAAATTAATCCTGTGAGTAAACTACTTAATACAAACCAGTACAGTGTTTGGGGAATTGTGGTCCCCCCCCCCCAGCAATTCTTGAGTATTCCAAGAATCTTGTCTTTGTGTGACTTCCAGTTACTTTCTTGGACCTTGTAGGTCAACTACTACCTAAAATCTACTTAACTAAAGAGTTTTCATGAAAATTAAAATTACATGAAAAACAGTTCAATAAGAACCACATTTGAATGTGATTTAATTTGAAGACATACAAGCAGAGGGGTGTCAATGAGTTTGATAAAGTACTTAAAAAATTCTAGTTTTATCATAGTGTCTATTTGTATATTCTATGTACAAATCAAATTTGAAATACAAATATTAGAGATAGATAGGCCTGTCAGTGATAAAAACTAAAGGAGTTTATGCTTATCAAATTTCCTGCAGTTCATCCTGTTCAACCCCAGGCCCTGTGGTCATTCTTACCTGTGGTTTCATTTCTTAATCGTGGTGCTTTTCTTGTTCTGGCAGGGCATGTATGGCATTGAGAATGAAGTCTTCCTGAGCCTTCCGTGTATCCTGAATGCTCGAGGGTTAACCAGTGTTATCAACCAGAAGCTGAAGGATGAAGAGGTTGCTCAACTCAAGAAAAGTGCAGACACCCTCTGGGGCATCCAAAAGGACCTGAAGGACCTGTGACTTCCGGCTGCAAGGCTGTAGACACTTAGAACTACAGTGTGATTAACCACGAGCCTTTAGTTTGCATCCATGTACATGGAGCACAGTTCGCTTTTGTCTTCCTAAGTCTGTGAATCTGGGCTCCCAGAATCAAAGCCCATGCTTGCTTTAATGCTTGCAAGATGAGTCCTTGAACAAATCAAATAAACCACCTAGTGTAGTGTGCTCCTGTCTCTCGAATTCTTTAATTTCTAAAAGATTTCCATCTGTCTCTCTCTTTTTTTTTTTTTAATAATAGTTCTTCCCCCATATCATAACTTTCCTTAAATTCTGTCGTCTCCATTTCATCCTGTACTTCTTCCACCAAACAGCACTACAATTCTTTGTCACAACATGTGCTGTGCTTTTGTTGTCCTAAGAATATGTTACCATTTTTTGGTTTCGTTTATTTTAAATTTGTTTGGCTGTGTCAGATCTTAGCCATGACATGCAGGATCATTATTGTGTCGTGCGGGATCTTTTGGTGCAGCACATAGACTCTAGTTGTGGCTCACTGGTTTAACTGCTCCGTAGCATATGGGATCTTAGTTCCCCCTCCAGGGATTGAACCTGCATTCTCTGCATTATGCTGCTGCTGCTGCTGCTGCTAAGTCACTTCAGTCGTGTCTGACTCTGTGCGACCCCATAGACGCAGCCCACCAGGCTCCCCCGTCCCTGGGATTCTCCAGGCAAGAACACTGGAGTGGGTTGCCATTGCCTTCTCCAATGCATGAAAATGAAAGTGAAGTCCCTCAGTAGTGCCAACTCTTAGCGACCCCATGGGCTGCAGCCCACCAGGCTCCTCCATCCATGGGATTTTCCAGGCAAGAGTACTGGAGTGGGGTGCCATTGCCTTCTCCATCCCTGCATTATAAGGCAAATAAATTCTTAACCATTGGACTGCCAGGGAAGTCGCAAGGATTTTTTTTTTTTTTGAGAGTGGTTTCACAGCAAAATTGATGCAGAGATTTCCCATTAACACTTGCCCTTGTGTTTATGGGAAATCTGTCTATGAATATATGTATATGAACACATATTCATAGCTTCCCCTGTTACCAGCATCACTCAGAGTGGTGTGTTTGTTATAGTCAAAGAACCAACATTGCTATGACATCCAAAGCCCGTCATTTACATTACGGTTCAGTCTTGGTATGCATTCTGTGGGCCTGGACAAACGTAAAGTGACATGTACCCAGTATTTTCACAGCCCTGAAAATACTGAGGGTACCATTGTAGGTTTACCACTGAAGAAAGAACTAGAACCAATGGATGACACTTACAAAGAAGTCCATTTTATTTCTTTTAAAGGAAAAGCCTCTAAAACGGCTTTCTAAAATTGGGATTAACTTTGTTATAGTTGGTCCAGTTTGATAATGAAAAAGGAAAGTGGCCTGAATTATTCACATCCAGGCTACTGGGAGACAGCTTAATACAGGGGTTAGGAAAGGGCCTTAATGCAGACTTCCTTTAAAAAATAGAGTCTACTTTACATGTAATATCTAGGGGTCAGTTTTGATAGTGTTAAAGGCATGGGATTTGTTATCATGTAAACCTGGATTTCATTGATTAACTGCAGTTTGGGGCAAGTGACCTTCTTTACCCCTAAGCCTCAGTTTTCTTACCTATGAAATAGTGGTAATAATAGTACCTCTTCAATATGGTAGGTATATGAATTAAATGAGAAAATGTAAAACTTAAAGCACAATGCTTGAGTCTAATAGTATTTTAGTGCTTACTGTTATAAGTGATTTCAGTTCAGTTCAGTTCAGTCGCTCAGTCCTGTCCAACTCTGCAACCCTATGAACTGCAGCACGCCAGGCCTCCCTGTCCACCAATTCCCGGAACTTACTCAAACTCATGTCCATCGAGTTGATGATGCCATCCAACCACCTCATCCTCTGTCGTCCCCTTCTGCCTTCAATCTTCCCCAGCATCAGGGTCTTTTCAAATGAGTCAGCTCTTTGCATCAGGTGGCCAACGTGATTTGCATATATATAATATATATATAATATATGTGGTTTACATATATATTAACTCATTTAAGTCATCCTAAGCTGGCTTAAAACTCAATGTTTAAAAAATGGCATCAGGTCCCATCACTTCGTGGCAAATACATGGGGAAAAATAGGAACAGTGACAGACTTCTTGGGGTACAAAATCACTATGTACGGTGACTACAGCCATGAAATTAAAAGACACTTGCTCCTTGGAAGAAAAGCTATGACAAACCTAGGCAGCACGTTAAAAAGCACAGACCTTAGCTTGCCAACATAGGTCCGTCTAGTCAAAGGTATGGTTTTTCTGGTCGTCATGTACAGATGTGAATTGGACCATAAAGAAAGCTGAGCTGAGAAGAATTGATGCTTTTGAACTGTGGTGTTGGAGAAGACTCTTGAGTCCCTTGGACTGAAAGGAGATCCAACCAGTCCATCCTAAAGGAAATCAGTCCTGAATACTCATTGGAAGGACTGATGCTGAAGCTGAAGCTCTGATACTTTGGCCACCTGATGTGAAGAATCTGACTCACTTGAAAAGACCCTGATACTAGGAAAGATTGAAGGCCGGAGGACAAGAGGATGACAGAGGATGAGATGGTTGGATAGCATCACTGACTCGATGGACATGAGTTTGAGTAAGCTCTAGGAGTTGGTGATGGACAGGGATGCATGGCATGCTGCAATCCATGAGGTTGCAAAGAGTTGGACACGACTGAGCAACTGAACTGAGCCATAAGGTAGTGTTTCTGCACCTTGGCACTATTATTTGGGGCTGGAATATTCTGTATTGTGGGAAGGTCTTCTCTAGTAGCTCATTTGGTAAAGAATCTGCCTGCACTGCAGGAGACCCAGTTCAATCCCTGGGTCAGGAAAATTCCCTGGAGAAGGAAATGGCAAACCACTCCAGTATCCTTGCCTGGAAGATCCCCTGGACAGAGAGCCTGGTGGGCTGCAGTCCATGGGTTGTAAAGAGTAGGGCATGAATGAGCAACTAACACAGTGCATCACAGGATGTTTGCTAGCATCTGTGGCATCTACCCTCTTGATGCCAGTTACACACCCCTCTCCCCAGTTTTGTCAACCTAAAATGTCTGCAGACATGTCAAATTTCTCCTGGGAGCAAAATCACCCCCAGTTGAGAACCACTGCTCTAAAGTATTTGAATCCTCATTTTACAGATAAAACTGAAACACACACACAGAATCACACAGCTGCTAAGTAGTGAAAAGTTGTTGCTGAACCATGAAAGACGCCAGGATTCTTGGCCTCTGAAGAATTCAAGCTGGGGCCACAGACAAGGCTTGATTGCTCAGAGCTTTATGTAATAGAGTTTTATTAAAGTATAAAAGGGATAGAGAAAGCTTCTGACATAAACATCAGAAGGGGGCAGAAAGAGTACCCCCTCGCTAGTGTTAGCAATGCAGTTACATACTTTTTAATTACTTATTCAGTTCAGTCACTCAGTCGTGTCCGACTCTGTGACCCCAAGAATCACAGCACACCAGGCCTTTCTGTCCATCAGCAACTCCCGGAGTCTACTCAAACTCATGTCCATCAAGTTGATGATACCATCCAGCCATCTCATCCTCTGTCGTCCCCCTCTCATCCTGCCTCCAATCCCTCCCAGCATCAAGATCTTTTCCAATGAGTCAACACTTCGCATGAGGTGGCCAAAGTATTGGAGTTTCAGCTTCAACATCAGTCCTTCCAATGAACACCCAGGACTGATCTGCTTTAGGATGAACTGGTTGGACCTCCTTGCAGTCCAAAGGACTCTCAAGAGTCTTCTCCAACACCACAGTTCAAAAGCATCAATTCTTTGGCCCTCAGCTTTCTTCACAGTCCAACTCTCACATCCCTACATGACCACAGGAAAAACCATAGCCTTGACTAGACGGACCTTTGTTTGCAAAGTAATGTCTCTGTTTTTTAATATGCTATCTAGGTCATAACTTTCTTTCCAAGGAGTAAGCGTCTTTTAATCTCATGGCTGCAATCACCATCTGCAGTGATTTTGGAGCCCAAAAAAATAAAGTCTGACCCTGTTTCCACTGTTTCCCCATCTATTTTCCATGAAGTGATGGGATCAGATGTCATGATCTTCGTTTTCTGAATGTTGAGCTTTAAGCCAACTTTTTCACTCTCCTCTTTCACTTTCATCTAGAGGCTTTTGAGTTCCTCTTCACTTTCTGCCATAAGGGTGGTGTCATCTGCATATCTGAGGTGATTGATATTTCTCCCGGCAATCTTGATTTCCAGCTTGTGCTTCTTCCAGCCCAGCGTTTCTCATGATGTACTCTGCATATAAGTTAAATAAGCAGGGTGACAATATACAGCCTTGATGTACTCCTTTTCCTATTTGGAACCAGTCTGTTGTTCCATGTCCAGTTCTAACTGTTGCTTCCTGACCTGCATATTAGGTTTCTCAAGAAGCAGATCAGGTGGTCTAGTATTCCCAACTCTTTCAGAATTTTGCACAGTTCATTGTGATCCACACAGTCAAAGGCTTTGGCATAGTCAGTAAAGCAGAAATAGATGTTTTTCTGGAACTCTGTTGCTTTTTCAATGATCCAGCGGATGTTGGCAATTTGATCTCTGGTTCCTCTGCCTTTTCTAAAACCAGCTTGAACATCTGGAAGTTCTCAGTTCACGTATTGCTGAAGCCTGGCTTGGAGAATTTTGAGCATTACTTTACTAGCATGTGAGATGAGTGCAATTGTGTGGTAGTTTGAGCATTCTTTGGCATTGCCTTTCTTTGGGATTGGAATGAAAACTGACCTTTTCCAGTCCTGTGGCCACTGCTGAGTTTTCCAAATTTGCTGGCATATTGAGTGCAGCACTTTCACAGCACCATCTTTCAGGATTTGAAATAGCTCAACTAGAATTCCATCACCTCCACTAGCTTTGTTCGTAGTGATGCTTTCTAAGACCCACTTGACTTCACGTTCCAGGATGTCTGGCTCTAGGTGAGTGATCACACCATCGTGATTATCTTGGTCGTGAAACTCTTTTTTGTACAGTTCTGTGTATTCTTGCCACCTCTTCTTAATATCTTCTGCTTCTGTTAGGTCAATACCATTTCTGTCCTTTATTGAGCCCATCTTTGCATGAAATGTTCCCTTGGTATCTCTAATTTTCTTGAAGAGATCTCTAATTTTTTTGAAGAGAAATCTAGAAATCTCTAGATTTCCCATTCTGTTGTTTTCCTCTATTTCTTTGCATTGATCTCTGAGGAAGTCTTTTTTACCTCTCCTTGCTATTCTTTGGAACTCTGCATTCAAATGGGAATATCTTTCCTTTTCTCCTTTGCTTTTCACTTCTTTTCTTTTCACAGCCATTTGTAAGGCCTCCTCAAACAGCCATTTTGCTTTTTTGAATTTCTTTTTCATGGGTATGGTCTTGCTCCCTGCCTCCTGTACAATGTCACGAACCTCATTCCATAGTTCAACAGGCACTCTATCAGATCTAGTCCCTTAAATCTATTTCTTACTTCCACTGTAAAATCATAACGGATTAGATTTAGGTCATACCGGAATGTCTACTGGTTTTCCCTACTTTCTTCAATTTAAATCTGAATTTGGCAATAAGGAGTTCATGATCTGAGCCACAGTCAGCTCCTGGCCTTGTTTTTGCTGACTGTATAGAGCTTCTCCATCTTTGGGTGCAAGGAATATAATCAGTCTGATTTCAGTGTTGAGCATCTGATGATGTCCATCTGTAGAGTCTTCTCTTGTGTTGTTGGAAGAGGGTTTTGCTATGACCAGTGCATTCTCTTGGCAAAACTCTATTAGCCTTTGCCCTGCTTCATTCCGTACTCCAAGGCCAAATTTGCCTGTTACTCCAGGTGTTTCTTGAGTTCCTACTTTTGCATTCCAGTCCCCTATAATGAAAAGGATATTTTATTTTTGGGGGGTGTTAGTTTAAAAGGTCTTGTAGGTCTTCATAGAACCGTTCAACTTTAGCTTCTTCAGTGTTACTGGTTGGTGTTGCGAGAGAGCATCAGAGGGCAGACACACTGAAACTATAATCACAGAAAACTAGCCAATCTGATGACATGAACCACAGCTTGTTTAACTTAATGAAACTAAGCCATGCCATGTGGGGCCACCCAAGATGGGCAGGTCATGGTGGAGAGGGTTGACAGAATGTGGTCCACTGGAGAAGGGAATGGAAAACCACTTCAGTATTCTTGCCTTGAGAACCCCATGAACAGTATGAAAACGCAAAATGATAAGATACTGAAAGAGGAACTCCCCAGCTCAGTAGGTGCCCAATATGCTACTGGAGATCAGTGGAGAAATAACTCCAGAAAGAATGAAGGGATGGATCCAAAGCAAAAACAATACTCAGTTGTGGATGTGACTGGTGATAGAAGCAAGGTCCAATGCTGTAAAGAGCAATATTGCACAAGAACCTGGAATGTTAAGTCCATGAATCAAGGCAAATTGGAAGTGGTTAAATAGGAGATGGCAAGAGTGAACGTCGACATTCTAGGAATCAGCGAACTAAAATGGACTGGAATGGGTGAATTTAACTCAGATGACCATTATATCTACTACTGTGGGCAGGAATCCCTTAGAAGAAATGGAGTAGCCATCATGGTCAACAAAAGACTCCGAAATGCAGTACTTGGATGCAATCTCAAAAACAACAAAATAATCTCTTAATTACTTACTACAATGAATCAAAAGAATGTCATTTCAGTTTTCAATTCAGTCGCTCAGTCATGTCCGACTCTTTGCGACCCCATGAATCACAGCACGCCAGGCCTCCCTGTCCATCACAAACTCCCGGAGTTCACTCAGACTCAACTCCATCAAGTCAGTGTCAGGAGGTTGTAAAGACCTTACTAGACCCACTCCCATAATTTACATTTTAAGATAATAGGATTAGCCAGAAGGTTTTTTCCAGAAACTGTCCTCAAGCAGGATACATTATTGCTATATAATCCTAAGGAATGCAGAGGAAAAAAAAAATGTTTGTCCTTTCCTCCTCCTTGAGAATTCCAGACTCCTCTCTCCTTAGGGACTCCCGGACTTCTTACCAACCTGCCTAGGAATTGACTCTCTTAGTAGCAGAGTTGAGGTTCAACCTAAGCACCACAGCTTCTTAATCTGTCCTGTGCTACTATTGCTGTAAATATTAACACTTATGTTACATTTTTATATCTTTAACATAAAATAATGTCAAAATCATTGTTTCATTTAATGTTCCAGCATACTATGAGGATGTTCCTTTTTTTTTAATTTGGTGTAATATATTTATCGATTTGCATGTGTTCACTATTCTTGCATCTTAGGGATAACTCCAACTTACACCGTCTTTTTTTGTTTTTGTTTTTCACTTTCAACATTAACATTTTATTATGCAGGGACATCAAATGTCACTTATAATTTACATATATTTGAAGAAATTAACAGGTTATATGTGTCTGTACCTGGCTCAAGATACCAACCTTGAATTATATCAGAATTTTTACAGAAAGGGAGTCTAAACCACAGGTACTAAGTATACTTCTCAGGTCACATTTTTTAAATGATTCAATTTTTAAATGACTCAATCTGCTGAACAGAACAGGATACTGTATGCACCATTTTGCAATAACCTATAAAGGAAAAGAAACTGAAAAATACATACCTGAATTACTATGCCATATGAAGCTCAACACAGTACTGTAAATCAACCATACTTCAGTTTTTAAAAATGACAATCTTAGGATGATAATCATATCTAGCTAGATGTAAGGAAAAAGGCTATTTTAATTTGTAATTCATTGTTCCAATTTATTTGTGAATACTAAATTTACAACAAGCCAATGGTTCCCAAGCTTGCATTTCATAGACCAGTTTAAAATTTTTTAAACTTCGTTGGGGATAGAAATGAGTCTTTGTGTGGAGGGAGATTGGGGGCCTCAACATAGCCAGATAAAGACATGGAGGGAAAAAAGACCATGTGTTCTTACCATTATACAGAAGAACAGATATGTTAATGCCGAAAGAAGAAAAACATTGCAATCAAATTTATCAGCTGTCCTGAACCATGAGCAGAAAAGCAAAACCCTTGCTCTGGAGGAGCCAAGAGCTGGAAGAAGTCTGGGTCTTTGGAGTTCATGGAGCTGCTCTTCTGGCTACAGACTGCCTGCTTCCAACTTGCTTTTTGCCTGAGGAGGAAACAGACGCCTGTTGCTGTTATTTTGGGTGTGTGTCTCAGCAGCCAAATTTAATTTAGTAACACATTCTGTAAGACTTTATTGGGAAAATTACCATAAGGCAAAGCTCCTGCTAGCAAATAACTTTTTAAAAATTTATTTATTTATTCTGGCAGCCCTGGGTCTTCATTGCTGAGTGTGGGCTTTCTCCACTTGCAGCGAGCAGGGACTACTCTCTAGCTGCTGTGCGTGGGCTTCTCATTGTTGCGGCTTCTCTTGTCACGGAGCGTGGGCTCTAGGCCCGCAGCCATCAGTATTTGGGGCGCAGGGGCCCAGCTGCCCCGAGGCATGTGGACTGTTCCCAGAGCAGGGGTCAAACCCATGTGCCCTAAATCAGCAGGTGGACCCACAATCACTGGACCACCAGGAAAGTCCAGGAAATAACCTTGTATCTAATGGAGGAGACAGATATGAATGATAAATAGCAAAACAAAGTACAGTAAAATCAAGAAAAAAAATTGAGTCTTCACTTGTGCAGTTGGAGCTCTTTGGTTGTTTCTCTGGGGAAATGAAAAACGGAATTGCAAAGATTTCTTAGGGATAGAGCAGATCACCAGTGAGCTCCTGACTGGTTAATATATAGACTCAGAAAGACCCTGATGCTGGGAAAGATTGAAGGCAGGAGGAGAAGGTGACGACAGAGGATGAGATGGTTGGATGGCATCACCGATTCAATGGACATGAGTTTGAGTAAACTCCAGGAGTTGGTGATGGACAGGGCAGCCTGGCGTGCTGCAGTCCATGGGCTTGCAAAGAGTCAGACACTGAACAACTGAACTGACCTAAACTGATTCCACAGGTCATATCCAAAAGGCAAAACTCATGGACTGTTTGGGACTGACATTAGTAACTTACCCAAAAAGCTAATTTTGTCTCATATAATATTAACGTTGGAAATGACCTTGGCTCAAGCATTTCTAGAGCCACTGAGACCCATGTGCTAATCTGATTTACCTAAATGTGACCAAACTAGTTTATGGAGCTGATCTATCAGTTAGTGATCTTTCAAACTAGCTAAAACAAAACAAAAAAGAGGGATGATTTATTGGTGCACCCAACTGAAAAGCGTAGACGTGGAACTGACATTAAGCAAAATTATATTTAGGAACAAAAAAATGTTACCAGAATATTCAAGGTTTTCTCCAACCCTCTAATTTTTCTCTCCTTAGTATATGTGTTTGATTTTGAGGTTCTGTGTGGTGGTAAAAGTTCAGTCTCACGTAATCCCCTAATGAGATCTAGTTGGAAACTACCTACTGCTTTCCTAGAAACTTCAGGAAATATCTCATTGTATCCTACTCTCACTGAGTCAAATGCACATCCCTGGACCCATCTCCATGGCCTAGAAGATGCTGTGCTCACACTGACTTCGTTTTTCTGGAGCCAAAGCCCATGAAAGCTGAGAGTGGTAGAGGGAAGTGTCTGAGAAGAGATTTAAGATATTCTTACCAGACATTGGGGGAAAATAGATGGTAAATGATGAAAACAATAGATGTCAAATCTCAACACCGAATCTGTGATCTTTTCCAACACCCTATTTTATTGCCTAGTGTTACTGTCCTCCAATAGCTAGCATGGGCTTCCCAGGTGACACTAGCGGTAAAGATTCACCAGTGCAGGAGACGTAAGAGACATGGGTTCGATCCTTGGGTCGGGAAGATCTCCTGGAGGAGGAAATGGCAACCCGCTTCTGTATTCTTGTCTGGAAAATTCCATGGGCAGAGGAGCCTGGTGTGCTAGAATCCACGGGGTCACAAAGAGTCAGATATGACTGAGCGACTAAGCAGCAATAGCCAAGGTAAGAAGTGCTTTCAGTTATATCTGGATTCTGCCTTAGTGAAGGTTTTTTGTTTTGGTTTGGGTTTTTTTTTAGGTCAATTGCAGATCTTATAAGGGGAAACTATGACATTTACCACTGTAATGTCTGACTCAACCTGGTTTCTATTTTTATTGGAGCTCCCACATAGAAACACTAATGATTACTTTAGAAAACTTAAAAATCAAAGGAAAGTAGGAATTCTGCCCTGTTTTGGAGCAAACAGGTCTATGAATAAAATTAAGGCAAAAATTAAAAGAAGAAGCCATACGACACTAACTTAGCCAAGAAACAAATGTTTATTGAGTATTTATTTAGCATAAGTAGCTTCTAGCTGTCATGGTGAAAGTTAAAAGACAAAGTCCACGTCTAAGGGAAATAAAACATATAGAAGTGTAGTAATTTGTGTGTTTAATATAGTACACAGAAAATTACACTTGGGTCCAAATGTCACACTTGCAGAGGGACTCATGGTTCTTACTCAAATCCATGTGATCACAATGTCATATTCTTCCATTTAAGTTGTAGTGAATAAGAACATAAATGTAGGAAATGAGTCCCCCAAATTGTCAAAACCTACACATGTACATTATTATGATAAAACCACAGTACAGTGGTAAAACCCCAAGTGCCATGACAGTTCTTACAAGTAAATCTCAGTGGATTAAGAGATACTTTATGGAGATGATTTAGATAATAAGATTTAGATAAGTAGAAAAGATTATGAATAACTCAACAGCATAACTGGAAAAAATGTTATATACATGCCCCACACCCTAAAACATGACAATCTATAAATGAATCAAAGATTTAAATGCAGAAAGAAAAAAAAATGTATGTTCTAAAAGAAAACAGTACATTCCTTTATTACCTTGGCTTGGGAGGATCTTTCTAATTAAGTCTCCAAATCTAGAGTCATTAAATAAAATATTGGTCCAATTCAACCACAGAGAAAAAGAAAAACCTGCTTGGAAATACAATGCAAACAAAGTCAAAAAACAACAACATGCTGGGAAAATATCAACTAAAATCTCAGGCAAAGGGTTAATATCTCTAATGTATGTGGACTTCTTAGAAATTGATTTTTTAAATGCCATAGGAAAAGAATCAAAGATAAGCATGAACTGTTCACAAAAAATAAAGAAAATTACTATGAAATACGTGAAAAAAATTGTCAGCTTCATTTAAGAAGTTCAGGTGAAGGTCTTCCCTGGTGGTCCAGTGGTTAAGAATCAGCCTTCCAATGCAGGGGATGCAGGTTCGAGCCCTTGTCAGGGAATTAAGATCCCGCATACCACAGGGCAACTAAGCCTGAGCACTGCGGCAAGAGTCTGAGCACTCTAGAGCCGGTACTCCGTAACAAGTTAAGGCTTCCCCACGAGGGTTAACTAGAGAAAGCCGGTGCACCACAACGAACAGCCAAACTTTTTTTTTTTAAAGAAGTGCAGGTTAAAAGTAAACTAATATACCACTTTTCACCTATGAGGAAAAATTCCAGTGTTTGCTCACACTCTGTAATAATAACATGCCTATAGGGTGGGGAAGTGGAACTCATATACTGCTGGAAGGAGCATGAATTGATGTAATACTTATGAAGGGCAATTGAGCAACGTCAATCAGGTTGTAAAAGCGAATGACTTTGATTCAGAACGTCTGGTTTTGAAACTTAATCCTGCCTGTTAGCACAAGGACACAATGTATGTGTTAGCTTAGTCAGGCAACTTTGTCTATAATAGCAAAAGATGGAAAACAATTGAAGTATCTATCAATGGAAGACTGTTAAAGTATATCATTTCACTCAATGGACTGTTACTCTACTGTGCAAATGAATCAGCATCCTGTCCACATATCAATACAAGAAGATGGATTGATAGGTGAAAATAGCTTGCAGAAAAATGGAGGGAACAAAAGGATATATTTGATATTGAGTATATGTACATTAAGAAACAGTAAGGGAGAGAGATGTTAGGAGTGTGGGATTAACATAAACACACTGCTATATATAAAATTGGTCAACAACAAGGACCTACTGTATAGCGCAGGGAACTGTACTCAATATGTTGCAATAACCTAAAATGGAAAATAATCTGGAAAAGAATACACATAATTGAAGCACTTTGCTGTACAGTTGGAACTAAGGCAGCCTTTTCCAGTGTTTATTTATTTGGCTGCCTCTGGTCCTGGCTGCGGCACGTGGGATCTTTCACGGCAGTGAATGGACTCTGTGGTTGTGGTACACAGACTCAGTAGTAGGGGCTCCCAGGCTTAGTTTCTCCCTGGCATGCGGGTTCTTAGTTCCCCAACCAGGGATGGAACCTGTGTCCCCTGCATTGCAAGGTGGATTCTTAACCGCTGAACCACTAGGGAAGTTCCAACATTGTAAATTAACTATACTTCAATTTTTAAAACAGCTGTAAGGTTATAAAAAATATCCTATGTATCTTTACAGTTAACTGGTAATGGTTGGGGACGGGAAGAGGGGCTGTGGTAAGACCTGGGCATATGAAAGAGCATTTTAGGGTATAATTTTTATACTTTTATGGCTTTTGAACCAGATGAATGTATTGTTGATTAAAGTGAATTAAAGTTTTTTAAATAAAAAATTGTTAAAATTGGTTTCAATGTAAAAAAAATACAGCAAAGACATTAAAATCTTCAGAAATTTTTATAAATTAATTTTGTCTTATGTTTTCATCTTTTCTCCAGCCTCCTACACTGTGGGAAAATAGCAAGAATAAGATCATCTTTTTGTAAAACTTTTAATTTTGTATTAGGATGTAGTCAATTACAATTGGAGAAGGAAATGGCAACCCACTCCAGTACTTTCGCCTGGAAAATTCCATGGCTGGAGGAGCCTGGTAGGCTACAGTCCATGGGGTCTGTACATAACAATACAGTCGGACACAACTGAGTGACTTCAATGTCAATGTCAATGTAGTCAATTAACAAAAAATGTTGTGACAGTCTCAGGGAAACAGTGAAGGGACTCAACCATACAGATACATGGATCCATTCTCTCCCAAACCCTCCTCCCACCCAGGCTGCCACATAACTTGGTTCTCCATTTTAAATAAAGCAATGTGTACATGTCCATCCCAAGCTCTCTAACTATCCATTCCCCTATCTCTCCCCCCAGCAACCATAAACTCAAAGAACAATATAATCTTTTATGAAGTGTTCTGTACATTCTGAGGTCTCTGGTGATTTTTTTTTTTTAAATAATGTTCTTGCCTAGATCATAAAGTTAAACAACCCATGACACTCAGGTCATTAGATTGTAAGAGCTATTTGCTATTGTTTATAAAAGTCAGAGTTCACAAAGCTTTTTCTAGATTTACCAATTTTCTTTGGGAAATTTTTGAGATTCTACAGAACATAAGACATTTTCATTGTAAGACAAGTTATAAGCAGTATTATAAGACAAATTCTGTGTCTCCTTTCAAGCCCATGGAACAGGCTCATTTTGAATAAACACTGTTTTTCAGAGTCTAGCATTGAGACCCTTGTTTTCTTATTTCTAGATTAATAGAAGCTAATGGTTAAAGAACCACCATTCTCTTTAAATATTCTGTATTACTTCATCTATGCTCAGATAATAAAGAACAAATTTTATCATCTTAAGTTAATAGATTTAACTGAATGATATGGAGGAAAAATGAATTCTAACATCCTAGAAGACAAATTTAATGTAATTTGAAACAACCAAGAAATTTTACTATTTAGAGAGCAGAGAAATAAAACATATATGTGTGTATTGATATGACATTTTTATGTTTAGCCTAAGGCATACAACACTACATGTGTGTTCAAATGTTACACTTCCAAAGCCATGGATCTTCTACTTCAAATCCATGTGATGAGATTATTCTGAGATAAATCTGGTTTGGGGTGAAAATAGCTTTCTAAGAAATATAGAAAATACTGAGGTTTTTAGAAGGGTTAAATACACAGGGAGTTTTCCTTCCAAGGGAAAAAAATTCAAACAGAAGGTGATGACAACTCACTTTTCACGTTATCTCTTGTTTATTCTACTGGCATGGTATTTGGCCGCCTGCATTACCAAACACTCAAGGTTGCCGGGCACGTCCTCTTAGCCATGGGGAACTAGCTAGCTGGCTGAAGATTATGACACCCACCTGATACCAGGCAGCTGGTGCTTTCAATTCTTGTTAAAGACATATGTGGTCATTTCTAATCAATTACATAATTCTAGAACAATGGACAGGGTATTTTTAACAGTAGACAAAAATAACACACATATATTAGCCAAGGGCTTTACAAGGAAACATCATGAGCTTATTTAAAATTTAAAGATTTATTATATTTTGTTTCTAGCTCTAAAAATAATGTGAAGGAGGGGAGATGGGAGAGGGAAAAAAAGTGTGCTAAAAAATTTGTGCAAAAAGCTTTACACAAGCAGGATGAATGTTAGTTCACTTGTATATTTACAGGACAGATTTTTAGTTTAAAAGGCCTATTTTATACATAAATATTGTATCTATGTCCATTCCATACAGATACATAAAAGACATGTATATTTTTTCTGTATGTTAATTTTGGACACCTTGCAAACTCAGTAATATATTTACATCTCAGCTTTAAATTCAGTTCTGTTCAGTTCAGTCACCCAGTTGAGTCTGACTCTTTGCGACCCCATGGACTGCAGCGTCAGGTTTCCCTGTCCATCACCAACTCCTGGAGCTTGCTCAAACTTATTTTAAATTAGATGCCTATTAAATGGTTTCCTCCATGTTTCAACCCATACACTAGTCAGATCTTTAAAATTTTAATAGTAATAATGTCTTTGAATATTCTAAAGCATTTTAAAGAGAAAAAAATCTGCCAAGAAATTGGTTTTGCTTTTTATTTTGTAAGCATCAAGAATGGAATGAGAGATGATGTCTTGTTTTATGTGGACACATTTAAGGGTAAATTACACTGCAAGGAATTTTGTCTATTATAGTAGCCAGTTTTCAATTTAGTCCTGAATATCCTTTATCCTCATTCTTATTTTTTTTCAATCCTACTTCAGAATTGTGCTACCTTCACACTATTATATGGATCATTGTAAGCCATGTGAAATATTGTCTAAAAAATGTATACTTTAAATAAGTCAAACTACACAAAGAACAGTAACAAGCAAAATCTTCAGACTTTTATTGACTGTCATGTTCCAGACATTGTGCTAGGGGCTGAGAATTAAAGGTGAAACAGCACAATTCCACCTTTAACCATCTTAGAAGAAATAGAGGCAAACAGGAAGTTGCTATAAAATACAATATGACAAAGTAGCCAGGGATACACAGGGCATTAAAGAAACAGCTGGACCAAGGCTTTCTGAAGCTTCACTTTCCTAAGGTTTCCTTAGATATTCTTCCTTAAGGGATATCTTGAGGTTACTTAGAGGTGCTGGCTGGGGGCCCAGAATGAGCAGACCTCAGACTATTCCTGGCAAAGAGGACAGTAACTGCCCAAGGAGAGAATCAGGTCTGGGTGTTTTGAAATGCAGCCTGATGGCCCTGGAGCATCAGATTCTAGGTTCTGCGTGTTAGATGGTGAGGCTGGGGCAGGTGAGGGAAGGTGGCTATTTCACAGAGATTCCACTACTAAAAGCGGAACACAGGCCATCACGAAATCGACAGTGGGTGCTGACATTGTGGAGCCCTGTTCCAAGGTCACAAGACAAAAGTCTCCAGCATTGACTGAGCCCCATAACAACTGTTGCCATGAGCCTCCTGATCTAAACTGGTCAGTTCCCTGACTTTAGCACCCTGACAAATCACTTACTGCCACCCTTCCAGCAGGCATTTTCTTTGTCTTGAGGCTATAAAAATTAGCCACCAGCCCTTGAAAAGTGTGGATTCTCCCTTGAGCCAGCCCATTGTTCTAATGGCATCTCCTGCTCTAATAAACTCTATTATCCTCTCATTCTGCTCATGTCTGAAAATGTTTTTCCAACCCATTCTTGGACCACAATAGGCATTATCGGGTTTATGAATAATGTATCTGTTAAACTCTAAATAAAGATATTCATTGATTTACATGTATTTTTATAAAGAAAAATGATCTCTTTCCTCTTCTGCCTCCATTCTTTAACCTGAGAATGGACTGCAAGTACACACAGAGACCCCAGACTCAAGTGAGAAACACGTCATTTCCAAAGGAAGGATTTTCCAGGGAAGGCAGAGCTCCTGGTTCTTATCAAGTACTAATACTTCCAATTCCCTTGTGTGCCAGTAGTGGCTTAAAAAGATGGCTACATCTCTGCATTACCCTTTCCCCACCTCTTTTCCTCGTTCCCTTAATCCATTCCACATTGTCTATATTTTCCCTATTATTTTTTAAATTGTGCCATTTCAACATTTCACTCATACTTGATAACTGAAACTTTCCTGATTTTGCTTCTAGAAAGTGCCTAAATGTGAAAAAATCAGCCTAGGCCTCCCTCCAGAAACAGATTTATACATTCATGAATCTAACCATTAATTTCAAATGAGTACCAACTTCCCTTGTGATTCAGCTGGTAAAGAATCCACCTGCAATGTGGGAGACCTGGGTTTGATCCCTGGGTTGGGAAGATCCTCTGGAGAAGGGAATGGCTACCCACTCCAGTATTCTGGCCTGGAGAATTCCATGGACTGTGTAGTCCACAGGATTACAGAGTTGGACAGGACTGAGCACCTTTCAGTTACTGAGTACCAGGCAATGTAACAGGCACTGAAGAAGGAGTGGAAAACCACAGACATGAGCCTAGTGGACAAAAAGATGCCACTCAAATAATTACACAGTTAGACATATTGAATGTATAATTACAAACTGTATGGAGAAGGCAATGGCACCCCACTCCGGTACTCTTGCCTGGAAAATCCATGGACAGAGGAGCCTGGTGAGCTGCAGTCCATGGGGTCGCTAAGAGTCGGACACGACTGAGCGACTTCACTTTCACTTTTCACTTTCCTGCATTGGAGAAGGAAATGGCAACCCACACCGGTGTTCTTGCCTGGAGAATCCCAGGGACGGCGGAGCCTGGTGGGCTGCCGTCTATGGGGTCGCACAGAGTCGGACACGACTGAAGCGACTTAGCACCAGTACATATTATGAGGAAAACGTGTCTTGCTTTAGGGAACCATAGAGGGCTTCCCTCTGGGACAGCTACACTTGATCTGAAGGGGAAAGATTTGAGGAGCATTGTAGGCAGAGAGCAAAGTATGTACAACTAAGACTTGGGCAGAAAGAACCATGATCTATTTAAGAAACTGAAAGAAAGCCAGTGAGGAGGGGGCTCAAAGGGAAAAAAAAAGGGGGGGATAAAAAAGAAGCTGCAGAAGTACACAAGAGCTAGATTCTGGAAGAACTTATAAGTCGGGCTTCTGATGAGAATATGTAGCCTAAGAACTTGAAGGGAATTGAGAGTTCTGAGTTTGAGTGTGACTTGATCCAATTTTCACTTTTCAAAACAAAAAAACACCAAACAGCACAACACTTTAGTTGTCAAGTGGCAAGAGTGAATCCTGGAAACAATTACAAGAGATGACTGTAACTTAGACTAGGATAGCTCAGTTGGTAAAGAATCTGCTTACAGTGCAGGAGATCTGGGTTGGGAAGATCCCCTGGAGAAGGGAAAGGCTACCCACTCCAGTATTCTGGCCTGGAGAATTCCATGGACTATACAGTCAATGGAGTCACAGAGAGTTGGACATGTCTAAGCGACTTTCACTTTCACTAGGATGGTGATGGCAGAGAAGCTGGAGAATTTTGGAGATATTTACCAGGCTGCATTGACAAGGGCTTAAGAAAAACAAGCAGAGCAGCTTCCAGAGCCAGACCTCCTGATGTTAAGTTGTGGCTCTGACACCTGTTAGCTGTGTGACGTTGAACCAATCCATTAACCTTTGCCTCATTTTCCTCATGTGTAAAATGGGCAAAATATTGGTCCTTCCCACCCAGGGTTGTTGTGAGAACTAAATACTTAAGAGACATAAAGCACCTAGTCCATTGGCTGACACCAGAGCTCTAGAAATGTGTGATGCTCTCAGCCTAGATACAAAGTAGGTCAGTAGAGAAAAGGGAGGTGCCCCGGAGGCTACTCACAAATACATTCAGTGCATTCAAATATGACTTGAATTGGTTTAGGAGGAATCACAAAGGAACATGAAATTGTTAGGCTCTAAACTGGCAACAGTTTTGAGAAATGATCTGTGATGTGCTCAAGGAGAGAAGCTTTTTTTCAGTTCAGACCCCAAAAAGGAAATTACTCTCCCTTCAAAAAGTGATTTAAAACAATAGAACTTGATTTCTCTGAGGAACGTTGAACATCAAAGAGAAAAATCACAAGTGGGTCCCCTTATTACCTCAGGAAATAAGGAAGTATCGGCAACTTCCTTAGAAAGCTATTGACACACTCAGTCATCCACCCTTTCAGAAATACTTCCGGAGTGTGTGCAACATGTCAGGCAATTTGTGAGGTGCAGGGTACGGAAGTGACTACAACAGTTATGTCTGTTATAACCTTGTCACAACAGATTAGTGAAGATTAGTATGGAAGCATTAGGCAAATCCAAGAGATTATTTTAAATAAAACACTATACCTGAAATTAACAAATTTAAAAAGGAAATAAAATTGATAAAGAAAAAATGAGGAAAAATAGGAAGTTACTAAACACAATAAGGGCTGTGTTTCAGAGTTCAAGAGCAAACATTCTATTAAAATATTAATACTTAAAGCAGTCTCATAAGAGTCACTGATAGACACATGTCATTATTTGGCAATGCTTAGTATATTCTAGCTCTTGCAATCAAAGAAAAATGAGATGTGCTATAAATATTAAGAAAGAATCTCCATCTTGATATGATTACCTACCTAAAAATATTCAAGAAACACCATTAAAAAACCTATCAGTGCTAATAACACAATGTAATATGGCAGATACAAAAGAACTGTAAACATCAACTACATTTCTTTATACTCGAAGTTTAAACTTGAAATTCATTTCACATATCACACTAAAGATAAAGAATTTAAAATAACACGTGAAAAGATGCTCAACATTACTCATTATCAGAGAAATGCAAATCAAACCCCAGTGAGGTACCATCTCACACCGGTCAGAATGGCTGCTATCCAAAGGTCTACAAACAATACATGCTGGAGAGGGTGTGGAAGAAAAGAGAACCCTCTTACACTGTTGGTGGGAATGCAAACTAGTACAGCCACTATGGAGAACAGTGTGGAGATTCCTTAAAGAACTGGAAATAGAACTGCCATACGACCCACCAATCCCACTGCTGGGCATACACACCGAGGAAACCAGAATTGAAAGAGACACGTGTACCCCAATGTTCATCGCAGCACTGTTTACAATAGCCAGGACATGGAAGCAACCTAGATGTCCATCAGCAGATGAAAGGATAAGAAAGCTGTGGTACATATACACAATGGAGTATTACTCAGCCATTAAAATGAATATATTTGAATCAGTTCTAATGAGGTGGATGAAACTGGAGCCTATTATACAGAGTGAAGTAAGTCAGAAAGAAAAACACCAATACAGTATATTAATGCATATATATGGAATTTAGAAAGATGGTAACGATGACCCTATATGAGAGACAGCAAAAGAGACACAGATGTAAAGAACAGACTTTTGGACTCTGTGGGAGAAGGCGAGGGTGGGATGATTTGAGAGAACAGCATTGAAACATGTATATTATCATATGTGAAATAGATTGCCAGTCCAGGTTCGATGCATAAGACAGGGTGCTCAGGGCTAGTGCATTGGGATGACCCTGAGGATGGGATGGGGAGGGAGGTGGGAGTGGGGTTCAGGATGGGGGACACATGTACACCCATGGCTGATTCATGTCAGTGTACGGCAAAAACCACCACAATATTGTAAAGTAATTAGCCTCCAATTAAAATAAATAAAAATAAAGAAAGAAAGAAAAGAAAAGAATTTAAAATACCCATGAATAAATTAAATGAGAAGGTGAAATAAAAGTAAAATCTTATATGATGAAAATTATAAATTTACTAATTATAAATCATAATAAAATAACTTTATAATTGATATAATGTATTAATGAAAGGATCTAATTTCAGAGAAATTTATGTTTCTGGGTGGAAAGACAATATCCTAAAGATATCCATCCTTCAGTTCACTTCAGTCACTCAGTCATGTCTGACTCTTCGTGACCCCCATGGACAGTAGCACGCCAGGCTTTCCTGTCCATCACCAACTCCCAGAGCTTGCTCAAACTCATGTCCATCGAGTCAGTGATGCCATCCAACCATCTCATCCTCAGTCATCCTCTTCTCCACCTGCCTTACCAATATAAAATAACTTGAATCCCAGGCAAAATCTGAATGAACTGATGTTTTGGTTTTTGGCTTGGTGGGGTGAGAGCTGTGAGGGGAAGGTGACCGTTTTGGTGGTGATGGATTCATCCAAATGCAATGGAATTAGACGATACATTTAAAGTAAGATAGTAATATGGTCATAGTTTTATGTTTAAATGGCCACTTTTACTGCTGAGTGGAAAATAGACTGTGTATATTTGTGGCGAGGAGGAGAGCTGGGGAAATGCAAAGAAC
This sequence comes from Bos mutus, assembly GCF_027580195.1. NCBI lineage: Eukaryota > Metazoa > Chordata > Mammalia > Artiodactyla > Bovidae > Bos > Bos mutus. The sequence goes on along the minus strand of NC_091621.1, from coordinate 86,249,329 downwards.
CTAGGTAGGAGGAGTAAGAAGGTCCAAGATGGAGGGAATATATGTATTGTACTGCAGAAACTAACAGAATATTGTAATGAGATTATAAACCAAAAAAAGAAAAATATATAAGGCTCAGGCAGTTTAAGGGATTCCCCAGGTGGGTGACTCAGTGGTAAAGAATCCTCCTGCAATGCTGGAGATGCAGGTTTGATCCCTGGATTGGGAAAATCCCCCAGAGAAGGAAATGGCAACCCACGCCATTATTCTCACCTGGAAAATTTCATGGACAGAGGAGTCTGGCGGGCTACAGTCCAAGGGGTGGCAAAGAGTCGGACATGATTTAGTGACTAAACAACAATAATAACAACAACAACAAAGAAGCATTTAAAGGTTATAGTTAACGGCAGCATGTACTGCAATGGTGGCCAAGGTAGAGGAGAGAAATGGACTCCTTTGATATACAATTATGAGAAAAAAAATTGATAGGACTCAAGGTTTAAATATTAATAACCTCAGATATGCAGATGATACCCTTATGGCAGAAAGTGGAACTAAAAAGCCTCTTGATGAAAGTGAAAGAGGAGAGTGAAAAAGTTGGCTTAAAGCTCAACATTCAGAAAACGAAGATCATGGCATCTGGTCCCATCACTTCATGGGAAATAGATGGGGAAACAGTGGAAACAGTGTCAGACTTTATTTTGGGGGGCTCCAAAATCACTGCAGATGGTGATTGCAGCCACGAAATTAAAAGACACTCCTTGGAAGAAAAGTTATGACCAACCTAGATAGCATATTCAAAAGCAGAGACATTACTTTGCCAACAAAGGTCCGTCTAGTCAAGGCTATGGTTTTTCCAGTGATGCATGGATGTGAGAGTTGGACTGTGAAGAAAGCTGAGCGCCGAAGAATTGATGCTTTTGAACTGTGGTGTTGGAGAAGACTCTTGAGAGTCCCTTGGACTGCAAGGAGATCCAACCAGTCCATTCTGAAGGAGATCAGCCCTGGGATTTCTTTGGAAGGAATGATGCTAAAGCTGAAACTCCAGTACTTTGGCCACCTCATGCGAAGAGATGACTCATTGGAAAAGACTCTGATGCTGGGAGGGATTGGGGGCAGGAGGAGAAGGGGAAGACAGAGGATGAGATGGCTGGATGGCATCACTGACTTAATAGACGTGAGTCTGGGTGAACTCCAGGAGTTGGTGATGGACAGGGAGGCCTGGTGTGCTGCGACTCATGGGGTTGCAGAGTCGGGCACGACTGAGCAACTGAACTGAACTGAACTGAAGGTTTAAACTATGAACATTTTCAGATGCAGAATGAAAAATTTGGAAGTATTATTAATAATAAGGATCCTGACATGAGATAGTGATTTCTAAAAGGAATGCCATGAAACAGACCGATTGCTAGGAAGCATTAGGGAAAGCCCACATGGACATCTCAAAAAGACTAAGACTCAGAAATGATGAGAGACTCTGCTCTCATCTGAATCTAGCTAATGCTGGGCTTTCAGTAGCTCTCTGCAAAATGAAAACTAGAAGTTAATATTGGAACTTTCATTTGTATCTGCTGCAAAGGTTATGCTGAAGTGTTTAAATGTTGTTCATTTTATACTTGAATTCAGTCACAATCTAATCCTGTTGTCTTCATAAAATCCTAAATAATGAAATCTTTCAGAGGCTGATACACATTAAATATCTTGACTAGGTAGATGCCACAAGAATTACACTCAAGCTTCTGCTATCCAGAGTAAGAAAACTGGGTGAGCAGTATTTCTCATAGAGTTTTCTTTTGCCAGGTCCAATTCCCATATGCTGTGTTGATTTCAGAGAAGGAATTATTTTCCCTAGGGGAGGATCAATTCCTTTCTCTTGACTTCTCAGGAAGGTTTAAGGAGGTCAATTCTCCATGAGAATGTTTTTTAAAAGTATCATTTTGGCAAATAATTACCATTACAAATAAGAATAAAAGCCTAGCCATAACAATCTTCTGCATCTCTTAAAAAATCAAAAGAGAAAGAAACAGATGCTTAGGACAGATAATAACTTTCTCTCCCTGTTATTCTAGAAATTGCTCTGCTTCTCACTGAAAGAGATAACATTTTCATTTTAAATTATATATTTTGGTAGAGGTAAATTTTTAAAATTTTGCACAGTGAAGATAAAGTTCTTTTTTTTTTTTTTTACAATGAAGATAATGTTCTTAACTTCACATATATACTCACAGACTGGTACACATGTCCCAGGTTGTCTGCAAAGCTTCTTATAGTAGTATTTGGATACCTTACAATTCCTAATTAAAATTTGTGTGATTTGAGACAAAATAAACCTTGAGAACAAGAGTCAAGGTCTTTTTCTATTTTTCCACAAGTGATCTTGTGAAAACTGTGTGCTCTATTCCTGAATCCAGGCTTAATTTTTTTTTTGGCTGCTCTGGGGTCTTCACTGGAAGTATGTGGGCTTTCTCTAGTTGGGTATGCTAAGTTGTCCCACGGTATCTGGGATCTTTGTTCCCAGACCAGGGATTGATCTCACATTCCCTGCATTGGAAGGTGGATTCTTAACCACTGGACAACCAGAGAAGTCCCTCAAGGCCTAATTTTAACGAGGTGCAAAGGTGAGAAAATAAATGCTTTCTGAACAAGCAGTATCTTTGAACTTCCATCCAGAAGTTTATTTGGTCTTGGACGGAAGGACTCAACATCAGTTTTTAATTGCAAAACTGTACCTAGTGCCAAACTGATTTTCCCATTCATTCTGGGAATTTGGCCACCTGACTGAGACACATTTCCCAGTTTTTCCAGAGGCCAGGTATAGACATGGAAGTAATTTTCCACCAAAGGAAAAGTAACCTAGATCAAACCAGTCAATCCTGAAGGAAATCAGTCCTGTCTATTCATTGGAAGGACTGATGCTGAAGCTGAAGCTCCAATACTTTTTGGCCATCTGATGTGAAGAACTGACTCATTGGAAAAGACCCTGATGCTGGGAAAGATTGAAGGCAGGAGGAGAAGGGAGGATGAGATGGTTGGATGGCATCACCAACTCGATGGACATGAGTTTGAGAAAGCTCCAGGAGTTGGTGATGGACAGGGAAGCCTGGCATGCTGCAGTCCATGGCGTTGTAAAGAGTTGGACACAACTGAGTGACTGAACTGATACTGAACCTAGTGTATTTTGCTCATCTCTCCCCTGAAGGTAAGAACTGCTAGGCTAACTGCAAGAAATGATAAATTGCTTTTAATTTTAACTCTTCCTTGGTTATCTTAGAAGACATTGCTTGCTTATATTCATTCTGATTATTCATTTCCTGAGCCTACCTGAGCACTATCTACTTTGCATTGTAGTTAACTTTTCTTCTCTGATTTGTTCATTATAAAATGTCGTCCCTTACTATTCAGCTAATTATGATGCTATATGGTATATTTCCAAGAAGAAAAATTTTCATGAATTCTGGGATTTTCTAAAGTCTGGGACATAAATCAGTTCTGTTCACATTCCTTTGGTGGAAAATTACTTCCATGTCTATACCTGGTCTCCAGAAAAACTAGGAAGTATGTCTCAGTCAGGTGGCCAAATTTCCAGAATGAATGGGAAAATAAATTCAGCACACAATCTAAAAAGTAAGCTATCCAAGAAATAAACTTTTGATTTTGCAAACCAAGCTAAAGTTTCTAAGTATTGTCACAAAAAAAAAGAAAAGAAAAAAAATTTTTTAAATTATAATAATGTTAACACATTCTGTGGATAGTAAAGACGACAGGATTACCTTTATCATTCACTTTCTTATTCATCTTTGATTTATTTATTCATACATGATTTTTAACTAGATAGATATACACATGTTTGGCGAAACACCGACTTCATTTAAAACACCTGGGATCACGCATCAAAAAAAAAAAGGACAACCTCAAAAATCAAACCCACGCTCTTAATCACTAAGATACCAATATGCTGAAGAATATATATGCCTGCAACAATGCTTATCTTCATTCCCTTGCATTAGAAAGACCTCTGAAAATAAACACAGTACTTATTTGCCATGTGTGGAAACATGGCACCTGTGGATGGACTTAGAAAAAAATCTCTTGACATTTTCTAATAACACTTTCCTCTTAAACGTTCAGTTTAAATCAACATTAAACAGCTTTGCAATCGTATCAAGAAAGTGACTCCACGGTATTCCTTGGGAACATTTCTGGGTCACAAGAACAACTTTTTTTCTAGTCGAAGTGCACATGCAATTGCCAGCCACATAAAGTAATAAATACTGTTTCTCCTCCAAGTGCAGTGATTGAGAAATAGCCTGGTACTGATCTTGTGAAAGATATGATTAAAAAAATACTTTTCAATATAAACATATATATATATATACATATGTTTAGTATAGAATCACTATGTAAAAAGTTGTGGCCATATTTTATTTCCTGATTTGGGTGAAGAATGTCAGAAAAGTAAGCCTGTCAATTATTTCTAACCTCCACACCAGTGGCCTTGCTTCCAAATAGAGCTCAGATGCAAAAGGGAGTCTAACTGGCAGCCAACCAGTGGTCTCCTAAGTGGAGACTGGGGCAGAGGCAACTTTGCATCTTGGCTAGCCACAGGTCAACTTCGTGCATCAAGATTGCAGTCCCTGGACTCTGAGCCAAAGTAGGATTCGACAGACCCTACGAGGGAGGTGCTTACATTCTCTTAAGTAATCCTCACAACAACCTCATGAGGTAAATGTTATTACCCGCATGTCACAGGCTAGTGAGTAGTTCATTTCTAATGGAAACTAGCCTGACTCCAAAGCTCTTTTTATTTTTATTTTTTTTTTACTTATTTTATGCACTTTGAGGCATGTGGGATATTAGTTCCCTGACCAGGGATAGAACCCTCGAATTCTACATTGGAAGTACAGAGTGTTAACCACTGGACCACCAGGGAAGTCCACCAAAGCTCCCCCTTTTTAAAAAAATTTCACTCTACTACCTCTCCAGCAATCCAATATGTGTACAGTCTCATCAGGCTTTGGTTTCTCCTCTTGGCAGATTTTGTCATCAACTTTACACTCGTTTGCTTCGATTCTGATTTTTTTTAACTGATATTTTTAAAATATTGATCATATTGATTCTATTAAAATTTTAATAGGAAAAAAGAGGATGGGTACGCAGTGAAAAAAAAAATCACAAAATTCGATTGAACATCTCAGGGTGACTTACTCTCTCGCCAGAGAGAAATCCTCTCTCTGCCTTCTGTTTTCCCCCAAATCCCATTCTTTCAGCTCTTCATTCACAGGAGCTAAAGCTCCTCCTCTGAATCTCTTCATCTTGTACAGTAGACTCAAGAAAGAAGAGTTTAAAATAAAGCCAGAGAAGAGAGCACAGTGAAGCAAAAGTTGTATTTCTAAAACAAGTTCTGGGTGTCTAAGTAAAACTCCATTTATGCTCCCCTAAAATCATCTCAATGATCAAAAATCTTTCTCGTTATCATCAATAAGCATGACAATGGGCATTGTCAACTTAGATTACAAGGTTAATTTTAGAATAACTTCTTTTTTTGACCATTTCCTGATCAGCAACTCCAAATGTGCCCAGTAAAAAATAAAAATTAAAAGCCTAAGATTCCTGTGTTTTTAGGGAGTCATTTACAGTTAACCTAAATGAGTAAAATAGCCCTGTGGAGACAAGGTAACTATGGTGACTGCTAAACTAAGACAGGTTTCTCTAGTTCCAGTGACTGGTGCTGTGAAGGTATGCAAACAGGATCTAGATTTTTTAGGAGAAAATAGAAATCCAAAGTTTTATGTTAAATTTCCCTTTTTTGAGAAATAATTACTCCTTTTATATTAAGGACTAAGAATCTGCCTGCAATGTGAGAGACCCGGGTTCGATCCCAGGTCAGGAAGATCCTCTGGCAAAGAGAATGACTATCCTCTCCAGGATTCTTGCCTGGAGAATTCCATGGACAGAGGAGGTTGGTGAACTATAGTCCATGGGGTCACAAAAAGTCAGACACAACCGAGCAACTAACACTTTCACTTTCACACCAAGTAAAATTAAGGGGCCCATATTGTGACTTCTGCCATAAAAGCTGAATTTTCTGGAGCTCTGTTTTAACACTCTGCAATCCCTCTTCCTAGGATCTTACTGTTCTCATAACCTCAGTTAACAGTTATGTCTGAGGTCAGTCCTCTGAGGTTCTGAGTAGGGAGTATATCTAACATTTTTTTGAACATCTGGATGCTATTTCAAACTCACCATGGCTAAAACTGAAGTCAATCTAATCTCTCAAGTAAATCTATTCTTCCCCTCAGTGTTTCTTGTTTTGGTATACTGCATAACCATCTGCATAGATGCCAGGCTAGGCACCAAGCTACCCTTCTCCACTATCAGAACTCCAGGTCTTGTGATCCTGTGAAATCTTTTTTATTTTTTTTGCCAATTGTTTCCACTATTTGTTTATTATTTATTTAAGAGTCAGACACAACTGAGCGACTTCACTTTCACTTTTCACTTTCATGCATTGGAGGAGGAAATGGCAACCCACTCCAGTGTTCTTGCCTGGAGAATCCCAGGGATGGCGGGGCCTGGTGGGCTGCCATCTATGGGGTCGCACAGAGTTGGACACAACTGAAGCGACTTAGCAGCAGCAGCAGCAGCATAGTTGATTTCTCCTGGGTCCTGGCACACACAAGGTTTTGTTTGTGCCCTCCAAGAGTCTGTTTCCCCAGTCCTGTATAAATTCTGTAATCAAATCCCACTGGCCTCTAAAGTCAAATTCCCTGGGGGTTCTCAGTCCCTTTGCCAAATCCCCAGGTTGGGATATCTGTTGAGGGTGCTAGAACTTTCTTAACAGTGCGAGAATTTCTTTTGTATAATTGTTCTGCAGTTTCTGGGTCATCTGCTCTATGGCTCTATGGTGGGGCTAATGGCGACCTCCTCCAAGAGGGCTTATGCCACATGCTGTGTGACCCAGGTCTGATGCAGTCAGAGCCCTTGCCCCTGAGTCAGGACACTGCTGACCCGTACCTCTACAGGAGACACTCAAACACTCAAAAGCAGGTCTGGCTCAGTCTCTGTGGGGTCTCTGGGTCCTGGTGCACACAAGATTTTCTTTGAGCCCTCTGAGCATCTCTGGTGGGTATGGAGTTTGGTTCTAAATGCGATTTCGCCCCTCCTACTATCTTGCTGGGCCTTCTCCTTTGCCACTGGACATGGAGAATCTTTTTTTGGTGGGATCCAAAATTCTCCTGTTGATAGTTGTTCACCACCGAGTTGTAATTTTGGAATTCTCACAGAAGAAGATGAGCACACATCCTTCTACTCTGCCATCTTGTCTCAAGCAGAAATGCTGAAGAAGCTGAAGTTGAATGGTTCTATGAAGACCTACAAGACCTTCTAAAACTAACACACTCCCAAAGATATCCCTTTCATCATAGAGGACTGGAATGCAAAAGCAGCAAGTCAAAAGATACCTGGAGTAACAGGCAAATTTGGCCTTGAAGTAAAAAACGAAGCAGGGCAAAGGCAAACAGATTTTGCCAAGAGAACACACTGGTCATAGCAAACACCCTCTTCCAACAACACAAGAGAAGACTACACATGGACATCGCCAGATGGTCAATACCGAAATCAGATTGATTATATTCTTTGCAGCCAAAGATGGAGAAGCTCTATACAGTCAGCAAAATCAAGACTGGGAGCTAACTGTGGCTCAGATCATAAACTCCTTATTGTAAAATTTGGACTTAAATTGAAGAAAGTAGGGAAAACCACTAGACCATTCAGGTATGACCTAAATCAAATCCCTTACAATCATACAATGGAAGTGACAAATAGATTCAAGGGATTAGATCTGATAGAGTGCCTGAAGAACTATGGATGAAAGTTTGTGACATTGTACAGGAGGCAGGGATCAAGACCATCCTCAAGAAAAAGAAATGCAAAAAGGGAAAATGGCTGTCTGAAGAGTCCTTACAAATAGCTGAGAGAAGAAGAGAAGCTAAAGGCAAAGGAGAAAAGGAAAGATATAAGCATCTGAATGCAGAGTTTCAAAGAATGGCAAGGATAGATAAGAAAGCCTTCCTCAGTGATCAATGCAAAGTAATAGAGAAAAACAATAGAATGGGAAAGACTAGAGATCTCTTCAAGAAAATTAGAGATACCAAGGGAACATTTAATGCAAAGATGGGCTCAATAAAGGACAGAAATGGTATGGACTTAAAACAAGCAGAAGATATTAAGAAGAAGCGGCAAGAATGCAGAGAAAAACTATATAAGAAAGATCTTCATGACCCAGATAGCCATGATGGTGTGATCACTCACCTAGAACCAGACATCCTGGAGTGCAAAGTCAAGTGGGCCTTCAGAAGCATCACTATGAACAAAGTGGAGGTGATGGAATTCCAGTTGAGCTATTTCAACTCCTGAAAGATGATGCTGTGCAAGTGCTGCACTCAATATGCCAGCAAATTTGGAAAACTCAGTAGTGGCCACAGGACTGGAAAAGGTCAGTTTTCATTCCAATCCCAAAGAAAGGCAATGCCAAAGAATGTTCAGACTACTCCACAATGGCACTGATCTTATACATTAGCAAAGTAATGCTCAAAATTCTCCAAGGCAGGCTTCAACAGTATCTGAACTAAGAGCTTCCAGATGTTCAAGCTGGATTTGGAAAATGCAGAGGAACCAGAGATCAAATTGCCAACATCTGTTGGATCATAGGAAAAGCAAGAGAGTTCCAGAAAAATATCTACTTCTTTTTTATTGACCACGCCAAAGCCTTTGACTGGGTGGATCACACCAAACTGTGGAAAATAATTAAAGAGATGGGAGTACAGACCACCTTACCTGCCTCCTGAGAAACCTGTATGCAGGTCAAGAAGCAACAGTTAGAACTGGACATGGAACAACAGACAGTTTCCAAATTGGGAAAGGATTGCCTCAAGGCTCTATATTGTCACTCTGCTTATTTAATTTATATGCAGAGTACATTATGCAAAATGCCTAGCTGGATGAAGCACAAGCTGGAATCAAGATTGCCGGGAAAAATTTCAATAACCTCAGATATGCAGATGACACCACCGTTATGGCAGAAAGTGAAGAAGAATTAAAAGGTTTCTTGATGAAAGTGAAAGAGGAGAGTAAAACTCAACATTCAAAACAAAGATCATGGCATCTGGTCCCATTGCTTCATGGCAAATAGATGGGGATTCCCTGGTGGTTCAGACAGTAAAGCCTCTACCCACAATGTGGGAGACCAGAGTTCGATCCCTAGGTTGGAAAGATCCCCTGGAGAAGGAAACGGCAACCCACTCGAATACTCTTGCCTAGAAAATTCCATGGACAGAGGAGCCTGGTGGGCTATAGTCCATGGGGTCACAAAGAGTCGGACACAACTGATCGACTTAACTTTCTTTCACAATGGAAAGAGTGACAGATTTTGTTTTGGGGGGCTCCAAAATCACTGCAGATGGTGACTGCAACCATGAAATTAAAAGATGCTTGCTCTTTGAAAGAAAAGCTATGACTAACCTTGTCATAGCAGAGCCATTACTTTGCCAACAAAGGTCCATCTAGTCAAAGCTATGGTTTTTCCAGGAATCATGTATGGCTGTGAGAGTTGGACTATAAAGAAAGCTGAGCACCAAAGAATGGCTGCTTTCCAACTGTGGTGTTGGAGAAGACTCTTGAGAGTCCCTTGGACTGCAAGCAGATTAAACCAGTCAATCCTAAAGGAAATCAGTCCTGAATGTTCATAGGAAGGACTGATGTTGTAGCTGAAACTCCAATACTTTGGCCACCTGATATGAAGAACTGATTCATTGGAAAAGACCCTGATGCTGGGAAAGGTTGACAGTAGGATGAAAAGGCGATGACAGAGGATGAGATGGTTGGATGCCATCACTGACTCAATGGACATGAGTTTGAGCAAGCTTCAGGAATTGATAATGGACAGGGAAGCCTGGCATGCTGCAGTCCGTGGTTTTGCAAAGACTTGGACACAACTGAGCGACTGACCTGAACTGATAGTTGCTTTACAGTGTTGTGTTAGCTTTGAATTTATATATATATATATATATATATATATATATATATATATCGAGAAGGCAATGGCACCCCTCTCCAGTACTCTTGCCTGGAAAATCCCATGGATGGAAGAGCCTGGTAGGCTGCAGTCCATGGAGTCTCTCAGAGTTGGACATGACTGAGCGACTTCACTTTCACTTTTCACTTTCATGCATTGGAGAAGGAAGTGGCAACCCACTCCAGTGTTCTTGCCTGGAGAATCCCAGGGACAGTGGAGCCTGGTGGGCTGCCATCTATGGGGTCGCACAGAGTCGGACACGACTGAAGTGACTTAGCAATGTGTATATATATATATATATATATATATGTATATATATTCTTTTCAGATTCTTTTCCCTAATAGGTTATTACAAAATGTTGAGTATAGTTACCTGTGTTATACAGTAGGTTCTTGTTGATTATCTATTTTATATATCAGTCAGTTCAGTTGCTCAGTCATGTCGGACTCTTTGTGACCCCATGGATACACATAGTAGTGTTATATGCTAATTCCAAACTAGTTCATCCCTCCTTCTCACTTTCCCATTTGGTAACCATCAGTTTATTTTCTATGTCTGTGGGTATGTTTCTATTTTATAAATAAATTCATTTGTATCAGTTTTTATATTCCACATATAAGCCATATCACAAGATATTTGTCTTTGTCTGTCTGACTTGCATGACTTATTGCATGCCATAAGGCCATGTTGCAAACGGCATTATTTCTTTCATTTTTTTTTTTTACAGCTGAGTAATATTCCATTTTATGTCTGTACCACATCTTTTTTGTCAATTCTTAAACACATCCCACTATCCAGGTCTCTGAACTTTCATTGCTATCACTCTAATACAAATTATCACCATCTGTTGCATAGATTTGGGCTTCCCTGGTGGCTCAGATGGTAAAGAATTTGCCCACAAGGCAGGAGACCTGGGTTTGATCCCTAGGTCTGCAGGATCCCCTGCAGAAGGGCATAGCAACCCACTCCAGTATTCTTGCCTGGAGAATCCCCATGGACAGAGGAGCCTGGGGGGCTACAGTCCATAGAGTCACAAAGAGTCGGACATGACTGAGTACTTGCATAGATTACATTGGAGTCAATTTTTTTTTTTTTTAACTGAGATTGGGTTTCCTAGCCAGCATATAAGTGGAACATCTAGGTCAAAAGGTATGTGTCAACCCTCAGGCACATTCAACCAGTGAGATGCTCAGACTCTGAAAAGACCAGTTGTAGGAAATACAACCTTCTAGTTCCTTCCCATTCTAAAGCATCCTCTCTTCTCACTTGGGATCCTCCCAAGCTATTTAAATTACTCTCTCTTGGTCTAGCTTCTCTTCTTTTTGCAGGTATAATTGAATTTTAAGAATTTAGATGTTCTTTTATCAGTATTCAAAAACTGCAGACACATTATCTTTAGTCTCTTCCCTCCATAATGTATTCTCCAGTGTTCAGTGAGAGTGATATTTGGAAAACATAAATCAGAATGATTCCACTTTCAAATTGGCACACTATAGAATCAGAAGCCACTCACAAAACTTGTCTGAAAAAAAATTCCCACACTCCTATGTGGTTTGTTCTAAGTTTTCATTAAGCTATCACACAAGGGTATTTACTTTGTGAGAGTTCATTGGGTTTACAATTTACGCACTCTACTGTGTGTATGTGTGTTTGCTAAGTCACTTCACTCATGTCCGACTCTTTTCGGCCCTATAGACTGTAGCCCACCAGGCTCCTCTGTCTGTGGGGGATTCTCCAGGCAAGAATACTAGAGTGGGTCACCATGCCCTCCTCCAGGGGGTTTTCCCAACCCAGGGATTGAACCCATGTTTCTTAGGTCTTCTGCTTTGGCACCTGGGTTCTTTACCACCAGGACCATCTTGGGAAGCCCATGTGTGCACTCTGTTTCAACTTAAAATTTAAAAATATGTAAAAATTAAATTAAAATTAAATTAAAAAAATAATTCAGTCATGGTTTTCCCTTGCTTTCATGATAAATTCATAACTCCTTTTCTCTCTCTCTTTTTTTTTTTACCAACTTTATTGAGATGTAATTGACACATAACATTGGGTAAGTTTAAGTTTTACATGATGATTTGATGAATTTATGTATTGTGAAATCATTACTGCAGTAGGAGTAATTAATACCTGTTTCACCTCACATTATTATCTTGGTTATAGCATTCAAGATCTACTCCTCTACCAACATCAGGTATGTAATAGCATTGCTAACTATAATCATCATACTGTACATTTGACCCCCAGAACTTATTCATTTTGTAACTGGAAATTTGTATCCTTTGACCAACATCTCCCTATTTTTCCCAGCCCTGAGCCCCTGGCAATCACCAATCACACTGTTTCTGTAAGTCTGGCTTTTTTTAGATCGCACATGTGGTAATTGTGTTTCTCTGTCTGACTTACTTCACTTAGCATAATGCCTTCAAGATCCATCCATGTTGTTAAAAATGGCACTTTCCTTCTTTCTCACAGTTGATATTCCATTGCGCGCACACACACACACTATATATATATATATATATACCACATTTTCTTTGTCTATTCATCCATCAGTGAATACTAAGGTCGTTTTCACATCTCGGCTATGGTAAATAATGCTCCAAAGAACATGAGGATGCAGTTATCTTTTCCAGTTAGCATTTCTGTTTCCTCCAGATAAATACCCAGAGTGCAATTGCTGAATTATATGGTAGTTTTCAGTTTTTAAACTGTTTTCCACAGTGACTACATTGATTTACATTCCCGTCATCAGTGTCTGAGGATTTCGTTTTCTCCACATCCTCACCAGGACTAGTCATTTTTGGTCCGTTTGATAATAGCTGTTCTAACAGGTGTGAGGTGGTATCTCGTAGTGGTTTTGACTTAAATTTCCCTGATGATTAATGATGTTGAGTACATTCTCATGTACCTGATGGTCACCTGTATGTCTGTGAGAGAGTCATTTCCTAGGCACGTTGATAAGAATTCTAGGGGTCCCCAAGGAGAGAGGGGTCTGGAATTCTCAAGGAGGAAGAAAGGACAAACTTTTTTGTCCCTCTACATTCTTTAGGATTATATAACAATAATGTATCCTGCTTGAGGACAGTCTCTGGAATAAACCTTCTGGCTAATCCTATTATTTTAAAATGTAAATTATGGGAGTAGGTCTAGTGAGGTCCTTACAACCTCCAGACACTCTTTTGATTCTCTGTAATAACTAATTAGAGAGTATATAATTCCATTGTTAACACTAGCAAGGGGGTACTCTTTCTACTCGCTTCTGATGCCTATGTCAGAAGCTTTCTCTATCTCCTTTATACTTTAATAGAACTTTATTACACAAAGCTCTGAGCGATCAAGTCTTGTCTCTGGCCCCAGATTGAATTCTTCTCCTCCGGAGGCCAAGAATCCTGGCGTCTTTTCCATGGTTCAGCAACAATCTTTCATTCTCTTTGGAAAAATGTCTATTCAGATCCTCTGCCAGTTTTTACATCAGGTTGGTTTTTTGGGGTTTTTTTTTTTTTTGGTATTCAGTTATAGGAGTTTCTTATATACTATCACATATATGATTTGCAAATATTTTCTGTCCTTCATAGTTTGCTTTTTTATTTTGTTGATGGTTTCATTTTCTGTGAAGAAGCTTTTTAATTTGAAATAATCCCAGTTGTTTATTTTTGCTTTTGTTGCCTTTGCTCTTGTTGTTAAATCCCAAAAAAACATTGTCAAGACTCATGTCAAGAAGCTTATTTACTATGCTTTCTTCTAGGAGTTTTATGGTTTCGGGTCTTATATTTAAGTCTTTAATCCATTTGGGTATGATATGAGAGAGCAGCCTAGTGTCATTCTTTTGCACGTGGCTGTCAGCTTTCTCAACACCGTTTATTAAGACCGTCCTATGCCCATTGCTTATTCTTGGTTCCTTTGTCATAAATTTATTTCTGGATTTTATTCTTTCTGAAGCAATTGTCTTTTAAAAAAACATTTATGTATTTGTTTATTTGTCTGTGTTGGGCCTTAATTGTGGCACCCTGGCTCTCCAGCTGTAGCACACGGGCTCCACAGTGCACGGGCCCAGTAGTTGCACTGCGTGGGCTAAGTTGCCCTATGGCCTGTGGGATCCTAGTTCCCTGACCAGGAACTGAACCTGGTCCCCTGCATTGGAAGGTGGATTCTAAACCACTGGACCACCAGGGAAGTCCCTTTCTGATGCAATTATAATTGGAATTGTTTTCTTAACTTCTTTTTCTCACAGTTGATTATTAGTGTATAGAAATGCAACAGATTTGGTATTGATTTTTTATCCTTCAGCTTTACTGAATTCATTGATTAGTTCTAACATATTTTTGGTGGAGTTTTTAGGGTTTTCTGTATATAATATCATGTCATCCTCAAATAGGGACAGTTTTACTTCTTTTCTGATCTCCTTCTGTTTCTCTTTCTTGGGAACTCATTCTCAATATCTAGTTGTGTTAATTCTACTGTTACCTGTATTTAATTTATCACTTTCAAAATCCTTTAATTACTTGTTTCATACTGACTTTCCCTGCTAGAATGTAAACTTCATGAAGTCAAGGATTCTGGTCACAGTCCTTGAGACATTGCATTTAATTCTCTATTTTAATCTTATTTCTGTAGTTACAGCAGCAACCCATGCATAAAAAGCTACAGACAATGGACAAGTGAGAGTGTAGAAGTGAACTATAGAGAGATGCCACCTTGGAAAGGCACTCTATATACTTTAAGAAGAAAAAGATCAAATGTTAATACCTTGTTGAGAAGAAAACAGGAGATTATCTATGGAAGGGGTAAAGTATTACATTCTAGAATCTGTGAATGATAGGAAAGCTTCATAACCTCAGATTCCAAGCCTCTTCTCTTGCCCTTCTTGATATTCCTTTTTTTTTTTCTTTTTTGTAGAGAAAACTGAGAAATCTTTTCAGAGCATAAATAAGATCACATTGTTACTCTGCATAAAATCAGTCAATGATTTTCCAAATCAACCAAAATAAAAGTTCTCAACCAACATTTCTTTGATTTGTTCTCTGCTTTTGTATCTTTTTCCCTTTCAGACTTCTCATTCATTTCACTCTGGGCCCTAAGCACATTGGTCGTTCTGTTGCTGTGTGACTTAAAAGCATTATTCTCTCTTCTCCCAGATCTTCAGGTGTAGCCTCTTTTCATTATTTGTGTCTCAATTCATGTAACACTTCCTCAGGGTCATCTTCCTTGCCCTCTTCAGCTGAAGCACCCATTTCTAACAAATGGGACCCTCTACCATTGTGGTTTTTCTTCTTTGGAAACTTTGGCTTACATGATTAATGTCTATCTATTCACACAGAGGCCAGAGAAGGCAATGGCACCCCACTCCAGTACTCTTGCCTGGAAAATGCTATGGACGGAGGAGCCTGGTAGGGTGCAGTCCTTGAGGTTGCTAAGAGTTGGACACGACTGAGTGGCTTCACTTTCACTTTTCACTTTTATGCATTGGAGAAGGAAATGGCAACCCACTCCAATGTTCTTGCCTGGAGAATCCCAGGGACAGGGGAGCCTGGTGGACTGCCGTCCATGGGGTCGCACAGAGTCGGACAATGTTCTTGCCTGGAGAATCCCAGGGACAGGGGAGCCTGTTGGACTGCTGTCCATGGGGTCGCACAGAGTCGGACACGACTAAAGCGACTTAGCAGCAGCAGCAGCATTCACACAAAAGCAGGGACTTGTCTACCGTTTATAGAAAATACCTTCAGCTCCTACAATAGTAGTACACAGTAGGTGCTCCATATATATGTTAATAGAATCCTTCTGGATATGCAGGTGAGGGCTAATCAAGCCTTTGAAATCCTAAAGACTTCCAAGAAGATTGCAAAATTGCAAAGCAGATGTGTGGTTTTCTAAATGTATCTAGTGACCTCTGCTGGAATACGTACCAAGGAAACCAGCTAGGAATCGTTTTTTTCCCTCTTAATTTGCCTCTGACCTCTCTCTTTTTGGTTATCCTCACAGTTATGGTTTATTACAGGGAAAACATAGAGATTAAAATCAACCAAGAGAAGAACAGCATAAGGCAGAGTCTAGGAAAAGTACTGTTAATAAATATGGAGCTCCCGTTGTCCTCTCCCCATGGAATCTTGTCCTTGTTATTTTCCTGGGATCTGTGTGCAACACATGGAATATTGTCACTAGGGAAGCCCACCTGAGCCTTGTTGTTCAGAGTTCTTATTTGTTTAAACTCTTTTTAATTGAATGTATAGTTTTTGGTTTTGTTTTTGGTTTTTTTTTGGCCACGCTACACGTAGCTGCAAGATCTTACTTCCCTGGTATTTTTTAGTTACTAAGTCATGTCCGACTCTTTTGTGACCCCATAGACTGTAACCCACAAGGCTCCTCTCTCTATGGGATTTCCCAGGCAAGAATACTGAAGTGGGTTGCCATTTCCTTCTCCAGGGGTTCTTCCTGATCCAGGGATTGAGCACATGTCCCCTGTATTGGCAGGCTGATTCTTTACCACTGAGCCACCAGAAAGCCTTTACTTCCCTGACCGGGGATCAAACCCCAGCGCTTCCCAGCTTGCAGTGGAAGCGCAGAGTATGACCACCAGGGAAGTCCTTGAAGAATACTTAATTTACAATGTTGTGTTAGTTTCAGGTGAACAGCACAGTGATTCATGTTATCTTTTGGAATCAGAGTTTTCTCCAGATATATGCCTAGGAGTAGAATTACAGAATTGTGGTAACAATTTTTAGCTTTTTAAGGAATCTCCATACTGTTCTGCATAGAGGCTGTGCCAATCTACATTCCCACCAACAGTGTGGGAGTGTTGCCTTTTTTCCACACCCTCTCCAGCATTTATTTGTAGATTTTTAAAATGATGGACATTCTGATTAGTGTGAGATGATATCTCATTGTAGTCCTGATTTGCATTTCTCTAGTGATTATCAACTGAGCATCCTTTCATGTAGGGCTTCCCCCGTGGCTCAGCAGTAAAGAATCCACCTGCAATACAGAAGCCACATGAGATATGGGTTCAGTCCCTCTGAGGGGAGGATCCCCTGGAGGAGGGCATGGCAACCCCCTCCAGTATTCTTGCCTGGAGAATCCCATGGACAAGGGAGCCTGGTGGGCTACAGTCCATGGGGTTGCAAAGAGTCGGACAGGCCTGAAGCGACTTAGCACACATACACATCCTTCCGTGTACCTGTTGGCTGACTGTATATCTTCTTTGGAGAAATGTCTGTTTAGGTCTTCCACCCATTTTTTTGATTGAGTTGTTTGGCTTTTAGATATTAAGGTGTATATCACCTCTTTTTACTGAATGATAAAATGTTGGTGTGAGTGTAAAATTAGAGCTCAGGAACTGCTGACAGTCTTTCTCCCATCTTGGAGAAATCCCACCTCCCTTTCTGTCTAGAATCTGTCCTCTTTTGGCTCCCAGTTAATCAGTTTGTCCTTTTAGCACAAATCTAAAGGAGAGTATTCAGGAATATAGGAAACAAAGAACTTTCTCTGATTCTCCTCTAAATCTTATTGCATAAGTGACTGCATTCTTTTCATATATATCTGAAGGAAAGCAAATTCATCCAGATAAACGTGGATTGATAAAGATATTTTCCATGGACATATTTCCATGGAAGTATGTCCATGGAAAATATATATATTTTTTTTTCCTGAAACAGTGTAAAAGGAGCTGAGAATTCTGCCTTCCATTTGGAATTCTCTGGGAAGTCCATGAGATTTATTTCTGCTGGTTTACCTCATATGAGAATCTACCAATGCCTGTGATCTACCAGCTCTGAACCTCTGCATCCCTAACACGCACCACTCCTAGGATTACAGTTCACCAAAAGAGGGACTGAAAGTTCCAGAAAACTGAAGGAAGAGTGCTTCAAGGTCGATCACTACCTGTGACATCCCTAGGTGGGCTGCCTCAGTGGGAAAATATAGTTCATGTATTTCACTTCTGTTGACTTAGGGAACAATTTTGAAAAAGACATTCACTGCTAAAAAGCAAAGAATTGACAAAGTGTGTCCTCGTGTCAGGAATAATAGGTTCAAGGGTTATATTACTTTGGGTTAGTATTCACAAGGGTTAGTTTACTTTGAGAGATTGTTAGGAAATGAAGGGTTGTTGAGAGTGTTGCTATTTGAGGCAAAGCCCCAGGTGAAAGCCAACAGCCAGGAATTTCAAAAATCCAAAGTAATGAGAGTGAGAGTGAAATAATCAGGAGGTGATCTGATTGTACTTTCAAAAATTCTTTCCTTGTTCTGTGTATGGTATGACTATATGTACATGTGTTTATTGCAGAAAATTTGTAGGATAACAGTAAACAGAAAAGATGACCTAAATATTAATCATCATCACTACCACCTAAAGAAAACCATTGTAAGAATTTTGTTTATATTTATTCCAATCTTTCCCATCCATTGAATTATTCTTTATCAATTTGATAATATTTGAGGTAAATTGACTAAAATTAATTTCTACAACCTCATTAAAATGATCTGATGATCATTGATCAAAATTACATTCTTTGTATATTATACCTAAATTCATCCTGGTATTTATACTTTTTCATAAGGAAATTTTTAAGAAAAGTAATCAAGGAAAGGGGAACCAAGATCAACATTTATCATCAAAATTCAATTTGTCAGTGTGGACTAAAACAACTAGAAATAATGTTTTTATTGATCTAAAAATGGGAATCAAAAGAAAAAAATAACACTTAGGAAATCTAAAGAGATTTGAAGCTTAGAAACATGTCCCAGTCAATTCTATATGTAACCTACAATGATCTGCATACTTTATAAGTGGAATTGCTATTCTTGGATCACTTTGAAGGTGATGAAATAAGTACCAGTGACTGTGTGTGAGTTTGTTCTAGAGGACAAGGGTTAAAGGTCCGTGCTAACCTCACGATGAGCCTGTAAAGATCTGTTATCCTAAGAGTGTTTACCTAAGCTCTAAGCTGGTGGGTTTTACTTGTGATTGCTCTGGGTTATTTGGGTAGATATCGATCAGAGATAGTGTCCTCACTGGACCTCCCCAGAAAGAGTGTAAAAGGAGCTGAGGATTCCGCCTTCCATTGGGAATTCTCTGGGAAGTCCATGAGATTTATTTCTGCTGGTTTACTTCATATGAGAAGCTACCAAAGTCTGCCATCTCCCAGCTCTGAACCTCTGCGTCCCTAACACGCATCACTCCTAGGATAACAGTTCACCGCAAGAGAGACCAAAAGTGCGGGAGAACTGAAGGAAGAATGCTTCGAGGTCGATCGCTATCTGTGACATCCCTAGGTGGGCTGCCTCGGTGGGAAGCCGGACTTCCTGTGGAGAATTTACTGCTCTTTGAAGTCTCTTGGGAAGTGACCAATAAAGGTTTGTACTGCCCCTGAGGCATCTATTTGCCAGATCACTGAAGAATGTAGATTAGGAATTCACAGAACGCACTCTAGTGAGAATGAACTGCCCTTGTGAGTGAGGAAAGTATTCAAAGTATAGGTTTAGATGAGGTTTAACCTTGTCTATTTCAACAGGCAATGAAAACTTACACTGGTCTACCTGTTGAAGGGAGAGACAACTGAAAATATTAGTCTTGGTCAGGGAATGCGCATTTAAATTAAAGTTACAAATTCATGTTATGACAAAACAGAAATATAGAATTAATATTTACTTTTTGGGTTTCATGATTTTTTTTTTCAGGAACAAATTTCAGTTTTGTAGTTTATTTTAGGAATAATTGTGCCTGATCTGGACTAATTAGAAATTTCAACCCCTGTTGAAAGGATATGAAATATACATGTGCTCTGTTAGCAAGTATGTGAAATATTTAATAACATTTCTTTTTTTAAATAACATTTCTAATAATTCAAGATTAGCTTGGAATTAAAGTTTTAACTTAGAAGAAGTTCTGAAGGTATAATATTGACCTCCTATTAAGAAGAATGCATGTAGTTTTTTCTTCAATACTATATAAACATAGAAGTTATAAAGGAAATCAAATTAACAAAAATAGAACAATTTCCTAGTAAGATGTAACCTCTTTTATGCTGGATTAGAGAAGGCAAGGCAGAGAACTGTGGCCTAAACTTTTTTAATGATAAAGGTACCTGTAAAATTCTTAAAAAACAGTTCCTTGTGGATTGATAATGTCTAGTTTAAAAGTCTCAAGACTATTACTACTAATATTGAGGGAATATTGGTAGAGAAAAAGCAACAGTTGTGAAGGTTGAGTTTTTCAAGATCAAGGAAAACCAGCCCAAATGATTGTTGGATGAAGGCAGTGATAATGTGTGGAATTTAAAGGATCTAAAATGAAAATATGTGATGTGATCTATTATATATTCATTTTGGGGGAAATTATATTTTTTGTTTTTGTTACTTATAACATGGTTATTGCAATAATTTAAAGGATCTGAAATATACATGAATGTGAAAATTACATCTTCCTTTTAGCTAATCAGAAACAGCAAAACCTCAAAATCAAAGAAATTACATTTAGCATCTGTTCTGATTTTTACCTTATGCTCAGTGTTCATTCTCACACGTATGCATTCATAAAATTCATAAACTCATAAATAAAAATAAATTCTTCCTAGGTAGAAATGCACAGAATGAATGTAAGAGAACAAAGCACTGTCTTCCTCTCTGGGGTTTACTGAGGAACAGGCAAAGAGGACAGAAACCTTAATATGGAAAAGCGAAGTGTTTTTCAATCAGCTTGTTCCTAATGTTCTTTTTCCAGTCACCAGATTTTTAAATATGCCCAAAGCTCCTGGGAGCAGAGCCATCTTTGCTACATGTAAATCCCAGACTGTGACTTGAAATAGAGATTTTCTCTGCCTAGCAAGCAGGCGTTCAAGGATATAGCTTATTGGTGGAAAAGAAACGGGGTGGGGGGCCTCTTTTGCACCAGGAATCTGTTCTGAAGAGTTCTGTGTAGGCTCTTCTTTTTTGTTTGTTTTTAAATAGTTATTCATTTGTTTATTTTTACTACTTTCGGCTGTGCTGGATCTTCATTGTTGCGCAGGCTTTTCTCTAGTTGCAGAGGGCGGAAGCTACTCTCTAGCTGTGGTGGTGCTCGAGCTTCTCTTGTTCCAGAGCACGGGGTCTAGGGAACGTAGGCTTCAGGAGTTGCGGCATGTGGGCTCAGTAGCTTTGGCTCCGGGGTTGTAGGGCAGAGGCTCAATAGTTGCGGTACACTGGCCAAGTTGCTGCGTGCCATGTGGGATCTTCCTGGATAAGGGATTGAACCCATGTCTCCTGCAATCTCTGCCACTGAGCCAACAGGGAAGCCCTTGTGTGGGTTCTTCTGAGCATAATGCTTCTCCTTCCTTCCTTTTCTCTCCTTTCAGCAAATGTTAACAGGGTATTGTTTCCTGGTGGTGGGCACACAATGGTGACACTGACTGTTTCCCATCCCCCACCCTGAATCTTCTAGCCTGATGACATGCATGCTGCTCTCAGGGCCTGGAACAGTGCATAGAAAATGCTCAATGGATATTTTTTCTTCTGAATGAAGGAATGAATACATTTATTTTTCAACTTCTAAGCTGCCTTTGATACTATTTTTCTTTCATTTCCCATGCAAGGGAATGGGAATTGAGGGAATAAAGGGAATTATCTTGTCGAGAGGAAACCCATTAAAGTGATTTACCCAAGTTGATATTTTCTCCAACATAGCTTCAATATTTATTATAGTCTGATTTTATGACATTTTTCTATAAATGGACAATTATTGTGTGCATCTATGACAAGACATTGACACTATAGTTTCTTTGAAAATTTTACTTTGAGTTTTTATTTTCCTGCTGTTCATAGCAGTATAGGAGACGTCTTCAAGATCATGAATCCAACTTCTCTATTTCATAGATGAAAAGGATGCCTACAAGGATACATTAAATGGTCAAGCATATAGCAGGGTTGGGACTAGCATTTTGGTCTCCTGAGTCCACTTCTGTTTTTTATTAGCATGCAAGAATAAAAAATTAAATGTCCACTGTCTAATGAAATATCCTGTAGGTATAAGAACACAAGAGTTGCAGTCCAAAAAGGTCAGGGTTTTCTGAGACTTAGGAAAAAATCCCTTAAACTGCCTGAATATCAGTTTCTTCATGATGAAATGTACATAGTACGTATGCTCCAGCCATCTTACAAATGTTTCATGGCAAACAAGAAAACATACTTATATCCAAGAAAACAAAAGATTTTTTAGAGAAGGGGAAAATTCCTTCCTGACAGAATTTTGACTATAAACAATGGAAATGTGTAAAATATAACAAATGAGAGAGTCATAGTTAAATTATTGGGTGTTAATTCTCAGACTTCAAAATAACCTTTTCTACTTTATTAACCTTGAAGTATGTTGCTTTTATGCATTCATTCATTCTTATTCAGTAAAGATTCATCAACTATCTATTGGATATCAGACACTGGGAAATGAAAGTAGAATTCAACAACACAGAAGTGGTTTCCAATCTTTCAGAATTTACGGACATTAAACATGCAATTGTAGTCAACTGTAATGAGTGTAAGAATGAGAACAAGGTGCTCTAGAAGTGTACAGGCAGATCTGATTTTATTGTGTTTCACTTTATTGTGCTTGGCCAATATTGCATTTTTTCTGACAAGTTGAATGTTTGTGGCAATTTTGCATCATGCAAGTCCATTTTTCCAATGGCATTTAATCACTTTTTGTCTCTGTGTCAGATTCTATTAATTCTCATGATATTTCAAACTTTTTCATTATTAATGTATTTGTTATGGTGATCTGTCATTACTATTACAAAATGGTTATAACTCACTGAAGGCTCAGGTGGTGGGTAGCCTTTTTAACACTATTATACTTTTACATTAAGGCAGGTACATTATATTTTTAGACAAAATACTATTGCATGCTTAATAGACTGTGTTATAGTATAAACAAAACTTTTATATGCATTTGGGAAACCAAAAACTTCATGATTCGCTTTATTGCAATTTCGTTTTATTGGGATGGTCTGGATAAGAACCTGTAATATCTCTAAGGTCAGCCTGTGCTTTAGTGCGGGGAGGGGAGGTTTCTGTCTAATTGGAGGCTTGGGAAAAACCTGTAACAGAGAGACGTTTTAGCTGGTTCCTGAAGGATAAATAGCTGTTGGGTAGAGATGAGGAAGCGGCGATAAAGAGCAGACAGTGTTCAGTGTGACAGCAGCATGCCAGGCCTCCCTGTCCATCACCAACTCCCAGAGTTCACTCAGACTCACGTCCATCGAGTCAGTGATGCCATCCAGCCATCTCATCCTCTGCCGTCCCCTTCTCCTCCTGCTTCCAATCCCTCCCAGCATCAGAGACTTTTCCCATGAGTCAACTCTTCGCATGAGGTGGCCAAAGTACTGGACTTTCAGCTTTAGCATCATTCCTTCCAAAGAAATCCCAGGGCTGAACTCCTTCAGAATGGACTGGTTGGATCTCCTTGCAGTCCAAGGGACTCTCAAGAGTCTTCTCCAACACCACAGTTCAAAAGCATCAATTCTTAGACGCTCAGCTTTTTTCACAGTCCAATTCTCACATCCATACATGACCACAGGAAAAACCATAGCCTTGACTAGATGGACCTTTGTTGGCAGTAATGTCTCTCCTTTTCAATATGCTATCTAGGTTGGTCATAATTTTTCTTCCAAGGAGTAAGCATCTTTTAATTTCATGGTTGCAGTCACCATCCACAGTGATTTTGGAGCCCCAAAAAATAAAGTCTGACACTGTTTCCACTGTTTCCCCATCTATTTCCCATGAAGTGATGGGACCAGATGCCATGATCTTCGTTTTCTGAATGTTGAGTTTTAAGCCAACTTTTTCACTCTTCTCTTTCACTTTCATCAAGAGGCTTTTTAGTTCCTCTTCACTTTCTGCCATAAGGGTGGTGTCATCTGCATATCTGAGGTTATTGATATTTCTCCCGGCAATCTTGATTCCAGCTTGTGCTTCTTCCAGCCCAGCGTTTCTCATGATGTACTCTGCATAGAAGTTAAATAAGCAGGGTGACAATATACAGCCTTGACGTACTCCTTTTCCTATTTGGAACCAGTCTGTTGTTCCATGTCCAGTTCTAACTGTTGCTTCCTGACCTGCATACAAATTTCTCAAGAGGCAGGTCAGGTGGTCTGGTATTCCCATCTCTTTCAGAATTTTCCACAGTTTATTGTGATCCATATGGTCAGAGGCTTTGGCATAGTCAATAAAGCAGAAATAGATGTTTTTCTGGAACTCTCTTGCTTTTTCGATGATCCAGCAGATGTTGGCAATTTGGTCTATGGTTCCTCTGCCTTTTCTAAAACCAGCTTGAACATCTGGAAGTTCACGGTTCACATATTGCTGAAGCCTGGCTTGGAGAATTTTGAGCATTACTTTACTAGCATGTGAGAGGAGTGCAATTGTGCAGTAGTTTGAGCATTCTTTGGCATAGCTTTTCTTTAGGATTGGAATAAAAGCTGACCTTTTCCAGTCCTGTGGCCACTGCTGTTTTCCAAATTTGCTGGCATATTGAGTGCAGTACTTCCACAGCATCATCTTTCAGGATTTGAAATAGCTCAACTGGAATTTCATCACCTCCACTAGCTTTGTTCGTTGTGATGCTTTCTAAGGCCCACTTGACTTCACATTCCAGGATGTCTGGCTCTAGGTCAGTGATCACACCATCGTGATTATCTGGGTCATGAAGATCTTTTTTGTATAGTTCTTCTGTGTATTCTTGCCACCTCTTCTTGATATCTTCTGCTTCTGTTAGGGCCATACCATTTCTGTCCTTCATCGAGCCCATCTTTGCATGAAATGTTCCTTTGGTATCTCTAATTTTCTTGAAGAGATCTCTAGTCTTTCCCATTCTGTTGTTTTCCTCTATTTCTTTGCATTGATCACTGAGGAAGGCTTTCTTATCTCTTCTTGCTATTCTTTGGAACTCTGCATTCAGATGCTTATATCTTTCCTTTTCTCGTTTGCTTTTCATGTCTCTTCTTTTCACAGCTATTTGTAAGGCCTCCCCAGACAGCCATTTTGCTTTTTTGTGTTTCTTTTCCATGGGGATGGTCTTGATCCCTGTCTCCTGTACAATGTCACAAACCTCAGTCCATAGTTCATCAGGCACTCTATCTGTCAGATCTAGTCCCTTAAATCTATTTCTCACTTCCACTGTGTAATCATAAGGGATTTGATTTAGGTCATACCTGAATGGTCTAGTGGTTTTCCCTACTTTCTTCAATTTAAGTCAGAAGTTGGCAATAAGGAGTTCATGATCTGAGCCACAGTCAGTTCCTGGTCTTGTTTTTGTTGACTGTATAGAGCTTCTCGATCTTTGGCTGCAAAGAATATAATCATGGGCAACACTAAAATTAGAAGTTGGGGTTCCTTTGCCTGCTGTGGATATGCACCGCCATGTCATCTCAAAGGCACCCCAAGTCACACCACATGAAGCACACAGTCTCTGTAAGAACTATGTTTGGCACACACATAGGTTCAAGAAGAGCACTAGTCTCTGCACTTTCCTTTCATTCAGATTGCCATGACTAAGCCCTTCTTGCATAAAGCATTCAGATCTGCCATTGTGGATAGATCAGGGAGGGCATGTCTCTGGGCTTTCTCCAAGTCTGTCATCTCCCACTGCCCTGGACTATTGCTCTGATTGGAGCCGCAGACCTAGTTGATTGCCAGGCACAAAAACATTTGGTGACCATCGTCACTGGTAGCATTTAGTCTCTTTCCCACCAGACCTGCTGCCTCAGAGAATGATGTCTAACTCTGTAATGACTGTCCCTGCTTCTGCAACTGTGTCTTGGGATAGGAGTCAGATGAGTAGCTATGCACACTGAAATCATAGACTTCTAAATTCTCTGACTTTTAATCACTTAAAAATAGTGAAGAGTCTCTTTATATACATACTTATATATTATTGTATGTATCTCCTTTTTATGGCTTTCCTGGTGGTTCATTGATAAAGACTCTGCCTGTCAATGCAGGAGATGAGGGTTCAATCCCTGGGTCAGGAAGGCCCCCTGGAGAAAGACACCCACTCCAATATTCTTGCCTGGGAAATCCCATGGAAAGAGGCATTTAGTGGGCTACATACAGTCTATGGGGTCAGCAAAGAGTTGGCCATGGCTTATCGACTCAACAAAAATTCCTTTTTATGACTGGCTCCCACCTTCCATACCGCCTCGGAGTTCTGCTTTTAACAATGTCGGCAGTACTTCTAGATGATGACTTGAGGTTTTTGCTACTTCACTGACACATATGTTTATGAGAGCTCATCTTTTCTGTCTCTACTTTGCCCTCACACGAGAGATAGCTCCCATGTTGTTTCAGGAAAGTAGAGATCAATAAAATGCAAAGTACATGTTTGAAAGTGAAGAGTCAGTCCAAATTCAGTGACCTACACTGTGGGAAAACAATAATCCATTAAAAAATAGATTTTAGTGAACCCTTGGTCTATACTCCAAATTTAAAAATAGGCATGACCCTGTTTCTAAGCTATCATACTCATCTATAATTAGCATGCTGGGTGGGGAGTTGGGTTAAAGATGGTAAATAGAGTGAAAACTAAGGAGAGTAGTTGGCATATAAATCTGGGAAGGACAGAGAGGGCCTGAAATGAAGCCTTAGCATATCCATTAGCAGTAGGAGCACCTCCTCACAGAAAGACTGTAAGGGGAGAAGTCTGGGGGATGGGGGAAAATTTATTTATAATCAGGTCTCAACCAATATGGGATGAAAAAAATTTTGTTGAGTTTTATGCTTCTATTTCTGAGACTGAAATAATATAGTCATAGTATTTATAAGCACTCTAAGGGTATTCGGGGACTATTTTATTTCAAAACTGAAAGCCTCAAATGGGAAAAAGAAGCCTCAAATGTTTATCTTTGCATTTCAATTCTCAAATCCTACCTTTTTTTGAAATAAAGAATTTCTCTTTTCCCTTATATCCTTTAGCAAATAAAAATGTTTTGTTTGCATTAACCCAATTGTATTTGAATTTGCAACACAAAATCTAACAAACAAGGAAGGATGTTCTAAAATCTCTGGTCAAGATACACAGTTGCAAATAAAAGAGAGTATTCGAGGGACTTCCCTGGTGGTCCAGTGGTTAAGAATCCACCTGCCAATTCAGCAGACACAGGTTCAATCCCTGATCCAGGAAGATTCCACATGCCTCGGGCCAACTAAGGCAGTTGGACCACAATTACTGAGCCCTTGCCCTAGAGCCGGTGCTCTGCGACAAGAGAAACCACCACAGTGAGAAGCTCAAACACCACAACGAAGAGTAGTCCCTGCTCCCCAAAACTAGAAAAAGCCTGCGGGCAGCAATGAAAATCCAGCACAGCCAATAACAAAGCAACTAATTAATTTTTTTAAAAGTTTACCATTAAAAAAAAGATTGTCCCAGAATAGAAATGTAAGACATTTAAGAAGTGTATGCCATCAGAACCTGAACATGTATTCCCCTGGATTAGATACAAATGAAGGAAGTAAGTCTACAAAGAGGAGAAATTATTTGAAGATTTTAAATTATTTTGATAGTGGGCTTGAATAAAGCTTATATAAATATATATATATTTAAATATGTTGCTAAGATGTGACTCAGACTTTAGAGAAAAATTCTATTTAGTTACCCTTGCAAACTGTTTGTCTAATTTTTTTTTTCCTCAACAAATGGTTTCAATGGTTCCTAAACTTTTCTGGAATTTGGCGAAGTGCATAGGTGTCCTTGATGTTGGCTTCAATCAGATTCATCATTGAATGGTTAAGTGAACCCCGTCTGTTCTGATCCAGTCTGGAAGGTTCTGCTTGTAGATTTGCGGATCATCTTCTTGTGTCCCATGCTGCGTTCATCAGCCAGTGGAAGCTGGGATTGATAATATCTTTATTATCAGACTCTGCTCAAGTGGCCATTTCAATTTCTTTTAGGTATGGTCAAAAAGCTTTTTCTTAAAGATCGAGTTTCAAAGGACAATAAACTTATGTAGGCTTATGTGAAAACTACATGTAATATTTACATTTTGGAAGTTATATTAGCTCTTTTCTAAATTACTGAACCTTGTCTTGTCAGGTAGTAGTATTTATATTTGCCTTTTGTGTCTCACTTCTCAAAAAGCAACTTATCAAAAAGTATGTTTTGAGTGGTTCAAGAAATTTGCAGATGGCAATTCTACCTTTTGGCTCTCAATTATGACTATCATTGTAAGTCATATAATACAAGTAAATATTACTTAAGGTCTGAATGATTGAAATAAGAAATTTAAGAAATATAGTAGCTATCAGTACTCTTGCCTGGAAAATCCAATGGGTGGAGGAGCCTGGTAGGCTGCAGTCCCTGGGATTGTGAAGAGTCAGATACGACTGAGCGACTTCACTTTCACTTTTCACTTTCATGCATTGGAGAAGGAAATGGCAGCCCACTCCAGTGTTCTTGCCTGGAGAATCCCAGGGACGGGGGAGCCTGGTGGACTGCCGTCTATGGGATCACACAGAGTCGGACACGACTGAAGCGACTTAGCAGCAGTAGCAGCAGCAGTAGCTATCAAACTCCATATGCTGAAGAACTGAAATACATTATGAAAAACCATGATGAAAAATAAGACTTTTTCTTCTTCGTGTACAAGTAACAAAATTGTTCTTCGAAGTAGAGTTGATGATTAATGCCAGAATCTGTATTAGTTTGGGGGATTTTACATAGAATTTCTTGAGTCATTCCTTTGCCTATGGTTCATGGGCAAAGTACCACTCAAGAAACTGATTTAGACTGTTTTCATGTTCTCATACTAGGTGATTGCTCTGAGCTGGCATAAGAATTATCCTGTGCAGTTTACTAAGGGTCTTCTTCCCCTTGACCTTCCCCATCCCTCCTATGAGGGAGGGGAATGCCTATGACTCTGCTGGTACCCTCTGCTGTTCCCTCTGCCTAAAAAATTCTTCCTCATGAACCAACTTGCTTGATTTCTTTACTCTTTTAAGTACTTACTTTAAATATCACCTTTACCCAATGAGGCATAATTTATAATATTGCTGCTCCAACCTGTCCTTTCTCCCCAGGTGAAGTATTGGGTTGGCCAAAAAGAGGTTTTGCATTGAGGTTTTTTTTTTTTCCTGTAACATCTTAGGGACAAATCTGAATGAACTTTTTGGCCAACTCAGTACTATTGTATCCCCCTTGAACAGGTGAGCTAATGGAGCCTCAGAGAGGTTAAATGAGTTAACGAGTTCAATTTAAGCTAGTTAGAATTTTTCACCTTTATAATTCTTTAATAAATATCCTTATGCACACATATTAAGTCACTTTAGTCATGTCTGACTCTGTGGGACCCTATGGACTGTAGCCCACCAGGCTCCTCTGTCCATGGAAGTATCCAGCCAAGAATACTGGAGTGGGTTGCCATTCTTTCCTCCAGGGGATCTTCCTGACCCAGAGATCGAACCTTGGTTTCTTGTATTGACAGGTGGATTCTATACTATCTGAGCCACCTGGGAAACCCAAATATCTTTAAATGCATATCTTATTTTCCCCTCAGGATAATTTTCCATATGTAGACATGCTGGCTGTAACAGTAGGCATATTTGGCTTTGTGTGTGTAGTGGCAGCAATGGCAGAGAGCTAAAATGAAGTACTATATGAAAACTTGGATTTATGTCATGTGAGTCAGACCAAGCATCCCCCTTTAAGATCTGTCAGGTTTGTCCCCTTGTCAAAAGGTACTTGCTTGGTCCCTAGAAGGGAAGTGGTTCTTTATTCTGGGAGAAAGTAAAAAAAGTGAAAGTGTTAGTCACTCAGTCATGTCCAACTCTTTGCAGCTATGAACTGTAGCCCACTAGGCTCCTTGGTCCATGGAATTCTCCAGGCAAGAATACTGGAGTGGGTTGCCATTCCTTTCTCCAGGGGATCTTCCTGACCTAGGGATTGAACCCAGGTCTCCTGCATTGCAAGCAGACTCTTTACCATCTGAGCCACCAAATTTGCTCATAATTTGAGCAGTAGCTGATACTTGGTCTTATCTTATGCCCTTGGGCCACTGAAGGAGAAGAGGTGAAAGGTGATTACTGCTGCTGAGGGCACATGCCATGACAATAGCTGTTTCTCCCACCTTTGACACATCCATGTAGATAGAGCTTTAAGCCAGGTACTGCTTTATCCCAACTGTCTCTTCAGGTTTCCTTTAAATATTTGTGATTTGCTGCTGCCAATCTGCTGCTCTCTGACAAAGTACCCAGCATGGAATTGAAACAAAGACTAACTCCTTGATAGTATTCCTTAAAAACTTTCTTTTACAAAGCTAAATAAATCCATGTGCTTGATTCCAGGTGCTAACTTAAAAATGAGGACTACCACAATATTGTAGATCAACTATACTTCAAAAAAACGTTGGCTTGGACTTTCCTGTTGGTTCAGTGGTTGAGACTCCACCCTTCCAATGCAGGGATGCAGAGGGCATGGGTTCAATCCCTGGTCAAGGAAATAAGATCCCACATGCTGCATGGCACAGCAAAAAAAAAAAAAAAAAAGTTTACTTAAGCAACATAGAAAAATTGAGGACTTGTTTCCATCCCTTCATCACTTAACATGAGCTATTAACCTGAATGGTAATGGGATCTTTTCTTTTTAACAGTCGGTGGCATCTATACTGTGATTCAGACAAAGGCCAAAACAACAGCAGATGAATGGGGAGACAACTATTTTCTGATTGGTCCATATTTTGAGCATAATATGAAGACTCAGGTGGAACAGTGTGAACCTGTGAATGATGCTGTTAGAAGAGCCATGGACACGATGAACAAACACGGCTGCCAGGTAAAAGACACCATCTGATGCTTCATTCAGCAAGTCTTAGTAAACTCTTGTGGAAACACACCACACTTTACATGAACTCATGAGCAAAGACCACTCATCTTCTTAGGCCAAAGAAGTTGGTTTATGAGAAAGATGAGGAACTTGATTTTAAATAGGTTAGATCTGAGACACCTTATGAAAACCTAGTAGTAGAGTAGGTTTGGAACTCAGCAGAGGGTATAGAATAGAGATGCTTGGGGAAAAGTCAGTTGTGTCTAAATTGTAGTTGACATTATGGGTGTTTATAACATTATTCAGTGGAAGAGTATAGACTAAAAGGCAAAACTTGGGCGATGTCAGTGTGTTAGAACATCCACATGAAAAGAAGTCACGGACTGCAAAAGTAGAAGCGCAGCTAGTGATTAGAACCAGAAGGGCTTTGTAGTTGTGACAGTGTTAAGGTTCTTGTGATGGGAAGATTATCCCGGATGATCTGGGTGGATCCAATGGAATCATAAGTATCCTGATATTAGTAAGAGGTGGGCAGTAGAATTAGAATCAGAGAGGAGATATGACAAAGGGAGCAGAAATTGAAGTGATGAAAGCTTTGAGGTGGAGGAAAGGGGCCACAAGCCAAGGAATGCACATGGCCTCTGGAAACTGGGCAAAGCTAGAAGACAGATTCTCCCCAAGAGACTGCTGATGAAATGCACCTCTGCCAACATGTCAGTTTTAACTCATAAGACCCATTTCAGAGGGCTAACCCCTCAATCTGTAAGATAATAAATTGTGCCACTTTAAGCTACTAAATTTGCAGTAATTTTTGCCACCTCAATAAGAATAGAGATGTCAAGACAAGGAAGGAGAGAGTTTCAAGTATAAAGGAGGGATTGGATCAACCAAGGATTGAACCCAGGTCAGTTGGGTAGAGTAATACTCAGGTCATTTGTGGTCATCTTGCTAATGACAACTTCAGAGGAGAAAGTAGGGTTAAAGCAGATTGCAGTAGCTTGAGGAATGAATGAGTAGTGAGATAGAGGATACAGAAATGTGGCTGGGAGGTTTTTCTACGAAGAGGAAGGATAAAAGTCATTTCAAGTGATATGGCTCTGAGAATTCGTGTTTTCTTAAATATGAGTGAGCATATTTATATTCCAAAAAGAAGCATCCAGAGGACAGAGAGAAACTGAAAGTTTAGAAGGAATAGATGATGAAAGAGAGTAAGGTCACTGAGAACAGGAGAAGAAATGAGATCCAAAGCCCTGCTGAAAGGATTGTTCTTCATTCCTTTTGCTCAAACTGGAAACAAAGGATAAATGCAAACAGAAATGAGTTACTGAGGAATTCAAGATCATCTCACTCTGTGTTTTCAGTGATCTTAAGTGCTCAAGACAAACTTCTGAGAGTTAGAAGGCAAGTATTAATATAAGAGAGTGTGAAGAAAGAAATTCTGGAAAAGTGTTTAAGGAATAGGGAAAAGAATTTCCGGACATCGTTAAGGTATATGTGTGTGTTAGTGGATTAGTCATGTCTGACTCTTTGTGACCTCATGGACTGTAGCCCACCAGGCTCCTCTGTCCATGGAATTCTCCAGGCAAGAATACTGGAGTGGGTTGCCATTTCCAGGGGATCTTCCTGACTCAGGGCTTGAACCCAGGTCTCCTGCATTGTAGGCAGATTCTTTACCGACTGAGCCACCAGAGAAGCCCCTCCTTAAGGTATAGTCATGGCTTTTTAATGGCACAAATATACACAACTGTGACTTTCTCCAGCAGTCTCCTACACATGAATGAGTTCTGTTTTGAGAGCACATTCTCAAGTTCAATTGTTTGTTCACCAAAGTTAGCCTAGGTACCCAACTAACACAATTGGCTATATAGCACTGTCTTGTAATAGGTTTATGATACTTTTCACACAAACAATACGTGAAAATTGAACACAAAAAGTAAAACATTTTTAACCTTACAGTCCAGTGCCTTGAAAAGTAGTACGGTCCTACAGCTAACATTCAAGGGCTGGCATCAGGTGAAGAGACAAGAAGATTTACTGACTGGAGGAGGGAAGTGGGAGATGGTAGAGCTGAAGGATCATCAGCAATGGTAGAGCTGAAGGATCATCAGCAATAGGAGATAGAAGGTGAGCTGCAATTTCATGCGTACCTGATGTTGATGGCACAGGGTCTGGGGCCTGAAATAAAGTACTAGACTACTGTATTCTATACAGTACTATACAGTAAAGTACACAAAAGCATGACCACTTGTAGAGGAGGCACACGTGGCAATGTATGCCACACGTGTGAACTAATTTATGTGACTGGACATGTGAATGCACGTTTGCATCTTTGAAAGTTTGCAACTTGAAGGTTCATATGTAGAGGGGCTTTACTGCAGTCAGCAGCCTGAATGAAAGTGTTAGAAGTTAAATAGTTGGAGATTCAGTGTCGTTAAATTTCAGCAGGTGTGCAACAGGGCAAGGTCGCATAAGTCTTGGAGGTAAATGTGCAATTGACTGAATTAATGGTTGAGTTGCTGGATGGTTGGGTCCGAAATGGACGGGAAAGGAAGCGATGAAAGGAAAAAAATGGTGATAATGTAGGACAAGAAGGAGGGTCTTAGAAACTGGAGATGCTGAAGAGGAAAATGAAAGAATACATACTCTGGGAAAAACTCAGTGAGAGAAGTTATGGAAGTTGTGTTGAAGGATAAACATTTCAGAGGAGTAACAGTTTGGCTATTGACAAGGATAAGACTGCAGCCTTGAGCTTGGGTGGCTGACATGCAGTGGACATAAAGTTCTTTAAAGTCAGTAAGGTCAAATAGCTATGAGGTAAGTGTGTAGGATACAATCCTGATTTTAAAATTTCCCAGAATAAGGTAGAAAAGTACCCAGGAGATTCATAGAACAGGGAAAGGTAACATGTTTGGAAAATGTAAATTTCAGAGATGTCTTTATATGCAAAGAAACAATAAGGTTTTAAAAGTTTCAGTATGATGTTAAAAAATCTTAACTTTCCTTCACATTCACCTGAGGAATATAGTTTCTAAGAGTGGAAAAATGAGTTTTCATTGAGATGTCGATGGAGTGTTGGTGTCTAGGAGGTTTAGGGTGTAGAACATTTAGTTTAAAAGGGAAGTTGAAGTCCCAGAGGGTACTTTGGAAGCATATCACATTGAGAATGGTGTGGAGAATTAGAATAGCGAAGGTTGCAGGTTATACTTTTGGGATGAAATGAGTGAGATGTTAAAAGGGGTTCACATTTGAAAGTGTGAAAGTGAAAGCCTCTCAGTCATGTCTGACTCTTTGCGACCCCATGGACTATACAGTCCATGGAGTTCTCCAGGCCAGAATACTGCAATGGGTAGCCTTTCCCTTCTCCAGGGGATCTTCCCAACCCAGGGATCAATCCCAGGTCTCCCACATTGCAGGAGGATTCTTTACCAGCTGAGCCACAAGGGAAGTCCAAGAATACTGGGGTGGGTAGCCTATCCCTTCTGCAGAGGACCTTCCCAACCCAGGAATCAAACCAGGGTCTCCTGCAATGCAGGCAGATTCTTTACCAACTGAGCTATGAGGGAAGCCCCTCACATTTGAAGCTCTTGTGAAAGAAGAAAGAGATGAAAGTCATGATGAAACTGACTGCACTCAAGATTCCAAGTGGATCTCTGATGTAAAGATGTTTCTTGTCATGAGCAAGAATGCATTGGAAGTCAAGACAAGCTAGCTTATATTTTCTGTAGTTTCAACACTTCTCTGTGCTCTTAGCTCACTACATCATATGCCATATATCAGGCAGCCAGTAGCTATTTGTTAAATGAATGTATAAATCAATGAATGTCCCAAAAGAATCTATTGAAAGGTTGTTCGGAGCTCAGGAAAACTAATTCTGAAAAGGAAATTATGCCATGATAAATACTGAATTGCAATGGATGCAGCTGACAAGTAATGAGGATCTTTCAATGTTGACCAAGGCATGGACAGGAGAAAGAAATCACCATGAATTCCTGAGTCCCAAGTAAGGGAATGGTGATCAAATGGGCTTTCACACTCTGGAAAATTCAGCTTTGGGAGGAGTCATAACGTCAATGCTGGCAACGTAAATTCAGTTTACTAGAGAGGACTAGATACCCAATGAGAGAGACTCCTAGGTTCTGCCAACTTCAAAAAGGGTTTAAAGTAATTTATGGAATTGCCTTGCACATAATAGGAGAAGAAACATAAAGTAAAAAACATGAATAAATTACTATAGAAAAGTAGATACCAAAAGGAAAGTTAAAATTTAAACATACAAATGACTATATAGTTTTTAATTGGAAAAATTTGAAACAGCTACTACATTAAAACATCCACAAAGTAAAATATTTTGGAATAAAATAATCAATTTGAGGAATATAATAGAGTAGTTATCTTAAAGAGAAAATGTGTCTTGCCTGTGTGCGTGAAGTCACTTCAGATGTGTCCGACTGTGCAACCATATGGACCATAGCCCTCTAGGCTCCTCTGTCCGTGGGATTCTCCAGTTAAGAATACTCAAGTGGGTTGCTATGCCCTCCTCCAGAGAATCTTCCTGATCCAGGGACTGAACCGGCATTTTATGTCTCCTGCATTGGCAGGTAGGTTCTGTACCACTAGCACTACCTGGGAACCCCCCCAAAATATGTCTTGGTCAATATATTTAGTTAAGACTTCTTGCAGTAACCATATTGGGAAACACTTATCATCACTTTTTTTTTTTTTTTGATAGGAGGAATAGGAGAAATCATATAGCTTTGTCTAGAGAAACAACCTAAAACCATGAGCTCAAGGTCATGGGAAGGTAATGATAGACAGAAGAACAAAGATCATATGATCTACATACTTCATTTTTGAATGACTAAATTTAATGAAAAGCAAGAACTTGGAAATTCTAGATGAATGGGTGCCGGCCCATTTCCTCTTCAGGCTCAAACATGAGATGCTCCGTGTTACCACTATTGTTTCCTATATGGCTTGTGTAATCTCCGGAGTTCTAAGTACAGTCTCTATCAAGTACAGCTTCTAAGTACAAACACATTTTCCTCCCCTGCATTGCCTAGTGTTACTCCATGGCTGTATGTCCTTTCTATGGCAGGTGCACTTTGGAAGATGGCTGATAGAAGGGAGTCCTTATGTGGTTCTCTTTGACATTGGCTATTCAGCTTGGAACCTGGACAAGTGGAAAGGAGACCTCTGGGAAGCATGCAGCGTTGGCATTCCTTATCACGACCAGGAAGCCAATGATATGCTGATCTTTGGGTCATTAACTGCCTGGTTCTTGAAAGAGGTACTGTTTACTGTAGAGTCCCATGATAGAAGAGAAGCATATTGCTGTACCCAGCAATGATCCTCTAGTTTTTAAGCTAGTTTTGAGATGGTACCATTATTAATTGTTTTATTGACATATCAAAGGAATCTGAGAAAATGCCTTCTTGTAACTAAATGAGGATTCTCCAGGCAAGAATACTGGAGTGGGTTGCCATGCCCTCCTCCAGGGGATCTTCCCAACCCAGGGATCGATCGAACCCAGGTCTCACACACTGCAGGCAGATTATTTACAGTCTGAGCCACCAGGGAAGCCCTGTAACTGAATACCATTCTTTGAAACATGTTGATAATCATGCTTATTAATATTTACCTCATGTCAGGTTTAACTAGAACGATGTGGGTAAAACACCCAATTATATTTCCTGCTACTTAGGTAATATTCAGTATATATGCAAGAAAAAATACTGTACATCATGGACTAAGTACATGCGTTCCAGCATCAGGGGAGTAGAAAATGGCTTGAAATATTTGGTTTTGTTCATGCATGAGTGCTTGTGTGACTGCAGTGGCTCTTAGATCTTTCAATCATTTACTAAAGGGTGAAGTGATCTCAGCAGTTGCTAAGAAGTCCACAGCAGTGAAATATTTTGTAGCTGTAAAACAATAAGAGCCTTGGAAATCAGTCTTTGTTAAATGAGCCAAGTCTGTTCTCAATTCCTGAAAGCATGGCAGTAGGATTTCTTCACATTCCTTGCATTACCTCAAGATGATTATGCCTTGCTTAAAAATCAAAAAATTAAGAGCATCTCTGGCAAAGTGGGACTGTGTTCTAAGAACAAATCACAGAGCTGTATATTGGCTGTGTGTCCCCTTTACCAGTATAACTTCTTTCTGACGAAACCAACAGCCATAAAGGGTGTGTAGGTTATTGCAAGATATAAAATACAGTTTGTGAGTCTTTACTGCTTATCTATTTTATATATAGCACTGTGTATCTTTTAATCCCATACTCCTAATTTATCCCTACCCACCACTGTTTACCTTTTGGTATCTCTAAGCTTGTTTCTATGTGAGTCTGTTTCCATTTTGTAAATGAATTCATTTGTGTATGATATTTAAATTTCCCTTATAAATGATACCTGTCTGATTTACTTCACTTAGTATGGTAATCTCTACTGCATCTATGTTGTTTCAAATGACAGTATTTCATTCTTTTTATGACTGAGTAATATTCCATTGTATATGTATGCCATGTCTTTATCCATTCATTGGCTGATGGACATTTAGGTTGCTTCCGGGTCTTGGGTATTGTAAATAGTGCTGCTATGAACACTGGGGTGTGTGTATCCTTCCAAATTAGAGTTTTCATCTTTACCAGACGTATGCCCAGGAGTGGGATTGCTGGATCCTATGATAGCTCTATTTTTAGTGAAACAAAGTAACTTTAAGGCTAAGAAATTGGTGCCTTGCCTAGTGTTAGACCTGGAATTAGATCTGGGTCCTCAGTGTGTTACTAAATTTCTATTTGATTCTAAGCAAATCTCTTCTTCCCCCAGTCCCATATTCTTAATAATATACAAAATAAGATATATTAAAAATAATATTAATAATATAAAATAATATTATTATAATATAAAATATTGATGTATATAATAATATATCAGCAAAAATGTTTTTGGCTCTAAGTAGCAGAAAATCCAAGTAAGACTGACTTAAAACATGAAGTCATTACTTTTAATTTAAAAAAGAAGATTGTAAGTGGCTTGTCCCAATTGATTCAGCTGCTCAGTGAAACTTCAAAAATTTTATTGCTATTAATCATTCATTCATTCAATGAATATTTATTGAGCACCTACTATAAATTTATTCTAGGAGTCCCCTCTGTGAATGCAAAAATAAATATGATCCATACTGAAAAAGAGGATTAAGCCATAAACATATGGGCTTTATGAACAGGAAGCTAAATTCTAGAAAACCCTTATAGTTGCTAAATCTGCATGGTTTATATTTAGATTCCTTTTAATTGTGCTAAAATTTACAAGCATAACAACTTTCCTTATTCTGTGGACCATGAGCAAGATCAAACTTCATCCTGAACTTTTCTACAAGCTTCTTTTCTGACCTAGGTGACGGACCATGCTGATGGGAGACATGTCATTGTCCAGTTCCATGAATGGCAAGCTGGGATTGGACTGATCCTTTCTCGAGCTCGGAAACTGCCCATTGCTACAGTCTTTACCACCCACGCCACACTGCTTGGGCGGTATCTCTGTGCAGCTAACATCGATTTCTACAACCACCTTGATAAGGTAATTAGCTCTTCCACCCTCGCCACCTTTCTTTCCGACTCTTGAAGCTGAAGGATGGGAAGTATTGATCTTCACCTTTCATCTGTCATCCAGATGCCAGAAATGCCCTTTTGACCAATCAATATTCATGACGCAGCTTCCCCTGAGGGGACTGAGAGCTCATAAAATTTAACTTTGTTCAGAGTGCATCAGAGTGTAGCGGGGACAGGCCAGATGTCTGTCCACTTTGAAGTAACAGACCCAAGATCCAAAGGGGCCTGGAAGACATCAGCCACTGTGGCCCTGAGGTTGGGCTGCTTGGGAAATGCTGTGAGGACCCCGGGATCCTCACGCAGCTTTGAGTGGCAGGTACCCCACAGGGACGCTAGGCATCTGCTTGTACTATGAGCCTCACTTCCTCCATCCTCCAAGTGAACGAAGGTCAGATTTCTGCTGTAACTCTGCAGTGAGTTATAGGTGGAGTTTTGTGGGGAGTCCAGTTAAGACAGTTACCAAAAACAGAAATGTAGATCCCTGGTGATCAAACAGCTGGGTTTGCTTATCTTAGAAGACTGCCCTATTCTATGACCTAAAGTTTTGACTTCTTTCTTCCAGTTTTCATCAGTTTAGATTAATGTAACTATGTTTTTCATATTATCCTGTCAGTAGTAGTGGTCAAGCGACCAATATAACACTGTAAAGCAATTATCCTCCAATTAAAATCAAACAAATTTTAAAAATAAATAAGGAAAGAATGTAAAAAAGTTAAAATAAAAAAATCATGGTCAAGCATTTGAGTAACATACAGTCAGGAGTTTTGCAGACGTGGTGTCTATATTGCCAGTCAAGTCAATTTAGCATTTTAGAGTTTTGTGTCACTATCGGGAACATTAGGAAGTTGAAAAATTGACCCCCCTCCCGTTTAAAAAAATTCTAGGAGTCTATGCAATAGACTGCATACTTTTCTGAGTGTATTTTTGTGCCTATTTGTAATACATGATTAATACTACTCAGAGAATGAGAGCAGAAAGTTATACCACCATCTCAGAGGCATTTTGAATGCAGGAAAGTTCTTTGGGACAAAACTTAACATTTGCAAAACAGTGAGTGGTCCTAAGGAGAGCTTGCCTATAAAAAGGTCAATTGAACCTGAAGGTCAAATTGTAAACATAAGATGTATATTCAAAATAAAGTCACCAAGGAATTCAGAAAGGTCAAGAGGTCAGGGAGATTTCCTAATAGTAGACTAATAAGGGCAAACCAGTGATCTGTGATAAGCTCAACCACCGTGTTTCCTGGAGAAGAGCAGGCTTTGATGTTTGTGAAAGAGAAAATATTACAGAGGCATAGCGAATATTTCAAACACATCAAATATCTCACTTCAAAATACTTAAGAACATAGTATATAGCAATTAATAAAAACAGCTAATAATATTCATCAGGTTTTATTAGTTGTTTTTAAGGAACAAAATCATAATATATAGTTATATATCAATATTATAACTTTATCCTTTCAATAAAAGGTCAGTATTCATATCCCACTGTCTTTAAATATGATTGCATATCTCCCCAGCTTAAAGTAAAGAGCACTCTTTGTAAGCATAAGTAGCTTTGTGTTTCAGTGATGGGTTTAATAAAAATTTGTCACTTCTTTTTTGTGGTCATAAAATTCCACATAGCCGTAAGGAAAAACAGTGTGAGAAATATGTGATTTTGCTTTGCCTATGTAGAAGAATTGGTGTAAGCACATGTCTACGTGTGTGTGTTTGTTTTGTTTTCACAGTTTAACATAGACAAAGAGGCTGGGGAAAGGCAGATTTATCACCGGTATTGCATGGAGCGCGCTTCCGTCCATTGTGCTCATGTTTTCACCACAGTTTCTGAAATTACCGCAATAGAGGCAGAACACATGCTGAAGAGAAAACCTGGTAATTATTATCCCTGAGTTTGTCACCGATCTGTGATAGTTTTGTTTTAAACAAAAATGCATAAAATGAGAGGAAAACTGCACCATCACTACTCAGATCTTTATACGTATTCGAATTCTCATTTTCAGTAGTTTTGTTGAACACTAAGCTATATCTGGAACATAATAGTATACAATCTGTGCTTGTTGAATAGTCTATGTTTAAAATACTCTAATTCTGAGCTGGGTTGTCATGATGACTTCCTGTGTTTAAGCAAGCTGCGTTGATTTTTCTATTTTAAGAAAATGAATGTCAGGAAAATATCAGAAATGTGTGTGAGACTTCACCAGTGCTACATCTTAGAACAGTGCCTCATTGGTCCTGTTTAGTAGAAACCTGTTATTTTACTTCTCCCAAGATTTTCTTGCAAGTTTTTCTGGGAAAAACTTCAGACCCATCCAAAGGTTGCAATGCCAAGAGGTGTGTTCATAATACATGACCCTGTCACCTGGCCGCAGCTGGTTGATCGAGAGATGGATACCTGATATAAGTTGGCTCAATCAGATTGCTTTCATAATGAGTCTAAACAGATGAGTTTATTTGAATAGTCTTGTATAATAGAAGCTTGGAAGCTGTTGGTAGAGTCCACTTCCTACGTTGCATGAGATGCAAAGAAATATAAACTACAGTGAAATACAATAAGAAGCAGAAACAGACTGAGAGAACTCTAGATTCTCCAGTGATTTAGACCATGGTTTAAATTAATTCCTGCGGCCCAGCTACATCTTTCCCATCAAACACTCCAGCATCCTATTAATAATTCCTCCTTGTAATACTTAAACCAGTGTTAGTAGATTTCTTTTGTGCTGTGCTTAGTCACTCAGTCAGGTCTGACTCTTTGTGACCCCATGGACTGTAGCCCGCCAGGCTCCTCTGTCCATGGGGATTCTCCAGGCAAGAATACTGGAGTGGGTTGACATGCCCTCTTCCAGGGGATCTTCCCAACCCAGGAATCAAATCAGGGTCTCCTGCATTGCAGGCGGTTTCCTTACCAGCTGAGCTACCAGGGAAGCCCAGATTTCTCTTACTTGCAACAAAACAGTCCTGATTAATACATTTTCCTTGCTTAATTCCTGTGGTCTTATCTCTAGTTAATTAATCTTTCTTCTGTATACCAGTTTAACATCTAGAGAAAGCATAACAAAGTTCTACATAATTACAAAGGAAGCAAGGAATTTGAATAGTGGCAGCCTAAAGATCCTGGGCTATTCTTTTTTCTTTCCAAAGGTTCTCTTGAATCCACTTTGCTTCTCACACTCGTGTCTCTTGCAGGAGTTTGCTTCAATATGCTCACTTGTTTCTTGGATCTTACTTTTTTTCCTGTCATCAGTATCCTTTCTGTGCTTACAAAAATGCTTTGTTTTTTCCTATTCTGAAATAAAAATTCTCTTAAAACCACTACCCTCTTAGATGTCTACATAATCTCATCCTTCCTCCTGCTATCAAGTATTTTACAAAAATAATCCATAGTTTTCCCACTTAGAGCTTCTTCAACTTTAACTTCCAACCTCCAACCCTTGATCTAAAATTGCTTTTTCAAAAATCACCAAGTTCACAGTTCTGTAATTTTTTTGTTCCTTGACATTCTTTAGCAATTAAAGGTGGCAGATACCTCTATCATTCCTTATTTACTTGACATTATACATTCTGAGGTTTCTCAAATATTTTTTTCTAATGTCTCAATAGTTTCTCTACTAACTTCTGTCTGTTGTTTTTACTGCTTCTAAATATAATAACCCATGAGTTCAACTCAGTAGGTGATTACCATCACGTATTCTGAGCA
This sequence comes from Bos mutus, assembly GCF_027580195.1. NCBI lineage: Eukaryota > Metazoa > Chordata > Mammalia > Artiodactyla > Bovidae > Bos > Bos mutus. The sequence continues at coordinate 86,207,201 of NC_091621.1, read as the reverse complement.
GTCTTTATCTTTCTTGACACAGACCAATATTCTGAAAAATCAAAAATGTCTCCTTACCCAACAACAAAATCTTCTAGGCAGAAAGAATCAGTTATGTGTTGGAATAAAGGGCTACTTTTCCAATGTTCCTTATGGACAGAACACTTCACACATTTGACTAAAATAAAATGACAAGAGGTAGTTTAACACGGATGTACTTAGAGGCTGTCATATGGAGTGAAGTAAGTCAGAAAGAGAAAAACAAATACCATATATTAACACATATATGTGGAGTCTAGACAAATTGGTATAGATAATTTCATTTAGGAAAGAGAAATAGAGACACAGACATAGAGAACAAACATATGGATACCAAGGGGGAAAGGAGAGGATGGGAACTGAGAGACTGGGATTGACGTATTTATGCTACTGTGTATAAAACAGATGGACTTCCCAGGTAGCCCTCGGGGTAAAGAACCCACTGGCCAGTGCAGGAGACATTAGAGACCTGGGTTTGATCCCTGGGTCAGGAAGATGCCCTGGAGGAGGGCATGGCAAAACACTCCAGTATTCTTGCCTGGAGAATCCCATGGACAGAGGAGCCTGATGGGCTAGTGTCCACTGGGTAGCAAAGAGCTGGACATGACTGAAGTGATTTAGCGCACATGCATGTATATAATAGATAACTAATGAGAACCTACTGTACATCACATGAATTCTACTCAGTGCTATGTGGTGATCTAAATGGGAAAGAAATCCCAAAAACAGGAAATATATATATACATATAGCTGATTCACTTTGCCATACAGTAGAAACCAACACAACACTGTAAAGCCACTTTACGCCAATAAAAATGGAAACAAAAAAGGAGTTAGTTTAGCACACAGCACAGTTAAGGGTAAAACAGGTGGAGACAGACAGCATGGACTCTACCCATGTGTTCTGGCACAGATTCTGGAACAACTCTGTGTCTCAGTTTCTGCCTCCGAAATATCACCTTGCTCCAGTGGTTGTTGCAGGGATTAAATGAGTTACAAGGCGTTTAGAGCAGTACCTAATGCATAGTAAGTGATCAGTAACTGAAAACTCTTAACAATGACTATTTTTGCTATTGGTCTATTACATAATACCCATTGCTTAATGCTATTTCGGTCAGATCCTCCTGATTTTCTATGTCAGCAATTCATTATGGATTTTTATAAACTTCCAATTCTATGATAGTCAGAAACTAGAAATGTTAATAGACACCTAACTTGTTGTTGTTGTTATTCAGTTGCTAAGTCGTGTCCAGCTCTTTATGATCCCATGGACTGCAGCACTTTAGGCTTCCCTGTCCATCACCAGCTCCTGAAGCTTACACAAACTCATGTCCATGGAGTCGGTGATGCCATTCAACCATCTCATCCTCTGCTTCCTCCTTCTCTTCCTGTCTTCAATCTTTCCCAGCCTCAGGGTCTTTTCTAATGAGTGGGCTCTTCACATCAGGTGGCCAAAGTACTGGAGCTTCAGCTTCAGCATCTGTCCTTCCCATTAATATTCAGGGTTGATTTCTTTTAGGTGTGATTGGTTTGGTTTCCTTGCTGCCCAAGGGACTCTCAAGAGTCTTCTCTAGCAAAATACTGTTGTTTTTGCAATGCTACCCTCTCTCAAAAGAGATTTTTCCATGAGGATTTTACTTTGCTTTTCCAGATGTAGTTACTCCAAATGGCTTGAACGTTAAGAAATTTTCAGCTGTACATGAGTTTCAAAATCTCCATGCTATGTACAAGGCCAGGATCCAAGAGTTTGTTCGAGGTCATTTCTATGGGTATGCTTTTCTTTATTAAAAAAAAATTATCCTGTGATATTAGGGATCTGGGGTACAGAGAAAACAGGATTGTTAAAGTAAATGTTTATCTTTCCCAGTCCCCTTTGTACTTTAACAGAACTCATGTGTACATTTTGTTGCTGTTGCTCTTTTTCATTGGAAACTGTTTTGTTTTAGTCATCTGGACTTTGATCTTGAAAAAACGTTATTCCTCTTCATTGCTGGGAGGTATGAGTTTTCAAACAAAGGAGCTGACATCTTCTTAGAATCCTTATCCAGGTTAAACTTCCTGCTGAGGGTAAGAATGCTCTAGAACACAAGAGGGTAAGAATGCTTTTTATAGAGAACTTTGTTCTGTGGAAAGTAAAGAACTTCCTGGATTCTTAAATGGCTTTTAAAAATATATATGATTTTGAAGACTTAAAATGATAGCTTTATTTTTAAAATGCTTTTGGACTTTCAATTATCATATTTAAAATGATAAATATGATTGCCACACTCTTTGCTCATGAATTTGTCTAGGATGTCAGGTATTTTTTAAAGAGAGCTACAAACTTATCATGTTATATTGGGTATATAGCCAATATAATAGTATGGTTTTTTTTTAAGAATCATAGAAGCAAAATTTTATTGGAAATGCACCCCAAAGGATATTTTATGTTAATTTAAATTTTTTTTCAAAATTCTACTGATATATAGTTAATTTACAATGCTGTGTTAGTTTCAGGTGTATGGCAAAGTGATACAGTTATGCGTGCTCAGTCGCTTCAGTTGTGTCCAACTCTTTGAGACCCTGTGGACTGTAGCTTACCAGGCTCCTCTGTCCGTGGGATTCTCCAGGCAAGAACACTGGAGTGGGTTGCCATGCCCTTCTCTAGAGGATCTTCCTGATCCAGGGATCAACCCAGATCTTTTGTGTCTCCTGCATTGCCAGGCGGGTTCTTTACACCAGTGCCACCTGGGAAGCCCTGATTCAGTTATACATATATATAAACGTATATATTCATTTTTCACATTCTCTTCCTTTATATGTTATATATGTGCCATGTTTTAAGCTGACCACATAGCATCCTCTTTCCCACCTATCCCCCAAGAGTTTGTAAACAATGGAAAGATACAGAGAAATCAAGCAAACAGAGAGTGAAGAGAACAAAACCTTGCCTTTTTTAAAATCGATAGACTTAATGCACTGTGGTGACCTGAATGGGAAGGAAGTCTAAAAGAGAGAAGATATATGTATATGTATGGCTAATTCACTTTGCTATACGGTAAAAACTAATGCAACATTGTAAAGCAACTATACTCCAATAAAAATTAATTAAAAAAAATACTATAATGGGAGATATGGCTTGGTTGGATGGCATTAATAGGCTTCCTAATATTGGGCCTTGGTATTAAACTTTGTGGTATTAGACATCTGATCACAGACAGCCCTGGCCATTTCCATCCCCTCCAACCAGAAGCCTTCAGAAAAACATGTGCTACATGACTGACAGCCAAGCAGTTGCCCTCGTAGAATGGGGCAGACGCACACAAACTCTATTCCTCTCCCAACTCACTAGCCATGCCTCTACTCTGAGATCTGAAAGCCCCAAACCATGAAAGCAGGAGAGGTCCCACCACGCAGAAACATAGAGGAGTTTCCCACTCCCAAACATGGAATGATTTTTTGCTCAATAGGTTAGATTTGCCCAGAATCTTAAAATAGGTTGAGAACTGTTGTTGTGTGTGCATGTTCAGTCGTGTCCGACTCTTTGTGACCCCATGGACTGTAGCCCACCAGGCTCCTCTGTCCATAGGATTTCCCAGGCAAGAATCCTGGAGTGGGTTACTCTTTCCTTCTCCAGAGGATCTTACCGACCCAGGGATCAAATTCACATCTCTTGTGTTTCTTGCATTGGCAGGCGTATTAAAATAGGTTCTGAACTAATCCAGCAATAAAACCTGTGCTCATGGAAGTACTGCATCATAGATATTGATGAATGTTATTGGCTTATATTCTTGTCACATCATAGAAAAATATAGAATACATAAGGAAAATAGAAGAGGTCAGTGTAGAAGTCTAATTTTATTGAGATGCTGAGGCAATCTAAACTTTCCTGAGTTCTGTATAACTCTCCCGTTCAGTTTTTATTTCTTGGACATTGATTTATCACTGTCTTAGCCCAGATATTCCTGGGTGGCTCAGAGGGTAAAGAATCTGCCTGAAATGCAGGAGAGACAGGAGTTGCAGGTTTGATCTCTGGGTCAGGAAGATCCCCTGCAGAAGGAACTGGCAACCCACTCCAGTATTCTTGCCTGGGAAACCCCATGAACAGAGGAACCTAGCAGTCTACAGTCCAAAGGGTGGCAAAGAATCAAACATGACTGAAAGACTAAGCACATACACTGTACCAAGTATTTTAAGAGATTACTAAAATCACATTAATAAACATCCACGCTCATAAAATAGGATTGAAGATCAGAAAGATTATTTAAGAATAAACTGAAATAATCTTATTTCACAGTGTTTTCTGATATGTATCTATTTAACAAGCTTTATAGATGGACTCACAACTATATAAAAATGTAGCATGTCTAGAGACATTATTAATTTATCCATACATTTATTAAATATTTGCTTTATTTTTAGATGTGAAGAAAAAGTGAATTTCTCTTATTCTAGACATCAAAGATAATTACAATCCTTGGAGAAATCAAAATAAGACATTTTCTTTCCGTATAGTACATTTAGTCTTTAATAAAAGCACATTGCCTACTCTTGGGGTGTTTCCTGTTTTATGATTCCTATAGATGTTTTGAATAGAATATAAGGTCCCAGAGGGCAGAGACCACAGATTAGATGATGGTGCCCCACATTCAAGAGTCAGTCATTTCAGAATATAAAAGCATTCATCAGTTCACAGTTTTAAGTTTACGCTTTCATTCCCACAGCTGTTTGGCATGTCATTTCTTTCTGAGAAACTTCAGGTCAATAATATTTTGGAATAGGAAAAGTAAACAGGTTGTAGAGTCAAAAAAACATCAGTTTTAAAAAACAAAACAAAACACTAGTTTGACTCCCAGCTTTGCCAATAACCTGTGATAGGAGCTCAGAAGAAGAATCAAAGCTCTTGCGCCTCTCTTTTGAAATTAATGAGGAGAGCGATAGTTAGGCTTGGGTTAACTTATGTGTTTAAAGCGCTCGACACAATAACTGCTACACCAAAAGTTCTGAGTCCCCATTCCGGTTCCTTTATGGTTGAAAAAAATCAAAATGCAATATCATGAGAATCAAGACATTTAATGGAAAAATGTTAACAATCTATTTGTGCAAATCCATGTAAATTAGCTATAAGATGTAGAATAAACCCAAACGAAATCCTCATTCACTTTCCAATCTGGAATTTTCACATTTGTGTTATCTTTTATGCTATTTTTTAACCACAGAAAACCACAGTGATATCAGTAGCAATTGCTATATATTTCAGATGATGGATGCCATGAAATTATTCTGTGTGGATTTTTAATTGTTAATTGTCAGATCTTAGTTGAACGTCATATTTACATTTTCTGAAGAGGCTTCAAGACACTGCTGTATAATTTCTTTGTCAGTCATAAATAAGTATTCTTATTCTCTCAAGATGTTTCAAAGCACTATTTGTCACAGTTTAAGGTCCATCTGTCACATGGTTTATTTTATCTTTGATAGCTGACTCTGTTGTGTTTTCTAACCCCTCGTTAGATGCATAAAAGTGACGTCACCGTGGTGGTGTTTTTCATTATGCCTGCCAAGACAAACAATTTCAATGTGGAAACCCTGAAAGGCCAGGCAGTGCGCAAACAGCTATGGTAACCTCACATCTTGTAAATATTCTCAAGCAATAGATGTAAAGGGATTTTTTTAAGTGCATGATTTCTGATCTATTTCCTTGAACTATTTTTTCCTCTTAAGATTATAATAGCTTACATACTACTCGGTTCTCTTCTCATTGGGCTCCTTTGTTAAATTTTATCATGTCTATAATACTGTGTTCGTATAAAAACGTTGGAACGAGCTACCGTGGAAGGATAAGGCCTTTGTAGAAATCTTTAAAGATGGGTCAGATTTTTAAAAAATTTATTATGGAAATGTTAAAACATATGCCAAAGTAATGAAATTAGTATCGTGCTCCCCCTCTTCCCAATAGGCCAGACTCAACAATGATAAATGTTAACTTAAAAAATAGTTGCAACCTAAAAATTGAGAGTTATGTTTTATTTGCTGGGAATATTTAGAACTTTGAGTCTAGGAGACAGCATCTCAAATAGCCCTGAGAGAACTGCTCTGAGGAGGCCAGGAGAGGAGCCAGGTTATATAGAAGTTTTGCAACAAAGGGCAGGTAGCCTGAACATCAAAAGATTATTGCTAATTAAAGAAAATCAGATATCCCCAGTTAAGGAACTTAGTGCTTTTCTTTTTATGGGAAGATGCAGCAATCTGGACTCACTGAAAACATTCCTTTGATAGAAACGTCAACCTATTTGCGGCTGGTATTCAGTGTTTTTCACATTCTGAGCTCCCTTGGGGCTCACAGTAGGTAGTGACTGCAGTCTGATGGCTGCTAGATGGCAGGTATTCTTCTCCTTCCTGAGTTTCCTTATTAGCAGCAACCATCTCACACTGGGGACTGCAACTGCTGATGACTGTGACATCCTTGTTTACTGATATGGCAGGAAATATTCCATTTCTCAGAAACAAATTCCTCATATTATATGGAAACCTACATACACTCCCTTTCCCTTCCCCCAACCTTCTGATTATCATCAAGCCAAAGAAAGTTACACTCCCCGCACTGGTCAGGGTGTTCAGTTACCTCAGCTCTAGAGGTGTTAACTCAGGCTAAATTGGCAAATAAGAAAAGAACAAAAGAGATTATATAAAAGAGATCTGCAATTTCAAAGAATACATTGACAGAACACCATCATGGCAAAAAAGACTTAAAAGGGTGACATTGTTTGAGTTGTATATCTTTCTGTTCATACAGGGACACTGCACATTCTGTGAAGGAAAAGTTTGGAAAGAAACTGTATGATGCATTATTAAGGTAGGAGCTTGGAACACTAAACCGCTCAAACATTTAGGGCTTCACTATTGAGACAAGTATTTAGACACTATACTAATTTTGTTCCAAGTATAAAATAATTAATAGCCTTTGAAGATTCTCCAAGCCAGGCTTCAACAGTACCTGAACCTTGAATTTCCAGATGTTCAAGCTGGTTTTAGAAAAGGCAGAGGAACCAGAGATCAAATTGCCAACATCTGTTGGATCGTAGAAAAAGCGAGAGAGTTCCAGAAAAACATCTACTTTTGCTTTATTGACTATGCCAAAGCCTTTGACTGTGTGGATCACAACAAACTGTGAAAAATTCTTAGAGATGGGAATAGCAGATCACCTTACCTGCCTTCTGAGAAATCTGTATGCAGGTCAGGAAGCAACAGTTAAAACTGGACATGGAACAACAGACTGGTTCCAAATAGGGAAAGGAGTACGTTAAGGCTGTATATCGTCATGCTGCTTATTTAACCTATATGCAGAGTACATCATGCGAAATGCCAGGCTGGATGAAGCACAACCTGGAATCAAGATTGCCGGAGAAATATCAATAACCTCAGATATGCAGATGACACCACACTTATGGCAGAGAGCAAAGAAGAGCTAAAGAGTCTCTTGATGAAAGTGAAAGAGGAGAGTGAAAAATTTGGCTTAAAACTCGACATTCAGAAAATTAAGATCATGGCATCTAGTTCTATCACTTCAAATAGATGGAGAAACAGTGGAAACAGTGGCTGACTTTATTTTGGGGGGCTCCAAAATCACTGCAGATGGTGACTGCAGCCATGAAATTAAAAGACGCTTGCTCCTTGGAAGAAAAGTTATGACCAACCTAGACAACATATTAAAAAGCAGAGACATTACTTTGCCAACAAAGGTTCGTCTAGTCAAGGCTATGGTTTTTCCAGTAGTCGTGTATGGATATGAGAGTTGGACTATAAAGAAAGCTGAGCACTGAAGAATTGATGCTTTTGAACTGTGGTGCTGGAGAAGACTCTTGCGAGTCCCTTGGACTGCGAGGAGATCCAACCAGTCCATCCTAAAGGAGATCAGTCCTGGGTGTTCATTGGAAGGACTGATGCTGAAGCTGAAACTCCAATACTTTGGCCACCTGATGCGAAGAGCTGACTCATTTGAAAAGACCCTGATGCTGGGTAAGATTGAGGGCAGGCAGAGAAGGGGATGACAGAGGATGAGATGGTTGGATGGCATCACCAACTCAATGGACATGAATTTGGGTAGACTCCGGGAGTTGGTGATGGACAAGGAGGCCTGGTGTGCTGCAGTCCATAGGTCGCAAAGAGTTGGACACGACTGAGTGACTAAACTGAACTGAACCGGTGTGAAGAACTGACTCACTGGAAAAGACCCTGATGCTGGGAAAGATTGAAGGCAGGAGGAGAAGGGGATGACAGAGGATAAGATGGTTGGATGACATCACTGACGCAATAGACATGAGTTTGAGTAGGCTCTGAGAGTTGGTGATGGCCAGGTAGACCTGGCGTGCTGCAGTCCATGGGGTTGCAGAGTCAGACGCAACTGAACGACTGAACTGAACTGAAGATATGTTGCATCATATGAGCAGGCTTTGTTTAATCCTTCATCTGACAAATATTTGTAGACAGGTTGTACAAATGAGGACATAGTTAAATACGCGGGTAAGGTATCTGTGTGTGAACTCAGTCACTCAATCATGTCTGACTCTTTGCGACACTTTGGCCTGTAGCCCACCAGGCTCCTCTGTCGTGAAAACAGGATTTTTCAGGCAAGAATACTGTGCCATTTTCTCCTCCAAGGGATCTTCTCAATCCAGGAATCGAACCCAAGTTTCCTGCATTGCAGACGACTTCTTTACCTGCTAAGGCATTGAGGAAGCCCACAGATAGGGTCTCTTTCAGTGGAATTCTCATTGAGAGTTAATATGTCAATTTGAAGCTGTGGAAGATTTCAAGTCAAAATATATATTGACATATTAACATATATTTATTAATAAACACATTAGTTAATGTTAAGTAACATTTACTTAAGTAATATACATTACTTAATGTATATTTAGTATACATTGAGAAGCTCACCACAATGAGAAGCCCATGCACTGCAATTAGAGTAGCTGCCACTCGTTGAAACTAAGAGAAAAGCCCGCACAGCAACAAAGACCCAGCACAGACAAAAATAAATACATAATTTTTTAAAATATCAACTTACAGATGGAAAAGTTATGGCCACTGTAGAACATAGTACTCACTTCCTATAATTGTTAAAATAGGCAAAATATTATGAAAGTATCCTCCTGGTCATCAACAGTAATGCTTTAAAAATTAATTTCAGTTTTCTTTTATGCTAGCAAAGGTATTCTTTTATCGAACTTCCTTGCCCTTTGGAATTTGTCTTTGAGTTTCATCAGGAAACTATGTATGTTTTACATTTATTTTAAAATTGCTTGAAATGGTGTTTGACACATAGAAAACAGTTGGTTAGTGCTAGCTGTTTTTATTTTGATTTTTAAAACTATTTTCCCCACAGAGGAGAAATTCCTGACATGAACAATATTTTGGATCGAGATGATATGACAATTATGAAAAGAGCTATCTTTTCAACTCAGGTAATAAAGGAAAAAATGCCCATTACTTCCCATAATTGTTAAAGTCTTTTTAGATCAATATCTTAATTTTTTGAAATGGGCTAATTTGGGAAATTTTTAAACCTGAGAGCTAGAAAAATCATCTTTAGGTATTTACCTAAAGGACACCTTTGTGAGTTCTCTTTCACCAGTGGTTCTTCAAGGCTCCTATAAACAAATCTCATGGAACTTGTCTTCATATCTACTTTAAAAATTCATTTGGACCCTATATGCCAGTTGAAAAACTATGTATATTCCAATGACAAAAAAGTGCCTAAAATTTTCAAAAAGCATAGACTTCGGAGTCACTCTAGAGAAAAGGTGAATGTTTCTCAGTCAAGTGAAATTGTTAAAAAGATAATTGTGTTAGCCGTGTATAGCAATCTTGTTATTAACAGGGAGGCATCGGAGAACAGCCCCCTAGTGGGAACCAGCAGAGTAGCTCACCGGAGTTCCATTCTTATTCCAAATACAGTCAGTCCCCTCCATATGAATGAGCTAACATTCTGAGAGCATGTTCGTAAGTCCATTTAGTTCATAAGTCCAACGAAGTTAGTCTAGGTACCTAGCTAATGTAATTGGCTATATAGTACAGTACTGTAATAGGTTTATAATACTTTTCACACAAATAACACGTAAAAACAAACACAAAAAATTAACACTTTTAACCTCACAATACAGTACCTTGAAAAGTACAGTAGGACAGTCCAACAGCTGGCGTACGGGGGCTGGCATCAAATGAACAGGCAAGAGGAGTTACTGACTGGAGGAGGTAGAAGAGGTGGGAGATGGTAGAGCTGAAGGACCACCAGCAATAGGAGACGGAGGGCAAGCTGCAATTTCACACACATCTGATGCTGATGGAATGTGCTTTTGCATCTTTTTGAAAATTCCCAGTTTGAAGGTTCGTATGTTGGGGACTTACTGTAAGTCTCAGGAGGCTTCAAGAAGTCTAGGCTTTCCATAGACTGGCTGCTGGTGAACAAAAGCATCGAGTGTTCAGAGTATGGAAGGAAGTTCTTTAACCTGTTGTCTTCCTATGACATACACAGACAACCCCTCATTAATTGGCATCTCAGACCATAAAGGCATAAAGGTTGGATGACATATCGCCGATGACCTATTGCTGAAATTAGTCACACTTAGTAATTCTTTTCCTGAACTGACATTTTCTTCCCTCTGCTCCTTCAGCGGCAGTCTTTGCCCCCAGTGACTACTCACAACATGATTGATGATTCCACCGATCCCATCCTCAGCACCATTAGACGTATCGGGCTCTTCAATAGCCGCACAGACAGAGTCAAGGTACAACTCATTGTTTGTGCAGGACATTTCAAAATCATAGAGGACAGGTTTTTGAGAATTTATTAGAAGCATCCCTTGTTTGTTTTAACATCTATCGGAAATATTGTAAATGATACTTCTAAAGGAAAATTAATTCTGTTTCCTGTCTTGAGCAATTAAAAAGTGACTATGTTGGTATCATTCTTAAAAATAATTGAATACTATTTATGGCTTTGAGTTGTAATGCAGCTTTCATTTTCATTGTAAAATACTGTCAGGAAATGGCCTCACTTTTTTAAGGAAACACATATGGTCTAAGAATTGTTTAATGAATGAATCTCAGAGATTAACATAAATTGTCTTTGTTTCTTCCTCATAAAGTTCAATTTAAGGGCATAGTATGAGAAGATTCAAGTTTCAGAGAATGTGGCTAATGATGGTTTTATGTAATTTCCTATAGACTAATTTGTTCTTTTGACTCTTTGAGTTTCTCCAGTGATGAAGCACAGTGTTGAATAAGACCTGGTTTCTGCTGCAGTGGAGCTTAATCTCCGTGATGTTTACTGAGGGTGTGTTATGTTCTAGGCATGGGGTTAGGTGTGGGAGACAAGGGTAAATGTGTCAACAGATCATAGCTTATTCCTACTCACTTCCATCCACCAGCATTCAAGATCAAGTTGTCACAAGAATTTACCAATCTTTTCGAAAGGAAGGTCCCAGTGTCCCTTCTTTCTTTTGCCTTTAGCAGATGATATGAATTCTAAGATGATATGAATTCTAATTCCTTCACAGTCCCTTCATACTGGCCTCACATCTAGATTTTGACTCATTCTTACTTCTTTTCCTTCAGATTGTAAGAGTTTTTCTGGGACCGTATTTCCTCCCACATTCTTAGGAAATGCACCCTGTTTATCCTTTTCTATATTGTAGGCCTACTAGCTCTTTCCCTTGCTGTTTACAAATATTTCTGAAATTTTTCCACATGAAAAAACAAGCTTTGCCTTAACTCTACCCCCTCTTGATGTTTTTAAATGTTTTTCTACTCTTCTCTGTAAAGTCTCTTGGGAAAATACAATCTATTCTTAAATGTATTTCTCATCCTGCACTCAGTCATTGACATAGGCATCAGTGGATGTCATGGAGACAAGTTAAGGACCTACTGTAAGAGTCCGGAGAAGGCAATGGCACCCCACTCCAGTACTCTCGCCTGGAAAATCCCATGGATAGAGGAGCCTGGTAGGCTGTAGTCCATGGGGTCGCTAAGAGTCGGACACGACTGAGCGACTTCCCTTTCACTTTTCACTTTCCTGCACTGGAGAGGGAAATGGCAACCCACTCCAGTGTTCTTGCCTGAAGAATCCCAGGGACGGGGAGCCTGGTGGGCTGCCGTCTATGGGATCGCACAGAGTCGGACACGACTGAAGTGACTTAGCAGCAGCAGCAGCAGCAACAGTCCAGGTGAGAGATACTGAGGGCCACTACCAAAGGCCTTCTCAGAAGTTCTGGAGAGGATGGAACAATGGGAGAAATGGTTGCCTGCAGAAAAAGACCATACTTAAGTGACCAGTAGGCATACAGTGAGAAAGAGGCAGAAAGCAAGGCTTCAGTATGTAACCCACACTTTCTAGAACCTAAGGAAAAGCTTTAAAAGAAGTTGGCTTGAGGGTCATATCTCAAATGAAGTTCAATTTTTCATAGATTAAGTTACATATGGGATATTCAAGTTAAGATGCTTAAGAAGTACTTAGAAAACATAGGTCTGGGGTTTATAAGGACAGTTGTGAGGGGAGCTATTGGCATGTGGGCAGTAGTGAGGGCCAAGGAATGATGACCTTGCCATTTTGGAAGACTAGGTGGAAAGAATGAAGAAAATATTGACACAAGGAAACCTCAAGAGAGGATTAAAAGATGAAAGCTTAGGGAAAGAAAGAAAGAGGAAAATATATAAGAAATCAAGGCAGGAGAAATTTTAATAATAGTAGAAAGAGCTCATAGTAGAACATGATCCATGCTGTTTATAAAATGTTCCATGTTGTGTTAACCCTTTCATTTCAAACAGTCTACACATAGACCCACATATATGTGTATATTGCCCTGTGCTATAGAACTATGGGTGATTTTTAATTTCTCATTTGTGTTCGTGAATTTCCAAATTTTCAACACATAACACACATATAAGAGCCAGGCTGCACATTTTCCCTGGAAATGCAGGACTATTGCTGCCAAGACTGCACCACTCTACATTTTTTCAGCAGGATTCTATCCACAGAGTATGTCAACACACACTTGTCATCATTCTCATGTAGTTTACTCCAGACTGGTCCTTCTCAGTTTTTTGTATCTTGGAAAGAAAATAGTGGGAGCAAGAAAGCATGTTATTTCCCTTTTGATTTCTGTTTTTCTCAGAACCTTTCATGTCACAGTTCAGTTCAGTCACTCAGTCGTGTCCGACTCTTTGTGACCCCATAGTCTGCAGCACACCAGGCTTCCCTGTCCATCACCATCTCCTGGAGTTTGCGGAGACTCATGTCCATTGAGTCGGTGATACCATCCAAACATCTCATCCTCCATCGTCCCCTTCTCCTCTTGCCTTCAGTCTTTCCCAGCATCAGGGTCTTTTCCAATGAGTCAGTTCTTCACATCAGGTGGCCAAAGTATTGGAGTTTCAGCTTCAGCATCAGTCCCTCCAATGAATATTAAGGACTGATTTCCTTTAGGATTGACTAGTTGGATATCCTTGCAGTCCATGAGTCTTCTCCAACACCACAGTTCAAAAGCATCAGTTCTTAAATACTCAGCTTTCCTTATCATCCAACTCTCATATCCATAAATGACTACTGGAAAAACCATAGCTTAGATTAGATGGACCTTTGTTGGCAAAGTAATGTGTTTACTTTTCAATATGCTGTCTAGGTTGGTCATAACTTTTTTTCAAAGAAACAAGTGTCTTTTAACTTCATGGCTGCCGTCACCCCATCTGCAGTGATTTTGGAGCCCCCAAAAATAAACTCTGTAACTGTTTCCATTGTTTTTCCATCTATTTGCGATGGAGTGATGGGACAGGATGCCATGATCTTAGTTTTTTGAATGCTGAGTTTTAAGCCAACTTTTTCCACTCTCCTCTTTCACTTTCATCAAGAGGCTTTTTAGTTCCTCTTCACTTTCTGCCATAAAGGTGGTGTCATCTGCATATCTGAGGTTATTGCTATTTATCCTGGCAGTCTTGATTCCAGCTTGTGCTTCATCGAGCCCAGCATTTCTCATGATGTACTCTGCATATAAGTTAAATAAGCAGGGTTGACAATATACAGCCTTGACGTACTCCCTTCTCAATTTGGAACCAGTCCGTTGTTCTATGTTCAGTTCTAACTATTGCTTCTTGACCTGCATACAGATTTCTCAAGAGGCAGGTAAGGTGGTGTGGTATTCCAAGCTCTAAGAATTTTCCACAGTTTGTTGTGATCCACACAGTCAAAGGCTTTGGCATAGTCAGTAAAGCAGAAGTTCATGTTTTTCTGGAGCTCTCTTCTTTTTGATCTCTGGTTCCTCTGCCTTTTCTAAAACCAGCTTGAACATCTGGAAGTTCATGGTTCACGTATTGTTGAAGCCTGGCTTGGAGAATTTTGAGCATTACTATACTAGCGTATGAGATGAGTGCAATTGTGGGGTAGTTTGAATATTCTTTTGCATTACCTTTCTTTGGGATTGGAATGAAAACTGACCTTTTCCAGTCCTGTGGCCACTGCTGAGTTTTTCAAATATGTTGGCATATTGAGTGCAGCACTTTCATAGCATCATCTTTTAGAATTTGAAATATCTCAACTGGAATTCCATCACCTCCACTAGCTTTGCTTGTAGTGATGCTCCCTAAGGTCCACATGACTTCACACTCCAGGATGTCTGGCTCTAGCTGAGTGATCACACCAACGTGGTTATCTGGGTCATGAAGATCTTTTTTGTATAGTTTTCTGCATTCTTGCCACCTCTTCTTAATATCTCCTCTTTCTGTTAGGTCCATATCGTTCTTGTCCTTTATTGTGCCCATCTTTGCATGAAATTTTCCCTTGGTATCTCTAATTTTCTTGAAGAGATCCCTAGTCTTTCCCATTGTATTGTTTTCCTCTATTTCTTTGCATTGATCACTGAAGAAGGCTTTCTTATCTCTCCTTGCTATTCTTTGGAACTCTGCATTCAGATGGGTGTATCTTTCCTTTTCTCCTTTGCCTTTAGATTCTCTTCTTTTCTCAGCTATTTGTAAGGTCTCCTCAGACAACCATTTTGCCTTTTTGCATTTCTTTTTCTTGGGGATGGTCTTGATCAGTGCCTTCTACACAATGTCACAAACCTCTGTCCATAGTTCTTCAGGCACTCTGTCTATCAAATCTAATCTCTTTAATCTATTTGTCACTTCTACTGTATAATCGTAAGGGATATGACTTAGGTCATACCTGAATGGTCTAGTGGTTTTCCCTACTTTCTTCAATTTAAGTCTGAATTTGGCAATAAGGAGTTCATGATCTGAACCATAGTCAGCTCCTGGCCTTGATTTTGCTGACAGTATAGAGCTTCTACATCTTCAGCTTCAAAGAATATAATCAATCTGATTTCAGTGTTGACCATCTGGTGATATCCACGTGTATAGTTGTCTCTTGTGTTGTTGGAAGAAAGTGTTTGCTATGACCAATATGTTCTCTTGGCAAAACTCTGTTCCCCTTTGCTCTGCTTCATTCTGTACTCCACGGCCAAAATCGCCTGTTACTCCAGGTATTTCTTGACTTCTTACTTTTGTATTCCAGTCCGCTATGATGAAGGGGACATCTTTTTTTGGTGTTAGTTCTGGAAGATCTTGTAGGTCTTCATAGAACTGTTCAACTTTAACTTCTTCAGTGTACTGGTTGGGGCATAGACTTGGATTACTGTAATATTGAATGGTGTGCCTTGGAAACGAACAGAGATAGTTCTGTCATTTTTTAGATTTAGGACTCTTAATTTATGCATTTAGGACTCTTTTGTTGACTAAGAGGTCTGCTCTATTGCTTCTAAGGGATTCTTGCCCACAGGAGTAGATATAATTGTCATCTGAATTCAATTCACCCATTCCAGTCCATTTTAGTTCACTGATTCCTAAAATGTCAGTTGTCACTCTTGCCATCTCCTGTTTGACCACTTCCAATTTACCTTGATTCATGGACCTAACATTCAGGTTCCTATGCAATATTCTTTACAGCATTGGATTTTGCTTCCATCACCAGTCACATTCACAGCTGGGTGTTTTTGCTTTGGCTCTGTCTCTTCCTTTCTTCTGGAGTTATTTCTCCACTCTTCTCCAGTAGCATATTTGGCACCTACAGACCTGGTGAGTTCATCTTTCAGTGTCATATCTTTCTGCTTTTTTATAGTGTTCATGAGGTTCTCAGGCAAGAATACTGAAGTGGTTTGCCATTCCCTTCTCCAGTGGACCATGTTTTGTCAGAACTCTCCCCTATGACCCATCTGTCTTGGGTGGCCCTACACAGCATGGCTCATAGTTCCATTGAGTTAGACAGGCTGTGGTCCATGTGATCAGTTTGGTTAATTTTTTGTGATTATGGTTTTCATTCTGTCTGCCTTCTGATGGATAAGGATAAGAGGTTTATGGCAGTTTCCTGATAGGAGAGATTGACTGTGGGGGAATCTGGGTCTTGTTCTGATAGATGGGGCCATGCTCAGTAAATCTTTATTCTAGTTTTCTTTTGATGGGTCGGCCTGTGTTCCTTCCCTGTTGTTTGACTGAGGCCAAACTATGGTAGGGGTAATGAAGATAATGGCAACCTCCTTCAAAAGGATGTGTGTCGCACTGTTGTATTCAGTGCCCCTGACCCTGCAGCAGGCCGCTGCGACCCACATCTCCGCCAGAGACTCCTGGACACTCGCAGGCAAGTCTGGCTCAGTCTCCTGTGAGGACACTGTTCCTTTCTCCTGGCTGCTGATGTGCACAAGGCTTTGTTTGTGCCCTCCAAGAGTCTGTTCCCTGGTCCTGTGTAAGTGCTGTAATCAAATCCCACTGGCCTCCAAAATCAAATTCCCTGGAGGGAAGCAAGATGGTGGAGTAGAAGGACATGTGCTCATCTCCTCCTGTGAGACCTCCAAAATTGCAACTTCCTGCTGAACAACCATTGACAGAAGAATGTTGGATCTCACCAAAAAAACATACCTCCCATCCAAGGGCAAAGAAGAAGCCCCAGCAAGATGGTAGGAGGGGTGAAATTGCATTTAGAATCAAACCCCATACCTGCCAGAGACACTTGGAGGGTTCAAACAAAATCTTCTGCACATCAGTACCCAGAGACCCCACAGAGACTGAGCCAGACCTGCCTTTGAGTGTTTGAGTGTCTCCTGCAGAGGTATGGGTCAGCAGTGGCCTGCCACAGAGGCAGGGGCTCTGGGTGCAGCAGACCTGGGTCACACAGCGTGTGGCATAAGCCCTCTTAGAGGAGGTCGCCATTAGCCCCACCACAGAGCCATAGAGCAGACGACCCACAAACTGCAGAACAATTATACCAAAGAAATGCTCACAGTGTTAAGAAAGTTCTAGGACCCACAACAGAATTCCCAACCTGGGGATCCGGCAAAGGGACTGAGAACCCCAGGGGACTTGATTTTGGAGGCCAGTGAGATTTGATTTCTTGTCACATCCATATCTAAATTTTTGACTCTTCCTCTGATGATCTATCTGTGCTTGATGCTTATTATGTACAATAAACACAGATTGATGTTTTTTAAAAAGTATGATAACAGTCAAGCAATTCCTAGGAATGGACAAGTAACTTATTTCCTAAACACGTGAAATACTTTTATATCTCTATGTAATTGCTGATATTTTTTCCCTCTGAAATAATCTTATTTCTGTTACTTTAACAATTCTTTTGGAATCCAACCTCAGAGTCATCTCTTTCCTACACTTTTCTTTAATATACATTTACCTACTCCAGACAGAACAATTGTTTCCTTGTCTGTATCTCCTGCAGTTATAGGAGCTATCACATTGAATTCTATATATTTTAATTTAATGTGTCCATTTCTCCAGAGACTGTGGGTTTTTTGAGCTGGTGATCATGTCTCATCTGTTTTCTCAATTTTTGTCCTCTGAAAAGCAGATATCGAGACAGGAGTAGTTATGAAATCTTATTGACAGAAATACCTATGAAGGATAAAGAAGTGGAAAGGAAGAGCAGGCAAAGAGGTGCAGCCAGACACAAGGAAGAGAGAGCAAGATGGAAAGAAGAGGTTGTTGTTTAGTCCCTCAGTCATGTCTGACTCTTTGCCACCACATGGACTACAGCCCTCTAGTCTCCTCTGTCCATGGGATTTCCCAGGCAAGAATAGTGAAGCGGTTGCCATTTCCTTCTGCAGGGAATCTTCCCAACCCAGGGAATGAACCCGTGTCTCCTGCATTGCAGACAGATTGTTTACCATTTGAGCTATCAGGGAAGCCTATTTTTTATATAGTAGCGTGTATGTGTCAATCTACATCTCTAAATTTATCCCTCCCCTACCTTAGCTCCTGGTAACTGTAAGTTTGTTTTCTAAAGAATAGCTCTAACAATATACATTCAAAGCACTGAGATAAACTTCGGTCAAGTCAGAATTAGGTATTTTATTTTATTAATAGTGCCTTTTAAAAGTTTGACAGTATAAGCATCTATTGGATTACCTGCATGTTTATAGACAGCTATAGAGTGATTCTTAACTCTCCAACTGAATTGACAAGTTTTTTATATTAATGTGACCATTTGACTCAGGAAGCATTGAGTCAAATTTGAATCTGAATTTATCATTGATCCTGCCTCGGTTTTGAGGCATATTGAGAAAAGTCTGGACTGCAGATTTCAGATCTGGACCCTGTGCTGCCCGCTGTGGAAGTAAACTAACTTCCAGGGACCTTGCTTCCTTCCCAGGATAAATACAGCCTGACAAGTTTTTGTTGTATGTTGACTGATCCAGGTCTTGCTGTGAACCAGCTGCTCTGCTGGGGGGCCTTGCACACAGGATCTCATTTAATCCTCCCTGTGACCTTGGGCTGACCTCTAACATCCCTTCCTCTGCCCTGGGCTTCTGCCATTGGCTGTTTTAGGATGTAGAACAGCTGTGTTCTTATTTTAGTTGTGCTGTTATTCTCTTTGGCTGGGAACAAAACGAATGAGCCATGATGTTTTCATGTTTCCAAATGGGCTTTGAAGAGAACAAATCTTCCTAAGTTTGGAAAAGCAGGCACAATGCCTTTCAAATCCCTCTTTGCTGATATTTGCCAACAGAGTACAGTGGGCTTCGGACTTGTAGACATAGACACAGTCAAGTGTCTGTCTCTTTGGTCTCTTTTCCTAGTGCAGCACTTTGCATGTAATAGGAATTAAAATTATGTTTTGTGGAAGGAAATATTTTATCCATTTTCTTTGCCAATTTGTGACTCTTATGACTGAATAAACCATCATTTATAGGTACTAGTTTTGGACATTTTACCATTTCATTTCTTCTTCAGTGTTACGTATCTCCTATTTATGGATCTATTGAGATATGCTTGCAAAGTCTTAGTTTCCTTATTTTTAAAACTAGAAATAAAATAAAATAAGGACAGTCAGAATGTCTACTCTCCTTATCACACAATGTTGCTAAGATTAAACGAGGTAATATATGTGAAACTGATTTATAATATATAAAGTATTGGACAACTATTGTCATCATTATTGCTGTATATCCCAAATTAGATTTTTTTTTTTCTTCAAAGTAATCTCTTTGGAAGAATATACACTTATTTCCGGAGAAGGCAATGGCACCCCACTCCAGTACTCTTGCCTGGAAAATCCCATGGGTGGAGGAGCCTGGAAGGCTGCAGTCCATGGGGTCTCACAGAGTCAGACATGACTGAGCGACTTCACTTTCACTTTTCACTTTCATGCATTGGAGAAGGAAATGGCAAGCCACTCCAGTGTTCTTGCCTGGAGAATCCCAGGGACTGGGGAGCCTGATGGACTGCCGTCTATGGGGTTGCACAGAGTCGGACACGACTGAAGTGACTCAGCAGCAGCAGCAGCAGTGTATATATGTTAATCCCAAACTTGTAGTTTATCTCTCTTCCCCTCTTCCTCACTGTTTCCTTTGGTGACCATAGGTTTGTTTTCTATGGCTGTGAGTCTATTTCTATTTTGTAAATAAGGTCATTTGTACTATCTTTTAGATTCTATGCATATGTGATATCATATGATATTTGTCTTTATCTGACTTACTTCACTTAATATGATAACCTTTAGGTCCATCCATGTTGCTGCAAATGGCATTATTTCATTTTTTTATGGAATAATATTTCATATTTATCCATTTATCTATCAATGGACGTTTAGGTTTCTTCCATGTCTTGGCTATTGTAAATAGTGCTGCTACAAACACTGGGGTGCATGGTATCTTTTCAAATTAGAGTTTTCTCCTGATACATACCCAGCAGTAGAATTGCAGGATCATATGGTTACTCTATTTTTAGTTTTTTAAGGGAGAATATTCTTGTTTGTAGGAAACACACATTAAGTATTTGTGGATGATGAGCATCTAGTCAGCAATTTATACTCATATGGATCTGGAAAAATATTAATTCTCTTCACATTATACTTGCAACTTTTCTGTAAATTTGACATTATTTCAAGTTATATATAAACATGTTTACATATAAACAAATAAAAATATATAAAACATACTATATATGAAAATATATATAATATATATATATAATTCTATTTCTCCATTTTATTAAAGTTCTCACCAAACCAATTTTAGGTTACCTATCAGCCTCTCCTCATAGCTAAGTAAGTTATGAAAGTTAAATTCTAATAAATGAATTAGAAAAATCTGATTTTAAAGTACTGTAGTACTGGAGTAATGTAATTTATATATGATAGTTATATTAAAATTCATAATTCATCATTTTAACAAATAGGAGAAATAGAACTCATTTATCTAGGTTACCAGCTAAGTAGCTATTCTAGTCATAGCTGTCCAAGTATAGCTGCAGTCTGGTCTCTGCCTTGGCAGAGCATTAAAGGCTGCGGGGCTTCCTAGGTGGCGCTAGTGGAAACCCTCCTGCTAATACAGGAGACGTAAGAGATGCAGATTGGATCCCTGGGTTGGGAAGATCCCCTGGAAGAGGGCACTGCAACTCACTCCAGTATTCTTGCCTGGAGAATCTCGTGGACAGTGGAGCATGTCAGGCTACACAGTCCATGGGGTTGCAGAGTCGGACACAACTGAAGTGACTAGCACACACACACGCACAGGCTGTGCAGTCCAAGAAAAGGCTCATACCAGTGCCCGGGAGCCAATTGCTAACTGTTCAGAATGCTGTGGGCCAGTTTTAAACACAATTGTTGTGTAAAATCAAATTGCATAAACTTAAAAAAAATCAATTATGCTAAAAGGAAAGGCAATGCTCAAATTCATTGCATTAGTTGTTTACCGCATTTTTCTATAACCTCTGCTCTGGAGGTTATTTTTGACCATTGTACTCACATGGTGAAAATATCCTATCAGGATGTCCTGCTCTTCTTCCTGTCTCCAGTTCAGGGACATCGCATTGGTAGCTTGCAATTGGCCCTCAGTTCCATTTCACTTGGCGTGGAAGGGTAGCTCCCTTCTTTTCTGTTCCTGGTGGGAATAAATTGAAAAACAAGACAGGGGCCAGCAGTTAGAAAAGCAAATAAAATCTTTACTGTCAATAAAGGTTGGGTTGGATGAATTTAGCATGAGAACAAAAATGGACACAACTCTATATCCTCCAATCCAGGCCTGGGAACTTAAGGGAAAATCAGTCCTCGGAGTAGATAATCACAGAGAATAGAGAGGGGAGGAAAAAACACCCAGACCTTTTCCTTTTTCTTTTTCCTTATCTCTCTTTCTTTCCCCTGAGTCTATAACACAATGATTCTATAGTACCAAAATTCTGAAATAAAAAAACTTTAGATTTTTTGCTCTAATTTCTTCTTTCTTTTCTCTTTTTTCTCATTAGATTTTTTTTCTCTTTCAGTTGATTTTGCACCCAGAGTTCCTGTCCTCCACCAGCCCCTTGCTACCCATGGATTATGAAGAGTTTGTCCGAGGTTGTCATCTTGGAGTATTTCCATCTTACTATGAACCCTGGGGTTATACTCCAGGTATGTGACATGTATAGATTGTGAGATGCTTTAAATTGTATTAGAATATTATTCTACACACATGTATGTAGTATTCCAAGTTGATATGTCATTTCTACTAAGGTTCTGGTTTTGTTTGTTTTTAAAGTTATTTTGGTTGGATCTATCCCAGAGGTCAGATTTACGCTTTGTCGCTTCTGACATAAACATAAGGACATAACGCGTGTGTGCATGCTAAGGTCACTTCAGTCGTGCCCAACTCTTTGCGACCCTATGGACTGTAGCTCGCCAGGCTCATCTGTCCATGGGATTCTCCAGGCAAGAATCCTGGAGTGGGTTGTTGTGCCCTCCTTCAGGCGATCTTCCCAGCCCAGGGATCAAACCCACCTCTCCTATGTCTCCTGAATTGGCAGACAAGTTCTTTAAGACTATTGCCACATGGGAAGCCCAAGAACATAATATGTAATCTTTTATATAAGTGTAAAAGGTTGTGGTTGGGCATATTTTCGTATCTGAATTCTTGCCTCATTGCATTCCAAAGAAAAAGACTTTTATAAATAATATATCGTTTTAGTTAAATTCACCAATCTTATCCATTAATACGAAGGAGAAACTATCTACAAGGAGATTAATATGAGAAACAATTGTTTCTTAAATTGTTATAAAATTTATTTCAGAAGAATCCCTTTTTAAGTTAAGGATATATTTGTCTTTTAATTACGTAATGCATTCACATGGTTAAAGACACAAATAGTATAAAGAGATGTATGGTGAAAAGTCATCTTCACACCCTTGTCTCTCAGAAAAAGAGGTAAAGATAGCATGTCAGTTTGGTGATAGGCATTATGCCAATGACATAATTCCATTCAGACCCTATACCTGCCCCACCCGCTTTTTTTCCACAGATGGTAGATTCTTAGATCCACTGTCTTTTTTTCTTTTCTGTATCCTACTAACTTGGTTGTCAATGGCATCAGGAGCCATCAATTTGGATTTGTACTGAAATGCCTAATTAAAAAGGAAACAATTATTTTATATGCCAATGCAAGGAAGACATTGATGACTTTTCCATCTTCTTGGTAATCAGAGATTTTCCTCCCAGTACAGCTGTAATTCTATTTATAATTGAAAATAAAAGGCTCAGAAAACATTTTTATTTATAATGAATACATTTTGCCTTCTGCATCTCCGTGTCATCGTGGTCTAAGTAAGGGGCAGCAGCAATTAGGGTGGGAGAGGTCATAGGCTAAATTATGAGGAAGGTTTTTCTAATCTTTGCATTCTGACCCCAGAATTTAAGTATAGAATTTTAAATTCTATATAAATAGGATACTATAATCTTTACAATAGGAATGACAAGGCTCTGCATCTTTTGATAAAGTTCCTTTTTTATTGCCTTAGGCTCCAGCAAGAATAATTTGCCAGCAGCTGTAAAACCATTAGAACGTTTGGGGAAAGATTGATAAAGAATTACCCATTCTTGAAACATGACATAGTAAAGTTACTAATCTGACTCCTCCAGTTCTCTCTCTTGTAGTTCTAAAAGTTGTTTTTGGCACCAATTCCACTTTAGTGAAGGCAGTATCTCCTTACTTGTAAAATGCCCACACAGTTATCTTAAATTGTTTTTAATAAAGTAACTATCTTTTGAGATACATTGAAACAAATCACTTGATGAACTGGCAATTTTGTTACTCCTGTTCTTTCTAGTAAGTAATATAATTTTCAAATGTAAATATGGAGGATAAAAAAGGACAAAGCCAAAACATGAGTGACAATGGGAATATGGGAAGTCATTTATACTGGATAAAGAGAAGGTTATCTAACTTATTTCCCATCTGAACATTACAGGACAAAGGTAAACTTAACCTGAAGAGCTATATCTAGTTTGTTAAGATAAAGGCCAGCAAAGGTGTTATAAAAGATAAGTAGATGGAAAGGGGTTATGAGAAATACATACCAAATAGTGAATGAGTCCTTCTCTGTTTTAAATTAACTAAAAGAAGTTGGCCCCTCCTTTCCTAACTTGAATTACAGAAATAGCAGAAACTCTGGTGGTATAAGTTTAGTATTAGATAATTTTTTTAGAAAAATTGCTTTATGTGGTGCTAACTCTCACTTTGGAAAGTATTAAAATCTGTGTTTTATGTTTTGAGAAAACCCAGTGACGATAAACACTGACTTCATTAATTTCATTCAGTGGGCACATATGGTGCTTATAAAGGTGCCTGGAATTGTATTATTTGTGTGTAAAAGAGTATTTAATAAAACTAAGGATCTGTCAAGTTTTGTAGAATTGTAGGCAAAATTTTTCTGGGGAGGAGTTCTAGGGTTTCGTCACATTCTCAAATGAGTCAATAATCCCTAATTCAATTTCCTCTCCTCTTCCATCTTCCCCCAAATTTGAAAACTGCTACTCTCTGGAGCCAAACCAAGAGGAAATACTTGCAGAATAGGAGGACATGGGTCACGAGGAAATTTTTTTATCCACCCATCCCCACTAAGAAAAATTCCAAGAAAGATTCCATAATTAAATATAAATTTCATGTTAACAATTCAATCATCCTTGAGTGTGGTAACATCTGAGATTTTCTGTAGAAAAGGTTTGACTAAAAGGTGATAAAGGATTGAAATAAACCATGGTTTCACTGAGCACCCGAGAAAGTGGAAGAGATTGGTGGCAAAAGAGATGAAAATGAGGGGAGGAACTAGTCTTGTCCATAATGTATTTTGGTGTTGTTCAGTCGCTCAGTCGTCTCCCGACTCTTTGTGACCCCATGGACTGCAGCACGCCAGGCTTCCCTGTCCTTCACCATCTCCTGGAGCTTGCTCAAACTCATGTCCATTGAGTTGGTAATGCCATCCTACCATCTCTTCCTGTCATCTGCTTCTCTTCCTGCTCTCAGTCTTTCTCAGCATCAGGGTCTTTTCCCAGGGAGTTGGCTTACAGCATAAACTTGCCATATATTTAGAGACACAAGCTTAGAACCGAGCAAAAGAAAAGCAGCTGGAATGAGAGAGGCAGTGTAAGGTAGCAGTTCTGAGCAGCTCTGGGGCTGGGCACCTGGCTACAAATCCCAGCTCCACCACATCCACTGGCTTTGTGAAGCTGGGCAAGCTATTTAAACTCCCTAGGCCTCAGTGTCTTCATCTGTAAGATGGGGATAATGATAGCATTACTTCACAGGCTGCTCAACAAGGTTAAATTTGTTCATGCATGTAAGGAGCTTAGTACTGTGCCTGGCACAAAACAAGCATTGCTATTACTAGGACTGGAGCTTTTTCCTTCTCTGGATGTATAAGAGGGTATAATTGCTGGTCTGAAGCCAAGCCTTTTTCTGTTTCCCCTGGCAGCTGAATGCACTGTGATGGGCATCCCCAGTGTGACCACCAATCTCTCTGGCTTTGGCTGTTTCATGCAGGAGCATGTGGCTGACCCCACTGCATACGGTGAGGCTTTTCATCATGAACCCACCCAGGGAGAAGGGACCTCTCACCAAACAAAGCACAGAGCCTTTACAGAGCCCAACTCTAACACTATCCCGATGATGGTTGTTTTTTTTGTTGTTTAGTCGCTAAGTTGTGTTGGACTCTGTGACCCCATGGACTGTAGCCCGCCAGGCTCCTCTGTCCATGGGATTTCCTAGGCAAGAATACTGGAGTGGATTCCCATGCCCTCCTCCAGGGGATTTTCCTGATCCAGGGATCAAACCTGGGTCTCTTGCATTGCAGGTAGATTCTTTACTGCTGAGTCAGTAGGGAAACCCCAATTAATATTTATACTTCTTGGTTGATTAAAAGTAGATTACTTATATGGTCCATAGAAAAGATAAGGATGATATTAATATTGAATATATTGCCTCAAACTACAAAGTGTGAAAGTGAAAGTGTTAGTTGCTCAGTCGTGTCCAACTCTGTCCCCCACCAGGTTCCTCTGTCCATGAGATTCTCCAGGTAAGGATACTGGAGTAGGTAGCCATCCCCTTCTCCAAAAGGAGTACTAAACTTGGACAAATCTTTCCTTTTCACCTTTTAATTTTTCTGAACTGGTTTGGTCTTCTATTACCTGGAAGTGATATTATGATAACCATTGCTTTAGAGTATATGTGTTGGTCAGCATAATTATTTTGTAAGTTCCAACTACTGAGTTATCAAGATTCACATTTAAGATGGCAGATGGTGTCACCATCTCTGTGTCCATGTTGCCTAGCAGCAAGAAAAATTAGAATGGGCTGGATGCTCTGCCTGGACATGCTGATTCTCTGGTCTTTTAGAGTCGCATTGTCAGCATTGTCTTTCCTTGGGTGACAGCTGTAGTCTCACCCCCATGGTGCACAGTGGGGACACTGGGGAACTTGAAAAGCACCGAGATTCAGTCCTTACCCTGGAGACTCTGGTTAGCCAGCAGCCCCAAGGATGACCACTGATCTGGGGTAGCCCTGGTGTGCCAGGTTTTTTATGGCAACATTCATTTGGCTGGCTGTGTGTTAGTGACAGTTGTGAGCTATTAGAAGGAAATCACAGGAGAAACACAGTCTTGGAAGGGAAAGGATGAAGCAGAAACAGCAGGGGAGTCAGGGAGTGGACAAGCTTGCGGTCCATGATGGATCCTAAGGAACAGGAGTAGAAGCGCTCCAAGGTTAGCCTTGCCTTTACCTGTGCTCCGGCATTTGTGTCCCTCAGGAATTTACATCGTTGACAGGCGGTTCTGCTCACCTGATGATTCTTGCAATCAGCTGACTCAGTTTCTCTATGGATTTTGCAAACAGTCACGCCGCCAGAGGATTATTCAAAGGAATCGAACCGAGAGGCTCTCAGATCTTCTGGACTGGAGATACTTAGGCAGAGTAAGCAAGTCTGTGATCTACAAAGAGGACCCTTTTAAAAATCCCCCCTAGACTATAAAAGATCTGATTTGAGTTGCCATCTATAAGGTCAATCTGTATCATCATTGTTAAGATCTCACTGATGTTCTCACGTACTTACTATGACTACTTTTAACTTGATGTGAGTTTGCAAAGCCCTAACTCCAATTCTGCACATTTAGTTTGAGACCAGAACAGCCAGTTCAGGGAGATGTAGCCATGATCTTACTAATTATTCTATTGCTAGGGCTTAACTTAATGCATTACAGATATGGTTTCATGAAGATGAGGAAAACATCAAGAAGAAAGTCCCTGTTTTGTTTCACTCTAAGAGATAATATGACCACATTTCTCAACTACAATGGGGAGTGGGAATAATCTTGTTTCTCCAAATGACAGGTACAGGAAATACCTCGTTTCTATTCTGAAGTAAGTTTATAAATACTCAGATAGATGTTCATACATCTTAGCACTGGATGATTTAATAAAAACTAAACTGATTTTGCCTTCACATAATGCAGCTGCTTATATACTGCTGAACTCCGGCTGACAAATGACAGATGCAGCCATCAGCTGAGGGCACACACACCAGTGCTGACAGTTACGCTTATTACCTGGAAGATTAATTTTACTGTCTTCATCTTATAATGAAAGCAGGATGATAAGGCACGCAAGAGTTATGTTTCTTTCTTAACATCTGAAGCACAATTTAAATCCAGTTTGTCTGATTATTCAGGCCCCAACTTTTTTCCACACCATACTGCTTCTCTGGAGAATAAAACCAGGGTTTTCAATCACCTTTGTGCTCAATTCAGAGTTCAAGTAAGAGTTCATTTCCTTAGAAGGATGGCCTTCCCTTCAAATTTTTGGTAATATTTCTTTACTTATTCACTGAAAAGTAATAAACCTATAAATTACCATATTTTTAAAATTATTTTTAATTGGAGGATAATTGCTTTAGAATGTTGTGGTGCTTTCTGCCATAAAATGTGAATCAGCCATAAGTAAACATATATCCCCTCCTCTTGACCTTCCTCCCACCCCCTCATCTCATCCCTCTAGGTTGTCACAGAGTACCAGGTTGAATTCCCAGTATTACACTGCAATGTCATGGTTTTTTGATTCTTAAGTTTAGGATAACTAAAATCTGCCACTTTAAAATATATATAAGTGGGAGAATAAGATTTTTATATAATAATTTGGCCGCTGAGATATAAATATATAACTATAAATTTTTTTTTAACCATGGATTGATTTTCTATCACAGTATTACCAGCATGCCAGGCACCTGACATTAAGCAGAGCCTTTCCAGAAAAATTCCACATGGAACCCACATCACCACCAACGGTAAATAGTTTATGTATTGTTTATTTGTTTTAAAAGCTAAATGGTTTATGTGTAGTAAGTCCTTTTATTTGAAAGTAGCTAAATTCACAAATTATTATACTTTTTCATAGTGTTACAACAAAACAAGTAGAGAAACTGACAAGTCAGACCATCTCTAAGCCCTCAATTCAGTTAGTCTATACTTAGGATCTCTTGGAGAAGGAAATAGCAACCCACTCCAGTGTTCTTGCCTGGAGAATCCCAGGGACGGGGGAGCCTGGTGGGCTGCCGTCTATGGGGTCGCACAGAGTCAGACACGACTGAAGCGACTTAGTAGCAGTAGCAGCATACCTAGGATCAGCAGTCAGCTACTTTGTGTCACTGAAGAAGCACTTTCAAATGAAAACTCTCATGCTTTGGTGCCTGAAACTTCTCTGAGACATCTGTTCTTCTGAGAGCTGTCGAAAAGTAAACTGGCCTACTTTCATCAGAAGTGAATTTGCTATTCAAGGAGATGTTTAAATATTGGTTGAAGACTCGGCAAGAATAATAGAGAGACTTCAAGCACCATAGAAAAAATTGGACTAGATGACCATTTCTGTTCCATTCAGCCATGCCCACCAGGGAGTCTTCCTCTAAAGTCATCTTAGACATTTATATTCATGAGACTAGAAGAGACTACTTGTTATCACATTTACTTAGAAGGAAATACAGCTCTAAGTAGAGCAGCATCAGACATTTCTCTTCAGTGGAATAAGTCCTTACAGAAGTCTACGCAGTGGTCTAAGAGCTAAACTTCTCTGTCCCCTCCCCATCAGGTGAACACTTAGGTGCAAAAAGATGAAACCTCTGCCATTGATCATGGGATCTATTTTAGCTTAGTTAGTAGTTCCACGCCCCACAAGAGCCAACATCTCGTGTAAATCTTCATTGATAAGCTTCTGTGGGCTCTGCAAGGATTGTGAGCAATTATACGAGTCATCAAATTCAAGGATTTCTAAAAGCTAGAGTGCCGGGGTCCAGCCCTGGTGGATCCAGGGAATTCGAAGCGGGGATGGCGTCGGCGAAGATCAGGAAACAATTGCTTAATTAAACATTAATTAAGGATATAAAGAGTGGTTAAATAAGGATAGCTCAGTGAGGAAATTCAGTGAAGAAAAGAGGCTGAATAATTCAGCCAGAAGGTGAGAGAAAGGACGACATGGGGAGACCAAGTTTCGGTGAACAAGGCCCGCACTTTATTTTCCAAAGTAGTTTTTATACCTTAAGTTATGCATAGAGGATAATGCGGGAAGGGGTAGAGTCATGCAGTAAGCCAGGCTTTCTTCCTGCAAACATATCATATGCAAAAGTTTAGGTGATTTGCATCATCTTCTGGCCCGGAGGCCTGTTAACATTTTAAGACCCTTTCTTCAGAAAACTTATTTTTCTCTAAAGGTGATTGGTCAGGAGCCACGCTCCAAAAGCATTAGATAAAGTTGCATTCCTATAGGGCAAAGGTGTGGTGGGCTATAACAAGTAAAAGAATTAACTCAAGGGTCCCAGGTTATAAACACTGCCAGGGACACAGCAGGTAAGGGATATGGAGACTTAGCAGCAAACATTGGCCCAACAAGTGAAAAACCCTTCACCAATACAATTTCTAATCAATCTTTTAACTGCTCAAAGGAATCTGTATTTAGACAATTTAGAACATCTCATGCCTCTCACAGTTGAGAGGCTCTGAGCAATCACATATGGCCGGAAAAACCTATTCAGGCAGGCTAGAGGACTTCCAAAGGAGATTGTAGGTTGAAACACTATCAGACCCAGGAACTTTATTAACTGGAGCTGTAAGTTAACTCTTTTTCAGAGAGAGGTAGTAGGGGACAGCCCCCTGTAAAGTCAGAGGTGTAGGTGAGAGCACAAAGCAGTAAAGTAGGCAGACTCTGGTTTTGGGGGTAGATGCTCAAGAATTTCCAGGGGGACTCCTGAGGCTCAGTCCCGCCTTTGCGTATGCCAAGCCTCCTTCCTCATGACCTTTGCCATGGGCGGAGTTCCTCACGCTGGCTCACGGCAGTGATAGAATTTCAGTTGAGCTATTCCAGATCCTGAAAGATGATGCTGTGAAAGTGCTGCACTCAATATGCAATATGCCGGGAGATGGCTCCCGGCACTAGAGATCTTCGTCAAGTATTTATAGATATTCCAAATGTAGATGTAGTTTTTCAATCAGGAGTGGTTTTTACCATAAACAATTTTTCCCAATACCTTATATTCACCTTTATTTGGTATTTTAGGACCAGATCTAGAAAGCTAACCTGAGGTAAAATTTGCTAATAGAGAAAATGAAAGGGCTTCATAAATCCCTCAGTTTATAAATTTCAGTTCCCATGTCCATGATTGTTTCCGTTCCCATGTCCATGTCCTCAGAGTGACTTGCTTAGAGTATTTAGAGGCAGTCACTACCCTGAATGATAATTCAGCTATATTCATCCACTTATTCAACTAATTCAACTAAATAAGTATTGACCTCCTATGCTAAGCATAGGACTCAGCTCTTTTTTTTTCTCTTGTTTTGTATTGCTTCCAGGTAAAGTATCAGAGTCTTGACAGAATAGTGTCTAAGAATAGTTGAAATTCAGAATGACAAGTGCTGTTACATTTGTCTTCCTGATTGATGAAGCCTTATGGTTTTCGTCTTTGTTTCCCCAGTGGCATTAGGGTGTCTGTCCTACAGGTGGTGCTCAGTGCCTGTTTATCCAGTGAGTTATCTCAGTGTATCTTAGGTAGAAGGGCAATTGATTAAAACCTAGTGATAAATGCTCATTAACTGAAATAAATGGAACCGGTGGAATTTCAAGGTCAACGAAGTGGCCTGGCTTCCAGGAATCTTTCTAATGGTGGCTGTCCATGGATATCCAGGCTGCCCATTTCTACAGTTTGGTTGAATAAATCTGAAGGATGAAATAGAGACTGATAATCTCAACAGGGTATCATGGCAGTAGATATTAAGGGCTCTCGGGTAGTCACAGCCAAATCATCCCAAAAATCATCCTAAAAATATTAGCAAAAAGAAAATAGCCTACTTAATTATAATAAGGACAGTGTCTCTGAGACATTGCTGAATGATTGTGGTTAAATGTATCAATGTTTTCCGTTCAGTTCAGTCGCTCAGTCATGTCTGACTCTTTGTGACCCCATGGACTGCAGCACGATGTTTTAAATGTAGTTAAACCTAAACTGACCAAAAACCCCCCACATTCACCCATGGATTAGTTTTTTCCAGAATTGAGAATTGTTACACTTAGATCACAGTGAACATCTTGACTGACCTATTAGTTGGCCCAGGTCTGTAGAGGCTCTGAAAATATTCAGGTCTTCTGGAACCAATCTTTGCTCTACCATTTGCTGTATGACCTTGAGCAAATCATTTGGACCCTCTTGGACCCTCAATTTTCTTCTGTAAATGGGAGGAACAGATTGGTTGGAGATTAAATACGCTCACACATACACATACTGGCACATTTCAGTGCTCAGTAAAATGAAGCTATTTATTTAAAGAATCTCTCTTGAACTTGGTGGTACCAGAGTCAAATTAAGTAAAAATTAACAGCCCCTGAACAGACCACAAAAAATATCCAGCTGTGATTTTATTAGATGCACATGCCAAGTGTTTACCTCACTGAAAAATCAAGAAGTCGTTCTGATGTTTCGTGTCTTATTTTCGGCTTTGGCAGACAGAAGGATTTAAGTATCCCAGGCCGCCCTCGGTACCACCTTCTCCGTCGGGATCTCAGGCCTCCAGTCCTCAGAGCAGCGATGCGGAGGGTGACGATGAGGATGAGAGATACGACGAGGAGGAAGAGGCCGAAAGGGATCGGTTAAATATCAAGTCTCCGTTTTCTCTGAGTCACGTTCCTCGAGGCAAGAAGAAGCAGCACGGAGAATACAAGAATTGAATTCCGCCCTGGTCCAACAGGCTAACTTAGTGAGAATGTAGTAAGAATGATTATTGATAGAAATGGAAACCCATTGGGACTTATTCTCTGCCTAAAAAGCGGAGGAGGTTAAGTGAATGGCAATTTTGTAATTTATAATGAAATCCCAGTTATTTTCCCCAATTCCTTTTCTCCAGTCAATTTAGGTCATGAGGAAAAGTGTTAATTATGGGAAGAAGACTGGAAGTGTTTTTAAAAATGGTTACTTTAAGCGGTAAGAATTTTCATTTCCTAATGTCGATTTTTAAATTATCATCAGCATAACCCTTTGGTTAGTGTTTATACAGCTTCTATACCTGCTAAACAAGTCTGCCATCCCATCCCCAAAGGATCCTGACCTTAGCCATGAATGTGTTCTACCTTTATATTTCAAATAATTTGGTCTTTAGTGATTATTTTTATTTTTCACATGAATCAGAACCATGAATTTAAGCTTACTTTTGCAGACAATCAAATTCCATAAGACAATAGCTATCCAAAATCCAGATCTTGCTATGTTAATGCATATGTACAAGGTCACTTCTCAAATTAATGGTGGGAAGATGTTATCATCTGTACTGTGCCACCTGACTATGTCAGTTTTTTCTATTGTGTAAAACTTTTTGAAAACTTGGTTAGTCTTCCATAGGGGATAAATTGTTAAATCCATATGAATAAATATATGAATATTTAAAGTTTAACTGCATTGATAATGTCTTGTTTAAAATTCTTTTCAGCATTTTATTAATATGTTCAAAAACACTTACTATAAAATAGTGCCTAATGAAGGATAACATTTAAAACTATCTTTAAAAAATATTAGCGAAAGAAAATAGAGAGTCTATTATAATAAGGACAGTGTCTCTGAGACATTGTTGAATGGTTGTAGTTAAACATATTAATGTTTTCAATGTAGTTAAACCTAAATTGGCAAAAAACAAAGAAACCCCAAATTCACTTGTGGATTATTTTTCCATAACAGAGAATGCCTTGGTTGGCTTATTGGTTGGCCCAGGTCTATAAAGGTTTTCCTTACTACTACTACTACTAAGTCGCTTCAGTCGTGTCCGACTCTGTGCGACCCCATGGACTGCAGCCTACCAGGCTTCTCTGTCCATGGGATTCTCCAGGCAAGAACACTGGAGTGGGTTGCCATTTCCTTCTCCAATGCATGAAAGTGGAAAGTGAAAGTGAAGTTGCTCAGTCATGTCCGACTCTTAGCGACCCCATGGACTACAGCCTACCAGGCTCCTCCATCCATGGGATTTTCTGGGCAACAGTACTGGAGTGGGGTGCCATTGCCTTCTCCAAGGTTCTCTTTAGGTCTGCTCAATTTTGGGTTGTTGATGGCAATAAAAGAAGAGAAACAGGGACTTCTCTGGTGGTCACGTTTGAGAATGATTGAGAGTGGTTGAGAATCCTCCTGCCAATGCAGGGGACATGGGTTTGTTCTCTGGTCTGGGAGATTCCACATGCCATGGCATAACTAAGCCCATGGGCCACAATTACTGAAGTCCAAGCGCCTAGAGCCCATGCTCCACAACAAAGGGATCCACTGCAATGAGAAGTCCACGCACCGCAAAGAAGAGTAGTCCCCACTTGCTGCTACTAGAGAAAGCCTGTGTGCAGCAATCACGACCCAGCACAGCCAAAAATAAATAAATACATAACCTGTAATTTTTTTAAAAAGGAAAAGAAACAACGACAGTGTATCAGATCATGCAGTTCAGTTCAGTTGCTCAGTCATGTTCAACTCTTTGTGACCTCATGGACTGCAGCACACCAGGCTTCCCTGTCCATCACCAACTCCCGGAGCTTACTCAAACTCACGTCCATCGAGTCAGTGATGCCATCCAACCATCTCATCCTCTATTGACCCCTTCTCCTCCTGCCTTCAATCTTTCCCAGCATTGGGGTCTTTTCCAATGAGTCAGTTCTTTGCATCAGGTGGCCAAAATATTAGAGTTTCAGCTTCAGCATCAGTCCTTCCAATGAACATTCAGGACTGATTTCCTTTAGGATGGACTGGTTGGATCTCCTTGCAGTCCAAGGGACTCTCAAGAGTCTTCAACACCACAGTTCAAAAGCATCAATTCTTCGGCGCTCAGCCTTCTTCACAGTCCAACTCTCACATCCATACATGACTACTGGAAAAACCATAGCTTTGACTAGATGGACCTTTGTTGGTAAAGTAATGTCTCTGCTTTTTAATATGCTGTCTAGGTTGGTCATAACTTTTCTGCCAAGGAGCAAGTATCTTTTAATTTCATGGCTGCAGTCACCGTCTGCAGTGATTTTGGAGCCCCAAAAGATAAAGTCTGTCACTGTTTCCTTGTTTACCCATACATTTGCCATGAAGTGATGTGACCAAGATGCCATGATCTTAGTTTTCTGAAAGTTGAACTTAAGCCAACTTTTCTCTCTCCTCTTTCACTTTCATCAAGAGGCTCTTTAGTTCTTCGCTTTCTGCCATAAGAGTGGTGTTATCTGCATATCTAAAGTTATTGATATTTCTCCCAGCAATCTTGATTCCAGCTTGTGCTTCATCCAGCCCAACATTTCTCATGATGTACTCTGTATATAAGTTAAATAAGTTAAAAGAACTTCCAGATCTTCAAGTTGGATTTAGAAAAGGCCGAGGAACCAGAGATCAAATTGCCAACATCCGGTGGATCATCAAAAAAGCAAGAGAGTTCCAGAGAAACATCTATTTCTGCTTTATTGACTACGCCAAAGCCTTTGACTGTGTGCATCACAACAAACTGTGGAAAATTCTTAGAGAGATGGGCATACCAGACCATCTGACCTGCCTCCTGAGATATCTGTATGCAGGACAAGAAGAAACAGAACTGGACATGAACGACAGACTGGTTCCAAATAGGCAAAGGAGTACGTCAAGGCTGTATATTGTCACCCTGCTTATTTAACTTGTATGCAGAGTACATCATGAGAAATGCTGGGCTACATGAAGCTCAAGCTGGAATCAGATCATGCAAGACCAGTGGAAACTGAATTCCAGCTCTCCTATTGCCCCATAATTAGAGGAGAGTAGAAGAATGACAGACATTAGCAACATCTCAGACCAAAATGGAAGATCATGGCAAACTCCCTCACTTAGAGGTTTGTGGGGAAGGAAAATAAGTTACCTAAAGCCTACTCCTTAAAAAATGCCCAATGGATTCCAACTAACCCAGCATCTGCAGAGAAGTTTGGAAAGCTCTGCAGAGGAGATTAGAAAAACAAAATATGAAATAGATTTGTATTACAATTCAAATACCCAGTTGCTGAAGCACCAGAAAGATCTCATGATAAAAATGGGTTTCACTGTTGCAATAACCATGAGACTATATCCCTAGTAAAGTGATGTGATGTTGTGATGTGTGAATTCAAGTGATACTCTCAACTGGTAAGTGGTTG
Source organism: Bos mutus (assembly GCF_027580195.1). NCBI lineage: Eukaryota > Metazoa > Chordata > Mammalia > Artiodactyla > Bovidae > Bos > Bos mutus. Next base: position 86,171,714 of record NC_091621.1, on the reverse strand, counting down.
AAAGCATGAACTCTATAGAAGCTATAACTTCTTAATATAAAACTTTAAAATTCAAGTTGTTTTTAAAATGAAAGAATAGTTTTCTGATTAGAAATGAGTACAAATGGTATAGGTCACGGGGAAAGACTGATTTGCAAACACTTGGCTTCCAGTGGCATGTGTAGGAATCAATTTCTACCCTGCATTTGGTCCTCTGTTCAGACAGCTGCTGCCATCTGACTCCAACCCCTTGCTCCAGGCACTTAGTTGTCATTTCCCCAAAACTGACAAAGCTCAGTCCTTAGTTGTTCTTTCCCCAAGACTGACAAAACTCAGTGTTTAGTTGTCATTTTCCCAAGTTTGACAAAGCTCAGTGAGGAGCAACCAATGGGATCATTAGATGACTCTGTGCCTATCAGTGCCTTATACACGATTTTAATGAAAGAAACAGAGATAAGAAAGTTGATGCTCCTAAACAATGTATGTATAAAAAAAGAAAAAAATACAGAATGTGTGGGATTTCCCTGGTGGTCCAGTTGTTAACACTCCGCGCTTCCAATGAAGCTTATGTGGGTTCAATCCCTGATTAGGGAACAACATTCCTACATGCCATGGAGCGAGGCCAAAAAAAAAAAAAAAAAAAAAAATGTATGTATCCATAAACTGGAGGTCAGGAACTATAGAAAATTGTGTGCTTGACCAGCTGACAGCAAGATTTTTTTGAATGCATTGTACGACACTTTCTTCTGTGGTAGGAAGAAGGGTGAATAGAGCTGGCTTTACATATACAGATGGGAATATAAAATATTACAAGTGCTATTCAAATAGCTTTTCAGGAGGTCTCAGAAGAGGGATTGGTTAAGTATATACTTGAAGATATTCAAAGAGACATCTTAGGGGGAGACAAAATTTCTCTGAAGTAATGTGGGAGACACAGTTGCCCATTTCACAGTGGTTGTGAGGATCAAATCAAATTGGACATGAACATTTCCTTAAGGAATTTATAGTCCAGGAAAAGGAAGCCAGCAAGTTGCAGTCCCAATTGCCCTTTGTCCTGAGGCCAAGGTAAAATAATGCAACTCAGGGCTGGTAGGATATAGACTTCTTTTTCTCATCAGCAGATAAAGAAGAAATGCTACTTGGAGGTAACCTGTTAGGACCTATCTCCTCCTCTCCTTGCTTAGGATCACCATGGTGATGTGGGGATTGGGGGAGACAAGACATCCACTGGGGAAACCCAGGGAAACAGAAGATAATTGAGAGCCCACCTGGGGGGGCCACGTAGCCACAGGAGAAGAAGGATATAGAGGCAAAGAGGGCGAGAGCAACTGGATGGTATGAAAGTGCCTGCGAGGCCAATCCAGAAGTAGGGTATTTTAGGACATGGACATGGATAGGAGGCAAATATTTCCCAATTTTAACGTACAAGCCAAACAAACCTACGTTGAGGGCAGGAATAGAGATGCAGATGTAGAGAATGGACTTGTAGACATGAGGGGCAGGGGGAAGAGGAGGGTGGAATGAATTGAGAGGTGAGATGAGTTACTCAAAGGGAGGTGGGATGAATTGAGAGAGTAGCACTCATGTATATACATTACCATGTGCAAAATAGAAGCTAGTGTGAAGTTGCTATATGATGACCTAGAGGTATGGGATGGGGGGTGGTGGGAGGGAGGCTGAAGAGGGGGGATATATGTATATATATATAGCAGATTCATTTTGTTGTACAGCAGAAACTAACACAACATTATAAAGCAGCTATGCATGCATGTGTGCTAAGTCACTTCAGTTGTGTCCAACTCTTTGCAACCATACGAACTGTAACCTTCTAGGCTCCTCTGTCTATGGGATTCTCCAGGCAAGAATACTGAAGTGGCTTGCCATACCCTTCTTCAGGGATAAAGCAACTATACTCAAAGTTTTTAAAAAGTAAAGCAGAAAGTTGAATAATTCTGAAAAATTGTAAATAAAATACAAGTCATACAATGTGAAAGATTTTGACCACTGATCACTTGATTCATCTCGGTTTTGAAAACGCAGAAATGAAGAGAATTGCAAAGACACTCCAGGAGAGATAGAAAGTTATAGCAAACCAGGCATATGGGTCTTCATGCAACTACTGTGTTAATGAGCACATCTTTATAACAGAAGAAAGTTCAGGAAATTCAAATACTTCTAATATTGGAGCTGGTAATATTTTAACAGCTGTTGGCCATTTAGACAGCTTTTAAAAGCTCTGTTTTAGTGGGAAATGCTTGAGATTGTTTTAGGTGGAAGAATTACTTTGTAAGATAGACTTTAAATGTATTCTCCAAATAGACGTAGTATTTAAGTAGTTCAAATGCGCAAGTCTATGTCAGGTGAGTAAATAATTCTCAATAGACTGGACATTTATACTGTCTAGAAAATCCACTTTAAAATCAAATAATAATTAATGACAGGCGTATATTTTAATGCCACAAAGAATTTTTTAATGCTAGCATATTAAGTTTTTGGCAGAGATCCATGTTACATTAACTTGAAAACAGTTGCATTATTCAATTATGAAATGAGATACAGACAAATCTTACATATAGGGTTTTGTTTACTTAATACAGTAAAACTGTAATTCCAAGTTACAGAGACATTCATATAATGATATTCTTTACCTACTCACTAATAGCTTATATACTGGTGATAATAAGAATTGACAATGCTTTCCACTTATGACAATTATCAGTAACAACTTTCAATTAATTAAGTCAGAAATAATTAACATGCTGGTCATATTGTAATTCCAAATAAATATACCATATGCTTGCTGTAGGTAGTGCATATTTTATTTTTCAGACAGTACTGAAAAACTGTCCACTGTATAGCTGACTTTAAAAACTGAATAAACTAGGCCTAGTATCATGCACTTACATTCTCGGAGTGCCTTTATGTTATGTTTTAATGCGAATAAAGTCTAGTGTGTGCTCGGTCTCTCAGTCATGTCTGACTCTTTGCAACTCTGTGAACTGCAGCCTGCCAAGCTCCTCTGTCCTTGAGATTTCTCAGGCAAGAACACTGGAGTGGGTTGCTGTTTCCTCCTCCAGGGGCAAATAAAGCCTAAAGTTCTAGACAGTTAGAGTAAGCAGTCTTTGAATCTGCTTAGCCAAGGAAAATGGCTCTAAAAAAATGATTCCTTTCTTTTGTACAATATATCCAGGAGTGGAGTATGTTTCCATCTTATTTTCCAGTAACTTTTAGATCCTTGTTTCTAAACTGAATTCAGGGAAATGCCCAGAGAGCACAGGAGAGCACCTCACTGTAGAACCTTCCACTGGCTCCTGCCTCACCAAGGGTCCCCCTCCCTTAGCAACCAGCGTGTCGTGTCTGATCACAGGGCTTCTTCCCAGTCATCCTCCCTGGTTCCCTTCCTGACAACTCACCTCTCCTGGATACTAACAATCACATTTCACTCTTTCCCATCCTCCCATGCTTCCCACCTCTCTCTCCTTGGAGGTGAAGAAAGGGGGGAAAGGAGAGGAGATTCACTGTTGAGTGCTAAGACAATGCAAGTGGGTAATAAAATGGAAAAAAAAAAAAAAAACACAACAACTAAGAATGATTAAATCAAGATGGGTATTGTAACAAAAAGAAGGAACACTCTAAACAGTCTTCAACCTAATAAGTATACATGGGTTAAATTCAAGAGTAAGACACCAGGTGATCTAAATAGGACCTGAAGTCATGGAGAAAGCAGTGATGTTCTAAGAACGCAGCATCACTTTAGCTTCTGGAAGAATAAAACTGGCTGCACAAGTTCCTAAGATTACAAATTAAGGGAAAAGGGTCCACAGGCTTTATTCACATGGCTCATGTTTTCAACAAGAATAGAATGATAATTGAATGGAATCTGGTATATTTTCACCAGTTTAGCAGACTGTCTTCTAGGAATCTGGTTTGACCCAAGTTTTCGTCTCCAGCTGTAAGGGAAAAAAATACATAACATAAACACATCCTGTTTTTTACAAGAAGAAGACACAAGATGAAGAGAACTTTAGGAAGTAAACATTTGATTTGCCCCCCTTACATTATGTCAACTCATGGCCTCTGCTACGGAATGCCCCCTAATTGGATTCTGATTGATTTTGTTAAAAAATTTCCTCCCTCAGCTTGGGACCCATCATAAAATTCATATCTAACATGTGGGTCGCCAAAGTGAATGAATTTACATGGTGTGTTTAGTAGAAATCCAAAATGGCCACATGTCTTTCTCTAAATATGCCTCATGTCTAAAATATTCACTAGTGGAACCATGCACTCGCAGCAAGGTATTGTTTCTATGCGTGCATGCATGCTAATTTGCTTTAGTCATGTCTGACTCTGTGCGACGCTATGGACTGTAGCCTGCCAGGCTTCTCTGTCCATGGGATTCTCCAGGCAAGAATACTGGAGTTGGTTGCCATGACTTCCTCCAGGGGATCTTCTGATCCAGGGATCAAACCTGAGTCTCTTACATCTCCTGCACTGGCTGGCAGATTCTTTACCACTAGCACCACCTGGGAAGTCCCACTGTTTCTATATTTCCTATTAAAATGCACTCTGGTTAGGAAAGATGCCAAAGGAACACATATTCTCTTATTAGTTCAACTAGAGGCCTGGGGTGGAAGGAAGACAAAAAGAAGGGACATTTGTTAGTTGGATGGGACTGCAAAACTTCAGAGCAGGAGGAATCACTTCTTGTGTGGGAACATACTGAGAGGACACTAGGCTCCTAGAATTAAAACTGGGTCTCAGGGCTGAAACTGACAATGCGGAAGGGAGAGGAAGTTACCAGAGGTAAATTTCACTGTTCATTTTGTCTAAGGTCATCTCTAGAGAAAACCACTTTCCTCTAGTTAGTAACATTATAGTTGGAATATCTGAGTTAGTTTAATCTGAATTGCTATCAAACTTCAAAGTACTGCAGGTAATCAGCTGCTCTATTTACTCTTTATTTTTTTTTTTTTAACTTAAACAGAAATAGATTTTATTGGATGGTATTGGGTTGCTCACAGGATCAATGTGAAGTCTTGTAAACAAGTCTAAGTACTTGAACTAAGTACTTAGAACTAAGTACTAAGAACACTTGAGTGGGTTGCCATTTCTTTCTCCACTGTGATATACAGTAGGTCCTTAATAGTTATCTGTTTTATATAGGGTAGTGTATATTTAAAGGGAGAAGGCAATGGCACCCCACTCCAGTATTCTTGCCTGGAAAATCCCATGGACGGAGGAGCCTGGTCGGCTGCAGTCCATGGGGTCACTAAGAGTCGGACACGACTGAGCGACTTCACTTTCACTTTTCACTTTCATGCATTGGAGAAGGAAATGGCAACCAACTCCACTGTTCTTGCCTGGAGAATCCCAGGGACGGGGGAGCCTGGTGGGCTGCCATCTCTGGGGTGGCACAGAGTCGGACACGACTGAAGTGACTTAGCAGCAGCAGCAGCAGCAGTGTATTTAAAGGAAAGGAAAAATAAGCCAAGAAAGGAATCATCGCTGTATATCCTCCATTAAAATAATAATCCACTACTTAAAATAAGGGCTTCCCTTGTGGCTCATCTGGTAAAGAATCTGCCTGCAATGTGGGAGACCTGGATTTGATCCCTGGGTTGGGAAGATCCCCTGGAAAAGGGAAAGTCTATCTACTCCAGTACTCTGGCCTGAAGAATTCCCATGGGGTCGCAAAGAGTCAGTCCAAATCATATCTAGGGACTTCAGAATAAAAATATAAAGATGAACACAGATTAATCTATCATGTAAGAATCCAAAATTTCCCATCAATTTAGACTAATAAAATTTTGCTTTCTAATTTCATCATCAGAGACAAGCCACTTCAGAAACTTAAAGAACTAAAAACTTGAATTTATTTTTCCAAAAGACTTGAAATGGAGACCTAGAGTCAAATCCTTCTGTAGTTTCTAATGAAGATCCTTCTCCTCTTTATTTTTTAAAAAATATTTATTAATTTAGTTGGCTGTGCTAGGTCTGAGTTGTGGCACGTGGGATCTAGTTCCCTGACCAGAAGCCCCCTGCCTTGGGAGCTCAAAGTCTCAGACATTGGACTGTCAGGGAAGTTTACCTTCTCTTTCTCTTTAAAACGAGCTCTCCTTTCTCCCTTCCAGCTCACTTTCCTTTCTGGCTCTGCAAATCTTCCCAGCAATGAAATCTCAGACTTCATGATCCCCTCATCTCTACTTGTGCTGTCCTCCTACTGACTTCAAAAATCACTAAGAATGCCAAATGTTGGATGCAGCATCTTCTACCCATGACTCAACTATTTCTCATCTTTTCATTGCAAGAATTCTGAAGGCTATGCCAGCAAGCACCCACTTTCTCTTAACTCTGCAGTTTAATTTCCTTTCCCAAATTCCCTCCAAACAAGGTTTCAGAATGGGCATAGCAGCAGTAAATCATACCACTGGGCAGGGCAAGGGAAAGATTTGTGAACTGCAATTTATTTTATTATTATTTAATTGAAAAAAATTTAAATTGGAGGATGACTGCCTTACAATGCTGTGTTAGTTTCTGCTGTACAGTGTGAATCAGTTATAAGTATACATACATCCCCTCCCTCTTGAGCCTCCCTCCCACGCCCCCATCCCACTCCTCTTTAACGACCCTTCCTACCCAACACAATCTTCTTCCTCCTTTGATTTCTCTACTCTTACTAAGCATTCTGCTATATTTGATAGTTCCCTGTGCTATGCAGTAAGACCTGGTTGCTTATCCATTCTGTGTTATGCTTTTAGCAAATAGTTACCCTGTGTTATCTGCTCTCCTTGTGGTATGCCTCAGCATAGAGCCTCCATTCCTGCTGACCTCATGACTCCACTCCCGAATGACTGCCTTAGTTTCTCACTGACTCCCCTCTCCAGCCTTCCTCTTATCACCATCCGTTTGAGAGACGGCAAGAGTTACAGATGCCCACAGCCGTGAGTTAAACTCCCCATATCACTTCTTCTAACCGCGTGGCCTTAGGAAAGGATATACACCCCAGAAAGGTTCAGTTTTCTGAGCTACAAGGATGACATTAACATCTGATGCACGGTAGATGTTCTCATATTGTAACTATTGTTCGTGCTCTGATGGTTACCCTATAAGCCATAACCAGTTACATCTTCCTTTACCATGTTCCCTCTCTGCTAAAAATCCATAGACCATGTGATTAATTCTCTGATGAAGAACCAGCTACCTCCTATTTCTCAGCCCAGTTCTAGTATGTCCCTGCCTCCTGAGAGTAGGCAAGCTACTCAATCTTTCTGTGCTTCTATTTCCTCATCTATAAAGTACGGATGATAATGGTGGGTAATCTTAGGAGGTAATTCACTTAGTACAGATGAATCAATTATTAATAAATGCATTGGGCTTCCCAGGTGGTGCTAATGGTAAAGAATCTGCCTGACAATGCAGGAGATGCTGTCTTAACCACTGGACCACCACTTCTCCACCACCATCTCCTTCTCATTTTTTCTTTTTTGTTTAACCTGCTTTTTTCTCTATCTGCCACAGTGCCTGGCACCTAGCAGACATCAATGCAGATTTGCTGAATTAAATAGTATAACCTCCTCCACGCAACCAAGTCAACTCCCATCTTGCTCTGAGTTCAAAAGACCTCTTTATCCCTGTCTCTTCAATTTGCTTCTTGTAGGGTTGTTTTTGTTTTGTTTTTCCACAACAAAACCATAAGTTTGAAGCCAGAAAGAACCTCCTGCTGTCTTCCTTTCCCAGACATCGCCCATCCAATACCAGGCAGTGAGCATAGGGTTTTCTTCATCAGCAAAGTGTCAGAGCATCAGGCCAGCAGTTTGTGCTCTGACCCACCAGGGAGTTTACCAGGTGGCTCAGTGGTACAGAATCCACCTGCCAAGTCAGGAGATGCCGGCTTGATCCCTCAGTCAGGAAGATCCCTGGGAGGAAGAAATGGCAATCCACTCTAGAATTCTTGCCTGGGAAATCCCATGGACAGAGGAGTCTGGTCAGCTACAGTCCATGGGGTCTCAGAGTCAGGCACGACTGAGCACACACTACTCACTGTATTTTTTTAAATACATTTTATCATTTAAATCATATCATAAATATGGCATCATTACAGTTTTTGAGAGCAAAATGTCTAGGTCTATTTATTATGCTTTGATGACCTCTATTGTTAACACTAATAAAAAATTACATACTTTGTTTCATTTGGCTCTTAGAGCAACCCTGCCCATGGATGTCATTATTCCTTTTTAGCAATAATGACACTAAAGCCACCCAGATAGGAAAACAGTCAGGCCAGGATTTGAACCCAGTCCTGTTATATTCCAAAGTCCAGGCTAATGTGTTACAAGATGCCTTAATGCAAATAGTGGTTTTAATGCCACCGGGACAGAGAGTCTCTATTTGAAGATCACACCTAATCCTGGCATGCAAGAAGCTGTATGTGTGCATGCTGAGTTGCTCAGTCATGTCCGACTCTTTGCGACCCCGTGGACCGTAGCCCACTAGTTTCCTCTGTCCATGGGAGTTTTCAGGAAAGAATACTGGAGTGGGTTGCCATTTTCCTCTTACAGGGGATCTTCCCAACCCAGAGATCAAACCTGAGTATCCCTGTGTCTCCTGCACTGCAGACAGATTGTTTAACCACTGAGCCATTGGGAAAATCCAAGAAGTTGAATAGTGAAACACAAATCACACAAGTTTAGCATTTAGCATCAGAACTAGCCTGTATCTCTTAGGGTGAACCATAAGAAACTGCCCTGTTTGTAAGTTAAACATGACTGATTTTCAGCTATTTCATTTGCTTCAAATTTTAATAGCAAGTAATTGGATTTGTGATTACTTGGCCTCAGTTTTTTCAAATATAAAATAATGAAGTTGGAGTCTCTAGGGTTCTAAGAGAAATAAAAGCTCCAAAAGGCTATGGATTATGGAATTAACGTGAAATCCCACCATCTCATCAAGGAAATGTTTTTACATTCTTGGGACTCACTATAATGAAAAATATGGTAGTCTGTAAATAATAAACATCTCTGAATTTCTGATGGCCTGGGCAACTGTTAATTATTTTTTAAAATCTAAATAAATAAAAGCAACTTTGTTGTATTCAACACAGAATTTCCAAAGCACTCAAAGCTTCTCTGTCCTGCAGTTAAAAGAGTTCACTATGCTTGTACCTTCTTGTGGTTTCTGCAAAAAAGCCAATAGTACAGCTGCTGCCTCTGGAAGAGTTAGTTGTTGGGAATTTGGGCTTCGTCTTTCTGGAGAAATGAAAAAACATAAACAGGTTCTATTAGCATTTAAGCATTCATATAAGTAAGTAACTGTTAGTTGCTCAGTTGTATCCAACTCCACAACCTCATGGAGCCCTCCAGGCTCCTCTATCCATGGGATTCCCCTGGCAAGAATACTAGAGTGGGTTGTCATTCCCTTCTCCAGGGCATCTTCCCGACCCTAGGATAAAATCCTGGTCTCCTGCAGTGCAGGCAGATTCTTTACCATCTGTCACCAGGGATTCCTAAATATTCATATGGATAAGTCTTATTCCACTATGCTATAATACTAGAAAAATCTCTGTGAAATAGCTTTTTGATTGCTCAGCAAAGAGCCCCTTGCACAGACTGATTTTTACAAGTTGAAACATTTCACACTTTCCTTGGACATTACTTACAGTTGGTTATATTATGACAGGGAATGGAAGAGAATTTAAACTATATACTACAGCAGATTTCACTAAAGCAAGGAGGATTAAGATAAAGAGCCCAGGAGGAATTTTCCCCCTCAGAGGTTAAAATGGGATGCCTGAGTGGAAAAGTTTAGAGGGGACTCTGCCTGGAGTCTGATCCCTGGGTCAAGAAGATCCCCTGGAGGAGGAAATGGCAACTCACTCAGTATTTCTGCTTGGAGAATTCCTTGGACAGAGGAGCCCGGTGGGGTTGCAAGAGTCAAACACGACTGAACGACTAACACACACAAACACACACACACTGCCTGGAGTCTAGTTCTTTCTTACTCCTTCCAAAGCAGTTTGAGAAAATAATCTACCTTTTGGGCCACATATAAGGCAATTATTTGACTGAAAGAGAATCTGAAAAATATTCAAAACTATTTCAAACCTAAGCTGATGGAAGACAGACCGTCCTGATTCAACACAAACCACGATTTTTGGGTATCTACAGAAGTGGGAAAACAAACCTTACCCTCCTACAGTAAATAAGGTGCCGGCTTGAAGAAGGAAAATCAAAATTTGACAAGCACCTACTACGTGCTCAAAACAGTATTTGGTATTTTTCAAAACGAGTAGACTTGGTAATTTTCAGCAATCTTGAATGCTTATCAAAATGAATGATATTGCTATTTTTTAATCCAACGGCGTGGAAAGATTATCATGAAAGAGTCTCCGGCTCCATCCTTAAAGGCCCCCCACTTCTTCACTATTTCTGGCTTTGAACCTTTTGATAGTTCTTTTCAGTAATAAAACAAAGGCGTTTGAAGTTTTTAGGCAAAGCACTATTATAATAATGACGACGATGATAACATTTGTAACAACAGAGTTTAAAGGACAACAGAGTTTAAAGGAAATCTTGAAAAGACCCTGCGTTAAACGGGAGGCTCATTTCTAGGGGCAGGCGCACAGCTCTCATACCCGTCCTGACCTCTCCGCCCTTCCCCCCGCCCCGCCACAACCCCCCGTCCCCGGCTGTCTGGAGCGGAACCCCGGCTCCCGCCACCGGATCTCTATCCTTAAGGTCAGCCGGCCCGGGCGGGGCCGGCTCTCCCTTGGGCGGCCCCGGAGCCCGCCTTCCCGGGGGCGGAGTGCGCCCTCCCGACCCGCGCGGTCTTCCGGCGCCCGCGGCCTCCTGGATCCCGCGCACTCACCGAGCGGCGGCCGGTCGGAGAGGTCCTTCCTCCGGCTCTGGTCGGAAAGGAAGCGGCGCCCCTCTGCCAAGGCGAGACAAGGGCTCAGCGCCCGCCCGGCCCGGCCGGTGGGAGTTTCCGGACCAGGAGCGGGCGAGCCGGGGTGGCGAGGCCGGTGCTCCCACCCGGGGCGCGCGGGGCTGCAGGCCTCCGGGCCCCCGGGTCCCCAGCGCGGTAGGGGGAAGAGACCACCGGGAAAGCCGCGCGCCTTCCCCAGCGCTTCGGAAGGGGCGGCGGTCTCGCTCACCAGCCAGGGCGGTGTGCCTGGGAAACCCCAATCTTGCTTTGAGCAAGAGCCAACTACCTTCCGGTTTTGGTTAGAGGATTTCTGATTATCCTCCCCACCCCACCCCCACCTCCACCCCCGACCTTTCTCCTTGATTAACTGAGACCAGGATGACCTCAATTATTTATGGGAACAACCTCGATAGTATTCTCTCTCCGCAGGTCTCCATCTGTCCCATGGATTCATGCGCCCCTTTAAGGGCCTTTAAGGCTCTTTAAGCGCCCCTTTAAGGCTCTCCCTTTACCACTGTCAAAAGAGCAAAGTGTTTGGAACATACGTGCACCCTTCAGGTAGAGCATAGCTTGAGGAGTCCAGTTCCTTCTCTCAAAGAGTCTCTACAACCCAAGAAGAGGAAGCAGTTAGTGAGGCGTTGCTGCCCAGCCCAGCATTAGAAATAAACCAGAAGGGAGGAGAGGGAACGAAAGAAAGGGAAGGGAAGGAAGGAGAAGAAAGAAGGAAAAGAAGGGAGGGAAGAAGGAAGGAAGGAGGTACCCAGCGCATAGAGGAGCCCCAATTTTTGCTTGTGATTACCTGCGGAGCACTGTTGCAATTTCCCATGAAAGAAAACACCAGGAAGAGGGTCAAGGTCATTACCACCAGACTTTTGAATCCCTGCATGAAAAGATCAAAGTTATTTCTGTGCCTATAGAATCTTCTACTTTTTTCCTTCGCTCCTGGACAATTACACCCCCCCACCTTTTTTTTTTTTTTTTGCTATGTTCTGTTTTAGCACTCAGAGTGTAGGGGGGAAGGGAGTTCCCCAGTTTATCATCTAGTTAATTCACAAAGAGATCTTTTAAAAAAATTATTTAGAAATATTTTAATTATTTAACCCAAACGAGGATTTAAGAGAATAAGTGAATTTTTTTCTTTGTAAAATCAAATGAATCTGATATTTTAAGGGCATAATGTTTGACTCTGAAATACATTAAACATGAAAGAGTTAAAAAAAAAAACTATACAGCTTTTTATAAAATAGCTAAAAAGTCTCAAATAAAACTTTTCCTTACCTTCATGTTCTGCACCTTTCCAGAAGCTGCAATAACTAGAACTTAGCCTGTGAGTTTTCTAAGTCTTGTTCTGAGAGTGGGGCTTTTAAATCTCAGTGTCAAGGATCCCTCCTGATGTTGCATGGAGTTGGTGTCTGCAGGGACTTCCTGTCAATCTTCAAGATTGAGAGCATCTGATGACTCCTCCAGGGAGATTCAGTTGCAGGAAGTGGAAAAATGATTGATGGGTGAACATCATTTACTGCCCACATCAGCCAGGAGATATTCTGAGTATATCAGCATCATAACCTTTGGTTTTCTTACTAGATTTTCAAGGCATTATTATTATTATTATTAAAAGAATGTTTAATAACCCCAGGCAGAATCAAAAGTAAATGAACAAAACTTGTCTTAGATAACTAGCTATCAAGCTATCACCAGTGAGTAAAGATGAGTCATTTGGATAGGAATGAAAAGGTTAGGGAATCTCAATGGAATATGACATCAGTCATTCACTTAATTCAGTTATTTAACAAATATTTATGGAATGCCTACTGTGTATCAGACATCCCACGGAACACAAACATGAATCAAAAAGACAAGTTTCTGCTAGTTTAGGGAAGGTAAAAATCAAAAGGGATCTGGAAGGATAAGGTGGAGTCAGAATGGGATAAGCTGGCATGGATTTAGTATTGCTGACATTCTAGGCAGAAGAAAAATGCAAAATCTTGGGATGGCAAAGAGCTTGGCTTGTTTGAAGAACAGGAAGGTGATCAATGGAGCAAAGTTGTGTAGGGGTCTGGAGAGGGTGCTATGAATTGAGGATGGAGAGGAAGAAATGGGCCAGTTCAAATGTCAATTTGGGAATAAGCAAAAGATGATGATGGCTTAGACTAGGGGAGTGCTTGTAGGGAATGGAGAGCTGTAATGAATTTGGGCGGTAGAAAATATGGACTTGTAGATAAATGGGATATGAGAGTTTAAGAAAAATAAATCAAGGATGATTCTGAGATTTTTGGCTTAAATACCAGATGAATGATGAAGCCCTAATTGGAGGGACTTCATAAGGAACCAATTTAGAGAGGGAAATTAAGAATTCTCTTTGGACATATTAAAATTAAAATATGTATTAGACATACATGGAGAAGTACAAAGTAAGCAGTTGCAGATGCAAAACTCTAGAGCTCAGCAAACAGGTCTGTAGATTTTTTTCTAAAGGCAAGAATTATCAGATTTGAGAATTTTAAGCCAGGAAAAAATTGAAATTGAAAGAATACTTAGGGAGTGAATGGAGTTAGAGAGGAAGAGATAGAGCTCTGAAAACAAATATACAGAGATTGAGCAGAGGGAAAGTCAGCAAAGGAAGCTGAGCTGAAGCAATTGGAAAAAAGTGAAATTCCAAGAGACCATAGGATCATGGGAGCTGGGAGAATACCCAATAACACTGCAAGGTTAAACTGTGTGAGCTGAGAAGTGTCTGCTGGATTGGGAATATGATGGCTTTTGAGGAATAATGCTAGATTGGGTAGAATAGGATATGAGGAAATAAAGACCAGTGTGGACAATCTTTTTTAATTTCACCAAAAGGGGGAAAGGAAAAAGTAAACTTTGAAAAAAGATAAATGAGTGTGGTAGAAATGGGATTATTTATTTTTTTAACCTTTCAATAACATCTGAATCCTTTTAATTGAAGGAAATTTCTGAAATTCCCTAAACTATAAATTATGACTTTTGGTGGGAAGCAGTGTCCTCCCTCTATTGTAGATGCTGAACATGTCAGATACTCCTTCCCAGTCTCCCTATCAGGTAGAGTGTGGGCATGATACAGGCTTCACCAATCAGATGTATCCACTTGGATGGAGACTGGAGCTGGGAGGGAATAAGTGGGGAGTGGGAGAAGCACTTTCTGGTGCAGCAGTGGTTGTAGGATGCTCAAGTTTGTGTGGGCAATACTGGCTACAATGCTAGTGACAGATTCCTGCATGCAGTGCTGAGGAGGTGGTGATCCACCTGCAGTGTCCTTTGAAGAAAGTCCTCTTTTGCTTAAATCAACCAGGTTTGTTGGTTTCTTTTGATGACCATTTGCAGAACCTGTATGCTGATGGAGATGATCGGCAGAGGAGGAAAAATTGATCATATGGAAGAGAACTGCAAAAAGGAATTTGGAGAAGGCAAGAGGGCTATGACCCAAATATGTACAGTTCAGTTCAGTCACTCAGTTGTGTCCGACTCTTTCAACCCCATCGACTGCAGCATGCCAGGCTTCCCTGTTGATCACCAATTCCCAGAGCTTGCTCAAACACATGTCCATCGAGTCAGTGATGCCATCCAACCATTTCATCTTCTGTCGTCCCCTCTCCTCCTGCCTTCAGTCTTTCCTAGCATAAGGGTCTTTTCCAATAAGTCCGTTCTTCGCATCAGGTGGCCAAAGTATTGGAGTTTCAGCTTCAGCATCAGTCCTTCCAATGAATACTCAGGACTAGTTTCCTTTAGGATTGACTGGTTTGATCTCCTTGCTGTCCGAGGGACTCTCAAGAGTCTTCTCCAACACCACAGCTCAAAAGCATCAATTCTTTGGCACTCAGCTTTCTTTATGGTCCAACTCTCACATCCATACATGACTACTGGAAAAACCATACCTTTGATTAGACGGACCTTTGTCGGCAAAGTAATATTTCTGCTTTTTAATATGCTGTCTAGGTTGGTCATACCTTTTCTTCCAAGGAGCAAGTGTCTTTTAATTTCATGGCTGCAGTCACCATCTGCAGTGATTTTGGAGCCCAAGAAAATAAAGTCTGTCACTGTTCCCAATGTTTCCCATCTATTTGCCATGAAGTGATGAGACCAGATGCCATGATCTTAGTTTTTTGAATGTTGAGTTTTAAGCCAGGTTTTCACTCTCCTCTTTCACTTTCAGCAAGACTTTCTTTAGTTGAAACAGTTACACACACAGGCAGACAGTGAACAAGGATCAGAGTGGCCACCATGTGCTAAGGTACCATGGATGAGAGAGATGATCTCTTTCTTCTAAATGTTAGAGTAGTGCTCTGCAGGTATTTATTAATGTGTTTTTGAATCATCTGGGAATCTCATTAAAATGTGTGTTCTGATTGAGTACAGATGGGATGGGGCCTGAGAATCTGCATTTCTAATAAACTCCCAAGTGATGCTGATAGATCCTATTCTGACCCTTGGACATTTTGAGTGGTAAATAAAAAGTGATAACACAAACTAAAAAACTTGAAAGCTTAACGTCTGCATGACTGGGAGAATGGCTAGCAATAGAAATATCAGGGCATATGGAGAAGGAACAGATGAGTTTGTCTTGGGATTGAAGCTTGATGGGTGCTGCTGCGCTGCTGCTGCCAAGTCGCTACAGTTGTGTCCGACTCTGTGCAACCCCATAGATGGCAGCCCACCAGGCTCCCTTGTCCCTGGGATTCTCCAGGCAAGAACACTGGAGTGGGTTGCCATTGCCTTCTCTGATGGGTGATGCTATCTACCTGTAAATACTTCTGCAAGAGAGATTGAGGTTTGGGCATCTGACATTTGGACTTGATAGTCATATGCAGAAAGGAGATTTGGTTAGTAAATGAGAATGAAATATATAAAGGAGTTTGTAGGTAAAAACTTAAGAAATAGTTACTCCCTTTAAAGAATAATTAAAGCAAGAAAGAGCCAGAACCATGAATGTAGTATTTTCTACTGTTTAGGAGAGGAGGAAGATAAAAATTAAGGACTAAAAGATTACGACCATATCTAGAGAAAAATCTTAACATTAAAGATTAGGTTTTAGGATTTTATAAATTAATTTCAAGGGATTGTAGCAAGTTCCAAAGAAAAAGCAATAGAAAAAAGACCATATTTTAAAAGAACTCATAACTGAAACCCAGTTATTAGGTTATCCTAACAAGCAACGGAGGAGAAGGGGATGACAGAGGATGAGATGGCTGGATGGCATCACCGACTTGATGGACGTGAGTCTGAGTGAACTCCAGGAGTTGGTGATGGACAGGGAGGCCTGGCGTGCTGTAATTCATGGGGTCGCAAAGAGTCGGACACAACTGAGCGACTGAACTGAACTGAACTGAACTGAACAAGCAACTGGGCTTCCCTGCTGGTTTAACAGGTAAAGAATCCACCTGCAATGCAGGAGTCGCAGGAGATGTGAATTTGATCCCTGGGTTGGGAAGATCCCCTGGAGGAGAGCACAGCAACCCACTGCCACTCCAGTATTCTTGCCTGAAGAATCCCATGGACAGAAGGAGCCTGGCAGGCTACAGTCCCTAGGGTTGCAAGGAGTCGGCCATGACTGAAATGACTGATCATTCATCAATAAACAACTAAAATGTCTTTTTTCCCCTTTCCATACCAAACACACACAAAGGTTCTAGAAAGAGGGACAGGAAAATAAATTGCCAGTCAAACTGTGTTTTGAAATTACGATTTTAAGAAGAAATAAATTAATGTGCTTTGTCTATAACAGGTTCGCTAATGAATTCATAAGCAGATGTTTTACGTCAAAGCCGCCATTTTCAGCATAATATGCACAAGTGAGGAGAATGGCTTTGACATGTTATCAATATTCTAGTCTTATCAAAAGTAGCATGCGAGAAGGTAAGTTTGTTCTAAAAAGGCATTGACTCCCAATCAAATGTTTTTGTTAAATCACAAAAGTTAAAGAGTTTTACAGGTCTAAATCTAGAAATGGGCTAAAAAAGAAGTTACTTATTTGATTACAAAACAGTTGACATGCAAAAACATTACATTTTATTCTGCTGACCTGATGACCTGGCAGTGGCTATTGGACAAATTGGATCCGAAACCTATTTTTCCTTCATTAAAAAAAAAAAAAAAAAAAAATTGGAGTGTAATTGCTTTACAATATTGTGTTAGTTTCTGTTGTACAAGAAGAATCAACCGTATGTATTCACATGTCCCCCTCCTCGTGAAGCTCCCTCTCTCTCACACACATACCCTCGCCCCCCCGCATTCCATCCCTCTCTGTTATCACAAGCACTGAGCTGAGCTCCCTATGCTGTGCATCAGGTTCCCGCCAGCTATCTATTTTTCACCCACGGTGGTTTACGTATGTCAATCCCCATGTCCCGTTTTGTCTCACCCTCCCCTTCCTGCATATGCCTCTGTCCACATGTTTCTTCTTAACATCTGGTCTTTCTTCCTGCCCTGCAAATAGGTTCACCCATACCATTTTCTCTAGATTGCATATACATAAATACGTGATACTTGTTTTTCTCTCTGAAACTTTTTTAAAAGGCATATTTAATGCAGATAATTTTGCTCCTATCACTGATGTTATCTGAATTCTTCTAGTCGACTTCAGGGTGCCCAGGCCCAACTTAAACAACACAAAGTTTAAACTGCATTCTCACAAGATCCGTGATTACTGTGTTCACACACACAACAGCGCCTACCTTTAGAAAAAAATTGTTTAATTTATACATTTTAAGAATGGAAGTATAGTTTATAAACAATGTTATATTAGTTTCGGGTGCAGGTTATATTAGTTTCAGGAAATTCTCCAGGCTTCTCCAGGGGGTCTTCCTGACCCAAGGATCGAACTAGTGTCTATTAAGTCTCCTGTACTACAGGCAGATTCTTAACTGTCTGAGCCACCAGAGAAGCCCTTCAGATGCACAGCAAACTAATACTCAGTTATATATATATATATATATATATAAACCTTTTTCAGATTCTTTTCCATTATAGGTTATTTCAAAATATAGTTGAATATAGTTCCCTGAATATAGTTCCCTGTGCTCTACGGTAGGTCTTCGTTGTTTATCTATTTTATATATAGTAGTGTGTATTTGTTAATCTGAAATTCTTCATTTATCTACCTTCCCCCCACTCCATCCACTTTGGTAACTGTAAGTTTGTTTTCAATGTCTGTGAGTCTATTTCTTTATTAAGTTCATTTGTATCAAATTTTTTTTTTTTTTTTTAGAAATCACATATGATGTTTGTCTTTTTCAAACAGCTCCTATCTTGGGAAAGATTACCTGGACAATATGGCTATTAAGATACTCAAAGATAGAAATTACCTCTGATGAAAGAATAGAGGATTTTGGTACTGGATGTTGAGGTCACTGGGTTTAATTCCTACTTTGTTTTGGCTTTATTCTCTGTGAAGGCCAGTCAGCTCCATAGGCCAGTTGTCTCATAAAGGGGTGGAAGAAGTTAACTCCCCAAAGAGCTACCAGCTTTAGGAGATTTAGGGCTGAGAAGGCCCACTATCCAAAATAAAACTCCCCACTCATTGGCCAATGTTTTTACCATCCTTTACTTAAGCTTTGAAGCTCAAGAATCTCTTTCCCAAAACCATATAAATACAAAACAAGTGGAACGATCTAGGAGAGGACATGGAAGGGCCAGCTGTTTTGGCCTAGTCAAATAGAGGTGACCTTTTAACAGGTCTTGGTAAAGGTAAGGCCATGGAAAAGTATCAGTTGAAGGATCTGGGGCAGATGCTATGTCCAACCTCCTACATGGATACAAGCAGACACAGAGGTTGGAACCTTTTAGCCCAGAGGAAAAGGTTAGAAAGATGTTGTTTAGTCCTTAAGTCGTGTCTGACCCTTTGTGACCCCTTGGACTCCAGCACACCAGGCCTCCCTGTCCTTCACCATTAGAAAGACGTACTGGATATTTAATAATGGATTCAAGACTCGCAGTTCAACAGACAATAGTCAAGATTTGTGGTTTAATGATCGGATGCAACAAACTTATTGTGTACCTTAACTGATAGATTTGTCCAGTGGCTTTTGGCCTTACTAAAGTTTATGATCAAAACACTGCTGCCATTAAGTGACTTTAAGTCATGAATACTTAAATATTATATATTACTTCCATGTTGAGAAAAAAAATTAAGCATTTCTCCACCAATTTCTAAATTCACTGCTCACTTTGTTTTACCTGAAGCCTATTTCTGATTATAATTAAACAATTTGGAAATGAAAGATGTGATGATCCTTCTATAAAAAAGAAAACTGCATATTCAGTTCAGTTCAGTTCAGTCACTCAGTCGTGTCCGACTCTTTGCGACCCCATGAATTGCAGCACCCCAGGCCTCCCTGTCCATCACCAACTCCTGGAGTTCACTCAGACTCACGTCCGTTGTCGCTAATGCCATCCAGCCATCTCATCCTGTCGTCCCCTTCTCCTCCTGCCCCCAATCCCTCCCAGCATCGGTCTTTTCCAATGAGTCAACTCTTCGCATGAGGTGGCCAAAGTACTGGAGTTTCAGCTTTAGCATCACTTCTTCCAAAGAACACCCAGGACTGATCTCCTTTAGAATGGACTGGTTGGATCTCCTTGCAGTCCAAGGGACTCTCAGGAGTCTTCTCCAACACCACAGTTCAAAAGCATCAATTCTTCGGCGCTCAGCTTTCTTCACAGTCCAACTCTCACATCCATACATGACCACTGGAAAAACCATAGCCTTGGCTAGACGGACCTTTGTTGGCAAAGTAATGTCTCTGATTTTGAATATGCTATCTAGGTTGGTCATAACTTTCCTTCCAAGGAGCAAGCATCTTTTAATTTCATGGCTGCAATCACCATCTGCAGTGATTTTGGAGCCCCCAAAAATAAAGTCTGACACTGTTTCCACTGTTTCCCCATCAATTTAAAACACAAGTTGGGTTATTGAACAATGCTCGATTTTTAGAATTTCATAATAAAAATACATCTGACCATTGTTATGATTGAAGTTTTGTTCCCTTCAAACTTATACATTGAAAACTCAACCGCCAATATGCTGGCACTGGGAGTGGGCCATGGGGAGGTAGTTCAGTTTAGATGAGGTGACCAAGATGGGATGCTTCATAAAGGGATTAGTGTCCTTATTAGAAGAGAGATGAGAGCTCATTCTCTTTTTCTATGTCATGTGAGGACATAGTAAGAAGGCAGCTGTCTGCAAGCTAGAAAGAGGGCCCTCTCCAGGAACTGAATCTGCCAGGATCTTCATTTTGGACTTCCCAGAATCCAGAACCATGAGAACTAACATCTCTTGTGTAAGTTGGTCTGTGGAATTTTGTTTTAGCAGCCCAAGTTGAGACAACCACCAATTAATAGAAAAGTACCCTTTTATTGAGAAGTAAGACAAGTGTATTTACAATATTCAATGGTTAGATCATATAATCTGTGAGACTTTTAACAGCAGCAGTATTCCAGGAATTACAATGTATAAGGGGAAAAGAAAAACATTCCAAATAGGTTTCTGTTACAGAAAATAGATTTGAACAATGCCAGAAACACTTAAGGCTAAGTAGTGTTAGACCTTTTCTTCCACCTTTATCGCAATAACTGATGCTTTTTTTTTTTGTCACAGACAGAAGACTAATTTTGGAAAGGAAGAAACAATATGATGTACAGTGTTTTCTGTCAGAAAACAAGTTATGTTTAAAAGTAGAGCCTCATCAATGGTTCTAAGAAACATACAATGCTGCCAAGCAGTCCCAAACTCACATTTGATAAAACTGAAAACTGCTCCAAGCCTCTCATTCTGATTGGGAGATTATCACATCTTTTATACACTTCTGTCTAATCATGTTTTCTGAAACAAGATTGTTGAAAAAGAGATCTCTGCTACAGTGCAAAGAACATTTTGATAGAAATTCATGTCTACAAGGGAGTTAAATAATACAGATGCTCCTTACATTAACAGATACTGTTCTTGCTCTAAAAAAAGGTAGACTTATCTAGCCACTGTAAATAATATGGGTCAGTCAAAAATATGTATAACAGAGTCCCACAGGGCAACTTATATAAGTCAGTCCCCCAAGTATGTAGGTATTTGACACTCTCCAAGTGAGGATAGTACTTTTTTGAAGAACATTAGACAACAAAGGGTTTCTTACCATTCCATGAACTATTGAGGTAGGAGTCTCATTTTGTCAATATCATCTATGTTCACAGATTATGTCATAAATCAAATGCCAGTACCGAAAAGACAGTAATCCACAAGGCTGAACCATTAAGACTATCTACCAAGTCGTTCTTTCTTTAGATGAGCAAGGATGGGACTTCCCTGTGCATCAAGAGACTTAACTACTAGTAACATAGGCAATAATGTATCTTGTAGACATGTTTGTAAATAAAAACCACAAATTTCAATTATGATTTTATGTATTAAAAAGCTTTGCAACTGTTAAAAAAAAATGAGCAAATAGTACAATCATTAGTAGTAAAACAAATAGTACTATGACTCTTGAAATGGCTTCCTACCTCTACAAAAGGGTGCCTCCCTGGAAAACTACTACTGAGGAAACACCCCCAGCTTCCTACCTACTGCCCGTCGAGCAGCAACAGGGGAGAAAATAACACATCATTTTTGTAGTGTCATGTTTTTCAGAACCATAGCCAGTTTAATTATGGTAAAGTAACTTTTGCGTGTGAACTCAGATATTCTCTCCACGAATTCAAGATGAAGAGCGAGTGTATGAAACACACATTATGCATACTGATTTTTATATTAGGAAAAAGCTGAAAATAAGGGAAAAATTGGCTTCTGTGAACAGCCCTTTAAAAAACAGCTGTAAATTTAACCTTATAACGTGTTACATGTTAAAGTAAAAATTACCAGTAGTTATTCCAATGTATGAAAAGCAAAATAATAAACCACTGCTAAAATTTAAAAAAAATAAAAGGAAAAACTGGATCATGACATGGAAAAATCTCACTTGGGTTGTATCACTTAGTATCTTAAAGAACACACCATTCAGTGAAACAAGCTTTGTAACAGACTGTTTCATGGCCGAGATGGCTTTCTGTTAAATGCTCATGTGTCATGAAAGATACAGATGCTCAGATGAGAGTCCCAAGGAATATCAGGATTTCCAGAGTGTGTTGCTGAAGGAAAAAGTGCTGAGTGAGCTGTAACTTAGAAACTGTAAGCTAGTAAAGAATGACCTTTGCAACATTACAACAAAGAATATCTAGGTCGGATTTTCATCTGGTTTTAAAATATTAAGATTCAGAAGAACCATGAAAGTTTTATTTTAACCATATTCTTACCAAAAGAAAAAAAAAAGGGATTCATACATCAACACTGGGTTTTCCTGGTTTTAATAGATTAAAATAACATAATCCAATCTAACTCATGCATCATTTTCAGAGACACAGTGCAACTGGAAATATTTTTGCCATTGCAGTGGAGACTTCTAAAAAGCAAATGCCTATGGATATGCTTGCATCTTGAACATAAGAAGGAAAGAAATAGGGATTACAGTCCTCTAAGGATGGCTGTGTTTCACACACTGTGGAAAAATAATAAACATGGCCTTTAAAAGTTTCAATATGCATGTAACATAGATTTCACCTCCTTCGGTTTGCTTGCTGACCTCTTAGATGACTTGGTTAGAAGCCTGTTTTCATCGCTTCTTTGTTAACTGTTGTTGGTACTTTGTAGGCTATACGTTTTAAACTTCTGTAAAGAACATTACAAGCTATTTCAGGTAATTTAATTTTGTGCTGAATATTCTTCAAAGGATTTTATAAATAATACAATATTTTAAATGAGTCTTCAATTCAATGGTTGTTATACCATATTGTTGCTTTCTCCAACTTTATCTACAAACTGCAAGGAGAAGAAAAACAGATAGTTAAAAGAAAGCCTAGAGCACTTAAAAATATCACATCAACACTTTAAATGTTGATTAAAAAAACCCAGTTTTGTAAGATTTGTGGAAATTTAAGGTATGACCGACAATGACTAATCCAGTACTACTCACCATCTTCTGACACATAAATGTATATAAAAAATTTTTTTCTACAAGTTTTTGCATGACATGTTATACATATGACTTTAAAAGTGCAACATGAGAAATGCAACACAATGAATTAAAAAAACTGGATAAAATGAAGTTAACGCTTCTAGCTTAACAAAAGAAAAATTAAAAAAAAAAAAAGCTGAAATGTCAGCCATTCATGCATTAATGAACCCAATAATATTATTTCAACTGACCATTATTGTGGATCTCTTCTGGGCCTATGTAGTCTTTGAACAAACAGATTTAGCTCCATTAAGTTCAATAATTAACAACAGCTATTGACTAAAAATACTTTAAATGTGTATTCTGGACTTCAGACTGAAAGTGGCAATGACATTAAAAAGAGACTTAATGATGCAACATAAATCGGTAATTACAGAACTTAAGTTTTAACACATAGTAATGTAAGTGGTTATTTACTTGATTACTCCACCCCAAATACAAAGCAATTGGGCTTTCTTCAGCATTCCAGATGGTGATGCAAACAGATGTTAAAACAAAGTAATTAGTGAAGATATTAAGTTACATAACCCAAGTGGCTACAATACTATCAAAATGTAGCAGTCATTTACCCCTTTTTTATCACTGTTCATACTTTTACTTAATAATAAAAAAATAATAATATTAAGAAATGCTTATTTATTTTAATGAAGCAATAGTAGAAAACAAAATTTATAGCACTGAATGTTCATTTATGCAAATACTGAAGAATTCTTAAATTAGGGACATGATTAATAAGTACAACTCTATATAACTAGAAGTTTTAGTACATTCAAAAGACATTCTAAGTATAAACAACAGTGACTATTGTATGAGTTTGGGGATTAATGCAAATGAAATCAGGATATACCCCTATAAGCCTAGGTCCCAACATTTTATATTATTGCAAATAAGTGACTGGCACTCATGAATTCATTAGAATTTTATGACAAATTCAGGTGGAGAGAAAGCACATTTTCTCTCTAAAGGTAACTTCAAATATCTAGGTTATCTGAGCTGTGAGATTCTGACTCTAAAATTGAAATGAGATCAGGCTTACAGTGGTACCTATTCCTTGGTGGGAAAGCCATCCTTTAGCTCTTTGAGAATTCAATACATGCTATGGAGTATCTCTAGAAGCATCTATGCAAATCTGCAAACATCTGTAAGAAGTTGATGGCCTGCCCTGGAGATACAGATTTGACAAGACTGTTCTAACTGTGGACAGAACTGGGAACAGAATTTTATCATCTGACTCTCAGTATCACAATGCTTTATTTAATTGTTTCAACACACTCCATTTGGTGATACAGTCTAAGAGAGAACATATTTGTAAGAAATAATGGTGTTCTTTTATATTATTGCTTCTAAAATTAGAGCTCTTATAAAAGTTAATTGAAAGGTGCTTTGAACTCTCAAAGAGAAAGGTAACATAGCAATCCAAGTCACATGAAAAAAGGAAAACAACATTAAATGTGGATACAGTGAAACCAAATTTCAGATTTTATAGATTTAGTAATGATTATATTGTTATTCATTGTAACCACAATTTATGTGATGCAACTGTTTATATCATAATAAAAACATATCAATCATGTTATCAATTCAAAAAGAGCATCAGAGAACAATTATTTATCTTTAAAATTTTTATTTTATTTAAACAATTTAAAAATTGTAGTTGATTTACAACATTGTGTTAATTTCTGCTGTAAAGCCAAGTGATTCAGTTATACATATATATACGTATATTCTTTTTTATATTCTTTTCTGTAATGATTTATTGCAGGATGCTGAATATAGTTCTCTGTGCTATACAGCAGGATATTGTTGTTTATCCATTCTAAATATAATAGTTTACATCTGCTAACCCCAAACTCCCAAACCATTCTTTCTCCCAGAGAGCACTTATTTTAATGGTTCAAAAAATATGTTGCTAAATATAGGATTACTTACCGATCGAATTCCAGGTAAGTTCAAGAGTGATCCAAGGACTGGCACTCTTCTAATAAAGCCAACAACCACAGGAAAGAAGCCCCTGGGAGAGGGGGAAAAGGTCTTAGAACAAACAGATTCTCTATCACCAAAATCGACTGTTAGCCACACAAAAAGAAATTTTGTTAAAATTTTGAACTTTTAAGCAACTTCAAAATTCAGTTACCATTTCTTCCCTCTCCCTGGATGTGATCCCTTCTTTAGTTGTGCTCTGTGACATTCTGCATGCACATCTATAACCACATTACTACTATATCCCACCAGTTCCTGTACAGTCTATTTCATGGATCAGAAATGAGAGATTCCTTAAAGCAGATTTGGCACTTAGTTTTTATGTTTCCTGTGGGCAATACAGTGCTTGGCAGATAGAAGACAAATGATATACCTTTCTTGAATAAATAATTTAATCAACCGTACTTAAAAGTGTTTTCTCACATTGTATACTATTATTTACTTGGTAAGCAGCATTCATAAAATACTAAATGATCAAAACCTCCCATAATGTATTTGGTCCAAAATTTTTTAACTTCTGCACGCACTAAAGAAAGCATCATCAAGTGGCAATAACTGTGCAGTATCAGGTTCTACATGTTAAAACGCTGGATTGATCTATCACTGGTTGGTTGATGAAAATAGCAAACAGAGACAGAGTGTCTTAAGATGCCACCAAAGTAAATTTTATAGCACTGAAAATGCTTTACAAGTTAATTTATACCCTGACACAAGCAATCATCTGCACTTGATAAACACACCTGGGTTTCTGTAATAATTATCTGACATAATGGTTTACTGAAATAATAAAATAGTTGACTTACCTGAACAAGAGAAAGAATCCATAAATTTCAAAGATCATGCCTATCAAAGGCCAACCAATCAGGACCACAAACACACCACCCAGGAAAAATCCTGTAGCCTTCATTTTATGTTTTTGGAAGAAGAATCTGAATGTTCTTTCTAAACCAATTACAAAAGCCAAGCCAGCCACAAATAAAACCTGCAAGAGAAGGAAAATGCAACATAGTTAAGCAGTTAAATGCATTGTACATGCTTGAAAAGGAAGGTCAAAGCTAAATACGATAAATGTTTAAGACATGTGTGTTTTAATGTGGCCAACTGGCCAGAGAAGGCCACCGATGCACACAAGAGGCAGAACCATGTTGAAGTGGTAGTTACATCCCTCTCTGCTCAGCCCTCTTCTGTTATGATCAGATGAAGAAAAGAGAAGGAAAGACAAATGAGGCATTGCCCACGGGTGTCTGCACCTGTGGTGGTTTCCCCAGGTTTAGCTAGATGGTGAGAGCTTTGTCTATTAACAAGATGAGCCGCAAGGTGAAAGAGAGTAGGTGCCTGTAAAGTATCAACTGAAGGGACTCCTGGTTCTGAAAACTTTTATCAGGACTGACAGCAGTTCCTACAGATGGGTGAAAACCTGACATGGCCCATTTGGTAGTAGAAGAAATCACACAAACCCAGGAGGAAGATCCTAGTTTTATTAATTCCAGAAGTCTGGGAGCAGCTGATATGAAACACAGCTGTGCCTTCTCAAATATATTCTGTATGTTTTCAGACAATGGACAAGAGACGGTGGTCAACTAAAAACTTGTTTTCTCCCAGGTTTTATTCCCAAACACTTGCCTTTCTTCATTACTGTACTTTGGGGAAAAATATTTCACACAAATATTTATTAAGCCTAATGTTTAAGTTTGACATTCTGAGATGCCAACACTGTTAATGTTACTGTTTATTAAAACATTAATTCTGAACAATTTTGTTATCCTTTATATTTTCCAATGTCCAATTAAAAGCCCAATGTTAATATACACTTCAAAACTATTCCATCCTTACTCAATGACTTTACTGCCCTCTTAGGAGGGTTACTGGGCTTCCCTGGGGGCTCAGACGGTAAATCCCTGGGTTGGGAAGATCCCCTGGAGAAGGGCATGGCAACCAACTCCAGTAGTCTTGCCTGGAGAAATCCATGGACAGAGGACCCTGGCTACAGACCACGGGGGCACTAAGAGTTGGACATGAGTGAGCAACTAACACTTTTTTTAAGAGGGTTACTAATTTCTAGGGCTCTTGCAGAGCCTTCACCATACAAAAGAGTATACATTCCAAATAAACAATATACACACCTTTCTTAGCAAGCCAATTATTCATAGAGGTATATATTTTAAAGGTTGAAGTGGTTTTAAAAAACTCTTCATCTTATGCTATTGAGGTAAATTTTAAATCTCAGATATTTCAAGTCAAAACAACATTAACAAATTTACCAAGACATGGGGCTTTGAAGTCATCTACTTTGAACTACTCAGAGGTAGTCTTGATTTTACTCTATTGTAAATCACATATCAAAATATTTAACCAAGCAGTTATGGGATTAGAAAACCTCATTAAGTGTTTACCTTTTATTTAAACAGTAAGCTTGCAAGTTTCATTCCTGATGGAAACAGAAAATGTAACAGGAATCTTCATATGAGTAACAGTGAATTATCTTCCCCTGGTTTTACAGCTGGCAATAATTCATTTGTATTAAGTTAAAATTTCATTATGAATGTAGTTAAAATATATGTTGAAACACTCACATTTCCAATAGCCAGTAGTGCTTTGTCAAAAAAGAGGATCATTCCAAAGAATAAGAAGAACACTCCAAATCCTGTTAATCCCATTCCAATTTCTGCAACATAAGTCATACAGTTAAGGGTAGAGCAAAAGTAAAGTTACATTCAGATTCCTGTAAACTAGGAAAGATTGTTCAGTTTTTCTTTTGACTGATAAGGAAACATGGGTCCCAACACTGCAGGTTAACTTATAATGAAATTCTTTATAAACTATAACAAATTAAATTAACATCAGAAAATTACTCTCAAATTTAAAATGAGTTAAGAATTTCTGCTCCTTATACGAAACAGAGGACTTCTCACAAACATACCCATAATAGAGAAAGATGAATCAGGATTCTAAACCTTTGGTTATGTATTTTTTTCCTCCCAAGAAACCTTCTGGCTGCAGACATAAGTATATGGGTTTACTTGTACTTTGTCCCCTCTTCTCCTTTTATGTTCCAGGACTAGTGTTTATATGCACAAGACCTGCAGTTTCTTCTTAAAATGCTTAACCTACCAGAAATGCTACAGGACGTCAGTACAACAGACTTCACTCTATTATGCGTTGCTTCTCACAATGGCAACACGAGAGATTCTGAGAATGAAGTAGCTGTCTCCTCTAAAAGTTAATATTCAGAAGGTGAGGCATCACTTTGACTTCCTGATGGTTTATTATGCATTTATCTACTATAAGTCTCTCTCAACTATGCACCTATTCACACATTTAGTCTGAGTCCTAAAACCATGTCTCCAACACTGTTTTACCTAATATTAACATTCTGGGTCTTTACTTCTTCACTCAGAAACAAAAAATTGTTGATCAACTCCTAGATGTTGGCAACTGTTCTAGGGACTGAGTATAGAGTAGTGGAAAGTATAAGCTTTTAAGGCTCTGCTACTCTTTATATAAAACTAATGATTTTATTACCTCTACATTCCCTAGACTTATCTGTACTTCTGAAGAGTCTCAACTTTTTATGGTTACAGTTGCACTAGTCTGTTAATTGTACAAAGCACAATCCATGTAATTACTTCCTTGCTCATTTTAGTTTTGCTTGCAGGAAAACAGTCATCAATCCTTACTTTACCTAGCAGCACTACCTGTAGAAAATAATGGATCTGAACTGAAACTGCCATATTTTGGGAAATACAATTTTATATACGCAGTAGTGATTTCTGATCTGTTACCTCAGCTCCAGCAAGCTGAAATCTAAGTCACAGCTCCTTAAAAATTTAGGCCATGTAAAATGTTCCAATGAGTTAAAAATTTACATTTGTCTTCTTCAACATCCTTCACTTCAATTTACAGTTAATGACTGCCTCCCATTCCAGCTACCTTTTTCTCTGAGAGTTAGACTAAAAGAATTCAGATTCAGTCCAGTTCAGTCACTCAGTTGTGTCCGACTCTTTGCGACCCTGTGGACTGCAGCACACCAGGCTTCCCTGTCCACCACCAACTCCCGGAGCCTACTCAAACACATATCCATCGAGTCGGTGATGCCATCCAACCATCTCATCCTCTGTCGTCCCTGTTTTCCTCCAGGCTTCAATCTTTCCCAGCATCAGGGTCTTTTCCAATGAGCTGGCTCTTAGCATCAAGTGGCCAAAGTATTGAAGCTTCAGCATCAGTCCTTTCAATGAATATTCAGGACTGATTTCCTTTAGGACTGACTGGTTTGATCTGCTTACAGTCCAAGGGACTCTCAAGAGTCTTCTCCAACACCACATTTGAAAAGCATCAATTCTTCGGTGCCGCTCAGCTTTCTTTATGGTCCAACTCTCACATCCATACAAGACTACTGGAAAAATCATAGCTTTGACTGTATGGACCTTTGTCAGCAAAGTACCTGTCCATAAATACACTGGAAAGTGTATACCATGGACATAAATTCTTGAGAAAGTTGGAGGCTGATACTTTCATGCTTAAATGCTTCAGGAGAACTTACCAAAATACCTATACAGATGTCAGACATAATTTCTGAGAGAAAAATATGGACAAATGAGCAAGTAACAATCCATTAAATAACTATTTAGTAGTTAAGATTTAATCACTGGCAGCTGGGTTACTTACTTAGTTCAGTTCAGTTCAGTCGTGTCCGACTCTTTGCGACCCCATGAATCGCAGCACGCCAGGCCTCCCTGTCTATCCCCAACTCCCGCAGTTCACCCAGACTCACGTCCATCGAGTCAGTGACGCCATCCAGCCATCTCATCTTCTGTTGTCCCCTTCTCCTCCTGCCCCCAATCCCTCCCAGCATCAGAGTCTTTTCCAATGAGTCAACTCTTCACATGAGGTGGCCAAAGTACTGGAGTTTCAGCTTTAGCATCATTCCTTCCAAAGAAATCCCAGGGCTGATCTCCTTCAGAATGGACTGGTTGGATCTCCTTGCAGTCCAAGGGACTCTCAAGAGTCTTCTCCAACACCACAGTTCAAAAGCATCAATTCTTCGGTGCTCAGCCTTCTTCACAGTCCAACTCTCACATCCATACATGATCACAGGAAAAACCATAGCCTGGACTAGACGAACCTTTGTTGGCAAAGTAATGTCCCTGCTTTTGAATATGCTATCTAGGTTGGTTATAACTTTCCTTCCAAGGAGCAAGCGTCTTTTAATTTCATGGCTGCAGTCACCATCTGCAGTGATTTTGGAGACCAAAAAAATAAAGTCTGATACTGTTTCCACTGTTTCCCCATCTATTTCCCATGAAGTGATGGGACCGGATGCCATGATCTTCGTCTTCTGAGTGTTGAGCTTTAAGCCAACTTTTTTTCACTCTCCTCTTTCACCTTCATCAAGAGGCTTTTTAGTTCCTCTTCACTTTCTGCCATAAGGGTGGTGTCATCTGCATATCTGAGGTTATTGACATTTCTCCCGGCAATCTTGATTCCAGCTTGTGTTTCTTCCAGTCCAGCGTTTCTCATGATGTACTCTGCATATAAGTTAAATAAGCAGGGTGACAATATACAGCCTTGATGCACTCCTTTTCCTATTTGGAACCAGTCTATTGTTCCATGTCCAGTTCTAACTTGTCCAGGTCCAGTTCCATGTCCAGGTCAGTTGCTTCCTGACCTGCATACAAATTTCTCAAGAGGCAGATCAGGTGGTCTGGTATTCCCATCTCTTTCAGAATTTTCCACAGTTTATTGTGATCCACACAGTCAAAGGTTTTGGCATAGTCAATAAAGCAGAAATAGATGTTCTTCTGGAACTCTCTTGCTTTTTCCATGATCCAGCGGATGTTGGCAATTTGATCTCTGGTTCCTCTGCCTTTTCTAAAACCAGCTTGAACATCAGGAAGTTCACGGTTACTTAAATACAACCCATTTCTATTTTTTTCACAAGTTGTCCTAACGATAACATAGACATGTTGAGATGTTTGTTCTTCAGAAAGGAAATTATATGGCAACAAACATACTATATGCTGAGAATTTACCATGAATTGGCCTTTATGAAGTGCTTCACATCTCTTACTGAACTTAATTCTCCCAGTAATATTGCAAGGTAGGTATCATTACAGTATCTTAGAGACGGAGGAAACTGAGGTTTAGAGAATTGACTTCATTTGCCCAAAGTCACACACCTGGTTAAGCATTTGAACTCAGGTCTATTCGAATCCAAAGTCCCTGTGCTTAACCATCATGCCATACTGCTTCCCAAAGGATCCCCCTCCCCCCAGTTAAATACATCAGATTAAATGAAACTCAAGGGTATTGGGGTATGCTGAACTTCTGGGAGAAGCATCTTTAGGTGATTTAAGTTTAATATAATCAGCTTGTTACTAACATAATGTCAGGTATGTTATTAAAAACTGCAGTGAAAAAGAAAGACCATGTATATGGTTTTACATTTAACGAATGAAAGTGAAAGTGACATTGCTCAGTCGTGTCCGACTCTTTGCAACCCCATGGACTGTAGCCTCCCAGGCTCCTCCATCCATGGGATTTTCCAGGCAAGAGTACTGGAGTGGGCTGCCATTTCCTTCTCTAGGGGATCTTCCCGACCCAGGGATCGATCCTGCATTGCAGACAGACGCTTTACTGTCTGAGCCATGAGATGTCTAAACAAATGTCCTAATTCCTTTGGCAAAACTGGGGGGTTAAAAAGTATTACTGGCTCCATGTTTCATGTGGGCAACTTAAGACAGATTAGTAACTCATCCTTGATCACAGAATCGGCAAATATGGGTGTGTGTGGAGGGGGACGGGTGCTGAGTGGGAGGGAAGTGTGTGGGGTTTGGCTGGAATTCAAATCTAGTCTTGAGGCTCCACAGCTTATAACTATATCACGGGAACCGAAACATTCCACTGCTTTACCCAGTACAGTCCAGTAACAGTGGGTTGCCGCTAACATTTCTGCCGAAACACCGGCAGGTTATTGCCATATAGTCCCTAATTTGAATGTGCCAAAGACTCAAACTGGCCTCGCTGTTCAGCATGAACAGCATGTTTATTTTACTGGGTTTGATTCTGATGGTGAGAGGGCAGCTCCAAGTAGTGCTTTAATAACCAGAGGGCTTGTGAATACATAGGCTTAGGGAAGAACTGGAGGGGAGAAAATGGAACAGCGAAGCAGTTTGAGCCTTTTGACCCATTCACATGAGCGACTATTTGGCAATAACCTGCTACTGTTTTGGCAAAAATGTTAGAGGCAACCCTCTCTTGCTGGACTGCACTGGGTAAAGCAGTGGAATGTTTCAGTTCCCAAGTTATAGTTATAAACTGTGGAGCCTCAAGACTAGATTTGAATCTAGCCAAACCCCACCCACTCCCCTCCCACCCAACACCAGTCCCCCTCCATACACACACATCTGCAGTTTCTGTGATTAAGGATGAGTTACTAATCTGAGTCTTAAGTTGCCCACATGGGATGGGAATACCAGACTACCTGACCTGCCTCCTGAGAAATCCGTATGCAGGTCAAGAAGCAACAGTTAGAACTGGACATGGAACAACAGACTGGTTCCAAATCAGAAAAGGAGTATGTCAAGGCTGTATATTGTCACCCTGCTTATTTAACTTATATGCAGAGTACATCATGGGAAACACTGGACTGGATAAAGCACAAGCTGGAATCAAGATTGCCAGGAGAAATATCAGTAACCTCAGATATGCAGATGACACCACCCTTATGGCAGAAAGTGAAGAAGAACTAAAGAGCCTCTTGATGAAAGTGAAAGAGAGTGAAAAAGTTGGCTTAAAGCTCAACATTCAGAAAACTAAGATCATGGCATCTGGTCCCATCATTTCATGGCAAATAGATGGGGAAACAATGGAAGTAGTTACAGACTTTATTTTCTTGGGCTCCAAAATCACTGCAGATGGTGACTGCAGCCACGAAATTAAAAGACGCTTGCTCTTTGGAAGAAAAGTTATGACCAACCTAGACAGCATATTAAAAAGCAGAGATATTACTTTGCCAACAAAGGTCCATCTAGTCAAAGGTATGGTTTTTCCAGTAGTCATGTATGGATGTGAGAGTTGGACTAAAGAAAGCTGAGTGCCAAAGAACTGATGCTTTTGAACTGTGGTGTTGGAGAAGACTCTCAAGAGTCCCTTGGACTGCAAGGAGATCCAACCAGTCAATCCTAAAGGAAATCAGTTGAATATTCATTGGAAGGACTGATGCTGAGGCTGAAACTCCAATCCTCTGGCCATATGATGAGAAGAACTGACTCATCTGAAAAGACCCTGATGCTGGGAAAGACTGAATGCAGGAGGAGAAGGGGACGACAGAGGATGAGATGGTTGGATGGCATCACTGACTCAATGGACATGAGTTTGAGTAAGCTCTCAGAGTTGGTGATGGACAGGGAAGCCTGGCGTGCTGCAGTCCATGGGGTTGCAAAGAGTCGGACACCACTGAGCAACTGAACTGACTGAAAATAAATGTATTTTCTTGTGCATTATTAAAATTTCATTCTTCTTGCCCATGTGCATGCATGCATGTGCACATGCACACAGATATGTGTATTTTTAAAGCACAATCTAATTTAAAAAATCTAATAAAAGTAATTTATCTAAAATCAAAAGCTTATTGTAGAAATTGGATAAGTAGAGATATTCTTAGTCCAATGACAATCACCTTAGCACTTTGATTTCTTATTTAAGACATTTCAAGGAAGCGCTGTCTATGCCCTTTCAAAAAGAGAAAATGTTATAATAAAAACTCAACTCAACATCATGGTAGAATTTAGGCAATGTTACATAATGAAGTAAAGCTTTAGAGGTAGCATGGCAACTGCCCCACTCCAGCCTCCTCAATAAATTTTGTGGGTTTTTTGCGGGGCAGGGTACTGGAAGGGATTATAGAATTCCCTTAAAAAGTCATGAACTGCTTTTTTACTATGACTAGTACTTGATCACTGTCTCCCAGAATGGGGATCCCAGACTAATCTTGGTAAGTCACTTGAATGATGGCCAATTCCTACAGTTGAACACACACACAAACACCAGTTGAAATCCAAAGAGCTTTTGGTCCACTAATCATTTTGTATTCTCATCCATTATCTATTTAAAATATTCAGCAAATGAGCAGCAAAGAGTTTAATTTCGTCCTCTTCATCACTGTAATGAAGTGAGGAGAATGCTGCCTATTCTGCCCATATTCCAACCCAACCCCCTCGTTCTGGTTTTTGGAAGGATGTAAATTAGGAGAATCTATATGCACAGGGTAAGTAAATAATATATATATGTAATAATCACAGACTCAGACAGGAGTATTAACAGATAGGAAAACTACGCAAAGATCAAGTACCTCCTCTGAGTAATTAGTAGTACTATTAGAAATAAATTCTAGCAATTTATGTGTAGTATTCTGCTAAATTCTGGGTTTCAGTCAAGAGGACCAGAGTTCTGCCTCATAACAAAAATAGGCTCTGAATATTCTACCCAATCTCTCAAAAAATCAATGCATAATTCTAAAGAATAAATATCTACTGTTGAAACTATTTTTTGCTATGGGAAAATTTCATCCCTCTAAGATAGATTTCAAATAAACTTAACATCAAGTCTTCTTAGATGCTAGCAGGATACAGTGAAAAGAACAAAGATTTTTGAGTCTGCAGACCTGGGATCAAGTCTTGTTTCTCTTGCTTTCCTCATGATTATACACTGGATTTCTTTTGAGCCTTCTTTAATTTATACAAGAGATATATTCTTCTTTGCTTTACAAGGCTTTTAGAACTAAAGAAAACATTTTACATGAAAGCACATGGTAAACTGATATAAGATGCTTTTATATAATAGGTAGTTTTATTATAACACTAAACCAAACCAAACCAAAACAAAAAAACCAACCCAAACATAAAAACCTAGAAACAGAAAAGGACTCTATATCTGATCAGAACAGATACACCAAAATGGGCACTCACAGTGCAGACCCAGTTCAATCTGAGGAAGGGAGGGACCCTTCCTGGGGTGGCAGTGTGTGCAGGAGTTATAAGAAGCTTGGTGAAGTTCAACTTAGTCAAGACTTGAATCCAAACCTTACGACTTCACTTTAAAATAAGCCATTTTTAAAGGAAGTTCTATTTTTTATTCCAACAGACTGTTAAATTCTTAAAAATCTTTAAAATTCAAGTAAGTTATACAGAATAAAAAAAAAAAAGGCATGGCAGATAAAGTGAGATTAAAAAGACTATCACTACCATCAAAAGACAGGAAGCACAGGGGTGGCAGATACGTAAATACAAAATTATTAACACTGACAAAAAGGGGTAGAAAACTACCCCTTTTATATTTTATATTGAAAGGGAAATTTTATATTGAAAGGAAACAGACAGCAATATGAATCTTAGAGATAAGATAGGCTGGAGAACTCAGTGGCAGACAGAAAGATGCTAAAATAATAAAACATACCGCAAAGCACAAAATACAATATTAACGAAAGAAGTCGTTTAACTGAACACAAAGTTTACGATTGGGAAGACAGCAGCCGATAGAAAAGTGAAGCTATTTCAAGGGATTTTTAAAAGGTTGCTTCCACTGGTGGCAAAAAGCAAATACTCAAAATATTTAAGCGTAAGCACATTTCCAAAAAGAGCCTATCATGGATGACATTTAAAACACGGCCTCCAAACCACCAGCAGTAACTTGTAGAGGACCCCAAGTATGTCAAGTGCAAAAATATCCCCAAGAGTGGGCCGCTGGCATCGCGCATCAAACTTTCTCTAGCGGCCGCCCGCAGGAACAAAGCGCCCATCTTCCTGAGAGTGAGAGCGGCGCGACCCCCGAGCGCTCGGCGAAAGCTCCCCTTCCCCAGCTCGGGCGTCTCCCCAGACCCCACTGACTCTCCCCTCCCGCCAGGTCCGCAGCCGCAAGTCCAGCACCCGGCTCCTCCAGGAAGCCCTCCAGGGTCCCGCAGTCCTAGCTGAGTATTGCAGGCCACCGCCCCCATCGCGGAGCTTCATTCATTGACCCGGGCAGGCAAAGGGGAAGGCGGGCGAGACCCAGACCGAGGAAGGTGTGTGCGGGGCTTGAGGCGGGGCCTCGGGGCAGGTGCTTACTCTGTGTGTCCGTTAACGAGATCATGGCTGCAGAGGTGAGGGCGGCGGCAACAGCACCTCGGAGCGCCCTGGGTGTGCAGCGAAGTGGAGAGAACGAAGCCGGGAAGCAGCCCAGGCGAGAGCCGCCACGTCTTCCGGAAACACGCAGCCGCCCCCACTCTAGGTTCAAACCCGCTTCCTATTGGCTAGACCTGCTCCCAACATCAACCAATAATCTCTGGTCTTGTTCAGTGACGCACATGGTGGCCACACCCCTTGACCATTTAGAGAAGGGTAGTACCTGCAATTGGTTGAGAAGACCGACCCGGAAGGGTGAGTGCCTCCGGCTGGAGAGAAAGGAAAGCCTGGTGGCGGGAAGTTTTTATTGGAGTGCGGCTGAAACGGGTAAGTGGTAGACCTGAGTCAGGGGGGTCTTGGGGTCGGAGATCGAGGAGGGGGAATGTTTTTCTTAACCTCACTGGGGAGAGGTTCTGGGGTAACTCCTGTTACCTCTTTGAAAGAGCTAACATTCCTTTTCCTGGCAGATGGGGAAGGCCGGCTCACTTCCTTCCACCAATACGTTGGTGAGGGAGAAACAGGGGTCCTCGCCCCTCTAACGGAACTCTCCATCATCGCCCAGTTCTAATGGAACTCGGGCCTTTAGGGGCCTTTTATTTGCAACCACTGTTTATTGGGAAAAGCCAGAGGGGACGCCTAAGCGTGACGGAGAGTTTTATTAAATTGCTGTTGCAGCCAAACCCAGGTGGCGGAAAGAGAGAGAGAGAGAGAGAGAGAGAGTGTGTGTGTGTGTGTGTGTGTGTGTGATTTAGCTTCTGGTACTTGGTGTCAAGTCCCTGATGCCGGGAAAGATTGAGGGCAGTAGAAGAGGGCTTCAGAGGATGAGATGACTGGACGGCATCACCAATGAACTTGGGCAAACTCTGGGAGATGGTGAGGGACAAGGAGGCCTGGCGTGCTGCAGTCCATAGGATCGCAAAGAGTCAGATATGACTGGGCGACTGAACAACAGCAACACTTGATGTCAAGCGTGCATGACTGACATGAGACCTTGTAAAGTATTTCCGAAGGATGCTGTCAAAAGTTCAGATATAGCAGAAGTAAAACCACTGAATCATGGAAGTAGTAATTAGTAAAGGTTCATTGTATATACACCAAAAAGACAGTTTGACAACCAAGAGCACTCAAATCGAAACATGGAATTAGGCTCAGGGCTATATAGTTAATACAAAGCAGCTTGTTTAGTAAGAGGGCTGCTGCTGTTGCTAAGTCACTTCAGTCGTGTCCGACTCTGTGCGACCCCATAGACGGCAGCCCACCAGGCTCCCCCGTCCCTGGGATTCTCCAGGCAAGAACACTGGAGTGGGTTGCCATTTCTTTCTCCGGTGCATAAAAGTGAAAAGTGAAAGTGAAGTCGCTCAGTTGTGTCCGACCCTCAGCGACCCCATGGACCGCAGCCTACCAGGCTCCTCCTCCATGGGATTTTCCAGGCAAGAGTACTAGAGTGGGGTGCCATTGCCTTCTCTGAGTAAGAGGGCATTGATTGTTTATTCTTCACACTGATTGGTTATATTAACATTTTCTTAAAAGATGGAGAATTGGTTAGTGGTTACCTCATAGCAATCTTGGGAAACAGTGGAAGTTTTGCTTCTGATTTCCAGAGGCAGAAAGGCGAAGTGCCCCAGATCAAGTTAGTCTTTCAAAATAAGCTAAATTAAGCTTTGTTTGTCTGGCTATGTTGGTTTTGTCTGCCCAGGGAATTTTCAAGGCTGATCTCCCTTTGTTTTGGATTTTAAACAATGTCTAGGTATACTTCTGACAGACCTGCTATACATAGCTCATTAATTTTTGAACATATTTTACATTCAGCTAGGTTTTGCTATTAAATCACATCATTTGGGGAAGGAGTTTATAAGCAGTTTTTTAAAAATGATATAATCAAAGGAGTTGTTTAAAATAGTGGGAGGAAATGGTTGTAGAGTTGTAGACTACATTCTTTCATAAGAGTGGAGAAAGCTTCTGCTTTCAATCTCAGCAAACCTGTGTGCCTGGATGCTAAGTCCCTTCAGTTCAGTTCAGTCGCTCAGTCGTGTCCGGCTCTTTGCGACCCCATGAATCACAGCACACCAGGCCTCCCTGTCCATCACCAACTCCCAGAGTTCATTCAAACTCACGTCCATTGAGTCGGTGATGCCATCCAGCCATCTCATCCTCTGTCGTCCCCTTTTCCTGCTGCCCCCAATCCCTCCCAGCATCAGAGTCTTTTCCAATGAGTCAACTCTTTGCATGAGGTGGCCAAAGTACTGGAGTTTCAGCTTTAGCATCATTCCTTCCAAAGAACACCCAGGGCTGATCTCCTTCAGTTGTGTCCAACTCTTTGTGACCCATGGACCATAGCCCATCAGGCTTCTCTGTCCATGGGATTCTCCAGGCAAGAGTACTGGAGTGGGTTGCCATGCTGTCCTCCTGGGGATCTTCCCGACCCAGGGATTGAATCTGTGTCTCTTACATCTCTTGTACTGGCACTAGTGCCACCCTGAGCCTTCACTATATGCAAGGCATTTTACTAGGCTACGTGGATATAGAGGTGAAGAGACTCAATCTCTACCCTGCTGGAGAATCTTACAGTCCAGGTGAAGGAAGGTGAAGGTGAAGTTGCTCAGTCATGTCCGACTGTTTGTGACCCCGTGGACTGTAGCCTACCAGGCTTCTCCGTCCATGGGATTCTCCAGGCAAGAATACTGGAGTTAATAATGGAGTTACCATTTCCTTCTCCAGGGGATCTTCCCCACCCGGGGATCAAACCCGGGTCTCCTGCATTGGAGGCAGACGCTTTAACGTCTGAGCCACCAGGGAAGCCCTACAGTCCAGAGAAGGAGAATTATATTTCCATGAAATGGTGAAGGCATGTTCATGTAGATAAAGAATTAGAAGTCCTTGGTTTACTCCTCTACTTAAATATCTTTTAGTGTTGTGACTCTTTCAAGCTTCTTAGCAAGTCACAGAAGACCCTACCTATTTTTCCAGCCTAGTGGTGGCTTTAGAATTCTACATGAGGCAGGGCATAGGGTGAGCAATTTGAGTAAGGGTAGGGTGCTGCTGAAGCTACCTTCGGAGAACACTGACTTAGTTTCAGAAAATGTTGGTTGTCCATTTCAGAGTTGGAAAAGGTGTTCTTGGAGATTATGGATAAGCTAAATAAAGTTCCTACCCTCCAGACTCACACCTCCTTTCACTTGCTCGTGTGTACTCTTAAGTTTTAACCATTCAGAAATATTTCTTAATACAAACCAGGTTTTCCCCCATTTCTGAACTCTTTGTGTTCTCTCCATCCGAAATCTCATCCCTCCATGGAATACCAATTCCTCTTTTAAAACTGAGCCTAAATTGTAACCCTGTAGAGCAAATATTCAGTAAAACATTAAATGAATAATTTACTTTGTTAATGGGTTTTGCTTCATCTGGGATATTTTAATCTATCCAACTTGCTCTTTGTAAAATATGTTCCACCATCCCAATTTTACAGATAGGGAAAGTGGCTGAGAGGAACAGATTGTTTTAAGTTTGCTAAAATCACACACAATAATGTAATGGTAAAGCTGTTTAACCTCTACGCTTTGCTCTTTTTTTGCAACTTCACTAAGTATTTGCTGGGTGTTTGTTAACTGTTTTTGGTGTCATACTTGTTGTATTTGTGTGACTTTGGTTACTTCTCTGAAATCTAGAGAATTCTCCATAAACAGTAGAGTAGGAAGAGCCATGTAGTATTGTTGAAAGGTCGCTGCAGTATATAATTTACTTTCTAACAGTTTTTGTGCTCAGTAATGACAGATTATCATTGAGCATTATCAACAGTACTGTTTTTAAAAAAAATGTTGCTCTGATTTTTCTTTCACTTTTAGGGAGAAATTTGGCTTTCCAGTTCAACTTCACAATGGCATCCATTTCAGGTTAGTGGAGACTATTCTATTTTGTGGTTCATTCTGTTCTCTTTCTAACTGTGTGTTTTTCTCTGTCCCTTCCCCTCAGTTTTACTGTGAGTCTTAAACTACTTTTAAAAAAAGTTTTAGTAGGAATAAATAAAAATAAATTTAGAAAATATTAGTCTTAATAATTCTGATTATAGATATTTTTCCATATTTGTTTTTATTGTTGTAAAATATATTTAAACTTATCATTTAGCTACTTTTAAGCAGACAGTCAAGAGCATTGCATGCCTGGTGTTACGTGCATCTGCATTGTGTGCAACCTTTGCCAGTATCCATCTCCAGAACTTTTCATCACTCCCCACTGAATGCCAAGAGTAGGTGCCTGGAAAAGGTAAACATGGATGTCTTTCTTTTATACTTTGAAAGTATTTTAAATAACACCACTTAGGCACTTACCTTAAGGAAACAGTGGAAGAAGTACATAAAGCTCTTGATTCAAAGGTGGTCAGTGCAACAGTGTACCCAGTGAGCAATAACTTCCACTCCCCCACTTCCCTGCAGCCCCTGGTAACATCATTCTGCTTTCTATCTGGGACTTTGACCTTTCTAGGTACCTCCTAGAAGTGGAGAAGGCAATGGCACCCCACTCCAGCACTCTTGCCTGGAAAATCCCATGGATGGAGGAGCCTGGTAGGCCGCAGTCCATGGGGTAGCTAAGAGTCGGACACGACCGAGCGACTTCACTTTCACTTTTCACTTTTATACACTGGAGAAGGAAATGGCAACCCACTCCAGTGTTCTTGCCTGGAGAATCCCAGGGATGGGGGAGCCTGGTGGGCTGCCGTCTATGGGGTCGCACAGAGTCGGACACAACTGAAGCAACTTAGCAGCAGCAGCAGCAGCATAGAAGTGGAATCATACAATATTTGTCCTTTTGTGTTGTCTTTGAGGTTCATCCGTTGGGTACCATGTATCTTTTTAAGGCTAAGTAATATTCCACTGTATGGATATACCACATTCTGTGTATCCACTTGTTTGTCAGGGGACATTTGAATTATTTCCCTTTTCAGTTTCTGTGAATAATGCAGCTACGAACATTGGTGTACAAACATCTGTTTGAGCCTCTGCTTCCAGTTTTTGGGTGTATATACCTGCAAGTGGGCTTCCCTCATAGCTCAGTCGGTAAAGAATTCTCCTGCCGTGCAGGAAACCCAGGTTCTATTTCTGAGTCGGGCAGATCCCCTGTAGAGGGAAATAGCAACCCACTCCAGTATTCTTGCCAGGAGAATCACATGAACAGAGGACCCTGGCAGGCTACAGTCCATGGGGTCGCAAGAGTCGGACATGACTTAGTGACTAAACCACCACCATACCTACAAGTGAAATTGCTGGATAACATTTCTGTGTTTAATTTTTTGAGGAACTACCATACTGTTTTCCATAGTGGCTACACAATTTTACATTCTTACCATGCAATACATAAAAGTTCCAAGGACTGATATGTTTTTTGATAGTGTTTTAGGAACCTAAGAAAATTATAAAGTAGAAAGTGTAAATCACTAATAATGTTACTACTAAAATTAATACTGTACCATTTAGATGTATTATTTTCAACAAAAATTTTCATATTTTTTACATAATGTTTGGTAATGTGATTCTTAAAAACACAATGTAGATAAAGAATATAGACATACTGTAAATTTTATGTTGTCAATATTGTTTTTAATACTGCTCTGTATTTTGTTGTTTTATAGTGGCATTAAAGAATTAACACTTTGAGTGTTGGTTTTGAACTTTTAGGCTGTCTTTACTTTTAAAATATAAAAAAAGTTGCATTGGACATCTTTGAATCAAAAGGTTTGTGTACTTCTTTGATTATTTCTTTAAGATAAGTTCCAAAGTGGTATTATTTGAAATATTTTTAAAATATAAAAGAAAGACATCTGTTTTACCTTTTCCAGGCACCTATTCTTGGTAT
Source organism: Bos mutus (assembly GCF_027580195.1). Taxonomy (NCBI): domain Eukaryota; kingdom Metazoa; phylum Chordata; class Mammalia; order Artiodactyla; family Bovidae; genus Bos; species Bos mutus. The sequence continues at coordinate 86,129,776 of NC_091621.1, read as the reverse complement.
TTTGATGTATTTCCTCACATTGTTTGTTTTTATAAACTTGACCAGATTCTTTTGTGCTTATTAGTGAAGTTTTGCTGTTTATTCAGTTAAGAGGTGGATGGTAAGAGGGAGGAACTTATTCTATGGTTATTTTCCTGTTCTTTGTAGGATATAGTAAATATGACCTTAGCACTGACAGTGGAGTACCAAGTCTTAGGAATGGTTTTCTTAAGTATGGAATCCTCCTCTCCACACCCCAAAACTTTACAATTTATTTAAATATAAATGTGAAAAAAGTAGTGACATAGATTTTGTCTTCATCTCTCACAGCTTAATGATTCATACTAATAGCCTAAGGGCTAATAATAAATGATAACAATTGAAGTTATATTAAATGCTAACCCAGGTATTCTTCACTAAGAGACAAAAGTGTGGGTTTCATAGATGTTACTAAACCTTACTGTAGATGGTGACTGCAGCCATGAAATTAAAAGACACTTACTCCTTGGAAGGAAAGTTATGACCAACCTAGACAGCATATTAAAAAGCAGCGACATTACTTTGCCAACAAAAGTCCATCTAGTCAAAGCTATGGTTTTTCCAGTAGTCATGTATGGATGTGAGAGTTGGACTATAAAGAAAGCTGAGTGCCAAAGAATTGATGCTTTTGAACTGTGGTGTTGGAGAAGACTCTTGAGAGTCCCTTGGACTGCAAGGAGATCCAACCAGTCCATCCTAAAGGAGATCAGTTCATTGGAAGGACTGATGTTGAAGCTGAAACTCCAATACTTTGGCTACCTGATGTGAAGAACTGACTGATTTGAAAAGACCCTGATTCTGGGAAAGATTGAGGGCAGGAGGAGAAGGGGATGACAGAGGATGAGATGGTTGGATGGCATCACTGACTCGATGGATGTGGGTTTGGGTGGACTCCGGGAGTTGGTGATGGACAGGGAAGCCTGGCGTGCTGCAGTCCACGGGGTCGCAAAGAGTTGGACACAACTGAGCGACTGAACTGAACTGAACCGAACCAAACCTTACCTCAGTTGAAATAGTTATTTTTGGATCATATCAGTGAGTTATTCTATTTAGTAAGACTTTACTCTTTCTCAGTAGGATATGATGTTTTAAAAGTTGTTTATTTATTTATCTATGGCTGCACTGGGTCTTCGTTGCTGCACAGGGCTTTCTCCAGTTGTGGCCAGCAGGGGCTACTCTTCACTGTGGTATGCGGTCTTCTCACTGTGGTGGCTTCTCTTGCTGTGGCTCCCAGGCCCTGGAGCGCGGGCTCGGTAGTTGTGGCGCGTGGGCTTAGTTACCCCGAGGTGTGTGGAATTTTCCCAGACCAGGGATCAAACCTGTGTGCCCTGCATTGGCAGGCAAACTCTCAACTTGTTGTGGATGACCAGGGAAGTCCCTGGGATATGATTTTAAAATAACCGAATAATGCCATAGATCAATTTTATTTAAGAAGAGATGATTACTTTAAATCATTGCTTTTAGAATATTTCACCCTGTTCAAATAACCCACCTCTTCTATTGTTCTACCCACTTGTCGACCTGTATTTGAAATGCCTCTGAAATTGCCTTCAGATAGTTTGTTGAGTTGGATTTGGTGATTCCCAAAGGAAGTGGTAAATCACTTCCTTTTCACTGTGGCCTTCAGTATGGGAGATCGCTAGAAACTGTCCTGCTTCTGAAGAATGGTACCTCCCTTGTTTCAGCTGTAAGCTTAGGAGCAGGATCCCTGCTCGATGCTGTGTGCTCTTGAGATATGGTAATAAGCCCTCTTCATGATGAATGATTGAAATCCTTCCCTTTTCAATCTCATCTCTCATCATAAAGGTCATGTGTTGTCCAAGCTGGCATTAGAGATGGTTATAGTTTTGAACAAAAATATTAAAAGACCCTGATTTTTTACAACTAGCTCTACTCTCTTATATTCTGAGTCAATCAGGACTTTGTCCAGGGTGCAGTGATACTGACTTTGTAGCACAGGTTGACATTATCTCTGTTAGGTGGGATTCAATGAAAGAAGCAGAAGCACTGTGAGTGATAAGAGGGATTGACTGTAGGAATTCTTGGTGGGAATTTGGGAAGTGTTTAGGGTCTTTCTTTGTGTCTGTTGGTGGGCCTGGCATCGGTGGTGCCAGTAGATAGGAAGAGAAGATGCTTCTGCCAAGGGGATTGCCCAAACAGAATGCTGCCTGTGAAGATGAATCTCACCAGAACCTGGACCAGTCTCTGGTTGCCTCAAAGCCTCCAGTTTAGGTGAGGCAGCACCTGTCAAAGTGCTGGCGTCCTTCCCTGTTGAGTCGCACACCATCTGGCTGAGTGTTCAGAGAAGCCCAAGGAGAACCAACAGGATCCAGAGGAACTGCAGGCACCTCTGTTTCCCCAAGGATATCTAGCAGCAGCTAGAATCATGGGCCCAGCTGCTGCCCCATGCCGGAGAGGTCACCAGACCTGACCTTGCACTGCCCTTCTTAAATATGGAAAATATAGCTACTGCTTCACTTCCACCTCCTAAAGCTCTGGCTCCCCAAGTTGACACAGCTCTCTCTTGTCCAAACAAATGCATGCTGATCCTCTCCCCTGAAGAGGACAGGAATTCTCTTTATTCATCTTTGGATGGTGCTCATTCCTCTTCTTGCTCAATCACATCCTCCTTGATAATCTTCTAACTTAAATCCTGAGATACAAAGTTAGTGACTATTAACACCTATTATTTTAGGATTTAGGGGAATGGGAGCCAGAAGGTCAGTCTATCCATCCATTCATCAACTAACTAAACATCAACAAGAGAAATCCAAAATTGGCTTCTACAGGAATGTCAAAATAAAGGAGAAATGCTTAATAGCTATTCCAGTTCTTGGGTCTCCCCTGATCATGTGGTTATACGTGTTATTTTATAACTGCCTTTTCAACTTTCCGTATCCCTTTGTTCACAGCAAACAGCTCACCTGGTCATGGGGCCTTGCCTGGTGGGATTTGCCTTAGCAGTTTGCTTGTAATGGGTTTTTGTGGTTTTCCATTAATTCTAAGCAGGGGATGTGGGAATACCAAAAGATAACCCTAGAGCAGGAGTCCCCAACCTCTGGGATCTAATGCCTGATGATCTGAGGTAGAGCTGATGTAATAATAACAGAAATAATGTGCACAATAAATGTAATACACTGAATCATCCTGAAACCATACCCTCCCCCACCCCACCCTGGTCCTTGGAAAAACTGTCTTCCATGAAACCGGTCCCTGGTACCAGAAGGGTTGGGGACCACTGCCCTGGAGGATCCCCCACACTCGAGACACACGGCTCCTCACCTCTGCAGTGTCATAGCAGTCCAGTTTCCTTTAATAGTCAGGATCATTTGCCCCAGCCAGTCCAGTAACCCCTTTCTTTGCCTTTTAGTTTCCTGGCCATGGGAACCCAAACTGGCCAAGTGGTAATCAACTTACAGTTAAATGGAACCATTGCTTTTTCCCCTGGTAGAAGCAGTTCTAACTGGGCAACCTCTAGACTAGCAGAGTCCAAAGTTTCAGGGATGGGAAGCAAACATTTCACTAGTGGATCACTAACGGTAATAGGAGCCATGTTTCCAGCCCTGTTTCCCAGGCCCATGAGTCCTGGCTGTGTGAGGAACAGCACTATTCACTGTTCTGGTAGTAAGCACTCTTTTTACTGCCTTCCACTTGATCCTTCCTACCATAATAGTCCTTACTCTTAGGTCAGGAAACCAGCCAGTTGTTGAATGCACGCATGCTAAGTTGCCTCAGTCATCTCTGACTCTGTGACCCTATGGACTGTAGCCGGCCAGGCTCATCAGTCCCTGGGATTCTCCAGGCAGGAATACTGAATTGGGTTGCCATGCCCTCCACCAAGGGATTCTTCACCACCCAGGGATGGAACCTGTGGAACACTTCTGTGTCTCCTGCACTGGCAGGCGAGTTCTTTACCACTAGCGCCACCTGGGGGTATCTGTTCTAATTGCACCTCCTGGAGCTGGGGAGGTAAGCACAGAGACCTCCTAGCTCCTTGCGTGATGCGCCTGAGCAGAACGGCATTTATCATCTGTTTTGCCCAAGTTCAGTCCACACTCTAACTGGTGGGTCATCATGGCATTATAGTTCTCCAGGAATTGTCAGATTACAGTCGCTGTCCAGGAACTTCTGAGAAGTTATTTTCCTTTTCCCAGTACACAATTACCTGAAGTTTCTCTGGAGAAGGATAGTGGTAAGATTTATTGCATGAAGTTTTAGCTGTATATGAGGGTCCTTTTTCAAAGAGCCCCAACCTCTACTTTACATAAGGAGCTTTGGATCTATAAATTGGCTCATTTCTGGGCACTGGTTGAAGGACTATGATTCTTTGGTGGTAATTCAAATCAGACGTGTTCACCAGAATCAGGCCTTTGTATACTGCCTGTACAGATCATGTAATCTATTTCTATTTCAGACTTCATGATCACCTAGCCAGTGCCAAAGTTGTCTTTAAGTCAGACTGTTCTAATTGTTACTTCTGGTTATTGCCCTTTGGGTTTCTCTGGTGGCTCAGATGGTAAAGAATCTACCTGCAGTACAGGAGACCTGGATTCCATCTCCGGATTGGAAAGATTCTTTGGAGAAGTGAATGGCAACCCACTCCAATATTCTTGCCTGGGAAATCCCATGGACAGAGGAGCCTGGCAGGCTCCATGGGGTCACAAAGAATAGGAAACGACTGAGCGACTAACACTTTCACTTTCTGTTGCCCATTTTGGGAACCACATCTGCCTTTCCTTTGGTCATGAATTGAATTGCTGACAATTAGCCCCTGTGTCTTAGAAATCATCATTCTCATTGATTCAGGTTGTCTAGTTGAAAGGCAGTACTTCCCATGGTCATTCCTGGCTTACAGAGAACAGCCAACCCAGACCTCTTCAGGGATTCATTCCCCTCATGAATGCATTTCTTACAGGCTTGGGAAAAGGAGGGTCTCCTGGATCCTCCTGGGTGATCGCAGGAGAGTGGATGATCAACCACTCTAGCACTCCCATCTCCCTAAGCTCCGAGTTCCTCTCCTTTAGTGTATACCGAGAAAGTTCTAGCCTTTCCATTTCATTGGCACCTACCCCTGTGTCATTCCATCCCAACTTTCTGATATTCATCTTTGGGGTCGGCTAAGTAAAGAATTAGAGCCACTCCTGGCCACTATATTTAGTGTACTAAATTCAGAATTTCTTATTGAATCCACACCAATAAATTTGGCTTCATTCACTGTTGTGTATTGTTGGGCTTCCCTGGTGGCTCAGACTGTAAAGAGTCAGCCTGTGTGCAGGTGACCCAGCTTCAGTTCCTGGGTTGGGGGAGATCCCCTGGAGAAGGGAATAACAACCTACTTCAGGATTCTTACCTGGAGAGTGGAGAGGAGCCTGGCAGGCTGCATGCAGTCCATGGGGTGACAGAGTCAGACATGACTGAGCACAACAAGAGGAACTGACTTTTGCCCCCTGTCGGCCAAGGTGAGCCAGCACATCAGCCACAAGGTGAGCTGCAGCAGCGCCCGACCTTATGTCGACTGTAAACCTGGCTTCTGTTTCATTTCCACCTTCCAAATCTCAGACAGATGTCACTGGTGGCCGGCCCTAAACCTGGATCACACAAGCAGTTGATACAATACAGAAACACTAGAGCATCCTATTTTAAATCATAACCATAAGATTTTATCTCATGGGAAGACATTAGAACTGGACACTGATTAAAGCAGGCAGATGTTTTAGAAAGCAGCAAGGATGTCTGTAAAATTTTCTAGCTTCCACTGATGTAAAAGGAAATCTCATTTTGACTTTAATATTTGTATTGTCTAGTATCATATGTTAAGGCTTCTTTATAAATTATCATGCTGCCCTTGTAATGCCAATTTTAGTAGCACACTTGATTTCTCTTTTTACTGATATGTCATATTGTTTATAATCACCAGCTCCTTACCATGTCACAGTATGAACCCAAATACAAACGTTTTTGTAAATGATAGCTAAGTAGTTAGGGGATCACTTTTAGGTAACTTCCTCCTGCTTTAAAGTCTAGTCATTTTACTGAAGTCATTTAGAAGATTGTTGGACCACTGGCCTCCAACATGATTTTTGTTATTGTTTAGTCGCTCTGTTATGTCTGACTCTTTTGTGACCATATGGACTGTAGCCCACCAGGCTCCTCTATCCAGGCAAGAATACTAGAGTGGTTTGCTGTTTCCTTTTTTAGGGGATTTGCCCAACCCAGGGATTGAACCCACGTCTCTTGCATTGGCAGGTGGATTCTTTACTCCTGAGCCACCAGGGAAGCACACCATGGTAAAATTAATAATTGTTTTTTATTAAATGCTTAACTGTGTACCAGGTACTGTGTTAAGAACTTTCAAAATTCTGTCTCATTTAATTTTTTATAGCAATACTGTGAAAGCTAGGTATTATCCCCACTTTACAGATAGGGATTTTGAGGCTCAGTTAAGTATAAGGTACTTAGCCTGAGGTCGCTCAGCCAGTGAGAGGAAGATCTAAGATATACCTCCTGTCTGGGTGGCTCCAAAACATGCACTGAACCACTCTTCTAGACTACTCTAAGTTTATACAGTTGATAGTGAGGAATACCAAGAAAATCAATCATAAGGAAACCTGAAATTGTGATTAATTCTGTCTGGTCATCGTATCTTTTTTCTTCCCTTGTAGCTCTGAGTGAGGAACTAGATTCTATAACAAGTGAGCTACATGCAGTAGACATTCAAATCCAGGAACTTCTGGAAAGGCAGCAGGAGCTCATTCAGAAAAAAAACGTACTAACGAAGAGAATAAAGCTGTGTTTAGAGGATTCCGATGCTGGGGAGAGCAGTGAATGTGATTCTTCACCTGCCTCTTGGAATAAAGAAGGTTTGCTCTCTTTTTTTTTTCTTTGCAAGTTTTGTTTCCTCTCGTTTCTTTGAACTGGAATTGAATCGTTGTGTCTGGGTCAGTGCTTTTCAGTAGTTTAGAAGTGAAACTAGCCATTCCTTAGGTGGCAAGGGAACTACTAGGCAGACCAGCCTTTACCCACGTCCTTTTAAAATGAAAGCCTTCATTATTCAGACCAAATATGTTTCTGACATATTGGAAACGTATTTGCTTGGAGAAAGATGTTTATTTAACTCAATTTTCTTGGTTGTAATGAGAAGAAATTAAACAAGAAAAAAATTCAAACTCCTCATCAAAGTCTAGTTCATTCCCCTGCCCTAGTGAATAAATCTTCCTTGATTGAGGATCTTGCCAAACATCTTGTTTATCATTCGTTTAGAATACTGTAACTCTTGACAGAATTGCAGTGCTTTCTGGGCTTTGTTGTCCACTTTTTAAACAAGATATTGACACCAAAAAGTCCATATAATTGTTAACTTTGGTTCATGGTATTTGAGGTTTCTGATACTGTGAATTCCCTGACCAACACTCAGAATATTTATCAAGTACCTGACCTTGCTCCTTTCTCCTCTGTAGTTTATTTCTCACTGGCAAATGTTGTCATTTTATTCTGATATATTTTTTCTTATGATATATCATTAAATTTGGTTTGCTTAGCTTCATGAGTTAAACTGATCTCAAAATTATTATTATAAACATTAAATTATCCATAGTATTAAAAGTCTTATATATATTGATCTGATTCTTCTCTATTATAGAAGCAGCCATTCACATTTGTGTCTCATTATAATCTTAAATAGTTCTACTTATTATTCTCTTTCTAGATTTTCCATGGTCTGGTAAAGTTAAAGATGTTCTACAAAATGTCTTTAAACTGCAGAAGTTCAGGCCACTTCAGCTAGAAACTATTAACGTCACAATGTCTGGAAAGGAGGTATTTCTCGTTATGCCTACAGGAGGGGGAAAGAGCTTATGTTACCAGTTACCAGCATTGTGTTCAGATGGTGGGTATTAATAAACATTTATTTTAAGGTGAAGAAACATCATTTCTATGAATATATTTTTAAGTCTTAAAAAAATATCTCTATAGTGTATTTGCCAAAATCAAGTGCATTTTTTGTTTGTCTCTCCACTAATAGACATTTAATGGAGAAGGAACTGGCAACCCACTCCAGTATTCTTGCCTGGAAAATTCCATGGACAGAGGAGCCTGGAGGGCTACAGTCCATGGGGTTGTACAGAGTCGGACACAACTGAGCGCACGCATGAATAGATATTTAAGTGTTCACTTACAGAGGATATGTTAAAGACTGAGAGTAGTTCATTCTTTTATCTGATTCCTGAAACATCCTTGAAAAGCATGTTGTAGGAGAAAAAGCCCTAGAAAAGGAATCAGACCAGTCAATCCTGAAGGAAATCAGTCCTGAATATTCATTGGAAGGACTGATGCTGAAGCTGAAACTCCAACCTTTGGCCACCTGATGGGAAGAGCTGACTCAATTGAAAAGACCCTGATGCTGGGAAATATTGAAGGTGGGAGGAGAAGGGGATGACAGAAGATGAGATGGTTGGATGGCATCACTGACTTGATAGACATGAGTTTGAGCAAGCTCCAGAAGTTGGTGATGGACAAGGAAGCCTGGCATGCTGCAGTCCATGGGGTCGCAAAGAGTCTGACATGACTGAACTGAACTGACCATATTTAAATACAATGAGAAGGTACCAGTAAAGAGGGAGAAAGTGAGAATACAGCAAAGAGGACTAGTTGAGAGCGTGAAATCCATGATAATGTCTTAATCTGAATATGTTTTTTAAACTGGTCTGCTCTCTGCCCCAGGTTGTTTTAAGGAACAAACTATGGAAACCTAAGACCGCGAGATTTTAGCGATCTAAATAGCTCTCTTAGCTGTGAACAATTTCAGTTCTCACAGAAAGGGGATTTATTACCAGAACTTGAGTCAGTCAAGAAACTGTTAACTGATTTCTGCCCAGACTGAATTAATCTTGTGCAGTAAGTGGACAGGTACTCATGTATCATTCTGGATGATACAAGGTGCTATGTTTGCTTTGGAAAACTTTTTTTTTTTAAAGAAAATTATTTATTTATTTGGCTGTGCTGGTCTTAGCTGCAGTATGTGGGTTTTTTTTGTTTTGTTTTGTTTTGTTTTTCTTTAGTTGCAGCAGGCAGGATCATTAGTTGTGGCATATGGGTTCCATTGCCCTGACCAGGGGTTGAGCCTGGGGCCCCTGCATTGGGAGCACAGTCTTAACCACTAGACCCACCAGGGAAGTCCATGGAAAGCTTTTTTTTTAGTGAAGTATAGTGATTTACAGTATTGTTATTTTCCACTGTACAGCAAAGTGATTCACTTTTATATATATATACACACACACACACACACACACACATCCTTTTTTAATATTCTTTTCTGTGGTAGTTTATCATAGAACTTTTTTCATTGTTTCTTTTTATTGGAGTATAATTGCTTTACATTGTTGTGTTAGTTTCTTCTGTACAACACATTTGGAAAGCTTCGGAATAACTTTTTCCTGATGTAACTGGATAGTATATGACTTGATTTATGTACTTTTACTGAGGTTACCAATACTGATTGTCAAGTATGATAGTAAGTTCAAAATGATATCTCTCCACGTTTTTATAGACTAGATAAGGTGAGAGTTTTCTATATATAATCTTACGTCTATTTGGCTTATCATTTATTCATATTTACTTTCTGTAAAAATGAAGGTAAGAAATAGGTGGTATATTGCTAAAGCTGCTTTGAAAATCAGTCTAAATTGGTGGGCAGGGCCACAAGTTACAGTCAGTTCAGTTCAGTCTCTCAGTTGTGTCCAACTCTTTGCGACCCCATGGACTGCAGCATGCCAGGCCTCCCTGTCCATCACCAACTCCCAGAGTTTACCTAAACTCATGTCCATTGAGTCAGCGATGCCCTCCAAGCATCTCACCCTTTTCCTCCTGCCTTCAGTCTTTCCCAGCATCAGGATCTTTTCCAATGAGTTCTTCGCATCAGGTGGCCAAAGTATTGGAATTTCAGCTTCAACATTAGTCCTTCCAATGAATATTCAGGACTGATGTCTTTTAGGATGGATTGGTTGGATTTCCTTGCAGCCCAAGAGACTCTCAAGAGTCTTCTCCAACATCACAGTTCAAAAGCATCAGTTCTTCAGCTCTCAGCTTTCTTTATAGTCCCAACTCTCACATCCATACATGACTACTGGAAAAACCATAGCCTTGACTAGACGGACCTTTGTTGGCAAAGTAATGTCTCTGCTTTTTAATATGCTGTCTAGGTTGGTCACAACTTTTCTTCCAAGGGGCAAGCATCTTTTAATTTCATGGCTGCAGTCACCATCTGAAGTGATTTTGGAGCCCCAAAAAATAAAGTCTGACACTGTTTCCTCATCTATTTGCCATGAAGCGATGGGACCAGATGCATGATCTTAGTTTTCTGAGTGTTGAGTTTGAAGCCAACTTTTTCACTCTCCTCTTTCACTTTCATCAAGAGGCTCTTTAGTTCTTAGCTTTCTGCCATAAGGGTGATATCATCTGCATATCTGAGGTTATTGATATTTTCCCCTGCAATCTTGATTCCAGCTTGTGCTTCATCCAGCCCAGCGTTTCCCATGATGTACTCTGCATATAAGTTAAATAAGCAGGGTAACAATAAACAGCCTTGATGTACTTCTTTTCCTATTTGGAACAACTCCTGATGTTCCATGTCCGGTTCTAACTGTTCCTTCCTGACCTACATACAGATTTCTCAAGTTACAGTAAAGAAGGTAAATAATTGAAACTTACTCTGGTGGTGGTATGAAATTTAAGGTGGATTTCTTTCTTTTTTAGGTTTTACCCTTGTGATTTGCCCACTGATCTCCCTTATGGAAGACCAGTTAATGGTTTTGAAACAATTAGGAATTTCAGCTACCATGTTAAATGCTTCTAGTTCTAAGGTATGCTCCTGTGGCTTTTATTGCATTTTATTTTTAATTTATACTCTTCAGTGAAGTAGGAACCTTAGCTACAATTGAGTTGCTTATAAAAGAAAAAACTGGTAACTATGTTGGAATCTAAAATCACCACTCATAGATCAGGCTAGCCCACTGCTTATTTTGTATGGTGTGTGAGCTCAGATTAGTCTATAGTTTTAAATGGTTATAAAAAAATCAGCAGTGTAATTTTCCTGGCAGTCCCAGTGGTTAAGACTCTACACTTCCACTGCAGAAGGCACAGTTTTGATCCCTGGTTTGGGAACCAAGACCCTGCATGCCGTATGGCATGGCAAAAAAATAAAATCAAGAATAGTTAAGTGTGAAAATTAAAAGTGTGAAATTTTGTGAAGTGTGAAAATTATATGAGATTCAGATTTCAGTGACCATAAATAAAGTTTTATTGGAACAGAACCATGATGGTTCTTTTATGTGTAGCCTCTGATTGTTTTCACACATGAGGACAGAGTTGAGTAGTTGTGATATGGGCTGCAACATCTAATGTTTACTATCTAGCACTTTACAGGAAGTTTGCTGACTTGTTTCATAGTATCCATTCTAAAACAGTGAGGAAGAATTTCTGATTATGGGATATAATTAAATACAAAAAATGAATTAGAAACAAGATACCCAACCTTGTGGAATTTCTTGTTTGGAAAAGGACTCTCTTACCTTTATCTGTACAATAAAGCATTTCCCAGGTGTTCTTTTTTAAAAAGCATATTATTAAAAATTTTTTAAATATACAAAAATAGAATAGTATAAAAACTGTTAAGTAGCTTTAACGGTTATCAACATATGGCCAGTTTTTTTCATCTGTATACTCCCAGTTTCCCTCCCTGCCCACCCTTGGTTTATTTGTTTGAGACAAGTCCCAGACATCATACCATTTCAGTTGTAACTTCTTCAGTATATATCTCTAACATTAAAAAAAAAAATAACTAAAAAATACAACTAAGTGCCATTATCACATCTAAAAATTTAGTATTAGTTCTTTAAAACCATTAAATAAAAATACTCAGATTTCTGTCTCATCAAATGTTATTATCTGTTTAAAATCATGGTCCAGATTCACACATGATGCTGTATTGGTTGATATGTCCATAGGTTCCTTTTATTTCCTGTTTCCTGTGAAATTACTGTTTAGGTTTTTTTTTTTTTCCCTTGGTCCTTAAGTTTCCTATATTCTGTGTCTTCCTGATTGTATCCTTGTGATGTTGTTCCACTTGTTACTTTTAGTTAGTCTAAAAGTTGACTGAATTTGGGCTTTTTTTTTTTTTTTTTTGCTGTAAGAGTATACTTACTCCTGGTATCACTCAGGAGGTATTTAACACCTGGTTATTATTTTTTTGTGTGTGATGTTAGTTTGATCAGTGGGGTCACCTTATGTCTGCCTGCTCTATAATTATCAAGTTCTCAATCAGCTTTTCATTTAATGGCTTTTAGTAGCCACTGATAATAATTGCCTACCTTAGAGCATTATTTAATTATGGGGTTATAAGATGTAATTTCTAATTGTCACTTCTTAAATTAGCTAGATTTTTCCTGTAAAAAAGAACTTTTTCCTTAACTCTTTGCAGATTGAAAGTTCTGTCTCTTTTTTTGGGACTTCCCTGATGGCTCAGATGGTAAAGAATCTGCCTGCAGTGCAGGAGACCCCAGTTCAATCCCTGGCTCGGGAAGATCCCCTGGAGAAGGGAATGGCAATCCACACCAGTATTCTTGCCTGGAGAATTCCATGGACAGAGGAGCCTGGCAGGCTACAACTGCTGATAATAATTGCCTACCTTAGACCATTATTTAATTAGGGGGTTATAAAATGTTTTCTAATTCTCACTTCTTAAATTAGCTAGACTTTTTCTGTAGAAAAGGACCTTTCCTTATTTATTCTTTGAAGATTGAAAGTTCTTTCCCTTTCTTTACCAGTTTCATTATGAAAGTGAAATGTCAAGTATTATGGAAAGAGTTGGTTTTTCAGCATTCTCCAAAGGTGGTCAATAAATTCTTTTTTTTTCAAGTATCATTTTAAACCTATGGCTTTTTAACATGTTTGATATCTTTCCATCCATGGTTGTTATTCTTTTTTTTAATGTTGAAGTAGTCCCATGTTTGGGTAGTGAGAGTCTATTTAATTTGGCCCCTAGGTCTAACTCCTAGCTTTTGAGTCTTTGGTTTCTTTTCTAAGGTACGTCATGCTTTTTTGTGTGTATTTCTTCCCAGACCTGAAATCAGCCACGTCTTCAAGAAGTTCTGGTTCTTCTAGTCTTTCCCAAATAGTTTTAATTTATTTAAACTCTTGTGTCATTTTAAGTGCTTTCTAGCTCAAAAAAATGAATCTATGGAGAACATTGCCTTCTCATACTGCACTTTTTTAAAATTGAAAAACAGAGTAATAATAATGGAAAGTACAGTGACCCTTGAACAATGTGAGGGTTAGGGCCCTAACTGGCCACACAGTCAAAAGTCCGCGCTTAACTTACAGTCAGCCTTCCACATTCAGGGATTCAACTAGTTGTGGATCATGTGGTACTGTAGTCTTTACTACTGAAAAAAATCTGCATGTAAGTGCACCATGCAGTTCAAATTGTAGGTGGCTCAGAGGTAAAGAATCTGTCTGCCAATGTATGAGACATGGGGTTCCACCACTGGGTTTGGGAAGATCCCCTGGAGGAGGAAATGGCAACCCGCTCTAATATTCTTGCCTGGGAAATCCCATGGACAGAGGATCCTGGTGGGCTAGAGTCCACAGGGATCGAAAAGAGTTGGACATGACTGAGTGACTAAACATCCTTTTCTCAGGTGATAGCTCAGATGTTTGCTCCTCTGAAATTTCTGGGACATATAGACTAATTGAAGTATTTAACACACTTCGCCATTTCTTAACAAAACTAGGAATATCTTGAGGAGTTAACAAACTGCTTTCCTGGGATGATGAAGGCATTTTGAGTTTCTGTTTCTATCACATTCACTACTTCTTTTGATCCTTAATTAGATTAGAAGGAAAAATACAACATCCAATGTACTAAATATTATGGAAAACAACAGGACTAAGAACCAAATAGCTGTTACCTCTTAAGATGTATTCTTATTATCTATAATACATAATATATAGAATCTCATTTTAATTATTCATAATTATAAAATCTTGATATAAGGAATCAGATACTTTGTAAAAACTAAATAGATTATGAATAGATTTGATAGCATCATTAAAGTATCTAATCAAGAATAAATTTTGTTCTATGAAATCAGATCTATGAGATCTATGAAATGATTTCAAATATAACATTAAAATTAATAAAACCTGTCTTTATCACCATACTGCATTTAGCTTACATTTTGGCATTTATTGTGAAAAATTTAGAATTATGCCTTCATGGAGTAAATGCTTTTTGAAGTGTCTTCATATTCGTTTTTGTGTTCTCTTTTTTGTCAAGTGAGATTGATTATTCTTTTATCAACTGTCTGAATGTAAATAAATAACTAAAATGCTATTAGCACAGCTACCATGAAGCTCAGTACTGGGACATCATTTTAATTTTAATGAAGTAAGCATCTGCTGCTATAGTGTCCCAAGGCTGTTGCTTCTGAGTAATGAGCATCTTCATTTACCACTGAGTATTGCATTCTGCTGGCTTAGTTCTATCATTGTGTCTATATTTCCTTTCAATAGGAGCATGTGAAATGGGTTCATGCTGAAATGGTAAATAAAAACTCCAAGCTAAAGCTAATTTATGTGACTCCAGAGAAAATTGCAAAAAGCAAAATGTTTATGTCAAGACTAGAAAAAGCCTATGAAGCAAGGAGATTTACCCGAATTGCTGTAGATGAAGTTCATTGCTGTAGTCAGTGGGGACACGATTTCAGACCTGGTATGTATGTTCTGGGCTTCTCAGGTGCTGCAGTGGTAAAGTATCCACCTGCCAATGCAGGAGACATGGGTTCGATCCCTGGGTTGGGAGGATCCCTGGAGGAGGGCATGGCAACCCACTTAGTATTCTTGCCTGGAGAATGCCATGGACAGTGGAGCCTGGTGAGCTACAGTTTATGGAGTCACAAAGAGTCAGACATGACAGAGTGCACACACACATGTATATTCTACCTAGAAAACTCCGTGATGCTAGGGACTCTTTTCTTATTCAGCTTTACATGATGCAAATCCTTTCCATTAAAATTATCCTCTTAGGTAGTCATTACTTATTTTTTTCTTGCCTTAATACAAGAGGAGCCAAGGCAGAATCTTTAATCTCTTTAATCCCCACCCACCACAGTAGTGCTTATTAGTCCAGTTGCCTTTATCTTTTGAAATGTGTATATATTGTACTTTGTCATCTTTAGCCATAAAGATTTACTGATTTCTGGATTCTCCTTCATATCTGTTGAGGAATTTGCTTCTGCTTCAAAGTTGTCTCTTTCAGTCGTCGTTTTAGGTATCTTCAGCACTCACTTCAGGATCTACACCCAGTGAACCCCTCAATGTTATAGTTCTGTGGTATACTTTAGTAACCTTATTCTTTGCTCCATCAGCATAATCCTACAGTCTTAGCCTAAAACAGATTGCTCAAACTTGTTCTATGCAAAGAAATCTGAAAATCAATTTTTTTTTTGCTATTGAGCTGTATGAGTTCTTTATCAATTTTGTGTATTAGCTAACCTCTTATCAAATATGTGATTTGCAGATGTTTTTCCCATTCCCTGGATTGCCTTTCATTATGTTGATGGCTTCCTTTGCTAGACAGAAGCATTTTAGTTTGAAGCAACCCCACCTGTTTTTTTCATTTTGTTTTTGCTGTTGGCCTCAGATTCAAGAAATCATTGCCAAGACTGATGTCAAGGAGCTTATCTCATTGGTTTTTGTCCAGGAGTTTTATGGTTCCAGATCTTACATTCGAGTCTGTAGTTCATTGAGAGTTCACTTTTGTGTATGGTGTCATATGAGGGTCCAGTTTTGTTCTTTATGCATGTGTCTGTCCAGTGTTCCCAACACCATTTATTGAAGAAACTATTGTTTCCCCATTATATATTCTTGGCTCCTTTGTAGAAGATTTATTGACTATATATATGTGGGCTTATTTCTGGACTCTGGGCTTTCATAACTTTCCAAACAGATAACTTCCTCCTCCCTGTTGTTATAGTAGCCTTTTTGACCTTAACATTGAGCCATTTCTACAACATTTGTTCTTCACTTTTCTTCAAATAGTTGAACTACTTGAGGGTATACTCAAGGACAACATAGCTAGTGATTTCGATGTATAGGATAAATAGGAGCCCAGAGCAGTTTCCCTGAAGTGGGTTCTATAATAATCAAGCATTTTCTTGTCTGAGTTTAACACTCTTGGGTGGTGTCTGTGGTAGAAGGGTTTTGACAGATGGTCTTTTTATCTTTTATCTGTTGCCATAATTCAAACACCGTGACTGCTTCCACTCCATCTCTTGAATCCACTGTCCAGCAGGTGTAGACCAGTGCTTAGCTTCCTGGAGACATTTTGCAGGGCATTCCACCTGTGGCCAAGAGTGCTTGTTTCTGAAGAACCAGTTATAAAAGCAGAGTAAAGCCCATCTGTCACAAAGGCTAGGCTGCAGTGGCAGATTAGATACAGGTGGCTGTGGAAATAAACTCACGGTCATCTTGATGATCTGCCTAAAAGATTGGTCTTTTTTTAATTCCTGAAAGAATAGGAAGAGGGCTACTCTGTATTTTTTTTTTTTCCAGATTATAAGGCTCTTGGTATCTTGAAGCGGCAGTTCCCTAATGCGTCACTAATTGGACTGACCGCAACAGCGACTAGTCACGTTTTGAAGGATGCTCAGAAAATATTGTGCGTTGAAAAATGTTTTACTTTCACGGCTTCTTTTAATCGACCAAATCTCTATTATGAGGTATGTAATTCTATGTCAGTTTATTTTGTGAAGGATTTCAGCAGAGAGTTTCAGTTCAGTTCAGTCGCTCAGTCGTGTCTGACTCTTTGTGACCCCATGCAGCATGCCAGGCCTCCCTGTCCATCACCAACTCCCAGAGCCTACACAAACTCATGTCTATTGAGTCTGTGATGCCATCCAACCATCTCATCCTCTGTCATCCCCTTCTCCTCCTGCCCTCAATCTTTCCCAGCATCAGAGTCTTTTCAAAGTTTACTTTTTCATTATGTTTGTTTACATGAGTCATGCTGCTGCTGCTGCTAAGTCGCTTCAGTCGTGTCCGACTCTGTGCGACCCCATAGACGGCAGCCCACCAGGCTCCCCAGTCCCTGGGATTCTCCAGGCAAGAACTCTGCAGTGGGTTGCCATTTCCTTCTCCAATGCATGAAAGTGAAAAAATAAAGTGAAGTCGCTCAGTCGTGTCCAACTCCTAGCGACCCCATGGACTGCAGCCCACCAGGCCCCTCCGTCCATGGGATTTTCCAGGCAAGAGTACTGGAGTGGGTTGCCATTGCCTTCTCCCTACATGAGTCATAGTTATGTTCAAAAGTTTTTGAAAAATTGGGTGAGTATAAACAGATTTATTCATGAATGCTTGCTTCGTATATCTTATGCTGTTTAATCCTTTGCTTGGTTAAGTAGAAAAAACTGCCTTGTTAAATTTGCATACACACGTTTTGTGTAAGGATGGAGAGAAAGCATGCATCGATTGAGGGACCTGGGACTTCCCTGATGGTCCTGTGGTTAAGACTCTGCTTCCAATTCAGGGGACATGGGTTTGATGCATGGCATAGCCAAAAAAATGAAAAAGATAACCAAGGACCCTAATGACATCTCTATAAAATTAATTATGAAATAATGCAAAATTATTATACCCTTAAAGATTTGCTAATACTCCCTATTTAGATTTTATTTAGTATATAACCTTGAAAGTTAAATAACCTCACAGCTGTTTTTACTTTCCAATCCTTTAAGGATAGACTTAATATTTTTCTGAGTTCCTACTGAACAGTTATTTGTGCCATGGTTTATGTTTTTACAAAAGTAGGGTCAGAAAATAAAGTCTTCATCTTTACAAGTTATTCATTGCTTCTATGCCTCCTCTTCTCTGGTGAATTAAAAATTAAGGATCAAGAAGAGTCTGAGTTGTGACAGGGTCAGATGAAATGAATGAAAGAATGATAAGAGAAAACACCATGTCCAAGAAAGAATGGCACCTTGAAAGTTGTAAGTAAATAACCACACGAATGGCACTCATTAATTTACTTTTTAATAAGTTAACTTTTTTTAGGTTCGGCAGAAGCCCTCAAACACTGAAGATTTTATTGAGGACATTGTAAAGCTCATTAATGGAAGGTACAAGGGGCAATCAGGTAATACAGAAACAAACCACCTATAAAGACTGAGCACTTTACAAAAGTAACAAATACTACAGCAGTTCACTAGAAAAAGATTAATGCATGGCAGAACATACTTGAAAATATCATGATAAAATTAATTTGCTTGGTGATCTTAGAAATCGGGTTGGCATTTGCTAATGACACAGATTGTAAGAGTCATGAAACTGATTTGCTTATTTACACTTAATTGTATTAGAATAGGCCTAATGATAATGTTATCAATAGCACATAT
The DNA here is from genome assembly GCF_027580195.1 of Bos mutus. Lineage (NCBI taxonomy): Eukaryota > Metazoa > Chordata > Mammalia > Artiodactyla > Bovidae > Bos > Bos mutus. The sequence continues at coordinate 86,111,315 of NC_091621.1, read as the reverse complement.
TTAGTTAAGTAGCTACTGTGTATAAGATGGAAGGCTAAGCAATGATGTTCTATAGGGATATAAAATATAGTTTTCTTATAATAAAGGACACATTAAAGAAATATAAAAAGTAAATGCTGAATGAGTTAAGTGTAGTGTAAAGTTGTGTAAAGAAATATAAAAAGTAAATGCTGAATGAGTGTAGATGGAGTTGAGATTGTGTATAACATGTTCCAGGATTAATGCATAGACAGGTGTTACTAAAGCAAAGAATTGATATAAAAGTTGTATTTCAAAACTATTCTGTAGATTGCCAGGAGATATTAGTGGGTGCCCTGGGTAAAAGGAGTTCCAGGGTCAAATAAGTTTGAGAAAATCTGCAGGTTATTTATTCTTCCCACAGAGTCACAGGGTATATCAGCACCTTTGATGTTCTAACCAGCCTTGCAGATAGATACACCTGTTTAATTTTGTTCAATGCAGTGCTTCCTAAACTCATTTGTGCATGGAACTCTTTTTCACAGCATACTTGTTTACGTCTTCTAGAGGATGAAGCATCAGTTTTAGAAATACTGTGTAGTGGAAGATAAAGTTGGAGAGAGAACTAAGATAATGGAAACCTAAACTGGTGGCTCCAGGCTCTAGAGCAAGTTGCTGATCAAATCTTGAGTTATACTGAAAAGTCAGTATGTGTTCAGGGCCTTGGAATTTTTCATAATTCTTTTTTTCCCCATGCATTGGAATTACCAGTATCTTGAGTGTGTGAGTTAAAAATTTTCCAGGAGTGTGCTGTATATATCTAACCATTGACATCTTTATTACAGGAATCATATATTGCTTTTCTCAGAAAGACTCTGAGCAAGTTACAATTAGTTTACAGAAACTGGGGATTCCTGCAGGTGCATACCATGCCAATATGGAACCAGAAGATAAGACCAAGGTTCATAGAAGTTGGGCAGCGAATGAAATTCAGGTTAACTAATAGCTCTTTAATCAAAACCTAATTCACCTTTAAATGTATTTTAGCTTAATTAATATATACAATGTTAATACATTTTAGGTAGTTGTGGCAACAGTTGCATTTGGTATGGGAATTGATAAGCCAGATGTGAGGTTTGTTATTCATCATTCAATGAGTAAATCTATGGAAAATTATTACCAAGAGAGTGGCCGAGCAGGTATGTATAACTCATACCCAGAAGTAAGTTTTTAAAAGAGCTTTAAAAACACTGTAAGTGATATTTATTACTACTGTATTTTTAACTCTTTATTGGCTAGTATTTTTATAACAAACAATAAAGTCCTTTGAAGTTTTATATTTATTTGCCTATGGAGAAATTTTCCTTATGTTTTATTGGAATGTAATGAATTATTTCTTCTTACATTTGCTAAGGTAATTTGATATCCATCTTTGTCTCCTGAGTTTTTAATTAGTGGTTTCAAGTTTATAATTTGAACAACTGGATTATTTATGGACAGGTTTTTAAGCTAATAAAGCTGATTGTTGATAGTTCTCTTCAGTCGTATTTTTAAAAATCTGAGGACACCTGCTACAAATTAACTTTTACATCTCTATCTGAAATTTCTAGATATGATATATTTAGACTGAAATATCACCAGCAAATTTTATATTTATTATTTTTGCACGTTTGACTTTTTAAAGTAATCTGAAGATGCTTCCCACTGCAGGTCGAGATGACATGAAAGCAGACTGTATTTTGTATTATGGCTTTGGAGATATATTCAGGATAAGTTCAATGGTGGTGATGGAAAATGTGGGACAACAAAAGCTTTATGAGATGGTGTCCTACTGTCAAAACATAAACAAGTAAGCCACACACTTTTTTGTCACTTGTCAATTAAAAACAACATGAAAGCATGTGACGTTTCTTGGGTCCTTACTTAAGTGAGTAAATAGATTGGTGAAACATCAAGTGTAAACCAGTAAAAGCAGATGTCTGAGGGTGTAGAAACCAGTACATGAACCTGCAGAATGCCTGGATTTAAGAACATATATTCTAAGTTATGGAGAAGGCAATGGCATCCCACTCCAGTACTCTTGCCTGGAAAATCCCATGGACAGAGGAGCCTGGTAGGCTGCAGTCCATGGGGTTTCGAAGAGTTGGACACGACTGAACGACTTCACTTTCACTTTTCACTTTCATGCATTGGAGAAGGAAATGGCAACCCACTCGTGTTCTTGCCTGGAGAATCCAGGGACGGGGGAGCCTGGTGGGCTGCTGTCTATGGGGTCGCACAGAGTCGGACATGACTGAAGCGACTTAGCAGCAGCAGCAGCATTCTAAGATATAGAGAACAAACTAGTGGTCACCAGTGATGAGAGTAGGGGGCGGAGGTAGGAGTGTGGGAGGTATAGACTTTTGGGTGTAAGATAGGCTCAAGGATGTATTGTACAACACAGGGAATATAGATAATATTTTGTAATACTTGTAAATGGAAAGTAACCTTTAAAATTGTACAACAATAAAAAATATAGTATCTTAAGTTTAAAAAGAGAAAAAGAAAAAAGTTATTCTGTCTTTCTTCAAGAAAGATAACTGTTAACTTTTTTCTGAATGTTTGGTAGCAGTCACCTGTGAAGCCATCTATTCTTGGAGTTTTGTTTCTTGGGAGTTTTCAAATTACTGATTCAGTTTCATGACTGGTAATTGGTCTGTCCATATTTTTTTTTTTCTTCCTTGTTCAGTCTTGGAGATTGTACATTTCTAGGAATTCGTCCGTTTCATCTGGTCATCCATTTTATTGGCAAATATTTGTCCATAGTAGTCTCTTAGGTCTTTCGTATTTCTCTGGTGTAGGTTGCAACTTTTTCATTTCTGATTTAATTGACTTGGGCTTTTTTCCTTGATGGGTCTGGATAAAGATTTATTAATTCTGTTTTTCTTGAGACTTTCCTGGTGGGCCAGTGATTTAGACTCTGTGCCAAGAACCAGCTCTTAGTTTCATTGATTTTTACCATTATTTTTTTACTCTCTATTTATTCTGCTCTGATCTTTGTTTCTTTCCTTCCATTAACTCCTTCTTCTAACTTGTTTTTGTTTGTTCTTTTTCTAATTCCTTTAAGTGTAAGGTTAGCTTGTTTATTTGAGATTTTTCTTATTTCCTGAAGTGATCTTGTATTGGTATAAATTTCCCTCTTAGAACTGCATTTCTAAATTCCTAGATTTTGAATTGTTGTGTTTTTGTTTTGTCTCCAGGTATTTTTGCATTTGTCTTTGATTTCTTCAGTGATTCATTGGTGGTTTAGTAGTTTATGGTTTCGCCTGTGTATGTTTTGAGTTTTTTGCAGTTTTTTCTTATAGTTGATTTCTAGTCTCATACTGTTGTGGTTGGAAAAGATGCTTGATATTATTTCCTTGTCTTAACTTTACCAAGGCTTGTTTTGTGGCACAGCATGTGATCTATCCTTGAAAAGAATATATTCTGCTATTTTTGAATAGAATGGTCTGTATATGTCAAGTCTGGTCTAATGTGTCATTTAATGCCAGTGTTTCCTTATTGATTTTCTGTCTCGGTCATCTGTCTGTTGATATAAATGGAATATTATAGACCCTTGCTATTATTGTGTTGTCAGTTTCTCCCTTTATGTCTGTTAATATTTGTTTTATGTATTTAGGTGGTTCTATGTTAGGTGTATATATATCTATATATATAAATAGTTGTTATATGTTCTTGGATTGATCCCCTGATCATTATGTAATGTCCTTCTTGTGTCTTCAGTCTTTGTTTTAAAGTTTATTTTGTCTGATATGGTGCTTCCCTTATAGCTCAGTTGGTAAAGAATCTGCCTGCAATGCTGGAGACCTGGGTTCGATCCCTGGGTTGGGAAGATCCCCTGGAGAAGGGAAAGGCTACCCACTCCAGTATTCTGGCCTGGAGAATTCCATGGACTGTATAGTCCATGGAGTTGCAAAGAGTCGGACATGATTGTGCAACTTTCACTTTTTTTGTCTGACATGAGTGTTACTACCTTGGCTTTCTTTTGATTTCCATTTGCATGGAATATGTTTCCCCAGCCCCTCACGTTCAGTCTATGTGTGTCTTTAGAGCTGAGTCTCTTGTAGGCAGCATATATGCAGGTCTTGATTTTGTATCCATTCAGCCACTTTATGTCTTTTGGTTGGAGCATTTAGTCCATTTAAAGTTAATGGAATTGTTGATAGGTATGTACTTATTGCCATTTCATTGTTTTGAGGTGGTTTTGTAGGTCTTTCTTGTTCCTTCTTTTACTCTTGTGGGTTGATGAATTTAAGTGTTTGAATTCCTTTTTTTGTGTGGGTTTCTATAATAGAATTCTGGTTTATGGTTACCATGAGGTTTATATATACCAATTTCTCTATATACATGATGATGTAACTTGCTATCTTAACTTCAAATGCATTTTAACAATCTTGCATTTGTATTCTTCCCTCACAATTACTATTTTTACTTAGTCATCTTTGTAGTCTTATTACCCATCATATTATAAGGACTCAAAATTTTTTAAGTGAGCAGTGATTAGTGATAGAAAATGGTATTTCTTTCCTATTAATGCTACAGCAAGTTTAAAAAATGAGAAAATGAAAATGTCCTTAGATATCCAATAGGCCCTCATGAAGCATATTTTGGGACTTAGACTCAAAATGATACTATAAAGTACAGGAAACTGCTTTGCTCTCAGGAAGATTCTCTAATACAGGTATACCTTGGAGATACTGCAGTTTCAGTTTGAGACCACTGCAGTAAAGTGAAAATTGTAATAAAGCTAGTGATGAGAATCTTTTGGTTTCCCAGTGCATAGAAGTTATTTTTACACTAACAACATATGGAAAAAACTATTACATATGGTGGGCATAGTAGTAGTAGTCTTCCAAAGATGTCTACATCTGAATCTCTGGAACCTGTGAGTGTGCTACTTTACATGGCAAAAGGGAGTTAAAGTTACAAATGGATTTAAAGTTGTAGTTAGCTGATCTTAAAATAGGGAGATAATCCGGAATTGTTTGGGTGGACATACTATAATCACAAGGGTTCTTAAATGTGGAAGGAGGAATAAGATGTCAAAATGATGTGAAAACTTAACCCATTGTTAGCTTTGAAGATAGAGGAAGGGGGACCATGAGCCAAAGAGTGCAGGCAGTCTTTAGAGTCTGGAAAGGGCAAGGAAACAGATTCTTCCCTAGAACCGCTCGGAGAAATCTAGCCCTGTCAACACCTTGCTTTTATTGATTTTAACCCAGTGAGACCCATGTCAGCCTTCTAACCTATAAAAATGTAAGATTATAAATCTGCGTTGTTTTAAGCCACGGAGTTTGTGTTAATGTTATGGCAGCAACAGGAAACTAGTAACAGTATATAACCCTGTATTTTGAAACAGGGATAATTCGTATCTCTAATGTGTTTGCAGATGTCGCCGTGTATTGATAGCTCAACATTTTGATGAAGTATGGAGTCCAGAAGCATGTAACAAAATGTGTGATAACTGCTGTAAAGACATTTGTGAGTTGTCCTTTTTAGATTTCTATAAGCTAATGTTTGTAACTAGGACTATATGAGGGCAGTATTAGACACTCAAAATGGATTTAAAAGAATTAGCAAGGTGTGAATAGAATTTCTCAGATTCGAGAGTAGTAACACTTAAAATTAAAAGCTATTATGTGTATGCATGTATTTTATATTGCTACACCGAGATGTTAAATTTTTAAGAAATGAAGGGAAACATTTAAAATTCCTGTGATTAGAAATACTATTTATATATGAGAATGCTAACCTCTTGTAATAATCTCTAATACTTTATAGTCACTGACTGAAGAGAGAAATTTAGTACAACATAGAGATTATAGTGTATCATTTTTGATCGAGATAATACTCAATCACTCGTAAGACACTAGTTTAGTAGTGCTGGTGCTGTATTTTCACTTTAAAAAATTCTGTATGTATGCATAGTGTTTGATGAGCTAGACTAACCCATTCCTCACTGAGTTCTGATGCCTTGGTGGGGGAACGTCACGACAATTTTAACTTTGCAGGTAGAGAAAATTGTTTGTGTTTACTAGACTGTTTTATACTAACCAAATTAGTAAGAGTCTGATAAATACATCTGAGTGCTTGTGTCAATAGATGGGAATAACTGTCCAGGAGATTCTTGTCGTGAAATTAGAGTCCCTAGGAAGCCACACTGGTTGTCAGAATATTGCTTAATGAGCATGCTTCATTAAATATGAAGAAATGAAGAACAGATTGACTAAATATGGTAGTCTAAACCTGGTAAATATGTAGAAGAGACTTACCCTCCTGTAAACACCTCTAAGTCTTTGTCATAATCATGTCTGGCTGATACCTTTTGGTTCTGAGAGCATCTCCAAAGACCTTCCAATAAACAGATTATTTTTTTCTATATCATTTAAATTCGTGTCTTAGACTATAGCTTAATCTAATGAAAACAGACTTGAGCAAGTCTTAATTCAGAACATAGGAACAAACCAGTGTTTAGGGTGGCTCACATTGGATGATTTATTTTTTAAACGAGTCTAACCACTTAGGACAGCCTATCCTTGCCCTAATTTCAAAATTTCATTCATCTTTAACCATGTCTCTTTCATTACAGCATTTGAAAGAAAGAATGTAACTGCATACTGCAGGGATCTTATTAAGATCCTGAAACAGGCCGAGGACCTGAATGAAAAGCTCACGCCACTAAAACTGATCGACTCCTGGATGGGAAAGGGTGCCTCGAAATTGAGAGTAGCAGGCCTTGCTCCTCCCACACTTCCTCGTGAAGACCTGGAGAAAATCATTGCACACTTTCTCATACAGCAGTATCTCAAGTATCTACAGACCCATTTCTTGCCCTCACATGCTGTCTTTCCTGAGTGTCATTTTTATATAAGTGCAACAGAACAAAGGGTTTAGTGGTTGTTTCATAGGAACTTTTAAACACTATAAAATTTACCTAGTAAACAAATTCAAACTTTTAATTATCATATGTCAAAGCAGCAGAAAAGTACAATACTTTATTGCATTTTTATACTAAAAGTTTTATTTCATATCAATGTTAGTTAAAATTATTTTACTAATTTTTTATAAATTTCAGTTTGTTGTCTGCAACTTCTCAAAGCCTGACTGTTGGCCTTTGTCTCCTGCAGAGAAGACTACAGTTTTACAGCTTACGCTACCATTTCATATTTGAAAGTAGGACCTAAAGCTAACCTTCTGAACAATGAGGCACACGTTATTACCATGAGAGTAAAGAAGCCCACGCAGAACTGTTTCAGGGTGATTACTAATTTTCAATTATTTGAAAAAGACATTAAAGCCTGTGTCTTGCTTTTCTTTAACTTGTTCTCTTCTGGGTCCAGTGGAACACAGAAGAGATAAGGCAGTGTTCTTGGAATCTGGGTGTAGGAGAGATAAAACCTACTTTTGTGTTCTGCAGAGGTATTAAGTGGAAGAATTTAGACTAGTTTTTAAATGAAGACTAGGGGTTTTCAACCTTTTGGAATGTGAAAACTCCATTTTAATGTCTGATGTTACGATGCACCCTGCTCTTATGACCTTGCCTGTGGTCAGTGCTAGCTGAGAAGTCAGCTTGTGCAGCAGAAGTTGAAAACCCCATCACAAACTAACTGCTCTCCAGCCTGCAAAAGCTCAGCAGGCACCAGTGTGTCCAAGGGCATGTCAGGTATTCTTTATGGTCTCGATAGCACAGCCCTTCCTATTCAAGATGGGGCTCATATTGGAAGAAATTTGAAATAAAAACAATAACAGTGGACACTTAAAAGAGCTGATTAATATAGAAGGACTCGATATTAATCTCCTGAGAAAATGAAATAGCTGAATTTTTACCAGTGTTTGTCTTGTTGTTTTGCAGACTGAATCACCTCAAACCTGTCATTCTGAACGAACTGATAAAAAGAGGGAAGAAAAAACTCCAAGGAACTTCCTGAAGAGGTCTGCAAACATGCTTCAGCAACCTGATTGTAAGAATATAGGGGCTAAGAAAAGAAAAATTGATACTGCATGAGATGAGTGTTTCTAAATTTTCCAAGAAAAAAACTTATGCATGGATATACTATTAGTTTTGTAATCAGAAGTTTAATTTTAAGACAATTTCATTAATATTTTATACATATGGAGCTACATTTTCAGAATTTATCTGAAGTATTGAAAACTTGAGAATTTTGAGACATTCTGAGGTCTTGAGATCATGAATTGCATAAATTTACAGTATGAAACAGGAAAAATAAATTTTTATTGTAAAACCCTTTAAATGTAAAATACGTAGGAGATTAAGTTCATGTAACTTTGTTAAGTTCTTTATGCCTTGTCACAGCTAGCTGTATTTTTCTTTTCACACAACTGGCTTACAAAGGCTACAACGGTAAGCTTCTTGAAACCACACCCTGCCTTTGACGTTTCATGGTCAAAGAATGGCTCTGGTATGTTAACCAGACACCACACTGTCGGTTAAGTAGGTAACAAGCTAATTTGTTTCAAAGCTAAATCACAAATGAATGTCTCTGAGTTGAAAACACAGAAATGAATACTTCAGATTTATCTTTACATAATTAGTGGTCAATTTTGTGTTAGAAAAAAATCCCCTATAAATAAATTATTTTAACTTCAGCTGGTCATCATAAATCTGTGTAATCCTCTGACTTTTTAAATCTTATTTGGAACTTGATATAGCTCTTGAAATGCCCTTTTTAGTCAAAATAATCTTCTATATCAATATTTGGATCCAGCAGATCTTCTCCATATGCTGAAAGGTTCATCTGGTTTAAAATTAGATTTTCAAATGTTTCTTCTAAGTCAGTTTCACCAATTAAGACAGCGCCCATCATTCGCCCGTTCTGCAGGACGGCTTTGATGTACTCCTGCCCTTTGGTACACCTCAGCAGGAGTTCATGGTTTGAACCCAAGCCCTGTGCATTGTATTTCCCCAGTAATACAACCTATATAGAGAAATATAAAAATGTTATTTTAGTGAGTACTTAAGAAGAAACAAAATACACAGTTATTTTGTGTTTTCCTAGAATGGGAAATCTAATCACAGAATTTTACTGTTAAAAGTGCCATGAAACATAATATATGTTTCATAATATATATGAAACGAATTGCCAGTCCAAGTTCAATGCATGATACTGGTTGCTTGGGGCTGGTGCACTGGAATGACCCACAGTAATGGTACAGGGAGGGAGGAGGGAGAGGGGTTCAGGATGGGGAACATGTGTATACCTGTGGCGGATTCATGTTGATGTATGGCAAAAACCAATACAATATTGTAAAGTAATTAACCTCCAATTAAAATAAATAAATATTAAAAGTGCCATTTACAAGGAACCAAAGAAAATATTTGTACAGTATGCATTTACTCTACAGATGACACTACCATACAATGTGTGCTGCTGCTGCTGCTAAGTCGCTTCAGTCGTGTCCGACTCTGGGTGACCCCAGAGACGGCAGCCCACCAGGCTTCCCCGACCCTGGGATTCTCCAGGCAAGAACACTGGAGTGGGTTGCCATTGCCTTCTCCAGTGCATGAATGAAAGTAAAAAGTGAAAGTGAAGTCGCTCAGTCGTGTCCAACTCTAGCGACCCCATGGACTGCAGCCTACCAAGCTTCTCTGCCCATGGGATTTTCCAGGCAAAAGTACTGGAGTGGGGTGCCACTGCCTTCTCCGACCATACAATGTATATGAACATTAAAAATACCTAGTGAATATACGAACATGTAGGACATGGACTACATCAGCCTGGAGTCATGATTTAAAGGGTGAATAAGAAACTGAGTTAGAGCTTTCATGGGCAAATTGTTGAATCTCTCTGAAATTTATGTATATATTTGTATGTGTATGTTTCTCCTTGTCAGTAAATGAGGAGGAAAAAACCTGCCCCAGAGTGATGTAAAGAGGGTTAAATAGTATGTAGGGGGTAGTACCTGCTCATTCTTGAGTATGAATAGCTGTTAGTTCCCTTCACAAAGGAGGACTGAATTTCAAATAAAACTCAGAAATGTACCATCAGGGAACAAATCTGGAAGAGATTTTTTTCCCCCCTGAACTACACGAGTTCAGTGAGAAGGTAGGTCTGACTATCAGATGACCAGAGACCATGGTTAGGTGCTTCAGTCGTGTCCGACTCTTTGCAACCCCAAGGACTGTAGCCCACCAGGCTCCTGTCTCCCTGGGTTCTCCAGGCAAGAATACTGGAGTGGGTTGCCATTCCCTTCTCCAGGGGATCTTCCCAACCCAGGGATCGAACACAGGTCTCCTGCACTGTAGGCAGATTCTTTACCTTCTGAGCCACCGGGGAAGCCTCCAGCAATAATACCAGTTATGGGTTTGTAAGAAATGAGGAAATCTGTCATTTTTTGTCCAGTGATTAAAACCAGATTAAGCTCTTATTCACATGAGAAAATTAGATGACTGTAATTAGTTATAAGACTAACAAGCAGGAAAGGTACTGTTAATATTTGTCTATCTATCTTACCTTATAGTTAAAAAATTTTGTTACATGAGCGAAAAGTTCAAAGCTGAAATCCATGTCAATGGACTCTCCTACACTAGCTGCGGCCATGCACTTTGCTGCATACCATCCCATCTGTCTAGCCTGGGTCCACAGCCTCATCTGAAATAAAGAAGGTCATGCAATTTAATTTTTCATTATCATTATTTGAAAAGTGTTACCACCTTAACCTAGTACAATTCCTTACAGTGCATGACAGTCCCCGAGAACAGTTACACCTAGCTTGTTAGGTTAACTGCCTGGATCACTGTCACACTAACTAACTGCTTCTGGTATTTGATAATTCTTACCCCTCATGTGTGGCAACTAATGTCTTTTTTGTGTGCAAAAAATAATAACCGTAAGCATGGATATGAGCTTTAAGAATTTCTGAAAGAAGTGATAGTTTTTTTTTTTTTAAATTCAGTCTCCTCTCTAAACAAGGTTAGGTCTGGTGAAGTAAGAAAGCAGCTTACAGAGCACAGTAACAACTAGAGAATGGCCAACAGAAGTGGCCTGTGACACTATACTGCTGCACTGTTACTAATGCATTTTAGCCTCCAAGTTCCTTCAGTTTGTGTCTTGGACTATGTGAAACAATTACTGCTTATGCAAATTAAGAGATGAGTTTATTAGAGTCACTCAAAGTAAGAAACACCAGTTTATTTTAGGACATTTCTTTCCTATACTAGAGTATGAGGCACATGAAGGATGTAATTTACATATTCCCTGACTTCAACCCTTTTGCTGTGCTGTGCTTTGTCACTTAGTCATGTCCGACTCTTTTTGATGCCATGGACTGCAGCCCGCCAGGCTCTTCTGTCCATGGGGATTCTCCAGGCAAGAATACTGGAGTGGGTAGCCTATCCCTTCTCCAGGGTATCTTCCAGACCCAGGAATTGAACTGGGGTCTCCTGCATGGCAGGCAGATTCCTGACCAGCTGAGCTACCAGGGAAGCCCAGCTTTAACCCTTAGTGGGCTGAAATGTTAACAACAAAAATAGCAACTCCAATTCGTAATTGAGTTTGCGACAGATATGCCATAAAAACGACATAGGATGTCATTGTAGAGAAAACTGAAAGCAAGCTAGTTTGAAGCATTTTAGAAATATGGCTGACATCATCCTCTTGCTGATGCTATCTCTGATATATATAAAAATAATAAAGCTGATTCTTAAAATACATCTAGTTCTTCTATTACTTCACACCCCAGTTAATCTAAATGAATAATAGCCCAACCAGTGGAACTGGTCTTTCACCAAGGTAAGTGGTTTTTGTTTTTTATTGGAGTATTACCAAGGTAAGTGTGTTGACTGGTTCTTTTATCTGTAACATCTACCTTTGACGCTCCTCCTCCTAAAACACCAGCTCTGGCCACTGTCTAGAGTATCTTCCTCTAGGATTTCTGCCCCACCATCATGAGGCAGGCAACACTGTGACAGCAGGGAGAAATCTAGATCCAGGTGGAAGGGGTTGTTAGGCTAAGGAAGGCTGTTCACCATGGGAACATCCTTTGAGTAATTCCCACAGGGAACAGATCAGCAGAAACAATGTATGGTTTATAATCTTAGTGTGCTATTTTTTTAATCTAAAGCTGTGCTGTCCTAAATCATAGCCACTAGTTACATAACTATTTAATTACAAGTAAAATTAGAATTCACTTCCTCAGTCACAGCCACAATTCAAGTACTTAGTAGACAGGTGGCTAGTGACTACCTGACTGGACACTGCAAAAGTACAGAATGTATCTGTCATCACAGAAAGTTCTACTGGACACTGCTGGTAAACATCTGAGCATGAAAAAGTAACAGTCATAATTTTTAAAATTAAGACATCCCAGTCTATTCCATCACCATGTAATACCTTACCAAAAGGGAAAAATTCTAGAGTTTTGTTGTTTTTGTGACCAAAAAACCTCTGATAGCTTCCCACTTGAAGTAGAAAAGCTGGAAAACCAGAAAGCTGCATTTACTCGTGACAGCTCCTTTATTTTCAGATGGACTTTCTGATAAACACCTGTGATCAGGTATGCCGGCTTACCTGCTGCCAGACAGGGCTGGGATGCCAGGCGGCCGTGCAAATATCACCTGCAGCGTAGATGTCAGGGAGGGACGTGTGCATGTGGTCATCCACCTTCAGGCCACCGTCTTCTCCTACATCAAACTAAACAATGTTCCTCATAAGCACGTGGGGTAAGGAAGAGGAAACATGACTTTTTCGTTCTGAAGTAAAAGAACAAGTCAAATTTCTACATGTTGATATGCTGACTTTTAGTGAGAAAAGTGAAACAGCTGCCAAGTTTAGACAACTAATCTGAATTTCCAGTCAGTCAAATTCCTACTAAAGATGAACCCATAGCATTCTTGGAACTTCAAATTCTTAGAACATCAAAAATTGCCAATCAACATATGACCACCCCACTCAGAGTTACAAAAATATTCCTCAGTTACTACAAGCTTCAAATGCTAAAAAGCAAAAAATACATGCTGGTTTCTCTAAAAGAATCACTTTTTAAGAATCCATAGGAAGTATCAGTCTCTGAGGCCCACTTCCAAGGGGGTGCTAATGGCAAAGAACCCGCCTGCCAATGCAGGAGATGTAGGAGAAGTGGGTTCGATCCTGGATCGGGAAGATCCCCTGGAGGAGGGCATGGCAACCCACTCCAGTAATCTTGCCCGGAGAATCGCAGGGACAGAGAAGCCTGGCAGCCTACAGTCCATGTGGTCGCAAAGAGCTGGACAGGACTAAAGTGACTTAGCATACACTTCAGTCTCTTACCAACATTTAGATAAATAAAGCGTGCATTATGTCACCTTAAATAATGCTGGGATGTTAACTGCTTAAGGATTTGACAGTAAAAAAATACTGAACATGAAGACATGAATATAAATTAAATTGTTTTCAGCCATCTTAAATTACAGTTCTGTGTCACGCTTCAAATGAACAATGTTCATGCTTGAGAATTAGAGATCTTCACAAATAATTAATACTTTAGCAATGTTCACAGTGAGACAAAAATTTTCACCTTACATTGTTGCCACAGAGAAAAGGTTCTGTATTTGGTGTAACTCCTGTAGCACTGACAATGAAATCGCAGCCATATATCTTTTCATTGGTCAATTCCACATACACAGGCCATATTTCTTAAAAAAAAAAAAAAAAAAATTGTTCTCAAGTGTAATCACCACCAACAGCCTGTAACATTATGTGAATATGACGAGTAAAACAAAGAAAAATTAAATGAGGCAAGAAGTGACTTTAAAACAGTAACTCAAGAATATTTACAAGGTACATTTGCTAAAACAATTTTAATATGACCAATTCCATCTTCTTATTTTGGGTATAATCACGAAACCATGGCAGGCATTCTAAACATTTTTTCATTCAAATTTAGACACAAATTCTAACAAAGTAAATTGATAATCACTTTATAAATTATTTCTTTAAAAATCTTTATTAATAAACTATACTCCATCAGGAGTTTAGTCCAAGTAGGTTACTCATTTTTCAAAGTCTTCCCTTATTATTGACATTCAGACAATCCCTTTTCCTATGAAAAAATTCAAAGAATTCAGAGCAATGGGGTATCTCATATAGGAGGTTTAGTTGAATATATTTCATAGAGTAGTTCTCATGGGAATGTAGAATAGGAATTTCAGGAGATCTGTACCTTAGTTTCAACTTATAGATTTCAATCTGTCTGATTTTGAGGATGTCACTTCAACTCTTAAGAGCATCAGCTTTTTAGTTTTTATTTTTTGTCTTGATCTACAATATACTCTAATTCACTCATAGGGGTATGATGGTCAATGAGCCCTGCATAAAATGTTAAGCTCTATAAAATTTATTAGAAATTGCAAAGAGTTAAGTACTGAAAATGAAATGATTTACATTATTATGGCTTTATCTTTTCACATTTAAATTTTTTATGGAAGTATGGAGTTTTTAAATATAACAATAAAGCAAAATTGTCTTCTTTTTAAAAAAGTGATTATTTTTTCTTATTTCATCACTTACCTTTATCAGTAGTAACTGACTGATCATGATGGTCTCTTGGAAAAGTCAAGGACTTTTTCTCAGAAATTCTAAATTCTTCCTGAAGGTAAATTTTCTTTACTTCACACATGGTTTCAATGTGAATTTTATGAGAAAACTAAAATAAAGAAGTACTGGTCACCATAATATTTCCAGAAAGAAGGATGGGTTACTGATGATGAAGAAAAAATTTATAATACCCTTACAGAAACTTAAAAAAATTCTTATAGTAGAAGTGAAAACACATTTAATGCTCCCAAATATGCCTCTTAATTTTGTGTATGGAAAGAGTGAGCAGAAACTCATTTAGTATTTAGAGATCAAGAGTTGAATTGGCAAGTGGCACAAAGGGCATACTTTCTAACAGAAGCCTCATCAATAACTACATGTATATATATTTTTATTTATTTTCGGCTGTGCTGGGTCTTCGTCGCTGCACAGGCTTTTCTCTAGTTGCAGTGAGAGGGGGCTGCTCTAGTTTCAGGGCACAGGCTTCTCATTACAGAGGCTTCTTGTGCTGTGGAGCACGGGCTGAAGGGCACGTGGGCTTGGTAGTTGAGGCTCCTGGGCTTTAGAGCACAGGCTTAGTGGCTTCACGGCATGTGGGATCTTTCTGGATAAGGGATCAAACCAGTGTCTCCTGCACTGGCAGGCAGATTCTTTACTGCTGAGCCACAGGGAAGCCCTGTATATATTTTAAAATTATAACTGTTACGGACTAAAAAGTAAGTTGACATATCCCGATTGTTATATTCCAGAACCTTAGTAAAGTGTCCCTTAGGTAGGAGATACTCAACAAATGTTCACTGAACTAAAACTGAAGCTGCAAGTTAAAAATACCACTAATTGTAGGACCTGAAGGTGCAGGAATAAATGATATTGTGTGATTTCCATCACAAAATTTAATATACTGTGAAGCCAGGCCCACTCCAACCTAATGAAGGCTGAAAAGAAATCATACACAGTAATAAAGACTGTATATGTATTTCTTACAATATTTAAATATCATACATAGCCTTTTAACCACAAATAACTAAAACATCTAGTAAATGAGTAAGAGCAACTCATCTGCTTACGCCATTAGGATATTAAATGTGTAATTTATTTAGAATCTATCTAATAATCTTTAGAATAGACTGCACCCAAAGAGACCTTTGAGCAAAGATTAATTTAAAATAGGATGGCTGTGTTTACTAAAGCCTGTGTGTATGGAGGTCTATCTCTAAAGTTCAAATGTGCCAACTGGCCCCGGAGTCCATTCCTAACACCATGGATTTGAAGGAAAATGACTTGGCCAATTCTTTGACTACAGGCTTAATAACCAGTCTTTAACAAACAGTTCAAGAATTTAAAATTGAATTTAGGTATGTTTAAACAGTACCTGAAAACATACCTCTTTTGTTCCTTTAAGATCCAGCCCTTCGTGCCAGTCAGGCCCCAGGGCACTGCCTACGTTACCAGCATTAGCTCTGGCTTGTGCTTCCTTTTTCCGTCCTGAAGAGACAAACTCAGTTCAATATCCAAAGGATACAACAACTGTCAGGCAGAGAATTATGTTTGCGTTCAGAAGTTTTTAGGTAATGTAATAATTCTCATATACACATTCATACAGCAGGACTAAACTTATCTATATTATTTTATTCATTAATTTTTTGTGATATACAGCTACAAAATGGATAATCTTTCAATTGAGTGTTGTGTATAAACACATATAGAGTGCTTCATGGATGTTATAATCACTGGTTAATATAAAGAGTAAGAAAATCCGACATTAAATTTTGAAAAATTTGTCAATTTTTAGTGTGACCCAAACTTACAAAATTCTTGTTCAATTTTATAAGCCAAACATTTAAGAAAAAAAAAAGCTCTTTTAAACTAAAAAACTGTATTTGTTTTTAAACTCACTGCATTTTATAAACTTAGGTGTTGTTGAACTGTAGCATCTGCCTGCACAGATGTAGATGGGCTGGTTTATTTAATTCACTTTAAGTTTGCAGTTTTAGTTATACATATTTTTCATAAAAAATATATCCTACATACATATACGTGTGTGTCTATAATCTTAAAAGTTACATAAAGAAATAGAAATAAGTATTATCTATAGTCCTATCAAAATATTTTGCTAAATTTTCTTATAGCCTTTTTCTATATGGTTAGAAAGTAAAGTCTCATTTGTGAATGAATGAGCTACATACCATACTTACCTTCAGTTGTATATCTGGTTCTTTTTTGTGCAATTTTAGCCTCTGGTTTTTCATCAATGAGCTTTGAAGTCAAGAATTCAGCTGCTCCTGCGTCGAAGAAAGTATTCCCAATTGCTTTATCTTTAATGACCCAAATTACTTCACAGCCTTCAATTTCATACCTAAAAGGAATATGAAAGTTACTTAGAGCAATTTCAAAGTGTAAGAAGAAATCTTTGTATGATAAACAACAATTACCTCTTAGGGCAAGAGTAAAGAAAATATTTTAAGGCAAACTGAGAATGACTATTAAGCAGAATATAACACCGTTTCAGGGTAATAAGAGTTAAAGTAGAATAATAAAGGAAATTTAAAGTTTATTTAGAGAACATATACATGACAAATATATACACTGAATCCCTGGAGGCTGCTGCTGCTGCTGCTGCTAAGTTGCTTCAGTCGTGTCCGACTCTGTGCGACCCCACAGACGGCAGCCCACCAGGCTCCCCCGCCCCTGGGATTCTCCAGGCAAGAACACTGGAGTGGGTTGCCATTTCCTTCTGAATCCCTGGAGGAGAAAATGGCAATTCAGTATTCTTGCCTAGATATTCCCATAGACAGAGGAGCCTGGCGGGCTATAATCCATGCGGTCACAAAGAGTTGGATACAACTTAGCGACAAAGCATGCACACATATGCACTGAACAGCATATACAATTTTTAATGAATATCACCTGCTGCTGCTGCTGCTGCTGCGTCGCTTCAGTCGTGTCCGACTCTGTGCGACCCCGTAGATGGCAGCCCACCAGGCTCCCCTGTCCCTGGGATTTTCCAGGCAAGAGTACTGGAGTGGGGTGCCATTGCCTTCTCCGTGTTCAATTTCTAAACACAGTTATATGAATGTCCCCCAGGGTTCCCAGGAGTGAGCAATGCCTGGTTTATCTAGTTACAGTGTAATCAGTAATGGAAGGATGGATGACAAATAGTTACAATATTCAGACAGTTATTCTTTGCAAACAAATATTTTATTAATATGTACTCAAAGCACATTATGAAGGACAGAGAAAAAAGAAAGAGAGTTACAATGAAAATCTTAACTTTGTTGTACAGGAAATGATTACCCTGCAATGAATTCCTTTCATCTAAGAAATTTCCAAGACATTTAGCCAAAGAAAGACCCAGGTCACAGAAAAATGAAGGATCTTAGAGGAAAAAAGGAATGCCCAGGGTATATAGAAAACACCTTCCATTAATGTTCATGAGGTAGCAAGAGCTTCTGGGCTTCAGCAGTTTTCTATCTAGGTTTGGACACTGCGAATGTGGTTTTCTTAATAGTCTCTCCACAAAGTCCCTGGAGTTCACTATAATTTATCTGCTCTTAATACGTGTTTTGGTACAAATGAATGGGGACAATCCTGAACAAACAGGATATATGGTCATCCTAACTATACTAGGATTTTATTTGAAACTGCAATGGTAATCAGTGTGTTAATTTCACTGGTTTTTAACATCCATTTATGGTAAAAAGTGTTACCACTTTTATTTCTCAGAGTGACATAATATAGTTAGGTTATATGATTTTTCAAGGCTAACAAACATGTAAGCTGATGATAGAAGAATGTTTAGTACATCTGATCCAGGTGTATCTGATGTTCATGCTTTTTGTTGTATGGTAAAGGAGCCCTTTGCCTTCTCCAGTGGGCCTTTATTTCTCCTCCTCTCTTATGCCAGCAGAGTACTTAATAGTTACTAAATTTCAGATTATCTGGAGACCATTCTATATCTCATACTGCTCAGATCATATAATATTGCTGGTAAACAGAAAGCAGAATACACATAACTTTTATATTCCAATTTTATACACAATTTTTTTTTTTTTTGTATTTTAAAGTAATGTAGCAACATAACACATAGCAGTATAGCTTAAAATAAAATACTGATGCTTGACCAGTGGGCCACAAGTAACCACCAGAAATAACTCCTGGATGTGCTGTACCTCACAGGATGCCCTCTAATCCTCTTATCCTATGAACTATGTCCTCAGAAAGATGCATAAGCAAGAAGGTATCATCACACTTTGGGGAAATTCTGCTTTCATTTTTAAAACCACTTAAAAAAAAAAAACAAACCAGAGAACAATAAAGTATTACATTTTGTGAAATTATGAAAAACTATGTCTGCTTGAAAAAGAAAGGAATAACCTACATTTGGAAACAGAGATAATAGCTGAAATGAAGGCATACTGAAGAAATCAGTATTAGCATCAGAGTCTGGACATGTCATTTTTCAATAAGACAAAAAAGCCTAATCATTCAGTTAATCTAAACCGAGAGAATAGCACTACATGGGCACTTTCTTAAACAATCAGAGTTTACTGAATATAAAATTATGAATTTTATCCAAGTATATGGTCTTCAAACTCCAACCTAAATAAAGAATAGGATTAAATATTGTGAGACTTGGAAACTTTTTGAATGTGAGCAAACTTTTCAATGTTTATAATAGTATTAAGTTCCACTTTTGGTGATAACTGATAGAGAAAAATCTGTCATGTGTATGTAAGGATTTGAAGCCCCTCTTACAATAAATCTATGCCTTCTTCTGCCAGCCCATTTGGTCTTGACTCTAGTTTTTTCTTTGCCTTTTTCCTTACAATGCCACAAACTTCATAATTACATTAATGACTGCCAATGCTCATACTCAGGCAATCCAAGAACTCTTACAGGCTTCCACTGAGATTCACCATCCTCTAAAAAGAGGCAAAAACCTAGTCTCAGGGCTGGAACAAATGAAAGAGAGCAAAGACAGGGTTTTGGCAGATTCCTTATTTGGATATAAATTTGTCCTCTTTGTAGCCAGACCCAACTTTCTGGCCTGAAAAATATTTAGACTAGTCCATGTCTGCCATCTGTGGAAAGATAAAATCACAAGGAAAGTGCATCAGTGCTCTGGAGACTACAGCAGGATACTGCTTAATGGTTTGCAAACTGTAAACACCATATTAAGATGACAGTTTTTCATATTAAGGTGTTCACATTCCCCAAATTTCCAGAAACCAAGAGTTACTCCCGTTACGTGGGAGTACCACGTATCTTGAAACAGAAACTCACAAACTTTGGGTTTCACGGCCAGACGGGTAATGTAAATGAGAGAAGCAGGATGGGGTATAAGCAGTAAATAGCTATGGGGACCATGGGCAGGACTCTCTAAAGGTGTACGTATTTAAACTGTTTTTCAATATAGTACATGCTTACAAGAACACATGCATGAGTCAAATCTAACCAGTCGCCAGTAAGACCAAAAGCTTTCCTGAAACTCTTTATGTTTCATAAATTAACCTTCTCAACTATGAATTATTTCATAAAAGCTAAAAAAAAAAAAAAGTGGATTTTCTCCTTGAAAATGCATGAAAAACAAGTATCCTTACCTTTGATTTTTTCAGGACAAGATATTTTCTCGTCTACCAATAACACGAATCACAGAGCAATCCTTACATGATATTAAAAAACATGTACTTACACTAATTCGAGTGCGATACCACCATTCCCTATGATCATTATTCTCTTAGCTTTAGTAAGCTGTTTCTGAAATTCCTGTATCAAAAAGAAAACGACAAGTGTTTTGTAGCATGGGCAATGCCTGAAGCAAGAGGCTTTACTGATAATCTCTTTCCCTCTCTGCCAGGATGTACCCTCCTGATTAATATAATAAATGTTGTCTCCGTGTTTCACCCCAGATTGCCTTTATAGCAACGCTTCTTCTAGCTTTCTTTGCCTTGTATGTCATTACACTCAAATGCAGCTCGAGGCTCTGCCTTTAGCTTACTACATTCCCAACTACTGGACCAAGTCAATTTACCAACATGACACTGAGCTACATCCTGGATACAGGATTCTTCCTGTCCTTCTAGTCCCTCAGTCGACACTTTCCCTGCAGTCACTCAGAACTTACAGAAATGAGGAGCACAGTGGCACAGTGGTTCAGAGCACAGACTGTAGAGTCCCTGTCTCCAGCAGTTACTAACTGGGTGGCCTTGGGCAAGCTGCTTAACCTCTCTGCACTTCAGGTCCTCCCAACTATAAATGAAAGTAAGAAGTGACTATATCTCAAAGTTTTTTAAGCATTAAGTAAGATGATGGAGGGTAGAAGGCAATGGCACCCCACTCCAGTATTCTTGCCTGGAAAATCCCATGGACGGAGCCTGGTAGGCTGCAGTCCATGGGGTTGCGAAGAGTCGGACACGGCTGAGCGACTTCACTTTCACTTTTCACTTTCATGCATTGGAGAAGGAAATGGCAACCCACTCCAGTGTTCTTGCCTGGAGAATCCCAGGGGCAGCAGAGCCTGGTGGGCTGCCGTCTATGGGGTCATACAGAGTCGGACACGACTGAAGCGACTTAGCAGCAGTAGCAGCAGCAAGATGATGGAGATAAAGTTGTTAGGAGTAGCAGGCACATAATAATATCTAGTATTTGTTTTTGAAATGTTATCACCACTGTAAAACAGCTAATTGATGCCTCCACTTCCCATTTCCCACCAAAAACGATCACAATGAGCTTGGAGAAAAAGTGCCCAGAAATCATTCTTATGGTACTTTCCGAAGTAGAGAAAAGTCCCATTGCTTCAGGATGACAGCTGAACAGCTGAAGCAGTTAGCTTAGTCCCCCCATCTCAGTTTCCTCTCTGTAGAGTGGGAGTAATGACTGCCACAGGATTTTCATGAGGACTGATGAGTTCATGTACACAAAGGACTGCCATAACATAGTTATGAACTCAGTCCTTCATAATATGAACCTCAAATGTTCACAAGAACAAAATCAAGTTCTTCTAGTATTCTCTAAAATTCCTATTTAAGAATAAGATTAAAAAAATTGCTATCAATTTTACAGACGATGAAATCTTATTCAGTTCAGTCACTCATTCGTGTCTGACTCTGTGACCCCATGGACTGAAGCATGTCAGGCCTCCCTGTCCATCACCAATTCCCGGAGTTTACCCAAACTCATGTCCATAGAGTTGGTGATGCCATCCAACCATCTCATCCTCTGTCGTCCCCTTCTCCTCCTGCTTTCAATCTTTCCCAGCATCAGGGTCTTTTCCAATGAGCGGGTTCTTTACATCAGGTGGCCAAAGTATTGGAGGTTCAGCTTCAGCATCAGTCCTTCCAATGAGTATTCAGGACTGATTTCCTTTAAGGTTGACTGGCTGGATCTCCTTGCAATGCAAGGGACTCTCAAGAGTCTTCCCCAACACCATAGTTCAAAAGCATCAATTCTTTGGCACTCAGCTTTCTTTATAGTCCAACTCTCACATCCATACATGACTACTGGAAAAACCATAGCTTTGACTAGATGGGCCTTTGCTGGTAAAGTAATGTCTCTGCTTTTTAATATGCTGTGAAATCTTATTATGTAAATATAAAATTACTACCTCATAGGACAGAACACCACTGAGCTTGAGGTAAGACAGGAGTATTGTGACTGGAATCAAGATGTTCTTGGCAATAAGGATCAATGAATTCTGAAATAAATTACCAAAAGAAGTTGCAAAAGGTTCTGAAGATAGAATTTCACCTTTTTGGGATAGTTTATCATTGTTCCTGAGCAGAACAAACCATGCATCTTTTTCAGTTCTAGGATTCTGTATCACAAAGATCTTCTGAATATTAATTTATTTGCTAAGAAGTAAGTTTTTGACATGGTTTGCCTTTTGAGAAAAAGATCATTACATCATTTAGGATACAAATCACATATTCCCAATCAGAGTAGAATAATGTGTGGTTTGTCTCCTGAGAAATCCGTATGCAGGTTAAGCAGCAACAGTTAGAACTGTACATGGAACAACAGACCAGTTCCAAATTGGGAAAGGAATATGTCAAGGCCGTATATTGTCACCGTGCTTATTTACCTTATATGCAGAGTACACCATGCAAAATGCCAGGCTGGATG
This sequence comes from Bos mutus, assembly GCF_027580195.1. Classification (NCBI taxonomy): domain Eukaryota; kingdom Metazoa; phylum Chordata; class Mammalia; order Artiodactyla; family Bovidae; genus Bos; species Bos mutus. The sequence continues at coordinate 86,088,666 of NC_091621.1, read as the reverse complement.
AAGCACAAGCTGGAATCAAGACTGCTGGGAGAAATATCAATAACCTCAGATATGCAGATGACACCAGAGAGCGTGTCATCTTATGGCAGAAAACAAAGAAGAACTAAAGAGCTTCTTGATGAAAGTGAAAGAGGAGAGTGAAAAAGTTGGCTGAAAGCTCAACATTCAGAAAACTAAGATCAGGGCATCTGGTCCCATCACTTCATGGCAAATAGATGGGGAAACAATGGACACAGTGAGAGACTATTTTTTGGGCTCCAAAATCAATGCAGATGGTGATTACAGCCATGAAATTAAAAGATGCTTGCTCCTTGAAAGAAAAGCTATGACCAACTTAGACAGCATATTAAAAAGCAGAGACATTACTTTGCCAATAAAGGTCCGTCTAGTCAAAGCTATGGTTTTTCTAGTAGTCATGTATGGATGTGAGAGTTGGACTATAAAGAAACCTGAGTGCCAAAGAATTGATGCTTTTTAACTGTGGTGTTGGAGAAGACTCTTGAAGAGTCTTTTGGACTGCAAAGAGATCCAACCAGTCAATCCTAAAGGAAATCAATCCTGAATAGTCACTGGAAGAACTGATGCTGAAACTCCAATACTTTGGCCACCTGATGCGAAGAACTGACAACATGGAAAAGACCCTGATGCTGGGAAAGATTGAAGGCAAGAGGAGAAGGGGGCGACAGAGGATGAGATAGTTGGATGGCATCACTGACTCAATGGACATGAGTTTGAGTAAGCTCTGGGAGTTGGTGATGGACAGGGAAGCCTGGCATGCTGCAATCCATGCGGTCGCAAAGAGTCAGATATGACTGAGGACTGCACTGAACTGAATATAAGTTGTAACCTTCAGCACAGACATTATACCTGATATAACACATAAAGAACATGAACAAAAACAAGATAAATTATTAACTGTTAGTTGCTCAGTGTCTGACTCTCTGCAATCCCATGGATTGTAGTCTGCCAGGCTCCTCTATCCATGGAATTCTCCAGGCAAGGATACTGGAGTGGGTAACCATTCTCTTCTCCAGGAGATCTTCCTGACCCAGGGATTGATCTCAGGTCCCAAGTATTGAAGGTGGGTTCTTTACCATCTGAGCCACAGAGAAGCCCTAAATTATCAACTAAAACTAAACTCAAACTGGCAGTACTAGAACATTATACTACTTTTTGGTTTATGAGTCATGAAGAGTTTCTTCTGCTGCTACAGTTTAGAAATTAACATCGTAAGTATAGCACTTTGATTCAAATGCAGAAAACGTCTAAGAAGTCTTCATGTTTCTTTCGCGTGACCCAAATGTTACCTGCGCACTGTCTGTATCACGGATTCCTAACACATAAGGATTTCCTTCACATATCAATTTTGGCTTTGCTCCAGCACACAGACAGAGCTTCTTATAAATATGCTGATGGCCATCTTCAGTTAAAACGCACTGTAAAACCGTATAGGAATGAAGAGAGGAGAAACATTTATACACGAGTACAGTTATGAAACATTCAATACGGCAAAAGCAAAAAATATATTAAGGTTTCCTCTTGGAAGCACTCAATACTTTGCTACAGCAATGACAAAGCTAACCAAGTACAAGAATGTGTTCTATAACTCAGAGATTCCTAATCCCTTCGGAACCATGAACCATCTAAGAAATCTGATGAAAACTAGTCCTTTTCTCATGGGGGGGAAAAGGTACATTACCAAAATTTTGGATAAAACTTTGAGAATCTCATGTCTGGAAAGGTATGTTGGCCTTAAAGACTAAACATTTAGAAATTTTTAAATTGAGCATTCTGATGAACATTTCCTTGATAAACACTCTAATCTCAAAGGGAATCATTATAAGTAGACTCATGGTTATAATCATATCAGACCTTAATATCTGTTATGGGTGCAGAGGAATAGTTAATGGTAGAAGAGGTAACAATAGCTTCTGAATCTAAAAATTCAGAAGTGCTGAAAAAGTGTTTATGCTCTTAAGTACAAATTATAATCGCATTACCAGCAAACATCATGCTATTTGGAGATTACATTTTTCTGTAAGTGAAAAGCATGTTAACCTTAAATCCTAGCATGTACTGGCTTTAACTATATTAATTTTTAATTAGTGAATTTAGATGAGTCTAAAAATACATATCAGAGATCCATGGTTTTTGTTTCTTAATACTGAATGGGTATCCATGTAAAAGTAGCATTTAGAAAGCAGATAGACACAAGCATGTGCTACTATGAGAGATGTCAGACTTTGCTGGAATGGTTTTAGGAGTTAATCTTTGTACCTTGTGTTTGATTTATAAAATTTAGCAAATAGCAAAGCACATACCCACTGAAATATGTTACATATTTTAACTCTTCAGCTATATAACAAATACAACATAAAACCAATAAACCAACAGAGAATAATCATACAGAAATGTTATACAAGTCTTCCTTTAGATAATCTGGTTACGATTTTAATGGAAGTTATAGGCACTTACCAAATTTAAAAAATTATCTGCACCTAGGTACTATAAAAACAAACACGAAACCTCTTTATCGACTACTGTTAAATTTTTGGAGACAAAAAGGTAAACACATCATTTCTAACTCACTAAAGAATATGAAGGATGGATCACAGAAGGCAGACATGTATATTATACAGGACACATTTGGCACTCTGACTCATTTAAGTGCCCTAATACGTCAGTTCCCTCACAATTTATTTGTATACTTCTGAGCCTACCTCAGTGTGCAGATTCACTGACATGGGTGTTCTATGGAACAAGTGTTACCATTACAAATATTATGAAATTGCTGTGGTGTTTGGATTCAGATTTGTAAAATTTTTCTCATAAAACTCAGTACTTTTTCTTACTTTTATTTTTTCCTGTCAAGTTATTTGTTTCAAACATGACACATAACACCTTCTCCCTAAGGGAGAACTCAAACCTGAGCTGCTTCAGAGAAACCACCACAAACCCTGCTTCCCATCTTACTGCCTGAAGTTCATGTGAAGATACTCTGTATCGTATGACACTGAGACTCTCTGACATCTGAGACTGAGAAGGTGCTTTCTTGAGACTGCCTTAGCTTGGGCCTTATATCATTTTGGACTGTTATAACCACCTTCTAATTTGGTTACTGGCTACTAGCTACTTGTTCTACCCTGGTTGTCTTTGACACTGCTGTCAGATCTTCCTAGAAGAATATTTTATCAACACTTCTTCCACTTAGAATCTCTTTACTATTTATCCATTGATGATAAAATGAACTCAGTTTATTAGCATGACATAAAAAGTTCTTCACAATCCTATTTACTCACTTCTCTGGCCTAGTTGGCCAATATTCTTTCCTTATCCATACCCCAACTGCTTTGACAGCCTCTCTCTCTCCACATGCCCCTTCTTCTCTCTTTGGGTCTCTCAACACGCAGTCTCCACTTCCAGGAATGTCCTTTCCCACGTGGAGAACTGTTACTTCGCCTACCTTTTTAAAACATAGCTCAGTATTTACTCACTCTGTGAGGTCTTTCTAAACACTTTATACCAGAGCTTTGATAATATTTCAACATTAAACACATGCATGTCTGTACTCCCTATTACATTGAGAGTTGCTGGGAGCAGGTTTCTGCTATTACTGCTCCTGTACCCCACACTTAATGCAGTGCCCAGAATACAGTGAACACTATACAAATGTTAATGCTCGTTTAAAATGTAAAATCTAAAAGGCTAACCTAATGATATATCCCTAAGAAACTCACAAAAAGGGTACATTTTCCTAATAGTAACAGGAATCAATGTCACTAAAATTTACATGCCAGGGACTTGGGTGGTGGTGCAACAGGTGGGGTCAAAGGAAGGCAGGCGAGCCCTCTCGCCAAGATTCAACAACAGCAAATGTCATTAAGAAAAAGTCCTCGTACATGCTCTTTGCTCTTTAGTTGCTTTACTCCAGATTCCATAACCTTAATGTTGGGAAAGCGATTTTCTAACATGGTACTTGGTTGTTCTTCAACATCAAATTCTTCCAATACTTCAGAAACCTATATGAGACAAAAGAGATAAAAATGCATACTTAAATTTTTTAAGAATTTTAAATAAAAAATACTTTCATTTCTTTTTTAGACACTATTTATTTCCCATTCATAAAACAGGAAAGTCTGCCAGCTGCAATATACACAGTAGAAAGAAGGCTAGACTCCATATCTTTAGACCTAAATGCAAATACTAGTCCTGCTACTCATGGGCAAGTCAGGAAGTCACTGAGCCTTAGTCTCCTGGCCTGTAAAACGAAGGCTAACACTACTTACTTCTGTACAGTTTAATCAAACAGCTTCTCTATTTCTTTATCCTTGCAGCTTTCTCTTTCTATTTACTAGCTAACGTTACTGTGAGCTAATCTTTGGACTCTTCTTTCCTGTTCTTCAAAATTGTCAGCCTCCTCCTGGACTCACCTTCTGTCCTATCCCACTAGCACTCCACTATGGATCATTTCATCTTTTTTCCAAATCCTTTACTTTCTTGCTCTCTTATCCTTAACCATTAATTACCCTGAAAACTTCTAACCACAGACCAAATTACATCCATTCTCTAGTTGTAAACCCAGTCTGCTACAGAAGACCCACACATGTTATAGACTAGTATTTGCCCTCAAATGCTGCCTGGAAATCCTGCTGCTTGGCTATAACAGTTCTCAAACATTTTAGTCTCAAGACCTCTTTATAGGCTTACCAAGTGAGGACCCCAATGAGCTTTGGTGTTTTTGAGTTAGACCTAGCAATATCTGTTGCATTAGAAATTGCAACGGAGAAAAATTTTAAATATTTCTTAATTAAAAGTAACAATAACAGATCCAATACATGTTAAAAATGATACACTTCTAATGAAAAATAACTATTTTTTTAAAAAAACAAAACAAACTGAGAAAGCAGCCCAGTTTTACATTTTTGCAAATCTCTTTCATGTCTGGTTTAGTAGAATTTAGCTGGGTATCTGCTTCTGCATTCAAACCACTTCTACATTTAAACCATTGCACCATTGTTTTGGTTGAAGTACATGAAGAGAGTTAGCCTCACACAGATACGTAGCCCTTTCAGATAACTGTACATTCTTCTTGATGTTACACTAAAACTCAACAAGTGATGGTTTCTTAAAGATGAGATGCAAAGTACAATTTGAAACTATGTCAAGAACTTTTCATATTGGGACTGTGAAATCCATTAGTCTGTCTTGCACTTTGATAGTTACAAGTCTATCTTGTAATTTCACACATCAGATAATACTGGTTCTCAAAATTACAGAGATCTTCCAAATATTGACACATTTCATATCAATAAATATTTTTTAAAAATCACATTATTATTATCACCAATCTCATGAGAAAAGGCTAAGTACTATAAGGCTCACAGTGAAGAATGAATTTTCCAAAAAATCTAATTTTTGCTTGAAAGCTCTAATTTTGTCATATTGGCAACAAATACCATTGGTTGGTTTCTTGAAGTGACAGGCTCACTTCATTCATTTTCCAAACATGAATGGCCACAGTGGTGTCAGTTTTCTTTCAGGTAAAAGCGATGTTCCATGAACATAGTAGCTAGTTCATCTTGCAACTCAGCAAGTATACAACTGCTTTTCCTTGAGACAATGTTGTACTCTTCATACGCAGAAATGCTTTATGCATACATGTTATGTCATAGAATATTAAAAATATGCACAGTCAAGAGTCAAGATTTAATCACAGTAATATTTTTTAAAAAATGGCTTTTATTTTTCCCACTAACTGTGTGGCAGTCAAGAATACAATGGCTACCAGGGTTAAGTAGCTACCCCTACTTTTATACCATCAGTGCAAATATAGTGAAAAGCGCAATAACATCTTAGTAACATACTTCAGTCCCTCAGTGACTTTTTCAAACTCTCATCATTCTAATGTTCCCTGAACTTATTCTATCCTCTTAATTCTCAGCAAATCACCTTACACACAGAGACCACAAAGAACTCTGACTACTTTCCCACTATCTAGATGTTTCTTTGCTCATGTCCACTTTCCTTGACCCACTCCCACTATTTCAAAGTCAATCCACTGCTCTGTGCTCCAGATCCCATCACCTCTCACCTCCTCAGGGCTCCTTCCTTGTTATATATTCTTTGCTTTCCTTCATCTTCAGGCTTCCCCACTGGTTTTTTAATCTCAACAGGTGAACATGCTCAAGCAGTTCCCACCTTAAAAGAATAAAATTCAACTTAATGCTAGACCTCATGTCCTCTTGTTGTGCCATTCTAAATCTTTTCTACCTTCATAGCCAACTTTTTCAGTAGAGAAAAGTTCATGCTGTCATTTTAGAATTACCTCCCATTAATTTCTCAAAATTGCATAAATTCTTTGAAAGTCACCAATGATCTATACTAGAAATAACCACTTTCCAACCACCATTCCATAGGATCTGACACAACTGACTACTCCTCTTAATTGAAACTCCACTTGATCTCTTGCAAACACAGTAAAACCTTCTTATTCTTTAAATCTCATTTCAATGCAATTTCCTATGTAAAGCCTTCTTTAACTCCCAAAGGTAGGCTTTGGCGCTCTTTCACAAAGTTCAGTATGTATAGATATAAATATATTGGTAAATGACCTCATTTTTTTGCCTCTATCAGGATAATGATCAAATTGTATGATAACTATTTCTTGCATATTTGTTGCCCCAGTAGAGAATAATCATTCTGAGAAACTGACCATGTGGGCTCTACAGTCAAAGTGTCTGGATTCAAACCCGACAATATACTTGGAAACCGACCAAACCCCACTGTGACACATTTATCTCATCTGTAATGCAGGGATAACAACCTACTTCACAGGGTTAAGAATTAAATACATTACTACACTTAAACATTTAGAAGTACAGCATAATAAGTACTCCATAAATGTGAATTACTATTAATTCCTCTTCTCCTTTAAAAATTACACAAGTCATGAATATGTGTTCTCTTAACACTAAACAAATAAACAATACATAATACAGAATAACTATCCAAGTCCCTCTTTACCACTCTTTCTTCTAACCACAATGATAACCATTAGAGACTTTTTGATTCATGTATGGTCTATACTTTTAACTTCCATATCCTGGATGCCTAGCACAATGATAAATAATCTAAGTATTCAATAAGTGATAAAAGGAATGCAATTTCTGACTTCTATACACTTTAAAAAAAAAGGACATTTGCTATTTCAATGCACTTTCACATATATTAGTACATCTTAAGCTCACAACCCTGTTGAGTAAGCAAGGAAGATATTATCCTAATGATGCAACTCAGGTACAGAGATTTGTCAAGGCCACACAGCCAGTAAATAATCGCTAGGCCTAGAACCCAAGTTTTCTCTTTCTACTGTACAACACTTGTACTTGGAAGACTCAGCTATACATCTCTAAGAATGTACTTGTAGCCTATAACTGAATTTATGCTTTTTTCTTTTAGAAATTAAAAGCCTGTTTAATCTGTTCTCTGGTCCTCCCAATCCCATACATAGTTCTTTTGGCTACACCTAAGTACTAAGATATCTTACCTATCTGTAGGGAGGTTATAAAGTGCAACATATGGTCTTAAATTACCCTTGGTCTTAGGAGATTATGTAAATCTTAGGGATTTATGTATGAAAATGGGGTAGGTTAACTGTATACTGATCTCTTCCCTTCCCTGAGAGACAATATTATTAAGAACTTTTAGAAAACACACTTCAAGATTGGAAAAGTGTGTTTGTGGGAGATGGGTAGATTGTTTTTTCTCCCTAAGATCAAATATTTAACTTTTATTTCAAGATTAAATCTATACAAAATGCCAAAAGGAAAAAAAAATACATATTCCATCATCAGAGTGTTATAAGGGAAAACTTGTACTGAATCAAAGACTATGTGAGTAGTCTTCATTGTAGTATGGGAAGAAAAGATTTATGTTTTTCATCTTTTATTCATTTTTTTTTGCATAGGCCCTATAATATACAGAACTATAGCATTACATGTATGTAGTTTATAATATTAAGATATGAGTGCAAAAGTTTTTAACAGATGAGGTACAAGATCAAAAATGTTTGGCGTCTCCTTTTCCATGATACTATGACCCAAATGCTCTTTAGACTGCTATTATAATGTTATGTGTAAAATAAATTCATGGAACTACAAAGTGTTCTGAGATGCTTACTACACATCAGAAGCATTACTTATCTGCAAGTGTAAACCTGGCTCAGAGGTAGTGTTCTTCTGACCTGTATATACACACACACTTATAATAAAGATATACATGTATATTTGCATTTATATGTAGATGCGCATAACATCCTTCCTCAAAAGAGAAACTTTCTGAAACATACTTCTGAGCAGGGAGGAAAAGACGAGAGACAACCAGAAATTTAATGCATTCCAGGTGCTTTTGGTATTTCATGTGAACAACTCTAAACTTTGAGCTATGATTTGAAAATGAGTACCAAAACTGCATTTGTTAAACAATTAAAATACTACAATACACTAATTGCTGTGTGAGTTATTGCAGTTTTTGAAAATTAACACTAAGAAAGTTATATGATGGTTCTTACCTGCTTGAAATTTGTAACTGCTTTAATAACAGGAGAAGCTGTTATCAGGAGAATATCTTCTGATGGAAAATTAATTGCCAACTTATTAAAAAAAAGAAAGGAAAATTATGATAAATAAGTATTAGTACATAGAGGGGTGAGACAGACAATGCAATTTAAACTTAGGAAACTAAAAACTGACTGTTCTCCCTTTAAAGGTCTCCATTATCCTGGGTCTTGGCTATATTTATGGGGTAATGGTGAGAAGCGTTCAACTCTGATATTGATTAAAATGAAACATACATTTACACTACACTCAACAATTACCATGAAAAGGATGAGAAGGAACCACCTTCCTAATTAACAGTTAAACCAACTTCTCTTCATTGCAAAATAACTTCATTTGTCTTAAGCTGAATGAAATCACAGCAAACTTCCAATAAAACACTTAAAACTTAAGCAACTTTCCCAAGTGCTTTGGCATGCCTACTCTTCCAAATGCCCAACCAGTATAGACTCTGAGAGTCTTTTCAAATCCAGAGGTTTAATCTGCCAATGTTTCATCATCTTCCTTAGCTACAACCTCTTTCTTGCTCACTTTAAATTTCCTGAAAAGATTTTCTTAACCCCTGCAGCTTTGTAACTCCATCTATTTTGATCTGTCTCTGCTTGTAATTAGGAAAGACTTTGTTTTTTGCTTGTGCTTTTGGTTTCCTGTTATGCACGTTAACTTTTAAGAAATAAATGTTATTGTAAAAACCTTAAAAAAAAAAACCACCCTACTGAGCATGTTCAATTCACCTACACATCCATCATTCTTTTTTGTACAACCTTAAATTTTTTTATATCTGACATTATCAATCTCTCCTTTCCTATGTATATTCTGTAATTTATTTCCTCACTTTCTGCTTCCATTATCATACTACTACTATCACCTCTGAGTTGGCCTTCCAGTCTCATATTGACCAGATTCCTCTGCTCCAAACACACTATAATTAATAATCTTTCAAAATTTTTCATTTGATCATATTACTCCATTGGTCACAATCATTTGACTACTTGTAAGTTTTTGTTAAATTCTTAGCATGACTTAAAAGATCCTTTATGATCAGGTCCCTGCCAATATTCCTGGCTTCATCTCTGGTTACCTTCCCCAAGCACCATATACTTTAAGTTTTGCTGCTTCCAGATGGTTCTATGCTTTTTCACTTGAGATTTACACTGCTACCTCCCTCTGAAATATCTGTATTTTCTTGTCTACCTGGTAAACTCTTACTCATTCCTCTATACAGGCATAACAGATACTGCGGGCTCGGTTCCTGACCACTGCAATGAAGTGAAGACTGCAGTAAAGCGAATCACATGAGAATTTTGGTTTCTTAGTGCATATAAAAGTTATGCTTATACTACACATTGTTGTCAATACTAAGTGTGCATAAAAATATGTTCTGAAAGTGTTGTAAAAAATGTACATACCTTAATTAAAAAATACTTTACTGATAAAAATGCTATCAGCTGAGCCTTCAGTGAATGTTAATCTTTTTGCAATCTTTTTTTGCAACAGTAACATCAAAAATCACTGATCAAAGATCACCATAAAAAATAGAGTAATAATTTAGAAGTTTGAAATATTGTGGTAGTTACCAAAATAGGACAGAGAGACACGAATGAGCAAATGCTGCTGGAAAAAGGGTGCCAATAAGGCTTGCTCCACAGGCCTGCTGCTGCTGCTGCTGCTGCTGCTGCTGCTAAGTCCCTTCAGTCGTGTCCGACTCTGTGCGACCCCACAGACGGCAGCCTACCAGGCTCCCCCGTCCCTGGGATTCTCCAGACAAGAACACTGGAGTGGGTTGCCATTTCCTTCTCCAACAGGCCTGCTGAAGATCTTCAATTTGTAAACAAGTTATTTATATGAAGTACAATAAATCAAAGGGCAATAAAATGAGATATGACTGTACTAAGACAAAGGGACATCTGTGAGAAAGGACACTTCTTCCCTAATTCGCTCCTCACCAACTCCACAGGCACCCCTAAGGTAGTGAACACACTGATGAAATGATTTACTTATTTATTTACATTACTCACTAGGCTTTGAGTCTCCAAAAAGGAGGCACCATGCTCTGTTAGTACCAGTCTAATCAGTCCTTAGTACAGTATCTGGATAATAGGTGTTTACTTGATGAATAAATGAAATCTACACACATCCAAAGGCTAAAAGTTAAGGGAAAAAACGTCCTAATTTCTAATGACTTCAACGATTGCTTATATTTACTTTTTACCAATACAATAATCTAGACCCTTCTGGAATACATGTATTCATGTAAAATACATTTACATGTATATATTCCACAGGCATATATGTTGTCCGATTGTGTACTATAAATCAAAAAAGCATCACCTCGCTTCACTTAAGCCCCTGTCGGCTGTTTTACAAGATATTACTGGAGATGACATCTCTTCTATCTTGGGAGTCCAAAGTATACAAAACTTAACGTAAGGACTTCTTTATAATCTAGTTACGATGCACTGAGGACGTGGGCCAATATGAGGAAGCTGGATTCAATCAGGTCATTAAGAAGGAAGGGGGAATTTTCTGGCCAAGTACTTCCTAGTCATAACCCATCCCTCTTCTCCTCGCATCTGCTCTAGCATCACCAGGACCACAGCCAGGTTCAGTTGGCTTTGGGTTTCCCCTAACGACTGCTCGCCATTCCTCGTCCCTGCTCCGGAGGCGAAGCCTGCGAGGTACTAAGGACATCCTCTGAGAGCTAAGACAGAGCCTCTAATACCTAGGAGACGAAAGGGGTGGGTAGGGACAAGGGAAATTGTGAAAGCAACCTGGAAGAAACACTAGGGAAAGGGGGCGGGAGGGAGCCTCGAACGCCAGCGCCTCCAGGGTCTCGGAGAGACGAAATCGCTTGCGCTCCCGCCTTACCTGCTCCGCACAGGTGACACCCGCGATGCCACCGCCGACCACCACGAACTTCCCCGCCGTCGGGGACGAGCACGGAGCCTCCATGCTCTTAGTGGTTTGAGGACTACAGTGGGAAGCCGGAAATGTTTGCACTCCGGGAGAGGGAGCGGCTCAGGACGCCCACTTCCGGCGCATGCTCCTGAGAATCCGCGCTACGGGTGCCTGGGAACTCACACTTAGTCCCTCCGCGCTCTTAAGAAGCCGAGCTACGGATTCCTCGGACTTTTTGAAAAGTTGAGCTACGGGTGCCCGGGGAGCTCATATTTAGTCTCTTCGCGTATCGGCTGTGGTTTCTTGCCCAAGCCAAGAGGCAGCTCATCGATTCCAGGGCTTTGCCTTCCTGTCACCACAGCTGAATGTAGCATTTATGTGTAGATTTTATAAAGATAAAACAAAAGCCAAAGTAAAGTAGATGGGTTGCCAAGAGAACCCGTGTTCTCGAGGGTCAGAGCGTTCTTCGAATAAATGAACTGCTCTGAAGTTCTCACTGTTCCTTCTTGCCAGAAGTTAAGTATACCCTCAGTTTTTAAGTGGGCTTCCCTGGTGGCTCAGAGGTTAAAGCGTCTGCCTGCAATGTGGGAGACCTGGGTTTGATCCCCGGGTCGGGAAGATCCCCTGGAGAAAGAAATGGCAACCCACTCCAGTGTTCTTGCCTGGAGAATCCCAGGGACGGGGGACCCTGGTAGGCTGCCGTCTATGGGGTCTCACAGAGTCGGACACGACTGAAGCGACTTAGCAGCAGCACTTTCACTTTTCAGTTTTTAAACTCTTCCTGGTAAAAGGAATATAGTGCTTCCCTATAGTGCTTTCCTTTCCCTAGCAAGCTAAGATTGTGTACTTTGGAATCACATTCTTCGTACACACGTTGATCAAGACAAAAACAACACTACTGAATTGTTCTTTAAGAAGTTGTCATTTCCATTTACAATTTTGACCTCAGAAAAGATTTCCCCTAGTATAGAAGGCAAAGGCACCCCACTCCAGTACTCTTGCCTGGAAAATCCCATGGACGGAGGAGCCTGGAAGGCTGCAGTCCATGGGGTCGCTGAGGGTCGGACACGACTGAACAACTTTGACTTTTCACGTTCATGCATTGGAGAAGGAAATGGCAGCCCACTCCAGTGTTCTTGCCTGGAGAATCCCAGGGACGGGGGAACCTGGTGGGCTGCCGTCTATGGGGTCACACAGAGTCGGACACGACTGAAGCGACTTAGCAGCAGCAGCAGCAGAAAGTTGCTCTGGGCTTCCCAGGTGGCGCTAGTGTTAGAGAATCCACCTGCCAATGCAGGGACAGAAGAGACTGCGAAGATCCCCTGGAGGAGGACAGAGCAACCCACTCCACTATTCTTGCCTGGAGAATCCCATGGAGAGAAGACTGGCGGGCTACAGTCCACTGGGTGGCAGACTGAAGCGACTTAGCACGCTTGCTCATAGAGTTGGTCATCATGTTGGCAAAATAACATTCTTCCCAAGTTTTCAGTAAATAGCAAGTGTAAAGGCTGAATTAAATATTCACAATGTAATTTTTTAAAACTACTTTTACTATATTCACATTATTATAGTATTCACTGTTTACATTGTTATACTATTTACTGTTACCTTTGCTGTCTCATATAATACTTCCCCTGGGGGTTGAATTAAATTATAATATTAAGAAGGAACTATTTCTCTAAACAGCTAACTCCCAAACTGGCAATTATCAATCCTCCTTTAATTCATTAAACTCTGGAAATAAACAACGTATATAAAGAGGAAAACCTAATGTGTGTGGTTACAGATATTTACTGGTATCTCTTCTAATTATTGTGCTTTGATTTAATCAAATTGTAGGCAGTTCAGTGATTCTAAGTCCTATTACTAGCTTAGACAACCAAATAAAGCATTTCAAGAAGGAGGAAATTGTACTTTAAACCCTTATAGATCTAATCTAGCTATAGATATAGTCTCTAGTCATTGTTGATTGATGTAGGCAAAAATGCTCTCTGTGTGTGGAATAGGTTAAATTAAGATATAGATAACTTTGGAACATGGATTCCTCAGAGAAAGCAGGAATATGTAGAGGTTGGGGAAGAGGTAACTGCTGAGAAAACTGGTTTAGAAATCAGGGAAGCTTAATGCCAAGGGGTAGGAGAGGAGCGGAGAAGACAGTCAGCTCCTTTTTAACTCTCTTTGGGAAGCTTAGGAGTAAATGGCACACCAATTTGGTGGCTGTTTGGAGGAGAGAAAGAAATACCAGTTTGTTGCTAAATAATACGTGTGCTTAAAGGTAGAAAAGAATAGAGGGCTGTGGAGTAGACAAGGACAGCTCCATAGAGTAGGTAGGATTTATACTGAACCTTAAAGAAACCACTAGAATTTGAACAGGTTGAAAGGGACAATCTGGCAACCTAAGTGGGAAATATCTGAAGTACAAAAAGTTTCAGGGCAGCAGTGAGCATGGGAAATGAAGGAAATGATAAAAAAGGAAAAAAAGTAGCTGGGGAGGTCAAGATTCATCTGAAAATCTGAAGGAAATAAAACACTCTTTATCTTACTACTTTATTAAATTTTCATAAAGGTCATTTCTAACTTTTAAAGCATAGTAAGTGAAAACCTTTATATTTGGGGGCTCCAAAATCACTGCAGATGGTGACTGCAGCCATGAAATTAAAGGACACTTGCTCCCTGGAAGAAAATTTATGACCAACCTAGACAGAATATTAAAAAGCAAAAAAAAAAAAAAAAAAGAATATTAAAAAGCAGAGACATTGCTTTGCCAACAAAGGTCCATCTAGTCAAAGCTGTGGTTTTTCCAGTAGTCATGTATGGATGTGAGAGCTGGACTGTGAAGAAAGCTGAGCGCCGAAGAATTGATGCTTTTGAACTGTGGTGTTGGAGAAGACTCTTGAGAGTCCCTTGGACTGCAAAGAGATCCAACCAGTCAATCCTAAAGGAAATCAGTCCTGAATATTCATTGGAAGGACTGATGCTGAAGCTGAAACTCCAATGCTTTGGCCAACTGATGCGAAGAACTGGCTCATTGGAAAAAACCCTGATGCTGGGAAAGATTGAAGGCAGGAGGAGAAGGGGATGACAGAGGATGAGATGGTTAGATGGCATCACCAACTCTATGGACATGAGTTTGAGTAAATTCCGGGATTTGGTGATGGACAGGGAGGCCTGGTGTGCTGCAGTTCATGGGTCACAAAGAGTTGGACACAACTGAGCAACTGAACTGAATTGAACTGAAGTGAAAACCTAGCTACCCATTCTTCACCACACTAATTAAAAAAAAAAAAAATGTCTAAAATAAGAGAATTCCCTGGTGGTTCAAAGCATAAGGAATCTGCCTACAGTGCAGGAGACCTGGGTTCAATCCCTGGTTGGGGAATACTCCCTAGAGAAGGGAATGGCTACCCACTCCAGTATTCTTGCCTGGAGAATTCCATGGACAGAGGAGCCTGGTGGGCTGCAGTCTATGGGGTCACAAAGAGTCAGACATGACTGGGCTTTAGATTAATTTATTGAGCTGACTGAATGTTGGGAAAGAACAAGGAAATTTCATGCTATAGGTAATGATGAGCAGCTTTTGAATCAGAGGATCTGAGATCAAATATGGATCTAGCATTTCCTTAGTTACGGGATCTTAAGTGAGTTACTTTCGAATCTGAGCCTTAGTTTACTTGTTGGCAAAGTGGACATAAGATCTACTTTGTAGAGTTGTTTTAAAGTATAGTTGAGATAACTTATTAAACTTTCTAGCACTGTAGATACCACAGTAGGATCACTGGTTAAGTTCTCTGCTCTTGGGAGGTTGAACAGTCTATATCTCTGATCAGAAAGTTTTGTTGACATTCTTAACTTCATTGAATTTAAATACTTTTAACTCTCAAATGTCTTTCTATCATATTATTACTCTGAATCGTCAAAACTGAAATCTCTAAAAGCTCTTGGATATCTTCTTGAGGTTCCCCCAGTGTCCTCAAGTCCAGGGTGAGTCTAAACCAGATTCATCTTTCTTTCAGAATCTCTTGTTTTTGTTTTATTGAACAAGCTGAACTTTCAAGAGAACATGCAAAGGAAAAAGTCTTCCCACCACTTTTCCTGTGAACATATTTTCTCATCCTTCAGATTAAATCTTTGTCTGGCCTCAGAGCTTTTCTGATCATTCTTGAGTGTCCAAAAGTCCAGTGCTGCTTATTATCAAAACTCTAGCACGTCTGTGCTCAGTCGTGTCGGACTGTTTGGGACCCTATGGGCTGTAGCTTGCTGGGTTCCTCTGTCCATGGGCTTTTCCAGGGAAGAATACTGGAGTGAGCTGCCATTTTCTCCTCCAGGGGATCTTCCCAACCCAGGGATGGGACCTGTATCTCTTGTGTCTCCTGCATTGCAGGCGGATTCTTTACCGCTGAGCCATAGGGGCAGCCCCATCACAACTCCAGACTCTCATCCAATTAAAGCTTCACCTAGCTGCAGGCAGTCAAAGTGGGTTTATTTTTGATTTCTTGACCCAGCTCTTCTCCCACGTAGTGGGTGGTGTTTAAGCTGCTTTAAAATTGGAAGGTTGGCAAAGAGAAGGGTAGGAAAGACCTTATCTCACTGGAACAGCTATGAATCAGTGGTGTGCTGGGGTCATTGTCCTGTGAGAGCTGCTTGTTAAAAATTCAGGAATTGTGTAAACTGGTGTTAACATAACTGTTGTTAAATACTAAATTATATAAATGTATAATTAAATGAACTATGTGAAAAGAAAGGTAATGAATCCTCAAAGCTCATTATTTCCTAATTATCAATATTTTATCATTATCTACTCTTGAGGTTATTTCTATCTATTTTATCCATATGGTGAAGATATCATATAACGTTGTACTCCTGCACACTTTTTCCCAATGACTCGTTCAGTGATATCATGTTGATTTACACCCTGTAAAATGGCAAATGATGCAAATCAGGCATTGTTTTATTGTATTGCTTGGACTTAAGAAAGTGGTGGAAAAAGTATTAATAATGCGTTAAGTGAAAATTTTATTAATATTGTTTCTGAGTGATCATTTGTGGCACATTGTGAATAGCACAAAGATAGGAAGAAATATTATTCCAGTGTTCAAAAACTACTATGCAATTCAGCAAAGTCATTACTGATGTCATAGATAAACAAGTGAAACTTTGACTTTTTTTTTCGGCTGTGAATCTTGTTCCCTGACCAGGAGTAGAACATCGCCCTCTGCGGTGGACGTGCTATAGAGCCTTAACCATGGGACGGCTAAACACCAAAATAACATTAAAAAAAAAAATCCAATTAAAAAAATAAAAACATATAAAAAATTCTTCTGATTGCCAAAGATGGGCACACCCAACTTCCCTAGCTTGCCTCTCTGTAGGGCAGAAAGGGAAAAGGTAAGGCGTGGCTGTCGATAGCTGTCTACAGCCCAACATTGAAACTGAGGTCAGGCTCTTTACTAAAAGCCTTTCTCTTTTGATTTCCAACTCTCTGTGATTGGTTTATAAAATTTCCAAGCTCTTCTCAGGCTGTATGATGGAGCTTGTGGTTCAGTTTCAATTTCAATCCTTATCGCTAGAAAACACTCTTAAATTATAAGCACACAAGGCAATTCCAGAGTCGAATATAAATTCCCTCTTATTATCCATATCTTTTTTTCTACTATAGAAAATTGGGAATTCTCTTTAGTCTTTTAAACTTTTTGAGTCATGATTGAAACTTCTAAAAGATGTCTTTCAGAATGTGAAATGGTATTATAACACAATTTGCATATATTTTGCATATACTCTAAATAACAAATATTATTAGGATTCAACCTTATAGCTTTCATGCTGTTTTTAAATAAAATGTTTCTACTTAAGTTCCATATAATTTATTTAATTTCTATGCTTTTCACATATAAAATTACTGGACAGCACTTGAAGGAATTATTACTTAATTATTTTCCATTTTAGCATGCAATGCAACATTTTAACATCAGCTACATTGAAGATAAGAGAAATGCTGATTGTTTTCTCAAAAATAATGACATACATTCCATAGCCAATTATTATATTAAGGGACTAGAAACAAACAATGCTTTGTATTTATACTTGTTTATTGAAATCACTAGTATTTCCCATAAAATAAATGAAGGTATAAAGACAGTAAAGTATATTTTCCCCTCCAAATGAGAGAAACATATTAAATTATGCTCTCAGGTGAATGACTAATTTACTTCAGTAAATATTAAATACTGAAATTAGAAATAAGGTTGTATCTCTTAATTTTATCTGTTTTGAAAAGAAAAACAAACCTTTGTTATTTAAATAATACTCCAAATACTGCATTATCCATTCATTAAATGAAGGCAGATTTATATGAAGTTTCAGTACGTTTCTCTAGTCTTGAACTTATTTTAAGGTTTTTATGAAACTTTAGAATTTTAGCTGTCGAAATGATCTTTAATAAAATTCATAGGTTGTAACCACATTGATTCACATTGAATGTTCTTACCCAAGGCATCAAGCTAAAAGTAAAAAAGAAATTCTCATGTCTAGACTTGGGAGAAGAAAGTTAGCCAATTTTTGCTTTGGTTCAGACCTGGTCTCTTTTGTGGATGACAGTTGAAAGAACAGCTGGGTAAAGCACTTTTATGGGACTTCCCTGGTAGTCCAGTGGTTGAGACTTCACCTTCCAATGAAGGGGATGCAGGTTCCATTCTGGTTGAGGAGCTAAGATCCTACATGCCTTGGAGCCAAAAGACCAAAACATAAAAACAACAGAAACAATATTGTAATGGATTTAACAAAGACTTTAAAAATGACCCACATTAAAAAACAAAAAACCACTTTGTTTTTGGTATAACACCAAAAAATGTTCTCATTGTATCTTGAAAGGTACTCACGGAGGGAAAAGCTTTTCATCAGGAAGATGTGGACGTGTGCTCAATCGCGTCCAACTCTTTGGGACCCCGTGGACGGTAGCCTGCTGGGTTCCTCTATCCATGGGCTTTTCCAGGCATTAATACTGGAGCGGGTTGCCATTTCCTCCTCTAGGGGATCTTCCCAAACCAGGTATTGCACCTGTGTCCCCCGAACTGCAGGCGAGTTCTTTACTGCTGAGCCATCTGGGAAACTCTGGACTCTGGATATAAGATTAGGGGTAGAGAAGCCATTTTGTAACCATGAGATCAAAAGTATGAAGATAAAGATATATTTGCTAATGATATGTAAGGAACAGATGGAAATAGCTTTCACTAAAAGCTTTATTGAGCCACTTTTTAAACTCTGGCTTGCATACTTTCAGCTCTCTTGTTTCTTGAGACAAACAAATCTTTATATGTTTAAGTCACTGTTGGTTTTTCATGCTTATTGCTGAATATAATCCTAAACCTAGCTCTCTGTTATTTAAGTATGTTAGAAGAGAAACACTTGATTCACTCCTGTTACATCCTATCTTGTGGGTTTTGGTTTTTTTTTTTTTTTTTGCCACAAGGCATGTGGGATCTTGGTTCCCTAACCAAGGATTAAACTCACACATCCACTGCATTGGAAGTGCAGAGTCTCACATCTGCAAAATCAAATAAGTGACTTTTAGTTCAAAGAAGTTCACTGATTTATTGTGACATTTCTCACTGTGATTTATCTCCAAAATTTTGCTGTAGGCATGATGTAATTTATAATTTGGGGGCCTTGCTGACAGCCTGATTTCCATATGCCATTCCTGACCACACTGGTAATCACTCCTGCAAATCCAGTCTAAATAAATCTTTTTGATAAATTTACTTTGTGAGAGGGCGTGACGTATTTTATCAGACATAGATTATGATTTGCTATCCTATTCACACTGAGGCTGGTTAACAGTGAACAGGAAGTAGGCCACTGAACAGATTAACTTATAATTAATACCTGTATGAGTGCTAAGTTGCTTCAGTTGTGTCGGACTTATTGCAATCCTATGGTCTGTAGCCTGCCAGATTTCTCTGTCCATGGGATTCTACAGGCAAGAATACTGGAGTGGGTTGCCATGCCCTTCCAGGGAATCTTCCCAACCCAGGGATCAAAACTGAGTCTCCTCTGATTCCTTCATTGCTGGCAGATTCTTTACCACTGAGCCACCTATACAGGAAGCCTAAAACCTGTATATCAATTTCTAGATGTTTATCTGCTTATCTCTATGCCTAGATCTGATTGGGGTAGCTATATAAATATAACTGGTTTCCAAGTGGTGGCTTTGTATTCTTCCCATTATCATGGATTCGATTTAATGATATAATGTGGTCAATTTCTGAATCTGAATATATTTCTTCAGTTTCAGAAGTTTGTATTAATCAAAATTACCCAAATTTACTCTAAAAAACATGTTTACTTTTATAATGAAAAATATAATAAAATGAATTAAGAGAAGTACATTTAGGTTCAGTTCAGTTCAGTCCAGTCGCTCAGTCACGTCCGACTCTTTGCCACCCCATTAACTGCAGCACACCAGGCCTCCCTGTCTGTCACCAACTCCCAGAGTTCACTCAGACTCATGTCCATTAAGTCGGTGATGCCATCCGGCCATCTTATTCTCTGTCGTCCCCTTCTCTGTCGTCCACTTCTCCTCCTGCCCCCAATCCCTCCCAGCATCAGGGTCTTTCCCAGTGAGTCAACTCTGCATGAGGTGGCCAAAGTATTGGAGTTTCAGCTTCAGCATCAGTCCTTTCAATGAACACCCAGGACTGATCTCCTTTAGAATGGACTGCTTAGATCTCCTTGCAGTCCAAGGGAGACTCTCAAGAGTCTTCTCCAACACCACAGTTCAAAAGCATCAATTCTTCGGTGCTCAGCTTTCTTCACAGTCCAACTCTCACATCCATACATGACCACAGGAAAAACCATAGCCTTGACTAGACAGACCTTTGTTGGCAAAGTAGTGTTTCTGCTTTTTAATATGCTATCTAGGTTGGTCATAACTTTTGTTCCAAGGAATAAACATCTTTTAAT
Source organism: Bos mutus (assembly GCF_027580195.1). Classification (NCBI taxonomy): domain Eukaryota; kingdom Metazoa; phylum Chordata; class Mammalia; order Artiodactyla; family Bovidae; genus Bos; species Bos mutus. Next base: position 86,068,198 of record NC_091621.1, on the reverse strand, counting down.
TTCATGGCTGCAGTCACCATCTGCAGTGATTTTGGAGCCCAGAAAAATAAAGTCTGACACTGTTTCCCCATCTATTTCCCATGAAGTGATGGGACTGGATGCCATGATCTTAGTTTTCTGAATGTTGAGCTTTAAGCCAACTTTTTCACTCTTCTCTTTCACTTTCATCAAGAGGCTTTTTAGCTCCTCTTCACTTTCTGCCATAAGGGTGGTGTTATCTGCATATCTGAGGTTATTGATATTTCTCCTGGCAATCTTGATTCCAGCTTGTGCTTCTTCCAGTCCAGCATTTCTCATGATGTACTCTGCATATAAGTTAAATAAGCAGGGTGACAATATACAGCCTTGACGTACTCCTTTTCCTATTTGGAACCAGTCTGTTGTTCCATGTCCAATTCTGACTGTTGCTTCCTGACCTGCATACAGATTTCTCAAGAGGCAGGTCAGGTGGTCTGGTATTCCGATCTCTTTCAGAATTTTCCAGTTTGTTGTGATCCACACAGTCAAAGGCTTTGGCATAGTTAATAAAGCAGAAATAGATGTTTTTCTGGAACTCTCTTGCTTTTTCCATGATCCAGCGGATGTTGGCAATTTGATCTCTGTTTCCTCTGTCTTTTTTAGGTTATGCAAATGCAAATCAGTATGGCCATTCTAATGTCATTTGAAAGTTTTTGTTACATTTATTCATTCAACAAATATTTACTGAACACCTCCTTCATGTTAGACAGTATTCCAGTCACTTGGACACATCGGTGAATAAAACAGACAAAAATATCTGCCCTACCTGTATCAGGAAGATCCCCTGGAATAGGAAATGGCGACCCACTCCAGTATTCCTGCCTGAAAAATTCCATGGACAGAAGAGCCTGGTGGCCTGTAGTTCATGTGGTTGCAAGAATTGGCCATGACTGAGCATATGCATGCACGCACGTGTGCGCACGCACACACACACACAAACAAATTAACTTGGATCATATGGTATGCAATAAAATTGATGGATCATAGCAATAAGTGAAAACCTTGAGTCCTCTCAAATTACATACAGCCTGAAGCTCTTCATAAAGTTTAGAACAATTAAACACCTACATGGGTACATGCAGGCACACACTCTTCAGAATTATACATACATGCAAAATTGTATAAAAATGAAAGCACGAGAATGATAAAAGATTCACAATGAAAACAAAGACTCAAGTGGGTGCTTACCTTGGGTTAGATAAAACAGGAAATAGGTTGGTGGGGGAAAACCACATGGTTAGATGTACTTTATTCTAGATCTTATGAATAAGCAAAAACAAGACCAGGAGCTGACTGTGGCTCAGACCATGAACTCCTTATTGCCAAATTCAGACTTAAATTGAAGAAAGTAGGGAAAACCACTAGACCATTCAGGTATGACCTAAATCAAATCCCTTATGATTATACAGTGGAAGTGAGAAATAGATTTAAGGGCCTAGATCTGATAGATAGAGTGCTTGATGAACTATGGAATGAGGTTCATGACATTGTACAGGAGACAGGGATCAAGATCATCCCATGGAAAAGAAATGCAAAAAAGCAAAATGGCTGTCTGGGGAGGCCTTACAAATAGCTGTGAAAAGAACAGAAGGGAAAAGCAAAGGAGAAAAGGAAAGATATGAACATCTGAATGTAGAGTTCCAAAGAATAGCAAGAAGAGATAAGAAAGCCTTCTTCAGCGATCAATGCAAAGAAATAGAGGAAAACAACAGAATGGGAAAGACTAGAGATCTCTTCAAGAAAATCAGAGATACCAAAGGAACATTTCATGCAAAGATGAGCTCGATAAAGGACAGAAGTGGTATGGACCTAACAGAAGCAGAAGATATTAAGAAGAGGTGGCAAGAATACACAGAAGAACTGTACAACAAAGATCTTCACGACCCAGATAATCACGATGGTGTGATCACTGACCTAGAGCCAGACATCCTGGAATGTGAAGTCAAGTGGCCCTTAGGAAGCATCACTACGAACAAAGCTAATGGAGGTTATGGAATTCCAGTTGAGCTATTTCAAATCCTGAAAGATGATGCTGTGAAAGTACTGCACTCAATATGCCAGCAAATTTGGAAAACTCAGCAGTGTCCACAGGACTGGAAAAGGTCAGTTTTCATTCCAATCCCAAAGAAAGGCAATGTCAAAGAATAGCTCAAACTACCGCACAGTTGCACTCATCTCACATGCTAGTAAAGTAATGCTCAAAATTCTCCAAGCCAGGCTTCAGCAATATGTGAACCGTGAACTTCCTGATGTTCAAGCTGGTTTTAGAAAAGGAAGAGGAACCAGAGATCAAATTGCCAACATCCGCTGGATCATGGAAAAAGCAAGAGAGTTCCAGAAAAACATCTATTTCTGCTCTATCGACTATGTCAAAGCCATTGACTGTGTGGATCACAATAAACTGTGGAAAATTCTTCAAGACATGGGAATATCAGAACACCTGATCTGCCTCTTGAGAAATCTGTATGCAGGTCAGGAAGCAACAGTCAGAATTGGACATGGAACAACAGACTGGTTCCCAGTAGGAAAAGGAGTACGTCAAGGCTGTATATTGTCACCCTGTTTATTTAACTTATATGCAGAGCACATCATGAGAAACGCTGGACTGGAAGAAACACAAGCTGGAATCAAGATTGCCGGGAGAAATATCAATAACCTCAGATATGCAGATGACATCACCCATATGGCAGAAAGTGAAGAGGAACTAAAAAGCCTCTTGATGAAAGTGAAAGTGGAGAGTGAAAAAGTTGGCTTAAAGCTCAACATTCAGAAAACTAAGATCATGGCATCCGGTCCCACCACTTCATGGGAAATAGATGGGGAAACAGTGGAAACAGTGTCAGACTTTATTTTTCTGGGCTCCAAAATCACTGCAGATGGTGACGGCAGCCATGAAATTAAAAGACACTTACTCCTTGGAAGGAAAGTTATGACCAACCTAGATAGCATATTCAAAAGCAGAGACATTACTTTGCCAACAAAGATTCGTCTAGTCAAGGCTATGGTTTTTCCTGTGGTCATGTATGGATGTGAGAGTTGGACTGTGAAGAAGGCTGAGTGCCAAAGAATTGATGCTTTTCAACTGTGATGTTGGAGAAGACTCTTGAGAGTCCCTTGGACTGCAAGGAGATCCAACCAGTCCATTCTGAAGGAGATCAGCCCTGGGATTTCTTTGGAAGGAATGATGCTAAAGCTGAAACTCCAGTACTTTGGCCACCTGATTCAAAGAGTTGACTCATTGGAAAAGACTCTGATGCTGGGAGGGATTGGGGGCAGGAGGAGAAGGGGACGACAGAGGATGAGATGGCTGGATGGCATCACTGACTCGATGGACGTGAGTCTGAGTGAACTCCGGGAGCTGGTGATGGACAGGGAGGCCTGGCGTGCTGTGATTCATGGGGTCGCAAAGAGTCGGACACAACTGAGCGATTGATCTGATCTGATCTGATGGATAAGAACATACCACGTGTGGACAATGATGAGAACAAATTGTGAAACAATGAGTGTGATTAATCTAATTCTCTGTTTCTGAGGTCCCTAAAATGAAAATTTTTTCCCACATGAAGAAAAAGAAACCCTTTCCCCTAATAGGGTAGTTTTCCACATTAAAAAAAAAAAAAATAGAGCACAGAAAACAATTGTGAGGGACCATGTCTTACTCATCATAGCTCACAGTGAGGAAAGAACTTGTGCAATGGCATGAGAAGAACACTTACAGTGTTTGATATTTAAAGAGACATAAGATGCATGTACAGATTCTGAGGGAAGCTTCTGTACCATACAGTTCAAAGACACAACTGTGATCTCAGAATTATTGGCAAAGCCAAGGATGCCAGCCACACATGGATATGATCTCCCATGGCCTTGGCCTGCAATGACTTAGACCTGGGCTTGGGTTCCCACTCAGAGATTGAGGCTGGGTCCTGGAGGTGAGAGCACCAGATCCTAACCTCTAGACCAGTAGTCAGTGACAAGGGCCCTGGCCCTTCGACTTTGCAGAAAAGAATTTCCACAAGGAAGGGAAGTAGTGAAGCAAGTAATTTATTAAGAGGAAACTATAATGGCACCCCACTCAAGTACTCTTGCCTGGAAAATCCCATAGGTGGAGGAGCCTAGTAGGCTGCAGTCCATGGGGTTGCAAAGAGTCTGACACAACTGAGTGACTTCACTTTCACTTTTCACTTTCATACATTGGAGAAGTAAATGGCAACCCACTCCAGTGTTCTTGCCTGGAGAATCCCAGGGACGGCGGAGCCTGGTGGGCTGCCATCTCTGGGGTCACACAGAGTCGGACATGACTGAAGTGACTTAGCAGTAGCATGGGTATCTATTAACTATGGGTAAATAGACACATGAGCAGGCTCAGAGAGAGAGAGCCCCTGAATCACATGAGTCACTCTCATGGCAGTTTAAGTCACTTCGTCAGTTTGGTTCGTCACTCATGTGTGTCTGACTCTTTTAGACCCCATGCACTGCAGCATGCCAGACTTCCCTGTCTATCACCAACTCCCAGAGCTTGCTCAAACTCAAGTTCATTGACTCGGTGATGGCATCCAACCACGTAATCCTCTGTCGTCCCCTTCTACCTCCTGCCTTCAATCTTCCCCAGCATCAGGGTCTTTTCCAATGAGTCAGTTCTTCACATCAGGTGGCCAAAGTATTGGAGTTTCAGCTTCAGCATCAGTCCTTCCAATGAATACTCAGGACTGATTTCCTTTAGGATGGACTGGTTGGATCTCTTTGCAGTCCAAAGGACTCTTGAGAGTCTTCTCCAACACCACAGTTCAAAAGCATCAATTCTTCGGCGCTCAGCTTTCTTTATAGTCCAACTCTCACATCCATACATGACTACTGGAAAAACCACAGCTTTGACTAGATGGACCTTTGTTGGCAAAGTAATGTCTCTGCTTTTTAATTTGCATCTAGGTTGGTCATAGCTTTTCTTCCAAGGAGCAAGAGTCTAAATTTCAAGGCTGCAGTTGCCATCTGCAGTGATTTTGGAGCCCAAGAAAATAAAGTCTGTTACTGTTTCCATTGTTTCTCCATCTATTTGCCATGGAGTGATGGAACAAGATGCCATGATCTTAGCTTTCTGAGTGTTGAGTTAACTTTTTCATTCTCCTCTTTCACTTTCATCCAGAGGCTCTTTAATTTCTCTTCACTTTCTGCCAAAAGAGTGGTGTCACCTGCATATCTGAGGTTATTGATATTTCTCCTGGCAATCTGTATTCCAGCTTGTGCTTCATCCAGCCTGGCATTTCACATGATGTATTTTGCATATAAGTTAAATAAGCAGGGTAGCAATATACAGGCTTGACATATTCCTTTTCTAGTTTGGAACCAGTCTGTTGTTCCATGTCCAGTTCTAACTGTTGCTTTTTGACCTGCGTACAGATTTCTCAGGAGGCAGGTAAGGTCTTTTGGTATTCCTGTCTCTTGAAGAAATTTCCACAGTTTATTGTGGTCCACACAGTCAAAGACTTTGGCGTAATCAATTAAACAGAAGTAGACATTTTTCTGGAACTCTCTTGCTTTTTCTATGATCCAATGGATGTTTGTAATTTGATCTCTGATTCTTTTGCCTTTTCTAAAACCAGCTTGAACATCTGGAAGTTCATAGTTCACATACTGTTGACGCCTGGCTTAGAGAATTTTGAGGATTACTTTGCTAGTGTGTGCAATGAGTGCAATCATGTGGTAGTTTGAACATTCTTTGGTGTTGCCTTTCTTTGGGATTGGAATGAAAACTGACCTTTTCCAGTCCTGTGGCCAGTGCTGAGTTTTCCAAATTTGCTGGCATATTGAGTGCAGCACTTTCACAGCATCATCTTTTAGGATTTGAAATAGCTCAACTGGAATTCCATCACCTCCACTAGCTTTGTTTGTAGTGATGCTTCCTAAAACTCACTTGACTTCTCTTTCCAGGATGTCTGGCTCGAGGTGAGTGATCATACCATCATGATTATCTAGATCATGAAGATCTTTTTTGTATAGTTCTTTGTATTCTTGCCACCTCTTCTTACTATCTTCTGCTTTTGTTAGGTCCATACCATTTCTGTCCTTTATTGTGCCCCAAACCTCTGAATTTAAGCTCAAGTATTATCTCCTCAAGGGCTTTCCCAGATAAAACCACCAAATATATACCACGCTGTTTGCTTCTCTTCATGACATTTATTTTTAAAGGGCTTCCCAGGTAGCTCTGTGGTAAGGAATCTGCCTCCCAATGCAGGAGATGCAGGAGATGGGGGTTAGATCCCTGGGTGGGAAAGATCCCCTGGAGGAGGGAATGGAAACCCACTCCAGTATTGTTGCCTGGGAAATCCCATGGAGAGGAGTCAGGTGGGTTACAATCCATGGGGCTGCAGAGAGTCAGACGTGATTGAGCATTCATGCACAATGACATTTATGCCTTCTAGAAATTATCTGGTTAAATTATTTCATAAAACCTCTGGATGATCCTGCCAGAAGATGGAGAAATAGGAGATGGGCTAAGGGTTTGGAGAAGGGGATGGTTCAGGCAGGGGAGAGAGGTGTCTTGGGATACTGGTAAATAATGGCAATGGGATTATGTTTTCATAGGATAAAAGTTAAAATGTAAAAACTCATATGTTTTCAGAAGTATGGTTCTCCAAGGCTTTGAACACTCTAAGAGTGTATACATATTGCATCGTAAGAAGGAAACAGAATATACAAATCTCTGCAAAATTATTGTAATGCTCTTTCCCACCTGTTTACTGACTTAATGTCAGCTCTTGAAAGTTAGTGCAGTGTGTGATTCTGAAGCTGAGGTGCTGGAACTCAGCAGCCAGAACTCAGCTTTAAATCCCTCCTCTTCAGTTTCCCAGCCATCTGATCTTGATGACATTAAAGCTTGCCTATGTGTCCCAGCGACCTGATGAATTTGTTGAGAGAACTAAATGAGTTAACACACTTCTGTTCTGGGAATGCCTCATAGCACAGAAGAAATAGTCGATAAATATTAACTATCATTATCAGACAATAGGAAACAACCCTGCCACTTGGGGGGCTATTTCTCTTGCTATTTCTCTTAAGAGAAAGGAAAGGCTGGAATTTCCATTTACACTCTGGAAATGGAGGTGACCAGAAGGATCAGAGCACTTCCTGCTCCACCCCCTCTCACTTTCAAAGCAGTTCTCAGATTTTTGTCCATAGAGCTGCAGGTGGGCAGATATTTTTAGGTTCGTCTTTCCTCAAACTACTTAAACAGGTTGGAAACAGTGACAGAAATATCACCTTCTGAGGTTGAGGAGCAGTACAAGAAATATCTGAGAATTACTAAATGGAATTTGGGTAGAAAAAAATGTTGCAATTGATTTGGTTGTTGAGTATTCACACAGACACATATACACATCTACCTTTTAAAATGTATTTATTAAATAGGTCTAGTGAAGGGCAAAGAGTCCCTCTTATAGAACTCAAGATCTCTCAACATTCAGATATTTGATCCTTTTGGAGGTACTTAACCGATCTGTGGATTTCTTTTATCATCTGCTCTTTGTGCTGCCAAAAAGCAAATGGGAAATGCAAGGTTGTAGGTGGGGGAAAAAGTTGGGTTTAGAGGTAAAACAAAACAGAAAGCAGGAGAATAAAATCTTGGGGGAAGGCAAGAGTAAGGAGAGCTGGACTGCTATTTTCGAAATGGTAAGTCATTAGGTTTTTGAAGGAAGTAAGGCCAGTTATCAGGCTTTGAAAGAAAGTAAAACCATGCTCCTATATTCAGGGTCAGGTTGTCTGACTCAGTGGTAAGAGCTTACCTCTGCCTTCTTCCTGAGCCTTTAGTAGAGGATACAGCCTGAGGCGGTCACCGCACAGGATTTTCTTAAATTCCCCTCAACAGTTTGAGAGATGAGTTTTCACCCCAAATCTCACTAAAGCTGTTTGTTTCTGTTCAGTGTCTCTGATTTCCAGAAAGGAGGCGGAGAAGCTGATGATTTGTGTAGGAAGGTTTGCTGAACCTGTGTTGATTTATAACCTCCTGACCTGAGGAGATGGAGCCCTGGCTCACCAGGCTCTGACCACAGCACCCCTGAAATCTCGCTCCTTCTGGGTCAGCCTCAGGGTGATCACTGACCCACCGAAGCTTCTCTTCAGACGTCCAAGAGACCAGACACACTGCTGTAACAGGGCTGAGGGAAATACAAAGTTTTAACACAATGGGAGAAAACGGGACGACAGGACAAGATGGTTCTCTTCAATATTTAAAGAGCTGCTGAAAGAGAGACTGGAGTCGTTTTGCGGCTTTAAAGAGCACAATCAGAGCTGACAGGAGTTACCGATTAACTCAAAATGGTTCAGAGTCGGGGGGAGGGGGAATTGGATGAAGGTGGTTCAAGGTATAAACTTCCAGTTATAAGATAAGTAAGTCCTAGGGATGTAAGGTTAAACATGACTCATCTGATTAACACTGGATGTTATATGAAAGTTGTTGAGAGTAAATCCTAAGTGTTCTCATTAAAAGGAATAATTTTTTTCTTTGTCTCAAGAAAAAGTCTCACAGTGAACTGCTTGTTTTTTTTTCAAACGGTTTTGGATTGTGAACTCACCTTCAGCGGAGTTTTTCTAAAAATTGCATTTATTATATTTTTTGGCTGCGTTGGGTCTTAGTTGTAGCATGCGGGATCCTCCTTTTGGCACAGGGGCTCCCCGCGGTATGTGGGATCTTAGTTGCCCAACCAGGGATCGAATCCACATCCTTTGCATTGGAAGGTAGATTCTTAACCATAAGACAACCAGAGAAGTCCCAAGAGTCCTTCTTAATCTTACTATGTTGACTTGCTTATTTTCATCCTTCCTTTAACCAGAATTAACAAAGTAGAAATTTAAACTACTTTGCTTATTATTATATCCTTAGTACCTAGAATAGCGTTTGGCATAGAATGTGTGCTAAGTTGCTTCAGTTTTGTCTGACTCTTTGCAACACCACGGATGGTAGCCCTCCTGGCTCCTCTGTCCATGGGATTTTCCAGGCAAAATACTGGAGTGGGTTGCTATGCCCTCCTCTAGGGGAGCTTCCCGACCCAGGAATTGAACCCTCGTCTCCTGCATTGCAGGCAGATTCTTTACCGCTGAGCCTCCAGGGAAGCCCTTGGCATAGAATAGGCACTCAACAAGTGTTTGTTGAAAGAAAGAACTATAATCTCAGCAATTCTTTCTGATTAGTGCTATAATTATCCCATAGCATAGATAAAAAACTGAGGCTAATGAACTTGCTCAAGATCACAACTCATCAGTGCTGGAGCTGGGTCCAGCTGGCACTTTTAAGCATCACAATACATTTGTATTATGTTTCCCTGTTTTAACATATCAGTCCAAACTATGCTTCAAACTTCATCTCAAATTCCATTTGGATAAGACCACCTTAGCACCTGACACTGTCCCTAATATTTCGCTCATCCAATTCTGCAAGCAAGTTGTGTGTGTGCTCAGTTGCTCAGTTGTGTCCGATTCTTATGACCTCATGGACTGTAGCCCTCCAGGCTCCTCTGTCCATAGGATTCTCTATGCAAGAATACTGGAGTGGATTGCCATTTCTTTCTCCGGGGGATCTTACGAACTCAGGGATTGAACTCGCCCCTTGCATCTCCTGAGTTGGCAGGTGGATTCTTTACCACTGAGCCACCTGGGAAGCCCAGGTAGAAAGTTATCATGAGAATAATTGGTAAATGGTGGTTTTCTCACCTCAGTCAACTGTTCAAAAATAGTGGTGGCACCCAGTAGAAATGAATGTTCCTGCTTAAAACAACTCTGTTCTTCAAGTTTATTTCTGTTTGTGATATTATCTTTTCTTACATTTTCCAGTCACACAAGAAATTGAATTCATGCTTAGCATATTAGCGTCTTACTTTACTGAATGAGTAAATGAAAGCAAAGTTGCTCGGTTAAGTCTGACTCTTTGTGACCCCATGGACAGTGCATGGAATTGTCCAGGGCAGAATACTGGAGTGGGTAGCCTTTCCCTTCTCCGGGGGATCTTCCCAACCCAGGGATCAAACCCAGGCCTCCCGCATTGAAGGTGGATCCTTTACCAGCTGAGCCACAAGGAAGCCCAAGAATACTGGAGTGGGTAGCCTATCCCTTCTCCAGGGGAACTTCCCAACCCAGGAATCAAACTGGGGTCTCCTGCATTGCAGGCAGATTCTTTACCAACTGAGCTATCAGGGAAGTCCTACTGAATGAGTAAATCAGTAAGTGATTTACAAAAGACTTCTTAAAGCACAAAAGAAAAAACTCAGAAAAGAGGTTCAGCAAGTTAAGTAATGTGAACATTTTAACTGAGTTTTCCTATAGTCTCTGAACACGATGTCATAGTCAGAGCTCTGGCCAGGTAAGGGTTAACTGTTCAGACAAAACAAAACAAAACAAAACAGAAAGGAGGAGCCTCTGGTTCCAGTTGACTGATCTTTTCTCTCACCTGTTTCATGCAGCCTTCAGAGCTAAAGAAATTTTACCAAAGGATTATTACTTAGGTAAACAGAGATTCTTTTATTTCCAGCTCTGATTCTCTGGAGAGCAAGAAGCTCCAGCTTACATGTATTCAGATGTTAATTCATATTGGTTACTCAGTATATAATTGTAAACAGTCTGACTATCTTACAGTATAGAGGCAGCAATGAATGAAGGTGATGGTGAATGCTAAGGTAAAGGAAATTCATTTATTTGGGCTGTTGTGGGTTGCAGTTTATCACTTCTGGTTGCAAAAAATAAAAGGTAGACTTAACGCTGAGAAATGTAAGACTCCTTGGGTTTTCTAATTTGTCTTTAATTTCCTGATAGTGACACCAATTCTATTTAACTCAGGATCCTGTAATAGTAGCACTACTGCTCGTTCACAGACAAGTCTGGAAATACAGATGTTGATTTTCAATCATGAAATATATTGATTTTTTTCAAATACATAGTTACCAGTGGTTTAGAATATTTGAAGTGAGTCTAAATGATCCAGATAATATTTCCTCCCTGCTTTTTTCTATCGTCTGAAAAGCCCCCTTTTGTTTATCCAGTTCCTCCAAGTTCATCCTTCAAGTTTTGATCAAGCCATATGTTTTCCACATACCTGTCTCCCTCCCCTGAAATCCTACAGCATTAGTGGTCTATACTATACTGTACTACACAGATGTACACACACACACTTTGTTGGAATTTTCTTTCAAAATTCAAAACTGAGAAAGTTAGTTTTTTTAAAGCCAAATAGCACAAAAAAAGTATAAAAAGACAAAGTCAACTTGGTGAATATCTTTTTACATGTAAAAATATATAGAACAAATATAATTGCATGAATTTATATACATGTGTTCCCCTACTTTTATTCACAGGAATAGGATCATAATTAGATACATGACTTGACTTACTACTGTATTCATTTAAACTGTGTACTCCGGGTATTCCTCTAGGTCAGCACATGTGTCTCAGTCATTCTTGGCCTATTTTTTTTCTTTGAAATATGTCTGTTTCTATAGAACAGATTTCCAAAACTGAAATTACAGAACAATGTGTGCTGTAATTCACAACTCTCCTGTTTCTATACCCCATTATGTTGAATATTATAATTCTTTAAAATTTTGTTAACTTATTATATGAAAAAGTGAGAGTATTGTGTTGTTTTGAATTGTGTTTCCTTGTCTATTAGTGAGACAGCATCTTTTATAAACTGCTTTTAATACATTTTTCATTTGCATTTCTTCTTTTATGAACCTCAGTCCATACCCATGCTTGTTTTTTTTAATCAATCTGTAGAAGCTCTTTTTTTCACATTAGCGATATAACCTTCTGCTTCTTATATATATTTTAAGCATTTCTTCCATCTCTGTTTTTCTAACATTATTTATGGTAATTTTTTTTGCCTTTGTTTACTTTGTATTATGATGAATTCAACTTTGAGAACTTTTCCTGTTATGGTTTCTTAAAGTTTCTTTTGGTCTTTTTGAAGAAATTTTTTCAATCGTAGCACTTTTCTACTTAAAAAAAAAAAATATATATATATATATATTTTTTACATTGAAGTCTTTCATCCTTCGCTCTTTTTATTTTAAACATGATATCTAGACAGGGCTAGCAGTCTATGGGCTGCCGTCTATAGGGTCGCACAGAGTCGGACACGACTGAAGCGACTTAGGAGCAGCAGCAGCAGCAGTCTATTTTCTTTTCAGATAGCGATTCAATTATGATATCACTATCATTCATTAAATAAGCTCTATTTTTTCCTGATGAACTATTATTAATGTATTTATCATATACACATTTTCTGTTTTACTGGATGTTGTGATGGACTCCGTTTTGCACCAGTGACCTGTGTGCTTGTTTTTTGGCTCAGAACGTACTGTTCTAATCAGACTAATGTTACCAAAGGTTTTAGTATCTCCATGGCAGTTTCCTACCATCCTTTTTGATTTCAGGGCAGGGTGGGGGCAGTCTTTCTCTCAAACTCAAGCCCAGTGAGCATGCATGACTTTAAGAAGTTCGCTGTGAGTGGTTTATCTGTCCTCTGCAATTTGGATGACACAGGGACTGGTGTCCAACTCCTGCTGTAGAAGTTTAAAAGGTTGTGGGAGGATCCACCTACCAGGAGGTGGAAAGAAGAGAGGGCTACGTTCAGAAAGGAGCGACGTCCCAGTCAATTGTGGGTCAACCAGAGCTAGTTTGGGGCTGTCTTACATCTGGACTGGATTTTATGGAGCAGTGCTGAGATCCCAGTAGAAAGAGGCTAAACGTGTATGCTGCTCCTTGAAATCTGAAGGAAAAATTGTGCCTGACCAATTAGCGGAAGTGCATTTACCCTGCCAGGACACTGCAGGTGAGAGACGGTGAATGAGGGGTGGGATCGCCCAAGACCTCTGAAAGTGGCCACCAGAGAGCCATCAATTTCAAATCAATCCTGGCCAAAGGAGGCAAGGATGACATTTCCTACTTCATTAACCAACCCGCCGCCCCGCCCCCCCCCCCCGCACGACCCTCCCCCACCACGCCCCCCACCCCCAGCCCACACCAACTCCTACAAGTTTCAAGTTTCAACTCTGCAGGAGACAAAGGCAGGCTTGTTCTACTGGGGAGGAAGAGAGGGGTGCGTGGGGATGGGGAGAGGCGGAAGAAGCTGATAGAAAACAGAAGCAACCTGTTTATGATGATATCAGGAATGAGTATAGAATTTTAAATCTTCAAAATAGCCATTTACTTCTCATAAGTCAATAAATAAACAGAATTACATGTCGTGTATTTGAAATGAGGATAGAAAGTAGAAAATGTCTTGCTCATGCCAAGTTGCTTCAGTTGCGTCAGACTCTTTGCAACCCCAGAGAACCCTCCTCTGTCCATGGGGTCCAGGTAAGAATACTGAAGTGGGTTGCCATTTCCTTCTCCAGAGGGTCTTCTGGACCCAGGGATCAAACCCGCATCTCTTGTCTCCTAGATACTTAGAGGCAGGATGTGGACAAGATAAAAATCAAGGTTGACAACTTCACTTTTCAGTTACTTTGTTAGCAATAGAGGCAGCTGAAACATGTCAGGCTCTCAGACTGGCACTTTACATCAATCATCTCCTTTTTTGTTATATGCCAGGTGGAAGTCTAATCTTTTTAGGATCCAGCAAGAGATTTGCATATCTCCTATTTAGTCGATCTAGGAAGCCTAACAAGACTTATCAAAATGTTTTCTTGGCAGTTTCTGACTCTTCAGAGAAATTCAGGTCACTTGGATTTCAGTGTTAGAATTAATTCAAGTGCTGACAGCAGCTCTTCGGTATTCCAAATATACGATGTAAATGACAGTGTAGGACAGGTATGAAAAAACGTAGACTGAATTCTGCATTGGCTTGATTCACCAGCATTTTTGTTTCACAAATTAGAAACTTTCTGATAGCAACAATCTGTCATTTCCTCTACTTTTATGAAAATATAATGATTTTAGTGAGATGGTATAATTTTTATTTGTATTCTAAAATGGGAAAAGTGAAAGTTGCTCAGTCATGTCCAGCTCTTTGTGACTCCATGGACTATCCATGGAGTCCTCCAAGCCAGAATACTGGAGTGGGTAGCCTTTCCCTTCTCCAGGGGATCTTCCCAACTCAGGGATCAAACCCAGGTCTCCCACATTGCAGGCAGATTTGTTACTAACTGAGCTATCAGGGAAGCCCAACAGCACATGAAATACAACAATTTGTGAAAAGTCCATACAAGGCACTTCATTGTGAAAAAGCTCTGGTTTCTCTTTCTATCCACTTTCTTCCTTTTGTCTCTGTGTTTACCAGCGAGTTTACGTCATTTGTGGTTTCTAAGCTCCTGTTCTTTATGCTGTAAATCTTGTTAAAACCCATGCTAGATGAGGCTAGTTGGTTGAACTACCGATGTGAATTCAGATATTCATTCAGAATAAATTCAGAAATGTCAGACACATACACAAGTAGTGAACCTATCTTTGAATCTACTATTTTATCTTTTGTTTATTTATATGGCAGAATAAGTTGTTTATACGTGAAAGGAAGAGGGCAGAGGGTAAACTCCGTTTGAAGTTCCCATTTTCTGATCAGAGTCCCTACCAGAAAATGGTAGGCGGCTACGGTTAAATTGGACTGTAGCCTAGTAATGTCTCAATGTATCTGGAAATTATGGTCACATTTGTGGACAATTTTAAAGGTAAATTAAGTTTTAAATATATAGTCCTAGGAAAGGCTAGAAAGAAAAGTGTATAGGTGACACTAAGACATAAGCTTTTCTGGGGCAAATTTCTGGATAAAAACATATAATAAAAAGTAACTGTAATGATTATAACTATTTTCAGACAGGTAAATATTACATCCTATTGCCTTCCTGTATTACAGATGGGAAGACAATTTGCCTCAGATTACTGGTCATAGCCCAAGCTCATTCCTGGTGGTAAAGCAGTGCATTATCCATTTTAGGTGATTTAGCTCCTAAAAAACTCAAAAGTAACAAAAGAACAACATGTACTAGAGACACATAAGATTTAAAAGATTTTAAACAGCCTTGGCACATCCTGTCTTAAGACAGCCACATTTAAGCATATGTTGTGGTTCAGTCGCTAAATTGTGTCCAACTCTTTGGTGACCCCATGGACTGTAGCCCACCAGGCTCCTCTGTGCATCAGATTGTTCTATTATGGTGTTTACAATGATTAAGTACAGAAGGGTCTTTTCTATATTTGAATACACTCTAGAAAATTAATCCTACACTTGCAGACTTTCCCAGTTGTAGCTATTAGACGCTCCTAAAGCCTTGACGTGGGTTTATTTCTTTCTTCTTTTTACTCAGAAGTCTTAGAATCAAAATGGGGCACATGTGGCAGTAGTGAAGTTGTATAGTTTTTTTTTTTTTAATATCTCATGCTTTGGTTAATGCCATATCCTAGAATTTAATGAATAATAATCACAGGTAATATTTGTTAAATGTGGCTGAGACAGGTGTAATTATATTCTGAGCCTTTTTCATGAATCATCTATCTTCATATCTCTGCCAAGAAGACACACACACACACACACATATATATACACATGCATGTATATGTATTTTCATATATAAATGAGGCAATTGAGGCTAAAAGAAGTTAAGAAACATATATAATGTTTTGAAAAGGAACTAGGATTTTAACAAAGGTCAGTCAGCCTGATTTTAAAAACCTTACCCTTCCCACTATACCGGTAGTCTTACCATAGTCATTTTCAGCATCTTGTTGATATTTTACTCTTCCAAAGCACAACTGGGAATTTTTAAAATGCTTAATTGTACTTTTAATATTATAACATTTGAACACATTTAGACAGTCTGTCCTGGTACAGACAGTTATTAATCCTAAACTTAAATTCAAATAAAGCTCCAGAAACTTTCAAGTAAAACTCCAGTTGTCCTGGTACTCAAAGGGTTTGGTTCTGTTTCATAGCCTCTTTTATTTTCCAGTGTCCTTTCTGCAGGAGGGATTCTGGAAGCAGAGAGTTCCTAAGGATGCAATCCTGTCTGAGGAAGTCTGAAGAAGGTTCAGAGAAACAAATGATTTCCATTGTCTTGTCCTTTTCTCTTGTCCTGCTAGCCTTTTCTACCTTGTTGGCCCAGGTTAACATTTAGGATTTTCATAACCAGAGTACAACTGGTACTTTCAATATTGTTCAGGAATAGCTGTTTGCAGGGAAATGGCTGCAAATGTATGTAGGCCCCAAAGCCCGAATACAGATATTTTAATTGGTAATCAAGGCTCCTTTATGCCTTTTTCCTCCTTGCTCCTTCTTTTTCTTTTCCTTATAGCTCTCCTCCTTTCTTCCCTAATCATTTTTTTGTGTCTGCAGGAGCACATTCCATTTTTCTAGGCTTTTGCTCTCAGCTCCTGTTATGTGACTTCAACTAGGGTATTAGTAATACTGATAAAGATTTCCCTGTCAAGAGGGATTTGTCTTTTAATAAGAGACTCTTGAACTAAAAAGTTTTTAAAATGCAAAAGAATGAATTTCAAGTTGCAGGAAGTTTGGGAGATTAATTTGGGACATGAGTTCTTGAAACCTGCTTGTTATTCAGATAATTCCTATTTCAAAAGTGGAGGTATGTGTTCAATAAAGAAACTGAATTATCACAAGCCAGAATCTACTTTTTTTTGGCTTCTCTGGTGGCTCAGATGGTAAAGAATCTGCCAGGAGACCCAGGTTTGATCCCTGGGTGGGAAGATCCCCTGGAAATGGGAATGGCAACCCACTCCAATATTCTTGCTTGGAGAATTCCATGGACAGAGAAGCCTGGTGGGCTACAGTCACAGAGTCGGACACGATTGAGAGATTAACACGCACACGCACACACACATACACACACAGAATCTACTATTATCACAGTTATAATTGGGACCACAGCTTCCTAGCCTTCATGTAAGCTGACACTGTTCCATCTGCCCCGTATTCACACATTTATACGATAATCAGGACATTATACCCTTGAAGATGAAGAAGAGATTTTTTTTTTAATGTAAAAATCTCCAAATTTTAATTAAGACAGTTACAGGAATTCCCTGGTGGTCCAGTTGTTAGGACTCCATGCTTTCTCTGCAGAGGACCTGGGTTAAAAACGATTGGGGAAATACGATCCCACAAGCCTCTAAGCACGGCCAAAAAATAAAGATACTGCTTTAAAAAAAAGGGTCATGATAGCTTTTTAAATTGAAGTGTGATTGATTTACAATATTGCATTGGTTTTAGGTGTATGGAAAATATATATTTTGGTAGTTTTTTTAGATAATTTTCCATTATAGGTCATTATAAGATGCTGAATACAGTTCCCTGTACTATACAGTAAATTTTTGTTGCTTAAGAAAGATTTTTAAAAATTTGTCTACAATGTTTTTGATAAAATTAATTTTCCTTCTTATAATGCCTATCCATGATTTCAATTTTAAAAGTATTGAATTCATCAATATATGACTTGTTAGGTAGGAGGTAACATTGCCAGTTGCTGAAATTCTATTCCTTTAGACATTTCAGAATTTGCTCTCACTCTTTTAATCTACTTACAAGTCAGGTAATCTCTGCCAGATGTGCTGTTTCTGCATTGTCTTGAGATTTCCTTTATAGGATTTGTGTGACACTTCTTACTGAGCATAACTGTTGTTCTAAATAACAAGGAATGTTCCCACAGGGAAGAAAGAGGGGGTATTTTCAGAACCTGCATCTCGTGTAGTCCTGTCAAAGTTTTTGTAATTCTAGATGCGATAGTGTGGGACAAATGCCTTTGCATCATTGGTTATTGGAGCAGGAAAGGTATCCTGTGATACAAATCCTGTTTAGGATTTGGACAGATTATTGTCATTATCCTAGTTCTCTTTTTGTTTCTTTGAACATTTTCCCACACTGTTTTGTGCTCACTTTTGTTACCCACCTTCATGCTCCCCCCATTTCTCTCTCTTTTTCAATCCTCTGGTCTGGTTTGTTATTAATAACCAAAGTACCCATGTAATATTATATCATTTTTTGTTTGTGTAGAGTTATCATGGCCAGAATAGTTACCACTGACTGAACACGAGAGACATGCCCCACACTTCGTGTATTTCTTTCCTAATCTTTAATATAACCCTACAATTATTATTCTTATTTTACAAAGAGACTATAAGATGTCATCCTCTATCAGCTTCATCATTGTGTCATATCAGAACTTTACATTGAAGTTCACTCATTCATTTTCTTGTGCTTTATTCATGGAATATATTGATTCAGCCAAAATTGATTGAGTGCCTGTTATGTGCAAAGTTGGGATTGAAAGATTGTGGGGATTACCAAGGTAACTCACACATCCTTGTCCTATATTACAGGCTAGATGAGAAAGTAATGTCAATGCATACATAACCAAAAATACAGGCTAAATCTGTAAACTTCTTCAAGATATTCTCTAAACTCTAGCCACTAAAAGAGTATCAAATACCAAGGCAAGCTTAATAGACATGTGTTGAGTGAATGTTTCAATCAACTGATATCGGAAGAGTAATACAGATAAAAGTCTATGTAACTTAAGAAGAGAGTTTCCTTGGAGATTGTGGCATTTGAGTAAAATCTGGGTGTAAACTCCAACAGGGTGAGGGGAGGATATTGCAAGGTGAGCAAACTGTATGGGCCTAGGTGTGGAGGTGAGGGGTGTGAAATGTAGTCTGAAGTTCCATGGGAAGGACCTTCATGGACTGGCTACTGGAAGTGGGCTTATTCACTTGGTAGAATTTTCATTGAGCCATAAAAGAAAATTTTCTTAAAAGTATACAGAACAAAGAAATGAAAGTCTCAATAGAAAAGGCAATATGTTAGGAGGTTGGGATTTACATATACACACTGCTGCTGCTGCTGCTGCTAAGTCGCTTCAGTTGTGTCTGACTCTGTGCGACTCCATAGATGGCAGCCCACTAGGGTCCTCTGTCCCTGGGATTCTCCAGGCAAGAATAGTGGAGTGGGTTGCCATTTCCTTCTTCAATGCATGAAAGTGAAAAGTGAAAGTGAAGTCGCTCAGTCGTGCCCAACTCTTAGTGACCCCATGGATTGCAGCCTACTAGGCTCCTCCATCGATGGGATTTTCCAGGCAGGAGTACTAGAGTGGGGTGCTATCGCCTTCTCCAACATATACACACTACTACATGTAAAACTGGTAACCAACAAGAACCTACTGTATAGCACAAGGAGCTATACTCAATATTTTGTAAAAAAAAAAATCTGAAAAAGAATATATATATATATATACATATTTATGTATAACTGAATCACTTTGCTCTATACCTGAAATTAACATGACATTGTACACCAACTATTATTGTTTTAATTGCTCATTCATGTCTGATTCTTTTGCAACCCCATGGACTATGGCCTGCCAGGCTCTTCTGTCCATGGAATTCTCCAGGCAAGAATACTGGAGTGGGTTGCCATTTCCTTTTCCAAGGGATCTTCCTGACCCAGGGATTGAACCTGTTTCCAGCACTGGCAGGTGGATTCTTTACCACTGAGCCACGAGGGAAGCCCACAACTCTACTTTGATATAAAAAAGATCAGTATGAGAATCTCAAGTGGATTTGGGAAGGGGAATAAAGATAAGCCTCGAGCAATCTTTCAGCATTGCAAAATTTTGATAAGTGTACTAGATTTTTCAGACTTTCAGTTGAAACCTTATAAAACAAAATAAAGCAAGAAAAAATGTGATACTGGGTAAAGATTGTTATCTTCAACAGCAAACAAGTTCTTTATATCCTGAACACAGTTTTTGCCCCATTATTCTTTTGCCTGACTTGTTTGTCCAGTTCTAAGACAAACTGATTTGGCAGGGTTCTACATAAAATAAGCTACAGTAGAAGTAAGAAAAAAAAGATTTCTGTTTGGACATGATATGGCAAAATTGCCTGGGCTTCGGAGTCTGATAAACCTCAGTCCCAGTCTTAGAATGACCGTTATTAACTGTGTGATCTTGGACAAATCAGCTCATTTTTCTTTTATAGCTGCTATCCTTTATTTTGACAGATGTGGCTTGTTATGAGAAGGCAAAGAAATCCTTGTCATTCTTATCTATTCTTATTCTTATCTATTCAGAATGAAATTTTTATATCAGCCTGTTTTTTATTCCTTGGTTTATATCAGTTATTAGTGTAACAATACCTGCTTGATGGAGTTTTATGAGGATTAACAATAGAATATATATAAAGTGTATGTAGATGGTACTTAGAAAACAGCGACTTATTTTTCCTCCTAATTCTGTCCTGATTTCTCATTTTCCTCAAAGTGCTGTGAAAGGAAGATGAGAGATTTTTACAAATCCCTGTGATTGAGGAAAGTGTTATAGCATAGTAACTAAGAGTACACTTTTGGTAGACACTATCACCCCCTAAAATTAGAAAGTAAATTCCATGAGGACAGAGGATTTTGTCAGTCTAATTTACTGAGGCATCCCCAAAACTTTATAGAGTATCTGGTACATAAGAGGTACTAAGCAAACATATGGAATGATGAAGAATTGGGTTAATATCTTGGCTCCACCGTTGACTTGGTTTGTATTTGGTATAAACTGAGGCAGAATAAGGTGAAATGATTTACCCAAGGTCAGAAAGCCTCAGTTTCTTCATCTGTAAGATAGTGATAATAATAGTATTTTTATTGAACTATCATCAGCATATAACATTAAATTGGTTTCAGGTTTTCACAGTGTAATGATTTGATTTGTGTATATATTGATAAAGATGACCACCATCAGTCTAGTTGACATCCATCACCAAACATGGTTACACATTATTTTCTTGTGATGAGAACTTTTAAAGTCTACCCTCTTATCAACTTTCAAATGTGCAATATATTATTATTCAGTCACTGTGCAGTTCATTACATCATTGCAGCTTATTTTATAATTGGAACTAACTTCATTTTACAGGGTTTTATGAGGAGTAAATGCATATGAATTTGAATGAGTTTAAAACAGCATCTGGCACATAGTGAGATTACCATAAATGAACCTCTAAATGGGAAGGCACTGGGGCTCAGAAACTAATAGGTACCATTGGAATCCTGCCAAGTACAAGCTGAGATAGAAAAATAGAAAGGGGAATTCAAAGGTAGGGTAGAATCTCTATTATTAAAAGAATATATTAACTTCTCCCTCAAACACCTTCCTGAGCTCTGCAGTGGGCAGATACCATCCTCTTCCAAAGTGTGATCCAACGCCATGTGCTGTGGCAAGGTGACCCTGTGGGAAACATATCACAGGGAAAAAGAGGGACCTTCCTCTACAAGGGAAAAGGGGGAACCAGCATTTATTGTAAGGCAAATTTGCAGCCAGAGTCTTAGCTATTCTCATCACTGACATAATCTCATTTCTTCCTCACTGCCAATCTCTTTGGTGGCTCAGACGGTAAAGAATCCGCCTGCAATATGGGAGACCTGGGTTCAATCCCTGGGTTGGGAAGATTCCCTTCAGAGAGGCATGGCAACCCACTCCAGTATTCTTGCCTGGAGAATCCTCACCAACAGAGGAGTCTGGTGGGCTACAGTCCATGGGGTCACAAAGAGTTGGACATGACTGAGAGACTAAAGTAGCAGCAGCAATCTGTGAGTTACTATTCTGCTCATGTCACACAAGAGGAGACAGAAGTCCAGAGTAACTTGATCGTAGTCACCCAAGTCGATGTGACTCCAGGCTACATATACATTTAGGATACACCCTTACTGGCTGTCGCTTGGTTTCCCCAAGCCACTTTGCTGTAGAACAAACACAAATCTCTCATCTTCCAAAGCATGGCAACTAACAGCCAAATGGGGTTTCCCTCCTCTGAGAAAGAGAAAGATTTTCTACCCCATCCCAGAAGAAATACAGTATCTTTCCTAAGACATAAAAGACTTTGGATCAATAATGATACATCAAAACTCAAATCTCTGGTTCATATGGGTTTTTTTTTTTTTCGACTTCATAAGCATTTCTACACTGTCATTATGAAGAAATGAAAATGAAAGTGTTAGTCGCTCAGTCGTATCTGATTCTTTGAGATCACACGGACTATAGCCTGCCAGATTCCTCTGTCCATAGAATTCTCCAGGCAAGAATACTGGAGTGGGTAGCCATTCTCTTCTCCAGGGACTCTTCCCAACAAAGGGATCAAACCTGAGTCTCCTGCATTGCAGGCAGATTCTTTACCATCTGAGCCATTAGGGAAGCCGCATGAAGAAATAGAAGATTTAAAATGATCAGGAGTGCTATTGACACCTCTTATACAATAAAGAAGAGGTGAAGAATTTGACTGCAATTTTTGAAGAAGCTACCATTGTTAACTTCATCCCAGCAAAGTTGTATCTCAAACCATTAGAAGATGCCCAGAAGTAGAACAGACCTTGAACGCACAATGAAATTTTCCACTGAATCTTGTTACTCAGTGATTTCTTTAGCAGAAAAAAGTCACTGTATAATAAAGGATTTCTCCCTAAGTATAAAAAGAAAACTATTAATATTAGTTGCTATGTGAATAACTGTCACAGCATAATTTAATTTTCTAAGAAATTATTGAGAGTTTTCCTAATTCCAGATAATATAGAGTGTGACAATCTTTGTAACTTTAAGAATATTAATTGCAAGCCAAATGATAAAGCTATTTTAACTCATTCACAGGTTGTTTCACAGAAAAGCATTTGGTTGTCAATATGTAAACTCTAAGCTTCTGTTTGGCTTCTAAATTGATAAATATACTTATCATGACTGCTTAATCCATTTCTTTCTTGTTTGACCAGAACTCTTAAGTTTAATTATTAAGGCATGTTTGAGTATAACAAATGAATTTCAGGTGTGTTCTGTGTATTTCTCCTGTTGAAAATTTTGCAGAACTATGACTCACTGTGTTTTTTGATATCTTATTGTGCTCTATTAATAGATATTTCAAAGCAGAAACTTTCTCAAAAAGTATAGATTAAAGAGCAGCATGTAGATGACTGACCAATGTATATCACTATGTCTTCACAAAAAAAGATCAAAAATTAATTTTCAAAGTTTTGTCAATAGGCAAAGATTGGAATTTTGTTTATAAAATTTGCTCATGAATTAAACTTGCATTGTAAATCAATCAAGGGGAAGGAATGTATGCTAGCATACATTATTTTTCCAATGCAAGAGCACTGTTCTACCAATAAAGTGAGAAACATGACCATTTGCTCCTATCTCATGCCCCCAGAAAACCCTTTATTTATGGAATTTAATTAATCCTACTTATTATGAAAATTTAGAATCTTTTTTTTATAATTATGCTATAGAATTTAAATATTGTATAGTTGTATGGTACAATATTTAGTTTATTTGGAGATGGTATTCATTTCATAAATGGTTTCATATTTCAAATCAAGAAAACCTGTTAATGAAGATACATTTCACAGCAATTTATCAATTACTTTTAGTTACATGGTAAGACACCACTGGGATATAATGTGTTCTATCATCTTTATGATATGTTTAGAAAGCACAGTTGCTTGATTTGTTGTCAACCAAAAGATGTTGGTGGTAAATCAAGTTATTTTCAGAAGATGGGCTGTTTAGCTGTATGCCAGCACAATATCAAGAACAGAATATGGGAAGTGCTCAAGTAGTCCAAATTTTCCAGATTATGTAGATAGGCTTAACTTCTTGATTGTGAAGTAATTTGAGGAATGGAAAATGACTAAGTTGCAGTCTCTTGTCCTTAGGAACCTAGCAGTATTGAAGAGTACTGTGTCATTCACACAAATAATACAGCAATAATATACAATATTGTATATTGTATACAATAATATACAATACACAATTGTATATACAATATACAGTTGTATACAACATACAATTATATATTGTATACAATAATATACAATATAATATATAATACAGTGTTTTATGAAAATAAAATATTAATAATATAATACTCTAATATCAAACTTCTTTTTAATATTCACAGTGTGAGGAGAGCTCAGTGAGTGGGGAAATCATATTCAGTAGGGCAATGATGAAAGAGTCTTGACCTTGTTATTGAAGGACTTCAAAAGGTTGCACCACGGGTTAGTTGTTCAATTTGGAGGGAATGGAGG
Organism: Bos mutus; assembly: GCF_027580195.1. Lineage (NCBI taxonomy): Eukaryota > Metazoa > Chordata > Mammalia > Artiodactyla > Bovidae > Bos > Bos mutus. The sequence goes on along the minus strand of NC_091621.1, from coordinate 86,044,134 downwards.
AATGAGCCAGAGCCTGGGAAATAGGAGGAAATGTGATGATATCGGTTAAAGAGAAACAACTAAAGCAACCAGAGAATTTGGTTCAGCGTAGGAATAGGAAATGAAATGATGTGGGGAGAAGCTGGAAAAGAGGATAGGGGTTATTTTGTGAAAGGACTTAAATGTCAGGCAAAAGGACTTGATGTATTTTTGTAGATAATAACAAGGCTTTGAAAAATTTGGTATAGAAAGACTGATTCAGTAAGAAATGTGCATTTGGAACTTGTTCTGTATCAATGTATAGAATAACAGTAAATATTGGAGGTTGGAGAACTATTTTAGCAGCCTGTTGCAGGAGTCCTGGCTTGCAGTAAAGAGGACTGGAGCTATATTACTGGCACTGGGAGAAGAAAGGAGGAACATATCTTAGTAACAGGAAAGTACTTTAGAGTACCTGTGTCTTGATGACTAATTTGAATGTGCGGGACAAGGACTTAGAGCAGTTGGTGATAATTTTAAGATTCAAGGCTGAATTATAGTGGAAGAATGGTTCTGCTACTATTAGACATCGTGGAGTCAGGAGAGAAGTATTAACAGGGTAGTTAGGTATCATGAAGGTTACCTAACTGATTGATTTTGGTTATTGTGTGTGTGTGTTTTGGTAGGCTGTAGATAATGCCACAGAAGTTTATTTCTTGATCGCACTCCATGTCCAAGACAGATGAGAGGGAATCTTTTTCTCCATGAAGCCATTCAGAGTCCCAGCTAGAGGGACACCTCATCAGGAACTGCAGTAGCAAAGGAAAGAGAAAGACTTAAAATTTTCCCATAGATTTTTAAACATATTGTCAGCTTAGATGTGAAACACATCATTTCTGCTAATATTTCGTTGGCCAGAATGAGCCTCATGGCACCACCCGAATATGAGGGAGCTGAGAACTACACGCCCTTGTATGCTCAGGAAGAAGAGGATGTTGGTGAACACTAACAGTATCTATTACACATTCAGTGAGTGTAAAGAAGATGGATTTTTCCATCACTGTGGGTTATGTGTGTGTAAAAGGGAGGATAATGGGTAGAAAAAGAAAACTTTCTCCTGCTTTATATGAAAAGCTCTCCCTGCACTCAGCCAAAGGAGGTTTAGACTCACAGGCATTTCTACTCTTAACACGACTGAGCGACTGAACTGAACTTGAGCTGATTCTTTCATTTCAGCATAATATTACCAGGTAATAATATTCAAGATTGACTGGTTTGACCAAACTAATTCCTTTGTCCTAAAGTAAATAAACCTTGAATATTCATTGGAAGGACTGCTGTTAAAGCTAAAGCTCCAATACTTTGGCTACCTGATGCAAAGAACTGACTCATTGGAAAAGAAAGACCCCGATGCTGGGAAATATTGAGGGTAGGAGGAGAAGTGGGTGGGGCAGAGGATGAGATGGTTAGATAGAGTCACTGATTCAATGGACATAATTTCAGCAAACTTCAGGAGATAGTAGAGGACAGAGGAGCCTAGTGTACTATAGTCCATGGGGTCTCTAAGAGTTGGACATGACTTAGTGACTGAACAGCAATGATATTCAGGCTTCAGAGGAGTAAGAGGCTTATTGCAGAATGTTCTCTCACAATGCTCAAGAGAATTTCTGGAAGTTTTAGAAAATAAATTCTTTGTTCTGGGTCACTATTGCAATAGGAAACATAGGATCATTTGTATTTCTAAATCTTCAATAAAATTTAATTTGTAGCATGTACATAAAAGTATTTGGAAGGCTACTCAATAGCACCTGTGATTTCATGTACCACAGGCACAAGAAGAGTTGGAATAAGCTTAGTCACAAATATTTACTGTTGATATCACCAGTTACATCAATAAAGAAAAACTAATTTTTTTCACAGGGTAATTATGAGAGGCCAGGGTAAGTATTTGTTACGTTCCGTGGCATAAAGCATTCCCAACCTTTATATATTTAGATTTCTATTGGTCTATGAATGCCAAGGAAGGAAAGAATGCTGAATGTGTTCAAATGTTTCACTTTGTTAATAAATATAATGAGTAAACTTTACAATAACATCAACTATTTATATTTATTGTATCAATGTAATAAACTCTTTCCTTCTCAAAAGTCTCCTGGTTGGAGTAAGTGACATAGTAACCCTAACTCTATCCTATTCCTCAGCACCAGAAGTCGTTAGGTTACTATATGTTAATTCTTCTTGTCTTATACCTGGGAATTGTGCACTGCTATATACAATGTCCTTGATTACTATATGAGCTCATTAAAATTTAATTAACTCTTGAAAGATAGAGTGAAAGTGAAAGTGAAAGTGAAGTCGTATCTGACTCTTTGCGACCCCATGGTCTGTAGCCCACCAGACTTGATTGGGGAGTTGATATAGATGTGACATGCAATGCTGTTATTTAAGGTAGACTATTATGGGACAGTTTTTAACTGAGTAAGTTTAAGAGATTGATTTAATTGTACCTTGCATATGTGCTGAGTTGCTTCAGTGGTGTCCAGCTCTTTGAGACCCTATGGACCATAGCCTGCCAAGCTCCTCTGTCCATGGGATTCTCAAAATGTTGAGCTTACATCCACTTTGAAAGGGAGCTAATAGTTGAATATCACAAATAGAATTCAATCACTCATTTATTTCAGAATGTAATTCATGACATAAAATCATTATAACTAACATCTGTTTTCTCTATACCCTCCTCTCTGAGAAAAAACCAACCAACAAAACAACAATAACAAACTCTAAAGATGATAATCTAAGGTAAATTTTATGAGGAGCAATTTTAATGTAGCAATTAACTCAGTGAGCTGGATTGTCGCTGATTGAAATGCTTCTTTTTTTTTAGTTTTTAAAAATAAAAGCTGAGCCCTGAGCAATGCATAATGCAGCATAATAGCCATTGATATGAGTTAATGATACTTCCAAAATTATGGAACTCACAGTCAGGGAGAAGCAGATACCCTGTAGGAATTTGACTTAGAGCAAAATATTTCATTTCATTTCTAGTACTGCAGGTTCCTTCAAAAAAAGGGTGGGGGGGGGGGAACATCACACACGTGGAACCTCTGCCAGAAAAGTCCAATTAATTAAACAAAGACAATAAGTTGCTATATAGTACATAATTTCCAGAAGTCTATAGTCTTTTAAATAAAGACAGAATTAATAGGAACACATATTGATTTTGCAGTATTCTGTATGAAAATGTGACAAAGATTTGCTGAAAGCTACTTAAACAGAATAAAGGGCATATACATTTATATAAGCTCACTGATAATAGTTCAATGAAACTAAGCCATGCCCGTGGGGCAACCCAAGATGGGCGGGTCATGGTGGAGAGATCTGACAGAATGTGGTCCACTGGAGAAGGGAATGGCAAACCACTTCAGTATTCTTGCCTTGAGAACCCCATGAACAGTATGAAAAGGCAGAATGATAGGATACTGAAAGAGAAACTCCCCAGGTCAGTAGGTGCCCAATATGCTACTGGAGATCAGTGGAGAAATAACTCCAGAAAGAAGGAAGGGATGGAGCCAAAGCAAAAACAATACCCAGCTGTGGATGTGACTGGTGATAGAAGCAAATTCCGGTGCTGTAAAGAGCAACATTGCATAGGAACCTGGAATGTCAGGTCCATGAATCAAGGCAAATTGGAAGTGGTCAAACAAGAGATGGCAAGAGTGAATGTTGACATTCTAGGAATCAGTGAACTGAAATGGACTGGAATGGGTGAATTTAACTCAGATGACCATTATATCTACTACTGTGGGCAGGAATCCCTCAGAAGAAATGGAGTAGCCATCATGGTCAACAAAAGAGTCCAAAATGCAGTACTTGGATGCAATCTCAAAAACGACAGAATGATCTCTTTGGTTTCCAAGGCAAACCATTCAATATCACAGTAATCCAAGTCTATGCCCCAACCAGTAATGCTGAAGAAGCTGAAGTTGAATGGTTCTATGAAGACCTACAAGACCTTTTAGAACTAACACCCAAAAAAGATGTCCTTTTCATTATAGGGGACTGGAATGCAAAAGTAGGAAGTCAAGAAACACCTGGAGTAACAGGCAAATTTGGCCTTGGAATACGGAATGAAGCAGGGCAGAGTAATAGAGTTTTGCCAAGAAAATGCACTGGTCATAACAAACACCCTCTTCCAACAACACAAGAGAAGACTCTATACATGGACATCACCAGATGGTCAACACCGAAATCAGATTGATTATATTCTTTGCAGCCCAAGATGGAGAAGGTCTATACAGTCAGCAAAAACAAGACCAGGAGCTGACTTTGGCTCAGTCCATGAACTCCTTATTGCCAAATTCAGACTTAAATTGAAGAAAGTAGGGAAAACCACTAGATCATTCAGGTATGACCTACATCAAATCCCTTATGATTATACAGTGGAAGTGAGAAATAGATTTAAGGGACTAGATCTGATAGATAGAGTGCCTGATGAGCTATGGATTGAGGTTCGTGACATTGTACAGGAGACAGGGATCAAGACCATCCCATGGAAAAGAAATGCAAAAAAGCAAAATGGCTGTCTGGGGAGGCCTTACAAATAGCTGTGAAAAGAAGAGAAGCGAAAAGCAAAGGAGAAAAGGAAAGATATGAACATCTGAATGCAGAGTTCCAAAGAATAGCAAGAAGAGATAAGAAAGCCTTCCTCAGAGATCAATGCAAAGAAATAGAGGAAAACAACAGAATGGGAAAGACTAGAGATCTCTTCAAGAAAATCAGAGATACCAAAGGAACATTTCATGTAAAGATGGGCTCAATAAAGGACAGAAATGGTATGGATCTAACAGAAGCAGAAGATATTAAGAAGAGATGGCATATTACACAGAAGAACTGTACAAAAAAGATCTTCACGACCCACATAATCATGATGGTGTGATGACTGACTTAGAGCCAGACATCCTGGAAGGTGAAGTCAAGAGGGCCTTAGAAAGCATCATTACGAACAAAGCTAGTGGAGGTGATGGAATTCCAGTTGAGCTGTTCCAGATCCTGAAAGATGATGCTGTGAAAGTGCTGCACTTGATATGCCAGCAAATTTGGAAAACTCAGCAGTGGCCACAGGACTGGAAAAGGTCTGTTTTCATTCCAATACCAAAGAAAGGCAATGCCAAAGAATGCTCAAACTACCGCACAATTGCACTCATCTCACACGCTAGTAAGGTAATGCTTAAAATTCTCCAAGCCAGGCTTCAGCAATATGTGAATGGTGAACTTCCTGATGTTCAAGCTGGTTTTAGAAAAGGCAGAGGAACCAGAGATCAAATTGCCAACATCTGCTGGATCATGGAAAAAGCAAGAGAGTTCCAGAAAAACATCTATTTCTCCTTTATTGACTATGCCAAAGCCTTTGACTGTGGGATCACAATAAAGTGGAAAATTCTGAAAGAGATGGGAATACCAGACCACCTGATCTGCCTCTTGAGAAATTTGTATTCAGGTCAGGAAGCAACAGTTAGAACTGGACATGGAACAACAGACTGGTTCCAAATAGGAAAAGGAGTTCGTCAAGGCTGTATATTGTCACCCTGTTTATTTAATTTATATGCAGAGTACATCATGAGAAACGCTGGTGGAAGAAACACAAGCTGGAATCAAGATTGCCAGGAGAAATATCAATAACCTCAGATATGCAGATGACACCACCCTTATGGCAGAAAGTAAAGAGGAACTAAAAAGCCTCTTGATGAAAGTGAAAGTGGAGAGTGAAAAAGTTGGCTTAAAGCTCAACATTCAGAAAATGAAGATCATGGCATCCGGTCCCATCACCTCATGGGAAATAAATGGAGAAACAGTGTCAGACTTTATTTTTCTGGGCTCCAAAATCACTGCAGATGGTGACTGCAGCCATGAAATTAAAAGACGCTTACTCCTTGGAAGGAAAGTTATGACCAACCTAGTTAGCATATTCAAAAGCAGAGACTTTAATTTGCCAACAAAGGTTCGTTTAGTCAAGGCTATGGTTTTTCCAGTGGTCATGTATGGATGTGAGAGTTGGACTGTGAAGAAGGCTGAGCACTGAAGAATTGATGCTTTTGAACTATGGTGTTGGAGAAGACTCTTGAGAGTCCCTTGGACTGCAAGGAGATCCAACCAGTCCATTCTAAAGGAGATCAGCCCTGGGATTTCTTTGGAAGGAATGATGCTAAAGCTGAAACTCCAATACTTTGGCCATCTCATGTGAAGAGTTGACTCATTGGAAAAGAATCTGATGCTGGGAGGGATTGGGGGCAAGAGGAGAAGGGGACGACAGAGGATGAGATGGCTAGATGGCATCACTGACTCGATGGACGTGAGTCTGAGTGAACTCTGGGAGTTGGCAATGGACAGGGAGGCCTGGCGTGCTGTGATTCATGGGGTCACAAAGAGTCGGACAGGACTGAGCGACTGATCTGATCTGATAATAGCAGACAATAAAACTCTCAGGGACATTGTTTTTTTTATTTGTCTTATTTATTTATTTTTAAACTTTTAATTTTGTTTTGGGGTATAGCCGATTAACAGTGTTGTGACAGTTTCAGGGGAACAGCGAAGGGACTCAGCCACGCATATATATGTATCTGTTTTCCTCCAAACTCCCCTCCCATCCAGGCTACCACATAATACTGAGCAGAGCTCTATGTGCTATACAGTAGGTCCTGTTAGTTATCCATTTTAAATATAGCAGTGTGTACAGAGACATTTCTTTTTTAATTTTGAAATAACCTCTTAGTACCAGCAAGTACAACAAAAAAACAGAATTAAAAAAGAGTATTTTGACTGAGTCAGGAGAAGGCTTTAATTTATTTTGTAAGTAAACTCTTCATACCAGCAAATGCAATAAAAAACAGAGTTAAAAAAAAATATTTTGACTGAGTCAGCAGCAGGCTTTTATTTTTTTAAATAGCATTTTATGTCATTTCAGAAATCTAATGCAAAAAAGGATTGCTTAACAAGGATACTTACAATTGCTAGTTTTCTAGTGTTTATAATCATAACTTTATTTTTAGTGTCTAATAATTTATCGAGTTTATCAAATTTCAATGATCAAGTATCAAGTTTATCAATTTATCAAGTTTCCAACAACCATTTTATAAAACGCAGGTAGGTCATAAAGTTACAGGCAAAAGAAACAACTTTTAAAAAGTATTTTAAAAATAAACACTACAGCAAGAACATTTCATTTTTAAAGACACTGCCTTTTTATTATGGGATCTTAATCAATTAGTATTAATTTAAGCAATTCTTAACATGGCATTTTATATGCGTTAGCAACAAACATGGGATGCAGAGATTCATATATTCATTCTAGTAACGAAGAGGTACTGTTAAATAACAAAGGAAATCACTGGAGTAGTTATATAATACATTAAAGCAATAAGAGCTGTAGAGGAGCACTGACCTCTAAATGGGCAAGTAACTCAATGGTTCTCTCTTTAAGATCTCAACTTTTTTCCTCTTGCCATATGTATTGGATCCCATCTTTGTAGGTGAGGAAATGGCACCAAGTTTGTTGCTGGATGGAGCTAAAAAATTTGCCAGGCGTTGAGTCTCACAAGTGGCAGTGCCGCATTTCCGCTTTTCCATCTGATGACTGGTGACAGTGAGCAAATTTGAACGGTTAGAAACTTAGAGTCAGGATTGGATACAACTATCTCTGTGACATCACATATCTCATGTTGATGAAAACGAAAGGAAACATCCTCACGTCAGTAACTCAGTGTTTTGGTTTGTAAAATACTTGGATGATTTGATCGAGTTTCTGGACACCCTGAAGATGCAGCTTAGAAATCATATAGCAAACCCTCTGTTATAGTTAATGTTGAATTTCCCAGTGTAATTTTTTTCTTTGGCAATTCAGAATATATTCCAGATAATGATAATAGAAGTTTTTTTTTTTGTCTTATATTCTTTTAAATATTGATTAATCTATTTCCCTCATAGCTCAGTTGGTAAAGAATCTGCCTGCAACACAGGAGACCTGGGTTTGATCCCTGGGTTGGGAAGATCCCCTGGAGATGGAAAGGGCAATCCACTCCAGTACTCTTGCCTGGAGAATCCCATGGATAGAGGAGTCTGGCAGGCTACAGTCCATGGGGTCTCAAGAGTTGGATAAGACTTAGTGACTAAACCACCACCACCAATCTATTTCCCAAATTTTTAAAAAAGGTCTTGAATTGCAAATTATGTATGTAATCTGGAATATGTGAATTTAAATATATATATATATATTCATTTCTCATACCTTTCAAACAAGAATTAAGCAGTGTTAGTTAATTTTTGTTAAGTTTCTTGATTTCACTGAATTGACAGTGTTGACAAATGTCAGGTATTATTTCAAGGGAATAAAATTTACCACCTATTCAGGTACTCTAACTACTGTAGTGTGGAAATTCTATTACTATTAGCATAAATACATGAAGATTACTATGTCCCTGCTATGTACTATGTTCCTATATTCTCAACAATTTTAATGATAGGTTAAATGTTAAAACCAAAAGGCTTTTTGTGTCAATGGTATTAATATTCATCATGTTCCTTCAGCCACCTGGAAAAATTGCATGATAATATTATGGATAAGTCATAAATGATAACTGTAAATAATTCATTTGAATCAACTTCTTAGTATTTAGAGAATTTATTTATATCAGTCCTATATTTTTGTACCATCTTTTGTTTTAGTGTACTGGAAATAGACACAATGATTGCTTTTTTGCTGATTATTAGGAGTTATAGGGAAATTTCAGCTCCTGTAAAAACCAAAATCTTGGTTAAACTTTGATTAAGTGTAAAGTGGGAGAGAGATACTGGTAGGAGGCTAAAAACTCAATATCCAGAAGCCAGTGTATATACATAATTTGAAGCAATATGCAATGGCTTTTATCTCAATGTGTTTATTTTGTATGGGAAGTACTTCATTATCTGCATCTTTGTATAGAGATAGCCTAAGAGTAAATATTTTAAAAACTTATGTGAAACTTTATGGTTTATACTCTCAGATATTCTCCACAGAAAATTTTTCTTACAGAATTACATGAACTGAGTATCTATTGAGCATGAGTGTATGCTGACAAACCAATTACTCAGGCAAGGAAACACACCTAGAAGTTTAATTTGTGTATGTTAGTTGTTCAGTCGTGTCCGACTCTGCAACCCCATGGGTTGTAGCCCACGAGGCTTCTCTGTCCATGGAATCTCCAGACAAGCATACTGGAGTGTGTTGCCATTCCCTTCGCCATGGGATATTCCTGACCCAGGGATTGAACCCAGGTCTCTTACATTGCAAGAAGATTCTTTATCGACTGAGCCATGAGGGAAGCCCACAGAAGCCTAATTACCTGGCTTATATATCGGTCTTATTCATATTATCTGTTTAACTCTTTCTTTTTCATATGTGGTAAGCATGGCCAATGTGCATTTTCAAAGAATGGTTTAATGCTCTTATAAAGATTGAACCAGCAATTCACACTGAACATTGAATTCTAAAAGGTGATAAACTTTTCCTGGAAAACAGTAGTAATCAGAATTTGACCCAAACATTTCAAACTAATAAATTTAAAGTAATAAAAGAAAAGTGGGTCAAATTGAGAAGGTTCAAAGGGATTTCTTTTCCAGGATATATTTGGTGAATGCCTTGAACAGAATGTGAAATACTCTTTGTGCTTAGTGATAATTGGTGAATGTTTGATAATTGGTCTCAAGGTTTGTAATAGGATTTTAAACTATCCTAACTAAAATATTCTCTAATTTGAGTTAGCTAGGAGGGTCATGATTCTACTTTAAAGAAATACAAAGAACTTTTATGTTTTTTGGTTTCATTCTTGTGAAACTGCTTTCCCAAACAGGAATTTTTATGTAAATCTGATAGGATATACCCTAAATTATCATTAAGATGGAGAAAGTTGACTGAGTTGGTTAGTGAAAGGCCTGGCACCCCAACTTTTATGTATTTTCCCTCATTGACTACCAGGCAGACATGACCTACCAGCCTACCTACCTGCTAATAACAAACACTAGTTTAAAGCAATGACCATTCACACACATGGAAATTCTTGGCTTTAAGAGAACTTATTATAGGATATTGAATATAGTTGCCTGTGCTATCCAGTAGGACTTTGTTGTTCATCTATTTCATATATGGTAGTGTGTATCGGCTAATCTCAAACCAGTTTATCCCTCACTCACAATAGAAGATTGTTTTCTATATCTGAATCTGTTTCTGTTTCATAAATAAGTTTAATATCCTGTAACAAATGATAATGGAAAAGGACACAAAAAAGAAAAGAATATATATAGAGAATACATATATACCTATATATGTATATATATAACGGAATCACTTTGCCATACATGAAAAACTAGTACAACATTGTAAATCAACTATACTTCAATAAGAAGAGAATGTAAACAGTGATAATTATAGGCCAGATGGTAACTCTTAAATTGTCTCTCTTTAAAAACATCTCAGTTTCAGGGGCTTTTGAAACAGTTTTTAAATGGGTCTCTTATCCCAGCTCTTAATAGTTGTCTGTGGAGGTGTGTGAGTTCAGTGACTCTAGCTTGAAACTCATGTAATTATACTTTTGGTTGCTCTCTTACTATCTGCCAGGCAGATACCACTGAACCTTACTTACTACTGAGTCTTAAAAAGTTGGTGGGCAAGTATGGGATCCTTCTGCCTCACTCATGAGTGTCAAGTAACATAACCATGTTTTGGTACGGTCTGTAAAGTCTGTTACTTCTTAATCCCGTCGCATGCAGGTATAAAAGTTGAAAAAGATCTCAGATGAGATGACTGATTTTTGTGAAAAAACAATATTGAAGAATAAATCTTCATCAGCTTTATTTTTTAAAGGTGTTCAAAGTTTGAGATATTTTCTACATAGGCTTTCTCAGCTTTTTATGAGCTTTATAGAATATTATATGGTTGAATGGCTCAGGATGTTAAATTCTTCCTTTCTCTTCAAAAAACTGACCAAATATACTGATTCCAGGAAATTCAATTTCCTGAAAAGTAATTGATGAATGTTTTATAAATATTTCTAGTAATTCAAAAAGATTGTGAGACCAGCATGAAAATATAATTGTTAATAAATAACATTATGTGTTATTCTATTTCTCAGTGAAATTCACCTCATAATTAATGAATTTCCTTAAAAACATACTGGGTAAAAATAGTTAGCGGATGAATATATCTAATGAAAGAAAAGATCAAGATATAGACAGAAATCACTACATAATATCACTAATTTTTCTGTCATTGTTCAAATGTTCTGCTAGTTTACCAGAAACTTCATGGCAGGTTTAAAGTTGTTTTTATCCAGGAGAAAACCAATTGAACATTACAGTCAGTTCTGAGAAGAATGTCCTGTAAACTAGGTAAGCTTTGAAATGAAAGGAAAAGAAAAATCTATGTGTACTATCTATTACACGTACGTGATTTAGCAACCTTTATGTATCACCAAAGGACCTCCACCTCAACAAAACACACCCAGAAGGGAAATAGACAAAATGCTGATAATTCTATGAGATGAGTTCTAATATGACTTAAAGAAAAGATTTTTCATGAGTAAACTTATTCTCCTTGGTCTTCAAGAGAGTTTAAATTCAGTTTTTTTTTTTTTAATTCAGTTTTATAAAACTATATGGAGTCAAAACCAATTTAGACACAAGCAAATCTTCATATTATTTATGACATATGCATGAATTTGGACTTAAGACTTTTTAAATATAGCATTTTAAGATAAATTTATTTTTTACTGGAGGATAATTGCTTTACAGAATTTTGCTGTTTTCTGTCAAACCTCAACATGAATCAGCCTAGAGGGGTGGGATGGGGAAGGAGATGGGAGGGAGTTTCAAAAAGGAGGGGATATATGTATACCTATGGACTTAAGCCTCTTTTAATAAATGGATAATAACAGTTTTAAAGGCTTTCCACTTGAAACTTGTAAATACTGCAAACATTTTCACCCTTCACAGTTTTTAAAATTCCTTAAAATTGCCATTCAAATAAAATGACACCTTTCAAAATAAGCTTTTAAAAAAAAATCCTGATGTACATGCTACTTATTGAAAACATTTTCAAGAAATATTATTTTATATTTACAGAATATTGGAAATATATTTACAGAAATATTGGAAATAGTCTCATGAAGAATAGTATTTTAATTATAATTCTGTTTCATTAACAGAGCAGTTAGCAATATAGAAAGAATCCCCTATGGACTAATGTCTTTTTAACTGGATCTTCTAAATTTAACTTCTTACCAGATTTAATTTGCCACTTGATTATTTCCTACTTAGATTTCCAGAAAGAGACGTGAAAGTTCAGGATATTGCCAGAGTTGAGAAAAATGTCTATATAAGCACACAGCAAAATTCCACCTCATATAAAATATATACTTTGAGTTTCTCCTAGTTTGCTTGAGAATTGGATTAGTATAGTAGAAGTTACTACCTTTTGGGTTTTCTTGCTTCATGTTCTGGTTCTGCTCCTTTAAGTTCCAATAGCATATTTCTTGACAAAGCTGAAACTGTCCATTCCTGTCTGTCAGAAATTTCATCAGAGAGATTTATCAGACTGACTTTATTCTTTAAAGAACATAGAATTTAAGAAACAGTGGAAAATCTTATGTACTATTCTTAAATATGACTTAGAAATCTAATGGCACAAGGGCCGTTAATTACATAGCAGTATTTGATTATAATTTTTTCATACTTTCAAAAGAAACTAGGATTTTCAAGTTACTAACCTTCCAGTGGGTTTACCACCACCTTCCAGATGGTTTAATGCAACACAGAGCACAATGAGAACCACTGGCAGCTTCAAAATACCCATTGCTTCTCAAATTTTCTGAAAAGAATAATTCAGCTCTAAAATAAAGAAATCTATTGTAGCTTTGTTTAATGACATATTAAACTAGAGCCTACTTTAAAAAATCTTTTAAAAACATAATTTCCAAGGATCATAATTTTATTGATATGGTTCAGACTGCTCATGCAATTTTCAAATATTTTCAAAATTTTCCTTTACCCAGTTTCCTTCTAAAAACAATCTAGAAAATTGATATCATTATACATTATCTCTTTAGTCTTCCTTTGAAATAAGCCATACATTTAATCCCAAATTTGTTCTAATGCTAAATAAATACTAGTATGCTAGACACAGAAAATTCCTTACCTTTTAATGTCTCAGTGTCAGCAATATCAGAAAATGCCTTTGTTAGCAAGGAAGCTTCATGAAAAACCCCAAGCTTGCATCCACTGGAGCATTTACCCCCCAACCTGCTAGCCAGTAGTCCAGCTCATATATACCCTTCACACCTTTTCTAGCTCTGACATGAGACAGTTCAGAGAGACTGTGTCATTAATTTCCATTCTTACAGAGAGAAAGAGCCTTATAGATAGGAATAGCAGGTGGGTCATTATTATACTAACACATTAGTGAATGTTAACCTAGCAGATACAAAGCATCTTGGTGGAGTTAATGGTAAGTCACACACAGCAGAAGTTTGAATTTGCCATCTTTGTAAAATACCAGAGTGAATTTTCAAGGATTAAAGAGAAGTTTCTAGTAGTGTGTGTGGCATGTTCAGTCGTGTCCGACTCTTTGCAACCCCGTGGACTGTAGCCCAACATGCTTCTCTTCCATGCAATTTTCCAGGCAAGAATACTGGAATGGGTTGCCATTTCCTTCTCCAGGGGATCTTCCAGACCTAGGGATTGAACCCCCATCTCTTTCTGTCTTCCACATTGGCAAGCAGATACTTTGCCACTGTGCCGCTTGGGAAGCCCAAAATCATTGTGTACACTTTGTAAAATACATTAGTTATCTTCTTACGGGAAATCATTAGTCTTCTAAATCATGTGATTTTTACATTCCCTTTCAGAATTAAAAAAAAAAAACCCTGAAATTTCAGATTCATTGGTAACTAGAACAAAGATTGGAAAACGGTTTCTCTCCTCCTAAGATCTTCATGCTGCTGCTGCTAAGTTGTGTCAGTCATGTCCAACTCTGTGTGACCCCATAGACAGCAGCGCACCAGGCTCCCCCGTCCCTGGGATTCTCCAGGCAAGAACACTGGAGTGAGTTGCCATTTCCTTCTCCAATACATGAAAATGAAAAGTGAAAGTAAAGTCGCTCAGTCATGTCCGACTCTTCGAGACCCCATGGACTGTAGCCCACCAGGCTCCTCCTTCCATGGGATTTTCCAGGCAAGAGTGCTGGAGTGGGGTGCCATTGCCTTCTCCGAAGATCTTCATAAACACCCTCAAACTATATTACTCAGTTTTAAAGAAATATATGAAATCCGAGAACTTAAAGTTTATTTGGAGAACTTCCGTCTTTTCTAGATTATACAGACATGCCAATTTTCACTGACAGTCAGAATTTTAGTTGTTATATATGTTCTTAAGTTGTCATAACTTAGAATATTAACTTAAATATGTCTTAGAAATACAGAAAACAGGAACAATTTGGAGAAAATAAAAAATAAATCTTTTAAAGTAATTATTTCTATGTAATAATGAAAAAAGTGAGTGAAAAAACTGCTTGACTAGAGTTGTGAAGTTATCTGTCTCTATTTAAATGCTGACAAATGAATTTGTATATTGGAAATGATTGCTTTTATGCTTCAAACCCTCCTGCTTCATTATAAATAGCTTTCAATTCTCTTCTGTGTTTTTTTTCTATATACCTTGCCTTTATACCTCAATATACTATTGAATATTCATGGAATTAAGCCCTTGGGGTTATTTGAATTCAAGTAGATGCTTCAATGTCCCTGGCTTCATTTTTTGCAAATAAACATATTTGTTGATATTTTTAATCACCTCTGTTTACCAATTCCTTACTAGAACCTTTGGGAGATTCTCAGATGGAACAGTGGTAGAGTCTACATGCCAATGCAAGAGACTCAGGAGACGTGGGTTTGATCCCTGTGTCAGGAAGATCCACTGGAGCAGAACATGGTAACCCACCCTAGTATTCGTGGAAAATTCCATGGACATGGGCTGTGGGCTGCAATCGGTGGGGTCACAAAGAGTTGGATGCAACTGAGCACGCATGTATGCACATACAATGATTTAGAAATAATACAGAGGCCCAGGGGTGTCAAACAATATGTCTAATGTCTCACATTTAGTTTGTGTTGAATCCTGGACCAGATCTTTGCTTTTTCTAATTCACATTGTTGTGCTCATTTAAACCAAAATGCTTGTTTTTAACCTACATAATTATTTGTTTTCCTACATTTTTTTCCCCTCTGAGATGATAAATGTGCCAAGCATACACTCAAAAATTGATTCTCTCTCCCCCTGGGAAATTAATGTTATAAGGAAAATGTTCTACCTAAGAAAGGAACAGGAGCCTAATAAGGACTACCAGGCACAGTTATTTAACTGATATGAGAGACCCACTTCATCTGCTCACCTCTAAGGTGGATATCATTTGCCCTGATTGATAAGTGATGAGACTGAGATTCAGAGAATATAAATTACTTAAGGTTGCACAACTACTCAAGGGCAAAATGAAATTCAAATTCCCATCTGTCTGTCCCATGATATTTATTGCTTTATGAAAAAAGCATCTCTATCCCTATAGACTGAATTACCAATTGCTTCTTGTAAATTTTTTGTTTATTGTAACTCTGAATGATTTTATTATTGCTAGACATTTCTTTATGTTGGTTTTGTGTACTTTCGGGGTAAGGTCAACATTGACACCAATTTCAAACAGTTTCAGGTCTTACAGGTTTCCTGTACCAAGGAAATTCATGATAGTTGTGGTGTTTTAGCAGAGAAGGCAATGGCACCCCACTCCAGTTCTCTTGCCTGGAAAATCCCAAGGACGGAGGAGCCTGGTGGGCTGCAGTCCATGCGGTCGCTAGATTCGGACACGACTGAGCGACTTCACTTTCAGGCACTGGAGAAGGAAATGGCAACCCACTCCAGTGTTCTTGCCTGGAGAATCCCAGGGACAGGGGAGCCTGGTGGGCTACCGTCTATGGGATCACACTGAGTCAGACACGACTGGAGCGACTTAGCAGCAGCAGTGGTGTTTTAGATCATTTTTCTGAGGCAACTTCTTTACCAAATCATAAGGACAAACACCACTATCACTCATCTTTATAATCCCTCTGACCTTGCTAGTCAAAATGTGAATAAGGCACTGGCAGCTTTGACATCACCCAAGAGCTTGTCAGAAACACCGAATCTCAGGCCAGATCCCAGATCTACTCAATCAGAACATGAGTTGAAAAACAGATCTCTTCTGTGGCTATCTGCAAGCTTTTGAGGAAAACTGTCCTTCTGTACATACCACTCATTCATTGATTCAGTCAGGATTGATCAAGGGCCTGTTCTGTGAAAGGGAATCTTCTAGCAAAGTGAAGGTCCTGGTCTCATGGAGCTTAGAGCCTGACAGGGAAACAAAGACAAGCAAGTGAATAAGTGTATATGTAATTACAAATGATAAGTACTGTGGAGAGAATGGATATGGTGGTGAGAGAAAATGGCGGCATTTAAGTTGAATCCTAAACCATGAGACAGAACCAAGACGAGAGTGTGGGGAAAAAGAGAAGCAGCATGTGCAAATCCAAGGGAAGGATGAGCAAGGGGTGGAAAGATGATGCTGAAGACATGATGAGCTTGAAGATGCAGGGCTCAGAGGCTGAGTTTAAGACTTGGATTTATTCAGAGAGCAATCTGAAGCTATTGAAGGGGTCCAAGCAGGGTTGTGACTTGCTTTGTTCTTCATCTTTAAAACACCAGCCTGACTGCTGTGTATGGAATGGCTCAGACGGTGGCAAGAGTGAAAACAGAACATCTGTGGGGAGACTAGGCGGTATTCCGGATGAGAGATGATGAAGGCTTAGTCTTAAGAAGAGTTAGAGAAATAAACAAATACAAGTCACATTCGCAGTCATGCATGATGTGGAAAGGATCAGGTATGGGGAACAAATGAGGGATAATTGAGCACAAAGATGAATGCCAGGTGAGGATAATATGAATGCATGGGCTTTGTATAACATTTTTAAAAAGTAAAAGATTTTTAAAATGTCTTTAAAAATAATTTCTATTTTGACCAAATTTGTGTGTGCTCACAATTTAAAAAACTTTGACAATCATATATTTTTAATTTTCAAGATGTCTTACTTACTGATTATCTTTCTGATTATAAAAAATTTAAAAGGAATCCAACACTGAAAGATACAAATTAGTGATAAATAAAATAAAAGATACAAAATTGTTCTTATATACAATATTTGCTTATGAAAATAGAACAAAAGTTTCTGTGTTAGAGTACTAGGTTATGACTTACTTTTATCTAAACATTTTTTATGTTGCTATATAGTTTTAAAACTATCTTGTTAACAGATTGCCACAGAGTGTAAAGATGGTTGTTATTTAGTCGCTCAGTCATGTCCAACTCTTTGCAACCCCATGAATAATAGCGTGGCAGGTTCCTCTGTCCGTGGAATTTCCCAGACAAGAACACTGAAGTAGATTGCCATTTTCTTCTCCAGGAGATCTTCCTGACCCACATATCGAACCCACATCTCCTACATTGCAGGCAGACTCTGTACCACTTCAGCCACCAAACAGTCTCAAATGATACTTATGTTATCCTGCTTGTTGACTAAAAAAGATGCACAATGTGACAGTTGTGAGTTGAGTTATATTTGAGGGCAAAATGAGGACTGCAACCCCAGAAAACAGCACCTCAAATACCTCTGAGAAACTGCTCCAAAGATGTAGTGGGGGAAGGTCAATATATATGATTTTGGTGAAGAGGGAGTTAAACAGAGTCATGACGAGGAGCTGATGTCACTGTGAAGGGATTTAGTGCTTTTCTAGTTATAAGGAGATGCAAGGATTAGTCTTGCTCCTTGGAAGAAAAGCAATGACAAACCTAGATAGAGTATTAAAAAGCAGAGACATTACTTTGCCTACAAAGGTTCGTATACTCAAAGCTATGGTTTTTTCCAGTAGTCATGTATAAATGTGAGAGCTGGACAATAAAAAAGGCTGAGCACTGACGAACTGGTGCCCTTGAACCTCGGTGCTGGAGAAGACCCTTGAGAGTTCCTTGGACAGCAAGGGGATCAAACCAGTCAATCCTAAGGGAAATTAAACTTGAATATTCATTTGAAGGACTGATACAAAAGCTGAAGCTCCAATACTTTGGCTACCTGATGCAAAGAGCTGACTCACTGGAAAAGACCTTGATATTGGGAAATATTGAGGGCAGGAGGAGAAGGGGGCAGTGGAGGATGAGATGTTAGATGGCATCACCAGCTCAATGGACATGAGACTGAGCAAGCTGCGGGAAATGGTGAAGGACGGGGAAGCCTGGCATGCTGCAGTCCATGGGGTGGCAGAGTTGGACATGGCTGAGCAACTAAACAACAACAAAGGATTCAGTACAGTTCAGTTCAGTCGCTCAGTCATGTTGGACTCTTTGCGACCCCATGGATTGCAGCACGCCAGGTCTCCCTGTCCATCACCAACTCCCAGAGTTTACTCAAACTCATGTCCATTGAGTCTGTGATGCCATCCAACCATCTCATCCTCTGTTGTCCCCTTCTCCTCCTGCCTTCAATCTTTCCCAACTTCAGGGTCTTTTCAAATGAGTCAGCTTTTCACATCAGGTGGCCAAAATATTGAAATTTCAGCTTCAACATCAGTCCTTCCAGTGAACACTCAGGACTGATCTCCTTTAGGATGGACTGGTTGGATCTCCTTGCAGTCCAAGGGACTCTCAGAAGTCTTCTCCAGCACCACAGTTCAAAAGCATCAATTCTTTGGTGCTCAGCTTTCTTTATAGTCAAAATCTCAGGTCCATACATGACTACTGGAAAAACCATAGCCTTGACTAGATGGACCTTTGTTGACAAAGTAACATCTCTGCTTTTTAATATGCTATCTAGGTTGGTCATAACTTTCCTTCCAAGGAGTAAGCATCTTTTAATTTCATGGTGTAGTCACCATCTGCAATGATTTTGGAGCCTGAAAAAAATAAAGTCTGCCACTGTTTCCACTGTTCCCCCATCTATTTGCCATGAAGTGATGGAACCGGATGCCATGATCTTAGTTTTCTGAATGTTGAACTTTAAGCCAACTTTTTCACTCTCCTTGTTCACTTTCATCAAGTGGCTCTTTAGTTCTTCACTTCTTGCCATAAGGGTGGTGTCATCTGCATATCTGAGGTTATTGATATTTCTCCTGACAATGTTGATTCCAGCTTGTGCTTCATCCAGCCCAGCATTTTGCATGATGTACTCTCCATATAAGTTAAATAAGCAGGGTGATGATATACAGCCTTGATGTACTCCTTTCCCTATTTGGCCCCAGACTGTTGTTCCATGTCCAGTTCTAACTGCTGCTTCCTGACCTGCATATAGGTTTCTCAAGAGACAAGTCAGGTGGTCTGTTATTGCCATCTCTTTCAGAATTTTCCACAGTTTATTGTGATCCACACAGTCAAAGGCTTTGGCATAGTCAATAAAGCAGAAGTAGATATTTTCCTGGAACTCTCTTGCTTTTTTGGTGATCCAACGGATGTTGGCCATTTGATCTCTGGTTCCTCTGCCTTCTCTAAAACCAGCTTGAACATCTGGAAGTTCACTGTTCATGTACTGTTGAAGTCTGGCTTGGAGAATTTTGAGCATTTCTTTACTAGCATGTGAGATGAGTGCAATTGTGTGGCAGTTTGAGCATTTTTTGGCATTGCCTTTCTTAGGGATTGGAATGAAAACTGACCTTTTCCAGTCCTGTGGCCACTGCTGAGTTTTCCAAATTTGCTGGCATAATGAGTGCAGCACTTTCACAGCATCATCTTTAGGATTTGGAATGGCTCAACTGGAATTCCATCACCTCTACTAGCTTTGTTCGTAGTGATGCTTCCTAAGGCCCACTTGGAAGCCCATGCTTCCTAAGGCCCATTCACATTCCAGGATGTTTGGCTCTAGGTGAGTGATCACACCATCATGGTTATCTGAGTCATGAAGATCTTTTTTGTATAGATTTTCTGTGTATTCTTGCCACCTCTTCTTTATATCTTCTGCTTCTGTTAAGTCCATATCACTTCTGTCCTTTATTGTACTCTTCTTTGCATGAAATGTTCCCTTGGTATCTCTAATTTTCTTGAAGAGATCTCTAGTCTTTCCCATTCTATTGTTTTCCTCTATTTCTTTGCAATGATCACTGAGGAAGGCTTTCTTATCTCTCCTTGCTATTTTTTGGAACTCTGCATTCAAATAGGTATATCTTTTCTTTTATCCTTAGCCTTTTGCTTCTCTTCTTTTCACAGCTATTTGTAAGTCATCCTCAGACAACCATTTTGCTTTTCTGCATTTCTTTTTCTTGGGAATGGTCTTGACCCCTGCCTCCTGTATGGTGTCATGAACCCCTGTCCATAGTTCTTCAGGCACTCTATCAGATCTAATTCCTTTAATCTATTTGTCACTTCCACTCTATAATTGTAAAGGCTTTAATTTAGGTCATACCTGAATGGTCTAGTGGTTTTCCCTATTTTCTTCAGTTTAAGTCTGAATTTGGCAATAATGTGTTCATGATCTGATACATAGTCAGCTCCCAGTCTTGTTTTTGCTGACTGTATAGAGCTTCTCCATCTTTGGCTGCAAAGAATAAAATCAATCTGATTTTGGTGCAAAGAATAAAATCGATCTGATTTTGGTATTGACCACCTGGTGATGTCCATGTGTAGAGTCTTCTCTTGTTCTGTTGGATGTTCTGATCTGGTGATGTCCATGTGTAGAGTCTTCTCTTGTTCTGTTGGAAGAGGGTGTTTGCTATCACCAGTGCATTCTCTTGGCAGAACTCTATTAGCCTTTGCCCTGCTTCATTCTATACTCCAAGGCCAAATTTGCCTGTTACTCCAAGTGTTTCTTAACTTCCTACTTTTGTATTCCAGTTCCCTATAATGAAAAGGACATCTTTTTTTGGGGGGTGTTAGTTCTAGAAGGTCTTGTAAGGTCTTCATAGAACCATTCAACTTCAGCTTCTTCAGCGTTACTGGTTGGGGCATAGACTTGGACTACTGTGATATTGAATGATTTGCCTTGGAAACAAACAGAGATCATTCTGTCATTTTTGAGATTGCATCCAAGTACTGCATTTTGGACTCTTTTGTTGACCATGATGGCTACTCCATTTCTTCTGAGGGATTCCTGCCCACAGTAGTAGATATAATGGTCATCTGAGTTAAATTCACCCATTCTAGTCCATTTTAGTTTGCTGATTCCTAAAATGTTGACGTTCAATCTTGCCATCTCCTGTTTGACCATTGCCAATTTCCATTGATTCATGGACCTAACATTCCAGGTTCCTATGCAATATTGCTCTTTACAACATTGGACTTTGCTTCTGTCATCAGTTACATCCAAAACTGGATGCTGTTTTTCTTTGGTTCTGTCTCTTTATTTTTTCTGGAGTTATTTGTCCACTGATCTCCAATAGCATATTGGGCACCTACTGACCTGGGGAGTTTATCTTTCAGTGTCCTATCTTTTTGCCTTTTCATACATTCATGGGGTTCTCAAGGCAAGATTACTGAAGTGGTTTGCCATTCCCTTCTCCAACAAAGGATACGGATTATGAAATCAGTTCCTGACGATATCTCATTATCTAAAGACCTGTTTCACCTATTTCTCTGGAGCACAGAGCCCCTCATTCTTCACCCTGGACTCCTTTCAGGGCATGTCAAAGGTCAACAATGACAGTAGCACAGATTGAATCTCTGCAGAGGCAGATGGCAAATGCCCTTGGCAAGCGGCTGTTAGTAGTTGACACACTCGACTACGAAGACATAAGTGAGTTATTCTCTAGGCAAAAATGTACAAATTAGCAAGTTGGGTGATTTTCTGACACACATACCCTTTTACCGCTTTGTACTGCAGAATCATTTTGCTGGAGAGGAATCATTCTTTCTTGACATCCTTTTTGAAGTCCCTAAGTGAAAAATGACTTTTCCAACATTCTCTTTATATTTCCCACCAGGGCTTGCATCAGAGAGGCTGGAGCTGGAGGCAGGTACCAGCCAGGGCATGTCCTAGGTTCAATGGCAGTCACTGTCCCATTGCAGGAGGGGCCTGTTCCCTGAGGGACTGATGCTGAATTTTTTAGCTGGCTCTGGGTCTCTGCCTAGGTCAGAGGCAGGATCAGGGCCCAAGGAATTTGAGCCACACTTCTGTCCTGGCTGTAGGCAGAGCTGGTCCTGAGCTGGCTCTGCTTCTTCCCTGGGGTGTGCAGATGCGTCTGCAATGGTGATCCTTGCCTTGTGGGGAGGAGGGTTGGAGCAGAAGGGGCTGGCGCTGGAGTTCAGTGCAGGCTGCAGTGCACACTGGGGTGGTTCTGGCAGGCTGGCCAAAACCCCTGGCAGCTTTCAATCTGCTGCCTCTGTGCTGGGACTCAGAGCAAGTGTGTTTGTGCATGCACTCTTCAAGAATGGAGTTTTGGTTTTCGATAGCCCTCCCTGTACTGCATGTTGCAGTCCATGGGGTTGCAAAGAGTTGGACACGACTTGGTGGCTGAACAACAACAACAACAACACCCCATTGGTTTTCAAACCATCAAAATACTGGTCTTCCCAGTGTCAGTCCCAAGGACCGGGGTTCCTAACATGTAGCTTAAGCCCCCTGCTCCCTGTAATGTCCCTCCCCTCTTCTGGGTCCTCCACTAAGGGTGCAGGCCTGGATCAACTCTTCTCTTTCCCTCCTGCCAAACTCCACATGGTTTATTCTTTACAGCCTTGGCTGTAGAAGCGTGGTTCTGAAGGTAGTTCTCAGCAAGAGTATGTTTTATATTCTCTCCTTTAATTCTGTTTTTTAAAACGTTTTCTCAGTAAAGGAATTTCTTTTATTATTTTGTGATCAAGCAATGTTTTCTGTGCTACTTATATTTTAGACTTTATTAAATTTTTTTGTGATCTAATACATGATTAGTTTTAATAGAACTTCCGTAAGCACATAGAAAGAGTCATATTTTCAGTTCAGGTATAAAATTCAATATATATCCATACCATCTCCTTTATTGAAAACATTATTTCAGTCTTCTAAATCCTTTCTTAAGCTTTTCATCTTGATCTACCTTGGACTGGGGAGAGAAATGAATTCTTATTACTTGAATGCCCTCTACCTGTTTATCTTTGCACCTCCTGCATTTTCTGTTTTATGAAATTGCCTTACTTCCACTGGGTGCATAAAAATGTGTAACACTTGTGTTTTCACTTTAAATTGTTCTCCTTAGTACCTTTAAAGTACCATTCAATGTCTTGTATACTGCACTTAACTCTGAATTTTATCTTGTCAGATACTATGATCATGACTTTTGCTTTTTTTTTTTCTCTCTTTTCTTTTTTTCCATATGTTTAGGAATATCATTGCTCATTCTTTAATTTTACTCTTTGTATTTAGCGTGTCTTTTATACACAGTCTATATTGAGATTTGTTTCATGAATTACCTGGAAAAATATCTTTGCTTTAATAAGCAAGTTAAGCCTATGTATTTCTTGATGTAATAGATATGTTTGGGCTTGGTTCTGTCATATTAATAATGAAATATATTCTTCAGTGCCTAATTTATCAGACATTGTTCCAAGCATTATATATATATTATCTTGTTTAATCCTTACACATATGCCCTCCCTGCCCCACCCCCCCCCCCCAACCCCCGGCCTCTTTTAGACTAGAGAGGGATTTAGTGATAGAACTGGGATTCAGATTTAGTCTAGTTCCTGAATCTTGTCTTGTATAAAGGAGGTTGTCTAGATACTGTGCTTGAAATTTAGATTGCATGTTCAAATTCACATTTTTGAGAAAATAGAGGCCATTTCCCTCTATCAGAGTCTTAAAAAACACTTGATTCTCAATATGTTAAGATCCATTGATCTATATCAGTAACATTTCAGGACTGTCATTGATCTATATCAGTAACATTTCAGGACTGTCATGCTATCCCATTACTCTATGCCTGTCCAAACCAAGCACTGAGTACACCCCAGTTATAGTCCTTTATATGGATTCCCTTACTGTAGCCTCATGGCAGAGAGGATTCATCATAAAGGGAAGAGAGACAGACTGATAGCTCCAGGAGAGGTCAGGGTTAGGTTAAGATAACAGGTAAAAAAATGCCTGGCACTTCCTAACTACATATTCAATGAATGTTTATCAACTTTTCATCAGGAAAGGAGAGTGTGGTGAGACAGGAGAGAGAAAAGGTAATTGTTGGTATCATGTCCCCGAAGAACTGGGAGGCCATGAGGTCATGAGCATAATGGAGAGGTGAGTCCATGGGGAAGAGGGAAGTAGCCACTAGAAATGCGTGTCTTTTAGAAACTGTTTTGAGTCAAGCATCGTGTTCCAACATGTTTGTCCAATACGTAACTTCATCTTCAGACAACCCTGTGAAGTAGAGAACGATAGCTTTCACAGATGAGCATTTGAATCTTTAGAGAGAGTGAATAGCTTTTTCAGGTTCACCTTAGAAAGTGGCAAGGGGAAGAGTCTAACCTCCACTCATCACACAGCAAAGCTGCCACACCTGGGACAGTTATACAGCCGTAAAGGAGTTCATTTGTATAGCTAAGACTGGAATTTGAGAGGAGGGAAATTTGAGTCTCTGTTTTCACTGTCACATTGTTACCAAACGGAGCTTCGGCTGTTTTCAGCTAGGAAGCCAATATTCAAGAGATGAGTGTTGGTCGAAAAAGGAAGTTCAGTTGTGTCTGACTCTTTATGACCCTTGGACTGCAGCACGCCAGCCTTTCCTGTCCTTAACTATCTCCTGGAGCTTGCTCAAACTCATGTCCATTGAGTCAGTGATGCCATCCAGCCATTTTGTCCTCTGTCGTCCCCATCCCCTCCTGCCTCTAATCTTTCCCAGATTCAGGGTCTTTTTCAATGAGTCAGTTCTTCGCATCAGGTGGCCAAAGTATTGGAGCTTCAGCTTCGTTAGCAGTCCTTCCAATGAATATTCAGGACTAATCTCCTTTATGACTGACTGGTTGGATCTCCTTGCAGTCCATGGGACTCTCAAGAGTCTTCTTCAACACCACAGCTCAAACGCATGAATTCTTCGGGGCTCAGGATTCTTTATGGTTCAACTCTCATATCCATACATGACTACTGGAAAAACCATAACTTTGACTATATGGACATTTGTCAGTAAAGTAATGTCTCTGCTTTTTAATATGTTTTCTAGGTTTGTCATAGTTTTTCTTCCAAGGAGCAAGCGTCTTTAATTTCATGGCTGGAGTCACTATCTGCAGTGATTTTGGAGCCCCCCCCGCCCCCAAAACAAAGTCTGTTACTGTTTCCACTGTTTCCCTATCTATTTGTCATGAAAACGAAAGGTTATTTTACTCAGGAGGCTAGCAACCTGGGGAGAAGGCAAACTTGTGTCCCAGTGCTCATGCTCAATCGTGTCTGACTCTTTGTGACCCGTGGACTGTAGCCTGCCAGGCTCCTCTGTCCATGGGATTCTCCAGGCAAGAATACTGGAGTGAGTTACCATTTCCTTCTCCAGGGAATATTCTTGACCCAGGGAGATAACCCGTGTCTCCTGCATTGCAGGCAGATGCAGTGGCTCTTTACTGCTGAGCGCAGAACCAACTTCAAAGATTCTGCTTGGCCATGAAATTTTTTAAGGGAAAAAAGATTAGATAGTCTTAGTTAATCATTGAAGTAGAAGGTCAGATTCTTCACTATCTCCCACTGTGTGCAGGTTTGTTGACTTGGACTCTTTCTTCAGATGCTATCTTGTTCATGCAGTCAGCTCACAGGGTTACTGAAGGGGAAGCTGGAGAAAAGTTTTAGTCATTTGTGATTTATTCTTCATTCCTACTTCTTCAATCTAAGAAAAAATTCAACAGGTTAGACAAGGCATTGTGTGATCAAAAGACTTGAGAGGAGTGCTTGGGTGGGAGTTTGGTGAAGCATGGAGGCACCCACTGTAAAGGTTAAGTTAAAATATGACTTTACTAAAGCCACAAGATAATGGGCCTTCTGAGAAGAGGTGCTTACAAATGACAGAATGATCCAGTGGGAATGACCATTAGCCTGGCTTACCCCTCTCTACTGACTTCAGCACTGTCCCTTTGATTCCTAGAGAGACGTCACATAGTCCTGCAGCCCCTGGGTCCTGCACCCTGCCCTCCTTCAGGTCTGACAGCATGGAAGCTGGGACCGATGCAAACCTCTGGGAAGGAGCCAGGTTGTTTAGAGATTTTCAAGTATGAGCTAAATGGAAAGGGAGCACAAAAAGAACATTATAGATTCATCAGAGCAATCATGTGTTATTTCCTACCAAAGCCACCCAGCTTTGATTTTATTTTTGTTGTTACTTTATTCTTTCCTGAGAAACAATCGGCAAGTACAGAAAGAGGCTGTGGAACCATCCAGATTGTAGAAGCTTTAAGACTAACCTTGTTTCCCTCTGTACAATATTACTGTTCATTTTGGTTCAAGAGATTATTAGCTCTTTGGAGCCTTAGTTACATTTTTTGTTTTATATTTAGGAACACTTTACAAATAATATTACTTTATGTTGCTTGTATTTGAGTTTTATTACAATTCAATCTAATGCTAAGTAACTTCCAAACTAAGTAGATATGTGATAAAAATTAACTGGTTTTTTTTAAAAGTGTGGTGATAGTCACAAATGTTGGTGTTGCACAGAAAGAAATTGGCTAAAAATACAGCAACTGTTTGGTACACCGATAATATCTTTTTAATGTCCCCATGAAAATAAAAAAATGATTTTTCTTAATACAAGTACATAATTACACATTAATAAAATATAAATTAAAACATTAATATTTCAAATAACATTTCCACGCCATGGGTTAGGAGACCATTTTAATGTTACACCCAGATGCTAAAGATGTGAAATGGAATTGAATAAAATGCATTGTATCTCAAAAAAAAAAAAAAAAATTAACTGGTTTTAAATAGTCATTTTTGTTGTTGTTCTGGTTGTGAATGCTGCGGCTGGATATAATTACAGTTGTTTAGTTGCTAAGTTGTGGCCCACTCTTTGCTACATCATGGACTGTATGCCAGGCTCCCCTGACCTTCACTAATCTCCCGGAGTTTACTCAAATTCATGTCCATTGAGTTGGTGATGCTATCTAACCATAATTATAGAGATGAGTTTTAAGTGATAATGTGCAAAATCATAAGAACTCTGATTTGGATATGATTCTTTAAGCAAATCTTATAATAACCTAACAGGAACACCCTGTGATTAAGTTGTAGCACTGCTCAGAGAAGTAGCATGTGATTAAAGTTGAAATCTAGCTATTTTATATTCACTCCTAAAAAGTTTAATACTGTATGCCAAAAATTCCTTTAAAGATTAGCTGTTTCCCTTTAAGTGTAAATTAATTGGTTGACAAAATCCCCAAGCTCACTGAGATAGTTCTGCCCAGATCTACCCATACTCCTCTCATTTCCACTCCCATGGAAACAACCAATGAACCAACCAAACATGTAGAGAAACAGAGAAAGAGCATTTCTATTTTAATGTGTTTCAGCATAAATGGATTGAAGATATTTGTTGCACTATGCTTTTGGCTTTGGGTAGAAGAGCCAACATCTATGTATTCTGAAAGTATATGTTCAGACTCAGAGACCCACCACAACAGAGTGTTAAAGTGTAAACAACAGATGAGGAGACAAAAAGGAGTGTGTACCTGTGGGCAGCCATGAAGGACTCCTTGACAGTGAGTGATGGTTTTGGACACATACACAGCCATAATAACATCCTTAAGAGGAAGACTCAAAATGTTCAATTTAGAGATTGACTCGATCAGATGACCTAATTGCAATCAGATGAAGGGAGAGAAAAAGCATAATGATCCAGTAATTGGGGAAATAGAATAGGCTTAGCTGGGGTTCTACTGACACTATTGCAATGGAGTCACCAGACTAAAGCCCTTCAGGACTTAGAATTTTATCTAATTGCTAACATCCACCCCCTCTTAATTTTTCCTTTCTCTGCATTTCCAGAGATAAATTAACTTTTGGGGATGTAAGTCTGAACTCAATTGCTTGGTGAAGTACAATTCAATCTTTGTAATAAAACAGCAAACCTTCCTCTTAAAGACTGTCTTGAAATACAAAGGAAGGAAAGACCAGGAGGGGTGGCTGGTACTAACTAGGGGTTTGAGTCACTGAAGCCCTGAGGAGTTTTAGCTCCACATGCAATGGAGGAGGTTTGTTGTTGTTTGGTCACTAAGTCATCTCCAACTCTTATTGACCCCATGGACCCAGGTTGCCCTGTCCATGGGATTTCCCAGGCAAGAATACTGGAGAGGGTTGCCATTTCCTTCTCCAGGGTATCTTCCCAGCCCAGAGATTGAATCCTTATCTCCTGCATTGGCAGGTGGATTCTTTACCACTGAGCCACTGGGAAGCCCAAGGAGGAGGTTATGCTACAGGAAATAATCAGCCAGTCACAGAATGACAAATACTGAGTGATTCCACTTATATGAAGTACCTGAAATAATTGAACTTATGGAAACAGAGCCAAATGGTAGTTTTCTGGGGCTGGGAGCAGGGGGAAATGGAGAGCTACTGTTCAACAGATATAAAGTTCCAGTTACACAAGATGAATAAGTTCTAAAGATCTGCTGTATAACATTGCACTTATGTTAACAATATTGTATTGCATCCATAGACATTTAAGACGGTAAATCTCGTGTTAAGTGTTCTTACAACAATAAAAACAACAACAACAAAAAATATGGAAATAAAATAAAACTAAGATGTGGACAGCTAAAACCAAGACAAAACCAAACCAAACCAGCAAGAGCTTAAGAGGCTGGTGGCAATTTGGAGGCCTGACATTTTCCATAACAATATGGGGATCTGAAGGCATCTCGAATCCTTCTCAATCTATTCTACAGATTTGTCCCAAGATTTTGTTGAGGTCATAAACTTTCTTTGAAATCCAGGAGGAAATGGCCTAAGGCCAATTTCAAATCAGTATAAACTAAGCCTCAAAGACCCAGGGGCTTCCATGCTGTTTGTTGGATTTTAGTTGTTTGGGGACATAATAGCCTGGTGTTGGTACATTTCATATACTCCCTTGATCCATGGTTCCTTTGAGGCTTTTTTTTCTTGCGTGTATACTCAGTCATGTCCTACTCTTTGCAACCCCATGGACTTTAGCTTGCCAGGCTCCTCTGTCCATGGGATTTCCCATCAAGAATACTGGAATGGGTTGCCATGCCTTCCTCTGGGGATCTTCCTGACTCAGGAATCAAACCTGGGTTTCCTGAATTGAAGGCAGTCTGAATTTACAGTCTGAGCCACCTCTATCAAAATATGTATCTGCCTGGGAGGAGCATATTAAATTCAAAATTAAAGGTGGTAATATATCAATATGAATTTATTAACTCAGTTAGTTTCATAGCAACTGGAAAAGAGTAGAACCAGGGCATAAAACACTGTAGACAATGAGTCAGGTGAAGTACTATAATTTATACCTCTGTGAGGCCAAGTGTAGGGTACACTGTGGGCTTATGGGGTGGTTAAGGGGAAGAGGTACTCCTTGGATTGTGTCTTCTGTCAGGCTTTCTATAATGCTAAATGGCTCTCTCATGCTAGACGTTCTGAAAGACAGCACATAGAATTGTTTAACCCCTAACATTAATGCTGCTTGCAAACAGTCACTCAATAAATTAGATTTATCTCTTTTTTGTTGAAGATATATAAATTCAGTTATGGAAGCATCAGTTTTCACTGTTTAGCGGTACTTTTTATCAAACTTGCCATCATCAAAAGAAAAAAAGTCTGGCCCATATCATCCTTTTGGTTTTTTCAGTCAATTCTCACACCTTATCTGTATCTTTTTAAAAATTTTACTTATTTTTAATTGAAGGATAATTACTTTACAGAATTTTGTTGTTTTATGTCAAACCTCAACATGTATCAGCGTATACAAATATCTGTATCTTGACTTTGTGTAGACAGAGTTAGTGGCCTTGTAGTGGATGTGATTTAAAAGATAGTGCAATATTTTGTGCTGTTCTATCTATCCCACATTCCTGCCAATGGAAACTTATTCCTTGCATGAGATAACTGAAGTGAAAAATTTTTCCTGTGTTTTACAAACATGCATTTCTTTTTATCTGGGAAAGAGGAAAAGGATAAGCTACTTCCTAATCAGAATGGTGTCTTAGGTGAATAGGTGTTATATTGGAAAGTAGTAAAATGAAGCAGTCAAGGATCATATCTAAAGAGTTAGGGGAAAGGGAGTCTAGGGGAAAGGCCTGAAAAATATGTTTTCATATTTTTATGAAGTTTAGCCTGACTTTGATTGATTAAAGAGAAAAAAAATGAAAAGGGCAGTTTACTCTCTGGAGATGATGGGTATGGGTCGTGTGGGTGCACATGTGTGTGTGGGTTTTTCACAGGTGCTTTAGCTTATTGGAGGCATGTGGTGCTACTATAAGCTTTGTCAACTGTATCTATTGACCAATATTTCACTATGCATAAGGCAATCTGATAGTGGCTGATATAAAATTACCCAATCTACATGTATTTACTGAACCTCTTTTACACACAAAAAGACATTTTTAACAGAGATTTTTCAAGATTTTATCATGAAGGAGTGAAGGAAATTGTAACCTCTTGAGAATGATATTTTGGGATTAGTTTACTTAAAATCCCATCAGGGGACTTCCCTGGCATTCCAGTGGCTAAGATTCGCCACTTCCAATGCAGGGGGTGCACATTTGATCCATGGTCAGGGAGCTAAGACCTCACATTCAGTGCTTCATGGTCAAAAAATAAAAAAAAATTTTTTTTTTAAATGCCATTGTGTAGGCAACCATTTATTCTGGCTCAGTTGAAACTAAACAGTTAACAAGCCACCAACAGATGTTTAATTAACTCTCTCCATATTGGTAGGGCCAGTGATACTTAAACAAAAAGCATGTTAGTAAATTACACCTATTAGCTGTTCTGCTAACCAAGAACCTATTACCCTTGTATGATGAATTGGAAGACAGGCACATTTCCACAAACTCAGAATTATGGCTTGGTGAGTAATGAAAGTAAATGTTATCTAGTTACAAAAGCCAGTGATTGATAAATCATAATTAATGACCTTTTATGAAAACTTGGGAAAATGAAGTCTTTGTGCTACAACCTACATTGCATTTCTTTCTGTAAGTTGTATTAATCAAAGCCCTTGGTGTAACACAGCTAATTTGCAAGCAACTCAGATGATTAGATAAACTCAAAAGGATTTCATCTATCTTAAATAATAATATCACTAAGGGAGTTGCTTAGAAAGTTGCTTGGCTAACTTTAAATAATACTTTGATCACTGGAGATACTGATGTTCATTTTATGCAGTCCCAAGTAAGGATCAAATTGGCAAGTATCCACTAACTTAAGATGCAGGGAGCTAGTTTGAATATTTCAGAAGTAATTAAAAATTTTTTTTTACTCTGCTGTCTCTAGCATTAAACAATGGTTTTTGTGCCTGACACAGTTATATCATTTGGGGTGCAGACTAGATTTTTTATCAGCTCTGCTTTCTCCTTTATACACAATAGCATTAGCTACAACTAGGTTACATGAAGGAATTCTTTGTGGTTCTGTTACTCAAAACTAAATAGATAAATAAAATGCACATAGCCGCAGGCTACAGGGCCACTTATTTCTTCTGTTTGGTTTGAAACCAGTCACTCCTTTGGGTTAATATAGAGAAAATGGGGGTCGTTTCCTCTAGGTGTTCACCTTAGGATACAACTGCCTGCAACCAGGTGGAAAATAAGGGGTGTGTGTGTGTGTGTGCGTGTGTGTGTGTGTGTGTTGGGGTTTAAAAGGACAGAGTCCAGGAGATGAAAGCACAGGAGAGAGAACTGCTTTGGGAATTAGCAGATGATGGCTCAGTCCTGCAAATACCTAAGATGTTACCTTGAGCTAATCTCAGAGTTTTTGGTTTCAGTTTCCCCATCTGAAAAAAGATATAATTATTTAATTCATCCCTGTCTTCCTATACAAAGAAAACATCAGAAATAGCAAGGAAATAGCAGCGAAGAATGGTAGACAAGGACCAGAAGAGAAACAATCATCAGACATTTAGTCCTACACCTTAGCAATTTCCCACCTTCTATTTTTGCCTGAGTGCCTGTGATGAAAATGCAGAGGTTCTTGAAAGAGCCCTGCTACTTTTGTGCTGATCTTGTTCTTTTAATCTCCTGTCTAGAATGCCTTCACCCCTCATTTCATCTACCTAAACTCTATCTTTTAAGTTCAACTTAAGAATCACCTAATTCATGAAACCTTTCTTCCTTAATAATAGTAACTAACATTTTTGAGTACTTTCTGTGTTCCGGGCATGATGTTAAGATCTCCACATATATTAATTCACATGATTCTCACAAGAAACCTTGGAGGCAAGTTGTGCTATTGAGTGGATTTTACTGAAGAGAAAACTGAGGTTCGATAATTTTTCCAAGGAAACTTAGGGAGAAAGTTATGTATCGGCATCAAAATCAAGATGATCTGGCTCCATGACCCCTTATTCCTTAGCCTAGGCATTGGCATTACATGACTTTGAATGATAGTTTCTGCTGTAGATATTTTATCCGGTGATAGGTTTCATATAAATAGAAATCATACCTTCTAAAGCTACCTGTCCTACAAGCACCTGTGACACTATTCTGTATGTTTAAGTATATATAATGTGTGTTCACTGAGGGCTTCCTGGTCACTCCGTGATAAAGAATCCACCTGCCAATGCAAGAAATGCAACTTCAATCCCTGGGTCAGGAAGATCCCCTGGGGAAGGAAATGGCAATCCACTCCAGTATTCTTGCCCAGGAAATTCCATGGACAGAGGAGCCTGGAGGGCTACAGTCCATAGGGTTGTAAAGGGTCAGACATGACAGCAATTAGACAACAACAAATGTGCTTATTGAACAAATCTGTTCAGGAAGAATGGGGAGAGATATGTGATCAAATAAAAGAAGAATTATTTTCCCCTTATTAAATAAAATGGTAGTGTACCATTGAAACCACATGAGACAAGATGGTGAATTGGACTAGGATGGTGGCAAAAAGAGGAAAAAATAATTGAATCAAAGGTTACTTAGGAGGGAGAATAAAAATGTTAAATGAACAATATGGCTCCAAATACTTAATGATTTCCTCCCTTCCTGGGTGGCAGATCTCTAAATTAAGGTATGTGCCTGGTAAAACCGACGACAGGACTTAGCGACTGAACAACAAAAATGACAACTGATATTTTTATCTACCTCATTTGTCCTGGTATGAGTTTCATGAAGGTGAAATAATAGGCAGAGACAGCTGCCTAAACAGAAAAGATAAGGGATAGCCCGTTCCTTAACCTTTATTATGTTTTCTATTTTTAGCTTTGTCAAAGGGAGAAGCAGATGGCCCCAAGATTCAGATGTATGTAGAAAATGTGGGCAGGTAGAAATTAGTCTGGGAGGAGGAGCCAAGATGGTGGGTAGGTGGATGTGGAGTGCGGCTTGCTCCACGAATGCGTTAAGAATACGTCTACAGATGCAATAGAACGCCAGCTGAATACTAGCAGGAGTCCTTGACCACCGGAAAGGATTATGCGGATCCACGAATACTGGGTAGGATGAAAGAAAGAAGGGAGAAGGAAGAGGAAAGCGAGCAGGAATGGACCTCCACCCAGGGGTTGGGGAGCTGAAGCAGGGGAGAGACTCTGCATCTGGGGAAAGCGGTTGGAACAGAAGGGAAGCGTTTGAGACTGTCGGAGGAGGGTGAAACAGCTCATCTGTGACAGTCTGAATAGAGTGAGAACCACATAGACAATCTGTGCTGTGGCTCTATGTAACCTGGACAGGCAGTGCACACAGATGCTGGGAGCTGGAGCTGTTGTGCCGTAAAGCCAAAATCATTAACTGTGCATACTGTAACCAAGGTATTGTTCTTATGGAATTGTTCATTGTATAAAGAACAGTTTTAAATGTTGCAAACTAATGAGTTACACCATTTAAAAAATTTCTTTCTCCCCTCCATCTCTTTGTTGGGGAATACAAAAAAATGTATAATACAGGTGACATTATAATGCTTGCTTGATCAAAGAAGAGAGACTAAACAAGGGTAAAAAATTTAACAGTACAGTATTTGGCATCATTTCCTTGTCTTGATTCTGTTTGTGTCCTAAGATACAAAAGAAGTCAGTGGTTTTTAACAGTTTACAAGTAGAATGTGATTGTAAAATGTACAGTTCAGTTGTCTTTGAATTATGAACTTTCTTCAGATATAATAAACCATGGCTTTTAGGCTGCTCAACATTACAAAAATTAGGAGAGTGTTCCCAAGGTGAGGACTACTGTTGATTGCAGGGAGATGGTGTGAGGAAATGGAAGGGAGGCGAGCCATAAATCCAAAATAGGGAATGCCTTTAGGGGACAATCAGGTGGCCATGGAAGCAGGGTGCTACTGCTGAGCCACATATGGGGGGGGTCACCACTGTAACCTCTCTTTGCCCACATGCCAGTACCGACAGCTGGGCAACAGGACTAGCCAGAGTTGCCCTTTGAATATCTTTTGTCAGAGGCTAGAAAAGACTCCTGTGCTGTGCTGTCCTGTGCTTAGTCACTCAGTCGTGTCTGCCTCTTTGCAACTCCATGGATGGTAGCCCACCAGGCTCCCCTTTCCATGGGGATTCTCTGGGCAAGAATGCTGGAGTGGGTTGCCATGCCCTTCTCCAGGGGATCTTTCCAACCCAGGGTTCAAACTTGGGTCTCCTGCATTGCAGGTGGAGTCTTTACTGTCTGAGCCACCAGGGAAGCCTACAAAAGACTCTTAATAGTGCCATATCTCTTGTGCCCATGGCTGTTGACTTTCCTGCTCACGTGGTATCTCTGGGGTCTCTGCCTCCATGCAGCCGTGCCCTCTCCTCACTGAGGCAGACCCAAGTCCTCCAGGGCAGCCTTAGGAGCAGACTCCTGTGGATGACCCACAAACAGAAGAGGGGGTAAAACCACAATTGACCTCCAGGGACAGAACAACTAAGGAAGAGTATCAAAAACCTTTCCAGCAGCTGCACAAGCTGCAGATTAAATCCACATGATCAACTAGGTAGACTCTGGAATATATAAAAAGACAAAGAGTGCTTCCATAAAAGAAAACTCTCTAGCTCTGGCAGCTGTGGACATTGGAGGCAAACATACAAGGGAGTAGGACCAGATTAGAGTCTGAGCTGTCCTCAAAACAGGGCCAAAGCCCAGCCCTCCACAGTACTGGAGGACCTCCTAGGGTCACTAAGTCCATTCGCTCTGCTTGCCACATGACAGGCAAATGAATCTGAGAGATGAGGTGTTGAGTCAAGGAATATGACTTTATTTGGAGAGCTGGCTGACCAAAAGATGGCAGACCAGTGTCTCAAAGTAACCATCTTGCTGGGATCTGGATGCCAGGTTCTTTCATAGAGTGAGAGAAAAACAATAAGGAACTAAAGTCAAAAGGCAGAGTGGAGAGGAAAAGGCAGTGAGGAAGTAAAGTAAAAAGGGTCTTCAGTCTTGCAAAACATCTCTGGGAAGGGCCAGCCTTTGGAAGGGGTGTGTTAATCTTTTTTGTAGCCCTTCACAGGTAGGCAGGGTCAGATTATCTTTTTATGATCTGAACAAAGCCACTTTAGTGTAACAGGCAGAGGGGCAAGGTCCTGGAGGCAGGTCATTGTGTATAATTATAATAACAACAACAATGAAAAACAAGTCTGAAAAGAACATCAAAGAAACAGTTTCCAACATGGGGTCAGACTTGGTTCTTCTCCAGAACACTAGGAAGACAGAGACAGGCTGTGGCGCACAGCACAGACAAAGAAATCCTAGGAAAACATTTATTATTACTTTTATGTTTTGATTGGCTTTGTTGTTGGCTCTGGGTTTTTTTTTTTTTTTTTTTCCTTTTTCTCTGTTGTTGAAGTTGTTGTTATTATTATTTCTACTTAGGCTTTTGGAATTTCTTATCCCAATTTTTCTTTCTTTTTTTGACTGCACCAGGTCTTGGTTGCAGCATGTGAGATCTAGTTTCTCATATGTGTGTATCTCAGTTTGTGTGTTAGTCACTCGGTCATGTCTGACTCTTTTGCGATTCCATGGACTATAGCCCCTCAGGCTCCTCTGTCCATGGAATTCTCCAGGCAAGAATACTGGAGTGGGTAGACAGTCCCTTCTCCAGGGGATCTTCACAACCTAGGGATTGAACCTGGGTCTCCTGCATTGCAGGCAGATTCTTTACAATCTGAGCCACCAAGGGAAGCCCTGATCAGGGATCAAATTCTGGCTGTCTGCATTGGAAGTACAGAGTCTCAGGCCCTAGACCACCAGGGAAATCCCATAGGCTTTTGGTATTTTTTTAATCATATTTTTTATTTCTTTCGTATATTTCTACTTGTATGCTTTTTTTTTTTTTGCTGTTCTTTGCTTTGTTTTTGGTGTTGTTTTTCTTATATATACATCCTTTTAATATGTTTCTATTTTAACCTTGCTTTTCTATTTTTTTCAGCATTTTTGACTGCTTGCTTTGTTTTCTTTGCTTTATTCCTCTATTAGACTCTAGCTTTGGTTTTATTTTCTGTTTTAGTTTTGTTTTTAACTGGTTGATTTCATTTTTGTCTTCTTTTGTTCATTGGGTCACTTTCTTGTACTTTGGTTTGTTTGCTGTGCTTTGGTTTCTTTCGTAAGTGTATGGGTGCATTTGTTTGCATATAGGTACATATGTTCCTTTGTTTTTGTTTTTCTGTTTGTCTAATTGTGCTTTTACCATTTGTCTGGGTTTGTTTTTTTGTTTTTGATTTTTTAAAATTTAGTTTTAATTGGATGACAATCACTTTATAATATTTTGTTTGTTCTGCCATACAACAATGTGAATCAGCAATAAGAATACACATATTCTCTCTCTTGAACTGTTTCTTCTTTTTTTTTCTGATATTGAGCTGCATGCTATACTACCCAAAACAGTCTACAGATTAAGTGCAATCCTTATCAAATTACCAATGGCATTTTTCACAGAACTAGAAGAAAAACTTTTATAATTTGTATGGAAATAAAAAAGATCCAAAATTTGAGAAAGAAAAATGGAGCTGGAGGAATCAACCTTCCTAATTTCAAACTATACAAAGCTACAGTAATTAAGACAGAATTGTATTGGCACAAAAACAGAAATATAGGTCAATGGAACACGACAGAAAGCTTAAAGATAAACCCACACACCTATGGGCACCTTATCTTTGACAAAGGAGGCAAAATTATACAATGGAGAAAAGACAGCCTCTTCAATCAGTGGTACTGAGAAAACTGGACAGCTACATGTAAAAAAATGAAATTAGAACACTAATTCTGGTGGGCTGTTAACTCACCACACCTTTAATCCATTCACTAAATAAGTGGCCACAATTTGGGAAGCTCTAGTGTTGAGGAGGACAACCAGTTAAATATCCTATCTTTCTTCAAAGAAATTATAATGTTACAAATATCCACATATTTATAATGCAAGGGCAGTGATACAATGAAAGGCAACAAATATGAAGGAAGATGAAAACAGGATGGGGAGACTTCAAAGAGTGATCTTGAGGAACAAGTGAAATTAGATAGCAGAGAAAGCAGCAACATGTTCTAGTGAGATGGACCATCATGCAGGAAGATACAATAGTAGATGAGTCTGAAAGAATGTCTAGCAGGTATGTGTAGCTGGAGCACAGCATGAATAGAGAAGTGAGTATGGGTGTGATAACTTTTCAGAACCTCTGACATTATGGGTATATACACCCAATGTCTCTACACATTGATATTGGCATGGCCATTTGGCATGTTTTGATCAGTGAAATGCACTCAGAATGATATTTCTGAATGAATTGGTTGTTGCTAATTGTAATAGGTAAGGTACTACAAAAAAAGAGGTACTCAGAGAGTGGGTTGTTTGCAAGCAGAATTGGAAGAGATTATGGAGAGCCCCTGGTGGCTCAGATAGTGAAGAGTCTACTTGCATTGCAGGAGACCTGGGTTTGATCCCTGGGTCAGGAAGATCCCCTGAAGAAGGCAATGGCAACCTACTCCGATATTCTTACCTGGAGAATTCCATGGACAGAGGAGTCTGGTGGGGCTACATTCCTTGGGGTCGCATACATTTGGATATGACCTGAGCAGCTAACACTTTCACTTTCATGGAGAGCCCAGAAACTTGTGATTGCAAAATAAAATTGTTTCTCATCACATTGATGATATCTTGGTGATTAAGATGTATGTGCGTGAATGCATGCTAAGTCACTTCAGTTGTGTCTGACTCTTTGCAACCTCATAGACTGTAGTTGGCCAAGCTCCTCTGTCCATGGAATTCGCCAGGCAAGAATAGTGGAGTGGATTGCCATGCCCTCCTCAAGGGGATCTTCCCAACCCAGGGATCAAACCCATCTCCTGTGTCTCCTGTACTGCAGGCAGATTCTTTACCACTGAGCCTTCAGAGAAGCCCAATTAAGGCATATCCTCAGGATAAAAATCATATCCCAGAACTATTCTCTAGGTACAGCTGCAGAGCAGAGGTATGGTCTATATAAAGACTTCTGAGAGGGTGAAAACCATGCCTACTAGTTTCTTTCATTTAGACAAAATGACTGGTCAGCAGATGTATTAGCATGAAGATAAGTATCTGTTGTTTCAGGCCATTAAGATATTGTGGTTGGTTGTTAGGCAGAATTCTTAAAGCAAAATTGCCCCTGAGTTTGGATACATTTTCACATTAAGCCATTTCTCTCACCACACAAAGTGGAGGATCAAGT
The DNA here is from genome assembly GCF_027580195.1 of Bos mutus. Classification (NCBI taxonomy): domain Eukaryota; kingdom Metazoa; phylum Chordata; class Mammalia; order Artiodactyla; family Bovidae; genus Bos; species Bos mutus. The sequence goes on along the minus strand of NC_091621.1, from coordinate 86,005,320 downwards.
GCACTGCCTGAAGGTCTGCTAACCAGGAGGATTGCCTGTCGTCTCTGGGTTTCGGGCTGCTCCCCAGAGGGCGCTAGTTCAGCAGTGATTCGTTTTCAGTTTACCTCCATGTAGTGAAATCACCCATCTGTAAATCAAACTCAGTCTTCCCCTGCCTTATCTGTCAGCTGATTTTAAGGAACTTTGCTGATATTATAGGTACAACTTGATGGGAAGATGCAGATGCAACACTGGTGGATGACGTGGAGTCTGATCTACTTGCTCTTGCCCTCTGAACCCGCTTGTGTCTGATGCTGAAGGTATCACTTTGTTCTTAGAACAAAGGTCTTTGTTCAAATGAGGCTCAGCACCTACCTCTTTTTCTGCCTCAGTGAATCCGACAGAAGCCAGCTCATCATGGGCAGCTCTGGCCACATGGTCACTTGATGTGCCCTGGGCAGTCACTGCATCATTTCCAGCACCTGGTAGCTGCAGTCTTGATTTAGAAATCCAGGGGGTTTCTTTTATGATTCTTATACTGAGGTTTGTCATATTCTTCACACTGTCTTTTCCCCTTCTCATGCTCTCTGTAAATGTCTACTCTTTCCTATATGAGTGCTCAGTTGCTCAGACATGTCCTCTCCTTCAGTCAATGGTTTCCAACTTGAAAAGCAGCTCCAGTAGGGTAACTAAATAAGGTATTGTAACATTTTATTAGAGATGGCATCTCTCAGCCTCTGATTATCTACCCTTGTTTTCATTTGTTTATGTAGGTTGAGTTATGTCCTTGTTGGTCATCTACCTATCTTGCACCTAGGGTTGTCATGTTCTATTAACCATTCCCATAACTTTCTGTAGTTCAGATACCGCTGGTTACCACCCCAGCCTTGATGCTCATTGCAAAATTGTACCTGTTTTGCTTCTGATCTTTAAATGCCACCAGCTGACTTCTGTTATTTTGTGATTTTTATCCTCTTTTCCTCTCTGCTCTCAGAGAACTCTGTTCTTTCTCCCTTTTCCTTTTCTTTTCAGCTGCACTTTGCAGCTTGTGGGATCTTAGATCCCTGACCAAGGATCAAGCCTGAGCCCCTGCTGTCGAGTCCTAACCATTGGACCTCCAGGGAATTCTCAGAGAGCCCTATTCTTTAATAGCATCCTTTAATGTATTCCCAAAAGCAAACCTAGGAATATATCAACTAGTTCACCTCAGAAACTTAAATTTAATGAAAGACTGGGAATATATGAGAGTATATGAGAGACAGAGAGGATGTTTATATGGACATAAAGAAATGAAGACAGTTACACATAATGCTAACATTACTGCAAAAAGAAATGAGCAAAGTGAGTCAAATTTGGAAAAACACCAATTTCAGTTTTCAACATCTGCCAAGAAGTGTAAGAGTTTTAAGAAAAGATTTCCAAACTTTTTTGAAACATACATGTTCTCTGAAAGGAAAAGTCGAAAATCTGGAAGGTAATCTAGTCTCTACTGCAAATACTCATTCAGAAAATACTGAACGTAGGCTTCAACTAAACCTACATTCAAGCATGTCTGAACACCTAAAATTTAACAATGAGGGGAAAACCCACAATATAATCAATTTGAGGGATCCATGAGCAGGGGATCATTATTCTTCCCCCAATAGATATTTTCTGTCCATTCCGAGATGTGTAATGTTGAGGATATGGAAGAGATGTAATCCAACCATCATTGTCAAAACATATTGTGATATGGTTAATACACAACAACTTTTCATGTGTAGTAAGATGAGTCAGACCTTAAGTAAGAGCTCCAGCTCTAATAATTACAAGAGTATTTATGGTGGACTGAGAAGGTATTCAGGCAATGAAACTGGGTATATGGTTGAAGGAAACTCAAACCTTAAGAAATATCAGGGACCCGAATCTTCAAACAAGGATTCTAAAAGTAATAAATGTAGAAATACCTTTTATCAAATGTCAGGTTTTTCTCTAGATAAGAGTACTTGTACTGGAGAGAGGGTTTGTAGTGAATATGGTAAGGTTTCTAATCAGTCTTCAGAACTTATTCAATAGCAGACTGTTCAGAACTACAGAAAGAATACAAATGTAAGATATGTGGAAAAGTCTTTAGTAAGTCATCCAATCTAAGTAGACATAGGAAAATTCATACAGGAAGGAAACCTTTCAAATGTACAGAATGTAGCAAAGCATTTAACCGTTGCTCACATCTTACTCAACATGAGCGAATTCATTCTGGAGAGAAACCTTATAAATGTACAGAATGTGGCAAAGCCTTTATTGGTTACTTCCATCTAACCTGTCATCAGTGAATTCATACAGGAGAGAGATGTTATAAATGTACAGAATGTAACAAAGCCTTTATCTCTTACTCATATTGAACCGAACATCAGCAAATTCATACTGGAGAGAAGCCTTATAAATGTAAAGAATGTAACAAAGCCTTTATCTATTGCTCAGTTCTTATTCAACATCAGCGAATTCATTCTGGAGAGAGACCTTATCATTGTACAGAGTGTGGCCAAAGCTTTATTTGTCATTCAAAGTTAATTGTACATCAGAGAGTCCATACTGGGGAGAAACCATACAAATGTAAAGAATGTGGCAAAGCCTTTATTTCCAGTTCGCCCTTACTCATCATCACTGAATTCATACCAGGGATAGACGTTATAAATGTACAGAATGTGGCAAGGCCTTTATTAAGGGTTCTAGTCTTAATGGCAACCCACTCCAGTACCCTTCCCTGGAAAATCCCATGGGCAGAGGAGCCTGGTAGGCTGCAGTCCATGGGGTCGTGAAGAGTCGGACACGACTGAGCGACTTCACTTTCACTTTCCACGTTCATGCATTGGAGAAGGAAATGGCAACCCACTCCAGTGTTCTTGCCTGGAGTATCCCAGGGACGGGGGAGCCTGGTGGGCTGCCGTCTATGGGGTCGCACAGAGTCGGACACGACTAAAGCGGCTTAGCAGCAGCAGCAGCAATGTTAGCACTAGCCTGCAGAGGGCAGCCATCCTTGAGGTTCTCAACAATGCCACCAATGAATTTCATATTGCTGGGGTTTACAGAGTGTCCTTTGGACTCTCCTATGAGATACAGATGACTGGTGGGGGTTTTTGGCCTTATGTGATATGTACACTCTAGCCTGCTCACTTTGATCTTTTTGATCCCTTCTCCCATCATCTACTTCACTTGGTGTGCACTACCGGTTTTCTAAGTTTCCAAGAGACAGTCTAGAGGAGTGCTTGCCTAACCTTTGACAAATATTAAACCTTGAAGAAACTTTACATGTAAGGGGTATGTCATAAAAAGAAGAGAAAAACAGTTATAGATTGTTTTGAAATGTTGGCTATGGGGATTTTTTTAAACAAGGCAAAAGAACTCATCGTCTTGCCAAATGCTAATTATAAATGTATCAGAAAATTTTCAGAAACAATGTATTTGAAAGCCTTTTGCTTAGTCTGAGAAAATTTCACACTCTTTGGTTGAATTATTCAAACCCTGACCTTACCTTCCGTTACAGTTATTTTCACTTCCAACCTTAGATCAACAACCCACATATCTGGCTGTTCTCTGGCCTAATCCCCTCAAAAACCTACTTTTTATCTGATATCTTCCACTAGAAAATGCATTTCAATATTTTTTTCTTTAACCAGTAATGTTTTATTTATCTAACTCTCTAACTTTTCAATTAGTCAACTTTTGACCTGTATCATATTATTCATAACACAACATTCCCTGGGGTTTTAATCTGTCACTTCCTTCATTCTTTCTTTCTTCTGTATATTCAAAATAACCTCGTGGTCCATGATTTCAATTCTATACTTACTTGTCTCTTAGATTCGTTTCCTCTCTCAACCCATTGCTGAACCAAAACAACCAATTCAAAATTCCGAGTGAACACATCGGTCTACGTATCTCCCTCTTTTTTTTTGTCTTTCAAATTGAATATTTCTGGCATAAAAATCACGATGCTGTTGATGATCTGTATATTTCATATGATCCAATCTGACTCAGCCTAGCAAGCAGTGCTATTTACCAATCTTTTTACTCACTTCCATTTGACTTCCTGTTTTAATATCCATGATGACTGTTTTGACTTTTTTCATTCTATTGAGGTCTTCTACCACATCCCCGATGCTCTGCCTTTCTGGTGAGAATGTAGGAGTCATTCTACACATATTCTTTCAACTTCCTCTTACCTCAGAATTTCCTCAGGTTTTAACAACTTTGCTTTCTCTAAGGCACCCTACACATCCTTCCTCATGCCAAGAATATCTACATGAACATAAAGACTGTACAAATGTGTACTGATCTCAGTAGTAAGTGAGCAAGGGTTAAACAGTACAGCTAGTAATTGCTGTCTCTGGGCAGGGTGTTTAATTGTAGGAGGGAAAATTATAACAGATTCCATGATTCTGCTGCATAGAAAAAGAATGTCTTGGATCCAGTCTAAAATTAGTGTTCTAGCAAAAAGCAAGTAAGAAAATATAAAAACTTACAAAACAAATGAAAAAATACAAAAACAAACAAAACAACACCACATTGTAAATCAACAACAACCAAAAACAAGTACAGTGTAGATTTCCCATTGCTTGAACACAGAGGCAATTAGCCAGAGGACAAGGGGTGCTCAGGCTTGAGCCAATCACAAGGCAACTGCAGGTAGAGACACTTGTCATCCATGGATAATAATTGAAAATGTGCCAAGTACTTTCTAAAAAACTTTATTTATTAATTTATGGCTGTGCTGGGTCTTCACTGCTAAACATGAGCTTTCTCTAGTTGCAGCGAACGGGGTCTCCTCTCTGCGGTGCGTGGGCTTCTCATTGCAGCCGCTTCTGTTGTCATGGAGCATGGGTTCTAGGTGCATGGGTTTCAGAGTTGTGGCACATGGGCCCAGGTGCTCTGAGGCATGTGGAATCTTCCTGAACCAGGGATCGAACCTGTATCTGTTGTATTGGCAAGCAGACTCTCAATCACTAGATCACCAGGGAAGTCCTGGCAAGTACATTATGAAGCTTAATTTTACTTTAAATTAATAAACTAAGAAGGAGCATGGTTTTTTTGGATAAAATTTCCAGGTTCTCTTGCATCTGATTTCCAGTTAGGCTGTCGATGGGAGGTACTGGTGTGAGACTGGAGTTGTAGAGGGGAAAAGACACTTCTCCTGCTCCCTGCTCCGTGTGTTAAGTGGTGACTCTGGCAGCATCTGTCTGTCCCTGGCAACGTCTGTCTGTCCCTGGCAGCTCAGCCTTTTTCGCTTTCTGATATAGTCTCAGGAGTGAGAGAGACTTGCCATTAACGTCAGTCTCTAGGTTGCCTACTGTCGTCCAAGTTTGGCTTTTTAACTCTTCTGATGCTTATATAACTAATTTCCCATAATTAAATCCTCTATTAAACTACCTGTCATGGGTTCTATTCTTTTGTCTGAACCTTGACTGATAAAAAGATAGAGATTATCTTCATTGTACGGGTGGATTAAGCGACTTGTACAAAATCACACAGCTAGCTTAAAAACAGGCTTTCAAACCAGTTGTGCCTCATTTCAAAGCCCAAGTAAAATGACTATGCTGTATGCAAAGGATATTCAGAATGAATTTTCAAAGAAACAGTTTTCATGCATCGCTTATTTTTATTACTTGGCTCAAATTGTCTGCATGATAGCACTAAGCAACTATTATTAACATTTAACTGTCTATCTCTCCCTTTAGCTTGTGATACTGCTTGAGAGTAAGCACTTATTGTATTCAACTTTGTACTCTGAGCACCAACTACTGTGCTTGGAATGTAGTAGAGCCTTAATAAATATTTGTGGAATGAATGAATAATAATCACTACTGTTTACACAGTGATTATTCATTCTAGTAAGTCTGCTAGGGGTCTTACATAAATTTTATAACTCAATCTTCAAAACAATCTTGCAAGGTAGGCATAAATATTCTAGCATCATAGATAAGAGAAAATAAACTCAGAGTTTAAACAATTCACAACTAAACTAGAATTAAAGTCTGATTATATATGGCTGCTTCCATTAATGTGAAGAAACAAATGTATAAATAATTGGGTTGGAAAAAAATCTAAACATATTATTGGATTTACAGTTTTTAGAGGAGCTTCATAAACAGATAAAGTCTTATCTTTATGAGAAAAAGGAGGAGTTTGGTGTTTTCTTGCCATAATTAAATAAAAGAACAGTTTTTGTATCTAAAACTATGTCTATGAAGGCAAAAGAAAGAGAAATTGGGGTAAAAATATGAAAAATGAAACAGTTTAAGTTGCTGATTTGAAAAAACATTGGCTACTCCCATAATTATCTAATCATTCTCTAGGGTTACTTGGCATGAGAAGTAACACTGATGATATTCACAACCAGCTCTCCTAAAGACTTAAAAGACAGATTTTAGCTTTACTTTTCCAGGTCTTGGTTTATTATCCAATGTGTGTGCATGCTAAGTCACTTCAGTTGTGTCTGACTCTTTGCAACCCCATGGACTGTAGCCTGCCAGGCTCTTCTGTCCTTGGGATTCTCCAGGCAAGAATACTGGAGTGGGTTGCCATGCCCTCCTCCAAGGGATCTTCCCAACCCAGGGATTTAATCTGCATCTCCGGTGTCTCCTGCTTTGGCATGTGGTTTCTTTACCACTAGCACCACCTGGGAAGCCCGTATTATCTAACACTAGACAGGAAAGTAACTGGGTATCCAAAGTAACTGGGGTAGGTGTGTCTATTGCTGGACTACTGATGATGGTTTTTACTTATATTTCTGAGTGTTCCATTCTTTGCTTTGCATAGTAAAATCATATGTGCAAGTCTATGGCCTGATTAAGTTTTTCCCTTAGTGTTAGTAGAGTGATGCATTCCTGATACCTCCTCTGAGTTTGCACTTAAAATAATGCCTCTATTTGTAAGGCTGATTTGCAGAATCCATTGTCTTTTTCTTTGATTTCTGATGAAAAGGAACTAATAGAAGCAAGATAATTTGGTAGGCATCATACAAAGAGCTGTTGTTGACTCTCCTTGTGCTTGTTTGGCGTGTACTTGCCTGGCTTGGTATTCGCTGATATGATTTCAGCTGGATACCACCAAGAGGCTGCTCTCTTTTTGCAGAGCAAGGAGCCATTTGAAGATTCTGGAAATAAACAAGTTTCGTAAGATTTTTGCTGGCGTGACCCTGTCTTTTTTCCCAGGGAAAGGATGTTCTCCTAAATCTTCTTCATGTATGTACTATTAGTTTTGCCATGATAAAGTAAAGCCTTTATTATGTTAGTTCAATAGTGTAGAATAATATAAAATTAAATGTATGCATTTTCCCAGGTGGTTTGTAACAATAGAAGGTATTGTGTATTTATCATTGGGAAAAGAACACAATAAGACCATTTACTTGTTTTATAAAACATTGTATTCTTTTGTGGCTGAGATGCATCATTATGAGCTGGATACCAAGGGGTGTCAAAAACCCCAGAGTGTTGCTGTTTCATGGGTATAGACTTTCAATCACATAAGATGAAAAATTTCTAGAAATCCACTAACCAAAAACATGCTAATTGTTCTGGAGTGAACAATTCTGTAATGTGATTTTACCACAATTAGAAAGAAAACAAAAAGAAGACACAAAAAGCAGAGTTGTGACCAGTAGACATGGAAAAAATTCAACTACGTTCATGCTGCAGAATTACCTGCTTCCATTTGAATGCTCAGAAGGAGTTAGAGAAATAAACTGATTCTCTACTTAATAAAACTGCAGCAAGGCATTTCCATCAGCAGTGATGATTGATGAGGATTGGGTCAGTGATGCTGCAGTCCTAGGAGCAGAAATCACCATGTAAACAGAGCTGTGATGACAAAAGGGAACTCTTCATAAGGCTGGCCCTAGTCTGGTCTTGAGGATATGAAGGAAAAAACATGTGTAGTCTCTGATTTAGGGCCAAAGTGCTCAGCAGTGACGGTGACATTAATTAATTTTGTTAAGTTAGAAGAATAGAATGTATTTATTTATTTATTTCCACTAAAATTTTTCCAAAGCGTCTGAAAAGCTAAAATGTTTTCACTTTTGTATAAGTTGGCAAATTTGGAAAAGTTTAGTGCTAATTGAGGGCTTCTCTGGTGGCTAAGATGGTAAAGAATCTGCCTGGCAATGCAGGAGACATGGGTTTGATCCTTGGGTTGGGAAGATCCCCTGAAGAAGGGAACGGCTACCCACTCCAGTATTCTTGCCTGGAGAATTCCACGGACAGAGGAGCCTGGTGGGCTATAGTCCATGAGATCTCAGAGAGTCGGACACGACTGAGGGTTAACACTAGTGCTAATTGAATCACGTTTAATTCTTTCCAAATCCTTAGCTTTAAACAGTGTATTTTGTCCCAGTTAAGACAATTGTTTAAAAACTTCTTTCAAGGCTGGAAACACATTTTGTAACAAATCCTTGAGGCATGCTGATAAAACCTGCACAGTATCACAGTACATATAAGGAAACACAGAATTCCCCAGGGTAGTGATTTTCTCTTACCAACTCCAACTTCTATGCCTCTGTAGCAATATGGGGAAAATGGGCATTTAGAATAGTCATGATTTTAGCCACCAAGATGCATGAGTACAACTTTGATGCCAAGAGGAATAAGTTCTCTCCCTCTTATTGTTTGTTTGGGTGGTTATATTGAACTCTCATACATTGAAATATAAGCAAGCAAGAATGGGGAAAAAAGGGAAAAAAGCATAGGATAGAGGGATTTAAAATGTATGAGAAGGAAAAAATGAGGAAAAAATGAGGTAAGAAGTTTATGATAAAACCAGATAAGACTGTGTATGCTCAGTCACTCAGTCTGACTCTTTGCGACCCCTTGGACTGTAGCCCGCCAGTCTCCTCCGTCCATGGGATTCTCCAGGCAAGGATATTGGAGTGACTGGGTTGCCATTTCCTTCTCCGGGGGATCTTCCCAGTCCAGGATAGAACCTGAGTCTCTTGCATCTCCTGCATTGCATCCCCATAGATGAAGACCAAAGAAGAGGAGTTCCCAGTCTTCTGATAAATCATCCCTGTCTATGGGTTTATCTAAAACTAATGTCATGTACTTGCACTGTACTTAAGGTGATTTGGAATTTTATGGGAGGGATTTTAGTGTGAGTTCATTTGTATTGTCATTCAGAATTGCTAAGGGTGATCTCTAAGAGTTTTCACTTATGACCTTTGAATTTGTTCACCACTTACATACCAAACCATTTGTATTTGATCACACACTGTCCAGTTCTATTCCAATATGTTTTATTGAAGAGCTTTACCTTTCCCGATAAATATATAAGTTCCTTGGGATCTGCGTCCAAGTACCTTCCACAGAACCTTATTCTTCTCTAGTGATATATATTTATTGTCTTTAGGGCAACTTATCTGTCCTGTTTACAGCTGGAATCCTATGCTTAGCACAATGACTGGCATAGAGTAGACTTTTGATACATATTTGTTGTGTTCATAAAAGAAGGACTAAAAAGAATTAAATTCATATATAATTTTTCAGTGGCTATTGCCTTAATGTGTGTAGGGAATTAGATTCAGGTTTTTAAAAATAAGGGCCAGTCTGGATATTGTTAAATGGATATGTTTCAGAGGATCTTAATCAATTAATCCTGGGGATACTGTTATGATAGCATCTGACAACTTGAAGTAAATTTACTAGAATAAATATTGTCAGAGTGAAATAGTTTGGTTTTGGTAGAAAATATTGCCCTGGTTTCAAGAAAGGAAATAGGCAAAATCTTTGACAACGCATTAGTAGAATTTAAAAGACATGGCCACCTTTTTATTCTACATATAAAAGCGTGTATCTATATATTACATATATATACTTAGACATGCATATAACTGTATTTATTATATATGTATAAATATAGATCGCTACCTTTGTTTGGTCTTCTCCTAGACCTCACTTCTTAACTGGCAGCTGTAGGATTCCTTTCCAGATCAAAGAATTATTTGTTGTTTTTACTTAGGCTATTTCCATGATTAAAATTCCATGTCTCCCCAGGTTTCTGTGAATCAGCAGTGCCCCAGAAAGCATTTCCCTTCTTGAGACTTTAGGGAAATCTTGGAATCCAAAGAACTTGAAGAGGGAACCTGGCCAAATGAGATTTCTGAGCCTTTGTAGGCTTGCTAAACCAGATACTTAGCACAAACACAAATCAAAGTCCATGTGTTCCTAAAAGCAGCATTTTCATGTAAGTCCAGGGAGCTCATTTTGGTTTTATTTATTTTGGCTGAAGAAGTGAAAAGTTTTGTTTTAACCACGTGGTTATTATTTTGCAAGGAGACCATAACAAATTATTCTAATCTTTAATCTCACTAAAGAGTAACTAAAGTGATTTGATGTAACTTTTTCAATGGAAAACTAACAGCTAAATCTTCTCTAACGTCATTACTTTCTGGATCTGAATCAGAAGCTTCCTAGGTATTTTTGTTACACAATGGATTCTTGATTCTGTTATTCAGATTCAGTGTTTTCTTCAGAAGAACGACCCTTTATGACTTTGTCAGTAATTTAATAGATTTTTGTCTTCTTAAAAGACTAGAATTAAGAAATATCAAGATTTAGAACATAAATATCTTGGACTATTCAGAAGAACAACATGGGAGAAACTGAGGAAAGAATCGAAACTCATAGAATAAGATGTCTTTCCAAGTTGAAGGTATGGACTTGCTTTGTGTGGATATATGTATATGTACTGTATTTTCTTTTTAAACCTAGATCTTGTAAAGTTGTTTATATCTTCATGCAGTGATCTGATAATAACATCATACTACCTGATATATTGATAATTTCTTGCTTTAATGAAATTGGTTTGTAACTGAGAGTGTGTCTAAATAGGATTATTGATTCTAGGAAATTTAATCAGAATAGCTTTAAAGGATTTAAATGGGAGACAGGATCTTAAACATTTTCAAGCACACATAATACAGTACCATTTACTTTCCTGGATCAAAGGCCTATTTAAAGTTCACCCTTCTGGTGAGAGGAGTATGGAGATCTCTCCTGGAAAATGGTACATTGGACAGAAAAGCTTTGTTAATCTGTATTCAGTGATGACTTCACAATGACCCACTAAAACAAATGTTTGCTTCAAGCTTTGGCAGCATACCAGTCATCCTCTGTAAGAAAAATGCCCATTTTGCTAGCTTTGGGTATTCTTAACTACTTCAGAGAAATTCTTTTTGCATAGCCATAAAACCATTTTACTTTCAAGCAAAATTTGAATTTATTTTAAACCAGAAGATCTGGATACTTGTCCTGATTCTACAGCTACTGCCTACAAGTGGTTATCAAACTATTACACTGCCACCAATTTTCTTCCTATCGAAAGTTTGTTTTCTCTTTATATGTGTGTAGGAAAAATCTACACATGTACAGGAAAGTTGAGAATCATGATGTAGAGTTAGAAAGCTACTTTTGCCTGAAATGCTACATTAATTATGTATTAAAAAAATCCCTTTAAATTATTCCTTAATTCTGATGTCCATCTCCTAAAACTGAGGGTTTAAAAATAAAGACTGAGGACCAGGCTTCCTAGATTTGTGCTGAGTTCAACTGCTGGTTTGCTATGTGCCCTTGGATAGGTTGCTTAACCTCTTTGTGGTCCAGTTTTCTCCTCTGAAAGAGATAATGATAATTTACTCTTATCTCATAGAATTTTTTTTCTTTTTACATGCTCCAAACAATGACTGGAATATTGTAAACAGTCAATAAATACTAGTTATTATTAATAGCATTTGTGGATAAAAGTAAAAAATTATATATTAACAATTTGCTTTTAATTTTTTGTAACGTTGGAGTTTGGCAGGATTAGATATTATCTGAATATGACAGCCAAATATTACAAGCACAAGTTTATCAGGTAAAAGACAGTTGCTTAATAAATCATCTGGGTTTCTCTGATTCTCTGACCTTAGAAATATGCTCATTAAGCAAGCATTTTTAGAAAGTAATAAAGGACTCTCTTCAACAAGTTTGCTTCAAAGGCTGGGGCATTATTAAAAAGCTGATAGGACTAGCTTTATAAATATCAAGGTTATTTTGTACTAGACACGAGTAGGAATAGCCACTAGTTAGACAGCCTACCTAGATGTTTCAGGAAAAGAAAAGTGGGATCATGATTTATCTAGTTTCCTTTCTTAAAATGTTAAATAAAAGAAATTATTCTTTCAAACATGATTTGTACTGTGCTTGGTTGGCTTTGCTTGTTTTTAAATACAAAATCTGAATTATAAAATCATGTGAAAGTTATTTACAGTGTACTCTGCAAAGATTTACAGGAAGATGCCAGACATGGTTTTTATAAATAGGATTTAATATAAAAGGATAAATAGCTAGAGATATAACTATGCTCTCTAGTCAGTCATATGACAATATTCATTTTGACTTATATTGAGCTTGATATTTAAATTTCCCAAGTCTTTCCCACATATATTTATATTCAGATTTCCCCAAATTAATTTGTGCAGGTAACTTTTGGCTTAGATATAGTTAATCCTATTGAATTTCATCTATAGACAGCTTACTTTCAGATCTGACTACTTTTTCAAGATGTTTTTGAATACCGATTCTGTCATTTATTCAATAAATTGCACTGAGCAACTATTGTTTGTGAGACTGAAGATTTAAAGGTAAATAATATATGGCTCCTCTCATTGAGATGCTCGCAGGATAGTGAAGTAGGAGGTTATAGGCATCCAAACACATAAATAAAGTGTACTGTGGGAAATTCCCTGGAAGTTGAGTGGTTAGGACTCTGGCTTCCATTGCAGGGGCTAAGATCCCATGTGCCATGTGGCATGGCCAATAAAAAAATAATGTCCCTTAAAAAAAATAAAGTGCACTGTGCTGAGGGCTGTAATACAGGCAGGAACACAGCAAAGTGGGAAGATAAGGAGGATACCTGGGAAGTAGAAAGACAAGGAAGACTCCACAATAGAAATAATGGTATAGTGAATTTTAAATATTGAGCATACATTTATCAGATGCACAAAGTGAATAAAACACTACAAGTGGAGGACCACCTGTAAAAGTCACTGAGATTTAAAGTAGCATGGTGAATTAAAAGAACTATAAATAGAATATTATGCTTGGGGACAAGGGGCAGGAGAAGATAATGAGATATAGATGAGGCTTTGTTTGTCATGTAAAAAGTAAGGGTTTTTGTTAATGGGAAGCCACTGAAAAGCTTCAGGAAGTGGAATCACATACTAATTATGAATTTTATTCATTAATTTGATGAATAGTTATCATGCGCCAAGTTAGTGGTGGTGGCAGGTAGAAGGGAGATTGGAAGTGAGAGAGTAGAAGAGACAAAAAAAATGATTGCAATTGTCTAAGCTGAACTGTATCCATTTGAGAGATTTCAGCATCTGGGTGGTAGTTAAAGCTATAGGAATATGAGATTTACTAGAAAGAAGATATCAGGCGAAAACTAGAGGGTATGAGACAAATGCCTGAGGAAGTTGGCCAGAGAAAAGATGACTGCATACAGAGTCTAGCAGGTAGGCAGAGACATAAATATGCATTGGGAGAGGAAATTTCAGGAAGAAAAGAGAGATTGATGATGCTAAATGACTCTGAGACATCAAGTTAGCTGAGGACCAAGAAGTATCTATTGGATGTGGCAATCAGGAAGTTGTTAATGACCTTTTACAGAGTGGCTTCAGTCGGGGCTAGACTGTAGTAGACTGAAGGGTGAGTGGAAGGTTAGTGTAGGCAATGAATCTAGACTGTTCTTCCAAACAGCTTGATAGTAGCTGGAGCAACCACCAGGGCAGAAGGAAGATTTTTCGGACAGAAATATCTTGCATATATTTATAAGTTAGTAGACAAGGAGGTAGTAAAGAGCATGAGGTTGAAATTAGAGGAGGGGGTTAGTAATTGATGAATTAGGACTTCAGTAATGGAAAGAATGGGTTCCAGAACATGGATGGAGAAATTCTCTGATATAGGGGGAGTGATCCATCCTTTTAAAAGAGGGAGGAAACTTAGAGGGGCAGGGAGAGGTAAATTTGAAGGTGAAGATGTTGAGATCATTTTCTGATCAAGAGGAGCACATGGCTGAGTTGGAGCCCTCTCTTGAAGGGAGTGTATAAATTATGGGGTTGGTTCAAGATTGAGAAATTGGAGGGGTAAGGATTTCAGTGTATGAGTGTACTAGCTGGAGAGTGAATTGAATGGTCTTTCAGGATGGAAATGTCATCAGGAAATATTTTTAAGGAGGTCAAGGAAAAAGCCCATGGTATTAGATTGGAGACCACCATTCAGGTTGATATAAATCTATTTATCCATAATTTGTTGATTTTGAAGCAGTAATTAATCTACCTAACTTATGATTACCCAGTATACAATGCTCCTTTTTCAAATGCCTTTCTAAGATCTAAATCTTTTTCCTTCTGATTTAATAAAACTATCAAAATGTTAGCCTTTCCTATTTTAACCATTCTCGTTCCTGCTGATCACAATGATTCTATCTGTTAATTTGTCCTTGATTTTTGTTATGGATTGTGTCAGCCTGACAGCTGTCTAAAGTTATACCAATACATAGGAAACATGATTCAATATGTGGAATATTGTATTCATATTTGTTTATCTTAAAAAGTATCTGTTGAGTTTAGAAATATTTCTGCTATTGTTTATAATTAAAATATTATTTTAAATAAATTAACTGGCAGTAAATAGCAAAATAATGCTGTATACATTGCATATAGCTTTGCATAAAAGAGAACTTAAGCAAATTTGCTACAGATATGATGCCTTTGTGTAATGCTACATTCTTTTTTAAAAATTAACATGCATGTATTCTTTTATTCTATGATAGCTTTATAGTGCTGAAAATCTATTTAAATCATTTGCTATGTCTTATTTAGAATGATAACTTGTTTCTATGTATGTATAAGACATTTCCATAAAATAATGAGGCTACCAATGACCTACAAAATTAAATATCACTAATCAATTAGTTCAACTTTGAATTTTTAAGGTGAGAACATAGCATAGAAAACAAGAAGAGTTCACTTTAAAAGGTTCTTCCAAACATAAGAGTTACTTGAACTGGAAACAATCAGTATTTTGGTAGAAGATATTTCATCAACAAGTGGCAAATATACAATTTAAAAATAAGTTTTTCATGTTTTCTTGTACTTTTTTCCTTCCTAGATGTTTCTGTTGGCAATAACATGTGCATTTGTATCCAAAACACTATCTGGATCTTATATGAATTCCATGATCACACAAATAGAAAGACAATTCAACATCCCAACATCTCTAGTTGGATTTATTAATGGAAGTTTTGAGATTGGTAATGAATTGTTTTTGCATTGCTTCTTTGTATGTATTATCTATCTAGTCTGAATTCTACTTTCCTTATTTTCTGCTTTATGTCATTCACTCTGACTGAATACTTTTTCTAAAATGGCTTAAATAACCTGGCTCACTTTGGAATATGTTTAGAAAGAATTCATTTAAATATTATTCCCAAATAACACTTAAACATTACCATATATCCAATCACAGGACTTTTTATTCTAATGGTTAGATTTTAAAAAATCTAATAGTCTTTTGGTCAGCTAGCATGAGCAGCAGAGTGTTTAGAGTACTAATATTTAATCTATCATTTAATGACTTTTAGGGCTTTATCTTCATGTTTAGAAGATATCAAGGGGAAAAAGGGAACTCATTTTTTTTAAAGCAAATATTTTTCTTCTCCTGTTGTTTCTGAGAGGTTGACAATTCTCTTTTCTAATTGCAGATGGAAGAAGAAACTGTTTTTATGTCTCACTGACTTTATTTTAGAAACAGCCTGTAGGGAAGAATAAAGTCTATTCTTGGGCTCTGATATTTGTGGCTGATTGGGAAGATGTGAGGACAGAGAGAAAGAATGAGGAAGAGAAAGATTTCTCCTGTGAACAAATTGGCATGAAAATACAAATGCTACTCATTTTGTTTTATAGTGGATTTTACTTCCTTTAAGAGGAAAGTTGCCTTTAATACTTTTAATCAGTATCTGACAGAAAAATTAGGATCAGAGAAGGCAAAACTGAAGCCAGTGATGCTTGATCTTGTCTCCTAGTCTTCCGTCCTCTCAGACCTCATGTAGCGCCACACGTGTGACAGATCCTGGCCATGGAGCCAGAAGTCACTCCTTCCACAGGCCCTGTGTAAACCCAGCTCACGGTCTAATGAAGGGCATAGATGCAAAATAATTTAATTGAATGCAGTAAGTTTGGTGACACAGGTATATGACAATTCCTATAGGAACATAGAGAAGAGACACAACCTCCCTTAAGGAAGGTAGGCTCTTGAAGGAAAAGTTTTCCAGATGAAGAAACAGGGTTGATAAGTTTGAAGAGAATTCGCTTAGAAGAAGCAGCATAAGGATGAAACAGTATGGTAGCTCATGTGTGGAGCAATGTTAAGGCTGATATTATCAACTGGCCAAGCTTCAGGTGGGAATTACTAGATTATAAGTCTGGAGAAACGGGCAGGAGTGAGAAATAAGCTACTGGAGAGCTTTGTATGCTCACTACAAAACTTATCTTTTATCCTCTAGGTAACAGAGAATCACTAAGAGATTGGCCGGGGTTGTTAATATTTCTGTGTCAAGGACCTCTTTGGCAATCTGATGCCAAATGTTCTCAGAATAACATTTTAATTGCATAAATTAAAAATATAAGAGTACAAAGGAAGCCAATTATATTGAAATAAAATATATTATCAAAATATTATCAAAATTATCAAAATTTTAAATTATCCTTTGTACTTTTTACCAGCACATTAGATAACAATATCTACTCTAGTTTTGAAGTAATCACTGGTGTCAATAATATTTTGAGGCATCTGTATCAACTGTAATGTCATATGCAAGTACCTGTAACTTCTGTTGGTGATAATTGGTGACAAAATTGTACATGCTGCCAATACTACTGTAGTTTGTGTCTGCTTTCATTGTCAAAGGAAATACTAATATTTAGTTAAGTTAGTGAAAATAAAGATGTAATTTTATTTTTCTCACTCAAGTTCATGGAACATCTGATTTCTATTCATGGACTATTTCAGGATTTATAGATTGCAGGTCAAGAACTTCTGTTGAAACACATTGTGAAACAGAGCCCTCCTTCATGGCAGGAGTTGTGTTTTAATCACTTATTACTTCATGCACCTCTAGCACCAATTCCGGTATTTGATATATTTATTATACAATGAATGCTAGATAGTTAATGATTGGGTGAGGCTGTTAATTCAGGCTTTGTTCATAATTATTGAAATATTCATTTCTCATGTCAATTTTTTTCTAGGAAATCTTTTGTTGATTATATTCGTGAGCTATTTTGGAACAAAACTGCATAGACCAATAATGATTGGTGTTGGATGTGTGGTTATGGGCCTAGGGTGTTTCTTACAATCACTACCTCACTTCCTCATGGGCCGGTAAGTATTGCAGGTTCCGATAATTTTTTAGGTGCAATTTTCAGCTGCAGGAAATAAGCTTGGATTTCCTTTCTAGGAATAATGCTTCCTAAAGGCACAGAGAACTGTCATAAGAACTGCAAAAAGAACTGTAGGTGCAGATTCTGTCCTTCATGCCTCTTCTATGCTCTTGGCTGTCTGATTTCCATTTAACATGTCAATTTATGAAACAGAGATTTGGGACAGTGCTTTTGTGGATTTGAGTCTGATGAAGATTCTTTTTTTAGTTTTAATTTTTTAAAATTATCAAACTATGATAACACATTTATAGGAGACTTGGAAAATACAGAATGAGGTTACAATATATTACAATTATTTTTTAAGTAGATAAATTGAGATTTTTGTTGGAGTTTCAATATCAAACTCTCAAAAATTAATAGAATGAATATACAGAAAAGTAGAAGGATATAGTAGACCTGAAAAGCCCTGTGAACCAATTCAACATAATTAAATTTATACAGTTTTCACACAATAGTAGGATACAAATTTTATTCAAATTTCCATAGACTGTAAACTGGGAGACACTGGAACATAGCCAGGGACATAAAACAAGGTGCAAAAATTTCATGGCCTAAAATCATACAGAGTCTGTTCTCTTATTGTGAAATTATGTTAGAAATTGATGAAATTTCTTAGGACCTGGAAAAATTTGGGATTACTCCTTTCTAGGGACAATTTTTTCCCCAGTTATTTCTGTTTAATTATAAGGTATTCTGTACAATTATAGTTTTTGTTTAATTGTAGGTCACCAAGAGATAGACTAGTCTTCAGGTTGATTTTTATTTTAACTTTTACCAAATTAATGAGTACAAAGTTGCAAAAAGTAAAATTATTTTGAAAAAGTGTTGTCCTCCACCCCTTCAACATTGCTCATGTTATTGCTCCTCAGAGGTGGCCACTCCCAACTCGTTTTGGTTTTCTGCTCTTCGCTTCCATATTTCTAAGTAAATGTTTATCCTTTTAGTTTTTGATACTTTAGTGTTATATAGTAAACATATTGCCTTCCTACTGTAAAGTCATAGTTACTATTCCATGTGTGACTATGTAAATATTTTTATATTTCAGCTGAACCATGCTATTTTTCCTTTTTTATATCACTTTTAATTTTTCCTAGATTAAATAATTGCCTCGTTTTATGTATATTAAAAAATATTCATTGGTTTACTTTTGGCTGCATCAGGTCTTAGTTGCAGTGTGTGGGTTCAGTAGTTGTGGCCCACAGGCTTAGTTGCCTTGCTGCATGTGGGATCTTCCCTGACCAGGGACTGAATCTGTATCCCCTGCATTAGAAGGTGGATTCTTCACCACTGGGCCAACAGGGAAATTCCCCTCATTTTATATTTGATTCATTTTCATTTCCCACTAATCATCACCAAATTCTCTATCAGTAGGGCAATGTCTTCTGAATATACTCGTACACATCCGACGGTTTCATTTTTGTCTTTGAGCTGCTTCCCCTGTCACCACTGATTCCATCTGCAGTCTGAACTAGGAACTCTCCCTGCCTGCTGCATGGCTGCTTCCTTGAAATTTTCACTCACTGTTCTCCATGGGAACTTATTTTGCTTCTTTCTTCTATTCAGTTACTTACTTCCTGGGTATCGTATCTTCCACTTTCCTTTTCATTCTTACTCTTTTTTGTGGAAAACATTATCTAATAGGTTTCTGAGAAAGTGTGTAAGGGATGTAACAATTTTAAGACCTTGAACACCTGAAAATATTCCTATTCTCCTTCCATACCTGGTTGACCGTTTACCTGGTATAAAATCCTGGTTTGAGGTTTTCACTCTAGGGATGTTGAAAACATCATTTTCAATGTTTTTCTCGAGAATCCTGCAGCATTTTAAACCCTGTGTCCAGTTTCTTCTCTCTGGAGCTACTGGGATTTTCCTTTAAACTCCAAAGTTTGAATTCATGATAATTACCTTGGTATAAGTGTTTTTCCTTTATTGTTCTAGGTGTCTTCAATCTGGACATTTATAAAAATTATTTGTATTGTTTCTTGGATAATATCCCTCCCCCCATTTTCATTTCCCTACAGCATGTATGTGTGCTTGGTCATGTCTGACTCTGCGACCCCACGGTCTGCTGCCCACCAGGCTCCTCTGTCCATGGGATTTTCCAGGCAAAAACACAAGAGTGGATCCCTATTTCCTTCTCCAGGGGATCTTCCTGACCCAGGGGTCCAACCCGGGTCTCCTGCACTGCAGGCAGATTCTTTACCAACTGAGGAATGGCAACCAACTCCAGTATTCTTGCTACATGACTGAGCACACATGCTCTGTCTGGAACTTTCAGTCCTCCACTTCTCTTTATAAAACTTCCATTCATTCCTGAATATTGTTACACTCTGAGTTAACCTATAGTTTTCTCATCTTTTTGCTCCAATTTTCTATCTCTTTGTCTTCTTGTTACTTTCAGGGGAGATTTCTTTATCTTCCAAACCTTTGAATGCATTTCTAACTTTTGCTGCTGCTAAGTCGCTTCAGTTGTGTCTGATTCTGTGCTACCCCAAAGACGGCATCCCACCAGGCTCCGCCATCCCTGGGCTTCTCCAGTCAAGAACACTGCTATCATATTTTAAATTTCAAGGTATTGTTGGTTGTTCTTTGAAGGTATCTTTTTAAGAAACATCTTGCTCTTATTTTAAGAACGCAGTGTTTTTTTTCCATCTACATTTTCTTCATTTGTCTTCTTGTCTCTGTCTCCTTCAAGTGTACAGTTTTTTATTTCTCTCTGTTCTTATGTTATAGGTCTTCATACATCTGGTGGTCCTTGGTTAGCTATTCATACTTAAGAAACAGGGATAACAACAACAAACTAACAGGAAGTTCTGTGTCCATTTGTATGACCTGGTCGTGTTCTTCACAGCACAGGGACTAGATGGTTCAGAGCTGGCTCAGAACTGCCCATAACCTGTCAGTTAATGTAGGCAGGGGTTCTCCAATCTGCTCTCTAGACATGGTGCAACTTGGCTACCAGCCAGGTGGGAGTGGGAGTCTCACTCTTCAGTACATAGATTCTTCTTTTACTTAATATCCCTAGTTTTTAGTGTGGCCTCTTATATGACTTAGGGACTAAATGACAACAACAAGCTATCCTCAAAGTGCCTGTTCTGACTGTCGGCAGTCAAAAGCCATTTTTGTTGGGCTGGTGGACAATGCCTATAAAGGTTTAACTAATCTTTATACACATTTGAAATCAGTCCTCTGATTTTTGGGATCATATCCACTCCCACCTTTATCTAGTATCCTCTCTGAAATTTCCAAGGATGTGTGGCTCATGTTTGGTTGCTCCCCTGCAGGCACTTCCTCAGGCCTGTGTTTCTTATATTTTCTAGTTCAGTGGCCACCCACTTATTGATTTTCCCATTTTCCAAATCTTCTCTTCTTGTCAAAATTTCAAATTCCCTTTCTTCTTGTCAATCTTCCATTCTCTTTACCTTTGTGACATTATATTTCCTTTACCATTTTATAACCCATCAGCTGTCATTTTGCTGAAGTTTTCGGGATGAACGGACTTAGAATGAATTATTTTGATGAGTTTTGTGGATCAGACAAATGAAAATGATATGACCTCTCCTCAGGTATTTCTGAAGGGATCAGGAGTTTTCAGGCAAAAAGTTTTTACTATCCTTTTATTTTCTATCCTATCCAAGACAACATCAAGTAATATTCAGCTATTATTTATATTTCTTTCTACCCTCTGCTAAAGGTGCTAGTCTTTTGTCTGAAGCTGGCATGTGTCACGGGATCATGGGTGAGGAGACAGAAGCGTTTGTCCACAGTTCACAGCCGAGCTCTGTGGCCATGACTGGACAATTGTTCTAAGGGGAAGGTATATTGACCCTTTTTATTATGTTCAATAGCAGAGAAACTAGAATTATCAGTGACTTCCTAGTATAACATTCTTTAGCTCATATGGAACTCAGAAGGGTAAGTTTATTTATTTATTTATTTTGGCTTTCTCTTATCTAGTAGAAATATAGAAACTAGTCCAGCATAATTTCTAACAAAGAGAGATTTAGCTGGAGATATTTTCTTCCATTATCGCAGCTTATAATTCACTTTCAGAGAAAGGGCATGGGGATCTTGACGTATACACACTATGATATTTAAAATAGATAACTATAAGAACTTGCTGTATAGCAAGGGAAATCTACTCAATGCTCCATAAGGACTGAAAAGGGAAAAGAATCTAGAAAAGAGTGGATATATGTATCAGTCTCAGTTCAGTCGCTCAGTCATGTCTGACTCTCTGCAATCCCATGAACTGCAGCATGCCACGCCTCCCTGTCCATCACCAACTCCCAGAGTCCATCCAAACACATGTCCATTGAGTTGGTGATGCCATCCAACCATCTCATCCTCTGTCGTCCCCTTCTCCTCCTGCCCTCAATCTTTCCCAGCATCAGAGTCTCTTCAAATGAGTCAGCTCTTTGCATCAGGTGGCCAAAGTATTGGAGTTTCAGCTTCAACATCAGTCCTTCTAATGAACACCCAGGACTGATCTTTAGGATGGACTGGTTGGATCTCTTTGCAGTCCAAGAGACTCTCAGGTGTCTTCTCCAACACCAGAGTTCAAAAGCATCAATTCTTCGGCGCTCAGCTTTTCTGTATAGTCCAACTCTCACATCCATAGATGACCACTGGAAAAACCATAGTCTTGAGGAGATGGACCTTTGTTGACAAAGTAATGTCTCTGCTTTTTAATATGCTGTGTAGGTTGGTCATAACTTTCCTTCTAAGGAGTAAACGTCTTCTAATTTCATGGCTGCAATCACCATCTGCAGTGATTTTGGAGCCCAGAAAAATAAAGTTAGCCACTGTTTCCACTGTTTCTCCATCTATTTGCCATGAAGTGATGGGACCAGATGCCATGATCTTTGTTTTCTGAATGTTGAACTTTAAGCCAACTTTTTCACTCTCCTCTTTCACTTTCTTCAAGAGGCTTTTTAGTTCCTCTTCACTTTATGCCATAAGGGTGGTGTCGTCTGCATATCTGAGGTTATTGATATTTCTCCCAGCAATGTTGATTCCAGCTTGTGCTTCCTCCAGCCCAGCATTTCACATGATGTACTCTGCATATAAGTTAAATTAACAGCATGACGATATACAGCCTTGACGTACTCCTTTCTCTATTTGGAACCAGTCTGTTGTACCATGTCCAGTTCTAACTGTTGCTTCCTGACCTGCATACAGGTTTCTCAAGAGGCAGGTTAGGGAGTCTGGTATTCCCATCTCTTTCAGAATTTTCCACAGTTTATTGTGATCCACACAGTCAAAGGCTTTGGCATAGTCAATAAAGCAGAAATAGATGTTTTTCTGGAACTCTCTTGCTTTTTCCATGATCCAGCGGATGTTGGCAATTCGATCTCTGGTTCCTCTGCCTTTTCTAAAACCAGCTTGAACATCAGGAAGTTCACGGTTCACATATTGCTGAAGCCTGCCTTGGAGAATTTTGAGCATTACTTTACTAGCATGTGAGATGAGTGCAATTGTGTGGTAGTTTGAGCATTCTTTGGCATTGCCTTTCTTTGGGATTGGAATGAAAACTGACCTTTTCCAGTCCTGTGGCCACTGCTGAGTTTTCCAAATTTGCTGGCATATTGAGTGCAGCACTTTCACAGCATCATCTTTAAGAATTTGATAGCTCGACTGGAATTCCATCACCTCCATTAGCTTTGTTCATAGTGATGCTTCCTAAGTCCCACTTGACTTCATATTCCAGAATGTCTGGCTTTAGGTGAGTGATCACACCATCATGATTATCTCCGTCGTGAAGATCTTTTTGTATAGTTCTTCTGTGTTTTCTTGCCACAGAAGTTTTCTTTTCTTCTTAATATCTTCTGCTTCTGTTAGGTCCATACCATTTCTGTCCTTTATTGAGCCCATCTTTGCATGAAATGTTCCCTTGGTATCTCTAATTTTCTTGAAGAGATCTCTAGTCTTTCCCATTGTGTTGTTTCCTCTATTTCTTTGCGTTGATCACTGAGGAAAACTTTCTTATCTCTCCTTGCTATTCTTTGGAACTCTGCATTCAGATGCTTATATCTTTCCTTTTCTCCTTTGCTTTTTACTTCCCTTCTTTTCACAGCTATTTGTAAGGCCTCCGCAGACAGTCATTATGCTTTTTTGCATTTCTTTTTCCTGGGGATGGTCTTGATCCCTGTCTCCGGTACAATATCACGAACCTCCGTCCATCAGGCACTCTGTCTGTCAGATCTAGGCCCTTAAATCTATTTCTCATTTCCACTGAATAATCATAAGGGATTTGATTTAGGTCATACCTGAATGGTCTAGTGGTTTTCTCCACTTTCTTCAATTTAAGTCTGAATTTGGCAATAAAGAGTTCATGATCTGAACCATAGTTGGCTCCTGGTCTTACTTTTGCTGGTGGTATAGAGCTTCTCCATGTTTGGCTACAAAGAATATAATCAATCTGATTTTAGTGTCGACCATCTAGTGATGTCCATGTGTAGAGTCTTCTCTTGTATTGTTGGAAGAGGGTGTTTGCTATGACCAGTGCGTTCTCTTGGCAGAACTCTCTCAGCCTTTGCCCTGCTTCATTTTATACTCCAAGGCCAAATTTCCTGTTACTCCAGGTGTTTCTTGACTTCCTACTTTTGTATTCCAGTCCCCTATAATGAAAAGGATATCTTTTTTGGGTGTTAGTTCTAGAAGGTCTTGTAGGTCTTCATAGAACTGTTCAACTTCAGCTTCTTCAGTGTTACTGGTCGGGGCATAGACTTGGATTACTGTGATATTGAATGGTTTGCCTTGGAAACGAACAGAGATCATTCTGTCATTTTTGAGATTGCATCCAAGTACTGCATTTCGGACTCTTTTGTTGACCATGATGGCCACTCCATTTCTTCTAAGGGATTCTTGCACACAGTAGCAGATGTATGTATATGTACAACTGATTCACTTTGCTGTACAACAGAAACTAACGTAACATTATGAATCAACTATACTCCAACAAAAATTAATTAAAAAATTAATTTAATTTTTGGAAAGGGCCTAATGTTCTTGTGATAATTTGCCTATGGTATATAAGATATACATTCATAATTATTAACCATTTTGTTCTTATGAGAAGAGAAAACATCATTACACTGCACTGTCACAGTGTTTGAATATTCAAAGGTCTCTCATTATGATGGGCAAATGTTTTGTTTTTCTTGGAGATTGGTGAATGCATGAAAAGATTATTGTCTGAATTCTCAGAAAGTGGGAATATGTATCTTATGAGCCAACCTTAGAGAAAATAAAGTGGGAGACTTGTTTCATTATGTTGTTCCTCTCACCCCACAATCCTTTATTTTCCTAATTATACTTTGTAGAGTCTATTATTTTTCTTAGTTTTTGTTCCTTATCCCACAGTAATATTTCCAGGAAATGATCACCTAAAAATCACAAAAGGTTGATGTTAGGTAATCTAAAGTGTAGATATGCAGATAATCAAAAGCTAACTGTAAGTGAATCGCACATTTACATGAGTGGCAAGTTCTTTTTGACATCAATCCAGGATGATTGGGTGGCAAAGATAAAAGGATATCTCATTTCCTGGGTTTGGATGTTGTATCTTAAATGAAGCATGAACATCTTCACAATGCTCACGTTGTCCTCATCGACTCCATAACACAAGCGTGTTTTTGTGTTCATACAGATATGAATATGAATCTACAGTTTCAGTTTCCGGCAATTTGTCCTCAAACAGTTTCTTGTGTATGGAAAATGGAACCCAGATTTTCAAACCAACGAAAGACCCATCAGGTTATAAATTTCATTACTTTAGTTAATTTGTAACTGAACACTTTCTATGGAGGGGCTTTGAATGAGTTATTGGGTTTGGTTAAGTAAGGTAAATGAACAAAAAGATATTCCACCCCCCACCCCGCCTCCAGGATTTTTGAGAGGATCACAGAGAATAGGAATGGAAAACAGAGAATGTTAGTCCTCTTATATTTGCATATACTTACTAAGACTGCCTTGTCTAGTCTTTAAAATGGTTATTTAAAAAAAGTCAGGGACTTCTCTGGTAATCTAGTGGCTAAGACTGCATTCCCAATGCAGGGGGCCTGATGAGGAAGCTAGATCCCATATTCCACAACTAAGAGTTCACATGCCGCAACTAAAAAGATCCCACCTGCCCTAACTAAGAACTGTTGCAGCCAAATAAATAAACAGATATAAAAAAAAAAATAAGTCAAATACATCCTCCCAAGGCCGCTGTAGAGTTAATTCCATTGTGGAAAGCATTTTAGAAGGATGGGTTTTACTGACAATTTGGTCTATACAATTATCTAAATAGGAAACAGAGGTAGAAAGAAAATTCTTAAGAGTTGTGTTGTATTATTGGCCACCTGATGCAAAGAACTGACTCACTGGAAAGGACCCTGATGCTGGGAAAGATTGAAGGAAGGAGGAGAAGAGGATGATAGAGGATGAGATGGTTGGATGGCATCACTGACTCAATGGACATGAGTTTGAGCAAACTCCAGGAGATAGTGAAGGGAAAGGAAAGCCTTGTGTGCTGCAGTCTATGGGGTCACAAAGAGTCAGACATGACTGAGCGACTGAATAGCAAACAACTGATATTCTATAGCAAAGAGGTGACCCTACTGACTTGCCTCAGACCAGAACTTCTTTTCCTGTGATGGGGACATTTTCATGCTGGATTCATATTAGTGAAAGTTATGGTGGTCCCCTAGGTTGGAAATGTCACTACCAGCATGGAATAAGAGGGAAGCAAAATAGTTTATTTTTCTTTAAATTTTCATTGATGTATAGTTGATTTAAAATGTTGTGTTAGTTTCAGGTGTACAGCAGAGTGAATGTTATACATATATCCATTCTTTTTTAGATTCTTTTCTCATATAGGCCATTATTAAGTACTGAGTAGAGTTTCCTGTGCTATTGTGTAGTGGGTCCTTATTCTAAATAGTTCAAAGGAGTTTAAGAATAGCTGTCTGAGAAACTCTGAGCTAAAGGAACCCCCTGGGGAAACAAAGGGAAACAGTGACATCAGCAGTAGCCTGTGTTCTCCTTGAGCTGGTTTTTACCAAAGAATGATTCAGGTCCTATTTCCTATTTCCTATTTTTCTTAATGTGCTTTGTAGTAGATAAATATGGTTGCCTTCCCAATATGGTGTGCCTCCAGGAGAGTGTGTCGATTCCTTGATTCCTTGGTATATTCATTTTTGCCTTAGAGAAAACCTAGAATTTGCTTAATATCTATAGACATAAATCTTTATGCTCATCAAAGATAAAATATGAGTACCAAGAAATGGTGATTATGATTTTCTGGACTGGACATGACTGACAGATAGCCTCACAAGAAATTTCAAGACCCAGCTGTGTTCAGGACCCTCACTTCTGCAGGTGGCACAGTTTACTACTCGTTGGGAAAATGCAAATCAAAAACCACAATGAGATACCATCTTATACCTGCCAGAATAGCTGTCCTCAAAAAGATGACAAGTAACAAATGTTGGCGATGATATGGAGAAAAGGGAACTCTTGTAAGCCCCTATGGGAATGTAAATTTGTATAGCCACTGTGAAAAACAGTATGGAAGCCCCCAAAAGATTAAAAATAGAGCTAACATATTGCTGTTCAGTTGCTATGTCATGTTTGACTCTTTGTGACCCCATGGACTACAGCCTGCCAGGCTTTTCTGTCAATGGGATTTCCCAGGCAAGAATACTGGAAAAAAAAATGGGTAGCCGTTTCCTTCAGTTCAGTTCAGTTCAATTGCTCAGTCATGTCCGACTCTTTGCGACCCCATGAATCACAGCATGCCAAGCCTCCCTGTCCATCACCAACTCCTGGAGTTCACTCAAACTCACATGCATTGAGTCAGTGGTGCCATCCAGCCATCTCATTCTCTGTCATCCCCTTCTCCTCCTGCCCCCAATCGCTCCCAGCATCAGGGTCTTTTCCAATGAGTCAACTCTTCACCAAAGTACTGGAGTTTCAGCTTTAGCATCTGTCCTTCCAGTGAACACCCAGGACTGATCTCCTTTAGGATGGACTGGTTGGACCTCCTTGCAGTCCAAGGGACTCTCAAGAGTCTTCTCCAATACCACAGTTCAAAAGCATCAATTCTTCAGCGCTCAGCTTTATTCACAGTCCAACTCTCACATCCATACATGACCACTGGAAAAACCATAGCCTTGACTAGTGGGCCTTTGTTGGCAAAGTAATGTCTCTGCTTTTGAATATTTCCTTAGGATTCAGCAATTCTACTCCTGTATGTATATTATATATATATATTTATATATATATATAAACAAAAATGTTAATTCATAGAGATACATGCATCTCAATGTTCACAGTTGCATTATTTACAATAGCCAAGATATGGAAGCAAGCTAAGTATCCATCAACAGATGAATGAATAAAGAAGATGTGGTATATACACAATGGAATATGTTAGCCATGAAGACGAATGAAATTTTGCCATTTACAACAACATGGAGGGTATTAAGCTTGGCGAAATAAGTCAGAAAAAGAGAAACACTGTATGTTTTGATCTATATGTGGAATCTAAAAAAAATGAAACAAATGAATGAATATATCAAATCCAAAACAGACTCATAAGTACAGAGAACAAACTAGTGATTACCAGTGGGGAGAAGGATAGGAGAGGGGAGAACAGGAGAAGGGAATTAAGAGATACAAACTACTAGGTAAAATAAATTAGACAAAAGGATATATTGTACAACACAGGGAATATAGCCAATATTTTATAATAGCCTTATATAGAGTATAATCTATAAAAATATTGAATTACTATGTTGTACACCTGAAACTAATATAGTATTGTAAGTCACTGTACTTCAATTTTAGAAAAAGTTATTTGGTGGTCAAGTACATAGTGGACTCTATATTACTGCCCAGTTAAATATTTTTAGTTTCTATAAAATAATTATAACTGTAGAGAACTTAAACTCTTGAATCTTATAAATATAGTAACAATTCTAGAAAGAGATATTTGTGTTTTTTCCTCTCCCCAAAGTTAGTATATAAATTGGGTAGCAGTTATAGCAGTTAACTAAGTTTAGTAGTTGCTAGTAAATTAAGTCTCTGGAGGGGAAAAAAAGCTATGATTTTTAGTGTTGGTAAATTTCTGTGGTGTAAATACTCTCACGAAACTACTGCTAAATACTGAATCGGGAAGACATGTGTATACTCATCTCTCCTAACCCAGTAGGAACTGGCTCCAGGATACCACTTATTGTTGGCCATACCTAACTATTAGAAAATGCAAAAAAGATGGCCCGATGAGTCTTTGTTGGCATAGTAAATTTTTTCACTTTATGCAATATTGCTTTGAATTCAATATTGTTTTTTTTTTATAACTTTTTGTTTTATACTGGAGTCAGAGAGATCTCCTGGAGAAGGAAATGGCAACCCGCTCCAGTATTCTTGCCTAGGAAATTCCATGGACAGAGGAGCCTGGTGGGCTACAGTCCATGGGGTCTCAGAGGATGGAACACAACATAGCAACTAAATAACAACAACGAAAAAGTTGATTAATGGGCTTCCCTGGGGTGGCTCAGTGCTAAAGAAGCTGCCTGAAATGCAGGAGACCTGGGTTTGATCCCTGGGTTGGGATGATCCCCTGGAGAAGGAAATGGCAACCCACTCCAGTATTTGTGCCTGGAGAATTCCATGGACAGAGAAGCCTGGCTGGCTACAGTCCCTAGGGTCACAAAGTATCAGACATGATGTAGCAATGAAATGACAACAAAATAGCTGATTAACAATGTTGAGATACTTTCAGGTGGACAGCAAAGGGACTCAGCCATACATATACATGTGTTCATTTCCCCCAACCTCCCCTCCCATCCAGACTCTGGCATAGTAAATTGTTGACAAGTGCTGAGGTCACATAAGAACTGTGACATGCTTACCAAAAACTCAGAGTTAAATATTGCTAATATTTCACTACTCAAACACTAATGCAATGTTTTTTTTCTTCTAATGCAGAATGTGTGAAAGAAGTTAAATCATTAATGTGGGTGTATGTACTAGTTGGAAATATTATACGTGGAATTGGTGAAACTCCCATCATGCCTTTGGGTATTTCCTACATAGAAGATTTTGCCAAATCTGAAAACTCTCCTTTGTATATTGGTGAGTTGGAAAATCTACCTTAGCTTCTTTTCAGTAATTTCCTTGAGAATGGATATGAGTTATTTATTTAGATGCTTAGGCATTTCCTGAATGTTGAACAGAGGGCCTTGGCGCAATTGGCCATCAATTAAAGTTTGTTGAACAGAGCAATTATAGGCTATCTCCAAGTAAGCCACTTTGCTAAAATTGCTTTTTACTATTGAAAATACTGATAATCTAGTTCCCCTGGAGTTCTATTTGCCTTCTCTAGTTTCTTGGCACCAATATATACCCAATCTATGAAGAAATTTAGCAGTGTTTTCTCTAAAATGTCATTTATTCAAAATCTTTCTATTTTCATTACTTCTATTTTTGTTCAGGTCTTTGTTAGCTTTGGTCATTTGATCTGTAGTATTTAAAATCAATTTCTTATAAAAATTTTTGCAGTATACTTTTTCTCAAATATATTAAATGTCCTCTCTCATGTTGATGAAGCATGCTGACTCTTTATTAAATATGAGCCCTCCACTTATTCCTAGCTCTGCCCTCAATTTATCTATTTAGTTTCCTATATAGTTTCTCTTTATCACAATCTCTCTATGATATCACAACCTCTCTACAACATTTTCCATAAATATCTGTCTTCAGACCTTTGGTTATGTTTCCTGAAATTTCCTTTCCTAAAATCTATCAGTACCTCCCACAATAGGCAACTTAACATCCACCTTTGTATATTGCCTTACAATCTCCTAAAAAGTCTTAATTTATTGTACATAATTTGTTTATATTCCTTAGTTATTCCATCTGTTGTTAATTGTAAAATCATAACTTTGAATACTGGGACATTTTGCTGTTAATGTTGAAATAGTTTTTTAAAACCAGAAAAATCAAAGAGGGTGAGAGAAGGTAGGAACAGAGCTACACATAATGAGGAGTTAAAATATTTAGGAACCATTATTTGAAGCAACTTTGGGAGTTTTTTGATGACATTGATTTTGCAATAATCTTTTTCAGTGTCTTTCTATTCAACCCTTTCAAATCCCTCTACATACTTATATTGAAAGAATACAAAATGCTCACCTGCAATAAATTAACAAATGCCTTATTAAAATATGTATTTCTTTCTTCAACAAATATTAGAGTATATAATACATAGAAAGAACTGATAATCTCTAGATGTATTAAGATTAGTAAGACATTGTCCATATAAAATTTAGTATATAAATAACTACATGTGCTCCGTTGCTAAGTTGTGTCTAACTCTTTGTGACCATCTGGACTGTAGCCTACTGGTCTCCTCTGTCCACAAGATTTTCCAGGCAAGAATACTGGAGTGGGTTGCCATGCCCTCCTCAAGGGAATCTTCCTGACCCAGGGATTGAACCCTCATCTGCAGTTAGATTCTTTATCACTGAGCCACCTGGGAAACCAAATAACTACATAATTATAAATAAATAAAATTTGATAAATATGTATATAATTAAATTTCAAGAGTTACATTAAACTTAGGGGAAAGTGAAATAAATATGGCCAGGTATAATTTAACTAGCTATATACCAAGAAAAAATTTCCGTGTATGTCTCTAAAGTTTAGGAGATAATACAAAAGCTAGACATAAAATTTGAGAATCATCTATACAGAGACAAAAATAAAATCAAGAGGGAGAAATAAGATTGTGATAGGATGACTTATGCTATATAGTGAAAGGTCCCAGGATAATATACTAAGCAACAATTCTTATTTGTAGAGTAGAAGGAAGTAAGGGAGGAAGTAGAAGGAAGTAGAAGGAAGAAAATTTAAAAAAGGGGTAGTCATAAGGGAAAAAGTAGAACAATAGATGAATGTATAGATTTCTGAGTCTTAAGAAGAAGAGTGTCAAAAGAAAGCTGGCCAGATAAGAAGACGAAGACGATAAGAAGGACAGTAGATAAGTGGCTGAGCAACTAACATAGATTAGTGGCAAAGAGATCACTGAGAGTTTTCTGAGTAGAAAGTGATAGCATTTGAGTAGAGTCACGGCAGCCCACCAGGCTCCCCCATCTCTCTTGTTGGCAACCCACTCCAGTGTTCTTGCCTGGAGAATCCCAGGGATGGGGGAGCCTGGTGGGCTGCCGTCTATGGGGTCACACAGAGTCGGACACGACTGAAGCGACTTAGCAGCAGCAGCAGCAGCAGAGTGAGTGGTGAGGAAGTAGATGCAGAGTGTAACGGCAGGAAAGAAATCAGTGTGAATTTGATATATTGCAGAAATCAGTGGATGAGGGAGATTGAACAGATACACAAGAGAGAGTGTTTGGTTGAACAAGACATTAGAGAAGAAAGAAAGGGTTAGCATCAAGAAGTCAGGTGTGTACAGGGTGGACTAACCCATAGAACTATGGAGAAGGCATAGGAAATAAATGAAGATCTATCCTGAAGTAAAGAGGAAGAAAGTTGAAGAAGCTCATGCCTTGATTTTTAATGGAAGCAGGGAAGGATCACTATACACTCAGAATTATAGACAAGTCATGAGATAGCTGATGATAACAATCCAGACGAGTAAAAAGTCAAGTAAGGATGAAGAGGGGGATGTGGAGGATAAGAAAGGATATGACAGTAAGATGGAAGAGAAGTATCATAAAAGTGAGGATAGAACCAGAAAAAGTTCAAGTATTCTAACTTGAGAGTATTCCCCAAATTGATCTACATATTCAGTGCAATGCCTAGGAAAATTATAGTACCACTTGCTTTTACTTATGGAGAAATGGACAAGCTGATCTTAAAATGCAAATGGAAATGCAAGGGACACTGGGTAGCCAAAACATCCTTAAAAATAAGAACAATGGACTTCCCTGGTGGTCTAGTGGTTGGGAATTCATCTGCCAATACAGGGGACACAGATTTGATCTCTGGTCCAGGAAGATCCCACATGCCTGTGGCAACTAAATCCATGTACCACAGCTACTGAGCCTGTGTGCCCTAGAGCCTCAGCTCTGCAGTGAGAGTAGCCTCCATTCACCACAACTAGAGAAAAGCCCATGTAGTAATGAAGACCAGCACAGTCAAAAATAAATGAATAAATAAAATTAAAAAAAAAAAAAACAGACCCACACTTCTGATTTCAAGATTTACTACAAAATTATAATAATAACATTGTGATTCTGCCACAAGGGTAGATATATAGATCAATAGAATAGAAGTGCTAGTCTAGAAATAAACCCATACCTCTATGGTTAATTGACTTTAAGATAGATGTTAAGATCATTCAATGAGAAAAGATTATTTTCAGCAAATGGTTAAAGGGCAGCTGGCTATCCAGGTGCCAAAGTATGAACTTGGATTCCTACCTGGTACCATATACAAAAATTTAACTCAAGATGGATAAAAGACCCAAATATAAGAGGTAAACTATGAAACTCTTAGACAGAAACACAGGTGTAAATCTTCATGACTTTGAATTAGACAACAGTTTTTAAATATGAAACCAAAAGCACAAGCAACAAGAGGAAAAAAATAGATACTTAGATTTTATCAAAATTTAGAAGTTTGTACATTTAAGGACATTATCAAGTTGTTGATTTGGGAATGAAATTTTTCTGAAAATATGCCCCAAGAAATTTATCATAACCTGATATTGCTTTAAAATTCATTCAGAAATATAACTGTGGAAAAAATCAAAAGGATTTTGCTCTATAATGTGACTTTTTCAATAGCAAGATCTCAGCTGTAATCAAAATATCCACCCATGATACAG
Source organism: Bos mutus (assembly GCF_027580195.1). Classification (NCBI taxonomy): domain Eukaryota; kingdom Metazoa; phylum Chordata; class Mammalia; order Artiodactyla; family Bovidae; genus Bos; species Bos mutus. The sequence goes on along the minus strand of NC_091621.1, from coordinate 85,971,994 downwards.
TATTGAAAATTCTATTCCAATATGGGACACAGTAATGGTTTACTCACAAAACACAACAGAATTTGCCATAAAAGGCCATCACTCTAACCAACCTATAATACCACAAGAGAAAATGGTTTTGAATCATAATATGGACAGTCTATTAATCTAATCTTTGTCTTATCAATTTACCAGGTCAATTTGAGATTGTGGAATATGATGCCATAGAATTTAAAGATTCGCATTTCCTTAGATTCATTTCAAAATCATTATTAAGGAATGGAGTCATACAAACATTCTGATCATTTTAAGTTAGTCTTTCATAAGTAAAAAGGGATATTTTCATCTTGGAGAAGGAAGTTTGCATACAATATCCTCATCCTGCTGCAGCTAATCTCTTCTAATCACAAGCCTTTACTTGTAACCTGGCGTGAAAGAGAATTTGGAGGCCTAGAGAAAGTGGCGTCAAATTATGAGATTCCTTTTTCAACATTTAAAGAAACAACCGTGTTACTTATTGTAAACCAAGTTAAGTTTCCAACAGATTGAGTACATAAGGCAAAAATATCTAGGGTAAAAACGATTTGATCCTCAGACTCTTCATGGGATTAGAACTCTTTATGTGGGTGTAGTACTTTACCATAACTTTACGTTTACCTTCATTTTTAGGGTTAATCAAAACAGGAGGTATCATTGGTCCCTTGATTGGTCTTTCATTAGCGTCATTCTGTGCAAATGTTTATGTTGACACTGAATCGGTGAACACAGGTAATTCCATAAAATCTATACAATGTCTATAGTACACAAAGCATCATCAAGTATGTCATCACGTTTAAATTTTGCTTACTTGACCCTCAGATAGAATCTCCACTTTTCAGGTGACCAAGTTGAGGTTGAGGAGTTTAAATAATTTTTCAAGTATTTCAAACCAGTGAACAGGAGAGCATGATAAAATGCTGGTGTTCTAACACAGAATCCAATACTCATTCTATCGCATGAATCGTATTTTTTTTTCAGGAGATTTAAGCACATAGGTTTGAATTTTTTAAAATCAAGCAATCATTTGTGGATAACAAGTAGAAAGTGAAAGTGAAAGTCGCTCAGTTGTGACCGACTCTTTGTGACCCCATGGACTATACAGTCCATGGAATTCTCTAGGCCAGAATACCGGAGTGGGTAGCCTTTCCCTTCCCCAGGGGATCTTCCCAAACCAGCGATCAAACCCAGGTCTTCTGCATTGCAGGCGGATTCTTTACCAGCTGAGCCACAAGGGAAGCCCAGGTATACTGGAATGGGTAATCTATCCCTTCTCCAGTGGATCTTTCTGACCCAGGAATCAAACCAGATTGCAGGCAGATTCTTTACCAACTGAGCTATAAGGGAAGTCCCCTTATAGCTAATTAATATGTACCTATTTATATATTTTTTGTGTGTGCTCAGTTGTGTCTGATTCTCTGTAAACCCATGGACTGTAGCCCACCAGTCTTCTGTCCATGGGATTTCTCAGGTAGGAATATTGGAGTGGGTTGCCATTTCCTACTCCAGGGAATTTTCCTGATCCAGGGATCAAACCCGACTCTCTGGCATCTCCTGCATTGGCAGGGGGTTCTTTACCACCTCAGAAGCCCTTGTACCTACTTATTAATTCCTTACCTGGTAGGACAGATAGTCAAACTAGTTTACCACTAGGCAATATTGTAATACCATATGTTTTCAGACAAGTTTTATCAATGTCTGAATTTTATGCAAATTCTATACTTGGCTAGAACTTGACAGTTGTAATGGTAATAATTTTCTATAGCTTGTACAGGAAATAGTGACTTTAGCTAATAAAAAAATGTATATATCTCTTTGCAGATGATCTGACCATAACTCCCTCTGATACTCGTTGGGTTGGTGCATGGTGGATTGGCTTTTTGATTTGTGCAGGAGTGAATGTGCTCACTGCCATTCCTTTTTTCTTTTTGCCCAAAACGCTTCCAAAGGAAGGACTAGAGGATAATGCTGAGATCATTAAAAATGACAAAGAGAAACAAGAAGACATCAAGAAGAAAAGGGATGCAATCACCAAAGGCAAATATAAACATTTCAAGTCTATGTAATTTACTTTATATTTTCTATAATTGTGTCTGTATTTTAGTCTAACATTACAGTGTGCTAGGCTACATGAAGACAAGTTGATATTAGCAGACAGCAGTCAATTTCTAGCTAGTCTGATTCTTCACATGCTATTATATGAAAATAAGTGATATTATTTAGAAGCTGAATTATCTCAGATCAGCATTTATATAAAATTTTATGTCAACCTGGGCATTCAAATAAGTAAGTAAATAAATTTGTCCCAATTTTCTTTAAAAAACTATTTTATATAGAGCATGCTGCTGCTGCTAAGTCACTTCAGTCGTGTCTGACTTTGTGCGACCCCATAGATGGCAGCCCACCAGGCTCCCCTGTCCCTGGGATTCTCCAGGCAAGAACACTGGAGTGGGTTGCCATTTCCTTCTCCAATGCATGAAAGTGAAAAGTGAAAGTGAAGTCGCTCAGTCGTGCCCGACTCTTAGCGACCCCATGGACTGCAGCCTACCAGGCTCCTCTGTCCATGAGATTTTCCAGGCTAGAGTATTGGAGTGGGTTACCATTGCCTTCTCCAATAGAGAGCATAGATCTAATTAAAAAAGAAATTCGTACCAAGAAAAAAAAGAGGAACGATATGTGCTAATCAAAATAAGTACCATATAGTTCTGAAACAAAAATACTAGTTTATCTGTGAGCTTCTTGGAAGCTAAGGCAGAAAAAGAACAGTGACAGGTCATGTAATTCTCTATATTTGATAGAGGAAAGGATATCAAGGGCTTAACTCAGTGTAAGAAATCTAGAAAATAAATAGAAACTACTGAGACTCATCTATTAGAACAGAATGTCAACAAACATGGGTAACTTAAGAAGCTTCAAAGAGCTCTGACATAAGTTTCTCCCTGGCCAGGACTTTATTCATAAATATGAATCCTACAACTAGATTCATTTCTTTCCTTCTCTTCCAGTTTATTTATTGATCCTTTGTTCTAGAATGGTTATTAGGCAGTTTATGAAGCAAACTAAGATAGTATATGATAAGTAAGGAAATCAAGATGAAGAACGTGAAGATAGGAGAAATAAAAAGAAACCGTAAGTGACACTTTGACCCTAAATGCAGGCAGCATGACCCAGAATCTTTGCCAGAGCTAGGTCACAAATTTGACTCTGAGCTTCTTAGTCCATACAAACAGGAAAATGTTTTGGTTAAAGCATTTACACAGTATGTACCATGTACCTTTTGTATATACCAAATGATTTGCATGGTATATTCTTAGTATATACCAAATGAATCAGGATCTCAGGCATGAGACCTATTTTAAGAGATTATGTGTGAACCATAAGCAGAACCACCAAAATTGTACTGCAGAAGCAGAGAACGTGGTACTTGAGAAAATTTTTATGCTGTGAATTTCCACATGTATCTTCATTTTAAATGCTCAGGAATGATAATATCAATTTTGATACCTCTCTATCAAATTAATTTCCTTCCTGACTTCAGAGAACAGAAAAAGAGAGCAAGTATCTCTCATGCTAGATGATATCTAGAGAAGAGAGGATAGTAGTAGAGGAAAAAAGGATAAAAAAGGAAATGGTGTGAACTCGAACAATATTTTACTCATATGCTTTTTCCTGAAGGCACGATAGTAACTTAGTGAAGGTAAATGATTGTGTTCTGAACCCTGTCCAGTCAGCAGCTTCACTGACTCGAAGAAGCTACCAAAACAATGATACAACTTTACCTTTCAAAGGGTAAAAAGAATCAAAATCATTTTGTAATGCACATTTTGTAAATGTGCATTACAAAACAGGAAAACAGAATTTAGAGGGGAGGTTGGTATTTCAGAAAAAGTCAGTCATAAAATGCAAAGCCTAGTTAGTTTGACACCTTTGTCATTCTTTCCTTTCAGATTTTTTACCCTTCATGAAAAGTCTTTTGTGCAACCCAATTTACATGCTTTTCATACTGATAAGTGTGCTGCAGTTCAACGCATTTGTCAGTATGGTTTCCTTCATGCCTAAATATATGGAACAGCACTATGGAAAATCAGCTTCAGAGGCAATCTTTCTCCTTGGTATGTTTGTTCTTGTCTGTATTGTAGCCCACTTTTTTCCCCAATGAAATGCTAAACAGTGTGATGATGAATCTAGGAAACTCCTCAATTGAAATCTGTTAGGATATTTTTGCCTCTGCTACTCTCCCCCTTCTGCTTCCAGGGAAATCGTGAGAGGGTAGGGAAGGGAAGAAGGCATAGAATCCTGTTTTCTTTTTCTCTTTGGGTCTTTCTCTGGGCTTCCCTGGTGGCTCAGAAGGTAAAGAATCTGCCCACAATGCAGGAGCCCCAGGTTCAATCTCTGGGTTGAGAAGATCCCCTGGAAAAGGAAATAGCAACCCACTCCAGTATTCTTGCCTGGACAATTCTATGGACAGTGGAGCCTGGTGGGCTACAGTCCATGAGATCGCAGAGTTGGACATAACTGAGTGACTAACACACTTGGGTCTTTCCCTAGTCAGAACGCAAATTTGAAATGTTTGTAGAAATCTTGGGGAATGCACGTGTGATAAAAGTTTCACATTGATAATTTGTTCATCAGGAGTTGTATTTCACTCCCAGATTTTGCTTTTCTGGCTCCAATCCATTAATTCCATGGTTTCTAACTTAGCTCCTCAGCTCCTCTGATTTTATTTATTTATTTATGCATTTTTGGCTGTGCTGGATCCTTGTGTCTATGTCCTAGCTTTTCCTAGTTGTGGTGAGTAGGGGCTACTTTCTAGTTGAGGAGCAGGGGCTCTAGAGTGTGTGGGTTTCATTTAGTTGAAAAGCACGTGGGCTCAGTAGTTGCAGCTCCCATGCTCTAGAGCACAGGCTCAGTATTTGTGGCACAAGGGTTTAGTTGTCCCATGGTGTGTGGGATCCTCCAGGATATAACCCATGTCTCCTGCATCAGCAGGCAGATTCTTTACCACTGAGCCACCAGGGAAGACCCTCTTCTGGAATTTTGAGATATCTCTGCAGCACATATATTCTGATTTTCCTGCTACCACACTAATCTCTGTGGACTTAAAAAATATTCACTACCTAAAAGCTGAGAGTTATGGTTTATTCAGGAGAAATTTTTAGGACTCTTAGCCTGGGAAATAGCATCTCAAGTAACCCCCTGAGAGAACTGCTCCTAAGAGGTAAGGGGGTGAGGAGCTAGGTTATAAACTTTTACAACAAAGGGCAGGTAGTCAGAACATCAAAAGATGATTGCTAATTAAAGGAAACCAGATATGGCAAGTTGAGGAATTTAGCACTTTCCTATGTATGGAAAGATACAAGAGTCTGGGCTCACTGAAATCATTCCTTTGAAGTGCATCTCAGCTATCTGGGGCCAGTTTTGGGTGTTTTAACCTGCTGAGTTTCACATCCTCAGGGCTCACCATAGGGAGTGGCTGCAGTCTGATAGGGAGTGGCTGCAGCCTGATGGCTGCTAGATATCACCTATTCTTTCTTTCCTGAGTTCCTTCCGGGCTTACCTGCTCGCCGTCTGTGGTGGCTGCAATTGCTGATGACTGTGCTGTCCTTTATTTACTGACTTATTTACTTATTTACTGCAGGAAGCAGTCTATTTCTCAACTCCATAGTTCTACTCCACCTTGAGTTTTTCCTGAGATTTTTTTTTTACTGTTTTGAAAGGAAAATTTCCAGATTACATGTATCCACATCACTTAGAGTGTTAAAAGTCTATATACCTAGGACCCATCTCAATCGTACTAAATTGGACTCTCTGGTACGGGACTCAAGAATGGATATTAAGCTCTTCCAAGAATGTGATTCAGTAGACAGACCCTGGTATTATAAGGATGCAACCTAGGGCTGTCTTTCCCCCCTTTTTTCTTTCCTTTATTAGGGGATTAGGGGAGGGAGAGTGCTAGTCAGTAGCAGTAAGGCATGGAATGTAAAGACACTTGACAATTACAAGCTCAGCAAAATACCTTTAAAATACCTTGAGCTGAGTCAAATTCTTAAGAATCAGAGTGGGAATAAACAGCTGTAAAATCATAAATATCATACTATTTATGATTTACTATTACTATTCATGATTTAACAATATACATTACATACAAATCATTATATATATAATCCCACCCAAAGAACAGAAAGTAACAAATGGCTGGTTGACTTTGATTTGTCACTTCTACCTGCATCCTAAGAAAAGAGACATAGAACATAACCCTTTCAGACAAGAAATTTACACACTTCTGCTATTAATTAAATGCATGATAATGATAACAGTCTTCCAAAATTACTTTGATGTTGTGAGGCATTTAAAAATCTCTCTGTATATAATATGTAACTAAGTGGGGATAAGTTTAAATTAAACTTCTTCACTATGAGTTGGACCTAAATGATTTTTTACGTAAGACATAGTAGATCAATATGTTATATTTGTTCCTTTGCTATGTCACTTTGTATATCATATTCTAATTGCATTTATAGGTATTTATAACTTCCCTCCAATATGCATTGGATATATAGTTGGTGGTTTATTTATGAAGAAGTTCAAGATTACTGCCGTACAAGCTGCCCACATAGGATGTTGGTTATCTTTTACCGAGTATCTTCTCCATTTTTTGTGTTTTTTCATGATCTGTGATAGTTCTTCAGTTGCTGGCCTAACCACGTCTTATGAAGGGTATGTTATTTTCTAATGAATATTATACTCTTTCAACTGTTAATATTTTCCACAATGATTATCCATGACCAGATTAGTTGCCTATTGGAGTTAATTTGTGGTCTTTCTCCATCTTATTTAAAAAGGTTGGGAATATATCACAGAGTTAGTGAGTCTATGATTGTGTTTGTGTGTCTTTGTGATATCCTGCTACTGCTACTGCTAAGTCATTTCAGTCTTGTCCGACTCTATGTGACCCATAGACGGCAGCCCACCAAGCTCCCCCGTCCCTCGGATTCTCCAGGCAAGAACACTGGAGTGTGATATCCTAGTAGATAGTAAAATGAAGAAACTACCTATGGTTTTAGGTTGCATTAGGATGTGTTATGCATACATTTTATACAACCATAAATAGGTAAAATTAAGAGTTGATTCTATATATATGTATATATATATATATATAGTCTCAATCACCTTTATATCTTTCCTCGATGGGCTTAAATTTAGCTTAACTGAATCCTAACACATGTATAGCAATACGTTTATAAATTTATATATTTTATTTTAATATATATAACTATATCATTGAATGGTTTTAGATTCACATTTTGAGGGTTACATGGGTTCACAGGAAGATTTTGCATATTGATGTGAATTTTAAAAATTCATTTGTAGGACATATCTAGGATAAAGGAGTAATTAGTTAAGATGAAATTAAGAGCATCATAAAATGGCTCCTTTAAAATTATCAAGGACTATATGATTAGAATCATATAAAATACATAATATGAGTATTTATCAGATTACATTGTGCAAATGTAATCAGAGTATATCATGCGAAATGCCAGGGTGGATGAAGCACAGCTGGAATCAAGATTGCAGGGAGAAATATCAATAACCTCAGATACACAGATGACACCACCCTTATGGCATAAAGTGAAAAAGAACTAAAGAGACTTCTGATGAATGTGAAAGAGGAGAGTGAAAATTGGCTTAAAACTCAAAATTAAAAAAACTAAGATCATGGCATCTGGTCCTATCACTTCATGGCAAATAGATGGGGAAACAATGGACACAGTGACAGACTTTATTTTTTGGGGCTCCAAAATCACTGCAGATGGTGGGTGACTGCAGCCATGAAATTGAAAGATGCTTGTTCCTTGGAAGAAAAGCTATGACCAACTTAGACAGCATATTGAAAAGCAGAGACATTACTTTGTCAACAAAGGTCTGTATAGTCAAAGCTATGGTTTTTCCAGTAGTCATGTATAGAAGTGAGAGTTGGACTATAAAGAAAGCAGAGTGCCAAAGAATTGATGCTTTTGAACTGTGGTGTTGGAGAAGACTCTTGAGAGTCCCTTGGACAGTAAGGAGATCCAACCAGTCCATTCTAAAGGAAATCAGTCCTGAATATTCATTGGAAGGACTGGTGCCACCTGATGCGAAGAACTGACTCATTTGAAAAGACCCTGATGCTAGGAAAGATTGAAGGCAGGAGGAGAAGGGATGACAGAGGATGAGATGGTTAGATGGCATCACCAACTCAATGGACACGAGCTTGAGTAAACTCTGGGAGTTGGTGTTGGACAGAGAGGCCTGATGTGCTGCAGTCCATGCGGTCACAGAGAGTTGGACACTACTGAGCAACTGAACTTAACTGAACTGAAAATCTTAAAGATTACCTCCATGTCCAATTATCCTGATTCCCAGAGCAAATGTATAAAAAGGCACACTCTAGTCATAAGCCAGGACTTTAATTCAGTTTCTAGACTCCCATGCTAGGGTTCTTTTTATCATTTTATGTTAAGCACAAGAAAACTATTGTAATTAGACTTTTAGATCTGTTTTTAAATTGAAAGAAAGTGCAAGTCGTTCAGTCGGGTCCAACTCTTTGTGACCACATGGACTATATAGTCCTTGGAATTCTCCAGGCCAGAATATTGAAGTGGGTAGTTGTTTCCTTCTCTAGGGGGTCTTCACAACCGAGAGATTGAACCGAGGTCTCCCACATTGCAGATAGACTCTTTACCAGCTGAGTCACCAGGGAAGCTCAAGAATACTGGAGTGGGTAGCCTACCCTTCTCCAGTTGATCTTCCTGACCCAAGAATTGAACTGGGTTCTCCTGCACTGCAGGCAGATTCTTTACTAACTGAGCTACCAGGGAAGCCCTCTTTTTAAATGGAAATATAGTTGATGTACAATGGGTTAATTTCAGGTGTACAGCAAAGTGATTCAGTTACACACACACACACACATATATTTTTCAGATTCTTTTCCATTATAAGTTATTACAAGATATTGAATATATATAGTAGGTTCTTATTTATTTTACATAAACTATTTTTTATATAATTCCATTTATTTTCATAGTATATATCAGTTAATCCCAAACTTCTAATTTTATCCCTCCTCTCCTTCCACTTTGGTAACCATAAATTTGTTTCCTATGTCTGTGAGTCTGTTTCTGTTTTTATAAATAAGTTCATTTGTATCATTTTTTTTAGATTCCACATATAAGTTATATCATATAATATTTGTCTTTCTCTGTGTTATGCCCCTTTCCCCCTGATTTTATTAAGACATAAATGACAAAAACCATCAGGTATAATCTGATGATTTGATCCATTATATATTCTCAGGGTCAGACTCTGCAGATTCCCCCAGTGATCCCTGAGTGGGCCTCCTGGGAAGCTTTCCACAATCTGGGGGCACTGGGCTCTCTTTTTGCACTAGAGAAACCATAAGCGGAAGGGAGCTCTCTTGACGTGGTGTTGTGCTAACCTGGGGGAGGAGCCATCCAGTCAGAGTTTTATTGCTCCTGTTATCCTTCTGAGGTCATCATTCTTGGTCTCTGTGGTTCAGAGGGTGTTTTGGTCTCACTGCTGGGTTCTGGGATTTTCACAGTAGTGTCTGTTTAAGGGTAGCTGTGAGTTGGTCTTCTTGATGATCAGTGAACAGCTTTTTTTTACTAGAACTGTATTTGTTTACTCAAATAGTTACATTTCTGGAGCTAAATATATTATCTGCATTATAAATTACACTTACAGATTTTGAGCCCTTGAGATCACTTTTATAAAGCAATAATCTCTCTTGTTGGCAACCCACTCCAGTGTTCTTGCCTGGAGAATCCCAGGGATGGGGGAGCCTGGTGGGCTGCCGTCTATGGGGTCGCACAGAGTTGGACACTACTGAAGCGACTTAGCAGCAGCAGCATGGAGGTGGCTCCAGTGGTAAAGAACCCACCTGCCAATGTAGGAGATGTTAGAGACATGGGTTTGATCCCTGGAGGAGGGCATGGCAACCCACTCCAGTATTCCTGCCTGGAGAATCCCACCGGCAGAGAGGAGCCTTGTGAGCTACAGTCCATAGAGTCAAACAGATTCAAACATGACTGAAGCAACTTAGCATGCATGCATGGACCAAACACAGGGATTTATCTTCATTTTTGAGTTCTGATTAATACCTGGAAAAATATTTTCTGTATAGTAAGTTTTCAGTTAATGCTTGTTTACTGGCTTTTATTTACTTGAAAGAAATCACTGAAAAAGTGGCTATGGTCACCAAAGCAAGGTATCTGTTAGGCCAGAGTTATGATATACAGGCCATATATTGACAGTTGAAAAATTTCTGTTTTTATTTTGGGGAGCAGAAGAAATATACTTGTGAATTGAGATAAAAAGAAAAAGCTCTAATATTCTTTCAAAAATCTATGGCATTATTTTAAATCATTTCAGAATACATCAAAATTTACATGTGAAAAATTTCCTTGCTGACTGCAACATGGATTGTAACTGTCCGACTAAAGTATGGGACCCTGTGTGTGGAAACAATGGCTTGTCATACACGTCAGCTTGTCTTGCTGGTTGTGAGATATCCTCTGGCACAGGAAGAAAAATGGTAAAATATCCTATTGGCCTTTTTTTTTTTTTTTTTAAACAGAACTTTTGTCTTATGCACTGCATTGGTACATTCCAGCTATGAACTCGGTCCATATTTGACAAAAGTAAAATTAAAGTCTTTCCTCAAAACCAAATTAAAAACTATTGTGAAAAAAATGTTACTTTCTATAGTAAATCTGCTACATACAAATGCATTCCATTCTGAGAGCATGTTTGTAAATCCAGTTTGTTTGTAAATCAAACAAATTTAGCCTAGATACCCAACTAACACAATCGGCTCTGTAATACTGTATGGCAATAGGTTTATAACACATTCACACAAATAATACAAAAAAAAAAACACACAAAATAAACATTTTTAATCTTACAGTACGTTACCTTGAAAAGTACAGTAGTACAGTACAAGAGCTGGCATTCAGGGGCTGGCATTGAATGAACAATCAAGAAGAGTTACTGATGGGAGCGGGGAGAGGAGGTGGGAGATGGTAGACTGAAGGATCATCAGCAGTAGGAGATGGAGGGCAAGCTGCGACTTCACTCACACCTGATGTTGATGGCACAGGTCCTTGTTTCTTGCTGGATTCAATGTAATCTACCCTCTTGAAAAACTGATGCAGTGACTTCTGGATAGTAGCGCTTTGGATAGTAGCACTTTGGATGGTAGCACTAAAGATCACTAGATCCAGAAGTGGATCACTAAAGATCCTGACTTCTGGATAGTAGCACTTTGTTTCTCATCGCAGATGACGCAGTAGCACTAGATCGTGCACTGCTCTACGTTTGTGTTCCGTGCCTCAAAAACTAACAGTGCCTCCTCAAATCAAGAAAACGCCCTTGCCCGGTCCTGTGTTGTGAATCGTTTCCGTTCCTCAGTTACTTCTTCCTCTTGTCTCTGTCCTTCCTCCGGGCCTCCAGTTCTATCAGGTCTTTATTAGTAAGCTCCGTTGCACAGCAAGGAGTTCAGTATTATAAGAACAAGTGACTTCTACCATCTTTAAACCTCACTCCACTCTCTTAATTATTTTCACTTTTGTTTCCATCGTTATTGCTTGGTGCTTCTTAGCAGTACAAGCTACATCATCGCTGCTCTTACGCTTGCTTCCAGACATCCTGTGCTCGAAATAAACATACTGCACTATTGCACTCGGTTCTGTACTGTATTGTATTGGGCTTCCCTTGTGGCTCAGCTGGTAAAGAATCCGCCCGCAATGCGGGAGACATGGGTTCGATTCCCGGGTTGGGAAGATCTCCTGGAGAAGGGAAAGGCTACCCACTCCAGTATTCTGGCCTGGAGAATTCCATGGAGTTGCCAAGAGCCGGACACAACTGAGAGACTTTCACTTTCACAGTAAAGTGCACAGAAGCACAACCACTTGTAGATGATACACACACGTGACAGTGTATGCCAGACACATGAGCTAACGTATGTGAACGCATACTGACATCTTTGAAAGTTCAAAACTTGAAGGTTTGCGTGTAGGGGACTTACTGTGTATGCTCACTTGGTTTACATTTTACATCCTAGATCTTATTTGAATGCTTAAAGCATTCCTGAGCATTGATCTTTAGCTTCATAGCAATTGACATGATTACTTAACTTCATTTAAAACTATCTAGACTGAAAAATAATACTATCGACTGAGATAAAGCTGGCAGTTTTGATCTCAATTATCCAGTCAATTGTTTTGCTATTTTTTTCTTTCTTTCTGTGTATATGCACCTGTGCTTTCGGTGTTTTTTACATCCTGACAGCTTTTTAAGAAGATGGAATTGGGCATGTTTTATTGCTTACAAAATGTCACTTAAAATCTTGGTTGGTGATCAAAATAGAATATAAATTTTGATTCTTATTAAAACCTGGGAATGTAAGAATTCAAAAAGGCTTGACTTTATTCTGTTTGTGAAATAAGCTTTATTTTAAACAAAGCTTTGTTTATTGGTAAGTATCTAAATATTTCAATTGGGCATTCTGAAGCAAATTTTATCTGTCATATTTAGCGTCTGTTAAAATAGTGTGTGTTTGTAAAAAGCATGATTTTAGGACAGCTGAGTTATTGCGAATTTATTTAATAAATTTAGAAAGAAGTACCATTTTTGGGAAACCACCCTTCTATGTTTTGTCACACGCTATAATCCTGAGAGAGATCATAAAGGATATGAGAATAAAGGGAGTAAACAACGTCTCTCTTGATCTAACTGGGAAAAGAAAATATTTAAGATTTGTGTTCAAGAGTTTCCTTCCTTACATAAGGTAATACATTATTTTTGGCAGGTGTTCCAAAATTGTAGCTGCATTCAAACACCAGGAAATTCATCTGCAGTTCTTGGGCTGTGTGACAAAGGAAAAGACTGTTCCATGATGCTACAGTACTTTTTAATCTTGTCCGTGTTCAGTAGTTTCATATTTTCCTTATCTGCCATCCCTGGATATATGGTTCTCCTGAGGTACAAGAATTATTTTCTTTATTTGGATTTATTTCTGGTTATTTAGTATGGAAGCTTTTTCTAAGAAAGTCACATGAAGCTCACAGTATCTAAGAACTTGGTGCTCTAATATAAGATTTTCCAAATAAGCATTGTTGAATTTTACAAAAATTTTTAAGTTAGCAAATTTAAATGTCCATCTGCTGGTATTTCCCTCCCTATCTTTCCTACCTTATTACTTAGAGTTAAATAAGCAAACGCTCATGGTTTAACACAAAAAGAGACACATTTATATTTTAGGGTAAACCATATGAAATGGTCATTTTCCTAGGTAAGAGTGGTTGCCTATAGTTCATTTCCTGTAGTTTGATGTATTAGGACAGTGGAATTAAAAGCTGTTGGAAGTCCCAGTTTCACCAGTTATTATCAATAGGGCAAAGGCAGGTGAATTGATCTTTCTGAGCTCTTTTTTTTGTTTAATAAAAAAATGGATATAGTAATGAATGCTCAACTGTCTTAAGAGGCTCTTGTGAAACACAAATGTTGAAGGGCTTACTAAAACTAGGAAATTGGAGAGCTAGATTGTAAACTTAGGTTTATCACACAAGCTTTTTCAATGACAGCATCTTCGTCCCTCATAAGCAATTTTAAACATAGCTAGTAAACGAAGTCCATAGGTTTTTCCATCTTGAAGAAGAGTTAAATTGATTGTAATTCTCAGTTCATAGTTCATTCTAGGTGGGGTGAGGTTTTTCTCTTATTTTATTTTACTTTATTTTTATTTTTTTCATTCCATTTCCCACTTCCTATCACCATAGGCATCCACATTAATATGATAAGACATACAGTCTTAAATACATGCTTTCCTTTGTCAAATACTGTTTGTTGTGTATTGTTTTTTTTTTTTTTTAATGATTTTATTTATGGTTGTGCACGGTCTTCATGCTGCGTGGGCTTTTCTCTAGCTGTGGCTCCTCTTGTTGCAGAGCATGGGCTCTGGTGCCCACAGACCTCAGTTCTGCGGCTCCCAGGCTCGAGAGCCCCGGCCCAGTGGCTGTGATGCATGGGCTCAGCTGCTCTGCCACGTGTGGTCTTCCCAGACCAGGAGTGGAACTCGCGTCCCCTGCTTTGGCAGGGGGGCGATTCTTTACCACTGAGCCACCAGGAAAACCCTCAGGTGTATTTTAGACTAGTTTTCAAGGCTCCTATCTGGTGAGAGAGGCCTGGGAGCCGGGAGTCCTCAGCCACAGTGCTGGCTCTGCCATCAAAAGTGCTGGGGCCTCTAGCGAACGCCTGCCCCTCCCTCAGTGTCTGACTCTTTGCCCACCAGGTTCCTCTGTCCATGGGATTTCCCAGGCAAGATTACTGGAGTGGGTTGCCATTTCCTTCTCCGTGTTTGTTGTGTATTGTGTTTTATATGCACAGAAACAATACTGTGCTACAAATTTGTTTTGGTTCAAAATGCACATGCAAACATAAATTCACCAAATACTGCTTTTATTTATGAGTTATTCTCATACCATCAATTCATGCCTCTTCATTGGGTTTTCCTCAGAGCTCGGTTGGTAAATAATCTGCCTGCGATGCAGGAGATCTCGCTTCAATTTCTGGGTCGGGAAGATCCCTGGAGAACGGATAGGCTACCCACTCCAGTATTCTTGAGCTTCCCTTATGGCCCAGCTGGTCAACAATCCGCCCGCAGTGTGGGAGACTTGGGTTCAATTCCTCGGTTGGGAAGGTCCCTCGGAGAAGGGAAAGGCTACCCACTCCAGTATTCTGGTCTGGAGAATTCCATGAACTAGAGTCTCAAAGAGTTGGACATAACTGAGCGACTTCCATTTTCACTTTCATAGCCTCACTAATATTTAGAATTATTGAACTTTCTGACTTTTACTATTCCAATGGCTATTAGATGGTAGCTCACTGATGTTTTAATACGTGATTTCCTAAATCAATGAGTTTAAGAATTTCCTTAAACTTTTTTCTAGCTACTAGTACTTTTACTTCAAGATGCTTATTCATTATTTTTGTCCACTTTCATGATAATTCCTATAGTTTTCTGGTGAATTATAGATGTTAATCTAATATTATTTACTTGATACAATTATCTTCTCCTGATCTCTCATCTTTTCTTCATAATTTTTCATAGTTGTTTTTTTTTGTGAAATTCAATCCTAACTTTTGTTGTACTGAAATCTGACAATTTACTTGCCTTAGGGTTTATGTATTGGGGAGTCCCATTTCAAAAGGGTTTTTATATTACTAATTTATAAAAATATTCCCCTAAATTTTATCTTACCAGCTATATAGCTTTTACCTAGTTCTTTAAATCATCATAAGTTTATCTTTATGTGTGGTGACAGGGAGAGAGAGATTCAATGTTATTTTTAAACCAAACAATTGTTTTCCCAACATCATAGCACAAATAAGAAGTCCTGTTTCCATTGATTCATGGTGCCATCTTTATCATATTTAAAGTTTTTATGTAACACAGGATGTTTTCACGCATCCAGAGTTTTATTTGTCTGTTTTCAAAGTAGGGACACTGCATATGTTCATGTCTCATACGGTAGCTCTTCTTCACCCACTCGTCATTTTCACCTTCACTCTTCCCTCTTCCCTTTTCCCCCCCAAATTGATTTAGCTATTGATGCATGAAACTTTATACTTACATATAAATTTTGACTGTATGGATTATATATATTAATTAAAGAAACTCTGACATCAAATATTTGTGACCATGAAATACTTTTCCATTTATTTAAAATTTCCTGTATAGATACTACACATACACACATATATTATATATATATACATATATATATATACACACACACACAGAAAATGGTACCATGTACAATTATATATGTACCCATTTATATCCAAACATGCATATATATGTATACATATCCATATATATATATGGATATGGGCTTATTTGTAATTTAATATGGTACTATTTTCTCATATTTTCTAGTTGGTTATTGTTGGTTTAGAGAAATGCTGTTGATTTTTTAACATTTACTATTTATCCAGCAACTTTTCTTATTTGTTCTGATAACTTGCTCACTTTGTTACATGTTCTTTATAGAAATATGTGCACACAAGGAGAGTTTTATCTCTTTGCTTCTAAAGCTTATACATCTTAGATTTAAAAAATTTTCTTATAGCATCAACTTGGACCTCCAAAACTGTGTTAAACTGTAATGGTGATAACGAGTATTCTTGTTCTTTTGTATTTTTAATGGAAACCATATAAAATTTTTCCATTAAATATGATGCTTGCTATAGATTTTTAGTATATATATTTTCATCTAGTTTCTGAGTTTTTAATCATAGAATCAGTATCAAACTACTATTTTTCCTCTTCTAGGAAAAATTTTACATATAATCTTCCAATTCAGTACTTTTAGTGTAGTGAAAAAAGTGACAGATTTTTCTATGTTGAGCTCTTTGGACATCTAAGAAAAACCATAGTTAGTCACATTTAAATAATAATTTATTTAAAATTATTGCATCTATGTTGATTGGTAAAACATAAATGTTATTTTCTATACTTTTTGTTTGTTTGTTTTGGAATCATTCTAGACCCACAAAATGAATTGATAAATTTTCTATTTTTAAATTTCTGGAACTATTTACATTAAATATCTATCTGTTGAAAGTTTTATGAACTCACTCATAAAACTACTTGTACTTTGGCCTTACTTGGTCAGTGATACTTGGTTATTATTTTCATTATTTTCATAAATGTTTCATTATAACATTTCAATTTAATGTTAGTGTCTATTTACATTTTCCATTTATGCTTATACCAGATGTTACTGCATAACAGTTTATAATATTCTTTGATCATTTGGATATTCTCTGATATATCTGAAGGATTTTCCATTTTTTCTTTATTTTGTTTATTGCATTTTTATTTCTTGATCATTGTTGCCAGAGGTTGCTTTTAATTTCTTTTTTAAAGAAGCAATTTTTAGTTTTGTTGCTCTTTATTTCATCTATTTCTGCTTTTTATTTTATTTATTAAAAAATTTTTTTGGTCTTTTTATTGTTCTATATCTAACTATTTGAGCTTAACACTTACATAATTTGCTTATTTTGATTAATATATATAAAATGATGAATTTTCTTCCAAGTATTGCTTTAGCTATACCTCAGCTAATATTTTCTATGAAGTTTTACTTCTAACTGTTTTGTAACTTCTTAGCTATAAGGATTTCATGCTTTTGTGAGATCATAAGGTGGTATGTTAGAGGTAGAGGAGAAAGAAAAATTCTTCAGTAAAATTTAAATACCATATTTTCTATATTAAATGGCAACCATGGGAGCAAGAGGGTCATGGGAGCAAGAGGGTCATGTGAGGTCTCCTGATTTTATTACTTCCTTCTGAGTAAAATCATTGATGTTGCCTAAACAATCTGTGTTAGTGAACTGGTCAACTGTATCTCACTCTATTTGCTGAAGAGTTTTTCAAAGTAGTAAAAAACTTATGCCAAGAAAATGCCCATCAGTTCAGTTCAGTTCAGTCACTCAGTCGTGTCCAACTCTTTGTGACCCCATGGACTGCAGCATGCCAGGCCTCCCTGTCCAGTACCAACTCCCGGAGTTTACTCAAACTCATGTCCATTGAGTCAGTGCTGCCATCCAACCATCTAATCCTCTGATGTCACCTTCTCCTCCTGCCTTCAATCTTTCCCAGCATCAGAGTCTTTTCCAATGAGTCAGCTCTTTGCCTCAGCTACCAAAGTATTGGAGTTTCAACTTCAGCATCAGTCCTTCCAATGAACACTCAGGACTGATCTCCTTTAGAATGGACTGGTTGGATCTCCTTGCTGTTTAAGGGACTCTCAAGAGTCTTCTCCAACACCACAATTCAAAAACATCAATTCTTTGGTGCTCAGCTTTGTAGTGCAACTCTCACGTCCATACACGACTACTGGAAAAACCATTGCCTTGACTAGATGGACCTTTGTTGGCAAAGTAACGTCTCTGCTTTTGAATATGTTGTCTAGGTTTGTCATAGCTTTTCTTCCAAGGAGCAAGTGTCTTTGATTTCATGACTGCAGTCACCATCTGCAGTGATTTTGGAGCCCCAGAAAATAAAGTCTGACACTGCACCACTGTTTCCCCATCTATTTGCCATGAAGTGATGGGATTAGATGCCATGATCTTAGTTTTCTGAATGTTGAATTTTAAGCCAACTTTTTCACTCTCCTCTTTCACTTTCATCAAGAGGCTCTTTAGTTCTTCTTCACTTTCTGCCATAAGCATGGTGTCATCTGCATATCTGAGGTTATTGATATTTCTTCCTGCAGTCTTGATTCCAGCTTGTGCTTCTTCCAGCCCAGCGTTTCTCATGATGTACTCTGCATATAAGTTAAATAAACAGGGTGACAGTGTACAGCCTTGACGTACTCCTTTCCCTATTTGGAACCAGTCTGTTGTTCCATGTCCAGTTCTAACTGTTGTTTCCTGACCTGCATACAGATTTTTCAAGAGGTAGGTCAGGTGATCTGGTATTCCCATCTCTTTCAGAATTTTTCACAGTTTGTTGTGATCCACACATTCAAAGGCTTTGGCATAGTCAATAAAACAGAGATAAAGTAGAGATACAGAGTTTTTCTGTAACTCTTCCTTTTTTCAATGATCCAGCTGATTTTGGCAATTTGACCTCTGGTTCCTCTGCCTTTTCTAAAACCAGCTTGAACATCTGGAAGTTCACGGTTCACATTGTTGAAGTCTGACTTGGAGATTTTTGAGCATTACTTTACTAGCGTGTGAGATGAGTGCAATTGTGTGGTAGTTTGAGCATTTTTTGTCATTGCCTTTCTTTGGGATTGGAATGAAAACTGACCTTTTCCAGTCCTGTGGCCACTGCTGAGTTTTCCAAATTGGCTGGCATATTGAGTGCAGCACTTTCATAGCATCATCTTTCAGGATTTGAAATAGCTCAACTGAAATTCCATCACTTCCACTAGCTTTGTTTGTACTGATGTACTGATGCTTCCTAACGCCCACTTGACTTCGCATTCCAGGATGTCTGGCTCTAGGGGAGTGATCACACCATTGTGATTATCTGGGTCATGAAGAGCTTTTTTGTACAGTTCTTCTGTGCATTCTTGCTACCTCTTCTCAATATCTTCTGCTTCCATACCATCTCTGTCCTTTATTGAGCCCATCTTTGTATGAAATATTCACTTGGTATCTCTAATTTTCTTGAAGAGATCTCTAGTCTTTCCCATTCTATTGTTTTCCTCTATTTCTTTGCATTGATCACTGAGGAAGGCTTTCTTATCTCTCCTTGCTTTTCTTTGGAACTCTGCATTCAGATGCTTATATCTTTCCTTTTCTCCTTTGCTTTTTGCTTCTCTTCTTTTCACAGCTATTTGTAAGGCCTCCTCAGACAGCCGTTTTGCTTTTTTGCATTTCTTTTCCATGGGGATGGTCTTGATCCCTGTCTCCTGCACAATGTCACGAATCTCCGTCCATAGTTCATCAGACACTCTGTCTACCAGATCTAGTCCCTTAAATCTATTTCTCACTTCCACTGTATAATCATAAGGGATTTGATTTAGGTCATACCTGAATGGTCTGGTGGTTTTCCCCACTTTCTTCAATTTAAGTCTGAGTTTGGCAATAAGGAGTTCATGATCTGAGCCACAGTCAGCTCAGATCATGAACTATACATCATCTCTACTTAGAAAGCAAATTTTAAAAATTACTATCTTAACCTATTCTGCCAGCTGGTGGATCATATATCTTGCATGCCCCTGACTCACCACAGTTCAAAGTTCCCTACTGTAAACATGTGGTGTCCACTAAAGCTCCAAAATATTTAGGTGAAGGAATTCCAGCTACAATTAAAAGGGAGAAAGAAGAATCCATTAGCAAGTTAAGAAGATAATATGATAATTGGTAAGATAATTGGTAAGAACCGATAATATGATGTTTTTGCTAAAAATGTATTGTGTCCTTTTGTTTAAAAATTTGCTTTCATTTTCTCAGCTTTGGTTAGTCAAAGAAGGGAAGGGAATACAGAGGAAATCTCTAAGCGAATTAATTGAGCAGATAGCCATGCTTATGCTAAAGTGAGTGGAGCATAGAAAATGCCATGGGAAATGATAGTCTTTATTTCTACATATAAGGGCTTCCCAGGTGGCACAGTGGTAAATAATCTGCCTGCAATGCAGGAGGCCTGGATTTGATCCCTGGGTTGGTATTCTTGTCTGGTAAATTCCATGGACAGAGAAGCCTGGCAGGCTACAGTCCAAGGGGTTCCAAAGAGTTGAACATGACTGAGTGACTTATATACACACAGACACACACACACATTTCTATGTAAGGAATTTCAGGCAATGGTGAAAAGGTGGGGGAATTTTTGGAAAGAATGGATGAATCTGTGCAGCTTTTAAATAGATACCAAATCACTTAAAATATGTTTGCTTTGGATTTTTTTTTAATCACTTTCCTTGGAAAACTTTTATTTTTGTTTTCTTTTCTCTTTACATTTACTTATGTAAATCCTTGGCTTTTCTGTATTTTGTTAATACGAATAATTTAAATACACCTAGGGTTGCATTCTTCTTTGGTTTGAGGCTAAAGGTATAACCATTAGAATCACAAACTACTTTGAGAAGAGGATACTGGGGTAGAAATCAATTGATATGAAATGTTTTCTTCTTTGATAACTTTATGATAGAAATGAGTGAGCAAAAAGTGATGGATAAAATGCCAAAGACCAGAGGTGGGGCTTCTGTGAAACTTATGAACTGAATAATTAGGCCTTGAATAGCCAAGACTTGAGTATGCAAGAAAATTTGCTAATGCTCAATGTGTTACTAGCATACAAATAGTTGTTTTAAGAAACTATGGTAGTTTTTAAATTTTTGAATTCATTAATTTTTTAGGTGTGTCAAGCCTGAAGAGAAGTCTCTTGGTGTGGGATTACATGCATTTTGTACACGAGTATTAGGTAAAAATAATTATGTTTCCCAATATCACATCAGACCACTATTAAATACTAAGTAAATGAAGTCACTCCCTCAGAGTAACAATTTAGCAAATATCCCTTCTGCTTGTAAATAGCACTTTGTAATTAGTATGAGAATAAAGAACAAGAAGAAATGAAAAACTTCTTCCTTTTACTTGAAAAAGACCTAGCTGACATTCTACTTTTCATCAATAAACTTGAAAAGCAAAGAGGCAATGCTTTGTTAAAATAAAATGTGCTTGTGGTTCACCCAAAATATTGCAGAAAAAAGTATAAATAATCATTAATTCAATGCTTTTCTCTACTGATAATTTTTTATTTTGCCTTTATCCATCTAATTACTTACCTTTTTAAATCTAGAAACTTAACTCTAAAAGTAACTTCTAGTTTCTAAAAGTAAAATTTAAAGCTGTAGATTTATATTCTGTTAAACTGTTCTACAAATAGAGAAACTTTTAATACTTTCAAACAAAACAACGTATCTTCTTACCTTGCTAATGGATTCTTCTTTCTCCCTTTTAATTGTAGCTGGAATTCCTGCACCTATATATTTTGGAGCTTTAGTGGACTCCACATGTTTACACTGGGGAACTTTGAAGTGTGGTGAGTCAGGGGCATGCAGGATATACGATTCCAACAGCTTCAGGTAAAGATAGTAATTTAAAATTTGCTTTCTAAGCAGAGATAATGTATAAAATGGTACATGGTACCATAGTACATGTCTAACACTTTCTTTGTCAAGTGACTAGACTACTTTGGTTTTATTTACAAAATAGGTACTGATACTATATCGCCATTTCTTATTTACATATTCATTTTATTTCCTCAATATTTTCAAAGCACTTGATAAATATAAGCACAGGTGGCTTTCAAAAGGTTGTTCCTTAAATTGGTTGCAATCAGTATATTATTGAAGGCCATGTCTGTGGAGTGACTACCTATCTAAATTATATTACTCTCAAGTATCCCCGTTTAATCCTACATCATTCCAGCGTTTTACTAGCTTAAATCCTTACTTCCTTTGGCCATCCACTTCTGATCTTTAAAATATTTTTCTCCCTTGGTAAATTTCACTGACACAGTATTCTTCGTGTTTCTTCAAGTTTTACTTTTTGTAAATATGGATCTGATTTTGAACAAACGTCATCGGACACCAACCTGTTTTTGAACAAAACTCTTCCATTTTTCTCTGTATTTTCAGATTATTTTCCATTTGGAGACCTGAATTCTGTTTAGATTTGTCTTAATTGCTCACTATGGGCAGTAAGACAACTCTTTTAATAACTAAAAAATGATTTGGTATTGTTTAAAAGAGGCTAAGGTCTTCTCTTGATCAGTAAAAGGATATATATGTCAAGAACTGTGAAGAAAGCAGACAATGAGATTCATGTTTTCATCAGTTCCCTTTTCCTCGGTTATACTGACTATAAGACAAAACAGAATTTAAAGTAAGAAAAAATTATAGAGTTAAAAAAGGGTATTATGTAATAATAAAAGAAATACTTTACCAAAAATATATAACAATCATGAATCCATATAAATCTATCACTATAACTTCAAATATATAAAACAAAAATTCACAAAATTACAAGCAGCAGTCTACAGAGTAGAAAATTGCAACACAAACTTTTACAACAAGTGAATATAAAATACAGGTGAAAAATTCATGAGGATATAGTAGATTTGAACCATCTGACTATGCAAGTATTATCTAATATAGTGATTTTTTTTAACCCAACTATCAGCAACCATAGGAAAATAATAGAAATCTCATTGTAAAATAGATTTTAAAAAATATTTTGCATATTATTGCTGTGATACTAAGGAGGGAATAAGATACAGATACACCCAAGAACTAGATCAAATGATCTGCTCCCTCTGTGATTATTTATAGTATCACTATGAAAAAAACTAGGAAAGACCTAAGAACCCAGGGAAGTTGGAAAAGCAAAGGGAAAATGAGCAGATTTGGAGGAGTAAATACTGAGAAACAAAGCAAGCAAAGGAAACCAAAATAAACAAACAACAAAATACTCAAAAAGAGCTTGTAAACTAAAACATTAAAATACATGAATAAATCCAATAGTAAAAATGACAAGCACATAAATTACCAGTTGAAAGGTGACTTCATTCCAGATTAAATTTACTCTAATGTAAGAGTCTGACAAACTTTAAAATAAGATGTTTAACCAGCTCAATAGGATTAAAAATAATAAATTGATAGCATAATACCCATTAAAATGAATAAGAAATAACAAAAAAAATTCTAGGAGAAATAAGAATATGAATAAGAACTCTTGGAAATATTAGAGATTAAATGGTAGCATTGAAATAAAAGGAATTCTAAATAGATAATAAATTTCAAGTCCACATAAGTTAAAATGAGAATTGGTGACCTGAAAGTGGGTATTATAGAAATTATCTGGAATGAAAATTAATGATTTGATCTCATAAACACAAAAGAACCACCTTAATAATTTTAAAGATCAATTAGAAATTAAAAGATATATCTCAGAAATTTTCAAAACAGAGAGCAGAAGAAATAGCAGAAATAAACTAATGAATTAATGGCTTAGAATTTCCTAGAATTTAATAAAGACATACATTTTCAGATCACAAGTGCTCTTTAAATGCCTAGTAGGATGAATTAAATAGACATATCAAAGTGAAATTACAAATGTTCAAATTAAGAAAAAAACATAAGCACAACCCAGAGAAATAAACATATGGCTTATAAAGAAATATGATTCAACCAATAGGGATAGATTATCAACAACCATAGATCCTAATATCTTTATGATCCTTATTGCCTTGGGTTTGGGTTGAAACAAAAACACAAACTAGAGAACAAGAAATGGGCAAATGTGACTGACTGCATATAAAACTAAAAACTTGTTTGTAATTAAAGACACTATAGACAGTGAAGAATGAGAGAACATAAACGTGAGCATCAGGAACTCTCATACACTGCTGGTGGTGAATCAAAACTACTGAAAAAACTTTTGGGAAATATTTACTAAGTTGCAGACATCAAAATGTACCTACTTCCCTTGTGGCTCGGACAGTAAAACATCTGTCTACAATGAGGGTAGACCTGGGTTCGATCCCGGGTTTGGGAAGATTCCCTAGAGAAGGAAATGGCAACCCACTGCAGTACTCTTGCCTAGAAAATCCCATGGATGGAGGAGCCTGGTGCAGGCTACTGTCCATGGGCTCACAAAGAGTCGGACACAAAAGAAAGTGATCGACTTCACTTTCTTTCTTTTCTTTCTTTCTACTAAGTTGCATCCTCTAAAATCCTCAGACATATTTTAGAGACACTCTTGCTCACATGCACAAGGAGACATGTCAACCAAGGTTTATTGCAGTTTTATCAATATTAGAAAAAATCTTAACAAAAGTGTCCAGTAGGAAAATGGATAATAAGCTGTGGAGTGTTTATTACCGAACGCAGGTTTGGTTCGGAGAAGGCAGTGGCAACCCACTCCAGTGTTCTTGCCTGGAAAATCCCATGGGCGGAGGAGCCTGGTAGGCTGCAGTCCATGGGGTCTCGAAGAGTCGGACACGACTGAGTGACTTCACTTTCACTTTTCACTTTCATGCATTGGAGAAGGAAATGGCAAGCCACTCCAGTGTTCTTGCCTGGAGAATCCCAGGGACGGGGGAGCCTGGTGGGCTGCCGTCTATGGGGTCACACAGAGTCGGACACGACTGAAGCGACTTGGCAGCAGCAGCAGCAGCAGCAGGTTTGGTTGCGAGAGGCAGTTTGGTAGAGAGGAAATGCGCTTGAGTCAGAAAAGATGCCCATCTTGGGAGAAGGTGAACTCATGTCCAGAGACCAACTCCAAGGATTCTGCTCAGTCATGACTGTTTTTAAAGGAAAAATATTTGGGGGGGGAAGGATCTCAGTGAATCATCGAGGCAGGGGAGTTGGTTCTGTTTTCTTCTCCTTTGAGTGCAGACTGGCTGACTCTTCAGGTGTTAACTTGCCTGAATGATCTTCCTGCAGGATTGCTAAAAGGGCTGTTGGAGGGCAGAGAGCTTATCATTTTTTAACTATTTAATTCTTCATTCTTACTTCTTTTTATCTAGGAAAAGAATCAACAGGTTAGGCAACACATGGTGTACATTCAAGAAAGCATAAATCAGGAATTAGTTTCAATTGTTTAGTGATTTCTTTACTATAATTAGGTTTTTAAAGTTACAGGGGACAGAAATGGGTAAACAGAAAAGGGGCAAACCAATCGCTTTTATGTTCATATGTTGCAATATAGTTCAAAAGTTAAAAATAAACAATGTAGAACTACACGTATAAGCCTAGTTTTAAAATGGTGGACTGATAGAAAAAAATTTCAGAATAAAAACATAATATTATGCCAATTATTTAAAATGTAAAAATATATGCAATAATTGTATAAAGTATGAGTGGATACATGTGTAATTTGTAAAGCTATCGAAATAAAGTAGGAACAAAATCCATAAAATTCAACATAGTGTTACATCTGGAGTGGGTTAGAATATAAT
The DNA here is from genome assembly GCF_027580195.1 of Bos mutus. NCBI lineage: Eukaryota > Metazoa > Chordata > Mammalia > Artiodactyla > Bovidae > Bos > Bos mutus. The sequence continues at coordinate 85,946,439 of NC_091621.1, read as the reverse complement.
TGGATCATAGGAATACACAGAGGAATTAAATGTATTAATATCTTTTAAATTGGTCTGAAACAAAAATGGCAAAATTTAATCATTTAAAAAACCTGGGTGATGAGTATAAATATGTTTAACTCTTTTTTTCCTTAATTCTTGATATGTTTCCTAATAAGAGAAAATTTTAGAACTAGGAAAATGAATACAAGAAGCAGAAATTCATAAATAGACTATAGACCATCGAGGTAACAAAAAAGCTGTGCTTTTGAAAAGATTAAAATATAATAACAACAATCTGGAAAGGCAAATAAAGAGAAGAGGCGCAAATAAGCACTATTAAAAATGGAAAAAAATATAAATACAGATACTTAGGAATTTTAAACATTGTAATTTGGAAGCATATTAAGTAGAAGTTTTTTAGATAAATATGTATTATCAAATTTTACTATAAATATATAGTACTGTATTTTCATAGTCATTAAAAAATGTGAATGAGTCACAAATTCTCATCTTCCAAAGGCATCAAGTCCAGAAGCTTTGAAGGCAAGTTTTACAAATCTTCAATGAACTGATGATCCCTGCATTATACAAGGTATTCTTGTATAATGGAAAAAGAGGGAAAATTTCCCTGTTCATTTTATAAAGCTACTGCAATCTTGATATTGACATTGGACAAGTTCAGTACAAGGCAAAAAGTACAAGCTGATTTTAGTCATACATGCAAAAAGTTAACAAATTGAATCTATTAATGTGTAAAACCTAACAGAGTTTGTTCTGAATAATAATACTAGTCTTGGCTATTCTGCTAACTACATACAGAAAAATGATTTGGTGATATTTTACAAATTCAAAACTAAAACTTTGAGCAAACTCAGAAGCAAAAGCAATTTCCTTAACCTGATGAAGATCATGTAAGGAAACACAGGAGTAAATATTACAATTAGTGGTGATTCTTTGGAAGCATTCTTGCTAATTCTGAAAAAAACTGCTATCACTGTCAGTATTAAATTTAAGTTAGTATATTTAATGTAAAAAGATAAAATAAAAACAGTAACACAAGATTAAAAAGAGGAAAATAAATTTTGATTTTCCTGGATAAAAAATTCCCCAAATCATTTTAACAAAAGTTAGAATTCATCAGCTAATGAATGAAAGTTCATTAGGTTCATTCCTAAGATTCACGGGATTCATTCCTAAGGCTGACATGCAAAACAATTAGCTGCTGTTGTCCTTGTGGGGTAAAATATTAATAATTAAAAATATGCAAAACTAGTTGTATCTTTGTAAGTTTTAATATATTTTAACTTTTTTTTTTAAAATAGATACATCTATCTTGGATTACCGGCAGCACTAAGAGGATCAAGCTATATTCCAGCCTTTTTGATCCTCTTTATTTTGAGGAAGTATCGACTACCTGGGGAAAATGCCTCTTCAGAAACTATGCTTGTGGCAAAGTTTACAGGGAAGGAAAATGAGGGCAAAGAAATGGATCAAAATGCCAAAGTTTTGAATGATGATGAATTGAAAACAAAGCTGTAATACTCTTTTATATTATGCTTTCCAGAATTGGAAAACACAATACAACTTAATCATTTTTAAAATCAATAGAGGTATGGCAGATAACTTTTCCTTATTTTTAAGAACCTTAACATTTTTTTTTTTAACTCAAGAAGAAAAAATATTCATGATAGTATTTCTGAGGCAACAATGGCATTTGAGATTTTCCTCAGAGAGACATTTATAAACAAAACAGGATATTAGAACCAGCTTTATTTTCATGTTAAATTGTTAAAACAACAATTTTTCTTTTAACTCACGCAAAATATTTCCCACATCTCTTCCAAATGATTTTTGAAAATTTCCTATTATGAAAATCTATTTAATTCTACTGAAATCCTGCTTTGATATCATGATTATTAGGAGACTGAAATTCTTTTCTTCGTATGTGAATATTTAAGGATTTTGCTCAAATTTAAGTGAACAAAGTGAAAGAGGTGAACAAAGTCAAAGACTTTAAGTGAAAGAAGCCTAAATATTTTTTAATTCTATTTTGGAATTTTTCTTTAACTCTTCCTATTCATTCCAGAAATGATTCTTTTAAAATAGATTATGAAATTCTGTCCTTTATAAAATAAAGGACAGAAATGGTATGGACCTAACTGAAGCAGAAGATATTGAGAAGAGGTGGCAAGAATACATAGAAGAACTATACAAAAAAGATCTTCATGATCCAGATAATCATGATGGTGTGATCACCAACCTAGAGCCATTTTGGAATGCGAAGTCAAGTGGGCCTTAGGAAACATCAGTATAAACAAACCTAGTGGAAGTGGAGGAATTTCAGTTGAGTTATTACAAATCCTAAAAGATGGTGCTGTGAAAATGCTGCACTCAATATGTCAGCAAATTTGGAAAACTCAGCAGCGGCCACAGGACTGGAAAAGGTCAGTTTTCATTCCAATCCCAAAGAAAGGCAATACCAAAGAATGCTCAAACTACCACACAATTGCACTCATCTCACACGCTAGTAAAGTAATGCTCAAAATTCTCCAAGCCAGGTTTCAACAGTATGTGAACTGTGAACTTCCAGATGTTCAAGCTGGTTTTAGAAAAGGCAGAGCTACAGGGTGGGAAGATTTGGGAGAATGACATTGAAACATGTAAAATATCATGTAAGAAACGAGTTGCCAGTCCAGGTTCGATGCACAATACTGGATGCTTGGGGCTAGTGCACTGGGATGACCCAGAGGGATGGTATGGGGAGGGAGGAGGGAGGAGGGTTCAGGATGGGGAACACATGTATACCTGTGGCGGATTCATTTTGATATTTGGCAAAACTAATACAATTATGTAAAGTTTAAAAATAAAATAAATTAAAAAAAAAAAAAAAGAAAAGGCAGAGGAACGAGAGATCAAATTGCCAACATCTGTTGGATTATTGAAAAAGCAAGAGAGTTCCAGAAAAATATCTAGTCCTGCTTTATTGACTATGCCAAAGCCTTTGATTGTATGGGCCACAACAAACTCTGGAAAATTTGGAAGGAGATGGAAATACTGGACAACCTGACCTGCCTCTTAAGAAATCTGTATGCAGGTCAGGAAGCAACAGTTAGAACTAGCATGGAACAACAGACTGGTTCCAAATAGGGAAAGGAGTACGTCAAGGCTGTGTATTGTCACCCTGGTTATTTAACTTACATGCAGAGTACATCATGAGAAACGCTGGACTGGAAGAAGCACAAGCTGGAATCAAGTCTGCAGGGAGAAATATCAATAACCTCAGATATGCAGATGATACCACCCTTATGGCAGAAAGCAAAGAACTAAAGAGCCTCTTGATGAAAGTGAAAGAGGAGAGTGAAAAAGTTGGCTTAAAACTCAACATTCAGAAAACGAAGATCATGGCATCTGGTCCCATCACTTCATGGCAAATAGGCAAACAGTGTCAGACTTTATTTTTTTGGGCTCCAAAATTACTGCAGATGGTGATGGCAGCCATGAAATTAAAAGATGCTTGCTCCTTGGAAGAAAAGTTGTGACCAACCTAGACAGCATATTAGAAAGCAGAGACATTACTTTGCCAACAAAGGTCCATCTAGTCAGGCTATACTTTTTCCAGTAGTCATGTATGGATGTGAGAGTTGGACTATAAAGAAAGCTGAGTGCCGAAGAATTGATGCTTTTGAACTGTGGTGTTGGAGAAGACTCTTGAGAGTCCCTTGGACTGCAATGAGATCCAACCAGTCTGTCTTAAAGGAGATCAGTCCTGAATGTTCATTGGAAGGACTAATGCTGAAGCTGAAACTCCAGTACCTTGGGTACCTGATGCAAAGAACTAACTCATTGGAAAAGACCCTGATGCTGGGAAAGATTGAAGGGGGGAGGAGAAGGGGACTACAGCAGATAAGATGGTTGGATGGCATCACTGACTCAATGGACATGAGTTTGAGTAAACTCCAGGAGTTGGTGATGGACAGGGAAGCCTGGCGTGCTGCAGTCCATGGGGTTGCAAAAAGTTGGACACAACTGAGTGACTGAACTGAACTGAACTGACTCACTAATATGCTATCACTTGCTTTCTGTTCATTCCTTCCTTTGTGATTCATATCATATATTTCTCATTTTTCCAGAGTACTGACAAACTTAAGCAAGTAATTAAAAATCATGTAGCAAAGATTGTTGGTTTTTTTTTTTCTTCAGCTATTCAAACTTAGCAACTAAACTCTGCAGACCAATATGATCCCCTGAAAATTGGTTGCATCATTTAAGAAGAAAGCAACAGAGAGGACTGAGTAGAACAGGTTTGGGTGGAGGATTAAAAGTTAAATTCTGTGCTTGTGAAATTTGACATTTCATCTCTGACTGTATTAAAAAGAACCATGATTCAAGACAGGAAGAGTGTTGACACTGGAGAATGGAGCTAAAATCATCGCAACTGAGGAGTTCCAACTCAGGAGAGGTGTGCCAACTGTGATGAGGGACCATTGGGTATTGGGGTGAAATGAAACTTGGATCTGCTGTATTTGGGAAGGGAGGAAATGGGACAGTGGTCTGGAAGGTAAAAGAGGAGCGAGGACTCACCTTGTATCCAGAGAGTTGTGAGAAAAACAGCTACCATATGAGAAGCTTTTGGGGGAAGCAGAGTCCTCAGGAGAAACCCAGATTTTGGTGAGGCTGAAGCTGTGAAAAAGAATGCTGGTTTATGAGTTTTAGAATATGAACAGTTTTGGAGATGAGGGACTCAGAATTCCAGAGGATGCACTGAAAGTGGGAAGATTTCAAAATTTGAGTCTGAGAGAAAAAGTTGATAATTGGAAGTATGGAAATTAGACAATGAAAACTAGAAGGGGATGAGAGATCATCTGGAATTCTGGGAATTTTTAGGTAACTGACACAGAGAGATGAGTCCTGATGGATTTCAGGGCAGATGGTGTTGGCAAGACCATGAGTGTCAAAATCAGGCGGTGTCATGACTGGGTTCCCTCATGACTCCTTGTCACGGAAGCAAACTGAAAAAGCAGAGTCTTGCTTGAGTACCTGTGGCTTTTTCTTGACTACTATTGATGGGTTTAAAGTGATCAGGGAAAGCTGAGTCTTAACTCTATGCACGGTTCACCCACTTGAATACCCTAAATGGAGCAAAGTAGGTCAAGAGAGATATGATTTTGGACCCAGTGTCTTGGGCTCACCCTTATTCCTTGCTGGGAAAGATGACATTTTACTGTAGGGTTCTCTTTTGATGGTTCTTGAGTGTTGGAATGCTTTGTGACCACTCCTGACCTCTGTTGTTCAAGTTCATGAAGCCTGGGAAAGTCAATTATTTTTCTGGGCATTTGGCCTCTCTCAGGATAGGGTAAAAGTAAAAGTATAGCAGATGAAAGTAGAGGAGAGAAACAGCAGGAAACAGGTAATGGGAAGCCTAGAGTCATTCATGGTCTTATTTAATATTGCGAGGAGCCTAAGTTCTTAGAATAAGAAATGATTTAATATATTATTTATAATTGTAAATATAACTAATATTTATGGGAACTTTACAAATAAGTACTTAGAAAAACCATGAAAATTGGGGAAAAGCATAAAGGGAAGGAGAGAAATGTTTCATATTTTATAGCACAGAGTTAAATGTGTTTTAATCATGATAAATTCAGATAAAATTGGCAAACACATCTTATCAGAACCACAGAGAAGTGGTTGCCTCTGCTGCATCAGACCCAGGAAGAGATGCAAAGAGCAATGCATTTTTGTCTCTTTTATATTCTGATTTCTTTTCCCTGCGATTCGCTTCCCTGGTGGCTCAGATGCGGGAGACCTGGGTTTGATCCCTGGGTCAGGAAGGATTCCCTGGAGAAGGAAATGGCAACCCACTCCAGTACTCTTGCCTAGAAAATCCCATGGATGGAGGAGCCTGGTGCAGGCTACTGTCCATGGGGTTGCAATGAGTTGGACATGACTGAGTGACTTCACTTTCCCTGTGCATGTAAAATACAACGAAAAAGTAATGTTTCACAGAGAACACATCAGCAAAAACAATAAAAAAAGAAGTAGGGCATTTTACAGTCAGGGAAGAAACTGAGTCCTCCAATTGTGAGAGCTTCAAAGGTTCTCCAGTGGGTGTTTATTGAACAATTTATTTTCTATGCTTGGTTCTAGAGGATATGCGTGTTGTTGCATGTATGTAAGGACATGGTAACAAACTAAGTTGTAGGCTGTAAAATTCAAGTTGGTGCCATCTTATTAGGTGAATACATATACATAGAAAACAATGACAGAACGACAAACAGCACAAAGTAATTTCAAACCCTATGGACATAAGATGAATCACTAAGTAATCAGAGTTTTTTTTCTTTTTTTTTTTTCCCAAAAGCTTCTCATCCGGTCTTTAGGGTAATGATGACTCTGGGTTGATAAAAGAAAGATTAACACTGTGTCTTGATTTACAGAAGGGTAGAAACAAATGTAAGAACATCTCTTTTGCTGCTGGCTACAGTTACAGAGACTACAAGCTTTGATCAATGAGATACTGGCAGAGGCATAGATGGGAAGGGATTTCTTTCCAAAATAAGAAGACAAAGCTTTCTGGGAAGACATTTTGCCCTTTTTCCTTCTTCCTTTGGGAAGTGAGGATGCTAGACTCAAGGAGTGACAAGAAGCACTGGGATGAAAGATGATGAAACATGGTGTGGCAGGGAGACAGGAAGAGCCTGGTCACTAGCAGAGGCAGGGCTGAGTTTTATGGATTTTTAAGCTTACCAAATTTGAGAGAGAGGCCTATAAAAAAATTCAAAATGGGGACTTCCCTGTGACCCAGTGGCTAAGACTCCATGCTATCAATGCAGGGGGCTCAGGTTTTATCCCTGGTCAGGAAACTAGATCCTGCAGTTAAGACCTGGTGCAGCCAAATAAATAAATAAATATTTTTACTAAATTCAAGATGATGAATACAAAATAAAGTTAAAAGTGAATATTTATTTAGAATAAGAATCAAAAAAAGTCATAACAAATTCCATGCACTATACTTCAAGAGGATCATGATTTTTTTTTTAATCCCAATGCAAACATTAGAGTTAAATGGGAAATTTAATTTTAATAAAGGTTTCCTGCTGAGTCCCTTGGGCAGCAAGGAGATCAAACCAATCAATGCTAAAGGAAATCAACCCTGAATATTCATTGGAAGGACTGATGCTGGAGCTCCAATATTTTGGCCACCTGATGTGAAGAGTTGACTCATTGGAAAAGACCCTGATGCTGGGAAAGATTGAAAGCAGGAGGAGAAGGGGATGACAGAGGATAAGATGGTTGGATGGCATCACTGACTCAATGGACATGAGTTTCCTCAAACTCCCGGAGATGGTGAAGAACAGGGAAGTCTGGTGTGCTGCAGTCCATGGGATCACAAAGAGTCAGACACCACTGAGCAACTGAACAACAACAACTTCTAAGGAAGAGAAGCTTTTCCACGAGGACGGGCAACAAAAACTGTAGCTTGAGGTGCTGGTGAAAACTCCTGTGGCTGGGAAGGGCAGCAGGAAGAAAAGCTCCACCACCCAGGGAAGGACAGGTCACCCCCAAGACCCTGGTTCACCAAACCTTCCTGTCTCCATAGCCATGTCCACATGAGACAAGAGATAGGGTCCAGGCTAAGAAGGTGGAATTGGTGCCCTCTAAAACATCAGGAGTGAGGGAGGAGCTGAGTTCTGCTCATATAAGAGATCAAAGAACTCATATTCCTCATTCTCAAAGTCAAAGAGACCTTCTTGACTATAAACATACAGAAAGGCTCCTTGGAAGTCAAAGGAGAGGGGGCATCACCTCATAGTGATATCAACCTACTCATAGGCCTCTTCACTAGAATTCATCTTGGCTAAGAGATCCAGGTGCACACATGGAGGATCCTATTGTTGTTGACTTTAGGATTGACTAGTTTGATCTCCTTGGTGTCCAAGGGACTCTCAAAAGTCTTCTCCAGCACCACAGTTCAAACATCGTTTCTTTGGTGCTCAGCTTTCTTTACAGTCCAACTCTCACTTTCATATATGACTACTGGAAAACCATAGCTTTAACTCTATCGACCCTGAGATCAGCCAAATAGAGATTCAGAACCAAGCAAAGCAAGATGATTTGCTGAAGAAAAAACCAGAAGAAATGCCCCATAAAAGGGATTCAAACTACCATGAGGGCTTGACTCTCTCTGAGCCTGCCTATGTGCCTGCTATCCACATGGACTCTTTTTCCTCCTAATAAACAAACGCTTAACTTGTTTTATTACTTTCCATCTCTATGTGGAAATTCATTTCTGTGCAGTTGGTGGGCCAGGGCCTTGTCTCTGGTCACTGGTCCCTGATGTTCTAGTGGTTGGGATCCAGTGCTCTCACTGACTTGGCCTGACCTCCGTCTCGGGCTGGGAACCAAAACCTTGCTTCAAGCTGCTGCAGACTGAGGCCACCCGAGATCACACCCATGGTAACAAGGATCCAGTAAAAAGAAGAGTGGGATATATTTGGGTGAGTGGCAAGAGACAGATTTTTCATGGGTAGCATGGCAAAGGGAGAACCAAATCCACAAAGGTAAAGATCCCAAATAAAGTTTTCCCAGAGGAATTTGAAGCTCTTGGTGCACTGAGGGTAATCATGCGTGTGTGCACGCATGCTCACTCTGTGGTGTCCGACTCTTGCGACTCCATGCATTCTAGCCTGCCAGGCTCCTCTGTCTATGGAGTTTTCCAGGCAAGAATACTGGAGTGGGTTTACATTTTCTACTCCACGGGAATCTTCGTGATCCAGGGATCGAACCTGTGTCTCCTGCATTGGCAGGTGGATTCTTTACCACTGAGCCACCTGGGAAGTTCCTGAGGGTAACCAGTGCAACAACACACCTCAAACCCAGCTTCACTCTTGATACAGAGCCCACACTAAAGGTCTAGCAGAAGGAAAGATGTGCTCATCTCCAAGTTTGAAAAATACTTACCTCCATGTCAACTGTTGGCTACTACATGTATGCTGCTAAGTCGCTTCAGTCGTGTCCAACTCTGTGCGACCCCATAGACGGCAGCCCACCAGGCTCCCCCATCCCTGGGATTCTCCAGGCAAGAACACTGGAGTGGGTTGCCATTTCCTTCTCCAATGCATGAAAGTGCCTTCAACAAAGAATTACAAGACATAAAAAGGTAATAAAAAATACAGAATAGACAATCATCAACCCCAAACCCAGATAAAAAACAGATTCATCAAATTATTAGAATTATTAAAAAATAACTTAAAAAAAGTGAATGTGACTCAAAAGGACAATTTCACAGAGGGTTTAAATGTATAGAATCATTATGGGAGGATCAGTCTTAAACATAATGGTGAATAGACAAAAGCTGTTTAGTGCTTATGATTTCACTTTTATGTTACTTTTGCTCTTGCTTTCTGAATATCTTCATGTTTTCTACTTCCACTCCTTTCAAAAATATATTGCTTAAAAATGATTTAAATTTCATGCCCACTGTGATTGGAATCTCACTCTGGATAAATATATGATCTCTTCCAACCGAACTAGAGATGAAGTCTTAATTCAAAGGCATAATGTTCTAAGGATATAAGTTGAAACAGCCTCAAGTTTAACAGTGGAGATTGGTTGAGACTCAGAAGTGTATCTGTGGGGTTTTTTTTAGTGATAATTTTAAAATTTTATTGTTGACTTAAAAATGCACAATGTGGGAGTTGTAAGTTAAGTTTTATTGGGGGCAAAATGAGGACTATCACCCAGGAGACAGATTTCGGATAGCTCTGAGAAACTACTTCTAGGAGGCAGAGGGCAAGGTCAGTATGTATGTAGTTTTGGTGAAGGGAGAATACATGCAATCAAGCCCATATTTTTTGCAGAAGATTTCTGCTAGTCATGAGGAGTAGTCATCACCATTAAGGATCTTAGAACTTTTCTAGAGATGAAGAGGTACAGGAACAAGAACTGGCTCCTGAAAATATCTGACTATCTGAAGCTCTATTCTGCCATTTTTCCCAGAGCACAGAGTACCTCATTTCTGCCCTCCACCGTGAACTCCTCTTAGAGGGTGTTGAAAGTCAGCAGCTGCAGCAGCATATGATTTAATCCTTGTAGAGATAGATGGCAAGTGCCAATGTGTAGTTGACACCACTTTTCATCTACTTCCGAGGACATTCCCTTTACAAAACCTTGTAGTCTTATAAACTACAGGTTTAGAGTTGATGTTGCTGAAACCACACTGCTTATCTAATCATCTCATCACGTTGGTTCCTGGTTTCCATGTGGTGAGCAAGCCTATATAGGGTTTCCCAGGTGGTGCTAATGGTAAGGAACCTGCCTGCCAATGAAGAGACATGGGTTCGACCCTTGGGTCGGGAAGATCCCCTGGAGGAGAGTATGGCAATCCATTCCAGTATTCTTGCCTAGAGAATCCCATATACAGGGGAGCCTGGTGGTCTACAGTCCACAGGGTTGCAAAGAGTCAGACACGACTGAAGCAACTTAGCACAGTGCACAAGGGCACCTTAATGAAGGTGCACAAGAGAAAAGTGACAATGACCACTGCCAAATTGGTTGTGATTCATTCTTAATACTTTTTTCAGGGGGTACAGTCTCCACAAAGATGAATATTAAAATTGAGACAAGACTAGCATGGTCCCTATGAATGAGATACATGAACATTTTTATTCTAATATTTATTACATTGTATATTATCATACATTTGTATTTTTAAGTCTTTAATAAATTTGCTAGAATACTGCTTCTGCTTTGTGTTTTGGTTTTTTAGCCAGAAGTCATGTGGGATCTTAGCTCCCCAATCAGGGATTGAACTCACACCTCCCACTCTCTAGTTTGGAAGTTGAAGTCTTAGCCACTTGACCACAAGAGAATATATTATCATACATTTGTGTGCCTATTCTTCACCTCATTTGTGGGTTTCCAAAGGGCCAAGATTCTGTTTCATAAATGTTTTAACTCTCTTGTGCTTAGCATCAGATGGCAGTCAAAAAATACTTTTTTCACATTAAAAAATTTACCTTTTCATTTGAAAATATTAAAGAAAATCTTCAAAATATCAGAAACCATCATTATTTATCCAATGACTTAATGCAGCTATTTTTGCATGCTGTTTTTAGTTCTTTTTATAACATTCATATTTCATGTGACTGGCACTTCTGGAGTTCATTCACTCATTCATTCTTTCAAGAATAATTGATAAAGCACCTATTTGTCAGACACTGACTAGATATTGGGGGCTTCCCTAGTGGCTCAGATGGTAAAGAGACCTGGGTTCGATCCCTGGGTGGTGAAGATCCCTTGCAGAAGGAAATGGCAACCCACTCTTGTGTGGGGTCACAAAGAATTGGACATGACTGAGCAGAAACATTACTTTGCCAACAAAGGTCCATCTAGTCAAGGCTATGGTTTTTCCAGTAGTCATGTATGGATGTGAGAGTTGGACTGTGAAGAAAGCTGAGTGCAGAAGAATTGATGCTTTTGAACTGTGGTGTTGGAGAAGACTCTTGAGAGTCCCTTGGACTGCAAGGAGATCCAACCAGTCCATTCTAAAGGAGATCAGTCCTAGGTGTTCATTGGAAGGACTGATGCTAAAGCTGAAACTCCAGTACTTTGGCCACCCCATGCGAAGAGTTGACTCATTGGAAAAGATTCTGATGCTGGGAGGGATTGGGGGCAGGAGGAGAAGGGGACGACAGAGGATGAGATGGCTGGATGGCATCACCGACTTGATGGACGTGAGTTTGAGTGAACTCCAGGAGTTGGTGATGGACAGTGGGGCCTGGCGTGCTGCAGTTCATGGGGTTGCAAAGAGTTGGACAAGACTGAGTGACTGAATTGAACTGAACTGAACTGAGCGACTTTCACTTTCAACTAGATAGAAGGAATAAAATAAGCAGGTAAAATGAGTTCAGTTTCTACCCTCCTAGAGCTTGTGACTAGTGGGGTACACAGACAGTTATCAAATAACCATAATAAGTATAAAATTACCATTTTGATAAATGCTATACTGCTACAAATATATTGGAAGTTTTTTGTTTTTTTTTTTTTAACAAATGAGGAAGTCAGAGACATTGAAGGAATAGTGACTGAACTTAGATTTGAAGGCTGAGAAGCAGTTACATGGAAAAAAGAGCATTTCAGGAAAAAACATCATAACCAAAGACCCCATTTCGTGAAGGTTAAAGAGAGTGTGAAGACACAGTGTAAATAAGGAGACCTCAGTCTGGATACTCAAGTCTTTCTTCAGAGCAGGAAGTCATTCTACCACTAAATTTCTGATTAATATTTCTTTTCCAACTCCATTTCTTCCTCAAAAATAGATTCCTTAGGTTGGTGCTTTGTTTGTCCTCTAAATAACTTACCTTTATTTCACAAATTGCTTCTTTATCTTTTTATTCTACATTTTCACTGATTTTTAAAATATCTACTCTTCTTTAGATTCTATTCCCACATGAAGTGAAGTCGTTCAGTCATGTCCGACCCTTTGCGACCCCATGGACTGTAGCCTACCACGCTCCTCCGTCCATGGGACTTTCCAGGTGAGAGTACTGGAGTGGGTTGCCATTTATAGGTCATTACAAATATTGAGAAGAGTTCCCTGTACTATACAATAGGTTCTTATTAGTTACCTATTTTATATAAAGTAGGTGTGTATTTGTCAATCCCAGTCTTCCAGTTCATCCCTCACCCTCCCATCCCCCTTTCCCCCTTGGTAACCATAAGTTTGTTTTCTATGTCTATGACTCTATTTCTGTCTTATAAAAAGGCTCATTTGTACTTTTTTTTTTTTTTAAGATTCCACATATAAGTGGTATCATACGATATTTGTCTTTCTCTGTCTGATTCACTCCACTCAGTATGATAATCTCTAGGTCCATCCATATTGTTACAAGTGGGATTATTTGTTTTTTTCCAAATGTATCTTCTTCATCATGGATTTAGGTTTTGGGCCATTGACTTCTTTCAATTTTATCCAATGTATGGTTTAACTAGAGTCTTGCATTATTTTGGTTCCTCAAAGACTTTTATTATCATATTCTTATCTCTGTTGGTTTTTTCCCCTAGAATCTATATTTATGTTTTATAAATGCAATTGAATTAAAGATTAATATTTATTCTGGATTCTTGGATTCTGAAGTAGACCAAATAATCTGTTCCTTTCCTTCACTGTACATGTCACATATAAATATAAAATTATCTTTTAATTTATATAATTTTATAAAATTGTATAATTTAATCTTGTTAATGTTCTTCTTCCCCTTTAAAGGGTAACCTCCATGAAGTAGGGTCCTTCTTTGTTTATTTTACAGTTATATTTCATTTTACCTATCAGTTTCTTGACATTCAATAATTGTTGAAGAACTAAATATTGAAGATACTGCCTTTATTTTCATGCAATGTTTTAAAAAACAGCTCTGTAATTTTCTCTCTTTATTTTTTAATGAGACAAGATCCCATTAGACCTGTCATATAGTAACGTTGCCTGTGGGTGATTTTTCCAAATTTCTGCTTTTTTGATTAATGAATCCTTCTTAGGTCTACAGTTTGACAACAGGTTAATATCTATAACTTCCAATGTAATTCTCAGATTCCAGCAAGCATTTGTGGGGTGTGTCTTTGGTATACTCAGGGATATTGTCTCCTATCATATGGATTGGTTTTTTGTGTCTCTTTATCAAGAGTTCTATGTAAATTTTTAAAAATAATTTTGTTTATTTATTTTTGGTTGTGCTGGGTCTCCATCGCTGCATAGGCTTTTCTCTGGCTGTGGAGTCTGGGGGCTGTTCTCTAGGTGCGGTGTGCAGGTTTCTCATCGCAGTGGCTTCTCTTGTTATGGAGCGTGGGTTCTAGGGTGCACGGGCGTCAGTAGCTGTGGCACGTGGGCTCAGTAGTCGCAGCTCCCGGGCTCTAGAGCACAGGCTCAGCTAGTTGTGGCTCGGGGGCTTTGTTGCTCCACTGCACGTGAGATCTTCCTGGATCGGGGTAGAACCTGTGTCTCCTGCATTAGCAGGCAGATTCTTTACCACTGAGCCACCAGGGGAGCCCTATGGGGACTTTTTTAAAGGGGAGATCCAGGCTTGTACCACAAATGTTTAGAACCAGAATCTTGGGTGGGTGTATGATTGTGATTTCTTTAAAAACATGTTTCACAGGTGATTTTAATGACCTCTAACTTTTTATCTTTTAGCCTGAGAATAAAACTACAGTTTTTAGCTTTTGTTATAAAAAGCTGTCATCACTAGCAAATGCAATGTTCAGATATTTGTTCTCATACACTCCACTTCTTGTCCAACTTGTGGAGGTGTCAAAGATGTCTCTTTATGCACTAAACACAAACACACAAAGCCAGGCAGTTTTGAGACAATTGATAAATGATTCAGTGCAGACTCCATTTCTTATAGAGAGCAGACAAAGTGAAGACACACCTTTAAACGGGCTTTGCTTTCTCAAGTTAATGTCAGTGTTTCTTAATCCACTTCCATGGACCTGAAGAAAACTTAATGCAGCCTGTAATATGCTGACAATGGCAACTTGCAAATTTTCGATTAGCTCTATTTCTTCAGTAGTATTTTAATAAGAGGTTGGAAGAATATGCATCAAGGGTTGTGTGATAGTCAAACACAATTTCAAATTATAAAATAATAAGGTCTGAGAAGTATATAACTTAATTCACAAATGACAGATGTCATGATAGCATAAGCCCTCCGTTATAATAGACTTTAGGTTTGAATAACATGGTCCAAACTGGTTTATTTGTAAGGTATCAGGCTTTTCTCCATATTTAGCCTATTAATTTCTGTCTTCCTTTTTCACCTATACCTATTTTCTAGTCACTGGTTTTATTGTACTACAATCATCTGAACAAATATTTTTTTTCTGTTACATATTAATTATAACTTTCACCTTAAATTTGTATGGATCATGCATTCTAATCTTAACCACAAACACATAGTCATATGTTAACAATGAGTACTCCCATTTTTTTTCCCTTTGGTTTTGGCTCCATCATTAGTATAGAATGTGGAAATTGTCAGTGAAAAGACCAGGAACTACTCAAAAATAACATCCTACTCAATTAATACAATGTTAGTTGAAAACACAGCAGCAGAAAAAGAATTTTTTCTTCTCTAAATATGTGTTTCATGGTCCACTTTGGCATCATTAATTAATGGTCCTGAATTTGCTTCATTCACGGCTTTTGTTTCATTTTCTGATGCCTTAATATCTTTCCCTTGGTATTTTTTCTTCATAGCAAAAATCAATACAACGAATAAAACAAGGGCTGGGAATTTTAAGCCTGTAGTCAAGCCAAAGAAAGTATGTCTGTGAAAAGAGAAAAAAGAATCCATGTATAAAACACTTTACATTGCTGCTCTCCAGTATGCAGAAGACCTTAAAAAATGATGCTTGAAATCTTATGTACAAATACTGAAGTAGCGATTCCAGTGATTCTTTTGATAGGAGCAGAAGCAGCCTGTGATTATTTTTAAAGGAATGTTAACCACAGAAGCCAAGATTGGTTCAAGATCTGCCCAAGTGCTATCCATAAAGTAAGGTGTGTTTGGAATGTTTAACTTTCTCAAAGACTGATTAGTTCATGTGTAATGAGAACAGATTATAAAGGAAATGAAGTGACTGTGAGATAATCGAATCCATTTAGATTGAACCAGGAGCCTATGTTTACCTTATGGGCTTATGGCCCACAAGATCCTTGTAGTCTACTGAAAATTTTTTTACAACAACTACATAAAATTACCTAGCGTGCACGATCTATTCCTGTGATTTTCAACTGGTTGAATATTAGAATCACCTGAGGAGATTTTAAAACCCTCATTCCCCGGGCCATACCCCCCAGACCAATTAAATCAAAATTGCTGAAGATAGGACACATATATTAGCATTTTTAGGGGATTCCCTGGTGGTCCAGTGGTTGGGATTCTGTACTTTCACTGCTGAGGGTGTGGGTTCAATCCCTGTTTGGGGAGCTAAGATCCTAGCAAGCTGTGTGGTACAGCCAAAAAAAGAAAAAAAAATTAGTACTTTTAAAAGCTCCTCAGGTGATTATAATGAGCAAGAAAAATTGATGACCACTGACCTTGTAGGTTAGTCTCATAATGTTGTTAACTAAATGTTGACAAACTTTTATGCAAAAGATACTTTGAACAGTTATTGGGTTTAACTGAAGGTGAATGGAATCAATTCTATAACTTTGAGCTATTTATAAACTTTATTAAATGGTGGCTATAATTATTAATACTGTTACTACACTGAAAATGATATCTCATTCTTTAGGAATTAACAGAGTCAAAGGAAAAAAATAAATGAAGTATGTTTATGACAACTTACCCATATAACAAGGAATTATATAACCTGCAAGAGCCTTGCTTCCCATAGTTGTTGATGGACCACTTCATACAAGCTCTATCAATCAGAGCTCCAAAATATATAGGAGCTGGAATTCCTCCTGTAACATCAGATGAGAAGATGTCAATGGAGGAGAATGTTTCAAAGGAAACAGTGACATTCCACATTGATACATTTTGGATTATGTAGAAGTTGAAAATTTTGGAGGACTCATCCATTGATTTGGTCTAACTCTACTTAAGAATCAAGATTACTGGGACTTTCCTGCTGCTCCAGTGGTTAGGACTTCCCCTTGCAATGCAAGGTGTGAGGGTTTGATCCCTAATCAGGGAGCTAAGATTTCATATGCATTGTGGTCAAAAACTAAAACATAAAGTAGGAGAGATATTGTAACAAATTCAATAAAGCCTTACAAAAAAGCATAGTTATTTTTTTAAAAAAGATTCAAAATTATTAGGAATCTCCAAAGCTCAAATCACATACAATAGCAAAGGCATCTTTTATCTACCTTTACCATGCCAACACACATAGGGAAAAAATGAGATTACATGTCTTTACATTGTTCTTCTTGTAATACTAATTAACTTAAGCCTGGTTGGTAAAAAGCAGAAAACTGTCAGTAAAACACAGAAGTTATGTTGGTCATATGTAATTTTTTTCTTAGGCAAGGACAGCTGAAATAGAAGGAGTAGAGATATAACTTCACAGGGAAAGTAAAAAGCTCTTTGCTCAAATGCAAAGACAGAAGCTGCAAAGACAGAAGATTTTTCAACTCGATTTTTAAGCAAAATTTAAGGTGAATGCCAGGTTTTACTGGTGGATCAGTGGTAAAGAATGCACCTGCCAATGCAGGAGATGCAGTTTCAATCCCTGGGTCTAGAAGATCTCCTGGAGGAGGACATGGCAACCCACTCCAGTATTCTTGCCAGGGAAATCCCATGGACAGAGGTGCCTGGCAAGCTACAGTCCAATGGGGTCACAAAAGAGTTGGATATGACTTAGCAACTAAATAGCAAACAACAACAAGGCTCCTGGTTGTGCTTATTTCTTGCCTTAGGGCTCCACTCCCATCATCTTGGAGTCATTAGAGCCCACAATCATGCATTTTTCCCTCTATTGATTGTGTTCATTTTTAATACCTCTTGAAACAGCCTGGGCTGTCCAAATTACAGACTCTGGTGCTAAATTTTGTTTCTGTTAATGTCCTGATCATAATGATGTCAAGGTCTTCAGTGGTCTGTTACCTAACCTAGTTTTTACTTGTAGTGTATGGTCTTGCAGTTTTTGAGGCTTTACAGGAGCACGCTTGTTGTCTTACAGCAAAGTGCCCATCTGCTCTTGTTATTGTTTAGTCACTAAGTCATGTCTGACCTTTTGCAACCCCATGGACTGTAGCCTGCCAGGCTCCTCTGCCCAGGGATTTCCCAGGCAAGAATACTGGAGTGGGTTGCCATTTCCTTCTCCAGGGGATCTTCCCAACCCAGAGACTGAATCCATGTCTCCTGCTTGGCAGGCAGATTCTTTACCACTGAGCCACTTGTGAAGTCCATCTACTCTTACTGCTATCTTAATAAACTCTGAGATTTACCCTAGTTCTATGCATTGGTAATGTGACCAAAATTTTAGAGATATGCTGATTTTCAACTTCTATATTATTAGATAAAAATGATAGTGATTCATAGTTTACACTTTTGTGAAGTGAAGTCAATGTCACTAAGTCGTATATGACTCTCTGCGACCCCTTGGACTATAGATTCCATGGAATTTTCCAGGCCAGAATACTGGAGTGGGGAGCCTCTCCCTTCTCCAGGAGATCTTCCCAACCCAGGGATTGAACCCAGGTCTCCCACATTGCAGGCAGATTCTTTACCAGCTGAGCCACAAGGGAAGCACATTTACTTATAGTCAGTCTCAATTTGAGACTTCGAATGAGAAACCTCAGAATGTCAAGGAACTGGTGTCCGAGACAAATATACCTGATGAAAATTGGTACTGAGAAACCAGGATTAGGAATTCTCAGGTTTCACAAATCAAAGCCACCCTTTGTAAAATTAAAAATCAATTCAGTTCAGTCGCTCAGTCATGTCCGACTCTTTGTGATCCTATGGACTGTAGCATGCCAGGCCTGCCTGTCCATCACCAGCTCCTAGAGTTTACTCAAACTCATGTCCATTGAGTCAGTGATTCCATCTAATCATCTCATCCTCTGTCGTCCCCTTCTCCTCCTGCCTTCAATCTTTCCTAGCATCAGGGTCTTTTCCAATGAGTCAATTCTTCACATCAGGTGGCCAAAGTATTGGAATTTCAGCTTCAACATCAGTCCTTCCAATGAATATTCAGGACTGATTTCCTTTAGGATGGACTGGTTGGATCTCCTTGCTGTCCAAGGGACTCTCAAGAGGCTTCTCCAACATCACAGTTCAAAAGCATCAATTCTTCAGCTTTCTTTATAGTCCAACTTTCACATCCATACATGACTACTGGAAAAACCATAGCCTTGGCTGATGGAACTTTGTTTGCAAAGTAATGTCTCTGCTTTTAAACATGCTGTCTAGGTTGGTCATAACTTTTCTTCCAAGGAGTAAGCATCTTTTAATTTCATGGCTGCAGTCACCATCTGCAGTAATTTTGGAGCCCCAGAAAATAAAGTCTGACACTGTTTCCACTGTTTTCCCATCTATTTGCCATGAAGTGATGGGACCAGATGCCATAATCTTTGTTTTCTGAATGCTGAGTTTTAAGCCAACTTTTTCACTCTCCTCTTTGCTTTTCATCAAGAGGCTCTTTAGTTCTTCGCTTTCTGCCATAAGGGTGGTGTCATCAGCATATCTGAGGTTATTGATATTTCTCCTGGCAATCTTGATTCCAGCTTGTGTTTCATCCAGCCCAGTGTTTCTCATGATGTACTCTGCATAGAAGTCAAATAAGCAGGATGACAATATACAGCCTTGATGTACTCCTTTCACTATTTGGAACCAGTCTGTTGTTCCATGTCCAGTTCTAACTGTTGCTTCCTGACCTGCATACAGGTTTCTCAAGAGGCAGGAAAGGTGGTCTGATATTCCCATCTCTTTAAGAAAAATATATGCCAACAATTTATTTTCCCGATTTAATAAAATCGCAGAATCTTTCAGTGTCTGATGTACACCCTGGAGTTGTTTTGCAGATATCGTAACTGCTCCCAAAGGGAAAAGCAGAATCTTAGAGTTGGTTTTGGGACATGAGTCTGCCTTCTCCCCAGATTGCTGGCTTTTTTGATTAAAGCAACTTTCCTTTCTATCAACACTTGCCTCTGGAATTTTGACTGGAGTATTGACTTTTGAGCAGGCAGCAGCCAAACCTGAGTTCAGTTAACATCCATTCCCTTTTCCTTCTGCTTTACAGAACTAGTCAGTGGGACCGTGAAAGTCTGCATTTGTTGTTTGGCACGATCTGTGGGCCTTTGGAGCTGTTTTGAGCATTAAGCCCCTCAATGTATAAGGACAGCCCTCCACTCTGCATATGGGAAGAAATATCCCTACATCTTAAGTTAAAAATCTTTGGAGACCACTGATTCTTGTTTTAGAAAGGATATAATACGAGTGCAATGATGCCTTATTCTTACAGATTGATTTTACATAGAATTGACAATCAGATTTTCTTTTAGGTCATTTAGTTTTCCTTTATCTCATTATTTTTCATTTACCACAAAGATACAAATAATTTTTACTTATACCTTTAAAAAACTTTCTTACAATTAGAAATCAATTACATTTTAGTCTTTGACATGAAAAATTATATCTGGAATTTATCATCTACATATTTATCATACCTAGCGTTCGAATAGTTAGTGAATGGAAACCCATGGCAAGTGATTTCAGTTCAGGTTCAACATTTCTGAAATAAGATAAAGGCAAAGAAACATTAAACATTCCTAAAATACCAACTGAGTTAATATTAAAGCATTTTTCAGTGTTATTCTTTATGATTGAATAAAAACCCTCAAGCGAAGGCAAATGTCTGAATGACATTAATAGTTATTATTCCTTTACTTATTCACTGTGTTACAAGTTCAAGACAGTTTTACAAACATTTTCATGTTTTATCTTTAGGAAATCCTGAGATAGTGGTTGAAATAGAATTATGATATCTATGAAGACAATAATTTCATGTAATCTATTTAGTTTACATAGGCCATATGAGAAGGCAAATATGTTTATGCAGGTTTTAGACTGAGTAGAACTCTTTTTTGTACCTTCTTTCTATCATTGCTGTTAACAGAAAAGTTAACTAATATGTTTCATGTCAACAAAATATAACCAGGAAGATCAAAAAGTTATCTATATTCTAGTGTCTAGTGTATTTAAATGTCATTTTAAAGGTAGTAAGTACATGTTAATCCTTTCTTAAAAATTAACTCAGTCTTGCATTTAGAAAGTTCTTTCCACAATTCCATTTTTCTATGTTCAGTTAGCTAATGACATGACCATCTCTGATACGGTGAGGGATTAAGGCTCAAAAATTCTGTTTTTACCAAAATATTGATTTAACTGATACAAAGGCTTATTTTTTCTTGGTTTGAATGACTGTATTTATTCAGAGATAAACTTTGTCATTCAACAAACCTTTGCCAAGTGCCTCCTACGAGACTGTATGCTAGTCTTTGTTCTTGATAATAAAGAGATAAATCATGTTTCATAGTAAATAGATACCTTTGTTATTGTTTAGTCAATAAGTCATGTCTGACACTTTGCAACTCCATTGACTGTAGCCCACCAGACTTCTCTGACATGAGATTTCCCAGGCAAGAATACTGGAGTGGATTACCATTTCCTTCACCAGGGGATTTTCCAGACCCAGGGATTGAACCCATATCTCCTGCATTGCCAGGTAGGTTCTTTACCACTGAGCCACCAGTGAAGTCTAACTAGATGCCTTTGGGAAGTCATTTAGCCTCTCTTAGCCCTAGTTTCGGAGAAGGCAATGGCAACCCACTCCAGTACTCTTGCCTGGAAAATCCCATGGACAGAGGAGCCTGGAAGGCTGCAGTCCCTGGGGTCGCTAAGAGTCGGATATGACTGAGCGACTTCACTTTCACTTTCCACTTTCATGCATTGGAGAAGGAAATGGCAACCCACTCCAGTGTTCTTGCCTGGAGAATCCCAGGGACGGGGGAGCCTGGTGGGCTGCCGTCTATGGGGTCGCACAGAATTGGACACGACTAAAGCAACCTAGCAGCAGCAGTAGCAGCAGCAGCCCTAGGTTCCTTATTTTCTTAGTAGATTTATCTTGTCTGTTATGAGGATCCAATATAGCGAGCTAGCCCTCCAATCCTCCATTTTCTTTACACAAAATTGTCTGTTAAGTCTTTTAGGAGTGCTACTGTTGAGTGAGATTCTCAAAAATATCCAAGAAAGCTTATAAAAATAAACAATATAAAAATTAAATTAAGCATAGCATAATAAAAATTAAACACAGCAGAGTTATTTATTAAAAGAGAAAATGAATTGAAAGGGGTTTTTGTCTGTTTTTTCAAATGACAGGGACACTTCCAACTAGCTGAACTGAGGACTCACAACAATATATTTGAGGGCAGTGAAGCCATGCTAGCATGCAGAGGATGTCATGTTATTTAAGGAGGTGGTTTCTTTGCTGAGGACGTAGTCATGAGAGAACCAGCAGTGACAGTTAACTAGTGCATTTAGCTATCTCTCTTGAATATCAGAATTTTTAAAAAGGGCTTTTGGAAAGAGAGAGAATTCAGTTTGTTCTTGGTTGAACTCTCTGTAACAAGTGCCTGAAATGTTACTTTTCATTGCTGTTGATTTTTTAAAGGGTGCTTTTGGCATGCATGCCAGATGCAGTAGAGGCAAAATTGAGATATTTGTTATCAACTTGTATTTTTACTCAAGGAGTGGGATGGTGGGCAGGAGAATTGAGGGGACTTGGAGATTGAGATAGTATCTTCCAGCAAGGGGGCTTGAAATCTTAGACAGCCCTGAGGAAATGATAGATTTATGTGTTATAGTGACACACACACACATACACACATATACAGCAATGATCACAGACACTCCTACATTCACATGCACACACACTCACAGACCCCCATGCTCATACTTACATGCATGATCTCATGCATAAACACATCATTATCATGTAAAATATTGTTCACTGCAGTGTGAGTCCTACATCAATCTGTATGGGAACAGGTACTTTATGTATTTTATTCACAATGGATTATTCCTCACCAAATGTGGTTTAAGTATTTGCCTAATCAATGAAGAAAGGAATAAATTCTGCTCATATATGTTTCTTTTCTCTATGAGGGTATTTCTTTTCTCTATGAGGGTAGGTCAAAAGCCATTCTTTTGGCTAGGATTAAAAACTGGAATATCAGAGACTGTTTATATTAGTTTGTCTGTCTGGTTCCCAAATTTTAAAAAATGAAATAAATAGGTGATTCACTCTGATAAGCATCTTAAAATTAGAAGTTCTTTTAGAATCACAACAGGATTCTTCCACATTGAGGCAGTTGTCAATCAGTCTCTGTCTTAAAATTCTTATTAAGAGAAGAAATTTTGTAGTGGAGATCAAATTTTGTAGATTTTGTAGTGGAAGAATCCAAGGCAAAATTATTAATAATTATGGCAGTGAAGTAGCACACTAATTCTAAGAAAATACACTCATAAAATTTAAACATGACAAAATCTGAATTTGGTTTCCAAATATAATGGGAAAATATGTACATTATTAGGTATGTTTATCAGCTAATATACATAAGTGAAGTCGCTCAGTCATCTCCGACTCTTTGTGACCCCGTGGACTGTAGCCCACCAGGCTCTTCTGTCCGTGGGATTCTCCAGGCAAGAATACTGGAATGGGTTGCCATTTTCTTCTCCAGGGGATCTTCCCAACCCAGGGATCGAACCCGGGTCTCCTGTACTGCAGGCAGATGCTTTACCCTCTGAGCCACCAGGGAAGCCAAACCCCTTTTAAGAAGTCATACTCACTTAAAAATCAGCATGATATTTGAGGTGCTTCCTAATGCAGCAGAAAAAAGGGTAAGTATTTGCACTATTATGTAAATATAAAATTTTCTTTTACAGTCATCACTTTTCGGGCATTCACCCAACTTCATTGAGTTATTTTTGCTCTGGAAACCATTTTCTTCCACACAACTACAGTTATGAAACACCTAAAAAATAGTTTTTGAAATATTACAGAATATATTTGCAAAATATGACTGGGCTATGAATATATTCCATTATATTTAAAGACATCTCACTCATTTAAGCTAAAATATTTACAGTTTTAAAGAAAATATTCTAACAATGTTAAGTATTGAAAGGCATAATAGTTTTCTGGATTCCTTTCTAGATAAAAAAATATTTTTAATAAAATATTAAAAGTTAATACTTTTCAGTTATCCCTAAATTAAAAATTAGGAAAGAGTATAAAAAAGTAATGTCTAGAACTCTGTAAATAATTTTCTCATTAATATGAAAGTTTAGAATATTTCTCTACTACTCACTTTTATTTTCTATAGCACACTTACTTACTCTCTTTAGCAATTTCTATGATGTGGGACGATCCCCGGGTAGGAATTGTCTAGTGAATCCAGAAAATATGGTAGTTTGGGAGGGGCCAAACCCAGGACTAAGTCCACCCACCAGACCATAGCAGAGGTCAAGGCAAAAGGAACCAGGCAGAGATGCTAGAATTATGCTTTGGCCAGCAAACACACCATTCGATTGCATAGTGACAGATTATAGGATAAATAATGCCATTACCCAAGAGGTTCAGCACAGCAAAATACCCTAAAGGTTAGGGCTCAGCAGGAGAAAATTTAGGAACAAATGATTTTAGAGACTTACTTTAGCAGGCAATTTATGGGGCTAGATGGCTTTAATAAATTCTTTTCTGAGTCTAAGCTAAACCAATGTTTAAGGGAAGTTTGAACCCGTTAATGCCAAAGACAAAATACTGAGGGAGGAACTGAGGAAGAATTTGAATTCATACTTATTTGATGACCGAGTTTTACCTTTTCACTAAGTGTAGTATGGAGAAGCTCTTTATATAGCAAGTCCATTGGTCAATAAAACCAAACTTAGGTACAAAGAACATTATTTTGAGTGATTAAGAAGGGATGACATATTACTAAGAATTTGGTAAAAGACACTCCCTGGTGGTCCCCAAATGATAAAATCATTGCTAGTTTTAAGATGTTTTCATAGTAGACAGAGCTCTCTTTAGGATTCCAACATCATGTCGCTTCCAGCCCTTCACGCATGGACATGGTGGAACAATGTATTAAAAGGGCAGTCTTAGTGAGAGGCACTAACTATAGCCATAAATATGAGATGTGGTTTTTTTTACGTATAGTCTTTGGGGAATTTTTGTGCAAATTTATGTTTCAGCTTCAAAGAACCTAGGTTCTTCAAAGTCCTTGGTACCATTCATTTATGCAATTAACATGACTATGAGCAAGAAAAACGATGGAAAAAATTTGAAAAGCAAAGACAAAAGGATGTGGTAGAGAGCAATGATCATATTGGATGATATTGCTAACACTGGTGATAGGAAAATGGCCCAGGAAATGAGATATTCAGTGGATTGGAAGTGGAATGGATAACACCGTGGATGATGCCCAGCTGTTGGAAGTTACCTAGGGAAGAACTCATAATTTGCATGGAAGGGGATATTTTTAGTGAAGAAGGCAATGGCATTCCTATGGGAGATGTTAGCAATAGGTAAGCAGAATATTGTTACCTTGGATAGGAGAAGTGCCAGTTTTGAAAAAAAAATCAAAATTAGAAGTCAAAAATTGGACAGTCAAGTGAGTTGCTGCTGCTGCTAAGTCGCCTCAGTCATATCCGACTCTGTGCGACCCCATAGACGGCAGCCCACCAGGCTCCCCTGTCCCTGAGATTCTCCAGGCAAGAACACTGGAGTGGGTTGCCATTTCCTTCTCCAGTGCACGAAAGTGAAAAGTGAAAGTGAAGTCGCTCAGTCGTGTCCGACTCTTCATGACCCCTTGGACGGCAGCCTAACAGGCTCCTCCACCCATAGGATTTTCAAGTGAGGAGGAAGTCTTAATCAATTTCTTGGGAAGTTGAAGGATATTGAGCTTAGAGATAAGATCTCTAGAATCTGTGTGCAAGACAGCACATAAATGGCTGTTCATCTAGCTTGACAAGGGATTGGCTCAAGACTTCCGCTTAGCATTTGAAGGGTTGAGTACCTCCAACCGAATGGAAATCATATCCTTTAGTCAAATGAAGTGCTTTCTAAAGATCTAAGTGTTCTTAAATTTCAAAAGGCCATAGTCTTATAAACACAAGAAGAAAAAGTGGGAGTATTCTCCTGAGAATTCAAGCCAAGAAAAACCTATTGTGTCTCAGGCAGGATTTTATGTGGGGCTTTGTTTACATATTACAGCCATCACAATGACAAGCAATAAGGGGAATCTTTTTCTATCTCTTTGCTGGGGACCTTAGTTGTAAAAATATCTGACACATCATTATCAAAGTTTAATAAGTTACATTAAATCTGCAACTTTGATTAAGGAGAAGTAAAAACTAATACTCACAATAGACTTTTTGCTGCCACTTGAAGATGTACATCCTGCTAAACAAGGTGACATGTAAGTTATTCCATTGCTCCCACAGAGTGGTTCCCATTGAGTTGGGTCACAATTGCAGTCTGAGTTGCAATAAGAAAGTGGTACATTTACATGCGATGCCACTGGAGTATTTCTGGAAATATATGATAGACATGTATCAGAGAGAGAAGAGAGAAAGAAGGGGAAAGAGGAAAAAAAGATGAGGAGGAGAAAAAGAGAAGGAAAGGGAAAGGATGAGAGAGGAAGAGGAGAGGAGGAATAATGGAAAGTGTTGTCTTTAAATTAGAGAAATTTTGCTTTTCCAAAATGACAAAGTTTATTTTTGGTGCTTATTAATTTTCTCACCTTTTATCACTACCCGGACACTATTTATTATGTAGAAAAAGTAAAACACAAAGAAGAGACCAAAGAGGGTAGGTCTTTACGAGGCTATTAAAAAATTACTTTAAAAAAATCACTTCATTTTTCTGAAAATGATTCTGTTCAGTAGGGTCATGGCATTAGGCTAAGGTTCTTCCCAGCTCACTGTAAAGTCCCATGAATCTGTGAATGTTACTCAACTAGTTTGAATTTTAAAATCTATACTTTAACTACAGAAGAAAATAATTCAACATGGACAAAGGAGAATACTTAAGGATCATTTTTTTAAATCAAGAGCAATATAATCAATTGAGAGAGACTAGAAAAGCTTCATAAGAAACTACAACAAATTTTATAATAATTTACTGTAAAACATAGTTGTGCTTATGAAATATAATCTTATGGCTATATTTATAAAACAAACTATTTGCACAGTTAATTTTCTGACTACAGATTAAAAAAAATTCTTGTTTTTGGTAAAAATCTTGATAAATTATCTTTGAATGAGAAAATAATTTTCACAAAGAAAGAAAAAGGTAGACTCAGAAATTCTGTAATCAATAATTTTACTAAAAGCATCTAATGTCTAATCCCGCTTGGAGACATATAACAGATGGGGAGTACTTTAGCATAATGATTAATAACCCAGTCCAGACGTTTCAATTAGACAGTCCTGGGCTCCCATTAGGTCTGCCACCTCGTAACAATGTGGCTTCACTTTCTAAAATCAGGTTTGCCATTTGTAAGTCATAAATCCTCATCGAAATTTGTTTTGGAAAGGTATTAGTTTAGCTGTTCTCAAACTTTCTGTTTTCAGCAGCGTTTTCACTCTTGAAAAGTATTGAGGATCCTAAAGATTTTTTCTTCAAGTGGGTTCTATTTAGTGATATATATATATATACACACACACTAGAGATTAATAGCAGTAAAAAATTAATACATGAGAACGCACAAGTGCACACATCCTTAGCCATCAGACTGATATTATTGTCACATATCTTGTAGCCTTAGAAAATATCACTATACAAGCGCTGGAAACTCTGTTCATCACCCTGTAATATCCTAAATGGGAAAAGAATTTTGAAAAGAATAAATACATGTATATGTATAACTGAATCACTTTGCTGTACACCTGAAACTAACACAACATTGTTAATCAAGTATACTCCAATATAAGATTAAAAAAAAAGAAAATATCACTAGATACTCATGAGAAAATGAAAAAGGAAAACACTGTATGCGAGACAGCAAAAGAGACACAGATGTATAGAACAGTCTTTTGGACTCTGTGGGAGAGGGATGGTGGGGGATGATTTGGGAGAATGGCATTGAAACATGTATAATATCATATAAGAAACGAATCGCCAGTCCAGGTTCGATGCAGGATACAGGATGCTTGGGGCTGGTGCACTGGGATGACCCAGAAGGATGGTATGGGGAGGGAGGTGAGAGTGGGGTTCAAGATTGGGAACACGTGAACACCCGTGGCGGATTCATGTTGATGTATGGCAAAACCAATACAATACTGTAAAGTAATTAGCCTCTAATTAAAATAAATAAATTAAAAAAGGAAAACACTATCTTGTATTAGTATAAAAATAGTTTAGAATTTGTTGGCCCTCTGATAAAGTCTATAGGTTCTCAGACCACATTCTGAGAACCTCTGCACTAAGTCATACTTTAAAAATTTACCCCAGTGACTAGCATTTCATAAATGCTGCATATATACATTCTGTTAATAGTCATCACTAGAGGATGAGTTTCATGAGGGCACTGATATAGCCTGTAAACCTTGATCTTTAAGGAGGCACTTAGTGCAATTTTACTGAATTAAAAGTCACATAGAAGTCTAGCTGCCTTCTTTGACTAGACAGCACTGTTACTGTACTGTTTTCAGGGACCTGGCTTTAGGTTAAAACCTATATACTTGTGATATGTGAAGTAGCATCATTCTGGAGTCACTGATTGTTTTCAAACAAGTCAAAGTTTCTCCAGGTCTCAACTAGAAAAGGAAGAGGATATAAGAGGGTTGGGTTGTTTAATCTCCAGGGTTCTTTTCCCCCTAAAGTTCAATGTTCTAGGTACTCTGTATTTTGATTAACCAGAGTGAGTGATAGTTGATAGGAATATTCAACAACAAAGAGGACGAGGACAGAGTGGGGAGATAATTCAAGATTAAGTTGGCGAGCCTCTGAGAATAAGATGATGTTAAGTGAATGTGGGAAGATTCAACAAGTTCAAATGGACACCTTATAAGATCCAGAGTTTAAAAGCCCAAAGCCAACAATAAGCAGCGCTAAGAACCATGGTTACTAAACTATGATCCCGGGATCTTTGCTTGTTACTTGATGTGAACTTTCCTAAACCAAAATTGTTGGTTATATTCAGGAGATGACAATAAATCTTCATAGAATTAGAAAGTACATTAGTAGGGGCCAGAGGTTTGGGGTGGAGAGCATGGGGAAAGGCAATGGGGAAGTAGTGTTTAATGGGGACAGCGTTTCAGTTTAGGAAGGTTAAAAATTCAGGAGATGGATTTTGGTGAGATTTGTATAGAAATATGAATGTACTTAGTAGGCACTGAACTGTACAGCTAAATATGGTTAAAATAGTGTGTTTTACGCTGTGTGATGTTTACCACAATAAACAAACAAAGAAAGCTGCACAGGAAGCCTGCCCTTGATTTGGGGTAGAGACCACAGTCCTGGTGACTCAAATGGTAAAGAATCTACCTTCAAGTCGGGAGACCCAGGTTTGATCCCTGGGTTGGGAAGAGCCCTTGGAGAATGGAATGGCAATCCACTCCAGTATTCTTGCCTGGAAAATTCCATGGACAGAGGAGCCTGGTGGGCTAGAGTTTATGGGGTCACAAAGAGTTGGACACAACTAACATTTTCACTTTTCACTGTAGTACTAGCTATACTGCACAATGTGTGATAATAATGAAAAGTAGAAGTTTTCTAGGCTTAATATGCTATTATATGTATAGAATATCAATTCTAGTGCTAATAAAGATAATACCAGAAAACATAATAGGTTTGCATAAGAGGAGAACTCAGCACAATATAAGAGTTTTCTTATAAAGATAATTGTTAAACATCAAAATTAACTGCAGATAAAGATTTTTCAGTCACTTTTGGAAAATGTCATTTATGTTTCTCTCATGAGTCATCCAAGACTGTAGTAGTTAGGACTAAGAGATTTGGAGTCAAAACCTTCAGATTTGAGTCAGAATCATATAATCTGTGACTCTCTCTAAGTTTTGCTCTTCTTAGCTATAAAATAGTGACAAAAGCTCCTATCATTCACTGTAAACACCCCATAAGTAATAACTATTACTATTACAGACTATGTAGATTTTCTTTTATGTGTCCATTTTTTTTTAAAGAATTTTATTTTATATTGGAGTACAGTTGATTAACAATGATTTGTTAGTTATAACTTTTCTTTAAGGAGGGAAAAAACGGATTTTAAGAAATGAATCTTTTGAGATCTTAAGAAATGTTATAAGAATTTATAAATTGACAGTCCTCTCAGCTTAAAGTTTAGTAAAGATTGGTATCTGCCTTGCTTTTCTTACATTCTCTTACATTAAATAGCGTACATATTGTGCAACTGATATATTGATATATACAAACCCATCATAGGTCAGGGTTAGTCCGGCGACTGATTTGTTTTCACAGATTAGTGCAAAATTTATTAGATGAAATAGGAAGGACGTCATATGGGCACAAAGTGAAAATTTGGCAATTCCAACCAAGGTAAACTTGAACTTTTTAACAATAAATCCTCCTGTAAACATTCCAGCTGCCAAAGATGGTATGGATATGAATCCTAGAAGAGAAAAAAAACGTAATTATGTAATTATATTAATATGGTTATCCCGAATGTCTTTATGTGTGAAATGCTATCTATCAACCAAATTAACCCAATCTTGTTATTTCTTAAACAGAAGACTCACAGTGTAGGATGAAGGTAGGGGACTAGTGTACCATGTGGAAGAGACAAAAATAATTTCTCCCTGCCAATGCTAAAGGTTTAGCTTCCCAGTAGCAAAAGTCAGTGACTGAGAATATTTGTATATCTAACATATTGTTTCTATAACGTACTTTTTGTTCTCTTCCTGGAAAACTACAACAAAGTATCATCTTCCTGACTCTGAGACTTTTTATCCTATCACCTAAATCCTATATATTTCTTTAAAATGAGGATTTCCTATCCTTAAAATCTTACTATAAATTTTCCCACTACTTTAGATTTGAATACTTAAATTAATATCTCTTCTTTATTAATCTAAACACACATATGCCCTGAGGTGATAAACAGGCCTGTATGTGGTGTCACGAATAACTGATTCCCCTTATAACTTTCATTTCATAGTCCTGCAAGATTTGTTAAAGATGAAGATTCTTTTAACAAAAAAATTAGGCTGAGAACCTTATTAGGAGTTAAATTTATAGTTTTCAGTTCTCCAAAATCACTGTAGATGGTGATTGCAGCCATGAAATTAAAAGACACTTACTCCTTGGAAGGAAAGTTATGACCAACCTAGATAGCATATTCAAAAGCAGAGACATTACTTTGCCAACAAAGGTCCGTCTAGTCAAGGCTATGGTTTTTCCTGTGGTCATGTATGGATGTGAGAGTTGGACTGTGAAGAAGGCTGAGTGCCGAAGAATTGATGCTTTTGAACTGTGGTGTTGGAGAAGACTCTTGAGAGTCCCTTGGACTGCAAGGAGATCCAACCAGTCCATTCTAAAGGAGATCAACCCTGGGTGTTCTTTGGAAGGAATGATGCTAAAGCTGAAACTCCAATACTTTGGCCACCTCATGCGAAGAGTTGACTCATTGGAAAAGACTCTGATGCTGGGAGGGATTGGGGGCAGGAGGAGAAGGGGACGACAGAGGATGAGATGGCTGGATGGCATCACCGACTCAATGGACGTGAGTTTGAGTGAACTCCGGGAGTTGGTGTTGGACAGGGAGGCCTGGCGTGCTGCGATTCATGGGGTCGCAAAGAGTCAGACATGACTGAGCGACTGAATTGAACTGATCCCACAACAATTGAGCCTGTGCTCTGGAGCCCAGGAACCACAGCTACTGAGCCTGTGTGCTGCAACTACTGGAGCCTGCACTCCACAGAGCCGGTGCTCCACATCAAGAGAAGTCACCACAATGAGAAGCCCGCACACTGCCATGAAGAGTAGCCCCTGTTCATCACAACTAGAGAAGGTCCTTGCAACAATAACCCAGCACAGCCAATAAATAAAGGAATAATATTATAAAAAATAACATGAGATGCAACTTCAAAGGCAGAACAATGGTAATATCACAAGATGGATGGATCCGATAAAATTTGAAAAAAAGAAAACTATGTTTAATAAAACAGGAAATTGCCTTCACAACAAAATATCACTTGGAACTCATTTACTCGGTAGTTTATCGTTTATAAAGCAAACATAAACAATGGGTCTTACCAAGCAAAATGCTCGTCTCAGATGCTGAATTGCCATACTGCTGCTCTACGTATTTGAACACATAAGTAATAGAACCAATATGGCTGCTGGCTTGTAGCAGTGTCAAAAATAATGTTAAAACATACAAGGGATTGGTAAGGATGCTTTTCAAGGACTGGAGGAAACCTATAAAAACATCAAAAGAAAGAAAATATAATGCAGCTTAAATATACATTAATATCTTAATCTGGTAAATATAATTTATATGACTTAAAATTCCATAAGTATATAGCACAAAAAGTCAGAGTAATCTGCAATTCTACTGCCAGAAGTTTTCTTAAAATATATTACTTCCATTCTTTCCATATGTACATTCATATTTTTATGAATAAACTAAATAAAATGAACTATTTATTTTGTTCATTTTATTCCCAGATGGGATCAAGCATTCATGCTGTTTGTTATAGCAACTTGCTTATTCACCTCATATTTGACTAATAGCACTCTACCATACCTGCATCCATATTAGTTCATTTATTCATTTATTTAACAAATATTTGGGTTTTGATTGGGTACCATGTAATATGCTAGGCACTGAAGGAACAAAAGCTAATGAAATGTCTCTTATTTATTAGCATTTAATAGTATAATGATTATATTAATAATATAATTATTAAGTAGAAATTTACCTTAAAAATAGTATGAACCCAAAGCTCACAAAAATAGAATACTAAGGTTCAAAAATCATAAAGGTTAATTTAGTACCAGGACTCAAAACTGTTTTTCTGGTATATAGTTTCTACCATAAAATACTGCCTCAATAATTCTGGCAGTAATAGCAATCACCTTTATTAAAGAGATATTGTGTCTCAAATGACATTATGACAACAGTAGGCAAAAAGCCGTGCCTACAGACAGGAGTGCAACAAATCCATAATTTCTGTACCTAGCAAGAATTATGTGATTTCAGTCTATGATCACCAGGTTAACCAGCTGCAATGGGAGTTAAAGTGAAAAGAACTACTTAGAAAAACAGTGGAAAGTATCAAAGTCTAGCAAGACTGAACCAGATATCATTCTTGAGAAATGGATGGTATGGACTTTGAAATATCTTGTGCTGTACAACTCTAAAGGTTTCCATCAAACATGGTCAGAATCAAACCTTCTATTCAATGGTAATTAAGAAATAGCTTCATCTGCTTATAATAATAAGAAAAAAGATTAGGGCAAAGGACATAGAAGACGAAAGAAGAAGATGTATGGAAATTTATAGCAGGGATAAATAATATTTAAAATTATTAGGTCAAAATGCTAAACTGTGCTCCATGAGACTCCCCAATCAGGAAGAACCATTGACTTGTGAGGCATTCTATGTGAGTTGTGATATTTGATCAAAAGAAATAAGACATATAGGTTCACCAAATCCTTGAATTTTTGAGGTGACTGAGAACTTGGACATCATTTGTACTTCTACATAATCATGATCCATTATGTAACCGGAATAACTGGATCAATAAACAACTCAAGTGACATTAAGCTGATTATTTCAGAAAGAAAGTGCTCCATTTTTGGTCAATTCTCCATGTTTACAAATTGTTTCTTTAATGAACTGAAAGCTTTATTTCTTTCTAATCAATTAGTCTTATTTCTGTTCAAATTAGATATATATTTTTTCTGACTAAAACTTCTTAGTTATTTCACCTGTTCCTAGTAGCACATATGAAGGACCTCTTTGCTATCTTTTTTTTTGTTTTGTTTTGTTTCAGCTGTTTAAAGTCAAAGATCTTAATTTTTGGCTTCTTTTTAAAGAAAGCTCTTCTAAGAATTACATATGAAAGATCACGCGTAAATCACACTTCTTCGTGGATTAATAAAAATACAGTTTTCATGATTTGTAAAAATCTGTTTTTAGGGGATCCAGAGAGCTGGAAAAATGCTGCTGGGTTTCTCTGGCCTACCACTGAATTGTCTATAAGTCAATTAGAAGGACGCATGTGTATCGTGGGTACATTATTTCCCACCAAGAGAAACAGAGCCTCAGCATCTGGACCGTGCTTATCTCAGGAAATTGGCAGTGACTGGCTCTGAAGGGAAGTTGGTTCTGCTGGAGCGGCACGGGGGCGCTGCTTCCTTCCAGGGGAAGTGGGCACAGATGCAGACCCCCGCGGAGCTTGGGGCACAGCCGGTGACTCATTCACTGCTCTTCACCAGCCAGACCTCGTTGCGACGTCCGTAGGGCTTCATGGGAGGGTCATACCCGGTGCAGAAGTAGAAGTCAGTCTGGTACTTGGCTGTGCTCTCCAGGGCGGACCGCAGCTGGGCGGCTTGGGCAGCGTAATCAGCTGCCTTAGCATAACCACCAAACTGCATGGAATAGACAGTGATGCCTTCCCTGTCTTCGATCTTAATGCTGTCATCGCTGGGAGCTGGCGGGTCGCTTTGAAACTTGTTTGGAATCCGGAACCAGACTTTTAATTTCTTCTGTAGGTCCCCATCGTCACTGGGGAACACAGCAAAGGAAATAGGAACTGTCATCCCCATTCCGAGTCCCTTATCATTGGAGCCTCCCACATACTTCATGACTTTCGGCATTGCCTCCCTCAGAGCCTCATCCACAGGCTTATCTGTCACTTCCACTGTGGCAAACTTCCCGCCTTCACAGGCCCTCTCCTCATAGAAGACATCTCCCTTGCTCCCTTTGCTCAGGACCTGCCAAGGCCAAGTCTCTACGCTCCCGAACAGCGAGTTCTTGATCAAGCCCAACATGGTGTCGCCCGGGTGCTCAGGACGCGCGGGGAAACACGGGGTAGGGGATAAGGGCTGGCGCAGCCGGCCGGAGCAGGGATCCAGGGCGAGCGCGGGAGCTCTTTGCTATCTTATATTGGTCACTATCTTGCAACCACAGTTGATAATATAGATGATATTAATAATTGTTCTAATTTTGTATTTTCATTTTCCTCCCCATTCTTTCTGGGCTTACAGTCAACCATGTTCCTTACAGGTTTAAATAATCAACTACTTTTAATGGATTTAATTTGCTGCAGTATGAAAATAGCATAAATTGGATGAAAATTCAATGCGATGCTATTTTTATTGTGCATATTAATTTCAAAAAGCTCTTCAGTGATGTGCTGGTAAATGTTTAACAACTGATTCTTGGGAGCACAATGCCTGATTTGAGTATTTCCCAATTTTGGTAGTAAGTGGTGGTAACTTCTCCCATTTGGCCAATTTCAAGTCACCAATGTAGTCGAAAAATTAAATCTCTCATGAGCCCATACAAGTAACACCACTGCTTTCAGATTAGGGCAATGGAGAGGAGAAAGTAACAATAAAAGGAGTAGATGGAAGAGCTAACCAGAGGGAGAGCTTGGGCTACACTAACAATCTCTAACGTCACTTCAGCTTTAACTTGAAAGGTTGCCAAGGGTTCAGGTGTTGCTCTGCTTTGACTCTTACTGCTCCACTATGGCTGTGTGATTTGAAAACTGCACTGTTAACATCTCATTATTTCAACCATCTTGCTCTGACTGCTGCTGATCAATCACAGATTAGTGCTCCTAAGTTGTTCTTTGGCAGTTTATGTTGGAAAGGAAAATCACTATCCTGTGCTATGGAGGATTCTTATTCATATGACTGACTCCAATACTCTTTGCTACTACTCTTGTTTCTACTTCATTTTTGAATATTTAGGTAAGCAATATTTTCTATATAAGTACCAAGAAGACAATCTTACTCTAATTATCTAGAAAGAAACTTGATCTGATTTCCTTCTGCATACTCCATGTCTCCACCTAAGTATAAAGTTGCCCAATTTATAGGCACTCAGAATTCCTTATATAAGCACTATATGGCTGTTGTCTATATTCTTGTTACAACCTCACTGTACTTAAATACTTGAAAAACAGAGGCAATACTCTATTATCAGGGCATAATCTGATTCCTGGTACCATTTGTGAAGCAAAAGAAAGGAAGGGAGGGAGGGAAATAAAGAAGGGAAAGAAGGAAAAGAAGGAAAAGAGAGAAAGGAAGGAAGGAAGCGAGAGAAAAAGCAAGAAAGAAAAAGAGAGAGAGTCCTTTTAACTCATAATTTGCACTATATAATTTGGAAATGACTATATACTCTTTGGTTTACTAATAATAGATAGTTTTTTAACCTTTAACTGGTTTATCCCTGCTAAAGACCACAAGCGAATCCTCTTCTCTACAGAGCTGATATGTGTTCAGAAAATATTATGAAGTTTTTTAGTAGGAATCTTAGAAGACTAATCCAGCCAAATTTAGCACAGAAGAACACTGACTTTAGATGACTTGAGTATGACGTTATTTTGGAATATTTCTCTCTTTCACTGGGATTAACAACTCCAAACTGACTATAAATGTGAAATACTTACCAGTTACAGTGTCAGTAACATTTTGTCCAGTCTTGGTCAAACTAGCCATTTGACTCTTTTCTTCATTTTTCATAGGCAAAGATACTGAGGATGCTGAAGCTTTTTTTTCTTTATTTGGTTTATTCAAAGTTTTGGGCAAGAAAAAGAATGGTATAGAAGAAATAATGGCTATTAGTCCAGCCGCAAGGAAACCAAGCCACCAAGCACCAACCCAACGAGAGTCCTTAGGAGTTATTCTGATAGTGCCTAGAATAAAGAATTAGAAGAAGCCAGTCAAAAATCATTTTGAAGTGCAATAATTTTGGGGAAATATTGGTAATAATTGCTGTACTTCATAGATGAAGAAAGTAAATGATGTTTCATCCACTCTGAGACAATGTTTTCTTTTTTTTCACACATTTTCATTTTTGAAATAAGGGTAAGTCTAACGTTTAAAGACATCTTACGATTGCTCTTGTCTAGGAATCAGTCACGACACTGTTGTCATTGATGGAGTCTATGTGAACTTGATGGCTTTTGTGTTGACATGACTGAACAGCTGTCCTTGTGGAACAATTAAAGCCTGCAAACTATTTAAGGGCCAACTTTGGAATTCCTTGGTGGCTCAGCGGAAAGAATCCAACTGCCAGTGCAGGAGACACAAGAGATGGCAGGTTCTATTCCTGGGTTGGGAAGCTCCCATGGAGTAGAAAATGGCAACCCACTCCAGTATTCCTACCTAGAAAATTTCATGGACACAGGAACTTGGCCGACTGAAGTCTATGGGATCACAGAGTTGGACATGACTGAGCATTACAACGATGGCAATATGGAAGGCATGACTCCTCACTGTCTGAAAACTTATATTGGCATCATCTTCTGAGGTCAAGAAATCACCAGCAATGAAACTTATAGCAGTCTGCTAGAAATTCTCAGAGCTAATAGTAAGGTTCTCCCACCTCCCCACTAGAACCTGCATTTCCAACTCTTTGACACCACAGGGGATGATAATGGTGAAGATATATACATACTGAAACTCCGAGTTCAAAATCTGAACTCAAAATTTTAGGGAAAATTTAATCATTTTATTTCAATAATATTTTCCCTTAAAGTATGTGCTATATTTGTGTGTGTCAGTCACTCAGTTGTGTCCGACTCTTTGCAATCCCATGGACTATAGCCTGCCAGGCTGCTCTGTCCATGGAATTTTTCAGGCAACGATATTGGAGTGGGTTGCCTTCTCCAGGGGATCTTCCTGACCCAAGGATCGAGCTGGGTCTCTTGCATTGCAGGCAGATTCTTTACCTTCTGAGTACCAGGGAAGTCCATGTGCTATATCTAAACAGGTATAAATGAGCTGTTTCAGTGGGTATAAAGTAAACATTCTAATAAGGAAGTACCACACACACAAACACACCCTAGAAATTTGAAGAACAAGAATCGTATTGTTACTCTTTGATCTATAAGAAAAACTCTTTAACACGAGAAAACATTGAATTGATATAAAGAAGTAAATTATTCATTCTGTTTACTGAAGTGGTTTTAAACTATGCATAGATCTGAGTTTAAAATTGATTTGCATGTTCATATTATTTCATAATCAGCAACTCTAGTAGACTTTAGAAATGATTGGTAAAATCAGAGACTCCATGTATATGCCAAGTACTTATTCATCATCTGTCAGAATGTCACCTTGGTAACATTTTTTTTGTGCTCTATCCCTGGTCTACACAAAAGAACGAGAGATCATAACCTGTCTAGACACAGCCTTCTGAAGTGTTGCTTCACACACCATCATAAAAATTGGAAGATTCTAATGGAAGTCTGGATTTCTAGATTTTCTTAAAAACCAATCAGTAGATTTTGTCAATGCTGGATCCTGATTTCTGCATGAAAAGGATAGGTTGAGCCTGAGAAATAAATTCATTTTCAAGTGTGTTCAGAGGGTAGTTCACCACCACCAGTTCTTACAAGTTTAACCATCATACTTAACACTCTTTATTCACTTGTTATCTTGTTGGTTCCTTTGGCATTGGAGCTTGCCATATTATGTTTACATCACACCCATGACTGACTAAGAGAAGATGTAATTAAGTCTTGACTTTCAGTGGTAGAAATGGGATTACCATGTATCTAAAACACTATGAGTAGTAATTTCTGACTATAGAAAAGAGGTTACAAAACTATCATTCCAAAGATTTTAATAACCATTTACTTCTAGGTTCCTGGTGGTAAAAACAATGATGAACCTGGAAGTGAATGAATGGAAACATAGAATATGATTCACACATCCAAAATAGAAGACATAATGTATTCCATCAGGCCCACATTTTAGTTTTATATTAAAATACTTGCAAGATTGTGGTTATCATTGGACTGCTGTGAGGTCTACTCTATGTAGCCCTGGTGCAAATCTGATTTGAAAAATCTGATTTGCTTATTTCCAAATGCTAATTACTTTATAACAATATAGTGAGATGGCATATCAGTGTACAAATATTTGTGGCTCATTGTGATAAAGACTACAGTAAAGACCTGCTCTTGGTGATCAACAGGGGTGTTTATCTTTTGGTGCCAGTAGAAGATGGTGAAGTAAGGCTTCTCTGAAGAGGAGTCAAATTTTAGAAGAGACTTTAAACTATGTAGATAGAGAGGGTTTTCTAAGAAATGCAGGTAAGTGACATCAGAGGGCCTACTGAGAGACCTGCAATTAATTTGCAATTATTTTGGATGAAGTCATCTTAAGTTTCTTAAATTTTCTTATTTTGTGCTTAGCTGTGAAAGCCTGATTTAGCTAGCTATGTGTGTGCTCAATTGTGTCAGACTCTGTGACCCCATGGACTGTAGGTCCCCGGGCTCCTCTGTCTATGGAGTTTTCCAGGCAAGAATACTGGAGTGGGTTGCCATTTCCTACTCCAAGGGATCTTCCTGACCCAAGGACTGAACTAGCATCTCTTGCATCTCCCACACCGGCAGGCAGATTCCTTACCACTAGCACCACTTGATGTTGACAGGAGATGTATTTTATTTTTATTATACATATTAACACATTTCCTGTTTGTAACTTTTGATGATTAGTCTGCAAAAAGCCACTGAAAGAATGAATTCACTTATTTGGAAGAATGCTGTCATGTACTTCAAAAGCATTATCATGTTACCTTGTTCTGAGAGTACTTACTCAGATCCACGTATCCAATATCCACATACATTTTAGAAAACTGAGATACCAGTATAAAGCCAATGATTGGACCAATCATTGTTACTGCAAGCAAATTACCTAGAAACATTATAAAACATTTTTATCAAATGCCAATAATACATGGTTCTTATTAAATTTTTAAAAGTAATACTACTTAATATATTTCTCCAAATAACTTTTCATTAAATAAAAGACTGAGTTGAGGAGCAGTGTTATTTCAAGTTACACCCAGGGAAAGTAACCATAAAATCTACTCTTTTCTGTACATTACCTAAATACAAAGAAGAATGTCCTTCTTCAGCAAAATCATCGATGTAAGAAATCCCCAAGGGCCCAATAGGGGTTTCCCCAATTCCACGAAGCATATTACCCATGAGAACATATATCCACATATATGACCCAGAATCCTTTTCCAAACCTACGTAGACAAGAGAATGCTTTATTTTAAACATTAATCTTAGCATTCCTATTAAAAACTCAACTAATGCAACTCTTTAATTATTCCATTTAAAGTGTTTTGTTCTTTTCTAATTGTAAGAATGATTTATAGTCACATTACAGAATTTGACAATGTAGAGAAACACAAAGCAAACAAGTAAAATGATCTGTAATCCCACCACACAGAGAGCCACTTCTGATGTTTGCTTATATCTTTCACATTTTTAGTGAACACAAAAATATGCCTAATATTCTTTATGTTCTTGTAGCAGGATTTTAATGACTGCATCATAGTGTGCTGAATAAGTTTCATCATTTCTTTAATCAGTCTCTTTCCTTGTTTGTTGTTTTTAGCTGCTGAGTCATGTCTGAGTCTTTTGCAACCCCCTGGACTGTAGCCCACTAGGCTCTACTGTCATGGGATTTCCCAGGCAAGAGTAGTGGAGTGCCATGGGATGCCATGATTATAATGATAAATAAATCCTTCTGTATATTCCTGATTATTTCCTTTAAGATAAAGCAATAAAAGTACAATTGCTGATTTAAGCAGATATGCATATTTTTGTCCTTTACCATCTTAAAAACTAACCTCCAAAAGAGAAATTTATACACTCTCTATAATACATAAAATGTGGCTTTTCCCTCTACCTCATTTCTTTTTATTTTTAATCTTTTCCTATCTAATAGGTAGCAAAATCTATAACTAGTACTATAATAAAAGCGATTTGTGTTTTAGTAGGTAAACAATCTTTAATTTGTGTAATAATTTGCATTTTTCATAATGAGTAAAATTACATTTAAATATATTCATGCCACATCCTCTTCTTTTACATTAGTTGCATATTTTCTTTGCCAATTTCATATCAAAATATTTCTTTTTTCTTAATGCTTCTAGAAGCTGTTTATATATTAACAATGAATTTTGTCTTACATACATGAAAATGTTTTCTTATTGTTTTTAAATAAACTTTACTAA
This sequence comes from Bos mutus, assembly GCF_027580195.1. Lineage (NCBI taxonomy): Eukaryota > Metazoa > Chordata > Mammalia > Artiodactyla > Bovidae > Bos > Bos mutus. The sequence continues at coordinate 85,905,683 of NC_091621.1, read as the reverse complement.
TAGATAATATAATAGTTTTTATAGATGTAATATAATTGTTAAATTTTAGAATATTTATTTGTGACAGTAATATTCAATAGTGTGAGTTCAATTCTTACCTTTTCCCACTACCTCCAATGACGTTCTATTGGGTAACAAATTTTGGTTAATCGAACAAGTTGGTAAATTTGATGTTGAATTCTCTGATGGATTAAAAGTGGTGTCTTTAGAATACCTGTAACTGTAAGAACATCACTATATTTACTGAATAGTTTTACTTTTCCCAGAAATGCAGAGGAATTTTCCCCTTTAACTGTACCATTCTCTTCTCCAAATTATCAGGATACTCTTTATCAGTTTCCCAGCCTATATGTTAGGAGAAATGATAGGTCAAAGTAAAATAGAAGTGTTTGCTAAGAAATATCATGCAGTACTCCCCAGGCAAGGTGGATTATCACATTACTGTCATCCTAAGAATTCTTATATTCTGGTCAATGTATGAAATATCTTGGTTTCAAGTTTTTAAAAAATTGCTAAGTGCATTTATTCATCCCTTTGAATTATCTTCAAAGATGGTTACAATCTAAACTTTCAAATTTAATTTACAGTCATACTGATTCACCTGCATTTTCCATCAATAATTTACTTGAATTTCTTTCATGGACACACACACACACAGACAGAGTCATATGCTTGACTCCTCAAAACTTAGTTTAAAAAGTTCTAGTCTACTTCAATTTGATAAGGAAGAACTTAATTAGAACAACAGAGATGGACCTAGAATAGGTACAAATGTTGTTATTTAAAAATACATGAATGGATGTAAAGGTATTGTGCTTAGTAAAATAAGTCAGGCAGAGAAAGACAAAGATTGTATATTTTCACTTATATGTGGAACCTAAAAAAATAAAAAGAACATATATAACAAAACAGAAACAGACTCACAGATACAGAGAACAAATGAATGGTTACCAGTGGGAAGAGGATTGGGGGAAGAGAGAGTAAATAGGTTAAAGGGATTAGAGGTACAAACAACTAGGTACAAAAGGAATAAGATACTAAGATGTGATATACAGCACAGGGAATAGAGCCAGCATTTTATAACTGTAAATGGAGTATAATCTATACAAATAATGAATCTCTATGTTATGCACCTGTTACTATTATAATTCATCCACTACACTTCAATAAACAATATAAATTAAAAATACTGAGGTACCCTGTGAGTTCCAAGGGCAACCTACTGTATGCCAGGCATTATGTGCAACTCCAAATCACTGGAAATAAAACACACAGCTTTTGTTATCAAAATATCTTATATCCTCTAAGATAAACGTATATGATGAAAGATACAAAAATGTTAATATGTCAGGTCCTGAGTTGTTGTAAAGGAAAGCAAGATGATCAACTTTGCTTGGATATTGAGAAGGGTGTGGATTAGAGGAAACTTCACAGTGAGGATTCCATAAGAGATGAATTTTGAAGATAGAAAGGAGTTTAACAGGTAGGCAAAGAAGGAAAAATAGTCAAAGCTGTAGAAACACTATGAACAAAAGTATGACCTATTATGGCACATTTGGAAAACTCTAGACCTATAGTGTGGTCCTCAACCATGGGAAGCCGTGTAAAATGAAACTGGGAAGATAGTCAAAGCCAAATCAATGAGTTATCTATATATGCAAATAAACCTAGATATTAATTTGTAGGCAAGAGACTTTCAATACTTTGACTATACCAACAGTGAGAAATATATTTTGCATCACAATCACAATACATACATATCCACACACACACACACAAATTTATAAAACCAAAAAGAAAGTTTCACAGAATAACTGTGTTTTCTTCTATTCTGTTCTATTCTATTCTATCCTATCATATTAAAAAATTGTTAGTCTCAATAATCTGAATTGATTTATTGATCAACAAGTTTGTCAGGATCTGAATTTTGAAAAATACTGCTCTAGGATATTGGGAGTTTTAAGTAGGAGTAAAATAATAAGATTTTTGTTTTTAAAATGAACACCATAGGACTTCATTGCTGGTCCAGTGGTTAAGACTCCAAGCTCTCAATACAAGGGGCCTGGGTTTGATCCCTGGTCAAGGAACTGGATTTCACATATTGCAACTAAAGATTCTGCATACTGCGATGAGTATTAAAGATCTCATGTGGTGCAATAAGACCATTGCAGCCAAATAAATAATTTTTTAAAATAAAAATTACAAAAAGTAAAATGAATACTGTAGTATAGAATGTGAGTTACAATGAAGTTGGGATGGGATGCAGAAAGTCCAGGCCAGAGATGATGAGAAAGAAAAAAGGGACAGCTTTGACATATAGGAGGCAGTAAAAGCAAGATTTGCTGACCACTGGTCATGTATACTGAAGCAAAGAATAAGTCTAAGATGAGATCCTTGACTTTGGTTTGAATCTCTCTGTGGATAAGTGAATCACTGCTGAAAGAGTGAATGTGAAAAATTTGAGCTGGTTTTGGCACAGAGATAAATTCAGTTCTGGATATATGGGTGGAAAATGTTTGTAGGATGTTAGACTGGAGATACCCATGAGGTGGTTGATTACATAAATCTTGAGTATAAGATAAACTCACTGTACAGTGATAGTTAAATTTAATGCATGTACTTGACAGAAATCTTGTAGAGTGTAAAGTGAAGAAGATTCGTAAGGGAACTTAGGCAAGACTGACCGTATGGCGTCAGAAGCAGAAGGAAAGGGTGGGTATGATGGAGAAGCCAAAAGGAGGAAATAAATCAAGAGGGAGTAAGATGATGGAAATAAGAAGGAACAGTACCAGGAAGAAGAAAGACCTTATGAAAATCAAATATAGTAATTAACATAGTAACAAAAAAGCATGGCTGTTGGCATTGATAATGAGTAAGTAATTTATGGAGAAGGCAATGGCCACCCACTCCAGTACTCTTGCCTGGAAAATCCCATGGACAGAGGAGCTTGGTGGGCTGCAGTCCATGGGGTCACAGAGTTGGACACGACTGAGCGACTTCACTTTCACTTTTCCCTTTCATGCGTTGGAGAAGGAAATGGCAACCCACTCCAGTCTTCTTGCCTAGAGAATCCCAGGGATGGCGGAGCCTGGTGGGCTGCCATCTATGGGCTCGCACAGAGTTGGACACGACTGAAGTGACTTAGCAGCAAGTAATTTATATCTTTAGCAGAAACTGCTCATTGGCTCTCGGTATCCATTATTCTCCCCTTTCTATGGTAACAGAATCTAGGATCTTTAGCTGGGAAATCTTTTCCCTTCAAAAACTTTGATGGCTAAACAGAATCATGGGAATTGATTTTGGAGGGATAGGAGTCCATCTTCTCCCCAGATTGTTGACATTCTGATTAAAAGCAAAGTTTCCTTTCTACCGACAATTGCCTCTCAGGTATTGATTTTTGAGTGGTGATCAGTTGGACCTGGGGTCAGTAAATAAAGTCTTATTAAATAGTACCAAAATCTTGTAGGCAAAGACATAAAATATATGTTATAGTAAAAAGTCACAAAAAGCTTTTCTACAAAACTGCATCTGATTTATTGCTATTCCTATTTCAATATCAGTGAGAGCCACGGTAGATAAAACAATGAGTTAATTATTACATAGAAAGTATAATCCATTTCTATACATGCTTAGTGGACATTCTTCTTAAGGGGAATACTTATTTAAAAATAAAAAATAAAATTGTATGATTAATTTACAAGGAAATGATAATTGATAGCATAGAGCCACTTACTATCCCATGAAGAAATGTGGTAAAGCAGTCAAAATACTTCCAGTTCCCATAATAATGCAACCAATTCCAATTAGCTTCGGTCTGTGTAATTTGGCTCCAAAGTAACTCACAAATACAATCACAAGCAAATTTCCTACAAAGAGAACAAAATTATTTTTATATGATTCATTATAGCAAACAGTAACTGAGTCCACATTTGTGTCCAAGAGAATAGAAAGCCCAGGATGGATACAAATAAAGCATAAGACATAGTATGTGCATGCTAAGTTGCTTCTGTTATGTAGGTCTGTTTGTGATCCTATGAACTGTAGTCCACCAGGCTCCTGTCTCAATGGGATTCTCCAGGCAAGAATATTGGAGTGGGTTGCCATGCCCTCTTCCAGAGATCAAACCTGCATTTCTTAGGTCTCCTACATTGCCAGGTGAATTCTTTACTACTAGCACCACCTGGGAAGCCCATAAGATGTGGTCAGTTCAGTTCAGTTCAGTCGCTCAGTCGTGTCCGACTCTTTGAGACCCCATGAATCTCAGCACACCAGGCCTCCCTGTCCATCACCAACTCCTGGAGTTCACTCAGACTCACGTCCATCAAGTCAGCGATGCCATCCACCCATCTCATCCTCTGTCATCCCCTTCTCCTCCTGCCCCCTATCCCTCCCAGCATCAGAGTCTTTTCCAATGAGTCAACTCTTCACATGACATGGCCAAAGTACTGGAGTTTCAGCTTTAGCATCATTCCTTCCAAAGAACACCCAGCACTGAGGAAACCAGAAGGGAAAGAGACACGTGTACCCCAATGTTCATCGCAGCACTGTTTATAATAGCCAGGACATGGAAGCAACCTAGATGTCCATCAGCAGATGAATGGATAAGAAAGCTGTGGTACATATACACAATGGAGTATTACTCAGCCATTAAAAAGAATTCATTTGAATCAGTTCTAATGAAGTGGATGAAACTGGAGCCTATTATACAGAGTGAAGTAAGCCAGAAGGAAAAACACCAATACAGTATACTAACGCATATATATGGAATTTAGAAAGATGGTAACGATAACCCTGTATACGAGACAGCAAAAGAGACACTGATGTATAGAAAAAAAAAAAAACAAAGAACACCCAGGGCTGATCTCCTTCAGAATGGACTGGTTGGATCTCCTTGCAGTCCAAGGGACTCTCAAGAGTCTTCTCCAACACCACAGTTCAAAAGCATCAATTCTTTGGCGCTCAGCCTTCTTCACAGTCCAACTCTCACATCCATACATGACCACAGGAAAAACCATAGCCTTGACTAGACGAACCTTTGTTGGCAAAGTAATGTCTCTGCTTTTGAATATGCTATTTAGGTTGGTCATAACTTTCCTTCCAAGGAGTAAGTGTCTTTTAATTTCATGGCTGCAGTCACCATCTGCAGTGATTTTGGAGCCCCAAAAAATAAAGTCTGACACTGTTTCCACTGTTTCCCCATCTATTTCCCATGAAGTGATGGGACCGGATGCCGTGATCTTCATTTTCTGAATGTTGAGCTTTAAGCCAACTTTTTCACTCTCCTTTTTCACTTTCATCAAGCTTTCCTCAAAGATCTGGTAATCTAATTAGGATAAAACTCACTTACCTTAGGCCGCTCACTATACAGTTGTATGGTATTAATAATAAATAGACTTGACTTTAGATAAGAGTGAAAGGACTCGAATTACTTGGTGATATCAGTGAAGCAAAATTTTATGAAGAATTTGGAGTTGAGTCGGTTGTATCGGAATGGAGAAAAATGGACAAACTTACTTGAGGAAAGATATTTACTCAATGCATTTTTCATTCACTTTTAGCATTCTTTAAATTCTTATTAAGTACCTTCCATGGTCCTAGAAGCCAGAAGTATAAGAAAAGAATAAACACTGTATGGTATCTGCTCTAAAAGAACGTACATACCGCTGACAAGAGTAGATAAATAAACAGAGGGTTCAATCCCTGGTTGAGGAATTGGGATCCCACATAGATCATGGCATGGCCAAAGGTAAAAAGCATACTTGTAAAAAATGTATGTAATCTATACAACAGACATAAATTTTGAGTCCTTTCAAATCATTAAAAAGTGGGGAAAAAAGGAAAATGGGCAGAGGCGTTAAGCAACCAGTTCATAAAATGAGAGAAATAATTCAATTTCTCAATAATTCAATTGCTCAATAATTATATAAAATCTCACGAGTATTGGAGAAATCCAAATCAAAATGAATACAACAGAGGAGGGGCCAAGATGGCGGAGGAGTAGGACGGGGAGAACACTTTCTCCCCCACAAATTCATCAAAAGAGCATTTAAACGTCGAGTAAATGACACAAAACAACTTCTGAATGCCAGCAGAGGACATCAGGCACCCAGAAAAGCAATCCAACTCTTCGAAAGGAGATAGGAAAAAATATAAAAGACAAAAAAAGAGACAAAAGAGGGAGGGATGGAGTTCCGACCCGGGAAGGGAGTCTTAAAAAGAGAGAAGTTCCCAAACACCAGGAAACCTTCTCACTGCCGAATCTGTGCCGAGCTTTGGAAGCACAGAGGGCAACATAACAGGAAGAAAAAATAAATAAACAATTAAAACTCGGAAGATTGCGAGTCCTACGGTAACTCCCCCAGCGGAGAAGCAGTGCAGATGCCTGCACACGCCATTAGCAAGCGGGGGCTGGGCAGGGAGGCGCAGCGCAGGCTGCATCGCTTAGAGTAAGAATCTGGCCTGAATACCCTGAGCACTATCTGAGCAAAATAATTTGGGCTAGCAAACCAGACTGTGGGATATCTACCACGCGAAAAGCCAGCCCCAACCTAAGACACCGCCAGGCCCGCGCACGGAACAAAGAATTGAACAGAGATAGCCGGCTGCAGACCTTCACCCTCCGGTGACAGGCAGCCAGAGCCGGAAGGGGGCAATCGCAGCCCCAGAGAGACATTATCTATAAAACTGTAAGCAGGCTTCTTTGCTAACTAAAACTTCTTGGGGGTCTGGACGGTTAACATCTGCCTGAGAAGGTGCGCCGGTTTTACACCCAGATAACCAAGTGGCGGGGAGGCGATAAGTCGCAGCATTGGCGCTCGCCAAACACCTCATCACTTGAGCTGCTCGGACCTGGGAAGAGCACAAAACTCAGGCCCAACTGAGTCTGCGCCTCTGAGGACTACCCGAGTGCCTGAACCTGAGCAGCTTGGACCTAGGAGGTACATGCAACCCAGGGCCAGCCTCGGATTGTTCCCGGTGGAACAACCTAGAGCCCGAGCAGTGTGGGCAGGGAGGCTACACGCGCCGTGGCAGGGAGGCTACACGCGCCGTGAGCAGGGGCAGACCCAGTGTGGCTGAGACACTATGAGCGCACGCCAGTGTTATTTGTTTGCAGCACCCCTCCCTCCCTCCCCACAGCGCGACTGAACAAAGAGAAGAAATACAGCTCCACCCATCAGAACACCGACACAAGCTTCCCTAACCAGGAAACCTTGACAAGCCACCTGTACAAACCCACACACAGCAAGGAAAAGCCACAATAAAGAACTCCACAAACTGCCAGAATACAGAAAGGACACCCCAAACTTAGCAATTTAAACAAGACGAAGAGACAGAGGAATAGCCAGCAGATAAAGGAACAGGATAAATGCCCACCAAACCAAACAAAAGAGGAAGAGATAGGGAATCTACCTGATAAAGAATTCCGAATAATGATAGTGAAATTGATCCAAAATCTTGAAATTAAAATGGAATCACAGATAAATAGCTTGGAGACAAGGATTGAGAAGATGCAAGAAAGGTTTAACAAGGACCTAGAAGAAATAAAAAAGAGTCAATATATAATGAATAATGCAATAAATGAAATTAAAAACACTCTGGAGGCAACAAATAGTAGAATAACAGAGGCAGAAGATAGGATTAGTGAATTAGAAGATAGAATGGTAGAAATAAATGAATCAGAGAGAATAAAAGAAAAAAGAATTAAAAGAAATGAGGACAATCTCAGAGACCTCCAGGACAATATTAAACGCTACAACATTGAATCATAGGGTTCCAGAAGAAGAAGACAAAAAGAAAGACCATGAGAAAATACTTGAGGAGATAATAGTTGAAAACTTCCCTAAATTGGGGAAGGAAATAATCACCCAAGTCCAAGAAACCCAGAGAATCCCAAACAGGATAAACCCAAGGAGAAACACCCCAAGACACATATTAATCAAATTAACAAAGATCAAACACAAAGAACAAATATTAAAAACAGCAGGGGAAAAACAACAAATAACACACAAGGGAATTCCCATAAGGATAACAGCTGATCTTTCAATAGAAACTCTTCAAGCCAGGAGGGAATGGCAAGACATACTTAAAATGATGAAAGAAAATAACCTACAGCCCAGATTATTGTACCCAGCAAGGATTTCATTCAAGTATGAAGGAGAAATCAAAAGCTTCTCAGACAAGCAAAAGCTGAGAGAATTCTGCACCACCAAACCAGCTCTCCAACAAATACTAAAGGATATTCTCTAGATAGGAAACACAAAAATGGTGTATAAATTCGAACCCCAAACAATAAAGTAAATGGCAACGGGATCATACTTATCAGTAATTACCTTAAACGTAAATGGGTTGAATGCCCCAACCAAAAGACAAAGACTGGCTGAATGGATACAAAAACAAGACCCCTACATATGTTGTCTACAGGAGACCCACCTCAAAACAGGGGACACATACAGACTGAAAGTGAAGGGCTGGAAAAAGATTTTCCATGCAAAGAGGGACCAAAAGAAAGCAGGAGTAGCAATACTCATATCAGATAAAATAGACTTTAAAACAAAGGCTGTGAAAAGAGACAAAGACGGTCACTACATAATGATCAAAGGATCAATCCAAGAAGAAGATATAACAATTATAAATATATATGCACCCAACACGGGAGCACCGCAGTATGTAAGACAAATGCTAACAAGTATGAAAGGAGAAATTAACAATAACACAATAATAGTGGGAGACTTTAATACCCCACTCACACCTATGGATAGATCAACTAAACAGAAAATTAACAAGGAAACACAAACTTTAAAACGATACAATAGACCAGTTAGACCTAATTGATATCTATAGGACATTTCATCCCAAAACAATGAATTTCACCTTTTTCTCAAGCGCACATGGAACCTTCTCCAGGATAGATCACATCCTGGGCCATAAAGCTAGCCTTGGTAAATTCAAAAAAATAGAAATCATTCCAAGCATCTTTTCTGACCACAATGCAGTAAGATTAGATCTCAATTACAGGAGAAAAACTATTAAAAATTCCAATATATGGAGGCTGAACAACACGCTGCTGAATAACCAACAAATCACAGAAGAAATCAAAAAAGAAATCAAAACTTGCATAGAAACGAATGAAAATGAAAACACAACAACCCAAAACCTGTGGGACACAGTAAAAGCAGTGCTAAGGGGAAAGTTCATAGCAATACAGGCACACCTCAAGAAACAAGAAAAAAGTCAAATAAATAACCTAACTCTACACCTAAAGCAACTAGAAAAGGAAGAAATGAAGAACCCCAGGGTTAGTAGAAGGAAAGAAATCTTAAAAGTTAGAGCAGAAATAAATGCAAAAGAAACAAAAGAGACCATAGCAAAAATCAACAAAGCCAAAAGCTGGTTCTTTGAAAGGATAAATAAAATTGACAAACCATTAGCCAGACTCATCAAGAAACAAAGGGAGAAAAATCAAATCAATAAAATTAGAAACGAAAATGGAGAGATCACAACAGACAACACAGAAATACAAAGGATCATAAGAGACTATTATCAACAATTATATGCCAATAAAATGGACAACGAGGAAGAAATGGACAAATTCTTAGAAAAGTACAACTTTCCAAAACTCGACCAGGAAGAAATAGAAAACCTTAACAGACCCATCACAAGCACGGAAATTGAAACTGTAATCAAAAATCTTCCAGCAAACAAAAGCCCAGGTCCAGACGGCTTCACAGCTGAATTCTACCAAAAATTTAGAGAAGAGCTAACACCTATCCTGCTCAAACTCTTCCAGAAAATTGCAGAGGAAGGTAAACTTCCAAACTCATTCTATGAGGCCACCATCACCCTAATACCAAAACCTGACAAAGATGCCACAAAAAAAGAAAACTACAGGCCAATATCACTGATGAACATAGATGCAAAAATCCTAAACAAAATTCTAGCAATCAGAATCCAACAACACATTAAAAAGATCATACACCATGACCAAGTGGGCTTTATCCCAGGGATGCAAGGATTCTTCAATATCCGCAAATCAGTCAATGTAATACACCACATTAACAAATTGAAAAACAAAAACCATATGATTATCTCAATAGATGCAGAGAAAGCCTTTGACAGGATTCAACACCCATTTATGATAAAAACTCTCCAGAAAGCAGGAATAGAAGGAACATACCTCAACATAATAAAAGCTATATATGACAAACCCACAGCAAACGTTATCCTCAATGGTGAAAAATTGAAAGCATTTCCTCTAAAGTCAGGAACAAGACAAGGGTGCCCACTTTCACCATTACTATTCAACATAGTTTTGGAAGTTTTGGCCACAGCAATCAGAGCAGAAAAAGAAATAAAAGGAATCCAAATTGGAAAAGAAGAAGTAAAACTCTCACTATTTGCAGATGACATGATCCTCTACATAGAAAACCCTAAAGACTCCACCAGAAAATTACTAGAACTAATCAATGATTATAGTAAAGTTGCAGGATATAAAATCAACACACAGAAATCCCTTGCATTCCTATACACTAATAATGAGAAAACAGAAAGAGAAATTAAGGAAACAATTCCATTCACCATTGCAACGAAAAGAATAAAATACTTAGGAATATATCTACCTAAAGAAACTAAAGACCTATATGTAGAAAACTATAAAACACTGGTGAAAGAAATCAAAGAGGACACAAATAGATGGAGAAATATACCGTGTTCATGGATTGGAAGAATCAATATAGTGAAAATGAGTATACTACCCAAAGCAATTTATAGATTCAATGCCATCCCTATCAAGCTACCAACAGTATTCTTCACAGAGCTAGAACAAATAATTTCACAATTTGTATGGAAATACAAAAAACCTCGAATAGCCAAAGCGATCTTGAGAAAGAAAAATGGAACTGGAGGAATCAACCTACCTGACTTCAGGCTCTACTACAAAGCCACAGTTATCAAGACAGTATGGTACTGGCACAAAGACAGAAATATAGATCAATGGAACGAAATAGAAGGCCCAGAGATAAATCCACGCACATATGGACACCTTATCTTTGACAAAGGAGGCAAGAATATACAATGGATTAAAGACAATCTCTTTAACAAGTGGTGCTGGGAAATCTGGTCAACCACTTGTAAAAGAATGAAACTAGAACACTTTCTAACACCATATACAAAAATAAACTCTCAAAATGGATTAAAGATCTCAATGTAAGACCAGAAACTATAAAACTCCTAGAGGAGAACATAGGCAAAACACTCTCTGACATACATCACAGCAGGATCCTCTATGACCCACCTCCCAGAATATTGGAAATAAAAGCAAAAATAAACAAATGGGACCTAATTAAACTTAAAAGCTTCTGCACATCAAAGGAAACTATTAGCAAGGTGAAAAAACAGCCTTCAGAATGGGAGAAAATAATAGCAAATGAAGCAACTGACAAACAACTAATCTCAAAAATATACAAGCAACTCCTACAGCTCAACTCCAGAAAAATAAATGACCCAATCAAAAAAATGGGCCAAAGATCTAAATAGACATTTCTCCAAAGAAGACATACAGATGGCTAACAAACACATGAAAAGATGCTCAACATCACTCATTATCAGAGAAATGCAAATCAAAACCACTATGAGGTACCATTTCACACCAGTCAGAATGGCTGCGATCCAAAAGTCTACAAATAATAAATGCTGGAGAGGGTGTGGAGAAAAGGGAACCCTCTTACACTGTTGGTGGGAATGCAAACTAGTACAGCCACTATGGAGAACAGTGTGGAGATTCCTTAAAAAACTGGAAATAGAACTGCCTTATGATCCAGCAATCCCACTGCTGGGCATACACCCTGAGGAAACCAGAAGGGAAAGAGACACATGTGCCCCAGTGTTCATCACAGCACTGTTTATAATAGCCAGGACATGGAAGCAACCTAGATGTCCATCAGCAGATGAATGGATAAGAAAGCAGTGGTACATATACACAATGGAGTATTACTCAGCCATTAAAAAGAATACATTTGAATCAGTTCTAATGAGGTGGATGAAACTGAAGCCTATTATACAGAGTGAAGTAAGCCAGAAGGAAAAACACCAATACAGTATATTAACGCATATATATGGAATTTAGAAAGATGGTAACAATAACCCTGTATACGAGACAGCAAAAGAGACACTGATGTATAGAACAGTCTTATGGACTCTGTGGGAGAGGGAGAGGGTGGGAAGATTTGGGGGAAAAAAAAAAATTATTATGTCGTACAGATTTTTCTTAAAAGTACTTTACCTGACTGAGGAAATTCCCTTCTATTATTAGTTTCCTGAGAGTTTTTGTCATGAATTGGTGTTGCATTTTGTCTAAACCACTTTTTGAATCTGTTGTGATGATCATGTTTTTCCCCCTTTGTTTTGTTGATGTGGAGAATTACATTGCCTGATTTCAAATATTAAATTAATATTACATTAAAAAAAAGAAAAAAGGAATCTATTTCTCTTTTTCATTAAAATTAGGACATGAAATATTTTGTTAAAAATATTTGTGGAGATAGATCACATTATCTATGAACTCATTTTAGGAGAGGAAGGGGGACTTGGGTTTGATAGGTTCAATACCCACTGGTGGAGGGGCTTTGGACCTGTTTTGTCTACAAGGCAATGTGGATAGGCTCCAGTGAAAAAAAAGAACTTTGAAAGAAGAAAGGGTCTAAAATTTTAGAAGAAAAATCAAAACGGCATGACTGTGCAAACGATTCAACCTTTTCACCTTTTCTTTTCTCATCTTTCTAAATCCCCCTGAGAAACACAGAATTCCAAACTTGATTCTGCTTTGAATATTTTTTAAATGTTATTTTTTTCCTCTAAGTTTTTGGACACTAATTACATAAAAAGAAAAAAAAATGAATACAACAAAGCAATATACTCAATGTTCTTAAAAAAAAAAAAATTAACTCCCAGTTCTATACCCTGTTAAACAGTCTGCCCATTTTCCTCTTCCCCCACTCTTTAATGGTTTGAAGAGACTCAAAATTTATGTCTGATTTATAGATTACATATTTTTTTTACAAGTATTCTCTTTTTCTTTGGCCATGCCATGCTCTGTCAGGGGACGTTCAACTTTAAGGGATCCAATATGTTGTTTTCTTCCTTTGTGAGCTGTTTCTCAAGGACTCTCTGTTCCTTATCAGTTCCTGGATAACAGGAACGAGCAGAGCTGCACACAGGTCTCAGGCCTGAGATCATGGGAAAGAGCACCTGCTTGCATTTCCTTCAGTGACTCCCTCAATGACCTTTTAGGACTATCCATTTTGTTGCAACTGGTGGAATTTCATTCTTTTTAATGGCTGAGTAATCATTTTATTGAAGATATATAAGCATGCGTTTCTGCAAATAAAGTACCCTTGTTTCACTCGAGACTTGGGTCCCCTGCGTCCTTCTTCTCGTCGACTCCAGTCCCCAGGTCCTGGTCCACAAAGACCGTGACAATTGGCGCCTGAACAGGGACCTGGTGAATGCCCTTGCCAAGTGGACGGAATGACTGTTAGGACCTATGGAGGTTGGTAATTGAGGGGCTATGGGACAAACGGCTGGAAAGCCCCACCACTTTTCTACTTTACTTCATCATTTATTTAAGGTTCAAGGACTTTTGGTTTCACGTCAACAGATAGAGGCTTGTCTCCAAACAGTGGTTGTATATAGTCCTTGCTTCCTTGATGAAGACAGTTTTGATTTAAAAATTTGGAACTGGGTTAAAAAAAAAATTTTGAATGAGCCACAAGACTGGGAGAAAATATTCCAATAGATTTCTGGCCCTTGTGGGCCCTCATTAAAAGCCATGATCTTGCCATTTCAAGACAATTCTAGCCCCCCTGATATTCGTCAACAAGCAGAATGCTCATTATATGAATATAAATTAGATGATGAGACTTTACAAAAGGCCCAATTAGAACAACATAAAATGTTTCAGAACCTTCCCACCATCCCTGCTCTGGTTGTCCCAAACACTCCTCCTCTTGTAACGGGCATGAAACAAAAGGTCCCCTCAATTCGAGGACAAGATGAATCTGATGATGATTCTTCTGATGCTCTCTTGACCCTAAAATCAACAATACTTTTTTTGATGACAATGATAAGCCCCTAACACAACACTCATATTTATGAAAACAGATGATCCACTCATTCTCCTTCATGAAAAAGACTTTCTGATTTACTGGCTTTGCAATCTTGAGTCTATGAGGCTGATGATCTTTTTGCCTTTCCTGTGTTAAAAAATGTTAATGCTCAAAGACAACTAATACCTCAATACGAAGACATTGATTTTTCTCACATGCAGCAAATGAAAAAGGCTGTAACTATATACGGCCCTCATTCGCTTTTTACTAAAAACCTTCTAAATGCTATGACATCTTCTATGATTGACAAATTTTGATAAAAGCTTTTCTTAAACCAAAAAAATATCTTCAATAGATAATGTGGTTTCATGATGTCTGAGATGGTGCCAATTCTAATGCTCGAGCTGGCACTCCCTCAAACCAAATTACTTTAAAAATGTTAACCGGTATGGGACAATTTGATTCGGTGGAAGCTTAGATACTATGCCCTCCTTTGTTACATGAACAATTGAAAGAAGTTGCCCTTAAAGCTTGAGATCAAATTACTCCTCAAAGAGAACCTAAAGATAGCTACACAAAGATATTATAAGGGCCTAATGAAGCCTATGCTGATTTTTTAGCTAGACTGAGAGTTGCTATCTCCCATAGTGTTGTCAAAGAGGAAGCCAAAGTGCAAATAGAAGAGCTGCTTACATATGAAAATGTGAATCAGAAATGTCAGAGAGCCATCACTCCAATTCATGAGACCAGAAATGTTATTGATTATTTAAAGGCTTATTCCAACTTAGGATCAAAAACTCAAAAAATGCAAATGTTAGCTGAAACAATGACTGCTACCTTTAAAAAGAAAAATGAAAGATGTTTTGCTTGTGGGGATAAGAACCATTAAAAAAAGGATTGCCCTAAAACATACACACACACAAAATTAAAACTATTAAAAAACCTCCAGGAGTCTGCCCTCATTGTCGTAAGGAGGTACATTGGGCTAAAAAATGTTGATCTAAATACGATATTGAGAAAAACCCTATTTCAAAAAACTCAAAGATGGGGACTCCCTGGGTCCCCATCAACAAAAACCAGGGATAAACTCCATCTTTTCCCTCAAATCCCCAACATCTGACAGTGCTACCATCAATATACCAGCCCTAAACGATTTTCTTCTTTTTCCTCAAGCAGTCCCTTCAGGATACCCACCGGACTTTATGGACCCCTACCCCCACAAACCTTCAGCCTTATACGGGGCCAATCTAGTCTGACTTCTAAAGAAATTACTGTTCACCCTGAAATAATTGATTCAGATTATAAGGAAAAAATTCAAATTATGATGTCATCTCAGATACTGTGACAATTCAAAAAGGGGGACAAAATTGCCCAATTACTTCTTTTACCTTACATTTCTATTAACTCCTCTAATGATATATGGACAGATGGATTTGGTAATACAGATCAAAAGCAATCCTTATGGACATCAATAGTATCTAAATACGCATGACCAAATATAAATATCAAAATTAATGACAAAAGATTTTCTGGTCTTCTTGATACTGGGTCTGATATTACCAGTATTTCCAAATATTTACAGCCCAAATCTTGGCCTATATAGAGAATTTCTTGCCAAATTGCAGGAGTTTCTCAAACCAAAATACAAGAGGTTTATCAAAGTGTCCAAATATATCCATGTGAGGGACCAGAAGGCCAGCCTAAACATTACAACCTTATGTGATAGATGCACCCCTTAATTTAATAGAAAAAGATTTACTTATACAATGACAAACTCAAATATATATTCCACATTTTCCCTAGGGGCCACTGCTAATTTAGCAAACAATACAATTATTAAAATAACTTAGAAAAATGACGAGCCTATTTAGACAGAGCAATGGCCCCTTACAAAAGAGAAATTAGAGGCTACTAAGAAACTTATAAATACACAATTGAAGTAAAAACATATTGAGAAATCTTGTTCCCTTGGAATTCTCCCACCATGTGTCAATATTATGTAACCAAAGCCCTTAAACCTATGAGAAAACAATTTCCTAACTTTCTTGTTATTCATTATATAGATGATATATTGTTTTCAGCTCCATCTGTTTTAGAAACTCAACAGATGTTTGACATAACTCAACAATGCTTAAAAGTTTCTGAATTAATCATTGCCCCTAAAAAGATTCAAACATCTGCACCTTACTATTACTTAAGATTTGTTGTTAATAGATAATGTATTGCTACTGCTAAGTCATTTCAGTCATGTCCGACTCTGTGTGACCCCATAGACAGCAGCCCACCAGGCTCCCCCGTCCCTGGGATTCTCCAGGCAAGAACACTGGAGTGGGTTGCCATTTCCTTCTCCAATGCATGAAAGTGAAAAGTCAAAGTGAAGTCGCTCAGTCGTGTCCGACTCTTAGCGACCCCATGGACTACAGCCTACCAGGCTCCTCCATCCATGGGATTTTCCAGGCAAGAGTACTGGAGTGGGGTGCCATTGCCTGCTCCGAGATAATGTATTACTCCCCAACTAACACAGATTCATGTTAATAAATTATCAATCTTGAATGATTTTCATAAACTTTTAGGTGATATAAATTGAATTAGACCCTCTTTAGACATTGCAAATTATCAACCGACTAATTTATTTAACACTTTAAAAAGAGATCCCAATTTAAATAGCCCTCATTCACTTTCACAAGAGATACAAGAAGAACTCTATTTATATAAAATAAATTGCAAAAGCAATTTCTTAACTTGTATTAGACTTGATTTACCTCTAGAGTTATTTATACTCCCCTCCCTCCATTCTCCCACAGGACTTCTTACCCAATAAAAATACCCAATAGAATGGATTTATACCCTTTTTAGGGGGACAAGGTCACTTACACCCTATCTTGATTTGATCACTCTAATCATTATCAATGAAAAAAATAGAGCTAGGACTCTAATTGGCTCAGATCCTCATAAAATTGTAGTACCTATTAATAAATCTCAAACAGAAAACACATTACAAACTTCTACCAATTTACAAATAGCCTTTCTGAAATATTTTGGAAAATTTTCATTTCATTATCCGTCTAACAAACTTTAAAGTTTCTTCAGAAATACTGAATTTATTATCTCTCACATTGTCACATCACAACCTGTATCTCAAACTGATGTTTTCTATATAAATGGGACTAAAAACACCAAAGCCTCATTCTGGTCTCTCAAAAAATATAAAGTCTTTTATACTAAATTTCACTCTGCTCAACAAAATGAATTATATGTTCTCATTCATGTTAGTCACCTACATTCTTATCCTATTAATATAGTTTCTGACTCCTTATATTCAGTTTTTGTATTAAAAAATATAAAAACTTCTACCATAAATTCTAATCAATCTATTATCCAACAACTTTTTCTTAATCTCCAATCTATTGTTAAAAACCACACTTCCCCCATTTATATTACCCATATTTGAACACATTCTTGTCTTCCTGGCCCTATGGCTCATGACAATAAATAAGCTAAGCTTGTGTCTTTTGCTACTTCTGAAGAGCAACATGCTCTATTACACAATAATGCTGGCTCATTACATAAAATTTGGACAATTCCATACCGATATGCTAAAAAAATCATTAATAATTGCTCTACTTGTAGGCCCCTACATCTTTGACCCATTACACAAGATATCAGTCCTTGAGGATTACAACCCAATAAACTATGACAAATGGATGTAACTCATTGCCCTGAACTTTCTCCCTCTTCCTTCTTATATGTCTCACTCGATACAAGTTCTTCTTTTACATGGGCCACACCTCTCCGAGGTGAAACTACACGACATGTTATAACTCACCTGTTAGCTTGCTTTACAGTAATGAGAACACCTAGTTCTATAAAAACAGACAATGGCCCTGCCTATATTTTTAGACAATTCAAACAATGTTTACATTCATTCTCTATTCAACATATTACAGACATTTCCTTATAATTCACAAACACAGGACATAATTGAATGAGCACATCATACACTGAAACTACAGATAAAAAAATTTAAAAAGGGGGAATACACAGGAACACTTCTATCTTCCTTATCCAGAGCAGACTTTACTAGATTCCAATGCAATATATTGTTTAATCCTATAACTATTGTTAGTACAGCTTTATTTTTTTTTTAAATTTTAAACTTACTGCAAGGAGATATCTTGACAAAAGCAGAAAAACATTTCGAGGCATTGAAGGATACCTCCCTTCCTCTGTTCATTTGGTATCAAGACAGGTTGACTAAGCAATGAAAATCTGGAAAATTAATATCACAGGGGAAAGGGTATGCTTGTATTTCTCCAGATGGATCCAACGAAATCAGTTGGCTCCCTCTTCGGAAGATCTGCACAGGGGAGCCACTGGCGTTCAAGATAGAGAAGAAATGGCAAAATCCCCAGGAGGAGGAAATTTCAGTACAAGCCATGGTGGCTTTAAAAATTTTCCAAGAAACGCTGCACTCAACGTCATCAACCTTATGATCTCCCTACTTGGGGACAGATCAAAACCCTTTCTAATCAAGCTGAAAATCTGGTTTCTCAGCAGGGAATGCCTTGGAATCCTGAAAATATTTTTGTTGCTATGCTTGCTTTGCTTGCTTTTGCTTCCCCTGCTCAGGCTGACTTGATTAATCACACTTATTGGGCTTATATACCTAACCCCCCTTTATTACAGGTTGTAAAATGGGCAGATATAGGACCGATCATATCCACTAATGACTCAGTACATATGCCTCCTCCTTGGAGCTTGGAGGGGCCCTCTCATCCTGAGGAAGAAGGAAGACTAATTAACATTTCTCTAGGCTATGAAATCCTTCCTTATGCATGGGTCCAGTAAAATTATGTATTAATGTTAATCGACAAACGTGGCTTTTCCTCCTGCCTCCAAAAAAGAACTTCCGCACATTGCTTGGACTGTTTACTGCCCTGTCCTTTTATGAGAACCATGTCAATACTATCAAAACTCTAGGAAAAGGACAAAAATAGGAATGTAAGGGCTTTACTTATAAGGACTTTAAATATACTCCTGTTTATTGGGATAGATGTCAAGCTAAATCAGGGAAATTAATGTTTATGGCCAATTACACCATTGATGAAAGTGAAAGTGGAGAGTGAAAAAGTTGGCTTAAAGCTCAACATTCAGAAAACGAAGATCACGGCATCCGGTCCCATCACTTCATGGGAAATAGATGGGGAAACAGGGGAAACAGTGTCAGACTTTATTTTTTGGGGCTCTAAAATCACTGCAGATGGTGACTGCAGCCATGAAATTAAAAGATGCTTACTCCTTGGAAGGAAAGTTATGACCAACCTAGATAGCATATTGAAAAGCAGAGACATTACTTTGCCAACAAAGGTTCGTCTAGTCAAGGCTATGGTTCTTCCTGTGGTCGTGTATGGATGTGAGAGTTGGACTGTGAAGAAGGCTGAGTGCTGAAGAATTGATGCTTTTGAACTGTGGTGTTGGAGAAGACTCTTGAGAGTCCCTTGGACTGCAAGGAGATCCAACCAGTCCATTCTGAAGGAGATCAGCCCTGGGATTTCTTTGGAAGGAATGATGCTAAAGCTGAAACTCCAGTACTTTGGCCACCTCATGTGAAGAGTTAACTCAATGGAAAAGACTCTGATGCTGGGAGGGATAGGGGGCAGGAGGAGAAGGGGATGACAGAGGATGAGGTGGCTGGATGGCATCACTGACTCGATGGACGTGAGTCTGAGTGAACTCCAGGAGTTGGCAATGGACAGGGAGGCCTGGCGTGCTGTGATTCATGGGGTCGCAAAGAGTCGGACACAACTAAGGGACTGAACTGAACTGAACTGAAAGGTGAATGAAAAATGCATTGAGTAAATATCTTTCCTCAAGTATTTTTGTCCTACAGCTATTTCCTAAGGCTGTAGGAAAAACAGCCAAAGATGTCAACATTCACAGATAGTACGTTGTGTCCTGGGAACGCATTTAAACTTTGAAACTGCAGGGCAACGTGTGTTTGTGAACCTGGAATTGGGGTATGATGGCTCAGATAGTGAAGAATCTGCCTGCAATGCAAGACACCTGGGTTTGATCCCTGGGTTGCAAAGATCCCCCTGGAGAAGGCAATGACTACCCACTCCAGTAATCTTGGAGAATTCCAGGGACAGAGGCGCCTAGTGGGCTACAGTCCATGGAGTCACAAAGAGTCAGACACAACTAACACTTTTACTTTTTTCAAACAGTAGAACCTAACAAACATTGCTTCAAAACTGTTCCTCCCTCCCTAAAATATCAGAATCATAGTCTTCTCTCCAACGTTTTTTTGCACTAGTGCATCTTGAGAAAAGGAATGTTAAAACCCTGCAAAATATTAGTTCACAGACAGCGAGCTTGTATAAATCAGAGCTGTTTAACCTCTATACTTTTGACATTTTGGGCTAGGTAATTCTTTGTTTTGGAGCTGCCTTGGGCATTGTGGGATGTTTTGAGGCATCTCTGGCCTCCGCCACTAGATGCCAGTACCATTCCCTAATCCTCGGTGATGACAACCAAATTGTCTCCAGATACTACCAAATTGCCACAGCAGGGGTGTGGGGATCCTTACCTCTGGTTAAGGATCAGTGGTGGAGAGCATATACGAACAGTTTTCACCTCTGCAATTCTGATTACTAAATAATAAAAATGCATATAAAACTTACCAATTTCAAAGCTTCCGTCAATTAAGCCAACAGTAGAAGATGATATGTCAAATCTTCTTTCTATTTGAGTGATGGAACTTTTCATAATGACTGCACCCAGTGCCTTAGAAATAAAGCTGAGTGACAGGGCTGCCAAAAACATCTAAGGAAAAACAGGAAAGGGAAAAATGATTAATCATAAGATCCCATAGTGCTTATATATATATATATATATATACACACACACACACAAAGAATTTGAAAAGCTTTCTTCTTTACTTAGTATTGAATGTGTGTGCATGTGTGTGTTAAAAGAATACTCACTTTCTCCTATTTCAATTGGTACTTCTTAGTCCTTTTAACATTAACATAACTATATCCATAAAGCATCATTTTCTAACTTGATTACAGCATCAGATTATTAGACTAGGACAAAGTTGAATTATTCTTTAAGTTAATGTCATTACTTGATTTCTCAGTTCAGTTCAGTTGCTCAGTCGTGTCTGACTCTTTGCGACCCATGAACTGCAGCATGCCAGGCCTCCCTGTCCACCACCAACTGCCAGAGTCTACCCAAACCCATGTCCACTGAGTCCGTGAAGCCATCCAACCATCTCATCCTCTGTCATCCCCTTCTCCTCCTGCCCTCAATCTTTCCCAGCATCAGGATCTTTTCAAGTGAGTCAGCTCTTCGTATCAGGTGGCCAAAGTATTAGAGTTTCAGATTAAACATTAGTCCTTCCAATGAATATTCAGGACTGATTTCCTTTAGGATAGATTGTTTGGATCACCTTGCAGTCCAAAGGACTCTCAAGAGTCTTCTCCAACACCACAGTTCAAAAGCATCAGTTCTTTGGTGCTCAGCTTTCTTTATAGTCCAACTCTCACATCCACACATGACTACTGGAAAAACCATAGCCTTGAGTAGACGGACCTTTGTTGACAAAGTAATGTCTCTGCTTTTAAACATGCTGTCTAGGTTGGTCATAACTTTCCTTCCAAGGAGTAAGAATCTTTTAATTTCATGGCTGCAGTCACCATCTGCAGTGATTTTGGAGCCCCCAAAAATAAAGTCAGCCACTATTTCTCCATCTATTTGCCTTGAAGTGATGGGACTGGATGCCATGATCTTAGTTTTCTGAATGTTCAACTTTAAGCCAACTTTTTCACTCTCCTCTTCCATTTTCATCAAGAGGTTCTTTAGTTTTTACTCACTTTCTGCCATAATGGTGGTGTCATCTGCATATCTGAGGTTATTGATATTTCTCCTGGCAATCCTGATTCCAGCTTGTGCTTCTTCCAGCCCAGCATTTCTCATGATGTACTCTGCATAGATGTTAAATAAGCAGGGTGACAATATACAGCCTTGTATTCCTTTTCCTATTTGGAACCAGTCTGTTGTTCCATGCCCAGTTCTAACTGTTGCTTCCTGACCTGCATACAGGTTTCTCAAGAGGCAGGTCAGGTGGTCTGGTATTCCCATCTCTTTCAGAATTTTCCACAGTTTATTGTGATCCTCACAGTCAAAGGCTTTGGCATAGTCAATAAAGCAGAAATAGATGTTTTTCTGAAACTCTCTTGCTTTTTAGATGATCCAGTGGGTGTTGGCAATTTGATCTCTGGTTCCTCTGCCTTTTCTAAAACCAGCTTGAACATCTGGAAGTTCACAGTTCAAGTATTGCTGAAGCCTGGCTTGGAGAATTTTGAGCATTACTTTGCTAGTGTGTGAGATGAGTGCATTTGTGTGGTAGTTTGAGCATTCTTTGGCATTGCCTTTCTTTGGGACTGGAATGAAAACTGACCTTTTCCAGTTCTGTGGCCACTGCTGAGTTTTCCAAATTTGCTGGCATATTGAGTGCAGCATTTTCACAGCATCATTTTTTAGAATTTGAAATAGCTCAACTGAAATTTCATCACCTCCACTAACTTTGTTCGTAGTAATGCTTCTTAAGGCCCACTTGACTTCACATTCCAGGATGTCTGGCTCTAGGTGAGTGTGAGAGATCATACCATTATGATTATCTGGGTCATGAAAATCTTTTTTGTACAGTACTTCTGTGTATTCTTGCCACTCTTCTTAATATCTTCTGCTTCTGTTAGGTCCCTACGATTTCCGTCTTTTATTGAGCCCATGTTTTCATGAAATGTTCCCTTGGTATCTCTAATTTTCTTGCAGAGATCTCTAGTCTTTCCCATTCTGTTGTTTTCCTCTATTTCTTTGCATTGATCGCTGAAAAAGGCTTTCTTATCTCTCCTTGCTATTCTTTGGAACTCTGCATTCAAATGGGTATATCTTTCCTTTTCTCCTCTGCTTTTTGCTTCTCTTCTTTTCACAGCTATTTGTAAGGCCTAAGAAGCTAGATAATGGTATGAGATGGCCATGATTACAAACTGTTCTTTAGCCCCAAGTAAATAGCAAAGGTCAACAGTCAGGGGAGTAACTAGACATTTTCAAAAGTCATTTCTAGGAAGCCAGCTGAAAATATTTTTCATTTATAAAACCTCACTAATATTGGAGCAAACCAAATTAACATGAAGACAACAAAGCAATATAGTCACTGTTTTTAGAAAAAAAGACTTTTAACCCCACTGGTTATCGATGTTTTATTCTCAATTTGATTTAAAAAAAATTATGGATTCATCTTTCTTACGGTCCTCATTTACATCCATTAGCAAATTCCTCTTACATCTAGTATCAAAATATCATCCTGTTATGAACTGCATGTTAGTATCTCTACAAAATCCATATGTTGAGACTCTAATCCCCAGAGTGATGATATTTCAAGATGGGGTGTTGGGGTGATACAAGTTTTCCCCACTAGTCAAAAGCAGAGCATTCCTCTGAAATTTTAATAAGCCAAAATGGAAAGAATCTATTTCCTTAGGACACATCTTGCTAACAAATGCACAAAACAAATCTAGATAAAGCACAGATGCTTGCAAACACAGTTCAAACATATGGCAGCTTCACAGTGAAATGCAAAGTGTAGTTTTCAGGGAAGAATATTAGAGATGCTGCTGCCATTATTCAAGGTGACCAAGGCTAAATGCTATTTTTGCTTTTCACCATTTCTTGTGAAAGCAAAAGTACTTTTTGAATTTCTTTCAGTTAGCAAAAACAGGTACTAATGAAGGTCTTTCATAAACATAAATGATGTAAAGTGAAGTTTTGAAAAGTGGTATACCTATAATTGGGCCATGAGAGTGGAGTCCTTGCGATAGGATATGTCTCTCTCTCTGCCATGTGAGGACACAGCAAGAAGATAGTCATCTGAAAACACGGAAGATGGTTTCCGACAGAACCCAACCATGCTGGTACCCTCTTCACAGATGTCTAGCCTCTAGAACTGTGAGAAATAAAATTTCTGCTTTTTAAAACATCTAGTCTATGGTATTCTGTTATAGCAGCCCAAGCTGATTAAGACAGCTCCTTCTCATTGCCTCCTACTCTGCAAAGTGGTGGGCAACATCATGTCTAGAATGGAGTGCTGCATTAGCCTCCTAGAAGACCTTTCTGCTTCTTTTTTTTCCCATTTCATTTGTTTTTTAATTGGAGTATGTTAGTTGCTCAATTGTGTCTAACTCTTTGTGACTGCATGGACTGTAGCACACCAGGTTCTTCTGTCTATTACCTTCTCCAGTGGATCTTCATGACCCAGAAATTGAACCTGGGTCCTCTGTGTTGCAGACAGATTCCTTATAGTCAGAGCCACTAGACTATAATTTCTTTATAAAGTTGCATTGGTTTCTGCTATACAATGATGTTAATCAGCTATATATATATATATATATATATATATATATATATATATATAAAAAATATATATAAAACCTCCTTCTTGAGTATCCCTTCCCTCTTCCATCGCACGCTTTTAGGTCATCACAGCACAGTGCTGAGCTCCCTGTGCTATATACAGCAGCTTCCCACTAGCTATTTGTTTTACACATGGTAATGTATATATGTCAGTGCTACTCTCTTAATTCATCTCACCCTCTTCCTCCCCTGCTGTGTCCGCAAGTCCGATCTCTATGCCTACGTTTCCATTCCTGCCCTGCATATAGCTTCATCAGTACCATTTTTCTAGATTCCATGTATATGCATTAATATACAATATTTGTTTTTCTGATTTACTTCACTTAGTGTAACAGGCTCTAGGTTCATCCACATCACTACATGACCCAATTTCACTCATTTTTATGGTTGAGTAATATTCCAGTGTATATAGGTACCTCATCTTTATCCGTGTAGACCTTTCTGCTTCTGCTCTTGTTTGCCTACTATTTCTTCTCAACACATTAGGTAGGAAGATTATTTCAAAATGAAAAGTTGATCAGGCCAGCATTCTCTGTTTTTCCATCTTGCTCATAGTAATATCTCATCTTCGCAACGTCCTCCAAGGTTTGAAATAATCTCTCCTCTCCCCTGCTCTCTTTTACTTTCAGATCTCATCTTCTGTAACTTCAGCCATTGCTCTACAGAAACCCTAGCCTTTTTGGTGTTCTTGGTGTCTGTACCTCAAGCCTTCCATGTTTATTATATTGTCTCAGGTTCTTTGTTTTTGCTTTTCTTTCTGCAGGGAAAGCTTTCATGTCGAATCATAGAATGATCATATGATACAGCAATCTCACTTCTGGGTATACAGCCAAAAGACTTAAAAGAAGAATCTTGAAGAGGTATTTGTGCATCCATGTTTATCACAGCATTATTCAAAATATCCAGGAGTTAGAAAGAATGCAAATATGCATCAACAGATAAAGGAATGAGGAAAATGTGGCATATACATGTAATGGAATATTATGCAGCCTTCAGCTCAGTTCAGTTCAGTTGCTCAGTCATGTCCAACAACTCTTTGTGACCCCATGGACTGCAGCACACCAGGCCTCCCTGTCCATCACTAACTCCCAGAGTTAACTCAGACTCATGTCCATCGAGTCAGTAACGCCATCCAACCATCTCATCCTCTGTCATCCCCTTCTCCTCCTGCCCTCAATCTTTCCCAACATTAGGGTCTTTTCCAATGAGTCAGCTCTTCACATCAGGTGGCCAAAGTATTGGAGTTTCAGCTTCAGCATCAGTTCTTCCAATGAACACCCAGGACTGATCTCCTTTATGATGGACTGGTTGGATCTCTTTGCAGTTCAAGGGACTCTCAAGAGTCTTCTCCAACACCATAGTTCAAAAACATCAATTCTTCCTTGCTCAGCTTTCTTTATAGTCCAACTATCATATCCATACATGACTACTGGAAAAACCATAGTCTTGACGAGATGGACATTTGTTGGCGAAGTAATGTCTCTGCTTTTGAATATGCTATCTAGGTTGGTCATAACTTTCCTCCAAGGAGTAAGCATCTTTTAATTTCATGGCTGCAATCACCATCTGCAGTGATTTTGGAGCCCAAAAAGTAAAGTTTGACACTGTTTCCACTGTTTCCACATCTATTTGCCTTGAAGTGATGGGGCCAGATGCCATGATCTTAGTTTTCTGAATGTTGAACTCGAAGCCAACTTTTTCACTCTCTTCTTTCACTTTCATCAAGAGGCTCTTTAGTTTTTCTTCACTTTCTGCCATTAAGGGTGGTATCATCTGCATATCTGAGGTTACTGATATTTCTCCCAGCACTCTTGATTCCAGCTTGTGCTTCCCCCAGCCCAACATTTCTCATGATGTACTCTGCATATAAGTTAAATAAGCAGGGTGACAATATACAGCCTTGATGTACTCCTTTTCCTATTTGGAACCAGTCTGTTGTTCCATGCCCAGTTCTAACTGTTGCTTCCTGACCTGCATATAGGTTTCTCAAGAGGCAGATCAGGTGGTCTGGTATTCCCATCTCTTTCAGAATTTTCCACAGTTTATTGTGATCCACACAGTCAAAGGCTTTGGCATAGTCAATAAAGCAGAAATAGATATTTTTCTGAAACTCTCTTGCTTTTTCCATGATTCAGCAGATGTTGGCAATTTGATCTCTGGTTCCTCTGCCTTTTCTAAAACCAGCTTGAACATTTGGAAGTTCACGGTTCACGTATTGCTGAAGACTGGTTTGGAGAATTTTGAGCATTACTTTGCTAGCGTGTGAGATGAGTGCATTTGTGTGGTAGTTTGAGCATTCTTTGGCATTGCCTTTCTTTAGGATTGGAAGGAAAACTGACCTTTTCCAGTCCTGTGGCCACCACTGAGGTTTTCCAAATTTGCTGGCATATTGAGTGCAACATTTTCACAGCATCATCTTTTAGGATTTGAAATAGCTCAACTGGAATTCCATCACCTCCACTAGCTTTGTTTGTAGTGATGCTTCCTAAGGCCCACTTGACTTCACATTCCAGGATTCTGGCTCTAGGTGAGTGATTATACCACTGTGATTATCTGGGTCATGAAGATCTTTTTTGTACAGTACTTCTGTGTATTCTTGCCACCTCTTCTTAATATCTTCTGCTTCTGTTAGGTCCCTACGATTTCTGTCTTTTATTGAGCCCATCTCTGCATGAAATATTCCTTTGGTATCTCTAATTTTCTTGGAGAGATCTCTAGTCTTTCTCATTGTATTATTTTCCTCTATTTCTTTGCATTAATCACTGAGGAAGGCTTTCTTATCTCTCTTTGCTATTCTTTGGAACTCCACATTCATATGGGTATATCTTTCCTTTTCTCATTTGCTTTTCACTTCTCTTCTTTTCACAGCTACAAGGAAGGAAATCCTATCCCATGCTACAACATGGCTGAGCCTCAAAGACATGCTAAGCAAAGTAAGCCAGTCATAAAGGGACAAATACTGTATGATTCCACTCGTGTGAAGTATTAAATTAGCCAAAATCATAAAAGCAGAAAGTAAAAATGTGGGTCCCCAAAACCAGGTGAAGACAACAGAGAATATTAGTGTTTAGTATTTCAGTGTTGCAAGATGAAAGAGTCTAGAGATTCGTGTAAACAACATGAAGATACTTAGCACCACTGAGCTGTTCCTTTAAAAATTGGTTAAGACAATAAATTTAACATCATATGTTTTTAAAATTATAAAAAATGTATTTTCCCATTTAAAAAATGTGGGTAGCTTTCTGCTGAGAGAAGTAACATGTCCTACTGGATATGTTCAAACTGTCACTGTGGCTGACAGATAGAGGCATGTTACTACATAGGTTCATTTTTTTTTTTCCCCTGTAACTTCTCTTCACTTTTGTCATCCCCTGATATATGAAATTTTATACAGATGTAGAACTTCCTGGTGAGCATTTCCTCCTCCATTCCTCTCCCCTACCCTTTACTAATTTTAGAGTTCTATTCTTTTTATAAATATATATAACTATAAGTAAATAAATCTTATAGATATGTATATATACATATACACACTTATGTGTGTGTGTGTGCCTGTGTGTGTGTGTGTGTGTACAGCCATGGGTGAATTTTTTAATTTATTGAGTTTGTTGCCTCTTTTCAAGAGTGGTGAAGTAAATAAAATATCTGGTGATTCTTGCCTCCCTGCTTTCCTTTACATATGGAAGCTCCCTTTCCTTGCTTTGAATATTCAGTCTTTGTGAAGCCTTTCTGGGATGGAGAGGCAGTAGTCTTTGGCAGCAGGGTGGCTCAGTGGTAAAGAATCAGTCTGTAAATGCAGGAGACACAGGTTTGATTTCTGGGTCAAAAAGATCTCCCAGAGAAAGAAATGGCAACCTGTTCCAGCATTGAATGGACAGAGAAGCCTGGCGGACTACAGTCCACAGGGTCGCAAAAGAGTCAGGCATGTTGTAGTGACTAAAACAACAAGTCAATAGTTTATCTGCATGTGGGCCCTTCACTTCTCCATGGGTGTCACCAGCCACTAGAGACACTGTTCAGCTCCTATGCCCAGGCATCCACCCACACTCACCTTTCCTGCCCAGGATAGATGCCTCTGCAGCTTGCTGGGGTGGGAGGGTAATTTGACAATCAGGTGAAATGTTAAGCAGGAAAGAGGCATGTTTTCTCTGACTGAATGAGTGCAACACACTATACAGATGCCTGCTGCTTGTCTCTGGGACCTGTCTTGATCCCATGGTCACTGGCTTTGCCTTTGAAGCACCCTTGGAGCCATGTCCATGTTTTTTCAGCTTTCTTCTCCTGCACTTGTATTAGACTGTGATTTCTTTCTTTAGCCTAATTCTTTTTCCTTCTTAGTTTTTCAAAAACTCTTATAGTTTCTGATTTACACAATGTATCTCTTCTTGTTTTATAGCACATCCACAAGTTACTTTTAATATCTTTTACATTTTTATTAAAATTGGAGGGAGGAGGACATGGCCTCAGCCTTATTATTTACAGTGTGCTGTACTGAACTAAAAGTCAAGTTCTACCTTTCTTTCTCTAATAAATAGAAAAAAATGTTATCAGGCTTTTTATCAAACTCAGATGCCTGACACATTATGAGTATGTACTCCATAAATGGTTTTTGGTTGTTGAATAAATTGTTGTTCCCCAGTTATAAATATGGTATACAGTTTACAGGCAGTGAAACCTCTCATATTTTAGATTTTCAGCTTTTAGATGAAGATAATTACAATAAAATTATTATGAAGATTAATTAAAGTAATATACATAAAATTTTTTGGCATGTAATAAGCATTGATAAATGTCTGATTTTATTATCACTGTGAGCTATCATCACTCAGCTTTTGGCTGTAAATTCATTCAGTTAAAAATAGAACTCTGATCACTTAGCCAAACACATTTTTTGTCAGGCACTATTTGAGTTGCTGCAGAATCAGTAATGAGCACACTGACAAATGATTTATTGATTATTAAAGAAATACTGAGTCAAACTCTTATCTAAGTCCTGATCATCAAAGCTCTACTTGGTACAATCAAAGAGGAGTGGCTTTTAGAAAGTAAGAGGACATTATCTCATTAAAGCAGATACAAGTGTGACCAGAAGTAAAACTTGTCCTAAATAAGAGCAGCTTTCTAAAAGTTCTGAAAAAGGTTTTGCAATGTCCATATTTTCAATCTTAAAAGGAAGATTAGCTCAAAACAAGAGATTCAATAAAATCAAAATCCGCATGGTACAATTCTAAATTGGTTTTACAAAGAAGAAAAGAGTAACAGGTGCAAACACAAGGGCTACAATAGGATTCTTCATAAACTGGGATTTTAGGAGGATGTGGATTGAGTTTCTGTAGATAGATTTCTAAATGTGCTTTCTTTTATTCTAACTGTAACCTGAGCTGTGAGC
This sequence comes from Bos mutus, assembly GCF_027580195.1. Taxonomy (NCBI): domain Eukaryota; kingdom Metazoa; phylum Chordata; class Mammalia; order Artiodactyla; family Bovidae; genus Bos; species Bos mutus. Next base: position 85,875,722 of record NC_091621.1, on the reverse strand, counting down.
ATTTTAGCCATGTTCCTAATGTGGGGCTGAAGTTCAGAGAAAGAATGGTATGGTGACTTTCTTATAACATAAATAATTAAATAATAAAAAAACTCATTTCTTCAATGAAAAATATTAAAAGACTGATGCCATGAGATAGAGAATTTAAGATTGAGAGATTTCAGAACAGAGATACAAATATTCACAATTATCAAATACATTTTAAAATATCACAGGCAGAAAGACACAACTAGTACTGAGATAAAAGGTAAAGTCGATATTTACCTGCAATAAAGAATGTTCAAACTACCACACAAGTGCACTCATCTCACACGCTAGTAAAGTAATGCTCAAAATTCTCCAAGCCAGGCTTCAGCAATATGTGAACCATGAACTTCCACATGTTCAAGCTGATTTTAGAAAAGGCAGAAGAACCAGAGATTAAATGGCCAACATCCTCTGGATCATGGAAAAAGAAAGAGAGTTCCAGAAAAACATCTATTTCTGCTTTATTGACTATGCCAAAGCCTTTGACTGTGTGGATCACAATAAACTGTGGACAATTCTTCAAGAGATGGGAATACCAGACCACCTGACCTGCCTCTTGAGAAACCTGTATGCAGGTCAGGAAGCAACAGTTAGAACTGGACATGGAACAACAGACTGGTTCCAAATAGGAAAAGGAGTATATCAAGACTGTATATTGTCACCCTGCTTATTTAATTTATATGCAGAGTACATCATGAGAAATGCTGGGCTGGAAGAAGCACAAGCTGGAATCAGGATCGCCGGGAGAAATATCAATAATCTCAGATATGCAGATGATACCACCCTCATGGCAGAAAATGAAGAGGAACTAAAAAGCCTCTTGATGAAAGTGAAAGAGGAGAGTGAAAAAGTTGGCTTAAAGCTCAACATTCAGAAAACTAAGATCATGGCATCTGGTCCCATCACTTTAAGGCAAATTGATGCAGAAACAGTGGAAACAGTGTCAGACTTTTTGGGGGGAGGGCTCCAAAATCACTGCAGATGGTGATTGCAGCCATGAAATTAAAAGATGCTTATCTCTTGGAAGGAAAGTTATGACCAACCTAGATAGCATATTGAAAAGCAGAGACATTACTTTGCCAACAAAGGTCCATCTAGTCAAGGCTATGGTTTTTCCAGTGGTCATGTATGGATGTGAGAGTTGGACTGTGAAGAAAGCAGAGCACCGAAGAATTGATGCTTTTGAACTGTGGTATTGGAGAAGACTCTTTTTTTTTTAATTTATTATTTTAATTTATTTACTTTTTAATAGAAATTTATTTTAATTGGAGGCTTATTACTTTACAATATTGTATTGGTTTTGCCATACATCAACATGAATCTTGAGAGTCCCTTGGACTGCAAGGAGATCCAACCAGTCCATTCTAAAGGAGATCAGCCCTGGGTGTTCTTTGGAAGGACTGATGCTACAGCTGAAACTCCAATACTTTGGCCACCTCATGTGGAGAGTTGACTCATTGGAAAAGACTATGATGCTGGGAGGGATTGGGCGCAGGAGGAGACGGGGACGACAGAGGATGAGATGGCTGGATGGCATCACCGACTCGATGGACATGAGTTTGGGTGAACTCCGGGAGTTGGTGATGGACAGGGAAGCCTGGTGTGCTGCAATTCATGGGGTCGCAAAGAGTCGGACACGACTGAGTGACTGAACTGAACTGAAGTGGCAGGTCAGTCCTTTGTTTATTATGGCAAGAGCTCTAGAATTAAGGTCAGAGGCAGTTCCAAGTTTCCACATTGCCACGTGTACAGCCATAATCAACAACATAAACATTTGAGGTTCAACATTTGAACCTCAATTCATTTACTCAGCAAACATTTGTTGAGCAACTACAGTATGGCAATTAACTCCACTAAGCCTTGGAGTTGGAAAAAGACACAGAGTAAGAAGAGAAGTAAAAACAACTAAGACGTAATAAATGCCTCCAAAGAATTAATGTTTTCCTAGCCCAATAAACAAATAATGCCAGTATAATAATGTAAGGAGTACCGCAATTGCTATACATTTATAAATTTACGAGTACACAGGACAGTGGTTAATTCTGTCTGCAAAGGTCAAAGTTCCTATAGATATGGTAACATTTGAAAGAAGTCTTTAGGGAGTAAAAGAAGCTTAGAAACCGAAAAAGAAATAAACATTTTAAACAAAGTCAGAAACTGTGGAAACAGTGTCAGACTTTTTTTGGGGAGGGCTCCAAAATCACTGCAGATGGTGATTGCAGCCATGAAATTAAAAGATGCTTACCTCTTGGAAGGAAAGTTATGACCAACCTAGACAGCATATTGAAAAGCAGAGACATTACTTTGTCTCTGAGTAGTGTAAGAACACAGATCATTTGCAAAACAAAAATAATATCTGTGGGTGAAATACAAGGATAGAAATATGTCAACTGCTGGGAGATCAATCTGCATTTTTAAATGTGACCTAAGGAAATTAAATTTTAGGGGGCTAGTTCTGTAGTCATGAGGAAGATGAATTTATGGCAAAGAAATTAGTTAGGAAGCTGATTTCAGAGAGAAAAATGAACAGAGATGGAAAGAGGGGAACAGAAAGTTATAGACATGCTTGGGAGAAGTTTAAGAGGAGAACCAATAAAATTTGGAAATAACAGAATATAAGTATTCTAATTTTGTTTTATAGTGTGCTTCATTTTATGTAGTAATACTATTATTTGGGATGAGAAAAAGAGAAGTCTTAGGGAAGACAATGAAACCATCTGTTCACAAATCAAATTTGAGATGTCTAAAAATAAACTTCTACCTGATAGACCCACAGGTAAGGCAGGTTTGGTGCTCAAGAGAGAGTTTTGTATGGAAGCAGTTTTGAGATTTACCAGTGGATAACTGTACAGTTAACCCATATTCAGGCTTGTTACATTAACAGCTTATTCTTGCCCCACTGCATCCTAACTTTTCCATAAGTCTCTCTCTTTTTTTTTTTCCTCAATAAAACCAAGATTTGTTTATATTTCCATGAATCAAATCTTATTTTTTGCATTATTCTTCTTAAGTACCCTCAGCAGGCTGAGGGTGATTTTTAAACATTTAGTTCTCCAATGTAGCTGAATAAGTTCCCACTGGGCTGATCCTGTAAAGTCTTAGGGGAAAACAAAAAACACCCCAAAACGTGGGAGAACAAAAAAAGCTGTCAAATTCTGGAGAGGAGTTGACACTTAAAAGGAGACACCTAAGGTTAGTTTCTTTTTCTTATGGCTTTAAGGTGAGGCCACAGTTAGCATTATTCGGAAAAGTTAAAATTCTTTTAAAAAACTCACAGTTCTTTTGACCTGAAGAATGAGAAAAAAGAGTTTAGATTAAAATTTAGGGGAGAGTGTTTGCTTTGGCAGCAGATATGCTAAATTTGGAACAATACAGAGAAGATAAGTATGGTCCCTGTGCAAGGATGACATGCAGGTGTGTGAAGTGTTCATATTTTTTATGATACTTCTTAAAGTCTACGAAATATATTAAAGTGTGGATAGACAAGAGGAAATTAACATTTTGCCTGCAATTTAAAAAAAAAGCCTGTAGGTCGTCAGTGTAATGTTCTGATCAAAATGTATATGTAGGGGCTTCCCTGGTGGCTCAGTGGTAAAAGAATCTGCCTGCCAATGCAGGAGACACAGATTTGATCCTCTGTCTAGGAGGGTCCCACATGCTTTACAACAATGAAGTCCATGTGCCGTAACTACTGAGCTCGTGATTTAGAGCTTAGGAGCCACAACTACTGAGCCCAAGTGCAGCAACTACTGAAGCCCGTGCGCCCCAGAGCCCGTGCTATGCAACAAGAGAAGCCACTGTAATGAGAAGCCCACGAACACAAGTAGAGAGAAGCCTCCATTCACTGCAATTGGAGGAAAACCCATGCAGCAATGAAGACCCAGCATACAAACATAAATTTTAGAAATGTATATGTATACACATATGATTGGAATTGTATTATCTTAAACTCTCAATTTTTTATCTAAATATACCCTTGCATCAGAGGAGTCAAAGCAGTTGAATCAGAAAACCTGCTTGTATTTTGCAATAAATATTGGTCTAATCTGAAAAATAAATTCAGGGGAGAATCTCATAAAGGAGAGATCCAGAGAATGGGGGCCTTAAATTCTGTATGTAAACTCTCCAAAAATTTGACCTCTGAACAATTTAAGCTAGTCAGCTAAGGATAAAGTAATTGAACTGAGATTTGAACTATTTCCTAAGAGATAGACATTGCAATTTCAGGTCAACAAACTTAATTGCCTTGTAACACAAACAAAAAATATCAACAGCCTTTGGAAGAATATAACAATGTCCGAAATTACCAACACATGAAGAGCCAGGAAAATGTAGCCAAGTCTCAAGAAAATTAACAATCAACCAAGTCCAACCCTTAGATTATGTTAGTAAGTAACACATACGTTAGTATTGCTGGACAGGAATTTTAAAGCAACTAATCTAACTGGGCCCTCTGATGTAGAGGAAAGTATCTCAAAATGAAAGAAAAGAAACAGAACATTTCACACACAAAAAAAACTGAAAAGAAGCTATAAAAATGAGAAAAATGCACTATCCAATAATATGCATAATAAAGATGCTAATTTATACCACATCTTCTAAATAGATGTATATGTACTCTGTAATCCGTGCTTTCTTATGACATAGATATTAGTATACATCGAAATTTTCTTAAACAGAAACTGTAGAGTCAATATATCCTTTGAAAAATGTTTAATAGCAGAGATAAAGATGAAGGTTTGCATCTGACACCCTACAGAAAACTTAGTTTCTCCTCATTCACTAGATATTTCTTTTCCAATTAACGCAGGAAGGACATGAAAACAATTTATGTTATTTTCTGGAAGCTAATATTTGCTAGGATGTGTTCCATGTATTCTACAAGTATTATTTTTAATGCTCACAAAATCCTTGCCTGTCATGCATTTCTGTCTTCAGAATAAGAATAATAAAGTTTAAAGATGCAAAATTATTGAACCAGAGGAGTAAAGCTAAAAATGTAGGAGAGCTGTAATTGAAATGCAAGTATTTCACACATGAAAAGCAAAACAGTTCTTGGATCAGATAAACTCACACACTTTTCCTTCATCTCTTTATCATCCTAAATCACATCCTTGTTATCTCTCACTTGGCTTATTTTTTTTTTTCTCTTAATGATATAGATTCTGACAGGTGTAAGGTGATATCTCATTATGGTTTTGATTTGCATTGCCCAAATAATTAATGATATTGAACATCTTTCAATGTACCTTTCTGTATCTATGTATATATGGCCTTTCAAAGGCCATCATATGTCTTCTTTGGAAAAATGCATTTTAGCTTCTCTGCCTATTGTTTTTTTAAATGAGATTGGTTTTGTTGTTGTTGTTAAGCTCTGTGAGTTTTTAAATACATTTTGGATATTAACCCCTTATTTGATGCATGATTTGCAAATATCTTCTCTCATTCAGTAGGTTGCCTTTTCTTTTCTTTCTTCCTTTTTTTTTTTGATGGTGTCCTTTACTGTGCAGAAGATCTTTTGTTTGTTTATTTTTGCTTTTGCTTCCCTTGCCTGAGGAGACACATCCAGAAAGTATCGCTAAGACCAACGCCAAAGAGTGTATTGCCTATCTTTTCTTCTAGTTTTATGATTTCAGTTCTTACATTTCATTCTGATCCATTTTGAGTTGCTTTTTAAAGCTGTCTGCTCCTGGATGTCTGTTTTTGGGATTTTCTTGATTACTATTTTAATCTCTTCACTAATGATCAGTCTGTTCACAATTTATATTTCTCCACAATTCAGTCATGGAAGGTTGTATGATTCTAAGAATTTATCCATTTCTTTTCTAGATTGTCCAATTTGTTGGCAAATAGCTGTTCATAACATTCTCTTATAATTCTTTTTATTTCTGGGGTGTCTGCTATTATTTCTCCTCTTCAGTTCTGAGTTTATGTCTTCCCTCTTTTTTTCATAGTGAGTTGAGCCAATTTGTTTATCTTTTCAAAAAACAAGCATTTAGATTCATTGATCTCTTCTATTGTCTTTCTAGTCTGATTCATTTATTTCAGCTCTGATAATTATTATTTCATTCCTTCTACTGACTTTGGGCTTCATTTGTTCTTTATTTTCTAGTTCCTTTAGATGTGAGATTATATATATATATATAATCTTATTTGTTAAAATAGACCACTATTGCTAAAAACGTCTCTCTTAATACAGCTTTTGTTGCATCTCATAAAGTTTAGTATGCTATATTTTTATTTTCATCTGCCTGAAGTATTCATTGAAGTTGTTCAGTAGCATATTGTTTACTCTCCAATATTTGTGATTTATCTAGCTTTGATTATAGTTTCATGCTATTGTAATTGGGAAAAAAATGTTTGATATGATTGCAGTCTTCTTAAATTTAGTGTTTTGTATCCCAATATGTGGTTCATCCTTGAGACTGTTCCATGTGCTCTTGATAAGAATGTGTATTCTGCTTCATTTTGATGGAATGTTCTAAACAAATCTGTCAAATTCTCTGGCCTAATGTTCCATTTAAGACTGCTGTTTCTTTGTTGGTATTTTGTCTGGATGATGAATCCATTGATGTAAGCAGGGTGTTAAAGTCTCATTATTATTGTGTTGCTCTCAAATTCTCTTTAAGTCTTTTTATAATTGCTTTATATATTTTGTTGCTCCTATTGTAGGTGCATATGTATTCATCACTATTATGTCTCCTTTATTAGTTGTCTCCTTTATCATTGTATAATGCCTATCTTAGTGTCTTGTTATTTTATTTAGCTTGAAATTCATGTTGTCTGATATGTATATGGCTACACTTGCTTTTTCTATCTGCTATTTGCTTAAAGTATCATCTTTTATCCATTCACTTTAAGCCCATGTTTGTCTTTAGAGCTGAGATGAGTCTTCTGGAAGGAGCATATAGTTGTGATTTATTTTTAAATCCATCCAGACTGCCTTAGACTACTGCCTCCTGAGAAATCTGTATGCAGGTCAAGAAGCAACAGTTAAAACTGGACATGGAACAACATACTGGTTCCAAATAGGAAAAGGAGTAAATCAAGGCTGTATATTATCACCCTGCTTATTTAACTTACATGCAAAATACATCATGCAAAATATTGGGCTGGATGAACCACAAGCTGGAATCAAGATTGCCGGGAGAAATATCAATAACCTCAGATATGCAGATGACACCACCCTTATGGCAGAAAGTGAAGAGAAACTAAAGAACCTCTTGATGAAAGTGAAAGAGGAGAGTGAAAAAGCCGGCTTAAAACTCAACATTCAAAAAACTAAGATCATGGCATCTGGTCCCATCACTTCATGGCAAATAGATGTGGAAACAATGAAAACAGTGACAGCCTATTTTCTTAGGCTCCAAAATCACTACAGATGGTGACTGTAGCCATGAAATTAAAAGACGCTTGCTGCTTGGAAGAAAAGCTATGACCAACATAGTCAGCATATTCAAAAGCAGAGACATTACTTTGCCAACAAAGGTCCGTCTAGTCAAGGCTGTGGTTTTTCCTGTGGTCATGTATGGATGTGAGAGTTGGACTGTGAAGAAGGCTGAGCGCTGAAGAATTGATGCTTTTGAACTGTGGTGTTGGAGAAGACTCTTGAGAGTCCCTTGGACTGCCAGGAGATCCAACCAGTCAATCCTAAAGGAAATCAATCTTGAATATTCATTGGAAGGACTGATGATGAAGCTCCAATACTTTGGCCACCTGATGCGAAGACCAGACTCATTTGAAAAGACCCTGATGCTGGGAAAGATTGAAGGCAGGAGGAGAAGTGGATGACAGAGGATGAGATGACTGGATGGCATCACTGACTCAATGGACATGAGTTTGAGCAAGCCTCTGGTGTTGGTAATGGACAGGGAAGCCTGGGGTGCTGCAATCCATGGGGTCACAGAGTCAGATGCAACTGTGCGACTGAACTGACCTGAAGTATTATTGATTAAAAATGCTACTTCCAAACAAGATTGGAATACAATTTATTGGTATGTTACAGAAAAACTAAGTTCTTGATATACTGTATCTCTTTTTTTAACCCTGACTTTATTTTGTATATGGACTTTATATCTCATAATTCCCTCTTCTTTCTTCTAATATCCTCTACCCACTATTTTGTTTCCTTCTTAGCAAAGATAGAAAATTATTCATGGATTACCTGGTACGCATGTGGTGAAAGAAAAAAGAATGTATTTTGCAATCAGAAGATCTAGATCCAGTTGTCTTGTTTTTAATTTCCTAACCAAACAAAGATGAAAAAATTACACAGTTCACTGAACTTCAGTTTCCTAATCCATTAAAAGGTAATACAAAATAGTTAGCTTATTTATTTTATAGGGTCATTGCACGGTTCAAAGGAGATTATGTTCATGAGGTCATGGATGTGTTTGTGAATGTTTGTCAATGCACCAAATATATGTAATTTGAAAGGCCATTAGAGATTTATCCTCTTTTTTCTTTTTATTAATGTGACTTGTTTTTAAAACTGTGCTCCATTCACACTCTGCAAATATACATTTTTTCTTTGCACTAGTGGAAGAAGAGTGTTAAATGCCAAAGCCACCCCTACCACCTCTGTAAGACATGTCATAACCAAGTTAGAATCATGTACATTACAGAGTGAAAAATATTACAAAGTGCTTACCTAATACCTGGGCTTCCCTCATAGCTCAGTTGGTAAAGAATCTGCCTGCAACACAGGAGACCCCAGTTCAATTTCTGGGTCGGGCAGATCTCCTGGAGAAGAGACAGGCTACCCACTCCAGTATTCTTGGGCTTCCCTTGTGGCTCAGCTGGTAAAGAATCTGCCTGCAATGTGGGAGACCTGGGTTGGGAAGATCCCCTGGAGAAGTGAAAGGCCAGTATTCTGGCCTGCAGAATTCCGTGGACTGTATAGTCCATGGGGTCACAAAGAGTCAGACACAACTGAGTGACTTTCACTTCACTATGTAATACCTAGCCCAAAGATTTAATTTTTATTAAATATTATGCTTATGTTTTAATAACCATTATATTTTGATGTCTTTCTAATGTGTTTGATGTTTTCAATTTTGATCTCTTTGATTGAATTTTACTTTATGTAATTTTAAAAATTGTGAAAATCACTTAAAAATTTTTTGATATTTGATATATTTCTTCTCTTTTCTATTATGTACTAATTAAGAAATTGTATTGCCTTAAAATTCACTTTGTAAAACTATCTTGTGGTTAATTCCTTTCTATTTTTTTAAACAGATTTTATCACTGTAAATTTCTTTTTTATCCATGCATTTTGATTTGATTAATTTCAGCCAAATTCTATGTGTTCACTGTCATAATCCAGAGTTTTTGGTAATATGCTGGTTGTTGCCTAAGTGATTAGTTTTAGTGCTTACCAATGTTAAAGAGCTTTATGAAAATTTGAACTTCTTTTGGCATAAGCTATTTCCTTAATTATTTAAATACATACAAATGCTGGGAGGAAAAAATGATAAATAAATAATTTAAGAATATCTATGTAATGTGCCACACTAAGGCACTGTATGAAAAATTATGGATGGATGTTCATGACATCGTACAGGAGGCAGTCAGTGATCAAGACCATCCCCAAGGAAAAAAAAATACAAAAAGGCAAAATAGTTGTCTGAGGAGGCCTTACAAATAGCTGAGAAAAGAAGAGAAGCAAGAGGCAAAGGAGAAAAGAAAAGATATACTCATTTGAACACAGGGTTCCAAAGAATAGCAAAGAGAGATAGGAAAGCCTTCCTCAGTGATCAACACAAAGAAATAGAGGAAAACAATAGAAGGGGAAAGACTAGAGATCACTTCAAGAAAAAGAGATATCAAGGGAACATTTCATAAAAAGATGGGCTCAATAAAGGACAGAAATGTTATGGACCTAAGAGAAGCAGAAGATATTAAGAAGAGGTGGAAAGAATACACAGAAGAACTATACAAAAAAGATCTTTATGACCCAGATAACCACGATGGTGTGATCACTCACCTAGAGCCAGACATCCTGGAATGTGAAGTTAAGTGGGCCTTAGGAAGAATCACTATGAACAAAGCAAGAGGAGGTGATGGAATTCCAGTTGAGCTATTACAAATCCTAAAAGATGATGCTGTGAAAGTGCTGCACTCAATATGCCAGCAAATTTGGAAAACTCAGTGGTAGCCACAGGACTAGGAAAGCTCAGTTTTCATTCCATTCCCAAAAAAGGCAATGCCAAAGAATGCTCAAACTACCACACAATTGCATTCATCTCACACTCTAGCAAAGTAATGCTCAAAATTCTCTAAGCCAGGCTTCAGCAGTATGTGAACCACGAACTTCCAGATGTTCAAGCTGGTTTTAGAAAAGGCAGAGGAACCAGAGATCAAATTGCCAACATCCGCTGGATCATTGAAAAAGCAAGAGAGTTCCAGAAAAAACATCTATTTCTGCTTTATTAACTATGCCAAAGCCTTTGACTGTGTGGATCACAATAAACTGTGGAAAATTCTTCAAGAGATGGGAATACCAGACCACGCGATCTGCCTCCTGAGACATCTGTATGCAAGTCAGGAAGCAACAGTTAGAACTGGACATGGAACAACAGGCTGGTTCCAAATAAGGAAAAGAGTACATCAAGGCTGTATATTGTCACCCTGACTAACTTATATGCGAAGTATATCATGCAAAATGCCAGGCTGGATTAAGCACAAGCTGGAATCAAGATTGCAGGGAGAAATATCAATAACCTCAGATATGCAGATGACACCACTCTTATGGCAGAAAGTGAAGAAGAACTAAAGAGCCTCTTGATGAAAGTGAAAGAGGAGAGTGAAAAAATTGGCTTAAAACTCAATATTCAGAAAACTAAGATCATGGCATCTGGTCCTGTCACTTCATGGCAAATAGATGGGGAAACAATAGAAACAATGACAGACTTTACTTTCTTGGGCTCCAAAATCACTACAGATGGTGACTGAAGCCATGAAATTAAAAGACACTTGCTCCTTGGAAGAAAATCTATGACCAAACTAGACAGTATATTAAAAAGCAAAGACATTACCCTGCTGACAAAGGTCGTGTAGTCAAGGCTATGGTTTATCCAGTAGTCATGTATGGATGTGAGAATTGGACTATTAAAAAAGCTGAGCACCAAAGAACTGATGCTTTTTAACTGTGGTGTTGGAGAAAACTCTTGAGAGTCCCTTGTACTGCCAGGAGATCCAACCAGTCAATCCTCAAGGAAATTAGTCCTGAATATTCATTGGAAGGACTGATGCTGAAGCTGAAACTCTAGTACTTTGGCCACCTGATGTGAAGAATTGACACCTTGGAAAAGACTCTGATGCTGGGAAAGAATGAAGGCAGAAGGAGAAGGGTACGCCAGAGGATGAGATGATTGGATGGCATCACTGACTCAAAGGATATGAGTTTGAGCAAGATTTGGGAGTTGGTAATGGACAGGGAAGCCTGGTGTGCTGCAATCCATGGGGTCACGAAGAGTTGGACACGACTGAGCGACTGAACTGAACTGAAGGCACAGTATAATTACAATAAAAAGAAAGACAGAGAACTTTTAGAATCAAGAGGAGAGAAACTTGTCATAGAAAGAGAACCCCCACAAGACTAAGAGCAAGTTTTTCATCATAAACCTTATAGGTCAGGAGAAATGGAATAATATGTTAAAAGAACTCAGAAAAAAGCAAAAACAAACCATATCATCCAAGAATACTACACTGAGCAAAAGAAACCTTCCAAATGAAAGAGAGGTAAAGACTCTCCCAGACAAACCAAAGCTGAAGGAGATCATCAATACCAGACTTCCCTTATAAGAAACACTAAAGGGAGTTCTTTAAGTTGAAATAAAAGACTATTAGACAGCAACATGATAGCAGAAGAAAGCACAAAACTTGTTAGTAAGGTAGACATAGAGACAAATACAAAATACTGTATTACTATAATATAGTGGGCAAATCAGTTTTGATTCTAGTACAAAAGATTAATGATAACAATATTTAAAAATAATTATTAAAATATTCTAAAAGTTAGACAGTATATGTAGATGTAAAATGTGACAATAATAATGTAAAGTACACAAAAGGGGAGAATGTAATATGTAGAGCTTTTCTGTTATCAAATTTGTTATTATCAGCTTTATAGCTGTTATAATTATAGATATGGAACCATAAAAGACCCTGATTTGCCAAAGCAGCCTTGAGGAAAAAAGATCAAAGCTGAGTGTGTCACTCTCCCAGATTTTAGACAACTGTACAAAGATACAGTAACCAAAACAACCTGATATACCACAAAAAACAGATACACACATCAGCAGAACAGATAGAGAGCCTAGGGAAAAACCTCATATACCTATGGTCAATTAATCTACAGTGAAGGATGTAAGAATATATAGTGGAAAAAAGACAAATCTCTCAACACGTGGTGTTGGAAAAAATGAACAGTTACATGTAAGACAATGAAATGAGTACATTTCCTTACACTAAATGTGTGTGTGTGTGTGTGTGTGTATATATATATATATATAAAACTCAATATGGATATATATACACACAACTCAATATGAAATAAAGAGGTGAATAAAGACCTGAAACCATGAGACATCTAGCAGAGAATATAGGCAGAACACTGTTTAACATAAATTGCAACAATAATTTTTTTGGATCTGTCTCCTAAGCTAAAAAAATTCAAGCAAAAATAAACAAATGAGATCTAATTAAATCTAAAAGTCTTTGCACATCAAAGGAAACCATGGATAAAAAAGAAAAGGTGGTCTATAGGATTCGAAAATAATATGACTGGCAAGGTGTTAATACCCAAAATACATAAATAGCCCATACAACTCAATATTTTAAAAAAAATTAAATAATTGGCAGAAGATCTGAATTGTCCAAAGAAGACATACAAATGGCTAACAGACACATGAACAGATACTCATCATCACTAACACATAAATGCACATCAAAACAAGTGTAAGATATAACCTCACACTTGTCAGAATGGCTATCATCAAAACAACTACAAATAATAAGTGTTGGTGATGATGTAGAGAAAAGAGAGCACCTGTACGCTGTTGATGGGAATGTAAATTGGTGCAGACACTTACAGTATGGAGGTTCCTAAAAAAAACTAAAAATAGAACTAATATATGATCTAGCAATTCCACTCCTGAGTATATATCTGGAAAAATCAAAGACACTAATTAAAAAGATATATGTACCCCAATGTTTATAGTAGGACTATTACTCAACCATAAAAAGAATGAAAATCTCCCATTTATAGTGATGTGAATGGACCTAGAAAATATGATTTGATAAAAACAAATATTGTATGATATCACTTACATGTGGGATCTAAAAATTAATACAGACAAAGGCTTTTTCTGTATAGCAAAACAGAAAAAGACACAGATATAGAAAGAGAACTAGTGGTTTCCAGTGGTGAAGGGGAAACGAGGAAGGACACAATTAGGCATATGAAATTAAGAGATACAAACTGTTAAAATAGATAAGCACCAAGTCTTCCCTGATGGCTCAGATGATACAGAATCTGCCTGCAATGTAGGAGACCTGGTTTCAATCCCTGGGTTGGGAAGATCCCCTGGAGAAGGGAATGGCTACCCACTCCAGTATTCTTGCCTGGAGAATTCCATGGACAGAGGAGCCTGGTGGGCTACAGTCCATGGGATTGCAAAAAGTCAGACATGACTGAGTGACTAAACACTTTCACTTTCAAGGATATAAGATATAGCACAGGGAATTATATCCATTATCTTGTAATAAGTTCTAGTGTAGTATAGTCTATCAAAATACTGACTTTCTATTGCTATACGTCGGAAACTAATATAATATTGTGAGTCAACTACACTTCAATTAAAAAACTAAAAATTAAAAAGAAGCAAGACTTAACTATTTCCTGTGTATAAGACTCTCAGTTTCTCACTTTAGACCTAAGGACACACAAAGACTGAAAGTGAAGTGATAGGAAAAGATATTCCACGAAGTAGGTAACCAAAAGTGGTTGTAGTTACTTCAGACAAAATAGATTTTAAGTAAAAATGTCACAAGAGACAAAAGAAGACATTAATATAAAAACTGAGAGAGTCAATTGACCAGGAAGATTTAATAAATATCTCTATCTTTCTATCCCCAACATCAGAGTACCTAAATATATAAACACTGAATGGAGAAATAAACAGCAATACAATAATAGTAGAAATTTGAATACATCATTTTAAATAGTAAATAGAAATAATAAAGAAATAGATAACTTGAAGAACATTATAGACCAAATTGACCTAAAAGACATACACAAAACATCCCACCCAACACTAGCAAAATACATATTACTTTCAAAGGTACACATATCTTTGCATGTTTCACCACAAAATAAATTTTAACAAATCTAAGAAGATTGATCTCATCCCAAGTATCTTTTCTATCCACAATGGAATGAAACTAGAAATCAATAGCAGGGTAAAAACTGGAGAATTCACAAATACATGACAATTTGCAACACCCTTTTGAACAACAGTAGATCAAAGAATGCTAAAAAGAATTTATAAAATGCCTCAAGACAAGCAAAAGTGAAATCACAACATACCAAAACATATGGGATGTACATATACAGTACTAAGAAGGAATGTCATAGTGATTAGTGTCTATATATAAAAGGAAGAAAGATCTCAAATCAGCTACCCAGCTTTACATTTCAGTGTGCTGGGGGGACAGTGGTTTCGCTCTCACAAGCACGACAAGGTGTGATGACAACCTGGCCAAAGCACGTACGATTGCCTGCATGGTGTGAGGCAGCGTATTTGGAGAGGAGTTTTGAGTTAGCAAGATGGCCTTGTGTACAAAGCATGTTAATTGCTGTCCAATAACAAAGCTCAGAGAAGCAATAAAAACAATGGTAGCTAGCTACTAATAGTACTATACACCAGAGAGAAGCAATAAAAGCAATGGTAGCTAGCTACTAATAGTACTATACACCAGAGAGAAGCAATAAAAACAATAGTACTATACTATACACCAGAGAGAAGCAATAAAAACAATGGTAGCTAGCTACTAATAAAACAAGAGAGAAGCAATAAAACAATGGTAGCTAGCTACTAATAGTACTATACACCAGAGAGAAGCAATAAAAACAATGGTAGCTAGCTACTAATAGTACTATACACCAGAGAGAAGCAATAAAAACAATGGTAGCTAGGTACTAATAGTACTATACACCAGAGAGAAGCAATAAAAGCAATGGTAGCTAGGTACTAATAGTACTATACACCAGAGAGAAGAAATAAAAACAATGGTAGCTAGCTACTAATAGTACTATACACCAGAGAGAAGCAATAAAAACAATGGTAGCTAGCTACTAATAGTACTATACACCAGAGAGAAGCAATAAAAACAATGGTAGCTAGCTACTAATAGTACTATACACCAGAGAGAAGCAATAAAAACAATGGTAGCTAGCTACTAATAGTACTATACACCAGAGAGAAGCAATAAAAACAATGGTAGCTAGCTACTAATAGTACTATACACCAGAGAGAAGCAATAAAAACAATGGTAGCTAGCTACTAATAGTACTATACACCAGAGAGAAGCAATAAAAACAATGGTAGCTAGCTACTAATAGTACTATACACCAGAGAGAAGCAATAAAAACAATGGTAGCTAGCTACTAATAGTACTATACACCAGAGAGAAGCAATAAAAACAATGGTAGCTAGCTACTAATAGTACTATACACCAGAGAGAAGCAATAAAAACAATGGTAGCTAGCTACTAATAGTACTATACACCAGAGAGAAGCAATAAAAACAATGGTAGCTAGCTACTAATAGTACTATACACCAGAGAGAAGCAATAAAAACAATGGTAGCTAGCTACTAATAGTACTATACACCAGAGAGAAGCAATAAAAACAATGGTAGCTAGCTACTAATAGTACTATACACCAGAGAGAAGCAATAAAAACAATGGTAGCTAGCTACTAATAGTACTATACACCAGAGAGAAGCAATAAAAACAATGGTAGCTAGCTACTAATAGTACTATACACCAGAGAGAAGCAATAAAAACAATGGTAGCTAGCTACTAATAGTACTATACACCAGAGAGAAGCAATAAAAACAATGGTAGCTAGCTACTAATAGTACTATACACCAGAGAGAAGCAATAAAAACAATGGTAGCTAGCTACTAATAGTACTATACACCAGAGAGAAGCAATAAAAACAATGGTAGCTAGCTACTAATAGTACTATACACCAGAGAGAAGCAATAAAAGCAATGGTAGCTAGCTACTAATAGTACTATACACCAGAGAGAAGCAATAAAAACAATGGTAGCTAGCTACTAATAGTACTATACACCAGAGAGAAGCAATAAAAACAATGGTAGCTAGCTACTAATAGTACTATACACCAGAGAGAAAACAATAAAAACAATGGTAGCTAATAGTACTATACACCAGAGAGAAGCAATAAAAGCAATGGTAGCTAGCTACTAATAGTACTATACACCAGAGAGAAGCAATAAAAGCAATGGTAGCTAGCTACTAATAGTACTATACACCAGAGAGAAGCAATAAAAGCAATGGTAGCTAGCTACTAATAGTACTATACACCAGAGAGAAGCAGAATGGTAGCAATAAAACTATACAATGGTAGCTAGCTACTAATAGTACTATACACCAGAGAGAAGCAATAAAAGCAATGGTGGCTAGCTACTAATAGTACTATACACCAGAGAGAAGCAAATAAAAGCAATGGTAGCTAGCTACTAATAGTACTATACACCAGAGAGAAGCAATAAAAACAATGGTAGCTAGCTACTAATAGTACTATACACCAGAGAGAAGCAATAAAAACAATGGTAGCTAGCTACTAATAGTACTATACACCAGAGAGAAGCAATAAAAACAATGGTAGCTAGCTACTAATAGTACTATACACCAGAGAGAAGCAATAAAACAATGGTAGCTAGCTACTAATAGTACTATACACCAGAGAGAAGCAATAAAAACAATGGTAGCTAGCTACTAATAGTACTATACACCAGAGAGAAGCAATAAAAACAATGGTAGCTAGCTACTAATAGTACTATACACCAGAGAGAAGCAATAAAAAACAATGGTAGCTAGCTACTAATAGTACTATACACCAGAGAGAAGCAATAAAAGCAATGGTAGCTAGCTACTAATAGTACTATACACCAGAGAGAAGCAATAAAAGCAATGGTAGCTAGCTACTAATAGTACTATACACCAGAGAGAAGCAATAAAAGCAATGGTAGCTAGCTACTAATAGTACTATACACCAGAGAGAAGCAATAAAAGCAATGGTAGCTAGCTACTAATAGTACTATACACCAGAGAGAAGCAATAAAAACAATGGTAGCTAGCTACTAATAGTACTATACACCAGAGAGAAGCAATAAAAGCAATGGTAGCTAGCTACTAATAGTACTATACACCAGAGAGAAGCAATAAAAGCAATGGTAGCTAGCTACTAATAGTACTATACACCAGAGAGAAGCAATAAAAGCAATGGTAGCTAGCTACTAATAGTACTATACACAGAGAGAAGCAATAAAAACAATGGTAGCTAGCTACTAATAGTACTATACACCAGAGAGAAGAAATAAAAACAATGGTAGCTAGCTACTAATAGTACTATACACCAGAGAGAAGCAATAAAAACAATGGTAGCTAGCTACTAATAGTACTATACACCAGAGAGAAGCAATAAAAACAATGGTAGCTAGGTACTAATAGTACTATACACCAGAGAGAAGCAATAAAAACAATGGTAGCTAGCTACTAATAGTACTATACACCAGAGAGAAGCAATAAAAACAATGGTAGCTAGCTACTAATAGTACTATACACCAGAGAGAAGCAATAAAAACAATGGTAGCTAGCTACTAATAGTACTATACACCAGAGAGAAGCAATAAAAACAATGGTAGCTAGCTACTAATAGTACTATACACCAGAGAGAAGCAATAAAAGCAATGGTAGCTAGCTACTACTAATAGTACTATACACCAGAGAGAAGCAATAAAAACAATGGTAGCTAGCTACTAATAGTACTATACACCAGAGAGAAGCAATAAAAGCAATGGTAGCTAGCTACTAATAGTACTATACACCAGAGAGAAGCAATAAAAGCAATGGTAGCTAGCTACTAATAGTACTATACACCAGAGAGAAGCAATAAAAGCAATGGTAGCTAGCTACTAATAGTACTATACACCAGAGAGAAGCAATAAAAACAATGGTAGCTAGCTACTAATAGTACTATACACCAGAGAGAAGCAATAAAAGCAATGGTAGCTAGCTACTAATAGTACTATACACCAGAGAGAAGCAATAAAAACAATGGTAGCTAGCTACTAATAGTACTATACACCAGAGAGAAGCAATAAAAACAATGGTAGCTAGCTACTAATAGTACTATACACCAGAGAGAAGCAATAAAAACAATGGTAGCTAGCTACTAATAGTACTATACACCAGAGAGAAGCAATAAAAACAATGGTAGCTAGCTACTAATAGTACTATACACCAGAGAGAAGCAATAAAAACAATGGTAGCTAGCTACTAATAGTACTATACACCAGAGAGAAGCAATAAAAACAATGGTAGCTAGCTACTAATAGTACTATACACCAGAGAGAAGCAATAAAAACAATGGTAGCTAGCTACTAATAGTACTATACACCAGAGAGAAGCAATAAAAACAATGGTAGCTACTAATAATAGTACTATACACCAGAGAGAAGCAATAAAAGCAATGGTAGCTAGCTACTAATAGTACTATACACCAGAGAGAAGCAATAAAAAGCAATGGTAGCTAGCTACTAATAGTACTATACACCAGAGAGAAGCAATAAAAACAATGGTAGCTAGCTACTAATAGTACTATACACCAGAGAGAAGCAATAAAAACAATGGTAGCTAGCTACTAATAGTACTATACACCAGAGAGAAGCAATAAAAACAATGGTAGCTAGCTACTAATAGTACTATACACCAGAGAGAAGCAATAAAAACAATGGTAGCTAGCTACTAATAGTACTATACACCAGAGAGAAGCAATAAAAACAATGGTAGCTAGCTACTAATAGTACTATACACCAGAGAAGCAATAAAAACAATGGTACTAGCTAGCAATAAAACAAATAGTACTATACACCAGAGAGAAGCAATAAAAACAATGGCAGCTAGCTACTAATAGTACTATACACCAGAGAGAAGCAATAAAAACAATGGCAGCTAGCTACTAATAGTACTATACACCAGAGAGAAGCAATAAAAGCAATGGCAGCTAGCTACTAATAGTACTATACACCAGAGAGAAGCAATAAAAGCAATGGCAGCTAGCTACTAATAGTACTATACACCAGAGAGAAGCAATAAAAACAATGGCAGCTAGCTACTAATAGTACTATACACCAGAGAGAAGCAATAAAAACAATGGCAGCTAGCTACTAATAGTACTATACACCAGAGAGAAGCAATAAAAAACAATGGCAGCTAGCTACTAATAGTACTATACACCAGAGAGAAGCAATAAAAACAATGGCAGCTAGCTACTAATAGTACTATACACCAGAGAGAAGCAATAAAAACAATGGCAGCTAGCTACTAATAGTACTATACACCAGAGAGAAGCAATAAAAACAATGGCAGCTAGCTACTAATAGTACTATACACCAGAGAGAAGCAATAAAAGCAATGGCAGCTAGCTACTAATAGTACTATACACCAGAGAGAAGCAATAAAAGCAATGGTAGCTAGCTACTAATAGTACTATACACCAGAGAGAAGCAATAAAAGCAATGGTAGCTAGCTACTAATAGTACTATACACCAGAGAGAAGCAATAAAAGCAATGGTAGCTAGCTACTAATAGTACTATACACCAGAGAGAAGCAATAAAAACAATGGTAGCTAACTAATAGTACTATACACCAGAGAGAAGCAATAAAACAATGGTAGCTAGCTACTAATAGTACTATACACCAGAGAGAAGCAATAAAAACAATGGTAGCTAGCTACTAAGTAACACCAGACAATAAAAACAATGGTAACTAAACAATGAGTAAAAACAATGGCTACTAATAGTACTATACACCAGAGAGAAGCAATAAAAACAATGGTAGCTAGCTACTAATAGTACTATACACCAGAGAGAAGCAATAAAAACAATGGTAGCTAGCTACTAATAGTACTATACACCAGAGAGAAGCAATAAAACAATGGTAGCTAGCTACTAATAGTACTATACACCAGAGAGAAGCAATAAAAACAATGGTAGCTAGCTACTAATAGTACTATACACCAGAGAGAAGCAATAAAAACAATGGTAGCTAGCTACTAATAGTACTATACACCAGAGAGAAAGCAATAAAAACAATGGTAGCTAGCTACTAATAGTACTATACACCAGAGAGAAGCAATAAAAACAATGGTAGCTAGCTACTAATAGTACTATACACCAGAGAGAAGCAATAAAACAATGGTAGCTAGCTACTAATAGTACTATACACCAGAGAGAAGCAATAAAAACAATGGTAGCTAGCTACTAATAGTACTATACACCAGAGAGAAGCAATAAAAACAATGGTAGCTAGCTACTAATAGTACTATACACCAGAGAGAAGCAATAAAAGCAATGGTAGCTAGCTACTACTAATAGTACTATACACCAGAGAGAAGCAATAAAAGCAATGGTAGCTAGCTACTAATAGTACTATACACCAGAGAGAAGCAATAAAAGCAATGGTAGCTAGCTACTAATAGTACTATACACAGAGAGAAGCAATAAAAACAATGGTAGCTAGCTACTAATAGTACTATACACCAGAGAGAAGCAATAAAAGCAATGGTAGCTAGCTACTAATAGTACTATACACCAGAGAGAAGCAATAAAAAAACAATGGTAGCTAGCTACTAATAGTACTATACACCAGAGAGAAGCAATAAAAACAATGGTAGCTAGCTACTAATAGTACTATACACCAGAGAGAAGCAATAAAAAACAATGGTAGCTAGCTACTAGTAGTACTATACACCAGAGAGAAGCAATAAAAACAATGGTAGCTAGCTACTAATAGTACTATACACCAGAGAGAAGCAATAAAAACAATGGCAGCTAGCTACTAATAGTACTATACACCAGAGAGAAGCAATAAAAACAATGGCAGCTAGCTACTAATAGTACTATACACCAGAGAGAAGCAATAAAAACAATGGTAGCTAGCTACTAATAGTACTATACACCAGAGAGAAGCAATAAAAACAATGGTAGCTAGGTACTAATAGTACTATACACCAGAGAGAAGCAATAAAAACAATGGTAGCTAGGTACTAATAGTACTATACACCAGAGAGAAGCAATAAAAACAATGGTAGCTAGCTACTAATAGTACTATACACCAGAGAGAAGCAATAAAAGCAATGGTAGCTAGCTACTAATAGTACTATACACCAGAGAGAAGCAATAAAAGCAATGGTAGCTAGCTACTAATAGTACTATACACCAGAGAGAAGCAATAAAAACAATGGTAGCTAGCTACTAATAGTACTATACACCAGATGTTGTTCTACTGCTGAACTTCCATTAGTGGCTTTATTTCTCAGCATAATTCTGTCACTCAGATGCTAACATTTCCCTTTCACAGATGAAAAATATTAGATACAGAGAGAATAAATGACTTCCTCCAAGGAAAAAATTATATTTACAGGTTTTGGAGATTAGGACCTGCGCATCTTTGCATGACATTACTCTGTCTAACTATGAATATATTAGGTAACATGGTAAGGGGATATTAAGTTTGCAAATGGAGTTAAGGTTGCTAATCAGATGACCTTGAAGAGATTGTCCTATGCTGTCTTTGTTAACTCAGTGTAATCCCAATCTCATCTTTAAGCATGGATGAGAGAGAAGAAAATTCAACAACAATGTGATGCAATGTAACAAGTATTTGATTGACCATCACTAGCTTTGAATATGGAAGAGAGTTATTAGTCAAGAACTTTGGACAGTTTCTAGAAACTGGAAAAGACAAGGAAATTAACTTTTCTCTAGAGTCTCCAGAAAGGAACACAACCCTACCAAAACCTTGGTTTTAGCCCAGTGAGACCTATTTCAGACTTCTCGACTTCAGAATTGTATGATTATTACAAAAATTTGTGTTGTTTTATTCCATTAAGGACATAGATATGCACACACACCTATACATATGTGTACATTTGCATGTCAGTGTCAAGTGGTGATAAATGCTATGAAAAAAATCAATTTGGTTGAAGAGTTATGTACAGGAAATGCTATCCATATATATGGGTGATATATGGTGTAGTGGTCAGGGATGAGGTAATGTTTAAACAGAGATTTGAGTGAGATGAAAGTGCAAGATCTGGGAGAAGAATATTTCAGATGAGGAAACAGTAAGTACAAGTTTCTCCAAGTCAGAATTGCACTTTGCATCTTGAGAAATAGCAATAGGACAGAGGCAATGAGCCAGAGGAAAACTGTGGGATTGTGATTCTATTGGTGGATAAAAATAGGATAGTTATCCTAATGATTTCTGGAAAAGGAATAGGAATGAAGGTGGACTGAGACAACTTTTACTTTTCCCTGTTATTTATATTTTTTTGATGATGATACATTACTTTTATGTTTTTAAAGAATTTTCATTATAACACAGCAGTACAAGACATCTGAAGCACAGAAACAAGTATAAAGATGAGCAGTGTACTGGCAGGGTTTTCATAACTTACTTGATTCTGCTCAAAAATTGAAGGAAAGGGGTAAGAAAGAATCATACCATGCTGTTGTTATTCGAGATTATTTGCTATCTATTTGCACTTTTACACACTGTACATGCTGAGTCTATATACACTCCTCAGAAACAACATGTGCATTTGTATGTGTGTGGGCACATATGTTTGCTTGAAGCTGAATTATTTGGTATGAAGGGGAATATTTGGAAGTATAGAATGACAAGGATTATTTAAAAATCCATTTATAAATCCATGCTTACCAGAACATCTTGAAGATAGCAATATTATGGAAACTCACAGATACTTTAGCAACATGGAGTACCATTGAGATCATGGGATTTCAGGCTGCCTGAGTTCAGACCTTGGATTCACCACTTACCACTTAGGGACCTAGAGGAAGTCATTCAACCTCTTAAAGTTTTTTTTCTCCATCTGAAAAAGGAGATAATAGCACATGGCTGACTGAATTGTGATAATTAATACACCCACTAGTAGTACTAAAACAGGCTTCCCTAGTGGCTCCATGAAAACAAATCCACCTGCAATGCAGGAGATGCTGGTTCAATCTCTGGGTTGGGAAGATCCCCTGGAGGAGGACATGGCAACCCACTCCAGTATTCTTGCCTGAAGAGTTCCATGGACAGAGGAACCTGGCAGTCTACAGTCACAAAGAGTCTAGGGTCACAAAGAGTCAGATACAATTGAAGCAACTGAGTACACACGCATGCAGAACTGAAACACTAGGACAGGACTTCCCTGGTGGTACAGTGGATGAGAATCCTGCCAGTGCAGGGCACACAGGTTCAGTCCCTGGTCTGGGAATGTTCCACATGCCATGGAGCAACTAAGCCCATGCACCACAATTACTGAAGCCCATACACCTAGAGTTCTGCAACAAGGGAAGCCACCACATTGAGAAGCTCCATCTGCCATAACTAGAGAAAGCCTGCACAGCCAGTGCTCAGTTCAGTTCAGTTGCTCAGTTGTGTCTGACTCTTTGCAATCCCAAGGACTGCAGTGCACCAGGCCTCCCTATCCATCACCAACTCCCGGGGTTTACTCAAACTCATGTCCATTGAGTTGGTGATGCTATCCAACCATCCCATCCTCTGTCGTCCCCTTTTCCCACCATCATTCTTTCCCAGCATAAGGGTCTTTTCCAATGAGTCAGTTCTTTGCATCAGGTGGCCAAAGTATTGGAGCTTCAGCTTCAGCATCAGTCCTCCCAATGAATATTCAGACTGATTTCCTTTAGGATGGACTGGTTGGATTATTACACATCCAGTGTAACCAAAATGAAAACAAAAAATAAAACACTGGTATAGTGTCTTGCATAACAGTAAGTGCTCAATATACTATTATTGTGATTGTTTCTCTGGTCTTTATTATTGGACTGCAATTAACATAGTTTATATGCACTGATGACTTGCTAACTTGAAGCTTTTCTATAAATATGCTTCAAGAGACTGCACAGGCAACTTTATTTGCTTTAGCTAGTTTGTCGTCATCTTGGATACACATGCAAATGAAATCACTACAACTGCCGATGTTTAAAAGCAAAATAATCCAGCACATCATGCTACCCCTAGACAATAGAATTGGTCCAAATGCATTAGCCAGTAGCTTCTCCTGGTGACTGCTTCTTGGCTTAAATATTACTTAAATATTTCATCAGAATAGACTTTACCAGTAATCTCTGAAAAACAAACAGACCTTATGTTCCCTGGACAAAGTTAAAAAAGACCTTATATAACACGATTGCAATTGAGTTTAATCTCTGGTCTTTATTCAACTAGATAAAACTATAAATTTGAGGAAAACATTTTAAATAATGATCAACGTGAGCCCTGGTTGAGTTTTTGATTTCTTCTAGTCTTCTCTGCATGTGTGAGCGCTCAGTCATGTCTGACTCTGTGACACTTGGACCATAGCCTACTAGGCTCCTCTCTCATGTGATTCTCCAGACAGGAATACTGGAGTGGGTTGCCATGCTCTCCTCCAGGGGATCTTCCTGACCCAGGGATCAAATCCGCATCTCTTATGTCTCCTACATTGGCAGGCAGGTTCTGTATTACCACTAGCATCACCTGGGAAGCCCTATGAGGGTTTAAAGGCTTTATTACCATATGTAAAATAGATAGCCAACGGGAATTTGCTGTATGGCTCAGGAAACTCAAAGAGGGCCTCTGTATCAACTTAGAGGGGTGGGATGGGGAGGGAGGTGGGAGGGAATTCAAAAGGGAGGGAATATGTATACCTATGGCTGATTCATTTTGAAGTTTGACAGAAAACAACAAAATTCTGTAAAGCAATTATTCTTCATTAAAAAAATAAATTTATGAAAAGGCTTTGATCCAAGAGTTTTCCATTTACAATCTAGATGGCTTCATGCAAACTTCCCAATTTCCGTTAGTCTTGATTTCCTTAATACTGTGCTCAAGGATTGCTTTTCCCTGTCTGTGAAAAAAATCCCAATACAGTCTATATCATTCAGTGCTTCATGGTTTTATGACAAAAGCAAGAGACAGGATTATCACTTTTACCCATTGCATACGGAAAAATTAACTGACCATCCCAAGTCATCAACTAGGCTTTTGGGCCAGGTCTTTTAGTTATAACAGATCTCTTTTCCATCAGACTATATTATTTAAATTAATAGAATAAAAATGCTATTTTCTTTTTAAAAAATTAAATAGATCAAGACCACAAAGTGATTCACAAGACTGATAAATCTTCTCTGTCAATAGGTCAAATATAAGATTTTTTTAAAAAACATATTATCCATTATACAAAGACTACTTTTATTTGAATCATATTTTTTGTAAGTACCTTTTGTTCCATCAAGAATGAAGAGAGGATTCCAAAATCTTTCTAAATTTTCAACATTAATAAATTCTAAGCCAGAAATGTCACTAAAGAAATACTTTTTCTGATTTAAAGACTGATGTATACCAAGATAAGTATCATTCTGTATTTTAATGTATGCTTCTTTCAAAAACTCTAATTTGAAATATAAATGTTCTTTTAAAAAGACTGGCTGCCTTTTCTTGAAATAGAAATTCCCCCTTTTACTTATTTTAGTTTGAAAATACAAAACTCATTCCACCTTGAATCCATTGCAGCAGTTTCTAGTTGTCTTTTTCTCGGAAGGTTGTGTCTCTGCTGTCTTATCCGAATGATGATTTTGGTCCATCATTGAACTGCATATATCATGTGAATGTTTCCAGTTGTTGTTGATGTTTAGTTCAAAGTGATCACCTTTTGAGAGAGAAAAAGTGTTTTATTTCACGTTAACAATTCAGAAATGAGAAAAACCTCAAGGTCAACATCCATCGATCAATAATTCCACAAATATTCATGTAGGATTTATTATGTCCTGATGAGGCAGAAATGCTAGACAGTCTAAGACTCTGAGACCTCGGTTCTTTTTAATTTCATTGTTTTTTCTCTTCCCAAGTAAGCATCTCACTCTTTGTTCCAATTACCACGCATCAGAGGAATACCTCCCTGGTCTGGAGGGCCATAAAACATTCAGACCAAGGATAAGACAATCATTACTTGCTGTCCAGTTTATCAAGGGGAAAACAAAACAAAACAAAACACCAAACTCTAAGAAGATCATTAACTCTTAAACATACCTTTGGTTCCTAAATAATGGTCTGGGGTCTTAAGAGGGGGTTGAGGGATGGCATCACAATGTCTAGAGAAACTGAGAAATGGGGGATCCAAAAAAGCCATAAAAATGACAATCTGGACTTTGCGATACTCAAACTGATTGGTCAAAAATGATGTATATTAAAGTCACCAGCCAACCAAAGATATACAGTTTGATACTAGTAAAGATATAAAACTGCTGCAACCCCCGCCTTCTGGGGGCTCTTCACCCCCTCTCAGTGTCTAGGCTGTGAGCTTTGTATCTCTATCATTTAAGATAAACTTTGCCTGTGTGAGTGTTTGCAAGTTTGCAGATTTCATTCTTCGGCTCCATGAACAGAGCTCGGGTTTCACATTTCACTGAGTACTGAAACACAAAATGAAGGGGAAACACACACACACACACACACACACACACAAATTTAGTTTCAGTGAGATTATAATTTAGGAAGATAAATTTATAGAGGGAAACTTGAATTAACAAATAAGGTAGCATAGAGTCACACACTAGATTAGATTAAATAAATTATTAGCAATTATCTATTAGAAATAAAATTTGGGGATTTTCCTGATGGTACAGTGGATAGGAATCCGCCTGCCAATGCAGAGGACATGGGATCGATCCCTGGTCCAGGAAGAGTCCACATACCACAGAGGAACTAAGCCCACACCGCAACTATTGAGCCTGTGTTCTAGAGCCCTCGAGCTGCAACTACTGAGCCCCTAGGAAGAATAGTCCCTACTTACCACGACTAGAGAAAATCTGTTCACAGCACAACCAAATAAATAAAAAAAATTTTTTTTAAAAGAAAGAAAATTTTGTTACATTTTCTGCATATCTACGTGACAAGATCTAGGAAGACAAACATGCTTAATTCATCTTTGCGTACTCAGTTGTGTCTGACTTTTCACAACCCTATAGACTGTAGCCCACCAGGCTCCTCTGTCCATGGAATTGTCTGTGAAGAATACTGGAGTGAGTTGCCATTTCCTTCTCCAGGGGATCTTCCCAATCTGGGTATCAAACCCACATCTCTTGCCTCTCCTGCACTGTCAGGCAGATTCTTTACCACTGAGCCACCTGAGAAGCCCTGAATTCATCTTTATGTCTTTACAAAGTGTCAAATGCTGCCTTCCACATAGTAGATAGTCAAAATGAGCAGAAAAAACAATGTAATGAATTATAATTAGAATGGCCTAAAACGGTTTCATAGAGAAAATACCTCTGGAACCAGGCTGAAAAAGCAGGTAGAGTTTGGACTTATTAAAAAGAGCTTAGTGTACTCTAAGCACCTTTCAGAGAGACTATGGTCATGCCTGACCTCACCATAACCACAACTCCACTTTATTTTAATTAATTAAACAGAATCATTCCTTTTCTTTGTATTTCTACTACTTTCCCAGACAGACTACTTATCCCCACCTCTCTCCTACATATTGGGAAAAATATCCAGATAAAAAATTGGAAACGTAGGCACTTTTACCTTATTTCTGGAAAAAGATTAAATTGTAATAAATCACTACAAATTAATTAAAAGAGTGGAATATCAATTCAGAGTTGACTCTAAACATCATGACATTTTAGTCTGACCTATACTGGTGGTACTGAGAGGGGGGAAGAAAGGGAAAACAGCATTCACTAACTTCTTAGATCTTTTACAAGTCTGTAAATAACTTAATAATTTTTAATTAAATAACCTTAACAATAATTATTAGGCTAGCCATCTTCCTGAATTGGAGAAGGGAACCGATATTTTTGAGTCCATAATTTGTGCCAGAAACTGGGCTGAGCAGAACTTTTTCTCATTGAATCAGAGACAAAATAATCTTGGAGACCTATTTCCTCCCCCTGAGTCAAACTTGATTTGAAACAAGTAACATCGAGGTGGGTAAGTAGCTTTGAGACACATCCCATTTCTCAATGCTTGCCAGCTAACACTTCAACCCACATTATCCAGTTGGAATCAAAGAAATCAAGAGTGAGTTTAATAATTCTATATAGTCAGTGATAATAATTGCCTTGGAGCATGTTTTGAGAAGATAACTGGAGGTTCATTTTTTCAGACTTGAAGTTCCACTTGGATAGAAAGTAATAGGAATGGGATTTCAGACTTTATTGTTAAATTATCAATGTCTGATTTTCTGTCTTTTATTTTCAAAAACACAAGCCTGAGGCTCAGCTACCTCTAGAAGATAGGTTTTAAGGGCTTAGAATATAAGCATATGGAAGACACACAGCATAAAATGTGTAATATTTATCATGTCCATAAAAACAATTTTTATCCTTGAAAGTTGTGGAAGTTTCTCACATAAGAGAAACACTGAAGTTTGAGAATTTCAAAGGTTCTTTCTTACCTGGACTTAGGATCCCACAGCAACAACCACAGGTCTATCCCTTTATCTGCTGTCAGAGTCTTGCTAAATAGTTAGCTGGGTTATTTCTTTTTTCAGTCCAATGATGATTAACTATCTTATTAGGTCATTGTCCTAGGCAAATAGAAGAAAATTGACCACTTATTATAAGAATCTCCACTGCACACTTATATTTTAAAAATTGTGTTAATAATGTCTCAGAACTTACCAAATATTTGTATATAAAAGTTCAAAAATTAAGCTTTATTTCTGAGAATAATTTATATTTGCTTACTCAGTTTGCATATTTTTCTTTAAAAATACAAATACAACAGATTATCTAAAGTATTAAAACTCTTCCATATAAAGAAGACTACAAGGCAATTTTTAAAACTTGTCTATAGAGTGCTTTAATATTCAAAGGATCAAATACACTAATTTTGTTTGATTCTTTTTGTTGTGAAAGGTGCTCAGTTGTGTCCCACTATCTGCAACCTCATGGACTGTAACCCTCCAGGCTCCTCTGTTCATAGAATTCTCCAGGCAAGACTACTGGAGTGGGTTGCCATTCCCTTCTCCAGCGTATGTTCCTGATCCATGTATCAAACTCAGGTTTCCTGCATTGCAGGTAGATTCTTTACCAACTGAGCTTCCAGGAAGCTCTCTTTTGTTTGGTACTTGGGTGCAATTCTAACATGATGTCTCTGGATACCAGATGTCCCATATGGAATAGTAAAAGTGCCAATTTATTACAAGATAGATTTTCTAAATGACAAAATTTTTTAAAGATGATGGAAGTCAAGACTATTTTGCATGATAGATTTCTTATATCAATGTCTGCAGAAAGATAGATCATGATTTCTATTAACCTGATTTTTAGAGAAGGGGAGAGCTTGATCCAGTTGCAAGTTGTCTTGAGGAGGTATGAAGTTTCACGCTCTCATTATTTCATTCACTCACTGGAACACTTTTGAATCCCTATTATACCTCTTTACCCCAGTCATTGGACTCTGTTCTGGAGGTGTACAGAAGTTAAGTCAAAGTGAAAGTGTTAGTCACTCAGTTGTGTCCAACTCTTTGAGACCTCATGGACTGTAGCCCGCCAGGCTCCTCTGTCCATGGAATTTCCCAGGCAAGAATACTTAAGTGGGTAGCCATTCCCTTCTCCAGGGGATCTTCCTAACCCAGGGATCAGACCCAGGTCTCCTTCACACTTAATGATGTAAGTGTCAACTTAAAAAATTGTCACAGTCCAGAAGTTGAGTGTTATGCTTTATTTGGTGGGAATTTTTAGGACTTCAAACATGAGATGGTAACTGTAGCCATGGAATTAAAAGACACTTGCTCCTTGGAAGAAAAGCGGTGACAAACCTAGACAGCATATTCAAAAGCAGAAAATCACTTTGCTGACAAAGGTTCCATTTAGTCAAAGCTATTATTTTTCCAGTAGTCATGTACGAATGTGAGAGCTGTACCATAAAGAAGGTTGAGTGCCGAAGAATTGATGCTTCCAAACTGTGGTGCTGGAGAAGACTCTTGAGAGTTCCTTGGATAGCAAGAAGATCAAACTTGTCAACCCTGAATATTCATGGGAAGGACTGATGCTGAAGCTGAAGGTCCAGTACTTTGGCCACCTGATACAGTTAGCAGATTCATTGGAAAAGACCTGATGCTGGGAAAGACTGAGGGCAAGAGGAGAAGGGGAGACAGAGGATGAGATGGTTGGATGGCTTCACTGACTCAATAGACATGAGTTTGAGGAAACTCTGGGAGACAGTGAAGGTCAGAGAAGCCTGGAGTGCTACAGTTCATGGTGTCACAGAGAATCGGGCATGACTTAGCTTCTGAACAACAACAACAAGCCCAGGAGACAGCATCTCATGTAACCTTGAGAGAATTGCTCTGAGGAGGCAGGGGGAGGAGTCAGGTTATAGAGAGGTTTGCAAGAAAGGACAGGTAGTCTGAACATCAAAAGATTATTGTTAATAAAGGAAAAGCAGATATCTCAAGGAATTTAGTGCTTTTCTGTATGTGGGAAGATACAAGAGTTTGGGCTCACTGAAATCATTCCTTTCATATGCATCTCAGCTATCTGGGGCCAGTATTTGGTGTTTTCCACCCCTTCCCCTAGCTCCTCAGTGCTCACCTTAGGGAGTGACTAATGGCTGCTTGATAGCAGGTATTGTTCTTCCTGGGCATCCTTGGGGCTCAGAAATTCACATTGAAGTGCCAGATTCATAGATGGCTGTGAAATCCTTATTTGTTGATATGACAGAAATACTCTATTTCTTATAAGTAAGATTTGTACTTTTCTTCTCTCACATGAATAAATAATGTATATTATATATGTTTTATGCATGTATGTTATTTATTTATTATGCAGCATGCTTAATATATGTATAGAGATATGTGCATGTATATATATATATATATAGCTATTATATAGAGATAGCAACGTGAATGTATATGTATGTACATAGATATGCACATACACATGTGAATATATATATGCACATACTTATGTTGTAATGTGAAGATGCATACATAAAAATAATGTTATCCCTTATCACTTCTGCAGGATAATCTTTAATACTGCTGCAACAATATTTATTTAAGCCCTGTATCTCAGTTATTTGATCGATTAGTTCTATCCAAGCTTATTCTTGGAACTCTTGGAACCACGGGAAGAACAAGAAAGTGCAGAGGGGAAAGGTTTAGGAAATCTCTGTTTTCTCAATTAAAGGTAACTGAACTGAACTGAACTGAACTGAGGAAAGAAGATCTGGGGCTGAGAAGATTAGGGTTCAGCCTCCCAAATATTCCTCAGCAGAGTCAGCATCTATAGCAGTCAGGTCCCCACACCCAGGAGATTCTGATTCAGTTGACCAAAGATTACTATTTCTTAATAAGCACTCAAGTGACCTTTGGCGTGACACCCGATTTTGAGAACCACTGTAGCAGAGCTGGAGGAATTGATTTTGTGTGCTTCCCTTTCATTCAGAGTCGGGGTACAGTTCAGGTGTTCCTATGCTAATGATTTTCTCTCTAAATTTCTATTCTACTCTAGTTGCACCACCTTGTTTTGAGACAACCGTACAAAGATTGAAGGTAAAACAGTACAAGTTAACTAGACCCTTTCTAATCTAATCCAATCTCTGGTGAAATTCTGGAGCGTTTCCAGAGATCAAAGAACATTTGCTCTTTTTCTTGTGTGACTGTTTAAGCCCTTAGACCGTTTTCTTTGCATGACTTGTGGAAGAACAGAAGTGGTCAGAGGAAAGACATTGCAACAGTTCTTTCAAGATCAATACTATGCTAACCTCCATAGGTCAATAGAATTGCAAAATTTCCTAAAAATAACCTTATTGATATTTACTGCAGACTTAATCACCCCAGTTCTGATGATATATTACGGTCTTTGAAATCTGATAGACTTTGATGCCAATGTGTCTCTACCACTTGCTAGCAGTATGAACTCAAGTAGGTTATCTAAACTTTTCTGAGCAATAATATCTGCATCTATAAAGTAGGAAGACAATACTTGGATTAAGGGTTAAATAATATACATAAAGTGCTTTGCACAGTACTTGACAAATTATTGATTCAATACTTAAGATTCATTGTACTACATTAATGTATTATAAATATTTAAAGCAATTGCTTCATATGAAATGAATAAAAATTAAATCTCTAAGACACACCCCCAGCAGTTTTTCTTTTTTTTTTTCCCAAGAAGCTTTTTATTTCCAAAGTGCTCAGATGTGTCCACAGGCATTATTGAGTGGGGAGACTTCAGGCTCAAAGCCAACCTGCAGTAGCCTACTCCAAACTTCTCTTGGCAATGGTCAAGAGGTTGTTCTGTAACACAATATTATAAATCAATTATACTCCAATAAAAGTTAATTTTAAAAAAGAAGTCGGGACTTCCTTGGCAGTCCAGTGGCTAAGGCTCTGTTCTCCCAGTGCAGGGGGCATAGGTTTGATCCCTTGTCAGGGAACTAAGATTGTGCATGCTGCCCCAAATTCTGAAAGCTTTTTAGCATGACCAAAAAAAGAAAGGAAAATAGTGGAAAAAATATTTTAGAAAAAAGTGGGAAGCACTAGGAGGCTGCAGACTCCTGGAAAGAACTCCCACCTTTCTACCCCCGAAAGCCCTGGCATCATCGTGATTGATCTTACTATGGCCATCATCTCTCTTATGTTGATCACCGCCATGAGAAGCAAGGGATTCCCTGATCATGCTTGTCAGCGCCATTCTAATTCCCATATGGCTGTGCACTCTCCTGTATTGTCCCTCATCTCCTATCTCTCTCTCAGTCCTGAAATGAGCTCATTCTCTTGAGATTTTTTTTTGAACTCATGAGTAACCACAAGTATAATTCCCTTTACTTTCAGCCTCTTTCCTGACACATTTTGCCTCACATTCTTGCTCTCACTTAAACTTGGTCTTTCCCTGAATACACTGCCTCTCTGGCTGCTGCGATCAATGCTAGATGCATTGTTCTCTATTTTATACCACATTGGAAGCACTGGTTTCCAATTTGCCTTACTTTGCTGCTGCTGCTTCTTTTTTTTTTTTAAAGGACTTTTTGGATGTGGACTATTTTAAAATTCTTTATTGGATTTGTTACAATGTTGCCTTTGTTTTATGTTTTCATTTTTTGGTGGGGCTGCGAGGCATGTGGGATCTTAGCTCCCCAATGAGGGATTGAACCTACACCCGCTGTATTGGAAGGTGAAGTCTTAACCACTGGACTTCGAGGGAAGGCCCTCCTTTCTGTTATTAAACCTTCTCCTTTCTGAACCCATCGTTATGAATCTCATATTTAAAGACCATCACTTCTTCGTGGTGGAATCATCCACCGGTCCTTGAGTCGCTCCTACCTCTTCCATGAGTTTCAGCTCTTGGTTGAAAGCCAATCTCTCAAAGTATCCCTGCTGTCATAATTATTGGTAATGTCAATGGTTGTCAGGGAATGTTTAACAGTTGGATTCCTGTGTGCTGTTTCCTATCTCTCTTGAGCCCTCTGTTCCTTATCAGTTCCTGATAGAAGCAAGCAGAGTGGCAAGCCACTCCCAGGATTGAGATTAAAAAAATGGGATTCTTGCATAGGATTTCCTTCATTAGCTTTTCCATATGGTGAAAGGGATTATTTATGACCCTCTTGATATGGATTGCCTTTTGGCCTTATGGCCTCTATTGCTCCTTGTTTCCTTGGTAACTTGTAAAGTCTGGTCTTTTGATCTTTATCTGAAGAAGCTACCTTGTAATATGGTATATATTACTCACACAGAATTCAATAAAGCACCCTTGTTCCACCAGAGACTTGGGTCCTGGTGTCCTTCCTTCTCTCTCTCTCTCTATTTTTCTTTCTTTCTTTCACTTTCTTATCGTCGACTCCGGACCACCAGGTTCCGGTCCATTAAAGGATCCCAACAAATGGTCATAAAGAGAATCCTTCTAATCCTTCCACTTCATAGTTTTTCAACTTTCTCTTCTCCAATGGTCTTTCTTCTATCCACTCCAATGGACATATCCTAGGCTCTGTCACATCAAAACTGCAACTTCTCCCTACTGCCAGCTACAAGGATTGGATCTCCACTATCTATGTTGCCAGCTCACAAATTGTAGTACTCTGGATGCAACAGTACTTTCTAATGACCAGGACCTATCTGACTACTGATGGATTCTACCAGAGATTTCACTGTGCCTTATTTCATGTCGCCATTTCCCTCTGTATCTGGGTTAAATTTAATGGTCACGGTAATCACTTTCATCCATATATCTTCAAGTTATTTATGACCTTGTTATCATTTTAATTGCTTGACAAAACTACAACCTGGATTAAATACAACTCTCAGACAACTCTGTCCATTCATCCATGTTACTGAACATAACTAAACAAAAATTCTCAACCATGTTGGCTTTAAATTTATGATCATGAAATTCAAGGGGCGTCTTTCTTGGGCTTAGGTATCATGCTGCATTTTCCCAATCCACATTTTGCCTTCTCAGTAACTATTTTGTGCTTTCATGTCTCTTCAAAACTCTAATACATCCTTTCCTATCACCACCTTCAAATGATGATGATTTCACTAACAAAAATGAAGAACAACTTGGGAGTTGGTGATGGACAGGGAAGCCTGGCGTGCTGCAGTCCAGGGGTTTGCAAAGAGTTGGACACAACTGATTGACTGAACTGATTGAATGAAGAACAAAATTTCCCAAATCTCCTTTCAATGCATATATTAACCTGTAGCATCAGTACCACATATTCTGTCTTGATGAACTGTCTATGCTCTAGCTAAGACCAAGCTCCACTTGTCCACTTGTACTTCCTCTGGTGTTTTCAAGAATACCAATTTTTCCTTTCTAAAGAATTTTTCCCTTCAGCATATATACATGCCATCACTTTTCCATCTTCAAAAATCTCTCTTTCGATCCCATTCCCCTTCCAGGTATCACTTTATTTTTACATTTAAAAAAATTTCTCAAAAGCTTATCTATAATCACTGTCTTCTATTCCTTCCCTCACATTCTCCCTTGAGTACACTTCCATCAAGTTTTTACCCCCAACTCTTCACTCAATTATTCTTGCCTAAGTTATAAATTACCTAAATGCTAATGTAATGGTCTTCAGCTGACTAGACCTATTAGCAGCATTTTTTCCAGAGTTGATTATTTCCTTCTCCTGAAAATACTTTTCAGGATACTATCTTTTGTGATTTCCCTCTCAATGTACTAGCTACTTCAATTCCACATTATTTACTGACTCCTTTATATACTTTGGCTTCTTAAAGTCTTTCAGGGGACCTCCCTGGTAATCAAGTGGTTAAGACTTTGCCTTCCAATGTGGTGGGGAGCAAGTTCAATTACTGGTCAGAGATCGAAGATTCCACATGCTTTGGGGGCAAAAAACCAAAACATAAAAAAAGCAGTATTGTACTAAATTCAAAAAAGACCTTAATTGTCCACATCAAAAAATCTTTAAAAAAACAATTGAAGTGCCTCAGGATTTAACTGCTCTATTTCAGTGCTCTCATTTTTCTCATGTCTTTAATGCTATCTCAGTTTTGTTCAGTCACTCAGTCATGTCTGACTCTTTGCGATCCCTTGGACTGTAGCCCCCCAGGCTCCTCTGTCCATGAAATTTTCCAGGCAAAAATACTGGAATCTGTTGCTGTTTCTTTCCCCAGGGGATCTTCCAATCCCAGGATTGAACCTGAGTCTGTTTTGTCTCCTGCATTGGCAGGTGGCTTCTTTATGATTGCGCCACCCGGGAAGCCCACATAGTACACTATACATTTGCAAATATAATTTAATATTTTGACATATGTTTTCAATGATGAGACCAAAATAATGAACATAAAGTCACTCCCAGAAATTTTCTTCTACCTTCTCTAGTATTCCCCAACCTAGACCAAGCCACTGATGCTCTTCCAGCTCTATGGATTAATTTATATTTTATAGAATTTTATACTAATATAGTCAAATTGTATGTAGTACTTTTTGACTGACTTCTTTCATTCAGCATAATTATTGTGAAATTCAACTATGTTATGTATATCAGTAGTCTCATTCCTTTCAATGCTAATTAGTAGTCTAATATATGGGTATGTCACAATTTATCTACTCATCTGGTTATAAAAATTTGAGTTGTTTTCAGTTTTTGGCTAGTACAAATAAAAGTCTTATGAATATTCATTTACATGTATTTTTGTGTACATATGCTTTCATTTCTCCTAAAAAATACCTAGCTGTGGAATGCCTGGCTCATATGGGAGATTTGTGCTTAAGTTTTTAAGAAATTGTTAAACTGCTTTCTAACACAGTTGTATCATTTTACACTCCCATCAGCAGTGTATAAGAGTTTCAGTTCCTCCATATCCTCACTCATGTTGGTATGAACAGTCTTTTTAATTTTAGTCCTTTTAGTAGATGTGTAGTGGTATCTAATAGTGGTTTTAATTTACATTTCCTTAATATTAAATGACGCTGAACATCTTATGTATTTACTTCCTGTCCATCTCCCTAAATATATTTTCGCTTTTTCTTTCACTTTTGCCTTGTGAAATGTCTGCTCAAATCTTTCTCCCAGTTTTGACTGGAGTCTTTGTCCTCTTATTATTGAATTGTAAGAGTTCTTTACATGTTTTCAAAGAAGGCCTTTCTTGGATAATTGCTTGCAAAGACTTTCAAGAGCAAACATTTAAAATTTGATAGAGTCCAATTTATTTTTTCTATTCAGTTTGTGCTTTTGTGTTCTACATGAGAAATCTTTATGAAAATCAAGGCCAATGAAATTGTCTCTTTCTGTTCTAGATATTTTATATTTTTAGTATTATATTTATGTCTGCATTCCATTTTGCATTAATTTTAGTATAAGGTGTGAGGCAAGGGTCAAGATTAATTAATTTGTCTATTATTATCTAATTATTTAGCATTGTTTGTTAAAAAGGTTATTTTTCTCCTGTTGACTTAGAATGTTTGTAAAATATCAGTTGAATATACATGTGTTGGTCTAGATCCAGACTCTTTATTCTATTCCATTAATTAATATGTCTATTTACACAGCAATAACATAGTATCTTATTTACTATAGCTTCATAATAAGTCCTGAAATGAAATAGTTTAAGTCTTCCCACTTTATTCTTTTTCAACAATGTTGTGGCTATTCTAGGTCCTTGGCATTTCCATATAAAATTTTTAATCTGCTTGTCAATTTCTGAAAAAAAATCTCTGCTGGAATTTTGGGATTGCAGTCATGCTACAGATAAGTTTTGGTATAAATGGTATCTTAGCAATATTGAGTCATACAATTCATGAACATGGTACACTCTCCTTTGTTTAAATCTTGTTTAATTTCAGCTCAGATGGTAGTTTTCAGTGTATTGGTCTGTCACATTTTGTCCAAATTGTTAAGCATTTCATAATTTATACTATTATTGTTTTATTTTAATTTCAATTTCTGACTCTTCAGTACCAGTATATAGAAATAAAATTGATTTCTGTATATTGGACTTGTATCCGGAAACCCTACACAACTCATTTTTTAGTTCTAGTGGATTTTTAAAAAAATATGTTTCTTAGGATTTTAAATATACGTTACCATGGTCTGTGCAAATAAAGACACTCGTACTTCTTTTTTCCTTTCCAATTTGGATCCTTTTCCTCCTCTTCCTTAGTGTACTGACTAGGACTTCCAGTCCCCTCTCTAGGCTAATCTATCACAAAATAAAAGTGGTGAGAGCAAGCATCCTTGCTTTGTTCCCGACATTATGAGATAGTGTTTTTCACAATTAAGTATGATTCTAGTTGTAGGTCTTTTTCAGTTCAGTTCAGTCGCTCAGTCGTGTCTGACTCTTTCCGACCCCATGAATTGCAGCACGCCAGGCCTCCCTGTCTATCATCAACTCCCAGAGTTCACTCAGACTCATGTCCGTCGAGTCAGTGATGCCATCCAGCCATCTCATCCTCTGTTGTCCCCTTCTCCTCCTGCCCCGAATCCCTCCCAGCATCAGAGTCTTTTCCAATGAGTCAACTCTTCGCATGAGGTGGCCAAAGTACTGGAGTTTCAACTTTAGCATCATTCCTTCCAAAGAAATCCAGATGTTGGTTAAGAAAAGTTTTCTGTTATTTCTATTTTTTTCTGAATTAAATCATTAATAAATGGTTTAACATTCAAAGTCATTCAAGGTAACTCACTGCATCAGTAGGCTAAAGAGAAAAAAAAATCTCTTAAACATATATTATTTCAAAAGATGCAGAAAAAGCATTTGATGAATTCTTCATTCCTTTATGATAAAAAATCTTAGCAAACCATGACTAGAATTTTCTTAAGATAACATAGAGCATCTACCAGAGTACCTATCTACTTCGTTACTTTTTTATTGGTACTGATGGATAGGGAGAAAATAGAGGATCCAACAAATTGGAAGTCCAATGAGTTATGAGAAAAGATACCTGAGAGAATTTGAGGGAATGAGATGAAGGTAAAATGTGGAAATCTAAATATATTATTTTAGAGCATTTCCAGATGATGACAAATACCAGAAAATGGCTACAGGATGGGTTTACTGAAGTGGAATAGAGGTGTGCATTTTCTCACTGATCAAAAAGGCATAGAAATTCTACTCAAAACAACATAGATATCATTTTTACCTATTATATTGGCAAAAATCTGAAAGATTGAATGCAACCCATATTGATGAAGATCTGGGAAAACAGGCATTTGCCCACATTCCAGCTGAAGTGCAAATCATATACAGCCCTTTTGGAAAGTGAACTGTCAGTATTTATTAAAATTTTAAATATTTTTAAAAAAATAAATTCTACTCAAGGCTGTGTTGTGCCTTCAAGGCAGCACTGAACAAATTTCCTTCTGTAATGATGCAAATGTTCATAAGTGGATTCTCAAAAGCAGCAGCATTAGCTACACATGGCTATTTAGCACTTCAAAGATGACTTATGAGAACAAGAAACTGAGTTTTTAATTTTATTTAATTCAGATTTAAATTGCCACATATATCTAGTAGCTACTTTATTGGATAGCATAATTTCAGGGTATAAATCTGTACCTTTTTGGAGCAGAGGAAGAATGACCTTTTCCTGAGAATATCACAAAATCTCACTTAAAACATTACCTTAACTTAATTCTTTCCAAGGATTGAACTGCCAAATCATAAGGCTATCAAGAAACAGAGAAGATAGGCAATACTCTATTACTTCTATTTTCATGTATGATTTACCTCTTTCTCCTCTTTTCTCTCCTTTTCATATCCTGCTATCTCAAGATTAAGGATCAAGCACAATATCAGATATTGTAATCATTCAATACATGACAGCTATTATGATAGTCTTTTTCTATTTATAAACAATACTATAATGAACATCTTTAATGTAAATATTTGA
Organism: Bos mutus; assembly: GCF_027580195.1. Lineage (NCBI taxonomy): Eukaryota > Metazoa > Chordata > Mammalia > Artiodactyla > Bovidae > Bos > Bos mutus. The sequence continues at coordinate 85,835,993 of NC_091621.1, read as the reverse complement.
ATATGTCTATGATTATTTCTACAGGGTACAATCTTAGTACCAAAATTACTGATTCAGAGAGTGTAAGCTTTTAAAAACTCACTTTTCAAATTGCTTTCCAGATAGATTCTATCAACAGTGGACCCTCCATATATATTGCACCTCTCATTTCATATCCATCAGTCATATATGGTTTCAGTCTTAGAGTATAGATGCAAAATGGAAACTCACTGTTTTTTCATTTTGCATTTTTTGATCATGAACCATATTTATGCTAATTCCATAGGATCTTATGATCAAGTCCTCTAACATTTTATATGACACAGATATTACTTCCTTTGTCTCTTTTTAGTTTACTTTGGCTTAAACTCAGAAAAATATTTTTTCATTCTCAAATGGCAAAAAAGTTCTCTTGAACTCCACTGGTATAGCATTTCGCTCACTGTAATAGGAATCCTAGTCATAAAATAAACATTTTTTTAATCTGGAAATTGTAATTTTTCTAGATAATTCTCAGTTTGTTTGCTCTCCTGCGATATATTATAAAAAATACCAGTCACAGTTCCCAACAGTGTCTCTGCAACAACAGGATTCTCCTATTCTCAACTCCTGCTAATCTTGAAATTCCAGTTATGACTTGACTTCCTTGAATCATCTTGTCCATTTCCCTCAGGCCTCTCTATGTATGTCGTGTTCCATGGACTTCCTTGTGGCTTTCAACGTCCTCTTAGATATCTGTAGCCATCTAACAATATTCATAACACAACACGCTGAATTATTTAATCAATCACTCCAGAAGCTAATACTAGAGACAGCTGGTAGGTTTTGGAGTAAGAAGCACTAGGTAGATAGGAGCTGACATGGCTACAAGTCAGAAGCAAATACAAAGATCCAATTGGAAATTACCTGTGCAGTACTGATGTTTGTGAAATTCTCCCGCCAGTAGGTGGAAGCAGACTCCTGTCTGTAAAAAGCGATCCTATGAACAACTCTCATATCTGAGCCATTGTTTACCACTTTGCAGTAAAAGCAGCTTTTCTTCTCCAAGAATCTGCCCTTTCTTGGGTCATATTTATGCAGTCAGTAATCCTTATTAAAAGAAGATTAGGGGCCTTCATGAATTTAACCCATGCCTAGTGTATTAAAATATTTTTCCATGCAAGTTCAGGTTAGGCAAAGCAAACATAACAAAAGAGTAAAATCTCATCTGTTGTTTAGCTGCTCAGTCGTGTCTGACTGACTGTTTAGCAACCCCACGGATCTCTGTTCATGGGATTTCCCAGACAATAACACTGGAGTGGGTTGCCATTTCCATCTCCAGGGGATCTTCCTGACCCAGGGGTCCTGCACTGGCAGGCGAATTCTTTATCACTGAGCCACCTGGGAAGCCCCACACATCATCTGAGTAGGTTTTTAATGCTAATAAATTGATCATGGGACATCCTAAATAAATTCTGTTCTTACCTCATTCTCCTAAGAAGACAGTGCTACTTGGCTTAGGCTCCGGAAGGGAGGATTGGACTCAAAAGGGCAAATCCACAAAGAAGGAAGTAAGTGGGAGGGCAAACATGATTTAATAGTGGGGATAATGTGACTCGAGCTCCATGAGGGCAAGGATATATCTACCATGTCGGCTTCAAAGGCTAACAAGTTCCAAGTACCTAGTGGATACACATGAAATATTTGTTAGTAAAGTGGTGAATGACTATAGAGAAGTTTGTATGGTGTCTCTCTGGGATTTGTTATCCCAGCAGAATCCCTTGTTAAATGTATGTAATGCATGAAAGAACACTGAAGGCCATTGGAGAAGGATGATGGGTGAGGCTGAAGAATAGTCCTGAAAGATGTCTACACCCTAATCCCTCTCCACTGGGAGTATTAATTTACATGACAAAAGATGTTTTATTAGTGTAATTAAGGATCTTAACATGAGGAAGGCATCCTGGATAATCCAGATGGGTCCTGTGAAAGTGAAGTGCTCAGTGTGTCTGACTCTTTGCAACCCCATGGACTGTAGCCTACCAGGCTCCTCCATCCATGGGATTTTCCAAGCAAGAGTACTGAAGTGGTTGCCATTTCCTTCTCCAGATGGGTCCTAAATGTAGTCAAGAGGCAGATAGGGCTTCCCTGGTGCTCAGGTGGTTAAGAATCCACCTGCCAATGCAGGGCACAGGGGTTTGAGCCCTAGTCCAGGAAGATTCCACATGCCATGGGTAACTAAGCCTGTGCACCGCAACTACTGAAGCCCACAGGCCCGACGCACATGGTCTGTAATAAGAGAAGCCACCACAGTGAGAAAGCCCATGCATCACAGCTAGAGAGGAGCCCCTGCTTGCCACAAGTAGAGAAAGCCCTTTCACAGCAACGAAGGCCCCATCAGGCAAAAATAAATCAATCAATAAAAGAAGTAAAGAAAAAATAAGAGGCAGGTAGAGGAAATTTGAGCATGGAGGAAGAGGCCGTGTGTCAAGGAATCCAAGAGGCTCTATCCTCTCAGAGATTCCAGAAGAAAGCAGCCCAACTGACACTTTGACATCAGCACAGTGAAACTGGTTTCAGACTTGTGACTCCAGAGCTGTAGGGGAAAATGTTTGAGTGTGTTAAGGCACTAAGTTTGTGACACTTTGTATTGTAATAATGGGAAATAATACAGGTGGTAACTGCCTTATTCACCCCTCATTTCTCCTTCTCTGTGGGCCTCCAAGTTGCATATAACCAATAGAATATGAAGTTAAAGCCATCTAGTTGACATTATCTATCCTAGGAGGAAAGAGTTAGGCACTGGGATAGGCCATGGGACTCTGACATTGGAGTCCCAGCCAGGCCAGTCTTGGGGTAGAGGAATAGAGTCCTTCAACACAGAACTAAATTTTAGAACATCATTACAAATATATTAGTGATTCAAAGTCTGGGGAAAGTCAATTTCATTTCCATATTATGAGAAATGTAGGCTTGAGCTGATCTCTATTTGTGTCATCTATATATCTTAGGAACTTTTCATCAGTCTTAGGATTATGGAAATTTGCTGAACACTGGAGACTGAGTACAACACACTAGTGCTGAAGACTCAACTCATTCAATTGACACAAGTGTATTGAGTGATACTAACATGCTGAGAGGTGGGCATCTACATAAACAAATATGTTCACATCCTCAAGAAGCTCCAGACTGATTGTAAATAAAATGAATGACCTTAGGGTGTGCTGCTCCCTAAGTAATATGCTACTTCACCTATGGTCAAACTATCAAATCCTTAAATTTCTTTGAATAAGTTCAAGAATCAGTAAAATGTTCAAACTAAATATTAGATTAATAAAAGTAGGGGCTGGGGTTGGTTTTATGGTAATAGCTTATTGATAATTATTTTCTTTTCAAAAATTTTTTATTTTGTATTGGAGTATAGCCAACTAACAATATTGAGATAGTTTCCAGTGGACAGCAAAGGGGCTCAGCCATTCATACACATGCATCCATTTTCCCCTGAACTCCCATCCAGGTGCCACATAACATGGAGTAGAGTTCCCTGTGTTATACAGTAGGTCCCTGTTGGTTATCCATTCTAAATATGATCATTAGTTTCTGTTCCTCTAAATTAATGGTGGGAAAATTACACACTGAGGACCAAAAATAACCCCTTGATGGTTTTCTCAGAAAAAAAATGCTTCATTGAAGCATAGCCGTGCTCATTCACTTATGTATTGTCTTCAGCTGCATTCATGAACAGTTCAGTTCAGTTCAGTCGCTCAGTCCTCATGGACTGCAGCATGCCAGGCCTCCATGTCCATCACCAACTCCTGGAGTTTACTCAAACTCATGCCCATTGAGTCGGTGATGCCATCCAGCCATCTCATCCTCTGTTGTCCCCTTCTCCTCCTGCCCTCAGTCTTTCCCAGCACCAGGGTCTTTTCAAATGAGTCAGCTCTTTACATCAGGTGGCCAAAGTATTGGAGTTTTGGCTTCAATTCATGCTACAATGGCAGAGTTAAGGGGAGAGTTAAGTGGTTGTAACAGAGATCATATGGCTTACCATGAATGTATAGTCTGTCTCCTTTTGGGAAAAGTTTGTTAATCTCTGCCTTTGTAAATTTTATCCCTTTCTAGCTATTAGTCTTACTGTCTATGTTGGGTTTCATATCAAAACCTATGATGAACAAAGACCTGTAATATCAATTATTTGATGACTAGAATCAGAGTGGAGCCTGAATCTTCTCTCTCACTGGCCTATATTCCACTTTCTTAGTTAATTTTTCTACAGACTCCCTCTTTTCCAGGTTAATAACACTAACATCTATCTTATTCTTCCATGACCCCATATAATAACAAGCACGTAAGTCTTTTCCATATGCTGCTGCTGCTGCTAAGTTGCTTCAGTCATGTCTGACTCTGTGCAACCCCATAGACGGTAGCCCACCAGGCTCCCCCGTCCCTGGGATTCTCAAGGCAAGAACACTGGAGTGGGTTGCCATTTCCTTCTCCAATGCATGAAAGTGAAAAGTGAAAGTGAAGTCACTCAGTCGTGTCTGACTGTTAGTGACCCCATGGACTGTAACCCATCAGGCTCCTCCATCCATGGGATTTTCCAGGCAAGAGTACTGGAGTGGGATGCCAATAGGTCTTCCCAAACTTGCAAAAACCACACATACACTGGTAACATCAGGGTAATTTCCTCACAGGCAAATTAAGTTTCAGATATCTGTGATTAATTAGAAATGTGTCCAACAGACAGCTCTAGATTAGAAATGTCACTTTTAGGAGACAAGGTAGAAAAAAAATTTTAAATACAAAAGAAATCACTTAGGGGAGGGTGCAAGCATGAATCTAAAAAACATAAACTCAGAAGAAATAGAAATGAAGGAGGGAGCTTCCCTGGTGGTCCAGTGGTTAAGATTTCACCTCCAGTGCAGGAAATATGGGTTTGCTGTTCAGGGAACTAAGAGGCTTCCCAAGTGGCACAGTGGTAAAGAATCTGCATGCCAATGCAAGAGATGCAAGCGAGGTGGTTTCAATCCCTGCATCAGGAAGATCCCCTGGAGGAGGAAATTGCAACCCATTCCAGTATTCGTGCCTGGAAAATTCCATGGACAGAGGAGCCTGGTGGGCTACAGTCCATGGGGTCTCGAAGAGTTGGACACAACTGAGTGACTAAACAATAGCAAAGTACAGATATGGTACTTGGTCAACTCCCAGGTCATCTCGACCCAGATTTAGAATGGTAAAAATGCTATTTCAGAATGACAGTAAACTATATACTTTCAAAATGGCCAGGGTTCTGGTAGGCTTTTTTAAAAATATGTGTTTCTTAATAAGGCAAAAACAGATGCATTTGTTCACCTCCTGAATGCTTTTCTGTCTTGGAATTGGAATCTTTCACTACTTTGGATTTTACTTATGAAGCATGGAGTATGTTCCAATCACATTGGCCTTAGGCATGAAATAAATCAATGCCTGGATTTTTAAAATATGGGTTTAATCCAAGCCAGACCTGGCCTAAAGCACTGTATAACCTAGATTTGGTTGTACTGATGTTGGAGACTGAATGTTAGAAAATGCATCTATTAAAGGGTCTTTTGTGTAGATGCACCTAAGGAACCTCAGTTGTAAAGTCTAGCTAATTGTAAATGATACCCTAATAAAGCCTTTCTGTAAAGAGTAACTCCTGGAAAACTTTGGGTAAAAAGTTTGTTAGCTTCCAGTATGTGACATCTATTTACAAACTTTTCATGGGCAAATTCATTATTTTTTAATGGAGAAGACGTCTTCTACATCTCTAGATTTTTCTCTTTTGTCCTTCCTATTTATTTCAAATCTGGGATGTTTTATTCATTCAGTCACTGGGTGCTCTGTTCTATGTTCTTTATAGTGGAGAATAACAACTATTCTTTGACACTTTATGGAGCTTGAAGACAATAAATAAATGAGCAAGAGGATCTATATTAAGGAATGATAACCACTGTAAGGAGAAATAAGTAAGGTTAAGAGTATACAGAGGTCCCCAAGAATACTGGAGTATTTAGCTTATCCCTTCTCCAGATGACCTTCCGGATCCAGGAACTGAACCAGGGTCTCCTGCATTGTAGGCAGATTCTTTACCATCTGAGCTATCAGGGAAGCCCAGAGAGGGCCGGCACATGCTATTTTTGAGAAGGTGGTCAGGAAAGACCTTCAAAAAGCTAATATACTGGAAGAAAGGAGGGAGGGATCAAGTCCTAGGGGGCACTTCCCTGGAGTCCAGTGGTTAAGAATCTGTCTGCCAATGCAGGGGACATGGGGTAAATCCCTGGTCCAAGAAGATTTCACAGGCTTCAGGACAACAAAGCCCATGTACCACAACTACTGAGCCCATGTTCTGCAGCAAGAGAAGCCACTGCAGTGAGAAATCCATGTACCGCAACTAGAGACTAGCCCTTGCTCATTGTAACTAGAGAAACCCTGTGGGCAAGCCACAAAGACACAGTGCAGCCAGTATTTATTCATTTATTCATTTATTTATATTTTGAAGTCTTACAGGGCAAAATGTTGCAGGCAGAGAACTCAGGACTGTTGCAGGAAGTACAAAGACCCATGACTTAGCAGCTGCTTGATTTTTGGTGCAACATAGAGGGCGACTGAGTGGAAAAGAGTGTGGATAGAATGAGAGGAAATGATGTTAGCGGATGGAAAGCCATGAAAACATTAAATATATCTAATCAACAATTATATGTTATATTGGGTTTCCCAGGTGGCTCAGTTAAGAATTTGCCAGAGACCCGGGTTTGATCTCTGAATTGGGAAGTTCCCTTGGAGAAGGGCATGGCAACCCACTCCAGTATTCTTGTCTGGAGAATCCCATAGACAGAGGAGCCTGGAGGGTTACAACCCATGGAGTCACAAAGAGTTGGACACGACTGAGTGATTAACACACATACACACGATATATTAGTGTGAGTGCTTTATATACAAAGTTATCTGAGTTTCTGAGTTTTTAATTCCAGGCTTGTCTACCTCAAATTTCAAAGTCTTTGATTTTCAACTCAGATTGATTAATAGCAGGTCTGGGTGAGAGATCACAGGATGTCAGGCATCCAGTCAGCAAGCTCAGCACAGCCAGTAAGTAACTGGACGTGTTTGGACTATGAGACCTTTCACTGGGGACTCTGACTTTCCTGTCTGTTCACTGAACAATTATGCTGATATTCGGTTTGCCATGGTTGTAGGTTCTCTGTGTTTATTAGCAGCCCTACTGCTGTTATAGGGTTCTTTGCAGGGTGTATGCTAGTCGCTTAGTTGTGTCTGATCTTTTCCACCCCATGGACTGTAGCCCACCAGGTTTTTCTGTCCATGGGATTTTCCAGGCAAGAATGCTGGAGTGGATTGCCATTTCCTCCTCCAGGGGATCTTCTTGACACAGGGATCAGACCTACATCCCCTGCATCTACTGCACTGCAGGCAGATTCTTTACTCCTGAGCCACTGGGGAAGCCCTATTCTAGACTAATCTTAATTCATTCTTGCCAAATTCTTCCTGCAGTGAATTCAATAAAAATATGGAAATTTTATGAAGAATTGGAGAAGGCAATGGCACCCTACTGCAGTACTCTTGCCTGGAAACTCCCATGGATGGAGGAGCCTGGTAGGCTGCAGTCTATGGGGTCGCTCAGAGTCGGACACGACTGAGCAACTTCACTTTCACTTTTCAGTTTCATGCATTGGAGAAGGAAATGGCAACCCACTCCAGTGTTCTTGCCTGGAGAATCCCAGGGACAGGGGAGCCTGGTGGGCTGCCATCTCAGGGATCGCACAGAGTCGGACACGACTGAAGCAACTTAGCAGCAGCAGCAGCAGGTAAGGTGTGATTTTATTAAGTCTTTTCTCAATTCCTAAAGGAAGTTTATTTTTCCTATATCACCAGTTCATTCATTTATTCAACATTTAGTTTGTAGCATGTATCTGGTAATGTACAAGATTTTACCACTAGTCCGACTGGGCCACTATTGGGTACTTCAGTGGTGCTGTGAGGCTCAGGTCCAGGGAAGGCTGACTAGAGGGGACTGAACTAAACCTCACTGAGGAGGAATTTGCCAGGTCCTTGCTAAGGACATGATGCTGCTGGTCTGTGGGGCTGGTTAGAATTATAGAATCTCAGGCCTCACCCCAGAACTATTGAATCATCTGCAATTCAAACAAGATCTCCAGGTGATTCACAGACACATAATAAAGTTTGAGGAGCCCTGAGGTGGGTGAAAAGGTGAAAAAAGAGAAAGTGTTTTTTAGGCAAAGAAAGTAGTAGGTCTGAACAGCACATTTAGGAAACTTTATTTGGTACAGTGGGCCAGGGGATCTAGTGAAGAATTTGATTCAGGGGTTTTGTGGGATATGGAGTAAGGAGGTCATCAGGGATCAGAACCTGAAAGGTCATGTTTTACCAGGATGATTGATGTTTCCCAAAAATGCTGGAAAGCTACTGGTTGATTTTGAAGAGCAGATTAAAATCATAAACAAATTTAAATTTTAGATGTATGACATATATAAATATCACTGGGTTTCCCATCAGACAAGAAAAAAATGACAAGAAGTATCAGCTTTGAAAAGGAGTCAAAATAACACTCTTTGCTAGATTCTTTGATCACCTCCCAAGATATAGCAAGAGAATCAATTGAGCCAACTAAACTAGTAATGGACTTTGGTACAGAATACCAGTTACAAAATTAACATGATGCTCCTAATAGCTTTGCTAAATCTGGTACATATAAAATATAATAAAAGATCTTAAGTAATCTGGAGTGGCAGCTGCATGGTGCTGGAGCGACTGTGAGGAGATAACCCATGTCCAAGGGCAAAGCAGAAGCCCTAGGAAGATGGTAGGAGGGATGAAGTCAGGTTTAGAATCAAACCCCATACACACCAGAGATGCTCAGCAGGCTCAAAATAACCTTGTGCACACCCAGGACCCAGAGCCCCACAGAGACTGAGACAGACCTGTGTTTGAGTGTCTCCTGTGGAGGTACGGGTCAGCAGTGGACTGCCGCAGGGGCAAGGGCTCTGGGCACAGCAGACTTGGGTATGGCATAAGTCCTCTAGGAGGAGGTTGCCATTAACCTCACCATAGAGCCACCAGAACTTACACTGGACTGAGAAACCGACACTTGGAGGGCACAAACAGAACCTTGTGTGCACCAGGGCCCAGGAGAAAGGAGTAGTGACCCCACAAGAGACTGACCCAGACTTGCCTGTGAGTGTTCAGGAGTCTTTGGCAGAGGCGTAGGTTGGCGGTGGCCTGCTGCAGGGTTGGGGGCACTGAGTGTAGCAGTGCTTTCATGGGACCTTTTGAAGGAGGTCGCCATTATCTTCATTACCTCCACCATAGTTTGGCCCCAGGTAAATAACAGGGAGGGAACATAGCCCAAGCCATCAACAGAAAATTGGATTAAAGATTTACTGAACATGGCCCTGCCCATCAGAACAAGACCCAATTTCCACCTCAGTCAGTCTCTCCCATCAGAAAGCTTCCGTAAATCTCTTATCCTTCTCCATCAGAGGGCAGACAGACTGAAAACCACAATCACAGAAAGCTAACAATCTGATCACATGGACCACAGCCTCGTCTAACTCAATGAAACCATGAGCCATGCTGTGTAGGGCCACCCGAGATGGACAGGTCACGGCGGAGAGTTCTGACAAAACAAGGTCCACTGGAGAAGGGAATGACAAACCACTTCAGTAGTCTTGCCTTGAGAACCCCATGAACAGTATGAAAAGGCAAAAAGATAGAACACTGAAAGATGAACCCCCCAGGTCGGTAGGTGCCCAATATGCTACTGGAGATCAGTGGAGAAATAACTCCATAAAGAATGAAGAGACAGAGCCATGCAAAAACAACTAATTTGTGGATGTGAATGGTGTTGGAAGTAAAGTCCAATGCTGTAAAGAGCAATATTACATAGGAACCTGGAATGTCAGGTCCATGAATCAAAGCAAATTGGAAGTGGTCAAACAAGAGATGGCAAGAATGAACGTCGATATTTTAGGAATCACCAAACTAAAATGGACTGGAATGGGTGTATGTAACTCAGATGACCATTATATCTACTACTGTGGGCAAGAATACCTTAGAGGAAATGGAGTAGCCATCATAGTCAACAAAAGAGTCCAAAATGCAGTACATGAATGCAATCTCAAAAACAACAGAATGATCTCTGTTCGTTTCCAAGGCAAACCATTCATTATCACAGTAATCCAAGTCTATGCCCTGACCAGTAATGCTGAAGAAGCTGAAGTTGAATGGCTCTATGAAGACCTACAAGACCTTCTAGAACTAACACCCAAACAAGATGTCCTTTTCATTTTGGGGACTTGAGTGGAAAAGTAGAAAGTCAAGAAACACCTGGAGTAACAGGCAAATTTGGCCTTGGAGTACAGAATGAAGCAGGGCAAAGGCTAATAGAGTTTTGCCAAGAGAACAGAGAAGACTCTACACATAGACATCACCAGATGGTCAATACTGAAATCAGATTGATTATATTCTTTGCAGTCAAAGATGGAGAAGCTCTATATAGTCAGCAAAAACAAGACCGGGAACTGACTGTGGCTCAGATCATGAACTGCTTATTGCCAAATTCAGAATTAAATTGAAGAAAGTAGGGAAAGCCACTATACCATTCAGGTATGACCTAAATCAAATCCCTTACGACTATACAGTGGAAGTGAGAAATAGATTCAAGGGATTATATAAGATAGACAGAGTGCCTGAAGAACTATGGATGGAGGTTCATGACATTGTACAGGAGGCAGGGGTCAAGACCATCCTCAAGAAAAAGAAATGCAAAAAGGTCAAATGGTTGTCTGAGGAGGTCTTACAGATAGTTGTAAAAGAAGAGAAGCAAAAGACAAGGGAGAAAAGGAAAGATACACCGATTTGAATGCAGAGTTCCAAAGAACAGCATGGAGAGAAAAGAAAGCCTTCCTCAGTGATCAGTGCAAAGAAATAGTGGAAAACAACAGAAATGGAAAGACTAGAGATCTCTTCAAGAAAATTAGAGATATCAAGGGAACATTTCATGCAAAGATGGGCAAAATAAGGGACAGAAATAATAGGGACCGAACAAAAAGAAGATATTAAGAAGAGGTGGCAAGAATACACAGAAGAACTATACAAAAAAGATGTTCATAACACAGAAAATCACAGTGGTGTGATCACTCACCTAGAGCAAGACATCCTGGAATGAGAAATCAAGTGGGCCTTAGGAAGTATCACTTTGAACAAACCTAGTGAAGGTGATGGAATTCCAGTTGAGCTATTTTGAATCCTAAGGGTGATGCTGTGAAAGTGTTGCACTCAATATGCCAGCAAATTTGGAAAACTCAGCAGTGGCCATAGAACTGGAAAAGATCAGTTTTCATTCCAATCTGAAAGAAAGACAATGCCAAAGAATACTCAAACTACCACACAATTGCACTCATCTCACACATTATCAAAATAATGCTCAAAATTCTCCAAGCCAGGCTTCAACAATACATGAACTGTGAACTTCCAGATGTTCAAGCTGGTTTTAGAAAAGGCAGAGGAACCAGAGATCAAATTGCCAACATCATCTGGATCATCAAGAAAACATGAGAGTTCAAGAAAAACATCTACTTCTGCTTTCTTGACTATGCCAAAGCCTTTGACTGTTTAGATGCAAGCAAACTGTGGAAAATTCTGAAAGAGATGGGAATACCACCAGACCACCTGATCTGCCTCTTGAGAAATCTGTATGCAGGTCAAGAAGCAGCAGCTAGAACTTAACATGGAACAACACACCTGTTCTAAATCGGGAAAGGAGTACTTCAAGGCTGTATATTGTCACCCTGCCTATTTAACTTATATGCAGAGTACATCATGAGAAACGCTGGGCTGGATGAAGCACAAGCTGGAATCAAGATTTCTGGGAAAAATATCAATAATCTCAAATATGCAGATCAGTTCAGTTTCAGTTCAGTTGCTCATTCACGTCCAACTCTTTGCGACCCCATGAATCGCAGCACGCCAGGCCTCCCTGTCCATCACCAACTCCCGGAGTTCACCCAGACTCACGTCCATCGAGTCAGTGATGCCATCCAGCCATCTCATCCTCTGTCGTCCCCTTCTCCTTCTGCCCCCAAGCCCTCCCAGCATCAGAGTCTTTTCCAATGAGTCAACTCTTCGCATGAGGTGGCCAAAGTACTGGAGTTTCAGCTTTAGCATCATTCCTTCCAAAGAAATCCCAGGGCTGATCTCCTTCAGAACGGACTGGTTGGATCTCCTTGCAGTCCAAGAGACTCTCAAGAGTCTTCTCCAACACCACAGTTCAAAAGCATCACTTCTTCGGTGCTCAGCCTTCTTCACAGTCCAACTCTCACATCCATACATGACCACAGGAAAAACCATAGCCTTGACTAGATGGACCTTTGTTGGCAAAGTAATATCTCTGCTTTTGAATATGCTATCTAGGTTGGTCATAACTTTCCTTCCAAGGAGTAAGCGCCTTTTAATTTCATGGCTGCAGTCACCATCTGCAGTGATTTTGGAGCCCAAAAAAATAAAGTCTGACACTGTTTTCACTGTTTCCCCATCTATTTCCCATGAAGTGATGGGACTGGATGCCATGATCTTCGTTTTCTGAATGTTGAGCTTTAAGCCAACTTTTTCACTCTCCACTTTGACTTTCATCAAGAGGCTCTTTAGTTCCTCTTCACTTTCTGCCATAAGGGTGGTGTCATCTGCATATCTGAGGTTATTGATATTTCTCCCAGCAATCTTGATTCCAGCTTGTGTTTCTTCCAGTCCAACGTTTCTCATGATGTACTCTGCATATAAGTTAAATAAACAGGGTGACAATATACAGCTTTGACGTACTCTTTTTCCTATTTTGAACCAGTCTGTTGTTCCATGTCCAGTTCTAACTGTTGCTTCCTGACCTGCATACACATTTCTCAAGAGGCAGGTTAGGTGGCCTGGTATTCCCATCTCTTTCAGAATTTTGCACAGTTTATTGTGATCCACACAGTCAAAGGCTTTGGCATAGTCAATAAAGCAGAAATAGATGTTTTTTTGGAACTCTCCTGCTTTTTCCATGATCCAGTGGATATTGGCAATTTGATCTCTGGTTCCTCTGCCTTTTCTAAAACCAGCTTGAACCTCAGGAAGTTCACGGTTCACATAATGCTGAAGCCTGCCTTGGAGAATTTTGAGCATTACTTTACGAGCGTGTGAGATGAGTGCAATTGTGCGGTAGTTTGAGCATTCTTTGGCATTGCCTTTCTTTGGGATTGGAATGAAAACTGACCTTTTCCAGTCCTGTGGCCACTGCTGAGTTTTCCAAATTTGCTGGCATATTGAGTGCAGCACTTTCACACCATCATCTTTCAGGATTTGAAATAGCTCAACTGGAATTCCATCACCTCCACTAGCTTTGTTCGTAGTGATGCTTTCTAAGGCCCACTTGACTTCACATTCCAGGATGTCTGGCTCTAGATGAGTGATCACACCATTGTGATTATCTGGGTCGCAAAGATCTTTTTTGTACAGTTTTTCTGTGTATTCTTGCCACCTCTTCTTAATATCTTCTGCTTCTGTTAGGTCCATACCATTTCTGTCCTTTATCGAGCCATCTTTGCATGAAATGTTCCCTTGGTATCTCTAATTTTCTTGAAGAGATCTCTAGTCTTTCCCATTCTGTTGTTTTCCTCTATTTCTTTGCATTGATCGCTGAAAAAGGCTTTCTTATCTCTTCTTGCTATTCTTTGGAACTCTGCATTCAGATGTTTATATCCTTCCTTTTCTCCTTTGCTTTTCACTTCTCTTCTTTTCACAGCTATTTGTAAGGCCTCCCCAGACAGCCATTTTGCTTTTTTGCATTTCTTTTCCATGGGGATGGTCTTGATCCCTGTCTCCTGTACAATGTCACGAACCTTATTCCATAGTTCATCAGGCACTCTATCTATCAGATCTAGGCCCTTAAATCTATTTCTCACTTCCCCTGTATAATCATAAGGGATTTGATTTAGATCATACCTGAATGGTTTAGTGGTTCTCCCTACTTTCTTCAATTTCAGTCTGAATTTGGCAATAAGGGGTTCGTGATCTGAGCCACAGTCAGCTCCTGGTCTTGTTTTTGTTGACTGTATAGAGCTTCTCCATCTTTGGCTGCAAAGAATATAATCAATCTGATTTTAGTGTTGACCATCTGGGGATGTCCATGTGCAGAGTCTTCTCTTGTGTTGTTGGAAGAGGGTGTTTGCTATGACCAGTGGATTTTCTTGGCAAAACTCTATTAGTCTTTGCCCTGCTTCATTCCGAATTCCAAGGCCAAATTTGCCTGTTACTCCAGATGTTTCTTGACTTCCTACTTTTGCATTCCAGTCTCCTATAATGAAAAGGACATCTTTTTGGGGTGTTAGTTCTAAAAGGTCTTGTAGGTCTTAATAGAACCGTTCAACTTCAGCTTCTTCAGCACTACTGGTTGGGGCATAGACTTGGATTACTGTGATATTGAATGGTTTGCCTTGGAAACGAACAGAGATCATTCTGTCATTTTTGAGATTACATCCAAGTACTGCATTTCAGACTCTTTGTTGACCATGATGGCTACTCCATTTCTTTTGAGGGATTCCTGCCCACAGTAGTAGATATAATGGTCATCTGAGTTACATACACCCATTCCAGTCCATTTTAGTTCGCTGATTCCTAGAATGTCGACATTCACTCTTGCCATCTCTTGTTTGACCACTTCCAATTTGCCTTGATTCATGGATCTGACATTCCAGGTTCCTATGTAATATTGCTCTTACAGCATCAGACCTTGCTTCTATCACCAGTCACATCCAGAGCTGGGTATTGTTTTTGCTTTGGTTCTATCTCTTCATTCTTTCTGGAGTTATTTCTCCACTGATCTCCAGTAGTATATTGGGCACCTACTGACCTGGGGAGTTCCTCTTTCAGTATCCTATCATTTTGCCTTTTCATACTGTTCATGGGGTTCACTAGGCAAGAATACTGAAGTGGTTGCCATTCCCTTCTCCAGTGGACCACATTCTGTCAGATCTCTCCACCATGACCCGCCTGTCTTGGGTTGCCCCAGGGGCATGGCTTAATTTCATGGAGTTAGACAAGGCTGTGGTCCTAGTGTGGTTAGATTGACTGGTTTCCCGTGAGTATGGTTTCAGTGTGTCTGCCCTCTGATGCCCTCTTGTAACACCTACCATCTTATGGGTTTCTCTTCCCTTGGGCATGGGATATCTCTTCATGGCTTTTCCAGCAAAGCACAGCCGCTGCTCCTTACCTTGGACGAGGGGTATCTCCTCACCACTGCCCTCCTGACCTTCAACGTGGGATAGCTCCTGTAGGCCCTCCTACGCCCGCACAGCCACCGCTCCTTGGACGTGGGGTTGGTCCTCCCGGCTGCCGCCCCTGGCCTCGGGCGTGAGGGCGTGGGGTAGCTCCTCCTGGCCGCCGTCCCTGACCTCGGACGCGGGGTAGCTCCTCTTGGATGCCTCCGCTGACCTTGGGCGTGGGGTAGCTCCTCCCGGCCGCTGCCCCTGAGCTCGGACTTGGGTAGCTTTTCTCGGCAGTTCCTGCGCCCTCACAGCCTGGCACTCTCGGCCGCTGCCCCTGACCTCAGACGTGGGGTAACTTCTCTTGGCCGTCGCCCTTCGGGTCCTCCCGGCTTCTGCCCCTGACCTTGGACGTGGGGTAGCTCCTCTCAGCCACACTTAGTGCGCTGGTCGCACCACCCTTATGACAGAAAGTGAAGAGGAACTAAAGAGCCTCTCGATGAAAGTGAAAGAGGGGAGTGAAAAAGTTGGCTTAAAACTCAACATTCAGAAAACTAAGATCATGGCATCTGGTCCCATCACTTCATGGTAAATAAATGGAGAAACAGTGGAAATAGTGACAGACTTAATTTTTTTGGGCTCCAAAATCACTGCAGATGGTGACTGAAGCCATGAAATTAAAAGACACTTGCTCCTTGGAAGAAAAGCTATGACCAACACAGACAGCCTATTAAAATGCAGAGACACAAATGTCCGTCTAGTAAAGGCTATGGTTTTTCCAGTAGACATGTATGTATGTGAGAGTTGGACTATAAAGAAAGCTGAGTGCCGAAGAACTGATGCTTTTGAAATGTGGTGTTGGAGAAGACTCTCGAGAATCCTTTGGACTGTAAGGAGATTCAACCAGTCCATCCTAAAGGAAACCAGTCCTGAATATTCATTGGAAGGACTGATGCTGAAGCTGAAACTCCAGTACTTTGGCTACCTGATGTGAAGAGCTGACTCATTTGAAAAGACCCTGATGCTGGGAAAGGTTGAGGGCAGGAGGAGAAGGGGATGACAGAGGATGAGATGGTTGGATGGCATCACCGACTCAATGGACATGGGTTTGGGTGGACTCTGGGAGTTGGTGATGGACAGGGAGGCCTGGCGTGCTGTGGTTCATGGTGTCGCAAAGAGTTGGACATGACTGAGATACTGAACTGCACTGAACAAGTTGAATTGTGTTCCTTCCAAATTCATATTTTAAAGACCTACCAACACCCAGTACCTCAGAATATGAGTGTATTTTATTTTAAATATGTAATTAAGTTAAAATGAGGCCACTCAATGGCCCTGAACCCAATCTCTCTGGTTCTTATAACCAGAGGAGATTATGACATAAAAAGAGACATCAAGGATACATCTGTACAGAGAAAATACCACGTGAGCATGTTGAGAAGGCAGCCATCTGCAAGCCAAGATGAAAGTCCTCAAAAGAAACAAAACCTGCCATACCTTGACTTTTGACTTGTAGCCTCTAGACTGAGAAAATGTATTTGTGTTGTTTGAGCTTTACCCAGAGTGGTGTTTTGTTGTGGTAACTCTAGAAGACTAATACAGCTCCCAAATTAGAAAATAATTGTTATAAGTGGGACACAGTAATAGTTAATATATTAATAAGATAACTACCACAATAAACATATAAGCAAAGCTAAGAACACAATCTATTAGCTAAGAGATATGACCAATACACATAAAATTTTTAATTCACTAGCAAAGACATGAAAATAAAAACAATGAGA
This sequence comes from Bos mutus, assembly GCF_027580195.1. NCBI lineage: Eukaryota > Metazoa > Chordata > Mammalia > Artiodactyla > Bovidae > Bos > Bos mutus. Next base: position 85,818,964 of record NC_091621.1, on the reverse strand, counting down.
TGCTATTTTTATTTATAAAATTGATAAATTAGAAAAGTTTAAGGAAAGCTAATTCCCAGTTTGCCTCAGTGGTAAAGAATCCCCCTGCCAATCCAGAAGACCCAGGAGACTCAGGTTCATTATCTCTGGGTCGGGAAGATCCCCTGAAGGAGGAAATGGCAACCCACTCCAGTATTCTTGCATGGGAAATTCTACTGACAGAGGAACCTGGCAGGCTACAGTCCATGAGGTCAAAAAGAGTTGGATATGACTGAGTGACTAAACACACACACATATTTGTTTGAAGTATAAAATATTATTGTGAAACATAAACCATGTTCCTGATGGGAAGACTCAAGATTATAAAAATCAGTTACTAAGATTGGTACTAGGAGATTACATGATACTGTGAAACTGTGATTTATAATGAGAATAGAGCTCCTAAGACCACTGGAATTTTCTAAGTGATAAGGTTGAAAAGAGCATCTTTGTTCTTTCTAACAAGCCCCTTTCAACCACCTGAGTTTATGTTTATGCCGTAATTTTAGGAAAATCTCTAAGGAGGTGGGAGCTGATCACCAGGGAAACCAACTACTTGAACCATTGCAACTTTCAGCCCCCTTTCCCACCACCTCCAGGGGTGAGAGAGAGGCTGGAGGTTGAGCTAATCACTAAGGGTCAATGACTTAATATTGCCTACTTAATGAAACCTCCATTTCATTAAAAAACAAACAAACAAAACCATAAAGGGATGTGGTTTCAGCAAACTTCAAGTTTGGTAAATACTTGCAAAAACTGGCAGGATGATGTACCTGGAGAGGATGTGAAGGCTTCCTACTCTTCCACATACCTTGCCCCATGCATTTCTTCCATCTGCCTCTTCCTGTTGTACCTTATCATAATAAATCAGTAATCTAGTAAGTCTTCCTGAGTTCTGAGAGCTGTCTAGGGCACACCTTGTTTTATTGTGTGTGGTCAGGCTCACTGTGGCTGTTCTCTTGCTCTCTGTACATCCCCTGATCGACCAGTGAGCACTTGCTTCACCTACACTGCTCATTTACCTGACCTTCTTACGTACTTGCCCCAGACCCCAGCCACTGATTACTCTTATTGAAGGCTGGTGAGGGATGTTGTCCCTCTACTAGTTTCCCTGGGCGGAGAAGGCAATGGCACCCCACTCCAGTACTCTTGCCTGGAAAATCCCATGGGCGGAGGAGCCTGGTGGGCTGCAGTCCATGGGGTCGCTAAGAGTCAGACATGACTGAGCAACTTTGCTTTCACTTTTCACTTTCAGGCATTGGAGAAGGAAATGGCAACCCACTCCAGTGGTCTTGCCTGGAGAATCCCAGGGACAGGAGAGCTTGATGGGCTCCCGTCTATGGGGTTGCACAGAGTCCGACACGACTGAAGTGACTTAGCAGCAACAGCAGCAGCAGCAGCAGCAGTTTCCCTGGGAACTGATAAACCAATCTGAGGTCAATTCCCCCTAAAAACGGCAGTCTTCTCCTCCCCACTCCACCCCGGAAGCAAGACTGCCACCATGTCCTGCTCATCATCTGCCTTACACAGTGTGGTATCACTCCAGGACCTTGCTTCACAGAGATAACATCCCCTTATCTGTCAGACCAGCAGTCCTTAACCTCTTAGGCACCAGGGACTGGTTTTTTGGAAGATAATTATTCCACAGACAAGGCTGGGGGCAGTGGGGTGGTGGTGTTGGTTTCAATTTCCCCTGCAGCTCCTCTCCTGCTGTGTGGCCTGGTTTCTAAGAGGCCATGGACAGGCACTGGGGTTTGGGGACCCCTGCATTTAAACCATTATTGTCTCTCTTGCTGATTCCCGGCCTTTCTTTGGTCTTAAAGTTGGTCAAGTACAGGTCTCCTAGGACTGTGGGGTGCAGTTGAACTTGTGCTTCACAGATAATCTAGTTTTTATTTATTTATTTTAATATAAATTTATTTATTTTAATTGGAGGCTAATTACTTTACAATATTATATTGGTTTTGCCATACATCAACATGAATCCACCACGGGTGTACACATGTTCCTCATCCTGAACCCCCCTCTCACCTCTCTCCCCGTATCATCCCTCTGGGTCATTCCAGTGCACCAGCCCCAAGCATCCTGTATCCTGCATGGAACCTGGACTGGTAATTTGTTTCATATATGATATTATACATGTTTCAATAGTTTGTATTTTTACTTGATGGTTTGTGGCCACCCTGTATCAAGCAAGTCTGTTGGCTCGGTTTTTCCATTAGTATTTTCTCATTTTATGTATTTTTGTTACATTTTGATAATTCTCAGAATGTTTCAAATGTTTTCATTGTTTGTTATGGTGAACTGTGACCAGTGATCTATAATGTTACTACCATGTATGATTTGCTAAAGGCTGAAATGATGGTTAGCACTTTTTTTTTAGCAATATAAAGTATTATTGAATTAAGGTAAGTACACGGTTTTATGAAACATAATGTTGGGAATTCCTTGTGTCTGGTGGCTTAGGACTCTGAGGTCTCATTGCGGAGGGCCTAGGTTCAATCCTTGCCAAATGCTGGGGAGCTAAGGTCGCACACGTGGCATGGCAGCCATGTGGCATGGGTGAAAAAAAAATATGTATATAATGCTATTGCACACTTAATTGATTGTATTCACTTCATTGCAGTGGTCTGGAACAGAACCTGCAGAATTTCTGAGCTTTGCCTGTATTGAACCTGAAGAGGTCGTTGTGGTCACCTTTAACTTACAGCCAGATGGTCAGAAGCCCAGGTGATAATCTGCACTTGTGATTGGCTCTGAAGGGGACGGCCAGTCCTGTGGGATAAGCACTTAATCTGTGGCATCTGACAATTACTCTAAATAGAATTGAGTTTAATTGTAGGACACCCAGCTGGGGTTGGCAAAACGTTTGGTGTGGGGGAAGAATAAACTCTGCTTGAGAAAAATGGCGATTTTCTTTTTCTTTAAATGTTACATATGATACAGATAGCAAGCAGATAGGGTTTTTTGTTTTTTTTTTTGTTTGTTTGTTTTTGTCTTTTAAATTAATAGTCTCAGTTGGATACTTTTGGAACTTGACGTGCTAATCCTAAAGTTATTCAGGAAAAATAAAGTGAGCATATTTAAGAAAAATTTTTTTCAATATTCATTTATTTTTTGGCTGCTCTGGTCTTTGCTGTTTTGCCTAGGCTTCCTTTAGTTGTGGGGAGTGGGGGCTACTCTCCAGTTGCAGTGTACGGGCTTGTCATTGTGGTAGGTCCCCTTGTTGTGGCTCAGAGGCCCTGGGGTACTGGCTCAGTAGTTGTGGTACAGGGGCTTAGTTCCCAACATTCATGTGAAATCTTCCTGGACCAGCGATTAAACCCATGTTCCCTGCCTTGGCAGGTGGATTATTAACCACTGGATCACCAGGGAAGTCCAAGAAATTTTGAAAATGAATCTTATGAAGGAAGACGTGAATTTTTAGAAATTAAAATGTATTTTTACATTTTATAGATATAATTCTTATATAGAGTGACCCTAGACAGAAATAGGCATGTTAATGAGATTAGAAAGTCCCCAGACACCCATAATTTAATAAGTTTTAAAGGTACAGAATCAGGACTTAAAAAAAAACTTTTTGTATTGGGGTATATTCATTTAACAATGTTGTGATAGTTTCGGGTGAACAGAGAAGGGACTCAACCATACATATACATGTATCCATTCTCCCCCAAACTCCACTCCTGTCCAGGCTGCCACATAACACTGAGCAGAGTTCCATGTGCTCTACTGTAAGTCCTTGTTGGTTATCCGTTTTAAACAGCAATGTGTACCTGTCTGAAATAAGTATTATTAAATGAATAGCATTGGGACAAGTGTCTACAATTTGTCAAACCAATGAGGCTGTTTGTCTCAAAATTTTACATCAAAAGAGATATTTTAAATATCTTTGGAAATTAAATTATAAATACAGATAAATATAGGTAATTGTATCATCATAAGGTAAATTATTTTAAGCACATATGAAAATATAAAATCTATAGAGAAAGGAGAGATTTGATTGTATAAATTTTCAAAAAATCTTCAACTTTAAAAATCAGGTGCAAAAATTTAAAATTTAGTCCCTGTTACAACATAACATTGAATTATGTTCTCCCCAAATTCATATTTTAAAACCCTAACAGCCAGAACCTCAGAATATGAGTGCATTTGGTGATAGGGCTTTAAATATGTAATTAAGCTAAGATGACCATTAAAATGGCCCTAACCCAATAGAGTTTTAGGATTGGTTCTTAAAACAAGAGATCAGGACAGAAAAAGAGACCCCAAGAATACATACATAGAGACAAAAGACCATGTAAGCACAGTGAGAAGACAGCCATCTGCAAGCCGAGATGAGAGTCCTCAAAAGGAAAAAAAACTTGCCAAATCTTAACCTTGGACTTCTAGCCTCTAGACTGTGAGAAAATACATTTCTGTTGAACTTTACCCAGGGTGGTATTTTGTTGTGACATCTCTAGCAAACTAATACAGCTCCCAAATTAGAAAAATAATTATTATATTGGGACACAATAATGGTTAACATTATCAATAAGACAACTACCACAATAAACATATAAGCAAGGCTGTGAACACAATCTATAAAATGAAAGATATGACCAATACACATATAAAATTTTAACGCACTAGCAAAGACTTGAAATTCAAAACTTTAAGATGCCATTTTTAATTTATAAAATTGATAAATTAGTGAAGTTTGAGGAGAGCTAATTCCCAAGTGGCTCAGTGCTAAAAGAATCTGCCTGCCAATGTAGGAGACATGGGAGACTCAGATTTGACCCCCGAGTAAGGAAGATCCCCTAGAGGAGGAAATGGCAACACACTTCAGTATTCTTACCTGGAAAATTGCCGGGACAGAGGAGCTGGTGGGCTATAGTCCTTGGGGTCCCCAAAAGTCAAACACAACTGAGTGTGAGTACACATACATATTTGTTTAAAGTAAAAAAATATATATATATATATTATGAAACATAATGATGGGAAGACTCAAGATTATGAAATTATCAGTTACTCAGGTTGGTACTGGGCTTCCCAGATGGCACTGCTGCTGCTGCTGCTGCTGCTAAGTCGCTTCAGTTGTGTCCGACCCTGTGTGACCCCATAGACAGCAGCCCACCAGGCTCCCCCATCCCTGGGATTCTCCAGGCAAGAACACTGGAGTGGGTTGCCATTTCCTTCTCCAATGCATGAAACTGAAAAGTGAAAGTGAAGCCACTGTCGTGTGCGACTCTTTGTAACCCCCTGGACAGCAGCCTATCAGGCTCCTCCGTCCATGGGATTTTCAAGGCAAGAGTACCGGAGTGGGTTGCCATTGCCTTCCTGTCAATGCAGGAGACAGAAAAGACGTGGGTTTGATCCCTGGGTCAGGAAAATCCCCTGGAGGAGGAAATGGCAACCCACTCCAGTATTCTTGCCTGGAGAATCCCATGGACAGAGGAGTCTGGCAGGCTACAGTCCACGGGGTTGCAAATAATCAGACACAACTGGAGCAACTTAGCATGCAAGGTTGATTTTACTAGATTACATGATATTGTGAAACTATGATTTATAATAAGAACAGAGCTCCTAAAACCACTGGAATTCTCTAAGTGATAAAGTTGAAAACAGCATCTTTGTTCTTTCTAACAAGCCCCTTTCAACCACCTGAGTTTATGTATAAGCAGTAATTTTAGGAAAGTCCCAAAGGAGGTGGGGCTGGTTGCCAGGGAAACCAACTGTTTGAACCACTGCAACTTTCAGCCCCCTTCCTTACCACCTCCAGGGATGGGAGACAGGCTGGAGGTTGATTTAATCACTAATGGTCAATGACTTAATATTGCTTATCCATTAAAACCTCCATTAAAAAAAAAACAAACATAATGGGATGTGTGGTTTCAGACAACTTCCAGGTTGGTAAACAAGTGCAGGAGTTAGGAGGGTGATGCACCTGGAGAGGATATGAAAACTTCCTACTCTCCTACACACCTTGCCCCATGCATTTCTTCCATCTGCCTATTCCTGAGTTGTACCTTGTCACAGTAAATCAGTAATCTAGTAAGTCTTCCTGAGTTCTATGAGCTGTCTGGGGATTACCTTCTTTTATTGTGTGTAGTCAGGCCACACCTGGTGGCTGTTCTGTTCTCTGTACACCTCCTGCCCAACCAGTGAGAGCCTGCTTCACCTACACCCTACTCACTTACCTGGCCTTCTTACATACTTGCCCCAGACCCCAGCCACTGATTGCTCTTATTAAGGGGCAGGGAGGGGGCGGTTCCCTGGGAACAGATAAATCAACCTGAATTCAATTCCTCCTATACCTGGCAATATACCTCTCCCCCTGGAAGCCAGACTGCGGCCCTATCCTGCTCACCATCTGCCTCACAAGGTGGAGTGTTGCTCCAGGACCTTGCTTCAGAGTGGTAAGCTGCCCTCATCTGACTGGTTTGGTGGAAGACAGTTTTCCTGTGGACAAGGCTGGGGGCGGTGGGGTGGTGATGGTGGTTTCAGTCTCTTCCCCATCTCCTCTCCTGCTGTGTGACCTGGTTTCTAAGAGGTCATGGATGGGCACAAGGGTTTGCAGACCCCTGCCTTAAACCATTGTCTCTGTTGCTGACACCTGTCCTTTCTTCTTGTCTTAAATTTGGACAAGTACAGGTCTCCTAAGACTGCGGGATGTAGCCCAACTCGTGCTTCACAGATAATTGCGTTTTTTTTTTTTTTTTCCTGATTGATGGTTTGTGACCACCCTGTGTCAGGCAAGTCTGTTGGCTCTGTTTTTCCAATAGTATCTGCTCACCCTTGTGTCTGTGTCACATTTTAGTAATTTTCAGAATATTTCAAATGTTTTCATTATTATAGTGAACTGTAATCAGTGGTCTATAAGGTTACTACTGTGTATGAATTGGTAAAGGCTGAGATGATGGTTAGCATTTTTTAGCAATATAAAGTATTATTTAAGGTATGTACATTGTTTTATTAGATATAATGCTGGGAATTTCCTGTTGATCCAGTGGTAAGGACTCCGAGCTCTCATTGCTGAGGGTCTGGGTTCAATCCCTTCTAAGGGCCCAGGGAACTAAGATCCCACAAGTGGCATGTTGGTTGTCTGGTGAAAGCAAAAAAAAAAAAAAAAATATATATATATATATATAATGCTATTCACACTTAATTGATTCTATTCACTTTATTGAGGTGGCCTGAAAGTGAACCAGCAGTATTTCTGAGGTTTGCCTGTTATGAACCTGAGCTTGTGGTCATCTTTTATTTATAGCCATGATGGTCAGAAGCCCAGGTGATAACCTGTATTTGTGATTGGCCTCTGAAGGGGATGCCCAGTCCTGTGGGATGAGCACTTAATCTGTGGCATCTGACAATTACTCTAAATAGATAGAATTGAGTTAAACTTTAGGACACTTAAGGGCTTCCCTGGTAGAACAGCTGGTAAAGAATCCACCTGCATAGTGGAAGACCTGGGTTTGATCCCTGGGTTAGGAATTCCCTGGAGAAGGGAACGGCTACCCATTCCAGTATTCTGGTCTGGAGAATTCCATGGACTGTATAGTCCATGGGGTTGTAAAGCGTTGGACATAACTGAGAGACTTTTATTTTCACTTTAGGACACCCAGCTGGGGTTGGTGAAATGGTTGGTGGTGGGTGTGGGGAGACACCCTGCTTGAGAAAGTGGGGATTTTCTTTTACTTAAATGTCATATATAGTACGGAGAGGAAGCAGGTAGGTTTTTTTTTTTTTTTTTTTTAGATTAATAGTTTCAATTGGGTATTTTTGGAACTTGACATAATAATCCTGAATTTATTCAGGGGGAAAAAAGAGTGAGCATATTTAAGAATTTTTTCAGTATTTATTTTTGGCTGTGCTGGGTCTTCGTTGTTGCTTGGCTTTCTCTTGTTGTGGTGAGTAGGGGCTGCTCTCTAGTTGCGGCGCTTAGCCTCTCATTGAGGTGGCTTCTCTTGTTGTAGAGCCTGGGCTTTAGGGCACCCTGGCTTCAGTACTTGTGGCATGTGGCTCAGGAGTTGCAACCAGGAGCTTAGTTGCTCCATGACTTCATGGAATCTTTCAGGGCCAGGGATGTAACTCATGTCCTGCATTGGCAGATAGATTCTTAACCACTGGGCCACAAGGGAAGTCCAAGAACTTTTGAAAATGAATCATATGAAGGAAGACATCAATTGTTAGAAACTGAAATGTGCTTTTACATTTTACAGTTATAATTTTTATATAGAGTGATCCTAGACAGAAATAGGTATATTAATTAAACTAGAAAGTCCCCAAACACCCATAATGTAAGACGTTTTAAAGGTGGAGAATAAGGATTATTAAATTAACAGTATTGGGTTGTGTCTAACCATTTGTCAAAATAATGGGATTCCTTATCTCAAAATACTACATCAAAATAAACTGAGATATTTTAAATATCTTAGCTTTAGAAATTAAATTATAAAACAGGTAGATGTAAGTAATCATCTTAAGGTAAGAAAATTCTTTTAAGCACATATGCAAATATAGAATCTATAGAGAAAGGAGATATTTGACTATATAAAAATTTTAAATGTATAAATTTAAAAAATCACATTAAAAAATTAAAATTTAGCCCCTGTTATGTGTTGAATGTCTTTCTCCCCAAATTTGTATGTTAAAGACCTAGTATGTAGTACCTCAGAATATGAGTGTATTTGGTGATAGAGTCTTTAAAGATGTGATTAAGCTAGTGATAAAGAATCCACCTGCCAATGCAGGAGATGCAAGAGATGCAGGTTCAATCCCTGGGTTGGGAAGATCCCTGGAGTAGGAATACCCATTCCAGTATTCTTGCCTGGGAAATCTCATGGACAGAGGAGCCTGGAGGGCTATAGTCTAAGGGATCACAAAGAGTCAGACAAGACTGAACATGCAAGCCTAAGTTAAAATGAGGCCATTAGAATGGGCCTGCCTGAGTCCAGTCATTCTGGTTCCTATAAAAAGAAATTAGGACAGAAAAAGAGACACTGAGGACTCATATGCACAGAGAAAAGACTGTGTAAGCACAGTAAGAAAGCAGTCATCTGCAGGCCAAGACTAGAACCCACACAAAAAAACAACAAAACTTGCCAAGCATTGACCTTGAACTTCTAGCCTCTAGACTGTGAGAAAACACATTTTCTGTTGTTTGAGCTTTATCCAGGATGGTATTTTGTTGTGGCAGCTTTAGGAAACTAATAGAGCCCCCATATTAAAAAAAAAATGGTTATTATACATGGGACACAATAATGATTAGTATCATTAAATCTATAACCATAAACATATAAGCAAGGCTGTGAACACAATCTATAGAAGAAGAAATAAGAAATATGATCAATACACATATAAAAGTTTTAAGTCACTAGTAAAGACATTAAAATAAAAATATTGAGATACCATTTCAACATATACAGTTGATTAATTAGTGAAGCTTGAGGAGAGCTAATCTTTTAAGTGTTGTTTGTGTCAGGCTCTACTATCTTTGTCTTTTGGAATGCTGTTGATTCGTATGTCTGAAATATTCTATCACTAGGAATCTATTTTAAATAAAGATAAGGAGAGGATGCATGCACAGAAGTTTCCTTGTAGATTTGTTTATATAGCAAAAAGATTTAGAAAGTAAAAATTATTAATAACTTTAAAGTTGTAAATCCTTGATTATATTAGTAAAAAAAAAAAATCTTGGACTTGTGGGTAGGAGTGGATGTTGGAAGTAAAAACTTTTTAGTTAAAAGTTTTAAAGTTTTAGCTTTATTGAGCAATAATTGACATATACCCATTCATCTGTTGACAAACATGTAGTTTTCATACAAGATCTTGTCTATTGTGAATAATGATGCAATGAACATAGAAGGGTGGGTATATCTTTGAGATTCTGTTTTTATTTCCTTTAGATATATTCCTAGAAGTGAAATTGTTGGATTATATGGTAATTATATTTTAATTTTTTGAGGAATCTCCATACTGTTTTCAATAGTGGCTGCACAAATGTATTAATAATTCCTACCAATAGTGTACAAGTGTTCTCTTTTTCCGCATCTTTCCCAACACTCACGTCTGGTCTTTTTGATGGTAGCCATTCTAACAGGTGTGAAGTCGTATCTTGTGGTTTTGATTTACATTTCCCTGATGATTAGTGATATTGAGCATCTTTTCACATATCTGTTAGCCATTTGTATATTTTCTTTGTAAAATGCTTATTCAGATGCTGTGCCCATTTTTAAATCAGTGTGTTTCTTTTACCCTTGAGCTCTATGAGTTGTTTATTTTGGATATTTACCACTTACATGATTTGCAAATATTTTCTTCCACTCCATAGGTTGCATTTTCATTTTGTTGAGGGTCTCCTTTGCTGTGCAGTAGCTTTTTAGTTTTATGTAGTCCCACATATTTATTTTTGCTATTGTTGTGCTTGCTTTTGGTGCAAATCTAGAAAACCATGCCATGACTAATGTCAAGGAGCTGATCCCTATTTTTCTTCTAGGAGCTTTATGGTTTCAGGTCTTACATTTAAGTCTTTAAAACTTAACATTTTGAATATTTAATCTTACATGAAGAAAGTCAATAGATAACATTTATTGTCTGATTCTTGGTATTTTTAAAAGAGGAGAATGATATCAATGTATATTTTTATAATTTTGGGTTAGCCAATTGCAGAATATTTCCCAGATTGCTAAAAAAGTGGCTGTAACTTCTATATTGCTGAGAAATAAAAGCAAAAATATAATACATATAGCATATGAAAGAATGTAAGGAAAGCATAAGGGAAAATTTAATGAATAATATAACAAAACTAAAACCAAAATATGTGATAATTAAATGACTTATTGATATGCAAAATTTAAAAGTGGAAATAAAATTCAATTTGGAACTGTTAACAAATGTCTAATGTTAAACAAAGTACAGGAAACTTTTAAAAATAAAGGAAGGACCAAAGATATATCAAGTAAACATAATAAAGCAGAAATGGCAATATTAATTAATGAAGATAATTATTTAAAAATAAAAGTCAAAGTATTAACTATGACAAAGTTTTAATAATCAAATATATACATTATAATAGTTGTGAAATACAATGTTCAATTCTACGAATAAAACCTTTTTAAAAGTAGAAGTAATTCACAAAAATTTGTTCAATTATAATTGGGAGATTTTGACATATTATAACTCTAAAGCCTTGAAGAGAAAACAGGAAAGAAAATAAGTATCAAAAATATGAGTAGTATAATTGTTTGGTTTGGTAAATATATATGTAGTATTATCCTCTATAATCAATAAACATACTTTATTTTCAAAATCTGAACATTTTCAAATATTGATGACTGCCTTAAATCCTCAAATTTCCAAAATGATAAAGTGAGTAGGCTACATTCCCTAATTATAAATGTAGTTAGTTAATCTAAAAACTTAAAGTTTAAACTGAAATATTCAAACACAGGGAAATTTTGAATCATTCTACTTTTAGAGAAAATAGGAATTCTGAATCAAATAGAAAATCAAGAATGCATTTGTAAACAGGAAAATATTCTGGGTACTGCAGTATGGCAAAACTTTGTACTATGAATAAAACTGAAGATTAAGGCATATTAAATTTTCTAAGCTAGATCATACAGTTATATGCCTACTCATCAAGTATTTAGTTAAGTAATTTTTTTTTTAGGTAAATAGTTGTGTGTGTGTTTTTTTTTAAGCATGCATAAACAAAGTAGAAGGGAAAAAAAAATTAAGTAGCAGGGAAACAGAATCCAAATGCTCTTTCTCTGAAAAGTCCAGTGAAACAAGTTCCTGGCAAGCACAATATGCAAAAAAGACAAATCCAAATACACGAAATTAAGAATGGGAAAAGCATAATAATTATCTTAATTTCTCTAAGCTTACAATATTAAAAATGTCTTTTAAAAACTTGGAAAATTTTTCTAGAAAAATTTACAAATGTTGAAAATTGAAATCAGTAAACAAATTTTTTTGGAAAAGCTACAATAACCAATACACAACTTTTCAAGGTATTATTTCTCAAAAAAGTCTAAAATGTAAGAGCAGCAGATAGTTCCTGTGCTACAAAATCTTTTCCAGACATTTAAAAATAAGATAGTTCTCTAGTTAATTTTACAAAACTGCATAATCCTGATATCAGAAGCTGACAAAGATAGCAACATTTTTAATAAAGAGGAGGATAAACTTGTGTTTTCCAAATATATTGTATGGAAGATTAGTCAGGTCCAAGACTTGTTAATAAAGCTGTAGATTTAATGCCAAATAAATTTGAAATGCACACTCCCTTTTAATGCCAAATAAATTTGAAATGCACACTCCCTTTTTAGGACATTGGTAATCTACAGAATCACATCAAAGAATCCGAGATTCTGCAAACATGTGAGAGCTAACATTAAATATTCCAAAATTATACAAACATAAAACAGTTTTAAACATCACACTTATTAATATTTAAATATGCTACCATTAGGCTGGTTCATAGTAGGTCCTCATTAAATATGTTTTCCTTCTTTTGAATTTTTTTCCTAATGGTAGATTCCATAACTTCAACAGTAGATGGTGTTGACAATGATCATGATCGTAAGCTTCAAGCCTTTCCTATGTGTAACAGTTGCAGAGTTGACATTTTAACAATGTGAAAATAGAGGTACAGCTAACAGGAAGATATACCAGAGTTTGCAGATATAAAGGGAAGGGAGGGGATCTCTAAGGTCTTCATTTTGTAGAGTGGGGAAAATTATAATACTCAATGTTTATTGAATAAGAAATGAAGGTATCAATGTGATATTTGAGGAAACTAGAATAGTGACCTCACTATGTAGAGATTACTGAGGGATGAGTAAGTGAAATTAGTTCTAATCTAATAGAGCACTGACATAATCAGTCAATAAACATTGCCCGTGATAATAAATCAAGAAAGGGGTGTGTGCATACTATTTAAAGATAATGGAAGTGACCATCAGAAAAACCAACAAAACAAACTGGTTAGAAGTAATTCCCTTGAGGAACAGAAGTGAAGGTGTGGAGGACTGTTTACTTCTCATTTTAAATCATTTGATTTTTTTTAACCATGTGCATGATTTAGTATGCTAAAACTTCTCTAACGTCCATGTGCAAAATTGGCTTTCAGCAAAGTTAGTGGAAGACAACAATTTAGGATCTGAGAGAGTTAATTCCTAGACAGATTGATAAGAAGTCCAGGGTCCCCAAGGAGAAGAAAGGGGTCTGGAGCTCTCGAAATGGAGATAGGGGTCTGGAATTCTCAAGGAGGAGAGGACAAACTTTTTTTTGTCTACATTCCTTGAAAGTGAAGTCACTCAGTTGTGTTGGACTCTGCGACCCATGGACTGTAGCCCACCAGGCTCCTCTGTCCATGGGATTCTCTAGGCAAGAATACTGGAGTGGGTTGCCAGTTCCTTCCAGTCTTCAGTTCAGTTCAGTTCAGTTCAGTTGCTCAGTCATGTCCAACTCTTTGCGACCCCATGAATCGCAGCACGCCAGGCCTCCCTGTCCAACACCAACTCCCGAAGTTCACTCAGACTCACGTCCATCGAGTCAGTGATGCCATCCAGCCACCTCAACCTCTGTCGTCCCCTTCTCCTCCTGCCCCCAATCCCTCCCAGCATCAGAGTTTTTTCCAACGAGTGAACTCTTCGCATGAGGTGGCCAAAGTACTGGAGTTTCAGCTTTAGCATCATTCCTTCCAAAGAAATCCCAGGGCTGATCTCCTTCAGAATGGACTGGTTGGATCTCCTTGCAGTCCAAGGGACTCTCAAGAGTCTTCTCCAACACCACAGCTCAAAAGCATCAATTCTTCGGTGCTCAGCTTTCTTTACAGTCCAACTCTCACACCCATACATGACCACTGGAAAAACCATAGCCTTGACTAGATGGACCTTTGTTGGCAAAGTAAAGTCTTTGCTTTTCAATATGCTATCTACGTTGGTCATAATTTTCCTTCTAAGGAATAAGCATCTTTTAATTTCATGGCTGCAATCACCATCTGCAGTGATTTTGGAGCCCCCCAAAATAAAGTCTGACAATGTTTTCACTGTTTCCCCATCTATTTACCATGAAGTAATGGGACCAGATGCCATGATCTTTGTTTTCTGAATGTTCAGTTTTAAGCTAACTTTTTCACTCTCCTCTATGACCTTCTTCACTTTCTGCCATAAGGGTGGTGTCATCTGCATATCTGAGGTTACTGATATTTCTCCCAGCAATCTTGATTCCAGCTTGTGCTTCTTCCAGCCCAGCATTTCTCATTATGTACTCTGCATGTAAGTTAAATAAGCAGGGTGACAATATACAGCCCTGACGTATTCCTTTTCCTATTTGGAACCAGTCTGTTGTTCCATGTCCAGTTCTAACTGTTGCTTCCTGGCCTGCATACAGGTTTCTCAAGAGGCAGGTCAGGTGGTCTGGTATTCCCATCTCTTTAAGAATTTTCCACAGTTTATTGTGATCCACACAGTCAAAGGCTTAGTCAATTACAAAATTCAGTATAAATTCTGTACTAGGGATTATACAACAACAATGTATCCTGCTTGAGGACAGTTTCTTCTTCCTGAAAACCTTCTGGCTAATCCTGCTATCTTAAAATGTAAATTATGGGAATGGGTGTAGTTAGATCTTTACAACCTCCAGACATTCTTTTGATTCATTGTAATAACTAATTAAAAGGTATATAACTCCATTGCTAACACTAGGAAGGGGGGTACTCTTTCTACCTCCTTCTGGTGTCTATGTCAGAAGCTTTCTCTATCTCTTTTATACTTTAATAAAACTCTATTGCACAAAAGCTCTGAGCGATCAAGCCTCGTCTCTGGCCCTGGATTGAATCCTTCTCCTCCGGAGGCCAAGAATCCCAGCATCTATTCGTGGTTCAGCAACAACCTTTCAGATCTAGGTTAATATGGGTATAACATAGCTGTTTGAATTTGATCAACCTCAGATTTAATCTTGGCTTTACCATCTATGAGAACACCTTGGCCTTGGAAGAGTCACTAAAACTCTCTAAGCTTTCTCTGAAACTTCATATCAGTACTCACACCTAACACATAAGTTATTTTGACCTTTGAAATTGAGATAATGTGTCTAAAGCATTTAGCACAGGTAAAGAGAGTGCTTAATTAATTAATATTAATTGTTATACTTAAAATTGTTATAACAATTATAGCCAGACATGTTACAGTCAATTTGCTCTTTCAGTCTCCTTTTATGTCTGACTCTACAAATTTATAGTAAGTGAAGATTTCTTAAATTCGCATGGTCACAACATTCTTCCAGCTATTTTTAGGTGTTTTATATTGTTTGCTTTTATTACTGGCTTTAGAGGTATCATAATATAATGGGAGAAGCCAGCATTAGTGTGACTGCCTCCACCTTGAGCAAGTTATTTAATCCAATTTAAGTCACTCCATTTATAAAATTATACTGCTAGAGCATTACCTGTCTGAAGGTTAGAGTGAATCAGATGTTCTTTTGAGGTGTTGGTGACCTCCAGGGATCATGAATGTACAGTAAATGAATAGACTGGTGCAATTGTGGGATCCCACACATCTGTCAAGGCCTTACCTCTAATATTTGACCCTGGGGCTGAGAGAATCTCTGAAATGGGGTTTGGTTTGTCAAAAAAAAAAAAATCATTTATTTTCTGAGCCATAAAAAAAATCTCTTTTCTTCTGTCAGATGAATTTACTCATCTAAAGCATCAAGGTTCCTTTTACTAAATTCACTTTGACCCTAAATGATATCCTCCTATACCATACAGCTGAATTTAGTATGTATAATTCCACTGTTCAAGTAATGGGTATGCATAAAAATATGCTTTTTGTTGACAGTTGGTGTTTTTATGAAAAAGTCATTATAAATATCCTTTATGCTAATTTTTATTTTTCCAGTCATTCAGGAGTACATTGGATAGGATCCTGTTTAGAAATTTACTTGCAAAGAAGTTATTTTTCAGGATATTGCTACAAAGGCTTTGAAAAATAAAGAGGATGTGGGAGACAGGATGAGGAACTTGAATTTTAATTACATCTCTACAAAGAAAACTCTTGACAAGTGTACCTACTCACCCATTCAGTAAATATTTGTTATGGGTAAGACTGATACTGAGACAACAAAAGGGATTTTTGCTCACAAATTAGTGCAGCAGCAGCAGGTTTAAAGTAGGCCTTCTAGAAACAAAACCAGTCTATGTTCATTTAAAAAAATAGCAAAATAGGAAATAATCTTGTACCACCAATTCAAATAAAAGGGAAAAATTAATATATATTTAAAGAAGTTTTTTCTGTTCTCCATCCCCACACTTTTCATCTCTGGTTTTTTCCATTCATCATATTCTCAGGACTGGTACATAAGGGGGGAAATTTAGAGACTATAAACCTTTTTGTCTGTACTATATGATCCTTGAACTATGTGAGTAAGGTGACTGCATTTCTCAGCTGGACCTTTTTGTTTAACTTGGTCTCCTAAGAAATACTTCAAAAAGGCATGTTGTTGGGAGTTCCCTGTTTGTGTTTTCTGAAGGCTGCTAAGAACAAGACTTTACTTGTGGGGAGGGGTGGATCTACCTAAGTCTGTGTTTCTTGGGAAGGTCAGGCCCCTCCCAGGGTGCAGCTGTGATAGAGGAAGACGTAACACATCGAAGAGCTGAAGATTAGAGATGTCGGACTGCTGAATCTGCTAGTTTTAGTGAGAGCAAGACCAGGACGTCAGTCAAGAGGAAATGCCTGGCTTGACTTTTTCAGTTGCAGACAGAGAACTATATGGCAGGGTGTACCAGTGGTACCTCCCCATCCGGAAACCTTGAGACAGATGCCAGGAAGGGCACCAAAAGGGACCATACCCACCACCACCCAACCCATCACTCTGTGTTCCTATCATAATATATAAGTTCACTGTAGATTTTCAGAAATTTCAAATATATATCAGTACCATGTCACAGTCATAAGTCTGGAGCTACTTATAGACTTTAAAATGTGGGCAGTATGAACAATATTTTTTACTCCATTAAATTCATAGAAGGACAGGAAAGCATATAAATTTTATTACTTCACAACTATGGTCACTTAAAAAAAATCTCACACAAAAAGTAGAAATAATGAACAGCAGAAGAGTTAGTAATTCAAAATTCGAATCCTCCAAGATCATTTGCAATGATAGAGCAAATAGATACTATAAAGATTGATATAGTAATCTATATCAGTTACTGTATTGCAAAAGAAAGGAGCTTAAAATGAAATCTTCCTCTACATGTTCTTACTCTATCCAAACATCATTATTGAATTGATATTTGAAGGATGATGTTTCTTAGGTAGGTCATGCTAGTAGCAAAGAATCTACTCTGCCAGTGCACGAGACAATAGAGACACACGTTCAGTCCCTGGGTCAGGAAGATCCCCTGGCATAGGAAATGATGGCAACCTACTCTAGAGGCCTTGCCTGGAAAATTCCATGGACCAGAGGAGCCTGGCGGGCTACAGTCTGTGGGGTTGCAGAGAGTCAGATACAACTGAGTAACTGAACACACATGCAAAATGTTTAATGTTTTTCCTTAAGTATTCTCTAATCCCAGGCAAGTATGTCAGTTTGGAAATTACATACAGCCATTAAATTAAATTGACAATTGTTCTACTAGAAGTACAGCTAATATGTCAATGGGCAGAGAAAAAATTCAGCAGAATGAGTAAATAATATAAGGAATTTGTTTATAAATTAAAACATTTAAGATTAACTTTACCATCTACATCTTCTATAACATGATTAATTATATTTGTTATCAGGTACAGTATCAAAAACAAAGTAGACAGCTTTTTGAAAGGAGAAAGAATTCACACACTTAAAACCCTTCTGATTAAAATTGGTTTGCAGAATTTCCAGAAATCAGAAAACATGGCTTCAAGTCACCACCATTTTTCTAAAGTTGTGTTTCCTTGCCTGGCCAATAGTTGGGTTGTAGCAAATGATCACTTGTAGTACAATTCTCCTTCCTGATTCTTGTTGACACCATTGTTCTTTCTCTCTTGGTTCTGAAGCTTTGGTGTTTTGAAACATAATTTTTTTTTAAAGTGAAAAGCACTGCAGTACTTAGGAAAATGGACATTATGCCAAGCATCATGGTTAGTCCCAGATATATATGTCTAGAAGAAGACAGAATCTCAGTCTTAATTATTGTAGCTATCCAATTTTAAATAAAATATAATAATATCCAAAAATATCAATATCAATGAAATCAATCAATATCAGTAAAACTATCATGAGGATGGTTTTCTTTAAGAATGCCGATTCAGTGGCTATAAAAGGCCTTTCTGTGAACATTTGACAGACTATTGAAGGCAGTAAGCTAATATAAAGAAAATTTTTAGTAGTACCATCATTTTCTGTTACTGCTAATTATATAATCCTTTCCATCCTCTCTGTAACTTATTTCCTTAGACCAGGTGACTATATACCTGTTTGCTTAGAACAGTCCCAGCATAAGCTAGTGTTGTCCCAGGGCAATCTGCCCCCTTTCCTTTCAAAAATATCCAAATTTGAATGATAAATTATATGGTTATCCTCCCCTTGAAACTTGCCCAAATTCAATCCTACAGAAAAACTGCAAGAAGTGACATTAAGGGGGAATTGGAGATCTCAGTACACTAGAGTGACCTAAGCAAACCAGAGGTTTACATCAGTATCTTCCATGAGAAGCCTTTAGTTCTATTAGATCATAAGACATGAAAGTCTGAAAGCACAGGTTGAATTATTCATGCTGGTCACCTTGTATGTACACTCACAGTCTCTGAGTTACATTGTCTTTACAGAAAATATAGCCTGGGTAAATGTGAATAAAGTGCCAATTTTCCTCATAGATCAGGTGTCTTTCAAAGACCAACGTAAATTTCTCACATATCATCAAAGCCTATTAAGTCAAGCAAATTTATTTGAGATGGTCAGCTCAATTCACATCCAACTTCCAACTTACAGGGTTTAGCACTGTTTATTTTTCTAGAGAATACTCAGCATGTAAATTGGAAAAAAAAAAAAAAAAAAGTCCTCCTTGCTTTTAAGCCATTGAAGCAATAAGGGGACTAAATGTTTGCTGAATTGCACTGAATGATACCATAGTGAAAAATCCATGCCCTCAACCCCGTACACACACAGAGAAAACCTTTTACTTTTATGCATTTCAAGTACTGGAATAATTGAACATCAGTTTGGCAATAGAAACCGGACAGATTTAGAGCCAAATCCAAATCTTGCCCAGGGGGATTATATCTGACGTAAATGGGACAGTTTGGCTCAGTTTGGTGGGGGCAGGGGGGAAAGAATTAAACCCCAAATGTGACCTAAATCTAAATGCTTCTGAGTTTCAGGGACTTAACTGAGTTGTGTGCATAAACTTTGAAAATCCTACTCTATTCTGAAATCTTCTGTCTTATCTTTTTTAAATGATGGAAGTCAAGATTAAGAATGAAAGAAAACAAAAGGTCTAGCCAAATGGTCAGATAATAATAGAATTATTCTATAACACAGAACAAACTTCTGGATTAGATTCTCCTTTTCTTCACAAATGATGACACTATGTGAGGATTATTCGTGCTGGTTGTCTCTTGCAAACCTGGCATGTGGTAGCAATGAGATTTAGGAAATTGTTTGATACAATACCTGAAAGCATTTGAATCATACAATCTACAGGATCCTTTACTTCCACATCTTTTAAATCCCCACTTGAGGCATGAAGTATCAATCAGAACTCCAAAATATATGGGAGATGGGATTCCTGCTGTGAGAAAAACAAATAATTGCCATTAAAAATATATGCATATCTTTTTGGTTAGCCTACAAAGAATGACTCTCAGAAACCACATTCTGGTCTCCTGGAGAGGCCCTGCTATTTCCAAGGAAGTTAATTTGGGACAGAATGTGGTTTCTGAGAGTCATTCTTTGTTCAGTTTAGTTCAGTCGCACAGTCGTGTCCGACTTTCTGTGACCCCATGAATCACAGCACGCCAGGGCTCCCTGTCCATCACCAACTCCTGGAGTTCACTCAAACTTATGTCCATCGAGTCGGTGATGCCATCAAGCCATCTCATCCTCTGTCGTCCCCTTCTCCTCCTGCCCTCAATCCCTCCCAGCATCAGAGTCTTTTCCAATGAGTCAACTCTTCACATGAGGTGGCCAAAGTATTGGAGTTTCAGCTTCAGCATCAGTCCTTCCAATGAACACCCAGGACTGATCTCCTTTAGGATGGACTAATTGACCTCCTTGTAGTCCAAGGGACTCTCAAGAGTCTTCTCCAACACCACAGTTCAAAAGCATCACCTCCACTAACTTTGTTCGTAGTGATGCTTTCTAAAGCCCACTTGACTTCACATTCCAGGATGTCTGGCTCTAGGTCAGTGATCACACCATCATGATTATCTGGGTTGTGAAGATCTTTTTTGTACAGTTCTTCTGTGTATTCTTGCCATCTCTTTTTAATATCTTCTGCTTCTGTTAGGTCCATACCATTTCTGTCCTTTATCGAGCCCATCTTTGCATGAAATGTTCCTTTGGTATCTCTGATTTTCTTGAAGAGATCCCTAGTCTTTCCCATTCTGTTGTTTTCCTCTATTTCTTTGCATTGATCGCTGAAAAAGGCTTTCTTATCTCTTCTTGCTATTCTTTGGAACTCTGCATTCAGATGTTTATATCTTTCTTTCCTTTTCTCCTTTGCTTTTCGCTTCTCTTCTTTTCACAGCTATTTGTAAGGTCTCCTCAGACAGCCATTTTGCTTTTTTGCATTTCTTTGCTATGGGAATGCTCTTGATCCCTGTCTCCTGTACAATGTCATGAACCTCATTCCATAGTTCATCAGGCACTCTATCTATCAGATCTAGGCCCTTAAATCTATTTCTCACTTCCACTGTATAATCATAAGGGATTTGATTTAGGTCATACCTGAATGGTCTAGTGGTTTTCCCTACTTTATTCAATTTAAGTCTGAATTTGGCAATAAGGGGTTCATGGTCTGAGCCACAGTCAGCTCCTGGTCTTGCTTTTGCTGACTGTATAGAGCTTCTACATCTTTGGCTGCAAAGGATATAATCAATCTGATTTCGGTGTTGACCATCTGGTGATGTCCATGTATTGAGTCTTCTCTTGTGTTGTTGGAAGAGGGTGTTTGTTATGACCAGTGCATTTTCTTGGCAAAACTCTATTAGTCTTTGCCCTGCTTCATTCCGTATTCCAAGGCAAATTTGCCTGTTACTCCAGGTGTTTCTTGACTTCCTACTTTTGCATTCCAGTCTCCTATAATGAAAAGGACATCTTTTTTGGGTGTTAGTTCTAAAAGGTCTTGTAGGTTTTCATAGAACCGTTTAACTTCAGCTTCTTCAGCATTACTGGTCAGGGCATAGACTTGGATTACTGTGATATTGAATGGTTTGCCTTGGAAACGAACAGAGATCATTCTGTCGATAGCTTTTAGCAAATATTGATAAGTTTGCAAAACAGATTTCTCAAAATTATATTATTTCTTGTGTAAATAATTTAAGATTTCTCTATAAAATAACTTATCTTCATCATTATTTACTTGGTTACTTTGAAATACAATTAGTAGAAGGAAGGCAGGGTAAATGTTCAATTCTTTCCTGTTTTAAGAATAATGAATTAGTGTCCTAGTATTCTTCAAAATTACTTAGGTATCATTACAAATTTATATCTTTTTTTTATTCAATGTATTTTGATACATTGCAGCTATTACAATGATTGTTATATATTAATATAATAGTATTTTTTTAATTTTATTTTATTTTTTTAACTTTAAAATATTGTATTGGTTTTGCCAAATATCGAAATGAATCTGCCACAGGTATACCTGTGTTCCCCATCCTGAACCCGCCTCCCTCCTCCCTCCCCATACCATCCCTCTGGGTCGTCCCAGTGCACCAGCCCCAAGCATCCAGTATCGTGCATTGAACCTGGACTGGCGACTCGTTTCATACATGATATTATACATGTTTCAATGCCATTCTCCCAAATCTCCCCACCCTCTCCCTCTCCCACAGAGTCCATAAGACTGTTCTATACATCAGTGTCTCTTTTGCTGTCTTGTACACAGGGTTATTGTTACCATCTTTCTAAATTCCATACTGGACCAAGGCCCTCAGGTTGTTCCTGCGTCCTTTTGACATGCGCCTGTGATAGCTTTCTCACTTTCTTGCACCAAAAGTTGTCCCACAATCACAGTATCTATTTTCTAACCTAGACCTCGGTCAGTTTTCCAAGGTCCTATGGTTTCTTTATTGAGCAATGATATTTAGATACCACGGACTCATTGCTATGGGTGCTCATGTCTCCTGAGCTAAATAGATTCTAGATTTTTCAGGAGACAGAGTTGTAAAATACACATTATTTTAAAATAAAACTATATGAGTTCATATTGACATTTTAAGTTTAAATTAATGAATTTTACTTACAATATTTTATGCTTTTATCACTTTTCTATTATACTGAAAATATTGATTCCTGATATTAACATAACATCTGCTTTATCTTAAAATATATAATAGTTTTAACATAACAATGCTAAAGTTACTATAAAAAACAATACTATAAAATGTACTGAAGCAATGGGGAATTCATAGTAATTCTGTTTTTCATGTAGTTTAATGTTTTTTCTATATGGTTTTTCATCCTGTAATATACAGTTAGTTTTGATTTGTTTTAAGAATTTTTTTGGTTCTTTTAATTATTTAAAACGATATAAAATTTTTGTATTCTTCCAAACTAAAAATTATACGACAGCTATATTTACAAAGTCTCATTTCCATCCTGTTCTCTCCCCTGTTTTTTTCTTTCTTCCTAACAGGGAAAGAAAAAATTATTATTTTTTAAATTAATTATTAATTATTAAATTAATAATTTAAAAATTATTATTCATTTTTAGTTTATGCTTCCATTGTTTCTTGTTAACAAGAGCAAATATCAATACCTGTGTGTGTGTATAATATTTTCACCTTTCTATACTTACACCAAATGTATCATACTGTATACAATTTTCTACATTTTGCTTTATTAAACTTAGTTGCATATCCTGGAGATCAGTTGATATGAATTGTGTCTCTCCACAATTTATAAGTTGAAGCCCTAACTCCCAATATGATTGCATGTGGAAGCAAAATAATTAAGGAGATGATCAAGGTTAAATAAGGTCGTAAGAGTGAAGCCCTAATATGATAGGGAGGCTGCCATTAAACAAATAAAATTATTATATAGTTTCTTTACAAAGTTGTGTTAGTTTCTGCTGGATAGCAAAATGAATCAGCTGTATGTATACATACATCTCTTCTTTTTTGGATTTTCTTCCCATTTAGGTCACCACAGACTGCTGAGTAGAGTGTTATACAGTAAGTTCTGTGCTATACAGAATATACAGTATATCTGTATATATATCTGCTATACAGTATATCTGTGCTATATAGTAAGTTCTCATTGAAAGCAAAAGTCATTTAGTTGTGTCCTACTCTTTATGACCCCGTGGACTGTAGTTCATGGGATTCTCCAGGCCAGAATACTGAAGTGGGCAGCTGTTCCCTTCTCCAGGGGTTCTTCCCAACCCAGGGATCAAACTCAGGTCTCCCACATTGCAGGAAGATTCTTTACCAGCTGAGCCACCAGGGAAGCCCAAGAATACTGGAGTAGGTAGCTTATCCCTTCTGCAGCGGATCTTCCGAACCCAGAAACTGAACTGGGGTCTCCTGCATTGCAGGCAGACTCTTTACCAACTGAACTATCAGGGAAGCCCTCAGGCTGTCATTAGTTATCTATTTTCTACATTCGTGCGTGCTAAGTCTTTCAGTCATGTCTGACTTTTTGCGACCCTATGGCCTGTAGCCTGCCAGGCTCCCTTGTCCATGGGATTCTCCAGGCAAGAACACCAGAGTGGGTGGCCATGCCCTCTTCCAGGGGATCTTTCCAACCCAGGAATTGAACCTGCATCTCTTATGTCTCCTGCATTGGCAGACAGGTTCTTTACCACTAGCACCATCTGGGAAGCCCATTTTATGCATCATAGTGTATATACTGTCCTTATAAGAAAAGGAAGAGGCACCAAAGACTGCTCTCTGTGCACAGAGAAAAGGTTGTGTGAATGCTCAGTGAGAAGGTAGCCATCTACATATCAGGAAGAGAGGTCTCACCAGACACCAGTCTGTTGGCACATTGATCCTGGACTTGGCAGCCTTCGGAACTATGAGGCAGTAACTTCTATTGTTTAGGCCCCTCAGTCCATGTGTATTGTTATGACAGCCTGTACTGACTAATAAACTTGGTAACGTTAGAGATTTTTTCCCCATTTGTCCATACAGCTGTAAAGTATTCCCTTATGTGGGTTTACTATAGTTTATTTAACCAGTCTAATATTGATGTACATTTAGACTGCTTGTAGCCTTTTACTATTATAAATAATGCCACAATGATTGCACCCTCCGTAAGATTACAATTCAAACTTTCACGAGGTCATTTTTAGCCATCAATTGCTAGAAGTAGGATTGCTAGGTCAAAACATAAACCTAGATGTAATTTTTTTAGTTATTGCCAAATGTCCTTCTCCAGCAATAGTATAATTTTCACAATAGCAATGTATGAGTGTATCGATTTTCTATTTGTATTATAATACATAACAAACAACATTTGGTAATTTTCCCATCTGTTAAGTAAGAATCAGTATCTTAGCATAGCTTTAGTTTGTACTCTCCTTCTTATGAGGGGCCTTGACCATCTTTTTATATATTAAGATGTATCCATTTATCTTTCCGTGAAATGGTTGTTTATATCTTTTATCCACTTTTGGGCTTCCCTCATAGTTCAGTCAGTAAAGAATCTGCCTGCAATACACGAGACCCGGGTTCAATTCCTGGATTGGAAAGATCCCCTAGAGAAGGAAATGGCAACCCAGTCCAGTATTCTTGCCTGGAGAATCCCACGGGCAGAGGAGCCTGCAGGCTTCAGTCCATGGGGTCGCAAGAGTCGGACCCGACTTAGCGACTAAACCGCTGCTGCCACTTTTCTCTTAGAGCTTTGATCTTTTTTTTTTTTCAGTACCTAGGCATTCTCCATATAATAGGATGTTAGCCACTCATCTGTTATATAGATTGTAAAAAAAATACCATATGTAGTTTTTCATTTTCTTTATGCTATTTTTTCATTTTTAATTATATTTTTATTTTTTGAAAGTTCCTTTTAATTTACAGTATTTACAAAGTATTGGCTATATTTCCCATATTATGCAATAGACCCTTGAGCCTATCCTCACCCAGTAGTTTATATCTCACTCCCTCACCCCAATATTGCCGTCTACCACTGGAAACCATTAGTTCTCTATATCTGTGAGTCTGCCTTTTGGGGAATTATATTAACTAGTTTGCTGTATTTTTTAGGTTCTATATATAAATGATACATGGGGCTTCCCAGGTGGCTCGGTGGTACAGAATCTGCCTGCTAGTGCACGAACACAGGGGACATGGGTTCGATCCCTGAGTTGGGAAGATTCCCTGGAGGAGGGCAGGGCAACCCACTCCAGTATTCTTGCTGGAGAAACCCATGGGCAGAGGAGTCTGGAGGGCTGCAGTCCATGGGGTCACTAAGGAGTCAGATATGATATAGCAACTAAATAACAGCAATAAATAATATCATATAAGATTAAATGTATTTTCATTTTATGGGATCAACTTTATGAATTATTTCTTTAAGATATGTTTCACACTGTGTTTACCTCTATGTTCCCAAAAGGAGGTAAATAGACTAATTACAGCCTGGGATGTAGTTCAGACTCAATAACCTTTTTTCTAGATAATCTCTGTTTTAATATTGTAGAATTTGAGCCAACTATGATGGCATAGACCTCCATTTTTATTGTTTTCCAAGGATTATATGGTATCTTTGCATATATCCTTTTTTATATCGGATATCCTTTTATATCCTTTTTATATCCCAAGTTACATAAACTCATTTATTTAAAACTCTGAATTTTTATTTTTCTCCCAAGTAGCTCCTCTCTGTCAAATTGCTGTGCTGTGCTCAGTCGCTCAGTCGTCTCCGACTCTTTGCGACTCCATGGAATGTAGCCCACCAGGCTCTTCTGTCCATGGGGATATTCCAGGCAGGAATACTGGAGTGGGTTGCCATGCCCTCCTCCAGGAATCTTTCCAACCCAGGGATCAAACCCAAGTCTCTCATTGCAGGCAAATTCTTTACTGTGTGAGCCACCAGGGAAGCCCAGAGGAATGTTTTCAATGGTTTCCCTTTCTTCTTTAGAATATAAACTCTTGGTTGCTTCCATGTCTTGGCTATTATAAACAGTGCTGCGATGAACATTGGGGTACACGTGTCTCTTTCCCTTCTGGTTTCCTCAGTGTGTATGCCCAGCAGTGGGATTGCTGGATCATAAGGCAGTTCTATTTCCAGTTTTTTAAGGAATCTCCACACTGTTCTCCATAGTGGCTGTACTAGTTTGCATTCCCACCAACAGTGTAAGAGGGTTCCCTTTTCTCCACACCCTCTCCAGCATTTATTATTTGTAGACTTTTGGATCGCAGCCATTCTGACTGGTGTGAAATGAGTTGCCAGTCCAGGTTCGATGCACGATGCTGGATGCTTGGGGCTGGTGCACTGGGACGGCCCAGAGGGATGGTATGGGGAGGGAGGAGGGAGGAGGGTTCGGGATGGGGAACACATGTATACCTGTGGCGGATTCATTTTGATATTTGGCAAAACTAATACAATTATGTAAAGTTTAAAAATAAAATAAAATTAGAAAAAAAAAAATAAATAAAATCAAATCTAACTGCAAAAAAAAAAAAAAAAAGAATATAAACTCTTGAAGGACGAAACCTAATATGACTTATTCACTCTGTTTTCTGTAGGTTTTAACTAATGAATATTGAAAATTCTAATAGTCATAAAAAATCATTCCAATTACATTTAAGAAATTGAACTCCAAGCCATACTGCTTTGACTGTTTGAATGATCTTTCTACCAGTGATATATCCTAGCATTGAAAGTAGCTCAAAAGAATTCCTTTCATTTAATAATTTAAGAAATTACATTTAGAATTCAGGTTTTCTTACTGATTCATTTTTTGCTTTCCTTTCAGAGGGCTCTTTTATAATAGCAATGGGTTTTTTGAGACTAGATTAGTACTATAGAAGAGGCAAGATTGTTATAAAAAATGTCATTACTCTCATAAGATCACTTTATTATGGGTACATCATTGATTCTCAATAAATATTTCTGGAAAAAAGGAAGAGAGTATTCTTGGAAAAGAGGGAGGGAAGAAAGACATAAAGGGAGGAAGAAAATTAGAAGAACATGAATCTACTACCTACAGCATTTAGTTATGTGTCATAATTCTGTAAAAATATTTAGAAGACAATTAAAATATACTTATAATGGCTACAACAATTTAAGCATAGATTATACTTACCAAGAACTCTTACTGCTAAGGTGTAGATACCCAGGGCAAAAGACTTAAGTTGTGGTTTAATGCACCTATAAACAATAAAAGCACTATTACAAAAAAATAGTACATTAAAGCATATAGTAAAGTCAGTTTATTATAAATCAGTCTTTAATGAGGTGGATTAGGTTACTTTGAAATTAGTTCACATGTCAAAGGATGACTACTAGGTTTCTCTAAAATTAAACTAATCAAAATATTGTATGTATTTTTAATTTCCCACAGCTTATATAATAG
This sequence comes from Bos mutus, assembly GCF_027580195.1. NCBI lineage: Eukaryota > Metazoa > Chordata > Mammalia > Artiodactyla > Bovidae > Bos > Bos mutus. The sequence continues at coordinate 85,791,228 of NC_091621.1, read as the reverse complement.
AAGTTGGTTAGGAAAGAAAATAGGACCAAACATCCACAAATCTTTTTTGTATAATATTTTTTTTAATTTAGTTATTTTTTTTTTTTTTTTTGGCTACTGGATGTAGAATCTCAGAATTCAAGTAGCATTTATGGAGAATACACATATTCTAGCATAGGGAAAGCAAATTATGTAGAAGCCATGTTCCATTATATGCAATGTATTGGATTTTTAGTTAATATTTCTAAAAGATAAATCACTTACATGACATATTCAAATGGTGTTAGGTAAAGTAAAATCAAATTTTATCAGTACAGTAGCAAAGACAGGGAATAATTCTAACAATTTGTAAGATTATGGAGCACAATAAAGGATTAATGACCTCTAGCTAGTTTTTGTGGGTTTTGGTCTAAAACCATGGGACCCTACTGACTTAAGTTGAATTAAAATCACTGTGACATGCTGAGTGCTTTTGGTAAGTAGTGTGGATCTGAATTTACCAGCCAAGTACAAGATTATCTAAAATAACAAGAGCATCTTTAATAAAATGACTGTATAACTTAAATTGGGACTTTCCTGGTCGTGGTAAAGAATCTGCCTGTCAATGCAGGAGATCCTGGTTCGATCCCTGGCTTGGGGAGTTCTGCTGGAGAAGGAAGTGGCAACCCATTCCAACATTCTTGCCTTGGAACTCCCATGGGCAGAGAAGCCTTGTAGGCTATAGTCCATGAGGTGTCCGAGCTGGAGACAACATAGCGACCTTGTATGCACATGTAGCTTGAACTGATGGATTTTAATAGCAATAACCATGAAGATATATAATAACTACTGAGCGTTGACCATGGTAGTAAATTCTTCATATGCGTAATATTTAATCTCTGCTTTAAAATAATCAAAAACTACAACTTGTCTCCTTTAAGCAAACATGTTTCTTTCTAGCATCAAAATAAAGTGTGGTTCATTTATGGGCTGGTGGTGAGGAAAACTCTTCCTCTGTTCACCTGTTTATTCATGAGGCCCAGGTGACTACTTGGCACTACATAAGAAAAGGTTGAAGACACAGGTACCTGCAGAGAATGATCCTGGTCTGAGACTTCTGGTGTAATGCTTTCCCACTAACCTATGCTTCCATTTGAAAACACCAAGATCTTATGTTCCCATCAAATCCTTTTATGAGGGGCTTCCCTGGTGATCTAGGGAAGGGGATGCATGTTTGGGGAACTAAGATCTTGCATGCCTTGTGCCACAGCCCCAAATTTAATAACTAATAAATAATTTTTAAAAAACCCTTTTATGAAAACAGATTTGTGGATGTTTGGTCCTATTTTATATAAATATTCCTAATCAATTTCTATAATATAAGCTGTGGGAAATTAAAAATATATATGCTATTTTGATTAGCTTCATTTAGAAAAATAATCCTTTGATGTGTGAATTAATTTCAGTCACCTAATCTATCTCATAAAAGATTGACTTACAATAAACAGTGACTTTTCACGTTTAACAATTTCATCGAAATTTGTAGTATCTTTACGTGATTTTGATCAGTTGTATAACAGTAAAAATTCCAATACTAATTCAATGAGGAGGAAACTTTTACCACTAAGAATACTCGTTATAAAACTAGTATTTTAACATCTGAATTTATGTGTATATTGCATCGATTTGTGAGAGGAGAGCCAATAAAAAAATGTTCAAGCATAAATTACATTACAATAGAAAAAATCACTATCCAACCACATTTTTGAATAAAAACCTAAAGGGAGAAAAGCATAAAAGTGGAATAAGTTTCCTGAGAGTGCTGTAAGGAATCACAATGACTCCACAGAGCAGAGTTGGAAGTCACTGCTGTAGATGGTCATGGGGTGTCTTCTATTAAAATTGGGGCAGGAGATTCAAGGTTCACCTCAGAAGCAATATGTATCCAGGTATCCCGCCTACAGACAAAGTATAGGATGTGATGACTGCAATTACGAGGAAATACAGAAACATTTTGGCACATCCATTATCTTTTTGACATCTGCCCACCATGCCTGTGGAATTTCCTGATTTTGAGGCTGCAAGTCCCACACAGGTACAGTTATTAAATATCTGTAACACAGTAGGGAAAAATCCAATTATTGAGGTAAATAGTATATAACATTAAAGACAAAAATTTATTTTAAATGATTTTATAGTATACATTTATAACACAAATAGTGGGGAAAATTTTATTTTTCTGTGTTAGACTGTATCAAGCAAAGTGAAATCGAGAGAGAAAACATTTCAGTACCCAAAGAGCAGATGGTCTACAAACTATTGATCCTACTGAACATCTCTAAGCAAATCTCACCAAATCCAATGCTACCTTACCTTCCTCCCTACCACATCTAAATCTAAGCCACCATGGTCTCTTTGTGCTTGACCTGTTTCTACTCTTACCTGGCTCTGGTCTCTTTTCTGCAATAACCCAATTGAGCCTTTAAAAATGGCAGTCAGATTGCTTCACTATTCTCAACTTTCCAATGGCTTCTCATTGTACTTGGATAAAATCCCAAGTCCTTAGAGCGGCTTCCACACTATCCATGATGCACCTCCTCAATCCCACTCTGATCTCATTGCTCCGTGATCTTCCCCTTCTCCCTCTACTTCATGAGTTCTCAGGGGACCCTTGCCAGCCCTCAAACGTTGTGAGTCCAGGCAGGCCTCATGGTCTTCCTGCTTTCTCTGTTGGGTAATTTTTCTAGGGGGTTACATGGTTGGCACATACACTTCAGGTCTCTGCTCAGATAGTTCATTAGAGAGAGCTTTCAAAACCACCCACTCAAAACAGTACCTCCATCTCTCCACACTGTTATTCTAACTTGTTTTCCTCACAGCATTTATTACTTTTTATCAAGATATTATATAGCCATTTAATTCTAAACTACATATCCCCACTAGAATATAACTTCTGGCAGAAACTCTTTGCTTTGTTATCATTGTACTGCTGCTGCTGCTGCTGCTAAGTCACTTCAGTCTTGTCCGACTCTGTGTGACTCCATAGACGGTAGCCCACCAGGCTTCCCCATCCCTGGGATTCTCCAGGCAAGAATACTGGAGTGGGTTGCCATTTCCTTCTCCAATGCATGAAAGTGAAAAGTGAAAGTGAAGTCGCTCAGTCGTGTCTGACTCTTAGCGACATCATGGACTGCAGCCTACCAGGCTCCTCCGTCCATGGGATTTTCCAGGCAAGAGTACTGGAGAGGGTTGCCATTGCCTTCTCCTATCATTGTACATGTAGGCTTAACAATAGGCCCTCAATTTAAGTGCTTAGTAAAAATTTGTTAAATAAATGGGCACAGTTTGAAGATATCAAAGAATATATAGTGATTATGAGAAGGAAAGAAAAACCTTGATAAGTAAAACCCAACTAAATCTTGGATAAAGAGGCAACTTTCATAATCTCTCATTGTTTATTTCTGTAAGTTTCATGTGTGAATGTGTACATGTAATGAGTTGTCATTTTTTTTTATTACAAAAGACTTTGTGAATTTTTAGGTAAAAAATGAAATAATAGTGGTGTTTCCTTTTTGAAGAGGAATAGCAATATAGGATTTTTTATTTTGTTTTGAGTGTCAGGTAAAAAGCTTTTGAATCTTGACTTTGCCTCTCACCAGATACATAAGTTTAGGCAGATTCCTTATATCTTAATGCTTTAATTCTCACATGAGCAAAATAAGTAAAATAATACCCAATCACTTGAGTATTATGATGTCTAAATATTTTATTAAAGCACTTCCCTTAGTCCCTGGCATGCAACATTTTCAATAAATGGAAGCTCCGTTAAGAAAGAACTTTCAGTGCAACTAGAGATTATCACACTAAATAAAGTTAAATCAGAAACAGAAAGAAAAGTACTATATATTACCACATACATGTGGACTCTAAAATATGACAAAAATTCAACGATCTATGAAGCAGAAACATGGACATTGAGAACAGATTGGCGGTTGCCAAGGGAGGAGGGTGCTGGGGAAGGGATAGAGTAGGGGCTGGGGTTAGCAGATGTAAGTTTTTATATATAGAGTGGATAAACAACAAGGTCGTACTGTATAGCACAGAGAACTATATTTATATCCTATGATAAATCATATGGAAAACTATTTTAAGAATGTATATATAACTAAATCACTTTGCTGTACTGCAGTAATTAACAAAACATTGTAAATCAATTATACTTCAATTAAAAAAAAGCAAATCCAAAGTAAAAGAAAAGAAAATCCTTCAAGTGGTTTAGGCCAAAGAGTATAGTGGCCAAAGTTGGGGGTTGGGTGGAGGAAAGACAAGAAGGAAGAAAAGGAAGGGAATGTTAAAGCTCAGATTTCAGATGGGTGGGTGGTCTTAATATCAGTGTTGCTAGAGACCAATCCATTCTTCTCTGAATAAAATGTCAAAATAACAGTAAATGGAAAATCAACAAGCATGAGACTGTCTATAGAAGTGGTTGCCCAAGCATTCTTAATCTAGTGGATAAGAATACGTAAATATATTTGTGGTTTAATTTTCAGCTCTCTGGGGCTATCAAATATGGGTAGATTTCATCAGTCACAAGCAGAAAGCCATCTGACCACTGTGGCTTATACACAATGAGTATAAGGAAGAGTCTGTTAGGGACAGGGCTGTAAAGGTGTAATTAGAAGAATGAATCTGTTAATGAAGTACATAGTACACTTAATTGAAGTACATGATACTCTTCACAACTGGTTTTCTACCTGTATTTCCAACCCTGTCTTCCTCTTACATTCTATAGGAATCCTTGATTCCAGCCATCTACTCTTTTCATCATTACACAAATTGGCTTGATATCTCAGGCAGAGCTGTCTCAGAACCATCAGCCTCCTCTGGATTTCTGACCCCTGGGTCTAGACTTTTTGGGCTAACCTTCCTTATACTGGCCTCTATTTGTCCTGTCCTCCAAAACCTGCAAGGACCACTGGTCATGGGATCAGGAGACATGGAGCCCAAGGCAGATGTTATTAAATGATCTTATGGCTGAGAGTTTCTCATTTGAGGCTAATATTCCTTACTAGTAAAATAAGAGAACTAGATTACATAATTACAAAGTTCGTCCAGCCTGTTTCATTATTCTCTTTCTGACCCCAATTCTTCCAACAACTGTAATTCTACTAGTGATGCTTTTATTTCCTGTCGCCGCACAAAAGAACAAAGGCAGAGTAAACAGCATGGATTCTATCAATGTGGTCTGCTCCTGGGTTGGTCCCTGAGCCCCCATAGGGTTGTATAGTTAAGCACTGTTGCACGCCCAGGGGCACACATTTTAAAGAAGGTTTCTTACAGTAGTCTTTCCACTCCCAGTGGTGGTTTGACAACCAGCAAGACAAGCCGATGCATACGTGATTCCATTCTCACCACATATGGGTTCCCATTTTGTCTCTGAACATTTGCATCTTGAGTTGCAATCTGAAAAGAGAGCTCGTTCATGATAAGAGACAGGTTTGGTTCTGGAAAAAAAAATGTAACGATATAAAATGTTACCTTTTAGTAGGCAGTACCCTAATAACTTCAAAAATCAATGTTCTTGGGTATGTAAATGGCAATGCCAACAAATTTTGCCTGGGGGAACACAACTGTCATCAGAAATACCAGCTTCTCATCATTAAATGTGAATTCACTCTTAGACAGCTTTCTTTTGATCATTACCTTTAGAGGTTTACCACTTTACATGATATTCTTGTCTTGGCTGAGGTAGTGGCACCCCACTCCAGTACTTTTGCCTGGAAAATCCCACAGACGGAGGAGCCTGGTAGGCTGCAGTCCATGGGGTCCCTAAGAGTCGGACACAACTGAGCGACTTCACTTTCACTTTTCACTTTCATGCATTGGAGAAGGAAATGGCAACCCACTCCAGTGTTCTTGCCTGGAGAATCCCAGGGACGGGTAAGCCTGGTGGGCTGCCGTCTATGGGGGTCGCACAGAGTCGGACACGACTGAAGCAACTTAGCAGCAGCAGCAGCAGCAACTGACTCTAGAATGTTACAATATTTTTCTATATTATGATGCATTTGGAAAAAAATTATCAAAATAGAAAAACAGAATAAACTTCAAGAGCAATTTATGACATTACTCTTACTATGTATCAATATAATAAAAAACTCTCATACAATTTTCCATCTTGTAGAACTACTATGGATTTGGTCACCCCAAATGTAAAGACAAAATACTTTTGAGATTTCTTCTAGCAGAATGAGAGGCTATTTAACTAGGTCTCCTAAGAAGTCACCCAGGGATATTTTATCTTATTCTCTTCTCTAAGGCATGAAGTTTTTTTTTTTTTTTTCTAATTTTATTTTATTTTTAAACTTTACATAATTGTATTAGTTTTGCCAAATATCAAAATGAATCCGCCACAGGTATACATGTGTTCCCCATCCCGAACCCTCCTCCCTCCTCCCTCCCCATACCATCCCTCTGGGCCGTCCCAGTGCACCAGCCCCAAGCATCCAGCATCGTGCATCGAACCTGGACTGGCAACTCGTTTCCTACATGATATTTTACATGTTTCATTGCCATTCTCCCAAATCATGAAGTTTTAACTGAGACTGTTTTGCTGTATCTGAAAGTACAAATGTGCGTCTTTGAAAACTTAGAATCAGGCCACTATGGATACTGTAGAGCCAAGATAATAGAAGATTAGAGCCGAAAGAACAGTGGGGATGATCTAGGTTAACTTCTTGTTGGGAAAATCAGGAAATTCAGGGTCAAAGTAGGCAGATAACTTGCTCAAATTCACAATGTTTGTCAGTGACAAACCCTTCCAGGACTCTGGATTCTAAGTTCTTGTCTTGGGCATCAGACTTAATTCTCATCATTGCAGAAGAGAAATTTCTTGCACTATCATATCTAAAGCTTCTCTGTATTGATCCTGAATGAATGTCTGGAATCAAACCAACATTGTGGAACAAAGAAACTCTGGATAAACCCTGGAGAGCATGTTTATTTTATATAGTCAATTCTTTTATATTGCTGAAGGTAACATTAAATTTATCACTTAGGACAATCTTGAAGCAGAAATTAATTGCATATATGTTTCCTGAAGAATGTGTTGACAGTAGAGTCATTATTTAAAATTTTAATTATTAGCTTTATAAAATATGCCAGAAAGTTTATATTTATGAGATTTTTCTTTCAAAATAGTTGTGGTGGGAGGGGAGAGATTTCTCCAGAGATGTTGCCTTTTCTTTGGTTGCTTCCAATAACAAAGATAGTTTTGGAGGTTAAATCCTTGTCGTTGTTGAGAATATTCTTGAAAATATGGAAAGCAATTTCAGAAGAGGAGTTTTAAACAACGATAGCATTATTACACGGTACTTACAGTCTTTCAAGGGGAACTGCTTTCAGGGACCTAGTACTCAATGAAGTTTTTTTGTTTGTTTAAGAATATTGAATCTTATTATCATCTGAGTATATTTTTAATGTAAATCTCAAAATTTGTCTGTTGTCTACTTCTGTATTTGCTTTTGGCTTAGAGATAGCACAATGCAATAGAAAAAAACATTGTACTGGAAGGAAGTTAAACTTTCTAATCTCAGTTCTTTAAATGAAGGTAACAAAACTTCATAAAGGCATCTTAAGATAGAAGTGAGATGATAAAAAGGTAAGGTGTTTGTTAAATTCCAAAATATAAAGTACTTGACCACTGTCCATCCACCATGAGGATCTTAGGAATAGGAAAACATGGCACAGGACTTCTACTCTCTCCAGAATCTTCTTGCAATTCCTGTTTATAACTAACATTCTTGATCTATATTGTTCAATGTTACCAAGGCAACAATACACTCTGTTAAGTCTAACTCTTGCTGTGACAACTCCCAGAAGCAATGTTATATGAACTTTGCATTCACTAATTTTCCTGAACACTTTAGAGGACAAAAAGTATAATTGATGTGGGCTTCCCTTGTGGCTCAGTGGTATAGAATCTGCTTGCAATGCAAGACATGTGGGTTCAATCCATGAGTTGGGAAGATCCCCTGGAGGAGGAAATGGCAACTCATTTCAGTATTCTTGCCAGGAAAATCCCAAGGACTGAGGAGCCAGGTGGACTGTAGTCCATGAGGTTGCAAAGAGTCAGACATGACTGAGTATGTATGTAACAACAGGAGAAACTAGGTTAATGAAGGTGTTGGAACATGAACACCAGACAGATAAATGTGGAAAGAGGCTGGAGAGCAAGCAGTGAGCAAGAAGCAACTGAATCATCAGGAAACAGAATATATTATCAGGATGGTTGACCTTTGAGCCAACAGGTAGAGTTTTAGCAGCCAGGCAGATAAAATCAGGGAGGCTGGCTTGGCAACCTGTAGCAGCTCAATACTTTTTTTGTTTTAAACAAATGATGTATAGATAGGTAGAAGGATGAAGAGAACTGTCTCTGGGAACTCGGGTGCAGAGACAGAGTGATAGCGAGGACTCTTGAAGGGGAAGGATGAAGTAGTTTCTTCAAGACCCAGCTTTTAGACTCTGGAAACTTAGAAATCTAATTGCTACCCCCACACAGAATGGCATAAATCTAAAAGCATCAGTAAATACTCCCGTGATCTACTGCAAAGAGCTGCATGTTCGTCACCGGGTTGAGGGATAGCCATTTTCGCCTTCAATTTCCCTTGACTTGAATGACAAAGACTATAAAGTATAGCATAGAAACCATTCCAGTTTTCTAAGTATCTAGGTGTTCAAAGGAAAAAAAAACTACAATTGTTTCCAAGAATGACACTTCAATTTTGTGCTGGGTAAGTGCTAATCCCTTTCATGTGTATTATCTCGCCTTGCTGCTGCTACTGCTGTCACTTCAGTTGTGTCCGACTCTGTGCGACCCCAGAGATGGCAGCCCATGAGGCTCCCCCCGTCCCTGGGATTCTCCAGACAAGAACACTGGAGTGGGTTGCCATTTCCTTCTCCAATGCATGAAAGTGAAAAGTGAAAGTGAAGTCGCTCAGTCGTGTCTGACTCTTTGCGACCCCATGGACTGCAACCTACCAGTCTCCTCTGTCCATGGGATTTTCTAGGCAAGAGTACTGGAGTGGGGTGCCATCGCCTTCTCCATTATCTTGCCTTACAAAACCTTAAAAGGCAGTTATTATTTCTGTTTTTAAAATACTAACATTGAGGCTAGATTAAATAACTCATACAGTATCACTTCACTAAGAATAGAGAAGCAAAATTCAAGGTCTGTATTTTCGACTATCAGGTTGCTTCCCTAAAGAAAGATGTGGATTTGGTATTTTTTAATATTTGCTTCCACTTTCGGATTCAAAGGAAATGACAGATTTTGGTGACAATAGCAGCTTCCACGTTATAAGCATTGTCCATTCTTCCACAATAAAATAATAATTCCTTTACATAGCTATGATTCTTAATAATTTATATTATCTTATTTTGAAATATAATAATTAATTTGATTAACCAAGCTGATCTCTGATTACTTAATAAGTAAACATACCCTTGGTAGGAGATAGTTAATCCTGCCACATCAGAGTTTTCACAGCCCAGTGCAAACAGAGAAAGGAATAGGAGGTACCCAAGGCCCGATGATCCCAAGTAAAGTTTTGCAGCACCACGAATACTGATTCTGAATTTTTTCATAACTATTCCCCCAGAGAATATTCCAAGAGCCACTGCAGGTATGTTGATGAGCCCTGAGGAAAAATAAAAATGTGTCACGTTTGTGAACCTCTAAAAGAAATCTGAGTACATTCACCCAAACTTTCTAAGGGATTGTATGAAACTGTGTAATAATAGTTTTTAACGTATTATTAGACTACTTGGTCAATTTAAGTTTACAGAACTATTCAGCCACTAACATGTAGCTTTTATATTAATGATAACACAGCCGACAGACCCAGGGTTCTGCCTATCACAATGTCTAGCATAGGGTTTGAAATCAGTAAACACGAAATCAGTCAATGAATCTGGTCTTTTTGGTTTAATCCCAGGAATAACAGGTGCAATCAGGTGGCAATTAGATGATTATAATGCTTTTTAAGGTTGTGAATGAAAGAATAATAGGCACATAGACCGTAAGGAATAAACAGACAAGCACAAAAACAGTCCTGGTTCTATTTTCTGACCCCAACAATATTTGCTCTTATTGCCAAGCCTTTTAGTTTGATATGCTTTCTTACAGCATGAACAATAACATATTATTAGGTACCTTTCATATTTTTTTAATTTGCTTACATTGTACCAGTCACTTAGTTAAGCATTTGATACATTATCTATCACATCTACTCTTTACCACAACCTTAGAAGATAGGCATATGCTATCTTTATTGCAGAGAGCAGTTTGTTTATGGCTGTGGTTAGTAAGTGGAAAAGCCAGATATGAATCCAGGAGGCTGTTATCAAGTTAAATGCTTTCAATAACTGTGTTAAACTGACTCTCCTTCAAGGGGATTTGGAGATAGAATTCTTCATAAATAGGTGTTCAATCTCACTAGTAGTCAAATAAGTGTGACTTAAAAAGCAATACTAGGAAAAAGTTCAACAAAGTGATTAAGAGTTTGGATCCCAAAGACCCAGCTCTGTGGCTTTGAATCTCAGTTCCACAACTTAAATAGCTGTGCAACTGCAAGTAATTCTCTGAGCTTCTCTAAAACTGACTCCTCACATATAATATGGAACTAATAATAGTGCCCTTAAAGTGATTAAATGGCATGAAAAGTTATTAGCTTAATATCTTGCACAAAACATCATTCAATTATGTTATTACGAACATTTCCATCTATGAGACAAAGATGAAAATGTTGGGGTTGGGGAAAGTGGAACACCTCTGTGTTAGGAAAGATGTAGAAAGAAGCTCTTTGGTTGGACTGTGAATTGGTAAATAACTGTAGGGAAAGGTAATCAGGTACCCAATGTTAAACTTCTCTGTGAATTAGAATCTATTTCTCATATTATCTACTCATCAATTACTGATGTAACTTGAGATTTTGAGATAACACATTTCTTTCATGTAATAAAAGGGCTGAAGTTTGTATAAACCTTGGCCAGCATCTGCTGACGTAAACAATAATTACAAGTATCCTTTTCTGACTCACATTGAAATTTGTGTTAAAAAATTAAAAATACTGACATACAGTGATAATAGATGCAAAATAACTTCCTTTCTTCCTTTCCTTTCTTTCTTTATTTTCTGATTTATATGTCTAGTCACTTAACTAAGTTTCATAGAGTCTAAAACATCAAATATATAGTGATACTTGGTTAGCTATTATATTATTTTAAAAAGTGTTTTCTTCATGTATTGATAGATGATTTTAAAAAGGATATTTTGTTTCATCTTAATGACTATGCATTAAGTTAGCATTAAACTGATCACATTAGAAATTACCCACCTTGAAGGGGGCACGATCACGAAATTGGTGAAACCGAAAAAAGAAGAGATGTTCATTTTTGCTTCTTCAGCTGAACTGAGGTTTGTGGCTGTGCAAATGGCAGAGATTGTGCATTGGGCCCCTGAAGAGCTGAACATCAGCTAAGAGATACTGGCTGATGATGATTTTAACTTGAAAGTTTATTTATTTGAATTAAAGAGTATTTAAATTCCATAGTGCTTTACAGTTTTTGAAGGGTTCATACAATGTGATTTTAGATAATCCCATAATAACTCCCCCTTTTTAAAAATCCCTTATCTCTATATTGCTCCTATCCCCTTCCCGCTCCCCACTGGTAACCACTGCTTGGTTCTCTGTATCTGAGTCTGCTTCTTTTTTATCTTATTCACTAGTTTGTTATATTTTTTAGATTCCACAGATACGTGATATCATACAATATTTGTCTTTCTGTCTGGCTTCACTTTTTTAGCATGTTGTCCTCCAAGTCTGTCTATGTTGCTGCAAATGGCAAAATTTTGTTCTTTCTTATGACAAATGGGCTTCACTTGTAGCTCAGCTGGTAAAGACTCTGCCTGCAAAGTAGGAGACCTAGGTTTGATCCCTGGGTTGGGAAGATCACCTGGAGAAGGGAAAGGCTACCCACTCGGTATTCTGGCCTGAAGAATTCCATGGATCGCAAAGAGTCGGACACAACTGAGTTACATTCACTTTACTTTTTATGACAAACAGCTCATACAGCTCAATATTAAAAAAAAAAACAAAAAACTCTAAACAACCCAAGCAAAAAATGGGCAGAAGGTCTAAATAGACATTTCTCTAAAGAAGGCATACAGATGACCAAAAAGCACAGGAAAATATGCTCCACATCACTAACTACTAGAGAAATGAAAATCAAAATTCTTATGAGGTATCACCTCACACTGGTCAGAATGACCATCATCAAATAACAAAGGCTGGGGGTGGGGGGAGGTGTGGAGAAAAGGGACCTCTCCTACCCTGCTGGTGAGAATGTAAACTGCCATATGGAGAACAATATGTGGGTTCCTTTAGGCAATGGCACCCCACTCCAGTACTCTTGCCTGGAAAATCCCATGGATGAAGGAGCCTGGTAGGCTGCAGTCCATGGGGTCGCTAAGAGTCGGATCTGACTGAGTGACTTCACTTTCACTTTTCACTTTCATGCATTGGAGAAGGAAATGGCAACCCACTCCAGTGTTCTTGCCTGGAGAATCCCAGGGACGGGGGAGCCTGGTGGGCTGCCGTCTCTGGGGTCGCACAGAGTCAGACACGACTGAAGCGACTTAGCAGCAGTAGCAGTAAAATCTAAAAATAGATCTACAATATGATTCTGAAACCCTACTCCTGGGCATATATCCAGAGAAAACCATAATTTTAAAAGATACATTGCTCCCCAGTATACATTGCAGCACCATTTACAATGGCCAAGAAATGGAAGCAAACTAATTGTTTATCAGTGGATAAATATATAAAGATGTGATATAAAAAAATATATATATATATATACACATACGTATGTACACACACACAGAGAAAAACCATGAAATACTATTCAGTTCAGTTCAGTTCAGTTGCTCAGTCGTGTCGGACTCTTTGCGACCCCATGAACCACAGCATGCCAGGCCTCCCTGTCCATCACCAACTCCCAGAGTCCACCCAAACCCATGTCCATTGTGTTGGTGATGCCATCCAACCATTTCATCCTCTGTTGTTCCCTTCTCCTCCTGCCCTCAATCTTTCTCAGCATCAGGGTTTTTTCAAATGAGTCAGCTCTTTGCATCAGGTGGCCAAAGTATTGGAGTTTCAGCTTCAACATCAGTCCTTCCAATGAACACTCAGGGCTGATCTCCTTTAGGATGGACTGGTTGGATCTCCATGCAGTCCAAGGGACTCTCAAGAGTCTTCTCAACACCACAGTTCAAAAGCATCAATTATTCTGCACTCAGCTTTCCTTATATTCCAACTCTCACATCCATACAGGAGAAGGCAATGGCACCCCACTCCAGTACTCTTGCCTGGAAAATCCCATGGACGGAGGAGCCTGGTAGGCCGAAGTCCATGGGGTCACTAAGAGTCGGATCTGACTGAGTGACTTCACTTTCACTTTTCACTTTCATGCTTTGGAGAAGGAAATGGCAACCCACTCCAGTGTTCTTGCCTGGACAATCCCAGGGACAGGGGAGCCTGGTGGGCTGCCGTCTATGGGGTCGCACAGAGTAGGACATGACTGAAGTGACTTAGCAGCAGCAGCAGCAGCACATCCATACATGACTACTTGAAAAACCATAGCCTTGACTAGATGGACCTTTGTTGGCAAAGTAATGTCTCTGCTTTTGAATATGCTGTCTAGGTTGGTCATAACTTTCCTTCCAAGGAGTAAGCGTCTTTTAATTTCATGGCTGCAGTCACCATCTGCAGTGATTTTGGAGCCCAGAAAAATAAAGTCAGCCACTGTTTCCCATCTATTTGCCATGGAGTGATGGGACTGGATGCCATGATCTTAGTTTTCTGAATGTTGAGCTTTAAGCCAACTTTTTCACTCTCCTCTTTTACTTTCATCAAGAAGCTCTTTAGTTCCTCTTCACTTTCTGCCATAAGGGTGGTGTCATCTGCATATCTGAGGTTATTGATATTTCTCCCAGCATGAAATACTACTACTCATGAATGAAATGAAATTACTCATGAATGAAATGAGATACTATTACTCAACCATAAAAAAGAACAAAATAACGCCATTTGCAGCAACATGGATGGACCTAGAGATTATCACCCTAAATGAAGTAAGCCAGACAGAGAAAGATAAATCCCATTCAATATCACTTGTATGTGGAATTTTAAAAAATATATACAAATGAACTTATTTCCAAAACAAGCTCACAGACATAGAAACAAATTTATGGTTACCAAAGGGAAAAGGAAAGTGGGGGTGTAAATTAGGAGGTTGGGATTAACATATACATACTCCTATATAGAAAATAGATAATCAAGGACCTAGTGTATAGCATAGGGAACTATATTCAATATTTTATAATAACCTATACGGAAAGAGAATCTGAAGAATATATATATATATATAATGTATAACTGAATCTCTGTGCTGTAGAATCTCTGAAACACAATATTAAAAATCAACTGTACTTTAATAAAAAAGAAATTTATTTTGTAAAGTGCCCATCCTGCCTGGGACATCAGAAGCAATGGCACAAAATACACTCTTTGGCCTGAGCAACATGTTGTGCTAAATAAATTCCACTGACTTTCCAGCACTCCATCTGGCTTAGAATAGCCTGGGAATAAAGGAATTCTAGGGATATTTCTCCCTCAGAACAGACTGTTAATAATCAGGAATGTCCTCTCTAGACTGACCTCTTTTTTAGAGGCTTGTGTTCTCTTGAAACTTGCAGAGCATTTAATGTGTTCTCTTGCTTGTAGGTCTCTCTGCTCAAGAATATTTGCTAACTCTGACGCAGCGTCCTCCCCAATCTCCATCCCTGTTCTCATGCGTTCTTCTTTAAACACCTCCCTATCCTTTTGCTCTTAATTCAGATAGTATCATCTCCCAGATAATTCTGACTCCAAGGTTATGCTTGTTCATCCAGAGTACTTTGCATGCATGCATGATCAGTTGTGTCTGACTCTTTGTGACACTATTGATTGCAGTCCACCAGGCTCCTCTGTTCCTGAGATTTCCCAGGTAAGAATACTGGAGTAGGTTGCCATTTCCTCCTCCACCAAAGTACTCTGGCCTTCCCCTAATTAGAGCACCTATCACATCCTCTACCAGCCATATCATGCCTCCAGAGGATGCATCTGATACCAGGGCACATGACGTGGTCATCAGAACCCCCTTTCTCCCTCAGTCTGAAGCTCTTGTGTGGGGTCCTAGAGGCAGCCTTGGTACTTATCACAATTGCCTGTTAGCTTGTTTGTTCATGCCTCTCACCCTTCAATCAAACCCTCAAGGGAAGAACTATGCTCATGATAGAATCCTTTGTTTCTTACATAGGTGGATTTTTATTAAAATGTGCATAAAAGCTATTTCTCCAGAATATCTTTCTCAATTTCAGGATGACTAAATTATAACATGATTCAAAAAAAGATTAGTAGGACTTTTCAAATATATTGTCAGTTTGGTTCTCCTTTTCAAGTTCCCTAGGATCTGTGTGTCATCCATGCAGGGCCAGTTTGGTGGCAAAGTTCCTGAAAAGCAGATGAGATGCGCTTCTCACCTCCCAAAGCTTCTTTTCTTTCATCTTAGGTATTTTTGAGCCATTTAATGAGGTAGAAATTTCAGTCTGATTTCTTCATTGCACACTTTTTCCACTCACATCATAAGCTGTGCTGCTCTTAAAACGTTTACCATCTGAATATTTCAGATGGAAATATTAGCCATAATTTATTGCTGGCATCTGTAATTTGTTTCAATTTATTTTATATATTTTCTCTTGAATTCAACATTTATATTTATCCAAATATCAGGCAGGCTGAGCTTGTTGTTGTTCAGTCACCAAGTCGTGTCTGACTCTTTGCAACCCATGGACTGCAGCATGCCAGGCTTCTCTGTCCCTCACCAGAGTTTGCCCAAGTTCATGTCCAGTGAATTGGTGATGCCATTCAATCATTTTGTTCTCTGTCACCCTCTTTCCTTCTGTCTTCAATCTTTTTCAGCATCAGGGGCTTTCCTAATGAGTCAGTTGTTCGCATCAGGTAGCTAAAGCATTAGAGGTTCAGCATCAGTCCTTCCAAAGAGATCTCCTTGCTCTCCAAGAGACTCTCAAGAGTCTTCTCCAGCACCACAGTTCAAAAGCATTAATTCTTTGGCAGTCTTCCTTCTTTATTGTCCAGCTCTCACATTTGTACGTGACTACTGGAAAGACCATAGCCTTGACTGTACGGGCCTTTGTTGGCAAAGTGATGCCTTTGCATTTTAACACACTGTATAGGTTTGTCATAGCTTTCCTGCCAAGAAGTGATCATCTTCTAATTTCATGGCTGAAGTCACCATCTGCAGTGATTTTAGAGTCCAATAAGAGGAAATCTGTCACTGCTTCCATGTTTTTCCTTTCTATTTGCTATGAAGTGATGGGACTGGATGCCATGTTCTTAGTTTTTCTTTTTTTAATATTTAGTATTAAGCTATGTTTTTTACTCTCCTCCTTCACCCTCATCACAAGGCTCTTTAGTACTTTAGGATATTTTTAGAGATTTTTCCCCAGTGAAGTAAAAGTTCTGGTTACATCATGGACCTTCACAATATTACTCTAATATTAGAAGACAAAATGTTAAGATTTGAATTTTATAAAGAGAAAAAAATGTAAGTAAAAATGTACCTGTTGGGTGCAGACAAGTAAACTTAGGCTTCCTTCTTGGGCATAATAACAGTTTTTCCTCCTCACAAATTAAGATAGTTTTCCATCACCTCACAAGTTTTTAATGTAACTTTACTTATTTCTAGAACACATCATAATATTACTATTCCAAATTTGCTATTCTAGCTTAGCCACAAAATAAAGCTATTATAATTATTTTTCTCAAATGATTATTTTAATTTTTCCTTATTTTTTTAACATCTCCAAAACTGAGAATGATAATCATTTGTTGTCAATTACAGTCAGTATTGTTATATCTTGTCTACTAGTTACTATTTTATTTAATAAAAAATTTTAAGAAATTAAGAAAATAATTAAATAATTGCAGTCTGAGTTATAAGAAGAGGAAGAAGAGATCATGTCCATGTAACTTCACAGTGATTAAAAAAAAGGCTTAAATGAAAGATTCACCTGCTAGTCAAATTTCTTTCAGTAGAAGTTGCAATGGAAATTTTTTTAAAGCTCATACCATTTAAAAAAAAAGCAGAATCATTTTGCAATATACTATCTAGTCCCTGAATTTGAAACATCTTTATCTTTCTTTCATGTATTTGTAAAATAAGTCATTAATATAAGGAAATACTATTTCTAGACTTTAGAAAGAATGTGACCAACATATAAAAACACATACAGTAAAATAAATTGTCACTGGATCAGTCGGCCCTTGAACACTTTAGAGAAATTTCTGTTTGTTCTTTCATCCATGTCATATCAAATGTTTTCTCTGAGAGTAGAATGGAAATGTGTCTTCTTTGGGCCTTGCTCATATTTTTTCACAGAAAGGGTCATTCTCCCACAACCCAAAGGAAAAAACTGAAGGAGAAAAGAGCCAGGGGTGGGAAAGAAATGAAGAAAGGGAGAAAGCATATGTTGAATGAGAGTTATGTGCATTTCCAATCCATTTTACATGTCTTTTCTCATCTTTATTTTAACCCAGTGATGCATTTCTTTTCACTATTCTCATTAAAATAAGTGTTAGGGATGTCAAATAATTTACCCACTTCCCTCACTCTGCTGTATCCTATACTTACTAATGTAAAATCACACCACTCAGGAAATCATCCTAGTTATCTCATGCTTATGTTAGTTGCTCAGTTGTGTCTGACTCTTTGCGATCCCATGGACTGTAGCTCACCAAGTTCCTCTGTCCATGGGATTCTCCAGGCAAGAATACTGGAGTTAGTAGCCATTCCCTTCTGAGCCACCAGGGAAGCCTAACAATACTGGAGTGGGTAGCCTATCTCTTCTCCAATGGATCTTCTCAACCCAGGAATTGCATTGCAGGTGGATTCTTTACCAGCTGAGCTACCAGGTATGCCCTGTGAAAGCTGCTCAATTGTGTCCAACTGTTTGTGACCCCATGGGCTGTAGCCCACCAGGCTCCTCTCTCCATGGAATTCTCCAGGCTATAATACTGGAGTGGGTAATGATTCCCTTCTCCAGGGGATCTTCCCAACCCAGGAATTGAACCCAGGTCTTTTGCATTGCAGGCGAATTCTGTACAGTCTGAGCTACCAGGAAAGCCCATCCTAGTTATAAGGATGTGGAATTACTAAACATTTTTATTTATCTCTCACAAAAGTATCTGAATTATCTATAGATATGTCAGAAATGTGAGGAATTAGAGTTCTAGGCAACCTTTGCTGCTGCTGCTGCTGCTAAGTTGCTTCAGGTGTCCGACTCTGTGCGATCCCAGAGACGGCAGCCCACCAGGCTCCCCGCCCCTGGGATTCTCCAGGCAAGAACACTGGAGTGGGTTGCCATTTCCTTCTCCAAAGCATGAAAGTGAAAAGTGAAAGTGAAGTCGCTCAATCATGTCCGATTCTTGGCGACCCCATGGACTGCAGCCTATCAGGCTTCTCCATCCATAGGATTTTCCAGGCAAGAGTATTGGAGTGGGGTGCCATTGCCTTCTCCGAATCTTTGCTAGTTGGCTCAAAAAAATCTGATGATGAGTTTGTTTGGATTGGAGTCCATTTCAGTATACACCATAGGGTCATAGATTAAAAGAAATCAACTAGCCATAGATCAAAAGATAATTATTAATCAGATTCTTCCTGTAAGTTTTCCAAAAATAATTATGCCCAGTGAGGAAATACAACTCAGAAACCTGCATAAAATAGTTTCATTCCTGGCTATATCATTATGTATGTATGCTATATAAGCATGAAATTGGGCAGGCCATTAAATATCTCAGAATCTTACATTCTTCATCTGTGCTAATTACCCTTAAAAAATTTAATAGGCAAAGCATATTTCATTTATTACCTACTTAATAAAGGAATGAGATTACATATAGTTTCATTTCTATTCTAAGTACCTTCCCCCAAATGCCCTTAATTTTCCTTTATGACATAAACTTTTTAATTTGAAAATGGTAAAAAAAACTTATTCATCATTGTAGTAAGAGCAAAATCAAATGTGTCATGTATTATGCACATATTGAATAATAAGAAATAAACATGTATTAAAGGTGTGTTCCTTCACTACAATTCATGGGGAAAAGGTAATCTCTTCATTTTGATAAGTGAACCCTGACTTCTTTCACATAATACAAAAAATAACTTCAAGTGGATTATAACATAAACATGAAAGTTAAAACAATCTACTAGGAGCAATTTTATTTTTCATAACCTTGGGGTTTGATAAATATTTCTAAAACAGGCTCAAACTAGCACTAATGAAGAAGCAAAAGATTAAAACTGGACTTAATTAAAATTAAGAAGAGTTAAAAGGAAAGTTGAAGTCTGTGAGAAAGTATTTGCAATTTACAAAGAATTTGCATCAAGAAAAATCTACAGTAACTCCTATAAATCAATAAGAAAAAGACTAAAAATCCAATAAAATTGGGCAAGCCACTCAAACAGAGTTAACAAAATATAATGCTGAAATGACCAATAAGCTTGGGAAAACACGCTCAGTATTGTTAGTCAGCAGGTTAAGCCACAGTAAGATACAATCAGACCCCATAAGAATGGTTACAATGAAAAAGACTGACAATACCAGACAAAAGAAGGATATGGAACAACTGGAGTGTTCTTACACTTCGAATGAGAGTAAACATTTGCACAGCATTTTAATGAAATATTTTGGCAATATCTACCAGATCAAAACATACACACGCCATAGGATCCAGCAATTCTACTCCAACATATAGCCAAGACAAAGAACTGAATCTGTCTACCAAAATGCATGTGGAATGTTCATGCAGTGTTATTTAGAATAGCCCAAAGCAGTAAACAGGCTTCCCAGGTGGCTTAGTGGTAAAGAATCCTTCTGCCAATGCAGGAGATGCAGGTTTGTACCTGGGTTGGGAAGATCCCCTGGAGGAGGGCATGGCAACTTACTCCAGTATTCTTGTTTGGAAAATCCCATGGACAGAGGAATCTGGTGGGCTACAGTCCATGGGGTCACAAAGAGTTGGACATGACTGAGCAAGCATGCAATGCCAAAGCAGTAAACAACCCAAATATCCACCAACATGAAAATGAATAAACTGTGGTATATTCATATAATGGGATATTGCACAGCAGTGAGAACAAACCACCACTGCATGCAATGACATGAATGAATCTTGTAGACTTCACTTCCATTGGAAAAAACCTAGACACAAAGGAGTACATAGCTCATTATACTATTTATATAAAGTTCATAAACAGGCAAGACTCACCTATGATGGTGGACATCAGAATAGTTATTAGTTTGGAGAAGAATGTTGGGTAGAAGAAGGTTTGATGGAACCAACTGGGATACTAAAGTGAGCTACATGTTCTGGGTAATGATCACTACACACATATTTTTGTGTAAATATTTGTCTAGCTGAGCTTACATTTAAGATCTGTAGACTTAATTGCTGCTTGCAAGTTATGTCTCAATAAACAAAAGAAATATTAAAATAAAAGTTTTAAATGTTTCAAACTTTCATTCCATACATTGATTGGCATGGGTAGAATATGGGTTTGAAAAATGCTAAAAACATTTCTTCAGGTCAACCATTAAATAATAAAATTAGTTTGAACCAATTAATGTTGAACATAAAACTTGAGTGGTATGTGCTAAGTTGCTTAGTCATGTTTGACTCTTTGCAACCCTGTAGATTATACCCTGCCAGGCTGTCCATGGGATCCTCCAGGCAAGAATACTGGAGTGGATGGCCTTTTCCTTCTAGAGGGGATCTTCCCAACCCAGGGATCGAACCTGTGTCTCTTATGTCTCCTGCAACAGCAGATGGGTTCTTTACAACTAGTGCCATCTGGGAAGCCTCTCAATGATATAGCCTTAGCAGTTACAATTTAGGGGAAGAACAGACCAAAGAGTCAATTAAAATTGCATCTGCTAAGTGTCCATTGTTTAGGATTTTACAGGAAAATTATATGTCTTAAAATATTATATGCTTAGCTGTTTCCTCACTCCCCATTCCCCAGGTTTGTTTCAGAGATAGATGAATAGAGCAATATTTAAAATGTTTATGAAGGAATGATTTGAAACCACTGGAATCTCCTATCATGAAAGAACATGTCCAAAGGGATAGAATATGAAACAGTAGCATTAAATGTGGAGAAGGCGATGGCACCCCACTCCAGTACTCTTGTCTGGAAAATTGCATGGACGGAGGAGCCTGGTAGGCTGCAGTCCATGGGGTTGCGAAGAGTCGGACACGACTGAGTAACTTCACTTTCACTTTTCAGTTTCATGCATTGGAGAAGGAAATGGCAACCCACTCCAGTGTTCTTGCCTAGAGAATCCCAGGGACAGCGAAGCCTGGTGGGCTGCCACCAATGGGGTCACACAGAGTTGGACACAACTGAAGTGACTTAGCAGCAGCAGCATTAAATGACATCTTCATGGACTTTGGGGCTTCCCTGGTAGCTCAGCTGGTAAAGAATCCAGCTGCAATGCCAAAGACCCCAGTTTGATTCCTGGGTCAGGAAGATCTTCTGGAGAGGGGATAGGCTACCCATTCCAGTATTCTTGGGCATCCCTGTTGGCTCAGCTGGTAAAGAATCCACCTGAAATGTGGGAGAGCTGGGTTTGATCCCTGGGTTAGGAAGATCCCCTGGAGGAGGGCATGGCAACCCATTCCAATATTCTTGCCTGGAGAATCCCCGTGGACAGAGGTGCTTGGTGGACAACAGTCCATAGGGTCTCAGAGTCAGACACAACTGAACAACTAAGCACACAGTCCAGGTTTTAAAGTATACAGTTGCTTGCAGGACCGTGGTTATGTATTTGGAGATTCTGGTTCTTCTTCATTCATCTTTTCATATTTTTCTTTGCCTTGGAATATCTTCCTCTTACATGGTTGTTCTGCTGTGCTAGAAACACAGGCCTTTTAAACAACCCCAAATGTCAGGAGTTAGAGAAGTCTTTCAATCCTGAGCAAATACAAACTTTGTTTTGCAATGCATACCTTCTAACCTGTTTGAATATTCACCTTTTGTAATCCTAGAAACTCTTCAGGTAGAAGAGGCACCGTTTTCAGCTACACTTGAAAGACAGATAGCCAGTATTAACAATCTCCTAACAAAATGCATGTTTAGTCTACATGGTATGCGCACGGTCACTCACACACTGTTCTAAATAATTTTTGCTACAAAAGTTGTACCACAGACTATCTAAATATCTTACTCTGCTAGGTTTTTTCACTCACTTTCTAAAATGTCATAAATTGCTTTCAGTCTAAATATTGGAACAACTTTTTAAAACTACTAAGGATCAACAAGACACAGAGTTCATAATACCTATTGGAAAGCAGGAAGTACAGAGAAACATACCGATAACAAAGTTGGCCTTAGAGGCTGACTGCCCATACTGTTGCTCAATGTACTTCGGTTTGTAAGTTACCATGCCAAATAAAGAATTGAACTGAACGGTGCTTGCACACAAATATAAGAAGTACACTGGATTTCCAAAAAGACTCTTCAGTGATGGCAGAAAATCTATAAGACAAAAATAGCATGGAGTAATTAAAGACAGTGTCACACTTGGCAGAAGATGCAGCCATAGCCTCAGAGCTGAACAGTTGAGTCCTGTTGTCCTGGTTCCCAGGAGCGTTTAGAGAGTGGTATACCCACACACTGAATGGTAAGCCAGTGACAAAAGACAGAGTTGAGATCTGGCCAGGTTCAGATCCAGACCCAGGTGCTCACTTCCACGGGCATAAAATCTAGATTATAAATTAGAATCAGTCAGATGAGAACAGATTCCCTTGATGTGGTACGAGACATGAGGTATAAGAAAACTCCCTCCCCATCAAGCTGAAAGTCATAGGCTGGACATCAGAAACCTGAGTTTTCTGGTCTCTCTCCTTTGAACTTGGGTCATGGAAGCAGAGAAGAGAATATGAAACTTTTCTCCATTTAATTATTGACAGAATGAGCTTTGGCATCCTCTCTTCTTCCTTTTATGCAAGCCAAATAGAAATTTGAAGATTTTCTGTAAATGTCAATATTGTTGGGCCAGTTGAAGGGGACCAATCTTTCTCATGGTCACCCGTTTCCACAGGAAAGGAATTCACTAGAACATGTCTGACCTTTGGCCCTACACTCACTCCTTTGATCACTGGTGGGACACATGCACTGGTGCGCATTCTCCAGCGGGTGGATATAATCTGTCAAATGGCCACAAGCCCTGAAGGTTCACTTTTCTGAACACACAGACTAACGTGAAGCAACCCTCCCAGGAGGGCTGTTTGCAAGGTCTACACAGAGGAGGTGTAAGGGTGGGGATGGCAGCAAACACTTTTAATAATCTTCATTTCTGCTTCCTGTGCTCAGTTGCATCCAACTCTTTGCAACCTAATGGACTGTAGCCCAACAGGCTCTGTCCATGGAATTTCCCAGGCAAGAATACTGGAGTGAGTTGCCATTTCTGCCTCTAGGGGAGCTTACTGATCCAGGGATTGAACTCTGACGTGTCCTGCATCCCCTTCATTGGCAGACAAATTCTTTACCACTGTGCCACATGAGAAGCCCTGCTTCCTGTACAGTTTCTCATTTTTTTTTCTGAACACATGAAGTAGAGAAATATTGTTTATAGATCACGTCTAAAATTTCAACAGAAATATGGAAAGTGCTTCACAACCAAAGAGAATTGGGCTTACCTCTTGCCATTTCCATGATTTTTGCTTTTTCTCCAGGAGGTGTTTGGTAGTCCGTGTGATCATCCATAATAAACTTAGATTTCTCAGAGGAAGAACTGGAGTCCTCTCTGCTCCTGGGTCTTGGTAGAGTCCTTGGTAAACACCAGAAAGGCACAGCTGCCAAAAGAGTGATGCTTCCTGCTATCAGATAGCCAAGCCACCAGGCACCCACCCACTGTGGGTCCTTTGGGGTGATGGTTATATGATCTGAAAAAGAGACAGAGTGGCTAGAGAACATATACAGCAAAGCTAGTGTATTAAATAAGCCTCTTAAAAAAAATCCTAGCATTAGCTCTATCAATCATAAAAATACATAATAATTCATACCTGACAACTTTTTTTATAATCTGAACATGTGCCTGATGAACTATGGACAGGGGTTCGTGACATCATACAGGAGACAGGAATCAAGACCATCCCCAAGAAAAAGAAATGCAAAAAGCAAAATGGCTGTCTGAGGAGGCCTTACAAATAGCTGTGAAAAGAAGAGAAGCGAAAAGCAAAGGAGAAAAGGAAAGATATAAGCATCTGAATGCAGAGTTCCAAAGATTGGCAAGGAGAGATAAGAAAGCCTTCCTCAAGATCAATGCAAAGAAATAGAGGAAAACAACAGACTGGGAAAGACTAGAGATCTCGTCAAGAAAATTAGAGATACCAAGGGAACATTTCATGCAAAGATGGGCTCAATAAAGGACAGAAATGGTAGGGACCTAACAGAATTAGAAGATATTAAGAAGAGGTGGCAAGAATACAAAGAAGAACTGTACAAAAAAGATCTTCATGACCAAGATAATCACGATGGTATGATCACTCACCTAGAGCCAGAATGTGAAGTCAAATGGGCCTTAGGAAGCATCACTACAAACAGAGCTAGTGGAGGTGATGAAATTGCAGTTGAGCTATTTCAAATCCTGAAAGATATTGCTGTGAAAGTTCTGCATTCAATATGCCAGCAAATTTGGAAAACTCAGCAGTGGCCACAGGATTGGAAAAGGTCAGTTTTCATTCCAATCCCAAAGAAAGGCAATGCCAAAGAATGCTCAAACTACCTCACAATTGCACTCATCTCACACACCAGTGAAGTAATGCTTAAAATTCTCCAAGCCGGGCTTCAACAGTATGTGAACTGTGAACTTCCAGATGTTCAGGCTGGTTTTAGAAAAGGCAAAGGAACAAGAGATCAAATTGCCAACATTGGTTGGATCATCGAAAAAGCAAGAGAGTTACAGAAAAAACATCTATTTCTGCTTTATTGACTATGCCAAAGCCTTTGACTGAGTGGATCACAATAAACTGTGGAAAATTCTGAAAGAGAGGGGAATACCAGACCACCTGACCTGCCTCTTGAGAAACCTATATGCAAGTCAGGAAGCATCAGTTAGAACTGGACATGGAACAACAGACTGGTTCCAAATAGGAAAAGGAGTACGTCAAGGCTGTATATTGTCACCCTGCTTATTTAACTTCTATGCAGAGTGCATCATGAGAAATGCTGGACTGGAAGAAGCACAGGTTGCAATCAAGATTGCCGGGAGAAATCTCAATAACCTCAGATATGCAGATGACACCACCCTTCTGGCAGAACGTGAAGAAGAACTAAATAGCCTCTTGATGAAGGTGAAAGAGGAAAGTGGAAAAGTTGGCTTAAAGCTCAACATTCAGAAACCTAAGATCATGGCATCCAGTCCCATCACTTCATGGCAAATAGATGGGGAAACAGTGGCTGACTTTATTTTTCTGGGCTCCAAAATCACTGCAGATGGTGACTGCAGCCATGAAATTAAAAGACGCTTACTCCTTGGAAGGAAAGTTATGACCAACCTAGACAGCATATTGAAAAGCAGAATCATTACTTTGTCAACAAAGGTCCGTCTAGTCAAGGCTATGGTTTTTCCAGTAGTCATGTATGGATGTGAGAGTTGGACTATAAAGAAAGGTGAGTGCCAAAGAATTGATACTTTTGAACTGCGGTATTGGAGAAGACTCTTGAGAGTCCCTTGGACTGCAAGGAGATCCAACCAGTCCATCCTAAAGGAAATCAGTCCTGAGTTTTCATTGGAAGGATTGATGCTGAAGTTGAAACTCCAATACTTTGGCCACCTGATGTGAAGAGCTGACTCATTTGAAAAGACCGTGATGCTGGGAAAGATTGAGGGCAGGAGGAGAAGGGGACGACAGAGGATAAGATGGTTGGATGGCATCACTGACTCAATGGACGTGGGTTTGGGTGAACTCCAGGAATTGGTGATGGACAGGGAGGCCTGGCGTGCTGCAGTTCATGGGGTCACAAAGAGTCAGACACGACTGAGCGACTGAACTGAACTGAACATTATTATGATCTTGCTTATTAAAGGAAAGAAGATGTCTTCAGAGCACAAATATTTCTTTCATTCCTTAGATTAAATGTATAGAATCCAGAGTCTGGAAGGGGTTCTCACTCTGCTCTGGGCTTCTGCAGAGGGATCCCTGGACCTATGACAGGAGGAAAGCAACATGTGAGAAAGATTAGGAGGGTTTAAAACCTTCTGCTACCTCTCCACATGAGTGGCATTTTTGTCTGATTTACACATTGAATGTCTAGGATTTTACTGAAAAAAAAAAGACCCTATATGCTCTCGTCCAAATCTAATCTGAGCCACTCAGAATGTTATTTATTAAATGATGATTAGTAATATTTCAGAGATATTCTAGGTCTGATACAAGATTTGTATATGTTTTAATAATTAAAATATCAATATTTATTCATTATAAAATTTTTGATACTGTTTCGTATTTGACTGAAGTGTAAGCATTGACAAGTCTATTTTAAGCAAATAAACTTTTTAAAAATATATATATAAGAACGTACAAAACATACTGTTATACTCTACTACCCTCTATGAGAATCCTTTGACAATTAAGCTTGATCAGCACTACATTATACACAGTAAAATGTTTGATTTAGTTTATCACTGCATGTTCATTGCTTCCTTTTCACAATTTTCCTCTGTACCTCTCATCATGCCAACACTCTCTTATCTGTATCAGTCGCCATGACCAGATTTTAAACGTCATGAAGTCAAGGAATCAAGTATTTTGCTCACTTTGGTAGAACATCATTTGAGTTAGAGTAGACATGAAATAAATTTGAGGAGTAATAAATGAATAAACAAAATTTCTGGAAGACCTATTCTGGTTATTTGATTAAAAAAGAACAGCTAGCGCAAGTGTTTTGCATTCTATTGTAACACATAATAATCATTTGTGACACACACTAGTGACAAGGCAATTCCAAAATTTTAAAAAATAAAATTTGTTTTCTTGTTTTTAACTGCTTTCTAGGAATTCTTCAGAAAAACAGATAATTTCTATCTCTATCTAGGGCCTACATCTTGAAAGAAACAAATGAACAGCTATGGAGAGATGAAGTCCTCATTTATTCCCTCCACAAGCATTCCTCCAGAAGGAAAGTTAGTCTCACTATAAAGTTCCTTCAACTAAAAAAGACTTGTACATTAAAGAAAGGAATTTTAGTTGCCAGAGACTTTCAATCCTTGGCCTTTATGGAAAGTCCAGAAATACATTATTAATTGATGTGACTGTAGCAAATGTTGATTCACCTGAAACCAACAAGAAGCCACAGTTGTTAGTCTTAACTAAGCTTGAATGCCTTTAAACTGGGAAACCGGAAGTGGAAAATGATACAACTGATTAACAAACTGGGTCATCTGGTTATAATCACCACCTATTTTTCATGTTCCATTTATTAATGTGTGTGATAATTGTATAAGTAATAAGTTTTCAAGGGTTATTTTCATTTTATGAAAGACTACCATCCTATCATTTTGTAAAAAGACAATTTGATATTTTGGACACTATCCCCATTAAAAATTACAGTAACTAAAATAAATGAATCAATAGAAATAAACGTCCTTACCTAGATTTACAAAGCCAATGTCAACATACAGTTTGGCACATAACGAGCCTAACAGGAAGCCAAAGATTGGTCCTATAATTGCAACCGTCTGCACACATCCTGCAAAACACAAAAGCACCATTTCTTTGCTCTTGCAAATTAATAAATTTTTAAACAGGAAACATGCATGAGATCCAGTTAGTCACTGAAAATATTTCATTAACTCTTCCCTTAAGTGTGCTTAATTTGTCAACTTTTCAACCTCACTGAATCTGGAAATAACTTCTTCTCAGTGTTGGAAGAAGAATAAGCATCTTTAACGCATTAATACCTTTTAGTAAGAAAATAACACTAAGACTCAGCTAATTTTGGCAAATGGAACAAATTTTACTCCCTAGGACTGGATTCCCCCTAGTGATAAAAATCAGAATTATACTGTTCTGACAGTCTTTTGAAAACCTTTTATGGTCAGTTGTTTAATTGACCATAAGATTTGTTTCGACATTAAAATTGATTTCTTCCATCTTAATGGGAAAGAGCTTGTGTTTAGAGCTTCCAGGGGACCACCTGTGAACACAGTAACTATGCAGCTCAAGCAAAGGAGCTTGACTTGAGAGAGGGGAGAGGTGCACTCTGCAATGCTCCTGACCCACCTGGGCAGCTCCAGGTAGCTACAGCAGATCTCCTCAATGACATAATTCCTAGTAACCAGAAAGTCTGCTCTTCCTTGCAAAATATCACCCATCTGCCTTTTATTTCATCACAGACCATATTGCACGTATCCCTGGGAGATTAACTGGAGGAGTAAATAGCAGTTGCATGTAGGCATGTATGCTCAATAGTGTCTGACTTTCTGTGACCCCATGGGCTGTAGGTGGAGGAAGGACATATCAAACAGTCCAGCTGAGCAGCGGGTCCCCAAAGTGTCACACTGCGCAGTGAAAGAAGAACCACATCTGAGCTAAGTGCTGAGTCCTCAAGTCTTGTGATCTTTGGCACTTAAACTTTCTAGACCTCAGTTTTGTTGTTATTGTTGTTCAGTCACTAAGTCATATCCAACTCTTTTATGACCCCGTGGACTGTAGCCCACCCAGGCTTCTCTGTTCATAGGATTTCCCATGCAAAAATACTGGAGTGGGTTGCCCTTTCCTCCTCCAGAGAATGTTCCTGAACCTGGGATCGAACCCACATCACCTGTGGCTCCTGCATTGGCAAGCAAATTCCTTAACACTGAACGACCTGGGAAATTCATACCAGATCTTTTACAGAATAGAAAAGAGGAAAAGGAGAAGGGCAGCCTCTGAGCTCCTGGACAGGACAGGGACACGATGACACCTATATGCATCTCCTGGCTACAATCTTTCTTCTGGTCCCCAGAGTAATGGCCTAGCACATGTGATGGAGCTTCTGTTCTACATCCTGATCTGTGCTGCAGCATCCCATTAGAACAGGTGCCCTGTTTTTAACTACATACAGCATGCTTGGCTGTCATCAGAACCCTCTGGAATTCCATGTGACTAGCCAGGACAGAACTATATCTAGCTATATAGTTAAGTGAGTGAAATCGCTCATCATGTCTGACTCTTTGCGACCCCATGGACTGGGGCCCACCAAGCTTCTCCATTCAGGCACAGTGCCACCTGCCCCCCCACCACTGCCTTAATGAATTTAAATCTTGTCCTTCTGTCTCTGAAGGTGAAACCCTCAGAAGATCAGAACCCCCAGAAACCAAGACTAATGTATGAAACAGAGAACAAATTTTAGCTTCTAGAACATAAGAGGCACTCAAAAGCTGCTTTGATTCACCTGGCTTTGGAATTGCTATATTTTTGTTTTGGGTCAGGAAGATACCCTGGAGGAGGAAATGGCAACCCATTCCAGTATTCTTGTCTGAAAAAGCCCAAGACAGAGGAGTCTGGCTGGGTATAGTCCATGGGGTGGAAAAAGTTGGGCATGACTGAATGACTAAACACACCTATTTTTGTTTTTGTGATTTTAGCCACTATTCTTTGCACTGGGACCTATTCTAGAAAAGAGTGGCTCAGGCTTGGCTCTTGTCCTTCTTCTGTTTCCATAAAGATACAGGTCATACATCACAGATAATTTCTTTTAATCTGATATTCTTTCCCTAATGCAATAGGTCCTTTTAACTGAAGTTTCTTCACTATCCAAATCCTCATTGTAAACTTCAGAAAAGTGTGAACTGAATAGGAGTTAGATATGAAATATAAAACCTTCCACATCCTATTTAGTTGAGAATAGAGTTGAGAAAACCAGGTATCCTGCACCCCAGGAAGATGAATGACGTGGGAATTACCAATATAGAAAGCCGCGTTGTCCTGGCTAGCAAAATCATCAAGGTAGGCAATGCCTAGAGGCTGAATGGGAGTTTCTCCAAATCCACGAAGAAGGTTTCCCAGGAAGACATAAACCCACATGGAGGAGCTGGCATCAATTTGACATTCTTAAAAGGAAAGCAAACAAGAGGATTGAAATTCAATCACTATTGAAGTTAAACATTTATTCTGCATATCTACTAGTTGTCCTAAAGATGCATGAGAATGCAGAAGTGAAATCAGCAATAAATCGATTGATAGGAGTTCGAGCAAGATATTTTAGGTAGTGTAAATCCCTAGAAACTGACCAAGGAAATATATTGTTCTCCTTATTTCTTATTTTCTTTCTTTTTATTTCATATTTCTACTGAATTACTTGAATTCCTACACTTCAGTAACATACAATATCCAATCTGGGACAAAAATAGAAAAATTTGAACAAACGCTTTTCTTGCCTTATCTTTAAGCTTTCTATTTTGCAACAGAAATCACTTACAATTTTATTGGTGACCAAGGTTTATCTGAATTTCAAATTTTATATGGGTTATACTTCAAATTTTAGCAGCATTGTCTACAACTAAAATTGTTTTGATAGTGAACAGACATGTTAAGGGCTCACATTTCAGAAACAAATTCATATAAAACTTAAAAACCATACTTGGTGGTTCAGATAGTAAAGGATCTGCCTGCAATGCAATGCAGGAGACCCAGGTTCAATCCCTGAGTCTGGAAGATGCCCTGGTGTAGGGAATGGCTCTCCACTCCAGTATCCTTGCTTGGAGAATTTCATGCACAGTGGAGTCTGGAAGGCTACAGTCCATGGGGTTGCAAAGAGTCAGATATGACTGAGGGACTGACACTTCCATGCTTTAGTGGTATAACAATTCCAAAAAAAGAGAAGCTTCTGATGGAAATTCAAAGCTAAAAATGTTTAAATGTTTTCATAAAAGTCATGTCAATATGATCATGTGAAGTGGAATAATTACTTTCCATATTATAATTAAATACAGCTAAGGCAATGGCACCCCACTCCAGTACTCTTGCCTGGAAGATCCCATGGACGGAGGAGCCTGGTAGGCTGCAGTCCATGGGGTCGCTAAGAGTCGGACACGACTGAGCGACTTCACTTTCACTTTTCACTTTCATGCACTGGAGAAGGAAATGGCAACCCACTCCAGTGTTCTTGCCTGGGGAATCCCAGGGACGGGGGAGCCTGGTGGGCTGCCGTCTATGGGGTTGCACAGAGTCGGACAGGACTGAAGCGACTTAGCAGCAGGTGACTTTAACAAAAGTGACAATATTAACTACCTCCAACAATCACCACTTCTGAAGCTCCCTTTCTGGCAAGCACTGAGTTAAGTGGTTTGCAGACATTTTCAAATCGAATTATCCTAAGAAACTTGTGAGGTAGGAGATACTTTCTCTTCTAGTAATTTTTGAAAGTGAAGTGTGTGTTATTAAGAACTGGGAATGCTTTTGTCTGGATGACCAGACTTTGTGACAGAAAAGATTACTGTGCAATCATGTGACGTTTAGTTCTGATTTTGCCTCTCCTAGAAATGTAGCCAAGTGACCAGGAATATTTCACTTAACTTCTCTGGATTTTTATTTCATTCCCCAAGATACAAAGGGACTCCTTTTTCAAGATTGAGTCCAGTGTCAATTTCAACCCTGACTTTGGGGTATTCTGCTATTGCTGATACAGTGGCCACAAGTCACATGTGGCCCCTGGAATTTATTAATTAAAATTACATGAAATTAAAAATTCAATTCCTCAGTCTCACTGGCTATAAGTACTCAATAGTCACATGGGGCTAATAGCTACTATGTGTGTGTATGTGTTGGTCACTCAGTTGTGTCCAACTCTTTGCAACCCGATGAGCTGTAGCCTGTCAGGCTCCTCTGTCCATGGGATTCTCCAGGCAACAATACTGGAGTGGGTAGCCATGCCCTCCTCTGGGGGATCTTGCTGACCCAGGGATCGAACCTGGGTCTCCTGCAGTGCAGGCAGATTCTTTACTGTCTGAGCCACCAGTGGACACTATAGATATAGAACATTCCCATCATTACTGAAGTTCTGGTAGACAGTTCTGCTCTAAAATATTTGGAGGAAATGGGGTTTGCATGCAAAGCATTTTTGAGATGAGTCCTCTGTTTACCCCACTAACCCCTTTAGGGTTATATCTATGACTTTAAGTGAACAGGATTTCATTTAAAGGAAAGAAAATCATTGATTTATGAGTCTTATATTCTGTACCTTCCTAATAATTTGTATCTTTACGTTAAAAAACTTCATCCCCAATCCCTAAACCCTACATTTCTCTTTTTAATATGAAAGGTTTAAAATTAGTTGTATTGTCATTTATGGGCTTCCAGGATGGCACAATGATAGAGAAACTGCTTGCCAATGCAGGTGACACAAGAGATGCGGGTTTGATTGCTTTTCAGGAAGATCCCCTGGAAAAGCAAATGGAAGACCACTCCAGTATTCTTGCCTGGAAAATTCCAAGGACAGAGGATCCTGGCTGACTACAGTCCATGAAGTCACAAAGAGTCAAAAACAATAGCACACAAACACACACGCATTGTCATTTATAACATGTCTCTCTCTTGATTGTCAAAACCAAACCCAAAATATCTTCAATGACTACATTATTTTACAGACCAAAGTCTAAATCCTTTAGTCTGTCTCCTTGCTTCTTTGTGTGGATCTGAATTAAACTGAATTAAACATTTGTTGTTCAGTGGCTAAGTCATGTCTGACTCTGCAATCTTGTGGACTGCAGCATGCCAGGCTTCCCTTTCCTACATTATCTCCCAGAGTTTGCTCAAACTCATGTCCCCTGAGTCGGTGATGCCATCTTATCCTCTTTTGCCCCCTTCTTCTCTTGCCCTCAATCTTTCCCAGCATTAAGTCTTTTCCAATGAGTCATTTCTTCTCATCAGGTGGGCAAAGTATTGGAGCTTCAGCTTCAGCATCAGTTCTTCCAGTGAACATTCAGGGTTGATATCTTTTAGAATTGACTGGTTTGATCACCTTGCTGTCCAATGGACTCTCAAGAGTCTTCTCCAGCACGAGAGTTCA
Organism: Bos mutus; assembly: GCF_027580195.1. Taxonomy (NCBI): domain Eukaryota; kingdom Metazoa; phylum Chordata; class Mammalia; order Artiodactyla; family Bovidae; genus Bos; species Bos mutus. The sequence continues at coordinate 85,758,033 of NC_091621.1, read as the reverse complement.
AAAGCATTAATTATTTGGCATTTAGCCTGTTTTATGGTTCAAATGTCCATTATATTCTTAAATAAACAATCCCTCTGTTCTCATTCATTGATTTATATATGTTCTCCTGAATGTATCTATTGCCTTCTTTCATGCTTTCCTTTTCTTCTAGAATGCCTTCTTTTCATACAGCAGGATAGGATAAACCTTTTACATGTATATGACCACCCCCATTTTTCTCCTCATATTTCAGTATTTCTTTTAATTCTGCTATCCTTGCTTTCATTCAGAGTCAGGCCTCTCTGAGTCTGACTCATTCAGAGTCAGGGTCATTGGCCAGGAAAAGGACATCTCAAAAGAAAGCATCAATGAGGATGTCAGGGGAGTGAAAAGGTTTCATGGTGTAGATTAAAGATTTAGATGGATAGCAAGTATATAAAAGAAGGGCTTCCACACTGCCTCTATAGAAGTGGACCGCAGCCTAGGAGTAGGAGAGAGATGAGGGTAGTGGAGAGGAAGGGTTGAGCCTATTGATACTGAAAGTCTGTGGGGAGAGAGGATTTGAGTGTCTACCAGTGCAGGATTCCAGAGACATGGCAACGACCTGTGGGTAGATTCATGGACTTGATGAATGAGGAAAACCGTGCTACATGGCCAGGTAGAGCCAGGGAGGTAGCAAGATCCCAAGGACAAAATACAGTATTGTTAAGCATCCTTGCCCCTGCCTCTTCATAGGGCTTCCAGTGCCTAGAATAACACAGAAGAGATGGTTCCCATGCTCCCAAGCATGGCCCACACATAGCCTTGCTGTGTAATGTGGGTCAGCCACGTGGAACTCTGGATATGCTAACAAAATTCCCCGAATCCTATCTTGTGTGGAAAGTAGAATTATTTTCACGTTTCCATGATGGTCACTTTTGTGTCAAAGGGAGCTGCTATGCTATAAAGGACATGAATGTGGACATAAGATGACCCCAAGATGACGTGCATGAACAAACACTGTGGCCAGAAGGATTTTAAATATTTAGGCTGACAGAGGACTGATAACATCAAGACCTCCCCTCCCACAATTTCCCCCTTTACCATTATGTAAGCTCCTTAGAATGTAAGCTACCCCTGGGAATGTGGGTAGAGATTAGGGACAAATTGACATCACGTATTTGCCATTTTGATGAAAAGGGGCTGAACACAAAAATTAAACTGTATTTGGGGAGAAAATAAATTTACTTTATATGAGATTTGTACATGTTAAACTTGTTTTACCTTGTTTCACAGTACACATTATTTAGAACTGCTGTAAACTTTCCCAGTCACCAGCAATTAATGCACCATCTTTCCATAATATTTGATTTTCTGAGTATTTTCTTAAGATCTCATCATATACTGCTTTTGTTTTTGTTGTTCAGTCACTAAGTTGTGTCTAATTTTTTGCGATGCTATGAATTGCAGCATACCAGTCTTCCCTGGCCTTCACTATCTCCCAGGGTTTGCTCAAACTCATGTCCATTGAGTTGATGGTGCCATCCAACCACCTTTCTCCTGCCCTCAATTTTTCCTTAGCATCAGGGTCTTTTCCAATGAGTTGACTCTTCACATCAGGGGGCCAAAGTATTGGAGCTTCAGCTTTATATTCTATGATTTTTTAAATGGCACTATAATATCTCAATTTAAGTAGTAAAGCTTTTGACAGCAAAAGTCATATACCATATGCTAAATCATCTATAGAGACTTTAAAAAGAACTTGTTTACTTAAGTAAAAAATAATCATCTTACCATTATTTATTTTGGATTGTGATTTTTCTGCAACTGGAATTGGTAACGAATTGTTTGAATCCAGGAGACATGGAGAGATGCTGAGAGTGGAATTGGAGACAGGAGAATACCTTTCATATTTGTAGCTGCATAAAAAGAACATTTGCTTAGCATCATACGAAAAATATTATAAATATACTACTTGACTCACTAGGACACCTGTTTGAATCTACAGCTCTCTCTGAATCTATATCACTAAATCAAACCAGCAGTTAACAGTACATTTTTCTGAAGAGACTGCTAGAATATCTGCTTCACATATATTACACTATATCAACTGCCCAGTGTCATGAAACACAATAAAATAATAATTTAGAGAGGCTCATTTTAATATAAAATAATAACTATAAATCACCTACTCTGTTGGTGAAAAAATACCAAACATTCCATAACATCATGCTTATCTCTGAAAACAATAATTTAACAATTATGTCTATTGATACACTGTACTTGGAGTTGTAAATTTAGTAGAACACCTGAATGTTGATTCTAGAGAACTGAGAATGATACTTGGGCTTTTTGAACCCCTTATCCAGACAGTATCCTATTCTCCATTTTATTAATCTGGCTCTAAGTTATTTCTAATGTTCTCTGTTTATAAGGTTACTGTGGCAGCTGGATTGAGGAGCCAATGCCAGATGGTAGGACTGTGATCATTCCATCTACAGCTCCCCAGCACCATTGTTGCTTTTGTTCAGTTGCTAAGTTGTGTCCAACTCTTTGCAATCCCATGGACTGTAGCATGCTATGCTTTCCTATCCTTCACTGTCTCCTGGAGTTTGCTCAACTTCATGTCCATTGACTCAGTGATGCTATCTGACCATCTCATCCTCTACCACCCTCTCCTCCTTTGCCTTCAAACTTTCCCAGCATCAGAGTCTTTTCCAGTGAGTCAGCTCTTCTCATTAGATGGACAAAGTACTGGAGCTTCAACTTCAGCATCAGTCCTTCCAGTGAATATCCAGGGTTGATTTCCTTTAGGATTGACTGGTTTGATCTTCTTACAGTCCAAGGGACTCTCAAGAGTCTTCTCCAGCACCACAATTCAGAAGCATCAATTCCTCGGCGCTCAGCCTTCCTTGTGGTCCAACTCTTACATCCATACATGACTACAGAAAAGGCCCATAGCTTTGACTATATGGGCCTTTGTTGGCAAAGTGATGTCTCTGCTTTTTCATATGCTATCTAGGTTTGTCATAGCACCATACTCCTTCTCAGATCACCCTTCAGAAGTCAATTTTTCTGCTCCACAAGCACCGTTGAGGGCAAAGGTAACTTATGAAAGGAATCACATCACCTTGATTCTCATTTTGTTCAGGCATTATGTGACTAAAGGCTAATCATCATAGTAATGTTTAAAATAATAATAGTTTAAAGCTATTTAACACAATAAGGTCAAGATGTATTGACTTGTTAACATATTCAGATTGGTAAATGGCTTAGCTTATATCAGGGCTTCCCTGGTGGTTCAGATGGTAAAGAATCCATCTGCAATGCGGGAGACCTTGGTTCGATCCCTGGGTTTGGAAAATCTGCTAGAGGCGGGCGTGGCAATCCACTCCAGTATTCTTGCCTGGAGAATCCCGTGGACAGAGAAGCCTGGTGGGCTACAGTCCATGGGGTCACAAAAAGTTGGATATGACTGAGTGACTAAGCATACAGCGCATATCAGTGGTGCATAACCTACACGTCAATGGGTCTATGAATCCCATTGGAAAAATAAAAATATTTTTGTATATATGTATTTAAGGGAAGAGGTTCATAGTATCAAATGAATCCTTGACCAAAATAGGTTTCCTAAGTTACAAAGATAAGTAACATCTGAGGTGTTGGGTGTATGGATGTTCCTGTGCACTTCTTTTAAGTTCTTTTTTATATGTCTGAATATTTTTATAATAAACCTTAGAAAAATTAAAAAAAAAAGAACTACTTAATGAGAAAAAATTTTAAAGATTATTAGCTACAGAGGAGAAGATTTAGCATTAAAATCATGGTAAATATAATTTTCTTTCTTTAATAGAATTCCAGAGATACCAGGGATTATTATTGGGTTGACCAAAAGTTCATTTTAGATTTTCCGTGAGATGGTTATGGAAAAACCCTAGTGGACTTTTTGACTAACCCAATATAAAACCTAAATGCTCTTAAAATGACTATTAATAGCAATTAGGTAGTAATTTGAAAGTTTTTAGTTATTTGAGCTTTCTGTTTAATCTATCAGAAGGCAAGTGCTGCATCTAAAATTATTTAGATCGTGAATAAATAGAATTTTATGTAAGTGCCACTTTTGTCACTAAATACTATAATGCCAACCTTTTCAAATTTCAGTTTTCTTAGTTATAAGATGGGGGCTATAGATGTGGTCTGTGCTTATTTAGGCTCTATTGTATAAGGAAACAAAGAAGTGTTTGAACAGGGGGCCAGTGGTATTCAGTTCAGTACAGTTCAGTCACTCAGTTGTGTCCAACTCATTGCGACCCCATGAAACACAGCACGCCAGGCCTCCCTGTACATCACTAACTCCCGGAGTTTACCCAAACTCATGTCCATTGAGTCGGTGATGCCACCTAACCATCTCATCCTCTGTTGTCCCCTTCTCCTCCTGCCTTCAATCTTTCACAACATCAGAGTCTTTCAAATGAGTCAGGTCTTCGCATCAGGTGGCCAAAATACTGAAGTTTCAGCTTTAACATCAGTCCTTCCAATGAACACCCAGGACTGATTTCCCCTAGGATGGACTATTTGGATCTCCTTGCAGTCCAAGGGACTCTCAAGAGTCTTCTCCAATACCACAGTTCAAAAGCATCAATTCTTCTGTGCTCAGCCCTCTTTATAGTCCAACTCTCACATCCATACATGACTACTGAAAAACCATAGCTTTGACTGTATGGGTCTTTGTTGGCAAAATGATGGCTCTGCTTTTTAATACGCTGTCTAGGTTGGTCATAACTTTCCTTCCAAGGAGTAAGTGTCTTTTAATTTCATGACTGCAGTCACCATCTGCAGTGATTTTGGAGCCCAGAAAAATAAAGTCAGCCACTGTTTCCACTGTTTCCCCATCTATTTGCCATGAAGTGATGGGACCGGATCTAACATTCAGAAAACTAAGATGCCATGATCTTAGTTTTCTGAATGTTGAACTTTAAGTCAATTTTTGACTCTCCTCTTTCACTTTCATCAAGAAGCTCTTTAGTTCTTCACTTTCTGCCATAAGGGTGGTGTCATCTGCATATCTTTGGTTATTGATATTTCTCCCAGCAATCTTAATTTCAGCTTGTGCTTCCTCCATCCCAGAGTTTCTCATGATGTACTCTGCATATAAGTTAAATAAGCAGGATGACAATATACAGCCTTGATGTACTCCTTTTCCTATTTGGAACCAGTCTGTTGTTCCATGTCCAGTTCTAACTGTTGTTTCCTACCTGCATACAGGTTTAAAATCTTTTAAATCTGGGATTTTAGTTCTGTCCTAGCTTCAACCCCCACTGACACGCTCTTGATTCCGATTCATGAAGTTGCAGAGTGGCTCCTAAATAGTCCCTTTGCTCTCACATTGGCCCCACCAAAGTTATTTTCCTGAGCAGTAGGCACTAGATCTTTAAAAAATATGTCAGATTGTGTCATTCTGCTCAAATCTCTCGCCTGGCTTCTCATCCCATTCTGAGAAGGTATGGTCCTTGCAATAATTGATGACTTACTACCTGTGTCGTGAGGTCTGTAGAGGTGTAGCCCCAGCTGAATTTCAACCACTCACCCAGAGCTAATGACTCAGAATCTACATTTTACCAAGAGCTTCAGGCAATTTAAATGTCCGTCACGGTTTGAGAATCAACTTGAAGTCTCCTTCTATACCACCCACCCCCCCACCACTACTCCACTTTCCTCTTGCTCATCCCTGTAGCAAACATCATGCCTGACTCCATCCTCCTGCTATAGAAACATTCACTGTTCATCTAGCCTGGAATCTTCTTCCCCAGATGTCTGTGTGGCACTCATCTCTTTCAGCCTTTCTGAAAAGTCATCATCTTGGTAAATCATCCCCTGACAACGCTGCTTTAAACTGCAACCCCTCACATACTCTTATGTGTCTTCCCTGGGTTATTTTTCTCTATGGCACTTAACATTTCCAGCATATGTCATTATTTATCTGTCTGTTTACTCTCTATCTCTTTCTAAATAGATCCATGACAGCAGAGGTTTTTGTTGCTACTCTATTCCTGTTACCTGGAACAGTGATCAATATATATTTATCAAATTCATGAGTCAGATAAGCTAACACACATAAAACTGAACATAGTCTGTTGGGAGTAGGCCCTTAATAATTGATATCTATAATTAATATTATGTTTTATTGCCATCAAGGGAATTTCTGCAAAGCAGAGTATAGTCATCATTGAAGGAACAAAAATTAACATTTTGAGCAAGTGTCCAATTTGACTAATGCTGTGAAAAGTTGAAAATAAATTATTATAATAATCCTCCATAGAAAGTAATGTTCATGAGGGAAAGAATTGTGTGTGTGTGTTTGGGGGGGGGTTGTTTTTGTTTTCTTTCTGATTTTTCTCCATTGTCTGTCATGGTACCATGTGAACCACCAGAAGAACCCACCAGGCAATTGGCAGACACTAAATAATAAATGAACAAATGTATCTTTCAACATATAAAGGTGGTTGATAAGAATCCATCTTTATTTTTTAAGCACGAGCCTGATTGGCTTCTTAGATATACTTCTCCTTCTGATTTTCTTGTATTAGTATATTTGTTATTAACTTGAAGTGACACTCAGCAGTGGCCACAGGACTGGAAAATGTCAGTTTTCATTCCAATCCCAAAAAAAGGCAATGCCAAAGAATGCTCAAACTACTGCACAATTGCACTCATCTCACACGCTAGTAAAGTAATGCTCAAAATTCTCCAAGCCAGGCTTCAGCAATATGTGAACCATGAACTTCCAGATTGTTCAACCTGGTTTTAGAAAAGGCAGAGGAACCAGAGATCAAATTGCCAACATCCACTAGATCATCGAAAAAGCAAGAGAGTTCCAGAAAAACATCTATTTCTGCTTTATTGACTATGCCAAAGCCTTTGACTGTGTAGATCACAATAAACTGTGGAAAATTCTGAAAGAGATGGGAATACCAGACCACCTGACCTGCCTCCTGCGAAATCTGTATGCAGGTCAAGAAGCAACAATTAGGGCCAGACATGGAACAATGGACTGGTTCCAAATAGGAAAATGAGTACGTCAAGGCTGTATATTGTCACCCTGCTTATTTAACTTACATGCAGAGTACATCATGAGAAACGCTGGGCTGGAGGAAGCACAAGCTGAAATCAAGATTGCCGGGAGAAATATCAATAAACTCAGATATGCAGATGACACCACCCTTCTGGCAGAACGTGAAGAACTAAAGAGCCTCTTAATGAAAGTGAAAGAGGAGAGCAAAAAAGTTGGCTTAAAGTTCAACATTCAGAAAACTAAGATCATGGCATCTGGTCCCATCACTTCATGGCAAATAGATGGGGAAACAGTGGACACAGTGGCTGACTTTATTTTTCTGGGCTCCAAAATCACTGCAGATGGTGATTGCAGCCATGAAATTAAAAGACTCTTACTCCTTGGAAGGGAAGTTATGACCAAACTAGACAGCATATTAAAAGCAGAGACATTACTTTGTCAACAAAGGTCCGTCTAGTCAAGGCTATGGTTTTTCCAGTAGTCATGTATGGATGTGAGAGTTGGACCATAAAGAAAGCTGAGTGCCGAAGAATTGATGCTTGAACTGTGGTGTTGGAGAAGACTCTTGAGAGTCCCTTGGACAGCAAGGAGATCCAACCAGTTCATCTTAAAGGAGATCAGTCCTGGGTGTTCATTGGAGGGACTGATGTTGAAGCTGAAACTTCAATACTTTGGCCACTTGATGTGAAGAGCTGACTCATTTGAAAAGACCCTGATGCTGGGAAAGATTGAGGGCAAGAGGAGAAGGGTACAACAGAGGATGAGATGGTTGGATGGCATCACCGACACAATGGACATGGGTTTGGGTAGACTCCTGGAGTTGGTGATGGACAGGGAGGCCTGGCGTGCTGCGTTTCATGGGGTCGCAAAGAGCTGGACACAACTGAGTGACTGAACTGAACTGAACTGAAGCGACACTATTCCTAATCTGAATGCAACACCTTTAAGATAAATCATTTCCATCTCTGGTTAAAACCAGGTGGCTTAATTATCTAAGGAGGATTGATAACAATACACAACAAGAATGACACAGCTGTTAGCTATGTTAGGAAACTTGGTAAGCATTTTACCTGTGTCATCTCACTGAATATCTTCAACAATATTACAAGCTAACTATTGTTTTATTACCTATAATATGTATTTTAAGGTGCATAAACTGAGGTCTAGGAAGGCTAGGTAATATGCCCAAGGTCACATTTCTTCTGAGCTACTGATGCCCTTCAGAATGAGTTAGGTCAAGGGTCAAGGATTTGTCTAGTTTCTGTAACTGCTTTCAAATGTTTTAATATTTTAGTGGGACTCTTTTTTTTCCCTCCTCTGAGCAAATTGCTGTATGGAGGCTCAATAACTAGAATAGATAACACAGAAATGGGTCAAGCAGGGGTTAGGGGGATTACAGACTATTTCCTCAGCCTTCTCCTTTGCCTCCTCCTTACCTACTGGCTGCATATAATACCTTTGTAGAATCTCAGTGACCTAAGGACATTTCTGCCCTGGGGAAAGAAGGTCAGATATGTGTCTAAAGAGTAGGCATAAATCTTGAAGCCATGCAAAGACAAAGGGATCACAGAAACCATCCAAATAGGTAGGAAAGATTCTACACAAAGGATTCTGTGAGCTGTCTTTATAGATCGGATATAGATGTCAAAATCAGACTACATTTATATAAGTGACCTGGGAATCCAAGAAAAAGTTTGGACCAGATCATTTGTGGGCTTCTCAGGTGACACTAGTGGTAAAGAACCTGCCTGCCAAGGCAGGAGATGTGAGACACAAGGGTTCAGTCCCTGGATCAGGAAGATCTCCTGGAGGAGGTCATGACAACCCACTCCAGTATTCTTGCCTAGAGAATCTTATGGGCAGAGGACCCTGGAAAGCTAGTCTGTAGAGTGACAAAGATTCAGACACAGCTGAAGGAACTTAGCACACACACAGATCATTTGTAAATCTCTCCAGCTTTGAAATGTCATGGTATGGTGGTCTAGAGTGGGCAGTCATCACAAATTTATCTGATACATAATTTCCTAAAATATTCTCTTGCTTTAAAACCTCTTGCTTGTCTCTTGGCTCATTAGGCAATGGGCAACCACAGAGAAGAGAGGCAATATGTATATGTATGAAGAAGATATCAGAATGCCTGTTTTAAGGATCCAGTTCTGTAAATTACAAGACACCTAAACTTGAGAAGGTCACCAGACTTTCTAGGTATGGTCCTTAGCTTTAAACTAAGAAAAAACGGATAAACTGTGCTCTCCTGCTTCATGGGTTGTCATGAAGATGAAATGATATGATGAAATCTTTGGAACTACTAAAGTTGTATGCAAGTACTAATAAAATTACTAACAAAAGTATCAACAGGACACTTCAGGTTTACAGAATACAAACACTCCACTTCTGTTGAGAAAGTTCTGTGAGATAATATTTGAATATTGAGTAATTATTTCAGTTGGTAATGTATCCCTCAGTCAATGATCTACCAGTCAATTTTACCATGATCCAGCATATTGTCTGTAGCATTCATTTATTACCCATTCAACACTCATTTGACGCTTATTACTTTTTCTTTACTTAGAACTTTGCCTCCACAGCTGTATTAAATCATTTGAATGAAGGCATGTTTGTGAAAATTTCCCTTAAATAATGTTGACATCCATACACAGTGGTATATTGAAAGACATTTTTTTACAGTTTATTAAATCATAAGTAAAATTGTAAGCATTTTGAAATTTTGCCCAAAGTTCATGTAATAAAATAAGATGTAAATTATCATGGTTATCATATACAAACTATCATGGTTATTGTAATGGCCAGGAATTATTTTCTCAGATTTAAATAATTAATTGTATTCATTAAAAGAGAGACAATACAGTTGTTGGTTAACGCAAGAAAAAGATGTTTGCATTAGACTTACTGCTCCATGAAGAACTGAGGCATTGCAATGAGCAATGTTCCAACTCCCATGATCAGGCACCCAGCTCCGATTATTTTTGGCCTGTGAAGCTTGGCTCCAAAGTAGCTAACAAATGCTATAACTAAGAGATTCCCTTTGGGGAAAAGAATAAAATGTTCATAAATTAGAGAACTTAGAAAGTCATCAGCGTAACCAAAGGACCATAACTGAATGAATGAATGTCTATGGCAAGTTGGGCAATGTTTGTTTTGACTAAACCATCTCCCACCATCTTCCCCATCATTTGTCTGTCTTTCCTTTAATCTGAGATGACTGTTGAAACAATCCTGAGATTCATTACTTGACATGATTGAAGAATACTTTAATAACTAACCATGCCGCTGCTGCTGCTAAGTCGCTTCAGTCGTGTCTGACTCTGTGCAACCCCATAGACGGCGGCCCACCAGGCTACCCCATCCCTGAGATTCTCCAGGCAAGAACACTGGAGTGGGTTGCCATTGCCTTCTCCAAATAACTAACCATAGAATACTTTAATAACTAGCCATTCTACCTTGTTTTCATCCACCTTAATTATTTGTCCTTTTAAAATGTTTTGTCATTAAATCAAATTGTAGAAGGCTTCCTATAGCTGCACTCTTAAATTTTCCTTGGTAATTTTGAAGTAAACTTTATGACTCTTTCTTCATTTGTTAACATTTTCTATTAAAACCTCTCTTGGTTTCCCATTGCTCTTGAAACATACATCATATAGTCTTGCTTTAGCTGATATTCCCCAAAGAAAAAATAAACACAATCATTTCACTTTAAATGAAATAAAATTATGAAATGCTCAGTTGTGTCCAACTCTTTCAGACTCCATGGACTGTAGCCCACCAGGCCCCTCTGTTTATCGAATTTTTCAGGCAAGAATCCTGAAGTGGGTTGCCATTTCCTATTCCAGGAGATCTTCCTGACCCAGGGATTAAGCCGGCACCTCTTGCATCTCCAACTTTGGCAGACAGATTCTTTACCACTACACAACCTGGGAAGCCTTCTTGCTTACATACTTTTTACAAAAATAAAAGGTTCAAAATAGAAATAAAAAATTATTCCACATAGCTTCATAAATACATCAGTTATATTTATATAATTATCTCAATGTATGCTCAGAATACAAATTTTATGAAATAGTCTCTGTAAGATATAACCATCTCTTTTAAAAAATAAAGAATAAAGTTTTTTGAAGGTAGGACTTAAGGCTTTCTAAAATATCTCCAGTGAAGTAGTTGATGATGGTGATTAACTGATTAAACATGCTTTAGGCAAGATTTTCTCATGCCTTGCTGTGTACAAAAATTACTGGAAAGGAGTGGCAAGGTAAATATTCACAGAAACATTAAAATGCAGAATCTTGGCTGCTCTCAACAGTTTCTGATTTCATGGAGGGGGAGGGGATGCAGGCCAAGAAATCTGCATTTTTACTATTCATTCAAATGTGTTGATGGGGATAATTCCTGGAACATGCTTTGATAAACATTGCTTAGGGTCTTAGATTTCAAGGGACTTTAATGTTTTAGCTATTTACATTTGGAGTATTTATTTTTTTAAGATTGTGGTGCTAGACAAAGTAAAACTTAGCATTTCTCTAGCAATTGATTGTGGAGTCTGTTGGGTGGCCTAGGTTTGAAGTTGTCGATGTTTTCAATTTTCCAGAATGAGTGAGTTTCCTCACATCTGTAAGCAATCATTTAATTTACTACTGTCTATTCACATTGCCAGCTTTAGTTAAGTGCAAAAACAGCAGCAATTTTTATCGTTTTGAGAATAATAATGATAGTGAAAAAAGTAGCTTGCTCCTGGCTACAGTGGCTTCAGGCTTCTTCACCAGGAAGAACTGAGCTCTTTCTAGGTTTCATATAAAAAAAGCTTAATTCTGTATGAAATCTCTTATTTAATATTTAAGTATTCAGTAGAAGAAATGTTGTAATATATATATATATAGATAATTATGTCTGTAATTTTGCTAATGTGTCACAGTAAATAAACAAAACTAAATCAAAACCTTTTAGTTTATAGGTAATCTGCCCCCCATCACTGCCATTACCTCTTTCCCAAATTCCCATATCACCAATACGTCACAATAAAGGACTCATGTTTACAGGCTGTTTCTGTGTTACATAAGTGGGTGTCCCAGACACTACAAAATACCATTTGAACTTCTGTAATATCTGCAGGTTTTGCTTCCTTTATTTAGTAACCTTTCTGAGTTCTCACAAGATAGACTTAGAAAATAAATGGTAATGTATAATCTTTAAAAACTCAAATTGGATATCAAAATTCTTTCATATCTACCATTACTGACTTCTGAAAAAACAACAGGTCCAGAGAGGTTTACAAATATGTTTTTATCAAATTTTCGAGCGCTAGATTTTCCCGCTTTCTCTCTTCCTCTCTTTCCCCAAACACAGTACTTCAAATAATAGAAAAGAAAGCTACCCAACTCATGCCTGTAAGACTAATACAACCTTGTAATCCAAACTAGGAAGCAACAGTTAGAACTGAACATGGAACAACAGACTGGTTCCAAATAGGAAAAGGAGTATGTCAAGGCTGTATATTGTCACCCTGCTTATTTAACTTATATGCAGAGTACATCATGAGAAACGCTGGGCTGGAGGAAGCACAGGCTGGAATCAAGATTGCCGGGAGAAATATCAATAACCTCAGATATGCAGACGACACCACCCTTATGGCAGAACGTGAAGAAGAACTAAAGGGTCTCTTGATGAAAGTGAAACAGGAGAGTGAAAAAGTTGGCTTAAAGCTCAACATTCAGAAAACTAAGATCATGGCATCTGGTCCCATCACTTCATGGGAAATAGATGGAGAAACAGGGGAAACAGTGTCAGACTTTATTTTGGGGGTTCTAAAATCACCGCAGATGGTGATTGCAGCCATGAAATTATTGGAAGGAAAGTTATGACCAACCTAGATAACATATTCAAAAGCAGAGACATTACTTTGCCAACAAAGGTTTGTCTAGTCAAGGCTATGGTTTTTCCAGTGGTCATGTATGTATGTAAGAGTTGGACTGTGAAGAAAACTGAGCGCTGAAAAATTGATGCTTTTGAATTGTTGTGTTGGAGAAGACTCTTGAGAGTACCTTGCAAGGAGGGACCCACTGCAAGGAGGTCCAACCAGTCCATCCTAAAGGAGATCAGTCCTGGGTGTTCATTGGAAGGACTGATGATAAAGCTGAAACTCCAATACTTTGGCCACCTCATACGAAGAGTTGACTCACTGGAAAAGACTCTGATGCTGGGAGGGATTGGGGGCAGGAGGAGAAGGGGACGACAGAGGATGAAATGGCTGGATGGCATCACCGACTCGATGGACATGAGTCTGAGTGAACTCCGGGAGTTGGTGATAGACAGGGAGGCCTGGTGTACTGCGATTCATGGGGTTGCAAAGAGTTGGACATGACTGAGCAACTGAACTGAACTGAATTGAATTCAAACTAGATGAAGACAGTGAAAGAGACCAAATGCAGTTTATTCAAGGAGTGGAAGTGAGTGAAGTTGCTCAGTCGTGTCTGACTCTTTGCGATCCCATGGACTGTCACCTACCAGGCTCCTCCATCTATGGAATTTTCTAGGCAAGAGTACTGGAGTGGGTTGCCATTTCCTTCTCCAGGGGATCTTCCAGACCCAGGAATCTAACCCAGGTATCCTGCATTGCTGGCAGATGCTTTACCATCTGAGTCACAAGGGAAGCCCAGGAGTGGAAGGGTACCACCAAATAAGAAACAAATCTATTAATTAAAGCTGTATATAAAATAATGGAAGGAGAAAAATTCCATGGTTGTATTGTGCTCAGTCACTTCAGTCATGTCCAACTCTTTGTGACCCCCTGAATTGTAGCCCACCAGGCTCCTGCATCCATGGGATTCTCCAGGCAAAAATACTGGAGTGGGTTGCCATTTCCTATTCCAGGGGATCAGACATATAAAAGCACTTAATATAATTAACCATTTGTGATGAGAAAAATTTGGGCAAATTAGTTTTTAAAGTGTATCAAAACTGCACAGCTCGTAGATTGTTTAATGGTGAAATTTTAAAAGTATTTTCATTAAGGTAAGATGTAAGACAAGGAAGCCCATTGTCACTGCTTCTATTCAACATAGTACTGAGGCCAGTGCAATAACACAAGACAAGAAATAATATATCTAATAATGGGAAAGAATGATATAAAATTACCTTCTGTTTTAGACAATACAATTGTTCAGGAACCTCTACAGCATCTATAGACAATCAATTAAAATTAACAAATTCAACAAGATTGCTGTATACTTATAACACTAGACGTTAATACTCTTCCAGTACCCTAAGAATTACTAAATAAGAAATGTAACAAAAATTCTTTTCACAAGGGCAACATAAATTTTAAAAATGTAGGAACAAATATAGCAGAAAATAAGTAGTATATTTATAGTTTGTAAATATAATATTGAAAGCTATAAAAAGACTTAACCAAGTGGAGCTATATACCATGTTCTTGGATGAAAGACTCACTAACATAAAATGTCAGTTACCTGATTTGATATATAAATTCTATGTGATTTCAACCAAACCAAAATGGGATACTTCAGAATACTATTCTGAGTACAACCAAGAAAAAATTTTGATAGAAAAGTTGGAAATTTTCCTACCTAATTGCAGAGCTAGTTATAAAACTATAATCAAGAGGACAGTTTTGTATAGAGTTAGGGATCAACAGATATAAGTTTTTATGTGATAAAGAGTATATTTCAAATACCTGGGATAAGTATATATTGAATTAGTGATGACTGGACAAAGAGGTTGCTACCTGGCTTGGAATTTTTTAAAATTCTATTTTAAGAATGCCTCCTTTGATCCAGCATATAAGAAACTAGAAGAATCCTCTTCATCCTAACACTAAGTAAAAAGCTGAAAAATCAACAGATTTTCTTAGATCTGTCAGAGAGGTGGGATCATAGGTTAAGCTGCTACCCTCATAATTGGAGAGACCAACAGGCAAATGCAAAGAATTGTGGCCAGCTGGAAAAGAAATCCACAACAATAAATCTCCCTGGGAACAAGTTCTATGGTAAGAAAAACCTGAACTCTACCTGACTAGAGGCTCAGCATTGACAATTCTGAGGATGAAAATTCAGAAGGATCCAGTGATTAAAAGCCCCACACTTTTGTGAGCTTTACTTCAAGAGCTCAATTAGGTTTCACAGTGATATCAAATAATAAATTTTTGTGCTTCCAGCATGGGGAGGAAAAGGAACCATTTGAAATATTCAGGCACTCTGTTTATTTATTTATATTTTTTAAGAAAGCCTGCTTTTAGAGGGAACTAGTAACCAGAGGAGACAGGGATCAAGACCATTCCATAGAAAGAAATGCAAAAAGCAAAATGGCTGTCTGGGGAGGCCTTACAAATAGCTGTGAAAAGAAGAGAAGCGAAAAAGCAAAGAAGAAAAGGAAAGATATAAACATCTGAATGCAGAGTTCCAAAGAATAGCAAGAAGAGATAAAAAGCCTTCTTCAGCGATCAATGCAAAGAAATAGAGGAAAACAACAGAATGGGAAAGACTAGGGATCTCTTCAAGAAAATCAGCATGAGAAACGCTTGGACTGGAAGAAACACAAGCTGGAATCAAGATTGCCGGGAGAAATATCAATAACCTCAGATATGCAGATGACACCACCCTATGGCAGAAAGTGAAGAGGAACTAAAAGCTCTTGATGAAAGTGAAAGTGGAGAGGAAATGAAATTTTAAAAGTATTTTCATTAAGGTAAGATGTAAGACAAGGAAGCCCATTGTCACTGCTTCTATTCAACATAGTACTGAGGCCAGTGCAATAACACAAGACAAGAAATAATATATCTAATAATGGGAAAGAATGATATAAAATTACCTTCTGTTTTAGACAATACAATTGTTCAGGAACCTCTACAGCATCTATAGACAATCAATTAAAATTAACAAATTCAACAAGATTGCTGTATACTTATAACACTAGACGTTAATACTCTTCCAGTACCCTAAGAATTACTAAATAAGAAATGTAACAAAAATTCTTTTCACAAGGGCAAATATAAATTTTAAAAATGTAGGAACAAATATAGCAGAAAATAAGTAGTATATTTATAGTTTGTAAATATAATATTGAAAGCTATAAAAAGACTTAACCAAGTGGAGCTATATACCATGTTCTTGGATGAAAGACTCACTAACATAAAATGTCAGTTACCTGATTTGATATATAAATTCTATGTGATTTCAACCAAACCAAATTGGGATACTTCAGAATACTATTCTGAGTACAACCAAGAAAAAATTTTGATAGAAAAGTTGGAAATTTTCCTACCTAATTGCAGAGCTAGTTATAAAACTATAATCAAGAGGACAGTTTTGTATAGAGTTAGGGATCAACAGATATAAGTTTTTATGTGATAAAGAGTATATTTCAAATACCTGGGGTAAGTATATATTGAATTAGTGATGACTGGACAAAGAGGTTGCTACCTGGCTTGGAATTTTTTAAAATTCTATTTTAAGAATGCCTCCTTTGATCCAGCATATAAGAAACTAGAAGAATCCTCTTCATCCTAACACTAAGTAAAAAGCTGAAAAATCAACAGATTTTCTTAGATCTGTCAGAGAGGTGGGATCATAGGTTAAGCTGCTACCCTCATAATTGGAGAGACCAACAGGCAAATGCAAAGAATTGTGGCCAGCTGGAAAAGAAATCCACAACAATAAATCTCCCTGGGAACAAGTTCTATGGTAAGAAAAACCTGAACTCTACCTGACTAGAGGCTCAGCATTGACAATTCTGAGGGATGAAAATTCCAGAAGGATCCAGTGATTAAGGGCCCCCACACTTTTGTGAGCTTTACTTCAAGAGCTCAATTAGGTTTCACAGTGATATCAAATAATAAATTTTTTGTGCTTCCAGCATGGGGAGGGAAAAGGGAACCATTTGAAATATTCCAGGGCACTCTGTTTATTTATTTATATTTTTTAAGAAAGCCTGCTTTTAGAGGGAACTAGTAACCAGAGGAGACAGGGATCAAGACCATTCCCATAGAAAAGAAATGCAAAAAAGCAAAATGGCTGTCTGGGGAGGCCTTACAAATAGCTGTGAAAAGAAGAGAAGCGAAAAGCAAAGAAGAAAAGGAAAGATATAAACATCTGAATGCAGAGTTCCAAAGAATAGCAAGAAGAGATAAGAAAGCCTTCTTCAGCGATCAATGCAAAGAAATAGAGGAAAACAACAGAATGGGAAAGACTAGGGATCTCTTCAAGAAAATCAGAGATACCAAAGGAACATTTCATGCAAAGATGAGCTCGATAAAGGACAGAAATAGTATGGACCTAACAGAAGCAGAAGATATTAAGAAGAGGTGGCAAGAATACACAGAAGAACTGTACAAAAAAGATCTTCATGACCCAGATAATCACGATGGTGTGATCACTCATCTAGAGCCAGACACCCTGGAATGTGAAGTCAAGTGGGCCTTAGAAAGCATCACTACGAACAAAGCTAGTGGAGGTGATGGAATTCCAGTTGAGCTATTCCAAATCCTGAAAGATGATGCTGTGAAAGTGTTGCACTCAATATGCCAGCAAATTTGGAAAACTCAGCAGTGGCCACAGGTCTGGAAAAGGTCAGTTTTCATTCCAATCCCAAAGAAAGGCAATGCCAAAGAATGCTCAAACTACTACACAATTGCAGTCATCTCACACGCTAGTAAAGTAATGCTCAAAATTCTCCAAGCCAGGCTTCAGCAATATGTGAACCGTGAACTTCCAGATGTTCAAGCTGGTTTTAGAAAAGGCAGAGGAACCAGAGATCAAATTGCCAACATCCTCTGGATCATAAAAAAAGCAAGAGAGTTCCAGAAAAACATCTATTTCTGCTTTATTGACTATGCCAAAGCCTTTGACTGTGTGGATCACAATAAAATGTGGAAAATTCTTCAAGAGATGGGAATACCAGACCACCTGATCTGCCTCTTGAGAAATTTGTATGCAGTTCAGGAAGCAACAGTTAAAACTGGACATGGAACAACAGACTGGTTCAAAATAGGAAAAAGAGTACGTCAAAGCTGTATATTGTCACCCTGTTTATTTAACTTATATGCAGAGTACATCATGAGAAACGTTGGACTGGAAGAAACACAAGCTGGAATCAAGATTGCTGGGAGAAATATCAATAACCTCAGATATGCAGATGACACCACCCTTATGGCAGAAAGTGAAGAGGAACTCAAAAGCCTCTTGATGAAAGTGAAAGTGGAGAGTGAAAAAGTTGGCTTAAAGCTCAATATTCAGAAAACGAAGATCATGGCATCCGGTCCCCCCACTTCATGGGAAATAGATGGGGAAACAGTGGAAACAGTGTCAGACTTTATTTTTCTGGGCTCCAAAATCACTACAAATGGTGACTGCAGCCATGAAATTAAAAGGCGCTTACTCCTTGGAAGGAAAGTTATGACCAACCTAGATAGCATATTCAAAAGCAGAGACATTACTTTGCCAACAAAGGTCCGTCTAGTCAAGGCTATGGTTTTTCCTGTGGTCATGTATGGATGTGAGAGTTGGACTGTGAAGAAGGCTGAGCACTGAAGAATTGATGCCTTTGAACTGTGGTGTTGGAGATGACTCTTGAGAGTCCCTTGGACTGCAAGGAGATCCAACCAGTCCATTCTGAAGGAGATCAGCCCTGGGATTTCTTTGGAAGGAATGATGCTAAAGCTGAAACTCCAGTATTTTGGCCACCTCATGCGAAGAGTTGACTCATTGGAAAAGACTCTGATGCTGGGAGGGATTGGGGGCAGGAGGAGAAGGGGACAACAGAGGATGAGATGTTTGGATGGCATCACTGACTCAATGGATGTGAGTCTGAGTGAACTCCGGGAGTTGGTGATGGACAGGGAGGCCTGGCGTGCTGTGATTCATGGGGTCGCAAAGAGTCGGACATGACTGAGGGACTGATCTGATCTGATCTGATCTGAGTAACCAGAGTCTAACCTGCTGGGGCATTATCAGAGCCCAGCTGACCTGGGCGAAGGGAGATACCCAACTCCAGCCATTCTAGCTATCCTGTCCCACCAATGAGGGGTTGGGGGACTGAAAAGCACACCTGAAGTTCACGGTCCAGAGGCACAGACTCACTAAGAGCCTAAGACCCATAGGACCATAGAATGCTTTCTCTCCCTCACATATTACCATCACATTACTAAAGGCCTATTTGTAGCAGTTCCTTTCATCCAGTACATCTTTTCTGGCTATGAAGGAAAAAAAAAAGGACATACTGAAATTAAAAAGAAAAACTTTTGAAAGAGACAGAGAGAGCATCAGAATCAGACATGGCAGAGATTTCAGAGTTGGTAGACTAGAAATGTAAGACAACTATAATTAAGATGCCAAGATCTTTAATGGAAAAAGTAAACAGCTTGCAAGAACAAATGGGCAATGTAAATCAGAGAGATGTAAATTCTGAGAAAGATCCATAAACAAAAATTTTAGAGAACAGAAACACAGTAATGGAAGTAAAGAATATCTTTGATTATCTTGTTGGAGATAGTTGAGGAAATAATCTCTGACTTGAAGATATTTTAGTAGAAAACACCAAAACAGAAAAGTGAAGGGCAAAAGACTGAAAAAAAATTCCAGAATATCCAAGGATGTGGAGCTATAGAAGATGTAACATACAGGTAATGGAAATTCTAGAAAGAGAAGAAAGAGACAAAGGAATAGAAGAAATATTTTTAAAAATAACAACTAAGAATTTCTATCAAATTAATGTCAGACACCAAACCACAGATCTAGAAAGCTATGAGAACAATGAGCAGGATAATTGCCAAAAACTATAAACCAGATATGTCATTTTCAAACTATAGAAAATCAAATATGACATAATTTCTTAGAAAAAGCCAACCTTACCTATAGGGGAGGAAAATAATTATATCTTACTTCTCCTCCAAAACCATGCAAATAGGAAAGGAGTATAGAAAGAATTTCAAAGTGTTGAGAGAAAAAAATCCACCAACCTAAAGTTCTGTACCCTGCAGTTATCCTTCAGAAGCAAAGAGAAAATACTATATCACACAAATATTGAGGAAATGGTTCTAGTAGACCTGCCTTGAATGAAATGTTAAAAGAAGTTCTTTAGAGAAAAAAGAATAATAAAGTTCAGAAACTCAGATCTCAGATAAAGAAAGGATGAGCTTCAGAGAAGACTTAAGTAAAGATGAGCTTCCCTCTTAGCTCAGTTGGTAAAGAATCTGCCTGCAATGCAGGGGTCCTGGGTTTGATTCCTGGGTCAGGAAGACCCCCTGGAGAAGAAAATGGCAACCCACTCCAGTATTCTTGCCTGGTGAATCCCATGGACAGAGGAGCCTGGCAGGCTACAGTCCATGGGGTTGCAAGAGTCAGACATGACTTAGTAACTAAAGAGAAAAAGAGATAAGTGCAGATAAATTTAAAACTTTTATTTTTCTTATTTGCAATAAGTCTAGCAGATAACAGTTCAAAATAATATCAAAATGTTTTCAGTGATGTATTCTTATGTATGCATGTTTTCTTATATATAACTGAAATAAAATGATTAATTACAGTGATACAAAGGATGAGAAGGAAGAATTCAAATCGAAAGATATAATCTACCAAAACTCACATAGAAAGAAACAGATAATCTGAATACACCTATATCTATTAAAAAACCTGAACCAATAGTTAATATTCTACCAATACAGAAAGTACAATATCCAGATAGATTCACTGTGAACTTTTCCAAACAATTAATGAAGAAATTATACTAATTCTATACAACCTCTTTCAGAAGATAGAGAGGCGATACCTCCTAATTCTTTGAGGGTAACACTGCCCTAATACCACACCAGAAAAGGCATTACAAGAAAAGAAAAGAAAACTAAAATGTCTCCTGAACATAGGAGCAAAAATTGTCAACAACATAATAGCAAATCAAATCCAACAATATATAGAAATAATTATACATTAAGACCAAGCAGGACTTATCCCAGGTATTCAGGGCTGTTTCAGCAATAGAAAATCAATTAATGTAATCCATCACATCAACAGGTTAAAGAAGAAAAATCACATGCTCATATCAATATGTGCAGAAAAAACATTTGGCAAAATTCTACAACCAATCATGATTAAAAAAAAAAAAAACCTACATGAACTTGAAAGATAGAGGAATGTCCTCAAGTTGATTTTTTAAAAAAACCACCAAAAAGCATAGCTAATATCATATTTAATGGTAAGAAATTCAAAGTTTTTCCACTAAGATCAGGCACGAGGCAAGCATGTGTCCTCTTAAATTGCTTTTCAATATTGTACAGGGAGTCCAACTAAATGCAATAGAACAAGAAAAGGAAGTAAAGGTATACAGATTTGAAAGGAAGAAATAAAACTGTCTTTCTTCCCATAGGACATGATCATCTCTGTAGAAAGTCTGAAAAAATTAACAAAAGAACTCCTGTAACTAATATGTGACTATAGAAGGGTTGTAGGATACAAAGTTAATACACAAAAGTCAATTATTCTCTAGTATGCCAGCAGTGAACAACTGGAGTTTAAAAACATATCATTTACATTAGCACCTCCTAAAATAAGTATAAATTTAACAAAATATGTACAAGATCTACATGAAAAGAACTATAAAACTCTGACTAAAGAAATCAACTAACTCAATACATGGAGAGAGATTATATCCCACATCCACAGATAGGAAGACTCAGTATTGTCAAGACATCAGTTCTTTCCTATTTGATCTATGTATTCAGTGCAATCTCAATCAAAACCACAGCAAGTTATTTGTGGATAGTGACAAACTGATTCTAAAGTTTACATGGAGAAGTAAAATACCTAGGCAGCCAGCAGTAAAATACCTAGAACAGTCAACAAAATATTGGAGAAAAAAATGTTGGACAGACACCACCCAATTTCAAGACATGCTATAAAGCCATAGTAATGAAGACAGTGTGACATTGGTGAAAGAAAAGACAAACAGATACATAGAACATAATAGACAGTCCAGAAAAGACCTACATGAATTGTAGTTAACTAGTCTTTGAGAAGGGAGCAAAGGCAACACAATAAAGCAAAGATAGTCTTCTCAATAAGTGGTTCTGGAAGAACTTGACCCACATGCAAAAAAACCCAACAAAAAATCCTGAATCTAGACACAAACTTTAGTTTTCACAAAAATAAACTCAAAATGGATTGCAGATCTAAATGTAAAATGTAAAACTCTAATACTTCTAGAATATAACGTAGAAAACCTAGATGACCCTGGGTGTAACTGTTAGCCACTCAGTTGTGTCCCACTCTTTGCGACCCCATGGACTGTAACTCATAAGGCTCCTGTGTCCATGGGATTTCCCATACAAGAATATCGGAATGGGTTGCCATTCCCTCCTCTAGGGGATGTTCCTGACCCAGGGATTGAATCTGGGTCTCCTGCATTGGTAGGCAGATTCTTTATCATCTGAGCCATCAGGGAAGACCCTAGGTTTGGTGATGACTTTTTAGAAATAACACCAAAAGCACAATCCATGAAAGAAAAAAATTGTAAGCTAGATTTTATTAAAATTAAAATTTTCTGCTCTATGAAAGACAATGTTAAGAAACTTAAAAGACAAGCCACATACCAAGAGAAAATATTTGAAAAAGCCATATCAGATAAAGGACTGTTATCCAAAATACATGAAGAATGCTTAAAATCTAACAATAAGAACACAAACAACTTGTTTAAAACGTGGGCTAAATACCCAAAGATACACCGATGGCAAATAAACACAGAAAAGAGATATTCAAGTTTGCATGTCATCAGAAAACTACAAATTAAAAAAAAAAATGAAACACCACTACATATCTATTAGAATGGCCAAAATCTAGAACATTAAATTGTGCAGAGGGTGTGGAGTAACAAGAACTCTCATTTGTTGTTGAGCTCTCATTCCAAATGGTATAGCCACTTTGGAAGATAATTTGGCAGTGTCTTACAAAACAAAACATATTCTTCCCGTAAGACCAGCAAGTATGCTCCAATGTATTTCCCCCATAGAGTTGAAAACTTATGTCCATACAAAAATCTGCACATGTTTATAATAGTTCTATTCCTAATTGCCAAAACTTGGAAGCAATCAAGAAGTCCTTTAGCAGATGAATAGATAGACTAAAGTCCATCTGGAAAATGCATTATTATTCAGTGCTAAAAAAATTATTTACCCAATATGAAAAGACATGTAAGAACTTTAAATGCTTATTGCCATGTGAAAAAAGCCAATCTGAAAAAGCTACATACTGTGTGCTTCCAAATATATAACATTCTGACATAGGCAAAACTATGGAGACAGTTAAAAGGTCAGTAGTTACCAAGGGATGGTGGGTAAGGATGGATGGATAGGCGGAGCACAGAGGATTTTTAGGGCACTGACAGTGTCTGTATGATACTATGATAGTGGATACATGTCATTATACATGTTTTCAATCCCATAGACTACATAACACCAACAGCGAACCTTAATGTAAACTCTGGACTCTGAGTGATAATGAGGTGTCATTGTATGTCATCAACTATAATGAATGTCCCACTCTGGTGGGGGATGTGGATAATGCGGGAGGTTATGAATGTGTGCAGGTAGAGGGTATATGAGAAATCTCTATCTGCTCACTCTTGTTGTGAACCCAAAACTGCCTTAAAAAGCAAAAGCTTTTACATATTTAGAAGAAAACACCTGGGAAAATATTTGTAACAAAGAATTAATATCTAGAAATATTAGTAGGTCTTGATATAGAAAAAATTTTACTTTCCTGGCCATTGTTTGAGAAAGAGTCCTTTGGGGAAAACCAGTATACTTGGGAAGAAACGGAATGTCCAGTATGTGGATATTAGATGATAATGACAATTGATATTAGAGATAAATGAAATTGTTCTCTAAAAAGTAATTGAATAATTTAAAGCTAGAGACAGAGGGTGGGAATGGGTCCAGAACACTGGAAGGAAGGAATGTGGAGAGAAACAAAGGAATGAATTAAAATTATAGTCAGGAAACCCACTTTTCTGGAAAACTAGGGCTTGCAATTAACTAGAGCAATCCCTTGATGTTTGGGATAAAGTTTTGCAATGGAAGTAAGAGGACTTTTATTGCATCTAATCCAGTAAACAATTTCTATCCTTCGAATGCTCTGGAAGGTTTAATATGAATTTAGACTCAAGGTCCTTTTTCACTTCCTATGTAACGTTAGTATCCTCTATTAAATATACATCCTCTCAAGTTTTGCACTGGGGTCTGGGAATCTAAGAGTAAGTTTGGAACAGATTCTAAGTTTCTTTAGCTCTAAAATGTTTTTATACTATAACCTAGAGTAAGCAATAATCAAAGAAATATTTCATGTATAATTTTATATCTGTGTATTTCTTCTTCTTTCTGTAAATCTAATTTATTCTTTTGATCTGCATCAGTTTCCTCTTTGTACTTGTTTCTTCTCTTGATGCAGTGTTACCTTTACCTTGACTCTCCATGGCCTTTTTTGTTATTTTTGGCTGTGCTGGGTCTTCATTACTGTGTGCCGGCTTTCTCTAGTTGCGGCAAGCAGGAGCTAGTCTCTAGTTGTAGGGCACAGGCTTCTCATTGTGTGGTAGCTTCTCTTATTGTGGGGCATGAACTCTAGGGCATGCAAGCTTTAGTAGTTGTGGCTCCCAGGCTCAGTTGCCCCAAGGCATGTGAAATCTTCCTTGAGCAAGGATTGAAACCACATCCCCTGCATTTGAGGTAGATTCTTAACCACTGGATCACCAGGGAAGTTCATCCATGGTTTTCCATTCTATTTGGGGTTGTAGGTAGGGCAGGCATCAAAGAATACATCTACTAACCAGACCTATCTAAGGCAGGGGTCCCATAAACCCCAGGGCCATGGACTAGTACTAGTCTGTGGCCTATTAGGAACGGGGGACATAGCAGGAGGTGAGCACTGGACAAGTGAGTGAAGCTTCATCTATATTTACAGGAAGCTCCCCATTGCTCACATTACTGCCTGAGCTCAGGAAAATAAGCTCAGGGCTCCCACTGATTCTGCATTATGGTGAGGTATACAGTAATTTCATTATATATCACAATATAATAATAATAGGTATAAAGTGAACAATAAATGTAATATACTTATTGCAATGTAATCATCTCAAAACCATTCCCCCCACCCCATCCATTCATGGAAAAATTGTCTTCCATGAAACTGGTCCCTGTTGCCAAAAAGGTTGGGAACCACTGACCTAAGGAGTTTACACAAGGGAGTGATACAATCAGATGTTTCATAAACTTGTTACACAGATGAATAGCATTAACATTGTATTGAAACTTGTTAGATATGCAGGACCTTACTTCCCTTCCTACAGAATCAGTCTATGCATTTTAACAAAATTGTCCAGTCATTCGTGTGAATGTTAATGTTTGACTAGCACTGATCCAAGACATTTTTTTCTGATAAGGTGATGAAAGATGGATTTGGGAAGCAAAAATCTGAAGGTAAAAGATTACCTATATACTCTCTTCATTCTTACTGTGTTATTTAGGGTGCATGCTCAGTCACTAAGTCATGTCCAGCTCTTTGCAACCCCAGGGACTGTAACTCACCAGTCTTCTCTGTCCATGGGATTTTCCAGACAAGAACATTGGAGTGGGTGGCCATTTCCTTCTCAAGTTATTTAGGGTAAGAACTGAAATACATAGTACGAACTTGTATGATCAGGTCACCCAAGACAACTGTTCTCTTGCTCTCTGCACATCCCCTGTCCAACCATGGCATGCTTCAGTTACACCCTACTCACATGACTGACCTTCCTATATACTTGCCCCTCCAGCTACTGATTATTCTAACTTCAGATCAGAACATCTCCACAGAATAGCTTATCAAAGGGGCAATGAGGGGGTGTGTCTCCTACTGGTCCTGGGAAACAAATGAGCCAACCTGAAATGAATTCCCCCTATGAATGGTAAGCTCCCCGCTCCTCCCCTGGAGCAAAGACTACCACCATGTCTTCCTGCCTGCCCTCTTCTTCATACACGTGGGGCGTTGCTCCTGGGCATTGCTTCAGACAGGTAAGGCTTCTCAGTTAAACCATTGATGTCTCTGTCACTGACTCCAGGCTCTATGTCTTCAGTTAGAGACTTAGGAATATGGTGGGGGTGGTGGGGTGGGGGGAGGAAGGAGAGGGTGAGATGTATGGAGAAAGTAACATGAAAACATATATTACCATATGTAAAATAGATAGCCAATAGGAATTTGCTTTATGACTCAGGGAACTCAAACCGGGACTCTGTAACAACTTAGAGGGGTCAGATGGGGAGAGAGGTGGGAGGGAGGTTCAAGAGGGAGAGGAAGTATATATACCTGTGGCTGGTTCACATTGATGTATAGCAGAAACCAACACAAGACTGTAAAGCAATTATTCTTCAATTAAAAAAAAATCTTAAAAAAAAAAAAAGCTAGGCCAAGTACAGGGCTTCCTAGCCTATGACCCAACAGAATGAAAAAAGTAATTGTTGAAGAGTTGAAAAATATTTCTTCACTCTTCTAAAGGTTCAAGTGAAGCCGAACCTGGAGCCATTATTATAGCACGTTACTTGAATTTCAATAGGCAGTAAGGACCACAGAGGCTACTAATTTGTTTATTTCAACCAAAGATCAAAGACTCTTAGTTTATCAGTTTAGGAAGAAGAGTAAGTGGGATTACACTCTTTAAAATACTTCCAAAACAGTGACTAAAATCTCTTGGTCTTTTCAAGTCCTAAGAGGAAGTATAGAGTTGGTGGCTAACCAAAGACCCCAGAGAGTAGAATTTTTGGTTCCTGCTTTGCTCTAGTGTTGTTATTAATAGAATTCCTTTATCTTGTTTCTAGGCCACTGGGCAGAAACACTCCTTTTATGGCTTAGCTTTTTCTTAAATTATCACAACACATTTTTATTGTAAAAATTTTATTGTAATAATTCAAAGACCTCCTTTGAATTCTTCCAAATTTTGAATCACAGGGCTTCCAGAATATAACTTTTGTAAAGATGTTTCCTATATACTTCTAACTCAAAATACCAGCAGCATTTCACCCTCTCTCCTTGAAAAAATCTCACTCTGATTGAAAACGTGTGTGAGTCATATGATAGAGAAAATCTGGGACAGGACGTTAATTGTTTACTTGGAGAGAACAAATTGCCTGGTAGCACAGGGCTTCCCAGGTGGCTCTGTGGTAAAGAATCCACCTGCAATGCAACAGACCTGGGTTCGATCCCTGGATCGGGAAGATTCCCTGAGGAATGAAATAGCAACCCACTCTAGTATTCTTGCCTGGGAAATTCAGTGGACAGAGGAGCCTGGTGGGCTACAGTCTCTGGAGTCACAAAAGAGTCGGACATGGCTGAGCACATATGTACACATTGTAGCCCAAGGCCGTGGCAAATTATGTCCAAATAAGATCTTACACATAAAGTCTGATTTTACACATACAGCAGATAACAATGTGCAGTGAGGATGTCCTTCAGTCATGCCTAGAAACTTTGTACTTAAAAGTAAAGTCAGGTATCTGTAATACATACCAATTTCAAAACTACCATCAATAATGCCCACCAGTGAAGAAGGGATATCAAACCTTCTCTCTATCTGAGTGATGGTGCTCTTCAGATAGCCTTCTGCCAGTGCTTTGGCAAAGTATACGAAAGACAGGGCACCCAAGAACACCTGGAAAATATGACAGGTCACACTTAGTCTAAATCCAGCCTGACCTAAAACTGGAAATTTGATAAACAAAGAGACAAACACAAACCAAGAACCATGGAACAAGCTTGTTACCATCGACGATTTCATTCAAGCACAGTAACAGTCTTCTTCCCACCTCAAGCTCAGGTGAAGTTCTAAAAATTCAAATTTTCTTAGAAGTAATAGATTTTCATTTATAATGTATATCGAATTTCTTTTTTCCCTTTCACCTCCCCTCCCCAAAGGATATTTAAAGGTGTCTTGGCTTTGAAAAGAAAATCCATTGCTTGGGGAAGCAGAAGGAGGAAGGAGCCATTGAAAGGTAAGAAAATAAAAACCATAAACTAGACACTTAACATGTTATCACAAGTCTATTACTCATGACTGTATTTCACAAGGATGGTACATGTTCCAGCAGGAACACAATAGACTGAGAAGTAGAACTACTATTCCTAGTGATTAAGTTTGTATTAAAGTTAAATCAACACTCAGATTCTTATTCAATGAACAAAATATTTGTTTGATATCTGGCTTGTGTGTTTTGTTTTTCCTGGGTCTGTGATGGAGTATCCATAGGTAGATTATATGGAAAAAGCATTGAATATGTTTGATGTGAAGAAGATACAGGAACTTGGAGACACATTGAGTTCCATTTAAAAGGGAATTCTGTCCCTTACCATGTGAGTAGGAAAGTCAAAATTTTTGTTTATAGAACAGGAATAAAATGGATGTTTTGTAGATTAAATGTTGCAACTGTGCATAGCATAGTAACTGATCATTGGTAGATATTTAATAAATAATAGTTTCTTTTACCTCTCTTCTTTCTGTTTAGGAGGGACATTCAAGTAAGCCAGAAAAGTAATTAGAAATTTAACCTGCATGGTCAAGCAAAGATTGCTTTTGCTGTCTGGCAAAATGTGATTTTCATAAATGTCATCTAAGATCACTTTTTATTTTTCATTTTAAACTTTGTATTTTGTACAGGGGTATAGCTGATTAACAATGTTTGTGATAGTTTCAGGTAGAGAGCAAAGGGACTCGGCCATGTATGTATTCTCTCCCAAACTTCCTTCCCAACCAGGCTGCCATATAACATTGAGCAGAATTCCATGTGCTATAGAGTAGGTCCTTGTTGATTATCCATTTTAAGTATAGCAATGCGTACATGTTCATTTCAAACTCCCTGACTATCCCTCCCGCCATCCTTCCCCCTGGCAACCATGAGTTAAGATTATTTTTTAAAATGGAAAAAATTTCTCACTTGTAGTTACAATGTGTAGAAAATATCAGGATCGGGAGCCAAGAGCATGACTCTATCAAATTCTCTGACACTCTTCAGTTAACCACTTAGGGTTGTTAATCACTTAATTGCTTGTTACCTTTAGTTGACCACAGCCAGGTTGTTTCTCCTCTGGGGAGGGATATTCTGTTTTAAAAGAAAGCCTCCCAACAGGTTGCATGGAATTTTTGCTGAATAACCGGATATTTTCTTTGGATGAAGTGTCCATTTTGAAAAAGTTCCTTTATTCTGATCTGTCAAAGTTGATTTTTAAAGTAAAAAAAAAAAAATTAGTACACATCCAGTTTTAATTTCCATGCAGTTTGTGAAACAATGATTTTATTTCACAGTAGATCACAATTCTGTAGACATAACACTATGTGAAGCTCCCTTATTTTACCACAGTAAGTTGGCAAAGTTTTTCAATTAAAATCGACCAGGATAACTGATTAAGTAATCCTGCTATTGGGAGTCTGTAGCCAGCATTCTTTCTCAATCCCTCCAGTAAGCCTCATTATAGCAAAGAATAAATTTAAATGTTGCCTTTGGAATAAATAAAGAGGGAGAATTTTGCTAACTTTGTGGTCTTGCCAACTAAAACTAGAGGCAAGCAGGAAGTGAGGAAGAGGAATTCAGCCATTTGAATATTGATTCATTGGAATTAAGTCTTTAAAACCTTTAAATCTATTATCTTTGTGGAATGAGTAGAAAAGACTGATGCCCCTGGTAGATGCCTACAATACACTGTGACTCCTGTAAGGCTGTAGCATCCAAAGGAAGTCTTAAAACATGGGTGGGGGGAGAAGGGGACCACTCTGTGTAACATTGTAGTTTGACAAATAGGGAAGCTGCATGATTTATGCCTCAGGCTTAGTTTTCATTCAGGCCCAAGTAGTCTTTGGTGTGCTTTTAAGTAAGAAAGATACCTCCTTTCCTGAGTCTAATTTCCCACCCTCCTTTGTCCTTACCAAATTTTTCACAGGTTCATATACTCTAAACTTTTTTTTTGATTCTCATCACTATTTACATATCCTATGCCCCCACTTCTTTAGGATTCCATATAGCTCACTGCCTGCCTGCTAAAGTGATCTTAGTGAAGGGATTTAGAAATAAAATAACTTCTGGATCACCCTAATGTTTATTTGATGATGTATTTATACATAAATATAGATTTTCTATATTCTCATCACATTAAAAGAATGACATTAGGGATAAAACTTAACATTCTGTGGTAGAAATTTAAAATGATTTTATATGTGTATTACTTTGCCTTTATGTAATGATTGTTCTATGTCTATCCAATCTCATCTTTCATAGTTTAAATTCATAGATAGTATCTCCAGCTGACTTAGTGGTAAAGAATCTGCCTGCCAGTGTAGGAGATGCGGGTTCAATCCCTGGCTTGGGAAGAGCTCCTGGAAGAACGCATGGCAACCCACTCTAGTATTCTTGTCCATGGAGAAGAGTACAAAGAATACTCCATGGAGAATCCCATGGACAAAGAAGCCTGATGGGCTACAGTCCATGGCGTCTCTGAGCCAGGTGGGCTATGGTCCATGGCACACTACAGTCCGTGGGGACACAATCGAGCTACTGATCACCCACATGCATGTGTATATTACCTTGACTTTACGTAATGCTTGTTCTATGATACTCAGTATCATCTTTCATAGTTTGATTTCCTAGATAGTATCTTAAATTGAAAAATCAAGAAATAGCAGTGAACAGATTGTATTTTGAGATATGGAGTTAAATAACAGAAGAAAGACCTAAAAGATTTAAAAGTGGACGGGTTTTCTCCAGGGAATGAGAAATGGGTTGAGAAGGGTAGGTCAAGGACTTGTTTTTGTTTTAAACTTGCTATTATACTTTTAGATTATTCAATTTCATAAACATGCATAAATTTAACTTTTTAAAAATGGATAAAGGAAAGTGAGGAAAACAAAAAATTTTAAAGCCAAAAAATAAACAAAGAGCAGAGAATTCTAAACAAGAGCAAAAGACAAAGACACAAGAACACAATATTTGTAAGATCTAAACACAGATGTTTAGGAGAATACAAAATAAAAATTATGGAAATTATATAGAAATAACTTTAAGGTCTTTCCAAAATGGATAAATTTCTAGCAAATATAAGTCGCTATATTGATACAAACCAGGAGAAAAACACAGCTAAGGAAGACAGTAACAAAAATACTCTAAACCTAGCCCCTAAATAAAAAAAGTAAGATTAGATGATGTAACAGGGGTGCTTTATCAAGGAATATCCTTTAAGGAAAAATAGTAGATAATGGAAACAGATGCTAATAGTCTCTATTCATTTGACCAAGCCAGAATCATCTTGATAACAAAATCTCATTAAGATAGCACCAAAAATGAAAAGAACCAACTTCGAGATGCCAAAACCCTAAATAAAATACTAGAAAATACAATTAATTAAAATTCTATAATTAACATTAAAATATATAACAATTGATTAATATTAGGAACTTTTCACCTATATCATCATATTAAAAATTTTAAAGGTTACATGTATAATATATCAAGACATCACATTGTATACCTTACATATATACAGTCTTTATTGTCAATCATATTTCAATAAAGCTGAAAAATTCAAAATAAAAAATAATAATAATATGCTTCAGAAGATGCAGCATATCAGGTGATATAAAGTTCAATAGGCATTCATGATTTTAAAATTTTTAAGAAATTGAATACATAGATATTCTTTTTACTGTTTGATACCAACAGCCAGCTTCTTCTTTTTTTTTTTTTTTTGTCAAATAGTCCTTTTTATTTTTTTAATATAAAATTTTTTATTTTAATTGGAGGCTAATTACTTTACAATATTGTATTGGTTGAAACATGTATAATATCATATATGAAACGTATTGCCAGTCCAGGTTCGATGCAGGATACAGGATGCTTGGGGCTGGTGCACTGGGATGACCCAGCCAGCTTCTTATAACCACTTAATCATTAAAACTAGCTTTTCAGAATGACATTTTGCCAGAACAGTGAAAGAACATTTGTGAAGCATTGAGTTAAATAGGTATCTTTACTACAAAAATACCTTTAATTAAACCCCTGTAGAGACATATTACTTACATCAAAGGAAACTATTAGCAAGGTGAAAAGACAGCCTTCAGAATGGGAGAAAATAATAGCAAATGAAGCAACCGACAAACAACTAATCTCAAAAATATACAAGCAACTCCTACAGCTCAACTCCAGAAAAATAAACGACCCAATCAAAAAATGGGCCAAAGAACTAAATAGACATTTCTCCAAAAAAGACATACAGATGGCTAACAAACACATGAAAAGATGCTCAACATCACTCATTACCAGAGAAATGCAAATCAAAACCACTATGAGGTACCATTTCACACCAGTCAGAATGGCTGCGATCCAAAAGTCTACAAATAATAAATGCTGGAGAGGGTGTGGAGAAAAGGGACCCTCTTACACTGTTGGTGGGAATGCAAACTAGTACAGCCACTATGGAGAACAGTGTGGAGATTCCTTAAAAACTGGAAATAGAACTGCCTTATGATCCAGCAACCCCACTGCTGGGCATACACACTGAGGAAACCAGAAGGGAAAGAGACACGTGTACCCCAATGTTCATCGCAGCACTGTTTATAATAGCCAAGACATGGAAGCAACCTAGATGTCCATCAGCAGATGAATGGATAAGAAAGCTGTGGTACATATACACAATGGAGTATTACTCAGCCATTAAAAAGAATACATTTGAATCAGTTCTAATGAGGTGGATGAAACTGGAGCCTATTATACAGAGTGAAGTAAGCCAGAAGGAAAAACCATAAATACAGTATACTAACGCACATATATGGAATTTAGAAAGATGGTAACAATAACCCGGTGTACGAGACAGCAAAAGAGACACTGATGTATACAACAGTCTTATGGACTCTGTGGGAGAGGGAGAGGGTGGGAAGATTTGGGAGAATGGCAATGAAACATGTAAAATATCATGTAGGAAACGAGTTGCCAGTCCAGGTTCGATGCATGATGCTGGATGCTTGGGGCTGGTGCACTGGGACGGCCCAGAGGGATGGTATGGGGAGGGAGGAGGGAGGAGGGTTCGGGATGGGGAACACATGTATACCTGTGGCGGATTCATTTTGATATTTGGCAAAACTAATACAATTATGTAAAGTTTAAAAATAAAATAAAATTGGAAGAATAAAAAAAAATCACACACAAAAAAAAAAAAAAATTACCTAAATGTCCACAAATTACGTGTACTCACATAGGAAATCTTTGAAATCATTAGAAATTAGTGTAAAGAAGTGAATATAGAAATATAAAACTATTTTTATTACAGAGTTGATTTTAAAAATACAGTGTTTAAAAACAATATATATATGTATAAAACACTACTTTATAATAGAAACACATACATCCACTGGTGTGTATACATAGAAACAAAGCTACAGAAAGTTTATAGAGAACAGATTAGGGAAAGAAAAGATGACAGAGGAGTAGGTAGACAACAGTACACCTCTTTTCATTAATGCATCAGGAATACACCTTCAGATGCAGATCTTGCACAGCACCAGCTGAGAACAGGCAGGAGTCCCTGACCACCAGAAAGGAGTATATAGATCCACACAAATCTCAGTAATATGCAGGAAGGAAGGGGAAAAGAAGAGAAGAGTGAGCGAACTGGACCTGCACCCAGGGTGTGGGGGAGCTGAAAACAAGGGCAAGACCACCACTTTGAGGCAATAGATTGGAACCAAGGGGAAGGCTGTTGGAGAGTAGAGGAGCTGATCTGTGACGGTCTGAATGGAGTGAGAGTCACATAGATGATCTGTGCTGCAGGCCTACATACCCTGGTCACGTATGCAAGTCCACTGGAACATGCAGCAGTCGGGCGCTGGAGCACAGGGACTGGAGAGCAATCCCAGGGTGAGGACTGCTGTTGACTGTGGGGAGATGGCCCGAGGGAATGGGAGGGAGATAGTGGCAGGGAATACCTTCGGAGGAAAGTGGGGCAGCCAATGGGTGCAGGGTGCTACTGCTGAGTCACATGCAGGGGTGGAGCCATCACTGTAGCCTCTGGTTGGTTTCCTGACCAGAGATGAGGCCTGAGCCTGTGGCATGGGAACACTGAGTCTGGAACACTGCACTGACAGAGAATTCCTGACCCCAGGGAGTATTAATTAGTGAGAACTCTCTCGAAGACCTCCACCTGTATCCAAGACCTGGCAGCACTCCATGTAGGATGCCTCACCCAAACAAGGAAGACAAGAACATAAATCCGATTGTCAGCAGATAGGCTTCCCACAGACACCCCAAAACACACCACCTCACATAGTGCTGCCCATCAGAGGGAAAGAAAACCCTCTTCCACCAGAACACAGGCACAAGTGTCCACGAAGCCCAAAATGAAGCCTACTCAAGCCATTAGAACAGCCTCACCCACTGAGGGCAGAGACAAAAACCAAGAGGAACTAAGACCCTATAGCTTAGGGAAAGGAGACCTAAAAAAGAGTAAGATAGATAAAATGAAAAAGAAACACTGCACAAATGAAGGAACAAGGTAAAAGCCCACAAAACCAAATAAATGAAGGGAAAGAGGCAAACTACCTGAGAAAGAATTCAGAGTAATGACAATAAAGATGATGCAAACTCTCAAAAGTAGAATGGAGAAAATTATTTAACACATTTGACAAGGACTTAGAAGAAATAAAAGAGTGGACAGTGACAAACAACCCAATTACTGAAATTAAAAATACTCTAAAAGGAATCAATAGCAGAATAATTAAGGCAGAAGAATGGATAAGTGAGCTGGAAAAGTTGCTGTTGTTCAATTGCTAAGTCATATCTGACTTTTTACAACCCCATGAACTACAGAATGCCATGCATCCCTGTCCTTCACTGTCTCCCTGAGTATGCTCAAACTCATGTCCATTGAGTCAGTCATGTCATCCAACCATCTCATCCTCTGTCACCTACTTCTTCTCTTGCCCTCAATTTTTCCCTGCATCAGGGTCTTTTCCAATGAGTCAGGTCTTTGCTACAAGTAGGCAAAATATTGAAGCTTCAAAGTATTGGAGCTGGAGTATTCAAAGTATTGTAGCTGGAGTATTCAAAGTATTGGAGCTGGAAGATAGAATATTGGAGATAACTGCTGAAGAGCAGAATATAGGAAAAAAAAGAATGAAAAGAATTGAGGATAGTCTCAAGAGTCTCTGGAGCAATATTAAACAGACCAACATTTGAATTATAGGGTCCCAGAAGAAGAGATAGAAAAGAAAATGGCAACCCACTCCAGTATTCTTGCCTGGAGAATTCCAGGGACAGAGGAGCCTGGTGGGATGCCATCTATGGGGTCGCACAGAATCGGACACGACTGAAGCGAATTAGCAGCAGCAGCAGCAGCAGCAGAAGAGAAAATGAAAGGGTCTGAGAAAACTTGTGAAAAGATTATAGTCAAAAATGAAGTCCAAGAAGCACAGTGAGTCCCATACAGGATAAACCCAAGGAGAAACATGCTGAGACACATATTAATCAAACTAACAAAAATTAAATCCAAGGAAAAATATTAAAAGCAGCAAGGGAAAAGCAAAAAGTAATATAAAAGGGAACCCCCATACAGTCAACAGCTGATCTTTCAACAGAAACTCTGCAGGCCAGAAGGGAATGGCAGGATATATTTAAAGTAATGAAAGGGAAAAATCTATAACCAAGATCACTCTTCCCAGTAAGGATTTCATGAAAAATTGATGGAGAAATCAAAATCTTTACAAACAAACAAAAGCTAAGAGAATTTAGTATCATCAAACTAGCTTTACAACAAATGCTAAAGGGACTTCTATAGGAAGGATACACAAAAGAAGGAAAAGTTCTATAGAAACAAACTAAAAGAAATTAATAAAATGTCAATAGAAACATATGTATCAATAACTACTTTAAATGTAAATAGATTAAAGTAGAAAGCCAAAAGCACGGACTGGCTGAATGGATAAAAAAACAAGACCTATACTATCTACAAAAGACTTTTCAGACATAGAGACACATACAGACTGAAAGTAAGAGGGTGGAAAAGAACAGTCTACACAAGTGGAAATCAAAAGAAAGCTGGAGTAGTAATTCTTGTATCAGGCAAAATAGACCTTAAAATAAAGCATGATATAAGAGATAAGGAAAGGACACTATATAAAGATCAAGAGGTCAATCAAAGAATGTAACAAATGTAAATGTTTATGCACAAAACATAGGAGCAGCTTATTATATAAGGCAAATACAGATGTAAAAGGGAGAGATTACAACAGACAAAGCAAAAATACAAAGGATCAATGGAGACTATCACAAGCAACTATATGCCAATGCAGTGGATAACCTGGAAGAAATGGACAGATTCTTAGAGAAGTTCAACTTGCCAAGACTGAACTAGGAAAAAAGAAATTTTGAACAAGCCAATCACAAGCACTGAAATCAAAGCTTTGATCCAAAATCTCCTCCCAAAAAACAAAAGCC
The DNA here is from genome assembly GCF_027580195.1 of Bos mutus. Taxonomy (NCBI): domain Eukaryota; kingdom Metazoa; phylum Chordata; class Mammalia; order Artiodactyla; family Bovidae; genus Bos; species Bos mutus. Next base: position 85,721,500 of record NC_091621.1, on the reverse strand, counting down.
CAGGGCCAGATGGCTTCGCAGGTGAATTCTGTCAAATGTTTAGAGAAGAGCTAACACCTATATTCTCTTCCAAACTCTTCCAAAACATTGTGGAGGAAGGAATACTTCTAAACTCATTCTATGAGGCCACCATCACCCTGATACCAAAGCCAGACAAAGACATCCCCCAAAAGGAAAATTATAGGCCAATATCACAGATGAACATGATGCAAAATTTTTCAACAAAATTCTAGCCAACAGAACCCAACAACACATTAAAAAGATCACACACCATGATCAAGTTGGGTTTATCCAAGGGATGCAAGAATTTTCAATATATGCAAATCAATCAGTGTGGTACACCATATTAGCAAATTGAAAGATAAACATCATACGATAATCTGAGTACATGCATAAAAAGCTTTTGATAAAATTCAACATCTATTTATGAGAAAACTCTTGAGAAAATGTGGCATGAAAGGAACCTACCTCAACTACAATAAAGGCCGTATATGATAAACCCACAGCAAATATTATTCTCAATGGTACTGAAACCATTTCTTCTAAGATCAGGAACTAGACAAGGGTGCCCACTCTCACCACTATTATGCCATATAGTTGGAAGTCCTATCCATTGCAATCAGAGATGAAAATGAAATAAAAGGAATACAGATGGGAAAAGAAGTAAAACTCTCACTGTTCGCAGATGACATGATACTATACTAGTGCTACCTGGGAAGCCCAATAATATACATAGAAAACCCTAAAGATACTATCGGGAGATTACTAGAGCTAATCAGTGAATTTAGTAAAGTTGCAGAATACAAAATCAATACACATAAATCACTTGCATTCCTATACCCTATAAATGAAAACCCAGAGAAATCAAGATATCAATCCTATTCACCATAATAAAAATATCTAGGAATAAACTCACCCAAGGAGACAAAAGAGCTGTATACAGAAAACTATACACACTGATGAAAGAAATCAAAGAAGACATAAACAAATGGAAAGTATATCATGTTCTTGGATCAGAAGAATGAATATTGTGAAAATGATTATACTGCCCTTTCGCAATTAGTAGGGAAACACTAAAGACCCCAAACAGCCAAAGAAATCTTGAGAAATAAAAATGGAGATGGAGGAATCAGGCTTCCTGATTTCAGACTATACTACAAAACTACAGCAACCAAGACAGTATGGCACTGGCATAAAAACAGAAACATAGACCAATGGAGGGCTTCCCAGGTGGTGCTAATGGTAAAGAACCCACTGCCAATGCAGGCGGATATAACACATGCAGTTTTGATCCCTAGGCTGGAAAGATCCCCTGGAGGAGAGCATGGCAACCCACTCCAGTATTCTTGCCTAGAGAATTCCATTGACAGAGGAACTGGCAGGTTAGGTCCATAGGGTTGCAAAGAGTCAGATATGACTGAAGTGACTTAGCAAGGGTAAAGACCAATGGAACAAGATAGAAAGCCCAGAGTTAAATCCATGGGTACCTTATCTTTGTTAAAGGAGGCAAGAATATATAATGGAGAAAAGATAGTCTCTTCAATAAATGGTCCTAAGAAAATGGTCAGCTATATATAAAAGAGTGAAATTAGAACACTCATAACACCTTACATAAAGATAAACTAAGCAGAACACACTTTGACATAAATCACAGCAAGATTCTCTACAACTCATCTCCTAGAAAAATAGAAATATAAATAAATACATGGGACCTAATTAAACTTAAAAGCTTTGTACAGCAAAGGAAACCGTAAACAAAATGAAGACAGCCCTAAGAGTGGGAGAAAATAATTGCAAATAAAGACACTGAAAAAGGATTAATGTTCAAAATATATAAGCAGCTCATGCAGCTCAATATCAAAAAAACGACCCAATCAAAAAACAGGCAGAAGACCTAAACAGACGTTTCTCCAAAGAAGACATACAGAAGGCTAATAAACACATGAAAAATGCTCAACATTGCTTATTATTAGGGAAATTCAAATTAAAACTACAATGAGGTATCACATCACACTGGTCAAAATGGCTATCATTAAAAATCTCCAGCAAACAAATGATCGAGAGGATGTGGAGAAGAGGGAACCCTCTTGCACTGTTGGTGGGAATTTTGTAATTGGATACAGCCTTGATGGAGAACAGTACAGAGATTCCTTAAAAATCTAGGAATAAAATTAGCATATGACCTAGAAATCCCACTACTTGGCATATACCCTGAGAAAATCGTAATTGAAAAAGACACATGTGCCCCAGTGTTCACTGCAGCACTATTTACAATAGCCAGGGCATGGAAGCAACCTACATGTCCTTCAATGGATGAACAGATAAAGAAGCTGTTGTACATATATACAGTGGAAAATTACTCAACCATAAAAAGCAATGAATTTTTGTCAGTTCTAGTGAGGTGGATGAACCTAGAGCTTATTATATAGAGTGAAATAAGTCAGAAAAAAAAAAAATATCATGTTAACACAGATACATGGATTTTAGAAAAATGATATTGCTAAACATATTTGCAGGGCAGGAATAGAGATTCAGACATAGAGAACAGACTTACGGACACAGCAGGGAAAGGAGAGGGTGGGACAAATTGAGAGAGTATTATTGAAATATATAAAAATACATTGCCATATGTAAAGTAGATAGCTAATGGAAAGTCGCTGTATAATATAGGAAGCTCAGCCTGGCTCTGTGACAACCTAGAAGGGTGGGATGGAGTGGGAGGTGGGAGGGAGGTTCGAGAGGAAGGGGACATATGTATACCTATGGCTGATTCATGGTGATGTATGGCAGAAACCAAACAACATTATAAAGCAATGATCCTCCAATTAAAAATAAATAAATTTAAAAAATAGGTTAACACTTTATTTTTGGCTGGTGACATTGCAGATGACTTCTTAAAATGTTTTGTATGTCCATATTTTCTAATTTTTCTATAATGAATATACATTTCCTATGTGAAAAAATATTTTAAATATTAAAGATATAGAAATATCACCCATAAGAAATATATACCAGAAAGATTTTAAAATACAAAATAAATAATATCAAATTTACCATGTAAAATGCAATTCTCTTCCACAAACTAAACTCTGTAATACACACTGGACTACTATTTTAGGAGTTCAGGTATATTTCTCATCAGTCATAATAGTAAAGTCAGTGACCAGAAATAATAAATTATTTAATAATAAAATACACTATTAGTTATGGTAAACATACATTGAAAAGACTCAAAGGGTCATATCTAGAATGCTAATGCTAAAGAGAGAAAAATGTTGAAAATAATATTAAAAACTTGGGACACCAAAACACATTGTCTTCTCTTTAGAGATGTTGACACAAAAATCACTCTCACTAGAATCCAAAGGGATAACAGAACAAGAGAATTCCTAACTATGTTGTATTAAGGCAAAATAACATCTAGATCAAAATATTGACACTGCATAGTTTTACTGAAAAGACATTGTAATCCTGATGGTTAATTTGCATATCCTCTCAAGTATAGTATGTTTCAAAGAGGCTACATTATTGAGAACTGAGCTTTTCATCTGTCTGTGAAAAGAAGAGGAAAGGCGATGCTCAGGGACATGAATGGAGAAATCCTCTGGGCTTACCAGTACACTTGCCCTTGCCCTGTCTCTCTCTCCATTAGCAATTGCAGAAATAGACTGAGGGCAGTTATTTAGCAGGACTTGCGTTTGGCAAATCCTTACTTTTTCTCGCACAACTTGAACAGATTTCCTCAACGTTTCCCTTCAACACTCCGGGTTGGAGTATAATTCACTCTGGAGGCCAAAAAAAAGGTAAATAGTTTTTCTTCATTTCAGTTCCAAAAATGGAATTCTCTGTTCCCAGAGGTTTGGAAGATAATCAGTATTCCCATCTTGAAAAAGTGCAGGTGTGCTAGGAAGGTTGTAGCTGGATCCTGCAAATAGCCTGACTGCTGTGCCCTGATCCTGTTAACAGATTCCATCCAGTAGTCAGCCTCCACCAACCCCACAGAGAGTCAGAGAAGCAGCCACTCCCATCACTGTCTTGTTTTAGTCATCTCCCATGAGGAAAAGCCTTACACTAGCTTGTCTGGTGGACACCAGGATCCCTTCCTTCAGGAGGGAAAATAACCTCTAGGTACTTTCTAAGGAATATGCATTGTTTAGAAAGCTGATCCCCTCACTACAAGTAACTGTTTGTGTCAGATGCAGATTTAACAAATACTTTTTATGTTCCTGGTGATTTATATACTTTGTGCTAGTCCTTAAAACAAGGTTAACACTTTAATTCTCGCTTTATACAAAAATCATATGACTCAGAGCAATTAAGGGACTTGTCCAAAATAACCCATAAAACATGCATCAGAGTCACAATTGGAACCCAGATCTGAGTTTCTGGGTTTATCTTCTTTAACCAGTTTCCTTTCCCATTTCCACCAGCCTTACAAGGGCCCCCACAAGTTTCATGAGAAGTGTTATGAGTAAGACATGTGCAGTGCAGAACACAAGGTTTATTGACCTCTCTCTTGTGAGACTCTGATATGATCATCATGAAATACGAAAGCAGAGAACCAGATCTTACCTGTAGGTGGAGATCAGATGGCTATTTCCCCTCCGTGTGCCCAGAAAGAGGCTGGACCACACTCAAGAACCTTAAGAAGCAGGTGGATCCTACAGCAGCTTTGAACAATTTTGTCAGGTGGGGAGAGCCTCGTTGGACACAGAGCAGATCAGGGCAAAGTGAAGATACAGGGCATGGTCTCACCCCTGGCCAGTTTCTTCTCTTTTCTCTTTCCTCTTGGCCTCTTTTCTCTGGCAGTCTGCAGGGAACAGGCCACGCTGGCAAAGCCACTGACGTGCATCTCAGCTCCCAGGGCACAGAAAGAGCTGAAGCCTTTGAGCCATTTCTTTGCAATTTGCTGCAAGTTTAAGGCCGCACGTGATAAAGCTTTCTTTATGGGAGAGAGTGAAAAAAGAAAAGACTACTTGTGATCTTACTTGCTGATTCCCAGAAAACAGAACTCTGCAGGGGGCAGAGGGTAAGGGAACAGAAGCAGGAGGAGGGACGGAAGTTTGTAACAAAGATCTCTCCTTCTCCTTCCAAGAAGTTTTTAAGCCAGCCGCTCCTTGAGGACATCACTGGAATTTTTTTTTTTTTAAAAGGTCCATGGTCTCAACCTCTGTATGGCTCTCTATGGTCTATTTCCCCATTGGGATTCTTTCTAGAATCTTCAGGGACCATGTATCAAGTCAGGATTAAGGCTCTGCAGAGTTGTTTACAGAAATAGTTAATTCTCAAAGAGACATGATCGATTGCTTAACACTCACAATTTTTATAAATCTTAAAACTAGGGGAGAAAAAGAAAAACATTGAATTTTTGGCATTCAGGAGTTCATTCTATGTAAATTCCAAAGAACTCTTTGCACTGAGAAATTTTACAATTCTAATAAATTCTTTTTTCAAGAGAACCATTTTAGAGGATTTTGAGCAGTATTAGCTTGCATGCACTTTAAACAATAAATGAATTTGTTGCCAGAATTAACCAAGATCTGCCATTTTCTTAAATGGCAGTGACCCTGGTCTGGTCATCCACCAGGCTCCTCTGTCCATGAAATTTTTCAGGCACGAATACTGAAGCGGGGTTACTATTTCCTTCTCCAGGGGATCTTCCCAAACCCAGGGACTGGACCCGTGTCTCTTGCACCTCCTACATTGCAGGCAGATTCTTTACCACTGCACTGCTTAGGAAGACCCTGGTCACTTTACTGAGTCTCAATTTTTTCCTTGGTGAGCAGAATTAAAAAAAAAGATTCAGAGGATGTTTTTAAGGATTAAACTACTGTGTATTCAAATATACATTTCAAATAACAGAGTACTGAATGACAAAGTTATCATCGTTATGTAATTTCAGTTCACATAATGGTCAAGATCATTAATTAATAGTCAGATGTTATTATAAGGCATTTTACTATAAAAGAAAAAGACACAAGGAAGATAAATAAATATTTTAATGAAGAAATGGTGTATCCGGACTCTGTAAGACCAAATAATTTATTTTAGCAATCAGCCAGCACTTGGCATCAGAAATAGTGAGCAAACATCTAACAAGTCCTAGACTTTTCAATGTGTCTGACAGGTGGCCACTGGTGCATTGACGGCAAGACACTGTTTACCAGCCAAAAAGGGCTACATTTTCACAATTCTCCCTCAAGAATGTAACTTGGTCTATTCTCAACTTGCTCAATTTCACTCATTAATACGATTTCTGAACTCTTCAGTTCACACTTCACACAAAATGTTCCTATTTTGAATGTACATCATACTTATTTTACGTGATATTCAGAGTTTCTCATACACAGCCTTGCATGGGAATATATTCTACTTCCCTACTGTAGACCAGGGTTCAGCAAACTTCCTGTAGAATGTCAACTAGTAAATATTTTAGGTTTTGCAAGGCCAGCCTCGGCCACAGACACTCAACTCAGTCCCTGTGCTGTGAGGTCAACCATAAATGAATTAACCGTGAATTAATGAGTTTCCTGGGGTTCTGCAACAAAGGACCACAAACTGGGTACTTAAAAGAGCAAGACTTTATTATCTCGTTCTAGAGCTGACAAGTCCAAAACAAAGGTGTGGGCAGAGCCATGCTCCCTCTGAAATCTGCAGAGGAGAATATTTCCTTCTCTCTTCTACCTTCTAGCACTTACTGCCATTCTATTGGCATTCTTTGGCTTACAGGCGCATCACTTTAATTTCTGCCTCCATTGTCACACAGTCATCTTCTCCCTGTGTGCCTTGTCTATCTTCTGTTCTTTAAAGGACACAGGTCACATTGGATTAGGGTCTACTCTCAGGACCTCATCTTAACTTGATTATATCTGCAAAGACTTCATTTCCAAATAAGGGCACATCCATTAATACAGGGGACTAGGATTTCAATATCTCTCTTGATGGAAACACAATTCAATCCATGTTACTTATAGCCTCACTTCCTTCCTTACCTGAGTTTCACATAATCATTTCATGTATTTATTTGTTTATTTATATTAAAGTACAGTTGATTTACAGTAGTGTGTTTCAGGTATACAGCAAAGTGATTTGGTTACATATATACATATGTGTACTAAGTCACTTCAGTCCTGTCTGACTCTGTGCAACCCCATAAACTGTAGCCTGCCAGCACCCCCTGTCCATGGGATTCTCCAGGCAAGAATATGGAGTGTGTTGCCATGCCCTCCTCCAGGGGATCTTCCCAACTTAGGGAGTGAACCTATGTCTCTTATGTCTCCTGCATTGGCAGGAGGGTTCTTTACCACTAGCACCACCTGGGAAGCCTAATATAAGTAGATATACATATATATGTACCTGTATTCTTTTTTCTGGGTTCTTTTCAATTAGTTTATTGTAAGATATTGAATATACTTCCCTGTGCTATACAGTAAATCCTTGCTGTTTTTCTGTTTTATATATGGTAGTATATATCTGTTAATCCCATTCTGCCATTTAATGCCTCCTCTTCCCCCCAGTCTTTCTCCTTTGGTAGCCATAAGTTGGCTTTCTATGTCTGTGAGACTTCCTGTTTTGTCAATAAGTTCACTTGTACTATTGTTTTAGATTATACAGTGATATTAATATCATATAATATTTGACTTTGTCTTATTTCACATAGTATGATAATCTCTAGGCCCATCCATGTTGCTGCAAATGACATTATTTTGTTCTGTTTTATGGCTGAGTAGTATTTCAGTGTATATGTCCACATCTTCTTTATCCAGTCATCTGTTAATGAACATTTAGGTTGTTTCCATGTTTTGGCTATCATGACCAGATCTGCTATGAACTTAGGGCTGCACATATCTCTTTGAATTAGAGATTTTTCTGGATATATGCCCAGGAGTGGGATTGCTGGATTATGTGGGCAACTTTATTTTTAGTATGTTTTTAGGAAATATCATATTGTATTCCAAAATAACAGCACAAATTTACTTTCCCATCAACAAGGTAGGAAGGTTCCCTTTTCTCCATACCCTCTCCAGAGTTTGTTCTTCATCTTCCATTTTGCTCATTAGTGTCTTACAGTTTTTAGAATACAGATCTTTTGCCTTCTAAGGTAGGATTATGCCTAGGTATATTTCTTCTTTTCAATTTGATGGTAAATGGGATTGTTTCTTTAATTTCTCTTTCTGATCTTTTATTGTTAGATCAGTGGTAAAGAATCTGCCTACAATGCAGGAGACCCAGGTTTGATCCCTGGGTCATGAATATCCCCTGGAGAAGGGAATGGCAACCCACTCCAATATTCTTGCCTGGAGAATCCCATGGACAGAGGAGCCTGGTGGGCTACAGTCCATGGGATCTCAAAAGAGTCAGCCATGACTGAGTGACTGACACACACACACATAGAAATACAAAAGATTTCTGAGTATTCATTTTGTATCCTGCAAACTTACAAAATTCATTGATGAGCTCTAGCAGTTCTGACGGAGAAGGCAATGGCACCCCACTCCAGTACTCTTGCCTGGAAGACCCCATGGATGGAGGAGCCTGGTAGGCTGCAGTCCATGGGGTCACGAAGAGTCAGACATGACTGAGCGACTTCCCTTTCACTTTTCACTTTCATGCATTGGAGAAGGAAATGGCAACCCACTCCAGTGTTCTTGCTTGGAGAATACCAGGGACAGGGGAGCTTGGTGGGCTGCCGTCTATGGGGTCACACAGAGTTGGACATGACTGAAGTGACTTAATTCCATTCAGCAGCAGCAGCAGCAGTCCTGAAGATTTCTAGAATCTTCTGGATTTTCTATGTAGAGTACCTTGTCATCTGCAGAGAGTGACTGTTTTACTTGTTCTTCTCCAATTTCAATTCTTTTATATCTTTTCCTTCTTCATTGCTGTGGCTTCTGTTGTTGTTTAGTCGCTCAATTGTGTCTGACTCTTTGCAACCCCCTGGACTGCAGCATGCCAGGCTTCCTTGTCCGTCACCAACTCTGAGAGCTTGCTCAAACTCGTGTTCAAGTCGGTGATGCCATCCAACCATCTCATCCTCTGTCGTCCCCTTCTCCTCTTGCCTTCAATTTTTCCCAGCATCAGGGTCTTTTCCAATGAGTCAGTTCTTCGCATCAGGTGGTCAAAGTATTGGAGTTTCAGCTTCAGCATCAGTCCTTCCAATGAATATTCAGGACTGACTTCCTTTAGGATCAACTGTTTGATCTCCTTGCAGTCCAAGGGACTCTCAAGAGTCTTTTCTCCATCACCACAGTTCAAAAGTATAAATTCTTAGGTGCTCAGCTTTCTTTATGGTCCAACTTTCACATCCATACATGACTGCTGGAAAAACCATAGCTTTGACTAGATGGACCTTGTCAGCGAAGTGATGTCTCTGCTTTTTAATACACTGTATAGGTTTGTCATAGCTTTTGTTCCAAGAGCAAGTGTCTTTTAATCCCATGGCTTTAGTTGCCATCTGCAGTGATTTTGGAGCCCCAGAAAATAAAGCCTGTCACTGTTTACACTGTTTCCCCATCTATTTGCTATGAAGTGATGGGACTGGATCTCATGATCTTAGTTTTTTGAATGGTTTGGCAATTCTGAATCTTTTATGTTTCATATAAATATTTGGATTATTTGTATTATTAGTTCTGTGAAAATGTTATGGATAATTTAATAGAGGTTGCATTATGTCTGTAGATTTCTTTGGGTAGTATTGCCATTTTAACGATATTAATTCTTTCAATCGAAGAACATGGGATATCTTTCCACTTCTTTGAATTCTCTTTAATTTCCTTTTTTAATGTTTTATTGCTCTCAGTACACAATCCTTTCACCTCCTTGGTCAGATTTATTCCTAGGTTGTTTTCCTATTTGGAGGGTGTGGTTTTAAAAGCCTTTTTTTTACATTTTTTTCCTGATATTTCATTATGAGTGTTAAAAATGCAAGTGATTTCTGTATGTGTTAATATTGTATCCTGCTACTATGCTGAATTCATTTATTAGATCTAATAATTTTTGTGTGGATTCCTTAGGTTTCTCTCTCTATAGTATTATGTCACCTACATATAATGACAATTTTCCCTCTGCCCTTCCAATTTGGATACCTTTCATTTCCTTTTCTTGTCTGATGGCTAGGACTTAGCTGTGGCTAGAATACGTCTATGTTGAATAGAAGTGGCAAGAAAGGGGTTTTTGTCTTGTTCCAGATTTTAGCAGGAAGGCTTTCAGCTCTTCGTCACTGAGGATTATGGCTGTAGATTTGTCATTAATGGCTTTATGTTGAGATATGTTTCCTTTATACTCAGTTTCATAAGAGTTTTTATCGTGAATGGATGTAGAATTTTGTCAAATGCTTTTCTGCATCTGTTGAGATGATCATGTGGATTTTGACATTTCTTTTTTAATGTGGTATATTATATTGATTTGAATATGTTTTTGTGACATTGGCATGAATCCAGCTTGGTTGTGATTTAAAATATTTTTTATGTGTTGCAGGTTCAGCTTGCTAATATTTTGTCGAATTTTTGCATCTACGTTCATCAAAGATATTGGCTTGTAATTTTCTTTTTTGGTGGTGTCTTTGTCTGGTTTTGATATTAGGGTGATGGTGGCTCCATAGAATGTCTTTTGGAGTGTTTCCTCCTCACCAGTCTTTTGGAAGAATTTGAGAAGGGTCAGTGTAGGTTATTTTTCATATGTTTTGTAGAATTTGCCTGTGAAGCCATCTGGTCTTGGACTTTTATTTCTAGGGAGATTTTTATTTTTAGTACAGGTTTTATTTCACTTATGATGATCAATTTGTTCAAATTATTTGTTTCTTCTTGATTCAATTTTGGTGAACTGTATGTTTTTGGAAACTTGTCCATTTCTTCTAGGTTGTCTAATTTGTTGTCATATAATTGTTCATAATATTCTCTCTCTCTCTCTTTTTTTCTATTTCTGCAGTATCATTTGTGTTTTCTTATTTTGTTTATTTGGGTCCTCTTTTCTTTGTGAGCCTGGTCAGAGGTTTATCATTTTGTTTTCCCTTTCCTTCCTGACCTTTATTTATTATTTCCTTCCTTCTGCTGACCCAAGATATTGTTTATTCCTCTTTTTTAATTTTAGGTAGTCGGTTAGGTTGCTTATTTGAGATTTTTCTTGCTAATTAAGGAAGGCCTGTATTGCTATGAACTTCCCTCTAGGCACTGCTTTTGCTGCATCCCATAGATTTTGTATGGTTGTGTTTTTGTGTGTGTTTTCCTCTCAAGGTATGTTTTAATTTCCTCTTTGATTTCTTTGTTGATCCATTGGTTATTTATAGTAGCATGTTGTTTGGTCATCATGTAATTGTGTTTTTCTCATTTCTTTCCTTGTGGTTGTTTTCTAGTTTTATGCCATTGTGGTCAGAGAGATGCTTGAAATAATTTTTATATTCTTAAATTTGTCAAGTTTAGTTTTGTGTTCTAGTATGTGGTCAATCCTAGAGAATGTTCCATGTGGACTTGAAAAGAATGTTTTTTTGGTTTTGTTTGTTTTTTGCTGTTGTTGTTTCTGTTTTTGTTTTTGCATATAATGTCCCCAAAATATCCATTAAGTTTAACTGTTCTATTGGATCATTTAGGATCTCTATTGTCTTACTGATTTCTGTCTAGAAGGTATGTCCATTGATGGAGGTGGCATGTTAAATTCTCCTACTATTATTGTATTCCCATCAATTTCTCCTTTTACATCTGTTAGCATTTGTTTTATGTATTTGTGTGTTCCTATATTAGGTGTGTATATATTGAGGATTATAAAATACTTTTCTCATATTTATCTTTTACCAGTATATAGTATCCTTCTTTATCTTTCTTTATGGCCTTTGTTTTAAAGTCTTTTTTGTCTGATATGAGTATTGCAACTCACACTGTCTTGTCAGTTCCATTTCCATGAAATATTAAATATCTTTTTCCATCCCCTCACTTTCAATCTATGTGTGTCCTTTACCCTAAGGTTTGTCTCTTGTAGACAGCATATTGTAAGCTCTTGCTTTTTTTTTTTTAATCCAGTCTGGCACTCTGCAACTTTTGATTGGAGCATTTCACCCATTGATATTTAAGGTAATCATTGATAGATATGTATTCATTGCCATTTTAAAGCTTGTTTTTTAGTTGACTATGCATTTTTTCTTTGTTCCTTTCTCTCTCTCTCTCTTTTTTTTTTTTTTTGGTTTGCTGATTTCCTTTTATGCTTATGTTCTCTTTCTGGCTTTTATTAATCTATTGTCCTTTTTTGATTTGTGATTGTACTGTTTCTCATTGTGTTAACCCCTTCCTATATATACTTGGTTTAGACTGCTTAAATGCATTCTAAAACAAACAAACAAATAAATTACATTGTCTACTCTTCTTCCCCATATTTTATGGTTTTTCTCTCCTTTTTTACATCATCTTGTTTATCCTTTTGCTGTTCCTTGTGTTTATCATCTGCTTTCACAGATAGGTTTTATAATTTTCTTTTTGATTTGTAAACTGGCTAATTTAAGTCATTTACTTTCCAATTATGATTTCCTCTTTCCTATAACTTCTTGCTCATTTTCTATTTAGAGAAGACCTTTCAGTATTTCTTTTAGGGTAGGTTTAGTATTTCTGTGCTCTTTTAGTTTTTGCTTATCTTAGAAATCCTTTATTTTTCCTCCTGTTATAAGTGATAATTGTGCTGGATAGAATATTCTAGGTTTAACACTTCTCCCTTTCAGGACTTTGAATATATTTTGCCACTCTCTTCCGGCCTGCAGCATTTCTGTAGAGAAATCAACTGAGAGTCTTATGAGTCAATTCAGTCACTCAGTCATGTCCGACTCTTTGTGACCCCATGGACTGCAGCACGCCAGACTTCCCTGTCCATCGCCAACTCTCGAAGCTTGCTCAGACTTGTGTCCATTGAGTCGGTGATGCCATCCAACCATCTCATCCTCTGTCGTCCCCTTCTCCTCCTGCCTTTCCCATTATCAGGGTCTTTTCCAGTGAGTCAGTTCTTCACATCAGGTGGCCAAAGTATTGGAGTTTCAGCTTCAGCATCAGTCCTTCCAATGAATATTCGGGACTGATTTCCTTTAGGATTGACTGGCTTGATCTCCTTGCAGTCCAAGGGACTCTCAAGAGTCTTCTCCAACACCACAGCTCAAAAGCATCTTAGCTTTCTTTATGGTCCAACTCTCATATCCATACATGACTACTGGAAAAACTATGGCTTTGACTAGGCAGACCTTTATCAGCAAAGTAATGTCTCTGCTTTTTAGTATGCTGTCTAGGTTGGTCATAGCTTTTCTTCCAAGGAGTAAGTGTCTTTTAACCTCATGGCTGCAGTCACCATCTGCAGTGACTTTGGAGCCCAAGAAAACAGTCTCTCACTGTTTCCATTGATCTAACATCCATAAATGGCCTCTCCCATTCAGGAGTTGTTTCACTTGGTGGCTGCTAAAAATAGTTAGTTTGTCCTCAACAGAGAGTTTTAAAGCATCTTCTATCAGGACTGCAATAGATATGAGATTCAGGGAAAGATCTCTTCCTAATAAGGGAGTAGGACACTCAGGGACCACCAGAAACTTCTGGGAAGATATTTGTCCATTCCAGCAACAAAGAAGTCCTCAGGTGAATCTTTTTATAATTGTATTACCTGTAGCACCCTAAGTCATACAGATTTGGGAGGAGAAGTCTCCAGAATAGAAGGTCAGGACAGAGTACGTAGCCCCTGTGTCAACCAAGAAATTCTTGGACCTACCTGCCACATCCAGTTGAACCCTTGGCTCCAGCCCCATGATGGTAATCTGTGACAGGTGGGCTGGCTGCTTCAGTCCTGTTGAACCATTGTGAGGGAAGGCTTGGCACTTGACCTTGAGCCTCTTGGGTCCCGAGGGCAGAGTGCCGCCCAATGTCCAAATTGATGGCACTTGTAGCAAGCTGTTTTAGGAGATTTGCCATGGTTTGGATGCTCTTTGACCCAATGTCCCGCCTGTCTACAGATTAGGCATTTTCCTTGTGCCTTGTCCTTCAAGTACTTGGGATTTGCCATAGGTCTTCCCTGGAGGGTGGCCAGCATCTGGGCATGCCTTGTCTCTTTCCTTTTCTCCCTTTCCTGGGTCTTGGCCTCCCTCTCCTGTTCTCTATTATAAAAATGTATTGGTGGCTGTCTGGACCATCTCATCTAAAGAGGCAGCAGGGTCCTGCTGCTGTAGCTGTTGTAACTTTATCCTGATATCTGATGCACACTGGGACAGGAATTTGTCCTTTAAAATCACTTGTCCCTCATGAGTCTAAATCCAGATTGGTAAACTTTTGAAGGGCCTCTTTTAGATGTTCCAGAAAGGCAATGGGGTCTCACTGAGTTATTGCTGAGACTGTGCACAGTCCTACAACTAATAGGCTTCCTTCTATTTCCATGGTGGACTTCCTTAGGGGTGAGTCTTACTGAAGCTTATCCTACCCAGTATTGTTACAACCTAAAAGCGGGGCATCCCCAGGTCAGGGTGCAGATCCCCAGGCAGGCTGAGGGGTGACAGCCTCCTGGAGATCAAATCCCCAGACTGGTCTAGGCATATCAGCCTCCCGAGAATTGGGTCCCTGGGCAGGTCAAGGCATGTCGACCTCCTGGAATCTCTGGACTGGTGGATCTTCTTTTTCTTGACTGTTTTATGAGTATTCCTTTGTAATTAATTATTTGTTTTTATCTTATTGCCTTTAGGATTCTCTATTTAACTTTTGCCATTTTTATTATTATCTGTCTTGGTGTAGATCTGGTTGAGTTCATCTTGTTGGGATTCTTTGTGCTTCCTGTACCTGGGTATCTATTTCCTTCTTTGGGTTTGAAAAGTTCGCAGCAAAAGTTCCTTCAAATACATTTTTTATCCCCTTTTCTCTTTCTTGTCCTTCTGGAATCCCTATTATGCTTTGATTGGCACACTTTATATTGTTCCATACTGAAAGTGAAGTGGCTCAGTCATGTCCGACTGTTTGTGACCCCATGGACTGTAGCCTACCAGGTTCCTCCATCCATGGAATTTTCAGGCAAGAGTACTGGAGTGGGTTGTCATTTCCTTCTCCAGAGGATCTTCCTGACCCAGGGATCGAACCCAGGTCTCCCACATTGCAGGCAGATGCTTTACCATCTGAGCCACCAGGGAAGAGTATTGTTCCATAGATCTCTTTAATTGCTTTCATCTTCTCATTTGTTTTATGTCTGCTGTTATGGTTGGGTAATTTCCATTATTCTATCTTCCAGATCACTTCTTTTTTCTTCTCCATTATTCATTCTGATATTTATTGCCCTTAGTTCATCTTTTGTATCAGCAAATGAATTTTTAAGTTTTTTTTTGCCTCTTTCTTTTCATAGTAATCTGCATCTCTGTTGACAGCCTTTCTTAATTCCTTTGATATTTTCATTGTGTCCTTTTAGAAATCTATTACACTGAAAGGGTCTGTTTCATTGTTTGTGCCTTCAGGAGAATTCTCTTGGTCTTTTAACTGGGAGTAATTCCTCTGCTTCATCATTTTGATTATATTTCTCTTAGCATTATGCATTTATTAGAATGACTCAAATCCAGAACACTGAAAACGCCAAATGCTGAAAAGGATGTGGAGGAACAGGTTCTTATATTCATTGCTAGTAGGAATGCAAAATGGTACAGCCACTTTGGAAGAGAGTTTGGTGATGTCTTATAAAACTAAATTTACCTGTCCCATATGAACCAGCAATCATACCTCTTGGTATTTACCCAAAAGAATTGACAAAAATTTTGTCCACTCAAAACCTGAACATAGTTATTTGTTGTTATTTAGTTGCTAAGTTGTGTCTGGCACTTTTGCTACCCCATGGACTGTAGCCTGCAAGGCTCCTCTGTGAATGGGATTTCCCATGCAAGAATACTAGAGTGGGTTGCCACTTCCTTCTCCAGGAGATCTTCCCCACTCAGGGACTGAACCTACATCTCCTGCATTAGCACACAGTTTCTCTTCCACTGAGCCACCAGGGAGGCCCACACACATATTTATAGTAGCTTTAACTGGTAAAGAATCCACCTGCAATGCAGGAGACCCTGGTTTGATTCCTGGGATGGGAAGATCTGCTGGAGAAGGGATAGGCTACCCACTCCAATAGTCTTGGGCTTCCTTGGTGGTCTGCAGTGTGGGAGACCTGGGTTTGATCCTTGGGTTTGGAAGACCCCTTGGAGAAGGGAACAGCTACCCACTCCAGTATTCTGGCTTGGAGAATTCCATGGACAGAGGAGCCTGGAAGGTTACAGTCCATGAGGTCACAAAGAGTTTTATATTACTGAGTAACTTCACTTTCACAGTGTTCATTATTGCCAAAAGCTGGAAGCAATCATGATATTCTTCAGTAGGAAAATGGATAAAATGTGGTCCATCCAGACAGTAGAATATCCTTCAGTGTTAAAATGACATGCATGCATGCTAAGTCACTTCAGTTGTGTCCGACTCTTCACAACCCTATAGCCCATAGCCTGGAGGCTCCTCTGTCCATCAGATTCTCCAGGCAAGAATACCAGAGAGCTTTGCCATGCCATTCTCCCAGGGATCTTCCTGATTCAGGGATTAAATCCAGGTCTGTTAAGTCTCCTGCATTGGCAGATGGGTTCTTTACCACTAGTGCCACCTGGGGAGCCCACTGGACGGGGGGGGGAACATGGAGGAATTTTAAATGCTATTTCTAAGGGAAAGAAACCAAGTCAGAAAGGCTATATGATTCCCACTATATGACATTCTGGAAAAGTAAAAAATATGACAACAGTTAAATGATCAGTTAGAGTTGATAATGGTTAGAGTTGGGGGGAAGATGAATAGACAGAGCACAGAGTATTTTAGGGGGTAGTGAAATTACTCCCTCTGGTACAGTAATGAGGAATACATGTTGTATATTATATAATCAACCAGCTAGTTGAGGTATTGTTTTTGTTTTACTGATGATGTGACTCAAAATTTCTGTTTTGAGGGCCAAAGTTCTTCATGGTCTTGCCTTTATTGGGATTCTCTAGTTTTATACTGCATTTGCTGTTTGACATGAAAGAACTAAAATGTTCAATAGAGAATCCTCTGTGCTTGAAGTACAATCTTGCTACTGCACTGTAGCAGAAATCTTATTTCAACTTGATAAATTGGGATCAATCACTTCCTCTCTTGTTGAGAGAGGAAGTGAGAGAATAAAATGAGTAGATGATAGCATTAATTCTAGATAATGGAAACGTCTTGTCCTCTGGTCAGAGTATCCCTCACTCAGAAACCATTTTATTTCAAAAAGAAAAACCAAAATTTTAAAGCATAGGTAGAAAAAAATAACTTAATTATTAGGTATGATAATGAGACAAACAATTCCTATTTCCTTTTTCTTTAATTCCAATATGTATATATTCTGGCTATTGGATAGACAACAACATAAAATGGTAGCTGGTCAAGAGCATAAACTGCATTGTATCATTTCACATCTCAACAGCTTATTTTCTTTATTATTTTTTCAATTTATTTTTTTTTAAGTACAGTAGATTTACATTGTTGTGTTAGTTTCTTCTGTACAGCAAAGTGATTCATTTTTATGTTTATATATTCTTTTCCATTATGGTTTATCACAAAATGTTGAATATAATTCCTTGTGCTTTATGGTAGGACCTTCTTATTTTCTGTTCTATGTATAATAGATTGCATCTGCTGACTTCCCTGGTGGCTCAGACGGTAAAGCGTCTGCCTACAATGCGGGAGACCCGGGTTCGATCCCTGGGTCGGGAAGATCTCCTGGAGAAGGCAGTGGCAACCCACTCCAGTACTCTTGCCTGGAAAATTCCATGGTTGGAGCAGCCTGGTAGGCTACAGTCCATGGGGTCACAAAGAGTCGGACATGACTGAGCAACTTCAATGTCAATGTCAAATTCCAGACTCTTAATCCATTCTTCCCCCAGCCCCCATTCCCTTTGCAACTATGAGCTTCTTCTCTATGTCTGTGAGTCTGTTTCTGTTTTATAAGTAAGTTCATTTGTGTCATTTAAAAAATATTCCACATATAAGCAATATCATATATTTGTCTTTCTCCAGCTTTCTTCACTTAGCATCATATTCTCTAGGTCCAACCATTTTGCTGCAAATGGCATTATTTCATTGTTTTTTTTTTTATGACTGAGTAGTATTCCACTGTACATGTGTACCATATCTTATTTTTTTCATTCACCTGTCAATGGACATTGAAGTTTTTTCTATGTCTTGATTATTGTAATTAGTGTTGCGATGAACATAGGGATGCAGCTATCTTTTTGAATTAGAGTTTTGTCTGAGTATATATCCAGGAGAAGGATTGCTGGATCATATGATAGTTCTACTTTTAGTTTTCTGAAGAACATCCATATTGTTTTTCATACTGGCTGAATCAACTTCCATTCCCACCAACAGTGTGGGAGGGTTCCCTTTTTTCCGTATCCTCTCCAGCATTTATTTGTAGACTTTTTAATGATGGCCATTTTGACAGATGTGAGAAGGTATCTCATCATAGTTTTGATTTGCATTGTTCTAATAATTATTGATGTTGAGCATTTTTTTCATGGGCCTGTAAAGTATCTGTACATCTTCTTTAAAGAAATGTCTATTTAGGTATTTTGTTCATATTTTGATTGTTTTTATTAATTGAGCCACATGTTCAGTTCAGTTTAGTCACTCACTCATGTCTGACTATTTGTGACCCCATAGACTGCAGCACACCAGGCTTCCCTCTTCCTCATCATCTCCCAGAGCTTGCTCAAACTCATGTCCATTTAGTCAGCGATGCCATCCAACCATCTCATCCACTGTTACCCCTTTCTCCTCCTGCCTTCAATCTTTGCCAACATCAGGGGCTTTTCCAAAGAGTCAGTTCTTCACATCAGGTGGCCAAAGTATCGGAGTTTCAGCTTCAGCATCAGTCCTTCCAATGAATATTCAGGACTGATTTCCTTTAGGATTGACTGGTTTCATCTCCTTGCAGTCCAAGGGACTCTCAAGAATTTCCCCCAACACCACAGTTCAAAAGCATCAGTTCTTTGGTGCTCAGCTTTTTTTATGGTCCAACTCTCACATGAGCTGCATGAGCTGTTTGTAAATTTTGGAAACCATTCCCTTGTCAGTAGCATTTTTTTGTAAGTATTTTCACCCATTCTGTGGGTTGTCTTTTCATTTTGTTTATGATTTCTTTTGCTGTGCAAAAACTTTTGTGTTTAATTCAGTACCATTTTTTTTTTAAATTTTGCTTCTGTTGCCTTGTGAAACTGACCTAAGAAAAAATTGGTATGATTTGTGTCAAAAAGTGTTTTGCCTATATTCTTATCTTCCATGAGTTTTATGGAACTTTTATGCCTTATATTTAACCATTTTGAAATTTTTTGCATGTATGGTGTGAGGATGTGTTCTAACTTTATTGATGTACAAGCAGCTGTCCAACGTTTCCAGCACCACTTCCTGGAGAGCCTATCTTTTCTCCATTTTATATTCTTGCCTCCTTGGTTGAAAACTAGTTGACCGTAGGTGTGTAGGTTTAATTCTGGACTGTCTATTCTATTCCATTGATCCATATGTCTGTTTTTGTGTCATTACCTCACTGTTTTAATTACTTTAACTTTGTAGTGTTGTCTGAAGTTTGGCAGGGTTGTGCTTCCTGCCTTATTCTCTTTTCTTAAAATTGCTTTGGCAATTCTGGGTCTTTTATGGGTCCATATAAATTTCAGGATTATTTGTACTAGTACTGTGAAAGCTTTGATGTAGATTACATTAAATCTGTAGATTTCTTTGGGTAGAATGGCCATTTTAATGATAGTAAAACAACAACAACAAAAATTCTTCAACCCAAAAGCATAGGATATCTTTCTAGTTCTTTGAATCATCATCAGTTTCCTTTATTAGTATTTCCTAGTTCTCAATCTGTAAGTCTTTCATCTCCTTGGTCAAGTTTATTCCTAAGTTATTTTGTTTTATGTGACCTTAAGAGAAATTTTTTTATACTCACTTTCTAGTATTTCTTTTTTAGTGTAAATAAATGCAACCAATTTCTCTGTTAATCTTGAATCCTGCTACCTTGCTAAATTCATTTATCAGTTCTAGTAGATTTTGTGTAGCATCTTTAGGGTTTTCTATATATGGTATCATGTCATCTGCATATAATGACAATTTTACCTCTTCTCTTCCAACTTAGATATTTTTATTTCTTTTTCTCATATGATTGCTATGACTAGGAATACCAATATTAAGTTAAATAGAAGTGGTGCAAGTAAACATCCTTGTCTTGTACCTGATTTTAGCAGGAAGACTTTCAGCCTTTCATTGTCGGATGTTATGTTGGTTGTGGGTTTGTCATAAAGAGCTTTTATTGAGATATGTTTCCTTTATACCCATTTTAGAAAGAGTTTTTATCATGATGGGAGGTTAAATTTTATCAAATGATTTTCTTCATCTGTTGAGATGGTCCTGTGTTTTTTGTCTTTATTTGATATGGTGTATCACATTGATTTATTTCCATATGTTGAATTATTCTTGTGACCCTGGGATGAATCCAACTTTGTCATCATATATGCTCTTTTTCATGTGTTGTTGGATTTGGTTTGCTAATATTTGTTGAGAATATTTGCACCTATATTCATCAAAGATGTTGATTGATCTATAATTTTCATTTTTTTGTGGTATGTTTGTCTAGTTTTGGTATCAGAGTGATCTTGGCTTCGTAGAATGTCTCTGGAGTGCTCATTCCTCTTCAATATTTTGGAAGAGCTTGAGAAAGATTAGTATACTTTCTTCTCTGTATGTTTGGTGGAATTCACCTGTGAAGCCAAAAGTCCTGGACTTTAGTTTGTGGGGAGTTTTTAAAGTCCAGATTCCAATTCACTTCTAGTAATCAGTCTGTTCAAATTGTCTTTTTCTTCTTGATTCAGTTTTGGTGGGCTGTATGTTTTTGGAAGGGGCTTCCCCGGTAGCTCAGCTCACCAGCAATGCAGGAGATGCCAGGTTGATTCCTGGGTCAGGAAGTTCTCCTGGAGAAGGGATAGGCTCCAGTATTCTTGGACTTCCCTGGTGGCTCAGATGGTAAAGAATCTGCCTGCAATGTGGGAGACCTGGTTTGATCCCCTAGAGGAGGGCATGGCAACCCACTGCAGTAACACACCTTTTGAATCCCCAAGGAAGAGGAGCTTGGTGGACTATAGTCCATGCGGTTACAAAGAGTTGGACACAACTGAGTGACTAAGCATAACATAGCACATGTTTCTAGAAACTTCTCCATTTTTTCTAAGTTCTTGAATTTTCTAGCATATAATTATTCATGGTATTCTCTTCCAGTTTTTTATATCTCTGTGATATCAGTTATTATTTCTCCTTTTTCATTTCTTATTTTGTTTATTTGGATCTTCGCAGTAGTTTGTCAATTTTGTTTACTCTTTTCAAAGAACCAGCTCTTGATTTTATTAATTTTTTTTTCCTATTTTTTAAAAAAAAATCTCTATTTCCTATCTGATCTTTACTATTTTTTCCTTCTACTGAATTTTGATCTTGTTTGTTCTTTTTTCCTTAATTCTTTTAGGTAGTGGGTTAAGTTTTTCTTATTTTGAGATTTTTGTTTTTTGAGTAAGGCCTATGTCCCTATGAACAGAATTCTTTCTAATCACTGCTTTCGCTGCATCCTATAGATTTTGTATGGTTGCGTTTTTATAACATTTGTCTCAGGCATCTTTTGCTTTTCTCTTTGATTTCATTGTTGGTCCACTGGTTTGTTAGTAGCATATTGTTTAGTCTCCATATAATCTTGTTTTTCTAATTTATTTTTCTGTAGTTGACTTCTAATTTCATGCTGCTGTAGTCAGAAAAGATGCTTGAAATAATTTCTATACTCTTATATGTGCTGGGCTCTATTTGTGCCACAATGTGTGGTCAGCTCTAGAAAATGTTCCATGTGCACTTGAAAAGAAAGTGTATTATGGTTTTTTTTGGATGTAATGTCCTGAAAATATCAATTAAGTCTACCTGTTTTATTGTATCATTTAGAATCTCTGTTACCTTGCTGATTTTCTTTCTAAAAGATCTGTCCATTGATATGAATAGGGTATTAAAATTTCTTACTATTATTATTGTATTCCTGTCAATTTTTCCTTATACCTGTTGTTTTATGTATTTGGGTGCTCTTATATTGGGTACATATAGGTTGATGACTGCAATTTCCTCTTCTTGTATTCATCCTTTTGTCATTATGTAGTGATCTTCTGCATCTTTCTTGGGTAGTTTTGTTTTAAAGTCTACTTTGTCTGATATGAGTATTGCAAGCCCCTTTTTTTGTCATTTCCATTTGCATGAAATATCTTTTTGTACTCCAAGGTCAAACTTTTTTGTTATTGTGAATATCTCTTGACTTCCTACTTTTGCATTCCAATCCCCTGTGATGAAAAAGACATCTTTTTTGGTGTTCTAGAAGATCTTGTAGGTCTCTGTAGAACTGTTCAACTTCATTTTCTTCAGCGTCAGTGTTGGGCATAGACTTTGATTACTGTGATGGAGAATGGCTTGCCTTGGAAACAAACAGATCATTCTGTCGTTTTTGAGATTGCACCCAAGTACTGCATTTTGGACTCTTGTGTTAACTACAAGGGCTACTCCATTTCTCTAAGCGGTTCTTGTCCACAGTAGCAGATAAAATGGTCACCTGAATTAAACTTGCTCATTCCTACCCATTTTAGTTCACTGACTCCTAAGATGTCAATGTTCACTCTTGCCATTTCCTGCTTGACCACCTACAATTTACCTTGGTTCCTAGACCTAACATTCCAGGTTCCTATGCAATATTGTTCTTTACAGCATCAAACTTTCACTACCAGATCCATCTACAACTGAGCGTCATTTCTAGTTTGGCCCAGTCTCTTTATTCTTTCTGGAGCTATTATTAATTGCCCTCTACTCTTCCCCAGTAGTATATAGGATATCTTCTAACCTGGGGGATCTCATCTTTCATTGTCAAATCTTTTGGCCCTTTCATACTGTTCATGGGGTTCTCACATCAAGAATACTGGAGTGACTTGCCATTCCCTCTTCCAGTGAACCACATTTTATCAGAACTCTCGACTATGACCCGTCTGTCCTGGTGGCCCTGCATGGCATGGCTCATAGCTTCATTGAATTACACAAGCCCCGTTGCCACAAGGCTGTGATCCATGAAGGGAGCCATTAATAGATATGTATTTATTGTCATTTTTAAACCTTGTTTTCCAGTTGATTTTATGTTTTTCTTTGTTCCCGTTTCTTTTTGTCTTTTCCTTTGTATCATGCTTGTGTTCTCTTACTTTTGGTTTTTGTGAATCTATTATATGTTTTCTGCCGTTACTCCTTTTTACAAGTATGACTCCTTTCTATGTCTACTTTGTTTACACTGATAGTCATAAAAATTAAAACACATTCTATAAACAAAATCTACGTTTTTTACTCTTCTTCCCCACATATATGATATAATTTTATGCCCTCTTTTACATCTTCATGTTTATGATTTTGCTCTTCATTATGGTTATCATCACTTTCAAAATTGTTTTCTTTTGTTTTTAAAAAATCTATGCTGGTTTGTTTAAATGAATCACTTTCTAATTGAGACTTACTCTTTTCTATAGATTCTTTGTTCTTTTCTATTTAGAGACGTCCTTTCAATATTTCTTTTAGGATAAGTTTAGTATTCCTGTATTCCTTTAGTTTTTGCTTGTCTGAGAAATACTTTCTCTCTTCTTCTATACTAAATAATAGTTTTGCTGGTTACAGTAGTCTTGGTTGAAAATTTTTCCCTTTCAAGACTTTGAATGTATCTTGCTACTCTCTTCTGACCTGCAACATTTCTACATAGGAGTTATCTGATAGCCTTATGGGGGTTCACTTTAAATTAACTCTTTTTTATTATTGCTGCTTTTGAATGCTGCCTTTGTCTTTAACTTTGGCCATTTTAGTTATAGTATGTCTTGGGGGACTTCTATGGCAGTGCAGTAGTTGAGACTGTGCTTCCAGTGAAGGGGTTGGGAGTTCAATCCCTGGTCAGAGAAATAAGATCCCATATGCTGCGTGGTACAGCCAAAATATAAATAAATAATTTAAAAAATATTGAAAAAAAATATCTTGGTGAAGGTCTGTTTGAAGGTTTGTTTGAGACCCTCTTTTTTTCTGATGCCTGGATATGTTTCCTTCTTTAGGTTTGGGAAGTTTTCAGCCATAACTTCTTCAAATACATTTTGATCCCCTTTCTCTTTCTTTCCTTCTGGAATCCCTGTTATGCTTAGATTGGCATGCTTTATATTATTCCATAGGTTTCTTATATTGCTTTCATTGTTTGCATTTGGCTTTCTGTCTGCTGTTCTTAGTTGCATGCAGCACATGGGATCTTTAGTTGTGACATGCAGGATCTATTTCCCTAACCAGGGATCAAACCTGGGTCCCCTGCATTGGGGGTTCAGAGTCTTAGCCACTGGACCACCAGGGAAGTACCTGTCTGCTCTTCTCGTTGGGTGATTTCCATTATTCTATCTTCTAGATCACTTATTTGTTCTTCTGTATTATTCAATCTGTTATTCATTCATTACCTGTAGCTCAGTTTTTGTTTCAGCAAATAGATTTTCTAATTTTTCTTGGCCACTCTATGTTTTCTAGTTCCTTTTTAGAGTAATCTGCATTTTATTAATATTCTTTCTTAAGTCCTTCAGTATTTTCATTATCTCCTTTTTAAAAAGTGCCTATTAGACTTAAGTGAAAGTCTCTTAGTCATGTCCGACTCTTTGCAACCCCATGGACTATACAGTCCATGGAATTCTCTAGGCCAGAATACTGGAGTGGGTAGCTGGTCCCTTCTCCAGGGTATCTTTCCAACCCAAGGATTGAACCCAGGTCTCTTACATTGCAGGCAGATTCTTTACTGCTGAGCCAAAAGGGAAGCCCAAGAATACTGGAGTGGGTAGCCTATCCCTTCTCCAGTGGATCTTCCCGATCCAGTAATCAAACCTGGGTCTCCTGCATTGCAGGTGGATTTGCTACCAACTAAGCTATCAGAGTAGCCTTCTATCAAAGGGGATTCTCCAGCAAGAATCCTGGAGTCAGTAGCGTTTCCCTTCTCTAGGGGATCTTCCCAATCCAGGGATTGAACCCAGGTCTCTGGCATTTGCAGGCGATTAGACTTAAGTGGTCTGTTTTATTCCTTCTTTCAGGCATTGCTTGATCTTGTAATATGGAGTGGTTCTTATGCTTCATTTTTGCTTATATTTCTTTTACTATATGTGTCTAGAAGAAAAAAAAATTACTGTTCTTAGAGGACTGTCTTTATATGGGAGCATCCCAATGTAGCCTATGTGGGGTTAATAGTTTTGGTTTGAGGTCTGTTTTTAGTGTGGATGCCTTCCACCTCCTTCCTCAGTTTGTACTGGCTATTATCCCCTTCGTAAGTGGTGTGACTTGTGTTGTGGTGACCAAAAGCCTTCACTGGATGTTGAGTGAAGCCTCTTCTTTGCTGTGTGATTGTAACAGCCCTTTCAGGGGAAGAGTCTCCTCCCTAGTTATTGGAGTAGAAGTCTCCAGATCTGTTTTTGAGCTGCAGTGTGAGATGGGTGGACTATTGGAGTGCTCCCACTGGGAGTGGAGCTACTGAATATCCCTCCACTGAAGCTGTCTACCAGGATGTGAGCTTTATGGTCTTGCCCATCACCCATTGTATGGACTTACAAAGTATACTGTTTTGGACACTGACAGCCCCACCTCAACCACGGGAATGCTGGCAATTGGCCCTGGTGTCCCTAAGGCATTTTACAAAGCCGTAATGTACATCTGTAGGCTCAGAGCCACTGAAGTCAGATTACTAGGACTGTTTTCAGTAGTCCTACATCTGGACCCTCCTTGGGAGTTATGGAGACAGCCCAGACCCTGGTCCAGCCCTGCCTCCATGTACATGCGCCCGTGAAACCTATAGGTTCTAAGGTCTGAGCCATCTCAGTCATGGGAGCACCCACTGTTCACAAGGATGTCCTGAAGATGCTGAGTTTCCAAAGCCAGCAGTGGTAAATCTGTGGATCACACTGGCATAGGGAGAAGCCTCAGATTTCAGCCCTGCTTCATAATTTGCATGGCCCCTGGGGATCAGCTCTGATTTCAGCCCTGCCTGTGAATGGGTAACCCACTGGGCACCTGCATATTCCCAGAGCTCATAGAGGTAGCACTAAGCCAGATGAGAGTGCTTGGAGAAAAAAGTTGCTATGGTAGGCCCATCTTTTTCTTTGCTTGTATGTGCATTAACAATAGGGTTTCAATGGTGGCACCACGCCCATTATGAGCATACCTAGAATGAGGCTGCTATGGTGGGCTCTACTCCTTCCTTTGCGCGCACCTCAACAATGGCACTGTGGCAAGCCCCGGCTTCTTCTGTGTACACTCTGGGTTGCAGCACTACCACACTCTAACCCCTTTAGGCTGTCTCTGCACAGCTAACCCAGTCCTGTCCCGGATCTGTCCTCTATGGCTTGAGTTTCAGCACCTGGCCCCTGCCTATACCAGTAGATGCACATCCCAGGTTTGGGGGTGCAGGGTGGGACCATCTGTGCAGCTCTTCCTCTGCTCTGTCTGCTGCAAGCCCATTGCTGTGCTCTCCCCTAAGATTCTGAAGCTCCCTTTCCCCCCCCCAGTCTATCTCTACACGGTGAAGGGGTCTTCCCAGGGTGCAAGACTATTTCCTCTTTTGTAGCTCTCTCCCAGTGGGGCAGGTCCCTTCCCAGATTTTTTTTCTTTATTTCCTCCTGACCAGTTATGTGGAGATCATTCTTGCACTTCTGGGTTTCTGAGACCTTCTGCCAGTGTTCAGTAGGTGTTCTGTGAGAACTGTCCCATGTGTAGGTGCATGTTTTGATGTATTTGTGAGAGGAGGTGAACTCTGTGTCCTTGTATCCCACCATCTTGATTGGAGTCCCCCCAACAGCTTATTTTCAATAGGCTGTTGCAGTGTTCTCTAGACTGGGCCTTTCCCGCTTTCACCATTGTCACTGCTGGCTTTTTAAAACTGAGCTACCAGTTTCATTATGGACATGAGCTTCCATGACGTGGAACAGCTGTGTGGTCCATATGCCTTCATTATTAACTGTGTTCCTCATTCTTTTCATGATTTGTGGAAGATAAAATTATAGCCACCAAAAATATCTAGCCTCTAGTCCCCAAGATGGAGAAGGCGATGGCACCCCACTCCAGTACTCTTGCCTGGAAAATCCCATGGATGGAGGGGCCTGGTGGGCTGCAATCCATGGGGTCGCTAGGAGTTGGACACGACTGAGTGACTTCACTTTATTTTTTCACTTTCATGCATTGGAGAAGGAAATGGCAACCCACTCCAGTGTTCTTGCCTGGAGAATCCCAGGGATGGGGGAGCCTGTTGGGCTGCCGTCTATGGGGTCGCACAGAGTCAGACACGACTGAAGCGACTTAGCAGCAGCAGCAGCAGCAGCAGTCCCCAAGAAACTGTAAATATGTTCAAAGGTAAAGAATCTGCCTGCAATGCAGATTACCGCCTGCAATGTGGGAGACCCGGATTCAATCCCTGGGTTGGTAGGATCCCCTGGAGAAGGGTATGGTTGCATACCCCACTCCAGTATCCTTATATGGAGAATTCCATGGGCAGAGGAGCCTGGCGGGCTATAGTTCATGGGGTCACAAAGAGTCAGACCTGACTGAGCCACTAACACTCATTTTCACATGGCAAAAGAGTTTCCGGGTGTAATTCATGTTAAAGATCTTAATATAGGGAGATGAGCTTGGATCATTTGGATCTAAGGTAATCACATGGGTCCTTAAAAGCAGAAAATTTTCAGGAGCTGGAGTAAGAAAGAATGCAACAACAGCAGCAGAAATTAGAAAGTTGCAGAATATAAGAAGGAATCATATGTCACTGCTAGTCTGAAGGTAGAATGGGAGCTGCGTGAGAGGGGCAATGCTCAGAGGAACTTAGAAGCTAAGAGAGGTTCCCAGAGGAATGTCAGCAAAGAAACGGAACCTCGGCCCTGTAATTGGAAGGAACTGTATTCTGCCAACAAGCTGAATGATTCTAGACATTTCAGAAAAGAGGCCAGGCTGGCAAACACTTGATTTCAGTCTTATGAGAGACCCAAAGTACAGCCCAGCCAAGCCCGTCCGGACTTCTGACAGAGCTGCAAGTTAATAAGTTTGCCTGGTTTTAAGTTACGAATTTTGTGGTAATTTCTTATGGCAGAAATAGAACACTAATATATCATCTTTATCTACTTTGAAGTCCCTGAAGGATAGAGTCCAAGCCTTCTATGAATTCACCTTTGGCATCTGGTGGGGAAAAGCCAGTCACTTTGACAATGGAGGAGGAGCTATTCCATCCCCTGACTGTAACTGTAAGTGTGAAGCGACACTCCCCTCTCCCATCCCACTCTGTCTGGTCCTAGTAGCCCAGATGATTCCAGAAAACAGCACGGGCCACTCAACAACTCTTCACATCTGTCAGATTACAGCAGAGGTGGACCTGGGTCTTTATTTTTTTAAAGAGCTGTTTATTTTTTTAATTTTTGGCTGTGCTGGGTTTTTGTTGCTGCAAGCGTTTTTCTCTAGGTGCCACGAGTGGGGGCTACTCTGTAGCTGTGACGTGCAGGCTTCTCACTGTGGTGGCTTCTCTGGTTGTGGGGCATGGGCTCCAGGGTACACAGGCTCAGTAGTGTGGCTCCCAGGCTCTAGAGCACAGGCTCTGCTGCATGTGAGATTTTCCTGGATCAGGGATTGAACCTGTGTCTCCTGTGAGAGACAGGGAGAGAATTGGCAGGCGAATTCTTTACCACTGAGCCACCAGGAAGACCCTGGGTCTCCTTTCTTAAGCCAGTAATGGTATAAGAAAGAATGAATTGGACATGGAGTGGTTCCGGGATTTAAAAGAAGCAAGACTGTTGCTTATAACCAAATGGGTAGAAGTTTTTCTAATTATGTAAGAACTAATTCTGTTTTTTCTTTTCATTGGTCAGGGTGTGGTACCCATTTCACAAGCTCCACCTCATGTGGCTCAGTGGGAGCAGGAGTGATCTGTAGAGTTGGATCAGGTGTGGATTAGTATGCCCAAGGACATACTGAGCTGCTCTCTGAGGCTATTTTAGGCCATGACCTTGGCCAACCCTCTCCTCTGTCCTGGATCTCAGGCTTCATTATAATTTGCCTATCATCCTTACCTCATCACATAAATTAACTTCCCTATCTAAGGCCGGTTTGGTAGCACCTAATGCAAGAAGGAGATGAAAGTTAAGATTGGACTACCTACTTATTATCTCCTTTCTGTAAGGACCAGAGTATCACTATAAGAGAATTGGGAGATGGATAGAGTGCAGAACTCAAGAAACATAGTCAATTTAGTCCTGTTGTGTTGTGTCTAGTTGGAAGAATTTGTGTGTGTGTGGGTGTGTGTTATGTATGTGAGTGTATGCATAAAGGGAGAAAGATAATATATCTATACAGAGTGTGAAAATACCCCACTAAATTGATTTGCCTAAGATAGAGGAATATAAATAATAAATAGCTTGTTCCTTTAGATGGGGGAATGGTTTGAGGCCAGAATGAAGGGAGCTTTGAATATAACAGGCTTAGACATTGGAATTTTGTTTCATAGGTCATGGGGAAATTGATCTGTGTAGATTGAAGAATTGATTCCTTGGGACCTTTGAATAGAAATTGCATTTTGCTTTTGTTTGTTTCAGAGAACTCTATTTGAGTGTTTTCAAATCATTCAAAGTTTTGTAAACTTTTTATCTTCACAGAACAAAACCAATACTGAGTCTGTACAACAAATACTCAGATACACTGGATATTCATAGACAATCTAGGATAGATTGTTGCATTCATGGTATAAATGGCAGCACTGTGTATTTTATAGGACTTGGAAGCTAACTATCAGAAATCTGGTTATCTTGGTTTTGGTGCTAACTATTCAGTTAGAGAAAGGACACAGTAATTTTACATGTTTACAGTTTCTCAGGGATTAGAGGGTAGATATCTTGGGTGGCTATAAGTTTAGCTGAAGAAAGTTAGATGAAGATTAATGCAGCTAAGAATTCATCAGTGTTAGGAAGAGGTATGTAACCATGGGAATAGAAGTCTCCAGCAGTCCTTGGAAGTTGTAGGAAGGCTAAATGCAGCATTACAGTGTAGGCTGGGTACAGGCTACTGTATTTGAATATGAGAAGAAAGGATGCTTTTGAAACTGAATGGAGAGCTTTGGTTATAGAAATGACTACATCATACATGATACCACAGAATATTTATATTATACATTGTCTTCACATTGTAACATCCACATCAATCATGTGTGACACAATTCTAATAATTTTGAGTATATATTTACTATAACATTAATATATATAACCTATATAAAACCAAGAGGCACTTCCAGTAATTCTGGCTAAAAAGGAGCATCATTATAGTGTCTAAGCTAAAAAATAATAAAAATAAATACAATTTATCTAATTTTTTTTCTGTACAGATTCTACTTTTTACAAAACATTTATCAGTCATTAACTAGGTCACTTAACAAATACTTGTTATAGGACAATACAAAGTATTGCTACATATATTAAGTGCAAGATACAGGTGAGAAGACAATATTTATTTCAACTGCAAAATGATAATTTAAGTTCAATGCCTCATTCTCTTCTTTTTAAAAGCTGATAAATTTGGAAAGTTATTAACAAACATATTCAGGTTTGTCAAGATTGATGAGCATTACATTATTAAAAATCATCATCATGTACAAATGACATCCCTTACAGTGTTACTTTGGTAGTTATTTGAAAATATTGCTTTTTAGGAATACTAAATTAAATTAATTCAATACTCTCTGGTTTAAAAATGATACAGAGACAAATATTTGGGACATGCTAATTTGAACTTTTCAATGAAAGTTTTTGTCAGGAAGAGGTAATGACTGATCAGAGCAACTGCCCCACCAAGAATCACAACATATTTTAACACCAAAACCCAAATCAATTTAACCAAACCAGTCCAAACCCAAAATACTCTGAGTTAAAGTTCTTTCAGTTGCATATCTTAATATTATTATAAAAAGCCAGGGAGAGTCTTGTTTTCATTATTTTGCATTGCAAATTTCAGAATATCTGAAGGAGCACCAATTTCATTTTGTGATTTGTATGACAAAAAAAATCTGTAGCAAGAAATATTAGGGGGTAATTGGAATTAGAGATAATTTATTTCCAGTGCTTGTCAACTAAAACACTATTCTTGTTGAAATAGAAACAGTATGCATTCTTCTGTGAGAATGTATTAGGAAATGAACTGACATTCATAAATGGCAAAAACTGCCATTTACCAGTTAAGCAAATATAGCAAAATATCCCATGCACATATTTTACAGAGTATTAAAATAGTGATTTTTTAAAACTAATTAACAAATATATACTTAATGTCAAGCCATTGAAACTCCACTGACAGGTGATAAATAGATACGTCAGGGTTGTTATTTAAAGATAGAAATACTGTAGTACTGGATTACGCTTATACGTAGCTAAAATGAAATATCTGGTATAATATGTATTTTTGAGTCATAAATATAATCAACTTTCAAAAGAAAAGTGATGGAAAATTATATCAACTAACAACCAATATACACAAAGAAAACATCTTTAGATAATTACTTTTAATTTCACATTAAACTATATGAATATTTTGTTATTATATAGCAAGAAAAATTACTAGATTAAAAAAAAAATCCCTCCCTTCAAAAAGTATTCAAGCAGCCAAGGGCTAGTTCACATTGCAAAATGTGTGTGTAAGTGCTGATTGTAAAAGGAAGTCAGGGTTGAAATATGGATCCATTAAGTCCCTTTGCTCTAGAGTAACTAAGAACTAAATTGGTTTGCCAGAAAAAAGATGGAGAGGGGTCCTGGGATGAGCCTTCAAGTTTTGTGCAGTGTTTACTCCCAATCCACTGCTTTTTTTTTTTTTTTTTTTTTTTTTGGTTTTTAGTACCATTAGGCTGCATGATGAAACTAGGGTAGTGCATTAAAATGAGGTGAAAGTCCTCTTTCTCCTTATCATAGGAGAAGAGAATTTCTGATGGATTTTTCCTGTACTAATTTTGAGTTAGACAAGTAAAACTGGAGATAAGTTATACTTTTTCCCTATAATTTGACTTTTTTTGGTCAAAAAAATTTGTGTGTTTCATTTGAAATAGATATTTCTACTTACACCAAAAATTTAAAGCATTTATGCTTCAAAATATTTTTTAAATTACTTTTATACTTGTGAATTTCAAATTTTAACCTACCATTTGATCAGTCTTGTAGTGTGTGTGGTTTATTAACTGGTCAGTGCTTGCTCTGTGAAAGATTAGTAAGATTTAATTTTTCTCAGTAATGAAGATAAGTATTTGGGTTCTTAACTGTGTTAGAATTTAGTGAAATACAATCTACATTAGTAAATCATTTATCTTAAAACAAGGGCTTCCCTCCTAGCTCACTTGGTAAAAAATCTGCCTGCAGTTCAGAAGACCCTGGTTTGATCCCTGGGTCGGGAAGATCCCCTGGAGAAGGAAATGGCAACCAATTCCAGTATCCTTGCCTGGAAAATCCCATGTACAGAGGAGCCTGGTGGGCTGCCGTCCATGGGGTCACAGAGTTGGGCATGCCTGAGTGACTAACATTTATCTTAAAACAACCTGTTGCTGCTGCTAAGTCACTTCAGTCGTATCCGACTCTATGCGACCCCATAGACGGCAGCCCACCAGGCTCCCCCGTCCCTGGGATTCTCCAGGCAAGAACACTGGAGTGGGTTGCTATTTCCTTCTCTAATGCATGAAAGTGAAAAGGGAAAGTGAAGTTGCTAACCACGACAAATTGCTAGATAATGCATTTCTCTTTCTTGGGATAATTCAGGCTCTATACCCTAAATCTAATTAAATTATGGGAACTAAATTTATTTTTATCTATTTCATGTATTTACTGGACTCTTCATAAAATATTTTCCTCCCTGAGGCACACAGAGTATTGGACAAAGAATTAAATATTTTTTCTAGTTTTCTGTTACATAATAGTAGTTCTGATTATAGCAAAACATTTAGCATCTCTACACTATGAAATATCATTTTGTGGGTTTCATATGAATTGATTAAAAGCTTTGTTTCAAATACTGAAATTTAACATTCTTTATAGTAGGTATGTATGATGATTTAATATTATTCTCTTTGAAGCATTTTTTGTTTGAATTATGTGCATGATTAAAGAATCACTTCTTAATGTGAAACAATTGAGAAAATTTGTCTGAACGTGGACATATTCAGTATTTCTTATCAATAATAAGGCTTGCCTTTTCTTCTTTGCTCCACAACTTCTCAGGGAAGTAGAAATCCATGATATCAATGCCTATCAATATAATCAACCTTATAAGTATGACAGGGAAAATAACTAGCTGCCTTTAGATGGGGAATTTGGATTCATAAGAGCCTCATATGGTCTTACTGTATGGAATATAAAAACAATTTATACCAGATTAGTATTTTTTGGATCATGATATTGAGTTCCACCAAGTAAATAATGCCTTAATCTTCAGTTTTCTATTTTCAAACATATTTAGCAACAAAATGTTCAATTATTTTTTGTCAACATTGTTAACCTGCTGTTAGGATGATTTGATAGTGTGAACATAAAGATCAGTTCAGATGAGGTAAAAGCAGCAACACTTTAACAAATGAACTGTGTTACATGGCAGCACAAATGAGCTAGCATCTCTGGTGCATAATATAGATTGAAAAACATGTCCTTGTTCCTCCCTAGCCATGGCTCACTCGTGACAAGCCACAAATACTCATGCAAACCTCAATTTAAATTCATTATCTAATGCACTGCTTGTTCTTTGACTCAGTGCTTAATTACTTTATCCTCAAATTCACAATAAGAATTTGAGTATTTTCTGGAGGAACAAAAGAATATAAGACCTAAAACTGGTATATTTCCCTCTGATTAGAAATGCTAAGCATGGTTTAATTCCAGAATGTTTGTCACCTAAAATGGCCAATTGTTCTATTTTGGCAGGGGGTGGGGGGAGTGTGGTCATGCAGTGCAGCATGTGGGATCTTTCTTTGCCGACCAGGGAACGAACCCACACCACAACCCCCTGCATTGGAAGTGTGGAATCTTAACCACTGGACCACCAGGAAAGACCTTGGTCTCCTAGAGTTCCATTTGGATGGACAGACAGTATCAGCAAGGTCATAGTTTTATTTCATAGAGAAATCATGAAAGAAATGGATGACCTAGAACAATGGTTATGCAGTATTCTGCTGCATGTTAGGAGAGAAGGCAGATGAAAGGAATTCAGTTTGGTCTGAGAGCATACAGACATTGTAGTGCTCAGATATCGGGAAGTGAGCTATTAGCATTTGAAATTTTATTGATTTTTTTTCCCCCACACTCACTAGCTGATTATTATATGGAGAATTTTATTCACTCTAGACTATGAAAGTGTACAGACTCTGTTTTACTGGAGTCTTCTGCCAGTTTGAAAAAAGGAAAAGTATTAAGCAGGAATCAGAATGGAAGAGTAGGATTATAAGACCCTTATTGTGGCTTTCACTATTATTTTAGAAATTTTGTAAATGACAAGGACAGTAGAGATCCCTATACTAACATGAAAGCACCCAAAATACCTCCTAAAGCAGAAATGTTTTTTTAACTCATCATTTGCCAGTTGTTCATAACACAAATAGTTCACATTTGAAAAGCAGTTGTTTCAAACTTTAGACTTTATTTACAATGATAATTTTCATATCTTTATTACTTAGAAAATAATTTATATTTTTTTCATCATTTAGACAAAGAATAGGCCTGAGTCTCATGCCTTTTGCACAGCTTTTACCTTCAATGAAAGTTCTCTGGGAAGGTGACACGGGACACTGCAAATTGTAGAGAGGCAAGGGCGTGAGGAAATGACAATACATACGTGCAATGAAGCCTACTTGACATACAATGCCTTATCTTTAGTTTTACTGGGACTGCAATGGTTAGGATTTGTTCAGGAATTCCATCAAAACAGAACAGACATAATGGGGATTTTTGTGTTTAGAAAGTAGATATTTTCTTAAACATAACATGAGGAAATTCCTTCACTTCTCAGATGAAGACCAACATAGATAAATCCCTGTACAGAGCTACTGTCTTCATTTTCGACTAAGAGCAAAACCAGGTCTTATGTAAATTACAAAAACAAATTATAGTTTAAAAATATGCTAAAGTGGTGTTTTCACCAAGGAAACAATATATCCTCAGGGTTGGCTTAGATTGATAACCAGAAAGACATTCTATCAGCATGCAGGAAATGATATTGGTGACATATTTAGTATACCTGGTCTTTTACTGAACAGGGAGCGACCACAAGCATCAAGGTAACCAATTCCTACTTTTCCTACCATTAACTTCATGGCTGTCCATACAATTCTCCTTTTCCGTAAGAGGGCTGGACGTTCCTTCATTTGTAAGACCTGAGTTTATCTAATGGCACCTATAATTAGGCTCATATAAAAATGTAGTAAGTTGCAACAAATACAATGGCACCACAGGAAGTAAGCTTTGGAGCTGGAAGGGAACACTGTAATATTGCTGTCGCCAAGGACAGGGAGACCATCACTAGCAGAAAGTATCTTTTCATGTCCCTCGGCATCCTTTGGGATGTAGGTAGGGGTCGTATGAAAGTTACACACTTGATGAATCTCCATTCCTTTTTTTGAACTGACTTTTAGCTTTAACACATGGGCAATTTATCTTGGAAGATCAAATGGTTAATCTGCCTGGACTAATGAGCACAGTTCTGGAATGAAGAGGTTCTCACTGCTTCAGCTATCATTATTTCACGTACTTTAAACAAAACGAAAATCAGGCCACGTGCTTAGACGTCTACTCTGGCAGCCAGGTTGGCTCCTAGCTGGGGTTACCGAGCTTTGATGAAACCACCAATACACGGTTATGAATTTAGAAGTATTTTGCTGCCATTCAACTTGCTCAACACCTTTTTTTCCCCTTGACTTTTATATTTATGGTATTTGGAGCAGGGGAAAAGATTAACTTTGTTAAGTAATTAGATATAAGAGGTATGTGAATATAAGTGCTTTTCTAAATCCTTCTGTTATTTGCAACGAAAGGAAAATAGTTAAATTTGCTTGGGAAATGTATTTGACTCACAGTAAGTTTTGCAAACATAGGGACACACAGGCAAGACAAGGGGGAAATACTCAGTAAGTCCTAAATAATGAAGACCTGGTATTGACTAAAAAAAAATAAATCTCATTTAGGTAGAACCTACATGCATCTGATCATTTTCTCATTTTCCTACTTATTCGGAAAGTTGCCTTGAAACTTTATTTTTGAATGTACTATGTTTGCTTTACTTTAAGAATGCCATGGATTATTGTATAATCATTGTTTTAGAAGGGAAGAGTATCCATTCATGAGAAACAAAGGCATTTCAATGTAAACACTCTTTTCTATGATTTCAGAGGAAATAAAAAGTAGAAATTACAAGTTAGATTTACTGGAAGCTAAGGTTGTTTAGATGATGAACAGGCTTGAATATAGTGCTGTACTGAAGGAAAAGTTATGAGCAAAAAGTCTTGGGAAGAAAGGGACACTGATTATAAACATTCGGGATTAAGACGGTCTTTTGCTTGGGAGACACGGATCCAAGAGTTACCGGAAGTTACTTACTAGTGAAAAAACGTTGTTTGCAGCATCCTCATTTAATTGGCATAAAATAACTGTATCAGATGATTATTTAAATTAGAACAGGTAGATGAGTGGGTGTTCATAGACCTCATGCAAATGAACCATCACTCTTACTGGGTTTGGAGATAGCTACAATGTATAAAAATGGTGATTAAAATAGAACTTTATAAAAATGTTTCCCTTTTCCCTTAAAAAAAAAAAGTTATCTATCTACAGAAACACAAATCTTTATATTTACATCAAGATAACTATTAATGACAAATATATAATAATATGAAATAAAATATTGAAAGTGAGTATCAACTTTTTTAAATAGAGGTTTGGCTCACAACATAAACAAGTGTAGATAAACAAACCAAAAACAAACAAAAAAAAGACTTTCAATGATAGGCCCAATCCCCCAAATCCCTCTTGAGTCCTCCCTGCCAAAAGAAACATGACAATGGGCCAGGCTGCA
This sequence comes from Bos mutus, assembly GCF_027580195.1. Lineage (NCBI taxonomy): Eukaryota > Metazoa > Chordata > Mammalia > Artiodactyla > Bovidae > Bos > Bos mutus. The sequence goes on along the minus strand of NC_091621.1, from coordinate 85,684,316 downwards.
GATATAAGCCACCCCATCACACCCCTCATGGAATACAACAGGGTTGTCCATGCAACTTTAGCCAACTAAAAGTCAACCTTCAACGGCCGCCAAGAATCAGGCTTTCACTATGTCAATAAATACCAAACCCTAGGTTGAAAATTTTCCCCTTCATCTCTCACCGTCTATCCCAGAGTGGGTTTCTGTTTGCCTTCCTTTCTTTCTTTTCCTACCACACATTTTGCAGCAAATTAAGACATGGGAGAGCCCAGTGAAGAGTCGTTTCCCAGGTCTTCTCTGGCTACCTTTTAGAATTCTCACCTGATGAAAAGACCTGACTCCAGCTCCTTCTGAGGTGTTTCTGTGTAAAGAATGCCATCCCCTTCCATGGCGAATTGATCTTAGGTGAATGGCAGACACACTCACAAACAGCTCGTATACATTCATTCGGCGACTAGACTGGAAAATGCCTTGGTCTTCCGGGCTTAAGGCTGGTGACGGCAGGAGAACCAGACCTGTGGCCCTGTCCTTCCCTCATCCTGCTAATTCCCTCCGTCTGCAGAGGGGCTTCTACTGAAGCCAGATAGAGGCGGAGACACTCCAGAGTGCACTTCATCCTGTTTGTTCACCTGTGCTGAGTCGTCTGCTGCAGCCATGCTGTGAACCACCAAAGCCAATTCTCTCTTTAGTGCACACAAATGTACATACACCTGAGCATCACTTCTGTCTCTCTCTCACACACACGCATACAATGTTGGCAGGATGTATCAGAATTCAAACAACGCTCTGGAGCTTTCATCCCTCAGGACTAAGAGCAAACGCTCCTTAGTCATAACTTCATTTGCTGTACTGCTTCTGGGCTAAGCCGCACCATCTCCTTTGTGATTTGTTTTCCTTCATTTGTTTTCCTTTATGATTTATTATATCACAGTGACCACTATATATCTTAATATGAATGTTACTAAGTTGTGGGGCCAGGAATCCCAGCTTTCAGTGTGTCTGTGTTTGCATGTGTGTCTGTGAATATGTTTTACATGGATCTACGTGACAGCTTATATACACACACACATATATACTTCTTCCTTTAAAAAAAAAAATCCTTGGAAGCTGGTGTTACAATGTGAAAGCTTCTCTGAGCGAGAGTTTTTTAAGTCATGTACCTCACTGTAAAAATAAACACATAAAATGCGAAGAATCCCAAAATGCCGTAGCCATTTGCCCATCTTCTTGTATTTCTACAGTGTTGTGTCTAAGTATTGTGCTGGCTTGAAAAGAGTCTGTGTGACAAGTAACTCTGTTTGGAAACATAGCTCATCCTATCCATTGTCACTGGTTTGGCTTTGGGGCTGGGGTCTCCTCTCCTTTCTGCTTCCCCTTTTCTTCGTCTTCTTCCCTGATGGCCTGGATCTGTTCTGAGGGATGCTGCTGGGGGGACTGGTCCTCTGTGCCCGCCAACCGCTGTTCCTCCTCAATGACTTTCTTCCACATCTTGTGGTTCTGCAGGAGGTGCTGAGTAATTTGACAGTAGACTTTCCTCCTTTTGAAAATTTTCTTTCCTGAGAAAGCACCAAATTAGACTACTTATTTGTGTGTTAAGTACATGGCAGTTTTTCCATCTTATTCATAGGAGTTAAGTACCAAATGATATGTATACACTTGATGTGTATATAATAATCATTTTTGAGAGTGGGGAAGTAAGAGGAAGATGGCAAGAAGCATTACTGTATCCTTGAGATGTACTGTGAACAGTATTTGACATCTGGTAATATCCAATACAAGGTTCTGTTTGTATCTTGGAATTATTACTCCCACTCTATTCAGGCTCTCAAGATTTCCACCTAGATTATTGGGGTAATTTTTTGTTACATTGTTCTTTGCTTTGTCAACCAATTCAACTCATAAAAGTTTTTTTAAAAGACACTTTTGATAGTACTGTTATGCTTCCTGTAGACTAAAAAAAAATTAATTTCGAACTCTTAAGCAGTGAGCTTTGATTCCAATGGTAAGATAGAGAGTAAGCAAATAGGGACAATTATACTGAGTTGTAAAAAGTCTTTAAAGTGTGGCAGGAAGAGAGGGAAATGACCTAGCTGGGAGGATGCTTCATGATGATGGTGGCTTGGACTAGGATCAGGATAATGGAAATGAAGTTGCATAGGTAAATGTGAGATACATTTGTGAGGTATAATTAACAGGACTTGGCAACTGTGAGGAAAAAAGGGAGGAATCATAGACAACCCTGAGCTTTCTGATGTGAACAGGTGAGTGACAAGATGAACTGAGAAAGGAGACAATAGGTGAGAAGCAGATTTGGGGAATATGTTGAACATGCAGGGACTGGCAAATCTCCAAGCAGAGAGCGTAAGCAGGCAGCTGTTCTTGTCTAAGCAACCAGATTACAATGTGCCTTCTTTTGAGTGATCATTTTAGACACGGGCTGAGAATTTGGAAGTTAGGCAAAGATTCTCATGTTGGACTGTAAACTTCTCCATGGACAGACGTTTTACTAAGTGAATTATGTTCTTTCTAGTTTCTCTTCCACAGTACCAAGTAAATGGTGAAGTGCTGACATAATAAAGTGATAAACATAATAAAGGTAAGAAAAAGTGGTTCACAGGAAATTCTGATTTGAGACTATATTAAACAGTTAACAATACAAGTTACCAGGATGATCTGCAAGGCAATTTGAGGGTACTTAATGAAACAGTAATGATTTATCATGTATAATCTGGAAGGAAAAAGAAACAAATAGTAACAACAAACAAACAAAGCAGATGGCTATGAGATATGCCATCAACCAAAATTTTTGTGGAAATGTTGATAATTCCTTCAACAATTTTATTAAAAATTTTTTTCTTGTACTTTATAAAATGTTAAGATCAATTTTAAAAACAGTTTTGATATTTGGCAAAACTAATACAATTATGTAAAGTTTAAAAATAAAATAAAATTAAAAAAATAAAAATAAAAACAGTTCAGAAAAAGGATATTAAATTAAGTTTTTTTTGAACCATAGAGACACATAAGGAAATTAGTTGAATGAATGACAGGGGGAATGGATACACATAGTCATAAGCAAGAATTAAAAAATATTTTCTATATTAATTATATTATTCATGATATGAATAAGCTTATATTTACCACCTGCTAACTGACAAGCAGGGCTTCCCTAGTGGCTCAGTGGTAAAGAATCCACTTGCAATGCAGGAGATGTGAGTTTGATCTCTGAGTCAGGAAGATCCCCTGGAGAAGGAAATGGCAACCCACTCCAGTATTCTTGCCTGGGAAACCCCATGGACAGAGGAGCCTGGTGGGCTACAGTCCACGGGGGTCACAAAGAGTGGAACACGACTTAGCAACAGAGCATGACACACAGGATCTGATATGGCAGTTTTCTGGATGCTATAGAAATAAAAACCAATGAGTCTCAGTGTTTGCCTTGAAGGAGCTTACCATCTATAGGAGGGAGGGCCCAGAAGACCAAAACTGAAATACACATGCTATGTTTTATGATAGACCTATAGTGATCAAGGGAGAAGGCGATGGCACCCCACTCCAGTACTCTTGCCTGGAAATCCCATGGACGGAGGAGCCTGGTGGGCTGCAGTCCATGCGGTCGCTAAGAGTCGGACACGACTGAGCAACTTCACTTTCACTTTTCACTTTCATGCATTGGAGAAGGAAATGACAACCCACTCCAGTGTTCTTGCCTGGAGAATCCCAGGGACTGGAGAGCTTGGTGGGCTGCCGTCTATGGGGTCTCACAGAGTTGGACACAACTGACGCGGCTTAGCAGCAGCAGCAGCATAGTGATCGAGAGAGCCTTAATGTTTCCCTCATGTTCATTAAACTTTAGACAGGTTTCTACCAGACTCTAGGACCCTGATCTCTTTTTCCTTAAAGCATCTACTTTATAAAACTTGTAACTGCAATTTCTTGCTCTGCTCCTATGTAGTGTAGATAAATCTCCCAGCCTCAGTAGTTTGACAACCCAGAAACATTTTTCTCAAGGACCTGAGAGCCAATCCTTTGAAATGCAATTATTCAGGAAGACAGGGTCCCTTCCCCCACATCTCCATGGGAGGGAAGGAGCCTAACTTCAATAAGAATCAATTAACAAACACAAGTGGCCTAATCACATTGACCAACTCCCCTCTAAGGTCCTTTAGTACTTTTATCACCAGCTCATCCCAGTGTGTAAAAACCCTCCTGCCTTTGTTTCAATCAGTCGAGTCTAATGTCTCTTTCCTATTTCCTATTTCTTCAAGACCCTATTCAAGAGTCTTGAAGAAAGTCTTCCTTGTCATTTTTAAGAATATGCAGCACAATTTCTCTCTGACACATCAAAGTATGGCAACATCAGGTACTCAACCTGCGAGGGAACAGATACGACTTTTCCCAAAGGATGTGTAAATTATGAGAATGAAATATACTGGGTGAGTAAGCATTCCAGGTAAGTGACAGGCATGTGTACAGGCAGATCGCATGGAGTATAATATCACTTTCTTCAATTATAAGATTCTCAACAAGGGAAATAAACTAAAATTTAAAACAATCTGAATTCTTTCTATAGAAGCCAATAAAATATATGCATCTATTTAATATTTAAGAGCAAACCTTGAAAATTACTCTTCTACCAAAGTTATCTCCTTGTCTATTTCTACATTGTTTTTATTGCAGTTAAGTTCAGATCAGTTACTGTTGAGAATCTTTACATGTTAACATACTTTTTAACCTAATTCTTTGAGTCAAGACATTTATAGGTGAATCACTGGCTGAAGGATGGACTTGAATCAGACATAGGACATACTCTACTGCTCAAGGTGACTATTCCGTCTGAAAGGTATACACATTCATGGCAGTGAATTCACAGGGAAGAAGCTAACAAAAGCTCATTTTTTTCTTTTTCCTTTCAGGGCAGCCCCCATGAGAGCAGCTGTTCTCTTATTAAGGCTGCTCAACCTTAGCAGTAAACCTCTCTGGAATTAAACTGAATAAGGTGACGTAGAAGGGAGTTTGTACCAAATAAATTTGCGTAGATTAGAGTCCGCAGGTGGTCTAAAATATGCCTGTATTGGGAGCCAAATTGTTCAGCACTGGAACCTTTTGAAATGAGAACAAAGGTCCTTTCATTGCTCAAATTCTAAATGCAGCTTAGTACTTCATTAGAAACCTCTTAGTTCACTGTAGGAATCTTTCAGATTTAATTATGATGTAGGGAAAAAAGCCTTCTTTCCCTAGGATACTATATTGAAACATTTTATTCTGTATTTCCTGAGAGATCACAAGTTAGGAAGATTGCTGAAATTATCAGTGCATATTTAATTTATTTTTTTCTGAAATCTAAATTTTAGGATAAATCAAGTTAACCATCTCAGTCATTATGAATTCAGAAATTAAAATTACTAAGAGTCAGTAATAATAGAGTTAAAACTGAGGAAACCTGAGTTTCCATTCTGGTTCTGCAGAAACCATCTACACTTTGGGATGTCTGTTAAACTCCTGAGACTCAGTGTAGATTTTGTAAAATGAGGCAGCTGAACTGGGTGGTCACCAACTCTATTTCTAGAATTCCATGTGGCCAAATTTTACTAAACACTAACGCTGCTTAATATTTATCATTTTCTTGGCTATAATGGGAAACTTCAAAGGTAATTTTTCAAAAGCTATGTTTATCAAATCATTGTTGATGATGTCTTAAATTTTAACGTAAGGTGACCAGTTGATGTTTAGAAGCCACTAGTAAACAGAATCCACAGAATTCTCATTCCCACTTTAGTGAGCATGATTAAAAAAGGGAATATCAGGAGAGTAACACATTAGAATCTGGGAGTCACTATGGCCACCCAACTCTACAGAACAGAGACAAAATGGATATTTAGCATTTGTTGCTAAAGCCAATGTTGACGGGTTGAGCCTGTTGAATTTCATAACCTAGGTTCTTTAATTCTTGATGCATAGATTATGTGTGTGTTGTTTCAATGTATTTGAGTTCAAATAGCAATCAGGTAGGGCCCATGGGAACAAAGCTTTTCCAGTAGCTAAGCTGACCACACTTTCCAATAACATTCAGTGGAAAAACTGCCCAGCCCTTAGTCAGACAGCGAATTACCTGGCTCTCTGAATGAAAAAAAAAAAAAATCATGCATGTTTATTAAATGAGAAAATGAATAAATAATCCATGAATCCTATCTTGGCTCCTAACTCTGAATGCCAAGGTCAGCACAGAATTTTTAATAGAAATCTTTTTATAAGCATCAGAGGAATAAAATAAAATTAACTTGAGAATAGAATAATGAAGAAAAACAACATCTGGTTTTCCTCTCATACTGTATCAACATTAATATATAGGTAAGAACTTAAGCAAAAATCTGACCTAAAACCAAATTTGCCCCTCTCCGGCTCTATGAAGACCTCCAAGACCTTTTAGAACTAACACCCAAAAAAGATGTCCTTTTCATTATAGGGGACTGGAATGCAAAAGTAGGAAGTCAAGAAACACCTGGAGTAACAGGCAAATTTGGCCTTGGAATACAGAATGAAGCAGGGCAAAGACTAATATAGTTTTGCCAAGAAAATGCACTGGTCATAACAAACACCCTCTTCCAACATCACAATAGAAGACTCTGTACATGGACATCACCAGATGGTCAACACCGAAATCAGATTGATTATATTCTTTGCAGCCAAAGATGGAGAAGCTCTATATAGTCAGCAAAAATAAGACCGGGAGCTGACTGTGGCTCACACCATGAACCCCTTATTGCCAAATTCAGACTTAAATTGAAGAAAGTAGGGAGAACCACTAGACCATTCATGTATGACCTAAATCAAATCCCTTATGATTATACAGTGGAAGTGAGAAATAGATTTAAGGGCCTAGATCTGATAGATAGAGTGCCTGAAGAACTATGGAATGAGGTTCGAGACATTGTACAGGAGACAGGGATCAAGACCATCCCCATGGAAAAGAAATGCAAAAAAGCAAAATGGCTGTCTGGGGAGGCCTTACAAATAGCTGTGAAAAGAAGAGAAGTGAAAAGCAAAGGAGAAAAGGAAAGATATAAACATCTGAATGCAGAGTTCCAAAGAACAGCAAGAAGAAATAAGAAAGCCTTCCTCAGTGATCAATGCAAAGAAATAGAGGAAAACAACAGAATGGGAAAGACTAGAGATCTCTTCAAGAAAATTAGAGATACCAAAGGAACATTTCAGGCAAAGATGGGCTCAATAAAGGACAGAAATGGTATGGACCTAACAGAAGCAGAAGATATTAAGAAGAGATGGCAAGAATACACCTAAGAACTGTACAAAAAAGATCTTCACGACCCAGATAATCACGATAGTGTGATCACTGACCTAGAGCCAGACATCCTGGAATGTGAAGTCAAGTGGGCCTTAGAAAGCATCACTATGAACAAAGTTAGTGGAGGTGATAGAATTCCAGTTGAGCTATTCCAAATTCTGAAAGACAATGCTGTGAAAGTGCTGCACTCAATATGCCAGCAAATTTGGAAAACTCAGCAGTGGCCACAGGACTGGAAAAGGTCAGTTTTCATTCCAATCCCAAAGAAAGGCAATGCCAAAGAATGCTCAAACTACCGCACAATTGCACTCATCTCACACGCTAGTAAAGTAATGCTCAAAATTCTCCAAGCCAGGCTTCAGCAATATGTGAACCGTGAACTTCCAGATGTTCAAGCTGGTTTTAGAAAAGGCAGAGGAACCATAGACCAAATTGCCAACATCTGCTGGATCATGGAAAAAGCAAGAGAGTTCCAGAAAAACATCTATTTCTGCTTTATTGGCTATGCCAAAGCCTTTGACTGTGTGGATCACAATAAACTGTGGAAAATTCTGAAAGAGATGGGAATACCAGACCACCTGATCTGCCTCTTGAGAAATTTGTATGCAGGTCAGGAAGCAACAGTTAGAACTGGACATGGAACAACAGACTGGTTCCAAATAGGAAAAGAAGTACATCAAGGCTGTATATTGTCACCCTGTTTATTTAACTTATATGCAGAGTACATCATGAGAAACGCTGGACTGGAAGAAACACAAACTGGAATCCAGATTGCTGGGAGAAATATCAATAACCTCAGATATGCAGATGACACCACCCTTATGGCAGAAAGTGAAGAGGAACTCAAAAGCCTCTTGATGAAAGTGAAAGTGGAGAGTGAAAAAGTTGGCTTCAAGCTCAACATTCAGAAAACAAAGATCATGGCATCCGGTCCCATCACTTCATGGGAAATAGATGGGGAAACAGTGGAAACAGTGTCAGACTTTATTTTTCTGGGCTCCATCTCCATCTCATCACTGCAGATGGTGACTGCAGCCATGAAAGTAAAAGACACTTACTCCTTGGAAGGAAAGTTATGACCAACCTAGATAGCATATTCAAAAGCAGAGACATTACTTTGCTAACAAAGGTTCGTTTAGTCAAGGCTATGGTTTTTTCAGTGGTCATGTATGGATGTGAGAGTTGGATTGTGAAGAAGGCTGAGCACTAAAGAATTGATGCTTTTGAACTGTGGTGTTGGAGAAGACTCTTGAGAGTCCCTTGGACTGCAAGGATATCCAACCAGTCCATTCTGAAGGAGATCAGCCCTGGGATTTCTTTGGAAGGAATGATGCTAAAGCTGAAACTCCAGTACTTTGGCCACCTCATGCAAAGAGTTGACTCATTGGAAAAGACTCTGATGCTGGGAGGGATTCAGGGCAAGAGCAGAAGGAGATGACAGAGGATGGGATGGCTGGATGGCATCACTGACTCGATGGACGTAGGTCTCAGTGAACTCCGGGAGTTGGTGATGGACAGCGAGGCCTGGTGTGCTGCGATTCATGGGGTCGCAGAGAGTCGGACACGACTGAGCGACTAAACTGAACTGAACTGAACTGAACCCAGCTTATGGTTAATAATGAGTTCTTTTTCTCTGCTTATGTGAGCTTACAACAGGGCACTTACATAATGGTGAAATAGGTTAATATCCACATTAGACTATCTCTCTACTAGATGGCCAAAATGAACTATGTCATGCATTTTCCTGACTGCTCACAAACAGGAACAAATGATCAAGGTGTCTTTCACTGGTAGCATTTTTGGGAAGGGCTTTGAAAAGTACCAACAGTAAGATCGTGTTTGATGAAAGTAGGTAGAAACTGCATACTGTATTTCCATGAAAACAGGAACAGTATTTGTGCAATGTCACTATAAAGGTTATTGGTTTTCCTAATTATCCTTGTCCCTAAGACAGGAGTAACAGCAGAGAATATTTCAAGAGATGAAGAGATTGGAATGGCTGTACGATACACTGCAAAATCAACGACCAGATGTGACCACTTCTCACTGTCGCTACTCTCACTGCCCTGGCCCAACGCCTCAGTCATCTCTCACTTGGATGATTTCAAGAGCCTCTTAACACACTGCCCTGCTTACAGCCTTGCTCACCCCAAACTCCATAAGATTTTCCATGCAAGAGTTGAAGCAGTCCAGTTAAAACATTAAGTTGAATCAACTAAGTTTTCTGTTCAAAACCTCTGATGGCTTCCTATCTTACTCAGAGAAAAAGCCAAACTCCATTCTGCAGAACCCTACCTTCTAACCCTCTATCATCTGGGTCCCCACTGTCCCCCTCTGCTGTTCCCCACCCACTTCCTCTGCTCCAGCCTCCCAGCTCTCTTGGTGCTTCCTGAACACCCAGCCAATGTCCACAGCAGAACCTTACATGGCTGGCTTTCCTCTCTCCTTGAAATGCTTTGTCCACAACTATTTTCATGGGTCACTCCCTTGCTTCTTTCAGTTTTGTTTTTTTTTTTAAAATACCTTTCTTATTTAGATATTCCATGACAATCTTGTCCATGATATTAGTCTTTCTGTGCAATATTTCATATCCTCTTTAACTCTAGCATTTATCAGCATCTAACATATAGATTTACTGATTAGTCTTCCCTAGTGTCTGCTGACCCCATTGGAAATACAAGTCAAAAAAGGTAAGGACGGATTTTTTTTTTTTTGGCCTGATTTGTTCATGGTTCTATGTTTAGTATCTGGAAAAATGCCTGGCACAGAGTAGATGCTTAATAAACATTTAATGAGTGGGTGATTACCACCTCTTACCACTTCAGCATCTTTCCCCACCAAGCCAGTAAAAGCCTCTGTTGGTCTAGTTGGTACCTGAGATTCCTTTCACTGCTAAATCATTAAGATACTCTGAAAAACAGACTTTGACTACTTATTTTTTTTTAAATTCATGACAGAGAACATACCTTTGTATGAATATGATATTATAATAATTTCATAATCTGTAATTTCTATGATGATGATATTTGGGAAGAGGGGAGTATCCATAATCAATTCAGTAGACGATGTGTGGACTTAACTAGGTAACTCATGAGAAGCATCAACTTTATCAGAACCTATGTAAGAAAACAATCCTGGGAGAAACACATTCGAGAAAGATTTTATGACTCACTTGGAGATTCATTATTTTCACAGGTTTCCTCTTCATTTGGTGCTTCCTCCTCCTCCTCTTCTGGGTCGTCCGTGTCTCCTGACTCATCGCTGTCTTCCACCCATTTCCCTGGCATCAGTCCTGCTGAATCGTAGGAGTTGCACAGAGGACCCACGATGTGTGAGATGAAGGATTCCTGAAGGTTGGCCAACTGAGGAGCGGAACGGTCCATGAAGGGGCTTATTGGTAACCCAAGGCTGGCCTCTTCATCACCCTAGAAACAGGAATGTAGCAACATGGTTAACTAGAAAGGCAAACGACAAGGAAAGGGTAGAATACAAATTAAGTCACCATTCACTTGGCATCTAAAATGTGCAAATATGCAAGAATCTGGGCATTGATGGAATCTGGGCATTGATGTGTGAACTCTCTCTGTACTTGACTGCTAAAAGATTTTACCCAAATTACTAAGATTCCTATAGGATTGCTTTGTTGCTACTTATCCTTTGGTAATCCTGAGGCTTTGGTTTTCAATCAGGGGAACTACCGGAAATGGTTTATGTCTCAGCAGATGATCTCTATCATCATACTAGTCACTGTTCCTTATAACAGAGTGTAAGTTAGAATATAAATGCATCTTAAAAGGCAATGCTAGACATAAATATCCACCGGATAATCTATCATGTTTGCCTTTTTTGGTCTTGTCGCCTAGAAAGCTTAAAATAACTTATTCCTCAATTAAAGTTAGTACTTTATCCCAGCTTTGGGTTGAATTATGTCTTCTGTGATTATATAGCTTCTGATATTCTTATTTTTCTATGTTTAATAGTACTACTGTATAAGTACTACTGTATAAGTGTTTTTATTTTGAACTAATTTATCTTTCTAAAGAAAAAGTTAGATTGAAAGCCCGAAATTATCTAGCAACATTAATGAAAGAATTATACCAAAATATCAACAATGGTTATGCCTATATATGTAATGGAATTATCACAAGTTGCTTTTCTTTACATTTTATCTATAGTCAATATTTCAGGACTGAGTATCAATGAGTTCCAAGAAAACACAATCTTTTCTAGAAAGTATAAACCTTTTTTTATGAGTCCTGTCTATAATACATAAAAAATTCTTTCTTTAAATATGTTTGGTGAATGGTGATTTATTACTTACTAAGGGGCCTCATCTTATTTCTGGATGACTTTGGGAATACAAATTTCTTTTTAACATTGACCTAAAATCTGTCTGCTTATAACTTCTATAGACTGGCTATAGTCATGTCTATTTTTAGGGAAGTTTTTTGTCTTCTTTTTAATAAAGCAAATCCTGTTGTATCTTATATAATTTATCTTCTTTAAGCTGTACAACATCATTATAAACCTAATCCTAATTTTGCAGGTCAGTCTTTTAAGTATCTAAAGAGAGTTATTACTTCTGTTTTTCCTAAGGGTACATATTTGTACTTCTTTCCTGGCCTTTTAGGTCACTACTGATGCCCATCATTTACCCATCTCCACTACCTTGAGATTCCTCTTATGAGAGATGTTTACAGCACCAAACACAAGGTTTCAAGTACGGCTGGGGTAAGGTCATGTGGGGAAGATCCCTTCATGTTCTGTTGGTAATGTGTCAAATAAAATGCTATTTTTATTAGCTTTTTCATGTACTGCTGTTATAAACTATTAGAAAAGTAAATGAACTTAACTTGATATACATTCATCCATATTAATTTAAACCTAGCTTCTATTATGATAAAATTGATGAGTATTTCAATGGGATTCCTAATATTTTCTGAGGTCATTCTATTATCTTAACACCCTTTTCCATCAAAATACTTAATAACTTTATCTTAAGAGTTTTATGTCTATAGTTCAATTTTTGTCATTTTTTAAACCTCTGATTAAAATTGGCCAGTGCCTTTTCTCATGGTATCATGAATATAAAATGACTAATCACACTTTTACAGCCTTTGGAAGCTTTAGAGCAGGGGTCCCCAACCTCCAGGATCAAACGCTTGATAATCTGAGGTGGAGGGGATGAAATAATAATAGAAATAAAGTGCACAATAAATGTAATGTTCTTGAATCATCCTGCAATCAATCTCCTACCCCGTCTATGGAAAAATGGTCTTCCATGAAACCAGTTCCTGGTGCCCAATAGGTTGGGGACTGCTGCTTTAAGGAATCTATAAGCAGCCTCAATATGGATTAAGGAAAATAGTTAAATTAGTTACCTGTTCATAAAATTCATTGACAATACCCTCCGTCCACTGAAGATGGAGCTCTTTACTCTTAGCGGGCCCATTGATATCAGCCAACTTTATACACATTTGACAAACCAGTAGACGATCATTTTCATTTGTCCAATCTATTCCAACTTCATCATTCACCTGTTTGAAGGACAAAGTTTAAGTGAATGCACAAGTTGAACAGGAAAATAAATTACAGAAAACTGATCATCTTGTTACTATGTATTCCGATCTGTCCACCATGTGCAGATAGGAATACCAAGTAATGAGAAACATCTCAGCTGTTTCAAATAATGTTATTTGGCTTGCATAAATTAGCAGTGAAATAGCTCACCTAAAAAAATAACAACAAATGATAGATAATTATGGAACTGAAAATAAATGCTATTTAATACTAGCATGTGTTATAAATTACTACTAAAATACTGTAGCTAAAAATAATAAGAAATTTTCTTGAGTTACTATTTGGGCATTTATTATATGTTTGATGTATTAAATTCTGCTTCAGGTTTTTGACCTTTACTACTACCAGGTATTAGTATTCCACAGAGATGGGAGCAAAAAAAAAAAAAAAAAAAACAAAATCACAATGATAGTTAGAATTCTATTATTCTTCTGCAGTACAAGGTATAATATATACCTGCTGCTGCTACTGCTGCTAAGTCGCTTCAGTCGTGTCCGACTCTGTGCGACCCCATAGATGGCAGCCCACTAGGCTCCCCCGTCCCTGGGATTCTCCAGGCAAGAACACTGGAGAGGGTTGCCATTTCCTTCTCCAGTGCATGAAAGTGAAAAGTGAAAGTGAAGCTGCTCAGTCTTGTCCGACTCTTAGCGACCCTGTGGACTGCAGCTCACCAGGCTCCTCCATCCATGGGATTTTCCAGGCAAGAGTACTGGAGTGGGGTGCCATTACCTTCTCCGTAATATATACCTACAGGACCTCAATATATTAGGTTTCCACACTGGGACCAATGCCTAAATAACTGCTTCTGGTTTAACACCGCATTGCATTTCATTTTCACATTCGACATCTATGAGGTGGCAGCAATGACTTTTAACACTCTCATTCCATGACATCTTTCAATGTGGCCAGAAAATGAGGACTGATACAAATCTAGTTACCTTGGCATTAAATTTGGCAACAAAATCGAAGTGTTTCTTCAGGTCAGTGGCCAGAATTGCTTCAATGACAAGGAAACGGAAATGCTTAAATTCCACATGGTCAAGGTTAACTAAGAAGTTATATTCTGGCCGGGACATGAAAAGGTTCCATGCAGCAGCCGCATGATGATTCTCCAAGACTGAGCGATCATTGTAGAGCACCGCCTAGGCAAAGACGAGAGTCGAGTTCAGCTTTTTAAATTAGGAACAAAAATAAATGAGAATATGCAAAACATTTGGAATCATCTTTAGTCATAGAACATAGAAATGCAACCTTGTAACAGCTAGTTATTAAGAATTACTTATTACTGTACATTGACTGTTTACTTTTCTTGGTTATTTTTTCTTTTTTTGGTAAGATTAAGTTCATTTCCTTGAAATTTTATTTCAAATTCTTGTAAGTGAAGGGCGTAGAGTTAGCTTATTTCGGATTACTCTTCTTTTTGCAAGACACAGGAATTTAACCATAAAAATATGCAAATATATTAATATCCCTAAGAGGTAACTCAGTTATCTCCCACATCTGAAATAAGAATGACTTCCTTTTAATTAAACACATGTAACTAATAAAGAACTTCCTTGGTGGCTCAGACGGTAAAGCGTCTGCTTACAATGTGGGAGACCTATGATATCCCTGAGAAGCCCATAATTCAAACTATTCTTACCTCACAGTCATAGGAAATATCACCCTCTGTCTAGTAATTGAAAGTATATAGTAAATATCTACTTGTTCGAATAATGCTGAGGGAAGCTGTGAAGCAAAAGAAAGTTGCCTAAAAAAATGCCTAAAGTCCAGTGTGGCAGATTGATGATGGAGGGAAAAAAAGGTATAAGGACAAAAAGGAGAGACCAAGCACATGAAAATTAATATTGAGGTAAATGAAAATACATGGACATGTAGCAAAACTGAGCGGTAAAGTGTGCTGGCCAAAGGATTTGCTTATGTTTAGGGAAAATACATAGTGTACGGAGGAAACAGTGAAAGAAATTTAAGTAGTCAGAAAAAAAAATCAGGATATTCGTACTGTATACAGATGAAAGGAAAATTACTTAAACGAAATTAATTTTAATTAAGGAAAGCTCTAGGCTAGTCTATAAGAGAGAGCATGGAAACAGATAAAAATAGATGAGAACAAAAGACAAAAACAAACATGACAAAAAAGAGTAATGGGTCAGATTAGTCTCCAGAGCATCTAGAAAGAAAAATAAGACCATGGGATCTTTAGTAAAATGGGTCTGTCCATCTGATTAAATCAAAGTTTAATTATATAGATGGAGATTCCTAGATACTTAGTGATTGATATTTGACTGAAGTTTAAGCACGTGCCTAGAGGAACGTCTTTAAAGTTACTGTTTTGAGAAAACTATGTTCAGGTAAAAAATTTACCTCAAATAAAACAAATCAATCTTTAATTCTTCCTAATCAATAAAAATGCCATAAAAATGATATTTGTTATAATATATCTCAAAGGAACTGGATTTACATCCAAAGAAGCCTCTAATTCTTAAAGAACTGAGAAAGATTTGGTTCTCCAATCTTTTCAGGAAGAAAACTTTTGTATAGGTCAGATATTCTTTGTTGAGGAAATTCATTAACATGAATTCAAGCAGTTTTTCTTCCTCAGAAGAAAACTGAGAAGGGATCTCCATAGGTGATAAATGTAGATGCATCATTAATAACTTAGAACAAACCATCATATCTTTTCAAAATGAGCATGGTCTCTAAGAATTTTATCTTAGGTCTAAATATAGTTTCGTTCGTATTCGCTTGGTGCCTGCTATACGTCAAATTTATAAAATTAATATTCTTCAGAGAAATCTCAAAATTGAATTACTTCCCCTGGTCAAAATCGAAAGGTTTACCTGAGGGGCGCTCGTGGCAACCAGGAAAGCATTAGTCCTTCCCGGGTGATCATAGTCATGCATGGCTGCGGCCACATACAAGGCCATCAACTCCAAGGCAGGGATATTTCCAGACAAACATCCATATTTATCATCAGGCACATTATACATTTTTGAGAATACATATCCCATATGGCCATGTGTAAATCCACTGTCAGAATCTGAGAAGAGACAATGAAAATAATATAGCTTTGAAGAAAGTAGTAAACTGATGTCAGTTATGTTCACTTCTTTATTTAAAAAGCCACTCTTCCTTTCCCATAGTTTACAAGGGAGCATAGAGAACTTAATATGTACCTGAATCGCTTGCTGATCCGTGATCATTAATCACAGTTGAGAGGCCTGGAATAGGTTGTGTCGTGAGATACCAAACAGCATGTAAGACATCCGTGGCATGGATTCTGTTGTGGTCTGTAACCAATGCAAAGGAACAGGCATGCATCTGTGAACTCTGGGGTCCGAGGACTAAGACTGCCACCTACTGGACAAACGGTTTAGTCCTTACATTTAAACAACCTGGGTGAAAGTCAGCCCAACATTCTAGGACAAATACTCTGTGATTGCCCTTCCGTTTCTCTACAACATTCATAGTAACAAGAAAAACAAACAAACAAACAAAAAAAACAACTTACAACATTCATCACACATGCAGATGTCCTAAATGAACAAAATCTGTGACCAGCATCCACCTAACATAAATAAATTTCACTAAATAACCCAACATATACAAACTCACTGTGCGAATCCACGGCAATGTTTACTCTTGTCCTTATGCCCATGTTCCTGTGTAAAACTACGCAGAGGACTAGAACAAAAGGCCCATGATACACTTAACCCAGCTCAGACCAATGGTTCATACCACCCAGTGTCTCTTTTCTGATAAATAGCACTCAAATATAACCTCTGAATTGAAAATAGTGCTATTCTTCTGTATCAAACTTAAAACACTGTAAGAAAACGAGTAACGTTTTCTATATGTATTAATAGATAAAATCCACAAAGCACATCAAAACCAAAATCAATTATGTTCTCTGATCTAGAAATTCTGGTTTGGGAATAAAGTTCTAGGAAATACAGAAAGAGAAAAAATTGAAACCTCTTTGTACAATAACATAAGGGGTTGAGCCATCCTGAAGTGTATAAATCTACAGGGCAACCAAGTCCCCCAGTTAAAATGTCCTTATCATAGCAATAGGGTTCTATTTCTACACGTGTGGTCTAGCTTCTATGGAACCATGACCAAAGGCCCACTGTGTTCCTGGCTCACCTTCGTCAGTCCATTTTTTCCGTGTTTTTCTCTTATCTGACCCTTCAGAATACTTCACTGATTTGGTATGCTTTATTCTAAGTATGCTAACTTCATACATTTTATTCCTAATGACCAACCATGATATGATTTCCTTCTATAAGGTAATAGATGACACCTCTGAATAGCACTCAACAGATGAGGAGAAGCAAAAACAGAAGAGAACAAGCAGAATAATAACGAAAATTTGAGAACAACACCTGTTCTCTGATCAGGGAAGAAAACAGAAATTAGGACATCTGTGTTGTTGGTGGCACACAGGAGCACGTAGGAAGATGGTGTGCGTTTTCCTACATTTCTGGCAACTTTAAGTGAAGACACATGGGTAAATCTTGGGTAAACACTCCAGAAACTCAGTGAAGGGTTGAGGGAGGTCTTGAGAGGATGTTTTCAGAAGAGCTTTGAGAAGCAGACCTCCTAAGTTCTGGAGTGGTAAACGGCAAACCTTGTTCACTGTATCATTGCCAAAGGTGAACACTGATATTACCAAGTCTCCAAAGAACACTTTTATTCAAACTGGGGTCTCTATCTCCATGTATGGACTATCGCAAATGATTTAAGACAATTACATTTTAAATCTATATCTGTGCCAGTGTACAAAGTTGATCATGCTAGAAGTCTCAGGGTCTAGGACATATCTGATTTTATCTCTGCCCTGACATTTATTACCTGTATTACTGAGTCATTTCAAACATTGTCTCACTTCCTTATCTTAAAACATGGAGACAATAATAGTGCCTATTTCATAGTACAATTTTGAGAATTACAGAAGGGGACCTATTTTAAAGTGGCTGTTGTATAGTAAGCTTGTGATTGATGTAAATATCATTACCTAAAATACATGATGAAATGGTTAGATGGCATTACTGATTTCATGGACATGAGTTTGAGCAAGCTCCAGGAGTTGGTGATACACAGGGAGCCCTGGCGTGCTGTAGTCCATGGGGTCGCAGAGAATCATATATGACTGAGTGACTATATGGAACTGAACTGAAAATACGTGATTGCTGTTATGACACAATGATGGATTTGTAAGAATAGAATTGAAGAGCTAAAAATAAAAGCTAAGCTAAGCCATGGAGGAGGGAGAAGGCAGTGATGACCCACCAGAAGAACATGCAACCTGGTCAGAGGGTTTCCGGGGCTATGATGGAAGAGAGTTTCTGGGTTAAGTTCTTTACTCTTCCCTTGTGACAAGCGGGGAAAATTACTATGTGATGTAACTACCATTACCACTACAAGTCAGAGAAACCTGTGCATGTGCCCAGCATTACAAGGTGGGTGGAGGCGGTATCAGGGTATTGACTGTGTCTCTTTGGGATGAAAAATAGACAACACTAAGTCAGGTGAACTTGTAGCTCTTGAATTATACTGCTTACTGGCCTGTTCCCCATCCCAAGGTCCAAGTCCAGAAGGGTTTATAGCTTGTGTATGTGTGTATGTGTGTGTGTGTGTGTGTGTGTGTGTGCGTGCTTATGCTTAGTCATTAAGTTGTGTCCAATTCTTTGTGACCCTATGGACTGTAGCCCAACAGGCTTCTTTTCCCATGGAATTCTCCAGGCAAGAATACTGAAGTGGGTTGCCATGCCCTCCTCCAGGGGATCTTCCTGACCAGGGATTGAACCCATGTCTCTTAGGTCTCCTGCATTGGCAGGCAGGTTCTTTACCACTAGTGCCATCTGGGAAGCCCAAAATTTCATTGAACAAACTATCTAAATAATTTCGTGCTGAAAATGTAAAAAAAAATAAAGCTTGTCAAACACATTTTTTGAGGTAAGTAGAGTTGGACTGTGAAGAAGGCTGAGCACCGAAGAATTGATGCTTTTGACCTGTGGTGTTGGAGAAGACTCTTGAGAGTCCCTTGGACTGCAAGGAGATCAGCCCTGGGATTTCTTTGGAAGGAATGATGCTAAAGCTGAAACTCCAGTACTTTGGCCACCTCATGCGAAGAGTTGACTCATTGGAAAAGACTCTGATGCTGGGAGGGATTGGGGGCAAGAGGAGAAGGGGATGATAGAGGATGGGATGGCTGGATGGCATCACTGACTCGATGGACGTGAGTCTGTGTGAACTCCGGGGGTTGGTGATGGACAGGGAGGCCTGGCGTGCTGCAATTCATGGGGTCGCAAAGAGTCGGACATGACTGAGTGACTGATCTGATCTGATCTGATAACCATTTTGGGGCTTCCCTGGTGGCTCAGATGGTACAGAATCTGCCTGCAATGCAGGAGACCCAGGTTTGATCCCTGGGTCAGGAAGATCCCCTGGAAAAGAAAATGACAACTCACTCCAGTACTCTGGCCTAGAGAATTCAATGGACAAAAGAGCATGGTGGGCTCCAGTCTATGGGGTCTCAAGAGTCAGACATGACTGAGCAACTAAAACCTAACTTAATTTATAATCATTTTAAGTAGATACATGTATATGTATAACTGAATCACTTTGCTATACACCTGAAATTAACAGAACTTTGTTAATTGATTCTAAGTTAAAAAGTTTTTTCTATATATGTTTGCTTTTTAGAGGTTAACATAATCTTGATTTAAAAACTAGGTATGAGAGTATATGGGGGAAAAAACCTTCCTTTTGCTTTTGAGTATAGGTTCACAAGTGCTAAACAATAGTTACCCAAACCTAACTCCTTTAATACATATTACATATATTTATATAGATATAGTTATACAGGTGTAATTCTAAAAGGATTACATTGTCACTATCACTTAAGCAGGATGGAAAAATTACCTGCCTTTAAGAAGTCATTAAGATATTTATTAAACACATACTCACACCTACTGTGAGAAAATACTGTGCCAAGTGCTGGTGGTATTGTTGCTCTTGCCATTAATTCTCTGGGGACCACCTCAGGCGCAAAGGCACCTGAGTCAACATAGGGGATTGAGAAGTTTCTATAAGACAGACAAATATGCTCAAAGGCTGCTCTTCTTTTTCTGGCCTTGATAGGCAACTGACAGAGCTATGGAATGCAATCAGAGCTATCCTTATTTTATCATTATTCTTCTCAACCTCTTCCTTCATCGCTGCATTTTGGACAAACCTCTTAATAATTCTCTCACCCACCTGGCAAACACCACCACCCTTCGGCCCCTGCCTCTTGGACAACACATAAACACGCGTGCACATACTAATAACATCACCCGCCTTCCCCTTCCCCAGAACCTGCGTACCCACTCTTCTGTCTTAATAGACCTGTTTTCTCTTTTTCTCCTTTTCTCAAGCACAGGGTTGAAATGAGCTGCTATAGAAGGCTGGGGTTGCCTATAAAATTTATAGGTTTTTAGAACTCAATTTACAGATTTTCTATTTAAAGTTCTCTATGCTCCTATTCACCAATGAGTGAAGCAAAGTACTAAAGAATAGAAATAAGACTTGAAACATTTTTCCCCCCACCTTTGGAAAGTAGCTAATAGTGTAGCAGTTCTGCCCCGCTAGCTTGTTGCATGTCACCTCGGTGGCTACCTTTAAACTCGGTGGGCTCATCACATACGCCTGATCAAACTGAGCTAGACGGAGGCTGTGCTGACTGTGCTCAGTCGAGTCTGACTCTATGCCACCCCATGGGCTGTAGCCCGCCAGGGGACCTTCCCGACCCAGGGATCTAACCCGCAGTCACTTAACGTCTCCTGTTCTGGCAGGCGGGTCCTTTAGTAAAGGTTCTGGGCATAAATGTACAAGCTTTCATACTTTCCCTCTTCTCTTGGAAATTGTTAAAAAGTGTAATTAAAACTGTAATAAAATTTTAGTTTCTAACATTTTAGCTCATTGTCATATTAAGGCTAATCTTGCCTGGAAAATCCCATGGACGGAGGAGCCTGATGGGCTGCAGTCCATGGGGTCGCTAAGAGTTGGAGATGACTGAGCGACTTCACTTTCACTTTTCACTTTCATGCACTGGAGAAGGAAATGGCAACCCACTCCAGTGTTCCTGCCTGGAAAATCCCAGCGATGGGGGAGCCTGGTGGGCTACTGTCTATGGGGCTGCACAGGTTCGGACATGACTGAAGCGACTTAGCAGCAGCAGCCCTATTTTGGTTACCTTTAGGCTTTTTTCATTTAGTTATGGGTTTATACAGAAATATTAGAAACATAGTTCTCTAGGAATAAATGCTAAATTTTTGCACATGTTAATTTTAAATAATGATAAATACAGCTTTTAATAAATATCTATCTTGGTCTAAATTTATAACCCTATAACATGCACAGTATTATGATTTAAAAGTGATCATGAATTGAGTTAAAACTTTTCTGTGAGAAGATGTAAATAAATTCCCTTTCACATCTAACAGAAAAAGCAAAGATATAACAAATTCTTTTCCACATGAAGAACCTGGTATTTCAGGAAAAACATCTGTTTACCTGCAATATATAAATAGGTAATAATAAAATTTAGAATCTGCAAACTTTTTACAGTTAAATAAATACTGGTCAACTTTATGAGTTAATGGAATACTATCTAGAGAAAAGTTGAAAGAGATTTGAACTCAGTGGAACTTGGCAATAGCTGATTATATTATATGGAAATTTAATATTATTTATAAATTAAATTTAAATTTAATCATCAATTAATATTATTTGTAAATTTAGTCTGATGACTAGCTGTTCTTTAATGTTTGCAGTGGCTTCCTTTTTGTAAAAGCTTATTTATATAATTCCTTAAGCTTTGAGAAATCACTAACACTTAGGTCAATCCCTGGCATTCAACCAGGGTAGCTCTGGGAAAGCAGTATTAAAAAAGCAAGGCTTATCTTCAGATCCTTTCAAACTACCCCTTTTTCATAATTCTCTCTCCACGTCCATGGCCCCATCCGCCAGAATTTCCCACGGTGCCCAGAGCGCTTAAATTCCCCTCTCTACTCCACCGTCCTATTTTCTCTGCATTTAGTCTCATATTCTCCCACAAATCTCATTTGTAGATTTAATTCTTAATTCTCCTTCTCTACCACACAACTTGCAAATTCAATAACTCATTCCTCTTTCCTATCACACATCAACTGTGCATTTATATCCTAACGTAGCATGTGATGGCATTTTCAAAACCAGCGTCTTAATAATGAATCACTTGGTTAATGCACTACCCTACTCCTTCTGAACACAGTTGTTCTAGTCTCCATACAACTTTTACTTAAGCTCCGTGCTACTAGAAATAGACATGAGTTCTGGGGTTCTAAAGTTCAAAGTACATACAAGCAAATTTAGAAACTTAAAAGTTAAAACATGATTTAAGTAACACAAGCTCTAGTCAACATACTGTATTTAACTATTTTTTTTCTTTCTATTTTTTCTTTCTAAAGTTCCATGTGATTTCTGTACCCTTCTGATTAGATTTACAGCTGTTTCTCCAGTTTCAAATATTCTGTAGCATGTACAACAATGCTACTTACATGTTCTGATGATACAGAAATGCTACATATTGAAATTTTACTATCTCTTTTGCGTTCCAGTTCCTCATGATTACAAAGGACAGACTTATTTTTGCAATATTCAAAGTTCATAAGCTTGGACCCTTGGCTGTGCCCTCTCCTTTGGTCTTCACATTTTATCTTGATTTTTTAAAAAAGTTCCTAATAATTTCTGCACAACCACTTACAGTTGTATTTTCTTTTTCCCTTTTATTCATTAGACCATCATCTTCCTGTCCCTCTATTCCCAGCCAGGCTTATCTTATACTGAAAAACTTTAATTGTGAGTTAACTCGGCAGATGCTAGAGCAAAGGTTGAGAATTCTACCCAGTAAAAGGAGTATGTCATAAAATGAGCAATAAATTAACATGTATTTATTTAGTACACACTTAAATTGGAGCTACTTATGTGCAAGGCACTATTATAACCCTTTAACAATTATTACATCATTTTATCCTTGCAACAATCCTATGAAGTAGTTATTATTATATCCATTTTACAGATTAAGAAATGAGGCATTTAAAGGTTAATTAAGACCAGGGTGTCCTACAGCTGATTTATAAAGGGACCAGGATTCTAACATAAACTATTATCTCCTAATCACTATACCAGGTGACCATATAGGATGCTTACAATGTGTAATTCTGTGCTAGCTCTTAATTCAATATCCCATTACCCATAGCAAATTTAATGGATTTTAAAAGTATTAATTCTTCTACTTACAAGGAATTTCCCTATAGCCAATCTCCAAAGCATGAAAATAATTCATGAATTCCCTAACTGGAATTTTAAAAGCTTCAAAGAGGCCCATGTCTTCAAAAAGTCTGTATGATACCTGTAAAAGAAAAAGACAAGGTTTTACAAAACATCCCTTGATGTGTATTATACATAAAGAGAAAAATGGGGGAAAAGTATACATTCTATCAACCATATTAATGTGTTGCCTATTGAAACCCTTACTGGAAACAACAGATCAAATAGATATTGAAGACTTCTATGGCCTAGCCCTCTATATAATCTATTTTTAAAGGCAGAGACATAAACCTAAGAAACAGCCAATGAAAAAAATCCAGTATACACTAAAGAAATATAACAAGGTACTAAATTGTGTGTGATATCAATAATAAGAGAATGATACTGAGTAAATTGCTAATTGTATAATATATATGCTAAATAAAGAATGAGAGAAAGCTTTTATCTGGACTTATTTTATAAATTAAAAAAAAGCTTTCTAGAGGATAAAGAACTGTGCCTTAATGAAGAATAAGGGAATAGAATTAGAAGAAAGAAAAGGGTGTCTTGACTGAAATATATAGAGAAAAAAAGATTTGTTCTAATCCAGTATAAATAAAAATTTTTGAACTATTTTTCCTCATTTGCCATCTCTCTCCTTTGAATATCTATTCTCCTTTTAATTACTTTCATAGCTCTAGAGACTCAAATCAGCTAAATATGTTTGGATGTGACTGGTATCTTTGATATGCAAATTGTAGAGAATGAAAAAAATGATAAAGGCAAAGAAGAGAGTAATTGGGAGAGAAATGGTTATTCACATGGCAGGATGGAGAGCAGCATCATTTACAGTGACCACACTTTTATTTTTAAAATACAATGTGTAAATCAATGATAATTCAATACAAATTTTTAAAAAAGTGGTCTCACTTTATGTCACAAAGACACAGTACTGGTTATAATTCAGGAGACTGAGAAAGAATTATTTATCCTTTAAGTTATTTGTATTCTTGCTTAAGATTCTCAAACTACTTCTTCTAAATGTTTGATAACTTCATAGTTAAATTTCTATTTTCATTATGAACTTTACATCTACTCAAATTCACTAATATTCTTTTATTTGGAGATTTAATTTTCATCAATGACATATATTATGTTTATATTTGTGTACATACATAATACACATTTATGGGACTTCCTGGTGATTCAGACAGTAAAGAATCTGTCTGCAGTACAGGAGACCCCAGTTCGAATCCTGGGTCAGGGAAGATCCCCTGAAGAGGGGAATAGCAACACACTCCAGTATTCTTGCCTGGAAAATTCCAGTGACAGAGGAGCCTGGCGGGCTACAGTCCATGGGGTCACAAAGAGTTGGACATGACTGAGTGACTAACACACACATACACATTTATATCTAACTGAAAAAGGGGATTTATTCATTCAGTATATGTCTACTGTCTCCTTCTGTTTAAGACAATTTCCATATATAATGCATATATATATATGAAAAAACAAGGAAGCTTTCCTTAAAGGAATTTATGGTCCAGCAGGTGAGGGCAGTAAATTATAGACATAATTAGTAACGTACACACTATGACTGAGCTTCCCCTAGTGGCTCAACCTAAATGCAGGAGACCACCTGCAGCACAGGAGACATGGGTTAGATCCCTGGGTCTGGAAGATCCCTGGTGAAGGAAATGGCACCTCATTCCAGTATTCTGGCCTGCAAAATCCCATGGACAGAGGAGCCTGGTGGGCTACCATCCGTGGGGTCACAAGAGCTGAACAGAACTTAGCAACTAAACCACCACCACACTATGACTGAAAGGGATGTTATATGAACAAAGAAAAAGGGAAGCAGGAATAGAGCTTTGAGTCCAGGAGGACATGGCAATTGCTGTTTTAAATATGGTGGTTAGAAGAGGCATATTCAGGTGAGTTTGAGCAAATAATTGAAGGAGATGCAGAGTGTCGTATAGGAATATCTGAGGAAAGTTTCCTAAGCAGAAGAGAAAGATAGTGCAAAGGCCCTGAGGTATGTCTGCTACACTCACAAAACAGCAAGAAGACCAACATGGTCAAAACAGAATGAATGAGGACAGGAGTAAAATTTAAGTTAGTGACTATAGAGTGGTGTTGACTGGGTTGCAATCCTGTTTCACAGCCAGATTGACCAGTATAAGGACTTTTATACTGAGTGAGGCAGGGAACCTTTGAAGAGTTGAAGCAGGGAAAGTGTCTTTATTTGACTTATGTTTTCAAAGGAGCACTGTGGCTGCCCATTGGGAATAGAGTGTGTATATTATTTACACGCACTTTTTTCACTTTGAAAAAACTATACAGGTAAGTATACTTAATTTTGTCCCTTTTTCTGTGTTACGTAACATCTCCACCTCATCTTTTTTTTTTTTTTTTAATTCTTCCAATTTTATTTTATTTTTAAACTTTACATAATTGTATTAGTTTTGCCAAATATCAAAATGAATCTGCCACAGGTATACACGTGTTCCCCATCCCGAACCCCCCTCCCTCCTCCCTCCCCACACCATCCCTCCGGGCCGTCCCAGTGCACCAGCCCCAAGCATCCAGCATCATGCATCGAACCTGGACTGGCAACTCGCTTCCCACACGATACTTTACATGTTTCACTGCCATTCTCCCGAATCTTCCCACCCTCTCCCTCCCCCACAGAGTCCATAAGACTGTTCTATACATCATTGTCTCTTTTGCTGTCTCGTACACCGGGTTATTGTTACCATCTTTCTAAATTCCATATATGTGCGTTAGTATACTGTATTTATGTTTTTCCTTCTGGCTTACTTCACTCTGTATAATAGGCTCCAGTTTCATCCACCTCATTAGAACTGATTCAAATGTGTTCTTTTTAATGGCTGAGTAATACTCCATTGTGTATATGTACCACAGCTTTCTTATCCATTCATCTGCTGATGGACATCTAGGTTGCTTCCATGTCTTGGCTATTATAAACAGTGCTGCAATGAACATTGGGGTACACGTGTCTCTTTCCCTTCTGGTTTCCTCAGTGTGTATGCCCAGCAGTGGGGTTGCTGGATCATAAGGCAGTTCTATTTCCAGTTTTTTAAGGAATCTCCACACTGTTCTCCATAGTGGCTGTACTAGTTTGCATTCCCACCAACAGTGTAAGAGGGTTCCCTTTTCTCCACACCCTCTCCAGCATTTATTATTTGTAGACTTTTGGATCGCAGCCATTCTAACTGGTGTGAAATGGTACCTCATAGTGGTTTTGATTTGCATTTCTCTGATAATGAGTGATGTTGAGCATCTTTTCATGTGTTTGTTAGCCATCTGTATGTCTTTTTGGAGAAATGTCTATTTAGTTCTTTGGCCCATTTTTTGATTGGGTCGTTTATTTTTCTGGAGTTGAGCTGTAGGAGTTGCTTGTATATTTTTGAGATTAGTTGTTTGTCGGTTGCTTCATTTGCTATTATTTTCTCCCATTCTGAAGGCTGTCTTTTCACCTTGCTAATAGTTTCCTTTGATGTGCAGAAGCTTTTAAGGTTAATTAGGTCCCATTTGTTTATTTTTGCTTTTATTTCCAATATTCTGGGAGGTGGGTCATAGAGGATCCTGCTGTGATGTATGTCGGAGAGTGTTTTGCCTATGTTCTCCTCTAGGAGTTTTATAGTTTCTGGTCTTACGTTTAGATCTTTAATCCATTTTGAGTTTATTTTTGTGTATGGTGTTAGAAAGTGGTCCAGTTTCATTCTTTTACAAGTGGTTGACCAGATTTCCCAGCACCACTTGTTAAAGAGATTGTCTTTAATCCATTGTATATTCTTGCCTCCTTTGTCAAGATAAGGTGTCCATATGTGCGTGGATTTATCTCTGGGCTTTCTATTTTATTCCATTGATCAATATTTCTGTCTTTGGCCAGTACCATACTGTCTTGATAACTGTGGCTTTGTAGTAGAGCCTGAAGTCAGGTAGGTTGATTCCTCCAGTTCCATTCTTCTTTCTCAAGATCGCTTTGGCTATTCGAGGTTTTTTGTATTTCCATACAAATTGTGAAATTATTTGTTCTAGCTCTGTGAAGAATACTGTTGGTAGCTTGATAGGGATTGCGTTGAATCTATAAATTGCTTTGGGTAGTATACTCATTTTCACTATATTGATTCTTCCAATCCGTGAACATGGTATATTTCTCCATCTATTAGTGTCCTCTTTGATTTCTTTCACCAGTGTTTTATAGTTTTCTATATATAGGTCTTTAGTTTCTTTAGGTAGATATATTCCTAAGTATTTTATTCTTTCCATTGCAATGGTGAATGGAATTGTTTCCTTAATTTCTCTTTCTGTTTTCTCATTATTAGTGTATAGGAATGCCAGGGATTTCTGTGTGTTGATTTTATATCCTTCCACCTCATCTTTTTAAAAATACAATAGAAAGTTAAGTTTGTGGTTTCTGTCATATTTCATAGTTCTTCTAGTTATTTTCTCCTTATTATTGCTTTAAGCTATATTCGAGTCCTTGTTTATAAATACCCAGTGGATTTAACTATACATGTTACTGCAATAAAAATTATTTATAATAGCAGCAGCTATTGACACACACATATACTCACTATTCTGTATAGATATATATGGCATTGAATAAGCTTGATGCCTCCTCCAAGTACATATATTTACATATATTAATTACTTATATTAATTAATCCATGTAGCATCTTATGAGATAGACACTGTTACTTATTACACTTGAAAGCAGAGGACTCTAAGGCACAGAAAAGTTGAATGACTTGTAAAAGATCACACAGTTGACACATTATCAGACCAGAATTCAAGTCCAACATTATGGCTTCAGACTGTGTGCTCTTAACTGTTTCATATCCTATCACCATTATTTGAAAAGCAATATTGTTAGGACTGTAAATGACTAAAGTTTCCCATTATTCTCTTAAAATATTTGAAAGATGAATTGAAAAATTCAGACAAGACATTTTTAGGGTATGACTTTCAAATAGGAAAGTTTTCACTGAAGCTGTTATAAATCAACAGGCAATGATCCAAACTCATAAATAAAGAAAAGTCACTGTTAACTGGGTAAATATTGGTAACCAAAAAAAGTAAATACTCTTCCCAAATCTGAATGATGTCCTTTTAAATTTGTTAAAATAAACATGATAATCATCAAAAAGGCAGGCAGTACATTAAGGCTGAGAAGTCATTTCCATTGCACATATGTCTCTTTAAAAGTCTTTTGAAGTGAGACTTTTTCTGTGTAGTCTCAGCCAGAAGGTGATTTCTTGGAATGTTCAAGTTAATTCATTTCAGCTGTTCTAAGGCCTTATAAAGTGAAAAAAAAAAAAATCCTTTTACACACTGAAAATTTCATGGTTTTTGTGCTTATAAACTCAAATCAGAGAAAAAATATCATAAAGTTCTACTTAGCAAGGCAAATAAAGTTGCCTTTTCTCTGAGTTAAATAGTTGGTTTTATAGAAAAATTGAGACATTGTAAACCATGTAGTTATTTATTTTGAAAGATAAGTGGAAAAAAGATACAAAAATCTAATTGCTATTTATATCTAATCTTCTATTGTCTATTTATATTCACAAGTTAGAAAATATTTTGTGGCAAAACCTGTCAAGTTGCTCCCTTCCGTCACTCCCCCAACCCCCAGCCCTCACAGAATTTCAAGGGGAGCCAGGTTTCTGCAACACTATTTAGTACAGTCACTTGTACTGTAAAACCAGTTGCTATAATGACAACTTTCTGTTGCTCAGACTCTCCATTCTGAGTTTGAAAATACAATCGATAAATGCATTTGGCAGGGGCTGAAAAGAATTTGAAATAAAGGTAAAACCCTGGACTTTCTATATATAGATACATCAAATCCTGGGTCCAATGTTTACCATATGACTTTAGATGAGCCGTATCGTTTCTCTTTTAAGTCTCAGTTTCTTCTTCTGTCAACTAGAGATTAAAAAAAAAAAAAAAAACCTGCATCCAAGTTACTCTGAAGACAAAACTGTAAAGTTTTGGAACATCTGTGACATATATGCCAAATGCAAAACAATTTGAGACTTTTCTTCCCATACCAGGGAACACACTCTTCAATAGAAGAGAAAAAAGACTTCCTGGCCCGCTGCCACCTCCTGTCGTGGCACCATTTCAGGCATTTTTCCAGGTAAAATCACACCCTCAGAGTTCTGGTATGCAATGAGATTCAGGGATGGGACACAAAACCTCCCTGGAGAAGTCTTGAGGCATGAGGCAGAGACGGACTGAAGAAAACAGGAGTCCTTTTAAACCGGCCTTCAAGCTCAGCCAGCGTGAAAAGATGCTGGTCAGCATCAAGGAGAAAGGAAAAGAAGGAGAATGGCACTATTAATTTGCAAAAATACGCATGTATCTTGAGGATATTCTGCCAAATGTTATCAGTCAGACAGAGAAAGATATGATTTCACTTATATGTGGAATATAACAAACAAGATTAGTGAACAAACCACACAAAAAGAAACATATGTAGGCATAGAGAACAGAGCAGTGATGAGAGAGGGCAAACAGGTGAAGGGATCAACTGTATGGTGACAGATGGAAACTACATTTTCAGTGGTGGCACACAGCAGCGTCTACAGAAGAATGAATATAGCATGCACATGAAACTTGTATAATATCCTAAACCAATGTTACCTCAATAAAATTTTTTTAAGAAAAAAAAAGAAGGATAGTATCTCTAAGTCAAAGTCCAAGGGCTGCCACTCTGGTTCTCAATGTGTTCATGGTCAGAACAGAGTCCAATAGAGGCTATGACCAAGTGTTATGGAGACTCTCTACTTATTTTGAGCTTCACACTGCTACTGCTAAGTCGCTTCAGTTGTGTCCGACTCTGTGCGACCCCATAGACGGCAGCCCACCAGGCTCCCCCGTCTCTGGGATTCTCCAGGCAAGAACACTGGAGTGGGTTGCCATTTCCTTCTCAATGAGCTTCACAAGCCATCCATTATTTGAACATACCTCTGCGCGTAGCAAGTTGAAGTGTCATTATTTGGATACATATCTAATTTTCCTATTGGAGCAGAAGTTCCGTGAAGGCAGGGACACATTTTTTGTCTTGAAGACTAGCCTAGCATTAGTGTTTGAACAAGGTAGAAGTTCTCTCTATTCCTTCCTTTAAACCTTCATGGATCAGGAACCCTCACTTTGAAATTCCACAATCAGATAACTTGCTCAGAGTTCTGAAGGAAGCCTGTGTCCACTGCACAGAGAAGAAATCAGTCCAGCAAATGATTTCTCTTCTAGTGTTTTGCAGGCAAGGGTTAATGGGTTCTGAATTCTCACCTAAGTCTGATATTAACAAATCTTTTAGTCTTTAGTATCTCTGCTGTGATATTTCTCCAATCTCTAAGAACTAACCTAAAACATTTTAAAATAAGCTGATAACTATCATTTCAAGATAGCTCAGTTGGTAAAGAATCTGCCTGCAATGCAGGATACCCTGGTTTGATTCCTGGGTCGGGAAGATCTGCTGGAGAAGGGAAAGGCTACCCACTCCAGTATGCTTGGGCTTCCCTTGTGGTTCAACTTATAGAGTCTGCCTGCAATGTGGGAGACCCTAGTTTGATTCCTGGGTTGGGAAGATTCCCAGGACACGGGAAAGGCTGCCCACTCCAGTATTCTGGCCTGGAGAATTCCATGGACTGTATAGTCCATATGGGGTCACAAAGAGTTGGACACGACTGAGCCCCTTTCACGATTTTGTTGTTCAGTCACTCAGTCACGTCCAACTCTTTGAGACCTTATGGACTACAGCACACCAGGCTTCCCTGTTCTTCACTATCTCCCAGAGTTTGCTCAAACTCATGTCCATTGACTCAGTGATGCTATCTGACCACCTCATCCTTGGTTGCCCCCCTCCTCCTCCTACCCATGATCCCCATTGATTAAGAGTGTGCATTTTAGTAGGGGCTAGATAATGAAGCAAATCCCTATTGTTTTATTTATTGAGAACAAACATGTTCAAATTCTTAGTTTCTGTATGTTTTCTCTCTCCCTCAGGGAAATGAAACATTATTTGGAAAATCTTGAAACTGGTCAAACTTAGGGAAAAAGTACTTAAGGGGAAAAAAAAAGACATTTTATGTAGCAATAGTTTTATTCTATATTTCTTGTGATACTGAAAGACATTTTTCATATTTAAATAAAGAGCTGTATTTAATATGCTTCTCACAGATTGGGGGAAACATACTTTTAATATTTTATTTTTGATAAGGACTAAAGTGAAAGAAAGTAAAAGTGTTAGTCACTCAGTTGTGTCTGACTCTTGGGGACCTCATGGACTATAGCCCACCAGGCTTCTCTGTTCATGGAATTCTCCAGGCAAGAATTCTAGAGTGGATAGCTGTTCCCTTCTTTAGGGGATTTCTTAACCCAGGGATCAAACCCGGGTCACCTACACTGCAGGTGGATTCTTTACTATCTGAGCCATCAGATAAGGCCTACGCACTGTACTACTCAAAAGTTAAAAAAAAAACAAAACGTAATTGGAAATTATTAGACAATAAATTAGTGTTTATAAATTGGCAGCTTTCTTCTTTTGAGGTCTTGGTTCAGCTTCCTTTTGTTGAATTCTATGAATTTAGATCATTTTTTCACTTCCCTTTTGTATCCCTGCTCCCTCCATTTTGTCTTAGAATATATATAATATTTTAATTGAAGAATACAATATTCTATTCACTTGAAGTTCCGATTTCTTTTGTTACCCCACCACCAAGGATTCTGCAGAATGCTGGGTATTCTCCACCTAATGCTCACCAGTGGTGTTAACCACGTGCAGAGCTTTAAACAACTAAGGAATATTTTCCCTACATTTAAAGTCATATACATGAATGCATTTCTTACCTGACTAAGAATACGGCCACATTTTCTTCCTATTTTTTCCACCAAATCAAAAATTGGAAAATTCCAAGTATTCAGTTGCTCCATAATTGAGTCCAAGTTGTCCATGACAAGAGGTTCAGGAGCAAGAATTGGTTTTTCCTATAATGAAGATAAAATATTTTAACAACGTGCAGTTTTTCTACATAGCAATTTGTTCCTTCTTTGGTAAGTTCCTTCTTTTCTAAATCAAGTGGAATTTACCTGAAATAAATGACTTTGGGTGACTTAATGATCTTAAAAAAAAAAGTCAAAAGAAACAAAATATTGACCCCAAAGATATGAGAAAAGGTCTTAATGATTCAGACTATGAGTTTTGCGTTATGTGCTGCCTATTGCTGGTTCATCTATGCTATAGAAAAATTGGATGCTTCTTTCATAAATTAACATAACTGCTTTTTAGTCTTCTGTGTAATTCTTAAAGATTCAAGGACTTCAGAACACTCTGAAACTGTATGCAAATTTCCCTCTATATATTTATGTAAATTCTTCTGAGATGAGGATTCCTGGCTTATTGAACTCTAAAAAACAAAAACAAAAACAAAAAACAACAAAAAAACCTTGAGTAGGGAGAGGGAGTAAATCACCCTTACTCTAATTGGTACAATTTATATTATTGCTTCAAAATCAGCATTAATCCTATAGAGTTACAGTTACTACAATTTTCAGGTATTTTAATTTAATTCATGTGTTGCATGGTTTCCAAAAAACATGCACCAAATATATGTAAAAACAAAAATGTATAACAGGTACCAAATAAAGACATTCTTAAGAGTTTATTTACCAGAAAAAAAAAATGAGGATAAAGAAACACCTAAGTTATTTTATCTGACAAGTTTAAACTATAAATAGTAGGAGGGGGATATGTAAGTGTGTGTGTGTGTGTGCATATATATATATATATATAGTTATATGTATAGTTATATATAGTTACATATGTATATAATTAGGGAAGAGCCAGGTAGCGCTACTGGTAAAGAACATGCCTGCCAATGCAGGAGATGTAAGAGATGCATCTTACATCTTCGATCACTGGGTTGGGAAGATCCCCTGGAGAAGGAAATGGCAACCCACTCCAGTATTTTTACCTGGAGAATCCCATGGACAGATAGAGCCTGGCAAGCTACTGTTCATAGGGTCACAAATTTTTGAACACGACTGAAGCAACTTAGCATGCATATGTATAGCTATGCTTTGTATTGTTGCATGGTAAAAACCAATACAACATTGTAAAGCAATTATACTCCAATTAAAAACTAAATAAAAAATAAAAGTATATATGGTAAATTAGGTAAAAGAGAAATGATAAAAACAGCAATGGAAAATCACATTACAGTCAACTGTTTTCTGCTATTTATTGCCTCCCCCAAATGAACCAGACTCAAATGTATGCTTCCATCCTCTTTAAGTGGAGCTATTTAAATACACAGAATAAATACACAGAATAAAATACACAGAATAAATAAATAAAAAATATTTTAATGGGGAGTAAGTGTCAATGTCAACCTGGTTTAATATAACAAGGAAAATAAACACTGGCTCACTTTCTAAATCAAGGAGGTGCTAGAAAAAGCCAACAGAAGTCCTAAGATAAAGGACAGATTTCATTTTGATTGATTTATATTTATAAAATGTTACCTTCCTGATCGAGACAATTAATTTTCCTAGGCATATTTACATTTTTAGACTTGGTTAAGAAATACTGCAATCAGTTGTGGAGATGAATACTTAAGTTTTTAATCATTAAATACTAGAACTGACCCTATGGGCTATAGCCTGCCAGGCTCCTCTGTCCACAGGATTCTCTAGGCAAGAACACTGGAGTGGATTGCCATTTCCTCCTCCAGGGCATCTCTCCTACCCACGGGTCAAACCCACATCTCTTAATGTCTCCTGCACTGGGAAGCAGGTTCTTTACTATTAGCACCACCTGGGAAGCCACAATAGAATCCTGAGACCAGTAAGACTTAGAGGAAAATAATACAGATATACAGGAAGGGCTACAAGATACATGTAACCCATGTAAGAGGTGATTCAGGGATCTGTTCCTAAGTCAATTCCTGTCACAGAAACCAATTTTTCAAGTCAGTTAATGAGATAAGTGATGGGCGTCTACCAGGAACATCATGGTCTCCGGAGCGTAGGTGCTGCAAGATGACGTCTTTCTCAGAGCCTCTCTGGGGCCCTCAGTCTCATCTTCATTCTGTACAATATCACTGCTATCACTGTTGTTATTCGTTTCATAATCAGAGGTAACTTGAGTGACGTCATCTGCAATTAAAAGGCAAGAGCTTATTATGAAACTTGCAGTGAAAAAAGGGGTCCTATTTAAGCAAATAGTCCTAAAACACATACTACAAATATCATAGGAAAATTCCACTTTCCTGAGCTTACACACCAAGAACATAAGATCATCGGGTGGGCGAAAGCACACATTTTTGTTGTTGTTCAGTTGCTACGTCATGTCCAACTATTTGTGACCCCATGGACTGCAGCACCCCAGGCTTCCCTGTCCTTACTATTTCCCAGAGTCTGAGCAAACACATCCTTTTTAACCCAATAAAACAGATGGAATTATGATCTGTGATTTATATGACATCCAATAATCCCTCAATAATAATGCTCAGGTCAGTAGTTGATACCTCTTTGTGATCCTATGGATTGTAGCTTACCAGGTTCCTTTGTCCATGGAATTCTCCAGGCAAGAATACTGGAGTGAGTTGCTGTTTCTTTCTCCA
This sequence comes from Bos mutus, assembly GCF_027580195.1. Lineage (NCBI taxonomy): Eukaryota > Metazoa > Chordata > Mammalia > Artiodactyla > Bovidae > Bos > Bos mutus. The sequence goes on along the minus strand of NC_091621.1, from coordinate 85,649,459 downwards.
GGGGATCTTCCTGATTCAGGAATCTAACCCAGGTCTCTTGCATTGCAGCCAGATTCTTTACCATTTGAATCACCAGGGATGCTAATCCCCAAATCCTACTTTATCTCTCCCTCACATGCTTTCCTCTTTGGTAACCCTAAGTTTATCTTCTATGTCTGTGAGTCTACTTCTGTTTTGTAGATAAGTTCACAGGTTTCATATAAACTCCTGTGACTTTATAATTCTTTTTCTTTTATGCATGCTCCAACACACTAAACTACCAAGTAGCTGATTAGAACCCTAACCCTAGAAATGTCACATGGGCAAGAGAATTTGAGGTGATACCCAAGAACAAAGCAATCTGTAGAATATAGAAGCCACAGCATGTGCTAAAGAGCATGGCAGGTCCTTGTATCCAATCTTGGTCCCTAGACATCTGTGCTTCCTTCCTTCCTTACTCATCTCCACTATCTTTCATTACAGTTAGTGCTGCTGCTGCTGCTGCTAAGTTGCTTCAGTCGTGTCCAACTCTGTGCGACCCCATAGACTGCAGCCCACCAGGCTCCCCCATCCCCGGGATTCTCCAGGCAAGAACACTAAACTGTGCTAATCAGAAAATACATCAGGTAATGTCAAGAGTCTGAAGAACATGCTTCTGGGGTAAAGACCTCAAGAAGCTTCTTCTGACTGAAACACCTGACTGAAATTTATGGGGTGCTCGCTACGTGGGAGATACCACAGAAAGCACTTTGTTTGTACAAATATGCTGAATCCTCTCAACAATCCTATGAGGTAGGTATTATTGCCCTACTGCATCATTAATATGCTCACTTTGCAAACAGGAAACTGAGGCACAGAAAGGCTTAAGTTGCCCAAGAGCCCACAGCTGATAAATCCTACCATCAGAAGTGAACTCATGAAATCTGAGTTCCTATATTCTACCTCTGATGAAATCTAGTTTTTCTTAAAATGGTTATTGCTTTCCATGGCCTATAAAATCTTCACCTTTCCCTAAGTCACAAAGATATCTTCCCGCATTCTCTTTCAGAAGTTTTACTGTTTTAGGTTTTACCATTGGGTCTGTGTGCCATCTCAGGATAAAATTTCATCAGGTGTGAAGTAAGGGGTGAGATTCATTTTTTCCTAGCTCCATTTGCTTGGAAAAATGGATCTTTGTTGAAGGTTCAACAGCTGAATAGGTGTGGGTCTAATGTGGGACTTTCTACTCAATTCCATATGATTCTATTTGATAATGTTTACACCAGCACCATACTTTCTTCTTTAGGGTAGTTTAAGTATTGAAGGAAAATTTGCTCTTTTTTTCCAAAGCTGCTTGAATAGTCTAGGTTTGTCAAATGTCCTCATATTGCTGGTGAATAATGGCTTTTATTATGTAGCCTATTCCGATCAGGAGTATTCTGTTGCACATTTTCAAGGACCCATCTTTCTTTTATCTTTCTCATGCAACTGCTTCTATATTAGAATCAGACACAGCAATTATAAAAACATGTAACTGATAAGTTTCAATCCCAGAATTTTCAGAAAAATGAAGAAGCACACTCAAAGGCCATATAGCTCCACAGGAGGCCAAGGGTGATAAGGAGACACTCCTTATTCTATCAGCCTCAGTAGAGTCAGGGAAGATCAGGGACGTAGAGAAGAGAATATTCTGAGTCTTCAGTGTACCCTATCGTATAACGGCCACACAGAGAACCCTCCTTTTAATTTCCCCTTGCCTATGTCCCTGGATGTTTGTCCACTGCCATGGCACATCATTCTCATAGGCAAATGATCAATATTTATTGAGTATTAAAAAATGCTGGAGCAGATAATTAAGAACCATTCTTAGATCACTCTATCATCATAAAGCCTAAAGTTCATATGTGTGTGTGTGTGTGCACAACACGTGCGCCCAGTTGTGTCTGACTCTTTGCAATCGCCTGGTCCATAGCCTGCCAGGCTCCCCTGTCCACGGAATTTCCCAGGCAAGGATGCTGGAGCGGGTTGCCATCTGCTACTCCCAGGGGATCTTCCTGACCCAGGGATCATGCCTTGGTCTCTGGGGTCTCCTGCATTGGCAGGTGGATTCTTTACCAGTAGCACCCCCTGGTTTCCTGCCTTATGAACTTGCAGCAATAACAAAAGCAAGTCCCTAGGGTTACACCAATAAAAATAAAATAATAATTATTATGATAACTATGGCAGCAAACACTCCTTACAGTGACCCAGATACTAAAATAAGTGCTTTCTGTACTTTAGTAATTTAACTATCTATAATCCTCGTCCAGTAGGACCCTTATTATCTCTATTACTGATGAAGGAACTAAGACACAGAGATTACAGACGAGTTGGAAGCAGAATCAGGATATAAATCAAGCTGCAATGCCTATTTTTCTGAGCCTCTGTAATACTGCCTCAAGAAAAACTATGGTTTTTACCTCCCAAGCTCACAGTAATCTAAGCAGGGTCAATTCTCAGGCTCTGTGATGGAGATCCCCAGAGCGTACCCTAAAATAGATGACCCTACAATGTCCAAGATAAAATAGCATTTCTATAGTGTTCTATACATTATAGAAAATGGTGTCTCATTTAAAAATATATTCATTTGTGTACAGACACAATAAACATTTTGGATAGCTTTGTATCAAAACATAACCCATGATTAACTCTAGGTAGTAGGACTGTGGATGATTTTTATCTCCTTCATTGTCTTTTTAAACTTGCAATCTAAAAAATCAGAAACATATGTTATCTTTTTCTGATTAGGAAAAAAAAAAATCTAGTAGAGCAGTTTCCATTTTGAGGAACAGAATCCAAAGAAGAATTACCTGTTCTGGTTGGTGTCCGAATGGCTGCCCCGCTTCTTTCCAGGGGCCCGTCGGCAGAAGTCCCCTGGGAATATGGTCTGCCACAGCTGAGAAATAATGGAACAGCTGTAAGTAGGTCCTTTATTTTCAGAAAATTGTAGGCACACACCAGGTATGTATATATTAGGATAAAAAACAATCACATATTCTGGCACTCTACTTATTCCTCTGATGGAAAAAAAATCATTTTGTCTTTTACATGGACATTGATATGTGGGATACTGTTTTGGTCAGTGGTAAGGAAAGCATATTAAAAAGCAGAGACATTACTTTGCCAACAAAGGTCTGTCTAATCAAGGCTATGGTTTTTCCAGTAGTCATGTATGGATGTGAGAGTTGGACTATAAAGAAAGCTTAGTGCCGAAGAATTGATGCTTTTGAACTGTGGCGTTGGAGAAGATTCCTGAGAGTCCCTTGGACTACAAGGAAATCCAACCAGTCCATCCTAAAGAAGATCAATCCTGGGTGTTCATTGGAGGGACTGATGTTTAAGCTGAAACTCCAATACTTTGTCCACCTGATGCAGAGAGCTGACTCATTGAAAAGACTCTGATGCTGGGAAAGATTGAAGGCAGGAGAAGGGGATGGCAGAGGATGAGATGGTTAGATGGTATCACCGACACAATGGACATGAGTTTAGGGGGACTCCGGGAGTTGGTGATGGACAGGGAGGCCTGGCGTGCTGCGGTTCATGGGGTCGCAAAGAGTTGGACACGACTGAGCGACTGAACTGAACTGAAGGAAAGCATACTCAATACAAAGGATCAGACACTCTGTTCAACTCTCATGCTCTTCCACAATCAAGATCATATTTGAGGTGAAATGAAACTGTTGGTAACTTTCTCTGACATTATTTAGAGAATCCTGGAATAGTCAGCTACATACTTACAGCAGTGATTTTGGAAGTGCCTATGTGTATTTGGTCAAAAATATCTTTCCCAGCGGAATCATTTTGTGTCTGCTAAAAAGCTTCATGATTAGATTTATTTCTGTGGGTTATATCCAAAAAGCCCTTTAAAAAATGATTGCAAACATGAAAATAAAAAAACTGGTAGATTATTTTTATTTTTTGCCATAAAATTTAATTATTTGTCTTCAGATGGATCAGTTCACCTGTTAAGGTATATTTTGACAAACAGTGGCTGTAAACCTGACCACACAGGATGCAAGTTGAGAAAAACAGATCAAGGGAGTATACTGTGGGTAAAGGAGATAAAGGGCTTCCCTGGGGGCTCAGTGGTAAAGAATCCGTTTGCCAGTGCAGGAGATGTGGGTTCAATCTCTGGGTTGAGAGGATGCCCTGGAGAAGGAAATGGCTACCCACATCAGTATTCTTGCCTGGAGAATCTCATGGACAGAGGAGCCTGGAGGGCTACAATCCATGGGGTTGCAAAGAGTTGAATATCAACATGGAGAAAAATGAAGGTCCTTGAGAGATGGGCAGGGTTCTTTAACATAAGAAGTTGGAGGAGGCAGGCTACATTTGCTTTCTCAACAGTTTGACTGTTTAATAAATTACAAAGTAATCCAGCAAATGGTCTGGCAAGTTTCTTCTCTCACTTATCTTGTTTAGAGACTTGATTAGGTTTTAATTCTGTATTTTGTTTCTGGGTTCTTTCATTCTGCCTAATATTATTCATACAAAGGGTCTCAGAGAACTTTTGTTTATTTGCTATTTAGCCACAAATTACTCACTCTAAATAGAAAAGAGAAGAATCATAGTTTATAATTTAATATATTAAATATCTCATCACTTTTTCCCCTTGAATTGTGTTTATATGTGTAGTGAGATAAGCATTTCCCAGTTAGAGTGTTTTCATCCAAAGCAAATTTATTTTTCAAGCCTTGAATGTCAGTGGAAAGCATCACATATGAAATATTTTAAATTATGAAATCCCATCAGTCTGACTTAGGGACTCAAAAGAAAATGACAGAACCGAAGGAAAAAGTCCATAGGTGTAAATTATGGGTTTCTGTTCTGGGATGAAACTTGGTAAAAGTAGTTTACTAGTTTGAAGATTTTTCTCTGCAAGATAATACTTGAAAGGAACGTTTAAATTAGGAGTTCAAATAGACTACCTCTCCTGCCAGAAAAACAGCTTGTTGCATAGACGTTACAGCAGCCAAGAGACTCGGATTCAACGCCAAGCCCTTCAAGTTCAGCAGGGAAAACCACAATAATTAGTCGTGTGTTTCTGGAGCTCTCTGTGCCTACATGGGTGGCTGCCTTGAAGGCAATAATAAAACATGGTTTGAATTATAGATTTATAAAGCCCCAGCAAATAAAACACACACTACTGGATTTATAAACATTACTGAACAAGTAGGCAGTTAAATTCCCTTGTTTTTCTCCAAAACCTCTTTTGTAAAAATCCCATTACATTCTTTCTGCTAAGAATACCAAAAAAAAAAAAAAAAAAACTTCGGTGAGCAAAGCTACGGAAGTGGTATAATACATCTTTTCTGAACCCCTTGGTTCTTCCTATAGGCAACTGATTTCTTAAAAGTCTGCAGCTCACAGTGGGAGTGTCTCCCTAGAAACGCTGCAAGCAGATGTCATTGAGTCTGGTGACTCCCTTGGGTTTCATCTGGGCCCAGGACGCACACCACAAAAAAGTGTTTCTTCAGGGTGTTCCCCCAGACACTAGCTCCACGGGCAATTACTGGGTGTTAACCTAAAGAAATGGGTTCTGTGGTTAAATAAAGTCAGGAGATGCCAGAGGAAACAAAACTCAAGGCGTTTTCTTTTTGCAGGACTTCTCAGAGCTTCCAATAAAGTGATGCGTGTTGTAAATCGCTAAAAGGAAAATATGATAGGCCTGTTTTACCACAGAAAAAGATGGGATTAACATCCTAAGGGAATGATTCTATTGAAAATGGTATTATGCACAGAGCAACAGAGTAAGGTTTGGATGGTGGAATAACTTTTCACTCCGGTCCTAACCAAACACAAATTATCATCCCTTTGAAAGTATTAATAAAGAGAAAAGCAAAAATAAAGATTATAAAAATGATTATTTAACACAGAATTTATGAACAAAGGGTCAGAAAATGAAATTTGTGAGGCTTAAATTTGAATTCACTGGTCAAATCTGGGTCTGTGACCCAGTATTTGATATAAGAAGACCAACATGTAACTAATTTATTCAGTTATGGTCATTCAGCTTAGGGGGGGAAATAACATTTTATTCAAGGCACTCTCATAATTATACTTAATTTTAAAACACTCAACTCTTTTCTACTTAAAAAAATTGCAATGCTTTAAAGCAGGTATTCAAGATGAAGCTATTACTGAAGAACAATAATATGTTAATTGGTAGAGAAGGTATTTCTTTTTTAGTGACAATATAGACAAAATAATTAATCTTACCATGTTAGGTTCTTTTTTCTTATCCCCTGTAAGAGACAACACTTTGTCTCCCTATTTAAACATGACAGAGCAGCACAGGCAATCGCTTCATTGTATTCAGAGATCCATTTGGGAACAGTCACAATGTGTGACACATTATCTGCACATTTTTAAAATGTCACAATGGGAAATGCAACCTTAAAAAACAGTACCTTTAAAATCGGTATAAAATTCTCCCCGGAGAACAAGTAAAAGATATCCCAACAAAATACCAAATTACACTGAATGACTTGATAGGAGTTTTTAATTAGATGTTTGATGCACTCTCTATCAGTAAGCAGGTAAAATATAAAACTAATTATTTTATATCAGCACCACAGACATGTATGGAACATAAGATCTCTAAAATTCCTATGAACGGAGAAGCACTGAAAAATTAAGTTTCTATTCCAGCCTATTCAACACAGACCACACTGTCTTGGACTTTCTTGTCAACTACTTAGGCAACCTACACAAAGCTATGTGGGCTGGTGGTGAGAGTTCCTAAGGGGAAAACCAGTGTTAGTTTTATTATTACTTAGACTCCAGTGAACAACATAAAATTCCTTACCTGCTGCATATAACAGGTGGATTCAGGATCTGAGGAGAAAGATCAGGGGCGCTCTGTGTGTAAGTTAAGGCCCGGTGAGAACTTAGGCCTGATTTGGCAGTTGTGTCGGAAGACTCTGGGAACTGCACTGCAGAAACTTTGCTGACCGGGCTGCTGGCAGGGGTCCCGTGGAGAGGTGAGGAACAGGGTGAGGAAAGAGGTGAAATTTTCACAAGGGAACCTAATAAACAAAGAGAGAACTGTTAAGTCCTAAGTAAATGTCTTTGAAAGTCAAAATTGCAGCTCTTAGCCTTCCCTTTGGACTCCTTTTAACTCAGGAAGGACTATGTGAGTCCTCAGACCACAGGGCTGGCCTCCTCTGCAGACAGGCTGCACAGTGGGGGCATCACTGCAGCATGAAATATGAGAAATGAATCATCATGAAAATTCAGTGGTAATGCTAGCAAGTTCAGTAAAAGCCCTGGTGTCCTGGAGTAACTTCAGGACAGAAAGATATTATTTTCTAATTTTTATTGGAGTATAGAACTCCTTATTGCCAAATTCAGACTTAAATTGAAGAAAGTAGGGAAAACCACTAGACCATTCAGGTATGACCTAAATCAAATCCCTTATGATTATACAGTGGAAGTGAGAAATAGATTTAAGGGCCTAGATCTGATAGATAGACTGCCTGATGAACAATGGAATGAGGTTCGTGACATTGTACAGGAGACAGGGATCAAGACCATCCCCATGGAAAAGAAATGCAAAAAAAGCAAAATGGCTGTCTGGGGAGGCCTTACAAATAGCTGTGAAAAGAAGAGAAGTGAAAAGCAAAGGAGAAAAAGAAAGATATAAACATCTGAATGCGGAGTTCCAAAGAATAGCAAGAAGAGATAAGAAAACCTTCTTCAGCGATCAATGCAAAGAAATAGAGGAAAACAACAAAATGGGAAAGACTAGAGATCTCTTCAAGAAAATCAGAGATACCAAAGGAACATTTCATGCAAAGATGGGCTCGATAAAGGACAGAAATGGTATGGACCTAACAGAAGCAGAAGATATCAAGAAGAGGTGGCAAGAATACACAGAAGAACTGTACAAAAAAGATCTTCACGACCCAGATAATCACGATGGTGTGATCACTGACCTAGAGCTAGACATCCTGGAATGTGAAGTCAAGTGGGCCTTAGGAAGCATCACTAAAAACAAAGCTAGTGGAGATGATAGAATTCCAGTTGAGCTATTTCAAATCCTGAAAGATGATGCTGTGAAAGTGCTGCACTCAATATGCCAGCAAATTTGGAAAACTCAGCAGTGGCCACAGGACTGGAAAAGGTCAGTTTTCATTCCAATCCCAAAGAAAGTCAATGCCAAAGAATGCTCAAACTACTGCACAATTGCACTCGTCTCACACACTAGTAAAGTAATGCTCAAAATTCTCCAAGCCAGGCTTCAGCAATATGTGAACCGTGAACTTCCAGATGTTCAAACTGGATTTAGAAAAGGCAGAGGAACCAGAGATCAAATTGCCAACATCCGCTGGATCATGGAAAAAGCAAGAGAGTTCCAGAAAAACATCTATTTCTGCTTTATTGACTATGCCAAAGCCTTTGACTGTTTGGATCACAATAAACTGTGGAAAATTCTGAAAGAGATGGGAATACCAGACCACCTGATCTGCCTCTTGAGAAATTTGTATGCAGGTCAGGAAGCAACAGTTAGAACTGGACATGGAACAACAGACTGGTTCCAAATAGGAAAGGGAGTACGTTAAGGCTGTATATGGTCACCCTGCTTATTTAACTTATATGCAGAGTACATCATGAGAAACGCTGGACTGGAAGAAACACAAACTGGAATCAAGATTGCCAGGAGAAATATCAATAACCTCAGATATGCAGATAACACCACCCTTATGGCAGAAAGTGAAGAGGAACTCAAAAGCCTCTTGATGAAAGTGAAAGTGGAGAGTGAAAAAGTTGGCTTCAAGCTCAACATTCAGAAAACGAAGATCATGGCATCTGGTCCCATCACTTCATGGGAAATAGATGGGGAAACAGTGGAAACAGTGTCAGACTTTATTTTTCTGGGCTCCAAAATCACTGCAGATGGTGACTGCAGCCATGAAATTAAAAGACGCTTACTCTTTGGAAGGAAAGTTATGACCAACCTAGATAGCATATTCAAAAGCAGAGACATTACTTTGCCAACAAAGGTTCATCTAGTCAAGGCTATGCTTTTTCCTGTGGTCATGTATGGATGTGAGAGTTGGACTGTGAAGAAGGCTGAGTGCCAAAGAATTGATGCTTTTGAACTGTGGTGTTGGAGAAGACTCTTGAGAGTCACTTGGACTGCAAGGAGATCCAACCAGTCCATTCTGAAGGAGATCAGCCCTAGGATTTCTTTGGAAGGAATGATGCTAAAGCTGAAACTCCAGTACTTTGGCCACCTCATGCGAAGAGTTGACTCACTGGAAAAGACTCTGATGCTGGGAGGGATTGGGGGCAAGAGGAGAAGGGGAAGACAGAGGATGAGATGGCTGGATGGCATCACTGACTGGATGGACGTGAGTCTTAGTGAACTCCGGGAGTTCATGATGGACAGCGAGGCCTGGCCTGCTGCGATTCATGGGGTCGCAAAGAGTCGGACACGACAGAGTGACTGATCTGATCTGATCTGATAGATGATTTACAATGCTGTGTTAGCACATCAAAGTGAATTCCCATATAGGCCATTGCAGAGTATTGAGAGAGTTCCCCGTGCTATACAGCAGGTTACTATTAGTTTCCTATTTTATATAGCGACTTCACTTTCAATTTTCACTTTCATGCATTGGAGAAGGAAATGGCATCCCACTCCAGTATTCTTGCCTGGAGAATCCCAGGGACAGGGGAGCCTGGTGGGCTGCCGTCTATGGGGTCGCACAGAGTTGGACACGACTGAAGTGACTTAGCAGCAGCAGCAGCAGCAGCAGCAGTGTGTATATATTGATTCCAATCTCCCAATTTATCTCCGCCCCCATCACTTATATTCTGGTGACCATAAGGTGACCATCTGTAACTCTACTTGTTTTGTAAACATGTCCATTTGTAACCCCCCCCCTTTTTTTTGTAGATTCCACCTATAAGCTATATCATATGATATTTGTCTTTCTGCAGAAGGGTATTATTTTCTCCTCCCATTTTTGTTTTCTCTTGGCATTCTGACCTGATGATAATAGTTAAAAACTTCTCATGTGTTTGCCTTCTCTTTCATTATGAGGTTTTTAGTAGCAACAGGATCTGCCATAGTTTTCAACATTAATGTATGTGGAGCAGAGTTTTTTGGCAGGCATTGGCTGCTTAGTGGTGGTAATGGTTTCGTTGCTAAGTCATGTCTGATGCTTGTGACCCTGTGGACTGTAGCCTGCCAGGCTCCTCTGTCCATGGGATTTTCCAGGCAAGAATACTGGAGTGGGTTACCACCTCCAGGCAATCTTCCTGATCCAGGGATCAAACTTGTGCCTCCTGTGTCACAAGCAGATTCTTTATCTCTGAGCCACCACTGGTTGCTTAAAATATGTAAATGAAGAAGATCCATTTTTGAGGGAGTTTATTAACCATCCACACTTTCAGTGAAACTAACTTTTGTGTGTCAGAAACTGTTTGGATACATTGAAAAATGTAACATGATCCATTTCAGATGAAACAATGACTTCAAGCTCAAATGATAAGTGTGGACATTTGTGCCAAACTGTGTTTACTCTTGGTTGTGAAAATTTTAAAGAGCACTGGCATCCATTTCCAAGCACTGACGTCTGAGGACCGGGATGATGTCTTTTGAAGTTACTCTCTCCAAATACAGAGAATACAGCCTGCACTAAAACTGAAGGAGAGAGAGAGAGAAGTTCTAACCAGCCTCCCGCTTACTATTTCTCATGACCACATGGCTAAACAGTCTACTGTAAAGCAAATAAAGTGAAATCCTTAAAAGTCATTTTTCTATTGCTCATCACTCTGGGGAGACATACAGCCAGCGATATTCACATCACTGAATAAGATGTGTGGTGACCTGGCAGCTGGCCTAGTTTGCTTCCAATGTCCAGTTCTCTCAAAAGTTTTATTTGTCACAGCCAGAGGTTTTCTGGTCCACTGAAAGGAATATTAGGCTTGTTGATTGGCTTTTATAATGTTTAAGTTTCTTGTTAGCACTGCTATTTATTATTTTGTCTACTTTAAAATATAAGAAATTATACTCTTTCTTTGATTAAATGTGGAGGCTAGCTACCCCTCCAAGGCCTTTTCTCAATATTTCTATGGATTCCTGATCAACAGCTCAACCTCTGCCTATGTTGAACAAATGAAACCACTTTGACCCAGGAAGATTAAATAACCTCCCCAGGGTCACAGTGAGAGGAAATAGGAGAATATGGAGTGAGCCTAGCATTCTTGGTAGATTGTGCTTTATTAGCACACTATTCTATCAGAAACGACCCAACGAGGAAGGAAAATTCATTGTCTACTAGGTTGCATGTTTTGCTCTTTACAATCACATACCTTATGGTTTGCATTTTGATTTCTATTACTACTGAAAAGATTTAGCTATTTTACCAAAGAAAAATCAAAGTGTTAGTTGTGTTTGACTCTCTGCAACCCCATGGACTGTAGCCCACCAGGCTCCTCTGTCCATTGGATTCTCTATTCAAGAATATTGGAGTAGGTAGCCATTCCCTTTTCCAAGGGGTCTTCCCAATCCAGGGATCAAATCTAGGTCTCTTGCATTGCAGGCAAATTTTTCATAGTCTGAGCCACTGCTGACAAACTATATCCTTATGTAATTTCCTGAGCCAAAAGACACCTAAGTACACTGGATTTTTAACTCACTGTTTTCCAACCAACCTATCATTGTGTGCAGCAAGTAAGTTACAAGTGTTCTGGGAAGTACTAACAGTTGTACATTTTTATCAATTTGAGTGCTCCAGAATAAATTAAATTTTATTATGATCACTAATATAATTTGATTTTCTTATTTTATAAAATAAATACAAATTTCAAAAACCTCTCAATTCTTTTCATTTCACCACAGCTATATAACATATTTGCACATATCATTATACAAATATATAAGCTGTCATATAAGAAAAGTTAGAAAGTGTTAGTTTAATTTAGACTATTTATTAAATTAAGGCCGACTGAGTCTCCAGATAATCTTAGAAAAGCAGCTTAACCATTAAGGAGTTGGATACTAGTTTGATGTGGTTTAAAGGTTATCAAGGTATTTGCACAGAGTAAGTATCCCAATGATTTGTTCATTTAACAAATATTGATTGTGCGCCCTATTCCAGGGAGTAAAGGATGCGATAGTGAATGAAAGAAAATTCCCTGCTCTTGGAGCTTTCAGGGGAGACAGAAACTAGAGAAAGAAGAGAAGGAGGAAGAAGAAAGGGGGTTGGGGAAGAAAAGAAAGTCAGGGAATTTTAACTGATACAAAGCAACTATTATACAAAGTAAGCTAAGTCAGAAAGAGAAAGACAAATATTGCATATTAATGCATGTATATGGAATCTAAAAAGATAGTACTGATCACCCTACTTGCATAGCAGCAAAGAAGACACAGACATGTTGGACACAGTGGGGGAAGGAGGAGGTGGGATGATGAGAGAATAGCACTGAAACATAAACATTGCTATATGTAAAACAAATAGCCAGTGGGAGTTCGATGTATGATGCAGGGAACCCAAAGTCGTGCTCTGTGATAACCTAGAGGGGTGGCATGGGGATGGAGGTGGGAGGTGGAGTCAAGAGGGAGGGGACATATGTATACCTATGGCTGATTCATGTCAATGTATGGCAAAAACCATCACAATATTGTAAAGTAATTATCCTCTAATTAAAAAAAAAATATATATATATATACACACCACATAAGTAAATATATTTCATACCCAGAAAACAAATAATGCAGAGGATAGAGGATCAAGAAGGACAGAATGCCCTAAGGCTAACATTTGAACAGAGGCTTGATAAAATAAGGAAGACATTTAGACAAGTATTGGGGAAAACATGTTCCAGAAAGAGGGACCTACCCGGGGGTTGTCAGAGGACCAGTTAGGAGGTCAGTGTGACTGCAGGTTAGCAAAGAGGAAGGAGGGGAAGGGAACATGGTCAGAGAGATTGTGGGGCAAGGTTGCATGGGGCTGGCCAGATCATGGCAAAGTTTTAATTCCGGCATCATTTTTTTTTTTTTTTTTAAGGAATTATCTTTTTTGTGGTGGTTGTTTTTTGTATGTTTTGTTTAGCTGCATTGCAAGGTATGAAAGATCTTAGTTTCCTGAGCAGGGATTGAAACCGTGCCCCCTGCAGTGGAAGCACAGTGTCTTAACCACTGGATCACCAGGAAAGTCCCAGTTGGGTGGCGCTAGTGGTAAAGAACCTGCCTGCCAATGCCAGAGACATAAGAGATGCGAATTCGATCCCTGGGTCAGAAAGATTCCCTGGAGGACGGCATGGCAACCCACTACAGCATTCTTGCCTGAAAAGTCCTATGGACAGAGGAGCCTGGTGCCTACAATCCATGGGGTCACAAATGATCCATACAGTCCACAGAGCAGGACGTGAATGAACAACTGAGCACACAGGCACACCAAAGAGGCTCCTGACAGGCACCGCTTTAGGCAATTTCTTAATTATTCTGATAACTAATTGTGAGTTTGGGGATAGTTTCCTAGCACTTTTTAAAAGTAGTTGAAAGCCTGTGGGAACATGATCCATTTCTGTCTGCACACATATATTTTCTGAAGGCAATTTATGAGAGGAGTGATTTTCTTCACTGTTGATTTTTAATAGCTGCCAGCTGATTCACTTAGAGACATGCAATTCGCTCTTAAAAATTTAAAAATCCACTCAATGATTAGAGTTCTTGGAACTTAGGGATTAACAAAATTTAAAACAAATAAGCAGAACTAAAGACTCCAGACTTACTGCCTGGAATGAAATTTAAAATGAACCTTGTAACAGAGGAAAAACACTTTGCTTCTGCAAGGGTGTGAGGTTACATATTTTGAACAATGTGAACAAGCAGGGGTCTTGGCAACCCCCTGAAAAGCAAGAACATTTTATTCTACAGGTGAGAAGATAAAGGCATAAACATATAAATTTCTTTTTCCTCAAGCCAAACTATTTCTCACAGTGTGTGTTATCATAGTCTACTTAAAATTTTAAAAGCAGAAATGGTTAGGAATGCTGTAGGAAATGGCCATATATTTACATACATTAGTCTTCAAATAGGAGAGATGACAAATGTAGAGAATAATCAAATAAAAGAAGTGAAAGTCGCTCAGTCATGTCTGACTTTTTGTGATCCCATGAACTATACAGTCCATGGAATTCTCCAGGCCAGGATACTGGAGTGGGTAGCCTTTCCCTTCTCCAGGAGATCTTCCCAACCCAGGGATTGAACCCAGGTCTCCCGCATTGCAGGCAGGTTCTTTACCAGCTGAGCCACACGGGAAGCCCAAGAATACTGGAGTGGGTAGCCTGTCCCTTCTCCAGCGGATCCTCCCAACCCAGGAATCGAACCAGGATCTCCTGCATTGCAGGTGGATTCTTTACCAACTGAGCTATGAGGGAAGACTACTCTTTCTTAGAAGGAGAGACTGCAAATAAAATTATTTCACAGGAAAAGGATATTATTATATGTCATCAAAAACAAATTATTTTATAAGATTATTTAAAGTGTAATCATGTCTAAAGTTAGAGGGATAGAACTGATAACCCCTGAAGTCTCACCCAATCTTATGTTACACAAATACACACACACACATACACATGAAGGGACTGAGATAAATGTGCATGCTCTCAAACATATTTATCCTCATTTTTCTTGAATAATTTTAAGAGACTCCAGGAAAAAGACCCAGCTCATGAAATACAATTCTTTGGATGATTCAGACCACTCTACTCTGAAATACTTAAAATTAAAAATTTAAAAATTAAAAACATAACTTTAAAAAGTTCTAAAGTACCAACTCCTTTGAGTAATTGAGTCTTTAATTCCTTGCTCCTGAGAACATGAGAAAATGTGGGTCAAGACACAAGGAACTTTGGGCAATCAAAAGGAGATGATAAACAATACTGGAGGGAAATGATTTAAGTGAATCCATCTGTTTGTGCTTTAAAATTCTGTTTAATTTTCATTGAACAAAAAAGGGACCAGCCTGTCTGATAAATACATGCCTCTTCTCCACACCCACAGGAAAACAGCCCCAATATTTTTCCAAAACAAAAAGTAAAATTACACAGATGCAAAAAGGAAAAAAAAATCACAATGCCATAATTCAAGTTGTCTCTCATTTCAAATTTTCTATAGGCAAAACTCAGTCTAACTTTCAGGTATAGAGATATCTGTAATCATTGCAATAGGATTATCAGAATCATAAAATTTATAAGAATCTGGAAAGGGAACGACTCACTGCAGCTCTGATAAGCATGAATTAGATTTCAAAAGTAGAATGACAGAAAGGCATTTTTACATATTCAGTGACTCAGAAAAGCAACACAGAAAATAAATTATATTTATATCTCCTGTTTTCAGGCTTTAATCAAAGGACTCATATGTGATTTCATCCATTTATTTTATATTAGTAACTGCATAATAATTGGTTGTGCTTCAACTGTTTAAATGAATACTGATGGATGGAGCCAGAGGACTCACTGTTTACTTGATTTGCGCAAAGAACAGATTTCATTAGTCCCATCTCAAAACAGGTCGTTTATCTTCCAGTGTTTCTGTACTCTAAGTTTACGCTTGCATCCCCTATCTCTTCTGCCTACTGCTTCTTACTTTCCTCCTCACACTTTATTTAATTCCATTTCCTTACTCTCTTGGCCACATAAAGGGGCTTTTCTCTGCCTCTTTCCACATTTTCTTGAAACCTGGGGCAGGGGTGGGGGTTGGGGAGGTGGGTGTAGCAGGGCATCACACTCACTTAAATCACATCTATTTGGCAAATCAACCCCAACCAGCCATCCATGCAGGGAGATGAGTTCCCAAACAGAAGGGCCCATCTGATCAGGTAGAACTGTACTTGAGTTTCAGCTCTCTTGACTCTTGGAAAGTTTTCTTCCTTTTGGCAGACTTTCAGGGATTTAAACAATTCAGCATACATAGGATATAGGTTACTTTATAAACATTTAGCTCTGCTGTGAGAGCAGTCTAAAGATGGCACAATGCAAAATCCTTCCCAAACCAATCAATGACAGAGATGTTTTATGTACTTTAAGGCAAGAATGTGGGAGGCTCTTGCCGTTACTGTGACCCTTGTGTGTGTGTGTGTGTGTGTGTGATTCAGTAGTGTCCAACTCTTTGTGACCCCATGGACTGTAGCCCACCAGGCTCCTCTCTCCATGTTATCTTCCAGGCAAGAATACTGGAGTGGGTTCCCATTCCCTTCTCCAGGGGATCTTCCCAACCAAGGGATTGAATCCACATCTCTTGCATCTCCTGCATTGGTAGGTGGATTGTTTAACACTGGGCCACCTGAGAAGCCCAACTCTCATCTCTACCATCTGCCTTTGTGGTATCCTCTGTGGAGCCTCTTTTCCTTTCACATGTTGCCCTTCTTAAGCACAGGCATATGAAGTCAGGAGCAGGGCACAGAATCTGAGGTTGTTCCTCAAGTCTGTCTCATCATTTGCTCTATTATTTCTAGGGAATACACTAACCATTAATTTCTATCTTCTTGACTTTATCATGTTGATAAAGAATGTTATCTTAAGAATTTTAATTTCATGACCTAGTGAAGAAATTGAGAGACAGAAAACCAAATCCTTTCATTATCTTGTCCTCGGCTAGGGACAAGACCAAAAAAAATCCTAATTTTAAGTTATCTCAATTTGTCATCCCCATTTTTTTCTAATAAGTCTTTAGGACAAAAGAAAGAATTCTGGATTAATTGTGTGGCCTTGGGCAAGTTACTCAACATTTCTGCCTCAGTTTCCTCATCTGAGTCTGTTTTCTGAGCAATACAAGAGTGCAGAACATTTCAATTCATCCTTCATCCCTTGAGTTACTTGTCATTATTGTCTCACATTTTAATTATTTTCCTTAAAAATCTTTTAAAAAATACCTACAATCTGAAAATATTGGGTTGGCCAAAAAGTTTGGGTGTTTCTGTAACATCTTATGGAAAAACCCAAATGAACATTTTGGCCAACTCAATACTATTATTTATGCATATCATGTTTGTTTGAATGTAATCATGGTTTTCTAATTTATCTGTTCATCATTTCTATTATACCTTACAAATTTTCCTCTGCTCCTTTTCTTTCTAAAATATAAACTTCTTTAGTTAAGATCTGGTAGGTGGTAAAGTTGTGACTTGCCTGAATATGTCTTTAATTTATTTCTACTCTTTCGAAACAGATTTGCCTGGTGTACAATTTTAGGTTGACTATCATATTCTCTCAAAACTTTGAAGAAAACATTTTTCTGTCTTCTGACTCCATTTATTTACAACAATTTTGCTCTCAGACTGACTGAAGGGACATATCTCTGGCTAACTTCAAGATTTTTTTCATCTCTGGCATTCTGTGATTTCACTATTCTGTGTCTATGTTTAAATTGTTTGTTCTTTGTCCTTTCCTCCTCAAATAGTTTGTTTCCTATCCTCTACTAAAACTATGATTATGTATATTAGACTTCCTGATGACTCCTCCTAAGGCTCTCAGAATCTATTACATTTTCCAACTTCTCATCTGAGCTTCATTCCGTATACTTTCTTCACATTCTCTGCCTTTCAGTTTACTAATTCTCCAAAATTTTAGTAGTCTTTTATGACATTTAACTTGTCATATTTCCCTGATTATATTTCCAAAAGTCACTTAGCTGCCCTGCAATTATGTCTTCTCTCATTTCTATCTTTTATGCCCTCATGTTTTTCTTCAAACAACTGAGTATTTTTTTTTTGTCATTTAAATAACTTAATATGTATTTTAAATTATTTGGCTGCACAGTCTCAGTTGCAGCATGTGGGATCTGGTTCCCTGACCAGGGACCAAACTTGGCCCCCCTGCATTGGGAGCATGGAATCTTAGCCACTGGACCACTAGGTACATCCCACTCAACACCTTTAGAGATCTGTACAGTTGTTTTCCTGGTTTTTCTAACCTGTGTTATTTCCTTGCATGTTTACAATGATCTGGTTTGTAAGTTCAAGCTGGTTTGAATTTTATATGTTGAAGCTGCATGGCTGTTAACTGGTGATGCTTTCCTCCAAAAATTACCTAAACATATTTTGTAGGGAGCCAAGGGGTCCTTCCTGACCTGCCTCTTAAGAAATCTATATGCAGGTCAGGAAGCAACAGTTAGAACTGGACGTGGGACAACAGACTGGTTCCAAATAGGAAAAGGAGTATGTCAAGGCTGTACATTTCACCCTGCTTATTTAACTTATGCAGAGTACATCATGAGAAATACTGGGATGGATGAAGCACAAGCTGGAATCAAGATTGCCAGGAGAAATATCAATAACCTCAGATATGCAGATGACACCACCCCTACGGCAGAAAGCGAAGAACTAAAGAGCCTCTTGATGAAAGTGAAAGAGGAGAGTGAAAAAGTTGGCTTAAAACTCAACATTCAGAAAACGAAGATCATGGCATCTGGTCCCATCACTTCATTGCAAATATGGGGAAACAGTAGAAATAGTGACAGACTTTATTTTCTTGGACTCCAAAATCACTGCAGATGGTGACTGCAGCCATGAAATTAAAAGACTCTTGCTCCTTGGAAGAAAAGTTATGACCAACCTAGACTGCATATTAAAAAGCAGAGACATTACTTTGCCAACAAAGGTCCATCTAGTCAAGGCTATGGTTTTTCCAGTAGTCATATATGGATGTGAGAGCTGGACTATAAAGAAAAGTGAGTGCTGAAGAATTGATGCTTTTGAACTGTGGTGTTGGAGAAGACTCTTGAGAGTCCCCTGGACCACATGGAGACCAGTCCATCCTAAAGGAAACCAGTTCTGAATATTCATTGGAAGGACTGATGCTGAAGCTGAAACTCCAATACTTTGGCCACCTGATGTGAAGAAATGACTCATTTGAAAAGACCCTGATGCTGGGAAAGATTGAAGATGGGAGGTGGAGAGGATGACAGAGGATGAGATGGCTGGATGGCATCACCAACTCAATGGACACGAGTTTGAGTAAACTCTGGAAGTTGGAGATGAACAGGGAGGCCTGGCGTGCTACAGTCCATGGGATTGCAGAGTCAGACATGACTGAGTGACTGAACTGAAGGCATCCTCTGAACTAGGGTCACTTGTTCACTCACTCAATCCTGTCTGACTCTTTGTGACCCCATAGACTGCAGCATGCCAGGCTTTCCTTGCTCAAACTCATGTTCACTGAGTCAGTGATGCCATCCAACCATCTCATCCTCTGTCGTCCCCTTAGCCTCCTGCCATCAATTTTTTGTATCATCAGGGTCTTTTCCAATGAATCAGCTCTTTGTATCAGGTGGCCAAAGTATTGGAGTTTCAGCTTCAACATCAGTCCTTCCAATGAACATTCAGGGTTTATTTCCTTTAGGACTGACTGGATTGATCTCCTTGATGTCCAAGGGACTCTCAACAGTCTTATCCAATACTGCAGATTGAAAGCAAGAATTCTTCTGTGCTCAACCTTCTTTATGGTCCAACTTTCACATTCATACACGACTACTGGAAAAACCATAGCTTTGACTATATGAACCTTTGTCAGCAAAGTAATGTCTGCTTTATAATACACTTAAGTGCCCCTTTAAAAGTCTCAGGTTTAATATGGAACGCTCAGATTCAGTTCTTCCACCTTGCTGGGGTCCCAAATGAGCCTCTGCATTTCTGAGCTCATCTGAATTTGCCCTCAGTGCAATCTCTATTTAAATATTTTCCCACACAGACCTGTTTCTGACCCTCATGAACAATAAATTCTAATCCTCAGGTCATGAATGACTTGTAAGATTCAAAAGAATAATAAATTTTTCTAAAGAGCAGAGAGGACCAGATTAATTTCTGGAAAACCAGATTGCCTTTAGGGATTTCTTTCAGTAATTTCATGCCACTAAAATGGTATTTTCTGGAGGAAGTGTCTTCATATGCTCACCAGTAGAGATTTAAGCCAAAGTTTTTGTCACTCAGTCATGTCCAACACTTAGCAATCCATGGACTGTAGCCTTCCAGGCTCCCCTGTCTATGGAATCCTCCAGGCAAGAATACTGGAGTGGGTTGCCATGCCTTTCTCCAGGGGATCTTCCCAACCCAGGGATTGAACCCAGGTTTCCTGCATTGCAGGCAGATTGTTTCACAGCTGAGCTACCCAGGAAGAATAGTTTCAACAGTTACCAGTATAAACTAGGTGATCAAAGGGGAAAGAAAGTACTAAATTTTCTCTTCTAGATGGAAGAAACAACAGAAGTCCTTCCTTAAGTTGTGCTGTTTAAAATTAAGCTTATATTCCAAGGTAGCCTCTTGAAATATTAGTGGAATGTGAGTACTGGTTCTCTAACCCTCATAGAAACACTACCATTTCAGGACTTCTGCTTCTGGCTATAATGCAATAATTTGCAGTAAATCCATCTATTTGTTCTTTGAGAACGAATAGAAAAGCTGAGTTAAAATAAAAAAGCTATCATAGCAAGGCAACCAACTTGGAGAGATAGGTTTCCAAATAGAAGAGACCCTCAGAAGGGTGAGCCAAAATCCTGCAAAATGTTCTTCCATCCAGAGCATTATTTATTGACCACTGGCATGGAACAAAAGGCTAAGAATCCAGGCAGATGGATGCAGCTATTAGGAAGGCAAGCCAACAGAGCTTTTAGTAACGTCATAAGGCTGATGACACAAATACTGGAGTTTGGGGCTGCCATGGCAGCCAGGACTTGAATGTCTAACAGCCCAGTGGGAAGAGGGCAGCTTTCCCCTTGAGCTATTTGGTGAATTCCTGAGCTGCGATAAAGGCAGGAGATTAAGAAGCTAAGCAGGGAGCTACTGAAAAATCTCAGCAAGGCTTTCTACAATGCTGAGAGATGAAAACTTGGAATGAGAACATTCCAAGAAGGAATTGCTATTGTTTAGTCACTAAGTCATGTCTGACTCTTCTGCGACCCCATGGACTATAGCCCACTAGGCTCCTTTACCCATGGGATTTCTCAAGGAAGAATACTGGAGTGGGATGCCACTTCCTTCTCCAGAGGATCTTCCCAACCCAGGGATAGAACCTGTGTCTCCTGCATTGGCAGGCATATTCTCTACCACTGAACCAACAAGGAACCCTCCAGGAAGGAAAGGTCAGAGGAAATACCCCAGACTCTCAATTGGGATTTAAGGATGAGGCCAATTTGGAGACAGAATCTGACAAACTATTTCAGTTTTGAATTATCACAGATTCTGATTAAATAAGGTCATCTTCCCCGAATTATTCTACAGATACATTCCTACCTGAAACTTCATTGATACCTAAACTCCTTGCCAAAGCTCCTGGCTTCCATCTGGCCTCTGTCCACAGACCTGCTTTTATCTCCCTCTCTGCATTCACTGCTCTCCCTTTCTGCTTGTTAGCTTTGCCAGTCATCATTTAGAATCTTAAATTGTTGAAGCTTTCCATCCACACATTGGGTTTTATATCTCTTTAATTCTTTGAAAGTTTTCCCTCACTTTCTTATCATAGCCTTTAGAACACTATATATATATATATATATATATATATACACTAATAGCTTATACTCTATATCTGTTTATACGCTCCACTTGAATGTAAGTGAGAATTCTGTGAAAGGAGAAATAGGGTCTGGTTTCATCACTGCCGCATTCTTCAAACTATTTCAGTGTCAGATAGTATCTCTGGATAGTGAACACTCCATACATATTTATTAAGTGACGCTTGAGGGAAAGAAAAAACTGATACTTCGAAGCACAGAGGGTACATTGACACCAACCTGAAAAGCCCCATGCAGATCCTAGACAGGAGAAATCACATTAAGTTTCGTTCTGTACCTGGTTTAAAAGAGAAGGAAAACCTACCACCCATGTTACTCCTGGGTTTTTTGGTTGCTGATTTTTGAGGTTTTTCAAAGGGCTGTCAAAGGTCTTGGATTGTATTTTCTCTGAATTTACATACCTCTTCCTTTTGTATTTTTATATTGGGGGTGTGTGCAGGTAAGTGACATGGAGCAAGAATGTCTTTGAAAAATTATAGTATGTATAGTAAATGAAGCATTTCCTAGAACTTATAAATATCATACTTCTGGAAAATATTTTTTAACAAACTAAAAATAAAATTGAAATTTCATAAGTACTTCATTATCTTTTATATTAATAAGATAAAGCTTGCCTACTCATAGTTACACTGATTTAATATTCATCCAGTAAATTCAAGATGGGATATTTGGTGCAGCTATCTTAAAAGAATCTGCATCATCCTATAAACTGGAAATTTCAGTAACTAATTGGTTAATGAGGCTTTTTTGTTTTTAGAAGAGTCAAACCAAACACATCTGAGTGTTGCAACACTTAAAGCTTAGTTCATTCCATGATGGCACACTCAGTGAGTGAGTGTTAGCTCTCTCCTCAGTAAGTTCTTTACCTGGTCGATTTTGCTTTTTAGCCTTTACATGGTTAGAGGCAGAAACAGCGTAGGATGAAGTGAAGGATCTGCTTTTGGTGAGAGTCATCATCACTGGGTTTTTCCAAGAATCTGGATTAATAGCACTGTAAAGACAAGGTATAAAGAAAAATGAAGAAACTATCCTTTGATTACTGGGGCAGACCTTACCAGAACCCAACCACCGTTTTCATAATAGTTTCAATCTGAGTCATGGTCCAGGTTCAGTGACAGAACCACTTGACTTCCAAACCTAGTCACTAACCTAGCGACAAACTAGGTTATCTGAATTCAGTCTGTGCAACAGGGTCACAGGACACACTCTTCAAGGATACTGGGTTAACCAAGACAAAAAGAGAGCTTTACTGTTCATTCAATTACTCGGTATCCAACACCTTCTCATTCTATTTCCATAATCATGTTCCTCAAAGATTTTCTAAAAACATGGCAAACTAACTTTAAGATGCAGGTGAACTTACATTAGGTATGAATGACATGATGCTTTCTTATATACTCTTTTTAATTTATTATTCTTGGTGTAACTAAATTAAGAAATGCAAGTACTTATCATTCAAAGACAATATTCTTGCAGTATCTTGAAGGAAAAGGTTAATGACAGGTCTTTAACCAACCATTTCTTTTTCTGGTGATACCCTGTAAAGAATGGAATGATGAGACAAATTCCCTTGTAGATACTAATGGGCCTGCTACTAAAGGTAGCACTGATGCTATTTCCTAGGAGAAAGGTAATGGCAGTGAGTCTTCACTCGAGGGAATGTTTTTAGCAGGATATCCTTGCTCTGTCTAGGTATTATTGTAAATAAACCTGTAATCAATTTAAATAAATCATAAATCAAACTGGAAGGTTGGGATGAAGAACACTACAAAAAATCCATGTAACTAATGGATATACATTTTAGAGCTGTTTCAGACCAAAATTTATCTGTAGGCACTGCTCAAAACCTTACATTCTGAATCTGAAACAGAATCTATTGTAATTTCAGAGAAAAAAATATTTCGGGAAGCCATATAGACTGTCTTGGTTTGCTCCAAAGGAAAAATGCGTAGTCTACAGCCATACCACCCTGAACATGTCGGATCTTGTCTGATCTCAGAAGCTAAGCAGGGTAGGGCCTGGTTAGTACTTGGATGGGAGTAAAAGTGTCTGCTTTATGTTTTGGTTTGTATTTTGCTAACATCGGTGTGTTTTTGAGCATTAGTAAATTTGGTAATGCATAAAATCTATAACTTGCGTGATAGTAACTGGACAATCTGATCCTTGGCCAATCTTAGACTGGCAGTGTAAGCAGGATGTACCTGGTCTCTTTGAGTGGCTTATTGTAAATAAAGCTGAAATGGATGGAATTATGGGGTCATTAATGAGTAGAGATTGTCATATAAGTTATATAGTTAATGAGGTATAATTTGGAGGTGTTCTATGATCAAAATAGTCAAAATAAAGTTATGGTTTTTCCAGTAGTCATGTATGGATGTGAGAGTTGGACCATAAAGAAAGCTGAGCACCAAAGAATTGATGCTTTTGAACTGTGGTGCTGGAGAAGACGCTTTAGAGTCCCTTGGACTGCAAGGAGACCCTACCAGTCCATCCTAAAGGAAATCAGTCCTGAATATTAGTTGGAAGGACTGATGCTGAAGCTGAAGCTCCAATACTTTGGCCACCTGATGCAAAGAACTGACTCACTGGAAAAGACCCTGATGCTGGGAAAGATTGAGGGCAGAAGGAGAAGGGGATGACAGAGTATGAGATGGTTGGATGGCATCACCGACTCAATGGACATGAGTTTGAGCATGCTCATGGACAGGGAAGCCTGGTGTGTTGCAGTCCCTGGGGTCACAAAGAGTCGGACACAACTAAGCTACTGAACTGAGCTATAACCAAAATGGCATTCTTTGTGAAAGCATCATGATGTGTGTATTGCTTACAATTCTGCATATTAAGTCCAAACTAGAACATGTGCTAAGGTGAAATAACAGGACTTTTAGGGTATGCTGCACTACCAGTTTGAGACCTCTCAAAGAGGAAGATGCTGAGCATTTGCTTGGCTACTGCCTCTGTTCTTCGATTATTAGCAAATTTACTGATGGGAAAGATCTGTTACCTGTGTTCAGTCTTATGTGACATTCTGCTACTAATTACCTCATTTCATCTCCTTTATCCTTTTCAGAGAGATTTTTCTTCAACTGTTGAGCCAGATATTTTAAAATTTCATCTTTTCTCTTTACTTTAAATAGCATTTGAAAAGTGGAATGAGTTCCAGCAATTATCAAATACAATTAAGGATAGCCTACAAGATAATATTTGTTTCATATCCTTCTTGGAAATCTCATTCTAGGCAACTCACAAATGTCTGGAATTTTGAAACAATAATATCAAAGAAAACTTTGAATCTGAGATAGATAACTATATCAACTATTTCCTGATACCACTATTCCCTGTCAACTACTTTTGCTGGATTGATTGATGTGTGAGACTTACTGTGAAGACACTGTATGCAATGTTTATGAGGCCTACATGTCTTCTCAGCATACTGTATAATAAACAGATAGTGACTTTTCTATGTAGGCTTTTAAAAAGACCTTAATATTAACTGAATTTATTTTTTAATACTTTAAAGAGTTACATTATTAAAAGTGCATTAGCCACTCAGTTGCGTCTGAGTCTCTGTGACCCCATAGATTATAGCCTGCCAGGCTCCTTTGTCCATGGAATTCTCTAGGCAAGAATACCGGAGTGGGTAGCCATTCCCTTTTCCAGGAGATCTTCCTGATCCAGGGACTGAACCCGGATCTCTTGCATTGTAGGCAGATTCTTTACCATCTGAGCCACCAGGGAAGCCCTCTATATTATTAAAGCTAGCTCAAAACTGTCTACTTCTATTTTATATTTCTTTAATAAAAACATTTAAGATAGGCTCACTTTGAGAAATTTCATAAAGTGCAATAATGGCGCATCTTTAATGTGTGGGAAGTTAATGAACTTTAAGATAAATAAAATCCTAGCCATACATCCTTTCTTAATATGCTAAATATTAATTCCTTAAGAGATATTGTCAATAAAATGACAAATCAATATATATGTGTGTACATGTGTATGTATGTCCATATATACACATACATACACACTTTATAATTTACAGATACTTTCAAATGCATTCCTTTGTGTGAGTTTTCAGCTGTCTATTGATCTTTGCCTTTGTGATTAGGATCTTATTCATATATAATAATTTGAATTCCAGTGAGAAAAATAGCTTAGGGGAACCTCTACTTGATCTTCCCACACTAACACAGCATGCAAAAACTATCTGTGTGTTTGCTGTGGAAGACCTCAACCCTCCTCTACAAAAGTGGATTTTATCACCTTATCACTCATAAAAACTTCATCCTATGTCCTAAAAGTCTTACCAGGTCCTAACAGTTTTTTTTTACAGAGTTTACAGCCTGCTGTCATTTCCATGGCCAATGTGGAAGGCTTAGGGTATGATTCATTTCAAACTTAAAATTTCTCTCAAGCTTACTTTTTTTTTTTTTTAAATAAAAAACCTATTGGTATCCTTCCACTTAATTTTACTCCACTTGTGTCATCATTCCCCCTTTCCTGAAGAATTTCTTCTGGTGGGTACCAAGGCTCTGGCTACACATCTCTGAGTGGTAGGGTCAAGATCCGTCTGACTCTCAGTCCAGTGTCTTTTGACTCAGCTGGATTTAAAACCACCCAGGAGTAACTCATCCAGCTATGTACCTATAGGAACATAAGTTGAGAACTGTTTCTACTTTTCACTTCCTACTCTTGTTCTTTTGATCACTGCAGTCCTCAAAGAGCCTCAATAAAAAGACAGACATGGAAAGGAAGAAGTAAAAGGACTGACAGGGAAGAAGTTTCAAAGATTAAAACTCAAGTCAGTTTTGAAATCAGTCAGTTTTAGCAACAGGTCTAACTGAAGAACGTTTTAACTTTGGTTTATTAGTAGGGCTGGAGATATCTGAGGCCATCTTTTCACTATTTTCACCTACAGCCAAGGATGAGTCAACCCAAACCAGCTGTGTTTAGTGGTGGTACCATTGCTACTTACTGACATACGGTTTTCCCTTAAAGGACTAAATTCTCTTGAATGAATTTTATTATTTTTTATTAAATTTATTATTATTTTTATTAAAATATTATTTGTTATTATATTTTATTATATTTATTTTATTCATTTATTTAATATATTTAAAATAATATATATTATTATTATTTATTAAATTTATTATTTTTTATAATGGTGAAAAAAGTTGTATCACTCTCAGATGTTATATCAGGACTTTTAATAGGATAGTGAAATTAAGGAAGAGTAAGTTAGTGGGAAAAGTCATACCTAGGCAGGACATCAATGAGCACTTTTAGGAAAAAGGGAATGAGTGGGATTGTATGCCATTCCTTTTCTATTTTGAAAATAGTTGATAAGGAGCATTTATTTCATAAAACAGAATGACAAAATCCTTAGGAGTTAAGCTCATAAAAGTTTTTGAAAGCCTCTTCCTCATGTTGATTTCAGTTTCAGCCTCTAATCTCATTTAACTAAGAGAAGAGAGGAGTAGGAGAAATGAAATTTGATGAGAAGTAACAAATAATAACAGAAAGAAAGGAGACATTTAAGAAAGCTTGAATGGATTTTTGGTAGAATCATTCTATGGATAGTAAATAAAGGAGCATTAACTATACTATGACAGGAATCTTGGCAAGGTGTGCTGATAAAATAGACAACTTCTCTAAAGATGTATACCAAGAACATAAAATTCATGTTTTTAAGCAACAAATACATAACTATAATTTCCTACCACTTATCAGTATTTGCTGCTATAAAAGTCAACAGTCAATATTTTCATGGGAAAATATTATTAGTGACCTATAATTTTGAACTTCAGGAAATGTTCATGAAACAGATTAACATCCTCCTATGGTGATGTTTTGAAGTTTCACAAACATTATGTGAACTCATGTGAAAGAAAGAATCATTCATGCTTGCTTCTGATTCTATAGGTTTATTAGATCATCAATAATATTTAACATGAAAGAAACCAATTATGTTTTTAAGTAAGAAAGCAGGAAAAGTTAGCAGTCGTTAAAAATTCCATTTCTTTGCCAATTTCAGAATGGGGCTTTATATTCAAAGCCAGGGTCAAAAGAAAATCACATCTAATATTGTCATCATGTAGTTCAATAAAGATATGGTAATTTTTCAGTCATTAGATCATTAATAAAACTGATGTAATTGTTTCAAAAACCTGAAATCGTACATGGTAAGTGTTCTCATAATTATTATTCACATAAAGTATGTTATTTCTATGCCAAATAGAAAAGGACAAACGCAGTAGCTTTCTCTGAAAGAATTTCTCTCATGATGATGTTTTCTTCAAAACTCTTTCTAGATCTTAGTATTATCTTTTCTTTAGCTTTGGTAATTCTGATTTTTTAACCACTTTGTAAAATTAGAATTAATATTCTAAGTAAATTGTATTCTATTTATTTTTATTGATGTACAATCAAAATATAACATTATATTTGTTTTAGGCACATAACATGATGATTTGATATTTGTATATACTGTGAAATGATCACCACAATGTGCTGTGTGCTTAGTTGTATCGACTGTTTGTGACCCCATGGACTGTAGCTCACCAGGCTCCTCTGTTCATGGGGATTCTCCAGGCAAGAATGCTAGAGTCGCTTGCCATTTCCTCCTCCAGGGATCTTCCCAACCCAGGGATCAAACCCAGGTTTCCTGCATTGCAGTTGGATTCTTCATCATCTGAGCCACCAGGGAAGCCCAAGAATACTGGAGTGAGTTAGCCTATCCCTTCTCCAGGGGAACTTCCCAACTCAGGAATTGAACTGGGATCTCTGCATTGCAGGCAAATTCTTTACCAGCTG
Source organism: Bos mutus (assembly GCF_027580195.1). Classification (NCBI taxonomy): domain Eukaryota; kingdom Metazoa; phylum Chordata; class Mammalia; order Artiodactyla; family Bovidae; genus Bos; species Bos mutus. The sequence goes on along the minus strand of NC_091621.1, from coordinate 85,621,120 downwards.
AGCTATCTGGGAAGCCCAATAAGTCTAGTTAATATCCATCTGGTGGCTTAGATGGTAAAGAATCCACCTGCAATGCAGGAGTACTGGGTTGGGAAGATCCCCTGGAGAAGGGAATGGCTACCTGTTCAAGTATTCTGGCTTGCAGAATGCCATGGACAGTCCATGAGTCTCAACAAACATCTTTGTACATTTTTTTTTCTTCTGATGAGGACTTTTAACATCTATTCTCTTAGCAACTTTCAAATATACAATATAGTATCATTAACTATAGTCACCATGCTGTACATTCCCACAACTTAATTATTTTATAACTGCAAGTTTTGATCCCCTTCACTCATTTTGGCTACCCTGAACCTCTGCCTCTGACAATCACCAATCTGTTCACTGTCTAAATAAAGTTTAAGTTAAAAACTGTTTGAACATATTTAGTTGCTCTTAGAATGAACTACCTTTGATCTGATTTTCTGCCCTTCAAATAATGCCAGCAGAGCTGGTCTGGTGAACTGGGGGAAATCTAACAATCATTTGCAAATGTTAGGTTGGATACATTTGATGTAAAAATCCAACACAGATCTCAGTCCAGGTAAAATCTAGTCTGTCTTTATTCTGGGTTCAACTTTACCCATCCAAATTTACAGTAGCAGACATCACTTCAAGTCACTGTCCCCATTTATACTTAAGGCCATACAATAACATTTAAGCATAATTATCTGATATCAATCCCTATACTGCTCTGGATTTAAACCAGATACCTTTTTCAGTTTCAAAGTGGGCCTCAAATCAATTATAATCTTTTGGGCCTCCCTTCCCCTGTAATTTTTTTTTGCCATATATTATAAATCTTTATTAATGATCATTTTTCATAATTAAGTAAACAATCACTTTGGATGCTACTATATTTTACTTTTATATATATGTATTTTTTTAACTTTTCATTTTGTACTGTGGTATAGCCAGTTAACAATGTTGTGATAGTTTAGGTGCACAGCAAAGGAACTCAGCCATGCATATACTAGTATCCATTCTTCCCCATGCTCCCTTCCCATCCAGGCTGCCCCAACACTGAGCAGAGTTTCCTGTGCATGTAGTAGGACCTTGTGAGTTATCCGTCTTAAATACAGCAGTGTGTACCTGTCCATCTGAAACTCCCTAACTGTCCCTTCCTTCCATCCTTCCCTCCCCCCTGGAAACCATAAGCTCATTTTCTAACTCTAGGAGTCTATGTCTGTTTTGTAATCCCCTGTAATTTATAATTAATTTTTGATAAGGAACTTCTCCTAGAAACATGAACCCAACAGGAACATCACCTAACCTGGATGAAGGTGCTTCATGCAGCTTGATGCTGGCACTACGGTCCCTCCGGACAGGGGCAGGCTCCAAAGTGGGCAGACCTGTGGCAGAAGTGGTGGTGGTCCAAGTTGATGAAACTCGTCTCAGCAAACCGGGGGGCAAACTCCTCCTCAGGCGCTGGGAAGAAGGAACATTGATTTTATTACCAAGCATATTTCCTATCACTAACTTCTATGTAATATAATGAAAGAAAATGAGTTTTTAATTAGCAATGAATATATTAAACTATATTGGTTGAATATCATATCTCTAAAATTTGGGCACTCAGAAATTCAATAAGGAACTCTGGCCAAAATCAATTAATGTTATAAAAATAACATTTTGGGACCTTCATTTCAATGATTATATAAAAATGGATTATGAGAAATGAGAGCCATTTTGGGCTAATTTTATTGTCATATTTGTCCAACAGGGCTTACACACCTATAAATATTAATATATAACTTATTATGAGCTGCATTTCTATTAACTAGGACAACTGTTGTTATACCAAAGTGTTTATTGATTTAATTGATTTAATCCTTGATTTAGAAATGATGGGACCTATAAAGGTAAAAGTGTAACTCACAAGATGTACCACCTCTCTTGTGGTTAATATGACTTAAGACAGACAGGCATTTGGGTAATGTCATTAGGATGAACATCTTTTTTTTTTGAAAGGAAAGTATAATTTCTACAAACCACTAAACCTGAACAGAAGAGCTGACTGGGACAGACCAGGAGTGGGTGTGAAGAGACTGAGAAAGGTGCAGCAAGAAAGTGAAGGAGAGCAAACAGGAAGTGGGCATGGTTCACCATGCAAACCACCATTCACCCCAGCCCCTCCCAGGGAGGAGAATGTGCCCAAGTCCCCCAGCCTGCCCTCCACTCTTTTTCTCTGGTCTCAAAGGCAAAGTAGTCTGCTGACTAGGCCCCCTCTTTGACCAACTCAAGTTTAGTCCATAACCAGGTCTTTGGGAGGGAGGGTAGAAGTCCTCCAAGAACCTGAGTTCCCAGAACTGGGGGCTCCCCTGCATGTCTGGTGCACTGTGGTGATGAACACCTCTTAACAGAAGACTCTGCTAGTTGACCTGCGATTCCCCTCTTTGTCATTTCTTCTCCTACCATAGCCTAAGTGGGATTTGTGACACCCTCAGCACTCAGGCATGATTCTGAGTTCACCAGGATGAACAATGACCCTCCAAAGAGAGTCTTAACCTTAAAAATGAAAGGGAAGGTAATCTAATACAACTACAGCAATAATGATGAGGTAGGAGCTCATTATTTTATTTGTGGCCGGTGACTCCTAGAAGAACAATTGTGCAAGCAGAGTTTAACAAAGAGTCTGCTCTTCCTGAAGACAGTAAAAGCTTTGAGAATTAAGTATATGGCACCTTGGGATTCAAGAATAACTCTGATATTAAATAGTTTCCAAAATCTCTTAAAGATATATACCCTAGGAGGGAATTCAACAGGAAGAGAAAATGTCAAGCAATGTAAATATCAGGATTCTTGTCTGTAAATCTGTCACTGACTCTGTGTCTATTTTGAGACCCAAAGGAATCAGTTTCTCTTTCGCCATCCATTTATTTTCATATCATGTTAGCCCTATATTTCTCAGAGAAGTAGATGTTCAAAGGAAACTTAAAAAACACCTAATTGACAAAGTTACTTGAAGGACACAGTCCTGAGTCCAGAGACCCACAATGGCAAGAACACAGATGTTACTGACTGACCATCAGCTCCAGGGCACAGCTGCTTATTTACCAAATAAAGAACTGTGTTGGATATACCTGAGACCACTGAAATTCTGGTTCTTTTCCTTTTTTTCTCATCTTTAACATGACTTGTTTTCAACTAACACTGAGGTCTAAACTGGAGGCAGAACTCTACTCCCTACAGCTCACTTTTGTAAAATTCTCATATCTTATATGTAAAAAGAAGAAAATACATGAATCACTAAGGCCAACTTCTACTTTAAATAACCGAAAATATATAGAAAACTATAAAACACTGGTGAAAGAAATCAAAGAGGATACCAATAGATAGAGAAATATACCATGTTCATGGATTGGAGGAATCAATATAGTGAAAATGAGTATACTACCTAAAGCAATTTATAGATTCAATGCAATCCCTATCAAGCTACCAACAGTATTCTTCACAGAGCTAGAACAAATAATTTCACAATTTGTATGGAAATACAAAAAACCTCGAATAGCCAAAGCAATCTTGAGAAAGAAAAATGGAACTGGAGGAATCAACCTGCCTGACTTCAGGCTCTACTACAAAGCCACAGTCATCAAGACAGTATGGTACTGGCACAAAGACAGAAATATAGATCAGTGGAACAAAATAGAAAGCCCAGAGATAAATCCATGCACCTATGGATGCCTTATCTTTGACAAAGGAAGGCAAGAATATACAATGGATTAAAGACAATCTCTTTAACAAGTGGTACTGGGAAAACCGGTCAACCACTTATAAAAGAATGAAACTAGAACACTTTTTAAAACCATACACAAAAATAAACTCAAAATGGATTAAAGATCTAAATGTAAGACCAGAAACTACAAAACTCCTAGAGGAGAACATAGGCAAAACACTCTCTGACATACATCACAGCAGGATCCTCTATGACCCACCTCCCAGAATATTGGAAATAAAAGCAAAAATTAACAAATGGGACCTAATTAAACTTAAAAGCTTCTGCACAACAAAGGAAACTATAAGCAAGGTGAAAAGACAGCCTTCAGAATGGGAGAAAATAATAGCAAATGAAGCAACTGACAAACAGCTAATCTCAAAAATATACAAGCAACTCCTACAGCTCAATTCCAGAAAAATAAATGACCCAATCAAAAAATGGGCCAAAGAACTAAATAGACATTTCTCCAAAGAAGACATACAGATGGCTAACAAACACATGAAAAGATGCTCAACATCACTCATTATCAGAGAAATGCAAATCAAAACCACTATGAAGTACCATTTCACGCCAGTCAGAATGGTTGTGATCCAAAAGTCTACAAGCAATAAATGCTGGAGAGGGTGTGGAGAAAAGGGAACCCTCTTACACTGTTGGTGGGAATGCAAACTAGTACAGCCACTATGGAGAACAGTGTGGAGATTCCTTAAAAAACTGGAAATAGAACTGCCTTATGACACAGCAATCCCGCTGCTGGGCATACACACTGAGGAAACCAGAATTGAAAGAGACATGTGTACCCCAATGTTCATTGCAGCACTGTTTATAATAGCCAGGACATGGAAGCAACCTAGATGCCCATCAGCAGATGAATGGATAAGAAAGCCGTGATACAGATAAACAATGGAGTATTACTCAACCATTAAAAAGAATATATTTGAATCAGTTCTAATGAGGTGGATGAAACTGGAGCGTATTATACAGAGTGAAGTAAGCCACAAAGAAAAACACCAATACAGTATACTAACGCATATATATGGAATTTAGAAAGATGGTAACAATAACCCTGTATACGAGACAGCAAAAGAGACACTGATGTATAGAACAGTCTTTTGGACTCTGTGGGAGAGGGAGAGGGTGGGATTATTTGGGAGAATGGCATTGAAACATGTATAATATCATATATGAAATGAGTTGCCAGTCCAGGTTCGATGCACGATACTGGATGCTTGGGGCTGGTGCACTGGGACGACCCAGAGGGATGGTATGGGGAGGGGGGAGGGAGCAGGGAGGAGGGTCCAGGATGGGGAACACATGTATATCTGTGGCAGATTCATTTTGATATATGGCAAAAACCAATACAATAATGTAAAGTTAAAAAATAAAATAAAATAAATAACTGAAAATCAAATAAATTCTTCTAAGTTAAAAATTTGTTGGGTTTGGGAAAGACATGAGGGTACTGTGAAGCCTACCATACTAAAAAATCAAAGAGGAAAGGAATCTCGCATTTTAGAAGGCAGTGAATTTTTAACAGAATCTACAAAAGTGGGAGCAGGGGGTTTTGCCTGCTTTTATTTCCCACTGCTATTACTTTCATCCCACAGACTAAGGCCTGATATATAGAGAAGAAAAACCCTGAACACATGAATAAAAAAGTTAATGTAAAAAGGTAAATTTTTTGTTTACAGAAAGCTATCAGGTATAAGGATGGAAGTCTTTATGTTTACTTTTCTATTACTTTGGTCACCATGATTGACAAACACTTCTTAGGGGAAAGAAAGTGAAAGCATTAGTTGCTAAGTTATGCCTAGCTCTTTGCGACCCCATGTACTTAGCCCACCAGGCTCCTTTGTCCACGAAGTTTTCAAGGCAAGAATACTGAAGTGGGGTGCCATTCCCGTCTCCAGGGGAACTTCCTACCCAGGGATTGAACCCAGGTCTCCCACACTGCAGGCAGATTCTTTACCATCAGGTAAGACTTCTTGGGGGCGTGGTGGGGCTCACTGATATGAATCTCTGGGTGTGTGTGGAGTGATAAGAAAAAGGTCTAGGGGAAACAGTTTCACCCTTTCAGGAGCATGTCATTAATACCTACCTTGGGAATAGCCAGCTTGTCTTTTTCAGAGCTTTCTTCAGAATCAGAGCAGGTGTAGTTTTCACTGAAGGACACGATGGGGTTCACCCTGGGCTTGTGAATGGCCTGGATGGTGAGTTGCGTGCTGAGGAGGTTGCTCACTGCCCTCAGTGATGTGCACACGTTGGGGGGCAGAGAAGGGTCTGCCAGGAGGTCAGTGATAAGGCCGTGAGCTTCGCCCATCACGGCAATATCCACAGTGATGCTGGTTCCTGAAGACTAAGACACCAAACACAGGAGGTTGGGTGAGAAAGGCTTGAGGCTGGAGGCACAGGAAGGGAAACTGGGCTTTTTAGAAAAAGTGGACCAAAGGGTGATAGTAAAGTAACATGCAAATCACATTTCTGTTTCAAATTTTGCCCAAATTTGCCATATCTTTTTGCTATTTTTGTGTTAATAGCACATTTTTTACTGCTAGACCCTGTAGACTTTGAAGAAACAAAAAGATAAAAATTATTTTTTTAAATAAAAAGCTTCAGGAAACAAAAAAAATGTTCATATCAATCACTCTTTATGAAGATCTCAACATTTTAATGTACTTCATATAGTAGTGAAAGAAAGTGAAGTTGCTCAGTCATGTCTGACTCTTTGCGACCCCATGGACTGTAAGCTACCAGGCTCCTCCGTCCATGGGATTTTCCAGGCAAGAATACTGGAGTGGGGTGCCATTTCCTTCTCCAGAAGATCTTCCCAACCCAGGGTTTGAACCCAGGTATCCCACATTGTAGGCAGACGCTTTACCATCTGAGCCACCAGGGAAGTTCACTTACTTCATATAGTTAAGTCTCCATCAATAGACGAATTGAAAAAAATGTGATATGACATATATATACACATACACACACACCCACATATATATAATATATATATGGTTGGCCAAACAGTTTGGGTTTTTCATATAATCTTACGAATTTTATATAGACACACACACACACACGTGCATATGTAAATATATGCCAGGCTTCTCTGTCCATGGAATTCTCTAGGCAAGCATACCTGGGTGGGTAGCCATTCCCTTCTCCAGGGGATCTTCCCCATGACCCAGAGGTTGAAACCTGGTCTCCCACATTGCAGGAAGATTCTTTACTGTCTAGCCACCAGGAAAGCTCACACACACATACACATATATATTTATGTACATATTATGTATAATATACTTATGTGCATTATATATATATATATATATATATATATAATGGTATACTACTCAGTCATAAAAAGTTTCATTCTGAAAAGTAACATTAATATACTATAAAATTTTAATTTTAGTAATATTCTCATATGATATTTGAGCCTGGTGTGTGGTAATTATTCAATTAATATTAGAAACATAAGAAGCACCTCATTGTGCTGTTCAGATTCACAAACTGTCCCTCTTGTTGTCAGGAATAATAGAAATTTCTGTTCTGGAATTCTGTGGCACATCTGTCATATTCTGCCAAACTGCTTCTCAGATTCAGAGTTATTACTCTATACTTGCTAAAGGAATGAAGAACATAAAACACAGAGGACAGGGATTTCTTACAACCTGCTGGTCAGGCTAATGTAGACAGGAAGATGTGGGAGCAAGGGAGAGCACAGGCAGGGTCAAGGTTCATAAGGTAGACGAAGCTGAAGGATGGTATGCAGACGGCTGTTAATACTGGAATGGTGCTGCAGTATGAGGCACAGGGAGGCAAGAATACTGGCGTGGGTCACTGCTCCATTCTCCAGGGGATCTTCCCACCCCAGGGATTGAACCCAGGCATCCTGCATTGTGGGCAGATTCTTTACCAGCTGGGCCACCAGCGAAGCCCACGAGGAAGCCACATAACTTTAAATTGAATAACAGTGACGGATGTGCAGGTTTTGGAACTAGGCTATTTGATCCAAATTCTGACTCTTGACCCTACCACTTTCTATCGCATGATCTCTGGCACATTAGTGAGCTCTCTGTACTGTGTGACTTCTCCATCTGTAAAATGGATATAGTATAGTACCAGCCTCAGAAGGTTATTTTAATAAGAATTAAAGAGCAGGGACTTCCCTGGTGGTTCAGTGCCTGAGAGTCTGCCTTCTAATGCAGAGGATGTGGGTTTGATCCCTGGTTGGGTAACTAGGATCCCACATGCCACTGAGCAACTGAACCTATGTATCGCAATCTCTGAGACTGAGTGTTACAACTAGAGAGAAGCCAGCGAACTACAAAGAAAGATTCTACTTGGTGCAATGAAGATTCCAGGTGCTGCAACTGATGCTCAATGCAGCCCGAAATAAAAAATTAAATTAAAAGAGGACTTAAAAAGTAGATTATATACAAGGCACTTACAATTGTGCTGGTTATAAGTGTCCAATAGTGATAATGATATAAATAATAGAAGTGATAATTCTGGAGATTTTCAGCAAGAAGTTATTAGAAGTTAGGCTACATAGTTGGGAGAAAATAAACTTTAATCATTCTGACAACAGACTTAAAAATGAACTCCAGAGATATGAAAAATTTAAATGTATAAAATTATCAGATTATTAAAAGGAAATATGGGGGACTACTTTATAATTTGGGGATTAGGAAGACTGCTAAAAGTAATATAAATGGCATAAATTGTCAAGAAAACACCTAACAGATCTGATGAAACACAAAACTTCTCATAAGAAAATACGCTATAAGCAAAGGTAAAAAACAAACAGTCCATGAAAAAATACCTGCTACCCAGAGAAGATAAAACATATGTGAATAAAAGGCCTCTAAAAAAATAAAAGTCATTAGAGAATTCCCTGTGGTTTCACTGCTGAAGACCTAGGTTCAATCCCTGGTAGGGGAACTAAGATCCTACAAGGTGTACAATGGGACTACATATATACATATATATACACACACACACACATATATATAAATCAATAAATGATAAACTGGGAGAAAGAGAATGAATATACAATTCAAATATAATTTAACCATCAAATACAAAAAAAGCTACTTGCCTCATGAATGTTTAAGATACAAATTAATGCAATAAAAGCAATGTTTACTTATTAAATAAAAAATAATAAAAGATTACTAGCACCAAGTATCAGTAATGGGTTGAGGAAATGAGCAGTAAGTAAAAGCAATACAATATTTTTGGCAAGAAGTTTTTGCTGAACCTATCAATTTATAGTTTAAATGTACATATTCTATGATCTAGCAAGACAATGTAGACATCCAAAGAAAAACTACATTTACACAAAAATACAAAGACAAGACCACAAAGGGCACTGCAATGTTCTGATAACAATCAAAGAGTGCGGCCATAAATGCATATCAACAGAGACATTTTTAAAAAATGTTACAATATAAATATAAAATATCATGTACTTGTTTTAAAATATTTGGGTAGATCTGTAAATGTTTATTTGGAAAAATATTTATAAAATATTGTTCTGTGGGGAAAAATGTATGTCACAGAAAAAGTGAACATGTATTTTCTTTGTAATCAGAAAAATATGATAATTATGAAAATACCCAGCATCCATGAAGGTATCTAGTCTTATAGCAATAGCAAGGATAAATTATTCTGTAAAGCTATCATATAGAAACTATGACTTTTCATACTAGAATAATACGAGTAGCAATAGTAATACTGGTGGATAATAATGGTGACAGCTGATATTTATTCAGCACAAGTCTACAAGGTAAGTACTATTATTTTTTTATTTTTATTAGTCAAAAATCACTTGCCAAATAACTGAGTCAAAAATAACTCTGCATCAGATAGCTGGAGCATGAAAACGTCAGGCTGCAAATACATACTCTATTTCCACAGCCCCAGAGCTGAGCTAGCAGGACGAAATAAATACCGAACGTTTTCATTGTACGTTACTAAATATATCTGTAATTATTTAATCATTTTGCCATGTTTTTCTCTCTCTGTAGGTTTAAATATGTTCCATGAACTGACATGAAAATTTTAGTGTAACATTAATAGTTTTAGGATATATGATTATGTTTATTTCACATATTTACTTACATGGTTAACTTCAAAAATGTCTGTGAGAAATGCTACGGAATTAGTTTAACATTCCCTTTTAGAAATGTATTCTCAAATACATCTCTATTTATTATTATTCTGAGAAACTCATCCGGTATGATCTTCTTAAACAGTAACATACATTTCTTCCCATGTTGTTCTAATAAACTTAATCTACTACTTAATCACTGTACTGTTACGTTAGAAAATTGAAAGTTTAAATCAAACTTTGTAATCAGGACATAAAATTTCAAGATGTTTTGACAATAAAATTAACAGTTTATATTCTAATGGCTAATAATTTAACACATTTCCTCAAAATGGTCTCAATGCATAAAACTTACAAATCTGAAGAAAAATCAGAATACATTCACTGAAAATTATGAATACACTTTAAAATAAATTATTGGTGAGAAAACAAGTCTATCTTATAATTCTCTAATTTTATGTCTTTTTAAAACACTTTTTAAAAAGTAATGGATGAATTTCTTATATATACTCAGAAAAAAACCAAATGCCTAAAAAATTGAAAAGTAATTTTAAAATAAAAACAGAACTGAAAACTCATCCTTACAAGCGAATGTCAGTATTACATAAGAATTTAGAAAACAAGTACATTATGTAATTCAGTGCTATAATACTGTTGCTTTCGTGAAAGCAAATGTCTTCAAGTGAAAACAAAAGCAATATTCAGGCTAATAAAAAGCAAATTATCCAGAATGGAAATTGGCTAAGAAACCAGACACTTTTACTATTGAAAAAGTCCCCCTACTGTTATAAACTCAGGACTTTTCTTTTAGTTTTATGATTTTAAAATTATATAACAGTTAAAAGTTTATCACACATAAGAAGTTATCAGTTTTTGGCTCAAATAACAAGAGGCTTCAATGAGGCATGAAATCTAAACCCAACCATCACATTCATTTGTCACAAACTCGCCAAGACTAACCACACATGAATTGCTGAAACACAGAAAAGATACATGGGCTGCTATTTCAATAAACAGAAGGCAAACTATACAGACCCAGACACATTCAGGGAGTCAATTTAAAGAAATTTCAGGGGAGCGGGGCTTTGGCTGATTGGTAGTGTTTTTTCAAACAAAAATACAAAATATGAAACATCACGCAGTGACTCACACAGAGGCTATTCCCACACCTATTCAATTTTCAAAATAATTCAATTTCTAAGTATACCAAATAATGCTCAGTAAAATTTTCATTTAACTGGTGAAATCTTAGATAGTGATAATAAACACTAAAGGTTAAGTTTATATTAAAGCTACTTTAAATGAAAGTCTTAAGCTAACAGCCTGAAATCATCTTTGAGTGCAATAAATAACCCTACTGAGCATAAAACCACAGTTGAGTCTTTTTATGGTGCACATGATCAAACGAATCTTTTCTTAAAAGGAGTGACCAAGCAATAAAAAAACATTTTACTTTGCATGCTATCCTTATAATGGAAACATTTATATTTAACATTTAAGAAAATGCAAGTATAATTTTCTGGGTCCTATTTAAATGACAACCAAATTTGGATTGCCACCTTTAAATAGAAAATCTGGATTTTCAGTCTGATAAACAGTGGAGTAAAGTGCAGTTTTATAAATCAAACCAAAAATAACCAGTTCTTTTGGTAAATCCACCACTTTTCAAAGCACCCGGTTCTTTCAACATCTTCCTTCACCCCTTCATCTCCATCCAGTCTATTTCACCATCTCCAGAAAGTCTACCCCATGTTAGTTGCTATGGTAATAATCTAGTTTGCTTCCAAGTTACTTTACTCATCATAAACCAAAGACCCAGAAAAGCTGGAGTTAGAGATAAGTTAAGGAAACAACAACAAATACACTTAGAAATAACATTAAATGTAACTCCTAGGCTAGGCATGTATCAACCAATTCAATTATAGAAAATTTGTTTTTATGGTCACTACTTCTGTGGTAAAACTTTGAAATTACACTACTGGTATGATAAAGGGCAAAGATTTGAACATGTGTAGGGGTCAGAAAAAACTTATACTCTAGGTTGAACATCTAAATGTCTAAACTACTGTAAGCTTCAAATTATAAAAAATTTGACAAATAAATCTATTTGATCAAATGACTAACAGAATGTAAAACAAAATTATGTATATTTAATTAACATGACAGATTATTTACTGAGGTCCTGTGTTTGGGTTTCTACCAACATGTTATTCAGTAATGGAGAATTTCTTTTTGTTAAAGAATGTTAAATTTTATTATAATTACATCATTCAAAAATTAGTTTAATTTTAACTGGTAGTAAATGCTTATCCATGACTAAGTAATAAACACAGAATAAAGCAAAATTATAAAAGGCATTTGTGAAAAGTCATAGAAATGGAGAATTCTTCAAGGAAAAAAATCATTCAGAAGTCTTAAAAGATAACTATAGGAACAAGGTAAATAAAAACAAAGTAAACAAGCATTATTTCACTTCAAGAAAGTGAAGGTGCCCAACAGTAAAATCAGAAAGGGTTTGAGAAAATTGATGTCAACATCAATTAGTGATTCAACATGATTATCTGGTATAGAGGATGAAGACAATGCATCCAATTCTTGACAAAATTTTTTGGGATGGCATCAGTATAGTCAAGCTATGGCTCTTCTCCCTATATATTTTGAAGCAAATTTAAATTGATAACAATGCAATAGGCTAAATACATCCCTGCTCAAAGGCAGAAGATGTAGTAATTCTCCAGTCTTCTGACTGAGTGAATCATTTGATATGTCACTTGCTTTGGGCATTAATTTATTCTAACTGGAGGAAAATAACTGGAAGCAGCACAAAAGCCACTCTTCATAATTCTACATGAAACTCAAAGATAGCTTACAAATGTAAAAGCAATAGAGGTAATTATCTAGACAACCAAGTCAAGTTGCTGTATTCCTCAAATTACACCATTTTTTTTAATTCAATATTTTATGTTTTGTGATGGTTTCCAAAATCAACCATGGCTTTTCTTGTATGAGATATTGTATCCATTGGAGCAATCAGGGTCTCCCCTTGAAAAATCAGAGAACTAGCCTGGATCTTTCTAAGATCCCTCCCAGATTCTTTACTGTCTGAGCCACCAGGGAAGCCCTCCAATTGTATAAGTTGAAAGCATTTCTTTATATAACATACATATATACATATATCAGAGAAGAAAGGAGGAAATAATTTTCAAACTATCTCTTGGCTCATTAAGGGTTTTAAATTATTTTATTTTTAAAATTTATTTTATTGAAGTATGGTTGATTTATAACATTGTGTTAATTTCTGCTGTATAGCAAAGTGATTCTGATATATATATATATGTGTGTGTGTGTGTGTGTGTGTGTATTCTTTTTCATATTTTTTTCCATGATGGTTTATCACAGGATAGTGACTGCTATACAGACATAAATTTTTTTAAGTATTATGTAGACTTTGAAAATTTATTTCACTGATTGCTAATCCTATTCAAGCTTTACTTCTAACTTATAATTGAGTCACTGATGCTGTTTCCTTCTTATAGTGAAACGTCTAAAGTACAGTGAATACTTATGGGGAATGGGCTTCCCACATGGCTCAGTGGTGAAGAATTCACCTGCCAATGTAGGAGACTCGGGTTCGATCCCTGGGTTGGGAATATCCCCTGGAGAAGGAAATGGCAACTCCCTCCACCATTGTTGCTTGGGAAATCCCACAAACAGAGGAGCCTGGTAGGCTACAGTCCATGGGGTTGCAAAAGTGTCAGATAGACTTACTGACTAAATAGGAACAAATTATGGGGAATAGACTATACTCTGGGACTTCCACTCCCAATAGTTGAGTTGCACTTTGCCAAGGGTCAGTTTTGTTTTGGTCCTAAATCTATTCAGACCAGTTGTAACTGTCACTGCAACTTATATGCTAATAAAATATCTATAAACCAGTGATATTTGAACAAATAATGGAATAGTTTCTATAAAAATTAAACTGAATAATTTTAAAGACTGCATAAAAGATTCATAAAGACAAAGCCCTGACATCAATTTCTGTTAAGTAGGGGTGAAACAACTGCAAAGATTCAACAAGAAAATGATAACGTGCCTGAAAAATTCTCAACTCAGAATGTGTCTAAATGCCTAAGTCAATCCTACTGTTAAAAAAAAACAAAAAATAAAAAACATGAACCTGGTAGTCATATGGGTATGCTGCATGTAAGATAAATTGGGACTCTAATTAATATAGTAAAAACATACACAAAGAGAAACTCTCTTGGCTTTTCATCAAAAATGTGTGAAATCCCCATCATCACAAATAGAGTTAAATATATATTACTAGAGGTACAGAAAATATGTTTATGATTCTCTGCTTTAAAAACTTTTAAAATTAACAGACCAATTACTAATTAAGAGGATGCTATACTATTTCGAACCCAACAGCTTCTTTCGCTTGAAATGAGACACAATATAATGGTCAGGTCAAAGTTATTCATCACTATTCCTGGAACAAGGGAAAGACAGTGAAGTTTGGTTTATGAATTAGCACATTATATACAAAAAGTTACAAATGTATATTTTCATCATGTATATAATTCAGAAGGTGTTATATATAAGAAGTTGGAACAAAGATAAAACAGTGGGATATTAAAGGAAGTTTTCTTCATTTATCAATATCAAATTTTTATTTTATCTGGTTAGTACATGGGGCCTTTGTGGAGAGGAAATGGAAACCCACTTCAGTATTCTTGCCTGGAAAATCCCATGGACAGAGTAGCCCAGTGGGCTACAGTCAGTCCGTAGGGTCGCAAAGAGTTGGACATGACTGAGCGCAGACACACACACAGACAGACAGACACACACACACACACACGGTGCCTTTAAGAACACAGGATCTAGAATCAGAATCAGATAGCTTGTGTTTAAATTTCAGATCTGGTGTGATTTGGGGCAAGTCACTCATCTCCTTAGCTCTTGTATTCTCATTTCTAGAAATAGGGTAAAAATAATATCCACTGTATAGTATTATTGATGATTCAATGTGATCAGGTACATAAAGACCTCAGTAGAGGGACAAATAGATTCAAGGTATTAGATCGGATAGACAGAGTGCCTGAAGAACTATGGACGGAGGTTCATGACATTGTACAGGAGGCAGTGATCAAGACCATCCCCAAGAAGTGCAAAAAGGGAAAATGGTTGTCTGAGGAGGCGGCCTTACAAATAGCTGAGAAAAGAAGAGAAGCTAAAGACAAAGGAGAAAAGCAAAGATATACCCATGTGAATGCAGAGTTCCAAAGAACAGCAAGGAGAGATAAGAAAGCCTTCCTCAGTGGTCAAAACAAGGAAATAAAGGAAACAATTGAATGGGAAAGACTAGAGATCTCTTCAAGAAAATTAGAGACACCAAGAGAACATTTCATGCAAACATGGGCACAATAAAGGATAGAAATGGTAGGGCCCTAACAGAAGCAGAAGACATTAAGAAGAGGTGGCAAGAATACACAGAAGAACTATACAAAAAAGATCTTCATGACCCAGATAACCATGATGGTATGATCACTCACCTAGAGCCAGACATCCTGGAATTTGAAGTCAAGTGGGTCTTAGGAAGCATCACTACGAACAAAGCTAGTGGAGGTGATGGAATTCCAGCTGATCTATTTCAGTTCCTAAAAGATGATTCTGTGAAATTGCTGCACTCAATATGCCAGCAAATTTAAAACTCTCAGCAGTGGCCACAGAACTGGAAAAGGTCAATTTTCACTCCAATTCCAAAGAAAGGCAATGCCAAAGAATGCTCAAACCACCTCACAATTGCACTCATCTCACACTCTAGCAAAGTAATGCTCAAAATTCTTCAAGCCAGGCTTTAACAGTATGTGAACCAAGAACTTACAGATGTTCAAGCTGGATTTAAAAAAGGCAGAGGAACCAGAGATAAAATTGCCAACATCTATTAGATCATTGAAAAAGCAAGACAGTTCCAGAAAAACATGTACTTTTGCTTTAATGACTACGCCAAAACTTTTGACTGTATGGATCACAACAGACTGGAAAATTTCAGGAAATGGGAGTACCAGACCACCTTATCTGCCTCCTGAGAAATCTGTACGCAGGTCAAGAAGCAACAGTTAGAATCAGACCTGGAACAACAGACTGGTTCCAAATTGGGAAAGGAGTATATCAAGTCTGTATATATACTGTTTATTTAACTTGTATGCACAGTACGTCATGTGAAATGCTGGGCTGGATGAAGCACAAGCTGGAATCAAGATTGCCGGGAGATATATCAATTGCCTCAGATATGCAGATGACACCACCCTTATGGCAGAAAGCAAAGAAGAACTTAAAAGCCTCTTGATGAATGTGAAAGAGGAGAGTAAAAAGCTGGCTTAAAACTCAACATTCACAAAATGAAGATCATGGCATCCAGTTCCATCACTTCATAGCAAATAGATTGGGAAACAATGGAAACAGTGACAGATTTTATTTTCTTGGGCTCCAAAATCAATGCAGATGGCAACTGCAGCCATGAAATTAAAAGACACTTGCTCCTTGAAAAAAAGCTATGACCAACCTAGACAGCATATTAAAAAGCAGAGACGTTACTCTGCCTACAAAGGCCCATCTAGTCAAAGCTATGGTTTTTCCAATAGTCATGTGTGGATGTGAGAATTGGACCATATAGAAAGCTGAGCACTGAAGAATTGATGCTTTTGAACTGTGGTGTTGGAGAAGACTCTTGGGAGTCCCTTGGACCACAAGGAGATCCAACCAGTCCATCCTATGGGAAATCAGTCCTGAATATTTACTGAAAGAACTGATGCTGAAGCTGAAACTCCAATACTTTGGCCACCTGATACGAAGAACTGACTCACTGGAAAAGACCTTAATGCTAGGAAAGATTGAAGGTGGCAGGAGAAGGGGACCATAGAGGAAGAGATGGCTGGATGGCATCACCAATTCAATGAACATGAGTTTGAGTAAACTCTGGGAGTTGGTCATGGACAGGGAGGCCTGGTCTGCTGCAGTCCGTAGGGTTGCAGAGTCGGACACAACTGAGTGACTGAACTGAACTGAGATTGCCTGGCCTCCAGGACATGTTTGAAAAATATTATTTAGCCCTGTATCATAATTATTTTGCCTTGAAAAAGACTGTGTGTGAAAGGGTACATATTGTATGTGTGTGTTTGTCTTCTACATATACTGGGTCTATAGTTTCTTTATAAATGGAGGCAACATACAGATATCATTTCTCTACCAATGTAAAGAAACACAAACAACAAAAGCAAAATTTTAAATAGTTTCCCTTTTTATTCTAGGTAAATGTAGTCATAAAGATTGTATTCCCTACTCCCATAGACTCCGAGTATTTTGGAGCTGAATTTTAGGCTCTTAGAAAGTGATTGTACAGAAGTCCTGGTTTCATTTAGTATGGTTGACTGCCCTGGTATGATTTATAACGCACTACGAGAAAGGGATTCTGAAAGCAGGCATCTCAGCTCCATTGTTGGCAGTTTTTTTTTTTTTTTCTCCTTTCTATTTAGTCATCTTGGGAGGCACCCTGGGAGGCAAACACAGCATGGGAAGAACATTCTCAGGATGAAAAGGGAGTTGGGATAAGGGAGGAATAAACAGTATAAGGCATGACAAATAAAGGAGTCACTGGGACTTTTCTTACCCAGCCTTGGTCTTAATGCTGGGAAAAAGATGCCTATTGGGCTTTGGGGAGCTGTCTCATTCTATTTCTCTAAAGCAGTTTGCCACCCCTCACCCTTCAAATCTTTCTCTCTGATACCAGTAAGCAGTCTTTTAGTCTTTAGTGTCCTAAATTCACTTAGGAGATGAGCTGGGTTCGATAAATGATCTTTGGTGTATTACTGGTTCTGACCTCAGAGCTAGCAAAATTGCATATGTGTTTATACTTTCATAGGACCCATTTATAATTTTAGACTTGAAGTTGGTTGGGAAATTTTTTAAAAATGAAATCATGTGAACAGTTTGCAGTAACTCATTGTAGGCTGAACCTTGGCTAAATGTCATCCTAAGGAAGCAGATGTTTGCTTATTTTAATTTTCTGGCAGGGAATATGAGTTGACCTTTGGATTTTCTCCTTAAGATAATATATATGTACAGTAGGAGGAAAACATATAGGGCCCTTCATTAAACTGCTTTCTAAAAACATCTTGCTTGGTTAGGCTCATTTGAGATGTGAGTCGCAGAAAACTCTAGCAGTTGCCAGAATTCTTAACTTCCTTCTCCTTTGATGTTCAGAGAACATTCCGTGTTACCAAATAGGATGTACATGTACATGGCCTTATGTTCTTACATATTTCCCTGCAATCTGTCTGCAAATAAGCCTAAAGCTGTTAAAACAGTCCTTTCGTTTATGTTTTCTAAGATCTTCAAGACACTAGCAAATTCACCCAATATCCTCAAAAATAACAATGATCAAAGAATACTGTTTTATTATTTAAGGAAATAAAACATAGTTACGACATCGCTTACTCAAGTAAGAACCTGTTATCTCGAAGAAGATAACCTTAGCTGCCATTGATTTGCAGGCTGGTTCTCTCTTTTTCTTCTCATTATGAAAGATGAGGTGGCTGTCAAAGCTAGGAGGAATTCAGGTAATGGACCATTCCTGTGACTGCTCATGCAGATGAATTGGGAAGGCTTGGTTAAGTATAAGTTGCTATGTAAATAAAACCCATGATTATTTCTGTTAGATTCTCTAATTGATTATTTCTGGATTCTCCGACTGACTATGAACTTGTAAATATTATAGAAAAAAATCAGTCTCTGACATAAGTATGAACCCCAACATAAGCATAAATGATGGTTTTTTGTTTTTTGTTGAATTTTTTGTTGAATTTTAAGAATTGCTATTAAACTTAAACGTGAAGGTTTCTGTTTGCTTAGCCTAGAAGCAATTTCAGTGAACAACAGATGGCAGTCTTCTGCCTTTTAAAAAGAACTCCGGTTGTCTGAACATCTTTTTGAATGGGTGCTGCTCCCTAAGTAACAGGAAGAGTTTTGTTTCTTTTTTCACAGAAAAAAAGAAAAAAAAACAAAACAAAACACAAAATCCTTACATAACACTATTAGTAGAAAGTAAATAAAATATCCTAAATTGTGTTATACCTCTCAGGATCATTGTTAATGTGGAACTAGATTTATATCCTTAAGAATTTGTCTCAATTACAAACATTTCATCTCTGTCATCTTTCTCCATTTTTATAATCAACCCATGGTAAACATAAGCCATTTTCATACACAATTTGATGTAAAATTTTTTTTTCATGTGCAGTTTTCTACTGTGTTCAAATAGTCATAAAACACAATCATCAAGACACACATTATTGCACAGGGTTTTGTGTGCCTGCATGGGTTGCAAAGAGTCACAGGCATGTATTAGCAGCTGCTTTATTCCCATTGTATTGTCTTCAGATTCTTGCCCACCTTGGTGCAATGGGCACTTACTCGACACTACTGAATTGCTTCCACCACTGTGGCTCAGATGGTAAAGAATATGCCTGCAATGCAGGAGTCTTGGATTCAGTCCCTGGGTTGGGAAGATCCTCTGGAGAAGGCAATGGCTACCCACTCCAGTAATCTTGCCTGGGAAATCCTGTGGACAGAGGAGCCTGGCAGGCTACAGTCCATGGGATCACAAAGAGTCAGACACAACTGAGCAACAAACACACACATACGCACACACAAACGCGGCTGATTCAGGGGATTTTCAAAGCATGCTGCAGCAGCATCCGCACTGGTTGCAATGTGAATGCCTTTGGGGGTATCCTGTACTTCATCCGCTGGAAGCACCAACACCAAAAACAAACAGCTGAAAAACCCTTGGAGCCGTAACTTTTGAAAAACCTTCCATTTCTGACCAGTTCTCACATATATTCAGAGAACTTCTCTTACTGCATTTGTGACAGTTTTCCATTCAGCTTTTGGTTGCAATCACTTGATGAAAGCTTGTCTTCCTCTGTTTTTAAAAACTGGAGTATAATTGCTTTATACTGTTGTGCTAGTTTCTGCTGTGCAGAAAAGTGAATCAGCTATATGTATACATATATCCCCTCTTTTTTGGATTTTAGGCTGCAAGTTTGAGGAGGACAATGGAAATGCTAATTTTTGCTCACCAATTTAACCCCAGAGTCTTCCTTAGTATCTGGTACTTTTCAGGCATTCAGTGTTACTAGAAATGAGTGCAGTCATAAGCAGCATTCTCTAAACATCTAAAAATAAGTAAATTTCCTCTCTCTGGTGTTCTATTTTGAAGAAATGTAAAAAAACAAATTACATTGTCCAAGGTATTTTCTTAAAACAAGTAACTGAAATCTCTAGAAGCCATCCTAAAACATGTAACTTTTTAGCACAATATCAGATAAAAACTGAGAATTATTAGACTAATACTGAAATCATGAATAAAAACTATATTCAACAAACTGATTCTGGAACAACTACTATACAGAAAATAGTAAAACTGCCAAAAAGAAGTAAGTACTGATAAAAGAAAGCAACTTTACATCTTTCTATAATCTGTTATATATATGAAAGGAGTAATTAAGTAATAGGATTGAGATATAAGAATGAATATTTTCTGGAAAAGAGAAAAATCTTAAAATGAATGGAGGTAGAGAAAGAATGGCCTTTAGGGGGACACAGTTCAGTTCAGGTTGAAAAGGGTGAAACTGTGAATAGCTTGCTGACTATAGCTAATAATACTGAATTGTATATTTGGGTGGCCCTAGTGGTAAAGAACCTGCCTGCCAATGCTGGAGATGTAAGAGAAGCAGGTTCAATCCCTGGGTGGGGAAGATCCCCTGGAGGAGGAAATGGCAACCCACTCCTGTATTCTTGCCTGGAGAATCCCATAGACAGAGGAGTATGGCTGGCTACAGTCCAAAGTGTCAGAAACAGTCAGACACAACTGAAGCGACCTAGCACGCAAGACAGTAGATCTTTTTCCTTCCATTACAAGGGAAAAAAATGTGTTACTACACATGGTGACAGATGTTAACTGATTGACTGTGGTACTTGTTTAGTAACACACACAAATATTGAATAATTATGCTATACATTGAAACTAGTATAATGTCTTGTGTTGACTATACCTAATTTTTGTTTTGTTTTATTTTTTTTAAAGAAGGAAGGGTGTGTCTGGAGAACTTTGAGGGAACATATCAAGTCAGGAAGATGAGCCAAATTCAAGAGCTTTCATGAGCTACTAAAGGCCATTGGAAACCCCTGCAGGGCCATGATTTATTGGTGTGTGTGAAGGAAGGAGTCAGGCTGACTTTCGGGCTTTAGGCTTGGGCAGATGGGTGGATCTTCCCTGATGGCTCAGGGATAAAGAACCCGCCAGCAATGCAGGAGACACAGGAGACTCAGATTTGATCCCTGGGTTGAGAAGTCCCCCTGGAGGAGGAAATGACAACCTACTCCAGTATTCTTGCCTGGAAAGAAGCTTGGCGGGCTACAGTGAATGGAGTCTCAGAGTCAGATACGACTGAGCGACTGAGCATGATCATGAGATGGGCAGCTGAGAATCTTTCCTTAAGTTATTAGAGAAGGCAGAAGCTTTGGTGTGGGTGGTCAGATACTCAATAGTTAGGAAATATGTGATATTTACAGGATGATTATAGTTGCACATCAGGAGGGACCCCTGAACTGAAAACATGCATTTGGGTATTGACGACATGGACATGGCCCTAATGCTGCCATGGGAATATATAAGGAGAAGAGAGAAGTAGACAGAGGGCAGAGCCATAATCAATAGCAACTTTTAAAGGGGAAGAGAAACTCACAAAGAAAAATGAGAAAGGACAACAGAAAACCAAGAGTGTAAGGTCAAATAGGCCAAGAGAATGCTTTTGTCAATAGAGTGGAACGGTCAGCAGAGAGCAGTGAATTTGAGAGATTAATACATTCTGGAAAACTATCCATTATCTTAGCATCTGGAATGTCACTCCTGACATTAAAGAGAACAGTCTCAGTGAAGTGCTGATGCTGTGAGTCACACTGCAATCAACTGAGCAAGGAAAGGAAGATACGAAAATGGGAACGACATAGACAACTCTTCTGTGAAAACTAGTTGTACAATGGAAGGTAGAGATCTGTCCACATGTAGAGGGAAAGTGGGCTCCAAAGAGCTGCTGAGCAAGTGAGCAGACAAAAATGTTGAAGCGGGGGTCCCCGCTAGTGTGAGGGGTTTAAAACACAGTAAAGACAATGCAGGTGATAAATAGATCAAGGGATAAAAGAAGAAAGCAAAGGTTGAGGGGATTAATCTTTTACAACCAGGCATCTTTCTCATGGTGACAAAGAAGAATGTTAGTAGATTTGCAGGTGAGACTTTAGAGTCCTTACTCTTTGGCTTTTATTTACTCTGTAAATTAGTCCTGAGTCCCTGGTTGAGAAAGTGAATCACACGATGTTGAGGTTAGAGATGCAAAAAAGAATGAGGGATGTTTGAAAGAGGAATAAGAGCTGGCTAGATTCTCTAGCAATCCTGAAGGTCTAGCTGTTTGGAGACATGAATTCCAGTATGTTTTCTACATACTTTCTGGTGTTGCATAGCATGAAGATTTACATGAAAAGGCAATGAACTGAAAACAGGAAGGGTCTGCTAGATGGGAAAGAAAAAAGACTAGACAATTGGACTGGAGATCCTGGTGAGGTGGAGGAACAGGTGCAGAGTAGGCAAGAGCAGAAAAGCATGATTCAGAATGGGGGTAAGTGTTTGCATGAGAAAGATGGATACAGGCTTCCATGAGTAGACTAATCTCTCAGGCAGGCTTTCTGCTTTTTATTAGTAGAAAATAAGGTTGAAAAGGAAATATGAGGCCAGATTTTAGATGCCCATGAATGAAAGACAAGTTTCCTAATTCTATCAGTTGGCAATTGGGTGATGTCTGAGAAGGAAAATGATGTAATCTAAGAGGACACAGGGTTTGAGGAAGGTGAAGGTACAGCGTAGACGGAGATAGGTTAGACCAAGGTTGCCACAGTAATCAATATTTGAAACCAGGATATCTGCATCATGAACGACTAGGAAGGGAAGAGTGAGAGTAAAATTAAGAAGAATCAATTGTACTTGTAAACTGACTGGATATTGGGACATGAAAAAGTGCAGTGTATTTGTCCCTGAAGCAGTCTTCTTTACTCTGTCTGCAATATTCTCTCTGTTCCTTCTTTCAGGTATTTCTTTAAGAGTTTCTGCCTTCACAAAATAAAATGTGGATAGTTCACTTGTGAATGTATAAGTCCCTACTTCTTGCTGTTGTTTAGTCACTAAGCCATGTCTGACTCTTTGCAACTCCATGGACTATATCCTTACAGGCTCCTCTGTCCATGGGATTTCCTAGGCAAGAATCATAGAGTAGGTTGCCATTTCCTTCTCTAAGGGATCTTTCTGACCCAGGGGTCAAACCCTGTGTCTCCTGCAGGCAGATTCTTTGCCACTGAGCCACCTGAGAAGCCCGTAAGTCCATACTGGGTCTGACCAATTGTCTAAAAAAAAACATGTTTTCTTTGGATATACCATGGTCGTAGCCCTCCACAATGTTAAACTTCCAAGATGATGAGTGGATACTCATAAGAGCCTCAGATTATTTTAATACAATATAAAATCCTTTATAAATGTATTTTGAAACTCAATACATTTCAGTTTCTATAATTAATAAAAGAAACCATCAATTAAGTAATAAAGCTTCCAGACTTATAAATAGATCAAATGTCAAAACACTTTTAAATCAAATTTTTTGAGAATTTAGAATGCATTTTTCTAGAGAAATACTATTATACATGGTATCGCTTAATCCTAGGTTAGCCCACAAAAGTTTATAAAAGCACTTAATAATAAATGTGATAGCATTTTAAAATTTTTCATTGTGAATGCACCCTTTTTTCAATCACACAGCAATATTTTTAGAGACAAAATATTTTTTCAATGGTGTGATTCAAAAAGAGGAATATGGCGGCACTGAGATACAGTCATTTCTGCCTCACTTATTCAACATATTTTAACTTGAACATCTACTGGGTACCTGGGACTGTCCACACCCTCAGGCTCCAGAGATGAATGGGTTTGGACTGCTGCTCTCAAGCAACTTGCAGTCTAGTGGAAGATGTTCAAGGAAATGAAAGGGATCAGAGGATAAAACAGGAAACTGGAGGAACCTGTGGATATATTACCACTGCCTCTGGTTATTAGGAGAATGAAAGAAATTGTTTCTCAAAATTAAAATGGTCTCAAAATTTCTGGTCATGTGGTTCTCTTCCAAACACACTGAAAATTGCTGCTCCGAACGGTATCACCATTCTCACCTGTATCTGTCCCCCAAGCAGGATTTTAAAAAATAATAATAAAAAGCAATTCTCCAGAGAAGACAAGTGTGAGAGGGAAGAAGGATATAAAGATAACACGGGTGGATAAAGCACTTAGAAGATGATTGTGCCTGCATGCTAAGCTGCCTCAATTGTGTCTGACTCTTTGTGACCCTATGGACTGTAGGCCGGCAGGCGCTTCTGTCCATGGGATTCTCTGGGCAAGAATACTGGAGTCAGTTGCCATTTCCTTTTCCAGGGGGGTCTTCCCGACCCAGGGATTGAACCCGAGTCTCTTATGTCTCCTGCATTGGCAGGGGGGTGCTTTACCACTAGTGCCACCTGGGAAGCCAGTCATCACTCAGATATGAAAACCTCTTTTTTTCCAGGCATTTCCCTCAAAATCTTCAGCCCTTGGAACTCTCAGAGCTCCAATAGCCAAGTTTCATCTTGGAAACATGGATTTCAGGCCTCCCCAGCTTCCCATACCCCAGTAACATGTAGAGAACTTGAAGCCCCCTTGTCTCTTACAGGACTTGAGGGTCTGCTTCCTGACACCTAGTTTTAAGGGATGGGGTGAGCTTATCTGTGAATGATTTTGCATACAGAAAACACTTGTGTAAACTACTAAAACCTAGTAATATCACTTCTTGATTTTCCTGAAGGCAACTCCCAACACTAGAAATTACATTAGAAAGGGAATGACTTTCAAATTTTGAAACTAAGGTTAAGTAAACTTGCTCAAAGTTACACAGATAGTAAGTGGCAGAAGTCGAATTCCAATGTAGGAAGTCTAGGTCTATATGACTGATTACAATGCTAAGTATCTTGGGTAACTCTTCCTATATATGATCACCTGCTACTGCTACTGCTAAGTCGCTTCAGTCGTGTCCGACTCTGTGCGACCCCATAGACGGCAGCCCACCAGGCTCCCCCGTCCCTGGGATTCTCCAGGCAAGAACACTGGAGTGGGTTGTCATTTCCTTCTCCAATGCATGAAAGTGAAAAGTGAAAGGGAAGTCGCTCAGTCGTGTCCGACCCTCAGCGACCCATGGACTGCAGCCACCTACTTTTATGATATGGAAGTATCTTTGCCAATTTTTGACCCACTGTTAGTTTTGCAAATCCTTCCTTCAATTAATTATCAACTTACATCCCTGTTATCAAGGGGAACTTATTAACATCATCAGTAAACTTTTAAGAATTCCTGGTATACCCCCTTCCTTCACATCTTTCCTGAAAATCAAATTAAACTGTTTCCAGAACTAAGTTTTAGGGAAGACCAGCACTATTAATATTTATCCATCAGGAAAAATGCCATTTGTTCCTTCTCCCTATTTCTCCCGCTCAAGCCGGATCTCTTGTAATATTTGCTTCTGGAAGGAGAAACTAGTGGGCTTTGGTGGAGACTTCTGTGGCTACTACAAAAATCTGTCTTCATTTTCCTTTTAGGTGGTAATGAAAATTTTATAATGCATCTGTCTGAAAGTCTGGGTTAATTATTTCAGTTTAAGAAACTGGTTTCAGTTACAATCTGATTATATTCAGAATGTTACCAGAATTCAGAAAATAAACATGATTATCTTTGGATCAGCAGACCCCAGTAGTTCACCAAGATATTTAATAGGCAGACGGACAGAATTATAAAATTTTCTATGAGAAACATCTCAAAATGATACCCGTTCCTCCTCCTGTTTAGCAACAATGTGCTGCTGAGGAAAGGAGGAAATCAGGCAATAAAATAAGTCATTTGGTCATAAGATGAGTCACTCAGCACTTATGTCATAGATTTGTTTTCTTCCTTGCGGACATAATTGCTAGTTCAGTCAATGCTCCCATATGCCCTGAGTATAGCAATAATAGCATACTTAAGATGTACAAATGATGAACAATTTGTTGCAATTCAGCACAGATCCTTTAAGACAAAGATCTATGCAAAGAAGATAGAATAACTTTGAGAGTGATCTTTAAGATCATAATCTTGTAAGACTAATAAAACTGCTGGTTAAAAATGTGGCCTAGCTGTTTTTTTCTGGGGATCAAGAAGAAGGACCCAGGAAGAGACTGCTAGTGAAATTCTTCCTCTTTAGCAAAAATTTCAGTTCATTTTAATTTTATTTCATCTTAAAACAAGGATATTAGAAGTATGGTACAAGAGCTTCCCAATTAGAATATCCCATAAAAAATATATGCAAAGTATTATTAAAGTAAACACAACACAGAAGCAATGAATGTTTTCACACACTGATTCAGATGACAAACTAAAAACAGAAATTAATACAGACTGAAGTCTAACTAAAATAGCTTTGAACTGTCTTTCTTCTGGTTTTAATATTCCTTGCAAAGACTTTTCATCTACAGACAACTTCAACTTATTATACAGCGTATCATCATCCACACTCTAGAGAAGATTGTAAGAGGATCTCAGATGACCAATAAACAGGTCCTGTGGCTGCTGGATCAGCTGACAGATTTGACTGTGACTGTGACCTTAGGGACTGGGATAGCATTTTAACATTAAGGAGGATATGTCCAAGACATTGAGAAGTGCCTCAATTCTGAGCTCTCTTCAAACCACATACAGTGGATATTGTGACAACTCTCTATACCAGTCATGGTGATTTCAGCCATAAGGGCAAGAATTTGGTCCAGGATGGGCAGCCATTAGTCAATGTGAGTCTGAAATGAGATAGGAGAGAAACTTTGCTGCTTCTGGGAAAGGAAATCCTCTACCAAGAAGGAAGCCATGTTGCTGCTGCTGCTGCTGCTTTTAAGTTGCTTCAGTTGTGTTCAACTCTGTGCAACCCCACAGATGGAACCCCACCAGGCTTCCCTGTCCCTGGGATTCTCCAGGCAAGAATACTGGAGTGGGTTGCCATTTCCTTCTCCAATGCACACATGCATGCTAAGTCCCTTCAGTTGTGTCCGACTCTGTGCGACCCCATAGACAGTAGCCCACCAGGCTCCTCTGTCCACGGGATTCTCCAGGCAAGAATACTTGAGTGGGTTGCCATTTCCTTCTCTGGTGATGTTGCTACCAGCAGCCATCTTTGGATTGTAAGTGGAACCAGCTTTAGGATGGAGAAAATAGTGTAACAGTAGCAAAGTGGAGAGAATTAAAAAATCTAGGTCCATCATACAACATTACTGAGCCTTGAATTCACTAATCCTGAAGACTTTCTTCCTTTGGCCTTCCTATCACAACAGACAATGTATGTGTGGTGTGCTCAGTCGTGCCTGACTCTCCATGACCCAATGGTCTGTAGCCCACCAGGCTCCTCTGTCCATGGGATTCTCCAGGCAAGAATACTGGAATGGGCTGCCATTTCCTACTCCAGGAGATCTTCCTAACCCAGGGATTGAACTTGTGGCTTCGCATTGGCAGGCGGATTCTTTACCAGTCAGTCACTTGGGAATCCACAACAGACAATAGCAATATTTTTTTTTATTACTACAGCTAGTCTGAATAAAGCGTCCTTTTGCTTATGGTTGGAAATAATTGACACAGCATAAAATTTTACCACATGTGTATTGACTAGTAGATAAGTAGGTGGTAATTTAAATAAAATCTTACAATGTACCTGTCTTACAAGTCAGAGGTAATAATTTTGGTTTAAAAACTGGTTTTACTTAGAATGTTACTATGTTCAGAATGTTATGAGATAATAAAAAAAATCTGTTTATCCTGGATTCAACAGAGCCTGGTAAGGACGGAGAGCCGTGAAGCAATGGACAGTTTCACTCTAGCCCAGGGCCCCACATCTAACACCAGAATGTAGTAGTCTATCCACATTTGTGCCTTAACAGCAAACTGCCATATGCCATGGGCCTTACGTGACTCATCAAAACACCATTCATAAAATTTGCCTGTGCAAACATACTCTGTCACACATGTGTGGCTCTCTGAGGTTCTTGAAGATAAGAACCCTTTTATATTTATTTTCGATTCCCACAGCAACTTTAACCAGACTCAGCCAAAAGGTGCCTCATTAAATTAAATGAACTGTTTCACTCTAGTTCTTTCTTGCAGAAAACAAAACATTTATCAAGTTGTTTACTGGGAATTTTAATTTACCTTTATATAAATTTCTAAATAGGGGTAGGATTTCACAATTCTTAATTTTCTGCCTATTGTTTCAGTGAAACACTCTTTTTTTAAAATATCATTTTCCTACCTCTGTGGACTTCTAATTTCATCCTGCTACCATGGATAGCCTATTTCTTCTTTTAATTTGTGATTTTTTCATTTGATCTCTGTTTTTTACTTCTTTCCCTCTTTTCAACATAAGAAATGGTTAGCATTTTCCTTGTTAATGAAATTGTTCTTTGACCCCATCTAAGGTACAATTCATTTTTTTTTAAATTCAAATCTATTAAACTATTGGAAAGAGAGCTCTCTTCTCTCTTAATACCCTTTTTAAAGGTATTGAGTCTTCCACTCATGGCAGTCTGATTTCTGTCTCTTCCTGGAAAAATAAAATTATCTATCCAATGCAAGTTCAGTTCAGTTCAGTTCAGGTGCTCAGTTGCTCAGTTCTGTCTGACTCTTTGCAATCCCATGAATCACAGCACACCAGGCCTTCCTGTCCATCACCAACTTCCAGAGTTCACTCAAACTCATGTACATCGAGTCAGTGATGCCATCCAGCCATCTCATCCTCTGTCGTCCCCTTCTCCTCCTGCCCACAATCCCTCCCAGCATCAGAGTCTTTTCCAATAAGTCAACTCTTCACATGAGGTGGCCAAAGTACTGGAGTTTCAGCTTTAGCATCATTCCTTCCAAAGAACACCCAGCAAAGTAATTAGCCTCCAATTAAAATAAATAAATTTATATTAAAAAGAAAGGACTGGTTGGATCTCCTTGCAGTCCAAAGGACTCTCAAGAGTCTTCTCTAACACCACAGTTCAAAAGCATCAACTCTTTGGTGCTCAGCTTTCTTCACAGTCCAATTCTCACATCCATACATGACCACTGGAAAAACCATAGCCTTGACTAGACAGACCTTTGTTGGCAAAGTAATGTCTCTGCTTTTTATTATTTTTTTTTAATTTAAATTTATTTATTTTAATTAGAGGCTAATTACTTTACAATATTGTATTGGGATATGCTATCTAGGTTGGTCATAACTTTTCTTCCAAGGAGTAAGCGTCTTTTAGTTTCATGGCTGTAATCACCATCTGCAGTGATTTTGGAGCCCCCAAAAATCAAGTCTGACACTGTTTCCACTGTTTCCCCATCTATTTCCCATGAAGTGATGGGACCAGATGCCATGATCTTAGTTTTCTGAATGTTGAGCTTTAAGCCAACTTTTTCACTCTCCTCTTTCACTTTCATCAAGAGGCTTTTAAGTTCCTCTTTACTTTCTGCCATAAAGGTGGTATCATCTGCATATCTGAGGTTATTGATATTTCTCCCGGCAATCTTGATTCTAGCTTGTGCTTCTTCCAGCCCAGCATTTCTCATGATGTACTCTGCATCTAAGTTAAATAAGCAGGGTGACAATATACAGCCTTGATGTACTCCTTTTCCTATTTGGAACCAGTCTGTTGTTCTATGTCCAGTTCTAACTTTTGCTTCCTGACCTGCATATAGGTTTCTCAAGAGGCAGGTCAGGTGGTCTGGTATTTCCATTCTTTGACTGTGTGGATCCAATGCAAAGGGCATGTTAATTACAATACCCCATGACAACATTCCTGGCTTTGTCCTCCTTCTTCTGGGGCTGCAGTCTCTTCCTTCCGCCTTGGCTGTGCCCTGGCCTGGCTTTCTACAGGCCCTCTGAGAAGGGACTCTCTGCTTTGCTGGCTCTTTTTCCGTCCTTGGAGCTACCCTTGTGGCTCAGACAGTAAAGAATCTGCCTGCAATGCAGGAGACCTGGGTCTGATCTCTGGGTCGGGAAGATCCCTTGGAGAAGGAAATGGCAAATCATTCTAGTATTCCTGCCTGGAGAATTCCATGGATAGAGGAGCCTGGCGGGCTACATGGGATCCCAAAGAACTGGACACAACTGAGTGACTAATACTTTCACTTTCTTTCTCCCCTCCTTAACATTTGTTTCTTTTTATTGTTTTTCCTTATCTTAATCTAAGCCCTTCCCTTCCAGCTCTCCCTTGTGTTACAGTGAATATCCATCAATCTGGAGCTCCAACGCCAACCATTTCTCTGAACCTCAGGCCTGTGTTTCTATCTGCTGATTATTTCAGACTCAGTTTTTCCAAAAAGAAGATGTCCTCTCCTTCCAAAACTCTTCCTTCCCTTCTTTATTTCCTGTCTTGATTATCAACAAAAACACTCACCAGAACTGACTGCTTTGACTTTCTTTTTAACTAACTTTTTTTCTTTCTCACTTCCAGCATCAAACTTATCACTACACCTGGTAAATTCTACTAAAGAGTCTCTCTTAACTATTTCTTCCTATTAAATCCCTTCATCTTTGCCCTAATCTGTTTCTTCTTATTCCATACACTGGTGGCTGCAGTTTTTTTGCTCCATTTTTTCCCTACCATTGACTTATTTTTCCCAATACAAGAATTTTCCAGGCAAAAATACTGGAGTGGGTTGCCATTTCCTCCTCCAGCAGATCTTCCCAACTCAGGGATAGAACTCTCATCTCCTGTATTGGCTGGTAAGTTCTTTTACCACTGCACTGCTGGGCGACTAGTATCTTTCCTCCCCAATAATTCTGAATTTTCTCAAATATGCTCAAAAACCCATGCCTGTGTTCATAGCATTTTTTCTGTCCAGCACTTCATTTCTCTGTTAGTGATCTAGATCAAAACATGCAAACATATTACCTTTATTCTCAAACTGATACCATGTTAATCACGTGTGCCTCAAAGCCTCTGTGTACTTTGTTCCAACATCTATTATCATCATCTGCTATTGCTGTTTGTGGCCAAATTCCTTGTCAGACTCTGAATTTGAGGGCAAGAATGATTTTTTAAATTCATTTTTTAAAAATAGAATCTTAGTAATCAACAGACTGTAAGAGCTGAGAAAAAAAAAAAAACAAAAACAGAATTTTTGAATGAGTGAATTCTGCCTTCTCACACAATATGCTGTCCTTGCAAATGGTTCTCAAAAGTTTGGAGAATCTGGATCATTCAAATAATTTTGAAGATTATGCAGACACCTGGCCTTTGGAGTCAGACAAGCCCCCCTTCAAGTCCTCACCACCTCCTACCAAGTGTCCTGTTGCTTGAGGCAACTGTCTGCCTGCAATAAACACACCCGACTGACAGGCAACATAGATTCCCATGAGCAATTAAAAAAAGGGAGTGTTGAAGAAAGGAGAGGCACCCTGGACTAATTTCCTTCTGACGTTCTCTCTGATTTCCATTAGTCCTTGACTACACGGCCCGGTGCTTATTTTCAGGGCTCCTTTTCATGATTAGTACTGAAGCATAGGTTCATGCTTGACAGAAAACAGCTTGCTTTGTAGTAAGAGCACATTTACATCATGGGGAAATACTAGGAAATAGACGGAAAAAAAAAAAAAAAGAATGAACAGATCCTGACTCACTGCTAAACTAGTCGTTTGATACTATAGACAGTATATGATTTCATACCATGATTAAGTTCCTTTTATTTAGTCCACTCTGATCATTCATACCTTTAAGGAAGGGAAATTCTGGAGGTATATAGTCAATCCCTTTGCTTCCTTAAAACAAATATTATCTTTTCAGCTTTCCACTATATTTAGGACATAAGAATCCCAGATGTTCTTTGAAGAAATATTCTTTCTTCCTTTGGTTTTGATAAGTTTTTTTTTAAAAGCCTTTTAAATAAAATCTTTAAGTAGATAAGATTCATCCCTTTTCCACATATAACCCAGACAAGACTGTAATAATTTTGTGTTTTTCTGGGGGGAACACAAAAAGATATTTGTGCTGAGATGTTATGCATGAATTGAAGATGTTATACTGAGAATTATATTTGTTGTGAAGCATTTATTAGATTAAATACCTTATAAATATTAGTAATGATAAGGAATATTAGAAAAGAGCAGCTGGAAAAGATGAGCTTGGTTCAATGCAATTGCAACTCAACTGCTCATAACAGGCCCAGAGTGAGTTTTCAAAAGAAGCTGGCAGATAAAGCCCTGACACTAAGAAGGACACATTAAGCTAAGGGCAAGATGACCATAATTATTAAGATCATTCATGTCTCTTTATCCTGAAATGGCACTACCCAGCAATATTCTGACACCAGTGTCTTCTATCAGCCTATAAATGTAGCCAGGTCCCATCACTTAGACAAACTCCAGTCTCTCCTATGTAAAGACATCCTCTATTCCTTAATCCCATATTCTTTCCCCAATATCCACATCCTACTGAACTCCCACCCCATCTTTCTACCAAATATTTTGAAAGAACAATTAGTATTCAGTATCTTTATTTTCTCACCTTTTGTTCATGTCAATCAACTGAGCCAGGCTTCTATGACACACTGTCATTACTCTTGCTATTTACAGCAGGTTTGAACTGCCAAATTCAAAAGATACTTTTCAGTCTCTATACTGCTGGACTTCTTCATAGAAGTTTACAAAACCAGTGATTCTCATTTTTTGAAAATCTCTCTTCCTTCAGCTCCTGTGCTACCATGCCCTTCTAGCTCTTTTCCTATCTCTTTCAACATTCTTCTTCTGCCTCTTCTGGAATTTCCCCCCTCACTTCCCATCCCTCTCAACATTTTTATGCCAGGTTTCACCTCTTAGTCCGTCTCTCTTCTAATTCTCTAGACTCTCTCTAAATGTGTTCACACAATTTCCTGCCCCAAACCTCTGTCCAGCATCTCCTTTTCTAATGGACTCCTAGAAGACGTGCACTGTGGGTCCACAGGGACTAGCACCCAAATATCACCTTATTTGACTCTCCCAACCTGCTTATTGGACTCTAGAATCTCAGTCAGTGCCTCCAACATTTACCAAATCATTCCCCCTAGAAATCCTTATCTCCTTCCTCACTTCTTTCATTTCATTAATCAGAGTCCTGCAATGTTTACCTTCTTTTATAGCTTCCCACTCTTTTTTTTCACAATGACTACTCCAGGAATACTCAGTTCTTATGTTTTTCACATGTTATTTTTAAATCGTACACATCTTGGCAAATGTAGTTGCTTCTGCTATTTTCCCTGCTTTTCATCCCTCATCACTACCTTGATTTAGTTTATTCCTACAACCGCATGTATGGATGTGAGAGCTGGACTATAAAGAAAGCTGAGCACCAAAGAATTGATGTTTTTGAACTGCAGTGTTGGAGAAGACTCTTGAGAGTCCCTTGGACTTCAAAGTGATCCAACCCGTCCATCCTAAAGGAGA
Source organism: Bos mutus (assembly GCF_027580195.1). Lineage (NCBI taxonomy): Eukaryota > Metazoa > Chordata > Mammalia > Artiodactyla > Bovidae > Bos > Bos mutus. The sequence goes on along the minus strand of NC_091621.1, from coordinate 85,587,609 downwards.
TCAGTCCTGGGTGTTCATTGGAAGGACTGATGTTGAAGCTGAAACTCCAATACTTGGCTACCTGATGCGAAAAGCTGACTCATTTGAAAAGACCCTGATGCTGGGAAAGATTGAGGGCAGGAGGAGAAGGGGACGACAGAGGATGAGATGGTTGGATGGCATCAACGACTCGATGGATATGAGTTTGAGTGAACTCCGGGAGTTGATGATGGACATGGATGCCTGGCTTGCTGCGGTTCATGAGGTCACAAAGAGTCGGACATGACTGAGTGACTGAACCCATTATTATTTAATTCTTCCAAAAACACTTTTTCTGATTCCCCACCCTGCCCCTAGCTGGGGTAGGTACTCATCATCTGTTCTCCTATAATACCCTAATTATACTGAGTTGGCCAAAAAGTTCATTTGGATTTTTCTGTTACATCTTATGGAAGAATCCAAATGAACTTACTGGCCAACTCCATACATTAATCACTGCATTAAAGTTGAAATGATTTGTTTCCATATCTTTCTTCACTACTAAACTGTGTATTTTACTTAACTCTATCTCTAATGCTTATCACATATGGTACCTACTAGGTGCAAAAAATGTTTACTGAATAAACACATTTCTTTATTCACTGATATGTCTGCTCAAGAAGACTCTCTGACTCTGAAAACAAAATCCTGGACAACCAACATGAGAGTTATCATCTGTTTGGCAGTGATTTTTCTCAAGAAAAATGAGTTCACTCACATGGTGCTTTATTCATCAGCCTCTCTTTTATGTTAAAATGCGTGAGTTCTTTGAAACCTGACTCTCTGGGTGATGTTAGTATAGAGTTTTTGAATCAGAGGGAAAAAATAACACCCTTACCAGACCCTCAGCTAGACTCATGGGACTCAGCCCAGAACAACTTGACTTCCTGGCTCCCTCTGATCTTAAACAAGGCACACATCTTGGCCATCTGCTGGAAGTGTGGGAAGGTTATGTCTGTGTGTTAGGATGAAGATGCTCCTATAGTTTCTCCCTTGTAAAATGTAATTGTGTTTAGGATCTCAGCAAAGATACTGAGATATCAGGTGCTAAAAAGTTATACGCTACTTCTCATTGAAAAATGGAGTTGGTGTCATCAAAGTAAAATTGGATGGTAGTTTGATTCTAAGGTAGCTTGACAATGGATTATTCAATTCTTTGTCCTGACACTACAAGTTGAGTGAAATCAATATATGATTCTTTTACTGTCTTTGAGCTGTAGTGCTGCCCAAAGTATGATATATATCTATAACTGTATGATATATCCAAACTTAATTTCATGGTTAAGAGATATACATGAATATACTATTATTTGTTGATAGCTGAGACATAAATGAATCATGGGATTGCTGTTTTAGGAAGCCCTTGGGGGGACAAGGGCTTCCCTGATAGCTCAGTTGGTAAAGAATCTGCCTGCAATGCAGGAAACCCCAGTTCTATTCCTGGGTTGGGAAGATCCGCTGGAGAAGGGATAGGCTACCCACTCCAGTATTCTTAGGCTTTCCTTGTGGCTCAGCTGGTAAAGAATCCACCTGCAATGTGGGAGACCTGGGTCGATCCCTGGGTTGGGAAGGTCTCCTGGAGAAGGGAAAGGCTATTCACTCCAGTATTCTGGCCTGGAGAATCCCATGGACAAGTTCATGGGGTGGCGAAGAGTCAGACACAACTGAGCAACTTTCACTGGGGGAACGAGTATAGTATGGAAAAATGACTATTACCTAGAGCTACACTCAGGAACATACTGTTTTAATTCTGGCAATGTTTGGGCAAACCTTAACATGTTAGATAAGGGATGATGAATAACAACCGCTGTATTTTCAACAATGGCAGCACTTATGCCTGGGACAAGTGTTCTGTACTTTCAGAGTGGACAGGGAGCTAGGGCATGCAAAGTAGGACACTGCTATCAACACTATAGCTTTCCTAAGGTTGATTTCTGGGGAACATGAACATGATGCTTAACAGTTCTAACATGATTTGCATAACCTTGCGATTCAGGCCCAAATACACCCCATATGAAATGTGTGTTTTATGAATATATTTCTAATTTCAGGTCTATCTGAAAAACACCTTGGTGCTGCCTAGAGTCGAAGCTGGTGACTTATATTTATACCTCTTCCTTTTTTAATTTCTAACAACCTTCCTTGCTTCTGACCTAATGTCATCTCTCAGACCCAGATGTGCTCACAGATACATACAAGATATTGATAATGCTCCTCCACATGTTCCCATCCCCTGAAGTTGGAAGGGAAGGGGGATCAGAGGAAGCTGAAAGAGGCTGCTTAATCTTCACCATCACCTCCCAAATCTCCCTAAACCCTGAAGCAGAACCTGAAGCATGAAATTAACATGAGATGAACACACTCCCCAGGAACTCCGTTTGTATTGTTTATATTTGGAAAATACTCTATGGACACGAGTCTGGAGCAGGGTAAGAGTGGCTGTATTTGTTTCATTTGCAGCATAAGAGGGTATATGGAACACTGCTCTAGGTTCTTCCATCACCTGAGTCAGTGGTCCTGGCATCCATATTTCCTGTTGCCACTAATGAGACGGCAAAAGATATTTCACTAAACTCAGATTAGCAGTGTCATCGTAGGTACCCTGTTATCACTGCCAGTGTGGATATAAGACCGAGACTAGGTACTGCATATAGCTAACTTTTAAGCCTTTCTAGCCCCCAGTTCCCAATTTCCTTGGTATACTAATGCTTTTCATTTCAGTCCAACACAGACCTACCACCATCAAAACTTCTACTTTTGAAATATCATATCTTGACTTCAGGAAACAGGAAGAAAGCGACTTGTGTAATCCATCTCAGAACAATTTTAAACATCACATCATATACCACGATTAATATGAGTGACACTCATAGTTAAAAACAGTCACAAAAACTTCCTCTGGTCTAAGTACTTCATCCTCTTATTCATTCTCAAGTCAACTATAGAGATCAATCCATCCAATTAACTGTTACAAAAAGAGGTTCATTATAAAAATATATACTTCCTAACCCAGAGACTGAAAAGTTTGAGAGATGCCAGGTTTTAAAAGTAAAACATGAAAACTTTTGGCAGTGGAAAGGGCTGATGGTGAAGAGGATAGGTCAGACTGGCCCTAGGGAGTGGCCCTGGGTCAGTTTCTGAGAGAAGATCCCAGCATTTAAAACCACCTTTGTTTCTTTCTTCTACATATGAACCCACAGATTTTCTACAAGTTCATTTTTTCCCTCTGTCCTTCCCAATGGTGTGGGGATGACATCATGGAGCAAGATGGTGAGGACAGATCTGTGTATATGTATTCAGGGCTGTTGTACTGAGTTGGCCAAAAAAATCGTTTGAGTGTTCCTGTAATATGCTATGGAAAAATCCGAATGAATTATTTGGCCCACGCAATATGTCAGGTATTTTTCAGCCTATGTTAGGTGTATTTCACAGAAGCTGTGCTTTTGTTCTAGGGCTGGTTGCTGCCCTTTTAGACCCTTCAGGTGCTACTGAGCCTCTCTCCCAGGCTGTCAGGATCCATGAAAGACCTTCCGCAGAGAAGATTTTTTTGAATGATAACATTATAGTCCTAATTGAAGCTGAGTAGCTCACAGCCCTCTGAAGCTGACAGTGAAACATGCCATTCTCAGAGCATGTGTCCCTTATCAGAGCCACTTAAGGTAACAACATCCTACAAAAGGCCCTCTGGGTCTCTGAAGGGACAGAGCCCTCACTACTCCTACAGTTAGGGAAAGCTGTAGCCCACTTCTGGGAATGCAAATGAATGAAACCCCATGTGACAGCTGTAATAAAAGGCTCCTGTCTTTCTGCAAAACATTCAAATGCCATCTGGCAATTGCGTTGACGTCAGCAGGCACAGAAAAACAACTGCCCCCACTGCCTTCTTCATCACTGCCTTCCACCCCCATCTTTGCGCTCCCCTCCTCCCTGGCAAAAAGCTCCAACTTGGAGTTATGGAGACGGACAGGAGCAGAGTAGCCTTTTAAACAGATTTACTCTAGTTTTGGTTGACTGTTTTTCAGAAACGGCTTCGACATCACAGCAGAACTGGAATCTGGCCCCCTGCTTTCCAAATGTGAGTTAGAGCATGTATAGATCATGACATTAAAAAGAAATTATAGAGCCTTTTCTGTTCATGTTTTCGAACTTGAAGGACCTTTCTTCCAAGACTAGAGGTGTTAGGGAAAACTATTAATTTGACTTCTGATTCAACACAGATCCTCTTTGATCATTATAAATAAACAGCCAGTGTTATACCGAGAACAAGTCTGCAGCCGTGAAGTGCAGACACTGGCTTGAGAACTCACACGTCATACATACATCTTTCAACAGTTCACTAGAAGCTTATATGGACAGATTTTTTTTCAGTGTTCAAATTATATAATCAAACTATTTTGCCTTAGATGTGCTCCATGGAAAACAGAATTTTCTAACTTGTTGAACATAAAGAAAATAGGTCAATGGAATGTTTGTACCCTCTGTAAAAGAAACAAAGAATTATAGAAGGAACACCATTAAACATGAATCCTACCCAGAACTCCTAATTAAAAAGGAAATCCCACCCTAGTATTTGCACACAGAGTAGAAGGACACAGAAATTTTAAGTTATTATTGCCTACTATGACTTTTTTTTTTTAAACAGGGGAGAAGTTCAATACTCACAATACCTAGTCTGTCCACAGAAATGAGTAGTCACTATTAACAGTAAAGAGGAAATGGCTTCATTAGCTAAGTCAATTAATCAGCCCCTTTCAGGCTCCAAATGATTTATTTCTCAAAGTAAACAAATATTTTTTGAATGAGATCCTATAATTTTATCCATATCACTGGTACGTATTACCTAGTTAGACTGTTATCAGATGAAAAAGATTTTTGAAAAAAAAAAATTACATAGTAAATTAAGGATAAGTCTATGAAAATGAACCAATCTTGATATTGCTTAGATCCATTGCTATAGACCAAATTCTTTGTCTTTCCTAAAAGTTTTGCTTTTTCACTTAAAAAAACTTAAGCATTCTAATACTGAAAAGTTATAATTTATCATGAAAATATATACATCACAAAGTGAGTGATTATAAAGTACAGATGTGACTATATTGCTTCTAGGCTACATTTTTTTTTTTCAATAGCTCCCACTTATCCATTAAACTCTATCTTGCTCCAGCTGACTTGAGGGATGTGATACAGTCCCATTAGCAGAAAGCACAAAGTTAGTAATGGACACATGGGCTTTGGGGTTAGAAGGGAAAAAGTAATGGGAGGGTTGTATAGTTTGAAAATTTGCTCTCACTAACTCTAAAGAGGAATGTAGCCCCCAAACCAAGGTCTTATATAACTGAATTCTCCTCTCCCCACCATTTCACCTCAACTCCCACAATTCTTCTTATTTTATGAAATCTTTGTGGTTCTTCCCTCTCAACAGACTGGCTTGCCTCCTACTCATCCTTGAAGATTTTTCAATTCCTCTCCTCCAGGAGGCCTTTGCTGACACATGTCTGCTCTGCTTTGCAAATGCCTGGTGCACAAATCCTCATTTTAATTTCTCCATGCAATGGTGCATGCCCATTTCCCATAAAACCGTGAACTCCATCAAGGGATGGAGAGAATTCTTTACCCTTGTGTCTTCAGCACCTAGCCTGGTATTACATGTTCAACAAACACGTAATAGAAGGAATAATAGAAAGAAGAAAAGGTCAATAAGCCCAGAAATAGAAAGGAAAGATATCCCAAATCAAAAGTGAAATGCCATTACTAAAGAGAGCAGAAAGAAAAAAAAAAAAAGATAACTTATTACAGCGGAAGGGAAAGCTAGGATTTACTGAATATTGATTATGTGCCTAACAGCATGCTAATCATTTTCACACATAATTTCATTTAACAGTCAACAAAAACCTGAGACATGGAGAATTGTTATTACCATCTACATATGAGGAATCAGATTCAGAGAAACTCGTAAACTTTGAAAGGCCCCTCAGTTGGTAAATGGTGGTCAGAAAATGGAACAGAGGTATGTGGGACATTGTAGCTTTATAAGATATTTAATATCCTAGGTTGTTTTACTTAAAACAGGAGGGAAAATGCGAAAAGAAGTAAAGGAAATGAATAACCTATTGTTGAAGCTGAGGTGAATCTTCAATGGTCTAAGAAGAAATCCATCAGGGTGTGAGATAAAAACTCAACAAGGTACATTTGGAAAATACCAACTTGAGGCTAAGCCTAAACTACATTTCAGTTCCAAGACTTCATCTGGACTTTTAACAGCTCCGGGAACAAAAGGTCATTAGTAACTGCTGATTTAGAGGCAACGTCTTCACTGAACATATAAACTAAGCAAGTTTTTCAAAAACACCTGTCACTTGGTAACTCCTATTTTTTATGAGCTGTGTGTATCGGTTTAAGGGTGGAAAATAAGAAATCCAGAAGGCCCTGGAAGAATCAGGCAACGGAAAATGTCATTTTAGCAAACGGAATAGAATGAGATCAAGGAACCATTAGGAAACTTGTACTCTCAAGCTTTTAATAATGGGTAGAAAGGTCTGACATACTTTCTAGAAAGTATTAAATAAAACACAGAAGCAAAAAGACTCGCTGTTAGTGCCTTACCTAATCATAGCTTCTTTTTGGTGAGCACTATTTTTTCTCATAAGGTAACAGAAAAATAAAGAGAATAGACTCTAAAACTGTCCAGAATGCAGTTAACATGTTTTTAGAGGAAGGAAAGCAAGGATACAAAAGATGAAGATCACCAGAAAAAGAAGATACTCAGAATTTGAATGCCAGAACAGGTCTTGCCTGTTTGAGTCAATGTAAAACATCTCATATTCATACTGAAGCTTTGGGGGGTTATTCCTAGGACTATAATATAAGAAAGGACAACAGAATTTATACAGTGGTCTGATAGCTAGTCTAAAGAAAAAAAATATTTTAACCCAGAGTCTGGCACTCTAACAATACATCAAGATAGGAAGACCAGTTGCTAATAAGGAAGAATCGATACATATAAAGTTTTTTAAGGTTCAGAAGTGGGTTCTGATTTGGAGGAATAACGCTGCTAAACCTTACGTAGATGGAAACACTCCAGAGACATAAGAAACTGAAGACCGTCACATTCACATTATAATAACCTTATGCTCCACTCCCTCCAAGGAACAACTGGAATTCTGTGTCATGTCACATATTACTTGGTGAAATTTCCTGGGCAACTGACCAAAAACCTACAATTTCTTGACAAAACTATCATGCAATTTTGAGTTGATAACATTTTATCCCACTCATGGCCTCTCGTGAGTGTTTCAGATTTTGAGTTCTAAACTACCTCCCAGAAATGGATTTCTGGAACTGCAAAATGGAGGGTGATGCTTTTGATAAGACTGTCCAGCTGTGTGGGCCTACTAGATAAGAGTAACCAGTCTTTCTTTGGATTCTCTTCTGCTGAGAGCATCAAGGACTTCAAAGTAGTCCTTTGTACTGGAAGCCTGTGGTCCTCAGAGGACTTTTCTGAACCTGAGACTGACCTTCACCAGTAAGTTCTTCTTCTGTCCTTATAAGTCAAATCTCTCTTATACTTCACAGTTGTTCATATAAATGAGGCTGAGACCTTTTCTGAGCTGAGATCAACCTTCACCAGTAAGTTCTTCTTCTGTCCTTATCAGTCAAATCTCTCTTGTACTTCACAGCTGTTCACAGATATGAAGCTACTCTCCACTTCTATATTATACTAGAATTAATTAATGCATAACTCACACCATTTCTATATTATACTAGAATACATATCTTACACCATTTTTGCTTTTTCTACTCTTTGTAGATCATAAAAATGAAATCTGTTTTCTATAGGAACATTCAAAGTTTCTTGAAATGATTTCCATTCATCAACTTAAAATGGCAAACAGAAATAATGGCAGGAAACTGAATAAAAATGAGCACTTATTGAGGAGCTATCTTAGGTCAGGGGCTAGTCTAAGTACTTTCTATACATTATTCATTTTAGTCCTCATATCAATCTAGCAAAGAAAGGTACTAACATTCTACTTATTTTACAGATGAGCTCATAATTTAAATAACTTTGCTCAAGGTCATACATGTAGCAACTGATGGGGCTTACTTACTTATCATAGGGATATGACACCAGGGATCTCTGACTTCACCTTCCACACTCTGTGAACCATTATAACCTTTGTCCTGTCTCCTTACTGAAATCCAACTTAGAAAGTTTATCAATACTCTCACTCATAATGAAATCACCGACAGAAATTAAAGGACAAATAAAGCAACTCCTTTATTCTAGAGGATAATCTATAAATCACTGGAAAAATTATACACTTAGACTTCATGACCTTCTAATTCACAACTATTTAATGAAACCATAGACAATGTGGGATATTAATTATATATATGTGTATGCATATATATAGTTTCTATATTCAAGAATTTACACCCTGAATGAAGCAAGGCAGGAGTAAGGGGATTATTTCAGAGCCTGAGTTTTTTTGGGGGGTAAGGTGAGAGGGTAATTCCAGCCTTCTGTCAGGGCTTAGAATCTGGATATATCACAAGTAAAAGCCAGTTTTGGGACAGTGAGGGGAGAGGGAAAAAGGGAAGGACCAAGGAATAAGTCTGAAATTTTGAAACTGTTCTGGAGAGCTCAAGAGTTCCTTAGGGGGTAGTTTCTCAAGAATGGTTTAGTTTTAGTGATTACTAAAATTATTTTTGTTCCTATCATTGTATTAATATTGTGGGAAAATATTATTTCTAAATGTTCTTCCTTTTATTCTTTCACCTCCATGTTCCACCACGAATTTCACTCAGTGTACTTGTTTTCAACTTCAGTAAAGGATTATAGAACACATATTTCCACTTACAGACAGAGAGGAGCAAGCACAAAAATGAAAAAAGCTGTAGTCCCCCCAAATATTGCCATAAATGTCAATATGCACATTTGCAATGACTCGTTTCAAATTCTAGTCTGTACTATGGAACAGTAGTGACAAATAATTCTCAGTTAAATAGTTTACTATGTAAATGTACTTATTTGTATTACTATAATATTATTACTATGTTATTCTAGAATATTTAAAAACATAAGTTAATGATTGATAATAATATCCCAGAATGTATTCTTTACAAAATTACTGTAATTCTTTCTATAATAATAATTTTCTTTTATATCCATTTTTAAAATAAAAGATTACAGAAGGCTATTTCGATTACATCTTAATTTGGAGGGGAAAGCCTTAATATAAAAATGTGTCTTCAGATATCTCTGACTCAGAGAATAAAGATTTGCTAAGAGGATAAACAATTTTTTTAATTCCCTAAACTAAATAACCCAAATACATATTTGCAGAATGTAGAGTTAAATCTTTGAAAGGAGATTCTCTTCTTTATCCTATTAGTCAATGAAACTGAGCTCAATTTTAAAATTCTGGTCTTCTCCAATTTCTTTACAGATTTCATTTTAAAAACATGCATGGTCAAATGTATATACATGCCTAATTCCAAAGGAAGAAAAAATACTACAGGCTCTACAATGTTGCTCTATTTGCAATGTCTATAGAGTGTGTATTTAACTGGTTTAGCAACAAATTCTGATATGAGGGGAAAGGCAATAGGTGAGGTACTAGGAGATATACCTGGCTCCAGGCTATGAAGTACGTTGCCGTTAGTTCCTTATAATTCCATCATATTAAAGAGTCATTTGTTGCTTGATGACCCTTCAGCACAACAAAACACAAACTAGAATATTAACTCAAAACAGTAAGAGTCTGAAAATACTGGGTCATAAGCATTCCATTCGGAAGGAAACTTTTACCCGCAATTTGGAGTTCAATTTAATATGTTTGTCATGGTGATAAACTATTTCTAATTTGCCTTTATCTTGCTGGTGATGAAGTTCAATTTTCTGAGTGCCTTTCATAATTTTAAAAGGAAATTTAGAAAGAACTGTCTTCTGCTATTTTTTGCCAAGCTCAAATGAGTTCACTGTAAGGAAGGTTGTTTGACAATCTCTGTAATAAACAAACCTAGAGGCTATAATTTTCTTGATAGTGGAACCCTCCATTTACTTCTGAAAGCTGCAGAAGGGCATGTCATTCTTCTTTCTATTTATTATTCATAATTCACCACCATCTTTTATGTGCTACCACAGTTTTGAAAATGACCGAAGCAGATTCAGGAGGTTAATTTATACCATTAGCTGTCACTTTTAAGAAATGCTTTCAAATTTGCATGTGTGTCAGGGAAGCCATGTGTGAGTGTGTGGAGAGGGGTGGAGGAACATTACTTTAATACCAGGCTGTGCATTAACTCCTCTGACTTTGCATACACTGGTGCTCTTGGTGTCACAAAAAATAAATAGCAAAACAGAATATGCAGTTATTTGATCGATAGAAATAGAAACAGAAAAGAATCAGAAAGCCCTTGCCTGTCAAAATGCACAGTAGTTGCTTGATTGCTATAATCATAGAGTTAAAATGACTAAGTACTTTTGGACCTTAGTATATTTTGAATATTGTCAAGGTGGTGATGGAGTTGAATTTTGAAATGACCCTTTCTTCTCTTCCACCCCATCATTTATTCATCCTTCAAAGCCACCAGCTTCTATGAAATTAGTCCTGAAGACCAGCCTAGACTGACATTTTTCTTCTCTGACTTCTACTCACTATAGTCAACCATCAAAATTATCTGTTTTCTTAACTTTTATTTGTTTCTTATTTTTTTCTAATCCAAATTTTAAGTTTTGAAAAAAGGAGTTCCTCATATCTTTGCTACTTCCCCAACACTTCTCATCTCCAAGTGATGGGCTCATTACAATTGTCACAAAAACGAAGAGTTGACTTATTAAACAATAATTATGATGGGTGCAGTTATTTTCATTTGATTGAACAGATACTTTTCCAGTGCTAACTGTGCAACTTTAATTGGTTATATTTTTTTATTATTAAATTTGATCTAATATACACAGTTTCTTCATCCTAAATAGTGAGATGTTTCTTAAACTTCTTATAATTTCTTTCATAAGTGAATCAACTCTAAGGCAACCTTTAAGTAGGTTTTCTTCTTCCTGTCAAAGATGCCTTTGCCCACTCCATTTTCTATTGGGTCATCCCCAAAAGTTCATTCTTGTTCTTCCATAACATCATACGGAAAAACCTGATCAAATTTTTTGGCCAACCCAATACTTAACTCTTCAGTTACTTTCTCTGCACTATAGATTGAGTCTAAAACCCTGATTTTGGTTTTTAATAAAGCATTACCTAAGGTGCAATGCAGAATCACTGCATATACACTTCTAACTACATAATAAAAGCCATTCAGAAAGGAGGACATAAAAGTGGGATGCTGCTGTGAAGAATCACTAGTATATGAAGCAATGGGTTAGTGACCTGATGGCACATGTGGAGGAGCTTGCTGTTAGAGGCTGGAGCAATGGTCTAGCAGAGAGAGAGAAAGAGAGAGAGAGAGAGGAAAATGGGATGCAAATAGCATGAGCTGTATTTGACAAAGGAGAGGTACAGGTGACCTCAGAAAAAAACTGGTATCATTTGCAAGGGAGAAGAAAAAGGAATCGAAAGAGCAAGAACAGAGAAGAGGCAACTGCTTCCCATTCTGAGATGGCAGAAGGACAAACTGAGGACACTGAACTAAAATTACCTGTTATGATTCAGCTTTGGTAAGAATTAACCAAGAATATGGGGCTTCCCAAGTGGCCCAGTGGTAAAGAATCCACTTGCCAAAGCAGAAAAAACAAAAGACACAGCTTTGATCCCCTGGAGAAGGAAATGGTAACCGTCTCCAGTATTCTTGCCTAGAAAATCCTATGACAGAGGAGCCTGGTGAGCTACAGTCCATGGGGTCGCAGCAAGTTGGATACAACTGATTACATATGCATGCATACACAATCAGGCATAAAGTCATCCCACCATTGTTCAAACTTCTGAATGGATGAAGCTGTCAGAGCAAAATAAAACTAAGGTGGAAGTACTCAATCTATCCTTTCAGTGGAATTAAATAACTCAGAGAAAAGAGAAGAAAGATGCTTTTCTCATGAAAAATCTGCTAGGGTCTCCTAACAAAATCTGAGAGGCTCACATTGTCAGCATCTAAGTTGGGAGTGAGAAGGACAGAGAAGAGAGAAAGAGAGAGAGCAAATCTAAGTCATATATTCAGGGAAAAAAAAAAAAAAAAACACAACCCTGTACGTGTAGTGATGGGTATATGAAGCCAAATAGAATCTATTTTTAAAAGAGCAATGCTTTTGAGAGGGTCCTCCTGCCAGAAGAACCGCCTTTCAATTCTTAATACATCCTTTCAATTATAATGCTTGACAGGTAGCAAGTAATAAAATAAGGTACTGAGCCCCCAAAGAGGGCAGGCTTGATATGCATACATTAACCTCTTGTTTTTGGATTTCCTTCCCATTTAGGTCACCACAGAGCACTGAGTAGGTTCTCTGTGCTATAGTATATAGCGTATACTACTATGTATAAAATAGATAGATAATGAGAACTTACTGTATAGCACAGGGACTTCTACTTAGTGCTCTGTGGTGACCTAAATGGGAAGGAAATCCAAAAGAGAGAGGATATATGTATACATAAATCTGATTTACTTTGCTGCACAGCAGAAACTAAAAACATTGTAAAACAATGATTTCCTAAAGTAAACGAACCCTGAATATTCATTGGAAGGACCAATGCTGAAGCTAATCCTCCAATACTTTGGCCACTTGACACAAACAGCCAACTCACTGGAAAAGACCCTGATACTGGGAAAGATTGAGGGCAGGAAGAGAAAGGGGATGACAGAGGATGAGATGATTGGATGGCATCACTGACTCAGTGGACATGAACTTAAGCAAACTCTGGGAGATGGTGAAGGACAGGGAAGCCTGGTGTGCTGCAGTCCATGGGGTCGCAAAGAGTTGGACAGGACTTAGTGACTAAACAAGAACAGCAACAACAACACTGTAAAGCAACTAAACTCAATTAAAACAAACAAACAAACAAACAAAAACAACCAAAACCAACAATAGAAAAGGGGACATGCTTCCTGATATCCACTTTACAGGGGGTCCCAGGGGAAAATCAGATTAGGAGAACTTCTGAGGTTGGAGCTGGTGGGCCCAGAGAGCAGTAGACAGGGGTCTTCTCCCAGGAAGCTGAACCAAGGTCTAATAAAAGATACAACTCATCCCAGAATATGGAACCTCAAAATGGCTTCCCAATGAGATTGGGAATAGTTTCAGATGAAGAATGCTGTGTGACTTCCTTTGTTCCCTTTCCAAATGTTCTTATTTATTGTGCCAATCATGTCCACTTTCCACGTGTGAGTGTGGGACTGTGTACTAGTTGGGGGAGCATGGGAAGGCTGATACCCTGTCTTTTACATTCATAGACCTCTGAATTCATAGGAACTACATGCAAATCTGATACAGAAATGACTGCAAAACACTGTCATGGTTCAATTCTGCCCCCCTACCCCGCACACACACACACACACACACAAAACACACAGTGTCAAACCTAGACAGTGTGTTAAAAAGCAGAGACATCACTTTGCCTACAAAGGTCCACATAGTCAAAGCTATGGTTTTTCCAGTAGTCATGTACAGCTGTAAGAGTTGGATCAGGAAAAGACTGAGTGTTGAAGAATCGATGCTTTCGAACTGTGATGTTGGAAAAGACTTTTGAGAGTCCCTTGCACAGCAAGTAGATCAAACCAGTCAGTCCAAAAGGAAATCAACCCTGAATATTCATTGGAAGGACTGACACTGAAGCTAAAACTCCAATACTTTGGATCCCTGATGTGAAGAACTCATTGGAAAAGACTGATGCTGGGAAAGATTGAAGGCAGGAGGAGAAGGGGTTGACAGAGGATGAGATAGTCGGATAGCACCACCGACTCAATGGACGTGAGTTTGGGTAAACTCCAGGAGATAGTGATGGACAGAGAAGCCTGGTGTGCTGAAGTCCACGGGGTGGCAAAGAGTTGCACATGACTGAGCAACTGAACAACAAAACTCATGTGTTGAAGTGCTCACCCCTGTACCCCAGAATGTGACATTATTTGGAGATAAAGTCTTTTAGGTGGTCCCAATCCAAAATGACTGCTGTTCTTACAAGCAGGGGAGTTCAGGGACAGCCACAAGCACACAAAGAGAATGCCAAGTGGAGATAAAGGCAGAGATGAGTGACACATATCATAACAATGCCAAAGATTGCCACCAAGAAACTGCCAGAAGCCAGGTGAGAGGCATGGAATCAATCCTGTCTCATAGTCCTCAGGAGGAGCCAACCTTGGGGATACCTTGATCTTGGAGTTGTAGCTTCCAGAACTGTGAGACAAGGATCTTTTGTTGTTTAAGCCACACCGTTTGTCATACTTTGTTGTGGCAGCTAGAAAAGTAATACATTCCCTACTGAGGAAACCATTATGCTCCACATGAACACTGACTAGTCAGAACTTTCTCGCTGTCTTCCATGAGAAGGACACAGTGCGTTTTTCTTGACCTGGAGAGAATAATTTTCCTTACTCAGTGAGGACTAGAAGGTAAGCTAAGATGGTGTATGTTAACTGTTTCTAACCCTTCTTTCATTTCTGGATACATGGAAGGATTATGATTTCCTGGTTCCTCTGTGATTATGTGGGGCCAGGCCATTACTTATGGCCAATAAGTGATGCATGCATGCATGCTCAGTTGTGTCTGACTCTGTGCTACCCCTCCACAGACTGTAGCCCACCAGGCTCCTCTGTCCATGCAATTTTCCAGGCAAGAATCCTGGAGTGGGTTGCCATTTCCTCCTCCAAGGGATCTTCCCAAACCAGGGATCGAACCCATGTCTCCTGCACTGGCAAGTGGATTTTTACCACTGTGCCATCTGGGAAGCCTCAATAAGTTATGAGGCTTAAGAACTGATGTGTGCTACTCTCAGGGTGTGGCTCTTAAGTGCCAAATGGAGACCCTCTTTCTGTCTGCTTCTATAATGGACAATGCCTTATACCATAGCTGTTCCACCATCTCTATTCTAAAGTGAGGATAAATCTAAACAGATACCCAAGTCAAAGCATGGTGGGCACTGCATGACAGAGCAAGAAATAAGCCTCATGATTTTGAGAGCTGAGGTCTGCTTATTATTTCAGTACCAGCTTGTCTGTCGTGACTGATCCTGTCTGCGACTTCAAAATAAAAATCGTAAGGAAGATGGCTTATTTACAGAGCCTTCCTTGGGTATTATAACTAGATGAATAACCTGCCTCATGCTTCTCTGGAGGAGTGTGAAAATCCCAGAGGAAGTGAAATCTAGTGCACAAGTAATCTGTAAGGATTGCTCTTATTCTGAGAACTGTCAGCTCTCCAGTTTCTCCCTGAAATGAGCAATGGAATGGGTACAATTCTCATAGAATTTCTCCTCTCTTGTTCTGAGAAATATTCTAAATCTACATTTGTTACTAGCTTGTTTCTGATATCAAATCGATACTTTTGTCCCATCTTTTGAAATTAACTGCTTTGGTTATCTTTATATTTTTCACTAGCTGTCTTAGTTATAAAAGGAACCAAAGACTGCCCACCTGTTTCTCGTAAATAAAAAGATTGCCTATTTCCACTTTCTTTTCTTTAATCGTGGAAGTAGAAAGGCAAATTCCACTTTCATAGCATATAATATAGCCACAAAACTTCAAAGTAAGAAGGGACATTAGATAGTCCAGCCAAATTCATTATTTTTTTTAAAGTAATGAAGCTGGAACATAAAGAAGTTATTTAATTCATCCATTGGAGATGATAATTTAAATGAAGTAATCAGAGAAAGACAAATGCCATATGATATCATTTATAAAGATATGATACAAATGAACTTATTTATAAGAAAGAAATAAGACTCACAGGCATAGACAGTAATTTATGATTCCTGAAAGGGAAAGAGGAGAGGGATAAATGAGGACTTTGGGATTAACAGATACACATTACCATAGACAAAACAGGTAAACAACAAGATTCTACCGTAGAGCACAGGGAACTATATTCAGTGTCTTATAAAGGAAAGAAATGGTATGGCCCTAACAGAAGCCGGAGATATTAAGAAGAGGTGGCAAGAATACACAGAAGAACTGTACAGAAAAGATCTTCACGACCCAGATAATCATGATGGTGTGATCACTCACACTCACCTAGAGCCAGACATTCTGGATTGCGAAGTCAGGTGGGCCTTAGGAAGTATCACTATGAACAAAGCTAGTGGAGGTGATGGAATTCCAGTTGAGCTATTTCAAATCCTAAAAGATGATGCTATGAAAGTGCTGCACTCAATATGTCAGCAGATTTGGAAAACTCAGCAGTGGCCAGGGACTAGAAAAGGTCAGTTTTCATTCCAATCCCAAAAAAAGGCAATGCCAAAGAATGTTCAAAGTACCGCACAATTGCAGTCATCTCACATGCTAGTAAAGTAATGCTCAAAATTCTCCAAGCCAGGCTTCAGTAATACATGAACTGTGAACTTCCAGATGTTCAAGCTGGTTTTAGAAAAGGCAGAGGAACCAGAGATCAAATTGCCAACATCCGCTGGATCATCAAAAAAGCAAGAGAGTTCCAGAAAAACATCTATTTCTGCTTTATTGACTATGCCAAAGCCTTTTACTGTGTGGATCACAATAAACTGGAAAATTCTGAAAGAGATAGGAATACCAGACCACCTGACCTACCTCTTGAGAGACCTGTATGCAGGTCAGGGAGCAACAGTTAGAACTGGACAGGGAACAACAAACTGGTTCTAAGTAGGGAAAGGAGTACGTCAAGGCTGTATATTGTCACCCTGCTTATTTAACTTATATGAAGAATACATTATGAGAAAAGCTGAGCTGGAGGAAGCACAAGCTGGAACCAAGATTGCCAGGAGAAATATCAGTAACCTCAGATATACAAATGACACCACCGTTATGGCATAAAGTGAAGAAGAACTAAAGAGCCTGTTGATGAAAGTGAAAGAGGAGAGTGAAAAAGTTGGCTTAAAGCTCAACATTCAGAAAACTAAGATCATGACATCCAGTCCCATCACTTCATGGGAAATAGATGGGGAAGCAGTGGAAACAGTGGCTGACTTTATTTTTCTGGGCTCCAAAATCATTGTAGATGGTGATTGCAGCCATGAAATTAAAAGACACTTCCTCCTTGGAAGGAAAGTTATAACCAACCTAGACAGCATATTAAAAAGCAGAGACATTACTTTGCCAACAAAGGTCCATCTAGTCAAGGCTATGGTGTTTCCAGTAGTCATGTATGGATGTGAGAATTGGACTGTGAAGAAGGCTGAGTGCAGAACAATTGATGCTTTTGAACTGTGGTGTTGGAGAAGACTCTTGAGAGTCCCTTGGACTGCAAGGAGATCCATTCAGCCCATCCTAAAGGAGATCAGTCCTGGGTGTTCATTGGAAGGACTGATGCTGAAGCTGAAACTCCAATACTTTGGCCACCTGATGTGGAGAGCCGACTCATTTGAAAAGACCCTGTTGCTGGGAAAGATTTAGGGCAGGAGGAGAAGGGGATGACAGAGGATGAGGTGGTTGTATGCATCTCCGACACAAGGGACATGGGTTTGGGTGGACCCCAGGAGTTGGTGATGGACAGGGAGGCCTGGCGTGCTGCGGTTCATGGGGTCGCAAAGAGTCAGACACGACTGAGCGACTGAACTGAACTGAACTGAATGGAAAAAAATCTGAAAAAGACTATATATCTATACATAAAAATATCTGAATCACTTTGTTGTACACCTGAAACACACCACTGTAAATTAACTATACTTCAATAAAATGATAAAGGGGGGAAAATAAGTTATTTAACTGGCTCAAAATCATGCTGTTAAGAGCTAAGACAATTAGTATCCAAGTGCAGGTCCTGATTCCCAGTCTTACGGAAGGTATACAAAAACACACTTGAACGTGGATATGCACTGATCCAAAAATAGAGTTTAAAGACCTGGTGGGAGGCAGGTCTTTGTGTAGGAATCCTTCCTTTCATAGCATTCTCCCAACAGTTTCTATTACCTACTCACTGAATTCCAAACTCTTGAGCAGGACAAACAAGGTGTGTCACAGAGGTCTCTACCTAACACACTGGTTCATTGCTTTCCAACACTCTTGCCCAAGGATTACTTGCTCTAAAGGGCCACTCTGTCCTCTGCTTTGACCTTTTCCTGGGCTCCCAAAGCACTGTGGTTCATGCCTATAATATAGTTTCACTCTAACAAGCTCTTTATCTGTGATTCCCTGCTTGGGTAATCTAGGGAGTCCCTGTTCCAGTGTCTACTAGATATGATGGGAACATTTAATACCTCCCTCCTCTAAAACACTTCTGATGTAATGTTAATGTATTTACTGCACCTATGTCTTATTGCAGGGTGCCATCTCTCACTTTGTTTGAGCAAACTCATCTGGTTGAGTTTATAAATTTCCAATCTGTATCTCTAATCTGGCCCTTTCTTAAGAATTTCACAATCATATGTGCAATTGTCTCTCAGATAGTGATAAACTGAATTCATATCTCCAATCCTCACTGAAATTTGCTCTTCTTCCTAGACTTCGTATCTCAATGATTGATTGAATGATGTCATACACCCAATTGCCTCATTGAAAAAAGCAGGATATCCTTTGCTTGTTCTTTAAATGCATCAATAGTTATCAAGCAGCTACTAAATTACTAGGTGTCACATATTTCGCTTAGTTCAGTTGTTCAGTCGTGTCCAACTCTTTGCAACCCCATGAATTGCAGCACGCCAGGCCTCCCTGTCCATCACCCACTCCTGGAGTTCACTCAGACTCACGTCCATAGAGTCAGTGATGCCATCCAGCCCTCTCATCCTCTGTCTTCCCCTTCTCCTCTTGCCCCCAATCCCTCCCAGCATCAGAGTCTTTTCCAATGAGTCAACTCTTCGCATGAGGTGGCCAAAGTACTGGAGTTTCAGCTTTAGCATCATTCCTTCCAAAGAAATCTCAGGGCTGATCTCCTTCAGAATGGACTGGTTGGATCTCCTTGCAGTCCAGGGGACTCTCAAGAGTCTTCTCCAACACCACAGTTCAAAGGCATCAATTCTTCGGCGCTCAGCCTTCTTCACAGTCCAACTCTCACATCCATAGATGACCACAGGAAAAACCATAGCCTTGACTAGACGGACCTTTGTTGGCAAAGTAATGTCTCTGCTTTTGAATATGCTATCTAGGTTGGTCATAATTTTCCTTCCAAGGAATAAGCGTCTTTTAACTTCATGGCTGCAGTCACCATCTGCAGTGATTTTGGAGCCCCCCCCCCACCCCCGCCAAAAAAGAAAAGTCTGACACTGTTTCCCCATCTATTTCCCATGAAGTGATGGGACCGGATACCATGATCTTCATTTTCTGAATGCTGAGTTTTAAGCCAACTTTTTCTCTCTCCTCTTTCACCTTCATCAAGAGGCTTTTTAGTTCCTCCTCACTTTCTGCCATAAGGGTGGTGTCATCTGCATATCTGAGGTTAATGATATTTCTCCTGGCAATCTTGATTCCAGCTTGTGCTAGGCACTTGGAAAAGACTCTGATGCTTGGAGGGATTGCGGGCAGGAGGAGAAGGGGATGACAGAGGAGGAGATGGCTGTATGGCATCACTGACTCGATGGACGTGAGTCTGAGTGAACTCTGGGAGTTGGTGATAGACAGGTAGGCCTGGCATGCTGCAATTCATGGAGTCGCAAAGAGTCAGATATGACTGAGTGATTGAACTGAACTGAAGAACACAACTGTGAAGAAAGCATATATGAGTTCAGCCCATTTCCAGGTGGTGCAAGTAGCAAAGAACCTGCCTACCATTGCAGGAGATGTGAGAGATAAGGATTTGATCCCTAGGTTGGGAAGATCCTGTGGAGGAGGGCATGGTAACCCACTCTACTATTCTTGCCTGGGAAATCCCATTGACAGAGGAGATTGCCGGGCTACAGTTCATGGTATTGCAAAGAGTCACATACAACTGAAGCAATTTAGCACAAGAACACAGCTGTGAACAGAGCGTATATGTGTTTAGTGCATTCACGACTAGATTATAGTCTCAGTTCAGTTCAGTTGCTCACTTGGGTCCAACTCTTTGTGACCCCATGAACTGCAGCACACCAGGCCTCCCTGTCCATCACTAACTCCCAGAGTTTACTCAAACTCATGCCCATTGAGTCGGTGGTGCCATCCAACCATCTCATCCTCTGCTGTCCTGTCTCCTCCCGCCTTCAGTCTTTCCCAGCATCAGGGTCTTTTCCAGTGAGTCAGTTATTTGCATCATGTGACCAAACTATTTGAGTTTCAGCTTCAGCATCAGTCTTTCCAATGAATATATATATAGGACTGATTTCCTTTAGGATGGGCTGGTTGGATCTCCTTGATCCAAGGGACTCTCAAGAGTTTCCTCCAACACCATAGTTCAAAAGTATCAATTCTTTGGCACTCAGCTTTCTTTATAGTCCAACTCTAACATTCATACGTGACTATTGGAAAAATCAAGCTTTGACTAGATGGACCTTTGTTGGCAAAATGATGCCTCTGCTTTTTAATATGCTGCTTAGATAGGGCATAGCTTTTCTTCCAAGGAGCAAACAACTTTTAATTTCATGGCTGCAGTAACCATCTGTAGTGATTTTGGAGCCCCCTCAAAATAAAGTCTGTCACTGTTTCCATTGTTTCCCCATCTATTTGGCATGAAGTGATGGGACAGGTGCCATGATCTTAGTTTTCTGAATGTTGAGTTTTAAGCCAACTTTTTCACTCTCCTCTTTCACTTTCATCAACAGGCTCTTTAGTTCTTCACTTTTTGCCATAAGGGTGGTGTTATCTGCATATCTGAGGTTATTGATATTTCTCCTGGCAGTCTTGACCCCAGCTTGTGCTTCATCCAGCCCAGCGTTTCTCATGATGTATTCTGCATATAAGTTAAATAAGCACGGTGACAATATACAGCCTTGACGTACTCCTTTCCCTACTCAGAACCAGTTTGTTGTTCGATGTCCAATTCTAACTGTTGCTTCCTGACCTCCGTACAGATTTCTCAGGAGCCTGGCCAGGTGGTCTGGTATTCCCATATCTTGAAGAATTTTCCACCGTTTGTTGTGATCCACACAGTCAAAGGCTTTGGCATAGTCAATAAAACAGAAGTAGATGTTTTTCTGAAACTCTCTTGCTCCTTTGATGATCCAACAGATGTTTCCAATTTGTTCTCTGGTTCCTCTGCCTTTTCTAAATCCAGCTTGAACATCTGGAAGTTCACGGTTCACATACTGTTGAAGCCTGACTTAGAGAATTTTGAGCATTACTTTACTAGCGTGTGAGATGAGTGCAATTGTGCAGTAGTTTGAGCATTCTTTGGCATTGCCTTTCTTTGGGATTGGAATGAAAACTGACCTTTTCTAGTCCTGTGGCCACTGCTGAGTTTTCCAAATTTGCTGGCATATTGAGTAAAGCACTTTCACAGCATCATCTTTTAGGACTTGAATTAGCTCAAATGGAATTCCATGACCTCCACTAGCTTTGTTCATAGTGATGCTTCCTAAGGCCCACTTGACTTCGCATTCCAGGATGTCTGGCTCTAGGTGAGTAATCACACCATTGTGATTATCTGGGTTATAGTAGATTATACTAGTATCTGATTTATACTAGATTATAGTCTAGTAGTGAGATAAATGGGTCTTCCTGTAGCTCAGCTGGTAAAGAATCTGTGTGCAATGCAGGAGACCCTGGTTCGATTCCTGGGTCAGGAAGATTCCCTGGAGAAGGGATAGGCTACCCACTCCAGTATTCTTGGGCTTCCTTGGTGGCTCAGATGGTGGAATTGAGATAAATGGGTAAATCAAAAATTATTACAAATTATGGTAAATATTATAAATAAAAAGAAGGTTGTGGTAGTACATAATTGTGAGGTATGGAAAGGGGCATAAACGTTTCTAATTTACAGACTGTGAAAGGCCTCACTGAGGACATGACATACCTTCCTCTGAATTTCTACACTTGGTCTAGCCTACATTTTATTTGTATTACTGTCAAAGTGTCCAAAATTGTCTCCTGCCTGAGGTCTCCTAGTTCCAACTCATCCATTACCTGAGTGCTATGAGAGTGACTTCTTAAATACTTAAAAAAAATTTTTATTTTACTTTTTTCATTTCTAAGAATGTGTTACCAAAGTATAACTGATTTATAATGTTGTATTAGCTTCAGGTGTACAGCAATTTGAATCAGGGAAGGCAATGGCACCCCACTCCAGTACCCTTGCCTGGAGAATCCCATGGACGGAGGAGCCTGGTAGGCTGCAGTCCATGGGGTCACTAAGAGTTGGACACGACTGAACGACATCACTTTCACTTTTCACTTTTATGCATTGGAGAAGGAAATGGCAACTCACTCGTGTTCTTGCCTGGAGAATCCCAGGGACGGGGCAGCCTGGTGGACTGCTGTCTATGGGGTCGCACAGAGTCAGACACGACTGAAGCGACTTAGCAGCAGCAGCAGCATACATATATTTACATCAGCTTTTCTTTTTAGGTTATTTTCCCATAAAAGTCATTACAGAATATTCAGTAGAGTCCCCTGTGGTATACAGTAGGTTAGTTATTCATTTTATATATAGTATTATATATATTTGAATCTCTCAAATCCTAATTTATCCCTTTACCTGTTGTTAATCATAAGCTTGTTTTCTAGGTTTGTGAGACTATATTGGTGGTTTAGTCACTAAGTCGTCAAGTCACTAAGTCTGACTTTTGCGACCCCATGAACTGTAGCCTGCGAGGCTCCTCTGTCCATGAGATTCTTCAGGAAAGAATACTGGAGTGGGTTGCCATTTCCTTCTCCAGGGGATCTTCCCAACCCAGGGATTGAACCCAGGTCTCCTGTATTGAAGGCAGATTCTTTACCAACTGAGCTATGAGGGAAGCCCTGTGAGTCTATTACTGTTTTGTAAATAAGTTCAATTGTGTCATTTTCTCAGATTCCTTATAAGTGATATCATATGATATCTGTCACTTTCTGTCTCACTTGTTTCACTCAATATGACAAAACTAAATGTAGAACTACCATAGGATCCAGCAGTCCCACTCCTGGGCATATGTCCAGAAAACGCCATACTCCGAAAACATGCATGCACCCCAATGTTCACTGCAGCACACTTTACAATAGCCAAGACATGGAAGCAACTTAAACACCTACTGGCAGAGGAATAAATAAAAAGAAGTGGCCGTACATATACACAATGGAATGTTATTAGGTCATAAAAAGAATGAAATAATGACATTTGTAGTAACATGGATGAAAAAGGGTGATTTTTAAAAGTGCTGATCATTTAACCTTTTACCTATGTTGGTATTAGAATAATTCTCTGAAATCTGGATCTAATTATATTAGTCCCCAATCCAAGGTCCTTCAAAAACTTTAGAGAAGTATCAGCTAAAAATACAAGGGCCTGTAAGGTGTGAACTCCCTTAGTCTCAAGCTACTTCCTGCCTGGAAGTCTTTGCTCTGTTCCACTGAATAACGATTTTGCTAAACTTTATCTTTGCCTGCAAAGTCCTCCACACCCCTTCCCTAGTTTGACCCCTAATCAACTTTCAAGTCAACTCAAATGTGACCTCCTTTCTACCAGGGGTGCCTGGTATAGTTACATCTTTCTTATGAGCTTCTGCCATTCTCAGAGCATGCTGCCAGCAGAGTCCCAATCAACAATTCATTGTATATGTTTCATCCATTAGACTAAGAACAGAACAGTTTCATTTTTG
The DNA here is from genome assembly GCF_027580195.1 of Bos mutus. Taxonomy (NCBI): domain Eukaryota; kingdom Metazoa; phylum Chordata; class Mammalia; order Artiodactyla; family Bovidae; genus Bos; species Bos mutus. Next base: position 85,563,826 of record NC_091621.1, on the reverse strand, counting down.
TGTCCCTATTTCTAACGCCTTACATAGTGTCTGCCATGCAGAAGAGACACAATGATGAATGAATGACTTCATGAAATGATGAATGATGTTAAGTATCTGCTTTTATTTTCAGCTGTGCAAACATCATGCTTAATCTTACATTTATGGCACTTAAAATAGATACTCGAAGACTATATTCTGAGTGAAAATTCACAGGAATACTGTATGGATGTGTGCTATAAGGGTAATGTAAAGACAATCTTAACAAAAATAAAAAATAACTAATTGTGAACTCATGTGTGGCTCTGAAATTCAAAGATCAAAAAGTAGAAACTAGAAAGCATCCATTCACTTTGTATTTACCAACTTATCCTTTCTTTATTCCTTTGTATAACTCTGTGTTACTCCTTCTGGGTTCCTGAATCTTATATTCTAACAACTGGACGAATTCCATTTGAAATATGAGAAAGTCCATCTCTTCTTACAATAACACATGGCTTAGAAAGAATATATATTTTCATTATTGTTGTCCTTATGTAACTGACAAGAAAACTGTTTTTTGCTAGACAAATTGTATTTTTGTGAATTTCCATAAATTGAGCCTACTCAAAATGAAGACTGTCTGTCTAATCTCATTTCCACTGGTAAATGACTTAATGCTCAAAGAGTCAGTTCCTCTTTTCTGTTTATTGCTACTAGAGGATTTAGTCCTTTCACATTATGTAAGAGCACGGCAATCCTTATTTCCTGTTTTCCAGATATCTTAAGGTTTCTGCCAAGCATCTCATCCCTCTGGTTTTAATTAGTTTGTATATGTCTTTATTTCAGGATGTCCACATTTTAATTTTAGTCAATTTTGCTATTTCCTGTTAATCTAACATTTGGTAGACAATGTAAAATTTATAATACCTGAAATAGTGCTCACAATTCAATTACTATATAGACTCATTTTATTCTCAAATTCCTTGCTTCAGAGTGACAGACACTATTTTACTCCAAACTCTAGATTTTAAAAACTTAAAGACCGGCAATGCTGAAGTTTAAACAATTCTTTCTGTAACATTTGTTGAATATATTAGTATAGTAAAATTCTCAAATTAAGATGTGGCAGTAGTTTCTAGGTGTGAATTCTTAGATTTGTGAGTATATGCAAGTGTTGACTTAATTTCTACCATTTTTGTACATTTGAATTGAGCTGTACATTAAAATAACCTTCTATCCAATCAATCTTATACAGAAACTTAATGAAATTATCTGATAAAATTTGTAATTAGAGCTCATTTGTCAGGTCAAATCCAGTACTTTGGGCTTGAAAAAGATAGGAGGGTGAAAGAAAGGAATAGCTTGAAAACTGTATAGACTACTAATTTTTATAGAATCTTGTAACATGATGTTACACAGAATAAAGTAGAAAAAGAACTCCTTTCACAAGGATGGAAGTCCATAATCACTCCAAACAATCTCAGAGGTTAATATGTGTTATAGGCTAAATTATGTAAGAAATTATATATATAAAATATATACAAAGAGTTCTCAAACACATCTGTGAAGGAACATGATTACCAGTAAACAATATTGGGTAACTTTTCAAGCTGCCTTTTTTGGTTAAAGTTTTCTTTTTTTTGTAATTGTCCACTTAATCAGAGCTTTATTTTCCTCTCTTGATTTTAACCAGGAGGTTTTCTTCACAATTTAATCTTAATTAACTTTATAGCTTAATTTTTAATATTTGAGCCCTAATGAAATGGTTAGATAACTATTAAGGGGGCTGAAATTTATTTAATGTAAGTTTACTTTTGTTGGATGCTAAGTAAAAAGGATGTCAATTTATAAAGTTAAAATTCAATTTTAGCAAAGACAACTTAATTTTGACTTCTTTTGCAAAATATAGTACATACAAATTTAGTATTCTCATTGAAAATATCTGAGAACTATTTTATAGATGATATCATATTCATCATAAATTATTTGAGAAGTAGGCATTCCAAATGAGACAAATAATAATCTTACCTATGCAATCAGAGGTGACTCTATAAATACTATGTTAAATGACATTTATAGGAACTTAAAAGGTAGATAGCTTCTCTGCTGGCTCAGTGGTAAAGAACCTGCCTGCCAATGCAGGAGACCCAGGTTTGATCTGTGGGTCAGGAAGATCCCTTGGAGAAGGGAATGGCTATCCAGTCTAGTATTCTTGTCTGAGAAATCCGATGGACAGAGCAGTCTGGCAGGCTATAGTCTATGAGGTCACAAGACAGTCAGACACGACTGAGTGACTAAGCATGCATGCATAATTTCCATTTTGGAGCTGGGTTAGGATGCCATTTGTTGTATATCAAAGAAATCTGTGAAACGGTAAACTGAAGCTAACGGTCTTTTCAGTGGAATAGTTCATAACGTAGCATCATCTCTGTATCAAAAGGCAAAACCAATACAATATTGTAAAGTAAGTAACCTCCCATTAAAATAAATAAATTTATATTAAAATAAAAAGAAAAAAAAGATGATTGAGAGATGTCCTTCTTTCTTTGGAAAAGAAGGACAAAGAACACGCTACCAATCAATGTACTGAGAATATTTTGACATAGGTGATTGTGTAAGCTGTTTCCTGAGGGAAAATGATAGTACATGTTCTAGAGCCTAGAATCTAGGAGATTAGGTGAGAGAGGAGGACTGGGTCATTTATGTCATGTTGAGTGATTAAAGAGCTGAAGATAGAAGTGGTGGAGGTGATGGTGGTGGAGGTGATGGTGGTGGAGGTGATGGTGGTGGAGGTGGAGGTGGTTCAGTTCAGTTCAGTCCAGTCACTCACTCGTGTCCGACTCTTTGCAACTCTGTGAAACGCAGCACACCAGGCCTCCCTGTCCATCACCAACTCCTGAAGTCCACCCAAACCCATGTCCACTGAGTCATGATGCCAGCCAACCATCTCATCCTCTGTCATTCCCTTCTCCTCCTGCCCTCAATCTTTCCCAGCACCAGGGTCTTTTCAAATGAGTCAGCTCTCCACATCAGGTGGCCAAAGTATTGGAGTTTCAGCTTCAACATCAGTCCTTCCAATGAACACTCAGGACTGATCTCCTTTAGGATAGACTGGTTGGATCTCCTTGCAGTCCAAGGGACTCTCAAAAATCTTCTCCAACACCACAGTTCAAAAGTGTCAATTCTTCGGCGCTCAGCTTTCTTCACAGTCCAACTCTCACATCCATATGTGACTACTGGAAACACCATAGCCTTGACTAGAAAGACCTTTGTTGGCAAAGTAATGTCTCTGCTTTTTAATATGCTGTTTAGGTTGGTCATAACTTTCCTTCCAAGGAGCAAGTGTCTTTTAATTTCATGGCTGCAATCATCATCTGCAGTGATTTTGGAGCCCCCCAAATAAAGTCAGCCACTGTTTCCACTGCTTCCCCATCTATTTGCCATGAAGTGATGGGACTGGATGTCATGATCTTAGTTTTCTGAATGTTGAGCTTTAAGCCAACTTTTTCACTCTCCACTTTCACTTTCATCAAGAGGTTCTTTAGTTCCTCTTCACTTTCTGCCATAAGGGTGGTATCATCTGCATATCTGCGGTTATTGATATTTCTCCTGGAATCTTGAGTCCAGCTTGTGCTTCTTCCAGCCCAGTGTTTCTCATGATGTACTCTGCATATAAATTAAATAAGCAGGGTGATGATATACAGCCTTGACGCACTCCTTTTCCTACTTGGAACCAGTCTGTTGTTCCATGTCCAGTTCTAACTGTTGCTTCCTGACCTGCATACTAGTTTCTCAAGAGGCAGGTCAGGTGGTCTGGTATTTCCATCTCTTTCAATTTTCCTCAGTTTATTGTGATCCACACAGTGAAAGACTTTGGCATAATCAATGAAGCAGAAATAGATGTTTTTCTAGAACTCTCTTGTTTTTTCCATGATCCAGCGGGTGTTGGCAATTTGATCTCTGGTTCCTCTGCCTTTTCTAAAACTAGCTTGAACATCTGCAAGTTCACGCTTCATGTACTCATGAAGCCTGGCTTGGAGAATTTTGAGCATTACTGTACTAGCATGTGAGATGAGTGAAATTGTGTGCTAGTTTGAGTATTCTTTGGTATTGCCTTTCTTTGGGATTGGAATGAAAACTGACCTTTTCCAGTTCTGTGGCCACTGCTGAGTTTTCCAAATCTGCTGACATATTGAGTGAAGCATTTTCACAGCATCATCTTTCAGGATTTGAAATAGCTCAACTGGAATTCCATCATCTCCACTAGCTTTGTTCATAGTGATGCTTCCTCAGGCCCACTTGACTTCACATTCCAGGATGTCTGGCTCTAGGTGAGTGTGAGTGATCACACCATAGTGATCATCTGGGTAGTGAAGATCTTTTTTGTGCAGTTCTTCTGTGTGTTCTTGCCACATCTTAATATCTTCTGCTTCTGTTAGGTCCATACCATTTCTGTCCTTTATTGAGCCCATCTTTGCACGGAATGTTCCCTTAGTATCTCTAATTTTCTTGAAGTGATCTCTACTCTTCCTATTCTATTGTTTTCCTCTATTTCTTTGCATTGAATCACTAAGGAAGGCTTTCTTATCTCTCCTTGCTATTCTTTGGAACTCTGCATTCAAATGGGTATATCTTTCCTTTCATCCTTTGCTTTTTGCCTCTCTTCTTTCACAGCTATTTGTAAGGCCTCCTCAGACAGCCATTTTGCTTTTTTGCATTTCTTTTCCATGGGGATGGTCTTGATCCCTGTCTCCTGTACAATGTCATGAACCTCCAATCATAGTTCATCAGGCACTCTGTCTATCAGATCTAGTCCCTTAAATGTATTTCTCACTTTCACTGTATAATCATAAGAGATTTGATCTAGGTCATACCTGAAAGGTCTAGTGGTTTTCCCCACTTTCTTCAATTTAAGTCTGAATTTGGCAATAAGGAGTTCATGATCTGAGCCACAGTCAGCTCCTGGTCTTGTTTTTGCTGACTGTATAGAGCTTCTCCATCTTTGGCTGCAAAAATATAATCAATCTGATTTCGGTGTTGACCATCTGGTGATGTCCATGTGTAGAGTCTTCTCTTGTGTTGTTGGAAGAAGGTGTTTGCTATGACCAGTGCATTCTCTTGGCAGAACTCTATTAGCCTTTGCCCTGCTTCATTCTGTACTCCAAGGCCAAATTTGCCTGATACTCCAGATGTTTCTTGACTTCCTACTTTTTCATTCCAGTCCCCTATAATGAAAAGGACATCTATTTGCGGTGTTAGTTCTAGAAGGTCTTCACAGAACCGTTCAACTTCAGCTTCTTCAGCGTTACGGGTCAGGGCATAGACTTGGATTACTGTGATATTGAATGGTTTGCCTTGGAAACGAACAGAGATCATTCTCTTGTTTTTGAGATTGCATCCAAGTACTGCATTTTGGACTCTCTTGTTGACTATGATGGCTACTCCATTTCTTCTAAGGGATTCTTGCCCACAGTAGTAGATATAGTGGTCATCTGAGTTAAATTCACTCATTCCAGTCCATCTTAGTTCGCTGATTCCTAGAATGTCGATGTTCACTCTTGCCGTCTGCTGTTTGACCACTTCCAATTTGCCTTGATTCATGGACCTGACATTCCAGGTTCCTATGCAATATTGCTCTTTACAGCATCGAACCTTGCTTCTATCACCAATCACATCCACAACTGGGTATTGTTTTTGCTTTGGCTCCATCCCTTCATTCTTTCTGGAGTTATTTCTCTACTGATCTCCAGTAGTATATTGGGCACCTACCGACCTGGGGAGCTCATCTTTCAGTATCCTATCATTTTGCCTTTTCATACTGTTCATGGGGTTCTCAAGGCAAGAATATTGAAGTGGTTTGTCATTCCCTTCTCCAGTGGGTGGTGATGATGGCAAATGATGATATGACATTTCAAACTACCATTTAATTAAACTTATTTATTCCACACAATATTTTTGATTCAACACCTTTACCATGTATTATATCCACAGAACAACCCTACAAAGTACATATTATCTCATTTTCCAGATTAGAAAATTATGACTGCTAGTGGTTAACTATCACATTATGGTGACATGTGTTTAATGATGGCCTTGGGATCTTTATGATGTCAAAGGTCACTCTCTTAACCACCACACCAACTTGTCCATCATTCCAGTTAGGGTGGAATTCTGCAGGACTACACTCTAAAGGTTGAATTTAGAGTGAAATTCGTGAAATTCCAAGCAAATTTTATTACAACCTTTTGCTTTGACAGATGTGCAGCTTTAAGAAGATGAGGTATAGTAAAATTTCACCTCTCTGAGCTGCTGCTGGTTAAATGAGAGGTTATGGCCCTTTTAGAGGTCTTCCAGAGTTCACATTCAGAAGTAATTTCTACCCCATCATAAATAAACTAACCTCCTTAACAATCCTGCTGGTTACGTGGGGAAGTGGAAAGGTTAGAGAGTTGTTCAGGTTTGGAGCATTGCTTCTTCGTGTACTGTACATAATAAATCTAATTTATGGAAGGCAGGCTTGGCAGCAGAAAATGCAGTGGTATATTTCTGTTGGCTGAACCACCATTTTTTTTGTCAGAAAAGCAATTCTGAGATGTTTATTTTCCTGCACATTTATAAGACTGTTTGGAAAACCCACCACTCAAAGGTTGACCTTGCTGTTATTTAAATACTTCTGAGGCTCTAAATTTATAACCTCCATGACAATACTGGGCTTATGGTTAGAATGAAAATTAAGGTTTCTTAATTCCTTAAATAAAAATGAACTAACCTATTTTAAATGATGGTAACTTGTATTTGTATGAAAAGAACTCACTTTTTACCTTATCTGGTAGTGTTCTGATGGACTCATGACAAATCAGATCTTAAATATTTCTTGGTGAGAGTCAATATAGCATAGCAGAGTCAAAAGCAGCCCTCTAGAGTGAGACAGACGTGAGATGAAATATAACCTAACTTCTTTCTAGCTCTGACTTTTGGCAAGTCATATAAACTGTTTTGTCTATCTCTTGATTTACATTGGGTTGGCCAAAAAGTTTGTTCAGGTTGGTAGGGAAAAACCCTAACAAACCTTTTGGTCAACCCAATAAATGTATAATGCTACCCAGAACCCTTACAGACTTCCTGAGGGGCAGAATTCATTTGTGCTCTTTCTATGGAACAGCTTCAACAGCAACACTTTGGCCACACAGAGGGGAAGCTCCAAACCTGAGCTTAATAATGATTGACCTTTCAAAACTGTTTTGTAGATTAAAATAAATTTTGTGAATAAAGTATCTAGCACAAGATGTGGCCAAAAAATACATTCAATGATTATTAAGGCTTTTTTTTTTTTTTGCCTGTGGTTAACTCAAGATATGTTTTAAATATTTTATTTCAAACCTTTTCTCTTTTGGAACAGGAAGCAATGAGAAATTACTTATCACATAGGGAAAAAAAATCACCAACAAAATTAATGAAAAAAAAAAAGGAACAAGGAATTTACAGCTCAGCACATGAGCCTAAGATGAACTGAAACCCAAGTACGGAAAGAGAGGCAGGATCACCATTTCGAGTGGCAACGAATTATTAATAACAATCATTATAACACGGGAGAGGTGAAGGGGAAATATTAAAATACTGACATTTCTGGATTCTGTATTTCATGCATCTTAGCAGGATAACGTCTAAGTAAAAAACAAAATACACACTTGAACTACAGAATTAGAGTTTAGCAGTCATGGTGGTAAATAGTTTTGTCTGAAACACTAAAATAACTTGCGTATCTTATATTTAAGAGACTTGTCTGCTCATGTAGTTATTCTTTCAAGAGATATTTATTACTCTGTGCTAGGGTAATAGGGTATTACACATTTTTATATTCTTCCATAAATTTTAACAAAGAACCTTAAGAACTCCAAGTAATCAATGAAGAAGGAAAATAGGGGAAAATGCAGAAGGAAGGACATTATTAATCTTACATAAATGTAGATTTAGTACCAGATAAAAAGATTATAAAGTTTCACAACACTTGAATCATTTATGTTTGGGTGAAAGATTGGGTTTTTATTTGGGAGTTTAGTGAAATGTTTTAAGCAAATAAAATATTCTGTTTAACATTCTGTGATAGTTTTAAAACGCCTCAGAAATCATTCTAGAACTTTGGCTGTAAAGTTTTTTCCTCCTAGATCATATTTTTGTTCAAAATGAAAATTAATATTAACCTAAGAAAATACTTAAGAAGTTAAAGAAGTTTATCATAGACTTGATTTTATTACTTTCTGGATTTCTTGTTTTTAAAAGCATTTCTGTTCTTCTTCTTTAATATAACTTCTGTTGAAAATCCTTATAGAACAAAAAGTTATTCAGACCTTGTTAATAGTAGCAGCTCTACAATTTGGTAAATATTGTCACCATGTATAATCAGTAATAAGATATTTTTTTTTTAAGTGCAGCCTCTGTTACTACAATTAGCATTTCTTCAAAATATGTCTTCCTGAATACTCTCTGGGACTCCTGTAATCTGCAAATTAGAGAAAGGCCACATAACAACCAAACTGTGAACTAGGTTAAATGAAAGTTCTGTGTGCTTCGATTTTACACTGCACACCTCATGCATTCATTCACTGACTCAACACTTCTTGAACAACTTCTGAGTGGCAAATCACTGCAGAGGATTCAAACAAGACATAGTTCCTGAATATGAGAAGTTTTGCTACTGCTAAGTCACTTCAGTCGTGTCCGACTCTGTGCGACCCCATAGACGGCAGCCCACCAGGCTCCCCTGTCCCTGGGATTCTCCAGGCAAGAACACTGGAGTGGGTTGCCATTTCCTTCTCCAACGCATGAAAGTGAAAGTGAAGTCACTCAGTTGTGTCCAACTCTTAGCGACTCTATGGACTGCAGCCTATCAGGCTCCTCCATCCATGGGATTTTCCAGGCAAGAGTACTGGAGTGGGGTGCCATTGTTTTTCCAATGAGAAGTTTCAGTCTGGCATGAAATTCTGCATAGCTTTCTATGATAAATGCATGATAGATGAAAATGTATTATGGGAGCACAGATAATGCTTAAATAAGAGTTGGTGCTCAATATCTCAACTGTGTTGAAGAAGGATTTAACAATATAAAAGAGAAAAAAGGTATTTAAATTACAGGCAGAGAAAACACGCTTGTAAAAGCACAGAAGAGTGGAATAACATGATGCCATCCAAGGTACAGGAAAAGTGATCTGTTTTTGAAAGAGAAGGAAGATGTTAGGAGAGAGCTAAAAGTCAGAAAATAACAGGTCTTGTAGCCTCTTTCTTAGAGTTAATCAAGTGACACAATCAAGCTCAGGTTTTAGTATCATCATTGGTGCTGAGTGCAGAAGTAGACTTAAAGGGCTAACCAGAGTCAAGTGTGCAGCTGTGCATGTCGTACACTGCACACCCCCAGGGGGTGCTGCTTATGTAGACTGCACTATGAATGGCTCTCCTTGAAGTTCTGTAAATTACTGTCCTCAGGCCAGAAGAGAAACCAGTAGCAAGCCTCAGTGTCATTTCCCTGTCTTTCAACTCAAGTATCATCATTTCTTTGCCCTTACATAATCTCATCAAATATTCCTCTCATTATTCTTCATTTATACAAATGACCAATATCAATTTAAAAAAAAGTAAGCTTCCATAATCTATAGATGAACAGGCAAGGAACAGCAAAAAAAAAATTTGCTCTAATTCTCAAATTTCAGGCAGGCATGAAACAAAAAAGGTTATCTTAGGCACTGAAATCCTCTCACCATTCATTTTAACTTCTTTAAGTCAACAGTATAAAAATATGGGCACTCTTCATATCACATGGGAAATTTCCTAAAAAGAAGACTTCCTAGGTGCATCTGAAATTTGTCTAACAGAATCTCGCATAAACTCCTTACGTTATACTGAATGCATATTGCTAATCCATGGGACAAAATGCTTTAAAATTGCTCCCCCAAGTGGAAGTGACCATTCTACTCTGTTCTTTTTTTTTTTTTTTTTTTTTAACATAAAAGTATATATTTTTAAAAAGATTAGTGTTTATTTTGAAACTCTGTTCTATACAGTCCAGATCTGAGCTTAAAACTTAGGGCATGCCTAGATTTGGAAATTTCCATCAAATGAAGAGCATAATTATAGGATTATTTTCTGAGGCACACTAATTTGGAAGACTGAGATTTTAGTATCTTGGACTATTCATCAGTACTGAAACAAACGAAAACACCATATGAAGTTAGTCCATCTACTGTAATAGAAACTATTCTCTGTGTAACAATCTCTGAACCAAACTTATACTCAGGAAAATCATTACCTTATTTCTAAATCAATTTGAATTGCCTGAAAAATCTTTTTTGTATTCAATAAAAACCTTACCTCACTTGTGCTCTATTTATCCAAATAGTATCTTTTAAATTTTCATTTTTTATTCTATATTTAACTTTTAATTTTGTATTGGGGTGTAGCCTATTAATAATGTTGTGATAGTTTTAGGTTAAGTAAACAGTGAAGGAACTCAGTCATACATATACTTGTATCTATTAATATTCCAGGGTTAAAAAGAAAAAGAAAATTCAGAATTCCTTCTAGATCCAACACTTTTGTTCAATTGAGAAAACACATCTTTTCTCCCACATTGTTTCTAGATATTCTGAACTTCCTTCCATGTGAGTGCCTCAGTTTTCAACACCCCTGTTGAAATCTGACACTCAGAACTGAATGCAACACTGCAGGTGTCATCTGGCCAGTACAGATTTTATTCAACTAATCCTTCTGCTCTGTCTGCCAAAACTACCATCAGTAATGAAGCCCAAGGTTACAACTGCTGTTAGAAAAGCCTTATAATATTGGGCCTGAAGTCAACCCAAATCTTTAAGCCTTTTGCTTCATTTGTTTATAAGCAAATATTCAGGCACTTTCCATACTGGAATTTTATTAAAATTTATTGGTAAAATGTTTTGGAGCTTAATGAGAAAACATTCTATACCCTCATCAAGTCATTCATACATTAGCTACATATCCCATTTTTTAATGCCAAAATATAAATGTACTCTTTGTCTATATTAATCATTGAAAACAAATCTGAAAATCAAATGTTGCTTTAGGATGTTTTACAATACTTATTTTAATTTTTGATTCTACTGTGATCAAATGTAGAAAAGATGAATACACTAAATTGACCAAAAAGTTCATTTGGGTTTAAGACAGAAAGACTCAGTACAGTCTGTTACCCTAACTCCATATAAATGATTAAATAAACTTTAAAAATAAAATTGTATAGGATACCTTCACCTTTTAAGCTGCTAAAATAACCATTAAATATGAATAGAAATTATTGAAAGTAACACTTTTAGAATACATTATGTCAACAGATAATAACATCAGTTTCCAATTTTACAGTTTTTGTACAGGAGGTTAATTTTAAGAAGTTAAACTGGTGACCCAACACAGTGATAATTTTAAGAAACTGAAGTCTGGTCAAGAAAGAGAATCTATCTGGAATAGAATATTTAATATTAATAAAATTTCTTGTATTCTTTTCTTAATATCTCCAAATATATAATTATTTTATTTTTAATACAGGGAATGCTTATGACTATACTTAGGTATTTATTAATATGTTAACATATTTTTAGATACATATTTATTTAAATAGAGTAGTTAAAAAAAAAAAAAAGTAGTGTTAGTTGCTCAGTCATGTCTGACTCTTCCCGGCCCCATGGAATTCTCTAGGCAAGAAAACTGGAGTGGGTAGCCACTCCCTTCTCCAGGGGATTTTCCCAACCCAGGGATCAAACCTAGGTCTCCCACATTGCAGGCAGATTTCTTTACTGTCTGAGCCACCAGGAAGTCCAATACAGTGGTCATATACCAGCAAATGATATTAAAATAGATAATACTTGATTACATTTTTATCAATATACTCTGAAAACTAAAATGCATCTTACTTGTCTTCCCAAAAAACTAATCTTGCCATATTTCTTCCCAGTCTTTAACTCTTTCTCATACCCTAATTCTTTCCATATTCTGTAAATTCCCACACAAATACTATGAAATAAATTTGTCTAAATATAAATCAAGTAATGAGAAAAAGTATAAATTATGAAAAGGTATAATAAGAATATTTCTAAGAAATCATCTATCAATTAAAAATTTAGAATTGTGTCTATGTGTATGTGTGTATATATATATAGTGTTCAAAGTCAGGGTGTCTCCTCCCTCCTCTACCCCTTCTCCCTTTTTTCTCATAACATGGACTTTTTAAATGTAACAGTGATCATGTCTTAGGGAGCACAGAGATCTGAAATTTATATAAGGCCTTTAATAGAAACTTATGACACATGATCTGACCAGGCTTTTCACTATTTTTTGCCATTTTTTTGGCTAACATCCAATGGAACAAACTGAACTTGGCATTGCTATTTCTGTTCGAAAAGAAGAAAAATATATAATTTTACTATTTCTTATGTTTTGGTTTTGGCACTGTGGCTTTTGTTTATGGAAAAAGACAGGGGAGGAAAATGCATTATTTTAACTTCACATGATAAATAATCATACCAAACTGAAATTTCCTTAAAAAGTATTTGTGCTTTTTTTTCATTTCTTATTATTACAATACAGATGGTTACTAATCCAAAGCAGGCTTGAAAAAAGAAATAATAATATCTTCTTTAGATAACATTATAGATTTAAATGCATGGGAATATGGTTTTTGTACATTGTTCACTGTACTTTGCTGCAAGCTTGAAATATTTTATAATACAAAAAGAAAGGCTTCAACTATTTGATATTTTGCAGAAGGAAATAGCAACCCACTTTGATATTTAATGCAACACAGCATCTCACATGTTTTAGTTATGCACATAATTAAATAATACACTGTTCATTCTGGGAAAATTGTTCACTTCCTATATTGCATATACCAATCAAAATTTTCATGATCATCAACATAAAATGGTAAAAAGAATTTCTGTTAAACACTGAGAAGTCAGAGGTATTACTTATATTCCTATTTTTCCTTCTTAGTATTTGGCAGAAATTCACTTTAGATAAAAATAGTTATTGTTTTAAAGTAGCTAATAATATCCATAAAGCACTTATCAAGAAGAAAACAAAATTGTCCTAGGATTAGATTTCATAAGCATACTTGGTACATTGGAATATTTTTATAAAAAGTCATATAAAGGCCTAAAAATGCAATAAATGTGCATCATACTGTCACATTTTTTAAGAACCAGAGAACTGTCAAACTCCCAAATCATGATCAAAATCAAAGGACTTTTATGTATGTTTCTAACCTTCTCAACATGGTTGCAAAGTCACGTTCTTATCTTGCTTTATGAAATGGTCTTTTCTCTATTTACTAATCCTGTTTCCCTTGGGTCTCTTTATATCATATTTGATATACAACTTCTTTCCATTTCTCTGTGCGTAAAGTCCTTTGGGAATGAGAGCTTTTACATCTGTTTGCACTTCTTTATCTTTCTGACTGATCACATTGGTTTACTTTAGAAATTTCTACTCCATCTGTTGGTCTCAGCCACAATTGCCTTCTCTTTATTTTTTCCCTCCCCTACTTTTTCTCTAACTGCTTTTTAAAGTATGTATCACAGACACAGTATAAACAACTTTCTGTAGTCTTACATTTAAAACGACTTGAAAAGAACATCATTATAAAACTCTAAAATGGAAACAGTTGTAGAAATCCAAGTGTGAATTGTCACCAGAAGTATTTAACCATCAGGCCACAGAATTCAGCAAACAAACTATTTTGATTCAAATCTGATAACCTGCAGATTTCCAATAAGAATAAACTTGAACTTGTAGCACTCAGAGTTTTCCAGGAATTGGTCATTGCACAAAGCAGTACCACAAAAGCAAAAACAAAACAAAACAAAACACAAAAAAAAAAAACAAAAATACCCACAATGATCTGGAAAATCAAACATGACAAAAAGCTTCATATTTGTGACTTTTGAGATAATTGCAGTTCATGAACATCTCTCATATTATTCCAAGACTTTGCTTTGTAACTATTAACACCAGTTCCTTGGATTTACTTTATTTTGTCTAATGGGTGCATTCTATACAAAATGCAACAATCATTTAAGGCTAACAAAGAAAGTCATGTAACCTGCATTCTCCAGTATAAAATTCTGTTAAAAAAACAAGTATTTTTGATGACATTATAGACATTATAAATTCAGATGAGGAATGTTATTGAATAATCATTTAGTTTGTTCTTAGAATGAAAGCAAGGACAAATTCCTATGCCACGACTAAGACCGTTATGTATAGAAATACACATTTTTACAAATAACTTGGATATGTGCTACTAATTAAGTGAAGACATTCGTTTTCAAGTTTCTATAAATTGCACCAAGAAGATACTGTAAAATCAGCACTTTTTCCTTTTTATTTGTATACTAAAATACTAGATGTGCATATTCACCTTAAAAGATCAACTATTTCCCACAACTATGTCCTATTTCTGTTGCCTTAATTCACCCTTTCTAGTTAACTGACCTTCCAACTGTCATTTGACCTTCCTCACCTCACTCAGCTTTACCTCCTGTTCTACCTGGTGTGCTCTAGGCAATAAATACTAGTCTTAGCTTTCTGTCTCCTATGAAAAATCTAATGATATTCAGTCTTTTTTCATTGGTTTCATGTAAAAAGTAGAATAAAAATTTTAAAATCTTACCTTTAAACTTTCCTTTTAGAGTATGTTTTCATAATCAATAAAGAACAAGATCTTAGTCTATGTCAGAGATTGCGTAAAATTCCCCATCATGAAATAAAATGATTTTCCTTTGTGAGGTACAAAGATAAAATGGACAGTTTTCAAATCTCCATATCTTTCTTCCAATAGTACAGCAAATGGAAGGCAAAACTTGAGAGATCCAAGATTAGTTTCTAACATGTCTGTATTTAGTTTGGATGCTCACATGAAAAAATACATGCATTAATTAATGAATTTTCTAAATGTTTTTAGTTTGGAGCTCACATACTAAATGTCTGTATTTAGTTTGGAGCTCACATGCAAAAATGCATGCATTAATTAATGAATTTTCTAAATGTTTATACCAAGATATCTAAAACATTCACTATATGACAACAACTGAAAACACTGGCTTACAGTGTTAGGTACTATTTAATCTCTCTCAAAGTTTGCTTTCATAATTCAGTAAATTTGTTTGTTGATTAAGCTGTTCACAGCTCCAGCAGATAAATAGCTCTCATCCACAGTTGCTTACTTCATTTGTTTTGTTTCATATAATGTACCAGAAGTTTCTGATTTGGCAAAAACAAGCATAAGGCAATGCAAGTGACGTGTGAATGATGTTCACAGTCCTCAAGATAAGAGGGTCATTCGATAAGTATTAAACAACACGTCCACTGATCTACAAACATGGGAGGAAAAAGCATAAACGCCAGTGGCAATTTTCCCTTTTATTTCTTTTGACTTGTTTGATTCCTGTTCATTGAGGTCCATTGAGAGAGACCAGGGCTTTAATAAAGAGTGACCTGTTCAAGGTCATCCATCTGTTGAGCAGAAACACATGCTCTGCACAACCCACTGCCTAGACAGAGTCATGCCCTCCCAGGCTGCTCCACTGACACTTGAATGCTTAAGTGGAAAGAAGGCATATTTACTCCTGATTTTCTAGGACATGATTCTATTATGAGTAATACCTCACTATGAAATGACTATGATCTTTAAAATGAATGTTTAGTAGACTTAAATACGGAACCTGGGAAATTTAGGGTTAGTAGATGTAAGCTTTTATATACAGAATGGATAAACAACAAAATGCTACTGTAGCACAGAGACTATATTTAATATCCTATGATAAATCATAATGGAAGAGAACATAACAAAGAATGTGTGTGTGTATATATATGTATGTATGTATAACTGAATCACTTTGCCATAGAGCAGTAATAAACACAACACTGTAAATCAACTACAATTAAAGAAAAAGAAGCTGGAGAGCTTGAAAGCATATATAATTAAGAAGCATCTTCTCATTTTTCTATAAGACATGCTGAAACTAATCAGTAAATATCTATTTACTAATATTCTCTTCCATATACATGGTAAAGAGATTATGCCATAATCTCAACAGTTCTCAATCAGAAGTAATTTTGCCTCCCAAGAACACTGATAATGCCTGGAAGCATTTTTCCTTGTATCAGTTGGAGGGCAGGGGGTTTGCCACAGCTGGGTTTGGTTGTTAAAGAGAAACACCACTTCCCCTTCTCTAAACAAAAATGGCTCCACATCCTTTTGACACAGAGGATATTGTGGACATTTCCAAAAATATCCTAAGCAGGACAGATATTCTAAGACTGTCTTATAAAGTTTCTCAATGTGACTTAAAGACATAACACTAAATAACTAGATAAAAGCGATTTCACAGAATGAGGGTTGAGGTAAAACTATCCAACAGTTTACACTATCCAACAGTGGAAATCTTATTCTTGGGTAAAATTTTTTTAATTAATTTAGTTTAACTGGAGGCTGCTGCTAAGTCACTTCAGTTGTGTCCGACTCTGTGCGATCCCATAGACGGCAGCCCACCAGGCTCCCCTGTCCCTGGGATTCTCCAGGCAAGAACACTGGAGTGGGTTGCCATTTCCTTCTCCGATACATGAAAGTGAAAAGTGAAAGTGAAGTTGCTCAGTCGTGTCCGACTCTTAGCTAATTACTTTATAATATTGTGGGGTTTTTTGCCATACATTGACATGAATTCGGCCACAGGTGCATGTGTATCTCCCCATCCTGAACCCCCTTCCACCTCCCTCCCCACCCCATCCATCTGGGTTGCTCCAGAGCACCAGCTTTGAGTGCCCTGCTTCGTTCATCGAACTTGGACTGGTCATCTGTTTTACATGGTAATATACATGCTTCAGTGCTATTCTTTCAAATCGTCCCACCCTTGCATTCTCTCACATAGTCCAAAAGTCTGTTCTTTACATCTGGGTCTCTTTCACCGTCTTGCATATACAGTCATCATTACCATCTTTCTAAATCCCGTATATATGCATTAATATAATCTACTGGTGTAAAACTTAAAATATCTAGAGGAGGATTTAATGGATAAGTGTGAAAAACTCATCTTTATCACATATAATATACCAGAAAGTTTTGATTTAACAAAAACAAGCATAAGGCAATGCATGTGACATGCACATGATGTGCAGTCTTCAAGACACAAGGGTCGTTCAACAAATACTGAACAAGCAGGTCCTCCCCTGCCACTCATGGGCACGATGACAAGGCCAGTCCTAACATGCATAGGGCCCAGACAAATATTTGGCATGTGACTCTGTCTATATAAACAAAATTCAAATGAATTTCACAACACAACAATAAAAGCAAAAACTTTTCTTGGAGGGTAGCCAAAAAATAAAATTATTATTGGAACAATTTCTAAACCAGTGGCAATAGTTATTAGATTAATAAATGGAAAAGTGAAAAAAAAGAAGGAAATGCAAATTAAAAAAAACACTATGTTTGGAAAGAAAAAAAAAACCAAAAAACTAACACGGGCAGCCAGCTTCATTGAGGGCATGAATTATCCTTGGTAACACATCAGGCATTTGGGTGATGTAATAATGAACTCCCAGTCTGCTCATACTAATCTCCTAGAATAAATTATAGGGAAATCTGGAAGGCAGTCTTTCTAAAATGTGTTATATGGAATTAATAGTAATAAATTTATATAACATTATTCCAGGTATGCCTAGAAGGCATTTAAATTACTCTTTATACTCTCCTATTAAAAAAAGTGATTTAACCGAGAAAGAAATGCTCTATTACCAAATTAGATTTACTAAGATGCAAATACTTATGTTCATCATCTTTAGTAGCTATTATTAACAGATCCATTCTCCTGAATACCCAAGTAGACAAGATACTGAATAATAATAACTTCCAATCAAAATTCATCCTTGAGATTTAAAATACTCCTGCTGCTGCTGCTGCTGCTAAGTCACGTCAGTCATGTCCGACTCTTGCGACCCCATGGACGGCAGCCCACCAGGCTCCCGTCCCTGGGATTCTCCAGGCAAGAACACTGGAGTGGGTTGCCATTTCCTTCTCTGATGCATGAAAGTGAAAAGTGAAAGAGAAGTTGCTCAGTCGTGTCCAGCTCTTCACAACCCCATGGACTGCAGCCCACCAGGCTCCTCCGCCCATGGGATTTTCCAGGCAAGAGTACTGGAGTGGGTCGCCAGTGCCTTCTCCGAA
Source organism: Bos mutus (assembly GCF_027580195.1). NCBI lineage: Eukaryota > Metazoa > Chordata > Mammalia > Artiodactyla > Bovidae > Bos > Bos mutus. The sequence goes on along the minus strand of NC_091621.1, from coordinate 85,545,625 downwards.
AATACTCCTAGAATTTTCTTATTTTAGAAGCTTTATAGTTTGGAGCTTCTAGTATGTGATAGGTAATTAAAGTCATGCTGCCAAAGAGGATACAGATAACTTTTAATTTAAAAAAAAATGATATCAATTTATTGAAACTAAAAAAATTTAGAAAAGAGTTCACTCACTTCTCACACTTCCCATTCCTTGCAGTCATCAGTCTATCCCTTGTATCTATGAGTTTTTTTTTTTTTTAATTCCTCATATAAGAGAGCTCCTATGGTATTTGTTATGTTTGACTTATTTCACTTAGTTTAGTGCCTTCAAGGTTCATTCATGTTGTCACAAATGACAAGATTTCATTCTTTTTTATGACTGAGTAATGGAGTTGGTGATGGACAGGGAGGCCTGGCGTCCTGCGATTCATGGGGTCGCAAAGAGTCGGACAGGACTGAGCGACTGAACTGAACTGAATGTTCCATTGTGTATATATACTACATCGTTATCCATTCATCCACTAAAAGACACTTCCTGGCTATGGAAATAATGCTGCAGTGAACACGGGGGTGCATATATCTTTTTCAATAAACGTTTTCATTTTCTTTGAATAAACACCTAGAAGTGGAATTTGGTGGTTATATTTTTAATTTGTGGAAAACCCATTGTCTTCCATAGTGGTTGCACTCATTTACACTTCCATCAACAGTGCACAAAGGTTTTCTTTACTCTACGTCTTGCCAGCATTTGCTTGTTGTCTTTTTTTCATACGTAATTCTAACAGGTGATAATTCAGTGTGGTTTTGATTTACATTCCCCTGATGACTAGTGATGTTGAGCACCTTTTCATGGACCTATTGGGTATCTGTATACCTTCTTTTCAAAAAATGATGATCCAAATATTCTACTCATTTTAACATCAAATTGTTTTTGTCTTGCTATAGTGTTGTATAAGCTTTTTATATATTTCGGGTATCAGCCATTTGTTAGATACATGATTTGTAAATATTTCCTCCTATTCAGTAGGCTGCCTTTTCATTTTATTTATGATTTCTTTTGCTGTGAGGAAGATTTTTAGCTTGATATAGTACTGCTTGTTTATTTCTGCTTTTATTGGTTTTGCTTTGGGTGTTAAAAAAATCATTACCACAATCTAAATCAAGGAGGTTGCCACTTATCTTCTAGAGTTTTATGGCTTCTGGTCTTACCTTCAAGTCTTCAATCCATTTTGAATTAACGTTTGTATGTTGTGTAAGAGAGTGGTCCAGTTTTATTTGTGTGTGGTTCTTCAATTTTCTCAACACCATTTATTAAGGAGACTGTCCTATCATCTTTGTATATTCTTGGCTACTTTGTCATAAATATATGTGAGGGTTTATTTCTGGGCTCTCTACTCTGTTCCATTGATTTGTGTGTCTGTTTTAACGTAATACAGTGTTTTGATTACTATGCCTGCTAAGTCACTTCAGTTGTGTCTCACTCTTTGCGACCCCATGAACTGTAGTCTGCTAGGCTCCTCTGTCCATAGGATTCTCCAGGCAGGAATACTGGAGAGGGTTGCCATGCCTTCCTCCAGGGAATCATCCCAACACATGATTGAATCTGTGTCTCATATGGCTCCTGCATTGCAGGCAGATTCCTTACCTCTGAACCACCAGAGAAGCCCTTTGATTACTACATATTTGTAATATAGTTTGAAATAAGGGAGTGTGATATGCTAAGCTTTATTCTTCTTCCTCAAGATTGCTTGGCTATTTTAAATATTTTAGTTACATACAAATTTTAGGAATGTCTATTATATTCTCTGAAAAATACCACTGGAATTTTGATAGGGATTGCATTGAATATGTAAATTGATTTGGATATTATGGACATTTTAATAATACTGATTCTTCTAATTTATGAGCACAGAATATCTTTCCATTTCTTTGTGTCTTCTTCAATTGCTTTCATTAATATCTTGTAATTATCTATACACAGTTCTTTCACCTCCTTGGTTAAATTTATTTTAGGTATTTTGTTATTTTTGATGCATTGTCAGTGGAAATGCTTTATTTTTATTTCTGATACTTTCTTATTATTGTAAAGAAACAACAGAATTTTTGGTATTCATTTTATATTGTGAAACGTCAATGAATTTGTTAGTTCTAACAGCTTTTTGATGAGGTCTTTAGGGTTTTCTGGTTGATTTCCTGGTGGCTCAGATGGTAAAGCGTCTGTCCACAATGTGGGAGACCTGGCTTCGATCCCTGGGTCGGGAAGATCCCCTGGAGAAGGAAATGGCAACCCACTCCAGTACTCTTGCCTAGAAAATTCCATGGATGGAGGAGCCTGGTGGGCTACAGTCCATGGGCTGGCAAAGAGTCGGACATGACTGAGCAACTTCACTTCACTTCACTTTTAGGGTTTTCTAGATCTGACATCATGTCATTTGTATATAGTAACAATTTTACTTCTTCCTTTCCAATTTGGATGCCTTTTATTTATTTTCTTGCTTAATTGCTCTGGCTAGGACTTTCCATCCTATGTTGAATAAAAGAGGAGAGAGTGGGGATCCTTGTCATGTTCCTGTTCTTAGAGGAAAAGCTGATGCAGTGAGATGTGAGCTCTGAGTTTGTCACATATGGCCTTTAGGATATTGAGGCATGTTACCCCTATAACCATACTGTTGAGAGGTTTATATATATATATATATATATATATACACACATCATAAATGGATGTTGAATTTTGTCAGTTGCTTTTGTGCATTTATTGAGATGATCATAAGAATCTTATTCTCTCTTCTATTAATGTGGTATGTCACTCTGACTGATCTGCAGATGTTGAACTATCCTTGCTTCCCTGGAATAAATTCTACTTGATCATGGTGTATGATCATTTTAATGTATTGTTGAATTCAGTTTACTAATATTTTGTTGAGGACTTTTGCACCTATGTTCACAGGGGTAATGACTTACATTTCTCTTCTCATGTCCTTTTCTGGTTTTGGTATCAACAAAATGCTGGCATCATAAAATGAGTTCAGAAGTATTCCCACCTCTTCCGTTCTTTGGAAGACTTTGAAAAGGATTGGCAGAAGTTCGTGTTAATGTTTAGTAGAATTCACCAGTGAAACCTTCTGGCCTTGGTTTTTCTTTGTTGGAAGGTTTTATTTTTTATTTTTTTTTAATTTTATTTTATTTTTAAACTTTACATAATTGTATTAGTTTTGCCAAATATCAAAATGAATCCGCCACAGGTATACATGTGTTCCCCATCCTGAAAGGTTTTAAATTATTGGTCTGTTCAGATTTTCTGTTTCTTCATGGTTCAGTCTTCGTACATTGTATGCTCCTAGGAATTCATCCATTACTTCTAAGCTGCTCAGTTTGTTGGCATATAACTATTCATAGAGGTAGGCATTTATTTCCAGGAACTGCTTTCTTAGAACTGCTCTTGCTATTGGGTTGGCCAAAAAAATTCATTTGGGTTTTACTGTATGATGTTACAGAAAACCTGAATAAACTTTTCGGCCAACCTAATATAATCCCATAAATTGTAGTGTATTATAGTTCCATTTCATTTTTAAGCATACTAAAAGTCTATTGCTACCTATTACCTTTTTTCCCACCAGAATATTCAGCTATTTTCTTGTGTTGTACATACTATAATTCAATCACTTAGAAAGACAAACCAGAATTTCATGTCTAAAAATATACCTCAATTATTTGAAGACTAAACATATCACACATAAGTTGTGTCTTCAAAAAGTGGTCTTAAGTGTAATTGATAAAGCTTGGTTGCTAGTATATGTATTATTAGTGTATGTATACTACACACAGACATAAACACACACTAAATGACCACAGAATCTGTTTGTCTCTACTGATAGTTAAAGGTATCAAAAATGCACTAAATGACGAAAGAACCTGCTAGTCTCTAACTATTGATTAATACAGGCCCATTGATTGCTAGTACGTTAAAATGTTCCTAGTACATGCCCCAGTACATTAAAATTCCTAGTACAATTCACAAATCAAAGTGATCTTTTCCCACAAAGACTCTTAGCTAAGTAACAAGGAAACTATTGGTTCCTTCAATGCCCTCTTACCTCTCGTAAGCTTTTCAAAGGAGAACAATTTTCTATTATCTCTCTTAACTTTCCACTGAAAATCTTTTCTTCAAGAATTTATAGCAAAGAGAAAACAAAACAAGAAAAACACTTAATTGCCTTCTGAGAATTTTATCCTCTGACTTCATTTGGTATTACTGGGAACACTGCCAGAAAAAGAGTTCTGCCTGCTGCTGAAGTTTATATATCATTTAGCATCTGCCCTAATTTGGATGATCTAGTATCTGAGAGCTTATACTAAAAGGAAAAAAAAAAGAAAAGGAAGAAGAAACCATTAGCCTGAATGTGTGAGTAAGCTGACAAATTATGTCACAGAATTATTGAGAATAGAGTAAATAAATAAATGTTAATTAAATTCTTGCTGAGTTTGAAGAGTCATATACAATTAAGAGCTGAATTTAACTTGAAGTAAGATATTCACTGTTCTATAAGCATTTTATATGAAAGGTACACTTTATTATTTGTGATAATACATATATACTTTTGAAAGACGACATTAAATTTGAGAAAAACTTCTGTCTAGAAAGCACATAGGAGGAAAGTCAGAGGTTTAACTTTATCCTGGTCATGATGAATGTTCTCAATACAAGCTAATGATTTTTTTTTTCCTCCTAGCTAATACCGACTTTAGATAAAACTGTATACTTCCTTCCTGAAGGCCAAAATTGTTTAGTTTGTTTTTGACTCCTTGAAGGTTAAAAACAGTGCAAGACATATATTGGTGTTTTTTACATGAAAAACACCAATATATGTCTTGCAGGCTGCCCCTTACATGTGTGACAGCCCACTGCTATCTACCAGGTATACTGATGCTCACACACCTAGTCAGTCCCCATTTTTGGAAATCTAAAACAAATGTACTTCATATATTTTCTGCCATTCAAGGCTTTCCACTGTAATATCCCCAAGTTTATATACTCTTTCTCTACCAAGAAAACTGAAGTTATCAGGCTCACAGTATTTCCCTAGTGGCTCAGTGGTAAAAGAAAGTGAAAATCGCTCAGTCACATCTGAATCTTTGTGACCCCATGGACTGTAGCTTACTAGGCTTCTCTGTCCATGGAGTTCTCCAGGCAAGAGTACTGGAGTGGGTAGCCATTCCCTTATCCAGGGAATCTTCCCAAACCAGGGGTTGAACCCAGGTCTCCCACACTGCAGGCAGTTTCTTTATTAGCTGAGCTACCAGGGGTAAAAGAATCTGCGTGCAATGCAGGAGACGTGAGTTTGATCCCTAGGTCAGAAGGTTCCCTAGAGAAGGAATTGGTGACCCGCTCCAGTCTTCTTGCCTGGGAAACTCCATGCACAGAGGAACCTGGTGGGCTACAGTCCATGAGGTTGCAAGAGTTAGACATGACTTAGCGACTAAATAACATTTCATTTTTGTACTACCTATCCCCATTTATTGTCTCCTGTTCTGGTATAAATTTCTCTACTTTCTTTCCAAAGCTTCTTCATTAGTGCTTATTGGTGGATGTAATAATTCGTTTAAGAACATGGTCAGTTTTTCTGAACTAGAGTAAATGGAAGGGTTCAGGGTAGGGACTGGTTGAGTGTAAGAAAAACACATAAATGGGTGTCAAAGGACCACTTTGAGAGAAAGTGCATTCCCTGCCCTGAACTACACTATTTTCTCAGTCCTTAAATAGGTCATTATTGAGAACTTCCAGTGTTTCTCCTCTACACTGATTCTCTTTGCTATTAACAGTTAGTAAGACATATATCTCACCTTGGCATAAAAAAAATTTCCTCACTTCTATTGCTATTTCTTTTTTTTACTGATGTATAGCTGATTTACAATGTTGTATTAATCTCTGCCCTACAGCAAAGTGATTCAGTTATACACACATACATTCTTCTTTATATTCTTTACCATTATGGTTAATCACAGGATATTGAATGGTCCATGGGGTCTCAAGAGTCTGACATGACTTAGCAACTAAACCATCACCATTCTTTTTTATATTCTTTATCATTATGGTTAATCACAGGATATTGAATATAGCTCACTGCCATACACTGGGATCTTGTCATTTTTCACCTCTTTTTTAATTCTACTTTTCTTTTACAACAAAACTCCTCCACGAGACCTTTCCACTATCTCACACCAAAAAGTGAAAGTTAAGTGAATGTGTTAGTCATTCAGTCGTGCCCGACTCTGCCACCCCATGGACTGTAGTCTGCTAGGGTCCTCTGTCCATAGAATTTTCCAGGAAAGAATACTGGAGTGGATAGCCATTCCCTTCTCCAAGGGCTCTTCCTGACCCAGTGATCCAAGCTAGATCTTTTGCATTGCAGGCAGATTCTTTATCAACTGAGCCATCAGGGAAGCCCCACCTCACACTTACTCTCTTCTTAATTTCTGTATTCTGCTTTCCACCACTGCTTGACTGAAAGTGCATTCTGAGAGCCCACTAATGGCCTGCTCATCACTACATTCAATTGCATTTCCCATGTTTTTTTTTGTTTTCTTGAACCTGTGTTTGTGGTCTCAGCCCTCTTTTGAGTGTAGCTTGTCAGTATGCTCACTACTTTCAATTCTGCATTAGTTCTCCTTCCTCTAGTCTCCACTGAGCCTGTGTGTATGTTTTAACTCCATCCCCAGGCTCCTCTCAGCCTGTATGCTGAGCCTTCCTCAAGAATCAGCCTTTCTTCTGTTTTTCTCTTTTCATGTTCTTCTTCTGGGATCTATTGCCTGATATAACCCTATTATCATATGTATGTCTGGTACTGTTTAGTTCACATCTTCTGCTCTCATCTGGCTGTGGTGGTGGTTCAGTCACTAAGTCATATCCGACTCTTGTGACCCCATGGACTGGAGCTCTCCAAGCTCCTCTGTCCATGGGATTTCCCAGGCAAGAATACTGGAGTAGGTTGCCATTTCCTTCTCCCAGGGATCTTCCTGACCCAGGGATCGAACCCGTGTCTCCTGCATTGTAGATGGACTTCTGCATTGCAGGCAGATGTTTTACTGCTGAGCCACCAGAGAAGCCCTTTCATCTGACTACAGAGCCCAGAACAGCATCTCAAATGTCCGTCTGAAATTCCCTTTTGGGATTGTCATCTTCACTTCTCACTCAACAATGTAAACACTAACCTCATTATTTTCCCTGTGAACAGGCTTGGGTTACTGGCACTCATCTGTGAAGTACAGGATTTCACACTCCTGACCCTCCTTACTTCTTCCTCATCTAATCAATAAAAAATGACATTCTCTGGATCATTCCTTCACAGGAGTTCCTGCAACGGTCCCTAGCCAGTCAGGTTTTATAAAGCAGTTATAAAGAAAGTTCACACATATCCAAACAACCCCACACTTTGCCAGTTCAGACTTTTTCCTCAGGCTTTTCCTTTCCCTCTTTACACTTCTAAAATCTTGTAACACCACCTTGAAGGCTCACCTCAGACACCACCAAAATTTCCCATTTCCACTAGGCATAAATCAACAATCTGTCCCACCTAAACTCTTATCATACTTTGTTTATATAATTAATTTTACATCTACCACTCTGCCTTATAGGCACATTATCTACTCAAGTATTGCTCTATTTCCAACTATACCTTGTAAGCTCTCTGAACACAATAAACTTGTCTCTCGGTTTTCCCTCAGACTGAGACCTACCACAGCGCGGTCCGCATAGTAAGTGGTCAAAAACCTGTCTTCAATTAAACTAAATCTTTTCTTTTCCTAAAGAGATGGTATTTGAGTGAGGCCTTGTGGTGTTAGTAAAATACTTAGAGGTCTGTATTCAAATGCAGTCAGCAATTCCTTTCAAATGGCTGAAAGGCTTTAGACATATTGTTCAAGGAAGTAATAGCAAGATAAGAAGAGATAGATGATCTAAAACATAAGTACAGTATCTTCCCCGCCCCCCTCTGGTGGGGAATTAGAATTAGAGGTTTTACTCTGTGCTTAATTTATCTAGAATTTCCCAATAAACTATTCTGTTGTAATTGGTATCTTTTTAATTTTGGAGTGTATGTTCTTGCTTTTTAAAACACTTATTTGCTTTTTAATTGGAGGATAATTGCTTTACAATGCTGTGTAGGTTTTTGCCGTACAACAATCTGAATCAGTTATATGTATACGTACTGTTTTTGCTTTTGACATTGACAATTTTTATCTGAGTTGAGAATCAAGGTGAGATAAAGGTATACTCTGCTGTTGGTGTTTAGTTGGTAAATCATGCCCGACTCTTTGTGACCCCATGGACTATAGCCCACCAGGCTCCTCTCTCCATGGACTATTTCAGGCAAGAATACTGGAATGGGTTGCCATTTTCTCCTCCAGGGGATTTTCCTGAGCCAGGGGATCAAACCCATGTTTCTTGTGTCTCCTGCATTGGCAGATGGATTCTCCACCACTATGCTACCTGGGAAGCCCCCTTATCCCAGAAACCTGGGGTTTCTTGCTGGTGCTCATCTTTACCTGTGATAGATCTAGAATTACAAACAATTTACTGTGTATTCATGACCAATTTGGCAGCAAATTCTGATTTACAATATTAAATGTGTACAAAGGGTGAGTTGTTGGAGAAAAATAGAAAGAGAGAAGTAAGAGTAAGGGAAAGTGAGGCATACATTCTTTTGGATAATGCTGATTTAATTGGACTGATTTATATTATCTACTAATCAAATTGATATCAGACAAAAATGAAAACACAGCTATTAAACTTGCCACTAAAAACAACTGACTGACTTGGTTGTACTTTCTCAGTGACCTAAATTAAGCTGTTATCCATGAAAACTTAATGACAGCACAGGTCATGTCAACTTGATAAAACCCCGCGGAGAATTTCATATTTCAAAATGATTTTTCTTATGCAGTACTGCACATCCAATTCTCTTTCTCTTAACCATTTTTTTAGTGTTATTTTTTATTTGGCATGTTTACAGTCAGGTAAGTGCAGGCAACGAAGAGAAAAGTGATTTTTCTATTTCTTCACAAAGTACCCTAGGAGGAGAGATAATTTTCTCAGTGTAAAATTCAGCCTTTATTCTGTCAGGCAAAGTAATTATGAAAGCAAAACAAATCCACATTGTCTAATTAGGTCATTAAAAAGCATAAATGCGTCATGGAATATTTCTCCTTGCCTAAGACATAAAGTAAGACAATGAGAACAGTCTGGCAATATAGAAAGGTTTATAATTTGTTTCTTTTCCTAAATAATAGGTCCTTTCATCTTTCTATTTCCTTAAGATGAAGACAGTTCATTTAGAGACAAAATCTGTAATTAGTTCAGGGTTTACTGTGATTATATTTCAAAATATTTAACCAAAACCAGGAAGATAGAGACAAGAAGAAATACATAGAAAAATTATCAAAGGAAGTGCATAAAATCAAGAGAGTAGGCTGCTGATCAAAATAAATTCTGTAGAGATGAGATGAATACAAAATCTCTATTGAGAGGAACACGAACACAACAAATCTGGGATACTAGAAAGCTCTTCAGAGGAATATACTGATATCTGCCCTTGGGATCTGAAACCAGACTTTAATTACAGCTAAGTAAAATGAAAACAAATGGCATGACTGCTGTGCCTCTTCTTCTCTGTCCTCATTTCTTGAGTTTTAGAAAAGTCATGGCTCCGTGTTTGCAACAAAAATGCAAAAAAGGAAAAGAAACTTACCTGTGATCCTCGTGGCCCTCGTTTGTGGTCCCATTCTGAATGCCCCATGAGCTGTAAGACAATGTAATAATGGCAGTAAATTAAATGATACCTATTTTATATGTCAACAATTTATAGTCTTTCTTTTATAGAATAATAGACTTTTGAAACCTATGTTTCAATAGTAAGGTATTAAATAGCTTTAGCTTTCCAGACTACTCTGTCCACAGGATTCTCTAGACAAGAGTACTAGAGTGAGTTGCCACACCCTCCTCCAGGGAATCTTCCCAACCCAGAGATCAAACCTGCTTGTCTTATGACTCCTACACTGGTAGGAGGGCTCTTTACCACTAGTGCCCCCTGGAAACCCCCAGAGGTCAAGAAAATATAGGAATGACAGTAAATTCAATTCAGTTCAGTTCAGTCACAGTCGTGTCTGACTCTTTGTGACCCCATGGATTGCAGCAGACCAGGTTTCCGTATTCATCACCAACTCCCAGAGCTTACTGAAACTCACGTCCATTGAGTTGGTGATGCCATTCAACCATCTTATCTTCTGTCATCCCTTTCTCCTTCTGCATTCAATCTTTTCCAGCATCAGAGTCTTTTCAAATGAGTCAGTTCTTCACATCAGGTGACCAAACTATTGGAGTTTCAGCTTCAGCATCAGTTCTTCCAATGAATATTCAGGATTGATTTCCTTTAAGATGGACTGGCTTGCTCTCCTTGCACTCCAAGGGACTCTCAAGAGTCTTCTTCAACATCACAGTTCAAAAGCATCAATTCTTTGGAACTCACCTTTCCTTACGGTCCAACCCTCACATCCATACATGACTACTGGAAAAACCATAACTTTGACTAGATGGACCCTTGTTGGCAAAGTAATGTCTCTGCTTTTTAATATGCTGTCTAGGTTATTTATAATTTTTCTTCCAAGAGCAAGCATCTTTTAATTTCATGGCTGCAGTCACCATTTGCAGTGATTTTAGAGCCACCTAAAATAAAGTCTGTCACTGTTTCCACTGTTTCCCCATCTATTTGAAATGAAGTGATGGGATCGGATGCCATGATCTTAGTTTTCTGAATGTTGAGTTTTAATCCAACTTTTTTACTCTCTTCTTTCACTTTCATCAAGAAGCTCTTTAGTTCTTCTTTGCTTTCTGTCATGAAGGTGGTGTCATCTGCATATCTGAGGTTATTGATATTTCTGCCAGCAATCTTGATTCCAGCTTGTGCTTCCTCCAGCCCAGCATTTCTCATGATGTACTCTTCATATACGTTAAATTAGAAGGATGACAATATACAGCCTTGATGTACTCCTTTCCGATTTGGAACTAGTTTGTTGTTCCAAGTCCAGTTCTAACTGTTGCTTCCTGACCTGCATACAGATTTCTCAAGAGTCAGGTCAGGTGGTCCTGAATTCCCATCTCTTGGACAGTTTTCCACAGTTTGTTGTGATTATACAGTCTAAGGCCTTGGCGTAGTTAATAAAGCAGAAGTAGATGTTTTTCTGGAACTCTCTTGCTTTTTCAATGATCCAACGGATGTTGGCAATTTGATCTCTGTTCCTCTGCCTTTTCTAAATCCAGCCTGAACATATGGAAGTTCACGGTTCATGTACTGTTGAAGCCTAGCTTGGAGAATTTTGAGCATTACTTTGCTAGAGTGTGAGATGAGTGCAATTGTGTGGTAGTTTGAACATTCTTTGGCATTGCCTTTCTTTGGGACTGGAATGAAAACTGACCTTTTCCAGTCCTGTGGCCACTGCTGAGTTCTCCAAATTTGCTGACATATTGAGTACAGCACTTTCACAGCATCATCTTTCAGGATTTGAAATAGCTCAACTGGAATTCCATCACCTCCACTAGCTTTGTTCATAGTGATGCTTCCTAAGACCCACTTGACTTCGCTTTCCAGGATGTCTGGCTCTAGGTGAGTGATCACACCATCCTGATTATTTGTGTCATGAAGATCTTTTTTGTATAGTTCTTCTGTGTATTCTTGCCAGTAAATTAAAATCTTGCCAGCAAATTCTTGACAGTAAATTAAATTATACCTATTTACATGGCAACAGTTTCTACTCTTTCATGGACTGTAGGAGCCTGGTAGGCTGCAGTCCATGGGGTCGTTAAGATTCAGACATGACTGAGAGACTTCACTTTCACTTTTCACTTTCATGTCTTGGAGAAGGAAATGGCAACCCACTCCAGTGTCATTGCCTGGACAATCCCAGGGACGGGGGAGCCTGTGGTCTTCCGTCTATGGGGCCGCACAGAGTCGGACACAACTGAAGTGTTCAACTTAGCAGCAGCAGCAGGCTTTTTGAAACCTATGTTTTAACAGTAAGGTATTAAATAGCCCTCACGAATATAAATTAACATATCTAAAGTAATACATCTCTTTTTAAAAATTCTTTTTTATTATTGTAAAAGTCACATAACACACTATTTTAACCATATTTAACTGTATATTTCTATGACACTAAGTACATTCACATTGTTGTGCAACTCTCACCATCAGCCATCTCCCTAATCTTTCATTTTCCTCAACTGTGAAACTGTCCCCATTAAACACTAAGTCCTCCCCAACCTAACCACTACCCCCTGCATCTAACAATGTACTTTCTGACTGTATGAATTTAACTATTCTAAGTACCTTGTATAGTGGAATCAAAAATTATTTGTCTGTACCTATTGTATATTAGAATGCATTTTTAAGGTTAACTTGTGTCCTGAAAACAGATTGAAAAAAAAAAATCAACTTCTGGCTTGATAGCTAATATTTCAATTACTCTTTGTTTTGAGGATATTTTAATATCATTGTATGACTAAACAAGTCTGCTAATGTACAGCTTTCCTAGTCTGTGTCAGGAACATTCTAGAGAGATGTTAAACCATGTTAAGCTTTATTTACGTGGTATTAAACTTGTACTTTTTTAACAAAACATCCTGCAGAAATCTGCTAGTGTAGCCTAGCCTACTGTCAGAAATAATAAGAACCAGAAGCCCAAAATATCAATAATTTTAAATTCTGTTTTGATAAATCACAAAAATATGAGAGTTCTAAGGAGCAAAAATTATTTAATCTGAAATATGCCCCCAAAGTTACAAATATAGATTTTTATAAAAACACAGACTATGAGACATTATCAAGTTACTTCCAGAATTGTAACAGCATTGAGCTACTTTCCTTCAGATCATGATATTTATTTGCCAAAAATAACATTTACCATGAAGAATATTAAGAAAATGCAAGATATCAACCAAGAGGAATAAATTCCATTTCTCTGTCTAGTCACTCACTAGTCATGTGTAGCACTGAAAGAACTCCTTACCAATAAGAAGCTGTCATGCTAACAAAACATATTGTAAAGCATGTTTATATATATTAGTTTTTCTATTCAATTGCATTGACTTTGACAACAAAAGACAAAGAAGCTGTTCATAATAGCAACAAAAAGTATTATGCTTTTGAACATTATCAAGAAATGTTTGATAATCATACATGGAAATGGTAAAGCTTCACTGATGAACATAAAATGCTGTTTGAGAAGTTAATTCAATAAAATTATGTTCATTTCTACCCAAATAAATTTATAGGTTTAACTCAATTTCAATCAAAAGTTGTTTGCATTTTTTAAAGATATTGAAAAAAAAAAACACCCAAATTTTATCTGAGAGAATAAACTAAGAATCAAAATACCAGAAGGGATAAATATGCTCTAGTGGTTATTAAAGTATATTAAAATAATAAAATTTAATTCAAATTATAGGATAATGCTTCATGACTCAAAATATAAATGAATGAAATGTAGTGGACAGTTCTGAAATAAATTAAGTACATGTAGTAAAAAAAAAAAAGTGAAAAGAAAATACAAAAATTAATGAGTTTTTGATGAATTATTCAATCAATGGAAAAAAAAAAAAAATATAGAGCTGAACCCATATTAAAAACAGTAGATAAATAGAGTTATTTTAAAAAGATTAAACTGTAAGTATTAGAACAAAATGAAAACAAATACTTAAACTATCTTGGAATAAAAAAAAGAATTTCCAAATTTAGAAAAAAGTCAGATCAACTGATCAGGATACCTGAAACCTTCAAGTGCCTTCACAAATGTCACACTGGTAAAATATCGACAGTAAATGGCAGGTAAAGAATAACATCTTCAGTCCACTAAGAACTCTACACATTTTAAAGAAATACAACCCTAGTAGATAACTGGAAGAAAGGATAAGGACAATTTACACAATAAATATCAAGTCAAGAGGTTTATGGGAAACAACTAATTTTATTAGAAGTGAAAGAAACTCAGTATGCTGCTGCTGCTGCTAAGTCGCTTCAGTCGTGTCCGACTCTGTGCGACACCATAGAGGGCAGCCCACCAGGCTCCCCCGTCCCTGGGATTCTCCAGGCAAGAACACTGGAGTGGGTTGCCATTTCCTTCTCCAATGCATAAAAGTGAAAAGTGAAAGTGAAGTTGCTCAGTTGAGTCTGACTCTTAGCGACCCCATGGACTGTAGCCCACCAGGCTCCTCCATCCATGGGATTTTCCAGGCAAGAGTACTGCAGTGGAGTGCATATGCATGTGTATAAAAATAAAAAGAAGTAAATAAATAATAAACATAATTTGTAATCCACTTATACTAATTTAAGGGAGAATATTTAATGATGACAGGTGGAGGAGTAGGTACTGGTTAGGGCGTCAGGGCTCTATTCCTTCCCAAGATCATTGCATACCTGGCACAGGTGAGGGGTGAGTGAGGATCAGCTTCATATTAGTAGATGATAGCATCTGAAATGTTTACACTATTTACATTATTTATTTTACAGTACTGTCCTCAGATCATGGATCCAAGACTAAAATGAATACCATTCTTTCAGTATTATTTTTAAAAGAGCTATTCTTAGTATGAAAAACTGCCTGACTTAATACTACAGATTATTTAAATTAAAATGAAGCATTTGACAGCTCATCAGTATTCCCATTAAACCAGAACCATAGACTAAAAGTTTTAGAAAGTACAGCAATACCTCCCTAGCCCCACTCTCTTTACTAATGATCAGGACAAATGAAAAAAAAATTAGTCAGTTATAATAAATACTGAAGAAAAGAACTTGCACCATAAGTCAATGAATTACAGAATTCCATGCAAATTGATGTTGACGTCACACCAGTGAGAAAGTCAAAACATCCTTTGAATCAATAGGTAAAATCAGTGTTAAGTTGCAGACGTCCAACGTAGTCATTTGATATTATCATGGGATTAGATGAAAGACAGAAATGGGTCATGCATGGACAATGAGGAACAGAAGTAGAATTTGTGGAATCTTTTTTTTTTTCTTTGTGCAATTGAGTTTATATGGACTAAATGTTCAAGATAAGTGAACAGCAGTATGATACTTAGGCCACTCTGGGAAAAGAGACAGAAAGTTTATTAATATGATATGATACTGTTTTTGAAGGAGGAATTTTTCTGATTTTATAATCTGTTATACAAAGGATCTAGAAATACAGAGGAGACAGAGAGAGAAAAAGTAAGACTAAAACATGAAAAATAAATGGGAAATTCAAATATATTCAGTTTGATAAAGAGTACAGGGCTTCATAATTTAGGAAGAAAAAAATGTCTTTCACTGTCTATAAAAAATACCCTCTTGGCTATTTAACTGTGATTACTCCTCTGGGTAATAATATTTTAATAAACATTTAACCAGGAAGTTTGAGGACATACAGGTCACCAAGTTTATGACTATACATGGCAAACAGAAGGAATTCTCTTTAAAACTGTATACCTTTCCTTCATTCTCAGTTCTCATTAATCAGGATGGGTAAAAAGAAGATGCTTAAATTTATTCCCAGGAAACAAAATGTACTTCCTTGCAAAGAAACATAATTTGTTATGTAAAGCATCTTGAAAATCATAACTTCCTTGACACTAAGTAATTTTCATCCTTATGAAATAAATTCCTCTTTTATTTTTAATAATCAATTTCTACATCACTGCCTTTAGCTAACAGAATGTTACACCGTACTTAGTTCCAAGGAAAACAAAACTGCTGCCAAATTGGAATTTAAAAAGTTCACAGGGGAAGCAAATGAGAAGTTAGCATGGAAACAAAATGGTTTCAACCAAGCAAAGATATTTTTAATAATATGAGAAATGCAGATAGCTGAATGTGTGTTTCTGTAGGCAAAATATTTTCCTTCCTCATTTATATTTTTCCCCATGCTATGTTCTCCTATTGTTTTTTGTGTGTTACTATAATCATGAATGTCCTTTTAAGGACTTCTTGGGTGAAAAAGCATCACCAGAGCTATTACTAAAGGGATGAAAGCTGTAGGAAACCACAACTGAATGCAAAATTTAAAACATATATTCTTTGCATGTCCTAAAGAGGCAAGAGTTTTCAAATATGAAAAAATATAATGATGGAGGGTAACAGTCACATGGTTATCCTCACATTACTCTCAAGTAAACCATTCTTCTACTTCATTTGTTGAAAACCCACAGAATGGGAGAAAATATTTGCAAATGATGCAACCAACAATGGATTAATTATCTAAAATATACAAAGATCTCCTACAGCTCAAAAAATGGGCAGAAGACCTAAACATACATTTCTGCAAAGAAGACATACAGATGGACAAAAGGCACAAAAAGAGATGCTCAACATCAGTAAGTATTAGCAAAATGCAAATTAAAACTAAAAGGTGTTTACACAGGTCAGAATGGCCCTCATCAAAAAGTCTACAAATAACAAATGCCAAAGAGGGTATGGAGAAAATGGAAACTTTCTCTTCACTGTGGGTGGCAATGTAAATTGGTACAGCCACAATGGAGAACAGTACGGAGGGTCCTTACAAAACTAAAATAGAGCTACCATATCTCCTACTCCAGTGTTCCTGCTTGTAAACCCTATGGGCAAGGGACCCTGGTGGGCTGAAGTCCATGGGGTCGCAAAGAGTTGGACACGACTGAGTACATACCATATGACCCAACAATCCCACTCCTGGGCATATATCCAGAGAAAACCATAATTCAAAAAGATACATGCATCCCAATATTCAATGCAGCGCTATTTATATACATATATATCAGAATCACTTTGCTGTATACCTGAAACTAATACATTTTAAATCAACTATATTCAGTAAAAAACAAATGAATTTTTAAAAAAATTACTATTTTTGAAAACATAAAAATAATATATATGTGCTATGATTTATATACGATTATTTATATGGTATAATATATATTTATTATTATATATGTGTATATAGTCTGTATAGTACATACAGGGAAATATAACATAAAACTCTCTTTTTATTTAACACTATTCACTAAACAAGTATTTCTTACATTCCTATTATATGCAAGAAATTATTCTAGGCATAATCTATCATCAGTGAACAGATCAAGATGCATCTGTATTCTCTTGGCTCTTACAATTTTAATGAAAAGAGATAGAACATAAATAAACATAAACCAGGAGATGATAAAGCTATAAAGATGACTACAGTAACATAATGGATAAAGAACGGGTGGGAAACTGCGGGTTGGGGCTGACAACAGAGCTAATTTTATGTAAGTACATCAGGGAAGTCCTTTCTGAAAAAGTGACAAATTATTTAAGATGCTTGCCATGAAATTAAAAGATGCTTGCTCCTTGGAAGAAAAGCTATGACCAACCTAGACAGCATACTAAAAAGCAGAGACATTACTTTGCCAACAAATGTCCATACAGTCAAAGCTATGGTTTTTCTGGTAGTAGGAATGTGAGAGTTGGACCATAAAGAAGGCTGAACACCGAAGAATTGATGCTTTTGAACTGTGGTGTTGAAGATGACTCTTTAGAGTCCTTTGGACTGCAAAGAGATCAAACTACTCAATCCTAAAGAAAATCAGTCCTGAATATTCATCGGAAGGACTGATGCTGAAGCTCCAATATTTTGGCCACCTAACGTGAAGAGCTGACTCATTAGAAGAGACCCACCAACCGCCCCCCACCCTCTACCCACCTCGCAAAAAAAAAAAAAAAAAAGCAGAAGAAACCCTGATGCTGGGAAAGATTGAAGACAGGAGGAGAAGGGGACGACAGAGAATGAGATGGTTGGATGGCATCACTGGCTCAATGGACATGAGTTTGAGCAAGCTCCGGGAGATGGTGAAGGACAGGGGAAGCTTGATGTGCTGCAGTCCATGGGTTCGCAAAGAGTCAGACATGACTGAGCTTGTTGTTGTTGAACAACAACAACAAAGATCAGAGAAGTCCTTTCTGAAAAAGTGACATTTATCAGAGATCTGCATAACGTGGGAGAGCTGAAATACAGACATCCAGGGCTGGGGCAAGCAAGACAGAAGACACAGAAGGTGTAAGACTGTGAGATGGGAGCAGAAATGGGAGAGCTGAGAAGCAGCAGAGCATCCTGCAGCTAAAATTTCATTGAATTTTTAAAAAAATTTATAGAAGTCTAGTTGCTTTACCTTGTTGTGTTAGTTTCTATTGTACAGCAAAGTGAATCAGCCCTATGTATACACATATCCCCTTTTTTTGGGATTTCCTTCCCATTTTGGTCACCACAGAGCATCTTTGAAATCATAGGTTTCTATTTGGAATTTACTGCCTTCCTCTGGTATGAAATTGTCCCAAAATGTTAATCATTAGCTCCACTAGTTAAAAATAACAAAGTACACTGTCTAGAGAAATACTCAAGGACCAGAGATTCTTCCTTCCCCAATCTCTAGTTCACTTTTATTCACTACAACAGGATTTATGAAGCATATACCATAGGCCACAAAGGCGCCCTTGTATTAGTCATAGTACATAGTATAATTGTGCTGTCCCTTAACACATGGGTTTTGTTCTTCAAGAGTCATAAAATGCATAAGAGCAGGGGTTGCTTTTTAACTGCAGTTACTATGAGAAGCCCAGGACTTTCAATTTCTTAAGCAAATTAAAGCTCTTCTTTACCCTTGGCATGTCCCCTTTGAATACTTCCCTTGACATATTTGTTTTATAATCTCCTTAGTCATTATGTTTTTACTCTCTAGGATTCCATGTGGGAAGATAGGCCTGGACTACTCATTCCCCAGAGTGCAGGGCCCACTTGATGGCAATCCCAGGCATGGGAGGATGGGTGACGGATACTGTGGAGCAGAGCAATTCCTATCTAGTCCTTGACGTTTCTTTACTTGGCCTCTTGTTATTAGTGGAGTAAGAAGGTCAAGGCTATGCTGTGCTCTACTGTAAGGGAACTGGAAATATGTAAATTCAATTATAAAGGAGGGTAAATCTTTTTCAATATCATTTGTATGAGGTTTTTTGAGGCCCTAAACCCCAGTGAAGGGCCCTGGAGGGCTGGGTGACAATGTGTGGGAGCCTCAGGGACTTTCTTAACAACTTTGGCCTAAGGCCCAAGTCAAATCCAGACTTCCATGGGCCTCCAGGGAGACTCCACCAGCCTCCACTGGGTAAACAAGATACCACCAGCAATCTCTGTTCTCAACCACGGCTAGCTTCACCCACCACCACTTTATCACATCCATCCACAGCCAATCCAGTCCACTCTATAAGGAATCATCAAGCGACGGGGACACTGCTGAAGGTCTAAGGTGGGGACAGGACGTGGTTATATCACTAAAATATCCATCAGGTATCTCAGTGGCTGTCACAAAGCTTTTTTTTTTTTTTTTTTTTGGTGGCTGTTACTATGTCTTGCCTTTTACTCATTGGGTTGGGGGTGGGGAGCAGAAATGAATCTTTTTTTTTTTTTTTTTTTTAGGCTTAAAGGTCTTAACCTTCATTCTTCAGGGATCTTTCCCAAGATCTAAATCTACTCTTTTATTATTCCTCAAATAATTTAGCTTTCTCCTATTCTCCCCATCTTGACTCTTCAGACAATTTAGCAGAAAAGGAGGATTCTTTAGCATTTACCCTCCTTAGAAAGATCTGAGAGGCTGAAAACAGTAAAGTGCTACACAATGCTGAAATCAAGGGATATGTTTTCCTTTCCCAGTTGGTGATAACTACCTAAATTCCATTCACTTGGCAGAGAATAAATCCCTGAACCTAACAACTCAGCTTTCCAACTCAGCAGCCAGTATAAATTTCATAAACATAGGGGAATGAGAAAACTTCAAATAGAAAGACGTATTCTAGAGTTTGAAATCCCAGCCTCTCTACTGACTGTAAGTCCTGTATCTCTTTCTGATAAGGATGATAAAGATGTTCCCACACTTTGGGAATGTTTCCATAATTCTATTTCTGTCCCTGTTATCAAATTTACAATCACTACTCTAAACCTATATGTAGCTATTAATGCTACAAAGCTTCCTTTATTTTTATTCAATATATCCAGAATATCTTGATTACATGGAATTTTTTACTAATTTGCATTTGGGGTACTAAACCACTAATAATGCAATCTCATCAGTTTTGGGCTTAACCAGTAGGGCTTCTCTGATAGCTCAGCTGGTAAAGAACCCACCAGCAATGCAGGAGACCCTGGTTCCATTCTGAGTCAGGAAGATTCCCTGGAGAAGGGATAGGCTACCCTCAATATTCATAGGCTACCTTCTCAGTATTCATGGGCTTCCCTGGTGGCTCAGACAGTAAAGAATCTGCCTGCAATGTGGGAGACCTGGGTTGGAAAGATACCCTGGAACAGGGCATGCCAACCATTCTAGTATTCTTCTCTGGAGAATCCCCATGGGACAGAAGAGCCTGGTGAGCTACAGTCCATGGGGTAGCAGAGAGTCAGACATGACTGAGTGACTAATACACACACAGTGTTTCCTTATGAGATATTTTATAAAGAAATGGCAATACTATAAAATAAACTTGTGAAATTTTGCATAATATAATAAGTACTTGGTTAATCCAAATACATATTAACATTATTAAAGTTTGGTGAAGTATTAAACAAAGGAACTCAATTCAACTAATGTTTTGAATATACTTGATAACAGAACACTTGTTTCAAAATAAATTAACAACTTTCCATGGAACACATTCTGAGAAATTTTTAAAAATTGCTTACAGTTTTCTAAATGTTTTTCTAATATATTATTTTATTTCATTATAAAAGAATGGATGCGTATGACTCCTTCTTTATAGCTATGAGTCAATAGAGGTAAAACTAAAACACAACCACAAGGCTAGTGGCTAAATATGGATCAAAATTTAGGTCTGCTGACTATGAATCACACACTTTTCCTTTGTAAAATGTTTAACAATGAATAATTATTGTGTTCAAACCAAGTGTCAGGTCTTGGTCAACTTGGTCAACTAAGACTGTGTGTGTTCATGCATGCTCAGTCATGACTGATTCCTTGTGACCCATGGACTGCAGCTCACCAGGATCCTCTGTCCATAGAACTTTCCAGGCAAGAATACTGAAATGGGTTGCCATTTCCTACTCCAGGAGATCTTCCCAATTCAGGGATCAAACCTGTGTCTCCTGGACTGAAGGAAGATTCTTCATCACTGAGACACCTGGGAGCCACAACTAGTACACTGGTAAGGAAAAAAAAAAATCTCATAGGATTTGATTTGTCTTCATGGGACTCATGGTGGTAGTTGATGAAGTAGATTTATTTCTCCAAATCCATTTTTCAAGATTTCTGGGAGATATATCAATAGCCTCAGGCACGTAGTTGACACCACCCTTATGGCAGAAAGCGAAGAAGAACTAAAGAGCCTCTTGATGAAAGTCAAAGAGGAGAGTGAAAAAGTTGGGTTAAAGCTCAACATTCAAAAAACTAAGATCATGGCATCTGGTCCCATCACTTCATGGCAAATAGATGGGGAAACAATGGAAACAGTGACAGAGTTTATTTTGGGGCGCTCCAAACACTGCAGGTGGTGACTGCAGCCATGAAATTAAAAGATGTTTGCTCCTTGGAAGAAAAGCTATGACCAACCTAGACAGCGTACTAAAAAGCAGAGACATTACTTTGCCAACAAAGGTCCATCTAGCCAAAGCTATGAATTTTCCAGTAGTCGTGTACGGATGTGAGAGTTGGACTATAAAGAAAGCTGAGTGCTGAAGAATTGATGCTTTTGAATTGTGATGTTGGTGAAGACTCTTGAGGGTCCTTTGGACTGCAAGGAGATCAAACCAGTCAATCCTAAAGGAAATCAGTCCTAAATATATATTCACTGGAAGGACTGATGCTGAATCTAAAACTCCAATACTTTGGCCACCTGATGCAAATAACTGACTCACTGGAAAAGACCTTGATGCTTGGAAAGATTGAAGAAGGAGAAGGGGAAGACAGAGGATGAGATGGCTGAATGGCATCACCAATGAGACGGACTTGAGTTTGAACAAGGTCGGAGAGCTGGTGATGGACAGAGAAGCCTGGTGTGCTTCAATCCCTGAAGTTGCAAAGAGTCAGACATGACTGAGAGACTGAACTGAGTTTTAACATCTTTGAAAACTGTGGAATAAAAGAAAAATTTAATTTCTTGGAAAAGGCTATGTAAATGTTAAAAATCAATCATATATTTCAACTTTGGCTACAGAATTACCTTAAAATGTATACTAAATTATACGCCACAGTTTGTTTAGCCATCTTCTCTACTAGTAAATCTTACTAGTACATATTATTCATTCCTGAATTCACCTATTTACTCTTTCATTCACACATCCTTTCAACAAGTATCTATTGGGTACCCACAATATCTAGCCCTGTGTTCTACGTACACATAATAAATGTGGCGACTGCACACCCCATGGCACCACAGGATCTTGACGTACCTTTAGAATCATTAATGAACTCTAGTACAGTGGTCAGGCATGTGGGTTCTAGAGGCTTGATTTACTGGTTCAAATTCCATATCTGATACTATAGTCAATTTTACTGGATACATGATCTTAGTTTATTTAATGTTTCTGTCCCTCAGTTTCCATATCTCTAATATTTAGATATGGAGTGTGTGCATGCGAAGTCGCTTCAGTCATGTCTGACTCTGTGTGACCCTATGGACTGTAGCCTGCTAGGCTCCTCTGTGCATGGGATTCTTCAGGCAAGAAATTCTTCAACCAACTGGAGTGGGTTGACATGCCCTTCTCCAGGGGATCTTCCCAACCCAGGGATCGAACCTGAATCTCTTCTGTCTTTTGCATTGGCAGGCAGGTTCTTTACCACTAGTGCCATCTATGCATCTAGCTCTGTTATTACATAAATTGCCATATATACACTGCCATGTGTAAAACAGACAGCTAGTGGGAAATAGCTGTATAGCACAGGGAGCTCAGCTTGGTGTTCTGTGATGACATAGAGGGGTGAGATGGGGTGAGTGGGAGGGAGGCTCAAGAGAGAGGAGATGTATGTTACTTATAGCTTATTTGCACTGTTGTACAGCAGAAACCTACATAATGTTATAAAGTTAATTATTCTCTAATTAAAAATTTAAAGAAAGCATGAAAAAATGACTGCTAAAAAACAAGGCTTAGTATAGTATCTACTATGTAGTAAGTACATAATGTTTAATGTTACATATTAATTTATAATTTTTATTAATTACATAATTTTATTGAGATGTTATTATATTCTAATTATTTAAGAAAACTATAGCTCAAATAATATACATGTGGTGCTGGTGGTTGTTTAGTCGGCAAGTCACTTCCTACTCTTTTGCAACCCCATGGAGTATAGCCCACTGGGCTCCTCTCTCCATGGGATTTCCCAAACAAGAATACTGGAGTGGGTTGCCATTTATTTCTCCAGGGTATCTTCCTCCTGACCTAGAGATCGAAATCTCATCTCCTGTTTGGCAAGCGATTCTTTACCACTGAGCCACGTGGGAAGCCATACATATGGTTACTTTGAGAATCCCATGGACAGAAGAGCCTGGTGGGCTACAGTCCATGGGGTCACAAGAGTCGGACATGACTGAGCGACTAAGCACAGCATAGTACCTTCAAGTGGGTCATTTATTAATTGGAAAACAAACTTCCAATGCAAGTGATAGGCCTAAAAACAATAAGCAAATAAACAAATTAAACAAATATGTAAAATCCATGTAAATAGTTCTAAAATAACCACAATAAAGTGCTTTTAAGTACTGAGCAGCAAAACAAAATGTAGTTTCTTATGAAATATTAAACAAGGCATTAAGGCTTTAATTTCTTAACTCTATCAACTTGAGGTGAAACCCAAATCTCTGAGCAGCATTGAATGTAACTATAAATCTGCATTTTACAGTTTGTTCAACTCCACTTGTACTACCTCTGCCAATTTGGGTAATTGATCAGAAATCATACCAAAAACAATTTCACTCATTATTTCTAGCTCTTCACCTGTGGTCTTTAGAATGGATCTTTCTAGTATTTCTGTTATCCTATATATTCAGATTCCATTTATATAATGCCTCATTCAAGGCTATTTTCTCCAGAAAATTATTAAAACTCAGTCAAACCTCATGACATGAGGGCAACTTAATAAGATTAATCTATTAATACAAACTTGATCTTTCCTTAGAAGAAAAAATTGGAAATCCTAGGGAAAATAATGAAACTTAGATATTATACCTTCAGTTCAGTCGCTCAGTCGTATCCGACTCTTTGCAACCCCATGAATCACAGGACGCCAGGCCTCCCTGTCCATCACCATCTCCTGGAGTTCACTCAAACTCACGTCCATCGAGTCAGTGATGCCATCCAGCCATCTCATCCTCTGTCGTCCCCTTTTCCTCCTGCCCCAATCCCTCCCAGCATCAGAGTCTTTTCCAATGAGTCAACTCTTCGCATGAGGTGGCCAAAGTACTAGAGTTTCAGTTTTAGCATCATTCCTTCCAAAGAAATCCCAGGGCTGATCTCCTTCAGAATGGACTGGTTGGATCTCCTTGCAGTCCAAGGGACTCTCAAGAGTCTTCTCCAACACCACAGTTCAAAAGCATCAATTCTTTAGCGCTCAGCCTTCTTCACAGTTCAACTCTCACATCCATACATGACCACAGGAAAAAGCATAGCCTTGACTAGACGGACCTTTGTTGGCAAAGTAATGTCTCTGCTTTTGAATATGCTATCTAAGTTGGTCATAACTTTTCTTCCAAGGAGTAAGCATCTTTTAATTTCATGGCTGCAGTCACCATCTACAGTGATTTTGGAGCCCCAAAAAATAAAGTCTGACACTGTTTCCACTGTTTCTCCATCTATTTGCCATGAAGTGATGGGACCAGATGCCATGATCTTCGTTTTCTTGAATGTTGAGCTTTAGGCCAACTTTTTCACTCTCCACTTTCACTTTCATCAAGAGGCTTTTTAGTTCCTCTTCACTTTCTGCCATAAGGGTGGTGTCATCTGCATATCTGAGGTTATTGATATTTCTCCCGGCAATCTTGATTCCGGCTTGTGCTTCTTCTAGCCCAGCTTTTCTCATGATGTACTGTGCATATAAGTTAAATAAGCATCGTGACAATATACAGCCTTGACGTACTCCTTTTCCTATTTGGAACCAATCTGTTGTTCCATGTCCAGTTCTAACTGTTGCTTCCTCACCTGCATATAGGTTTCTCAAGGGGCAGGTCAGGTGGTCTGGTATTCTGATCTCTTTCAGAATTTTCCACAGTTTATTGTGATCCAAACAGTCAAAGGCTTTGGCGTAGTCCATAAAGCAGAAATAGATGCTTTTCTGGAACTCTCTTGCTTTTTCGATGATCCAGCGGATGTTGGCAATTTGATCTCTGGTTCCTCTGCCTTTTCTAAAACCAGCTTGAACATCTGGAAGTTCACGGTTCACGTATTGCTGAACCTGGCTTGGAGAATTTTGAGCATTACTTGTGTGAGATGAGTGCAATTGTGCGGTAGTTTGATACCTTAGTTGTGGCAAAAACATTAACTCAAAAGGCCTCACATTTGGATGGCTTTAAGGCTTTTTTTTCTTTTTTCTTAATCAAGCATTCTCATATTGCTTGTGGTATAAACAACATGTAATTTTATAAATTGTAACATTAAAATTAATATGCTGAAAAATGGGAAAATTACTTTGATCCCCAAATCACTTATTTTGTGGACATATAATAATATAGATAGGTCACTACTTAGTTTTTAAGGTGTTACATAAAGCTGTAAAATTAAATTAGGGCAAAATAAAATTAAATTAATTAAATTAGGGCAAAATTTCCACTTAACCGTCTTCCTTAAAAATGGTCTTAAAAATCAATAGTCTGACTTTTAAAAAATCTCAAAAATTCACATGACTTAAAAAATGAAACTCATTTTAAGTCTGATAAATGACATAAAGTACTGACTTCATTTTCATACAATTTCCTCATTGTGAAAATTACTTTTTTTCCAAAAGTGTTTTTTTTTTTTGGTTAAAAACTTTAAGTCTTATTTTAGTCAATGCTTTAGCTATGTTTTTCAGTGCCAAGAAAACTTCAGCAAAACGACAAAATTCCAAACATTTTCCATGCTACTTGTCTTTCTCAAACAGCCTCACTTAGAGCGATTGTGGCAAAAAGGAGAGATTACATGGGCAATATATGCCAACCCCATTATATGTCCCTTGGGTTTCTTCCTTTTCCTCTTAACTTAATATTGCCAAAATGACTTTAGTTCCACATCTTTAATATGTAAGTTTTAATAAAACATGTGCATCTTGTCCTTAGTTCTTTAAATGCTGCTGGAAATAATTTACAATAAAGCCTGAAGACAGTCTCAACTCAGTTTTAAGGAAGAGTATATCCACATCCCCCAATGTGATAAAGCCTCTCAATTCTTCATGACTCCAAGACTCATCAGATACATTGAAATTAATTTCATAGGTTTGTTTATACCACAATCAGTGTTCTTTTGCAGACAGAAGTTTCCTTGGAAATATATTCTCTTTTAGGACACATAACATGTGTCCCTAAGGATGAAGGGAAGGAAACTGAAATATAAGATGGTGTGGCAAGAAAAAGGGAAGGGGGAGAAAAAAGATCAAGAGTATGATATAAAATCTTACTTAATGAACCAATGTGGGTAGAATTACAAGATCAAAAGGGATTACTATTTTCTTCTCCATTTTCTTCTCACCTCAAGTACTAGAATGGACTCATCCATTCTTTGTTTCTACTGTTTTCTTTTTTAAAGTAACTACTATGTACTAGAGCCTGTATTAAAGGCAAAACACAGAAAATAGGAACTTAAAAGTGAATCTGGAGAGAAAAATACAAATAAACAAACAAAACATGAGGAAATAGATAAATGGCTACCTAACAATAGCTATTTTTGAAAAATACAATTCTGGGGAATTCCTTGACAGTCTAGTGGTTAGGACTCGGGGCTCTCATTGCCAGGAGCCTGGGTTTGAAATCTGGTTGGGGAACTCAGATCCTGTGAGCCATACCATGTGGCCAAAAAAAAAAAAAACCAACAAAACAAAAACAACATTCTGGGCTCTAGAAGAGGAAGCTTGATTAATATATCAATTTATCACTGACTTTGTCAATTTGAATCAATAATATACAGTGCATGGGATTCTTGTATTTTTTTTTTTTAATTTATCTAAATTGAAAACTCCCCTGTGTTTTGTTTTGTTTTTCCTTTTGTGGGAAAGAGGCATCTTAAAGGAAGTTTAAAATAAACCATTTTCTGGTAAACATTTTATTTGCTTCCAGCCATGAAGGGGAACTATTAAATATTTCACCAAGGTTTGTGTTTCAATATAAACGATGAGCTGGAAATGGAGAAAGGGATGAATTTTGACAAGCAAAATATTTGTACATAATCATAATTGCTGGGTCACAGCCAAAGTTTTAATAAAATTACCACAGTAAACACTTTAATTTCTCATCTTTTGTTGAGGAATTTAAAACTTAGAATTGTGGGATTTAAAAATGATAAGGAAGCACATGTGAAAATTGAAAATCATTGTCACTGATGGAAGTAACTTGGCGATTTTCCTGTTAGGATACATTTCTTCTTTTTTGGAAGTGGTCATGAAGGAATGACTGCTGCAATATGGTTTCTGGGTCCAGGGTAGGTACAAAACACCCAAAATAGTATTCTTAGAAGATGGAAAATTCAATTTTTCAGAATCGATAAATTACACAAGGTACAGTCATAGCTTTAGATGTGTAGCCAAAGTGAACCTTCTAGCCTGAGCTAGTAATGTTTTTCCTCTTTCAAGCTGTTATTGTAAACTTCGAGAAAATTTTATTTTTGCAAGTTCTATATACTCAAAAGAGCTCATTAGAACTACAAAATAGACCCCTTAGAATAATATTCTAAAATATTACAAGAACACAATTCTGACTGAAAAACAAAGTCAATTAGAGGAGGCTCTGAGAGATTAGGCTATGTCTTCAGTTTGTAAGTCAGTCTAAGAAATGTTTTTAAAAACACTTAAAAATGGAATCCATTAAGTTGGCAGAGATTTTATTTTCAGTCTCTCTCCTTTTTGCTGATTTAACAATACAGGTCCTGTTATTCAAGTTACTGTACATATTACAGTGTATTTATTGAGTCTTTATAACAGTACATTGTGCTTAAGGGTAGACTCTGGAGTCAAATTTCTTGAAATCAAATCCCAATTTCACTCTTACTAGCTCCATGAATCTGGGTAAGTTATTTTATCTTTTCTAGGTCCAGTTCTCACATAGTAAAATGGAGACAATTATAAATTACCAATTCATAATTTTATGAAGATGAGATCCTCAATGTAAAACAATTCAATGGCTTCTCATTTTGCTTAGAATTACATTTGAACTCACTGCTATAATCTACAAGGCTTGAATACTGTTTATTGTTCCTGGAATGAATTTTTTCATTTCTTAGCACTGTTAGCTCATTCTCATCCTTCAGGTATAATTTCAAACAGCACTGCTTCAGAGATATTTTCCGAGACTAACCAGTAAGCCATCTTTCCATCCATGCCTCCATCCATCCAATATCAACAAGTATATACCAAGCAGCTACTCTCAGCCAGGTATGATACTAGGTACTGGAGTTAGGGAATAAATAAGAGGCCAGCCTTACCTTCATCTTACCCATTACTCTTCAGCATGACCCTCTGATTCCTATACTTATGGCAGTCTGAAATTATCTTGTCTTTATTTCACTGTTTGCTTACTGTATGTCTCCAATTCTAGCAAGAGAGTTTGAGGACAGCAAAAATCTTTTGGTCTTATTTACTAAATGCACTGTGCCTGGCATCAGTTAAGGGACTCAATAAATATTTGTTTAAAGAATGACTGATTGGTTTACCCAGAAGTAAATGCATAAGGGAAGTTAACTAGTTAGGAATTTAAATGATGAGTTGATTAAAAAATTCTATAGCTGGAAAAATATCTCTGTCTTCAATTTCATTCTCTCTAGAGTCTTCTTGCTATTAAAAAAAAATCTTGTGAAATATGTTTGTTAAATTATAATGAATAAAATGCCCTCTATTTTAGTTTTAAGATTCTGGGGTACCTCTTGATGGAAATGGAGACATTCTGAGTTGCCGTGCACTCAGGATGCAAACAAGAGAACACAAGTATGAAGACGATTTGTCCCTTCCCTTTCTAACTTAAGATTTTTCTTTCATCCCTTGCCTCATGTGGTCAAAGACTGCTAGTTTCCCATACATATAAATTTTTCTTTTTCACAGAAAAGAATGAAGTGTATGTATGGGAAAATATTTTTCTCTGCACAATTTCTGCAGAGATGACAATGTGCCTTGCTTAAAAACATTCCCTGACCTCCCCTCCCCAAGATCAGGAAGCCTTGGGACACAGTGTTGGCCAATCAGATATAAACAGAAGTCATCATGAGAAATGTCCAAGAAAATACTTTAAAAGGGGAAAGGTTTGGCTAGTGTATCTTTTTTGCCTTCTCCCTTTCTACTCTTCCTGCCTGGAAGCATTTTAGGATTCTGGAGATGAAGCAATAATCATCTGACCCAAAGTGACCAGGAAGAAAATATAATTGCTTCTGACCCAACATCTTGAAGCCATGAAAATGTCGTCACTGAAATCAATTTGAGGAGACATGTACAAATGCAAACACACACATACACAGAGACACGTGTGCACATACACTTATGGGACAGGAGCAATAATGCCAGACAAAGAATAGGAAAGACCTTGGAGGAGAAACAGATCTACACATTAACTGAATCTGGGTTCATTCCAAAGCAAAATTATAACATACTAACTATATGATTGGTATACAGAGGAATCGTTTGTTTGATTCTCATTATGTATATGATACTTATATAAAATTCAACCTTGTGAATTTGAATTCAACAAAGATGGCAGAAATAATTATTGCTATATCAGTTCCCTTTGTTTCCATATATCTAGTTCTTGAATAAAAAATGACAATCACTATTTTTTCTTTAAGGACAAATGCCCGGAATGATGAGAATCAGGTATAACCAGTCTGAAAGACAGATTAAAACAGTGATTCTGAAAAACAAAAACAAAAACAGAAAACTGCCAACACCAATGTTTCTGAACGTAGTTGAGTTGTTTTATGGAAAACAATCTATAGTTGTTAATAGTTGCTTGGGGGAAAATCACCTTAAAGGACTTTAGAAATATTGCTATTTTTAAGACAGAATTTCACATCTTTAATAATTTGACCTCAGTGTCAGCAATAAAGCAAATGAATTTCTCAACAGTCTCAATTTTTCAAATATACTTTATCTCAGAAACTGAACTCATTTCTCATGGAGCACTTATGTACCACAGAGCAGAGTTTGGGAAATAATGAAATGAATATTTTTTCAAAATGCTTCCTTTCAAAAACTTGGAATTTCAGAGAAGAACAATAAAAATATGAATATATATATATATATATACACACACACATACACACTTGTAGATAAGTCATGACAATGAAGATTAACCACAAAATCTAGCATTTACAGTAATTTGTCTGATTTTTGTTTTTAAAATAAACACACAACAATTACATCAAGAAAGTAAAAAGACAATCCAGAGGGTGGCAGAAAATATTTACAAATCACAAATCTGATAGAGGGCTTGTATGTAGAATAATTGTGCAAAGGATACAGAATCCTGATATAACAAAATGAATTTAACCCACTGGGCAAAAGTCTGAACAGACATTTCTTCAAAGAAGATAAATGAATGCCCAACAGGTATACATGAAAAGATACTCAACAATGTGAGCTACTGGGGAAAAGCAAATCAAAACCACAATTAAATACCACTTTACACGTCC
Organism: Bos mutus; assembly: GCF_027580195.1. NCBI lineage: Eukaryota > Metazoa > Chordata > Mammalia > Artiodactyla > Bovidae > Bos > Bos mutus. Next base: position 85,514,759 of record NC_091621.1, on the reverse strand, counting down.
TAGGATAGGTTTAAAACACACATACACACAGAAAACAACTACTGGTGAGGATGTGGAGAAATAAGGGAGCCTTTACGGTAAAGTGGTACAGCCAACCTCGTCTTTTCACTCCAAGGTATACATCTGAGAGAAATGAAAAACTATGTCAACAAAATTTGAATGTGAGTGTCCATACAAACATTATTCATAATAGCTGAAAAATGCAAACAACTCAAATGCCCACTCTTTAATAAATGGAGAACTAAAAATATGATCTACTCATAACATACAATTCAATTTAGCAATAAAAAGGAATGAAGTGTTGATAAAAGCTGCAACACTTATCGGAGAAGGCAATGGCACCCCACTCCAGTACTCTTGCCTGGAAAATCCCATGGATGGAGGAGCCTGGTAGGCTGCAGTCCATGGGGTCGCTGAGGGTCAGACACGACTAAGCGATTTCACTTTCATTTTTCACTTTCATGCATTGGAGAAGGAAATGGCAACCCACTCCAGTGTTCTTGCCTGGAGAATCCCAGGGACGGGGGAGCCTGGTGGGCTGACGTCTGTGGGGTCACACAGAGTTGGACGTGACTGAAGTGACTTAGCAGCAACACTTATATCACAGCATCTTCACAACATTATTCTAAGTGAAAGAGATTAATCACAAAGGGCCACAAATAGTCCTGTAAGAAAAGTCCAGGATAGGAAAATTGATAGACAAAATAGATTAGTAATTGACTTAGGTTGGATGTCGTAGGGAAGCAGACAGGAGAGGGAGGTGATTGTGGATGTGGAAAGGGTTTCTTTCAGAGATGCTGAAAATGTTCTGGAATTAGATAGTGGTAAGGATTGCACAAATCTGTGAACTATGAAAAACCAATGAATTTTATACTTCAACTGGATAAATTTATGGTATCTGAATGATATCTCTATAAAACTCTTTCTCTCTTTTTAAAAAATAAGCAAACACACCTCTATGTACACACACATTCCACATTAAGGGACTACTTAAGGAAAAATTCTATGTATTGGATTCATCTCTATTTAAATTTGAGGTGTATTATTGAAAATACTGCAGAACAGACAATTAAAATTACTTCTTCATTTGTAAGATATTTTAACTGTATTAAACAATAAGTTTAAGCATGACTTGTTTCTAGCAGCAAGTGATAAGCATATGCCTGGTGACTGCTGTTCCTACTACTAGTCACTCTGGAATTACTTAGGAAACCTTCCACTTAGACTGGTTCTACCTACAGAATCTGAACCAAGGGAAGATTTTGTAGGTGCCAACATTGTTTTTGTCTCTAAATTGGCTCCAGGAGTAATTAATTATCCACTAAAGGGATACAATATCTGACATTTGGGGATTTGCTTTTTTAAACTGTGATTTATGCAATTACTTTCATTTTCCTTTTCTGCGAGCAAAATGCCTCTCAAAATATTTGAGTATCAATGACAGCATTAACGGAGCTTCCCAGGTGGTGCTAGTGATAAAGACACCACCTACCAATGCAGGAGACATAAGAGACATTGGCTCAATCCCTGGGTTGGGAAGATCCCCTGGAGTAGGGCATGACATCCCACACCAGTATTCTAGTGTGGACAGAGGAGCCTGGTGGACTACAACCCATGGGGTTGAAAAGAGTAGGACACAACTGAAGTCACTTCGCATGCAGGACACCATTAGCAAGGGTATTTAAAACTTATTTAAAAAATCTTCTTGTAATAATAATCTTCAGATATTTAATGTTTGGCCCAACACATGATATTCTACACATATTAACATCAATAAACATATAAGCCAATATACATGTCAAGAGCTGTTAGATGCTTTGTGTACAATGAAGACAGAGATGGAATTATGATAATCTCACTTTAACAGAGGAGAAAGATACATACGCAAAGTAAGATAAAACATAAGCACATATTTGTTTCTCCTGCTACTGGCTGACTCTTTACTGTGTTGCCAGGTACGCAGTAAGTATTTTCTAAGCAGGTGAAAGGCTAACAGAGTTTTTCCAAGAGAATGCACTGGTCATAGCAAACACTCTTTTCTGACAACACAAGAGAAGACTCTACACATGGACATCACCAGATGGTCAATACCAAAATCAGACTGATTATATTCTTTGCAATCAAAGATGGAGAAACTCTATACAGTTAGCAAAAAGAAGACTGGGAGCTGACTGTGGTTAAGCTCATGGACTCCTTATCACCAAATTCAGACTTAAATTGAAGAAAGTAGGGAAAACCACTATACCATTCAGGTATGATCTAAATCAAATCCCTTACGATTATATAGTGGAAATGACAAATAGATTCAAGGGATGAGATCTGATAGACAGAGTGCCTGAGAACTATGGACGGAGGTTCGTGACATTGTACAGGAGGCAGTGATCAAGACCATCCCCAAGAAAAAGAAATTTAAAAAGGCAAAATGGTTATCTGAGGAGGCCTTAAAAATAGCTGAGAAAAGAAGAGAAGCTAAAGGCAAAGGAGAAAAGGAAAGATATACCCATTTAAATGCAGAATTCCAAAAAAAGCAAGGAGAGATAAGAAAGCCTTCCTCAGCAATCAATGCAAAAAAATAGAGGAAAACAATAGAATGGGAAAGACTAGAGATTGCTTCAAGAAAATTAGAGATACCAAGGGGACATTTCATGCAAATATGAGCACGATAAAGGACAGAAAAGGTATGGACCTAACAGAAGCAGAAGATATTAAGAAGAGGTGGCAAGAATACACAGAAGAACTATATAAAAAAGATATTCATGATCCAGATAATCATGATGGTGTGATCACTCACCTAGAGCCAGACATCCTAGAATGCGAAGTCAAGCAGGCCTTAGGAAGCATCACTATGAACAAAGCTAGTGGAGGTAATGGAATTTCGGTTGAGCTGTTTCAAATCCTAAAAGATGATGCTGTTAAAGTGCTACACTCAATATGCCAGCAAATCTGGAAAACTCAGCAGTGGCCACAGGACTGGAAAAGGTCAGTTTTCATTCTAATCCTAAAGAAAGGCAATGCCAAAGAATTCTCAATCTACCACACCACTGCACTCATCTCACATGCTAATCAAGTAATGCTGAAAATTCTCCAAGCCAGGCTTCAACAGTACATGAACTGTGAAATTCCAGATGTTCAAGCTGGATTAAGAAAAGGCAGAGGAACCAGGGATCAAATTGCCAACATCTGTTGGATCATCAAAAAAGCTAAAGTTACAGAAAAGCATCTATTTCTGCTTTATTGATTAAGGCAAAGCCTTGATTGGGTGGATAACAACAAACTGTGGAAAACTGTTCAAGAGATGGGAATACCAGATCACCTGACCTACCTCTTGAGAAATCAGTATGCAGGTCAGGAAGCAACAGTCAGAACTGGCCATGGAACAACAGATTAGTTCCAAATCAGGAAGAAGTACGTCAAGGCTGTATATTGTCACCCTGCTTATTTAACATATATGAAGAGTACATCATGAGAAACACTGGGACGGATGAAGCACAAGCTGGAATCAAGACTGCAGGGAGAAATATGCAGATGACACCCCCCTTATGGCAGAAAGTGAAGAAGAACTAAAGAGCCTCTTGACAAAAGTGAAAGAGGAGAGTGAAAAAGTTGGCTTAAAGCTCAACATTCAGCAAACTAAGATCATGGCATCTGGTCCCATCATTTCATGGCAAATAGATTGGGAAACCTTGGAAACAGTGACAGACGTTATTTTGGGGGGCACCAAAATTACTGCAGATGGTGACTGTAGCCATGAAATTAAAAGACATTTGCTCCTTGAAAGAAAAGCTATGAACAACCTAGACAGCATATTAAAAAGCAGAGGCTTTACTTTACCAACAAAGGTCCATCTAGTCAAGGCTATGGTTTTTCCAGTAGTCATGTATGGATGTGAGATTTGGACTATTAAGAAAGCTAAGCACTGAAGAATTGGTGCTTTTGAAATGCGGTGTTGGAGAAGCCTCTTGAGAGTCCCTTGGACCACAAGGAGATTCACCCAGTCCATCCTATGGGAAATCAGTCCTGAATGTTCATTCAAGGGACTGATGCTGAAGCTGAAACTCCAATACTTTGGCCACCTGATGTGAAGAACCTACTCATTGGAAAAGTCCTTGATGGTGGGAAAGATTGAAGGCAGGAGGAGAAGGGGTTGACAGAGGGTGAGATGGTTGGATGGCATCACCGACTCAATGGACATGAGTTTGAGTACGCTCCAGGAGTTGGTGATGGACAGGGAAGCCTGGCGTGCTGCAGTCCATGGGTCACAAAGAGTTGGACATGACTGTGTGACTGAACTGAACTGATGCATTATTTTGTAAAGTCCTTGAAATAATCCCCCTGGAGTCATATAATTTCCCCTGTTGTTTAAATGATGAAATTGTGACATACAGAGAAAGTGCCTTACTATGTGGAATCTGCCAAAGGTCCCACAGCAAGAATGCACAAAGCAAGGTCTACCAGTCAAGCACTAGCTCTAATCCTCTATGTTACACTCCCCACATATCACAAAGGAATAAGTTGCTAATATAATCACAAATTTGGAAGCAATAAATTCTTCCTTGAGAGGCAAAAGCAATAGTGAGAGCTGAGCTAAGATGCTAAGATGAGAGCTAAAGACAGGATGCAATGTCTGTGATGGGTTTTTGATACAAACAGGCAATTACCAAGGATTCTAGACAGGTTAGGGTTAAGACATACAGATGTTTGTACATAAAGTTAAAGGGTTCAGAGTACATTTTAAAGGCAAAAGAAGGCATCGAACACATTAAAGTAGCAATTTTATGATCATTCCTGTGCTTTAGGAAAAGACAAGTCTATAAACATATTTGCAAATTATTCACATAGTTGCAAATTATTCATGCGATGGAGTAATTTGTGGGAAGGAGATAAATGGCAAGATCACTTAGGAGAGGGGTCCACAATTGTTTTGGCACCAAGTATCAGTTTCATGAAGACAAGTTTTCCATGGACCAGGGTAGGGGGGTGGTTTTAGGATGATTCTCATAAGGAGCCCTGAAAGTAGATCCCTCACATCTCAATTCACAGGAGGGTTTGTGCTCTTAGGAGACTCTAATGCTCCACTAACCTTATAGGAGGAGGAGCTTGGGCAGTAACTTGAGCAATGGGGAGTGGTTATAAATACAGATGAAGCTTTGCTTACTTGCAAGCTGCTCACCTCCTGCTGTGCGGCCTGGTTCCTAATGGCCACAGAGCAGTACCAATCCATGGCCTGAGGGTTGGGGACTCTTGACTTAGAAAAGTGTGAAAGTGTAGTTGCTCAGTCTGACTCTTTGCGACCCCACAGACTGTAGCCTACCAGCCTCCTCTGTCCATGGGATTTTCCAGGCAATAGTACCGGAGTGGATTGCCATTTCCTTCTCCAGGGGATCTTCCCAACCCAGGGGTCGAACCCAGGTCTCCCACATTGTAGATAGACTCTTTACTGTCTGAGCCACCAGGGAAGTCTTGGGGACTCTTGACTTAGAGGACCCCTGCTAAATAAAGAATTAAAATAATATTTTCAACTTTAAGTCCATTCCCATTTCATTCTTATCCCCCACAGGAATTCTCTCAATTCAACATGCATTTGAAATGGGATACAAGCATCTGACTCTTTCACATTCACTGAAGAAGACCATAAAATGTCATATCATTTATTTTCACCTGAAGTTGCAGCTGTTTCAACAGCTAAAATTAACCAAAGAAAAGCAAAGCGTAATAAATTAGAAACACAAAGAAAGGAAATAGAGAACAAAGAAAGGACAATCTTGCTCTATTATCCCTTTAAATAGTTAATTTAAATCTCAAATGTAGCTTGAACACTTTTGAAGGATCCTTGAGCCATAAATTATACCCAAGATCTAGTATGGTTGACAAGCACTCAGAATTCCATGTTTTTTATTACACAAGTTAGTGTAAGGGCTCTTTCCACTCAAAACACTGCACTTTAATTATGAATGTGAATATGGATGAGACAATAAAAAAGTTAATCTCATGATATGCATTACCAATTAGAGATAGATTATACTCTCCTTATCAACTGAGTAGCTCAAACAAAGGATCAAGACTTTTTAAAGTCAAGGATACACATGCTTCAATGAAGAGACCTATATTACCAATGTACTATTTGCTAATTCCACAATTATTAAGCACTTACTACCAGATGCTGGGTTATATAAGAGAAAAAAAAAACTAGATGATTGTCTACCTCAAAGGAACTCTCATTCACTGGAGGGAAAGAAACATGTAAATAAAGAATTAAATGTAATATTAGAACCCTTAAACTATCTGTTCCTCACAGAAATACTATATTAAACCATTTCATATGTGTTTTGAAGGTTTAAGAGGATTTTGATAAAAAGAAAGAAATGGTGTTTGAAGGATCATCCCAAGTGAACAGAATATGAAACTGCATGGATTATATATTCAGGAAAAGGGGACTAGTCCACTGATGGCCTGCATTTAGGATGCACTACGAAAGATCTGGGGTTTCCCTGGTGGCTCATGTGGTGAAGAATCCACCTGCAGTGCAGGAGACCTGGGTTCAATCCTTGGGCCGGGAAGATCCCCTGGAGGAGGGCATGGCAATCCACTCCAGTATTCTTGCCTGGAGAATCCCCATGGACAGAGTAACCTGGCAGGCTATATATAGTCCATGGGGTTGCAAAGACAACTGAAATGACTAAGCACACACAAAAAAGAGGTGCATGTAGTTAGGTGGGCACCAAATTTTGAAGGGCCTAATATGGCAGGCTAAGAACTTGGAATATTTATACCATGGGTTTAAGACTTTCACTGCTTTGTTCAGATTTGTTCTTGAGACAGAGCTCATCTAAGAAAATGTATACAGATTTGGGGTCAGGTGAAGGTGGGAACCTACATGAAGACCAGTTAAGAAATAAGTCTATAATCTAGGCAAGAGATAAGGAGGAACTGAGCCACAGAAATGGAGGAGATGGGGTAGAGGGAGAGAGATTTCTGACGTGGAATTTGGTTAACATTTATACACTTCCCTGGTGGCTCAGACCGGAAATAATCAGCCTGCAATGCAGGAGACACGGGCTCAATTCCTGGGTTAGGAAGATCCCCTGGAGAAGGGAATGGCTACCCAATCTAGTATTCTTGCCTGGAGAATTCCATGGGTGGAGGAGCCTGGTGGGCTACAATCCATGAGCTCACTAAGAGTTAAACACAACTGAGCAACCAACACACTTTTTTTTTTCCCCTGTATATACTGCTGCTGCTGCTGCTAAGTCACTTCAGTCGTGTCCGACTCCGTGCGACACCATAGACGGCAGCCCACCAGGCTCCCCCGTCCCTGGGATTCTCCAGGCAAGAACACTGGAGTGAGTTGCCATTTCCTTCTCCAATGCATGAAAGTGAAAAGTCAAAGTGAGTCGCTCAGTCGCATCTGACTCTTAGCGACCCCATGGACTGCAGCCTACCAGGCTCCTCCATCCATGGGATTTTCCAGGCAAGAGTACTGGAGTGGGGTGCCATTGCCTTCTCTGTTTCGTATACACTACCATGTGTAAAATAGCATAGATAGCTAGCTCAGCTTGGTGCTCTGTGGCAATCTTGATGGGTAGAATGGAGGGTTCAATCAACATATAGCTGATTCACTTTGTTATGCAACAGAAACCACATAACACTGTAAAGCAACTATACCCTAATTTTAAAAAATGCAAATAAAGACAGTGATAGAAAAGGGAATATATTACTCATATTCTATGTACTTTCTATACTGTGTTCAAAACATCTATCTTAAAAAATTCAAACTCCTTGATGGCAAGTCTATATGCGATCCACTGAGCCTAACACTGTGCTTGGCACCTAGAATATGTTCCAGAACTAATAAATTATATCTTTACTTAAATGCTGAAAAATCAATTAGCAATACAACATAGACAAAAGAGTAATAATAATACAGTGGTACAGTCTGAGTTCTAATATCAAGTGAATACTGTAATTGTATTGTGTTTGGAAGTTTTCTCAATACAGCATGGGACACCTAATTCAGTTTTACAGGTTGATTTCAGGAAGTTTCTATAAAGAAGAAACTGATACACAGAAATCTGACCTCAATGTGCCTGTTCAACCCCACTGTTTGCCTCACATGTCAGTACTGCTCACATTCACATGGAACATTAGTTATTTGCCTGTCATTTCTAACCACATCAGTGCTGTCAATTTAAATTTGTAAACTCAAGAGATCAGAGACTTTGTCTAACTCATTTTATACACAAAACAGCACAGCTAGCTCTTATTGAATGTTGGTCATTACGGCTATTTAAAATACTTTCCAAAATAAAAGTCAAAAATTTTCAAATATCTATACAGCACACCTACTAACTACTCAGTGTTAATTATAATGTGACTAAGGCCTGGCATCCTAATCTACATAGTCCTTATCACAGATTTTGCCAGAATTTGCCTTCTTGTCCAAAGCATCTATTATTACTTTAATTTATAGTACTTCACAAAGCTTTGTCTGACTCTAGATATATAACTATGTTGTTATTCAGAGAGTATATTAGCAAATAAACAAAAACTAGTTAAAAACAAAGTTAGTTAAGGTGTTCAGTGGATTTCCTTCATATTTTGTTGTTTGCTACTTGTAACTCTGAGAGCAGAGCCTAGAACTTTAAGGTATAAATTTATCCATTTAGCAATCACAGAATACAAATCTATCAGGCACGGGACATAAATTTTTTAAACAAGCTCTTATTCTATAGTTTCAAAAACTGAATAAAAATAGAAGTCTAAGACAGAGAATAAACAATTTAATGATTATTCAAAATTTTTGATATAAAAGAAATCCTCTAATAATAGTCTCTCTGAGTATTCAGTTAACTTCTTAGGTGTTTTAGAAATTCCTATTCCTGTCAAAATTGTGGCATCATTTAATAATGGCCTAATATCGTAACTGTCAATAATTCCCTAATAAAGCTATACAATTTAAGGTTCAAATAAATTGTTACAGTGGATTTTTTCCAACAGGACAAACTTCACATTATCCTTTAAGATTTACCATGGGGCTTCCCTGGTGGCTTAGAGGTAAAGAATCTGAATACAATGCAGGAGACTTGAGGGAGACGGTCCGGTACCTGGGTCGGGAAGATTCCGTGGAAGAGGAAATAGCAACCCACTCCAGTATTCTTCCCTGGAAAATTTCATGGACACGGGAGCCTGGTGGGCTACAGTCCATGGGGTTGCAAAGAGTTTGACGTGACTGAGTGACTAAATGACAACAACTAAACTTTATGATATGAGTGACCTTCCGAAATCCATTCAATTTCTCCTAGCTTCAATTCCTAAGTAAATGGGGGGCACTGCTTATTCATCTCAAAGGGATTCTATGACAGAGTAAATGAGAGAATAAACACAGAAGTGCTTTCTTATCCAATGTAATGGCTGTGAGTCAAAGAAAAAAAAAATCTCCTTAAAATTGTGAAGCAATTCCTAAAACAATTGATTATGTGTTTTGTAAATTTAACATGTGGTCAAGCATCAGAAATATAAGGTGATCTTTAAAATTACTCCTCTTCACCTCAAATAAACATTATTTTGCCCTATAATAATGGAATACAGAGATAATTGTTCATAACATGTCATAAATTATCCTCCAGGAACAAATAAATGAGAAATATGTTCACATAGATGATGTTTTTGAACATGAGGGACAGTGATTTTGCTGAAATTTTTTTCTTTGTTGTTGCTTAGTCGCTCAGTGGTGTCTGACTCTCTGCGACCCCATGGACTGTAGCCTGCAGGCTCCTCTGTCTATGGAATTTCTCATGTAAGATACTGGAGTGGGTTGCCATTTCCTCCTCCAGGGTATCTTCCTGACCCAGGGATTGAACACACATTTCCTGCATTGCAGGCAGAATCTTTACCACTGAGCCATCAGGGAAGCCCTTTTGCTGAGATTAGTAGAATGAATATTGGAGCACTTGTGTTTTGGAATGTTAGAATAAACAGAAACAGGTCTAATAGGATGAAGCTAAGAGGAGAATTGTGTATGGGCATCAGAAATATGTCCTGATAAGGAAAACCTCTGTTAGCCTTTGGGAAGTTCAAGTGACCTAGTATGAGTGACATTTCCAAGGATCAGACCTCTGGATTATCACGAGAGAGTGCTTTTCTTGGCTGAAATCTGAATGAGACTACAATGAATCTCTTCTTTCTCCAGATTTCAATTCTGATACTATAAGGTTTTAATGAAACCCAATCAGAACCTAGACTGAATGGAGGTGTTTAAAAACATGGCTACTTTCTACAAAATGAACAGAGCCTTATTCTAATTAATATACGAAAGATGAAAAGGCCTGGGGGAGAACTTGATTGATTCACGTTCTGTTTTTTAATTTGTTAAGCTCAGTGAGGCATGGACATTTCTCTTTTCAATTTACTAATTAATTTTAACTTGAAAAGAAGGGGGGGTTAAATGGGATTTTTCCATAATACTGATTCTTAATAGAATATATTTTTAGAGTCATTCATATTGATTGGTAGATTCATCCAATCTGTGAAAAATTATATTCGAATCTACTACTTGGCACTCACATTAGATTCATAATCTCACAAAATGTGTACTCTGAGTCTTACATTCACTTTCTGGAGAAGGGTATGCCCATGAGATATAGTAAGTCAAGTTTCTCTGACTCTCTAATGTCTTAAGTACTATGGACTTTGATATATTTTAGAAACTATGGCTTCAGTGTTCACACTAAGGAAAAGATGTGATAATAAGAGCATTCTCTAGATTTCATTTATCATTGTGAGAAGTGAAAAGAATGGCTGAAAACCTTGTACCTCAAGTTTAATTTTTCAATTTTCATAGATGTAGGCTGAGACCAAAATTATTAGATTTCAGGAACCTGTTATAAATAAAATCATTCATGCACAAAAGTAACTAAAAATGGGCAATAATAAAATGATAGTCCCTCCCAACAATTTGTTAAATATGATGCATTTAATTTTACAGGAAAATAAATGAAATGGATTATTTCTAAAGGCAGGCACTAGACACTCAACCTGGGATACAGAGAGAATAGGTTCCTGATGGGACTACCTTACTGACTGATACCCTATAAGACCATACCCAGGAATACATAGGATGTATTGCTTTCCTAGGGTCACTGTAAACAAGATGTCACAACTTGAGTGGCTTAGGATAACAGAAACTTATTATCTCAAAGTTCTGAAGGCTGAAAGTATGAAATCAAGGTGTCAGAGGGGCAACACTCTCTGAAATCTATATTGAAAGAATCCTTCCTTGCCTCTTCCTAGTTCTGGCAGTTTACTAGCAATCTCTTACATTCCTTGGCTTATAGGTGCATCATTTCAGTCCTGTTTTCACATGGCTGTCTTCCCTCTTTGTGTGTCTGTCTCTGTGTCCATTCCTATTTTTTTATAAGGACACCTGTCATACTGGATTCTTTGTTGTAGTTTAGTCACTAAGTGTGCCCAAATCTTTTGTGACCCCTGGACTGCAGCCCGCCAGGCTCCTCTGTCCATGGGACTCTCCAGGCAAGAATACTGGAGCGGGTTGCCATTTCCTTCTCCAGGTGATCTTCCCAACCCAAGGATCGAACCCAGGTCTCCTTCTTGGCAGGTGGTTATTTACCACTGAGCTACCAAGGAAACCATATTGGTTTGAAGTGAAAGTGTGAGTCACTCAGTCATGTCTGACTCTTTGTGACCCCATAAACTGTAGCTACCAGGCTCCTCTGTCCACGGGATTCTCCAGGCAAGAATACTGGAGTGGGTAGCCAGTCCCTTCTCCATATTGGTTTAGGTCTCCCCTAATGATCTTATGCTAATTTGATGATGATGACTCCTGTAAAGACCCAATTTCGAAATGAGGCCACATTCAGAGGTGCTGGCGGTTAGGATGTCACCATACTCTGTTGGGAGACACAATTCAACTCATAACATATGAACCATAGTTTTCTCAAATATAAAGTGTGGGAATGATAGATTATTAATGGAGTTCTCAACCACTTATGGATGAAGCAAATGTTTATTTCTTCAAAATAAAAGAGATACTTGATGAGTGGTATTGACAGCATTTGCTGACCGAAACATCCTGATAAGAGCTGTGCTTCCTTCTGCAGCTTCTAGAAAAACCTGAGGAGAATCAGTTATGTTTAGTGATTGACCATATAATTCCGCCAGTATACTTAATTTAGAGATTGAGGATGCCTGAATTAGATGATCTCCATTTAACTGATTTTTACAATTCTAGAACAGTTTTTAGACTTGTATTTTTATAACACAGATGAAATGATCAAAATAAGATAAGTGTCTCTGTCTTGCCCAAGAAATTTAAAAATGAAAACAGAAAAGTCAGAGAAAAATCATTCTCATAATTCAGAATACTTTTCATATTACTATTACGAACATCTTTCCTAATGTTCTTCATCTTTTCAAAAGTTGAGTTCATTGTCTGCATACACTATGGTTCTCCTATTAATATACCCTTCTCAGAATATACATAATTTGGTAAATCAGAAGTGTCAGCAACACCTGTTCACCAGGTGTAATATCCCAGCTCAGCCTACCTCTGCTATGATGTGTGCTCTAGGAAGATCAGGGGCCTCTCCCTGTCTCAGTTTTCCCAGGTGTTAAATGGGGATGTTAACACAAATACTATCAGCTATGTAAAGTGAGCACGGACTTCCCCAGTGGCTTAGTGGTAAAGAATCCACCTGCAATGGAGGAGACTCAGGTTCCATCCCTGGGTGGGGAAGATCCCGTGGAGAAGGGCATGGCAACAACTCCAGTATTCTTGCCTAGAGAATCCCGTGGACAGAAGAGCCCGGCAGGCTACAATCCATAGGGTTGCAAAGAGTCAGACAGGACTAAAGCAACTGGGCATGCATGTATAGTGAGCATACCTTTCTTAGCAATAACTTATTACTAAGTTATTACAGATACAATAAGGACTAGGAAGATAATAACCACAGCAAAGATTTTGAACATGTTCAATAGCATCAAGGTTGCATAGGAGATAGTCCACCCTGGAAGAAGCAGCAGCTGCTGCTAAGTCACTTCAGTCATGTCCGACTCTGTGTGACCCCATAGACGGCAGCCCACCAGGCTCCCCCGTCCCTGGGATTCTCCAGGCAAGAACGCCAGAGTGGGCTGCCATTTCCTTCTCCAGCTTCATTCATTTACCTTGGTAAGCCACTAGCTAGAACTTATCCGTTCCAGTGCATGTAATTCAAACTGTCATCATGCCTTCTGGGGCAACTGTACAACTGCCACTATGAGAAAATCTCACAATATATTATTCAACACCAGTGTGTGTCTGTGTGTGTGTGCATGTGCAGATCACAAAACATGAGCATGTTCTTCATGCTAGTAGCTGGTGGTTGAGAGAGGGAATGAAATGAAAGTAGGACAGCTAATGAAAAGACAGAGACAGAGCAAATCCAATGAAAATCAGTATGACAACCTCCTGGGTTGCCAACCATTCCCAACCTCAATTTTCAGCAACTTAGAGTTACTAGTCCCAGTGAAAAGAATAACAACAGTAACCAAAGGAAACTATTGCAGTTGTCAGTGCATTCCAAAGCCTACAGACCCTTTGATGGTTGGGTTTCACCCTGCTCAGAAGGACTTGGTCCTTTCTCACAAATTCCCCTACTTTCCATCAGAGCCTGGGCCTTGGAGAATAGAGTGCTTCCAGCTGCGCAGACAGAGCCTGAGAAAGTTTTCCAAGGTTGGTTCTTTTTCTTTTTTTGCTTTTAAAGTTACACAGACACACATAAAATATCTGCTTTGACATTTTCACCACCTAAACATATGAAACGATGGGGTTGAAACAGTAAAATAACAATGTAATGAAGGGGGGCAGTCTTGCCCCTGGCATCAGGTATTATAAACATCAAGGAGTGCCAGTGTAAACCTTTATTCAAAAGACTGGTTTCTTTGTCAAGCAATGCCTTTCTTCCAAAACATCCTCGCTGCCATATGTCTGCACCCAGCCAGCTGCAGATCTAATAAGAAAGTTCTTATTCATGTTGTATAATGTTTTACAGGTTTGCCACGGGGGTCACTCGCTGTGAGTTCTTTACGTCAGAGTCGGAGCTCTCTAACAAACAGAGAGGGGAAAGGTTCCAAGAAATGTAGGTTGGGAGGAGGGAGGACCCAGAAAATAGAAAGGAAATAGCGCATCAAGCTCACAGCCTTTCTATTTATCTTGCCCTCATTTAATGCCAGAAGCAATGTTTTCATTATTAAGGAAGAAAAAGAGAGAAAAAGGGGGCAACTATTAGGTTGGATAAACATTATCATCAAATATAAGATTAGAAATGTTTAACGATCTCCCTCCTGACTATCTAATTTAGAAAGGGGGGATACATTAGCTGTTTCAGATGTTGGGAGGCTATTTAATTATGCTCCTGCTGTTGCATTCATCACGTTAAAAAATACAAAGAAAAAGATGTTTCTTAATGGCCTTAAAACATGAAGATCTTATTAGGTTCATAATTTACTTCACTGGGGGACCTGGATACATCATTAATTAAAAATGCTACATTATCTAATAAACTCATGTTGACATGAAATGAGATGCAACAAGTGAAAAAAAAATCAGTTTGAGACTGGCACTTAATGTTTTCAGAAAGTAAATGGATGATAGCTTTTTCCAAGAGTTCACTGCCTCAAGTACCAAGTGCCTTGCTGTGAACTCATTAAGTAGATGTGTGGGATCATTCATAAAACAGAGATCTCTTTGCCAGATGCTCTGAGGTTTAGAAAGACATGACACACGCTCATATTACTTTCTTATGTTGACTTGATTTAAAGGTAATACTTTTTCCTTAGCAAGTTTGATAGGAAAGCACATTTTGAGTGAACTTTTAGATACTGGATACAGTTTTAAAATTCAATCAAAAAGAAATGAATTCTTTGAAATCAAACACAATGCAGTCTTAATAAAAAGGAAATACTACTGGCTCATTAAAATAGAGAATCTGAAAGCTAACAGACAGGTGCCTACAGTATTGCTGACTAAAAGTCAACTTAAGAATAATAAGTATCTTAGGCAGAAAAGTAATCTTATTGGGGAAAAATAGCATCAACTAAATAGAAGGTAAGAAATTTCCATGAGGTGCCTAAGCAATGTGTTATGGCAGTGAAGGTGTGAATCAAGTATCAAGTGTGATGTTCATTTCACAACAAAGACCTCGGACAACAGTCTCTGCATGAAATCTGAGGGCAAGGAAAAGTGGCATCAGGAGTTACTAACATCATACCAGTGAATTTTACATTAGCATTCACAGCCTCGTGAATTTTGAAATCAACTGTTAGAGGGCTGTTTTCTTTTACTTGGAAATTTTCTTTTTATTATTTATAAATACTCAGAGCAAAAGCAAAAATCTCCAAGTGGGAAATTGTTCTTAGGCTCCTGATACTGATAAGATAGCAATTTTTAGTAACTCATTTTCTTCTTTTACAGTTGCCAAGTCTCCTCTTGTCTCTCTTCCAATCACTTATTCTCTCTGAAGTCTGAGAAGTACCCTTTAGTGAACTTAGCAGAGGCTCCAACCCCTACAAAAAGGACCAAAGTTACATTTTGCAAAGTCTGTCAAGTTTTAATATCACCCTTCACTGTATTCAAATATAACCAGTAAATACTAATATGACTTAATTGAAGAGGAACATCCTGTTAAGACTAAATCTTATAGGCCAGTGATGGTGTTATGGTGTTATGTTTTGAAATAGTGAACCTGACACTGAAAAATCTTTTTTTTTTTTAAAGTTCCATGGTGCTTCTATAGAAAAATCTTAGGAAGGTTTTTTGAAAGTTCTCAGTGACAAAGTGAAACATATAATATCAAAAAGACCCCAGAGAAATCAGGATATTTCCACTCTGAATGAGTTGAAAAAGGAATAATAAAATTATTACTCTAAAAACCAATTTGTAGTGCTTCAAACTCCATCTGGTTGGCAACACTGAAACATAAAATTAAATTTGACCCAGCAATCCCACTTCTGGGCCTATACCTGGACAAAATTCTACTTCAAAAAGATACACATACCCCTATGTTCATAGCAGTGCTACTCACAATAGCCAAGACATGGAAACAACCTGAATGTCCATCGACAGCTGAATGGATAAAGAAGATGTGGCACATAGATAAAAACATACATACAAAGAATACTATTCAGCCATAAAAAAGAGCAAAATAATTCCACTGGCAACAACATGGATGTAACTAGAGATTACCATACTAAGTGAAGTAAGTCAAAAGAGAAAGACAAAAGGCCGTACAATAACACTTATATGTGGAATCTAAAATATGACACAAATGAGCTATCTATGAAACAGAAACAGAATCAGGGACATGAGCTTGGGGCAGGGATGGGAGCTTGGGGTTACCAGATGTAAGCTTTCACACAGGGAATGGATAAATAACAAGTTCTGACAAATGTTTACTTTTCATTCATTAAATCTTCACTCTCCTTTATTAATGCTTTTTCCCAGTGTTAGCTGTACCCCAGGACTTGGTCTTCAGACCACTTCCCTTCTCCATGTACATTCATTCTCTTGCAGATCTCACAGTAGCTGATTTCTTTAAATACCATTCCTATGATGCTAATTTTTCCAGTTAGTATTTCCAGCTCCTGGAATAGGCTCATCTACAGCTTCAAGGATCACCAATGTGCCATTGAAACTCAACATTTCTGAAATCAAATGTGTTATTCCTCCCCCAAATCTGCTTTCCCCTGCCCCTCCTCATTGCCTTGTCTCCCATTTTCCCATGAGGCACTGCCAGTGAATCATCAGTTGCTTAGGCCAACCACCTTCATGTCATCCTGCAAACTCACACTCATCTCCAATGAATTCAACAGTAAATTCTGGAATCTTTACATTCAACACATCACAATTTCAACCATACAACTCACCAAATCCTCTACCTGGATTACTGCAAAGCCAGTGCTCAGATATTCTCACAGTTTGCTTTCTCCCATCCTTCCAGTGCTTATGCTATGCTATGCTATGCTAAGTCACTTCAGTCGTGTCTGACTCTGTGTGACCCCAAAGACGGTAGCCTACCAGGCTCCCCCCATCCCTGGGATTCTCCAGGCAAGAACACTGGAGTGAGTTGCCATTTCCTTCTCCAATGCATGAAAGTGAAAAGTCAAAGTGAAGTCGCTCAGTCGTGTCCGACTCTTAGCGACCTCATGGACTGCAGCCTACCAGGCTCCTCCATCCATGGGATTTTCCAGGCAAGAGTACTGGAGTGGGGTGCCATTGCCTTCTCCATCCAGTGCTTATACAGCCCCTCAAAGAACCTTCCCCTGACCATGGCAGGTCAAACTGTACCCGTTTATACTCTGTCCCCGTTCCCAGTTTTCTTCCCTTCAAAGAACTCAACACTTTCTTATGTACTTAATCATGTTTCTTATCTGTATTTTGCTGCATTTCTCAAACTCTCACAATCACCAGGAAGGTTTATGAAAAGGCAGATAACTGGGCCCCACCCTCCTGCAAAGAGTTTCAGATTCAGTAGTTCTAGGCGGGGCCTAAGAATCTCCATTTCTAACCATTCCCAGGTAATGCGGATACTACTGGTCCATGGATCACATTTTGAAAAACACTGCCTTACAGAATGTGAGCTCCTTGAAAGCAGGGCCATTATGTTTTAGTGATTTTTGTTGTTGTTTGTTTTAAGAAATTTATTCTATTTAATTTACAAACTTTATATAGCTTATTAAGATAAGACAAAGCAAAACAAAAAACAGTGAAAATAAGACATTATACTTTCAAGGTCTGGGTCCTTCCAACCTTCTGTAAGAATTGTGAAAGTCGCATTTATCAATTGGAAGCACAAACCAAAATTCTGAATGGTGCCATGACATTTTATAGAAGGGATCAACACTTATTCCCAGCACGTGGGAGAGCATCTGACCTAGTATGTATATACGTATGGGTGATGCTCAATAGCACTTTTTGAACCAATGAATGACTAATTCTAGAATAAACCTGTTTCAAGGTAACAGACACTTCCATGGACAACCGATCCTAAATAATTTATATTAAAACATTCCTAAAACAAAATGTAGTATAAATACACATGTATATCTTTTCAAAATAATCTGTTCATCAAATTGGAAATCTAGGTATTACCAAACATTATGAAACACACTGATAATAAAGACAGTGATACACATTCAATAATGAAAGGTCCTAGAGTGACAGCCAGGAGTGAGTCAAGGAATGGATTTGAAGCAGAAGGAGAAGAAATATACCAAATATACCAAACGAAAAAGGAAGGAAAAACATACCTCCATGCTTGGGACAAAGTATGTTCTCGTGTGCACAAGAAGCAGGGGCCTTGCTTGAGTCCCAGCCGTGGGAGAACATGAAGAATGTTCCATCAGAGAGATGGGGAAAGAGATGCGTCATGAGTCAAGATCCCCTTCCTGGCTCCTCTCCCTCAGTCTCAATGTGGCATGAGTTTCATGGTTGCCAAGAACAAAGCAGAGAACTCCTCATCCTCACCCCACAAAACACATGATAAGACTTATCAGAACAACACTCGGCTCTGGCTTCTGCTTGGCTGATTCCGATGACATTGTTCGTTTTGCCACAGGGCTGTGAGGTGGAAGTAGGTGCTCCTGAGCACGTGAAGCCAGGGAGCAGCAGTTACTGTTGTGCAGTCACTGAGTTGCATCTGACTCTTGCAACCCCATGGGCTGCAGCCCACCAACTCCTCTGTACATGGTATTTCCTAGGCAAAAATACTAGAGTGGGTTGCCATTTCCTTCTCCAGGGAATCTTCCTGACCCAGGGATCAAACCCAGATCTCCTGTAACATCAGGCAAATTCTTTACCATTAGGACACCAGGGAAGCCCAGCAAGCAGCAGAGAGATCATCAAACCTTGAAAAAAAAATGACTCAACAACTGTTGTCCTGTTACCTTAGGTTTTCACAAACATACATTAAAACAAACCAACAGTCAAAAACACAACATAGAAAAATCTTTCCATCCCATTGGCATATATACGAAAAACAATCAAAATTATTTCTTAGACATGCAGGTGTGTCTCTTGGCTGACTGTTTATGGTGAACTTTGACTTCTATGTAGGCTGATAGCCAGCACACACCAGAGCAGAATTCAACTACTTCCTAGCAACCGTCCATTCAGGAAATAGTAAAAACCAATCAAACTAATTGGTTCTAGAGATCTAATGTTGACTATAGCTTCTGAATTTTGGGACAAACTATGATGTCTTTGGGGCTTGCCAGGTAGCACTAATGGTGAAGAACCTGCTTGCCAATGTAGGAGATGTAAGAGATGTGAGTTCAATCCCTGGGTCAGGAAGACTCCCTGGAGGAGGGCATGGTAACCCATTCCAGTATTCTTTACTGGAGAAATCTGTGGACAGAGGAGCTTGGTGGTCTATGGTAAATAGTGTTGCAGAGTTGGACACGCCACACACACAGGATGTCATTGGGCTTCTCTGGTAGCACTAGTGGTAAAGAACCTTTTTGCCAGTGCAGGGTTGGGAAGTTCCCCTGGAGTGGGAAATGACATGTACAGATGTGAGAGCTGGACAATAAAAATTGCTGAGCACCAAAAAATTGAAGCCTTTGAACTGTGGTGCTGGAGAACTCTTGAGAGTCCCTTGGACTGCAAGAAGATCAAACCAGTCAGTCCTAAAGGAAATCAACCCTGAAAAATTCATTGGAAGGACTGATGCTAAAGCTGAAGGTGCAATACTTTGGCCACCTGATGAGAAGAGCCAACTCATTGGAAAAGGCCCTGATGCTAGGAAAGACTGAAGGCAGGAGGAGAAGGGGATGACAGAGGATGAGATGGTAGGATGGCATCACTGACTCAATGAACGTGAGTTTGAGCAAACTCTGGGTGATGGTGAAGGACAGGGAAGCCTGGAGTGCTGCATTCCATGGGGTCGCAAAGAGTCAGACATGACTGAGCGACTGAACAACAAGAACCACAGGAAATGGGAACCCACTTCAGTATCCGTGCCTGGGAAATCCCAAGGACAGAGGATGCTGATGGGCTCTCAAGAGCTGGACATGACTTAAGGACTAAACAATAGCAAAATGATGTCACTGCCTAGTCAAAACTAATGCTTTCAAAAGCCTCTACATAACTTACAGGAAAAAAAAAATTCCAATGTATTTTTCAGGACTCTGAGGGATTTTCAGATTTCCTGGCTCTACCTCTTTAGTCACTTCTTATATTCTGTGCTTCAGTGATATCTCACTACTTAAACATCTGCGCTGTGCTGTTCATTCCTGATACTAATGACTTATGGGGCAATGCATGGGATCTGGTGCTAAACAAAATTAGGTTCAAAGCTTGGCTCCCTCGCTGAATAATGAAATTATCTTGAGCAGGATTCTTAAATTTTGAGTCTTAGCTATGCTGTCACTCAGAGTTTAAGGACACCTACCTCATGACACACTGGGAGAACTGAAGTGAGGATGATGTCTCTGCAGTTCTTAACAAAGTCTGGAACACATCAGGACTTATCTTCCTGACTCACCACCAGGCCTGCTTCTGCTCATCTTTCAAAGTCTGCCTCAGCTGTCATTTCCCTAGTGCAGCCTTCTCCGCATGTGTCCTCTTCATCTTGCCCTCAGCCAGAAAAAAGTCGCTTCTTCCTCTGCTCTTCAAAGCCACACTGTACATACACCTCAATTACTGGACTATTTCTTTTTGACAATGCAGCATATTTATTTTATTCTCATCTTTATTCATTAATAGTAGATTTAAAAAGACACATATGTTCACATAATATTTTTGTTCCAAATACTTAAAATTAATACTTGCTACAAAGTAGTGTTAGTTGCTCTGCTGCTGCTGCTGCTAAGTCGCTTCAGTCATGTCTGACTCTGCGACCACATAGATGGCAGCCCACCAGGCCCCGCCATCCCTGGGATTCTCCAGGCAAGAACACTGGAGTGGGTTGCCATTTCCTTCTCCAATGCAGGAAAGTGAAAAGTGAAAGTGAAGTCGCTTAGTCGTGTCCAATTCTTTGTGACCCCATGCACTGTAGCTACAAAGTAGGTTCTCGGTACACGCAGAACAAATCGATAGCTGTAGAGATCAAAGGGCAAATTCATACAATGGGTTCTATTAGTGCATAGTAAAAGATGAGTTTTATATAGTACATCACTGTCTTATTATTGCTGGACATACTTAAAATTGAAATATATGTTCCTGATTTACTTGCATAACGATTAATCAGGAACCAAATGCATGCTAGGCACTGTAGATATCAGAGACAATAAGACATTTCTTCAGACAGTGACATAGCTTACAGGATGGCTAGGAATACTGTGCTCAAAATTCCAGGGGCAGCACTCAGAATTCGGTTACTCCAAGTGTCGTGTAACACAAACCTCCTGATTCACTCTCTAATATCTACTTGCTTTAAGAAAGGGACTTTCAAAATAAAAACAGGGAGAGAAATAATAACTATCTCTCAGGCTTCCCTGATGCCTCGGATGGTAAATAATCCACCTGCCAATGCAGGAGATGCAGGCTCGATCCCTGGGCCAGGAATAACCCCCTGAGTAGGGCTTGGCAATCCACTCCAGTATTCTTGCCTGGAAAATCCCAAGGACAGAGAAGTTTAGTGGGCTACAGTCCATGGGGTCGCAAAATAGTCAGACATTGACTTAGTGACTAAATAACAGACAAATCAAGTATGAGAAAGTCAAAGAACCGCTCCCTAAGAAGTAACTTTTATAAATTCCAATGCTAAATATTTATAAAGCTTTCTGTGCTCATGAAGAAGTCAGTGAGCACTCCTACAGTTATGAAAAGTGCATATTGCATTTTCTTCTAGAGCAATACAGTCCAATACAATAGCTATTTGCCAAATGTGGTAATTTATATTAAAATAAATAAAATAAAGTTTCAAATTTAACTTCTCAGTTGCATTAGCTACATTTCATGTCTTCAATAACCACATAACTAGTGTTTTCCAGACTGAACATAGTTATAAAACACTTTTATTATCAGAGAAAAGTTCAACAGAACTGTCGCACCTAGAGAATTAAAATGCAAATCTGTTTCTTAAAAATCTGATTATGCCCCTTTGTTTTCTTAATCCATTATTAATTGGTTTTAAAGCAACTGATAACTATTATCTTTTACATGGAAAATTAAAAAAATTCAGGTCTGAAACATCTGGTAATCTTTATTTACAAACATAGAAACACTCCAATACACTATTAGATTTTTTTTTTTTATGGTAGCAGTTTGTTGAATTTTAAAAAGAGTCCTCTTCACATGATCTCTGTTGCTTTTCCTTTTTTTAAAAAAGCTAATATTTTCATGTTAATCACTCAGTTGTATCTGACTCTTTGCAACCCCATGGACTGTAGCCCGTCAAGCTCCTCTGTCCAAGGGATTCTCCAGACAAGAATACTGGAGTGGGTTGCCATTACTTTCTCCAGGGGATCTGAACCCAGGGACTGAACCTGGATCTCCTTCATTACAGACAGATTCTTCACTGTCTGAGCCACCAGGGAATATTTTCAAAGGATTAAGGAAAAGGCTGAAGGTGGTTATATTGAATATTTCAAAATCTTCTTCCAAATAGATCCCCATTTTTGTCAGTGTTAAATATTCATGGAAGTTTTAAGTTTGAACTCTAAAAGTTCAGTCATTATCATTGCAAGGATTAAAGAACTTTCAAAAAGTGTTCTGTAAAGATCAACTTAATCTTTGCCCATTAAAAATTTCTGTGCCTATAATACATCTGAATATTCTCAAGATAGATCTCTCTTTGTAAGCAGTTTTCTGATGAATAAACAATCAGTCTTTTCTGAGAGCTGAAACACTGGAAGATCTTGCCTAAAATTTACCCTTGTGGAGCAAATTTACTGTATCTCTCAAGTCTTAGGGAGATGTAAATATTGGGTTGGCCAAAAAGTTCATTCGGGTTTTCCATTTACTCCGATAACTCTTTCAGCCAACTCAACGTTTAGCTATTTAAATCATGTACAGGAATTGCCCATGCCAAGGATAGAGAGCTCTCATCTATCTTCAGAAAACCAGAGCTGGCATTTCTTAAAGTGTGGTCTTGGACCAATCATGTTAGGGGTCCTCTGATCAGGAGGGTGTAACTAAATACAGACACCTGTGCACCACTACCTAGGACCCCAGGTTTATTAAGTCATAACACAAAGGTTGGGGCCTAGGACTCTGCATTTGACAAGTTGGCTGGAGACTTGTGTACACATTCCAGCATGACAACCATTGCCATAGAAAAGGACTCTGTACTTTATGTCCCCAACTTACTGAGCTTGAAGAATGAAGAATCTGATACTTAAGGTAGTTGTAAAAGTTTGCAACAGCAGACCTGTGGGATCACATCCCAGTGACCATATACAGAAACAAGTACTATATATATATATATATTTTTTTTCCCCTAGGATAGCCAGTAGAATTAGGGCATAATCAATAGTTTTCTGCAGTGAGGAGCTAATAAGAAAAAGAACAGAAAATCCGTAAAGAAGTTTATTTATGTCATCATGGTACTTATTATACAATATAGAAAAGCACCACACATGTGAGTTCTTATAGTCACACATTTGTATAACCAAGCAATCCAGACACATCCCAAGGGTAAGTTTACCCTCCTTTCCCCACTGTTAAAAGAGCTACTGTAACCTCCAGCCTCCAATCCCACCTTTGTATCTACTGGCCAGGAACCATGGCCAAATCTTATTTTGCTAGTTCTGTTTTATTCCTGGATCATTTTAATTATTAGAGTGAACTTGTTGGATGGATGGATGAATGTCTCAATGATAAACAGGGATAATAAATGGCACCCGATGCTCTGAAAGAGCTCAAACAATTTTCAAAACTACTCTCTATTCCTAGTTCCGCATTGTGATGTATGAAACAGAAGAAAGAACTCATATTGTTGATGTAGACAAACTTACAACCTTGTCACTGACTAACTGCCTCTGAGACACCAAGCAAATCCTATATTCTCTCTGGGTAATAACTGTTGATTTTTAGTATGCATGCTCAGTTGTTCAGTTGTGTCTGACTCCTTGCGACTCCATAGACTATAGCTCACCAGGCTCTTCTGTCCATGGGATTCTCCAGGCAAGAATACTGGAGTGGGTTGTCATTTCTTCCTCCAGGGGATCTTCCCGACCAGGGATTGAACTTGCATCTTCCTGTGTCTCCTGCATTGGCAGGTGGATTCTTATCGCTATACTGGAAGCAGAACTGGCCATGTACATTACCTGATTACTTCACTAGCACTCAAAACTACAGTTAGGTGAATCCCAGTTTACTTTTACACTTCCACTTATTTTAAGTGCTACTCTACTAAACAGGGAACAAATTAATTTCACCAATAGCTCACTAAGGGACCTCACATTGAACAAGACTAGGGGATATTACTAACTTTATAAATATAAAAATCTGCATATGCATCTCTGACTGCTTCAGACCAGACTATTTGACAGCTCTAGGGATAGATCTGAAGTTAGAGGAAGTGTCAGTCACTCAGTCATTTCAGACTCTTTGTGACCCCATGGACTGTGGCCTGCCAGGCTCCTTTGTCCATGGGATTCTCCAGGCCAGAATACTGGAGTTGGTAGCCTTTCCCTTCTCCAGGGGATCTTCCCAACCCAGGGATGGAACCCGGGTCTCCTGCATTGCAGGAGGATTCTTTAATGTCTGAGTCACCAGGGAAGTCCAAGTGAGAGGAAATTGATAGCAATGAGGAAGCTTTCTGTCCATAGCGACGTAAAGGATCCTGTTCATAACAATGCAGATTAATTTTGTCTGGTTGAAAACATAAATTCCTGAAAGTTAAATCCTCATTTGAACTGGATTTAATACCTTCCTGATTGCCTCATTAGTTAATGAGTTAAATATAATCTTTGACATGTTCATTTTATGTTTCATGATTTTATTGCTGTGAAAATTATACTTTAACATAGGAAAAATGGTCTCTAGAATCCACAGTTATGTTTCAATGGGAATAAATAATAAAATTCATTCTATCATGAATATTTGATTATTTCTTTTTGGTATGAGATTACTAGAAAAAAAAGTCAAGTATTATTTCAGATTTTCCTTTTGAATTTCAAGTTGATAAAAATTAAACTACAAACACTAACTCTTCAACCACTTTTTGTGATTCAGTTTTTTATTGTTTTATTTGTTTGTTTTTAGCAAACAGTAAGAACCCTGTTAGATCTTTACTTGTTAACTTAATATCAGTACCTGGTAATTTATTAGAACAAATCACACAATGATGGGTTAAAATAGAATCCACAATGCTATTGATAATGTTGATGTTGTCCTCCATATTTATACTTATTTTCTAAAGCTAAAAAGCCTTTACTCTGAACTTCATACTTTATGTTGGGATTTTCTACCCAAATGTCCCTCATAACTGCAAGCTAAAATTCAAATGAATTCATCTCATCAAACCCTCTAGTCACTCCTGTCAAACTTGTCTCTTCTCTACATTATTTCTTGTACTTCCCTTCTAGCCATCCAGTCTCTAAATAACAAGCTAAATCCTTTCTGCAGCTCCACTGTCAGTCACCTGATCGAGAGTTAGAACCCTACTCCCATTCCCACTCCAGTAATCAAGGACTCATCACCAGTTCCACGGTTTATGTCAATTATGTTCCAAAAGATTTCTCCACAGCCAGTCTATCTCAATTTTGTGGTCCGCATGGATCATTGAGAAAGAAAGGTTTCTTAGGTCAGAAATATAGCTTTGACTCCTGCTATGTGGGTTGGCTCTCCCTGGCAGGATAAAGGATCCTGAACATGAAATAATGAGCCTCCACCATCTGGCCTTGTTTCCTCTGCAGCCTCACTTCTGGTCACATGAGCCTTCAAAACGGATGCTCCAGCAACAAACAACAGGGTAGGGTCAAATATTCTTGGTTCTTTCTGCCTTGAATATTTTTTGCTGCCTTTCCTCGATCCCTAACTTCCACCTTTCTGGCTATCTTCTTAAAAATACAGTCCAAAGCATTATTACTTATACTTCCTTAAACAGTTTTCTAGGCCCTTGCCTATTTCAAGGATGCAACTATTCAAACAACTATTCATGCAACTATTCAAACTTACTTTTATTATCACACTAAAAAAAAATCCATTATAATTAGCCTGAATGGGTTTCCAGTGACTTATGGAACTATGAACTCCTTGAAGACAAAATTCAAAACCTACTACAAATTTTTAAAATCTGTTACACATATTTGAGTTCACCTCAACTAAATATTTAAGCACAGAAAATACATTTCACAAGGCAAACACTATATAAGCTTGCATCTCTTTTAGATTCCTGCCTTGACATTTTACAACAAAAATCAGAAAGAAAAATTATATAAGTATTTATCACTTAACAATGCCAATATTCTTAGTGTAAAGGCTCTTCTGTTGTCATTATCAAGTATCACCCCCCAAACAACTAGTAAGTTGATAAATGGAACAAGAGATGTTATCCTAAAATCTTACCCCAAAACATTATCACCATCAGAGTGACACAGAGGTAGTGAAAGTGATATAAAAGAGATTGTCATAAATATTACTCAGGTTATTTTTTCTCAATCCTTTACATGTCTTATACTTTCTTTTGCCTGTCCTTTCCATCACATATTAAACTGTGAGTTTTATTCATGTTGGTTGGTAGACACTAAATATTTCACTAAATCCTCTATTTTATCTGGTCTTAGCTCCCTCAAATATTTCTAACATAGTATGTTAACATACTTTATTCCTAAAATTGCATAGATTTATATTCTAAATATAAATATGTTTTTACCGGAGGACTATAAACATGGTTTGATTTTATGATAGTGAGGCCCAGATTTTTCAATATATTACATTGTAAAATGTAAAACATGGAAGATTAAAAAATCACTGCTCAAAGGCATACATGTTAAAAGAGAAATTAATAGGTAGGAGATGAACAGACCTTCAAAAATATCCTTTGGTAAGATGGAAATGACCCTATATAATTAATTCTGGAAAAAAAAACACACCATATTTATTCCAAAAAACTTTAAAAACTAAAAATGAATAAGAATCTGGTGACCCTTACTAGGAATAATGCTATATTATTGAATGGATATTTTTATATCATGATAGATGTTTCCTAAATAATGATAAATAATATTTTTTATCTCCTAAACAATTTATTTGGAATCTGGCACTTCTGAATTTTCCATTACTCACTCTTAGGACAGGAGATCAGTACCTCATGTGATAGAATTGAAATTTACAAAGCAATATTCTCATTTACTCAGAGAAGGCAATGGCATCCCACTCCAGTGCTCTTGCCTGGAAAATCCCATGGACAGAGGAGCCTGGTGGGCTGCAGTCCATGGGGTCGCTGAGAGTCGGACACACAGAGTCGGACACACTGAGCAACTTTATTTTCACTTTTCACTTTCACGTATTGGAGAAGAAAATCGCAACCCACTCCAGTGTTCTTGCCTGGAGAATCTCAGGGATGGGGGAGTCTGGTGGGCTTCCATCTATGGGATTGCACAGAGTCGGACATGACTGAAGCGACTTAGCAGCAGCAGCACCCTCATTTACTAAGCACTAATAATGGTAGACGTGGGCCTAACGGACTCAGAAATTTCTGGACAGTCATTTCGCTTAGCTTAAAATATGCTCTAATCTCCCAGATACTGTATTCCATAATTAAACTTATTAAAGGATTTCTTGGTCCTAGCCCAGGGCTTTACATGTGGCAACATTGAATAAGTATTTACTAAATAAATGCATGAAAAAATCCAGACATAAATAACATCTATCAACCTCCTCTTCATACTCTGAGCATGCTTTCCTTCTTATTTTATGGAACGTTAAAGGTCATATTATAGAAATTGCCTCAATATCAGACCCTCCTTCCTACCAATACACATGCACCATATCCATCTCTATTGTCTATTTCCTAACTCAATGGAAACAGTGCCTGTCTTCAGCCACTGTTAACAGATCTATCTAGAAGTTAGATTCCCTCTTCCTGCTTCTTCAGGTATAATTCTACCAGTGCTTTGACTGAACCATCCTATGCTATAAATCTTTCCATCTCAACTTTCCCTTTGGCAAATATGCTCAAGTCTCTCCTTTCTATTCATAAATTTAGATTTTTCTCTCCAAATCACCTTCCTTAGCTATTTTTCTTTTTGTATTTCTCATTATCCAGCACCTTGGAAAAAAGCAATCTAAATTATATTTCTCCATGTCCTCACCTCCAATCTACTTCTCTCTCCACTATTACCTGGCTTCTATCACTCATATAGTATAATTTCTACCTTGTCTTCTAATTCCAATGTGTTCTTTATATTAACTGAACATCATTTAATTGATCTAATATCATAATAAACCAACAGAAAAGGCATATACATTATTCAACTAAATTTGCTGAAAATTCTGTATCACAACTTAGAAAAAACCCACAATTAGCTTATTTAAATAGAAATTACCATTCATATAACTGAATTTCAAAAATGTTCTAAAACCCTATTTCACATCAAACCCAAAAATTTAGAAGAAAATGATAATTAATTCGTTGTTGTCTGAATGAAGAGAGGCTCTTTAAGAATTTTTAAAATAGAAGGATAATGTCTAAATATTAAATGGTAAAACATTTATATTTCAAAAATATATTAAAATAAATGTATAAGGCAAGCACTACTCTATAATCACATAGAATAAGTAAATACTATTAATATTTAAAATGTTAATGAGAACATATTTCACAAGAAAGAAACAACAAATGGCTGTTAAACATAAAATGTTCAGCTATAAAAGTCATAAAATAAATATGAATTAAATAAATGGACTATTCTTTTTTTACCTATCAAATTTGTAAGTAATTCAAACACAGCTTCCATCTCTAGTAACTGTGACTTAAGAGCAGCGTTATACTAGTGGCTGCTAGATAAGCCATTGTTATATATAAATTTGATCATTTCATTCATTTCTAGATTTTTGAAGCTGCACCAAAAAAAGTCAAGATATTTTACAGCCAAGGAAAACATTAAGTGCCATCTAGTAACAAAATAACCAGAAGATATAAAATTGTAAGTTCAGGATCAGACACTATAAAACACTGGATTAGGCTGAAATACCTCCTGTAATTATCACAATTCCCTCTTATAATAGTTCTCCTACCAACTTACTCATATCCAACTTTTTAATGGAAAAAAAAATTTATTAGTTGAAAATTAAGCTATAAAAGCAATTACTTCCGGGATAAATACTTCACACTAAGACATAAATGAAAACGTCTGGAAAATAGGTTTTTAATGACTGAAACAGAAGGGAATGCAGCAGAAACCCAAAAAAGACAAAGTGGACTCTCTGTGAGTGGGGAAACAGATGGTTAACTCGAGGCCCAGAACAGTAAACACAGGCTTTGCCTGATACCTAAAATTATGCTTTACGTACAGACTCTTTCAAAGGCCCTTGTCCTGAATATCATGCTATGGTTCTTGCCTAAAAGGAAGCAGCTGTGGACACAGATGTGGCTTTACTCTGTTATTCAACCCCCACTGGATAAAAGCAGGTTAATATAGCTTTAATGGTGGCAGATTAGATATTTGGCCTGTTTGTTAGACGTAATTGAATCTGTGTTTTTGAGAACAGCTCTTGATGACGCATGATGTCACAAATCCAACATAAGAAGGGCAATTCAAGATCTGGTGACAGAATACATATGTCCTAACATGAAATGAATAAAAAATGCTGGGTATACAGGAGAAAGACATATGGAGATAAATTATGATGGAACTTTATGCTTTCAGTTAGAGCTATATTTCCTTATCTTGAAAAGATGGCTTCAACTGAATGTCTACGCTTATGAATTGGGGATGCTTAGAAATAATAAATACAGGGCAAAAATATTTTTAAAATCAAGATTTTTTTTTTGGGGGGGGGCAGGTATCAACTACCTGGCTAATTATTTGAAGTTATTCAGGTTGATACAGATTTCAGAGGTCAAATTGTCAACACCAGTTGGATCATCAAAACAGCAAGAGAGTTCCAGAAAAATATCTACATCTGCCTTATTGACTATGCTGAAGCCTTTGACTGTGTGGACCACAACAAATTCTGGAAAATTCTTCAAGAGATGGGAATACCAGACCACCTGCCTGATCTGCCTCTTGAGAAATCTGTATGCAGGTCAGGAAGCAACAGTTAGAACTGGACATGGAACAATAGGCTGGTTCCAAATAGGGAAAGGAGTACATCAAGGCTGTATATTGTCACCCCACTTATTTAACTTAAATGCAGAGTACATCATGAGAAACGCTGGGCTGGAAGAAGCACAAGCTGGAATCAAGATTGCTGGGAGAAATATCAATAACCTCAGATATGCAGATGACACCACCCTAATAGCAGAAAGCGAAGAAGAACTAAAGAGCCTCTTGATGAAAGTGAAAGAGGAGAGTGAAAAAGTTGGCTAAAAATTCAACATTCAGAAAACTAAGATCATGGCAACTTGTCCCATCACTTCATGGCAAATAGATGGGGAAACAATGGAAACAGTGGTGGACTTTATTTTGGGGGCTCCAAAATCACTGCAGATGGTGACTGCAGCCATGAGATTAAAAGATGCTTGCTCCTTGGAAGAAAACTTATGACCAACCTAGACAGCATATTAAAAAGCAGAGACATTACTTTGCCAACAAAGATCCATATAGTCAAAGTTATGATTTTTCCAGTAGTCATGTATAGATATGAGAGTTGGACTATAAAGAAAGCTGAGCGCCGAAGAATTGATGCTTTTGAACTGTGGTGCTGGAGAAGACTCTTGAGAGTCACTTGGACTGCAAGGAGATCCAACCAGTCCATCCTAAAGGAAATCAGTCCTGAATATTCATTGGAAGGACTGATGCTGAAGCTGAAATTCCAATACTTTGGCCACCTGATGCAAAGAACTGACTCATTTGAAAAGACCCTGATCCTGGGAAAGATTGAAGGCAGGAGGAGAAGGGGACGATGGAGGATGAGATGGTTGGATGGCATCACTGGCTCAATGGACATGAGTTTGAGTAAACTCTGGGATTTGGTGATGGACAGGGAGGCCTGGCATCCTTCAGTCCATGGGGTCGCAAAAAGTCGGACATGACTGAGCGACTGAACTGAACTGAGATAGAAGAATCAGAAAGCTGATGATCCCAATGAGCTTTTTATGTGGCAGTAACAGCAATCGGTCCAAGGCAGTGCAATTTCAAAAGCACCACCATTATCTTAACTACTTAATCTATGTGGCTTTCCAAGTGTTTTCCAAAATGCAAATAGAATACTCTCACTGCTCTTCAGTCTAAATGGGTTCTTTTTAAATAAATAGTATGGAATATAAACAACTCTGAGTGCATTTTTCTGATCTAATTATTGTTTACCCAATTCATTCCACCTGTATTTATTGAGCATCTATTATGTGTCAGGCGCCATTCTAGAAACTTGAGAAATATCAGAAGACAAAATTATAAAAAAAGCAGCTCCACAATCATGCTTTCCAGTCAAAGGGACAGAGAGTAAAGAATGAATGCAATAAATAAATTCTACCATGTAAGTGAAGATGAGAAGTGCTCTTGGAGAAAGAGAGAATAGGATGAAGAGGATTGTCAGTACAACCGGCGGAGGCTTCAATTTGAAAGGAGGGACTGTTCGGGCTAAACTGTATGTTGGAAAGGCAACATTGGATTCATGACTTGAAGACACAGGCATGGAGGAACTGAGCTTTGAGGATATCTCAAAAAGCAAGGTCCCACTGTACAGCACAGGGAACTCTGCTCAGTGTAATGTGACATTGGGTGAGAGGGGAGTTTGGGAAAGAGTGGATACATGTATATGTATCCCTTGAGTCTCTTTGCTGTCCACGTGAAACTATCACAACATTGTTAATTGGCTATACTGCAATATAAAATAAAAAGCAAGTGTTGCAGGCTGAGAAATAGTTCATGCAAATACTCTCAGTGGAGATGCATAAAGAATAGTAAGAACAAGTGTAGCTCAAGAAGAGTAAGTGGGGAGAAAGGTAATAAGAGAAGAAAGTGAAAAGAAAGTGAAAAGGAAGTGAAAGTGAAGTCGCTCACTTGTGTGTCTGACTCTTTGTGACCACATGGACTGTAGCCTACCAGGCTCTTCCATCCATGGAATTTTCCAGGCAAAAGTACTGGAGTGGGTTGCCATTTCCTTCTCCGGGGGATCTTCCCAACCCAGGGATCGAACCTGAGTCTCCTGCATTGCAGGGAGATGCTTTACCGTCTGAGCCACCAGGGAAACCGTGGTAATAAGAGATGATGTAATCACAAGGATAAAGAAGACCAACTGCCTAGGACCTTGAGTGTGGTTGTAAGATCTAAAACTTTTACTCTGACATGAGGAATTATTGTCGAAGGGCTTCACATAGAGGAGCAACATTGACTGACTGACTGATACTCTACTGTGAATCCACAATAAGTAAAGAAGCAGACAGCGGTGCTGAGAGGCTTCTGTAGTAGTAGGAAAGATACTGGCTACACAATCGTTGCAGCAGAAAAGGTGGTGAGATGTAGTCAGATTCTGGATTCTTCAGCAACTGGACTTGGTAGTAGATTGGGACTGATGTGTAAGAGAATAAGATGAGTCAAAGAGCCCCTCTCCACGTCCCCAGGATCTTTGACAGAGCACCTCGAAGATTGGCGTGAGTGTGTGCATGCAAATAGCTTCAGTCATGCCTGACTCTTTGTGACCCAATAGACTATAGCCCTCCAGGCTCCTCTGTCCATGAAATTTTCCAGGCAAGAATACGGGAGTGGGTTGCCATGCCCTCCTCCAGGGGATCTTCCTGACCCAGGGACTGAACCCAGGTCTCTTATGTCTCCTGCATTGGCAGGCGGGTTCTTTACCACGAGTGGCACCTAGGAAGCCCTGGAAGGCTGGGATCAGGAAGGCTGAAGATGGGGCAGATTTAAAGGAGACTATTAGGAGTTTTATTTGGGACACATGGAATTTGAGATTTGTTTAGATATCTAAGTCAAGAGGTCATTTATTGCTGTTGGATATATAAGTCTGGAATTCAACAGAGGCATCCAAGCTGGAAATATAAATTTAGAAGCTGTAAGTCTGAAACTTAATTTCTAGTTAACAGAACAAGAAAAGCAAAGCACTCATTGGTCACTTAACATAGACCAGGCCCTATACCATAAACTTTCACTTTCCTTATGTCATTGAATTCTTGTAACTCCCCTGGTCTTCAGACTAGACCATTTTACAGGCTAGTAAATTAAATTGAAAAAGTCAAAGTAAACTCTACAAGACTAACCAACTTTCCTTACGGCAATTAATTTTGGAAGAAGCAGAACTTGAATTCATATATATGCATTTCCATTAGCTATATAACCTCTTAAAGGCCCAATATGGACAGAGATGTATCTTACATTCTAGCTGTAATAAAGGAAAAAAGGAATACAAAAGGGAGATGCTGTGAACAAATACACTCTAGTATCATAATGTGGTGGTTTAGTCGCTAAGTCATGTCTGACTCTGCAACACCATGGACTGTAGCCTGCCAAGCTCCTCTGTCCATGGGATTTTCCAGACAAGAATACTAGAGTGGGTTGCCATTTCCTTCTCCGGGGTGTTTTCCCTACTAGGAACTGAACCTGGATCTCCTACAGTACAGACAGATTCTTTACCAACTGAGCTACTAGGGAAGTCCCAAAAGTCATTCAGTCGTGTCCAACTCTTTGTGACCTCATGGACTATACAGTCCATGGAATTCACCAGGCCAGAATACTGGAGTGGGCAGCCTTTCCCTTCTCAAGAGACCTTCCCAACCCAGGGATTGAATCCAGGTCTCCCACATTACAGGCAGATCTTTACTAGCTGAACCACAAGGGAAGCCCAAGAACACTGGAGTGGGTATCCAATCCCTTCTCCAGCGGATCTTTGGCAACACACTCCAGTATTGTTTGGAAAATCCCATGGACAGAGGAGCCTGGCAGGCTAAAAAGTCCATTGGGGTTGCAAAAAGTCAGATATGACTTAGCAAGTAAACCACCACCAGTATCATAATAAATGCCCTTAATAATGTGAATTCAGTTTAAAATTAAGTTTAATAATCCTTTGTAAAGAAAGAATAAAAATACACAAAGTATTTCAGGATTTGAATCAAAATGTTTAAAACATTTTACAGTTTTGTTTTTAAATAAGTAAATTGTCTTCTTGAAAAGTCATCAGTTTCTCACAAGTTACTCTATTTTAATATGCCACCATGAGCCCAAATTGTGTACATATGTATGAAACATTAAGTGATATATTTTTTCAAAACAGACTATAAAAAGAATGGCTTATTCATTTGATATCATATTTTTAATTGTAAAATTCTATCTTTCAAATCACTTGGCTTTAAAAGTTTAGTACATTACTTCCCTTGTATTTTTAAGTATATAAAATATATACTACACAGTGAAGGTGTTACCTTTTAGAAAAGCAACTTTGAAGATGTGATGAAGGAACTTGGGAAAGAAAGATTATATGAAAGACCCAATGTCATCACCAGGGTCCTTAAAAAAGGGAGGCAGAAGGATCAGTTACTAGTAGGAGATGTAAGATGGAAGAGGTCAGAACGATGTGATGTAAGAAGGACTCGATTTATCTTTGTTAGCTTTAAAAGTGAGAAAGAGGGTCATAAGCTAAGGAAACTGGGCAGATTCTAGCAACTAGAAAAGAAAGGGCATGGATTCTACCCAGAACCCAGAGAAAGGTATGCAGTTCTGAGCAACACCAGGATTTTAGCCCAGTGTGATCAGCAGCTGATTTTGACCTACTGAACTGTAAAATAATAAATGGGTATTAATGGCTATCAAGTTTGTAGTAATTTGCAGCAATAGAAAATGTATACAATTAGCTTAAAAGATATGTTTTCTTTATAAGTGAAGAGATATTTTAAAATTCATTCTCTAAGCATTTACTGAAAGTCTAAGATGTGCCAGGCTGAGGAACCTGGGATTAAAAGACTGAGATGTACTCTATACAGATGGAAGTGAATAGTTTTTGCATGTATATGAATTGGCTTGTATATGCACATGTTACTGTGGGTACACAAACGTTTATATGCATGCGTATGGCAACAGAGTAACTAAGGAAAAGAGGAGATTTTAGAAATCACCTTAAGCCAATTATATAAGCCAACGAGGAAACTATAGTTCAGTTGGGCTATAAAGTTTGGCATCTATTACTACTTTCTCAGATGCAACTAGCACTTCTTTTGCTTAGCTAATAATGTGGAAGTTAAAGACTTTCTCTTAAGATTCTGATATGAACAATCCCTAAATTTCAACTGTGAATCAATCAAAGAGCCTTCTGAAGACAATCAGCTGTCTTAGCATTTTCTTCTTAACCCAAAATTTTCAAGCTAAGGAACCATTTTATCTTGTCTAATGGTACCTATAAATTATTACAGACTCCATTACATTTGAAAAACTGCAATTTAAAGATAATGAACCTCACAATCGTCTATAAATTCTAAAGAACGGTAAAAAATTATGCCTATTGTAAAATTAGAATCCAAAGTAAGCTACCACACATGAAATGTATTGATATAAAAATTATGACACTTCAAAAACATACATCTTAAAAACTTAGTTTCTTAATAATATCAATTATTCCAGATGACTCAAGGTTCAAAAATACAAATTCAAACTAGATGACACCTTAAGATACAGAATGATCCAAATGTATCTATGTAACTTATCTATTTCTAGAACATTACCCATGCCTTCTCTTAAACATCAGTTTTTTTACCCTTTCCTACCCTGCCTCTTAGAAGGGAATTTCACAGAATGAAGTAATCAGTTGGGATTCTGGTGTTTCCTCAATCCCTGAGGAAGAATAAAGAATACAGAGGAAAAAGGTCTAACTGGTCTATTGTATCGTTTAAAGTTTGTGTTTCCTTGTTAATTTTCTGTTTAGTTGATCTATCCATAGGTGTGAGTGTATACCTGTGGCAGATTCATGTTGATATATGGCAAAACCAATACAATATTGTAAAGTTAAAAAATAAAAATAAAATTAAAAAAAAGAATACAGAGGAAATCAACTAACCAATCTCAAGCTTAGTTTCTTTATAGAAGTTAGAAAGATTAGAGAAGATGATGTCAAAAGTTCTTTTATAGTTCTGTAATTCATTCATTCATTCATTCCATAGACACATTCTAATGGCCTTCTTTTGGTCAGACCTCCTCTAGGTATGGAAAACATTACAGTGAACACAGCAGAAAAAGGCCCTGACTGATCTGACTCCGATAAGGAAGACAGAAAGTAGACAAACACTTTTGGGCATGCTGCTTCAGAGAAGGTGCTGTTCATAAGGGATCTTTGAATTGATACCAGAATAAAATGAGAAATTAAGCCACAGCCCCATCCATGGCAATGGCTTTCGAGGCAGGAGGACCCATGCTAATGGCCCCTTCAAAACTTAACTAGCTAGGTCATCCTTTCAACTAGATATATGTTCTGTATGATTTCTGGACTCTCAGTCTTAACTAAAAACTTTAAAATGATTGTTAAAAAAACATATAAGTGATTATTAGAATTTAGCTGCTCCATACTGTTTCCTAGACACTTCCATTTTTAGACTGAAAACACATGGGGGATGGAGCAAGTCGTGTTAGTCAATACCAAGTGGCAAACCCCTAATAGTAATTCCTACAAAAATACATGAGGTAGATATTATAGCTGTATATATCTATAGATGTATGCATATATATACATGGGCTAATCTGGGAGCTCAACGGTAAACAATCCACCTGCAATGCAGGAGGTGCAGGAGATGTGGGTTTGATCCCTGGGTTGGGAAGATCCCCTGGAGGTCATGGCAATCCACTCCAGTATTCTTGCCTGAAGAATTCCATGGACAGAGGAGCCTAGTGGGGTACAGTCCATAGGATCCCAAAGAGTCGGACATGATTGAAGGAACCGAGCAAGCACGCATATATACACATATATACACACATGCATATACACATACTATATGTATACACACATATATGTGTATACTCACACAAGCTATATGTATATGCACACACATATATGTGTATATACACACAAACGTGTGTGCATGCTAAGTCGCTTCAGTGGTGTCCAAGTCTTTAGGACCCTATGGACTGTAGCTCGCCAAGCTCCTCTGTTCATGGATTATCCAGGCAAGAATACTGGAGTGGGTTGTCATGCCCTCCTCCAGGGGATCTTTCCGACCCAGGGATGGAACCCAGATCTCCTGCACTGCAGGCAGATTCTTTACCATCTGAACCACTGGGAAGTCCATGTATGTATACACACATACATATATACATACATACATATATATATATATACACACACACACACACACACACTCATAATATATGAGTGAGGATAATCTTAGACTAATATTATTTTGTAAAGTTTCATTTAAAAACAGATGAACAATGATTTGTATCCCCTAATTTTTTAAAGTTCATTCCAAACAAATTGCAAAGTTTAACAAATACAGAGGTTACTGAAGTCATAATGGAGGCTCTAATACTATAAGAAGATGAGCCGCTTAAAGTTCGGCAAATTACTTAGTATAAGACTGGAATAATGTCAGCTTAATGTGCTAAATCTGTTACGTCAAAAGCAATAATGCCATCATGTCCATTACCATTAAGTTCTCAAAAATCTAACAACCTTTCCAATTTTATTACCATTGCATCGAACTAACATCGATATGGAAAAACAGTCTGGAATAATCATTTAGAATATTTAAGATCACTGCAAAATAGTTTCATTTTTGTAAATGCTTCTTCAGTATAATTTTCTAGGAAAGTAAGAATAGTAAAATTTAATTTCTTAATTCTATGAATAACTTTCAACCACTTCCACGGACTGAACTAAATAGAAAATTTTATTCCATTTAAAACCCCAAAGTTGATATAAAAATGTTGAGGAGATAATTTTATACATAATTAGAGGAGTGATATTGTTCATAGCTGGTTAAAATACTGAATCACATATTCCTTCATTAAGGTAGTTTCACAGAAATTTACTCAGCACTTTCCAAACAATAAACCACTGGCTTGGCACTGAGTTTACATATGTTATAGTACTGCAGGCATTCAATGGATAAAGAAAATATTATGTTTGACTCAATGAATATTTTCTCATTTCTCACTTAATTATTCTATCTTACTTTTAAAAGTTAGAGAAGCCCTCCAAATAGATATAATATGTGTATTTTTAAAGACTTCGAGGAAATCCATTTGAACGAATATTTGTTATATTCTTCTGCTTAGCAAACTGGCTGAAGAACAGCCCAAATAACAAATATAGAAAATAATTCTGAAAGAAGAAAGGTAAAAAGAATTTTAGGTCATATAAAATAGAAAAATAGTCAAAGTCTGAGTGAAAACTGGTGAGGGCACCAATTTTAGATCAATTTTAGATTGTGGGCCATTTTTTTTTTTTTAAATACGGGCAAACATTTTAAATTTCAAAATACAATAAATTAATCATTTTCTTCTTTTAAACAATATATTAAAGATTGCTCCTTATTATTTGAGTATCAAAATACATTGTCACTAGTCAATGGCAATTTGCCTTCAATCAAAAATAACAGATGATACATATTCCAAGTGAAGTAAATTGGACTAAACTTTAGATTATTTTGTTCAAGGTCCTTTCACTTACAGGAAAACACTTCAATGTCTCTCGATATACTGGATTTCATTTTGATTAAAATATACTCACAAAACAGAATGACTGAGAATTGTTTGACTAAAAGAATTTGTGCCAGGGCTTCCCAGGGGGCTCAGTGGTAAAGAATCTGCCTTGCCATGTAAGGGACAGCAGTTCGATCTCTGGTCTGGGAAGATCCCACATGACACAGAGCAACTAAGCCTGTGCACCACAGCTACTGAGCCTGTGCTTTAGAACCTGGCAGCCGTAACTCCTGAGCCCACCCACCCTTGAGCCCATGCTCTGCAACAAGAGAAGTCACCACAATGAGAAGCCCGTGCATGCGGTTTCATTAGAGTGAAAAGAAATTGTTGTCTGGCTTCTACAGAAGTGACAGAGAGATGCTAGTCAGGGGCAAAGCTTAGGTTCTAAGGCAGCTCTCTGTGACTTAGGCAAAGCAAGTGACCTTAGTGACTTCATGTTAAACTCAGTTCTCATTTGTAAAATGGGACGAACAGTAGTTTGAAACAGGTAGGACTGTTGGGAGGACTGATGAATATATGGGTAAAATGTCCCATAGATACTTGACACTGGTTATTACTCAGTAAATGTTATGTGTTAATAATGATGGTAAAGGAAACAATGATATGAACAGAAAGAATATATGCAGGTTGCATGCATTTGTCACACTCATTGAAAAGTACACTTAGGATCTGTGTACTTTACTGCATATAGATATCTCAATAAAATAACTAAAGAAAAAGATCACACATAAAGGTAGGAAAACAGGGAGAGAGAGAGAAAAGATATAGACCAGTTGATTCTACTAAACTGAACAAGTTTAACAAAAGTCATTTGCATGAAACTATGTTTTTGCATTAGTCTAGCTATACAAATACTACCATTGACTCTTATATCTGTCTTATATATTCAAAAATCAGATAATCTCATTTTTCAAAATTACAAATTCTGAAATAGACATAGGAACAATTTCAGGAATATTCCATAGTCAATCTGTAATTGCCTATGAAAGCCTTTACTTTCATTGCTTACCTGCAACAATTTTGCAAGGGTTCATTGAACAGTATAGTAACAAAGATGACTAAGAATAATCTCAAACAAGTGCATGGTAGCCAGTGAGAAGCTACTGCACATCAAGCATAGTGACAAGTATTTGATATGCATTTTCTTATTATAATCTTACCAGAAATTCTACAGAAGTAGATTCTGCAACTTATCAACAAATATGGTCTGTGGAACAGTTAGACTAAGGACAATGTCCAAGGTTTCCTTGTATCAGAGCATAGATTGGAACGCATGTCCAACTCCACCAGCTGGATTTCAATCACTACTTCCCAAAGGGCCAGAAGTGCAAAACACAACTGTGTGCCAGTTTTCTACCCAGACATCTAACAGAAGTGTGAGTTTTGATCCATCTTTTGCGTGTGTCAATGCAAGGGGGCAGCCATTTACTTTAAATTCTTGCTTTTTACTGCTGTTGCTTTTACATATCTGTATTTAAAAGGAAGAGAGGGAGAAAGGAAAAGAGACATTGTTGTCCATCATGATATTCTATATCAGATATACAAATAAACAAAGTTCCGTCCTATTGGTTCAAAGTCCAACAGATAAAGAAAAATAAAACTGATGAAATCAAGTAAAACACTTATAACTTG
This sequence comes from Bos mutus, assembly GCF_027580195.1. Classification (NCBI taxonomy): domain Eukaryota; kingdom Metazoa; phylum Chordata; class Mammalia; order Artiodactyla; family Bovidae; genus Bos; species Bos mutus. Next base: position 85,474,391 of record NC_091621.1, on the reverse strand, counting down.
ATTTTGAAATAAATTTAGATGTCCCAGAGTATATCCTTCCATCAGGAATACCTCATATTTTAATTCACAACCTCCATGGTGCCCACCAACCTAGGAGACTTGGGATTTTTTATTATTTGATGTTAGGGTAAACTTTGCTTTAATAGAACAGGCAAAGTTATCATCTATGTAATGGAGATTGTGGAAAATGCTTACTACGGATTAATGGGAAAACTATAGGGCATAAGTTGTATTTCTTGTGTTCAGTTTCTTTTAGTTTAGCATACAGCCCTAGTAAGTCTTTTCTGCTACATCACATGGTTCTGTATAGTTCATTGGCTCATATTCAATGAATTGGTAAATAGTGGGGTAGCAGAAGATGTATGACTTATGTGAAGTTTTCTTCCCCAGCTGGTTAAAGTTTAGCCACCAATTTACAGGGGCAGAACACAAAGTTTATCAGCACAATGAGCAGCACAAGACACATTCTCACCCATTTACAGCCACTCCATTCTTTGTTCACTTTGATTCATGGGTCTGTCTTGGAATTTAGCAATGTTGTGTTTCCCTGATCTTGATGTATGTTGCCCTTGCCTCCACTTCTAAGAAGGCACAACTTTTCATTTCTGTCCAACAATCTACGCTTACCTTTTTTTTTTATTATTAAGGTAAAGTTTTATGCTTAATATACTATTTCTTTCTTTCTTTGTACTAACTTGTGGTTCTAATGCCACTAGGGGTTTGTTTAGATTTACTATTTTTCTGTTAGCTTTCTGGTTACAAAGTTGCCCAAGTTCTAAGTGGTGTTCCACCTCTTTTTCTCATGGTCATATTTTTTTTTGTTTATTGTTGGGTTTTTTGGTTTTTGTTTTGTTATCTGCTTAGTTTTTAGGGCACAGTTTGCAAAACCTAGGTGTCATATATAACATGATAGCAGAAATACCTGCCCAAGATTTTAACTTGTCAACGAGGAACACTAAAGTATAGAAGCCTCTTAAAATACATCCATTTAAGAGACTATAAAGAATTCATTACATTTCAAATAATCATATATATATATAGACACACATATAGATTTAAATCAAGACAAGCTATGCTTCTAGGATTGGCAGGTATAAAGTACTTTATCAATTATACTAAAATCACATTAAGGTATGTTTTTAATCTTATTAAGATGTTTTCTAAATAAGTATTTTCTTTAGGGAACTATCACTGGCAGCTTTCACTACAGCAGCCTGGTTGGCCTCCTGAGAAGGATCTAACACTATAGTTTCCATTATATAACAGATGCTGTCTCAACACATAAAATAAACAACTATGATAACACTGAAACTTTCAGATAACATGAAGAACAAAATCCAAGGATAATTCTTCTCCATGGAACTTCTCTTACATTTCCTGGGCTGATCCCCTTATATGTGGCAAGGATGGTATTAAGGATATAGACAGTAAGATAAATTATTATCTTCTGGAAACCTTCCGACTTCCTATGTCACATTCACATATATATATATATATATATCACATTCATATAATATGTCACATTCATATATATATATATATGTCACATTTATACATATACACACACATACACACATACATATATCCTATATACAAAGTCTGGCAGCTGTGGTTGAAGAATGCTTTCCTTGAGTATATAGCCCAACTCAATGAGAGACAGAAATTTAAGTTCAGAAGCAATATTTCTTTTGTCCAATACAGCAAAGCAAATCAAAAATTGTGTTTTTTGAAAGAAAGTATACTTCTTAATTCCTAAAGTCAGGTACACAATTTTGGATGAATTCCAACAACTGAATACAGACACCTGACTGAAAAGAAAGAATGAAAGTAAAGTATCTGTATGGCTCTAAAAGGACTTGGCCCATGAGATGACAGAGGTAATCTGGAGGGCACCACGTGACCTAAGGACAATAGGAATTACAGCCACCATGTCAGATTTCTGAGGATTGGCTTTGTGTGTGTGTGTGTGCATGCACACACATGCCCACACGCTCACACAAGGGGAAGGGGCTGGTTCCATTATAGTGACCTGGAAGGCCAAGGCATTTTAACAAGTATCATTCTGATAAGCCAAACACACCTTCATCCATGGTAAAGAGGGTTGCCGCTCTATACCACAACTGTGAATGGACGACTTTGAATATCAGCAGGTTTGTGTGTTTATCACTTCATCACTTCATTTATTCTTCCATTATGCATCCATCCACCAGTTAAGAATATCAAGTACCCAGTGTCAGAGAGTCCCTGCTTCCTTCCCCACAGACAAGGCAGGCACCGTGAGCCAGTCCAGCGCAGCTGTTTTCTGTAACTCTTAATCAGTTCCCATTTCTCACCACCGACTCCAATCCAAAGGAAGGGGGTCAGAACCCTGGCACAGTATTTTTTAACCACTGTTGATTTTTATAGATATTAAGAGTGACAAACAGCAGCAAAATATTAATCAAATTCAAGCTACTCTTGTAGTCTGATGATCTAATGAGGATAAAAGCAATATAATTTAACATGCAGAATTCCTTCAATGCATAACAGAAACCCAACAGACCAAAATTTTCATCTTGACATTGAAATGCCTAAAGAGTTATGCTCTCATTTTTGTTTTAATGATCAGATAAATGTTGTCCATTTGGTTTCTTAGCAAAGAAATCCAATTAAAAACTTAGCAGGCACTCTCCCACACTTCTCGTGGGAGTGTAAATTGGTACAACCTTCTTGAAAAGCAATCTGGCAATATGTATGGAAAGTTTTAAATGTTCATACCATTTGGCTTAATAATTCCACTTCTAGGAATACTTTTATAAAAAGATCTACAACTTAAGATTTTTTAAAAAAAATCTCACTATTATTTGTAATAGGGAAAATTAGGTAACAACACAAAATGTCTAAAAGAATAAGCTATATCATAGCCGTAAACTGGCACACGACCATCAAAGATGTTTTTGAACACTTAATACCTGAAAAAAGAGCTTATGAAATAGACTTAAAAGGAATATTCAAAATTAAACATTCTGTACTGTTGCACCTCTATGTAAAATACAACAAATGATTGAAGGTACATAAAACATTGTTTATCTCAGAATCATAAGATTATAATGATTTTTACTTCTTTGTATTACCCTAACTTTCTAATCACTGAGCTTGTGGTTACAAAGGGAAGTAATCTAAAATCCAAAAGCATTTCAAGTTTGGCTGGATATTATGCTAGATTCTAGGGATAAAGGTTCAAGCCTGACTCTTTATCCACACTTCCTACCACCACATCTCCTGGTCCAAGCATCTACCAATGTACTTTCTGACCATATGAATTTGACTATTGGACTGCAAGGAGATCCAACCAGTCCATTCTAAAGGAGATCATCCCTGGGTGTTCTTTGGAAGGAATGATGCTAATGCTGAAACTCCAATACTTTGGCCACCTCATGCAAAGAGTTGACTCATTGGAAAAGACTCTGATGCTGGGAGGGATTGGGGGCAGGGGGAGAAGGGGACGACAGAGGATGAGATGGCTGGATGGCATCACCGACTCGATGGACATGAGTTTGAAGGAACTCCGGGAGGTGGTGATGGACAGGGAGGCCTGGTGTGCTGCGATTCATGGGGTCTCAAAGAGTCAGACACAACTGAGAGACTGAACTGACATACCTCATATAAGTGAAATCAAAGCAATGTATTTTGGAATGCATTTTTAAGGTTAATATACGTCCTACAAACAGATCGTACCATCTCCTTTCAAGGAGATGGATGATGGTGAGAGTTGCACAGTGTGAATGTACTTAGTGCCACTGAAGTATAGAGTTAAAAATGGTTAGAATAGTATGTTTTATATTATGTGACTTTTACCAAAATTAAAAAAGAATTTTAAAAGGAAAGTAAAGGTTCAAATCTGAATCCAGAGACACAGATTATCAGAGTATGTGTTAAAGACCACAGAAGAGCCACAAAATGGGCAGGAAGGCAGGGAGAGGAGAGCAGAATCTCGTGTAAGCATGGAGTAGGTGGCACAGTTGGTAAAAAATCCGCCTGCTAATACAGGAGATGCCAGAGATGCTGGTTCAATCCCTGGGTCATGAAGATCCCATGGAGGAGGGCATGGCAACCCACTCCAATATTCTTGCCTGGAGAATCCCATAAACAGAGGAGCCTGTCAAGCTACAGTCCATGGGGTCACAAAGAATCAGACATGACTGAACAACTGAGCATGTAAACATTTTCTATCAGGCAGAGTTAGGGCAAAAGATACAGCATGGAAATTCATAAAGCATTCTCTTTTCCTTTTTTCATTTTTCTCAAATTGAATATTTTAGACAAAAGATGTATCTGAATAAATACATACTGTACAATTTGTTTATTTACAACAATCTCATGCATCCTAAATCACTTACGTGATGAAACTGAGTGGGACTGTATTGAGGACAGCTTGCCACCAGAGCCACTAAAACACACATTTTATGCAGAGCTGTTTATAATCTCATTTGTTCTAATTATCTTCGGTTCATCCTTAATAAACACTGAGTGGAAAACTTTTTTTCTCATTCTAAATTTTCCACTACAGGGCAAAATATTCTTAAGGACTGCAATGCAGAATGATATGTATTGCTATCCACTTAGAAGCAGAAAAGTAAATAAATGTCACTTTTTCTTCATACTTGGTTAACTAAATTTTAGAAAATGTACTCTATTGTAAAGGGAACGTTTATTTGTCATGTAAGGATAAAAAAGTTCTAGGTCAAAACTCTCTTTCTCTCTCTAAATATATATATATATATATATATATATATATATATATACACACACACACATATATACATATATACAGAGAGTGTGTGTGTGTTTATCACGATCATCATAAGACATATTATTGCATGGAAAATGTATATACACAGCATTAGATTTCAGGCTGCCACCCACAATTGTGTTTCTCTGACCTAAATCCAGTGATATCAACAAAATTAAAAATATGCCTTTGAATTTGTGTACACAATTAGCAACATTTTGATAAAATATATGAGGCCTGAGTGTACTATAGTGTTTTATACTATCAAGAAAATAATATTTAAAAAGTCATTCTTCAGAAAAGTTACAGGTCACGAAAAGCTATAAGGCTTTTCCTTCTCTATAGAGTTGAATGGGGTGAGGACCTAGGAAAATGAAAGGCTTCAGCCACTTCCGGAACAGCTGTACTCAAGTCACTCATTCACATTCCTTCTCATCAGAGTGGCCTGAAGATGATTTTATGTAGATGGTTCAATTGCACAAAATGTACTTGCTTCTTTTGAATCTAAAATTAGCAGTTAAAAGGTGAAATGCTCCTACAGTATTACATGCATAATAGTGAAATAACAAAATTGTCCAAATCTCCATCAAAACAGCAAAATTTATACATATCATGGTATAGTCAGAAGAAGAGGGCGACAGAGGATGAGATGGTTGGATGGCACCGACTCAGTGGACATGAGTTTGAGCAAACTTCGGGAGATGATGAAGGACAGGGAAGCCTGGTGTGCTGCAGTCCATGGGGTTGCAAAGAATCAGACAGGGCTGTGCAACCAAATAAGAACAACAACAAATGGTATAGTCATACCATGGAATACTCTGAAGCCAATAATAAGTAGAGTTCAGGAGTGTGTGAGTGAAAGTGAGTGCATATGTGTATAGAGAGAGAAGTGGCTGTATTTTATGTATGGTCATTTATGTATATGTATGTATAATGTATATGTATTGTCTTCATGTATGTATAATTATATACACATACAGAGAGAGATGATCAAGATATACTGCTAAAGCAAAAAATCAATTTTTCTGAATAGTCCATGTAAAATGAATTCATAAAGTAATGATGGTGCAATTAATAATACTTGCTTAACCCATGTCTACCTAGGGAGTACTCATCTATACATTTCATTCATAAAAACTAATTTATCTCTCACAATAACCCTGAATTATTGGCTCTATTATTTTCCCTGTTGAACTGATAAGGAAACTGAAGCAGAGTAACCTGCCAATACTGCTTCTCAAGTTATACAGTTAGTGAGTACTTTTGTCTGTAATACTCCATCTGCCCCTCATTCCCATCTCCTCTTCCTCCTCTGATTTCAAGGACTTCCCTGGCTATCCAGTGGTTAAGACTTCACCTTCAAGTGAAGGGGTATAGGCTGGATCCCTGGCCACAGAGCTGAGATCCCACATGCCTTGCAGGTAAAAAATCAAAACACATAAAACAGAAGCAATATTGTAACAAATTCAACAAAGATTTAAAAGAAGAAAAAAAGAAGCTGATTTCTACCCATGGCTCTGCTTGGACTCCTGAGTCTATGGATTTAGCTGATGCGAGTGACCCTCAAAGGTGAGGTGGAGAAAGGTGGTAGAAGTGGGAGCTTGACATTCACCTCCAGTGCCTTCCCTTCTGCTCACTGCCATGTAGTGACCCAACAGGGCTGCTCTCCTCTCCTTGAGACCACAGTTTCTGCTCTGTAACTCCTTTCCCACAGCTACACTATCATTGAATTACAATAACAGCTTTCTCTCTGCCTGTGCTTTCTGGCCCAGGGGAGTGGGGGTAGGGTAGGGGGTGCGGTAGGGGATTCCCCTCTCACTAACCCAGGTTGCCTCACCATTCCTTGTTTCCCTTCACACCTCTGTAACTAGTCCCTTCCTCAAAGTCTTCAGTCACTTTGATTGGGTCTTTCCTGCCAGAACCTGGCTCACAGAGTAGGAGAAGTGAGTGTTAGTCACTCAGTTGTGTCTGATTCTTTGCAACCCCTCAGACTGTAGCCCGCCAGACTCCTCTATCCACAGGATTTCCCAGGCAAGAATATCAGACTGGGTTACCATTTTCTTTTCCAGGGGGTCAGACAGGATTCAAATTCAGGCAGTTTTGTTCCAGAATCTGTGCTCCACCTCTATCCACCATGCAATCCTGCCTCCTCAATGAGGTAGTGTGTGTGTATTTTGTAGTATTAAAAGACTGTGCACTAAAATATTGACAGGAGTTTTATCTGGGAAGTAGGATTACAGGGGAGCATAAACTTCTCTATTTTATAGTTCTACAGTATTTAAATTTTACTTTATATTTTTCCAATAAATATGCAATAGTGTTATATAATAACCATTAATGACATGACAAAAGGATTTGATACCACTTATTACTACTGACTATTACTTAAAGAAATCTGGTATACCTGTAGAGTAACCCTCCAAGGATGGATACCCACTTCAAAGTTAAAATTTTAATTTTGACTACAGGCTTTTTTATAATATTATGGAAAATCATTCTCTAGCACAGAGGTCTAGACAATATGCTATGCACTGTTACTTTTGGGTTGCAAAAAAAATATCCTTGAATAGGAAAATAGAATATTATTATTTCTCATATTTGGTAATGTGCCAAAGAGATGCTCAGAACCGGCTTTTCTGATGAGATGAAAACCAAAAAAAGAGAAACACTTAATATTACACTTTTAATACTCCAGAATTTAATAATGATGGAATCTTATAGCTTCCTTTGGGGCATTATTAATGTATAATAGGGTAAACATCCTTCAGATTTCATCACACCTGTATGATCAGACGATATAAACAAGATTTTATAGGGAACTGAAGTCTAAAGTCACATTTCAAGCTCAATGTACACATGCACCTCTCTGCTTAGTCACAATGCAGAGAAGTCTTCTATGTCCCTCTTACATGCTACAAATGCAACATTCCCACATCACTTCTTCAACACTCATGGAGAGTTTCCTGCAGAACAAAGGGCTTTAGAAAGAAACTGGGATTCAATTACTGTTTTGCCCTATTGCTATATACTTCAGAATACTTCCTTTCTGAACCTTCAAAGATAACTGCTATAATTTTCTGATACATTAAAAAATTTAATCTTCATGTTTAAATCATAATAACAAATATGTCTTCCTGAAATCTATGGAGCTCAAGCAATGCTTGATATGAGTACCTAACATCAAATTAACTAATTCTATTCAATTAAAGACATCATAAAAGACCAATATTTCTGCTTCAATTCTTCCCATCTTTCAGCCCTTCTTAACGTGAAATGTGAAATCCATCAGTTGCATTTGTGATACTTCCTAAAAGGCAAATTTAGCTTAACAGAAAAAATGTAAATCCAGAAGCCCCCCACATCTAGGTACACGAAACCTCCAGATGCCATTCAAATCCAACTCTCCTACCAGGGATTTAGTAATGAATGACTGCCAGCGGGAAATATGCCACAGCCCCTAATCCTTTAGCCTCCATGACGTCAAGACCTCAAACGTGGAAAAAATCCAGGTCATTCATTATTAGAGCGTAAATGTTAACAATCAATGTCTCCAAGCTGTGGACGTAATTCTGCCCTAAGACCCATCTGTCATCAAAATCTAAATCAGTGAACATTACTCTCAGACTTTTTCTCACTAGAATAAAAGCTGTGTTGGCTATAGGTGAGGCATAACTTGGAATTAAACTATAAATCTTACGTAAATGCTGTATCTCAAGATCACATACAATTGTATATAAAACAATTCAGTTAAACATTAATATACCTAGGCATGAATTATTTCCCCTCCTCTGTAGAGACTGGTGGAGAGCTACACATTAACTTTACATTCTTACAATTATATGCAATACATGTTAGTTAAAGCAAATGGTTCATTTGTCTTATTTTTATGGCTATAGACATTTACTTATACTCAATACATTTTTTTTTCAATCAAAAATGGCAATAAGCTAGAGACAGCATCTCAGATTGCTCTGAGGAACTATTCAAAAGATGTAAGGGAGCAGCCAGAATTTATAGGAGTTTTTGCTGTAAAAAAAAAAATCAAAAAGTTACTGCTTATCACAACAGACATCTCAAGTTGATGATTTTAGTGCTTTTCAATGTGTAGGAAAATTTAAGAGTCTGGGTTTACTGAAATTACTCCTTTGATATATATCTTAACTGTCTAGGGTCAGTATCCTATTTTTTTCCATCCTGAATTCCCCTTAGGGTACACTGTCCTGGATGCTACAGTGGCTGATGGCAGGCAACATTCTTTGTCCACCTTGTTCCTTTAATTTTCATGTATTTCTATAAATGTACCCCAAAATAGCTAATAAAGATAAAACCTGCTGTCAGGAAAAAAAAATGGTAATAAGGTCCTGGCACAGGGACAACCATCTTTTTCATGTCCACCTCAAGGTCTGCTCATAATTTCAGGGGCTGACTGCTAAGCTCAGTAGCTATGTTACTCTGACTATAGTTCACAGCCAAACGAAAAGTTAAGTAGGGGATTCCCATTAATAATTTAGTATTAACTGCTAGAAAAGACAAAATGGAATCTGTTTTTCTCTTCTCTTGCCTATGCACTAAAAATGAAAATAAAATACAAAAGGCATTAATGAAGGAAAAAATGACCAAGAAAATAATTGTTAATAAAAACATACACTTAAAAGGAAACAGGCAGTAAGTTCATTTTTTATTAAAGCATAGTTGATTTACAATGTTGTGCTAATTTCTGCATGTAACAAAGTAACTCAGTTATACATATATACACACTCATTTTATATATTCTTTTCCATTTATCCCAGGAGATTGGATATAGATCACAGTGCTATATTCAGTAGGACCTAGCTGTTTATCTATTCTAAATGTAATCGCTTGCATTTGTAGGGTGTGCTCAGTTGTATCTGACTCTTTGAAACCCTATGGACTGTAGCCCACCAGGCTCCTCAGTCCATGGAATTCTCCAGGCAAGAATACTGGAGTGGGTTGCCATTTCCTCCTCCAGGGACTCCTCCCGATTCAGGATTGATCCCTTGTTTTCTGTGTCTCCTGCACTGGCAGACAGAGTCTTCAACATTAGCATCACCTTGGAAGCCCCAAGTTGCATCTACTAACCCCAAACTACAAATCCATCCCTCTCCCTCTCCTAAATGAGCTCTCTCTCCTAAAAATGAGTTCACTTTTAGATAGCCATGTTTAAATTCAGAATGTGTAAATGAATTTTGAATGTTGTATTCATCAGAAATTCCCAAAGAATTGATTAGCTCCTGAAGAATTATTAGCTAAAAGTGGCTACTAAAATATAAAATATCAGTTTGACCTTGGATACTTCAGACAAAATAATATGATTAAATACTGAGAATGTTACTTCTGGCATTAAATAGCCAGTTCCTCTAAAAAGAGAGAAGTGGCTCATGGGAATAAAAACAGAGATGAATTTTGAAAAATTTTTGAAGATTAGGCTACTTTGGCAAAGCTCTATAACTGCAGTGAAATAGAAGCTATAAAGATAAATGCTAAGAATTCTTTTTCACAGACAATGAACACTGTTGCATGCATTGCTCAGATGGTGTGGCTAGTCTCATCAATCGAAGCAAGAAAAACTGCAAACTTCAGAGTCAGGATTGGACTAATCAGGGTGGCTGTGGGTTTGGGAGTGGAGGAAAAGTGCATAGCAGAAAGTAAGGGTTCCTGGGACACAAGACAGTGAAGAAGGGATATGTCCTCGCCCAGAGTAAAGAAAGGGACGGAAGGGGAAGACTGGTTTTGATTTACTTTTGTTTCCTTGTTTTTGTGTTTGTTTATGCATTTCATAATGCTCATTGGTAACTATGTGGACAATTGTGATGCCAATAGGAAGAAAAATACACATGGTTGATTGTCAAATACATCAGGTGAAAAAATGGAAAAATGCAAAAACAGTAATTCCAATTGATGAAAAGAAATACTAACACAAGCTGCATGGAAAAATTGTGAAACACTATGAAATGGGGGGAAAAACCAAGCAAAACAAAATAAATGAGTGGGTTCATGACCAGCTCAGCTCACACATCTGGATACCTCTGGCTTTCATTGTCTTGAAGCCATTTTATAAATCCTAAGTAACAGAAAACTGACAACCGTGCAAGTTACTGTCCAAACACTTATCCTAAGAGAAATGCATGTTCTGCCATTGGAATGCAGCTGATTCTTGCCCTATAGACAGTGATCAGTTTCCATTTTGAAAAAATTGATTCCATCACACTTTATCTGACAGTGAATGTGGGACACTTTGACTTCTCCTATGAATCAGTTGCCATATCTTATCTGTTTCCTCCTTAATCTGATAAATGAAATATTTGGCAGGTATTCCTTTTATATTTGTGTGAGTCATGACTTAACATTTTTTATAAAAAAAAATCCTTTAGATCTATACATAGGCATGTGCCCTCACATTCACAGACATGTACATCACCAATAATATTTAAGAGCAACTACATTATGGTTGAATTGCAAGTACTTTCCCCAATATACTTTTCTGCATTTTCCAAAATTTGTTTAATAAGCATGGATTACTTCAACAATCAGAAAAGATATTATAAAAAAAAAAATTTAAACATCCTAAAACCTAAAATAATTCTCTGAGAGTTTCTACACATAGAGCTTGGTCTCAAACAAACGTATGTTTTTAATATTTGTGATTAGGTGACCCCTCAAAAGCAAGCTTCCTAAAACACTATATGATCATATTTTCACTTTTAAAAACAGGAGATACATATGTACCAGGAACCTAGAATTGCTAATCCCAGTAAATATATATCACTATATCAATATAAATATCAGGGAAAATGTACTTTAAAGGCCTGACAGAAACTGGGTAAAATTAGAATTTAGAGTTGTGATATTTAAAAAAAAACAACTATACCTTGGATTTAGAAATGAAGAAATACCAATAAGAACCACAACCAGGCGTATCTAGATATTAGTGGGGTGAAGTCCTTCATCTAGTTAAACTGCCTCAGATGTTTCAGAGTGCTCATCAAAATTTATTAGATTATTTATTTCTTGCTAACCCAGAAAAAAAAATCTTTGCACTCCATAGCCTGCCATATTACAAAAGAGACAAAAGTACTGAAATTAGGATGCATGCATGGTAAGTCACTTCAGTCATGTCTGACCCTTTGTGACACTAGGGACTGTAGCCTGCCCAGCTCCTCTGTTTATGGGATTTTCCAGGCAAGAATACTGGAGTGGGTTGCCATTTCCTCCTCCAGGGGATCTTCCCCACCCAGGGATTGAACCTGGATCTCCTGCATTGCAGGCAGATTCTTTACCACTAAGCCACCCAAGGAAGCCCTGAAATGAGGATAGTAATGAGCAATAACTCTTAATGGTAATTTTTTTTTTAAAGCATACAAAGGAAAATAAATATCATAGATCTGAAGACACAGATTTCATAGCAAAGGCAGAAAAGCAAATCCTTATAATTTAGTAGTTTTCATAAAATATCAATATCAGCACATGCATGAAAAAATAGGAAACTTCATTTTTTAATCATCATGAAACTTCAATCCATTTTCTCACTAAATAAGTCAATACACTCGAGTGGACTTTTCGTCTCACTCTGAGCACTCATGACAGAAATAGAATGCATTCAGAAAATTAAAAATTCATTACAAAGGAGCAAAGTAATGATTCAAGAACTATTATGGGTTAAATTGGGCCCATCCTGTCCCCCGAAAAGATACTGAAGTCCTAATCCCAGCACTGTGAATACGATCTTATTTGGAATAGGGTCTTTGCAGATGATAAAGTCAAGATGAGATCATTAGGGTGGGCCCTAGGTGACTCAGTGGTAAAGAACATGCCTGCCAAAGAAGGAAAGCCAGGATTCATAGGTTCGATCCTTGGGTTGGGAAGATCCCCTAGAGGAGGAAATGGCTACCCACTTCAGTGTTCTTGCCTGGAAAATTCCATGAACAGAGGAGCCTGGCAGGCTGCAATCCATGGGGTCACAAAGAGTCAGACACAACTAAGCAACTGAACACACATGCATGCATGATCCAATGTGACTGCATCCTTATACATAGAAAAAATTTGGACTCAGGAACAGACACACTGAGTGAACGTGATGTGAAAACATAAGCAGACCACTACCTACAAGTCAAGGAATGTCTGAGACCACAAAAACCCAGGAGGCAGACATAGAACAGTCTCTGCCTTCAAAATTCTTCCAAGGGACCAATTCTACAGACACTAGTGGTAGAAGGAGAGGGTGGGATGCATTGAGAGAGCAGCATGGAAACATATACATTACCATATGTAAAATAGACAGCCAGCGGAAATTTGTTGTATGGTACAGGGAGCTCAAATCAGGTGCTCTGTGACAACCCAGAAGAGTGGGAGGTTCAAGAGGAAGGGGACATATATATACCTATGGCTGACTCATGTTAAGGTATGGCAGAAGGGAAGTGAAGTCGCTTAGTCATGTCCGACTCTTGGCGACCCCATGGACCGTAGCCTACCAGGCCCCAACCATGGGATTTTCCAGGCAAGAATACTGGAGTGGGTTGCCATTTCCTTCTCCAGAGGATCTTCCCAACCCAGGGATCGAACCCGGGTCTCCTGCATTGTAGGCAGACGCTTTACCGTCTGAACCACCAGGGAAGCCCCTAATGTATGGCAGAGACCAATACAATATTTTAAAGCAATCATCTTTCAATTAAAAATAAATAAATTAAGAAATATTCTATCCTGCAGAACTGAGAGACGATAGCTTTCTGCTGTTTAAGCCATTCAATCTGTGGTACTTTGTTACAGAGTCCCAGGAAATGAATACAAGAATTGACATTTGTCTAATTTCACATGCTTCTTATGATCTCAATTTGTTTGTTCAGTCACCAAGTGGTATCCAACTCTTGGTAACCCCATGGACTGCAGCATGCCAGGCCTCCCTGTCAGCCTGTCCGTAGCCCACCAGACTCCTCTGTCCATGGAATTTCCCTGGCAAGAATAGTGGAGTGGGTCGACATTCCCTTCTCCAGGCCATCTTTCCGACCCAGGAATTGAACCTGTGTCTCCCGCATTGTGGGCTGATTCTTTACCATCTGAGTCACCAAAGATAAAGTATGATCTCAACAGAATATGATGATTTTTTGCTATTGCTTGAAGGGCTTTCCTAATAGTTTAGACGGTAAGGAATCTGTCTACAACGCAGGAGTCCTGGGTTTGGTCCCTGGGTCGAGAAGATCCCCTGGAGAAGGGAATGGCAACCCATTCCAGTACTCCTGTTTGGAGAATTCCATGGACAGAGGAGCTTGATGGGCTACAGTCCATGGGGTCACAAAGAGTCAGACACTACTGAGTGACTAACACTTTCACTTGCTGTTGCTTTAGCACACTGATAATGACTGAGCAAGAGATTTTCTGAAGATTCAGTCCTTTCTTCCCAAATCCACCTCTACCAACACACACACACACACACACACACACACACACACACACACACACACATGGAAAAGAGAGCAAATATCTTTGAATAAACAGTACTTTTTTAAACACAATTTACAACTGACTGGTTGTAAGTTGGTACCATCTATTATTATTATTATTGATGTTCATTAATGCTAATTGTTTCACATTTATTGCCACACTTTTAAATATTAAGAACATTTCAAATTTTATGTTTTAGCTTAGGTATCATAAGAAAACAAAATTGGGACAATGAAATAAAGAATAGTTAAAGACAAGGCAGAGAGTTAAAAGTAAATCAAAAGTTTTCTGAAATGTTTATTAAATTTAATAGTGCTCATTATCCATTAACAGATATCAATATTAAAATGAGAAAGAACAAGCATGCTGATTTCCATTGAGAAACCCCTTTCTTGCAAAGATCAGAGGTAAACAAAAAGTCATATTTCCCCTTACCTCCGAAGACTGGAAACTATAAATAAAAGTGTCATTGATTTGGGGAAAACATATAGAGCCATAGCTGGGCTTCCCAAGTGGTGCAGTGGTAAAGAATGCCCCTGCCAATGCAGGAGACACAGAGACATGGGTTCGATCCCTAGGTCAGAAAGATTCCCTGAAGAAGGAAATGGCAACCCGCTCCAGTACTCTTGCCTGGGAAATCCCATGGATAGAGGAGCCTCATGGGCTATAGTCCACAGGGTTGCAAAGTTGTGACTGAACACACATACACACACACACACACATCTGTATCTACGTCAGTTTACTATAACTAACTTAGTGTTTAATAAACAAAAATTAAAATGTTAAAGAATATATTATATACTAATAAAAATAAGAGACTTTGCTACTGAGTTAGATATTATGTCACTATAGCACAGCATAACTATTAAGCATAAAATACCTTTGAGAAATGAGAAGTTTCAAGGGAATCACAGTAACTAGCTCCTTGCTAGCTTTAAATCTGGGTAGTAACTCAGTAACTAAAAGGGAGTGGGGAAATATAAATTCACATCTGTTATAGAATTCTGTCTGCATTATCAACTATACAAAGAAATTAAGAAATACCTAGGTAACATTTAATAAGACTCTATCACACACACACTGGAGAAGGAAATGGCAACCCACCCCAGTATTCTTGCCTGGAGAATCCCATAGACAGAGTAGCCTGGTGGGCTGCTATCCATGGGGTCGCACAGAGTTGGACACAACTGAAGTGACTTAGCAGCAGCAACACACACACAGAAGATCTTTGAAAATACATCAAATAGAAAGCATAACTTTAATAAAGAACACCTCATAGCTAAACAATGAGTCAAATGGGTATGTGAACAGTAAAGAAACAGTCTAGGAGGTTTTATTCAGCAAACCTAAACATTCAGAGCTCTCTAGACAAGACTTACATGAAAGATTAAGAGTGTAATGTACTTTTTAGATCAAGGTTTAAGAAATTAAGATTACCTCTACACCTATGCATTCACAGTTCTATTCACAGGATGAAAAACTATGAGAAATAAAAGATGTTGAAACCAAGAAAAAATTTTAAGTTCTTTTTTTTGTTGTTTTGTTTGTTTAAGTCTTTCCTGAATTTGTTACATTATTGCTTCTGTCTTATATTTTTGTATTTTGGTGTCAGGAGGTATGTAGGATCTTAGCTCCCCAACCAGAGATTGAACTTGCACCCCCTGCATTGGAAGAACTCTTAACCAATGGGCCAGGGAAGTCCCCCAAAACTGAGATAAATCTTAGATGTTTATCATTCCTCCAGTTTTTCTTTTTTCTTTTTTTTTAGTTTAAAGGAGATTTAATTTATAAGCATGGAAAAGGATGAATTATCCATAGCAACTAAGCCAGAAAGTAGATTTTTAAATGATATAGGAGAGACAGAATAAAATACAGGGAGATAGAAGAGGACAATACATATTTTTACATTTTAATTTAATTATTTTTTAAATTTTATTTTATTTAACTTTACAATATTGTATTGGTTTTGCCATATATCAAAATGAATCTGCCACAGGTATACATGTGTTCCCCAAAACACATTAAGATAAAAGTATTCCTATGTATTGAAAAGTCCAAGTTTTAATTTAAACCATAAATATATGATGCTGGTTAACACTCAAAGCAAATACTATTTAAAAATTAATGGGTATCATTTTTTCTCATTTTCAGGTCATTTGTCAGAATCTGCTCTAGCATACAGTGTTTTGGGAGATTTGAGATAACAGACTAATGTCTGGGCATCAGATCTTTTCATCAATGTGATATGAAAAGGATGGTTAGGCCAGAAAGATAGAACATATCACTCATGCTTTAAAAAAAAAATCAAGCAAAAACTTTGGTTTGCCTAATTTCTACTTCATATCATACTTTGCACTTTCTAGGAAAAAGAAATCAAGCCTTTCCCTTCTACAGAAACATTGCTTTTGAAAGACTGGAAGCAACCCACTAAAAATTAAGCAATTGTTGCCAATTAAACTGTAGTACAGCTGCACCCATTTAAAAAGAGCAGCTGTTGAAGAAATAAAAGTACGTTCTCTGCATCAAATGACAAAACATTAAAAAAAAAAGTGACATTTGATTAAATGGATATTTATTAGATACAGCTCCATATGGCTTTTACATAGATTCTTTGATGTAAACACCAGCTTCTTTTACACAGAAAGTTGAGAAGTGCTTATCTCTGAAATACTCACTTAGCTCCCATTTTGTCCTCTGAGAAACAATTATTTTATTTTAATGTGCGTAATATCCAGGCCAGCTTGAGTATGTGTAATTGGGCTCTAATATTTTGCATTTTTCAACTCTGAGTGTCAGAATCTGCTTCTAAAACTAAAATCTAAAACTCAGTTTTCTCATCCTTGTCCTTGCTTTTTTCTTCCCCACATTCTCCAAAGTAAAGCATGATCTGCTTATTTCAGAAAATATAGACCTATAAGAAGAGGGAATTTCTCTGTGGCATGGTTGTCCTGTCATCTTGAAACAAAAATATTTGCGCTTCTGTATGGGATAGAAATACTCTTCTATATCAGGATTTTTTAGAGCTTCCCTGGTGGCTCAGACAGTAAAGAATTTTCTGCAGTGTCAGAGACCTGGGTTTGATCCCTCACTCGGGATGAGCCCCTAGAGAAGGGAATGGCTACCCTCTCTAGTATTCTTGCCTGGAGAATTGAATGGACAGAGGAGCCTGGTGGGCTACAGTCCATGGGATCATAAGGAATCAGACATGACTAAGCAATTAACACATAGGAAAAAAGAATACATGTGCAATGTATAAATTTGGTCATTCAGTTCAGTCACTCAGTCCTGTCCCACTCTTTGAGACCCCATGAACCGCAGCATGCCAGGCCTCCCTGTCCATCACCAACTCCCGGAGTCCACCCAAACCCATGTCCATTGAGTCGGTAATGCCATCCGACCATCTCATCCTCTGTTGTCCCCTTCTCCTCCTGCCCTCAATCTTTCCCAGCATCAGGGTCTTTTCCAATGAGTCAGCTCTTAGCATCAGGTGGCCAAAGTATTGGAGTTTAACAAAATATTTTTTGTTTTCCAACTAAATGATCGATTATGTAGTCATAACACTCAGAGCAAAAAGGAGAAATAATGTAGTGGTTTCCATACTTTCCAGAAAAAAAAAAGTCATTTGGGGAGCTTGTTAAAAATATATATTTACCAGGTCACTTCTCTGGAGTTTCTGAGTCAATTGATTAAGCCAAGAATGTGGGTAGAGTTCGGGGAATCTGAGAAGAGATGCTATGAGCAATAAAAGGGATTCATCTTAATGTTTTTAAAAAGATACAAATAAAGATACACTATATGTATTTATTTTTTGCAAGCTGCTTCATTGTGCCACTTGATATATAACTGGAAAAGACTCATCTCAGAGTTAGATTTTGTTAGGCTTAGATTTATTACAGGTTCCCTGGTGGCTCAGATGGTAAATAATCCTCATGCAAAGCATCAAACTCAGGTTCAATCCCTGAGTTGGGAAGATCCACTGGAGGAGGGCATGGCAACCCACTCCAGTATTCTTGCTCAGAGAATCCCATGGACAGAGGAGGCTGGTGGGCTATATACAGTCCATGGAGATCCCATAGATTTAATACAGCAAATGTCTTGTTATGCAAGTGACCAGGACTGGTAGTTGGTTAACAACAACAACAAAATCAGTTAATGCAGTTGAGTTATGTAGAGCAGGAAATCATTTAACCAAATTCAATGAACATATAATATATATTTGGTTTTAACTTGAAATATTCTTTATTCATACACTTATTTACCAATCTTTTATAAAGGACAGGACTACAAGGTATAGGTCTCCTATTTGGTATCCCAAGTCATCTTTAAAAAGAAGATAACCTAAACATCTGTAATGCAACACTTTTATTTGATCTTTACAGTTCTCCAAGTATTTCACAATTATATTACGTACACCTAACTTGGAATTCCCTGGTGGCTCAGTGGTAAAGAATCCACCTGCCGATGCAAGAGACACAAGAGATGGTGCATTCAATCCCTAAGTTGGGAAGTTCCCCTGGAGTGGAAAGTGGCAATCCATTCCAGCATTCTTGCCTGGAGAATCCCATGGATGAGGAGCCTGGTGGGCTACAGTCCATGGCATCACAAAGAATCAGACATGACTGAGCACCACAAGGGTGATGACGACATCTAATTCAACATACAAGCTATATTCACTTGGCCTTCATCAAGTTTTTCAAAGAAAAATTTAATGTTTTTAATAAAAATAGCAACTATTTTTTGTTTATATTTCAATGGTTAATATATTTTTAATTAAATTATGTGATGACAGTATTAAGTATAGGTGGGAACAAACACACTTGCTGGAGCAGCAAGTGTAGGTTTGGGAACAGCTGATGAGCATCAGGTTTTATTTTCAACAGAGACTGGAGAGGACAGACTAGTTATGTAAGCTGATTAGGGAGAGGTCAGTGAAGAAAATTCCCCCTATGGTTTCATTTCATAGCTTGAATGGTGTTCTGTTTTCACTGTCGATGCTAGTTTTCTTTCAGTAGTTTTCTTTGGTTAGTTTCTCCCACTAGAACTTATCTTTGTAAGAACATGGTGGGAAATGTTATTCACAAATAGTCCTGTCTTCACTGTCCTCCTATGATTTTAAAGCTGACTGGAATAGCTTCTGGGCAAATCAATGCTTAAAAAAAAAAAGAGAAGTTATGCAATCTAAAACAAATATTTAGAGGAAAATTTTCCATGAGACAAAAATGGTCAATAGACCAAGTTACAGAAATTAATTCCTAATAGACTTGCAATTAATCAAGTCATTTCTTTAATAATAAATTCTGTTAACTTTGCAAATACTCTTAGTTCTTTGAGAAATAACTTTTAGAAGACATAATTGGTCATATCAAATTACACCAGACCTAATATGAACAGCAGTTCATCCATAAGTGGAATACTTTTCAATCCTGGATGCTCCGTTATGTGACTGATAAAGAAGTTGAGTAAATAACTTTAAAAGACTTGAAGTCATAGGGCTTCTGTTACATAGTTAACAAATACCATTCAAGCAAGGAGATGTTCAATTGCTTTGACTTGGCTTTCTCTCCTGTAGTTTTCTACAATTAACTGTGTCATTTTATAGCAGCAAAAATAATTGCCAAATTCATCTTATTGCTTGGCAACCAACACATCTCCAAGAAGACCCAAAATGCATGTTCTCTTCAAAGATAGTGGGGTATTTAGCCTAACAGCTATTAAAATGAGGCCAGAAAGCAAGAGAAAGAACTTCATGGACAAATGAACTCTTTATTGCCAGCCTTGTTGCCAAAAGAAAAAATTTCCTCAGATATTTACTCTTGTCAACATTGATGAAAAGGACTCAGAACATGATGATGAAATCTTGACAAACCAAGCCCTTTAATCATCCAGGGACTTCAGGTTTAGAGCCCTCCTTCTTGATTTTGCACTCTTGTATAATGCCCAGCCTCTTTGCTGCACTAACATGAGTAAACTAAAAATCATTTGAAGGTTTTATTATACAAAGTCCAATTATTAACAGATAAAAAAGATTTCAAGTAATGGCGAGAATCTTCTAAGCAATCCCAGCTGCAGAAGTCTCTGATCCAAGTGTCCTCAGTGTAACTGGATCACGTTGTACCCACAGTTTTTGCCATGCTGGCCCCAGGAAAGCATTTCCTATATGTGCTCATGTTTGGTCATAAGTTCAAAGGACCATGATTTGGATGATATCAGGAGCAACCAAAATATTTTTATGTGATGAGATTCCTTTTCCTTCCTTTTGACTCCTAACCTGGGGTGATTTTTAAATTTTGACCCTCAACTACAGAGACATGAGGTGTGTCATGGTATATCAAAGGATAACAAATGGAAAGGAATTTAAGTAGAAATATATATATGAACTTTGGCATGGATCAAGGAGGAGGAGGGTGGCAATACAATCACGTTGTGCCCATAAAAACAGAGGCATCCATTAGGAATCACTACAATGAACCTTTTACAGCACACAGTATTTGATATACTTCTAATAAAGCAAATGTGCCATTTCCAATGTTTTACAACTTCTGTAAACTGTGTCAGCTACCTTAAGAGAAGACTTAAAACTTTTTAAGAATGAAGAATACTTATAAGGAACAGAAACAAGGATTCAACTGTTTTTCCAAAGAAGTACTGCCATATCACCTGAAAAATCAGAGGTCAAACTCAGCTGTCATTTTTCCAAACAAGAGTATAGGTAAAAAACCTGGCCATGAGAAACTAGGAGTTTTAGTAAATGTTGAAAATTCACAAGCAAGCATTTTCAAAGGAGTGTAATTAGTTCAAGCTCTTTTATGAACATAGTGAGGAAAATACATGAGAAAACTCAAAAGGCTGACTTTTCAACTAACCAAAAGCCTAGGCAAAAGTTCATATGCCAAAATTTGTACCTGGAAATGATTTGAAAGTCATAAAAGAGGAACTTTTTATATTCTTATTAATAATACTAAAACACAGCCCCTCCAAATATTGATATTTTCCTGGTGTTTATAAGGATTTCATAATATATAATTATTCCATTAAAATTTGCTCTGATAACCAAGAAGGAGAAGTGTCACTTAAATTATACTTCAAAATAAGTAGTCTATTTAGATGTAAAGTGTTCTTTTCTGGAAATTTTTACAGTTATAATCAACATTTACGTAGTACATTTGCAGGCAATTTTTAATATTGAGAACCACATCCAATATTTATTGAGCTCTTATTGTTTCAGTAAGACACTACACAGCATATTAAAAAGCAGAGACATTACTTTGCCAACAAAGGTCTGTCTAGTCAAGGCTATGGTTTTTCCAGTAGTCATGTATGGATGTGAGAGTTGGACTATAAAGAAAGCTGAGCACCGAAGAATTGATTGCTTTTGAACTGTGGTGTTGGAGAAGACTCTTGAGAGTCCCTTGGACTGCAAGGAGATCCAACCGGCCCATCCTAAAGGAGATCAGTCCTGGGTGTTCACTGGAAGGACTGATGTTGAAGATGAAAGTCCAATACTTTGGCCACCTGATGTGGAGGGCTGACTCATTTGAAAAGACCCTGATGCTGGGAAAGATTGAAGGCGGGAGGAGAAAAGGGGACAACAGAGGATGAGATGGTTGGATGGCATCACCGATTCAATGGGCATGATTTTGAGTAAACTCCGGAAGTTGGTGATAGACAGGGAGGCCTGGCGTGCTGCTCTCTATGGGGTCTCAATGAATCAGACATGACTGAGTTGAACTGAACTATTGAGTGTCAAGAACTATGATGTGTACTAAAAATATAAAAAAAGCACAAAAGAAGGAAAGGAAGAAAGGAAGTGGGGGAGAGAGAAAGAAATATACAGAGAGAAAGAAAAGAAGGAAGGACAGCAGGGAGGAAGGGGGGAGAGAAAAAGAAAGGGAAGAAAGAAAAAAATAAGTAATCAGGGGCTCACTGGAGGCAGTAATTGCAGTGGGTAGAATTATGGGCTCTGAATCCAATATTTATGACACAATCTAAGTGTTTCCAGAAGCTTGATCTGATGGAGGTGTATAAAATGAAAATAGCTACCTAGGGTGTTTAGGTCTCATTATAACTATCACTATATTTATTTTCTCAGTATCCTCTTCGGAATCATTGCTCCTTCCAATTTAGCAGGCTGCCTCTAAACATGGCTCCCCTGTTTATTCATACGGACCAAGCTGTCAAAAGTAATAAACCATCCCTATTCCTAAGAGCACTTTAAAATAAAAATTTACATGAAGCATAATTCCTAAAGTAAATTATTCCTCTCTCACAATTATCATTAGGAACATTGCAACTGTTGACAGACTATTTTGGAAGAACATGACTCATCGACAGAACCTTAAAGCCTTACACATTTTATTTATTTGTTTTCAATTAATTATTTGAGAATTGAGCACTTCCGAGATTTTAAGAAGCCAACTTTGTGGCTTCTGGCAGAAGATTAGATCTGAAAAGAACTGCTTACTTTGGTGACAAAGGAGAAAGGCAAGCTGTTGGAGACATGAATCATGAAAAGCCTTTTCAAGTTCCATTTTAGGTTGTTATAAAGGAAGGGCGGGGGTAGGTGGGGAGGACTAAGAAGTTTTTCAAAACTGATTCTGTTGTTGTTTAAGGGTCTTCTTCTCAAGGCTAACATACTCAACAACAGAGAAAAGGGAATCATTCTGGGTTTCTTCTCCTTACACTTGAGTGCTTCTTTAAATCAAGAATATCTTAATTAATTCAAAACATGCAACTCTTTCCTTTAGAACTCCATAGCCTACTGAGTTACTTACAGAATTATATATAATTCTTCAAGGGAATGTAAATCATAGGCATAAGTTATAACATAGCACAAACCTGAGGATGAAGGAATGTACATTCTCTAAACACACAACAAAAAACACATGCTCATTTATTCTTCGCAAAATATTTTTAAAATGCTGTTCTTGGATTATTCAACTGTATATGGCATTTCTTCAGGTAAGATTTAACTGACATAACTCTATGTGGCAACTTAATTCATAACATATTCAAGGACATTAGCTCAATAATCATAATTATATATTCATATGTTAAGGATTAGTCTCCTGCCCAGGCTAAAAAAAAAAAAAAAAAGACTTCAAGCTGTGGTAGAAATCTCTTTGCTAGAATTCAGTGAAAGAAAGCTTACATCTGAAATGAATTCCCTCAGTGGAAATTACATTGTTTCTCCTCCTCTTGAATCTCAGAATCCACTAAAGGAAATGTTGGTAACAAAATTTAATGATCTAAAGAAAAAGTACTTTTCCCAGGTTAATATAAGCAGTGTTTCTCTTAGGAACATTTATAGCTAAAAAGAGATGGTAATGTTTATAATAATAATTTAACTCATCAATTCTAACCTTAGGTTTAAACAGCTTTTAAAAGCAGATATAACTACTGTGTGTGTGCACACACACTAATTGAGAGAAAAATTAAGATATTCTGAACAATAGATTTTATACTAGAAATAATCCCTCTAGGAGACAACGGTCAGGTTTCAATACTAATAGTAGGAACTAGGTTTCTAAACAACAAGGTCTAGCAAGGTACAGCACATGAAGTATATTCAATGTCCTGTAATAAACCATAGTGGAAAAGAATAGGGAAGGAATATGTATGTGTGTGTGTGTATATATATGTATATATATATATTTTCAAGTCACTGTGCTGTATACCAGAAATAAACTATACTCCAATAAAACAAGGAATTGGCTTTTATTTAATATCAAATACTTTGGTATCAGTCTATAAGGAACAGAAAAAACCAGGTTGCACAAATTGAGAGTGGTATTATTTTTACCAATGCTTCCCAGGCGGCGCTAGTGGTAAAGAACCCACCTACCAATGCAGGAGATGCAATAGATGCGGGTTCTATCCCTGGGTGAGAAAGATCCCTGGAGGAGGAAATGGCAGCCCACCCCAGTATTCTTGCATGGAGAATCCCCATGGACAGAGGAGTCTGGTGGGCTACAGTCCATAGGGTCGCACAGAGAAGGACACGACTAAAGCAACTTAGCATACACACACACACACACACACACACACACACACACACACTGCAAGACGAAGGAGGAGTGTGTAGAAAACCTTGTCTAAGTGTCACATCAACAACCGGAAAAAAAGATGTTCTTAGGTAATTTTGAAAGCATGATATATATTTTAGGTATATTTTTAAATAAACAGGGGAATACCTCAATTTGTTTTCTATTAAAGATGCTGGTTTAGAAAAAAGAAATGCAAGTCAAAGTCCAACACGTGTATGTAAACCCCAGCCTTGCTGTATACCATGGATAAGTGATTAACCTCTATAAACCTCCATTTTCTCACAAAGAATGTGAAGGTAATAAAACAAATTTACGAGGCTGTTGTAAGGGTCAAATCAAATAGTAAATATGCAGTGCTTAGCATGATAAGAATAACTGAAAGTGATTATTAATTTAATAAAACTGTTCTTTTTCAGTCAAATCTCAACCACTTGTATTTTTGGTACCTTTTTCTCCCTACAACTACTTTATTCAGCCAACCATCTCTCAACTAGCAATCTTAAAAGATAACTAGTTGGAAACACATAGTACTGAATTCTATTTAGTAATATGCATTATTACTTCAAGGAAGTATG
Source organism: Bos mutus (assembly GCF_027580195.1). NCBI lineage: Eukaryota > Metazoa > Chordata > Mammalia > Artiodactyla > Bovidae > Bos > Bos mutus. The sequence continues at coordinate 85,449,546 of NC_091621.1, read as the reverse complement.
TCCATATCTGCAACTTACATTGAAATGCCTCAAAAAATGTAGAGACATTAGTGCACAGATAAAGGCCTGGAGATAAAAATGGTATGTGCATAAGCAAGCATTATAAAATGTTATTCCCTGGTGGCTCAGAGGTAAAGAATCTGCCTGCCGATGCTGGATCAGATCAGATCAGATCAGATCAGTCGCTCAGTCGTGTCCGACTCTCTGTGACCCCATGAATTGCAGCACGCCAGGTCTCGCTGTCCATCACCAACTCCCGGAGTTCACTCAGACTCACGTCCACAGAGTCAGTGATGCCATCCAGCCCTCTCATCCTCTGTTGTCCCCTTCTCCTCTTGCCCCCAATCCCTCCCAGCATCAGAGTCTTTTCCAATGAGTCAACTCTTCGCATGAGGTGGCCAAAGTATTGGAGTTTCAGCTTTAGCATCATTCCTTCCAAAGAACACCCAGGGCTGATCTCCTTCAGAATGGACTGGTTGGATCTCCTTGCAGTCCAGGGGACTCTCAAGAGTCTTCTCCAACACCACAGTTCAAAAACATCAATTCTTTGGTGCTCAGCCTTCTTCACAGTCCAACTCTCACATCCATACATGACCACAGGAAAAACCATAGCCTTGACTAGATGGACCTTTGTTGGCAAAGTAATGTCTCTGCTTTTGAATATGCTATCTAGGTTGGTCATAACTTTTCTTCCAAGGAGTAAGCGTTTTTTAATTTCATGGCTGCAGTCACCATCTGCAGTGATTTTGGAGCCCAGAAAAATAAAGTCTGACACTGTTTCCACTGTTTCCCCATCTATTTCCTATGAAGTGATGGGACTGGATGCATGATCTTCGTTTTCTGAATGTTGAGCTTGAAGCCAACTTTTTCACTCTCCACTTTCACTTTCATCAAGAGGCTTTTGAGTTCCTCTTCACTTTCTGCCATAAGGGTGGTGTCATCTGCATATCTGAGGTTATTGAGATTTCTCCTGGCAATCTTGATTCCAGCTTGTGTTTCTTCCAGTCCAGTGTTTCTCATGATGTACTCTGCATATAAGTTAAATAAGCAGGGTGACAATATACAGCCTTGACATACTCCTTTTCCTATTTGGGACCAGTCTTTTGTTCCATGTCCAGTTCTAACTGTTGCTTCCTGACCTGCATACAAATTTCTCAAGAGGCAGATCAGGTGGTCTGGTATTCCCATCTCTTTCAGAATTTTCCAAAGTTTATTGTGATCCACACAGTCAAAGGCTTTGGCATAGTCAATAAAGCAGAAATAGATGCTCTTCTGGAACTCTCTTGCTTTTTCCATGATCCAGCGGATGCTGGCAATTTGATCTCTGGCTCCTCTGCCTTTTCTAAAACCAGCTTGAACATCAGGAAGTTCACGGTTCACATATTGCTGAAGCCAGGCTTGGGGAATTTTGAGCATTACTTTACTAGTGTGTGAGATGCCGGATACATGGGTTCAATCCCTGGGTCAGGAAGATCCCCTGGAGAAGGAAATGACCCACTCCAGTATTCTTTTCTGGGAAATCCCATGGACAGAGGAGCCTGATGAGCTACTGTCTATGGGGTCACAAGAGTCAGATACAACCTAGTGACTAAACAATAAAAGGTTAATGGTGGAATCTAGCTGATATGTACATGGTGTTCAACATAAAGTTCTTTCAGCTCTTTAGTATGTTTGACATTCTCCATATACAAAGTTGGGGGGAAAAATTAATTACCCACCACACCTCACTGAAACCTTTGAATCTTGAGGAGTTCTAAGGTTTCTTTCCACATAAAGGAATGGTGGGGAGCAATTTACTGCCTTCTTCTTTCACGTCAAAAGTAATACTTGGATTTTCGATGTATGATGCAGAGAACCCAGAACTGGTGCTCTGTGACAACCTAGAGGGATGGGCTGGGGAGGGAGGTGGCTGGGGAATCAAGAGGGAGGGGACACATGTATACCTATGGCAAATTTATGCTGATGTATGGCAAAAACTATCACAATACTGTAAAGTAATTACCCTCCAATTAAAAACAAATATATCAAAAAAGTAATGCTTGGAGGTTGTTACTAATCTATTTAGAATTTTACACAAAACAGGAAACCTTTCTGGTTAAAGTACGAATCATATGCATGAAATCAATTTTTTTATGATGTAAAACATCAGGTCAGCTGGTCAGGAGGTCTCCTCTATCTTAAGCTGACATTGTTAAAGAATATGCAAATACTCGATGGTACTGGAGAGCATGTGTTCTAGAAAAGTGAGTCTTTGCTTTTTTTATATTAACTTTTAGGAGCCAGGCCATGTGTCCCTTATTCTCAAAATCGTGCCTTCACTGTCCTCTGACCTAACTCCCTCCCACCAAGCTCAGATGAGCTGGTGGACACCATCACTTGTTCTTTGTTTAAAAGAGAAGTTTCTAGCAGAAACTTGAGGTTCCTTTTTTTTCACCTCCTGTTTATCTAGATATTGAATTATTCCATTTGACTTGTGGCCTTAATGGTTTGTCTATCAGAAGTGCTGTCCTTTATGACTTGGTAAAAATAAAGCATTTGTTCAACAATGGGTGTGTTATTTCTGATCAAAAATTGGAAGGCTGGAATCCCTTACTTGCAAACTGCATGATAATTATCATGATAATTAGGAGTACAAATCTGCTGGCACATAGTATTTGTTTCTTGCTGTGGTATTTTTAAACATATGGAAAAGAGATATTTGTGGTGAAATATTTAACTCATGCTTTTCTTGTGGCAGCTCCAAATTTCACAGGCAATCCCTAATCAAATGTATAGTCCTTTTCTTTGCTCCAAAAAAAAAAAAATATCCAATGGACTTTGAAATTCTTGAAAATTCAGTAACATGTCTCTGTAAGTCAGAGGTGAGCATATGGATGGAATTTACCTATACTAAAGTTCCTGGACAGTATTACTAGGAGACAAGACAGTTTCTCCGCGTTCTGGTGGTTTTGGTTTTTTGTTTTAATTCATAACCAACAGTGACTCTGTTACACCAAAGAAGGGAATGCTCAACTGCCACTTCATTGCTATTGGTAGAAAGGATTACAGGACATTCAGCCATTATATTCTGAATAAATTTCAATGTATAATTTAATAAATATTGACATTTTCAGCCCACAAATTCAAAGCAATTTGATGGAATTTGCCAAGGGTATAATCTTGTTGATACATCTTTTTGCTTTTTGGAGAAGAATGTTTCATCCAAACCCCAACACACTGCTTTAAATCCCAGCGGATCAAGCATATGTTCAAGAGACTCATCATCCATCCTTTATGGATAATTCAGATAATCATCAGAAATGAATTCCTCTTCCACATCAACTTTATTCTCCTGCATTAGGTTCATAAGATATATGATGTCACAAGATGAAACAGGATAGGCAAAGATCGAAACAGACTAGTGATATGAAACATGTCTTTAAGGTCCCATCTTTAGGGCAGGAATAATTTGAATTACTCATTATACTTATACTCAAGTTATTCTGAATGCTTCTTAAAATTGTAAAAAATTTTTTATCCAAGTTCCCTACAAACACAGGAAGGATCAAAAATAATTTCTACTAAGTAACTGACATGCTTTCATCTAATAAACAATTATGAATTAGTAATCCATTGGGGTCTTGCTTTTCACATCCACTACTAGGAAGTTTAGAGCAAATTTAGGCTATTCACAGAAACTAGGTAGGCTTTGATAATTTTTGTCAAATTCTTGTTCTTCTCACAAATCTTCTGATGACATTTGTATACCTGTTTTATCGAGCACATACTTGTAGCTTATATATTGCTTTGTTATATTTTATACACATATAAGCAGTGATATGGTTGTAAATGTTTTAACAGGGGACTCTCCAGGCAGAAGGGGTATGTGTGTATATGTATATGTAGTGTCACAACGATATAAGAATGTATAGCATATATTTTATAAGTAATTATATATATTTTTTTATTGTAGATTTCATATAGTCAGTTGATTTTCAGAGAGTACTTTTGTGTTTTCCCTAACTTCTATATCCTTAGCCACCTATGGTTGCATTTTCCATTTTATTTTAATTTTCAATTTTATTAGCATGCATCCTCCCTAGCCAAAAACTGCTAAGATTCAGCCATGTTCATTCTTCTTCAATACTGTAGTATAGAATCTACAAAATCTGGGTTTTTCCATGATGAACTTTTTAGCCAACCCAATATATCTATATAAATCCTGGATTCATTCCTTTACATATTCATGTTAGTTTTTAAAGATCTTCCTAAGAGTTTTCCAACAGTGAACTAAGCATCATACTGTATTTGTCTTCTCTGTCTGACTTCTTTCACTTGGCATAATACCCTCAAGCTCCGCCCCAGGCTATCATAAAGGGTAAGACATTCTTCTTTTACATTTAGTTGCTAAGTCATATCCGAGTCTTTTGCGACCCCATGGACTGTAGCCCACTAGGCTCCTGTGTCTGTGGGATTTCCCAGGCAAGAATAATGGAGTGGGTTGCCATTTCCTTCTTCAGGGGATCTTCCTGATCCAGGGACTAAACTTGTGTCTCCTGCATTGGAGGCAGATTCTTTACCACTAAGCCACCTAGGCTTCTTCTTTTATTGCTGAGTAATATTCTACTGTGTGCATATGTGTGTGTGTGTGTACACGTCTTTATTCACTCATCTGTCAATGGACAATTAGGTTATTTCCATTTCTTGACTATTACAAATGTTGAAATGATTTACAGCATTTACAGGGATGCTGATAACTTTCCAAGAAAGGGATTTCATTTCCTTTTGATATATACCCATAAGTGGAATTGTTGAATTACAAGGTAGTTGTATTTTTAATTTTTTGACACAGTTACCTACTGTTTTCCACTGTGTCTGCTCCAATTTATAATCCCATTAATAGTGCACAGAGGTCTTTCCTTTTCTCTACATCCTTACCAACACTTATTATTTCTTATCTTTTTTGACAGTAGCCATTCTAACAGGGTGAGGTGATAGCTCACTGTGGTTTTGATTTTCATTTCCCTGATGACTAATGATGTTTACAATCTCTTCATGCACCTGGTGGCCATCAGTATGTTTTCTTTGTAAAAATGTCTAGTCAGATTTTCTGCCTATCTTTTAATCAGATGTTTTTTTCAGTTGTTTGAGTTCTTTATATAATTTTGATATTAACCCTTTATACCTTGCCAATATTTTCTCCCATTCAATAGATTGTCTTTTCATTTTGTTCATAGTATCTTTTGCTGTGCAGACTTTTAGTTTGATGTAGCCCCACTTATTTGTGCTTGAACAATCCTTGCATCCTTGAATTATTTTTATATTCTAATCACAGAAGTTAACAATCTTCACTTATTATGATCACGATATCCAAAAAATTCATCCTACAAAACTCAAATATAAAAATCAAGTATTATGTAGCACAAACTACATAACATACTTGTCTCCCCAGTGGGTTGCCATTTCCTTCTCCAGGGGATCTTCCTGACCCAGGGATCGAACCCAGGTCTGCTGAACTGCAAGCAGATGCTTTAACCTCTGAGCCACCAGAGAAGCCCAATATAAGAACACTGGAGATCAATTAGAAGGATGTGACATCAGTATTTTGTTTGTCAATTATAGCAGTGCTGTGCTGGTACTTTTCTAAGTCTTCCCATAATCTTCAAAGTCAGAACAGAAGCCAGAAGAACAAAATCTTACTTTTATGTCTCAAAGGAAAGAGTAAGTCAAATGCAAATGATTAAAGCAAAGAGATTTAAATTAAGAAAACCACCAGATGGGACTTCCTTGGTGGTCCAGTGGTTAAGAATCTGCCTGCCAATGCAGGGTACACGAGTTTGATCCCTGGTCCAGGAAGATCGCACATGCTGCAGAGCAACTAGAGACCACGCTCCACAACAAGAGAAGCTAGTGCAATGATAAGCCACGCGCCACAACTAGAGAAAGCCCGTGCAGCAATGAAGACACGGTGCAGCCAAAAATAAATAAGTTAATTTTTAAAAAAGAAAACCACCTGATTTTTGAAACTCAATAACTTCTGCCATGAACTAAAATGCAAACTGAAATAGTTAAGCAATCTTGCGCTTATTGTTTCTTGACTCCGACTCCACTCCTATTTCTACTTCCATGCTTATCAAGCATGAGTCTCCTGCATTCCCCTCCAATGGTTCAAAGAGCATCTGCATTTCAGTTTCTTCCTTTATTGGCAGTAGAGCCTGTGTAGCCTGTGCCTTAGCTCATTGACATCCTAACTTATTTTCAGACACACAAAAGCAAAAGCTTTTATTTGTTACTATAAACTTAAAGTTAATGAATTATTCAGGCAAAGAGACTGCAAAACGTCTTTGCATCACTTTCCTCATTCCTTACTTAGATTTTTGTCACAGAACAGAACTTACATGGAAAAGTAAGTGTGAACTCACTGGGGACACTCAGCTCCAGGATTTGGACACTTTACTAATTTCTATGCAGGAGTCCAGGAATTGGAAAAGATACATTTATATATATATACACACACATTTTTACATATACATATGTATGGATGGATGTATTTCCCTACAGTTAGCATAAAACGTAGATGATAAAGAACTTTCCCTGATCATTAAAGGATAGAACTGTTTTGTCACTCATTTCTGATCAACAGTGATCTAAAAAGATTAATTAACAAATCATTCAGTTAATCTAATCTGTGAAGATTCAACAACATAGCACACTCCCATCTAGTCCAAAGTTAAAAAAAAAAGCAAAACATAAATTTATCTACTATAGTCAGCTAAAAAAGGGCCCCAAAGATAGTATACTGTAATCCCTAGAAACTGTGAACTGTTATATGAAAAAAGGGACTTGGCAGATGTGATTAAATTAAGGATCTTGAGATGGTAAGATTATCTTGGATCACTGGGTGGCCCTAAATGTCATCACAAGTTTCCTTGTAAGAGGGAAGTGGAGGGAAATCTAAGAACAGAAGCAGAAGGCTCTGTGAGGACAGAAACAAGATGCTAAGCTGTTGGCTTTGCACGTGGAGGAAGAGGCCAAGAGCCAAGAAACACAACTCTAGAAGCAGGAAAAGGAAAAGAAAGCAACTTTCCCCTAAAGTCTCTGGAGGGAGTGAGGCCTGCTGAAACCTTGATTTTGCACCAGTGAAACTGATTCCATGCTTCTGACCTCCAGAGTTTTAAGTTTTAAGAGAATAAATGTGTCCGTTGTTTTAAGCCACTGCGTTTGTGATCATTTGTTTTAGAAGTCATAGGAAACTAGCACAACTACATTAAAACACAAAAATAATATTTGTCACCCAAATCAACTTTGGGCACCCCCCTCAGACAGTAAAGAATCTGCTTGAAGTGGGGGAGAAACCTGCAATGTGGGAAACTCAGGTTTGATTTCTGGACTGGGAAGATAACCTGGAAAAGGGAATGGCAATCCACTCAGGGTTCTTGCCTGGAGAACTCCACGGGCAGAGGAGCCTGGCAGGCTACACTCCATGGGGTCAGACATGACGGAGTCAGACATGACGGAGCAACTAACACTTTCAACTTAAAGAGAATGAAAATTCAAGAAAACACTAAGAAAAAAGTGCTCTCAATATGCATTATCTACAGATGCTATGCATCTGAAATACATTAAAAAAAAACTCATAAAATAAGACAAATCACTAAATATAAAGTCGAAAAAAACAAAGAGGCCTCTAAATAAATGAAGAGAGGTTCAAACTCAGTGAAAATCATGAACAGGACAATTAATACCACAGTAAACTTCATTTGACATCCATCAAGTTCATTGGTTTGCAGAACAAGAATCCATACAATCTGCCAGGGAGAATGTACAATGTACACTCTTACATCCACTTTGGAGGGTGGTTTGGTTCTATCATGGAAAGCTGAACAAGCACATATAACACGATCCAGCAATTCACTCCAGTGTGTACACCCAAAAGAAATACTTGTTCGTGCACACCAAAAGCCCCATACAATTTTACTTACACTATTAGAGAGTAATACTCTAAGCACACTGGGAGCAGTCTAAATGTTCACCAGTACCACAATGGATAACTATGCTGTGCTCAATACCTTCACACAGTAAATTAACATGTAGCATGAAAATGCATGAATTATAGTGGTAGCAATATAGTTGAATCTCAGCAACAACATTGAGGGGAAAAAGAAAGTCATAGAAACATACACACAGTATGATTCCATATTATAATATTCAAAAGCAGAACTAAATATTTTTAAGGAATTCATACTACAAAGAAAAATAAGATAACTGTTTTTACAAAGCTTAGGATATGGATTAACTGTGCAAAGGGGAGAGGAGGAAATGATCAAGGTAGAAACCCCAGGGAGCTATTAAACCACCGGTAATGTATTTCTTAAGCCAAACAATGGAATGAGTAGTGTAGTGTAGTGAAGCCGCTCAGTTGTGTCCGACTCTTTGCAACCCCATGGGCTGCAGCCTACCAGGCTCCTCCAACCATGGGATTTTCCAGGCAAGAGTACTGGAGTGGGTTGCCACCAGTCTTCAAATTGAACACATATACTGCTTCAGGTGCATGGTATTCACAATTATGTTTTTATCTATGAAAAGTCAAGGATACAACACACCAGCACTGTTATAAAAGCCAATTAGATATTATTTCTAAGATCTATCTCCCTATTTGAATTGCTCATTATTGACTATTGAAAATCTATAGGTCTTACAACTGAACTATATGTAAGATCACATACAACCCTGTACTGAGTATCACTTTAATATGCTAACACGTTTAAAAGATTTACCATGTTAGCAAAGAATCATTTAATTCATTTAAAATGTAAATCTGAAAATATACCCTCTATAGTATATACTCTCTATACAACTGAGCAACTGAACTGAACTGATAGTATCTTTGGATAGTAAATGGCTTATGTGCCCAAATATTTTGCCCTTCAATCCAAGCCAATTTTTAAAAGTTCCCTCCAAAAGATTAAAAGCTAACATTCCAACATCTTAAAAATTTCAGAGGAAGCTCTGATAAGATTTAGGCTTTAAACCATTGTTTTATTTTTGTTCAGGGTACAGAGAGTCACTAGCTACTTACTGTTTTCCTGAGACATATTTCTCAAGATGAGTTGCAGCTGTGATAACCCGGTCATTTCGATGAATAAACCCCCTGAGGGATGACTAGATTCAAAGAGATTTAACTGGAGAGAGGAGGATTTCATATGCAACCGAATAGCTGCACCTTTAGGAAAAAGAAAAAAGAAGTGGTATCCAGATTTCCTACTGATTAGAGTTTGCAGTCCCAGTGAATGGGAGGGGTTGCTGGAATGTACAGAAGATAACCTTCCATAAAACTGACATCAAAGATGCCAACTATCAGGCAAAGATTTTACACTAAAGACCCTGAAAGAAACAGATGAGAAATACATGACATTGACTAGAGATTTTCTTAAAGACACTTTGAATAGCTTTATGCAACTACAAAGGAATTTCTTTCAAGTTGTCTTTTCTCATCCACTCTTCCAGGAAATATGTTTGTTTGTTTTTTTTTTTTTTAAAAAACCCTTAAACCCCAATTCTGAGCTCCTCAATCAGAATCTCAGAATCTCTGGAGTTTTACCCAAGAACTGCCTAAATTATGCTGACATACATTAAAAGGTAAGACTCCACAAGGGTCTTTTTTTTAACTAGCTTGAGACTATGTAATTAAAATGAAGACATAGTCATGTGATACTTTTTTATTTCTTTACTTATTTATGCCAGTTCTTTTAAGTAAATTTATCTCAAACACAATAATTTTGCGAAAGTTCATGTTTAAATAACAGTCACTCCTTTTATGGGGTTCTGTTTTCAAGGTGTTTCTGTTTCTACTTAAGGCAGTCACCTAATGTTGTCAATAGTCTACCTGGAAAGTGAAATACTGGTAATTCTTACAAGAAATTATACTACTTTGATTATTTGAAATGTTGATTAAAACTTGCCTTATGCAGTAAAACTCATAAATATGGAACTATTCTATCCAGTAGTTATTAACTGACGTTTTTCTTTTAAGATATTAATAAATTTTAACACTTTTCTGGAGAAAAAGTGGGGTAGATAGAGACATATCTGTCTCTTTTAGTGTTAAATGTGGGGCTAATGTTCACAAGTAAGAACATAAGGCTGCTAGTGGTCTATGTCCTTTCTGACTCACCATGTCAGTGTCAAACTAGTAAAAATATATATATATATATGAAATATATATTATAAACATTATCTTTCCCCTTACTTCCTGGGTGCCAAATAGAGTAGCTGGAAGACACATAAAAGATACCAATTAACTACTTTTTGAATGAGAAGCTCAGAAAAACAGCCATAAGAGAAAGACATATCTCATGTTAAATATTATTTCAGTATAAAATCGAAACTGTACTACTTCTTTGAACTGTGCAGCTTTAAGTAAGTCATTCCAGTAGTCATGTACAGATGTGAGAGTTGGGTCATAAAAAGGCTGAACGCCAAAGAATTCATGCATTCGAATTGTGCTGGAGAAGACTCTTGAAAATTCCTTGGACTGCAAAGAGATCAAAGAAGTCAATCCTAAAGGAAATCAACCCCAAATATTCACTGGAAGGACTGATGCTGAAGCTCCAACATTTTGGCCACCTGATGCAAAGAGCCGACTCATTGGGAAAGACCCTGATGCTGAAAAGACTGAAGACAAAAGGAGAAGAGGGCAGCAGAGGATGAGATTGTTAGCATTGCTGACTCAATGGACATGAGTCTAAGCAAACTCTAGGAGATAGCGAAGGACAGGGAAACCTGGCATGCTGCAGTCTATGGGGTCAAAAAGAGTTAGACATGACTTAGAGACTTAAGAACAACAAAGAGAGGACAGAGTATGATTGGATGTGACCTATAGAAACTGGGATTTGTAGAGCTGAAACAGAAAGGAAAAGGGTTAATTTAGCCCAGTGGCTTTGTCTTGCTGCATGTTCAACTCATCTGGGAAGCTTTTTAAAAGCCCCTATGTGCGTGGGATGATTTGAGAGAAAAGCATTGAAACATGTATATTACCATATGTGGAATAGATAGCCAGTCCAGGTTTGATGCATGAGACAGGGTGCTCAGGGTGGGTACACTGGGATGACCCTGAGGAATGTCATGTGGAGGGAGGTGGGAGAGGGGTTCAGGATGGGGAACACATGTACACCCATGGCTGATTCATGTCAAAAACCACTACAATATTGTAAAGTAATTAGCCTCCAATTAAATAAATAAATAAATTAAAAAAAAATAAATGAAAGCCCCAATGCCTGGTCCTATTTTGGAGCTAACTGATTCAGGAGGGAAGCTTCCATCGGTCATATTTTAAGAGCTCCAAAGGAGATTTTATCTTCAGGCTGAATGGTTGAAAACCACTTGTAGGCAAATTAAAAATTTGACTTTTCTCTCCCCAAAATGCATGCTGCAAAATTCTATGGAGATTCTGAAGAGTTCAAATGCTACACTGCTCTGCAGACCTGTTGAACCAATCTCTAGGATGAAGCTGGGAATCTGTATGCATGAGTCAACTCAGGGTTGCCATAATTACCATGCACTGGTGGCTGAAACAACAAAAATCCATTGCCTCACAATTCTGTAGATAGAAATCCAATATTGAGGTGCCAGCATGGTCAGTCTCTGATGAGAGCTCTTTTGTTGGGTTGTAGATGACCACCTTCTCACCGTGATCACACATGGCTGGTGGGGGGAGAGATCTCTGGTGTCTCTTCTTATGAGGACACTAATCCCAACCCGAGGACTCTACCCTCATGTAACTCTAGTTACCCCTCAAAGCCCCCATCTCCAAATACCATCAAATTGGGGGTGATGCTTCAACATACAAACTGAGGAGCGGGGGGAACACAATTCAGTCTATAGCACTGCATTCTACATTTTCAGAATTACTGTGATACCCAGTCTAGGCTGAAATTGAAGATTGAAATATCAGAGACTGTCATGTGATTTAAGGAGAAAGAAACTTTCTAGCATTTCCACACTCACATACCAAAATTGTCCCCCACTCCTGTCTAAAACGCTTTTAAGTGAAAAAAAAAAAATCTTGTAAACTGCAAACATCATGAGAAATGCTATGCTGGATAAAGCACAAGCTGAAATCAAGATTGCCGGGAGAAATATCAATAACCTCAGATTTGCCACCACCCTTATGGCAGAAAGTGAAGAAGAACTTGAGGAAAGTGAAAGAGGAGAGTCTAAAAGTTGGCTTAAAGCTCAACATTCAGAAAATAAAGATCATGGCATCCAGTCCCATCACTTCATGGCAAATAAAGGAAGAAACAGTGGTAACAGTGGCAGATTTTATTTTGGGGCTCCAAAATCACTTCAGATGGTGACTGCAGCCATGAAATTAAAAGGTGCTTACTCCTTGGAAGGAAAGTTATGACTAACCTAGATAGCATATTCAAAAGCAGAGACATTACTTTGCCAACAAAGGTCCATCTAGTCCAGGCTGTGGTTTTTCCAGTGGTCATGTATATGGATATGAGAGTTGGACTATAAAGAAAGCTGAGCATCGAAGAATTGATGCTTTTGAACTGTGGTGTTGGAGAAGACTTCTTAGAGTCCCTTGGACCGCAAGGAGATCCAACCAGTCCATCCTACAGGAAATCAGTCCTGAATATTCATTGGCAGGACTGATGTTGAAGTTGAAACTCCAATACTTTGGCCACCTAATGTGAAGAGCTGACTCACTGGAAAAGACCCTGATGCTGGGAAATATTGAAGGCAGGAGGAGAAGGGGATGACAGAGGATGAGATGGTTGGATGGCATCACCAACTCAATGGGCATGAGTTTAAGTAAACTCTGGGAGTTGGTGATGGACAGGGAGGCCTGGTGTGCTGCAGTCCATGGGGTCACAAAGAGTCGGACATGACTGAGTAACCGAACTGAACTGAACCTGCAACATGATTTCCTGCCTTTTTATACATTGTTAAGACAGGCAATACAGATTACCTAGGTAATCATTTGAGCTTTGTAATCAGATGGTTCTAGATTCCTCTCCTAATAACAGCTATCATACTTAAAAGCAGAAAAGGCCCTGGGACACCATTCTCTTCCTAAACGCCAGCCAACTCAGACATCATTTTAGTTTCTCCCTCTTTCCCACTGAGCCTCAGAGCCCTTCCTAACACAGCATTTCAACTCAAATAGAAACAATGCTCAAGATGAAACCTATTTTTCATGCCTACTCTAAAAACTCCTATTTTATGCCATGAAGTTCATCAACAAATTTATTTCTTTTATTAGGCAAGCATTACTTCTTTCATTATACACTACCTACTTTATATATATATATACTTAATATATATTATATAAATAACATATATTATTTATATAATATATATTAAATATACTATCTAATTTATGCCATGAACTCCATCAACAAATTTATTTCTTCCATTAGACAAGCCTTTGGTACATGTATACACACACAATCTATTTAAATACTACCTAAAATAAGATATCAGTTGTGTGTCAGTTGCTCAATTTTGTCTGACTCTTTGTGACCCCATGGACTGTACAGCCCGCCAGGGTCTTCTGTCCATGGGATTTTCCAGGCAAGGATACTGGAGTGGGTTGCCATTTCCTTCTCTAGGGGATCTTCCTGACCCAGGGCTCGAACCCGTGTATCCTCCATTGCAGTCAGATGCTTTACCATCTAGCTACTAGGGAAGCCCAACCTAAAATAATGGATGATACTAAATGATTGCTGTTATGCAAGTCAGAAAAATGTTGCAAAGACACCAGGATAGAACAAATCAGCAAAGAGATTTTTTCCAGCTTTATTGGAGACAATTAACTTAAGATGTTTGTTAATTTGATACACTGATTGTGAAATGTCTACCATTGCAGCATTTGTTAACACCTCCATCACCTCAGCAAATTAGTTTCTTTTTTTGCAGTGACAACATTTAAGATCTACAGTCTTGGCAAATTTCAAGTATATAGCTCAGTGTAATTAACTAGAATCATCACGCGATACATTAGCTCTCCAGAACCTATTCATCTCTGAGTTGAATAGGTTCATCCAAGTGGAACCTATCTTACAACTTTGTACCCTTTGACCAGCATCTCCCACTTTCGCCACTACTACTTGGCAATGGCCACCATTCTACTTTCAATGAGTTTGACTTTTTTAGATTCCACATGTAAGTGAGATCATAGACTATTTTTCTTTCTCTGACTTGTTTAACTTAGCATAATGCCATCAAGGTCCATCCATCTTGTTGGTAATGGGAGAATTTCTGTCTTTCTCATGACTGAAAATTATATATATACCACATCTTCTTTATACATTCATAGATACTTAGGTTGTTTCCATATCTTGAATATTGTGAATAACATTGCAAAAAACATGGCGATGCAGATATCTCTTCAAGATCTTGACCTTATCTCCTCTGGATATATACCCAGAAATGAGACTGCCAGATGACATGGTAGTTCTCTGTTTAATTTCTTGAAAAACCTGCATATTATTTTCCACAGTGGTCATAACAATTTACATTCCCATCAACAGCACATGAGGGTTCCCCTTTCTCCACATCCTTGCTAACATTTGGTATCTCTTTTCCTTTTTGATGACAACAATTTTGATCTGTGTGAGTTAACAGCTCATCACAGTTTTAATTTGCATTTCCCTCATGATGAGTGATGTGGAGCATCTTTTGAATGTCTTCTTGGGAAAAAAAAAATGTTCATTCCCCTTGCACATTTTTAACTGTGCTATTTGCTTTGCTATTGAGTTGAAAGTGTTCTTTATATATTTTAGATATAACCCCTTATCAGATACATTATTTGCAAATTTGCAAATATTTCCTCCCATTTCATAGGATGCCCTTTTGTTTTCCTGATGACTTACTTTGCTGTTCAGAATCTGTGTAGTTTAATGCAGTCCCATTTAAAAATTTTTGTTCTTGTTGCCTTGTGCTTTTAAGGCCATATCCAAAAAATCATTGCCAAGAGAATGAGATGAAATTTAAGATATGATTTCCAAGAAGAGGTGGAGATGGAAGCAAATTTAGAAAAGAAGAAGACACAACTTTCCAAAGTCATTTTTGGCAGAGAATGTCATTTAGAGCTCCCTTAAAACCCATAAAAGAACACTTCTGCCATGGGAATATCTATTCTGTCTGCCTTCATTCTTCAAACTGACCTTTAACTTCAAATTCGGGGTATTATTTACAATCACAATACTGCTGAGTGGTTTTAAATAATTTCCTCTGTTTTGACTTCTTAAATAACTTACTATTTCCTTAGTTTCTCCCATTTAATATTTTCTTTCAGATGTCATCAGAAATATATGCTGTGCCTAAAATTATTATGCTTCTCAAGACATTATTCAGTATATAATGTCTTTTTAAAAATATATAAAAAGTGTTTATTGGAAGGAGATTTTAGGTGTTTTTAAACTCCAACAGTTCCTAAATGCCTAAATACTTATTATCAACAACATAGTGTTTGAATTAGTTTATCAAGTTCAGAAAGAGTCAATCAGTTTCTATGCTGAATAAGTAACCTGCAGATATGTATTTTAGGAAAGTGATCATGGAGACAATGTTAAAGACTGAACAAAGGCCGGGAGTCAAGAGGCTAGAAACAGAAGCCCATGACTAACAGCTAGGTGGGAGAAGACTAAGATGAGCTAAAGCTGCAAGAATAGAAAGGAGTTGACAGACACAAAACTGACAAGATGTTACAACATATTAAAAGTAAGGAATGAAGTTCAGAGGGCAGGCAAAAATGGATCTGGGACATCACACCAAGATAACAAGAAGGATACTATTAGGTTACAGATTTCCTAGCTACTAGGAAAATCTGAACACTTCAATCACTCCCAGGCTTAAAAAACGACTTCAAAGTCTTTCAGGGTTAAACATGAATATATGTTTCAAAATCTGCTAAACAAATACAAATGAAAAATAATCATGAGAATGGTGTGGTGTGATTTCTGTTTTCTCAGACTTTATGATTATTGGTTTTTATGCACCCCATTATTGGGTTGTGAGACTTATACCCCCTGAGCACCAAGAATCTGGACTCACTTCCTAGTTCATGTGGAAGTGAGAACTCAAGATCACTACACCATGTTAATGATACACTTAGTGACAAAGCTGGCAGCCTCACAGTGCACAAAAGAAGCAATTTGGTAATCTCTTCTCCTGGGTCATTTAACAAAATAACTCCTGCCAGAAAAGATGTCTGAAACTTTAAGAGGGTATTCGTGATCCTTCCATCCTTTGTGTACAGAAATCCTACAAAATTCAATTACACTGCTTGGCAATCCACCACTAGCAGTGAACAAACACTTTTTAAGCATTGATTTTTCTAATTTCTCATTGATTTTTCTAATTTCTCTCAATTTCCTTAGTTTCTCCCACTTAATATTTTCTTTCCAATATCAGAAATATATGCTGTGCCTAAAATTATTATGCTTCTCAAGACATTATTCAGTATATAATATCTTTTTAAAAATATATAAAAAGTGTTTATTGGAAGGGAATTTTAGGTGTTAATATTAAATTATATAAATATTTTAGAAATTAATACTAATTTAATTTATTTATATTATATTTAAACTTAATTAATTTATCTATATTAATATTTATACTATATTTCTATAATTAGAAATATATACTAATAATAGGTCACTATTATTAGTATAGCGACCCCATGGACTTTTTTTTTTTTTTCAATTTTAATTAAAAAAAATTATACATGTGTTCCCCATCCTGAACCCTCCTCCCTCCTCCCTCCCCATACCATCCCTCTGGGTCATTCCAGTGCACCAGCCCCAAGCATCCAGCATCGTGCATTGAACCTGGACTGGCATCTCGTTTCATACATGACATTTCACATGTTTCAATGCCATTCTCCCAAATCTTCCCACCCTCTCCCTCTCCCACAGAGTCCATAAGCCTGTTCTATACATCAGTGTCTCTTTTGCTGTCTCGTATACAGGGTTATCGTTACCATCTTTCTAAATTCCATATATATGCGTTAGTATACTGTATTGGTGTTTGTCCTTCTGGCTTACTTCACTCTGTATAATAGGCTCCAGTTTCATCCACCTCATTAGAACTGATTCAAATGTATTCTTTTTAATGGCTGAGTAATACTCCATTGTGTATATGTACCACTGCTTTCTTATCCATTCATCTGCTGATGGACATCTAGGTTGCTTCCATGTCCTGGCTATTATAAACAGTGCTGCGATGAACATTGGGGTACACGTGTCTCTTTCCCTTCTGGTTTCCTCAGTGTGTATGCCCAGCAGTGGGATTGCTGGATCATAAGGCAGTTCTATTTCCAGTTTTTAAGGAATCTCCACACTGTTCTCCATAGTGGCTGTACTAGTTTGCATTCCCACCAACAGTGTAAGAGGGTTCCTTTTCTCCACACCCTCTCCAGCATTTATTATTTGTAGACTTTTGGATCGCAGCCATTCTGACTGGTGTGAAATGGTATCTCATAGTGGTTTTGATTTGCATTTCTCTGATAATGAGTGATGTTGAGCATCTTTTCATGTGTTTGTTAGCCATCTGTATGTCTTCTTTGGAGAAATGTCTATTTAGATCTTTGGCCCATTTTTTGATTGGGTCATTTATTTTTCTAGAGTTGAGCTGTAGGAGTTGCTTGTATATTTTTGAGATTAGTTGTTTGTCGGTTGCTTCATTTGCTATTATTTTCTCCCATTCTGAAGGCTGTCTTTTCACCTTGCTAATAGTTTCCTTTGATGTGCAGAAGCTTTTAAGTTTAATTAGGTCCCATTTGTTTATTTTTGCTTTTATTTCCAATATTCTGGGAGGTGGGTCATAGAGGATCCTGCTGTGATGTATGTCAGAGAGTGTTTTGCCTATGTTCTCCTCTAGGAGTTTTATAGTTTCTGGTCTTACGTTGAGATCTTTAATCCATTTTGAGTTTATTTTTGTGTATGGTGTTAGAAAGTGTTCTAGTTTCATTCTTTTTACAAGTGGTTGACCAGATTTCCCAGCACCACTTGTTAAAGAGATTGTCTTTAATCCATTGTATATTCTTGCCTCCTTTGTCTAAGATAAGGTGTCCATATGTGCGTGGATTTATCTCTGGGCTTTCTATTTTGTTCCATTGATCTATATTTCTGTCTTTGTGCCAGTACCATACTGTCTTGATAACTGTGGCTTTGTAGTAGAGCCTGAAGTCAGGTAGGTTGATTCCTCCAGTTCCATTTTTCTTTCTCAAGATCGCTTTGGCTATTCGAGGTTTTTTGTATTTCCATACAAATTGTGAAATTATTTGTTCTAGCTCTGTGAAGAATACTGTTGGTAGCTTGATAGGGATTGCATTGAATCTATAAATTGCTTTGGGTAGTATACTCATTTTCACTATATTGATTCTTCCAATCCATGAACATGGTATATTTCTCCATCTATTAATGTCCTCTTTGATTTCTTTCACCAGTGTTTTATAGTTTTCTATATATAGGTCTTTAGTTTCTTTAGGTAGATATATTCCTAAGTATTTTATTCTTTTCGTTGCAATGCTGAATGGAATTGTTTCCTTAATTTCTCTTTCTGTTTTCTCATTATTAGTGTATAGGAATGCAAGGGATTTCTGTGTGTTGATTTTATATCCTGCAACTTTACTATAATCATTGATTAGTTCTAGTAATTTTCTGGTGGAGTCTTTAGGGTTTTCTATGTAGAGGATCATGTCATCTGCAAATAGTGAGAGTTTTACTTCTTCTTTTCCAATTTGATTCCTTTATTTCTTTTTCTGCTCTGATTGCTGTGGCCAAAACTTCCAAAACTATGTTGAATAGTAATGGTGAGAGTGGGCACCCTTGTCTTGTTCCTGACTTTAGAGGAAATGCTTTCAATTTTTCACCATTGAGGATAATGTTTGCTGTGGGTTTGTCATATATAGCTTTTATTATGTTGAGGTATGTTCCTTCTATTCCTGCTTTCTGGAGAGTTTTTATCATAAATGGGTGTTGAATCCTGTCAAAGGCTTTCTCTGCATCTATTGAGATAATCATATGGTTTTTGTTTTTCAATTTGTTAATGTGGTGTATTACATTGATTGATTTGCGGATATTGAAGAATCCTTGCATCCCTGGGATAAAGCCCACTTGGTCATGGTGTATGATCTTTTTAAGGTGTTGTTGGATTCTGATTGCTAGAATTTTGTCTAGGATTTTTGCATCTATGTTCATCAGTGATATTGGCCTGTAGTTTTCTTTTTTTGTGGGATCTTTGTCAGGTTTGGGTATTAGGGTGATGGTGGCCTCATAGAATGAGTTTGGAAGTTTACCTTCCTCTGCAATTTTCTGGAAGAGTTTGAGCAGGATAGGTGTTAGCTCTTCTCTGAATTTTTGGTAGAATTCAGCTGTGAAGCCGTCTGGACCTGGGCTTTTGTTTGCTGGAAGATTTTTGATTACAGTTTCAATTTCCGTGCTTGTGATGGGTCTGTTAAGGTTTTCTATTTCTTCCTGGTCGAGTTTTGGAAAGTTGTACTTTTCTAAGAATTTGTCCATTTCTTCCTCGTTGTCCATTTTATTGGCATATAATTGTTGATAATAGTCTCTTATGATCCTTTGTATTTCTGTGTTGTCTGTTGTGATCTCTCCATTTTCGTTTCTAATTTTATTGATTTGATTTTTCTCCCTTTGTTTCTTGATGAGTCTGGCTAATGGTTTATCAATTTTATTTATCCTTTCAAAGAACCAGCTTTTGGCTTTGTTGATTTTTGCTATGGTCTCTTTTGTTTCTTTTGCATTTATTTCTGCTCTAATTTTTAAGATTTCTTTCCTTCTACTAACCCTGGGGTTCTTCATTTCTTCCTTTTCTAGTTGCTTTAGGTGTAGAGTTAGGTTATTTATTTGACTTTTTCTTGTTTCTTGAGGTGTGCCTTTATTGCTATGAACTTTCCCCTTAGGACTGCTTTTACTGTGTCCCACAGGTTTTGGGTTGTTGTGTTTTCATTTTCATTCATTTCTATGCAAATTTTGATTTCTTTTTGATTTCTTCTGTGATTTGTTGGTTATTCAGCAGGTGTTGTTCATCCTCCATATGTTGGAATTTTTAATAGTTTTTCTCCTGTAATTGAGATCTAATCTTACTGCATTGTGGTCAGAAAAGATGCTTGGAATGATTTCTATTTTTTTGAATTTACCAAGGCTAGCTTTATGGCCCAGGATGTGATCTATCCTGGAGAAGGTTCCATGTGCGCTTGAGAAAAAGGTGAAGTTCATTGTTTTGGGATGAAATGTCCTATAGATATCAATTAGGTCTAACTGGTCTATTGTATCATTTAAAGTTTGTGTTTCCTTGTTAATTTTCTGTTTAGTTGATCTATCCATAGGTGTGAGTGGGGTATTAAAATCTCCCACTATTATTGTGTTATTGTTAATTTCTCCTTTCATATTTGTTAGCATTTGTCTTACATACTGCGGTAGATATCCCACAGTCTGGTTTGCTAGCCCAAATTATTTCGCTCAGATAGTGCTCAGGGTATTCAGGCCAGATTCTTACTCTGAGCGATGCAGCCCGCGCTGCGCCTCCCTGCCCAGCCCCTGCTTGCTAATGGTGCGTGCAGGCGTCTGCGCTGCTTCTCCGCTGGGGGAGTTACCGTAGGACTCGCAATCTTCGAGTTTTAATTGTTTATTTATTTTTTCTTCCTGTTACGTTGCCCTCTGTGCTTCCAAAGCTCGGCACAGATTCGCAGTGAGAAGGTTTTCTGGTGTTTGGAAACTCTCTCTTTTAAGACTCCTTCCCGGACGGAACTCCGTCCCTCCCTCTTTGTCTCTTTTTTTGTCTTTTATATTTTTTCCTACCTCCTTTCAAGAGTTGGATTGCTTTTCTGGGTGCCTGATGTCCTCTGCCGGCATTCAAAAAGTTGTTTTGTGGAATTTACTCAACGTTTAAATGCTCTTTTGATGAATTTGTGGGGAGAAAGTGTTCTCCCGTCCTACTCCTCCGCCATCTTGGCTCTTACCGTCTCAGCCACAAGGGAAGCCCAAAAGTCATAACAGCAACGGTGAAATAATCCTCTTAAACCTTGCATACTAGAAGCTGTGTAATGGTGATAGAGGAAGCAGAGGGCAAGATTATCAGTATAATCTGTGATGTTAGGCAGACCTTTGCCCAATGTCAATGTCAGTTGACTTACGTCTTGCATCTTTACCTAACTACGATTAGTGGGAACTTGCTAGGATTCTAATGCCAATGCCAGGTAATTATCTTTATCATTTCAATTAATCTTATAGATCCATACAATTGATAAGGCAATTTTACAGATGATAAAATAGGATCCAGAGAAATGAAGGCTAGTACTGAACTTGATCACCTGCCTTTTTAATTTCCAGACAAAAGGCTAATGACAAGAAGCAACAAACACAATATATATATATAACATGTAAAATGTAATTAAAGTGCAAGACAGCAATATTCTGAGACAGCTCAGAGTATAAAAGGGAGTACTCAGAAATCAACTGCAAATGAAAAAATAAATACCATAATGAATTTATGAATAGAGTCCACCAGAACAAAGTTGCTATTTTGAAACCTAAGTAACGCAAAGTACTTTGCTTGAGTTCAAAAGACAAAAATCACAAAGCTGGCTGGCTACAAAAGGCAGATCTGCTATGATGTTAAATGAGTGTTTCAAGAAATCTGCTTACCTATTGATAAACATTCCACTGTTTAATTAGCCCAAATATTCAGATTAAAGTGGATGTCCTAACTACACATAAGGAAAGTCTAAAATCTGGTAAAAGATGTCAGAAGATATACATCTTCAATGCTCTTAAGAGAAAATCACACACAGAAAAAGTAAATCGAAAAGAGATTTTTAAACATTCTATTTTATATAAGCAAATTAATAACTCATTTTTTAAAAATATTGAACATGGAAATATATATGACTATAGAGTAAGGGAAAACATAGGGAATTATTATACAAAGCTTTGGGGTAAAACGTGGGTGGACTATGTAATATTGTACATCAACTGTACTTCAAAAAATAAAAAGGGGTCAGGCTAAACTGTCTTTAAAATTCATTTCAGAATTCAAGATTCCTAGATATCCAAACAAAAGAAGAAGAGAATGACCACTGACCTCTTTTTTTTGCTTCCTTAAAGCATCTCTTCCAGAGATTTCACATAATCTATTATTTTAACCAAATCTATCTATTTCTCAAGCCAGAATTTTCAGAAAGACAAAAACAACCAACAACTTAGAATTTATGTTTACCAGCTGTTGTCTTTTACTCCCAATTAGATAAAAATTGAGTGTACTTATTAAAATAACACTCAGGTCAAGTAGTTCAACAACCAAGAAAAAACTTTGGAAGCACAGTTAACAAAAGCAGCCCACTCAACAATGAGAAAAACAAGTCTCCAAAAAAGCAAATGAAATGTGTACTCATTTCGGCAAATTTTGAACTCAACTCTGGAGTTCAAATGACTGTTTGTTTTTACCCTTATAACCACAGGATGAGAAGCACACACACTGAAGTTCTCTTCCACAATCAAACTAAAAAAGAGATGGAGAAAGACAGGTCCCTTTAGTAACTAGACCAGGTGGTAACTATTAAGAAGGAGAAAGAAGATACATTTTATCCTCAAGTTCAAACTTCATCACTGTCATACAGAGCCACACTTAGCTAATTGTTAATAGACTGATTTCTGTATTCAAATTGGATTTGTCTAGAGTATCAGAGAAGTCAATGGCACCCCACTCCAGTACTCTTGCCAGGAGAATCCCATGGATGGAGGAGCCTGGTAGGCTGCAGTCCATGGGGTCGCTAAGAGTCGGATACGATGGAGCGACTTCACTTTTGCTTTTCACTTTCATGCATTGGAGAAGGAAATGGCAACCCACTCCAGTGTTCTTGCCTGGAGAATCCCAGGGACAGGGGAGCCTGGTGGGCTGCCGTCAGAGTCGGACAAGACTGAAGTGACGCAGCAGTAGCAGCAGCAGAAGCAGAGTATCGATTACACACACAAAAAAGTGAGAAACACAAAGATAAGCAAAATGGCCTCTTACTAGAAGATATTTAAAAATAATGTTCTAGTGACTTCCCTGGTGGTCTAGTGTTTAAGACTCCCTGCTTCCAATGCAGGGGGCATGGGTTTGATCCCTGGTCAGGGAACTAAGATCCCACATGCTACAGGGTGGGGCCAAAAAATAAAAATAGGAGAGCTAATTTGTATTTTAAAAAAATGTTCTAGTCATAATCTAGTTCTAAAATAATTTCCTTAAAGTGACACGTACATCATGGCCACTCATGATATCACATTAGAAGTCACCTGACCATGACTCAACTCTGTTTATTAGGTGGTTCACCAAATGGTACCTCCTCATCTTATTGGAACACCTGAGAATTACTGCTTCCCACTCAACAAAAATTCTTAATTCTAGAGCTTTTATTTTGGTTGAAATCCTTTATAAAATTAAAAGAGAATTTAAACCCCATTTATTTGTTCATTTAACCAAAAGAGTTTCATTCACAGATTATAACTGTCAGTGCAGAGTGTTTGGGCTCCACAGAAGCATCCGTTGCTTTGCTTGACTTCCAAGAGCTTGGCTGTCCAAAACTGAACTGGGAGCACATTTCCCTCTTGCAAAACACAGTTAAGTGTACTGGACAGAGGGTGGGGCCTCAGGACTCCCAGTGACTGTTTGGATGGATCTCTAGGGAACATGCTTTTCAAGAGTCAGGAGAGAGAAAAATAAATGGGCCAGAGGGTCAGGTTTTAACCTGCTGACTTACTTCATTGGCTCTTTACACACAGCAATGACCTCCAAACAAATTCTATTGAAACATGTTTTTTTTTTTTTTTTTTATGATCTAAAAATCACAGAATCGCTTTGATGAGTAATTTTTGGGCACACATTTGCACTATTTATCGTGTTTTCTTCTGGAATATCCCTTTCAATATAGTCTCTCAAGTTCTAAGAAGTAGGAACCACTTCTCCCATTAGCTCTCCTATTTTATCCACCTCTAGGACCTCCAACTTTATTGACTATTTTATTCAGGACATACTGCCGTTTTTCAAATAAATAAACGGATTAAAGATATTTAGCATTCTAGAACATGTAAGGACTTAACTGGGGGGCGGTTTGTGGAAAGGAAATCATATCAGTTTTAGGCATGTGTAATGTTACAATTTAATATATGACTAGTGTAAAGATTACTCTGTGCTTGAAATACACTGTAGAAAAGAAAAAAATGAAATATTAATGAAGAGAATAAACTGTGGAGAGCAGTCTCCAATTTTATTGACTTCTATCTCTATACAAAATTTGATGAACTAAGAAAAACACCCAGAATTTTTATAAGCTATACGTCATTTCACATTTCCAAAAAAATTTAAACAGGGCATCATGAACCTAAAAACAAAGGGAAATGGGAGGGAGGTCTGGGAGGGAGGGAACATGGGTGTATCTATGGCTGATTCTTATTGATGTACGACAGAAAACCACACAATTATGTAAATCAATTATCCTTCAATTAAAAAATTAAAAAAAAAGAAAGAAGTAAATAGTAATGCACAAAGAACCTATAATGTCATGGCTAAGTTTCTAATTTCTTTTAAGGTTCTTTTATATTCTCATATATTATTAACTTTTTCTTAATAATATTGAGATTTGCTTGATGGTATAAATGGAGTGTGAAATTTAATAGGTTCCTAAGGTGGTGAGAGAACTTCTCTGAAAATATTTGACTTACTTCCTATGAGACAAGATGTGATGTTAATGAGCCAGGTACATCTGGAGAGTTTTGGATATACCTTTTATTCACACATGAAATACTCATGCCTGCGCCCTTCTGTCTCATTTCACTTAATAGCAGATCAGCTATTTATAGTCCTACAGTACAGTCTTGAGGAAGAAAGAAAACTTGCATCACATACTATCCTGGTATGCACTTAGGGTGTATATGAAAAAAAAACAAAACCTGTTTTGAAAGTAATCACAATTTAACCCATTAAACATCTTAAGATTATCAACATACAGAATAAAATCTTACAGATACAGAGTATATCTCATGGGCCTAGAGAATTACACTGTCACTAAAATCAAGTACAGAAAAGACAATTATGATGAAAATTAGCTGCCTGATGGACAAAATGATGATATACTCAATATTATACTTACAGACCGGAAAAGCGAGCCCTGAAAAAATATTTCAGGTATCAGTTTACCAATTGTCAGTGGACCTTGTTAAGTGACTATATTGCTTTCAAAGCACATAAACTCCAGGAGTTGGTTATGGACAGGGAGGCCTGGCATGCTATAGTCCATGGGGTTGCAGAGTCGGACACAACTCAGCGGCTGAACTGAACTGATGTTTAATATAATGCTGATAATATCAATCAAATTTCTCATCATTTCAACTTAATTACAACAGCGCACATTTTAGGGAAGATCCCTTAAAGTAGGAAAGGGCAACCCATTCCAGTATTCTTGCCTGGAAAATTCCATGGACAGAGGATCCTGGTGGGCTACAGTCCATGGAGCTGCGAGCATCAGATGCCACTGAGAGACTGAACACACACACAAACACACACATACACTTTTAGGAAACAGTCACTCCAAGAACAGAGCCATCTAGTGGCAAGTGCAGAACCAAGAGTATTACATCCAATTACCAATGAACATAAAAGCACAAGTAAATATCATTAACTAGGCAGAAACAAATTTAAAAAATGATTCTGCTTTCCAGAAAAGAAAATTAAGTGAAAAACCCAGCTAAAAGTGTATATACTCCTTATTTAGTAAAGTTCTTACCTGTAAAAGAGACTAAACCACAACTACACACATATGCTCACACACAAACAATACACATAGGCATGCTCTCACAATAGAAGGAATTGTGCTAGAATATTAACAGTGTCTAGGTCCAGGGTAGTGGAACTAACTGTGATGTTTTGTCCCCTTCCTGAGGCCTGTCTGCATTTTCCTCAATGAATAAGCACTGCTTTTGTAATTAGAAATTGTATTTCCAAATACTCTGAGCAAACACTGAAACAAAGGTTAAAAATTAAAAATAAGAGTAAAGCCAATAATCTTTGAGAATATTTGATGTTTCTCATTTCTTAATTCTACATATTTGTAGCTCATTGATATACATGAACTACTACCATCTGATACATTTACCATAGGTATAGTTGATTCCTCACCCGGGAATAAGTTACAATATGCTTAGATATAAGGCATAGAGCTTTGCGCCAAGATTTGATTGAGCAACAGATAAAAGTTTAATGCATTTATGTGGAGTTTTAAAAACACATATAAGGGACTTCCCTGGTGGTCTACTGGCTAAAACTCCATGCTCCCAATGCAGGGTATCTGGGCTCAACCCTTCATCAGGGAACTATATCCTACATGCAGCAACGAAGACCCAGTGCAGCCAAATAAATGAATATTTTAAAATAAAACACATATATATTACTTGCCAGAATTCTTAACACTGCAAATAACACAGAGGTTGAAAAGGAAATTTCTTTTTCCATTTTGCAGATGCAAAAATGGAGATTGAGAGTCATCATATTATTCATCTCCAGCTCTGCCATTAATAAGCTAAAAATCTGATTCCTAGTTTATTATTCTGCATAATGTAACAATTTTGATACCTGGAGTTTAAATTACCTGCAAACTACTTTCATATTTATTCTCAAAAGTTCTGATTGATGGCAACAGCAACTATTCTCATTCCTATTCTTAGATGGACATAGGTAACACACTATAGCTGAGACAATTTGTAGGATACAATTTGTATCCTGGGTATAGCATGAATATAGGTTTTACTCTCCTACAATATGTTGATATTTTACCAGAGTTTTTTAACTAAATGAATACTGAATTGTAAGAACGCTTGACATAAAATTTTAAATACTGTAAGTTGAGAATGAAAGGAAATGGTGAATATTGAAAATATTTTTTCAAATTATTTTAAAATATATTTAAAATTGCTTTACCCAAACCAAAATTGATAATGAGTCAAACAAATCAGAATGTTGTATAGGGCAACTTTGAGAAGGACACACTTCTGATGAGAGAACTAATCCTAACTCAATTCTAATCTTCATGAATTACCAAAAAGTAGTTTTAGTTTTCAATATTTCCAATGTTCAAAACTGACTTGGAAATTTTGGGGTTAAGTACTTGTCAAATAATACTTTTAATATATTTCCCACCTAAAATTACAAGTCAACAAGTTACAGGTGAGATCCAGGGCTGGTAATAACTCTTTTTTTAGTGGTAACACAGACTATATCCTATATGATATACATAGCACCCAAAGTAGAGAAACACAGCATTGAGGAGGCAAGGGAAGTACTTCATCTCTTTCCCTGCTTTTCATATTCCTTTTATTCCTACTCTAATTGCTATTTTAAAAATCTTCCATGACTTCCCTGGTGATACGGTGGTTAAGACCTTGCCAATCAATGCAGGGTGTTCATATTTGATCCCTGGTTGGGGACCAAAGATCCTATATTCCTGTGGCCAAAAAACCAAAATGTAAAACAAAAGCAATGTTATAACAAATTCAATAAAGACTTTAAAAATGGTCCACATCAAAAAAATGTTTAAAAATAAAATGAAAAATAATAAAAATAAAAGTTTTCTGATACTATCTATATTTTGGTATTTTATACTATAGATACATAAAAATAATTTTTGCAGTAAGACAGGGTATTACTAACTTGTAAATTGACATTTTGATACACATCTGCATTTTGTTCACCTGGTGAACCAACTGGTCAAAATTCATTTAAATTTGCTACAAGGTTACTTGAATAGGAATTTTGGTTTAAAAAAAAAAACAGCCATCAACAATCATCATTATTATTCCTTTTAATTACTGGGTTAAACTCAAAGTTTAACATAGATTAGTTAGGGAAGAAAGTAGATAAAAATGATTATTTTAATCTAACTTTTCAAGATAAGTCTACCCTTTTATGCTTTATATCTGTATATAAAGGTAACTAGAAAGAAAGAAAAGACGGAATCAAACATACTATGTGTCACCAATTCCAAAATTCACATAGCAATCACCTTCGTGATTCGACTACATTATGGACCAACCCACCCATAATTTAGTACACATAAAATCAAATTTCCTTCAGTTGAATTTATTTTTTAAAACTTGACATTGCCTCTTAAATGGAATGTGTAAGTGTGTGTGCTAGTCACTCAGTTGTGTCCGACTCTGTGACGCCATGGCCTGTGGCCCTCCAGGCTTCTCTGTCATTCCCCAGGCCAGAATACTAGAGTGGGTTGCCTTTCCCTTCTCTGTAGGATCTTCCTGATCCAGGGATCAAACCTGGGTCTCCTGCATTGCAGGCAGATTCTTTACCATCTGAACCACTAGAAAAGCCCCACTTAAATGTAAGCTGAGTCACTTCAGTCGTGTCCAACTCTGTGCGACCCCATAGACGTCAGCCCACCAGGCTCTCCTGCCCCTGGGATTCTCCAGGAAAGAACACTGGAGTGGGTTGCCATTTCCTTCTCCAGTGCATGAAAGTGAAAAGTCAAAGTGAAGTCGCTCAGTCGTGTCTGACTCTTAGGGATCCCATGGACCGCAGCCTACCAGGCTCCTCCATCCATGGGATTTTCCAGGCAAGAGTACTGGAGTGGGGTGCCATTGCCTTCTCCACTTAAATGTAAACTCAATAACAAATCAATAACATTTTATGTAAGTATAAAGTTACCATTAAATTAAATTCAATGAGAAATAATGCCAGGCAGTTACATTCCAGCAAGATGCTATTCCCTGAGAAACTCTCTCAGGTATGTTCTCTGTTATGATTGGAGATGAGTAAGTACTGAGGGGATATTGAAGGCCTACTAGCACCAAACAGATCTGCTCCCCTTCTTTAAAAAAAAAAAACTTTTTATTTTATATCGATATATAGACAATTAACAATGTTTTGATAGTTCAGGCGAACAGCGATTGGACTTAGCCACACATACACATTTAACTATTCTTCCCCTCTTCATTAATCAAAATGTTGAAGAGAATTGAAAACATATAACTTATTGAGCACATAATATCTATAAGCATTTCTGCTGCTGCTGCTGCTGCTAAGTTGCTTCAGTCGTGTCCGACTCTGTGCGACCCCAGAGACGGCAGCCCACCAGGCTTCCCCGTCCCTGGGATTCTCCAGGCAAGAACACTGGAGTGGGTTGCCATTTCCTTCTCCAATGCATGAAAGTGAAGAGTGAAAGTGGAGTCGCTCAGTCGTGTCCGACTCTTAGCGACCCCATGGACTGCAGCCTACCAGGCTCCTCCATCCATGAGATTTTCCAGGCAAGAGTACTGGAGTGGGGTGCCATCGCCTTCTCTATAAGCATTTCTAGTTATATCTAAAACAAACTTCTAGTTACATCTAAAACAAACTTTCATACAACCACTGATATGGACTTTACATTTCAAGAAATACCGTAGTATATTACACTAGACAGGAACGAATGAGATAAAGTTTTAGCTTATCAGTAATGATGATGGTTACACTAATAACACACTGGCATTTGTCTCTGACCTGAGTGTTTCAGAAAGGGTAATGCTGGAATGAATGGGATAAATGAGCCAAAAAAAAGAGTGGGAACAGAAGACCTCCGAGATCAACCCCACGACCCTGCTTAAACTGATGAAGATGAACAATACAACTTCATGGGCCGAAGTCATCCTTTCCAGTTGCCAATGTTCTCAAGAGGTGTTGCTAATAATACGAAAAGACTACTATAATTTTCATATCAAACTATGAAAATAGCATTGCCTTTGTTCTAATAGATTAGTGATGTGAATTCTACTCTAATAGGAACAACTTTTTTCATGTTCCTCCAAAAGCTGAAAGATCTCTTTCATTTACCAGGAATGAAAATCTCCTGTATTGCATTCTGCTTATAAACTATGCATTCATTGTTTCAGAGAAGTACATTTCTCTTTCTTGCTAGCATCCTATTTCTCCAACCATTCATTTGCTAGCAACATTCTGCCTTAAAAAATGATTCTGCCAAACGAAGGCACTGATTAGGTATTTGAAGGTGGAAGGAAGGAAAAGTTCTCTTTTTTCTCTCTCTCTCTATTTTCAAGCAAGGAAACAGTGGCAGAGCACTCCCGAGAGCCACTCCAAGGCTGTGGCATCCAGCCTTCTAGCGGCAGAAATGTTAGCGGTCAACTCAGTGGCATCAGCGCTGCTCCAGTAATGACAGCAAAGGCAGCAGCCCTCCCTCCAGCAACTCAATGTCAAACGCACTTTCCTGGCCTCTAGCCCCAGTGGCTCAGCAATAGAGAATCCGCCTGCAATATCAAAGGTGCAGGAGACTCAGGTTCCATCCCTGGGCTGGGAAGATCTCCTGGAGGAGGGCATGGCAACCTACTCCAGTATTCTTGTCTAGAGAATCTCATGGAGAGAGAGGCCTGGTGAGCTACATACAGTCTGTGAGGTCACAAAGAGTTAGACATGACTGAGTGACTGAGCACATGTGAATGTGTGTGTGCGTGTGCACACACACACACAGCCCTGAGAGGTAACAGTTTTCAGTTTGGGAGGAAGCAGCCTTTTGCTTCCTTTGGCATCTCTAGTGCTTTTGTTATCAATGTAACCGATTCCTTTCCATCTCTCGCTGCTTAAAGTGAGTTCTCCCCACACTGTTGGTGGGAATATAGACTGGTACAGCCACTATGGAAAACAGTATGGAGGTTCCTCAAAAAACTAAAAATAAAAAAAAAATAAAAAATAAAAATAGAGGTACCACATGATCTAGCAATCCAACTCCTGGGCATACAGTCATGCAAAACTATAATTCAGAAAGATGCATGCACCGCTATGTTGATACCAGCACTATTCATAATATCCAAGATACAGAAACAATATATATTGACAGATGAATAAAGAAAATGTGAACATTTTCAACTGAACATTGGAAAGTGAAGTCAAAGTGTTAGCCACAACACTGTAAATCAACTATACTTCAGTAAAAAAGAAAACATTACAGGACATCCAACATTTAAAGGAAATTATGCTAACAACTTTAAAAATGTCTTCAACATTTTTACTCTAAGTATCTGTTAGTATATTGTCTGCCTTTGATGCTTTCTATTAGGATGATTTTGTTTGTAACAAGGTGTAATGGGAGGGGCATGGTATTTGGGGTCAGACTACACACTGTCCTCGTCTGACCACTTCTTACTGCATAATGTTGTTGAGAGTCCACCTCACAAGAGTGTTCAGAATTTTACATGAAATTACATATGCAAAAAATAGGGTGCCCTCATCCTTTTTCCATCTACTGCTTTTATTTAAATAGCAACTCAATGTGTAGTCAAAGTCATAAAATTGCAAATAAAAATACTTACTATACAAATTTTTAATAAGTAACAAGAAACGTTAAATAAGGGGAAGTCATTCTTAATTCCTCCTTCTGACAAGGAAGCACTGCTAACATTTGATATATTTCCTTCCCCTTATTACTATGTACTTTTATTTACATATGTTACTCATTTTTTAAAATCCACCTTTTTTTCCTTCTTAGGGTTTTAGGATAAGCATTTTTCAGACACTCTGTGAACCACTGTCAGCACCATGTGCACTGACTGTATAACACTATATATATATATAACTGACTATATAACATTGTATATATATGACTGACTATGTAACACGCGCGCGGACTGTATAACACTATATAACTGACTATATAACACGCGCATGGACTGTATAACAATACATATATATAACTGACTATGTAACACGCGCGCTGACTGTATAACACTATATATATATATAACTGACTATATAACACGTGCACTGACTATATAACACTACATATATATAACTGACTATGTAACACACGCACTGACTGTATAACACTACATATATATATAACTGACTATGTAACATGCGTGCTGACTGTATAACAGTATATATATATAACTGACTATGTAACACACGCACTGACTGTATAACACTATATATATAACTGACTATGTAACACACGCACTGACTGTATAACACTATATATATATGACTGACTATATAACACATGCACTGACTGTATAACACTATATATATATAACTGACTATGTAACACACGCACTGACTGTATAACACTATATATATATAACTGACTATATAACACATGCACTGACTGTATAACACTATATATATATAACTGACTATGTAACACACGCACTGACTGTATAACACTATATATATATAACTGACTATGTAACACACGCACTGACTGTATAACACTATATATATATGACTGACTATATAACACACGCACTGACTGTATAACACTATATATATATAACTGACTATGTAACACACGCACTGACTGTATAACACTATATATATATAACTGACTATGTAACACACGCACTGACTGTATAACACTATATATATATGACTGACTATGTAACACACGCACTGACTGTATAACACTATATATATAACTGACTATGTAACACACGCACTGACTGTATAACACTATATATATATAACTGACTATATAACACATGCGCGCTGACTGTATAACACTATATATATATAACTGACTATGTAACACATGCACTGACTGTATAACACTATATATATATAACTGACTATATAACACATGCGCGCTGACTGTATAACACTATATATATATAACTGACTATGTAACACACGCACTGACTGTATAACACTATATATATATAACTGACTATATAACACATGCGCGCTGACTGTATAACACTATATATATATAACTGACTATGTAACACATGCACTGACTGTATAACACTATATATATATAACTGACTATGTAACACACGCACTGACTGTATAACACTATATATATAACTGACTATATAACACATGCGCGCTGACTGTATAACACTATATATATATAACTGACTATGTAACACATGCACTGACTGTATAACACTATATATATATAACTGACTATGTAACATGTGCGCTGACTGTATAACAGTATATATATATAACTGACTATATAACACATGCACTGACTGTATAACACTATATATATATAACTATGTAACACGCACACTGACTATATAACACTATATATATATAACTGACTATATAACACATGCACTGACTGTATAACACTATATATATATAACTGACTATATAACACATGCACTGACTGTATAACACTATATATATATAACTGACTATGTAACACGCGCACTGACTGTATAACACTATATATATATAACTGACTATGTAACATGCGCGCTGACTGTATAACACTATATATATATAACTGACTATGTAACACGCACACTGACTGTATAACACTATATATATATAACTGACTATATAACACATGCACTGACTGTATAACACTATATATATATGACTGACTATGTAACACGCGCGCTGACTGTATAACACTATATATATATATAACTGATTATGTAACATGCGTGCTGACTGTATAACACTATATATATATAACTGACTATGTAACACGCACACTGACTGTATAACACTATATATATATAACTGACTATGTAACACGCACACTGACTGTATAACACTATATATATATAACTGACTATATAACACATGCACTGACTGTATAACACTATATATATATGACTGACTATGTAACACGCGCGCTGACTGTATAACACTATATATATATATAACTGATTATGTAACACGCGCGCTGACTGTATAACACTATATATATATAACTGACTATGTAACACGCACACTGACTGTATAACACTATATATATATAACTGACTATATAACACATGCACTGACTGTATAACACTATATATATATAACTGACTATGTAACACACGCACTGACTGTATAACACTATATATATATATAACTGACTATGTAACATGCGTGCTGACTGTTTAACAGTATATATATATAACTGACTATGTAACACATGCACTGACTGTATAACACTATATATACATAACTGACTATATAACACGCGTGCTGACTATATAACACTATATATATATGACTGACTATACAACATGCACACTGACTGTATAACACTATATATATATAACTGACTATATAACACGCATGCTGACTATATAACACTATATATATATGACTGACTATATAACACATGCACTGACTGTATAACACTATATATATATGACTATGTAACATGCGCGCTGACTGTATAACACTATATACATATAACTGACTATATAACACTAATATATATATAACTGACTATATAACACAGTGGGAGACATCTTGATGGTTTCAAAAGGCAGAAACCCCATAAAAGATGAACACCATCCTCACTTGTGTTTTTGTTTTTTTACTACAAGTCGTCTATGTTTCTGAACAATGACCATATATCATGCAATCCCACTCCTAGATATATATCCAGAAAAACTCTAATTTGAAAAGATACATGCACTCCAATGTTCATAGCAGCATTGTTCACAGTAGCCTAGACGTGGAAACAACCTACATGTCCAGCAACAGATGAATGGATAAAGATGCGGCACATGCATACAGTGGAATACTACTTGTCATAAGAAAGAACAAACAATAATGCCATTTACAGCAGCATGGATGGACCTAGAGATTATCACACTAAGTGAAGTCAGAGAAAGAGAAATATCATATGACACCCCTTGTATGCAGAATCTAAAAAGAAATGATACAAATAACTCACTTACAAAACATAAACAAACTCACAGACTTAGAAAACAAACTTATGGTTACCAAAGGAGCAAGATGGGAAGAGGGATAAATTAGGAGGCTGGGATTAACATATATCGATATATACTATTATATATAAAATAGATATATTTTATATATATATATAGTATGTCCAACAGGGACACACTATATAGCACAAGAAATTCTGCTCAATACCCTGTGATAACCTACATAGGAAAAGAATCTGAAAAAAAAAATATATATATATATATAATTGAATCACTTTGTTGGACACCTGAAACTAATACAATATTATAAATCAACTACACAATACAAAATGAAAATTAAATAAATACATAAATTTTAAAAAGAAAAGAAGAGCTCTGTGTTTCTCAATCACAGTAAAGACAGACTCTTTCTTATTTACTTTCAGACAATTATAGCAAAACTGGGGGGAAGTACCTTGCGTTTCAGTACAGTTCTATCTTCCTTATACCTGGTAAGAACTCCTCTCAGATCAGATAATAGGCTGTTAATTACAGTTTTCTGCATACATCTTTCTCTTTGTTTCTCAGGGCACATTAGTAGAAAAGTGGGAATAAGATACAGACCAGATGCCATTTCTAAACTATAACCCAGTTCACTCAAGTCTATGCAAAAAGATGTTTCCAGCATCACATAATTTATCCCCAAATATGCTTTTGGAAGTCAATGCTTATACCAATTGATGAAATTCAGCATAAGTCAAAGGACTATTTTTGAAAAAAAAAAATTTAAAACAGTAGCAACAAATTCAATGCAACATTGGAAAGAAATGGAAATACCAGGTGAAATCTCTACACAAAAGGCCACCCATAGAAGGTGACGTTTTATCAACAACCTTGAAACAAAGCTACAGTATCAGCAGGCGCTGCACTTTGGACTTCTGCAATAGCCCAGCTAACCGGTCTATAAATACTAAATCCATCCATGTGAAGATGAGCAAATACAGGAAGACAAAATTTCACTAACAGATTAAAATATCCAAGTTCCTGAAATCCAGAAGGAAAAAATATTTGGAAATATTTTTGAAGACAAAGATGTCAAAGATCACATCTGTGAGTTAGTAAAGTTAATCTCTAACGGAATCACCAGATAATCATAATACCCAACTGTATAAACGAAGAACACTGTGAAAACTTGTGGAGAAGATGGGGTCAGGACGCAGCAGTTTTGGGGAAATGAGACTCACTCTTCTAAATGCTAATTTATCTGACATGCTTACTCACTTAGTCAGGGCACAGTTTAGAAGTTCTTTTTTTTTTTTTAGTTTTACAGTATTGCCATAAACCAACTATGACAAATTTAATGACACTGTAAGTTATTTTTTAACAGATATAAGAGCTCAGATGATAAAATGTCCTAACATTTAATCTGCCAAAAGTAGATTAACCCTTAGAATACTGTAGAATAGAGACATGACACCCTTTTTTACCATTCAGTTCAGAGTTTATAAAATCAGTATTCCATTCTGGACCTACCACTTAGACATTATCAGAAAACATTATTATACTTTATATGTATAATAATAAAGCATATGTATATAAAATAATAATGATAAATCTCCTAAATAGATAAAATAAAACATATATGAAAATTAAGGTGTGCAAATATATTCAACAGGCGTGCTGTATGTATGAACTTACATGCACGCACAAACTCATGTATATACATACATACCCTTCTAAGTATAATACTAATGGAAGTCCTAAAGAAAGCTAAGATACCTATATATATCTAAGGTCTAAATATAGAATTCTTATGATTAAAAACAAAAGAAAAGAGATAAATTAAAATTTTCCATCCTCAGAACAGAAAATAGAATTTATTCCTTTTAGTACTCTCCATATTAGGAGGGGGATTCCTTTTCCACTCAAGCACTTTATCAGAATTTACTGGAGGCTTTTATCTCTATGTGAATTTCTTGCTTATTTGTTGCTATTGTTGATTTGTTTCTTGTTGAAAGTAGATGCATCTCTGCAGATGAAGTGATTGATTAGCCTTCATAAAAAGTATTAAAAGAATGGCCTGGGAAGGTGGTTTTAGCATACAACGTAACTCAGGCCAAGGGAGGACAAAGCATTGACAAAAGCATTTCCATGCTCAGTTAGGAGTGAGAACATTTCCAGAATGGTGCTCAGTTGGAGAACTCAGCCAAAAGCATAAATTCTCTGCTTGATTCTAGTGGGCAAATCCATGCCTGTGACTAAGTGTAACTCTGTAAAGAAGGAACTATAAAGGATCATTAAAATTGTATATTAATAAACTGAAATAACCACACTAATTGTTCAGCTATCATGCAATGCTTAGCAACTCTACCCGGGGATACGCATATGTCGAATAGAATCTCCAGTTAAATTTTTTGTAAGGAGTCTTTGTTACTAATGTATCAACAGTATGGTCCTAAACTTGTCAGATTTTTAATCGTTCCAACTCTGGCCTGTGACTTATACATTGGCGTATTAGATTTATAGCTTTCAACTGAGGTTATGTGGGGTTTGTTTCACTCTACACTGCAGAAAAATGCATCTTTTCAAAAAATTTGGAAATATAATTTCCTAAGAAATTAACTTCAAAGTATGGACATCATGGTTCAAATGTGAACTATTCATATTTGCTGTAATGTAACTATTCATCATTTGTTGAACTCCCCAAATTTGTTTGTATCGTATCTCTTCTTGGATGCTGTCATATGTTACATGAGCAAACAAACTCCCAGAGAATAGAGTACTAAATTTAGAACAAACACTACCAAATTCAGTATTTAAAATTCTACCTGCTTCCATATTTTAGTCACATGACTTACTTGTCACTTAGCAAATTTATACAGAGCAGAACATAGTAAATGTATTCATTTTTCTTTGTATAGAAATGCAGATTTTCTCTCTGCCTGTTGGAGAAGACAACCACCTACAAAGTTTGCCAAGGTATCCTAGACAAACTATTTAAATGGGCAGTTAAATTTTGACTTAACTAATATTTTTTCATATTTTCCTCCAAGTATTTTCATCACAAGAAAAAAAAATCATCTGTTGTGGTCAAGTGTCAATTTCTTTATCACTGAAAATGTCACACTGATTGAAATCTTTACAGGGATCTATGATATTCTGACTGAGGAAAGCTTTAGATATATCCCACAGTAATAGTTTCTAAAAAGTGGTCAGGCAGATTTAAGAGGTAATATCTAAAAAAATTATTCTACTTTTAATTTTTTTCTTCCAACATTTTCAGCATTTTAAAACATTTGCTTACACCTTACGCCACAGGACAGAGAAACAAGAGAGCAACAAATTGTAAGATATTTACCTATATATTCATAATTAGTAAGCTTACTGATTTTAGCATAAACATACAGAGATGACTGGAGTATATTTTAGAAGCAGCTTACCATTTCTTAGGAAATGTTGAGTGCCAGAACTCAAGAAATCTTACCCATGCAGCCTTTCATCTTCATTTATTTGGCAAGAGTCTGCCACCAGCCTACTATGTGCTGGGAACCCTGTTAAGCACTGTTCTTAGGCATGACTAAGATAAACCAAGTCTTCCTCTTATTGATGCTGGAGCAGGTGGGCAATAAGGAAATACCATGACAAGTTGTAATATGGACAATTCAGAAAACACAGACAGATAAAGACAGAATAATGAGAGTCAGCGTGTAACAACTGCTTAAAATAAGGTCATCTGAGGCAGACTCCACTGAGGAGGAAAACCAGAGAGGAGACCTTAAGAAAATATTGATGTAAGAAAAACCTCAGGGATATTGAAAGGAAGTACAGCCCAGGTGGAGAAAATAGTAAGTGCAAAACCCCTCAAGAACAGGCTCAGCAAGATCCAACAAGGGCAAAGGGCTGATATGACAAGAGGAGACATGAGTAAAGTGTTAGGAGAGAAGGTCAAGGACACAGCAGACAGGCAAGTCACAGCTGAGCTCATTGGCCGCATGAAGAACCTGAAATTTTATTTGAATGAGAGGTGAGGCAATCACAAGATTGCAGAGAAATGACATATCTGACTCACCTTTCAAAGGATTAGTTCTAGTGCCCTGTGATGAATAAACTATAAGGAAGTGAGGGCGGAAGCAGAAATCTTGTAGAAGTCTATCACACTAACACAGGTAACAGATGATGGTGACTGAGACCAGGATGGTGACTGTGTAGGTAAGAAGTGGTGAGTCTAGCTAACTTTGAAGTTGGGTGGAATAGGATTTGCAGATAGATCAGATGCGGGATATTAGAGTAAAAGAGCTAAGAAGGATAAAGCCAAAATAGGTACCCTGAGCCACTGGACGTGTACAGCTGGATAATCAGTGTATCACAACAGGGTTTCCTGAATATGACCCCTATTTAAATTCTGCTGCGGCTGCTGCTAAGTCGCGTCAGTTGTGTCTGACTCTGTGCGACTCCACAAACAGCATCCCACCAGGCTCCTCTGTCCCTGGTATTCTCCAGGCAAGAATACTGGAATGGGTTGCCATTTCCTTCTCCAATGCATGCATGCTAAGTCGCTTCAGTTGTGTCCGATTCTGTGTGATCCCATAGACGGCAGCCCACCAGGCTTCTCTGTCCCTGGGATTTTCCAGGCAAGAATACTGGAGTGGGTTGCCATTTCCTTCTCTATATTTAAATTCTAAGCAAGAGCAAAAAGTATCTAACATTTTATAGCCATTCCTCTCTGGCTTCTATAATCAAAATGTTGAATTTTCTAATTCACTTAGTTCTTAGATACTCTGACCAATATTGATTCTCTCTTTCCATAGTTTTTGCTGCCTATAGTTACAAATTTGGAAAACAAAAGCCCATAAGCCTTTCACCCAACTTTCTTCAGGCTGGTTTTTAACCCCTTGCGTCTGCTGATTCAAACCAATGATGTGGACAGGCGATGATTAAGAGGACCACAGTATTTTTTCTAAAAGTTCCTGAAGACAGAGGCTGGAAACTCTAAAACCTTACCAAGACAGCACCAAGGAAAGCAGGCAGTCCACAAGTGCCATGAGAAGAAAAAGCAGGGTCTTTAGCTGGAGAATCGGCTTCCCAGATGGCTCAAGTGGTAAATAATCTGCCTGCTGACGCAAGAGATGAGGAGGTGCAGGTTTGATCCCTGGGTCAGGGAAGACCCCTTGGAGGAGAAAATCACAACCCACTCCAGTATTCTTGCCAGAGAAATCCCATGGACAGAGGAGCCTGGCGGACTACAGTCCATGGGGTCACAGAGTCGGACACGATTAAGTACACATGCTTCCTTCTCCACTGGTGAATAAGGCGCATGATTCCATATTCAGAGCCTATTACCTAAACAAGGTAAACTGGTGCAAGCTGCTGAGGGAATGTAAGGTCAGAGGTCATCAGTGGCAGGAGTCAGGCATACTTCCTTTCCACCTGTTTGCTATCTATGGCTAATGACAGTCGTTAAGTTAAAGCCAAAAGACTCTGAGCCCTTGATGGGTAGTTTGCTCCTTTTCAATCTCTTCCAGCATTTCCCCAGGTAAGTTCTGCAGATCATTAACCACATCAGATGCTCTGAGTCTAAAGATGATTCTCTGATCAAATAAACGTAGGAAATGCTCTACTCCATACTCTTCCTGTAGAAATTTACAATGCTCCTTCATTAAAGGTTTTGTCAAGTTCCATGATACTCAAACTACTAACTCCTTAACCAGCATTTTCCCAACTTATTTTACCCACAAACAAAGAAAACAAGGACCTTAATTAGGACATGAGAAGAGGATTCAGAGAGACACTGCATAAGAAAACTGTCAAAACTTGGTGAATGATTTAATGAATGGATGACAGGCAAATGTCAAAGTTGACTTCAATACTAATACCACTAACTTGATGACCAGGTAAGGGGTGGGGTGGGGGCGGGGAACTTCTATATTAAAACAACTGACTCCAAAATTTTTTTTAAGTATTTTGATTCAATTATACACAGATATTTATGGATTGCCATGTTCCATAAATGAAACCAGGCATCAGGAGCAAGAATCATGGACAAGACAGGGACCATTCCTGCCTTTGCACAACTTAGTCCATGGGAGCCATTCCAGTCCCGTATGAGAACTCATCTGATAAGCACAGAGGATGCCCATGATTCCAGAGCAATAACATTCAACTTGAGTTTGGGCACGTGGAAACACTCCAAGAGGAAGTAATTATCTCAGCTGAGCCTTGAAGGAGCATGGTTAACAGGTGACGAGAGAGAGAATACTGCTCACACACAAGGAGGGACAAGGCAGATTCAAAAAGAAGTTAAAACAGCCTGTGGGTCAGGTTGGAACAAGGTAACAACAAGAAATTGAATAAGCGTTTGTGTGTAGCACACAAGAAGAAGTAATGAAACAGAGTTAGTCTCTGTGTTATATTCACCTGCCATGTATTATAGGCACACGCTGTTGTTTAGTTGTTCGGTCAGGTCCAACTCTTTGAGACCCTATGAAATGTAGCCTGCCAGGCTTCTCTGTCCATGGGATTTCCCAGGCAAGAATACTGGAGGGGATTGCCATTTCCTTCTCCAGGATAGGCACAGATATTTTAAGTAAATAAAAAATACGAATATTCCCAAATGAACTCCAACATTCTCAGAGTTATTTTGTTCTTTTTTTATTGAAGTATAGCTGATTTACAATGTTGTATTAGTTTCAGGTGTACACCAAAGTGATTCAGTGATGTATATATACACACACACATATATTTCTACTACACTGTAGTTTTGTATGTGAGAAAAATCTTCTAGACATCAGATTCATGTAATGTGGTGAAAGTGAAAAGACAGAAATTAATTCCCTTTTGCTTTGGGATCTACTGACATTCAGAAAGATCTTTTCTTCTAGGAAAAAAAAATTAAAAGCCATTGGTGAATTAGAGACCCCAAGAGTACCTAGGAAAGCTGTGAATACACCGTAGTCTGTGTTTCCTGAATTGGGAGATTGAACCATAGTCTGAAATACCCGGTATTTTACAATTATTTCTACCCTCTAAGGCCTTTTTCAGGAGATCAAGGCATACTCCCAAATATGAGACTTTTTGATGACATACTTGGAGGGATAAAAAGGTTACATTTACATTCTAGATTGAAACAGCAAGTTTTGTAAATGACACACACAACTCTGCAGGTTACTGGACTCCCCACCTTCACACTGACTCAGCCTGCGCTAAAAACTGTATCCTGCCTTAAACATGTTCTCAAAGTCCAAGGCAGACACTCATGTACCCAAGTAAACAACCTTTCTTCGGCACCACCCTGCTGTTCTGTTGTATTTCTTACACTCTAGCAAGAACTGATCGGCTCAAACTTTAGACATGAAATTCCCTTTGAAATAGAAACACATTTTCATATGTACATATTTATTTATTTGGAGGATAACTGCTTTACAATGTTCTGTTAGTTTCTGCTATGCAACCTGAATCAGCAATAAGGGTGTGTGTGTGTGTGTGTGTGTGTGTGTATCCCCTCCCCCATGAGCCTCCCTCTCACCCTTGTGAAACAGAAATACATTTGATGTATTCAAACTGCAAGCACATGCTTGCCCTTGTCCAGCTACAGTCTATGTTTCATGTTACTCTTCTGAAGAGCAGGACAGATCATGGCCCTCCTCTGAGATGTTGCCTCTGGACCAGAATAAAGTTCTCAACATGACCTCAAAGGGCCTCCGTGATGACCCACTGCTTTGTCTACAACCACTTGCCACACGACTCTTGGCTTTGCTCTGAGGTTGCACCGTCGCCTGTGACACTTACCTCGTAGGACTGATTCCACCTGAGATGTGATCTACTAGAATGAAACTGAAAGTGAACAGAAGACTTATGTACTTGCTAACTGATATCTGAAATGCTTACAATAGGCTGGCACATAGTAGGCACTCCATAAAGAAGGCTGAGTGTGAAGAATTGATGCTTTCGAACTGTGGTACTGGAGAAGACACTTGAGAGTCCCTTGGACAGCAAGGAAATCAAACCAGTCAATCTTAAAGGAAATCAACACAAATATCCATGGGAAGGACCGATGCTGAAGCTGAAGCTCCAATACTTTAGCCACTTTATGTGAAGAGCCGACTCACTGGAAAAGACCCTGATGCTGGGAAAGACTGAAGGCAGGAGGAGAAGGGGGCGACACAGGATGAGATGGTTGGATGGCATCACTGACTCAATGGACAAGAGTTTGAGCAAACTCTGGGAGATGATGAAGGACAGGGAAGCCTAGTGTGCTGCAGTCCATGGGGTCGCAAAGAGTCAGACATGACTTAGCGACTGAACAACAACAGTAAAGAAATAATTAATGGTCACTAAAAAGTTTTGACAGATGGACAATTAAGGGATAATAGTTGGGGTTTGGGACACAAACTTAGGGGTACTTCCCCAGCTCCTTGCCAACCTCTTTCCCAGGCTTACCCCAAAGAGAGGTGATTTCTAGCAATTATCCCTCTAGGGAAGGATCAGATTCGAGGTAACAGTCTGTAAGTCAAGCAAAGAAGCTGAAGGAGAACACAATAATATTCCTCACACACCCCATCTCAAAAGAGTCAATATGCTGTTCCCCACTTGCAAGGCACACCATAACAAAGGCTCTCCGGAAGGATGACCATTTTTATGTTACTGGAGAGGAGAAGGATTAAGGGATATGACATTTTCTCATGATATGCACTTGTGTGACTGGACAAAGGGAGAAAGCATTACTGTATTGTCCTGGGGGAGGAGCAGGTTTTTCCAATTTTCACCAAGTACAAATCCCTTTATACACTTTGGATGGGAAGGGCTCCACTTCAGGCAGGTTGGGGAGACAGGGTGGAGCGGGACATACTATTTTTAAGCGATTTGGTAAGAATGGCTGTTTTTCCCTCTGATATTCTGGAGCCACTCGAATGGCATGTCTCCACACACGGCTGTCTGGATGCTATCAACGGCACTGCTTTGAGTGAGAGGAAGAGGTCATATGCTCATCTTCTCACATGCTGCTACTGCTGCTGCTTTTTTTAAAAAAAGCTTTGTGACCTAGAAAGGAGATGGACGGTATGAATGATGCACGGACTGCCGAGAGCATTGGGCGTCATCAGTCTATTTATACCTCCAGGAAGGAAAAAATGAGTACAGGCCAATGACTCTACTCCATGGACGGAGTAAGCAAAGATCATCTGGAAGAGACAATAAACAACACAGCAATGAGGGCACTGATGCTGTCAGTGAGAAATGAAAGGTGAGGCCATATGCGCATCTTCCTTGTATTTTCCAAAATCCTGTTTGCTTCCAGAGAATGTCAAGTTGCTCCCTGCTGTTTCCCACTACTGTGGAAAGCCTCCTGAATCTTAGGGAAAGACACTGCCACCCACATTTGAAAAACTGGCTTCACTCCATAGGTGCATACATGTTCACATTTGGCCATCATGGGCAGCCATTTGGAAGCGCTGTCAGTTTGCAGGGAATATTTTTCAGGCTTAACAAAGTGTTTGGAAAAGTCTTACAGATACTTGTGCGACTTAACTCTGAAAGCAGTGGGAAAATGAGAAGATTTACACGGATTTGCACAATCTGGTAGAGATTTTTTTTTTTTTCCTCAAGGTATGTCATCAGCTCCTCTGAAATGGTAAAGTATTTATAGGACAAAGTAGGGAAAAAGCACCCAGGCACAGCTGTTAGCACTTACTCCTGCATGACTGGATAATTTAATGCCAGGCTTTACCTCTAGAGGTTGTTTCCAGAGGAAGTAGTACAGTGTGGGACCCAATGGGACCGGATGTTGTAAAATTTACTCATTTTGCTCTTTTGTCACCCATTTATTCCTGGAATTGCTACCAGCTGAATTTGCTTTCGGTGTTATTTTACCAGCTGCGGTGATGGGTTTGCTGACAACTGGCAAGAGTATGCACTGTTTGCTAAGGCTGGAGATTAGGTACTTCTGAGTGTGAAATTTATTGTTCAGTGTGGACTCAAACATGGAACCTGGATTCCTTCATAGAACATGAACTGATTTACTCTGAATACACCTGGTGGTGGTGGTGGTTTAGTCGCTAAGTTGTGTCCGACTCTTGCGACCCCATGGACTGCAGCCTGCCAGGCTCCTCTGTCCATGGGATTCTCCAGGCAAGAATACTTACGGAGTGGGTTGCCATTTCCTTCTCCATGAATACACCTA
Organism: Bos mutus; assembly: GCF_027580195.1. Taxonomy (NCBI): domain Eukaryota; kingdom Metazoa; phylum Chordata; class Mammalia; order Artiodactyla; family Bovidae; genus Bos; species Bos mutus. The sequence continues at coordinate 85,404,726 of NC_091621.1, read as the reverse complement.
AGGTTCATAGTAAAACACTTCCTGTTTCTCTAATGATCCAAGTCTTCTCACCATCTGTGAGGCAGACAATTTAAGGCCAGCTTCACCCTTCCCTTTCATTTGCTGAAATCACGTGTGGTTTTAATCCACGAGACACGCTCTGTCATTTCATCGCAATCACTTCTTTCATAGCCTGACCTACAAAGGGAGTCAGGCTGTAATTATTCAGATCAAAGAGAATTAATGCTTTCGTATTTCATAATTTTTCATATTTCATCATTTCAATATGCACGAGGCAATTTTGGAACTGATAAATGTCAATCATTCGTTGTCCAGTCGGTATCCTTACACCACTGCTATGTATTGGAAACATAGTGACTTATGGATAGTCAATGAATTTAGATAGGATAATAAACTTCCCTGATTGACTCAACTCCTCAGAATATAAATTGGCTGATAAAAACCAGTGCAACCAACTTGCTTTCTTTTTTTGTGTTTGTTTTGTTGTTTGCATGAGCTTGCAAGTTTAAGAGGTATTGCTACTTACTGTTCACATGTATTCGGTGTCAGAAAGGTAAAGGGAGAGGTGTGAGGTCAATTAGAGAGAAGACAATTCTAATGCACACAGGAAACTAAGGGACTTCCCTGGCAGTTCAGTGGTTAGGACTTTGCCTTCTAATGCACAGGGTACAGGTTCAATTCCTGGTCAGGGACCTAATAGCCCACATGCCTCACAGCAAAAAAACCAAACAGAAACAATGTTGTAACAAATTCAATAAAGACTTTTCAAAACTGGTACACACCAAAAAAATCTTTAATATAACCCTGTGTATGAGACAGCAAAAGAGACACTGATGTATAGAACAGTCTTATGGACTCTGTGGGAGAGGGAGAGGGTGGGGAGATTTGGGAGAATGGCATTGAAACATGTAAAATATCATGTATGAAACGAGATGCCAGTCCAGGTTCGATGCACGATACTGGATGCTTGGGGCTAGTGCACTGGGACGACCCAGAGGGATGGTATGGGGAGGGAGGAGGGAGGAGGGTTCAGGATGGGGAACACATATATACCTGTGGCGGATTCATTTTGATATTTGGCAAAACTAATACAATTATGTAAAGTTTAAAAATAAAATAAAATTTAAAAAAATAAAAAAATAAAAAATAAAAAAAAAAAAAGAAAAGAAAAGAAACTGATATTCCTGATGAAGAGAATGGAAGCTGCTAGGGGAGAAGGGAAAGCCAGGCAGAAATGAAAGCTCAGCCATAGGTACTTTAAATAAATAGGTACTTGACAAATACTGGTCAATTATACAATAGAGAGGAAATGAATTATGGAATGTATCATCTTTGAAATCTCCCCTATATGCACCCCACCACCAAGAACAAGAACTTAATTTTCATGCACTCAGTAATTTTAAACGTTTCTTGTCCTTTGACTTTATACCACATACACTAATATGGCACGGTTCCCCCTCCGTATCTTTCTTCCCTCATACTGCCACAAAGATCCTGCCTTTAAATGGAGAGAAGCATGGTACCTCCAAAATCAGTTGGATTTTTGGGAGGGTATGGAAATACAAACCTTAGAGGTGGTTCTGAACAATTTGGCAAATTTTCTATAAGGCAAAAGAAGGATGTTCCATAAGAAAATTATTTAAGTGAAAAAAGCAGACCCCAAATTCATGTCTATTTCTCCTTTAAAAAAATAAATTTTGTTTTCATGGAACAGTGTATTTTATGATTTCCACATTAATCCTTAATTTATGCTGCTGTATCTCTTGATCACAGCAAAATGACTGTGAGAAAAAGAAAGCTAAGGGTTCTACTCAGACATATTTAACTCACACACAAGAAATGGAAGGAGATATTCTTGTTGTGCTGGAGAAACAAAACACAGGAAAAAGCAATTACTGGCTAAATTCTGTGGATCGCACAGATACTGCTTTTGGATTTCCTCATTCTATATTTGTATCCTTGATTACACTGACAGTCAGTAGTCATTCCAGAAAATAATGAGGTATTTCCTAAGAAGCTAATATTCACAAATAATTCTGGTATAAACATATACTTAATTTTTCTTTTCACCCATATCCTTTCACATACCTATAAAGACACTCAAGGCAGGGATGAAGACTTCAACAATATACTTTAAGAATATCCATATATAGGATAGAGTAAGATTTCTCTCATTAAATGTCCTTCACTTCAATTTCTATATAACTTCTTCTTGCAAAAGGAAATAAATAGCAATTAATGTTGACAATTACTGGCTGTCTATCAGTGCTGACAATTAAAAATAAACCAAAGGAGAATAAACATAAAAATGTTATGCTTTTGTAAATTCAACAAATCTTTACAGGAGTACTTCAATATGGAATTTTGACTTAAATTCTGCTGCCTTTGACTGATGAATTCTGAATGATGATCATGGCCTCCCAGAAAAGAGGATCCTTCAAGCACAACATATCTCAAGATAATTCAACCTATTTGTTATGACACTGCCTGTTTCTTTTATGTTATCTGTGGACAAGATGGTTTTAGCATATATTTTTGTACCATAGCTGTTAAGAACTTACATTTATTGAGTTAAGTGGAGGCATATACATCAAATTCAATGTTTCCAACTGAAATAATGGTTTCAAAAGACACATAATCATGTCTTAGGATTTTTTAGTTTTAATTTCCAAAGTGCTTGGTTTGACTACATGTTTTCAAACTGCTAATGGACATAAACTTCAAAAGAACTGGCCTACAATTTCTAATTGTTAACACATTGCAGTGCTGTTGACTAAATATTACCATTTGCCCTCCAACTTTTCCACCATATGAGAGGATCATGCTTCCCTGTCTCCTTGATGTTCAGTAAAGCCATGCGAGGTCAGGGAAATGTATTCAGCCTGGGCATGAATCACTCCCAGGCTGAAGTCTAACAGCCGGTAGGTGATTTACCAACCCTGTTCTCTTGCCCTGTGATTGGGGAAGCACATGTCAGGGGGAGTTTCCTTCAGAAGTAACGGTGAAAAGCACAGTCTTCCTGCCAAGCCACTTGAGAAGAAGAAGAAACTCTCTTTTGTTGTAAGCCATTACCATTTTGGTGATTGTTGTTACTGCCACATAACTTAGCCTATCCTGACTGCTACACATATCTGGTTGTGATGATATGGTGTACACTGGAAGTTAAAAAAAAAACTAAAAACAACCTACATTAAATCATTGTAAAAGCCATTTGAATATAGATATGGAGTGTCAACAGTTAAATTCCATTTTGATGTAGAATTGCATGTCGGGAAATTCTCAAATGTTATATGAATGACTTAGTGACTGGAGCAACAACAATATGAACAAGAAAGCTAACAAGTGTTTCAATATTTAACAATCAATGCGAGCAGAGGAAGGGGATAGGGGAATCCAGAGGTGAGAAAGGCATCCAGATGGAGGCACTATCCTAGGAAAAGTAAAGGAATTAGAAGACAAGGAGATTTTGGAGAATGGAAAATAGTTCCAAATGAAGCTATAGAGATGGCAGGGGCTTGTACACCATGGGAAGGATCAGGAAACAAAATGCTGTAGGTCTGGAAACCCTGTAACCTTGCATGAAACGGCACCAAATGATCAGGTCTATAATTTTCAAAGGTTTCTCCCCATAGTTTGAAGGCAGGGTTTGAAGAGAGGAATGGGTGGAGACAGGAAGGTCAGATAAGGCAAAAAGAATAATTGGGAAGAAAACATTACTCAACATGCTTAAAAATATCCCATAGTGACCGTAGCTTACAGAATCATTCCCTGTAGTACCAGATGTCCTCCAATATCAGGGGACAGAGCTACTGGTCAAGGCCTCAGTCTTTAGCTTCAAGTTCAACTTCTGCCAAATACCAGTTGTATAATGTCCTGGTTTCTTTACCCATAAAACTCTACCTCTTGGACTTATCAGGAAGATTTCAATAAAATAGTAATACATGTAAATGCTTTTTTAGTCAAGTACTTGGTTCTTAGTAAGGGTTAACTAGTACTAGTAATCTAGTGTATTTTATGACCATAATATACATAAGCCACTACTGCCTAATACCGTATTTTTTTTCATTCTTCCTCTATTAATGATGTTGCCTTTGAATGTGTCTTTCCCCAGTCTCCACTTGCTCAAATTCCACTCACCCTTCAGGATCCAACTCAAATACCATCTGCTCAACAAAGGATTTCCTGAATGAATGCTCCCCACCTACTAAGAAATAGTCATTTCCAATTCTGAACTATAACATGATTTCTAACTTCTTCATGGCACTTAATTATAACCTATCTGCTGGATAAAAGATTCATAACATAAAGCTTATTTTTCTCAGCTATATTAGATTTTTCTTTAGCCAGTATTACTTCTTCTCTATCCCTGTATATATATCTCTATATATTTCCAAAGATACTTAGTTTTGATGTCTTGAATGTATGGATCTTCACTGTGGAATAATTTAAGGAGTAATACCCAATTCTAGCATAACCTGATTAAGTTTTTTAGTATGATATAAAATATTTTCATTCACAACGTTCAGAAACAACTATTTCACAAAACTGGTAATTTTCTCCTTTCTTTTATCTATAAATCAAAGGTTAGATAGGCCAATTATTTTAAAATCCCATGGTATGCTGTTGATAAATCCTAAAGGAAAATTCACAATCTCTGATGGAAAACCCCTAGTTCCTATATTCCAGGAACAGAAAAAGAAGAAATCTAATCTTTCACAACTGGACAAATAGCATTCTTCACTCTCATAGCCCTCAAGATGTCATCAGGCAGAGAGGGAATCTTGTAAACAACCAGCCACTGAAAAACAGTTTGTTTTTCCCCCAGATTGAACCAACAAATAAGCCCAGTGTTCCTTGATACCTTTTGTGTCTGGTGTAATAAGCAAGCATTCAAGAGGTGTTGTGTAAGTGATGGGATTTATTGGGAAATAGATTTGTACTTGAAAAGCAACCAGTCCAATAATTTGATCACTGCATCCTGAAAAATACACAGCCTGGTCCAGATCTCTTTGGTTAAGTGATCAAATAAAATCCAAAGGGACTTAGGGAACATTCCTGCTTACCACCCTGTTGCACATTTTCTAAAATAGACTTTGACCTTTAATCTCCATCCCATGAACTTTTTTAGAGCCTGCCAAGTAACCTGTGGGATTATAGAGCCATCTCACCAATTACTTTTCCATTACAAATGAATTTGGAATTTAAGTCTTTTGGAAAGCAAAGCTTAAAAATGAAATCCTAAACACTCCTTGGAAAACATAAAAACTGGGCACTATCATAGACACAATACATCAGTTTATCTTTCCATATCTCACCTCACATGTTAACTGTTTCAGCTGTCCCTTGTGTAGGTGACTCTATACGCTTGAATCGAAGCTTAATTAGATTTCTTTTGATCCTACACTATGATTTTTATTTTTTTTGTTTTTAGAGTGCCCAATAATCAAGCAAACAATTGATTTTGAAAGTATATCCAAACAACTAGGAAAGTTAGACCTTTCATATAATTCATTTAGCAAAAAAAAAAAGTTGTCACAAAGCAAAGTTCTATTAGATAGTGCTAGCTGTTTGTCCCGATTTTTTCCAGGCTGACTTATGCAACATCCTGATGCTTAAAACCATCCTGCATGGAAAATCTGTCTCTAGGGTCGAGGGGTGGGGGCAGGAAAGAAGTCCCATTTTCTTTTTAAAGTTATAATTTGAAACAGATAAATGATAAAATAAACTTCTTGTACTTTGCAAACACTTTGAATTACGTACTGCAATACACACTACTGTATTTAAAATAGATAACCAACAAGATCTTACTACATATAGCACAGGGAACTCTGTTTAATACTCTGTAATAACCTAACTGGGAAAAGAATTTGAAAAATAATATATCTATAACTTTGAATCATTTTGCTGTATACTTGAGACGGACACAACATCGTTAATCAACTAACACTCCAATGTAAAATTAAAAAAAATTTTAAATACAAGGTAAAAGCAGTAATTGACACGTGAAAGTGGAAACTCAGCAGACCTTCCTTTTATGCAAAGCATTTATAATACTGTAATATCAAAATATTTTGCTTTGCAAGATGAGTAACCCACAATACTCAGTGATCTATTTTTATTTGAAACACTTTATACATCAAATGGAGTTTTTCTTTGGTTTTCTTCAAATGTTACTGTAAAAATTTAATGATTATTAAGAGATGATGTGGAGAAGGCAATGGCACCCTACTCCAGTACTCTTGCCTGGAAAATCCCATGGATGGAGGAGCCTGGTAGGCTGCAGTCCATGGGGTCGCTGAGGGTCGGACACGACTGAGTGACTTCACTTTCACTTTTCACTTTCATGCATTGGAGAAAGAAATGGCAACCCACTCCAGTGTTCTTGCCTGGAGAATCCCAGGGACGGGGGAGCCTGGTCGGCTACCGTCTATGGGGTTGCACAGAGTCGGACACGACTGAAGTGACTTAGCAGCAGCAAGAGGTGATGAAAAGAAGTTGCTTTTTTATTAATGTAGGTAAGGTCTTAGTACTGCTGCTGCTAAGTCACTTCAGTCGTGTCCGACTCTGTGTGACCCCATAGACGGCAGCCCACCAGGCCCCAATGTCCCTGGGATTCTCCAGGCAAGAACACTGGAGTGGGCTGCCATTACTATGGGTATAATAAAACTTCATTCATGTTTCTCCTCTTTCTATTGACTAGAAGTTGATAAGTATGTAAAATTCATATTGGATGTCATATATGAATGTTATGGCAAAAACTTAAGAGTATCTTTCCAATTTGGCCCTGGTCTCTCCAACAATTAAATGTTACAGCTTTTCACCCTTTCCTTCCTAAACTACCTGAGATGGATAGGCTTTTAATGTTCAATCATCATTTTATGGAAATAATTAAAGAAAAATTACATTTTGAAACTCCGGGAAGATTCTACTTTTTAACTTTTGAAGTTGACTTAGAAGCAAAACATTTAAGTGACAAGAGAAGCCAAGAATCAGGAGTCTGACTCAGGGATTAAAAGCAGTAACCCACCTGGAAGCAAAGCACATCACGTCTGGACTGTAGCCACATTGACAGGAGACATGCTAACTCAGAACACAGCACAGCTCATATCCTATATTATGAAGATATGACAGAAAGCTAAATCACTCTACCATTTCTGTATCATAGCACCTGTCTGAACGCACGCATTTATCTGTCCTGAATTTTTGCATTGCATTTGAGATGAATGACTTTGGAAACACATTTTCTTATACTACTAATACACTAAGTGCAATGTCAACATCTGAAAATAATTATTTCTGTGTCTTCACATAAGCTTGGAATGTTGACAAATGAATTTGGCCTCAGACACAGCATAGGAGCCATGACAACTCCACCTTAGCATTATATACAGCAGACTTCTTTAAGGAAGAATTACTATATGGTTAAATCTTATACTAAGCACTCAAAAGCAGGATGTGATAAAGATAAATTGAAATTTTAGGAGGCTGAACACGTGGGGCGAGTTAGGAGTTTCCTTTAAAGAGAAATAGGAGTAACTTGGTGAATTCTGGAAAAACGAAATTAATTCTTTCTAATAATTTTCTCTACATCCCATAACAGAAATCCTTCTTTACTGCATGGAATCAGTTACAAGAAAACTTAAGAAAAGTCTTTAATGGGAGCAATACTTTTGCATGGGTTTGCTTTGGAAGACAATTACAATACAATAATTACCTGTTTGATGGGTAGTCTTATTGGGAAAATAATCCTTTTTCTTTATATAAAGGAGGATTAGCTAAAATTGAAAAAAAAAAAGCTTAATATAAGTAACATAGTGCTAACCCTCAATTTAGTTCTTTTCAAACTTTTGAGTTATGGGCTCTTTCAAAAGGGTATCTATCATGGTAAAATGTAAGCTGTGTGACTGAGTATAAATCTCCCGTTTCTACACTAAGCCTGCTGCCTGTAATATTACTAGCATACAGTAAGGACACAATCAGCATTTGTTGAATAAATGAGTGAAGGCTGAGTGAGGTACAGCACTGTTTCCCAAATGCTGGCCATGACAAACTTTCACTCATCAGTAGCAAAATTGGATAAATAAGGACTGAAATTGTGTCATCAGCCATCTATCCATCTCCAGGATTAAAGCTGATTTGCCTTGCCTCAACCAACACTCTCAATTTTTGTTTGCCAAGTCCAGACCTAGAGTCAATACACAAAGGAACTGCACAGCATACAGCTCAAAAAAAAAAGGGGGGGTCATAAATTTCACCCAAGACCCCAGGCAGAAAAGAAAGAAAAACGGAAAGAAAAGAGCCAAGTTGTTAACACTGAAATCACAGAAGAGGAAAGATTTAAAAAATTATTTCATCTATCCTGCAAAGAAGTGTGCTGTTCTAAGGGAAAAGCTTATTCAGTTTTATTTAATCTTAACCCTTGCTAACATTGGAAGTGAAGATTAATTTGCAATTATATAGAAAAAGTCTGGGTATTATAAACAGACTCTGAAGAACTAGTTCCTATTTTCAAATATGCATGTGATCTTTATCAAGAATTTAAACTACTCTTAGTCTCAATCAACTTCATTCTTTCTTTTATAATAGAGTAATTTTTTTTTTCTCAAAATGCCCCGAGTCTCTGAGAATCTGTGCCTCGTGGAACTTAGAGCAGGCAGAGTAAATCACCACTTACTCATCATCCTCCAAGAGCAAAGGTGACTAGAAACCAAATCCTAGAGATGAAATCATTGCTCTCCTGATAAATTCCCAGTTCCTCTGACTAAATATTTCCCTCCTTAATCCCGGACACTATAACTGCCAGTCATTTTGGGTCTGTTATTCCAATATGAAAAGTCTAACTTAAGCACCATAAAAGTCTTGGGAAAAAAACATTTTTGAACACTGGTAGGCTCAGGGGACTGACAATGGAATATGAACCTTTCACCCCAAAGATGGTTCCTTGGGAACAGAAAGCAACATATTTTTTTTCTGTAATAACCCTCCTGTGCTCCCCGCTTTCCCAGGTGGTGCTAAAGCATCCAGCAGCTGTTGACTGTCCGTGTCCCTGCAACATCCTGAAGAGTCATTTGAATGATCAGGATCAACTTAGAAAGAAATCTGTCCACCCAGGCGCTTGAGAAAATTTGCATATAATCACCAGGAGATTTGTTTAAAATGCAGACTTTGATTCAATGACCATCGAAGGTGGAGCCTAGGAGTCTGCATTTCTAGCAGCCCCCAGCTAATGGTGATGCTGTTAGACCCATGAATCCACCTTTGAGGAGCCAGGATCTATCCCATCTTGACCTATACTACTGAATTTGATGATCTGATTGACATCACAAATATTTTCTCCACACTAAAAATCTCAATATTACCCAATACCAAAAACACACACTCTTATGTACACACACAAATGTATGCAAGCACATACACTGAGAGAAAACAAATTTCAGTTTCCATTATTGAACTTACTGGTTCAGATCTAACATTGTATTGTAGCAAGTGTGGTCACACTACATTTATGTCCTGATATCTGACCCTTTCGAGCTTTGCACCTACACTTCACTAGAAGAGCATCTGTACAGTCCTTGCTGAATCCTTACAATGGTTATGAGCTGAGCAGAGAAAATACCTGTAATTACTATTGCTGAAACGGAAAAAATAGACTGGTCAAGTTAAGCAATTTACTCATGGCATCTCATAACCAGCAGGAGTCAGATCCAGTGATCATACTCAGATTTTGTGTCTTTCCCCCAGGAGATCAAACCAATCAACCCTAAAGGAAATCAACCCTGAATATTCATTGGAAGAACTGATGCTGAAGCTGAAACTCCAATACTTTGGCCACCTGATTCAAGGACTCATTGGAAAAGACTCTGATGCTGGAAAGATTGAGGGCAGGAAGAGAAGGGGCAACAGAGGATGAGATGGTTGGATGGCATCACGGATTCAATGGACATGAGTTTGAGCAAACTTCCAGAGAGAGTAAAGGACAGGGAAGCCTGGTGTGTTGCAGTCCATGGGGTCACAAAGAGTCAGACATGACTTACAACCCTCAAGTCTAGAACTTTTCCAACCTAACAGTGCCTTTCACATCGCCCATCCCTGCTATGTCTCAGCCAAGTTTTCTTTGATGTTTATTACACTATTGTTCCCCTAGTTGTAGAACTAACAAAGTTCAACCCATGTTCTGTGGGACAATTTAGAGACTCTATATTTCGGAACAAGGTGCAGTCTCAGTGACTGTTTTTTTTAATCTGGAAAAGCTGCCTGGATTCTGTTAGACGATAGAGCTGGATAGAAGACTTAGTATTCTCAAGATTTCTGACTCTTTGTGACCCCATTATACAGTCCATGGAATTCTCCAGGCCAGAATACTGGAGTGGGTAGCTTTCCCTTCTCCAGGGTATCTTCCCAACCCAGGGATCAAACCCAGGTCTCCTGCATTGCAGGCAGATTCTTTACCAGCTGAGCCACAAGGGAAGCCCAAGAATACTGGAGTGGGTAGCTTATCCCTTCTCCAGGGGATCTTCCTGACCCAGGAATCGAACCAGGGTCTCCTGCATTGATTCAACAGCAGAGTGCTATCTTTGATCAAGCTGAATACAAATGCCAGTCACAGATCATCAGTGTTAGTAATGAGTGAAAATGTTCCACAATTAAGAATCTCACAGTGATTCCCCAGTAATATGGAATGCAACTAGGATTTGCTTTGACAGCGAGAAAGGAGCAGTACCGTCTGCCTGGTAAGGTGACTCTCAGAAGGATATTCTCTCTGGAGTGTAAGTTCAAGAATCTGGGTTATTCTTTTTTTTTTTTTTTTAGTGTTTTAAAAAATTTATTTATTTTTAATTGAAGGATAACTGCTTTACAATATTGGTTTGATTTCTACCTTGCATCAACATGAATCAGCTATAGGTATACATATGTCCCCTCCCTCTTGAACCTCCCTTCCACCTCCCACCTTTCTCAGGTTACAGAGCCCCGGTTTGAGTTTCCTGAGTCATGCAGTAAATTTCTATTGGCAATCTATTTTACATATGCTAGTGTATATGCTTCTATGCTACTCTCTCCATTCATCTCACCATCTCCTTCCTTCCCCTCCACATTCTTGTCCATAAGTCTGTTCTCTGTGTCTATGTCTCTATTGCTGTCTTACAAGAGCCTGGGTTGTTTCTGCTTTGTTGGCTGCTGAATCCCAGCACCCAGAACAGGGCCTGATACACAGAAGATGCTCTACAAACATTCTTTAAATCAAATGAAGAACTGAAATTTTACTGTATTTATACACAATGTGTTAAACGTTAAAACCAGTTTCAAAGTACTACTCATTTCTTTCATATTAATGTGAACCAAAAGTTGGTTTTAAATATTTTAACCCTTTGGACAACTAGGAACACTCAGCTCTTCACCAACTTATGAAAAAGTACTCTTTAATATCTTAAAGATATAATCTCAACGCAATATATCCCACACCACAAAATACTGTATCTAAACACGTAAGAGAAGGCATATGACTTAGATTTATTTCAAGCCTACTCTTCATGTTATCATGGGAATTTAATTTCTGACTTTCCTTTACATCTTGGATTAATCAGTATTTTATGAAAGAATCCTATCACAGGCTCTTCAGAGCATGATGAGTCTCCCTTTCTTTCTGTTGTTCAGTTGCTTGGTTACGTCTGACTTTTTGTGACCCCATGAACTGTAGCATACCAGGCTTCCTTGTCTCTTTCTTAAACATCATATTTTATATGTATTTGCTTTAGGTGGCTCAGAGGTTAAAGCGTCTGCCTCCAATGTGGGAGACCTGGGTTCGATCCCTGGGTCGGGAAGATACCCTGGAGAAGGAAATGGTAACCCACTCAAGTATTTTTGCCTGGAGAATCCCATGGATGGAGAAGCCTGGTAGGCTACAGTCCACGGGGTCTCAAAGAGTCAGACATGACTGAGCGACTTCACTATGTTTGCCACTGGGCTATACTCTATCTGGTGGCTCACACAGTATAGAATTTGCCTGCAATGCAAAAGACCTGGGTTCTATCTCTGGGTTAGGAAGATCCTCTGGAGAAGGAAACGGCAACCCACTGCAGAATTCTTGCCTGGAGTATTCCATGGACAGATGAGCCTGGTGGCAGGCTACAGTCTATGGGGTTGCAAAGAGTCAGACACAATTGAGCGACTAACACTTTCACTGTTTTCATATTCTGAGGACAGCAATTGTATCTCGTTTTGCTCACAACTTTATCCATTGCCCCTGTCTGTTCGTGATCCTCACCAGGTCTAGGAATTACTAAAAACTAGCAGATATCCTCTAAAAACAATTCTAAACAGCCTCTCTGGCCCTTCCTTCACATAAAGAGGAGAATAGAAGTTTCTTCAAGAATTTCAATAGGACCACACAAATTCAAACCTCTGGGGAATTTTGATTGAAACACAGTATAAACCTACATGAAAAATTCATGTCTCCCCTTCTGGTCCATGGATGATTTGGGGCCCATTCCCTAGTCATGAACAAAAATGGGTGAAAGATAGTAAAGGCTAGAATAAGAGACATAAAATGCAGAAAAAGGAAAAGGTCACTCAATATTCAATGTTTGATGAGTTAACATATCAGCCAAGATTAGGTACTTTATTGATACAAGAATATCAATGGTCCACATTCTTTTAACAATGGAGGAACTGCTAACCTCCTGCATCAGACATACTGAGTGTAAGGAAGAACAAATTGAATTCAAGTTAACAGACAATGGAGCTCAGACTGGAAAAAAAAAGCTGATCACTCAGCTTTTCTATAAGTAATTCTTATTCACTATTGGTCAGAGAGGAGGAAGACAACCCTAGCATTGTGACTGTGGAGGAGTTTCATCTATGCATACAACCTGTTTAAGAAAAATTCCCATTATCTGTTAAGTCATTAAATAGGAAACAGTCTATGAACAAAGAATTTGAAGGCAAATTTGTGACAGAGAAAACATATACATTATCTAGGTAGATACAGAAACCTTTCTTTTCAGTAGCCACTCACCTGAATCTATCTTTCCAGAAGCCGATACTTTATGCAACCTTACTAAAATTATATTTTGTGTAATTTTTAAACATTTTCACTCTGTTCTTAGAATTCTGACTGAAATATGGTACAATATTTATTAAAATTTTACTTAATTGGCTTTTAGATATATTAAAAAACCAAGTTCCAGGCTAAATACATTGGAAATAAACAACAACTATCCATGGACTTCTCTAGTGGTCCAGTGGTTAAGAATCCACCTATCAATGCAGGGGACACAGGTTCGAATCTGCTTTGAGAAGATTCCACATGCCACGGAGCAACTGAGCCCGTGCTCCCCAGCTACTGAGCCTGTGCTGTAGAACCTGTGAACCACAGCTACTGAAGCCTTGGCCCCTAGAGCCCATGCTCTGCAAAAAGAGAAGCCACTGCTATGAGAAGCACTCACACCACAACTGAAGAGTAGGCCCTGCTCACTGCAACTAGAGAAAGTCTGCAGGCAGCAATGAAGACCCAGTGCAGCAAAAAAATTAATTAATTATTTTAAAAAACAGCTGTCCTTAGAAAGTAGCGTTGTTTGTCCAAAGTTTCATATTATCTTTTTTTTAAAGTTATCCTGCATATAGAGACTCCTCAAGCAGACTCAGAAGGTAACAACATATATCACCACAACCAATACAATTTCTAAAGTTATACACTACTTACATATCCTATTTCAATCTATTTTTTAAAAATCTACTTCATAATGGATCCTCCGAGTCGCACGTGTGTCTCTTTTAATACTAGGAACACAAAATCTCCAGCTTTTCTAAGGGCAAAGTTTTGTGTCTTTTGATCATGACCACCATCTCCTTCCTCCTCCTTAATAGATTCCAGATTTGTTGAGGTATCTACAACTTTCTCACATAACTCAAGTATTCCAGGTCTCCTGTGTCCCACACCAAGGTCAGGTTGGTTAGGGAGTCATCTCATTGAGGGAATGGTTCAAAAAAGATAAGAGGATGACTTCTGGGGGCTGCTAGGAAGATTCTGCCTCATCCATATCTCAACCTCAGTGTGCTTAAATAAGACCCAGGAATAGGTACCTCCATTTTACCTGCTTGAGGAAGGTAAAGTAAAAAAATCCCATGGAAAATGGAACCAGAACTCATTGGTAAAGTCAATCCTGACACCTTCTAGACTTCCATTTGTGAGACAATATACTTTTGTTACTATCACATCTATCATTTGGGGGTTTTCTACTTCCTGTACACAAACACATAGTAAGAGATATTCACTTCAGTTCCATCGCTCAGTCATATCTGACTCTTTGTGACCCCATGAACTGTAGCACGCCAGGCCTCCCTGTCCATCATCAACCCCGGAGTTTACTCAAACTCATGTCCATTGAGTCGGTGATGCCATCCAACCATCTCATCCTCTGTCATCCCCTTCTCCTCCCGCCTTCAATCTTTCCCAACATCAGGGTCTTTTCCAATGAGTCAGCTCTTTGCATCAGGTGGCCAAAGTACTGGAGTTTCAGCTTCAGCATCAGTCCTTCCAATGAACACCCAGGACTGATCTCCTTTAGGATGGACTGGTTGGATCTCCTCAAAGTCCAAGGTACTCTCAAGAGTTTTCTCCATGGTTGGATCTCCTTGCAGTCCAAGGGACTCTCAAGAGTCTTCTCCAACACCACAGTTCAAAAGCATCAATTCTTCTGCGCTCAGCTTTTTTTATAGTCCAACTCTCACATCCACATACTAAAAGCATACTAAGAGAAAGTGCTAGTTGTGTCTGACTCTTTGCGACTCCACAGATTGTAGCCCACCAGGCTCCTCTGTCCATGGAATTCTCCAGGAGGTAACACTGGAGTGGGTTTTCATTCCCTTCTCCAAGGAATCTTCCTAACCCAGGGATCAAAACCAGGTCTCCTGCATTACAGGTGGATTCTTTATTGTGTGAGCCACCAGGGAAGCCTCATTCTAAATGATACATTTTAATTATTTAACAACCATTTGCCTAAATTTCAAAAACAATTTTAACTAGCAAATGACATTGGACCAAACTGAATATTGCTTTTGGAATATAATGTGGATTTTTTTAAATGTGGTTTAGAAAGTAGGTTAAATAAACCAAGGAATTTGCCATCTGAATTTTTATAATATGGAAAAGGGAAAGACGAGAAAAATAACTGAAGCTATTCCCTTTTTTTCTTTAAGAAATTTCCTAGCAAGTTACATAATCCTCAAAACATAATGAGATTCAACAGTTGATCGGAGAGAAAATTCTTCAAATTATGGCACAGAAAAGAGTACCTATATTTGGTGACTTGGTAAATTGGCTAGATTCACCTCTGTGTGACTTTGGACAAATCATTTAACTACCTTAGGCCTTAGCTTGTTCATCTGTAAAGAAAAAACATCTTTTCTAGGTTCAAATGTTTCACCAATACTGGCATACTGTCACTGCTTCTTGCAAAAAATCTGCCAAGAAAAAAGACACTGTGCTCATAAGTGGCTGTATTTTAAAGGTGCTTATAGATGAATACTTAAAGTCAGATCACCAGGTCACATAATTTTTGTCTTAAAATTTTGGTTTAATTCTCAGCAAGTAGCAACTTATGAACCGTATAGCAGTTTCATAATATGTTATTAAACTAAAGCATAAAATGGAAACATTTTATTTCAAAAAGTGTATATACAACTGAAAAGATAAGGCACACAGATTATCTTTGATCTCTCTTAGTTTACTTTATGTTCTTCCAGTGAATTTCAAAGACCTGAAACATAATCTAATATGGAAAATTTAGATCTATCATAGCTACTTGTATATCCAAACAGTGGTACTGTTTTGCTTTGTTTTTCCTTGACCAGTTACTATCTGACAGGCCCAATGTCCTAACACTGAGCTTATCTGATCTAAATTAATCCTCACAATAACCCATGTTCCCATCTTAAACAAAAAAGAAATCTCAGAAAGACTAAATAAATTATGGTCATGAAGCTAGATAAATCTTTCATCTCCACCATTACATACAGCATCCTCATTCTCTCCAATGCCAAGGACTTTTTTTAACCCCATAGGAACCAAGATGCCAGAACAAGATTTCAGTCAACAACCACAAAAATATCATCTTATAAACTTTTATGGAAAAACTGTTTTCAGAAATTAAATAAGACTGTGGTGGGGTGGTGGGGGGGTAGTCATTGATTTTGCTTCTGAACCTCGTGCCTTATATCCTGTGTGAAGAGCCAGGCTAGCTAGCTATAGAGTGAATCTTCCTGTAGGCTCATTTCATTCTGTATGTTCGATCTTCAAAACATAAAATCAAACTAGCTGTTTTAGACAGAATTATAGAATGGTAAGCAAATGAATAAACAAACTTCACAGTAGAGTTGTCAAGTTGGTTGTAAAGCTCTTGTAGATGAATAGAAGTTTCCTTCTACAAATGAGACAATCTGGGGGAGACAGTATTACTGAGGACTAAAAGGATAGAATAGAGACGTGAAAAAAAAATCCTTCCAATGAATCCAGAATATCTAAGCATTGTGGCAACAAGAACAGCACATAAAGCATGACTTGCTTGCTGTCAAGGAGTAAATCTGTTTCAGTCCTGGACAAGAACATGTTTAAAAGGTAGTTTTCCCACTAAAATGATCCCTGCTGGCAGAGGAATAGAAAAAGGCCATAAAGATGACTTTTCCTACAACACAATTCTTTCAATAACTGTGCTTTTATACACAAACACACACACACACACACACACACATACACGTGTGTGTCTGTGTATAAAGAGGGAACGTAGGCACCCAGGCACTCAGTTGCCACCAATGCTTATATATACAAACCAGGTTCCTATTTTTCAAAATATCATTATTTTAGGATACAATGTGAAGTTTCTATGAGTAGCCCATTACAACTTTGTTAACCTCCATGGTTTCACAGTGTAGTGCTTTGCTTCTGTTCTCATGTAGTAAAATAACATGGCTTCCCTGGGGGCTTAGAGGTAATAAATCTGCCTCCTAAAGCAGGAGATGCAAGAGACTCAGGTTCGATCCCTGAGTCGGGAAGATCCACTGGAGGAAAGCATGGCAACCCACTTCAGTATTCTTGCCTGAAGAATCTCATGGACTGAGGAGCCTGGCAGGCTACAGTCCATGGGGTCACAAAGAGTCAGACACAACTTGGCAATTAGACAACAACAGTAAAGTAACACATCTGGACCCCAAAACAAAGGATGAAAAATTGAGGTAATTTGTCTCCAAAACAAAATGGACAATTTTCTTTCAAACAAAAGAAAATCTTGTAAAAGGCATAAGTTCATCCAATGCATGGTGTGTCCAAGAACCAGGGGATGGGGACCTCCATGGCAGTCCAGTGGTTACGACTCCGTGCTTCCAGTGCAGGGGGGTGCAGGTTCAATCCCTGGGCGGGGGACTAGGATTCTACATGCCGTGTGGTGTGGCCAAAACGTTAAAAAAAAAAAAAAAAAAAAAAAAAGAACTAGGAGATTATATTAAGTGATTTTAACAAGAACTGACTTGACTCAAAAAATATCTGCCTAAAAAATCTAGTTTGTGAATTTGCTACACCAAGAACCATGAGCACTTCCTCCCAGAAAAGGTACCTCCATGACACAGATGAAAACAAGATAAACATTCATTCGATACAGTCAAGGAGTTCTTGAATAGAGGCATCTTTGTAGGAGTCTCAGTATATGTGGGCATGAACTCAGTTGCAATAGGAGAGGTGGCAAAAACACAAACCCTAAATGGATCATTTCAGTATAACATTTAAATGTTAATATTGATAATAAAAATTCTCAATTGTGTTCTCTTTATTCACTCATCATTGGTATGAATACCATCTCCTGAATTTTCAACAAGATCACCTTCTTCTACTTATATCTTTTAAAGAAGTTTTTCACAAACTTTTCCAAAGGTAATGGAGTAACTAAATTAAATCAGTGTAAGGTTTAACTTCAGCCCATTTTTCTCCAGCATCAGGACAATAAGGGGCCCAAAATTACACACTGTATTTTTATAATCCCTTAAATGAAAATACATATGTGTTTTCTATTCCTTTTCAGATGATATGCTCTTTTCATAAAGAAGGAATAACAGCAAATATGAAGAGTAGCTTGGCAGTTACCCACACTCTCAATTAACAGGCCCTGTTACTGTTTATCTCCGAGAGTCAGACATGGAAATTTCCAGGGCTGTAACATCAGCCAGCTCCATTAGAGGGAGCTACAAGGAATCTTAGTTACAGGACTTAAGTTCTCAGGTGAGCCGCTGACAGAAAATGCAAGCAAGCAACTCAAGAGTAGTACTGCAGGGTACTGAATACCTCAAGTCTCTAGATTCTTGGCTCCAAAACACATGTAGATCACCATACCCCTGCCTGCCAAGACCATCTGTGTTCATCTGTGGGAGAGCTTAGACATAGGGTGACTACTGGGGAATCAGTTCTTCTGAAAGCAGCACTATAAATCGTTTACCAGGCTTTAGAACAACCGGATGTTCACTGACAGTTTCCTGACCACTTTGCCCAGTAAAGATGATGCTACCAAGTGTGCAGAGAAGAAATTCAGAGTGATGTGGAAAAGGGTAGCATCAATAATCGAAATCTTCATACACAAGAATTATGATGTTCTCCTATATTCGTAAGCAGTTCGTTCTGCGTGAAATGCTTAAACATCGAGAAAACAAATGTCTTAAACTAGTAGCGTTTTTGTTTCCCATAGTTGAAACTATTTAATCACGTTCTGCTTTCCAAGCCTTGAAATCAGACCTTAAAGATTAAATAAATGCTCACACATTCTTTCAAAGCAATCAGCTTCTGCTTTTTATTGAACAGAGCTAACTTATAGTCAAAGCAAAATGACATCATCCTAAACATTCCATGAACTTTTTCTTTAGGGAAAAAAAATCAATTTTTGATAAGAGCTAAGGAATTGTAAGAATTTTCCAAATGATTCACACTATCACCTCTCCAAATGCTTTAGTATTCTTTAGTTTTCTATTTGATTTTCTTGAGGGTGAAAGTGGTCCCACTTAAAGATAAATGGCTGGAGGGCTAATAAGTTATCTATAGATTTCTCATTGTCATATATGCATATGCTAAAATTATTTCATGATTTTAGCAAAATTTTGACAAATGACTTAACATATTTAGATAACATAATCATTACTTCCTTTCCCCTTTTGGGAAAAGTTATTGTTGACATCACTTTTTTTTAAGGGTATGTATTTACTTTTGGCTGTAACAGGCTTTCCCCAGTTGTGGCCACTGGGGCTATTCTCTAGTTGCTGTGTGCAGCTTCTCATTGTGCTTGTTTTTCTTGTTGCAGAGCACGGGCTCTAGAGTGCAAGCGTTAGTAGTTGTGGCACATGGGCTTAGTTTCCCCAAGGCATGTGGGATCTTCCCAGACCAGGCATCTAACTGGTGACCCCTGCATTGCTAGGTGGATTCTTAACCACTGGACCACCAGGGAAGCTCCACTTAGAAAAAAAAAAAAAATTGACCCTGCATCAAGCCCAGCGCTAGACACTTTACATACAGCATCTCTAATTCTTTCCAAAACATAGATATACAGACATTATAACCATTTTGCATTTTATAGATGAAGAAATCAGGGCTTTGGAAGTTTAAATGATTTGAGGCAAGGACACAATTTTAGCAGCTTGCAGAGCCAACATTCAGTCCATTTCAATCCAAGGCCACATGAAAATTCACTCTAGCCCAACTACTATTTTGCTATTCATGACATAAGTATAAATGCACATCTCTCTTGATCATTTTAGTCACTAAACTGGAGTCACAGATACTACTAACAATGATATGTCATTCTCCAAGATTTAAAATTTTGCTGCATAGATTATTTTTTATGGCTGACAAGATCAGAGTTTGTCCACCTGTTTGATTACTTCACCTGGGTACAGTCACCTTATACTGTATGGCAGTCACTCAGTTGTGTCCAATTCTTTGTGACCCCATGGACTGTAGCCCACCAAGCTCCTCTGTCCATGGGTTTCTCCAGGCAAGAATACTGGAGTGGGTTGCCATTTTCTTCTCCAGTGGATCTTCCCAACCCAGGGACTGAACCCGGGTCTCCTACATTGCAGGTGGATACTTTATCATCTGAACTACAATCACCTTATTTCCTGGGAAAAGCAATAGATTGCTGAATTAGAAAATCTGGGCCACCATCATGACCTGCCCATTGATTATCTGTAAGTTTTGCAGCAAGTCTCCAAATTATTCTGTGTCTCTGATGTACAAATGACATCCATAATCATCTCCGAGATGTTTGCAGCTGTGTTTATGATTCAGATAGCAAGCCTAACACTTCACACAAAGGTCCTCCCAGAAGCCGCAATTAGAATAGCAAATATGCATTTCAATATTACTATTTGTTGTTGCAAGGCTAACGGAATTGAAAAATGCTAGAGGTCATTTCTTTGTGATAATATGGAGAGGTAAATGATGTTAGAATTCAATAGGTTACTGGGAAAAAAAAAAGGAAAATTACACCAGGGGCACAATTTATGGAAAGCAACTCACAGTCTATTAGGTCAGAAAATTCCAATCCCAGATTTATGTTTGATTCTGTTTTCAAAGCACATGCAATAGATTTTTTTTCTCAGCGGCAGGGTGAAAACTGGTTGGCCATAATGTCAACTGATTTGATTCTCTTCTGTTAGGGGCAAATACTTCAGGATGAAATGTCATAAAGGTGATTTTTGGCTGCAAAAATTGCAAAAATTCCTTCCCAAAGGTCAGATACTATAATGAACTTTGAAAGATAATGAAACAGTGTGCTAAGCCGTAAATATTCAAACCCATGTTGAAGTAGTCAAGTCACCTTAGAGGAGTTTCTCTTTTACGAGTAATGCTCTTTTGAACTGCTTTTGTACAAATATGTTTACCTAAGCAAAGCGACCCTAGCAAACACTTAAATACCATATGCTACAAGTCATGGGGGAAAAAAAAAAGTTGAACTACAGTTCACATAAAACTGAGACCTCAAAGG
This sequence comes from Bos mutus, assembly GCF_027580195.1. Lineage (NCBI taxonomy): Eukaryota > Metazoa > Chordata > Mammalia > Artiodactyla > Bovidae > Bos > Bos mutus. The sequence goes on along the minus strand of NC_091621.1, from coordinate 85,383,715 downwards.
AAGGTTATTTTTAAAATGCACACAAATAAATTTTTTAAACATTTGGGGACATTTTGGAGTTCAAGCCTATAACCATAAGCCGAGATGAAACAGTGCTGGCATTTGGCTGCTGAACAGATGAGGGACTAACATAAGAGAATCCATGTCTAGGATATATGAAACCCAGATTTAACGCTTCAGTATTTGAAACAAAATGAGAAATTGAAGTGATAGAGACGAAAATCAAAAACAGAAGCATAAGCAATGACACACAATACAAGTAACATAAGAGAAATAGCCTGTGCTACAGAAATACAGAGTATCATAAGAAAATATTATGAACAGTTATATACCAACAAAATGGGAAAGCAGTCAATTCTAAAGAAATCAACCCTAAATATTCATTGGAAGGACTGATGCTGAAGCCCCAGTACTTTGGACACCCGATGTGAAGAGCCTGATGTCACCTGATGTCACTCACTGGAAAAGACCCTGATGCTGGGAAAGACTGAAGAAAAAGGAGAAGAGGGCAGCCGACGATGAGATGGTTAGATAGCATCACTGACTCAATGGATGTGAATTTGAGGAGATAGTAAACGATAAGGGAGCCTGGTATGCTGCAGTGCATGGGGTTGCAAAGAGTCGGACACAACTTAATGACTAAAAAACAACAAAGAAGAAATGGACACATTTTTAGAAACATATAACCTGCCAAAACTGAATCAAGGAGAAACAATCCTTTGAACAGACTGATCACTACAAGTGAAATAGAATCTGTAAATTTAAAAAACTCCCTGCAAACAAATGTCCAGGACTGGATGGCTTCGCTGGGGAAACCTACCAGCATACAAAGAACTTACACAGATGCTTCTCACACTCTACTGGCCAAATATATCAACTTCCTCATTTATAAACCTTCTCTTCCAACGTGTCTTGCATGGAGTAGGTACTCAGTAAAGGGTTTACTCATTTTAGGTGAGCCTATTACGATATTCAGGATAGTCCCCTCTCCACAGGGTTATTTGGCTAAAACTGGCTCTAGCTTAGAAGATAGCTTCTCAAACACAGATGTGACCAGTACAATTATCTTACATTCAGAATGCTCTTCATCCCAGAAGGCCCAGACTGCTATTCTCTCAAATTTTAATCATTTTTTTAAGGGCTAATTTGCAGCACTCTGCCAAAGAATAATTTGAAACAATGATTGAAAATAAGATAAAATAGCCCCATAAGTAACCATTTAAACGAAAAATAAATAAATCAGAAGTCAGATCCCTATATACTATTTTTCTGACCTATATTCACCAAAGGCAGTATTAAGAAATACAACTTAATTATACTTAAAACCATTACTTTATGAAATGCTTATTCATTACTATCAACTAAAGTCATTTTCCTCAAAGGTCCTAATGGAGATTTTGAAATGGCAGAATTATAATCAGAGGAAAAGAAAGAAAAGGTTTCTAGAATCAATGTTATTTAGTGTCAAGAAATTCTACAAATCCCAGTTACAATCTTATAGATGAGATCACATTTTTTAAAGAAAACATTTCAGTAATTAAACCCCTCTGATGGCACTCATTTAACACATTTTGAAGCACAGGAATAGAGGTTTCAACTTGCAATCTGAACTCTTAAATGCACAATAACCTCACTAATGGTGCACTATCTACTGGAGTTTGCTCTAATTCATGTCCATTGAGTCAGTGATGCTGTCTAACCATCTCATCCTCTGCTGCCCTCTCCTCCTTTCCCTTCTGTCTTTCCCAGCATCAACTTTGGAACATCAAAAAAAAAAGCCTCCAAAATGTATGGATTGCAATTAATCTACGTATCAATTCTATTCTCGTCCACATTAAAAAAAACCAAAATATGTATCAAAATTGAAACATTCAAAGAAGATGGTTTGATTGGTGATGTTTCTTCACAATTTAATAGATTACAACAAGAATCCAAAATTCTACAGGAGGACATAGTCCATCACTGGGTCCTTAGTATAATAATTCAGAATTTAGGATGAAAGTATCAATATTAGATGAGACAGAGACCACAGATAGGATGTGGAAGTAATTCCTCAGATATATCCATTTCTGTTTCAAAGAAGATGAAGAAATTCTTTCTCTGAATAGTTTGTTAGGATCACAGAATATTCTAGATTATTTTTAAAAATTCATGTTATTTAACGCTGCAAAATAAAAATATATGAACATACCCTTTTACTTTTCTATTTAGAGAATCTTTTTTGAAAAAACAAAAAAAATAGACAATTCGTCTTTACTTTTTATTTATTCTACCCTCTGTGGAAATATACACATTACATGGTTAAGTTTGACTAAATTTTAAAATACCTGACCTCTATGAGAAAAATGCAAAATTATTAAGTCTATTTTATTAGTTTTTCCAAAGAAATTATAATAAAAATCACTGAAACTGAACTATGTAATGTCTGAAACTTGGTAGTACAAATACAACAGAGGCAAACATTTTGGCAAAATGAGTTTAAAGAAAGGCTAATGTCTAGGACATACCTAACCCGAAGAAAAGCATATATTTGAAGACACAAGAATGAAATATCATAAGAGAAACACACCTATAAAATATAAAGTCAGTTCCTAAGGATACATCATAACTATCTTATACTTTCCAGTAATATATTCATTTCAATCTTTAAAGAGAACTCTTACTGTACTGGTATGAACCTCAAGTAGTGTTCATACATGAAATTCAAAGGTATCCAATATTTCCACTCTTCTTAATATTTGCACCTACCTAGAGATCAGGGAACTCTATAGATTTTCCCTATAGGTTTTCTTTGATCAAAAAGAACTATTTTCCTCTGATCACATCCTCAAACCATATAATACTCAACCAGTCTTTATCAATTACTTCTGTTGGCATCCATATAAACAATTCTGAATAACTTACTAAACCAAAGTTAAAAGAATTTATGAAATTTGGGAAAACACCATATCACCAGTGTTCCTTGATTAGTGTTAAATAAGATTTCAAAACCAGCCTGAAGAAAACTTAACCAATTACATAGATTTTGTTTGTTTGTTTGTTTACTCCATTCATGCAATCATCTTACAGCCTTAAAAATCTTAAATGAATTTTCCAGGGATCATTGCTACCCAAGCCCTGTGAGGATATGAATGCATCAATTTGATTTTAGTTATTATTGGTAATGGAATCTAATCTGTGACAACATATGGTAATTTTTCATTCAGCACTCCTGTAAGACCCAGCATCAGTACCCATTATTAAGGGGAGCAACCTATCCTAGACCCTTGAACACACGGCTTAGGGGCACCAATCCTCCACACGGCTGAAAGTCTGTGTGTAACATAGAGCCAGCCCTCTGTAGATTCAACCAACTGCAGATCAAGCGATACTGTAATATTTACTATGAAAAAAAATTGCATATAATTGGACACATGCTGTTCAAAACTGTGCTGTTTAAGGGCCAAGTGTACTCCCATCATTGGACTCTCCAGCTGTTAAAAAAGTTTTCCCCTTTAAGGTAGAGTTAAAACATGCATGTGACTTTCATTATATTGATTCTACTTTGCTTTCTAGAGCAATATACAAATGTGTCTTTTTTTTTAATGGCAACCTTGTAAATGATTGGAGACAGGTGTTTTCCTTTCCTTTAGTCCTCTCTAGGCTACACAGTCCCACTTCCTCTGTTTTCAACATGATTTCCAGACTTCTGGCTCTCCAGCTTGTCAATGTTTTTCCTAAAATTATAGTGTCTTGGACAGAAAACAGTCTTCTAACTGTGATCCAGTCAGTGTTAAGTACATCCAAGATATGACTGCTCATCATGTGGACACTTCTATTTATACTGTCTAAGAAAGTTTTAAGGGGTACTTTTTTTAATCTTTTTTTTCCCTTTTATGCAGCTGTATCATATAGTTAGCTCATATTAAATTTTTAGTCAAGTAATTGGAAGGAATGATGCTAAAACTGAAACTCCAGTACTTTGGCCACCTCATGCAAAGAGTTGACTCATTGGAAAAGACTCTGATGCTGGGAGGGATTGAGGGCAGGAGGAGAAGGGGACGACAGCGGATGAGATGGCTGGATGGCATCACTGACTTTATAGACGTGAGTCTAAGTGAACTCCGGGAGTTGGTGATGGACAGGGAGGCCTGGCGTGCTGCGATTCATGGGGTCGCAAAGAGTCGGACACGACTGAGCGACTGATCTGATCTGAAAATCTCTAGATATTTTTCACAAACTGAAGTTTTCATATTCAATTCTCACTTTGGGCCAGCAACCACTTACTCCAATAACAGGCAGAGAATTCATATGTGTAGCTGCCTAAGAGAAGGATAAATATCTGGATAATCCATTATGTTTTGTTATAAAGCTTCTTTCAGTGGCCATTCTCATTGCTTAAGTTTTATCAACTAAATTAAGTATTTTCCATTTGGGGGAAATTCTTGAGTATTCAAGTACATATTTATGTATTTTATTACTTATGTTGTACTTAATATGTGCTAATATTAAGTCACTGTTCTTATTTTTTTAGGCTCCAAAATCACTGCAGACAGCAATGTCAGCCATTAAATTAAAAGATGTTTGCTCCTTGGAAGAAAAGCTATGACAAACCTACACAGCATATTAAAAAGTGGAGACATTACTTTGCCAACAAAGCCCATCTAGTCAAGTCTATGGTTTTTCCAGTAGTCATGTATGGATGCGAGAGTTGAACCATAAAGAAGGCTGAGCACCGAAGAATTGATGCTTTTGAACTGTGGTGTTGGAGAAGACTCTTGAGAGTTCCTTGGACTGCGAGGAGATCAAACTGGTCAATCCTAAAAGAAATCAATCTTGAATATTCATTAGAAGGACTGATGCTGAAGTTCTAATACTTTGGTCACCTGATACCAAGATCCGACTCATTGGAAAAGACCCTGATGCTGGGAAAGATTGAGGGCAGAAGAAGAAGAAGGGGGTGAGATGGTTGGATGGTATCATCAACTCAATGGAAAGCAGTTTGAGCAAACTCCAGGAGATAGGGCAGGACAGGGAAACCTGAGGTGCTGCAGCCCATGGAGGTCAAAAGGAGTCAGACACCACTGAGCGACTGAACAACAGTCACTGTTCTCAGAGCTTTAAAAATACTAACTCATCTTATCTGGATAATAACTCTGGATAATAATAGTTAGTACTATTACTATACACATTTAACAAATGAAGAAACTGAAGGGCAGACAATTTAAGTAATTTGCCACAAATCACTTAGCCAGTAAGAAAGAAGCAGAGGCAAGATTCAAAACCAGGTAGACTAGAAACAGATTGGGGCTCATAATCATTATATTATGCTGGCTCTCTTGACCCTAAATAAATGTTTAGGACAAAAGGTATTGTGTCATATACTTGGGAAACAAACAAAATAATATATCGTGATATTTCTATGTTTGTCTTAGCTCCATTAAAAGGATGATAGATACATACATAGACACATAGATAGAACTACAATAAGCAACACAGAATAGTATAATTATGACTGGTTTGCATCATTGTAATGGAGAAGGAAATGGCAACCCACTCCAGGACTCTTGCCTGGAAAATCCCATGGACGGAGGAGCCCGGTAGGCTACAGTCCATGGGGCCTCAAAGAGTCAGACACGACTGAGCGACCTCACTTACTTACTTAAGGCAGAAACCAACACAACATGTAAAGTACTTATCCTCTGATTTAAAAAAATGAAATATTCTCCTAAAAATGGAAAAGAAGTAAGGTAAAAACTGAAGCACACAATTTTTAGCAAGGACTATCATAAACACCTCATGATGGAGATAAAAATCACTCAGGTTTAGTACCCATCTTCTGCTGGAAATAATTCTACCATCATCATGAGTGTCACCAACTTGCTTGGGGTTTAAAGACAAAACTACCCTAAAAACATGCATTACCACCAAACACGGGTCACCTAAACCAATCTAGGAGCTTGCCTCTCTAAGTATTCTAAATTGGTATTTTTTGGGAACCCATATATATTCCTGCTACTGACGTTCTTTTGATAGTACTTTCAAATGAATAACCCAGGATTCCTTACACAGACTCTCGTTTTTGCTTAAGACTAAGCAATGGCACCCCACTCCAGTAGTCTTGCCTGGAAAATCCCATGGATAGAGGAGCCTGGAAGGCTGCAGTCCATGGAGTCGCTGAGGGTCGGACACGACTGAGCGACTTCACTTTTACTTTTCACTTTCATGCATTGGAGAAGGAAATGGCAACCTACTCCAGTGTTCTTGCCTGGAGAATCCCAGGGATGGGGAGCCTGGTGGGCTCCTGTCTGTGGGGTCACACAGAGTCAGACACGACTGACGTGACTTAGCAAGGGTTATATGAGGTCGCACAGAGTCGGACACGACTGAAGCGACTTAGCAGCAGTAGCAGCAGCAAGGGTTATATACCAGGAAAACTTGAAGTATCTCTTCACTAGAATTTCCTAAGCAAACGAGTCCTCATTTGGCTTTGGAGTGTGGTTGCTGTGCTGTTTAAGGTGACAGAACAGAACTTGAATGTGGCCAAGGACAGAATCCAGGATGCAATTCTGCTGTAACCACCTCGTGATCCATTGTCTTGATATGGTTGTTCTATTGTTGACGTTCTGGTTTCTTTAAATTATAATCATCATTAAAATTTACCAAAGTTTGTTGCTGGCTGTTTGGTTGACTCTACAGTGTGAATGATGAAAACTTGCTTATTTTTTCTATGATCTTCTGATTAATAGTCTACACAGAGCAGTTTCGATGTAAATCATCCATGAGGCAGCTGTAAACGTTATTCCACAATCACTCCTCTAACAATTCTTATTTGGCCACAGGTATGAGAACATCACTGTCAATTCATCCCTGAGTTTATGTTAATAATTTGCAACAAGTGGATTTCTTAAAAAAAAAAACTGCTAAGTATATGTTCAAATTCTTAGTTTAGAAAGTCAGCAGTTTATATACATTTCTCCACATCTATTTGTATCTATCAAACTATTTTCCTGAGGGCATAGAAACTTGTGATCAGAAAAATAAATGAAAAGGGGAAGGAAGGGAGAGAAAAAAAGAGAAAAAGCAAAAGGTCTAGTTATAAAAGTTAATCCCCCCTCACATACAAAAGTGACCAAATGCTTTGTTTCACTCATGTTGCCACTGATCACTACCCATTCCTTTTTGGTCTTCACCCTTGCCCTTCCTAACAATTAAGGATGGACCACTTATTTTTATAGTCATTCTATAATACAGCAATAAATACCATGATTACTCTAACACTATTTAAAATTTCAAGCAAAAAAATGATTCATTCTGTTAAAGCATTACTTTGGTCATACCTATGGTCTCTGAATTCTGTATTTACCATCATGCTAAAAGATAAAAAATCCAACATCTTCTAGTTTGTTTCCTCTTTCATCAGGTTCCCCTTCAGTGAAAGACAGTGCCACTTCTTCATCCTTGCAATGAACACAATGCCTCTACTCACACCCTAGTTATTTCTCACTAGGTTATTATACGTTCTATCTGCTTTTTCTACGTCTTTAACACCCAAAGGAATAAAAACACCCACCTGCTACCTCCCTGTTTACCAGTACTAGTCTTACCTTGGCACGCATTCGGGTAGAAGTGCTTATCATCTCAGTCTGTGGACCCAGCCTATGTCCAGAAGGCTATGAGAATCTGGAGAGCTGTCTTCGGCCCACTTGCTACAAATGGCCTCAGACTTAAGAGGAGACACAGTCATGGGGGTGTCATAGGGAAGATGAAAGCAAGGGAGAAGCAAAACACAGATCAGCCACTCACCTGCATTAAAACCTTACGCATGAGAGTCCACTTAACCTTTATAATTATTTCTAAACCAGAATTAATGATTCTGAAAGCCTGTTTTGGAAGGAACACCTTTGTTTGTCCAGGTGCATGAGGTTGTTTCCCTCTGCCACGGAAAAACAAGTTCAAGGCATTATGAAAAGTGTGCACTTAAAAGGAACACTTTCATCTCAGCAGTCTGTGTGCTAGGAAACATTTCAGGATTAACATCTCAAGAAAGAAGTCAATCGAGGAGGATATGAGTCTATGAGTGTGTACATTGTATCTATGGGGAGAGGAAAGGAGGGATATTGATGGGGGACGGGTGGAATTCCTGATAGAGATGTAATATTTGATCACCACTCATTTTTGTAACTTGCACACCTATGGTAATACAAAACTTTATAGGGCTCTATTTTTTCTTTTGCCACACCGAGTGGCATGTGGGCTCTTAGTTCCCTAACCAGGGATGGAACCTGTGCCCCTTGCAGTGGAAGCGTGGAGCCCTAGTTACTGGACCACCAGGAAAGTCCCAGGGCTCCATTTTAAATAGGAGTGTATTTCATACATATGTATTCTTCATTAAAAATCTGATAAATACGTATAAATACATTTTGATAAATGAAAGGCCACGTTTTCTTATAAACCTGAATATAGACAGTGACATTTTAATTTGGTACCATATGAAACAGCGCATAACGAAAGTCAACCTTCCTTTTATTGGCTACATATACCCATGATTTCTAGAATTCCAAGTCTAACTATCATGCAATAGAAATTTTGAACAATTGTTTTTCTTGCTGTTCAGTTGTTCAGTCATGTCCTACTCTTTGCAACCCCATGGACTGCAGCATGCCAGGCTTCCCTGTCCTTCACTATCTCCCAGAGTTTGCTCAAATTCATGTATATTGAGCCACTGATGCTATCTAACCATCTCATCCTCTGCTGCCCCCTTCTCTTGTTGCCTTCAGTCTTTCCCACCATCAAGTTCTTTAAACTATTATTGTTACATAATTATTATAACAAATTAGAAAAAGCTATCAGGATTGCAAAATTATGGTCTTTAGAAAACATGTGTTATATTCTGACAGTCGTAAAAGACAGGAAATTTTTAAAAGGTAAACACTAGACTATTAAATCAGATTTCAAAAGTCTATAGTAATTTAAAATGAATCACCTTTACAGTTTTAAGAATTATCTCCAAGACAGGAGTTAAACATGCTGCCTTTTAAAATTCATATATTTCTAAATATATAAAAATATTCATAAAAGTCTTCCCTTTGGGACAACTTAACAAAACTGGCCTGTTTTTACCAATTTAATAGTATTGGTAAATGGGATATTTCCTAAATATTCAAATAAGTCTAGCTGGAGCTACTGTCATGTCCTTCTTTACATATAATATAATTTTAGAAGATGACCTTGGTGAAAATAAGTCTTTATTAAGTGGGTCTTTTCCTGACAAAAATATTTTCTAAAACAAGACATTGTATATATTATAATGGAAGCTATATTAATATTATTGCGTTGTTCAGTCGCTAAGTGTGTTCGACTCTTTGCAACCCCATGGACTGCAGCATGCCAGGCTTCCCTGTTCTTTACCATCTCCCAGAGTTCATTCAAACTCACGTCAACTGAGTCAGTAATGCCATTCAACCATCTCATCCTCTGTCAGCCTCTTCTCCTCCCACCTTCAATCTTTCCCAGCATCAGGCGCTTTTTCAATGAATATACAGTAGGAGAAAATATTCCTTTTTACTCAAAAGTATTAATTAAACATATAACCTAAAACTTACACTAGAATTCTCTCTTCTAATACTATGTCTAGTTATCAAAAAACAGGCACTCAAGGGCTGAGTTGTCATATTAATATACTGGCCAGCAAATTACTGCTGCCCTAAAATTCAAGAGTAAATGTGGCAATAGCTCTAACAACACAAGTGAAGTAGGTACATGTCAATGATTGTTATTTGGGAAATGCATGCTATTATAATAGGGCTTTCCAGGTGGTTAAGTGGTAAAGAGTCTGCCTGCCAAGCAGGAGACACAGGTTCAATCCCTGGGTCAGGAAGATGCCCTGGGGAAGGGAATGGCAACCCACTCCAGTATATTTGCTGGGAAAATCCCATGGACAGAGGAGCCTGGCAGGCTACAGTTCATGGGGTCACAAAAAGTTGGACATGACTGAGCATGCACACAATGCTATTTTATTAGTAAAACTTTATAATTTAGCTGGGAAAGGAAAACATAGGTATGACGGTCTGAGCCAAATTATCCTAGACTGGCTATTCTCAGAGCTTGGATTTCCCAAATATTTGCCCACTCTTGATTTTATGTTGCTCATTACCAACCTGTGTTTTTAGGACTTCAAAGGCCAGCTATTCCAAGGAGCAAGAAGCTAGACAGACATGAAACTTGGATGCCACACTTAGGAACACAGAGTGCTCCTTCCTGCCTAGCCACAAAACCAAGCCGCATTTCACCTCTCCCACTTCCTGTTAATAGCAAAGGTTAGAAACAGATTCTGTTCCCAAGCACAAAAGTCAGCATGTCTTTTTTTTTTTTTTTTAATTACCAATAAAACTCTGAGCAGCACACACAGGTACAAGTGTTTTACGCTATTTGCTTATTGTCTACCTGAGTTATAAACCCTTAAGACAGATGGCAGTATAACTGTTAAATTCTGTAGATTAACTTGGTTGCAATTAAAGCAAGAAATCTCATAGCCAGTAGAATATTCTCACAGTCTTGAGCTATTAACCTGGTGTGAACATAGATTTATATCTGATAGGGACATGTATAAAAACATTAATTTGATCATCAACATTAGAGCTAATACTAGTAGAAAATGTTTCCTGAGCAGCCAAATATGAAAATTATATTTACACAAAGGCAAAAATAAATGGCAGAAAGGTCAATCTGGGGGGGAAAAGAACAGAAAAGTATACAAATATATATACCTAAAATCAATGCTATAATATTCTAAGATGGGTAATTTAATCTCAACCAGTAGAGCCATAAGTTTATCTAATATAACTTTTCTATTGAACATACTATTACTATTATGGTTTTTTCATTGCAAACTCCTCTATTTCATCCCAACCAAATCCAATTTCCACTCAGGTTAAACATCTCCCTTGATCAGAAGAGTATTTATTTTTGTCCCTAGATTCTACTACTTGGGATGATACACTCATATATATGCCCTTCCCCTATTCCTATTAGATCCAAATCCTTGTTAGACTGAGGACATATGAATGAAGGATGAGACATTCATGCTTTTATTGCCTGATAACTTATCTGGAATCTGATAGCAATGTGGAATGACTAAACCTTAACTCAGAAATATCCAGAAGTTTATATTTCTAAAGATAAACCTGAAGTGCATCCAGCATGGGGACTTGGTTTAGCACCAGGGCAGCCAATTCTCAGGGATTCTGCTCCTTACAACAGTGAAAAGTGGAATTTGTGCTATGAACCTAGCATTGCTTGCGAAATCTCCTGTAAGGGAGCCTTCATCTGGGATCTTGCTGGCCACTGGGATACAAGAAAAATTGTCTTGGATGCTCCCAAATCCCAGTCAGTGAGGGTTCCTGACTTAACCTTAACTCTTGGCCAAAATTCCAGCTCCTTGTAATTATCAGTTGTTTTCCATTTTCTTAGATGTTAATTTATTCCAGAGTTGCTTCTACCCCACATTATGTCAACTTCAGCATGAAGCTCAGATCATGCTCACATGTTAAAAATAATGTAAAACTTGCAAGCAATCATGCATGAATTTATGAGACTTGATTGAGTTTGTAGGATGGAGACATAGGGGATTTATGCATTGAGGTTTACTGCCAACTCCTGGTTCCTCTCCTTTCTTCTTCTCTTACTCTTTGGTATGTTGCCAAGATTCTAAAATATTCTGTCTCTATCACCAAGTATTTCCTCACTTCTTTGAAGCCTTGGCTCCATCTGACACCCAAGCCCTTGGGAATGGTAGAATGAGGAAAGAGTACTATTTTCTCCATAGGTGCAACAATATCTAAATATTTTTTAATACTTTTTTTCAAGGAGAAATGTGGGTGGCAGTTGTAAAGTTGGCACAATATTCTTCACCTGATTTTTAATTAAGTTCCTAAAACTGCTTTCATGCCACTATCTTTCTTCATTAATATTAAAATTAACCAGAGGGTTGAAATTTAATTTCAAAAAATTACTAATTAAGTATGATATTTAGGATATAATCATGAGTATTCAAAATAAAAAAACTTTTCATATTTCATCATAAAAATGAAATGGAACACATGACTTAAACTTTTGTTAAATCTGACATTTTGAAATTGCATCCTTGTTACCAAATAAAAAAGTTTCACTTGCTATTAATAGAAAAACAGTGAAAAAAGTCACCTTCAGTGGATAACTCTTCCCTCTCAATAGTAAGCCCAAAGGAGATGTCACAGAGTATTTTAAAAACCACTGCCTCAGGATTTTTAAAAGAAAAATTCTTCCAATTTTAACTGTTATACTATAAACCCTTACTTTAAAGTGCAGATTACTTAGTTTCTTTAATTCAGAATCCCATACATAAAACTGTATCTGGAAGAAATAATCAGAAAAGCTAACCAGGATTTACACAAATATTTACTTCAGTATTACTTACACGGACAACATCTAGAGATAATCGACCAGACCAACAAGATAGAAATGCTTAAATAAAATATGACACACTCATACATTGACTATTAAAATGTATACAAGTGATAAGAATGATGCAAAGTGATACAATTATAAAAGCGATATAGTCATACTTTTAATGTTGTAGAAAACAAAATACCATTAATTTAAAAATATAGAAAACCAATCAATAACCCAATCAATAAAAACAGTGTAATCCTAATTATGTAGCTATGAAAACACTGAAAAAAGTAATGGGAGGAATTGATAAAATATTAATGATAATATTTTCTCTTTGGTTCTCTATTTCAGAAAGGATTTAAGCTAATGAATCTTTTTAAAATGTAACTGTGTTAAATATTAATAAAACATAAACAAAATGAACCAGGAAAATGGACCACTAGGAAAGATGAAGAGGAATGCCAAGGTGCTGCTGGTGGTGAGTTTGGCTCACAAGCGTACCATCAAGACTGGTTCACAGGACATTAAAGAGAATGAAATAATGCCATTTGGAACAACATAGATGGACCTAGAAATTATCATGCTGAGTGAAGTACCTCAGAGAGACAAGGAGAAATATCATACGGCATCCTTTGTATATGGGGAAGAATGGGGGAAAGAGACAGGGAGTTTGAGACCGACGTGTGCACACCTCTATACTTAAAATGGATAACAAGGATATACTGCCCAGCACATGGAATTCTGCTCAGTGTGGCAGCCTGGATGGGAGGAGAGTTTAGGATACAAGTATGTATGGCTGAGGAGAAGGAAGTGGCAACCCACTCCAGTATTCTTGCCTAGAGAATTCCGTGGACAGAGGAGCCTGGTGGGCTGCAGTCCATGGGGTCGCACAGAGTCGGACATGACTGAAGCAACTTAGCAGCAGCAGCAGCGTGTGTATGGCTGAGTCCATCTGCTGTCCACCTGAAACTATCACAACACTGTAAATCAGCTATGGTGGTTTAGTCACTAAGTCATGTCTGAGTCTTTGTGATCCCATGGGCTGGAGGCTGCCAGGCTCCTCTGTTCATGAATTTTCTAGGCAAGAATACTGGAGTGGATCGCCCTTTCCTTCACCAGGGAATCTTTCTGACCCAGGGATCACACCCAGGTCGCCTGCATTGTAGGCAGATTCTTCACGAACTGAGCCACCAGGAATCAGCTATTCTCCAATATAAAATAAAAAGTTAAAAAAAAAAAAGTGCACAGAGCTCAGCAAAACCATAGCTGAGCACTTAACACCAGATGTAATCAGTCACTCAATGCACAGTCCTCAAAGCAACTGGTAAGAACAATTAACCTTTAGTGGGTGCCTATTATGTGCCAAGCTTTGTGCTCAGCAATTTACACACACAATACTACTGCTACTGCTAAGTCACTTCAGTCGTGTCCGACTCTGTGTGACCCCATAGACGGCAGCCCACCAGGCTCCCCCATCCCTGGGATTCTCCAGGCAAGAACACTGGAGTGGGTTGCCATTTCCTTTTCCATACACACACAATATAAACTGTTAAATGAGGCTAAATGTTCTTAGAACATTTAACTCTCCCAGCCCCTCTGAGGTTGACATCATTGTCACCCCCATTGTGCAGGAGATATTTTGAAGGGTTAAAAAAATATGCTATTAACTTTATCAGCAACACTTGTTAGACCTGATCTTTAGGACCAAAAAGGAATGAACATGTTAGAATGAATCTTCAGTTTCAGATGCAACTGAAACACACACCAAGAGAGAATTAATTTGTTTTAAACAGCATGTGCGTGTGTCCCCCTAAATTTGGAGGAAAACCTGGAACTTTAGAAAATGGTATTTATTCTGCTATTTCTGGTACATAGTGACTGCTTTGCTTTTCAAATGTTTAATCTTGGGCTTCATGACCATTCAGCCATCCATACACACACACACACATACATATATAGTCAATACAAATGTGGCTTGCATGCATTGATTATTACGTTTCTGAATTTATCTTAAATTCATTCGTTATTTTATTCATTGATTGAACCATTATTGATTCTTCTCTAAATACTTAAAAATGTATTAAGTAACTATTGGAAATAAGGATAATAGATACAACTTCTAAGAAAGGAACTCAATTTAGTTATCCATATTCTCCATAGGAAAATGAACCTAATGACAGGGTTTGTAAATACATATTATATATTATAAATACATAACATGTATACTGCTGCTGCTAAGTCGCTTCAGTCGTGTCCGACTCTGTGCGGCCCCAGAGACGGCAGCCCATCCCTGGGATTCTCCAGGCAAGAACACTGGAGTGGGTTGCCATTTCCTTCTCCAATGCATGAAAGTGAAAAGTGAAAGTGAAGTTGCTCAGTCGTGTTAGACTGGCATCGATCCCATGGACTGCAGCCTACCAGGCTACTCTGTCCTTGGGATTTGCCAGGCAAGAGGGGTGTGTGTGTGTGTGTGTGTGTGTGTGTGTAATTTAGATCACTTATTATCATATCCTGAAATTCAAAGGAGCTGATGTTCACAACAGACCATCAATCTGTTTTAAGTTCCTCATTTTATTCTCAATCCACCCATAATTTCACATACATTCAAAGGTCAACTTGGGAAATGTTTATTCAACTAAAACTCAGACTGTACTTTGGATATCACTGAGCCATGGATGCACACCTTAGATCAGCAACTGTGGTTTTATATTTCTTTTTCTTTTATTGGAGTATAATTGATTCACAATGTTGTTTTAGTTTCAGGTTTATAGCAAAGTAAATCAGTTGTAAAGATACATATGTGCACCCATTTGAGATTCTTTTCTCATAAAGTCCATCACAGAGCACTGAGCAGAGTTCTCTGTGCTATACAGTAGTTTCTAAGTTATATTAGTCATCTTTTTCTTATTTATCTATTTTACATATAGTAGAATATATATTTCAGTCCCAATCACCTAATTTATCCCTTGCCACACTTAACCCCTGGTCACCATAAATCTGTTTTCTATATCTGTAATTCTATTTCTGCTTTGTAGATTGCAGCACTATTTAAATAGCCAGGACATGGAGGCTACCTAAATGTCCATAACAGAGGAATGGATAAAAGAAATGTGTTACATATATACGATAGAATATTACTCAGCCATAAAAAAATAAAAGTGCCATTGGTAGCAACATGGATAGAAATAGAGATTATCAGAATAAGTAAGTCAGAAAGACAAATATCATATGATATCATTTATATGCAGAATCCTAAGAAAGGATACAAATGAATTCATCTATATTCTAAATGAAATAGTGATGGGGCCCATTGTGTACTGCTTCCAAATCTGCCTTTGGATCAGCGTTTCCAAGGCAGATAATTACTGCTGCCGTTTATACAAGAGGAGGTTAAAACCCACAGATAGTAAATATTACATCCACAAGCTAGTATGTATCTGGGTCTGGACTAAACCCTACTCTGTCTAACACCGAAACACTTGCTACCTCTTTGTGTCCCCTCCTCTCTTCTCATCTCATGAGCTTCACTCACAATCATTTTATAGAACCTCAGAGTCATCCATTTGTCAACATGTTTCCAAGAAATGAGGAATTCAGTGAGGAGGATGAAGGCTTATTTGGAGTGAACTCAATATTTCATCATAAAAAGATCACCTTGTTTGGGGGTAAAATAAGCATAATCACCCCTATGGGAAACCTGATGGATTGTAACTTGGCGAGAACTACAATTCAAACACGTGTTTCAAATGTCAAAATAAGGATCAAAGCCAAACAAGAGCCAAAAAAGGAGCATGAGAAAGTCTGTGGGTTGGGGTAAGGGTTAGGGAAACAACTGCTGTGGGCATGATACAAAAAAAGGGAAAATAGCAAGAGAGAAATTAGAAATAAATAGAACATAACTATCTTTACATTCTGTGGTTTAAAAAGAACTTCTTTAAAAAAAAAAAAAAGATATTTTGGAGGATTAAAAAAATATGCTATTACCCTTATCAGTAATCCTGTAAGGTTTGATGTTCAGGATTCAAAAGTAATGGGTTTTTTTACAGTCAGAATTTCATTACGTTTGACATACTTTTATATATGGTTTATATCTGCTTATGAGACACATTCTTTTTTAAGTCAGCCTTTTGATCTTAAAAAGAACAATTGCTGCCCTAAGTTAAAACCATGAGAAAAGAGACCTACTGGAAACAAAGAATAGTAGCTTGTGTTTCTACAACCTACAATTATCTATACTTGGGATCAAGACCATCCCCAGGAAAAAGAAATACAAAAGGCCAAAAGGTTGTCTGAGGAGGCCTTACAAATAGCTTTGAAAAGAAAAGAAGCAAAAGGCAAAGGAGAAAAGGAAAGATATACCCATTTGACTGCAGAGTTTCAAAGAATAGCAAGGAGAAATAAGAGAGCCTTCCTCAGTGATTAATGCAAAGAAATAGAGGAAAACAACAGAATGGGAAAGAGTAGAGATCTCATCAAGAAAATTAGAGATACCAAGGGAACGTTTCATGCAAATATATGGGCCCAATAAAGGACAGAAATGGTATGGACCTAACAGAAGCAGAAGGTATTAAGAGGAGGTGGCAAGAATACACAGAAGAATTATACAAAAAAGATCTTCACGACCCAGATAATCATGATGCTGTGATCAGTCACCCAGAGCCCAACATCCTGGAATGCGAAGTCAAGTGGGCCTTAGGAAGCATCACTACGAACAAAGCTAGTGGAGGTGTTGGAATTGTAGTTGAGCTATTTCAAATCCTAAAAGATGATGCTGTGAAAGTGCTCCACTCAATATGCCAGCAAATTTGGAAAACTCAGCAGTGGCCACAGGACTGGAAAAGGTCAGTTTTCATTCCAGTCCCAAAGAAAGGCAATGCCAAAGAATGCTCAAACTACAGCGCAATTGCACTCATCTCACACGTTAGTAAAGTAGTGCTCAAAATTCTCCAAGCCAAGCTTCAACAGTACATGAACCGTGAACGTCCAGATGTTCAAACTGGATTTAAAAAAGGCAGAGGAAAGAGAGATCAAATTGCCAACATCTGTTGGATCATTGAAAAAGCAAGAGAGTTCCAGAAAAACATCTATTTCTGCTTTATTGACTATGCCAAAGCCTTTGACTGTGTGGATCACAAGAAACTGTGGAAAATTCTGAAAGAGATGGGAATACCAGACCACCTGACCTGCCTCTTGAGAAACCTATATGCAGGTCAGGAAGCATATGGAAGAACTGGACATGGAACAACAGACTGGTTCCAAATAGGAAAAGGAGTACGTCAAGGCTGTATATTGTCACCCGGCTTATTTAACTTATATGCAGAGTACATTATGAGAAATCCTGGGCTGGGTGAAGCACAAGCTGGAATCCAGATTGCTGGGAGAAATACCAGTAACCTCAGATATGCAGATGACACCACCCTACAGTAGAAAGCAAAGAACTAAAGAGCCTCTTAATGAAAGTGAAAGAGGAGAGTGAAAAAGTTGGCTTAAACTCAACATTCAAAAAACTAAGATCATGGCATCTGGTCCCATTACATCATGGCACATAGGTGGAAACAGTGGCAGATTTCATTTTGGGGGCTCCAAAATCACTGCAGATGGTGACTGCAGCCATGGAATTAAAAGATGCTTGCTCCTTGGAAGAAAAGTTATGACCAACCTAGACAGCATATTAAAAAGCAGAGACATTACTTTGCCAACAAAGGTCTGTCTAGTCAAAGCTATGGTTTTTCCAGTAGCCATGTATGGATATGAGAGTTGGATGATAAAGAAAGCCAAGTGCCAAAGAATTGATGTTTTTGGACTATGGTGTTTGATAAGACTCTTGAGAGTCCCTTGGACTGCAAGGAGATCCAGCCAGTCCATCCTAAAGGAAATCAGTCCTGAATATTCATTGGAAGGACTGATTCTGAAGCTCAAACTTCCATACTTTGGCCACCTGATGTGAAGAACTGACTCATTTGAAAGACCCTCATGCTGGGAAAGATTGAAGGTGGGAGGAGAAGGGGATGACAGGGATCAGATGGTTAGATGACACCGACTCGAAGGACATGAGCTTGAGTAAACTCCGGGAGTTGGTGATGGACAGGGAGGCCTGGTGAGCTGCAGTCCATGGGGTTGTAAAGAGTCAGACATGACTGAGCCACTGAACTGAACTGATCCCAAAGAAAAAAGATTAGTAAGTGAATCACTATCCTTTAAAAATGTAGTGTCTGAGATCTGCATGGTTTATTCAGTCAGGAAATATTACCTATGTTTTGCCAGGTACTGTATTTCTCTGGATTCAGTGAATAAAAGATCCACCTACAGTCCAAACCAATAAGGCTTATGAAAGCAAGTACCTGATATACTTCTAAACTCTTAGAAGAATCAGGTTGAGCGACCAGGGAGAATAATCTAGAAGTCAAGTCCAGCGGATTATTCAATTATTTTATTTATTTATTTTTTTTGTAAGCAGGGACACTGTATATACTTAAACAAATTTGATTACTTGAGAAAGATCTTAAATTTTTCTGCCACAAAGAGTGTTAAGTATAAACGTATGGAAGAAATTGTTATACTCTTACAATGTATAATTCAGGGCAGACAAAACACCAACATAAGGCTGAAGTGGATTATAAAAACCTACACTAAAAGGCAAACTTGAGACTTTTAGGCCATGACTAACAGAAAGTATATCACTAAGGTTAATAGGACCTCTTGACTCATCTTTATTTTGACTGTATCGGAAGATGTCCAAATCATTTCCAGTTATGTGGCTTTAAATTTATACTTACCTGTCCTAAATGCACCTCTACTCTCTTTCTAGATATCAGTGTTTTCCAGAGTACTTCTTTTCTACAGACTTCCAAGAAACTGTGTCCACTTTCATGGCCTTACTGGCCATCTTTAGAAAGATGATTCCAAAATCATTTCCCTAGTCCAACTTTAGTGTCTCATCTACAGCACACAGCCCAGTTATTTTCTGAATCCTTACTCAGTATCATAGAAATATAGTCTTATGTGCATATAGTTGACCATTCAGCATAGGGGGATAGGGGTGTTGTCCCCATGCAGTCAAATATCAGTGATCCCTACTTCAAAAAACAAAGAAATTGATAAATGAATCAAAGGCAGGAAGAGCTGACTCATTGGAAAAGACCCTGATGCTGGGAAAGATTGAGGGCAGGAGAGAAGGGGACGACAGGATAAGATGGTTGGATGGCATCACCGACTCAGTGGACAAGGGTTTGGGTGGACTCCGGGAGTTGGTGATGGACAGGGAGGCCTGGCGTGCTGTGGTGCATAGGGTTGCAAAGAGTCGGACGTGACTGAGTGACTGAACTGAACTGAATACCCTACATAAAGTAATCCCCAACGAAACTCTTGGAATGAGCTCCATTCCAAGAGTATATTCTTAGGTGCAATTTGTAAGTCCAACAAAGTTAGCCAAGGTACCCAACTAACACAGCTATATAGTACTGTCCTGGATTAGGTTTAAAGTACTTTTCACACAAATAATACATAAAAAACAAACACAAAAAATAAAGAAAACATTTTTTATCTCACAGTACAGTACCTTGAAAAGTACAGTAGTAGAGTACATTGGCTGGGCACGTTTGAACTTGAAGGTTCCTACGTAGGGAACTTACTGTATACATACTAAAGGACACTGTCTCAAAGATTCCACCAACCCCATACACAAGATATAATTCCCTTGCTGTTCTCTCCCACAGCAAACATTATTCTACATACCTTTAATCACATTCGCATACTTGTAATTACTTCCCTGGTGGCTCAGATGGTAAAGAATCCTCCTGCAAGGCTGGAGACCTGTGTTTGATCCCTGGGTTGGGAAGATCCTCTGGGAAAGGAAATGGCAACCCACTCCAGTATTCTTGCCTGGAGAATCCCATGGACAGAGGAGCCTGGTGGGCTACAGACCATGAGGTCTCAAAGAGTCAGACACAACTGAGCAACTTTCACTTCACTTCAGACTATAAAATCCATAAGGGCAACATGGTGTTACTTGATCATTTTTATTCCTAGCACAAGATGTAACCTGTGAGTCAGTGCATTATTGCTGAACTGAATTGTGCCATATCTGCTTGATGCCACATACACAGAAAGAGCTATATGCCTACAAACTTTAAAAATGTACTCCCTCACTCTAATTACGGTATTTGATCTTTACAGCTAGTATGATGTTGTTTAATATTAACAAAAAGAAGGGAAATGAAGGCCAAAGTGATAAATCCCACTCTCCTGAGTTGGAGGAAAAAGATGGGTAACACTCCTCCTTACTGAACAATGTCCTTAAGTTTAAGCTTCAGAAAAGGACTAGAAGAGTTCAGGAAGACAGAGCAGTCCAAAACAAACAAACAAACAAGAACTAAACAAGATTCTTTACACAACACCGCATTTATCTACAAAGAAAGTCTAAGCTCTAATAGCATTTACAGTTGATATCCTAGTGGCAACACCAGAGTTCAGGTGGGGTTTTGTTTGTTTTTTCCCTTTCTTGGATATGTATCTAATGATAAATCACCCGCAGATATATCAAACGCTTCTCATTTTGGAACAATGTGGGCCAAACATAAATTAAATCAAATGATTCCCTTGTGGGTTTCTCAGGCGAGAAAAAAGAACACTAATTACTGTCTTAGATGTTTCCACACTTAAAAGTACTTGCAAGTAAATTAAGTGTGGGTGGTTTAGAAACAACAGTGAAATAGAAAATGAAAGCTTTTATAGAGTGCCTACAATGTTTTCTGTTACTGCACTATTAACATGAAAATTCCACTAACACAACAAATATTTATTGCCCACTTAATGCATGTTTGAACTCTGGTTGCTAATGTGAAGCTAGGAGAAACAAGCATCAAGCTTCAAAAAACTGAAATCTAGTTAGCAAACTACTAACCTGTATAGCATAATCTATAGTAAAGGTGTGTAAGCATAAGCCTATAACTAAATGAATTATAAACAGGGCTAGAGCAGTTGTGAAGTTTTCATGAAGAAGGGGGAGCTATACAGAATATATGATATTTGGACAGCTCATGAAAGTAAGCTGAAATTTTCATCCGATAGGAATTAAAGGCAAAAAAGAAGAGACAAATATAAACACTGAATTCTGCAGAGAAAGTTAAATGACACCCTGATGGAAATGAAGGTCCTTGGCAAATAACGGTGGTACATAAATTAAAGCACAGGGTAATGAGATCATTAAAAGCACAGAATCTGACCAGATCAGGAAGGACTCAAAAATTAAGGAGAAGGGGCTGGACTGGATGAGGAGTATCAGGAGGAAAAGTGTAAGGCTTTTAGCAAGAAGGGGCTGTTTAGGACCTCTGGGTTGTAGCAACCATCCATGTGACTCCACGCATGGTAATCCTGTGGTCAAAACCAGATGAAAGCCATGTTTGTAAAGATGACTCCGACATCACAGATGATGGCTGTAAGCAAGCAGAGGATCATCAGAGATTTGTTAATGCATCATATCAGGAACTCAGCTGCAAAGTGATAAAGATTTTTTTATCTTTGTCTTCAAAGACTGTCAAAGAGGAAAGAAGAAAGAAAAAGATTAAATCAAAATATAATGTCAGCAAAAAAAAAAATGCCAAATTTCTGACACATGCTGCAACATGAACCATGAGGACATCAAGCTAAATGAAATAAGCCAGTCACAAAAAGACAAATACAAATACTGTATGATTCCACTTATATGACATATCTAGGGTAGTCAAATTCATAGACCCAGCAAGTATTACAGATCATGGTTACAGGGACTAGCGGAGGAGAAGGCAAGGGTTTATTGCTTAATGGGTACTGTTTCAGTTTTTCAAATGACAAAAAGTTCTGCAGATTGGACTGGTGATGGTTGCCCAACAATGTGAACACATTTAATATCATTAAGCTATACATTTAAAAATGGTCAAGGTAGTAAAATTTTATGTTTTGTGTATTATACAACTTAAAGAAATAATTAAAAGAAAAGGAAATTCCAAAATTTGGGGTCAGATTAAGGGAAGGGAGAGAATTCTGAATGACTCTTAGATCACTAGCTTAGAAGAGGGAGAAAAAACTGAAATTAAAAAGGGGATCTATCCTGACAGAAGGAAAGGGAATCAATTGTCAAACATGTTTGATAGGAACGTGTTTCACAGGCAGCTGGAGACGACAGATAAGCCTCTGTGGATGGAACAGGAAATATGCTGGGTTTTATTTTAGTGTCACCATGTTGCCCAGGGCTGGGGGAGGGGCTTGGAGTCAATCATCAGGTTTAATTCTGAGCCCTAGATTTTCAGAGCTGTTCCTAAAATGTGCTGTTATGTTCTACTTTTTAACATTTTTCTATCTCTGAATTAGGATGGTGTTACAATGAACATTGTCTTTTGATGAAAAACAGTAGTTGCAATAACAGAAACGAACTCAATATAGCTTAGGGCAGGGTTATTCACAGACTGGGGTGGGTAAAAACACAATAAAGCCTCAGGGAAGAAGGAGAACTAGAGTCAGGGAAGCCCCAAGGGCTTCAGATTCCTCTCTTTACACCCCCAACCCGCCCCCTCTCTGTATCTGTTTCATCCTTTCTGGAAATGGACTTTTCTGAGCTCCTTAGCCCTTATGGGTTTTGGAAAGGAGTTTCTGCATTTGGAAAAAGACTGACTTAACTCAGATGTGGCCCCAAAACCAAATTATTGAATCAGAGGTTCACTGCATGACTTGAGCCCAATCAGTAGTACAGTCAAGATAACAGGGTCATGCCAAACAAGTATGGCTTCCAGAGGATGGCTACTGTTTGTGCAGCCTTATACTCCAGTAGGCATCAAGTCCCACTACACCCCAGGAGAGAGGAGAGATGTTAACAGGACAGCTAAATTATATGGACACCTTCAGTCAGGTGAGAAGACTTCAGAGTCCTAAGAGGCCAATGACAATAGTCTTTCACTATTTATCACATAAAATAGTAAATACTGAAAAAAAACAGGGGGGGAGGGGGATCAAAGTTACAACTGAGCAGTTTTTGACTCAACATAACCATCCAATGTATGTGTGCATGTGCTCAGTTGTGTCCAATTTTTTGAAACCCAGTGGACTGTAGGCTGCCAGGCTCTTCGGTCCATGGGATTTTCCCAGCAAGAATACTGGAGTGGATTGCCATTTTTTCCTCCAGGAGATCTTCCCGATCCAGGGATGGAACCATGGGTACCATTGTCTCCTGCATTGTAGGTGGATTCTCTACTGCTGAGCTACTGGGGAAGCCCAACCATACTACAGTAATGTTTCATTAAATGTTTTGCATAAGACACAGTCTGTGTTATTACTTAGCAAACATGCAGACCTGGGATTTAATTTTTCCCTTAATAGATGGAAAGCCAAAGCTAAGAAATTCACTAACTTGTCCACAATTTGCACCAATGTTCCTCTGGATTCAAAGCCCTTCTCTCTTTTTCTTTTCTTCTCCAGCTGTACAAGTATTATGCTGAGAAATAAAAATTGTATATATTTAAGGTATACAACATCATATTTTGATATATGGGTACATTTTGAAATGATTTTCATTATCAAATTAAATATCTATCACATACCATTTTTCCCCTACTCTATATTACACCCATCACTTTGTATTGATTTGAAGGTGGTGTGCTTTCTTTCATTCAAGTTATTCAAGCAGTAGCTAAATAAACATGTGTCATAAAATACTACATGAATAATAACTGTTTTGGGTGAGAAACTTATCTGGCCTCTCTGATTATTTCCAACTATAATAATTCATAAGTTTACTATTTTGGATTCAGTGACCTCATTTTGAAAGCATTCATTATAAGCAAATATGAACACTTTTTCTACCTACTAAAGATTTTGCAACATCAATAATTTCTCAAAAGAAAACATATTCTATCTATTACATTAAAATTTCTGGTAAGCATTTTTTTAAGGAAAAGAGATCTGGCTCATCTTTAAGTAAGAAATTAGTAAATATATATATATATATATATATAAGTCTGACAATGTTTCTAGGAAGAGTTGTAAAAGTGACCACAGTTGGTGAAATACAGAATTTTTTAAAGTATAACTATTTTTCACAGAATTAGAACAATGCTAAAATTTACATGGAACCCTAAAAGACTCAGAATTGTGAAAATAACCCTGAGGAAAAAGAACAACTCTCTTTTTGGAGACTGGAGTTCAAACCCTTCTGGAGTTCAAACCCTCCCAGACTTCAGACAATGCTACAAAGCTATGATAATCAAAACAGTGTGGTACTGGTATGAAAACAGACATACGGATCAATGGAACAGAACAGAAAGCCCAGAAATAAGCCCACACACCTACGGTCAATTAATCTATAAAACAGAAGACAAGAAAATACAATGGGAAAAAGACAGTCTCTTTTGCAAGTGGTGCTGGGAAAGTTGAACAGCTACAGGTAAATAAAGGAAGTTAGAAGACACCCTCACACCATACACAAAAATAAACTGAAAATGGCTTAAAGACTTATATATATGATATGACACCATAAAATTTCTAGAAGAGATTATAGGCAAAACATTCGTTGACATAAAGTGTACCAATGTTTTCTTAGGTCAGTCTCCCAAAGCACTAGAAATGAAACCAAAAGTAAACAAATGGAACCTAATCAAACTTACAAGCTTTTACATGGCAAATGAAATCATGAACAAAACAAAAAGACAACCTACAAAATTTCAGAAAATATTTGCAAACAATGCAACTGACAAGAGCTTAATTTCCAAAATATACAAACAGCTCATTAAACTCAACAACAAAAAGACAACCACCTAATCTAAAAAAAAAATAAAATGCAGAAGATCCAAATAGACATTTCTTTAAAAAAAAAAAAAAGACATCCAGATGACCAGCAGACATATGAAAAGATGCTCAACATCAGTAATTATTAGAGAAATGCAAAGCAATAGTGGCACAAGGAGGTGCCCCCTCACACCAGTCAGAATGGCCATCATTAAAAAGTCTACAAAAACAATTGCTAGAGAGGGTGTGGAGAAGAAGGAACCCTCCTACACTGTTGGTGAGAATGTAAATTTGTGCAGCCACTATGGAAAACAATATGGGGAGTCCTCAAAAAACTAAAAATAGAATTACCGTATGATCCAGCATTCCCACTCCTGGGCATATATCTGGACAAAACAGCTATTAAAGAGACACATGTACTCCTAAGTGAACAGGAGCACAATTCACAATAGCCAAGACATGGAAACAACCTAAATGTACATCAACAGATGCATGGATAAAGATGTGACATGTTTGTATTTATACACATACACATATAAGGGAATATACACAGCCATAAAGTAGAATGAAATAATGCCATTTGCAGCAACATGGACGGACCTAGAGATTATCATACTAAGTGAAGCCAGAAAGAGAAAGACAAATACTATATGATATCCCTTATATGTGTAATCTAAATATGACACAAACGAACCTATCTACAAAATACAGACAGACTCACAGACACACAGAATAGACTTATGGTTGCCAACAGGAAGGGCATGGGGGAGGAATGGACATGGGGGAGTTTGGGGTTACCAGATGCAAGCTATTACATATAGAATAGATAAACAACAACGTCCTATTGTATAGTCTAAGAACTATACTCAATATCATGAGATAAACCATAACGAAAAATAATATTTTTTAAATGTGTATATAAATAGATAGATATCACTGAATCACCTTGCTGTTCAACAGAAATTAACACAACATTGTAAATCAACTAAACTTCAATAACAAAGGTACAAACTATTCAGGGCAGAATGTTGTCTGTGGCTTCAATCTGGGTCTTTGACTTTTAACAACCCTCTAGACTTCAAATGATCCAGTAACTAGTACTTTAAAGCTTCAGTTTTCAGATGCATCAGTCCAAGAATCTAGGGTAAAGGAGGAGGAATTCAGGTAGAGATTATGAGAAAAATCTGGCCCCAACATACTTCAGTGGTTGGATCTGGTTGGTTTGTTTTAATCCATCATTCATTGAATTTGCACAGGATTTCATAAGAAACAAATGTTCCATTTCCAAGAGGAAAAAAGGAGGGGAAGAGAGGAGGGAGAAGAGGTGAGAGAGAAGGGACAGAGGGAATGTGAAAAAGAGAAGGAAGAAAAGAGGAAGGTATAAAAATAGTGTTACTTTTTAAGAGCTTTCCAGAGTTCTCACTCTCAATGGATTCATCATTCCATTTTGAGAGACTATGCAGTAGAAATAACATACGTACACATATTATCATAGGTTTTAACTTTTTGTGGCATTTAGAAAAGACTCTTCTAAATGTAGAATTAGAAATTATTTAATGAAATGAAATACTGTGAAAAGAGAAATAATGGCAAAAATTATATAATCATTCAGGACTATATATTTTCCTTTAAATCTCAGTTATATAGACTAAAAATATATTTAAGAAAAACTCCAAATAAGGGAAAAATAGAAACAGATGTTACATTAAAATAATTACTTGTAATTCCATTTAAATCTTTGAAATAAGAAAAATGACCCGTACGAAAAGAAACTTTTTAATAAAATCTACCTGAAATTAAGATCAGCTTGAGCCAACTTTCCACAAAGGAAAAAACTGATGTCTTTAATAATGAATATTTTCTCACATCTATAGAGCCAAACAACAGTGTAAACAACAGAGTAATATACCACCATTATGAATATAAGTTTTTAACTATAATTTCAGTTTTCACTTAAGATATATAAGTGCTATATCAGTAGTTTATAAAGGTAGACAGATACACATTTTTAAAATTTAATCCCTACTTTTATAGATTTTTAAGATATTCAAAAGCAGAGACATTACTTTGCCAACAAAGGTTCGTCTAGTCAAGGCTATGGTTTTTCCAGTGGTCATGTATGGATGTGAGAGTTGGACTAAGAAAGCTGAGCACCGAAGAATTGATGCTTTTGAACTGTGGTGTTGGAGAAGACTCTTGAGAGTCCCTTGGACTGCAAGGAGATCCAACCAGTCCATTCTGAAGGAGATCAGCCCTGGGATTTCTTTGGAAAGAATGATGCTAAAGCTGAAACTCCAGTACTTTGGTCACCTCATGCGAAGAGTTGATTCATTGGAAAAGACTCTGATGCGGGGAGGGATTGGGGGCAAGAGAAGGGGACGACAGAGGATGAGATGGCTGGATGGCATCACCAACTCAATGGACATGGGTTTGGGTGAACTCTGGGAGGTGGTGATGGACAGGGAGGCCTGGCACGCTGCAATTCATGGGGTCACAAAGAGTCGGACACAACTGAGTGACTGAACTGAAGATACTTCTATATATGCTATTTTTCCAATAACATTTTACTGAGAAGAAAATACATCTGACTACACTTCAGTACCAGAGGAGTCAGAAACATAATGAAATTCCACAGAAAATGAAAATATTTTTGTGTTCACTAATTGTTTTTCTTGTAGTTACTAACAAGACAGACATAATATTAGACACATGGAAATTAAGTGGAAGCAATCTTTAAATAGCTGTAATTTTACAAAAATGAAAACTCAAAACTTAAGTACTCCAAAAGCAACTAAAAATTTAATTCCAAGCAACAGAATCTTTGAGTTGAAAGGAATTAGGAAGTGCAGGAATATCTTCCTGTGTGTATCCAATCTAATAAATTCAGCCCAATAACACTGCCAATCCCTTTCTTTATTTGGTAATCTTGGTAACCAGCTACATGACATAATAATAGGCCTCATCTTGCTAGATTTAGAGACACTACATTTATAGACTGAGAATACCTACTTTCTTTACAGACTAAGAATACAAACTATCTCCTGCCTCCATTGCCTGTCTAAAAATTCAACTATCTTAATTGGAATATAATTACTTAGTTGCCAAAGACAGTGTTCAGAGAATACCTATTCTAAACCCACGCATGCATGCTAAGTCACTTCAGTCATGTCTGACTCTTTGTAACCCCATGGGCTACAGCCCACCAGGTTCCTCTGTCCATGGGATTCTCCTGGAATGGGTTGCCATACCCAGGGACCTTCTCAACCCAGGGAATCCTCCCAACCCAGGGATCGAACCCATGTCTCTTACATCTCCAGGATTGGCAAACAGGTTCTTTACCACTGGCGCCACCATGGACCAATTAAAAAAAAAAAAAAAGGAACCATTAAGTGCCTGCTAGATGCCTAGCACTCTAGTAAATACTGTAAGCAAATTATCTTAAAATTAAGTAATAACCTTATCAGATATGAGTTATGAGTTATCCCCAAATGCTAAAGGAAAAGGCTGTGAGTTGCTGATTAATTGCCCCTAAATCATAAAGCTAATCAACAACTGCCTTGACCCCAAAGTTATACCATCATAACTCCTAATGCCAGTAAGGCAGAGAAGATGCTTAAGATAGGATGTCTATGATGAGGACAGAGAAATAAGACCACACAATAGAGTCAGGAAATGTTCGACTGTAAGAGACTAGGAAGAGGAGTTTAAGTCAATGAGAAGGAGCTGCATAGGTTCAGAAGGTTTTGTGAAAGAGGTGGGTCTGGAAATAGGGCATGAAGGATGAATGGGCTTTCAGCAAGTGCAAGTGAGAAATTAGGTCATCTGGAGGACTGGCCGAGCATAAAGGTGGGAAAGAAGCTGGTGGGCTCCCAGGAAATGAGGTGGATATTGATAACAGTACACACAAATAGTCCCCAGAAGTAGACCCTCATGTAATGGAATCATCCAAAATGCCGTAACAAAGATGGAGAGAAAATTCCTGCATGAGCAGGGAAGGAGTAACAAGAAGCCACGGTTTAAGTAGCCTGGGTCACACTTCCTGTTTCTTCTCTTCCATGTTCTCTAGCACTTCTCTCCCCTCATCCCAAATTCAAAGCTTTACACAGAAAACCTGATAGCGCATTCATTCTCTGAATAAAAGCTTGTCAGAATAACAAAAGTTAGGGAAAGAGATGAAGTACCAGAAAACCTTAGCAATTCGTGGTCAGGCACTAATCAGTAGACAACCACGTATTCTTCAGAAAGGATTTTGTGCTAGTTTGGAACACCCACCACGAAGCCCCAAAAATGTATAACCTACACAGACGGTGGATGAGCAATGATGTTTGGCAAGTAGCCAACAGTTCAAGGCACATGAATCATGCCTCTTAAGGAAAATATTTTAGATACATACAAGCATGGTGATCTGAAGCTGACAGGTCAAAGAATATGCATTGGTCTACTGGTTCATGCCTGACGATTTCCACCCAAGATATACTAGTGAAGACAAATTACCATTTCTCTATAAGAGAAAGAGTACATTTCAATACATTTATTTTATAACCAATAAATCAATAACATTATGTAATGAGTGTCTATCTTGTATATAGTAACTTACAAGGTTCAATTTAGGATAAAGAAAAAAAATTAAGAGATTTGTTCCTACCTCAAGGAACCTACAGTATTATATTTTTAACTTGGAAGTTACCCAAGTTGTTTCCTTCCTTTTCTATACCTACAATTATATGGCTTCCTACATAAATGTGATTTTATTAAGTCCAGAATTCAACTAGTTTTAAGCAGGATGAAACTCCAGAATTATAATTAAGTCACTTTTGCCAAAATGTAACTCCGTAAAAGAGAGCAGGCAGAGAAGGCAATGTCAACCCACTCCAGTACTCTTGCCTGGAAAATCCCATGGACAGCAGAGCCTGGTGGGCTGCAGTCCATGGGTTTGCGAAAAGTCAGACACGACTGAGTGACTTCACTTTCACTTTTCACTTTCATGCATTGCAGAAGGAAATGGCAACCCACTCCAGTGCTCTTGCCCGGAGAATCCCAGGGACGGTGGAGCCTGGTGGGCTGCCATCTATGGGGTTGCACAGAGTCAGACACAACTGAAGCGACTTAGCAGCAGCAGCAGCAGCAAAAGACAGCAGGAAATATTTCCCTTCTGAAACAAACTAATAAACCAAATGAACTTATTAAAGAAACAAAAAATGTTACTCAATTATCAATGGTGTCTAAGAAAATAATACATATTCCTACTAACAGGACATATGATTTCTCTATTTTACTTTCTCCCCAAATTCTACCACTAAAATGCTCAAAAGCTACCCTACAGTTTTTTTGTCTCTTAAATTATTTTTTTCAAGAATCCAGTCAAATGATGTCATGTTAGATATGCAAACCTACCTGCCAAAAAGAGAAATTCCAGGAAAAGTCTTTCAAAGGAAATGATTCATTAGGGAGTTCAAGGAGAAAGCTAAATATTGAACTTTGACTAAATTATTAAGTTTCAGAGTTAGAAAATTAAGAAATTAGAGTGCCTACCACATATGCAGTGTCTCTCTTGAAATATTAATAGATACCCGTAAATAGTTACATATATGTTTGTTGCTCAGTCACGTGTGACTCTTTGTGTCCCCATGAACTGTAGCCCACTGGGCTCTTCTGTCCATGGAATTCTCCAGGCAAGAATACTGGAGTGGACTGCCATACCTTCTCTCGGGCATCTTCCCAACCCAGGGATTGAACCTAGGTCTCCTGCATTTCAGGCAGATTCTTTACTATCTGAGCCACCAGCCCACATGTACATGTATAGATAACTGAAATTAAATTCCTGATTCTCCAAAAAATGTAAATAAAAATTTATTACATTTGATCATCCTTACCGTTTTTTGTTATGTAAAGCTCAGATTTGAAATAGACTTGAGATAAAAACAAGTAATACTATTTTTTGATGTTATTTAAAAAGCAGACAAAATTTAGATTGTCAAGCTTCTAATTTCCTTCTTTATCACAGAATTATCATTTTGAGCATTCTGATGTTAAGTGTCTTCATTTCCTTCCGGAAGCAACACCAACAAACTCTTTCACTCAAAACACAGTTGTAAATCCAGCTATAATGGAGACAAGGCTCCTGAATGGTAAATACAATTGTGGGCACAAATATTAAACTCTGTTCTACAAGGGAAAAATATATGGTCACCCTCAGGCCACCATCTAGAGCTCAATGAATACAACAGTGGATAAATAAGGCCATCAAGTTAACAAGAGTGGTTAAGTGCTCTGTCTGCAAACTTACAATCTTCCTTGCAGCAGAATCAGATATCTGCTAAGCACTTAGGAGAAATACCTCAGAGGGAGGGAATAAAAGTTTAAAGAGGCTCATATAACAATATGGAATCATGGAAGGTTAAGCCATTCAGTATCGAGAAAATATCTTTATAAGCATTTTAATAGTCTCTGAGGATGTTATTGTACTGCTGCATTTTAAAATAATTCAAGTGGATAATGAAGACCTTGAGCTTGCAAGAAAAATTTTAATTAAACTCAATGTGTGCAAGGTACACACCCACACACTACAAAAATGAAATAAATAAATTTGGCTCCCAATTTACAGCAACAATAAAAATCTGTGAGATGGTATTCTTTAAGAAGAGAGAAAAATAAGATATTACTGTATAATGAGTAGGAGTTATATGTTATTTTACTATTTCTATATAACCTTCCAATACATAATGCTTATTTATAAAACATTTTTGTTTGTTTTGGAGTTTTAAATATAATATATATGGGCACCCAAGCTTGCATTTCTCTAAAATGTGTGCTAACCCAGAGTATCACAGGATAAAGTATTTAACTCTTATAGCTCAGAGTTAGAATTATATCAGCATAAATCTGTGCCTCTGAGTTATACTCTTAAGACTAGGAAATAGATCTATTTTTTCCAAAATAGCATCTGAAAATACCTTTTATTTCGGGAAAAAAGCATAATCTCTAATTCAAAAGGATTCATACACCTCAATGTTCATATCAGCACTATTTACAACCGACAAGACGTGGAAACAACCCGAAAGTCCATCACAGACCACTGATATAAGAATGTGTGGTATATACAAATACATACACACAGGAACAGTACTCAATCATGAGAAAGAGTGAATCGCCACTTGCAGAAACATGGATGGACCTAAAGAACATTGCACTTAGTGAACTCAGAGAAAGACAAATACCGTAAGATATCACTAATATGTGAAATCTAAAAGCAGTACCAATGAGCCTACACACAAAACAGAATCAGACTTGCAGACACAGAAAGCAAATTCATGGTGACCAAAGGGGAGATAAACGTGGAACAGATTAGGAGTATGGGATTAACAGATACAAACTTCTGTACACACACACTGTACATAAAATAGATAAGCAACACGGATTTATTGTATAGCACGGGGAATTGCATTCAACATCTTGTAATAACTGATAATAGAACATAATCTTAAATATATATATGTATGTAATTGAATCACTTTTTGCTGTATACTTATTGCTGAAACACAATATTGTCAATCAACTATATTTCAATAAAAAATAAACGACTTCATTTTTATATAACTGCAGAAATAAAGAAAAAATGGAATGCCCGCTACAGTTTAAAAAAAAGCCTAATTTTGAATGACTGGGTCCAAAGATTTTAATGTGTTTATAATAGAATTTATACATCTCTATTATAAATTTCTTCCATAAATTTGGAATGATAAATTTTTTTCAAAATCACCACACTAAAAAATAAAAATGGGTACCATCTCAGACCATCAGATGAGAATCTTTGGGGGTGGAGCTTGCTTAGTAAATAACTTATCTTAAATTTCCTGATGAAAATCCAGGAAATTCAGAAAATTCAGAAAAAAGGTGAGTTCAAGGCACAAACAGTGTCCAGAATCCCTGAATTCAGTTGCCCTGGAGGTCATTTTAGCTCCAACCTGCTTAACTTGGGGTCCCATCTCGCCCTACCACCAAGACTAGAAGTGGCACAAAGTGCATAGATATTTCCTGAGCCTAGCTCTATAGACTTCCAAATGTTATCCATAACATGCAGATAACCACCAAATTCCACCCTATTGTTGTCAAATAAGAAAAATGTACACTTCTATAAATTTCCAAGCACTATATACACATAAGTTATGATACTGATTCATTTGTTGACTGGCTCCATGGGCCTACGATAAACAATATGACACACAGGACAAGTGGACTCAATTATACCCAGACCCTCCCCCCATGCCAAGGACCCCAGTCTCACTTATACAAAGATTTACAATCCAAGGTGGAAAATGTAAGTGCCATTAACGGCACCCCACTCCAGTACTCTTGCCTGGAAAATCCCATGGACGGAGGAGCCTGGTGGGCTGCAGTCCATGGGGTTGTGAAGAGTTGGACACGACTGAGTGACTTCACTTTCACTTTTCACTTTCATGCATTGGAGAAGGAAATGGCAACCCACTCCAGTGTTCTTGCCTGGAGAATCCCAGGGACGGGGAGCCTGGTGGGCTGCCGTCTATGGGGTCGCACAGAGTTAGACACGACTGAAGCGACTTGGCAGCAGCAGCAGCAGCAGCAGCAGCAGAAAGGAATGGAGAACACAATGTCATCCCACTCCAGTACTCTTGCCTGGAAAATACCATGGATGGAGGAGCCTGGTAGGCTGCAGTCCATAGGGTTGCTAAGAGTCGGACACGACTGAGAGACTTCACTTTCACTTTTCACTTTCATGCATTGGAGAAGGAAATGGCAACCCACTCCAGTGTTCTTGCCTGGAGAGTCCCAGGGACGGGGGAGCCTGGTGGGCTGCTGTCTCTGGGGTCGCACAGAGTCGTACACAACTGAAGTGACTTAGCAGTAGCAGCAGAAAGGAATAGGTATGGTACTTTGGAGATTCAAGGAGAAGAAAACTTCCAAACAGGATGATGAGAAAATACATCACTGAAGCAGATATAAGATAGGAAAATTTTTTATTTATATTCATTGGAGATCAGGTTAGAGAGATGGGCATTTTGTGATAACAGGAATGGAAATAAAAATGTGAGATCCTCCATCCATGAAACCATTGCTTGCTTAGAAAAAATAGAGACCTGCCTACCTACAGGAAGAGAGAGAGGGAGAGAGAAAGGGAGGGAGGGGAGTGTAAGATCACATAAGCTCACACTACAAGCAATTTGTGGTGTTGGAAAAAACGCCTGAGAGTCCGTTGGATAGCAAGGAAATCAAACCAATCAATTTTAAAGGAAATCAACCCTAAATATTCATTGGAAGGACTGATGGTGAAGCTCCAAAAGTTTGGCCATCTGATGCAAAGAGCCAATTTGTTGCAAAAGACCCTGATGTTGCGAAAGACTGAGGGCAGAAGAAGAAGCGGGTTAACAGAGAATGAGACGGTTGGATGGCATCACCGACTCAATGGACACGACTTTAAGCACACTCTAGGAGACAGTGATAGGAAGATAGGGAAGCCTGGCATGCTGCACTCCATGGGGTCACAAGGAGTCAGACATGACTTAGCGACTGAACAACAAAATAAACAATTCAAATTAGTTAGAAAATTGATGTGACGAAGCAAGCAGTTTGAAGAGGCTGAAAAGTAGGAAGGGCAGATGAGAGGAGGTCATAAAACCTAAGATAAGAGGTGTTCATTTTATTTGAAAGGCAACTAAGAATTACAAACTGTTTGTTATCAAAGGGTTAACATGATTTTATATTAATAGTAGCATTCAACAAAACCACTATCATTATTAGACTTGACCATCAGGAAGACAGTGCAATAGTGCAAGGGGTGAATTAATATTCAGAAAGCAAGGGATGGGAATATCAGTTTAGAAGCTCTCACAATAGTCCATTCAAGTATGATGTGCCTATAAACTAGGATAGCCAGAGTATTAGAGGAAAGGAAGGGCTGGACATAATGATTATCACTTTGAAGAAAGTTATATCCTGGAAATTCCGGTGATGCCTTTGCTGGCTAGTGCAATGGAAACAGGAAGCCTTCTAAGCCAGACCGAGCTGGACGCAAGACCAGGCTCTGCATCTGATAAACAATAAAATCTGGGGTAAGTTACTTAACCTCCACAAGCTTCAGACAGCAACAACAATATGTTATCTCTAATGCTGTAACGAGAATGAGTTGTGGTATCTGCAAAATGTTTAGCATATTGGGAAGGGAATTAACAATAGGGAAAAGAGCAAACCAGTAAAAGAAACAAACATATGGATTAAAATATTAACAATGTTAAAGAGTCAATGAACTTTTACACCAGAGCTCAGCTACCCTCCTCCATGTTCATCAGTATCTATCTGGCTGTCCCTCTCCAGATAGTGGGAGACATTCTCCAGTATCGCCCTGGCTCCAGGTACCAACTTCTTATTTTAATCACAGAGTTCAGGCAGACACATGCCAGAACACAGAAACAGCCCTTTAGAAGTTAAAATGATACCTGCAGCCCTGCTCCTGATTTCATTTGTGTTTGGGACAGAGAAAGGATCAGAATTCAAAGTATCTACTAGGGCTTTGCTGGTGGCCCAGTTAAGAATCCACGTAATGCAGGGGCTAGCGGTTCAATTCTTAGTCTGGGAAGATCCCACATGCCACAGATGCCATGGAGCAACTAAACCCTTAAATCACCATTACTGAGCCTGCTCAGTAGTGCTGCAACTACTGAAGCAGATGCATTCTAGAGCCTGTGCTCTGCAACAAGACCAGCCATCACTAAGTGAGAAGCCCATGCGCCGCAGGTTAAGAATCCACGTAATGCAGGGGCTAGCGGTTCAATTCTTAGTCTGGGAAGATCCCACATGCCACAGATGCCATGGAGCAACTAAACCCTTAAATCACCATTACTGAGCCTGCTCAGTAGTGCTGCAACTACTGAAGCAGATGCATTCTAGAGCCTGTGCTCTGCAACAAGACCAGCCATCACTAAGTGAGAAGCCCATGTGCCGCAACTAGAGAGTAACCCCCTCTTGCTGCCACTAGATAAAGCAGGTGTTCAGCAGTGAAGACCCAACCCAGCACAGCCAAAAACAAAACAAAAATTTTTTTTTTTAAAGCATCTACTAATGGATGTCTCAAATAGGCATGAACATGAAGGGACTCAGGGAGAACTGTGCAGACAATGCAAGTGGAGGATTCTGACAAAGCTTTTAAACTAGAAAAATGAACATGCAATTCCCTCTAATTCAATTATTTCGTAAAAAAATTGCCTCATTTGAAATGGCAAGACTGAAAATTAAGATGATACACCGTTGAGTGTTTAAAGTAGCCTTCAAAGAATATTTGTAAAAGGTCTGCCAAATAAGGTGAAGCCATCTTTACAACACTTATGAACTCAGAATACTAGCATACTGGTTTTACAGATAAAATGTTTTAATTTTATCTCCTTGTTGGAAAAAAAAAAAAAAAAAACAGAGAAAATAGAAGCACTGAATGCTCTTGAAGCATGTGTTATTTCTGCCCATAGTTTTATTTGTTAACATATAGGTTTCTTTGCTTCTCAAGTAGAAAACTAAAATCATAGTATTTTTAAAATTTTTGAATCAACTATTAAAATGTCTGAATCCTATATGTAACAACCAGCCAAGCAATAGAGTTTCAATTTTAACCCCAAGTTTACAGTTTCTAATTAATGTGCTAGAATTCCTATGTGTGCATTTTATTCTTCTCCTATAATCTTTCCCTTCCCATGAGGAGGTGACGGGTTAGGATCAGCTTAGGAAAAGTGTCCCAGTTAAACGAATGCTGTTAAGTCACCCACATTTGCTATGAATCCTTTGTCAGCTTGATGGTTTTACATAAAAGGTTTATGTGACTGCCATTTTTAAGTAATATAAAAATCTTTATATCTGTACATCCATGTTCATAGCAGTATTATTCATAACGGCTCCAAAGTGGAAGTAGTTATCCAGAAATGGATAAACAAAATGTGATCTACACATACAATATTATTCAGCCTTAAAAAAGAACCAAATTCTGACACATGCTACCATGTTAGATGAATACTGAGGATGGCATGATAAGTGAGATAAGCCAGTCCAAACCCCCCTGCCTCATCTATACTCTATGATTCCACTTATATATGACATACCTTGAGTAGACAATTCATAGACATAGAAAGAATGGTAGTTGTCAGGGGCTATGGTGAGATAGAAACAGGGAAGTTATTGAATGGGTACAGAGTTTCAGTTTGGGAAGATGGAAGAAGTCTGGAGATCCTTGCTCAACAAAGTGAATATACTTAATGACACTGAACTGCACAACTATAAATGCTGAATTGTTACATTGGTGTTATGTCTATGCCACTACATTTTTTTTTTTAATCTTCCTCTAGTACTGAAACTTCTTAGAGATATTGGAGTTCTAGGAATGAATAAGGAAAAGTTTGGGCTCCAGAATAATATGTCCAATCATTTATGCTGAACCAACTTCTCCCCATGTCCATATTCATTCCCTTAATTTATGCATTCAAGGAGCACTGTTCTCACATAGACTGGAATGAAGACTACTAAAAGGCTTTTATTAGGAATCTACATTATTTTAAGGAATGCAGATAAACCTAGAGCAAATACAGTTCTTTCAACGATCCCCTTTCTCTTTTTACAAAAAACGTGAGGCTTCTTAGAACTCTGACGTGCAGTACAGATTTTCAGACAGCATTGGCAGGGTTAGGTGACACAGCGGTAAAGAATTTGTCTACTGATGCAGAGACGCAGGAGATGTGGTTCGATCCCTGGGTCAGGAGGATCCCCTAGAGTAGGAAATGGCAACCTACTCCAGCAGTCTTGCCTAGAAAGTTCCCTGGACAGAGGAACCTGTGGGCCTCTTTTGTATCTCCTCCAGGATAATACTAAGTTTCTCCTCCCAGCCTCCCCTCCTCTTTCTTTACCATAGGCTACAGGTATTTTCCTACTTCCTCCTAAACTGAGTTAGCCTTAGTAATCACTCGTGTAAAAATAAAGGTCAGAGTTTCTGCTCTGGTTAATAAAAAAAAAAAAAAAAGTTCTTAGAGATGGCTGGCACTCTTGAAAAAATGGACCTTCTCACAGACAAATGGTATCAGCAAGCTTCAATAGAATGAATGAAAGAATCGATTTAAGTTTAATAAGTATTCACCAAGTCCTCTACCTGTTCTAAACCTCCCTGTATTTAATCAATACTCTTGTGAACAACCTTCCTTTACTATCATTCATTTGCAACCTCATCTTTTCACAATTGTTAAAATTAGTTTTGTTGGTATGTAAGATAATTAACTGTTCTCCTTTTGATGAACTTGCCTATTTTAATAATTTTGAATTAATCAATATAGCTTATAGACCATCTTTAAAATAAATAATGAAGATGCAATTATTGTCTCAGCCAATTCCTAAAATACCTTTATGAGGTAGCTTTATTATTTTTTTATTTTTATCTAACAACACCTAAACTTTAGAGATTAAACATTATAATTTACCCAAAGCCAGACAGTTAATATATGGCAGAGCAGGGATTTGACTAATTCTAGGCTTCCTGAACATTTTATGTGTGTGTACGCTAAGTCATTTCAGTAGTGTCCAACTCTTTGAGACACCATGGACTGTAGCCCACCGGGCTCTTCTGTCCATGGGATTTTCCAGGAAAGAATATGGGAGTGGGCTGCCATGCCCTACTCCAGGGGATCTTCCCGACCCAAGGGTCGAGCCCTAAACCCACATCTTTTATGTCTCCTGCATTGGCAGATGTGTTCTTTAACACTAGCTCGTCAATATTCCTCTTAAACTACAGCAAGCAGAATTGGTCAAAATTCTAAAAATACAGAAGTAGAATTCTGGAATAGAAGGAAGGTTCAAGAGGGAGGGGACATATGTACACCTATGGCTGATTCATGTTGATGTATGGCAGAGACCAACACAACACTGCAATTATCCTCCAATTAAAAATAAATATATTTTCTTAAAAAACCATATCTTACAAGAGAACTCAAAAGAGGGAGACAACTCTCTGAACTGAGACCCACCCAACCCTTAGTATTTCTTCTTTCTTCAAACAGGAATTAGATAATGGTCTAAACTCCCTCATTACAAAATTTTAAAATTTTTTCTAAAGTCAAAATTATAGGCACTTATACTTTCTCCTGTTAAATTTAATATTCTTATTTTTTTGCCCACTGTCTAAATCAAGCACAGTGTGAAATTTATATCCAATCATCTAAACTTTGATCCATACCTTCCAGTTTCAGACAACTGGAAATTTAATAAATATGCTTCCTGTGTTTTTACTCAAGTCCTTAATAAACTGCTAAAGAGTACCCAGGCAAGGAAGATATTCTGGCTTTGGAGATGCAAGTTATAAATTCCCCTGTCCTCTTTTTTACTCACCACCCAGACCAAATTTCACGGACAGCACCACATGCCAAAACAGAAGATAAAGGCATCAATATGACCAGCTTTATCACACCAGTAAAATTTTAATGGGTCCTACAGCTTTACCACTTTTAGAAAGGTGACTACAGAGGAAAACCAACTAATGGAGATAAATCAGCAGAAAAGAAACTCTACAAACTAGAAGAGGAACATTTTTTTATCAACTATCATATTTTTCAACGTTTATATTGGGAAAGTCTGAGAATTTTGTTGTAATGTTTACAATGCTTATTTTCTTGATTATAAAACATATGCTTTTAGAAAAAAATTAATCAACATAGAAGAATATAATTTTAAAAAAGAGAGAAAAGATCCTTTCTTCTTTTCAACAAATCCCACTGGTGACGTCTGTTAAGAATTTGGCATTTTTAAATGTTCATTTCTGGTCTTGAAGACTGCACTCTTATAGATCTTTCAGGTGGTCAAGTATTCCTTCCTAGCTTTTCAGACACACATAGAGATATATAGACAGAGATTAACATGTTTAAAGACTACACTGCTTCATTAAATTATTGGGAAATCCTTATGATTCATTCCAAAAAAATCACTATTGATACTCTATCTCATTCCCCATAAAACCATCCCAACGCTATCCTACCAATCCCAAATTACATTCTAAACGTGACAGTGGCTACTATTCACTGATGTGTAAAGCCTTCCAGGTAACAAACAAAACTTACCAGAGCAAGTCTGTAAGGTAGATTTCATCATCCATATTTTATAAATGAATATATTCAGTCTCAGAGGGATTAATCATTTTAGGATTAATCATACATATTTAAGGTCAGACAGCTAGCAACTGGCTAAAGTGAATACTAGAATCCAAATATGATAACAAAGATGGCATCTTAATCACTGTACTCTACTTGAATCCCTCCAAGATCAATAGATCTTGCTATTTTCACACAGAATAAAAAAATTATAACTCAATTTCCATTTATTTCATCCACTTGCTCATATGGAATATTAATAAAAATAAATGCTCAATACTCTATAAAGTTTTTTTTTTCCCTCATTCTGGGTACTATTTACATTTTAGGTGAGATAATTCTTTGTCTGAGCCTAGGTACTGTAGGATGTTTAATATTCCTGGCTTCTGCCTACAACATGTACCCCCCCACCCCCACCCGCAAAGTCCCAACAACTAAAAATACCTTCAGACATACTTGGCCATGTGTCCCCTGGGGGGCAAAATTAGCCCCAGTGATAACCAATGCAATACTCTATTTAAAACTTTGGAAACCCAGAGTAAGCAAAATAAATGACTCAAGTCCCGGTATATGTTATTCACATTTTAAAATATTTTCTTTCTCGGAGATTACCATTATAGGGTTCTACTTAATAGCAGTGCTTTTCTGATAGCTCATATATTACACAAATCAACATTTAACTAAATTAGATTAAAAATATTTCAGGTGCCAAAGTGGCAAAAAGAGGTTTATTATTTATTTCAACTCATGAAAAAGTAATTCAGACCATCTCCAAGGTAGACATATCCTTTTAGAACATTCAGTGTTCTAGCTACTCTCTGCTGAATTTTTTATAATTTCCCTCTAAGTTATAAGCACGCACTCATAAACTATAGAAAATAAACAATGAAGCATAACTCTATGGGGAAAAAAATTATGAAGTAGTCTGCCATTCAAGGTTAGAACACCAGTAATTAAAGTCAAAAGTAAAACCAATTGACCTGTAAAAATCGAGGCAAACATTGCCTCCCGCAAGAATATTTCACTGATGTCAAATGAAACTCCTGAAAGAGGCCCTTCCTCCAAGCTATATTTATTTAAATCTCTTCTAACAGGAACTTTGCACAGGAAAGTAAATGCTCACTTGGTCCACAAATGAGGTTCATGCCCTTCTTGGATTAAGTTTATAGAGCTGTGATTTGCAGACTTTTTTTTTTTTTCTCACTTCAACATACCTGATGGATGTGACACACACATCAGTAACTGTGGCTCACTACAGCATTGATTCAGGATGTGGGGAGGTCTCCCTAGAGAGAACATATCAGAATCAAGGGCAGGTTAGAGTTTGAAAAAGCCTATCATGTGACACCTTTGTGAAGACAAAGGGCCATTGTTCCTGCCATCTCAAAGAGCTCGCCTAGGATGAAAAATCATTTCACCATTGATAGTACCATCTTATGTGGATAATATTTCCAAAGGTACCCATAATTTGATGCATCCTATCTTTAGCCAACGTTTTCCAGCTACATTTTAGACTTACATAGGGGGATAGTTATAAATTTGTCAAATTGTTTTCATATTTGTATTAAGTACATCATACTGCCATACTAGTTCTTTTCGTAGCTTTTTTAGCTAGAAAATGTAACTTAATTATTTTTATTTTATATTGCAATATAGTTGATTTACAATGCTGTGTTAGTCTCAGGTTTACAGCCAAATGATTCTAGATATGGTTTTGTACCAAGGAGAACTTTAGACATTATTAAATTTGCTGTAGATTTCTATTGCATTAAAGATCTATTTTGAATAAAGAGCAAGTAAATAAATGAAACTATTAATTCTCTAAAATCTGACCACGTTTTATATACAGCATTTGTTTCTCCCACTTTTCACTGTTCTAGTCATGCATAAATCAACAGACGATTTCTAATACAGCAAAAATCTTGGCTTTTTTCTTGTTTTCATCTGAATCCAGCAAGAACAGAGGGTCCAAAGTATCAAGCATACAATGCAGGGACTTCCTTGGTGGCCAGTGGTTAAGACTTTGCCTTGCAATGCAGGGGGTACAGGTCTGATCCATGGTTGGGGACCTAAGATCCCAAATGCTTCATGGCCGAAAAACCAAAACATAAACAGTATTGTAACAAATTCAGTAAAGACTTTAAAAATGGTCCACATCAAAAAGAAAAAAAAAGAAAGAAATCTTAAAGAAAAAAATGATACTATACAGATAGAGTTTTGTGTTAACTCATGTGATGGCCACCAAAGTTATAGCTGATCAAAAATTAAATATACAGATTACTTTACTGACCAAAAAAAGCAGGGGTGGTCTTAGTATTTGTTAAGGGGTCTTCTTATTGAGGGGAGTGGTGTATAGGGTAGGGCTAAAGAATCACATGGCCTCCTCTTGCACCCACATTTTCATAAGGTAAAGGTTTAGGATTGGTGCTTACCAAGTATATGGGGCAAAAAAAAAAAAAAGTGCATAAATCATTTTGGTACAAAGAAGGTGACAATCACACTCTACTTTGTTCCAGTTAGACCACGTCTAATGGTAAAGAATCTGCCTGCAATGCAGGAGGTCCAGGTTTGAGCCCTGGGTGGGGAAGATCCCCTGGAGAAGGGAATGGCTACCCACTCCAGTATTCTTGCTGGCGGATTCTATGGACAGAGGAGCCTGACAGGCTATAGTCCATGGGGTTACAAAGAGTAGGACACAAGTGAATCACTAACACTTTCACAACCCCCAAACTACTGTGTCAGGCTGTGAACTTCTCCAAAGGAGAGGAAAACAGAGGGGGAAGGAGTGGGGAAATGTATGAAAGGGAACTTAGCTCCCCATCAGGGTAGTGACAAAGCAAAAGCATATTGAGGACCATTTGTTAGGGATTCCATAAATTTGGCTCTACTGTCAATGTCCCTCCAAACTTGTAACAGCAGGAATGCTTTTTAAGAAAAAGCACACATACATAAACAAAAGAATTCCTCCAAAAATCCACTATGATATATAAGGACAAGTTTAGAAGAATACTGAGAGTGATGCAGAGTTTATCAGGTAGAAACTTCCACCAAATGGGCAAAGAGTACAAATCACACTGCAAATTACAACATTGCAAAGCAATTCTCCTCCAATCAAAAAAAAAAAAGATAAATCACATTGTCACTATAGAAACCT
Source organism: Bos mutus (assembly GCF_027580195.1). Lineage (NCBI taxonomy): Eukaryota > Metazoa > Chordata > Mammalia > Artiodactyla > Bovidae > Bos > Bos mutus. The sequence goes on along the minus strand of NC_091621.1, from coordinate 85,340,260 downwards.
GACCTAGAGTGTATAGCCTTATGTATGTATGTGTAATTGTATATATTATATTATATTATATTGTATATAAATATATACTTATATATATATATATGTTAGATAATTAAATTATATACATTAATTATATATGCATAGGTGCTAAGTTGCTTTCAGCCGTGTCTGATTCTTTTTATGACCCTATGGATTGCAGTCTGCCAGGCTCCAGTGTCCATGGGATTCTCCAGGAAAGATACAGGAGTGGGTGGCCATTTCCTTCTCCAGGTGATCTTTCCAACCCAGGGATCAAACATGCGACTCCTCATGGCTCCTACATTGCAAGCGGATTCTTTACCACTGAACCACTAGCAAAGCCCATAATCTTATATATATATATATATATATATATATAAAATTATATATGCTACATATTATAGAGAGAAACAATTTATAGATTTATATATACTATATATAAGTCACTGTGGACAGTGACTGTAGCCATGAAATTTAAAGACACTTGGTCCTTAGAAGGAAACCTATGATAAACCCAGACAGTGTGTTGAAAAGCAAAGGCATCACTTTGCCAACAAAGGCCCATATAGTCAAAGATATGGTTTTTCCAGAAGTTATCTAAGGCTGTGAAAGTTGGGCCACAAAGAAGGCTGAGCACTGAAGAATTGATGATTTTGAATTGTGGTGCTGGAGAAGCTCTTGAGAGTCCCTTGGACAGCAAGGAGATCAAATCAGTCAATCCTAAAGGAAATCAACCCTGAATATTCATTGGAAGGACTGATGTTGAAGCTGAAGCTCCAATACTTTGGCCACTTGATGCAAAGAGCTGACTCAATGGAAAAGACCCTGATGCTGGGAAAGACTGAAGGCAAATGGAGAAGGGGGTGGCAGAGGATGAGATGGTTAGACAGCATCACTAACTCAATGGACATGGATTTGACAAATTCCATGCGGTAGTAGAGGAATATTAGTCTGGCGTGCTTTAGTCCATGGGGTCGCAAAGAGTCAGGCATGACTTAAAAACTGAACGACAGCAAAGTATTATATAAAGACAAACCATTATAGGCATCTAGAATAACCCAAGAAAAACATCAAAGTGATACTCAACCAGATAATTTTACAAGATTAACTGCCCTAGACCATCTAGACTGTCTCAATTGATAAAATAATATTTAATTAATTATATGATCCAGCATTCACTTGTTTTGAGGATAAGGATCTTGTCTTATTAAAATTTGATCGGGGTTATGACACACTATGACAGCAGAGAGTCTCAGAGGGTTACTCTGAAGCTTCTGTCTGTACTGACTTTTGTCGATCTCTTTCCTTGGTAAGATCAGTACCAAGAGTACAAAGTTGTCTGCCCTCTGAGACTGAAGACCCTATTTATAGTCTAATTGGAAATAGGGTGGCAGCCTTGTGCTGATTGAAATGACTAAGGTTACAACCTCTCTGTGTTTGCAGTTGTAGCCCGGACACAAGAGGCTTCTGTTTCTAAGAAACACATATATACTGAGCAGGAGAACATGTCTAGCAAATCTGATACCAACATTTTTGTGAATGAATGAAACTGGGAGTCTTCAAGCATACAAAACCACATGAGGATGCAAAAATAACACACATAACTGTGTCCAAATCATAGCCATACTTCATCATCCCTTCCTCACTCAGAACCTAAAACAAACAAAAACTGCTCTTTTGATGCTTTTTGTCTCAAAGAACTGACAAGGGATTAATCTCCAAACTACACAAACATTTCCTGCAGCTCAATATCAAAAAACAAATAAACAAACAATCATAAAATGGGCAGAGTATCTAAATAGACATTTCTTCAGAGAAGACATTCAGATGGCCAAAAAGCACAAGATGCTCAGCATCACTGATTATTAGAGAAATGCAAACCAAAACTATAATACCAGTCAGAATGGCCAACATCAAAAATTCTACAAACAATAAATGCTGAGGATTGTATGGAGAAAAGGGAACCCTCCTACACTGTTGGTGAGAATGTAAACTAGCACAGTCACTATGGAGAACAGTATGGAGGTTCCTTAAAAAACTGAAAAACAGCTAACATATGATCTCATTTCCGGGCTTATATCCCAAGAAAACCATAATCTGAAAGAATACATGCACCCCAATGTTTATTGCAGCACTGCTTACAATAGTCAAGATGCAATTTAAATGTCCAAACGCCCATCAACAGAAGAATGAATAAGGAAGTTGTGGAACATATATACAATGGAATACTACTCAGCCATCGAAAAAAATGAAATAAGCCATTTGCAGAAACATCGATTGACCTAGGGATTATCATACTAAGTCAGGGAAAAATAAATATCATATAATATCATTTATATGTGGAATATAATTTAAAAAGGATACAAATGAACTTATTTACAAAACAAAAATAGACTTAGAGATCTCAAAATCAAACTTATGGTTACCAAAGCAGCAAAGTGGGGGGAAGTGATAAATTAGGAGGCTGGGATTGACATACACACACTACTATATATATACATACAATAAAAAACTAATAAGGACCTACTGTATAACACAGGGAACACCAGTCAGTAATCTGTAATAACTTATATGAGAAAAGAAATTGAAAAAGAATGGAGATATATATATGTATATATACGTATGTATAACTGATTCACTTTGCTATCTATCTGAAACAAATACAACATTATAAATCAACAATACTCCAATAAAAATTAAAAAAAGAAGAACAGCAGCACAATCTTTCCAGTTTCTCAGATTTATAACATTAAAGACTCTTCATGCTCACTGTTCACACCTGCCACCACCAGTCACTGTCTAATCCTGCCAATTACAGCTCTTCATTTTCTCTTCAACCACCTTTCCTTTCTACCACCACTGTCCTAAGAAATCTTCCAAAAATTAAAATTAAAATATATCAGTAAATAAATAATAAAAAACAATGTCTGTAATCAGCACTTTTACAACAGCCTCTTAAATATCTCCTGTGTCCAGTGTGCACCCAATTGATCGACTACTGAAGCTCCAGTACTTTGGCCACCTGTTGCGAAGAACTGACCCATTAGGAAAGACCCTGATGCTGGGAAAGATTGAAGACAGAAGGAGAAGGGGACGACAGAGGATGAGACGGTTGGATGGCATCACCGACTCGATGGACATGAGTTTGAGCAAACTGCAGGAGTTGATGATGGACAGGGAAGCCTGGCATACTGCAGTCCATGGGGCTGCAAAGAGTCTGACATGACTGAAGAACTGAATTGATCCATTGTTTTTAAAATTATGTTTAATTTGTTCACATTAGTCTCCAGCTAAAACCCTTTCAGTAACTTTGACTGTAGACAAAATAATGTTCATCTTTCCCAGCCTAATTCTGAAGACATTCGTTTTTCCCTCCCTACTCCCAACCTTATCTGTCTTGTCTCTTAAAAAGGTCCCACCACACTCACCTCACCTCCCCCACACAAAGGCTGGGCTATCTGTTCTACGTGTTGTTTCCAGAACATAACATTGCTCCACACCTGGCATTCAGCTCCAAAACAAGCTTTATCCTATTCCTCCCTCCTCCCCTCTGGACATCATGCACACAGGAGAAAGATAGCAAAACATTCTTTTAAAGATCCATTCTTACTTTCTTCTTATTTAGATATATTTCATATTGTACCAAACACCATTAGAGTAAGCTTCCTATTAACATAAACATGTGAAAAAAAGGTTAAACGTAAATCAAAAGGAGAAGTCAGAAAGGAAAGGAAGATAGAATATTACCAGAAATCCATGTGAAGAGGGTAATGGCATTTGAGCAATAAATTTAGCTATGACCTTTCTGGAGGGCAAAGTTCCCAGGACTTTCTGTATTTTAAAGCATCTATCACTTGCCACTGGAACCATTTGTTAATGTAGTATCTTTATTAAAAGCTCAGGAGGGAATGCAAGAGTGAACCCTTCCCCAACCCCCGCTCCCCCACCCCCACCCCATCAGCGTGTTAAGGCATTCTTCAAACATTCTAGGATAAAAAGCACGAACAGTATAAGTTTTCCAAGGGGAATTCTCATAAACCAGAGATCTGCAGTCCCAGTCTAGGGAATAATCATGCTAAAGGTGACTTTCCCACTAGGAACAAGAAGCATTCACCGGTAACTACTGGCTCTCTGCTCTTCCTTACAGGTAAATTCCCCAGTGTAAATTAATCACCTGACATTCGGATTGATGAGTTTATTACTAGTGTGTCTCGGCGACGGATAACCTCGGGTTCTATGGAAAAAGTGCATCTCTGACCTGCAAGGCTGAGATATGGACTCCAGCCAAACACAAACTTCAGTGCCAACACTCTTCCACACTCCCACCCGCCTCTGCCCTGCCAAAGTCCACCAACCCAGACAGTCAGCAGAGAAATGCCTACCCATCTCTGTCACCTTAACTCAACCATCTCAGACAGAAGCAGTTAGGGCTAATCTGCTACTTCTGCTTTAACAAAACAATAAAAAGAAGGTGCAATGCCTGAGTAAAGGTTATTTTGCTCTGTTCAACTAATTCTATCATATTTATCTCTGGTTCTCTGATTCTGTCACATTTATTTCTGGAAACATTTTTTGGAGGGAGTCAAGTGACACCACAGTCTATTTTTTTAGGTCGTTACAGAAACTAGTTTGCTAGTCTCCAACTTATTTCCACAGAAATGGATAGTTCTTCATCTGAGAAAACAAGTTCATAATCCTAGAAGTGGGAGTAATTTGTGAAATATTACACACTGCTTTCTTTTCCTATTCACTTATTTAAACAAGCAAAAGCAAATGGAAATACACAAAGTTCCTCAGCCTTAGATAGGAAATGCAAAGAATAATCAACAAATCCTGACAAGCAAGACTGATATTAATCAATATTATACACAGAGTAACTCAGATGCAGAAAAAGCAAAATACAGAAACAACCTATGTCTGCATATGAGTTATGGATAAAATTTTAAACTACTCTAAAATTAAAGTGCTTATATTTTATTTATGGGCTATGCATAAACTATTACAAAAATCATACTATGTATTAATAAATCCTTTGGTAAACTGAAATCTTTCAAGTTAAAAAAAAATTTATGTTTGTTACTTTAAAAAACAATTATTTTAAAGTTGATTTTTATTTGTTGGTCTAATAATCAGCAAGGTAGGCCCAATACTCTCCTTAAATATGTTTTATAAAGAATTTTTCCTCCTAACTCATTTCCGTGCTGATCTCAACATATCACATTCATGATTAGTTTTGCTGTTGCCTTTAAAATGAAAATAGGTCCCAATACATTATAAAAATTGAAGCATGTTTCAGTACATGTGTATGTATTTCAGCATACCTATATGTATATTTTTTCAAAAAACTTTAACTATCAAGTTACAAAAATTGTGTGTTTGCCAATCTGTAATTTCAGGGATCCATAATGCAAGATAAAATACCAGTTGAACCTCCAATCTTATAAGAAGCTGATGCCTTTCCAGCCACTTGGGTGAAGAACTGGGAATGCAATAGGATTTTACTTCTGAACATGTTTTACCCAGTACTGGAGACCACATTACCATTCATAAAAGCACCTGGAGTTCCTATTTCCATGACTGCAAGTTCACGGACCAGTACTGGGTAAGTGACCCTCGAAGCACTCTGTGAACATATCTGGGGGAAAAGGTCAAATGGTTATGTTTCTTTATATAAAGTTTTGTTTTCCTGACTATAAAATAAGTACCCAGGGTTAAAAACTGAGACAATATTGAAGAGAAAAATATACCAAAATCATCCACGATGCCCTCATCCAAACAAGAACAAACATTTCAACCACTGTCTTTTCAGCTATGCATTTGATAGTTGGAGACGATAGCATGCTGCATCCTCCATTTTATCTCCCGATTTCCCTCTGCATTCATCAGAATGTTTTCCAATGTGATGAAAAGCTCTTCACTTCACAGGCTTGAAATTTCCTTATCTTTTGTGTCTCCCAAGCAGTATGGAAACTATTTCATAACCAGATACTAACCATAGTGTAGGGTTAGCAAACTCTAAAAAGTTACAAGGCAATCAAGCTATCGTAATTTAAATATTTATACAGCACCTATCACTGAAGTGCTCTGTAGGTTGACAAATGGTCTGAGTTAATATGAAAACAAAATAGAAGTATTTCCTCTATAGGAAGGTCTAGAAAATACTGGCAAGATGCCTTCAGATAAAAATGGGATTTGTCAGACTATTGAAAGACTAATAAAATGAGAAAGTCTTGCTTCTTTTTTTTGTTGTTATATGAAACCTCAGGATATTAAAGCATGTGTTACAAAGATACCTGTTCAAAAGAGACAACACTTAAATGTATTAAAATTTTATTTTATTCACATTTATTTTAAAATTTTAAAATGTTTATGGAAGAATAAAATTTCAAAACTTTTATCCAGCTAAATATTATAAAACCCAAAAAACTACTGGGTTGGCCAAAAAGTCCATTTGGAGTTTTGTGTAAGATGTTAACAGGAAAAACCCAAAGTTTTTAGCCAATCTGATAATGCTTTATGAAGTGTTTAAGATACTTCACTAGAGTTTCATCATTAGGAGATCTGATGGTTTTCTAAAAAGGGTTAGAATTTGAATGTCCTCTGGAAGGCTAAGATAGAAGATAAAATTGAAAAGAAGAGGAAAAAAGTCAACTCAGAGTATTTTAAAAGCAAGAAATGATTTGTGTGTGTGTGTGTGTGTGTGTATTCATTCCCTTAGTATTTGCTTTTTAGTCACTAAGTTGTATCCAACTCTTTTGAGACCCCATGGACTGTTGCCCACCAGGCTCCTCTGTCCATGGGATTTCCCAGGCAAGAATACTGGAGTGGGTTGCTGTTTCCTCCTCCAAGGAATCTTCCCAACCCAGGGATCGAACTCTTGTCTCCTGCATTGGCAGGTGAATTCTTTACTGCTAAGCTAACAGAAAGCCCACCGTCTAACACTACCTCCTGATATAATTCCCAATTCTCCCTGAATTAATGCAATAGGGCTTTAATGACTGAGGGTGATTACTAAATGAGTACTGAACTAGCTGTTTTTCATAGATTACAAGCAGGAAGTCCCTGTTATTTGAGAATAATGGTCTCATAGGCAAATGAAAAGAAAAAGGAAGGGCATGACTAGAATTATACCACAAAAATTAAACTAAAAACTCTTAAAAACAAAAAGAAAAAATAACCAGTTTGTTTTCAAAAACAAAATATGGCTTATAATTGTGTCAAAAGCACAAATCAAGTTGCTGATGGTATTATATGATACATGACTGCACAACAGACTCAAAAGAATCATCAGTTATTTTTACAAACATGTTCAAAGACTCTATCAAATTTTAAATATCCTCCCTTCATCCTTTTTCACTCACATGTTTACTTCTGAAGCACCTGTCACCATCTTTGAGAAATTTTTCTCTTCCAGTATTATTAACTAGTCTGACTCTCCAGGCTCTTCATTGGCCAGTAGCTTTGACTATAATTTAAGTAACTCTCTAATATTCTGATTAACTTCAGAAAACCTGATTTTTATGTTAGACTTCCAAGATTGCTTTTTTGTTTTGGTTTTGATTTTTTCTAATCAGATGCAAACCTTTAATGACATGGCCCCAATAGATACAAGGAGATACTATTCTGTTCAGGCTTTCCAGTTGGTATTAGTGGTCAAGAAACCACCTGCCAATGCAGGAGATGCAAGAGATGGCAGTTCGATCCCTGGGTTGGGAAGATCCCCTGGAGAAGGAACTGACAACCCACTCAGGTATTCTTGCCTGGAGAATCCCATGGACAGAGATGTCTGGTGGGCTACAGTCCACACGGTCACAGAGTGTCTGATACAACTCTTAACCTAGCACACATGCACCATTCTTGTTCAGCAAGGGGAGGGCGGGGAGGATTTTGACAAGAACCAATGTCTGTTATTTCTATTAACTTAATCTTTACACTAAGAAGTGGGCTGTAGTCTTCCTATGTTAGATAGGATTATTCATGTTCAGAAATTTGAAGGACCTTGTATACATTACAAAGCTTCAGCCTGTCTCTGTCCAGAGCATATACTCTTTCTAGTTAACATTTGTAGGGTGATATATTTTTATTTAAGCTTTGTAATAGCATATAGGAGATAGGTGAGGAAATTCTTTATTCATCCTCACAGAAGAAGAAACTGATCTGCAGAGTATCAGATAACATCTCTGAGATATCTTCAATGGGGAAATCAAAGTGAAAATTTTATGAATGTCATAGGTTAATGGGGCTTCCCAGGTGGTGCAGTGGTAAAAGAATCTACCTGTGTGGAGATGCAAGAGACCTGGGTTAAATCCCTGGGTGGGGAAGATCCTATGGAGAAGGAAGTGGCAACCCACTCCAGTATACTTCCCTGGAAAATTCCATGGACAGACGAGCCTGGCAGACTACAATCCACGGAGCTGCAAAGAGTCAGATACAACTGAGCACACACGCATAGGTTAATAAACTGTAATAATCTGTCTCTGTTCAGTTCAGTTGCTCAGTCGTGTCCGATTCGTTGCGACCCCGTGAACTGCAGCACGCCAGGCCTCCCTGTCCCTCACCAACTCCCGGAGTCCACCCAAAATCCATGTCCATTATATCAGTGATGCCATCCAACCATCTCATCCTCTGTTGCCCCCTTTTCCTCCTGCCCTCAACCTTTCCCAGCATCAGGGTCTTTTCAAATGAGTCAGCCTTCTGCATCAGGTGGCCAAAGTATCGAAGTTTCAGCTTCAATATCAGTCCTTCCAATGAACACCCAGGACTGATCTCCTTTAGGATGGACTGGTTGGATCTCCTTGCAGTCCAAGGGACTCTCAAGAGTCTTCTCCAACACCACAGTTCAAAAGCATCAATTCTTCTGCTCTCAGCTTTCTTTATAGTCCAACTCTCACATCCATACATGACCACTGGAAAAACCATAGCCTTGACTAGATGGACCTTTGTTGGCAAAGTAATGTCTCTGCTTTTAATATGCTATCTAGGTTGGTCATAAATTTCCTTCAAAGGAGCAAGCGTCATGGCTGCAATCACCATCTGCAGTGATTTTGGAGGCCGGAAAAATAAATTCAGCCATTGTTTCCACTGTTTCCCCAAATATTTTCCATGAAGGGATGGAACCGGATGCCATGATCTTAGTTTTCTGAATGTTGAGCTTTAAGCCAACTTTTTCACTCTCCTCTTTCACTTTCATCAAGAGGCTCTTTAGTTCTTCACTTTCTGCCATAAGGGTGGTGTTATCTGCATATCTGAGGTTATTGATATTTCTCCCGGCAATCTTGATTCCAGCTTGTGCTTCTTCCAGCCCAGCGTTTCTCATGATGTACTCTGCATATAAGTTAAATAAGCAGGGTGACAATATATAGCCTTGACGTACTCCTTTTCTTATTTGGAACCAGTCTGTTCCAACTGTTCCAATCTGTTCCAAGTTAGAACATGTCCAGTTCTAACTGTTGCTTCCTGACTTGTATACAGGTTTCTCAAGAGGCAGGTCAGGTGGTCTGGTATTCCCATCTCTTTCAGAATTTTCCACAGTTTATTGTGATCCACACAGTCAAAGGCTTTGGCATAGTCAATAAAGCAGAAATAGATGTTTTTCTGAAACTGTCTTGCTTTTTCAATGATCCAGCAGATGTTGGCAATTTGATCTCTGGTTCCTCTGCCTTTTCTAAAACTAACTTGAACATCTGGAAGTTATGTCTATGTGTATAACCTGTCAATGTGTATATATATATAGATGTATGTGTTTAAATGTTTTCCTCATGATACTCAACCAAGCGCTTTTTAACTGCTTAATCACATTGCAAAAGTCCAAAATTTGTCTAGTTTTATTAAATAAAAGTTTATAGTTCTGTGTTTCTTCACTAAGGTGACCTAAATGCTCTAAAACTCTAGATTTCTGGGCCCCATTCTACACATAATTAAATCAGAGTATCTGGCCTTAGGACCTAGGAATTATCATTTTAATAAGTTTCCCAAATAATTATTCATATTAAAATTCAAGAACTATATCATTTGAGACACATATAGCAGCTTGACTTAGAAAGTGCTAGATAAGGTATAATGGTAAGTAGGTGAGGTCCGGCTATATCCTACAAGATTTTTGAAAGCATCTGAAGGAAGAAGTCTATTTATCTATTAATTAGAGCTTTTTACTATCAGAATTCATAAACAACAGTTTCATTAATCAGTTCAGTTCAGTTGTTCAGTCATGTCCGACTCTGTGTTACCCCATGGATTGCCGTACACCAGGCTTCCCTGTCCGTCACCAACTCCCGGAGCTTGCTCAAACTCATATCCATCAATTTGGTGATGCCATCCAATCATCTCGTCCTCTCTCATCCCGTTCTCCTCCTGCCTTCAATCGTTTCCAGCATCAGGGTCTTTTCTAATGAGTCAGTTGTTTGTATCAGGTGGCCAAAGTATTGGAGCTTTGATTAACATAGCATTATAATTACATAAGATTAGCACCAGGGAAAAAGATGGTAAGAATTTAGGTATACTAAAATACTTAGAAGGAAACAAAGAGTCAGTGTGAAATAGAGTGCATGCGTACGTGCTAAGTCACTCAGTTGTGTCCAATTCTTTGAGACCTTATGGACCATAGCCCACTAGGCACCTCTGTTTATGGGATTCTCTAGGTAAGACTACTGGAGTGGGTTGCCATGCCCTCCTCCAGGGGATCTTCCTGGTCCAGGGATCGAACTCACATCTCTTAAGTATCCTGAATTGGCAGGCGGGTTCTTTATACTATCACCACCTAGGAAATAGAGAGTCAATCTTAAATAAGATATATTTATCTGCTGACCTTTTTCATCAGTCTTGTCACAGAAGAGGTAAAAGTTCACACAAGATTGCCATAACGTTACATTTAAAAGTCAAAGTGACAAATGCACTAAAAACCTAAAAAGTAAGAATCTACATCTTTGAAAGTAATCAGTGTCTGGAACATTTATGAATAGCACTATGACCTCTGAAAAATGATCAAAGAGTTTTAGGTCTAAAGTTAAGAACAGATCCTGACAATGCATGGCTGGGCAGGAAGTGACACCCCCAGGGTCTCCTCTTTCCAAACCATAGGAGTTCTAGATTTTAGGGGCACATTCCCAGAAGACCGTTCAATCAATGTGTGTGTATATATATATATATTTTTTTTTTTTTTTTTAATAGAGGAATTCTTTCAATTTCAATCTAGTCTTCTTTCTGCACAAGCAAAATACTAGCTTCCATTTCTTTCACTCATTTATTATGGGAAGTTTCCACTTCTGAATGCTACTTTGGTTTCTAGATAATTTACTTAATCATTGTTCAGTTATATTCTGATCCAACATTCCCAATCGAATTCTCACACTTTTCAATAAGGACTAGTTAGTGGCTTACAGAAATTCCACTGAATATATTTAAAAGCTCTTGTCATTCTTTGAAGGAGTGAAGAAGAGCTCATCCCATTATTATTCAAGTAAAAAGAAGGAGAAGTGGACAAAATGAGACCTTAATAGCTGCTATAATTTAGGCCCTGCTTATCTAGCAAAAACAATTTCAATTGTAGCACAAACAAATCATTAAGAGTAAAAACAGACACTATTCAAATGGCTAGCTTCCTGTACCAAAATGAAAATAGAGTAAAAGGTTTTGCTCCTAAATTTCTTATTCTATTTTACATTTGACAAAAATGTCAAATAAATTTAGAAATGGCTTCTTTACCAAAGAATATATCTGGTTTATATCAAAACATGAATTAATCTGTAACTAAATTCTCAGTTTGTAATTTATGTTTTCAAAGAGAAACAACATTCAGATTTTAAATATATTCAAAGATACCTGAAACTCTCAAAGTTTTCAGTAGAGGTAGCCTTTCTAAAAGATATATGAGACCATTTGACATCCACAAACTAAAAGAAACTTGTTTCTGGAAAAGAAAGTGGGAAATAACTTTTTTTTTTCTAAACTGTATTCCTAGTTCTTTTAAAGGCACAATAATCTACTTAACATACTCAGAAGAGAAATGTCTGCTTTCAGTGAGAGGAGATGACAATATCTCTCTATTAAGAGTTAAAATACAGCAACAAAATATTCTTATTTAACTTAAAACTTCCTTTCTATTCTAACAAGTTCTATTAAAAACTAGATAGACCATCAAATTGATTGGATAAATTAAAACCTGTCATTCTGATGAAACCTTGTGAACTGTTGATTTTTAAATTCCTCTGGACTCTGAAATTATGCTACCAAACTTCTAGATTATTCAGCACAATTGAACTAACACTACAGTTGGATGACATTTGAAAAAAGCTAATTTCACAAAGTCATCCCTGGAAGCAATGTGCTCAAATTATATTTTGTAACTGAGTGCAATTAAAAGATAAAAAGGAGATAGTAGTTACTTTACATGAGACTTTTCAGGAAACACAGCAATTCAGTAAGAACCTCTAACAAGAACATAGACTAACTGTAAAAAGGTATAGCTGAACACCTACCAACACTTTGTAGAAAGCCATGGGAACAAATGTCAAAGTCGATTCTTTCTCAATTAAAGCATTAGTTGTACATGAAAAAGACTTGAACTTTTATTTTTCTGAAAAACATACCCTAACTTCAGATACTGTTCTGAAGTTCATACCACATTGGTCTTGGGGGTGGTTTGGTTATTTTCAGTTGGAAGCAAGCTAAAAATAAATATCTAGGACTCATGCTGAGTGGGGTTTCCTACCACGAAAGGCACAGGCAAGTTCAGCTCCTTATCTGACACATGCCAGAGAATCTTTGTAAGTTATGTTTTGAATTTTTATTTATGTTTAATTGGATGAAACGTCTTTACAATGTTGTATTGGTTTCTGCCACACAACAATGCAAACCAGACATAACTATACATATATCACCTCCTTCTAGAGCCTCCCTCCCTTCCTCCAACCCACCCTTCTAGGTCATCACAGAGCACCAGGCTGGGCTCCCTGTGTTACATAACAGCTTCTCACCAGTTATCTATTTTACACATGGCAGTGTATCTATGTAGACAACCTTCAGATTGGGAGAAAATAATTGCAAACAAAACAACTGAAAAAGAATTAGATCTCCAAAATACATAAGCAGCTCATACAGTCCAATATCAGAAAAACAAACATCCCAATCAAAAAATGGGCGGAAGACCTAAACAGACATTTTTCCTAAGAGGAATACAGATGGCCAATAAACACATGAAAAGATGCTCAACATCACTCATTATTAGAGAAATGTAAATCAAAACTACAATGAGGAAACCTCACACCAGTCAGAATGGACATCATCAAAAAAAATCTACAATAATAGTAACAATAATACAAAACAGTAAATACTGGAGAGGATGTGGAGAAAAGGGAATCCTCTTGCACTGTTGGTGGGAATGTAAATTGATATAGCCACTATGGAGAACTGTACATACAGATAAACTTTTTATAGTAATAAAAGTATAAATATTTTAAAAATGTAAATTCACAGACAAGTGAATAGGCTACTTTTTTCTACAGAAGTTTACTTCAGTAGGTTTAATCACTAGTTCAGTCTCGGGAGATTGGGGGATAAATATTTCAGAGTAAAATCATTTCTTTCTTCTCCGTCCCTTTATTCCACTAGCTGGTGCAGAGCAAGACACTGGACTGGAATTTTCTAAAAAAAATATTGATGGCTGACACAAGGAAGGGAAGAAGGGTTGATTCCTTTTATAATGAAAATGCTGTGAAATGAGTGTGACTTCTTCAGTTCTTGAGCCTAGAAAGCAGATTTTCGGGGAGCCCAGGCAGCTCAGGATGTCTCTCCCGCTCTCTGGGAGATTGTTGCGGAGTTAGGTGTTTGCTAACACCCAAACAGGGGGTTGTTTTGTATGATAAGGACTAGCATTTCCTCCTGAAGAGCATTTCCTAAGCAGACCTGTTAACTTCATCCTCTGAAATACTTAGTTTAAAAATAAGAACCATTTGCTTTCTCTGTGCTCAACCTAGCTTAAAAATGTCCAAAGGAGGCTGACTCCACAGGGGTCACCCCCAAATAAACCATCCCCCCTGCCAAATTTCTATGACTTCAAACTTCCATTAGGTTTACTTAAGTGGATTATATCTGAGGAGGAGGAAACACTTGCCACAGACACAGCATATTCAGTTATTTCAACTTACTTCAGAAGGTGGAAAAATTCTATTAAAATTCTATTAAATTTGAACCACAAGCTTCTTGCTTAAAATTATTTTAATATTCTGACAAGGTACAGTGGGGTATGGAGGATAGAAAAGCATTCCTTAAATTTTTAAACACACTCTGAGTGAGAAGAACCTATTTTGTTTAAAAAAAAATGAAATAAAACGCATTGCTTGGAAAAATATTTATACACACACACACACACACACACACAGGACATTATAAAAAAAGAAGACTGGCCAAAAAAAAAAATTTACAAGCCCAACCTCTACATTAATTTAAAGTAATTTCAGAATTCGCCAGGGTGAATGACTAGTTATATTAAATACAAACTCAAGTAACAGTTACAATTACTATAGCTTTTTATTATTTAGCTAGTTACTTCAAAGAAAGCTAAATTAAGCCAGCTTCACCAGGAGTGAGATTGAGTCCACATTATTTCTTTTTAGATAAATGTGCTTCTTTGTATATCATGATTCTATTACCTTTTGTTCTTTTTAGATTATCTCCTAAGTTATAGATGAAAACCTACCTACCTCTGCATTTTTATTCTCTAATGCAAAGACAAATAATGTCTTACTTTAAAAGGGATAAATTCATAAATTGAAAAACATACAATAACACATACAGATTATAAACCAATATGCACAAAATAAATGCCTATTTAAAAAATAATTCTATACATCTATGTATATAAAGGATCATGCCATATATCAAAAGTTGTCTTCTCATCAATGCTCAGTGTAATATTGGAACTATGCCTAGAGTTAATGAATTCATAGAGTTTGAGGAAAGGAGATGGAAAGAAGGTAAAGAGTGTAAGGAGGGCAAAAGGCCTCATTTAATTTTTTTTTTCAATCTTATGGCGGTGCCATAGATCACCAGCAGTTAGACCAGCGACCTAACCCCTTCAGTGAAGGCTCAGAGTCTTAACCACCGGACTGCCAGGGAAGTCCCAGGATGGTGGGACTTTTAAAGTTTGCCTTTTTCATCTGTACATTTTTATAGGTTCATGCAGTTTGAAATCACGCAGAGCTTCAAAAGCCACCTAATCTCAATTTCTAGTTTAGAAATTACACATTATCAAAATTCTAGTCCTTTCTAGACACAAAATAGAAGCATTTTCCTTTTGTATATCTATGAGAGTGGCGTTTACATAAGCAATAGCAAGGAGTCATCAGCCTTTTATAGACACTGCTAGAATTTTCATCCATTACAGCTACTAGCAGGTTTGTCACTTAAGTTTCCTAAGTTACCAAGATAACAACATGCATTATAAACATAAGCACTTTCATTTCTAAAGAGACATTAGATAACCCAATAACAGACTAATCACCATGGCTGGTCACGTGTTCACACTATATCCATAAGCCATCCCTGTTAACGAAGCACACTTTGAAAGGCAAATTCATAATTAGCTGGTAACACTGATTCTGTGTTATACATCAAGTTAACAAAACGGTTCCTCATTAAGGACTCTGTTAAACTCTCCCTCCAACTAAAATCAACATATTTTAAAATACGTGCAATAATGTCAAAGGAGGAAAATCAGACTGACTTGCCAACTATTAGAGCAGCAAGATTATATACAAATGTGAACAGTTGTATATTAAGTGCTATCATAAAATCTACATGGATTTTCCATTATAATGGAAGAGGTAACATTAGTATTCAAGTACTTCAGCTCTTTAAAAATGTTCCAAAGATTAACCATCAGCCACATGTGTCTATCAAGTACTTGAAATGTAGCTACACCAGACTGAGATGGGCTGTAAGTGGAAAACATACACCACAAAATCAGACTTCAGCACAAAAAAACCAGAAAGCAAAATATCTTGATTTATACGTTGATTTTATGTTAGCATGATATAATGAATTAAATTAAACAGTATTATCATGGATTTCACCTAGTTGGTTTTTATTTTATTTTTTTACTTTTTTATGAGGCTACTAGAAAACATGAAATTCAGTAATTTGCTCCTGTTATATTTCCACTGGACAGCGCTTATCTATAATGTTTACAGGACTGTTTTCATCAAAGCCACTGGGTGACACTGTTTCTCCATTAAATTGATGCAAGTAAAACAATTTCCTGGCAGAGGAAAAAGTCTTGCACATACCCAGGCATGCACACATGTATGCACACACATAAACACACACAACAGACATCATGTGCTCCTTACAATTATCCATATTCTTAGGATGAAAAAACATGAATACACCTAACTACTTTTATTATCATCTTAGCAGGACTTGAAATACTTAAAATCTATAATAATCATCACATTCCTCAAGAATAAATGACAGCTCTAATCAAATCAAATAAGCAGAAGTTGTTTAGTTTGTGACTTTTCCCAAACAGCTTTCCATCTTCTAAATGGTAATGTTTCTCGTGACTGCCTCTAAAAAACTTACATCCTATTTACTTACATTTTAATGGATTCCCACAGAAACCATGAAAAATAATTTAGATGAACAAAAAACCACCAGCTGTTTTGCTAACAAAGAAATGCTTTACCGATGTGCAGATTCCTTTCCACCTTGAAGTTGAAATCCTGAACATTTTTAAATCGATTCACTAAAAACTAAAATGAAAACAAAAATCAATATTTAAACCACCATCATGCACTCTTCTTTGATGAGATAAAGATTCCACAAAGTAGGACTTTGCAATGCAATTGATATTCATTTCTGGGACAAAGTCTTGAATAATACAGTCTAAAGGCTGCCTGGTAGATGACCAGAAAACTCACCTTTGTAAGGGCTCCAGAGTTTTGTGTTATCTGTACATTCAATGGGTTTTATTCAATCTTCTAATCCTGAATGAGAATTTAGAGTTGGATTCCAGTGTAAAATCACAAGTGATTAGTAGGTTTAAAATGATCTTCCTAACTCTTTTTCCACTGTTTCCCAGCAGCAGATTCAACTCCAAAGAGAACTGGATAAAAGTCAACATTTTACCTCAGGTTGCTACATACTTTTAGCTGATTCTCCCTCAGTTTCCTTTTCTCTAAAATCAGACTTTTTCTAGTCTCCTAACTACAGCCTGCACGGAATTAAGCATTTTAAGATCTCGCTGCAACAAGTTCCTTAAACCACAGACTACACCTCAGGATAGGAAAGCCACCACTGTGTTAGCTTGAGATGTGTGTAACGTGTCCCAAATCTTGTATTATCTTTATTTCAGAAGTCCTATTAATGTATACTAAATTACTTTCCACTTCAAAGAAACAATTCTCCCTTGCCTTCAAAACCTAAACCTGATCAAAACCTAAAACAATTATGTTTAACCCTTATGCATTGAGGACCTTCTGAAAATCTATGAAAACATAAAATTTTTTCCCAGAAAAATGAAAGGATGAACTTTTGCATGAAATTTCAGAGATGAGATGAAGGGTTCTGGCTCTAGATTTAAAATCTGCTCTAAGCTATTATATGCACTGCTTCAGTGATTACCTAAGAGGTTATTTCCATACTTTACTGGGATTTCTCCCTTTCTTTTTTTTTTTTTTTTCTAATTTTATTTTATTTTTAAACTTTACATAATTGTATTAGTTTTGCCAAATATCAAAATGAATCCGCCACAGGTATACATGTGTTCCCCATCCTGAACCCTCCTCCCTCCTCCCTCCTCATACCATCCCTCTGGGTCGTCCCAGTGCACTAGCCCCAAGCATCCAGTATCGTGCATCGAACCTGGACTGGCAACTCGTTTCTTACATGATATTTTACATGTTTCAATGCCATTCTCCCAAATCTTCCCACCCTCTCCCTCTCCCACAGAGTCCATAAGACTGTTCTATACATCAGTGTCTCTTTTGCTGTCTCGTATACAGGGTTATTGTTACCATCTTTCTAAATTCCATATATATGCGTTAGTATACTGTATTTATGTTTTTCCTTCTGGCATACTTCACTCTGTATAATAGGCTCCAGTTTCATCCACCTCATTAGAACTGATTCAATAGCCAGGACATGGAAGCAACCTAGATGTCCATCAGCAGATGAATGGATAAGAAAGCTATGGTACATATACACAATGGAGTATTACTCAGCCATTAAAGATTTCTCCCTTTCTTATGTTGATATCTCATTATCCTAACTAGGCTCTAAGCTCTGAAGAGCCAAGGTGCTACATTGTACCTGTATAGAATTTGTAGGCTTTTTAGTACAAGGCTTATTAATGCACAGATAAAACATGTTGACTTGACATTTTATAGGTTCACTGACCAAACACTTTAAGGAATAACATCAGCTAAGGATAGCATCTTCTTCTAAAATAGCAGACATTTTGGGAGAACACATACGGCCAACTAAGATTTTCAGCAATCAGTATCTGACAAATGTTTCTCTGAACTATGACTTCTGCACATCTTTTGAAGACTTTTTTCCCCCAGAAATCAAACCTGTGTATTTTATGGTGACAATCGTGTAAGTGTACATTCTCAAGTACAACACTGAGATAATTCCCTAGGATAGCCTTACAGAAAACATAAACAAAAAACTTCTTTAAAAAAATACTACCAACAGTAAAAGTATATACTGTGAGGTAATTCCTACAAGCATTTAAATTTCTATGTAAAGGAACTAATGTTCATTTGACTATTAAGAGCTCAGCTTTAAGTGCAAGAATATGGAGGTGTCTCTGAATCTCCTGGTTTATTCTGACTTATTTGATAGAGCTTCCTTGAAAAGAGGAATGTATTAATAGAAAATAAACACAAATTGAGTTTTCAATTTAATACACTTGAAGCTTCTTTTAATATCACACCCAGAAGAGGAAAGGGAGGTAGAGACTCCATGGAATAGAAGATACATGGCCAATGAAAGGCTTACCAGGTGGCGCTAGTGGTAAAGAACCCGCCTACCAACGTAGGAGACTTGAGAAACACATAGCTTCAATCCCTGGGATGGGAAGACTCCCTAGAGAAGGTAATGGCAACCCACTTCAATATTCTTGCCTGGAGAAACCCCTGTACAGAGGAGCCTGGCAGGCTACAGTCCATGGGGTCGCAAAGAGTCAGACACAACTGAAGCAACTCAGCACACACGCACACACATGGCCAATGAAAACAATTCACCAGAAACGTGTAGGATTGTGTCTAATTTCACAAAGCTCAAGAAACTTGCCCTATGCAAAAAAGGTTTTCTGAAAAATCCAACTCCGCCCCCTATACCCTAAATAAACTCACTCTTTTACTAAGATTAAATAACCCAAGTTTTCAATGAAGTGTACATAGACTACTGGGCTGTTACTGGCACAAATCACATTAATCAAAAATCTTAAAATATAATATACATGCAGATTTCTAATTTTGAGGTTCACAAACATCCTACTGCAACATAATAAATGAGAATTTATTGAAAAAGGATGTGAAATTAAATTTGGTGAAGACTTTTATTCACCTAGAGTCCTGAAGAGATTCTTCTCAGAGCTGTATTTCCTAACAGAGTACAGCAAATTCACACAAATGTCACTACAGATATAATGAATGTTTTTTCATGCCAGTGTCACTCACCCTTGCCTGCCTGAACCCCCTCCCCCCTAGACTTTTCAAAATGTATTTCATACACAGAGTCACTGTTCTGGTTGTTTATTTAATTAACATGACAGCCCAGCATACACAGCATTTCTTTCAGTTCTACAGTTTTAACTTTTTTACACTTTAGACTCAATACAGAAAGAGTGAAATTACTGTTTGCCTCCTTCCAACCTCTGTAAATTTATATAGATTCACTGACTATTTCTGTCAGTTAAAACACTTTTTTCAGTATGCTTTAAATATCTATATTCACAAAGTAAAATCACAATTTTGTCCCTACACACCAAAAAATTTTCTGCCCTCACCTTTCCCAAGGGATGAGAATATCTTGTTTTTCCTTTTTAGGGTTTTTAGAAGTTGGCCTTAATTAATTTTAATTCTGTCAGCAGGTTATAAATAATCAATATTGTTCTTTGTATTGCCATATGCCAAGTTATACTCCTGAAACGTGATTGAAGCTACAATTGGATTAAAAAGGCAAGATTGTTTCTGAAATTTATTAAATTTGAGAAATATGTTCTGTTATCCTGAAATGTATTTAGGAGTTTAAAGAACAATTAATTCTATATTTTCAGAAGAAATACTTTTGTATTTTAAAAATACACAGTAAATGCAAGAAAGTTGTACTTTTTACCAAAGATGTAAGAAGGCCTACCATTGAAAGCTACACCTACTACTGTATCCTATTCTTTTTGCTTTGCTGTTTCTGTTTTTGGCTTTTTTTGCTTGAAAATATCTTTCTTTGTATCAGTAATGAAAAACTTGATTTTACTTTTGATAACCAACCACTAGACTCTTACAAAAAAAATTGCATTCCTAAAAAGTCTGTTAAAGATCTTTTTGCTAATATGTTTAATTAACAGCCTTAAGGCCCTATGTGTGCAAAAATATTTTGATTTTTAATCTCACAAAATGAAGTATACAGCTGTACATTTCTGACTGAGAGTGTACCCACCACAAAGAATTTTGTCATGAAGTGGTACAAAAGTATTAATGGTGAGGTGAGAGGCATACAGCTTGTGTTTATTTTATGTGAAACCGTAGGCAAAGATATTAAATCCTTCTTAACATGTAACTAAAATAAAATTGCATTGGTTTGATTTCTTTCAAAAATCAATGTGTAAGGTGGTCCCAGTAATTAAAGGGAAAGAGCCAGCCGATTGTGTTGAGTATCAAGAAAAGAGACACCCTTTCAAATACAATATTCAAGTGTTAAAAGTGCTGAATTAAAATTTTATGTTGAAAAACAACATTTAGTAATCATGCATAATTTCTAATAATTCCAGAAATTCTAAGGACCTTAGTGTTTGGAAGACAGTGTGATACTTGCTAAGGGATATAAACATCCACTTAAGAAAGATACATACACCTTAATGGAATCATCTGCTTTATTAACCAAAAAAGTAGTCTGACTCACTGATCTACAAAATCTTGAACCTACTGGGCCAGTAGGAGTAAGTTAAAAGCCATGCAAATGTTACCAACTCCGTTCTTTCCTGAGAGCCTACTCCTTCATTCTCATCTCACAGATACACCCAGTGTCCCATTAATTTTGAGACTGAAGACTAGATCGATCTTTTTTCTTTGGCTGAAGCTGTATTTATGATCAATGCTGCAAAACTCAGTTCTGTATGTAATAGCTGATCTATTGTCTTCATGATGGTTCAGGAAGGGGAAAAGGAAAGCAGGGAGGGAGGGAACTCTGTCATTTGGTTTACCTTATGACAATTTTATCATCTATTCTCCTTGACCTTTCAGAATTGAGTCATTGCCGAGAGATAGCTCTTCAGCTAGTGGCTGCTATCATTCACACGGAGAAGAAAAGGTTGGAATTCTCTCACCTTTAAACCTCACAATGAGCAAAGTCCAAATGAAATTCTCCAGAGGACTCTGCCAGCTTCTCTGTGTTTTATGTTCTTACACCTCTACTTAAAATCCACTTGTTGCCTGAGGATTGTCTTAAAGAGTAGACATTCTTTCAGAAAAGAACTCCTAATCAGGTAGCATTAGTGTTTTATAATTATTTTGATTCTTGATTTCATAAAGCATGCGGATGACAGTGGTACACTTTGCACCCTTAATCAGAAGTTTGTTTCCTTGTGATAAAACAGATAAGCCATTTACTATATAGCTCCTGAACTTTTCACACAGTTAGGCTAACGTATGAGATATTGCCCTGTCTTATAAGATCCTAGTGCATTGTCAGTTCCCACCCACCCCCCACAATTATGCTCAGCAACAACTTTAAAGGATCATATATAAAAACCAGCCTTAAGTAACATGCACACACTTACCCATGCCCTCATTAAAAATTCAAGTAAATAAATTTCTGCTAAATGTCACCTTGCTTTCCCATCAACCATAAGAGATAGTCTCTCATTTTAGAAGAGATGGCAACCAAAGAAACTGATCAAAATATATTATGAATATACATGATCGATTGTATTCATCTGCAAAACATGTGAAAATTCAATGCTCAGTAATTTTCTTAGAAGTCTGCAGGCTATTCAAATCATCCATTTGTCAGTTCAAACCAGAGAAAACCAGTAAAAATCTATGGGTTAATTAACACTGCTGGTTAATTCCCTAAACACCTTCTCATCTTAAATCCACCCTTAACTCAAATGTTAATAAGAAATTTCAGAAATTGAATTTCAGAGGTTAAATGATATGAATTTGGAGTCAAGTTATTTATGCTTAACTCACAGATTTGCCTTAGAAATTAAGTTTCAGTTTTGCAATGATCAGGTCACATTTCCCTGTAAGTTAAAGAAAAGTGTACTTGAAATACATTTAAACTAGCAGTGTTTTCATTTAAAAGATGTTCTATCAGTGACTTTAAAAAAGAAATTAAAATGTGTTTTCCTCCAATTGGCTTATAGGGAGCTTACTTTATTCTGGTGATGCCCAGATTTCTACCAAAACTAAGGATCAGTCAGTGGCCTGTTTTTAACTTCACCCTTAGAGTAAGCTAAACCCAAGAAATATTTGCTTTATCTAAACGGAAAGCTAAATAAGTACATTTATTTTAAAATAAACACAGAGACTACAATGTTGTCATCCATTCTGCTAAATAATGTCAAACAACCACATTCTGTGTAATTAACTCCATTTGAGAAACAAACTAGTCATCACACCATATGGTGACTGCTATTTCTTAGAAATACCCAAATGATTATCCACAGAATAACCTAAAGAGAAAAAGCTTACTGTCTTAGGGTATTCTCATTCCCTAAAGTTGTCCTCATAGTACCACAGGTAGGCATAAACTTAAATGAGAAAAGTGTAAATTTCCACTTGCTATACTTAACCAGCTCTCTACCACTTCCACCCCCAAGTATCAAATCAGTTTGAAGTAGAGAGGTGAACGCTGAAGTTTCCTCAGATACAATCTGCTTTTAAAATAGGAGTGTGTTCTTTTACACCCCTTATAGCAACTGTATTCCATGATCTCAAAACAGTGATAATAAGGAAATAAGTCCCCCCAGTTCACTAAACATTATCTGGGATAACCTTACTCATAATTCTAGATTCCTCCTCCTCCTCTCTGAAAGATTTATATTACCAGCAATTTAGAAATATTTTCCTGAATTATTATTTCCTGTATAAATCCACTTGAATCGCTAAATATTCACTAAGTATGTAGATACTCAAGAGAAATTTTTTCAAGTTGACACTAACAGCGCAGTCCACGATTCTGACAAATTCTGAAGTTCAACGTATTGCTCCCCAAATTGAAGTTTATGGTTTTAATACAAAACACATCAGCATGGAATAATGTATGTTCCCAAATTACATTTTAAAAAGTAAACTGGACACCACCAAACGCAGCCTCTTCAAGTAAAACATACTGCAAAACCAGAGTATATCAGCACCTCACCTTCAAGCATTCCTTGCTTTAACTCTAGAATATTTTTATTGACTTCCATAAATGTTTACCTGTCTTCTCAGAAGAAAGAAATTTTATGAAAAGAAACAGAAAGAAATTCTATAAAAAGAAACAGAAATCTAGCAAAATCCTCGTTTTCAAATCACCCTTAAAAAAAAAAAAAAACTTAATTCGAATATTTCTGCTAAAGGAGGAAAACATGAGAGCACTTAAAAGTATAGACAAGTCATCCGCCAGGTGTAGCACATCTAAAAAGTTGGCTCAGCTGTGGTAGACCCTGCAAAGACCATCTAGTTTTATTACTTATTCGTGTTCCTGTTGTTCAGGTTATAAAATATTGTGCGAGAGGGCGAGAAAAACTCGCTGGTTTCCAAGTCTGAAGTTAGGGCACTTTGCTGGGCTGTCTCCTTCTGTTCCCAGCGCTCCAATTCCCTCCAATTTGCGGCGGATCCCAAAAGCTTTCAAGTTTTCCCGAGAGGCGCGTGAGAGGGGGGCTGCAGGTCCTTACCTGTTCCCTGGGGATGCAGGGCAGGGAGGTCCTCCGATGGGACTTGCTGCTGCAGCCGGACATCTCGGCGGACACCACGGAGCTGGACCGCCTCCTCCTCTTAAACACCGGGATCTCTTCCTTGGTCCCAGCGATCAGCTGGGACCCGAAATGCTCCCTCGGAGCCGCCCCCGAGTACTGCGGCAAGATCTGCTCCACGTACCTGGCGAGGAGGATCCCCAGCACGCCGGCCAAGTACGCCAGGTAAGGTCTCCAGGCAACCTTGAACCTCTCTAAGGAAATGAGGGCCACGGTCCTGACCGCGCTAGTCAAGGCGATCATGAGGACGCCCAGCCTCAGCCTCAGCACCAGCCATGTCGCGGCAGCCAAGCAGCTGAGCACCACCCCCGCGGCGGGGAGCGAGAGTAAGTGATCCTCCCCGACGCCCAGCCCAATCTGGACGAGCGCTTCCCCCCCGCAGCAGACTGCCAGCAGCGCGACGGCCAGAGGCAGGCGCACCCCGGCGCGCAGGAGGTACAAGCCCATCCAGAAGAAGGCACACAGGAGACTGAAGAGCAGCGCTGAGGGCTGCAGCCAGGGGCCGAGAGGCGCGCCGCCCCCGGGAGCACCTCCCCGAGGCCCCGGGAAGACGCCCCCTTCTGCTGCCGGGGCTGCTTCCTCCTCCTCCGTCGCCTCCTCTTTACTCCGCTCCAGGTCACAGCCGATCTCCCCGCGGACCAGCCTCACCAGCAGCGCCAGCAGAAAGGACAGGGAGCCCGCGCACAGCGCCGAGGAAAGTTTCCGCGAGCGCCGGAGCGGCCGCAGCACCCGGGCGCCCCAGCAGCCTCGGCAGCCCACGTCCCGGGGCGATGCGGGGCCGGCCGCTGGGGCCGGCCTGGCCTCCCAGTGGCCCGGCGTGGCTCCGACTCGGGCGGCCTCGCCCGGCACAGCCATGGTGCGCCCTCTTCGCGGAGTCCCCGAGGGCCCCCCCGACGCCCCCACCCCGCCACACACACACACACACACAGGCGCGCGCTCACGCCCGCTCTTCTCGCAATCCCACCCTCGGAATCCCTCCTGCTCCCAGGCCCGCGAGCACTGAAAGTTTCAGCTTTCGAATAACTCCTGGAGAAGGCTAGATGCTCCAAAGAGATGCCTTCCTGTGAAAAGCTAGCACAGGCAGAAGCGATCAGACTTCCTCTTTTTCTCTCTTGGAAAAGCTTTGCAGCATTCTCCGCTCCACCCCCACCCCCGTCTTCGGTCCTCCGGGGTCTCTCCGGACTTCAGGATTTTAAAGATCGCCCTAGGCGTCCGGCGTGCGGGGTTCGCAGCTGGAGCCGGGGACGCGGGGCGAGCTCGCAGCCATCCTGGGTGCTGCTGCACGCTAGGGGCCCGCAGCCGACGGAGGTCCCCCTTCCTCTCCTTAATGCAGCTCTTTCTCTATCACTCTTTCTTTCTCCTCGGCCGATCCTCCCAGACCCGGCCCCAGGAAGCGAACCGCCATTCCCTGGGGCAGAAAGCACAGCCTTTCCTGCGTCTGTCGGTCCAGTTCATGGCAAAAGGTGGTGAAAACGGAAAAGGGGCTGAGAAATAACCAAGAAGTTGCTAAGTCCCGTCGCAGAGACACCCAGTTGGAGAGACGAGCGGCTGCCGCAAGGGAAGGGAGGGAGGGCGAGCGAGCTGGAGAGGAAGGGAGGGTGGGAGGGAACGGAGGGCGAGAAAGGAGAAGGAGATTTACAGTGTTTTTTTTTTTTTTTTTCTTTTTTGGTGCGGGGTTGATGGTGATTTGCAGTTTTGCAGAAGGGAGGAGAGTGGAGACGACTGATTAAAACTGTATAAAAAAGCAGGCAGCTGGAGTGATCTGCAATCCCGCTTGCTTTCTTTAAGGCAACTCCCTAGGAAAGCGTTCCCAGCCCTGCTCCCGCCCCTCCCCGGAGGAGGCGCTCTTCTTAGCTCGAGCTTCTTTCCCCGGAGCCGAGCCGGGCTGCTCTGCCAGCATCCTAGGGAAGGAGTGGCTCAGACCCGTCCACCGCCGGACTCTCAGCCCCCGGGGTCCAGGGTCTCAGGCTGGCCCTCACACAGGGCTGCCCAGGACGTTGGAGTGAAAAAAGGATGGTGCTTGGATACTTATCTCTAGAGGGGAGTCCGCAGACTTCCCACTGTCCTGAAAAATGACAGCCACATCTACTGTCTGGGTGATTCAAAGATGCTTATAGACTCAAGTCAGGTCCAACAGCAAATCAATGTCAGGGGGCATTGTAAGGCCTTGACTGCTCCTGCTGGAAGGTCTGTTTCGACAGAGAACCTAGGCTTTCCTGTTGGTCCAAACAATGGAAAATTTCAACAAGTTACCTAGACTCAAATAGCATTATTAAAGAGAAGGGGGAAGGGGAGAGCCCTCTTGTTATTGTTGTTACTTTAAAAAATACAGTGTATGAGAGTATTAGTCAACAGTTGTTGATGATGGATGGTAAATTACATTGAGATTAAGTGGCCCTAGCCTCAGAGAAGTGTACAAAGTAAGGAAGCTCAAACAATCAGAAATATTTAAAAAATCTCAAAGTGGGGGTGGGGGGATAAGAACAGGTAGGTTAACACTAGGAAAGATCTTAAAAGCTGCCTATGGTGAAATTGTCTACCATGAAAAAAGCTTGTGGAAAAAAAAAAAAAAAAACCAGGACCCTAGTTATTCATGTTTATAGGCTACACGTTTCCTACGCTGTAATAATGTTGAATTTGAGAAACTAAAAGTAAAAAATTTTAAGCTAACTCTTGGCAGATTATGAAAAAATAGTATCTTTTTAAAAAGTCCATCAGTGTGGAAAGTTGTTTTTTTTTAAATACTGAACACAAGACCAGTCCACTCTTGTTAATTTTTAATATGGCTACCTTAAATGTAATTTGCCCTCACTAATAATAATAAAGATAATCCAATTTTGTTTTAATTATCTGAACATTCCAGGGTAAAGTGTGTGTGGAAGCTGGAGTATTTGGATAATTGGCTCAATGAAAGTGAAAAAAAAAGTGAAAGTGTTAGTTTCTCAGTCATGTCCAACTCTTTGTGACCCCATGGTCTGTAGCCCACCAGGCTCCTCTGTCTGTGGAATTCTCCAGGCAAGAATACTGGAGTGGGTAGCCATTCCCTTCTCCAGGAATGGAACCTACATCTCCTGCATTGTGGGCAGACTCTTTAACGTCTGAGCCACCAGGGAAGCCCAATTGGCTCAATATGCTATTGTATTTTATGTGTAGAGATGAAGCAATCTAAAGAAAAGATAAAGGAGATACTGAAAAAGAAAATTCATGAGACAGGGGAGAAGTTAGCTTAAAACTTAAGCTTAACTTTGTTGGAAACAGCCTGCTTTAGTTTGGGGCAGATGTTAATACTTAAATCAGGGTGTAAGTGGATATGAGGAACTGTGATAATACAGCTTCTCTCCATCAGATGTCCAGAACCGTGTTACCACATGGAAAACAAGTTGGGCAGCTAGTCAATGGCAGTGGGCACCATCTGTTTAATAATTAAACAGGAGCAACGATCTCTTTGCCAAAGACAAATGAGCCCCTAGCCTGCCGCTTTTCTGAGTTTTCTTTTTTAGACATATGATTCATATGCCAGAGCCTACCTGAAACATTTGAGTGAAAAGCCTTGATTGGAATATCGTGATGAAATTCACTGCCATCAAGAAGAGCATATTAAAATGAAAAACTGTTAAGATCTGGGCATATATCAAGATTAGCAAGAAAGGAATAGTGAGAATTTTAGAGTATTTCCATTTTTCCCTGTACCCTACTGCCACAAGCATCTCAGTTCTTTAGGAAAAAAACAATAAATCACCATAAAAACTGAACTTGTAAGAGATGGAATGTAGATATGAAAGAAACATTGTGACCAGGAGAACATAAGAATGGCATCTGTTAATGGCAGCAAAACAGAAACACTAGGTCTGTATCTTAATTACATTCTTGAAATGTTCCATTGTATTATAGAGGCAGTGTCCTGGTTTCTCTAAAATCTCAGTAAGCCTCACAACCAGAAAATTATTTTTTCTACCAAAAGAAAAGAAGGTAGATTCCACCTCTCCTGGCATTACCATCCAGAATCTGGAGGCGGGAAATGAAAACAATAAAATCTTCTTAGGTAGATGCCAAAAGTTGCAGAGCTGTACTACCTGAAAGAAGTACCTAGCAGTGTATGTAACATATTAAATGAAATCAAACCCAACATGTAAAGTGGACACTGAGCAACCACATAGAAATAAAAATTGTCCATTTTCTCCAGACAGTTCAGTTCAGTTACTCAGTCACGTCCAACTGTTTGCAGTCAACTCCATAGACTGCAGCATGCCAGGCCTCCCTGTCCATCGCCAACTCTCAGAATTTACTCAAACTCCTGTCCATTGAGTCGGTGATGCAATCCAACCATTTCATCCTTTGTCATCCCCTTCTCCTCCCACCTTCAATCTTTCCCAGCATCAGAGTCTTTTCCAATGAATCAGTTCTTTACATCAGGTAGCCAAAGTATTGGAGTTTCAGCTTCAGCATCAGTCCTTCCAATG
Organism: Bos mutus; assembly: GCF_027580195.1. Taxonomy (NCBI): domain Eukaryota; kingdom Metazoa; phylum Chordata; class Mammalia; order Artiodactyla; family Bovidae; genus Bos; species Bos mutus. The sequence goes on along the minus strand of NC_091621.1, from coordinate 85,311,613 downwards.
AATATTCAGGACTGATTTCCTTTAGGATGGACTGGTTGGATCTCCTTGCAATCCAAGGGACTCTCAAGAGTCTTCTCCAACACCACAGTCCAAAAGCACCAATGTTTAATCTCTCAGCTGTCTTTATAGTCCAACTCTCACATCCACCCATGAAGACTGGAAAAAAATATAGCTTTGACTAGATGGACCTTTGTTGGTGAAGTAATGTCTCTGCTTTTTAATATGCTGTCTAGGTTGGTCATAACTTTTCTTCCAAGGAGCAAGCGTCTTTTAATTTCATGGCTGAAGTCACCATCTGCAGGGATTTTGGAGCCCCCAAAAACGAAGGCAGCCACTGTTCCCACTGTTTCCCCATCTGTTTTCCATGAAGCGATGGGACCAGATGCCATGATCTTAGTTTTTTGAATGCTGAGTTTTAAGCCAAAGTTTTCACTCTCCTCTTTCACTTTCATCAAGAGGTTCCTTAGTTCCTCTTCACTTTCTGCCATAAGGGTGGAGTCATCTGCATATCTGAGGTTATTGATATTTCTCCTGGCAATCTTGATTTCAGCTTGTGCTTCTTCCAGTCCAGCATTTCTCATGATGTACTCTGTATAGAAGTTAAATAAGCAGGGTGACATTATACAGCCTTGATGTACTCCTTTCCCTATTTGGAACCAGTCTGTTGCTCCTTGTCCAGTTTAACTGTTGCCTCCTGACCTACATACAGATTTCTCAGGAGGCAGGTCAGGTGGTCTGGTATTCCCATCTCTTTCATAATTTTCCACAGTTTATTGTGATCCACACAGTCAAACGGAGAAGGCAATGGCACCCCACTCCAGTACTCTTGCCTGGAAAATCCCATGGATGGAAGAGCCTGGTAGGCTGCAGTCCATGGGGTCACTGAGGGTCGGACACGACTGAGTGACTAACTTTTCACTTTTTACTTTCATGCATTGGAGAAGGAAATGGCAACCCACTCCAGTGTTCTTGCCTGGAGAATCCCAGGGACGGGGAAGCCTGGTGGGCTGCTGTCTATGGGGTCGCACAGAGTCGGACACGACTTAAGTGACTTAGCAACACAGTCAAAGGCTTTGGCATAGTCAATAAAGCAGAAATAGATGTTTTTCTGGAACTCTCTTGCTTTTTCGATGATCCAGTGGATATTGGCAATTTGATCTCTGGTTCCTCTGCCTTTTCTAAATTCAGCTTGAACATCTGGAAGTTCACGGTTCATGTACTGTTGAAGCCTGAGCATTACTTTACTAGCATGTGAGATGAGTACAATTGTGTGGTAGTTTAGCATTCTTTGGCATTTCCTTTATTTGGGATTGGAAATAAAAACTGACCTTTTCCAGTCCTGTGGCCACTGCTGAGTTTTCCAAATTTGCTGGCATACTGAGTGCAGCACTTTCATAGCATCATCTTTCAGGATTTGAAATAGCTCAACTGGAATGCCATCACCTCCCCTAGCTTTGTTCGTAGTGATGCTTCCTAAGGCCCACTTGACTTTGCATTCCAGGATGTCTGGCTCTAGGTGAGTGATCATACCATTGTGATTATCTAGGTTGTGAAGATCTTTTTTTGTATAGTTCTGTGTATTCTTGCCACCTCTTCTTAATATTTTATGCTTCTGTTAGGTCCATACTATTTCTGTCCTTGATTGTGCCCATCTTTGCATGAAATGTTCCCTTAGTGATGAGTTCTCATTCAAGAAGGTGACAATACAGCCAAAGGATCATGAAAATGTGGTACACACAGAAAGAGAATATGGAAAATGCAAAGAATATTCAAAAGTCTTACTAAAGCTCTCCACTTAGCCAAAATCAGGGATGTTTCCATGAGGATTTTGTTAAGAGGATTTAGAAATTAACCCCATTGCATATCACTTGCATTTTGCCAGATATAGTTATCATTGAAGGAATTCTTTTAAATTTAACAGTTTACACCCCACAGTATGGGTTCACTCATTCTCCACAACACACTTGACCTCTGTGTACATATATCCAATTGGTAACTAAAATATGAAATCCTATGGCCAGAGGAGCCTGGCGGGCTACTGTCCATGGGGTCGCAAGAGTCAGACACAACTTAGCAGCTAAACCACCACCATCCAAAACACAATTCTTAACTTTCAGCCCCCTTGCTACCCTATCCTTCTATCACCAATCCCCAGACATCCAGCCTATTTCTCCTCAATCCTCCCCTACCCCAAGAAAAAATCATTACCACCTACCTAGTTCTCACACCTCTTAAGAGGGTATTACCCTCTATTCCTTCCTCTGTTTATCTTGCTCTTGTTCTTATCTATTAGCAGGTGCACTTGGTTCTATTTCTAAAATACAACCTGAATCCATGAACTTTTCACCATCCCTCTTTGATAACCAATTCAAGACCCACCATCATCCCTGGTCTGGACAACTGCTATAAGTTGGTGATGCTCTTCTATCATTCATTTTCTGCACAATAGCCAGAGTGATCCAGTGATGTCACTTTTAAACTCAATGATGTCACTCCCTCCTTAAAACCATCCAAAGGCTTCCATTGACCTTGCAGAATCCAGAGTTCCCCAATGGCCTGCAAGGACCTTTATGATCTTTCCAAGACACTCTCTGTGACCTCTTGTCCTATTCCAGCTTTACTTCACTGTGCAACACTGTCCATTAGTAATTTCTTCTATGATAAAAAATACTCTGCACTTCAAATATGGTAACCACTAACCATGGGTAGCTGTTGAGCCCTTGAAACATGGTTAGTGCCACTGTGGTGGTGATTTAGTCACTAAATCATGTCTGACTCTTACAGCCCCATGGACTGTACCCCACCAGACTCCTCTGTTCATTTTCCAGGCAAGAATATTGGAGTGGGTGGCCATTTCCTTCTCCAGGGGATCTTCCTGACCCAGGGATGGAACCCAGGTCTCCTGCATTTCAGGCAGATTCTTTCTTGACTGAGCTATGACTTTTTATATTTAATTGTCCACTGAGGAACTGAATTCTTGTATTTAATTTTAATAGCCTCATGTGGCTAGTGGCTTCTGAGGGAGAGTACATCTCTTGCTCCTCAAGCTATCTTGCTGTTCTTTGTCATGTCAAATCAGGACCTTGGTATCTACAGATGTTCAGAGAACTGGTTCCTTCTGCCCCATCAGTTCTCACTTCAAATATTGCCTGCTTAGAAAGGATTTTCCCCAGCAATCTTAAAAAGTCTTGGGACTCCATTTGCACATGTGCATTTTCAGTCACTCTCACATTGACCTGTCTCATTTTATTTGTAAGACTTATCGCTACCCAAAAGGTTCTTGTTCATTCATTTTTTTCTTGTTCATTGTTATTGTTAAAGACAATCTCCATATACTTTTACATATAAATGCTCAAGGGGGTAGATGCCTCAAGATCTGCATTGAAGATTTGGTTGCCCAGATTGGACCCATAGGCAAAATCATGCAAGCAAGTGCTTTCAACAGAAAGTTGCGTTTTTCAAAACTGCTCAATAAATTACTCATTTAGAAGAGCAACATGTAATAGCCAACATTCTGAAAACTTTATACTGCTTCTCAGATGACATGTCCATCATCTACAGCAGGTTTCTGACAGGCATGGGGAAGTTATTTAAATACATGCTTTTGGTTGCAAGTCAGATGAGAAATCCAGAACCAGGAGTTTTCTGAATATAAATTACTGCCTAACGAGTCATAGCTCACATCATAACCTAGCTACTCCAATTAACACTTCTTGAGTGGCTGAATTTAAGTTTAAAAATTAAAACAACTTGGAAATATAGGCCTTATTAATACATTATTCCACATCCAGTTAGGGAAAAATGTAGAAAATTGCATTTTGGGGATGCAATTACATAGAAATGCTCAAGTGGGCAGATGCTTCAAAATCTACATTGAAGATTTGGTTGTCCCGATTAGAAAGTTAAATTTGCTCAGTCATGTCCAACTCTATACAGTCCATTGAATTCTCCAGGCCAGAATACTGGAGTGGGTAGCCTTTCTCTTCTCCAGGGGATCTTCCCAACCCAGGGATCAAACCCAGGTTTCCTGCATTGCAGGTGGATTCTTTATCAGCTGCACCATTAAGGGAAACCCAAGAATACTAGAGCGGGTAGCCTATCCCTTCTTCAGCAGCTCTTCCCTACCCAGAAATCAAATCAGGGTCTCCTGCATTGCAGGTGGATTCTTTACCAACTGAGCTATCAGGTAAGCCCCATTAGAAGTCCCAATGAGACTCATAGACAAAATCATGCAAGCAATGCTTTTCACAGAAAGTTACTTTTTAAAAAACTGCTTAATAAATTACTTATTTAGAAGATAAATAATAGTCAACATTTTCCCTCCCGCTCTGTGGAATGTTGCCCCTCTTTTTTATTCCCAAAGATTTTAAGTAACATCTTTGGATATATACAATAGTGAACTGGTGTAAAAACCCTAAAAAGTGAAAGCAAGATGTAAGAACAAGTTTCCTCCACAACACTTACTCAGGGAGCCAGACTGTCTACAGCACAAACCACCAGGACAGTTCACTTCAGCTTCTGTGTCCTCTGCCTTCCCAGTGTCGGAGAGCTGGCCTTTCTGACATCGCATTTTGGGTGCTAAAGGCTGGCTTAACCTTTTCTAAACAAATCATTAAGGAAATCAGAGTGCTTTCAGTACAGGGATTCCCAACCTTGTTCACATGATAGCACATACAGAAAACGATAACATTTTGTTGTCACGATGGATTAAAGGAACAAAGCTTTTTGCAGACAAAGACTTCAGGCCTGGATCCTGAGAGATCAAAATCTCAGGCATACCTCTAAACTTTGGCACATTAGCTGGGAATTTACGAGACATCTAGTATTTCACACACTAATAAAATGTGTAATTCAGTTGTATTCTTTATGAAGGCTGTTAAAATAAGCATGGGGTGAATCCCAAGATCTCAGTAGCTTGTCAACTATGAGAGTCACAGGTTTTAGGATATCTTTCATATCATTTCCCCATAAATTCCCTCAGTTGGTCTGCAACACAAATCCATGATCTTGATCTAGTTGTAAAATCTGGCAATGAGACACACTATGTTTGATTTATAAAATAGATGTGATCATGATTAGGCCTAGAATCCAAATCTTTCCTCCCATTCATGGATGCGTATCCATTATCCATCAGGTCCACATTTGTTACCCCGGTTGCTCACATCAGTAACTGATCAGTCACATCAGGAACTCTTTGTTCTAGACGTGCAAGGGCTGTCACACTTTGGAAAGTGCATTAGTATATAAAAATGAAAATATATATTCTGTTAGAGTTTTAGAAATAATGATAAGTTGCGTGTGTGTGATATCAGCATATTTTCACTCATTGAGTCTTGTCTTTTAATACATATATATCAAAAGGTGATGTTCTATTCAAAGGGGAAAACAGCTTTCATTTACAGAATTCTTTGTACCCTCCATGTCTCAATCTTAGGAGATTATAAGATTATTAAGGAAGAAAGAACTCACAGGGTACAGAGTACCTGAATCAAGCAAAAGTGTGTGAATACATTTATTGAATATCTGTTTTTTTACAGATAGCAAATATTATGGATAGTATGAGTTTTAGAGCTTTAAGACTGCTTATATTATTAAAGAGATTTATTAAAATAGATTATTTTACTTCTTTGCTCTAGCATCATAGGCAAAACAAATTTAATTGACCCTTTCTGTGCTGATTCAAAATCCTGTGGTGTCTCAGGCCCATTATCATAAATGGTAATTTTCAGCTGTATCTGTGGAAGTAAATGGTGGTGGAAGGAAAGGACTGAATGTGAACTGCTTTCTGTTCAGTAATAATTATTTAAAAATAACCCTCATTTCAAAATAAAGCAATATGTTGGCAAAAGTCTAAGAATAATACTATTTTATGAAGAATAATGAATTTTGCTTAAAATGTAAACGGAATGGGTAAAAATATGAAAAAAATAAAAATAAACTTCTTTGTGGGGAGAGGTAGAAGGAAGAAAATACAGTGCCTGCCAAGTAAATGACTAATAAATTGTCCAAGACTAAGCTCTGACTTCATGAGCAAATATCTCAGTTCTATAGCTGGTACTGGATACGTAGACCATTCTAAAATGGAAAACTTAAGGATAATCTGTGCTTTCCAGTACAGAATATTTAGAGAAAAATTTGAGTGTTGCTTGATAGAAAGGAAAATGTAAGTATAGGCTATTTCTTTTGATGTTCCAATATCACTGAATTTTAAATTTAGTTTTTAATTTACCCTCAGAAGTTATATCCCCTGGAGAAGGAAATGGCAACCCACTCCAGTATTCTTGCATGGGAAATCCCACAGGCAGAGGAACCTGGCATAATACAGTCCATGGAGTCTCAAAAGAGTAGGATGACTTAGTGACTAAATAATGACAACAACAAAAGTCATACTAACCACCAAATTTTTGTTCATGTGATAGTCAAATACCAGGACAAAATTTATATATAGCTCAGAAACATCTGTGGCCTATAAACGTAATCCTCTTTTATATGAAATCTACCAGTGTTTTGTATGAAATGTTCCCTTGGTATCTCTAATATTCTTGAAGAGATCTCTAGTCTTTCCCATTCTGTTGTTTTCCTCTATTCATTTGCATTGATTGCTGAGGAATGCATATCTCATATCGCTAATTCATTACTCTCCTTGCTATTCTTTGGAACTCTGCATTCAGATGCTTATATCTTTCTTTTCTCCTTTGCTTTTCACGTCTCTTCTTTCACAGCTATTTCCACAGAGAGCCATTTTGCTTTTTTGCATTTCTTTTCCATGGGGATGGTCTTGATCCCTGTCTCCTGTACAATGTCACGAACCTCTGTCCATAGTTCATCAGGCACTCTGTCTATCAGATCTAGTCCCTTAAATCTATTTCTCACTTCCACTGTATAATCATAAGGGATTTATTTAGGTCATACGTGAATGGCCTAGTGGTTTTCCCCACTTTCTTCAATTTAAGTGTGAATTTGGCAATAAGGAGTTCATGATCTGAGCCACAGTCAGCTCCCGGTCTTGTTTTTGCTGACTGTATAGAGCTTCTCCATCTTTGGCTGCAAAGAATATAATCAATCTGATTTCGATGTTGACCATCTGGTGATGTCCATGTGTAGAGACTTCTCTTGTGTTGTTTGAAGAGAGTGTTTGTTATGACCAGTGCGTTCTCTTAGGAAAACTCTATTAGCCTTTGCCCTGCTTCATTCTGTACTCCAAGCCCAAATTTGCCTGTTACTCCAGGTGTTTCTTGACTTCCTACTTTTGCATTCCAGTCCCCTATAATTAAAAGGACATCTTTTTGGGTGTTAGTTCTAAAAGGTCTTGTAGGTCTTCATAGAACCATTCAACTTCAGCTTCTTCAGCGTTACTGGTTGGGGCATAGGCTTGGATTACTGTGATATTGAATGGTTTGCCTTGGAAATGAACAGAGATCATTCTGTCGTTTTTGAGATTGCATCCAAGTACTGCATTTCAGACTCTTTGTTGACCATGATGGCTACTCCATTTCTTCTAAGGGATTCCTGCCCACAGTAGTAGATATAATGGTTATCTGAGTTAAATTCACCTATTCCAGTCCATTTTATTTCGCTGATTCCTAGAATGTCGACGTTCACTCTTGCCATCTCCTGTTTGACCACTTGCAATTTGCCTTCATTCATGGACCTGACATTCCAGATTCCTGTGCAATATTGCTCTTTACAGCATCGGACCTTGCTTCTATCACCAGTCACACCCACAACTGGATATTGTTTTTGCTTTGGCTCCATCCCTTCATTGTTTCTGGAGTTATTTCTCCACTGATCTCCAGTAGCATACTGGGCACCTACAGACCCGGGGAGTTCCCCTTTTAGTATCCTATATTTTGCCTTTTCATACTGTTTATGGGGTTCTCAAGGCAAGAATACTGAAGTGGTTTGCCATTCCCTTTTCCAGTGGACCACATTCTGTCAGACCTCTCCACCATGACCCTCCCATCTTGGGTGGCCCCACATAGCATGGCTTAGTTTCATTGAGTTAGACACAGCTGTGGTCTGTGTGATCAGATTGGCTATTTTTCTGTGATTATGGTTTCAGTGTGTCTGCCTTCTGATGCCCTCTTGCAATACCTACTGTCTTACTTGGGTTTCTCTTACCTTGGACGTGGGGTATCTCTTCACCGCTGTTCCAGCAAAGTGCAGCCCCTGCTCCTTACCTTGGACAAGGGGTATCTCCTCACGGCCGCCTCTCCTGACCTTGGATGTGGAGTAGCTCCTCTTGGCCCTCCTGCGCCTGCACAGTTGCCACTCCTTGGACATGGGGTTGCTCTTCTCTGCCGCCTCCCCTGACCTCGGGGGTGGGGTAGCTCCTCTTGGCTGCCGCCCCTGACCTCGGACATGGGGTAGCTCCTCTTGGCTGCTGCCCCTGACCTCGGACATGGGGTAGCTCCTCTTGGCTGCTGCCCCTGACCTCGGACATGGGGTAGCTCCTCTTGGCTGCTTCCCCTGACCTTGGGCAAGGGGTAGCTCCTCTCAGCCACGCTTCTGTGCAGTCCGTCGCAGCCAGCGTGCTTCTGCACAGTCTGTTGCAGCCACACCAAGAGATACCAAGGGAACATTTCATCCAAAGTTGGGCTTGATAAAGGACAGAAATGGAATGGACAGATGCAGAAGATATTAAGAAGAGGTGGCAAGAATACACAGACTGTACAAAAAATAGCTTCACGACCCAGATAATCACAATGGTGTGATAACTCACCTAGAGCAAGACATCCTGGAATGTGAAGTCAAGTGGGCCTTAGAAAGCATCACTACAAACAAAGCTAGTGGAGGTGATGGAATTCCAGTGGAGCTATTCCAAATCCTGAGAGATGATGCTGTGAAAGTGCTGCACTCAATATGCCAGCAAATTTGGAAAACTCAGCAGTGGCCACAGGACTCAAAACAGTCAGTTTTCATTCCAATCCCAAAGAAAGGCAACGCCAAAGAATGCTCAAACTACCGCACAATTGCACTCATCTCACATGCTAGTAAAGTAATGCTCAAAGTTCTCCAAGCCAGGCTTCAGCAATACATGAACCATGAACTTCCATATATTCAAGCTGGTTTTAGACAAGGCAGGGGAACCAGAGATAAAATTGCCAGCATCCACTGGATCATGGAAAAAGCAAGAGAGTTCCAGAAAAACATCTATTTCTGCTTTATTGACTATGCCAAAGCCTTTGACTGTGTGGATCACAAGAAACTGTGGAAAATTCTGAAAGACATGGGAATACCAGACCACCTGACCTGCCTCTTGAGAAACCTATATGCAGGTCAGGAAGCAACAGTTAGAACTGGACATGGAACAACAGACTGGTTCCAAATAGGAAAAGGAGTACGTCAAGGCTGTATATTGTCACCCTGCTTATTTAACTTCTATGCAGAGTACATCATGAGAAACACTGAGCTGGAAGAAGCACAAGGTGGAATCAAGATTGCCGGGAGAAATATCAATAACCTCAGATATGCAGATGACTCCACCCTTATGGAAGAAAGTGAAGAGGAACTAAAAAGCCTCTTGATGAAAGTGAAGGAGGAGAGTGAAAAAGTTGGCTTAAAGCTCAACACTCAGAAAACTAAGATCATGGCATCTGGTCCCGTCACTTCATGGCAAATAGATGGGGAAACAGTGGAAACAGTGGCTGACTTTATTTTTCTGGGCTCCAAAATCACTGCAGATGGTGACTGCAGCCATGAAATTAAAAGACGCTTACTCCTTGGAAGGAAAGTTATGACCAACCTAGACAGCATATTCAAAAGCAGAGATATTACTTTGCCAACCAAGGTCTGTCTAGTCAAGGCTATGGTTTTTCCAGTGGTCATGTATGGATGTGACAGTTGGACTGTGAAGAAAGGTGAGCGCCGAAGAATTGATGCTTTTGAACTGTGGTGTTGGAGAGGACTCTTGAGAGTCCCTTGGACTGCAAGGAGATCCAACCAGTCCATCCTAAAGGAGATCAGTCCTGGGTGTTCATTGGAAGGACTGATGCTGAAGCTGAAACTCAATACTTTGGCCACCTCATGTGAAGAGTTGACTCATTGGAAAAGACTCTGATGCTGGGAGGGATTGGGGTCAGGAGAAGGGGATGACAGAGGATGAGATGGCTGGATGGCATCACTGACTCGATGGACGTGAGTCTGAGTGAACTCCGGGAGTTGGTGATGGACAGGGAGGCCTGGTGTGCTGTGATTCATGGGGTTGCAAAGAGTCAGACACGACTGAGTGACTGAAATGAACTGAACTGAACCAGTGTTTTTCTTTAAAAAAAAAATATATATATATATATATATTTTAATTTAAATTTATTGTTTTTAAAGGTTAATAAAGCGTTTCAGCTTTCTTATCACTTAGGGGGGAAATTGACATGCTCAGTCCTTCATTAAGTCATGCCTGACTCTTGGCACCTCCATGGACTCCTCTGTCCATGTCATTGTTCAGGCAGGAATACTGGAGTGGGTTGCTATTTCCTTTTCCAGTGTTTATTCCTGACCCAGGGATTGAACTGGCATCTCTTGCACTGGCAGATTCTCTACCACTGAGCCATTAGGGGAAATTATAATCAGCCAAATGTCTAGAATTAGGTGATTGATGGAATGAGAGATAAAGAGAAAGAATAGAGATAATTAACTAATTGTAAATCTTGCCTGAAAAATCTATCAAGCCACTTCTCTTTTCCTTTACAACCAACTTAAGGAGAAAGCATATTTAAAAATAGAATGGAGTTATAAAGTAAATCTAAAACTCCATCATAAAAGATAAAATTATGCAATTCTGGAAATATGCTAATATGACATCTATACTGTGCTCTTCAGTTTTTAAAGTAATTTTATATTTATTATTTTAATTAATCTTCACAATGTATGTGTTGTCAGTAAAGCTTATATTTCCATCCCTATTTTACACAAGAGGGAACTGAGACCCAGAAAACTAAGATTTGCTCCAGTTAATAAAACATCAAAGACAAAGAACCCAGATCTCCAGATTGTTGATCTCAGGGCTTGTTATGAATTAATACTAATAAGGGCTTCCCTGGTGGCTCAGATTGTAAAGAATCTGTATGCAATGCAAGAGATCTGGGTTCTATCCCTGGGATGGGAAGAACCCCTGAAGAGGGAAATGGCTTCTCCCTCCAGTATTCTTGCCTAGAGAATTCCACAGACAGAGGAGCCTGGCAGGCTACAGTCCCTGGGGTCATAAAGTGTCAGATACAACTGAGAGACTTAACACTTTCACTCTTTTTTCATCCTCTAATGTAATCTAAGAATTTAGAGGTCACCATCTGTCTCTTCAGTTCAGTTCAGTTCAGTCACTCAGTCGTGTCCAACTCTTTGTGACCCCATGAATTGCAGCGCGCCAGGCCTCCCTGTCCATCACCAACTCCCGGAGTTCACTCAAACTCACGTCCATCGAGTCAGTGATGCCATCCAGCCATCTCATCCTCTGTCGTCCCCTTTTCCTCTTGCCCCCAATCCCTCCCAGCATCAGAGTCTTTTCCAATGAGTCAACTCTTCGCATGAGGTGGCCAAAGTACTGGAGTTTCAGCTTTAGCATCGTTCCTTTTAAAGAATATCCAGGACTGATCTCCTTTAGAATGGACTGGTTGGATCTCCTTGCAGTCCAAGGGACTCTCAAGAGTCTTCTCCAACACCACACTTCAAAAGCATCAATTCTTTGGCACTCAGCCTTCTTCACAGTCCTACTCTCACATCCATACATGACCACTGGAAAGACCATAGCCTTGACTAGATGGATCTTTGTTAGCAAAGTAATGTCTCTGCTTTTGAATATGCTATCTAGGTGGGTCATAACTTTCCTTCCAAGGAGTAAGTGTTTTTTAATTTCATGGCTGCAATCACCATCTGCAGTGATTTTGGAGCCCCAAAAAATAAAGTCAGCCACTGTTTCCACTGTTTCCCCATCTATTTGCCATGAAGTGACGGGACCGGATGCCATGATCTAGTTTTCTGAGTGTTGAGCTTTAAGACAACTTTTTCACTCTCCTCTTTCACTTTCATCAAGAGGCTTTTTAGTTCCTCTTCACTTTCTGTCTCTTACCTAATCAAAATTGGCCAATCTGAAATTTTCCAAAGAGGGAATATCACACTACTTTTTGATTTTTAATTGGGATATAATTCACACACCATAAAATTTACCTATTTAAAATATATAGTTCAGTGGTTTTTAGTGGATTCAAAAAGTTGTACAATCATCACTGCTATCTAATCCCCCAAAGAAACTCTATTCCCATTTATTGCCATTCTTTATTCCCTCCTTCCCCAGCCCCAGCAACTACTAATTTACTTTCTACCTCTATGGATTTCTATCTATTCTGAATGTTTCATATAAATGAAATCATATATGTCATCTTTTTTGTCTGACTTCTTTCACTTAGCATGTTTTCAAGGTTAATCCATTCTGTAGAAAGTGGCAGTACTTATTTTTATGGCTGAATAATATTCCATTGAATGGACATACCAAATTAGTGTTCTTCAATGTTCTGAATACTAGTCCTTTAAACTTTCAGTATTAAAAATAAGTAAATAAATGACAACAAAAAGCAGCCTTTCCATTCTGTATAATGATTCTTTCATTGTGTATATTAGTTGAAACCAAGGATCACCTAGGTAAAATAGCTTGGATAAAATAATGTGGATAAATCCCCAGGGAATTATGCTGAGTGAAAGAAGTCAATCCCCAAAAGTTACATGATATGATCTCTCTTATGTAACATTTTTGAAATGAAAAAAAAAAAAAAAAAAACCTATCAAAATGGAGAACAGATGAGTGGTTGGCAGAGGTCAGGGAGTGGGCTGAGTGGGAAAAGTGTATGTAGCTACAAAAGAGCACTGGAGAGGTTCCTGTGCTGCATCCACTTTATATCTTAGCTGAGTCAAGGCCAGTATCCTGCTTGTGAATTTGTCTTATACTTTTTCAAGATATTACCATTGGGGGAATTGAGTAATGGGTATGTAAATTTCTCTATATCTCACAACTGTATATGAATAAAAGAAAAATGTATATGTTGCATTTTCTCTGATACTAATTAAAGGAGAATCACTATTATTTTTTGTGTGCTTAATGAATTGCCAGTCCAGGTTTGATGCATGATACAGGATGCTCCGGGCTGGTGCACTGGGATGACCCAGAGGGATGGTATGGGGAGGGAAGTGGGAGGGGGCTTCAGGATGGAGAACATGTGTACGCCCTTGGCGGATTCATGTTGATGTATGGCAAAACCAATACAATATTGTAAAGTAATTAGCCTCCAATTAAAATAAATAAATTTATATTAAAATAAATAAATTAATTAAATAAAATAAAAAATCTTACTGGTTTTTCTCTGTACTGTTCACACATTAAAATTCTTTTGATATTTGGTTAAATTTTGAAATAATTGTAATATATCCAATGCATGCATTCTCATTTGTGTCCTACTCTTTGCGACCCTATGGACTGTAGCCCACTAGCCCCCTCTGTCTATGGGATTTTCTGGGCAAGAAAACTGGAATGGGTTGCCATTTCCCTCTCCAGGGGATCTTCCCAACCCAGGGATAGAAGTCATGTCTCCTGTGTCTGCAGCATTACAGGTGGATTTCTTTACAACTGAGCCATCCAGGAAGCCCTGGTTATATATTATAAAGTAAAATAAAACTATAAACTAAAAAAATAGAACGTATCATACTTTACTATTTTGATAATTATAAAACAGTATGTTCTAAAAAGAAATGCTTACAAGTATTTAGTATTTTTATTCTTTGTTTCCAAGGATAATTAGCATTGTTTGTCATGAAATATACAAAATGGATGGAGCAGATAATAGCATCCTAATTGGATAAATATAGAAATAAGCACTGATGCCTCACTTAAGATACTCCACAATTCAGTCTGGATTCTAGGTCTGGTGATGCCATGATCCAGCAATTAGTATTTTTCATCTTGAAGTCAATGTAGTTGAATAATACTGGAACTTTACTAGTTATTCTACACTCCTTACTGGGCCGGAAAAATTCACTAGAGAAATGATAGGCTACCTACTCCAATATTCTTGGGCTTCCCTTGTGGCGCAGCTGATAAAGAATTCACCTGCAATGTGGGAGACCTGGGTTCGATCTCTGGGTTGGGAAGATCCCCTGGAGAAGGGAAAGACTACCCACTCCAGTATTCTGGCCTGGAGAATGCCATGGACTGTATAGTCCACGGGGTTGCAAAGAGTCGGACACGACTGAGAGACTTTCACTTACATTTACAGTATTCTTCTAACTCATAGCTGTATTGGATCTTATAAAATCTAGGGCTATTTGTTATACTGCCTGTTAAATTCTTGTGCGCTGCCCCGGCCCACCCCGCAAAGGGCAATCTCATTTATGACTCTGGCATGTCTATTTGCCTGGATAATAGAGTATAAAGAGTATGTATAATAGATATAAAGAGTATAGCCAAAGAGTCAAAATTCAGCATTTAAACAATAATCACCTGTAGAAACTGTAGAAAAAGAGTAATCAGTCTACAAATTACTATTTATTCTTAAAACTTAAACTCAGATACAAAGAGGAAAATGCTAAATTCTATTATTTCTCCCACTAATATGGAGTTCAGAAAAGAAGGCACCATCTGGGCTTCTCAATGTAATCAATATCTCACATTCACATACCAAGAGGGAAGTATCATGTTAATTAATCTGAGTTGTTCTCTGCTTGAAACTGTGAGCCTTTTTTTTTTTTTTTCCCAATCCTGCTGGAACCACAGAGCTATGGTAACTTTCCACAGAAATGGCAAATTACCTACAGAGCTTAGGCTCAATGATTTCCTTTAACCAAAATCTAGAAATGGGGCATTTTGAGCTTAGTAAGAATAGTAAGTGATTGTAGAAGAAAGTAATGTGGTTCTTCTTCCATCCCAGAAAAGGGTGATTCTAGATAAACCTAGGAATGTGTAACTTTTCTGTGATAATCACTCTCCTCTCTCTGACCAAATCTTTTTATTGATTTTCTTTTTTTATTTTCAAAGGATCTTGGTCTACTTATTATTAGGAATAAATTGTATGGTCTTGCTGTGATTTTTGTAATTACAATGTAAAATTATGGGTGACACATAGCTAAATGAGATCAGGAAAAACTTTCAGATTACTCTAAATTAAAACAACTATTATCATTCCCTATGCAACTTATTCCATTTCCTCTTCTAAATATCAGTTACTCTGGAGACTGAAGAAAAACCCAAGGAAAAATCCTCAAAATACAAGTCATTTCATCACCACATATAAATCCTGGAGAAGTTCTTTAAATGTACCCTTATAATATGAGCTTATTAACAGAAGGGAATTATCTCTCATCTATAAATACATTTATGCCCCAATAAGAAAGTCACTCAATTAGGTGTATTTTGTTTTGCTACTTCCTGAAAGAAGAGTTCTGGATACAATTCTAAATCAATCCATCTGAATATTCTCCCATAGAAATGTTAATCATCCTCCTGAAATTTCCACACATATTTAATTTCTAGAATTAAAGAAGAAGCCAACATAGCTACCCAACTGGAACCAGATTGCAGGACACAAGGATCCATCCTTAACCTTATAAAAATGTCCTGGAATTTTTAATGAGCAGAAGTGGTCAGAACCTCAGTCTTACATCGCATCCAATAGATGGTTCTCCTGCAGTGCAGGGCTCCATAACTCAAGGCCCAGAGCTGGCTCTGGACCACCTTGGGATGGACGAAGGCCACCTACTGAATCACCGCCACCACATCCTGCAACATCTCCCATCCAAGTCTTCCCTGGGCCCACCCCTGCTGAACTCCCAAGGTCAGGGGAGATCCCAGATTTAGAGCATTTCATTACAAATTTTAAATTTCCATTCCCTGGTTTTCATATTGCATTTCAAGATCAACATCCTTATTAGTAGAAGTATACTTTTTGCTTTAAAATTTTATAACACTTTTTTCCATGGAGACATTCAAAGCAGGCTACTGAACTTCATTACCACACAGGCAGAAATCCTCACAACACCTCTATGAAGGAGGTGTTAAATGAGAAAGAGAGAGAGAGGTCACCATTACCTCCTCTCACACAAGCCCAATCCTCAATAATTAATGAATGAAAAGACATCTTGAATTCAGTGGTCACTAGGAGTAATTGGAGTATATTTTCTCAGCTGCCTCTAAATTAAAATGGTAATAATTTAACCAATATATCTGGGCTGAAGGCTAAAATAAGTTTCCTCTTGCACCCAAGCAGTAGGACCAAGTGGGATCTGAACAGATGACTCTCTGTTACCACTTGATTGCGGAAAACTCACACATTATGCTCAGTAACTGACTTCAAGTCCTGCTCACACTTGCCTTTCTCTTTCCTCATTGAAGAGATCCTGAAAAATTAGGAGGACACAGGTTATATTTGACTTGCTTTATTTCCTTTTCTCTGTCCTCAGATTTACCTTACCCAATTTTTTTTGTGTGTCCAAATGACAGTATAAAATAAAGGACAAAGTAAAAGATGGAATACTTTGAGTGATAAAATCAATACAGTCTGGCTATCAAGATAAAATCATGTGACGTAATGGATAATTCATAGTTTAGAGCTGCAGTTCTTTGCATCGTATCTATTGTCCCTCCAGTGGGTAGGTTTTCCCCAACACTAGCTAATGAGCTATTCTTGGACCCCAACTGGGTGTTCTACTATTCAACTCAATTGTGACACTATCCATACAGAGACAACATCAGATTCCAAAGTTAAGGGCTCAGTCCTATACGATTGCCCTCCCTCCCATAGCCCCCACCCCACAGTCCATTTCGCTACCTCTTCAGAACCAGGCAAAGTATCACTGTGCTTATGACCAACTGGCTATAGATCAGAGGTTCCAATGACCTTCTCCTCAGGTTCAGTTTATTTGCTTGAGTAGCTCTAGAACTCAGAGAAACAATTTGCTTACTAGATTTTTTGTTGTTTAGTCACTAAGTCATGTCTGACTCTTTTGCAACCCCATGGACTGTACTGCAGCCCATCAGGTCCCTCTGTCCATGGGATTTCCCAGGCAAAAAAAAAAAAAAAAAAAAACTGGAATGGGTTGCCATTTCCTTCTCCAGAGTATTTTTCTAACCCAGGGATCAAACCCACGTCTCCTGTATCTCCTGCATTGGCAGGTGAATTCTTTACCACTGAGCTACTAGGCAAGCCACTTACTAGATTTCCACTTCATTATGAAAGGAGCAGCTAGATAGAGGCAAAATGCAAGGTGTAGAGAAAAGTCTTCCAGCTCCCAGACTCTCACAGAATCAGCACTCTCCCCAAATCTCCATGTGTCTACCCATCTGGAAGCTTTCCAAACCTTCTCCTTCTGGGTTTTTCTGGAGGCATCATTACATACACATGATCAATTAAATGATTCAACCTCCAACCCCAATCCCTTTCCTGGAGGTCATGGTTGATTCTCTTGGCAACTTGCCCCCATTCTTAGGTGGGGCCCAAGAGTCAACCCAATAACATAACAAAAGACACCTTTATAGCTCTCATCACATAAGAAATTCCAAGTTTTAGGAGCTCTGTGCCAGAAACTGGGGTGAAGTCCAAATATATATTTCTTATTACAAGTCACAACATCACAGACCCCTTTAGTATCAATGCAGCAGACACTGTCGGCTCCCATCACATACTCCATGGTTGTACATACCAGCGCCTTACTTCTGATCTCTAACTGTGGAATTATTCTGGTTGCAGACAGCACTATCTCACAGATGTCATGCAAGCCAGAAGATGCAAGCCTGATAGAATGGTAAAATGAACTCATAAGGTGGAGACAAATGGGGAGGGGAGGATGGCCGCAGCACAGCCCTCCACCCTGGGACACAACTGAGGATTCATTACACCTAAAACTTTGGTTGTTGTCTAGACACATTGCATGTCTCATGCTAGTAGACCAGCAAGGGATGAAAGGAGTTACTGTACTGCTTATCAGGAGAAGAGAGGTTGATGCTATAGGGGACAGAGAGAAATACGACTGGAACTCAAGGGATTCATTGAGGAACCTCTTGGTAATTTTCGTCCCTGGGTATAATCTGACAAGATCAAGTCAATTTAAGGCTGAGAATCCTCATGGAGGTATGTCTTTGATACATCAGGCAAGAAGCTTAGGTGGGTGGAAGTGCTGCCTGAGAGTGAGGAGACTTTAAATGGGTGGTAGAAGAAGAAGATTTGTTTTAGAAATTGTTTGTATTATGTGTGTATGTGAATAAAGAGAGAGAAAGAGAGTGAGTCTGGCCCTTTGTAGAATCCGTAACAGAGCAGATTAATTTCAAGCAGGGCATAAGTGGGTCTGGGTAGTACATGGGATGGACTGTAGCAGATATTTTTAGTGTCCTACTCATCAGCACTCCTGTTCCTTGAAAATGCTACAGCTTCATTTTGCAAACAATGTACCTTGCATGGGGTCATAAAGAGTTGGACATGGCTGAGTGACTAAGCACACACACACTCCAATTACCTGAAGAAAGCAGTCATCAAAAACATCATATTGAGACCAGCCATCAAAGAGAGTTTGAAATTTGGAAAGAATAAATGTTCTGTTTTGAATTGAAAGAGAGAGAAATATTATCCATTGGTAAGTTTTTGACATCCACACTTCCCAGCAGTCCTATGTGTGGAATGGATGAGTGTGAAGATCAGTGCAGTTACTGATCCAGTACAGGAGGTGCAGCTTGCTTACTCAATCATTTTGTACATGCTTCTGTGACTTGGCCGGAGAATAAAGAACTTGCTAACAATGAAAGCCATTTGAAAATGAAAAGATCGACAACTTTGAGAGTTGGTGATGTTTCTTCACCAAGGGAGTTTTAGCCAAGGGCAGACAATCATTTAGTAATATTTACCAGAGTCAACCATCAAGCACAGGAAAGGTGGAGGCTGGGGATGAAGTTTGTAGTCAAATGCAACCAAGAGAGAAGCATCCAGTAGATGAAAGAAAGAAGGTTAAAATAAAAAGTGAAGGGACCATTCATGTTGATCAAAGCTGAATTCAATGGACATAGAGCCCTAACATCTAAAATAATGTCTAAGGATGCTCTCTGCTGCTGCTGCTAAGTCGCTTCAGTCGTGTCCGACTCTGTGGGACCCCATAGATGGCAGCCCACCAGGCTCTCCCATCCGTGGGATTCTCCAGGCAAGAACACTGGAGTGGGTTGCCGTTTCCCAATCTCCACATAATAATGGAAAGGAAAGCAAAATACTGCTTATGCAGATCTGGTATATCTTTTACTGTAAAGGTACACTTCTCATCTTGTTCATAAGAAGACCAGTGTTGCAAACTGGCTATGAGTATGTGGTCCTTCATGTGTTTCTGAACCTCTCTCTGACCCATTGGACTCTTGAATGTCTACTGAGCCCATTCTCCAAATGATGTGTTTTGTCTCCTTTCCCATTTCAGTGCTCCCTTCAATAAAATATCTTGACCTTCTTTATTATTTTTTTTTATTTTTGGCTGTAGCATGCAGGATCTTAGTTCCCCAATCCAACCTGAACCTGGGCACCCTGAAAGTGGAAGCATGGAATCTTAACCACTGGATCACTATGGGTGTCCCTTTTATAAAATATTTTATTTGTTAAAATTTTTTAAATTAAAAAGAAATTTTTTAAACTAACCCTCTGATTTAAGTTTCTGCACTTTAGTGGCTTTATTCCTCCCTGGCACAGAATTTTTGGGTGCCATCTTAGTCACTTTGAGCTGCTATAACAAAAATACCATAGACTGGATGACTTACACAGCATTTATTTCTTAGAGTTCTAGAGGCTAGAAGACCAAGATCAAGGTACCAGTTGATTCAGTATCTGGTGAGAAGCCACTCTCTGGTTGCAGATGACCAACTCCTTGCTGTGTCCTCACAAAGGACTGGAGAAAGATCTCTGGAATCTCTCTGTGGTCCTACTCATGAATGTTCGACCCTCATGATATAAATCATTAGGTCTCACCTCTTGATACTATCACCTTGGAGTTAGGATTTGAATCTATGAATTTTTGTTGTTGTTCAATTGCTAAGTCATGTCTGACTCTTTGTTACCCCATGGACTACAGCACATCAGTCTTCCCTGCCCTCACTATCTCCCTGAGTTTGCTCAAATCGTGTCCACTGAGTCAGTGATGCCATCCAACCATCTCTTCCTCTGTTGCACATTCTTCCCTTGCCCTCAATCTTTCCCAGTATGAGTGTCTTTTATGAATTTTGGGGAGAACACAAATATTTAGTCCATAATACACACCAAAAATCAACTAAAAGATCACCATGGAACAGCCTGAGGACTCTTCAGCCAATTCACCTTTTCCGATCGCAGAAAGACTGATCCAGATAACTATTGAAAATGTATTTTCTAAATAAAAATAAAATCTTTTAAAAGGGCTTCCATTTACTACAGATTTGGTCATCTCTAGAGCCTGGTAGGCTGCAGTCCATGGGGTCGCCAGAGTTGGACCTGACTGAGCAACTTCACTTTCACTTTTCACTTTCATGCATTGGAGAAGGAAATGGCAACCCACTCCAGTGTTCCTGCCTGGAGAATCCCAGGGACGGGGGAGCCTGGTGGGCTGCCGTCTATGGGGTCGCACAGAGTCGGATACGACTGAAGCGACTTAGCAGCAGCAGCAGCTACATTTTAGAGAGTTGGCTAGGATTATACTCTTGAAACTCATAATTATGCTCATGAGAATGGCCATGGCAGAATACATCACGTTATCAAAATTTTTAAGCATTTAGGCAAAAATGGTGACCTCTTTACCTCTCAGGCACTATGGAAGATTTAAAAGAAGTTCATACTTGATAGTGAACTTGGTTTTGAACTTGGATTTGGACACATTGGGAATTAGAGAATAAATAAAGCAGCAAAATAACACATTCTACAAAGAGTCTTCTGGAAAAGTCCTTTGGAAACATATACCAGCTTCTTTGGGAAAAGGAAGCTGTCAGAGACTAAATCCATAAATCAAATAGGAAAGAAAAAAATGTGCTACTGTGGGAAGAAAAGGAACAAGTCTGTAGGGCTTAATCTTATCGTGGGAAGGTATTTCTCTTTACTTTACCACAAATACCATGGAAATGAAGTAAAATCGAGGCAACGTTGTAACATGAGTGATGTCACAAGGGGAAGTTCGTCATTAGATATGTGAACCAAGAGATACATGACAAGCACAGGGGATAAAGGAGGAAGACGGAAAGAAATGCCAAGAGTTGTGACTCTAACATGATAGTTCCTATAAAATAAAATTTCATCATTATTTTGTCCCATATTCTTTAATTATAACATCCTATCTATGCCCCCAGACTGATACGTCCTGGAAAAATCAGGTTATAAATATAAATTTTAGAAGGTATCCTTTGCCCATTTTTAACTGTCATGTTAACTATCAACGTATCATGTCATTACATCCTGCCCCCCATCTTAGTACCTTCTTCTAAAGAAAGAAATTGTGTAAAATGTTACCGTAGCTCAACAAAAACCACAGGCAAACATCTAAACACATACCCTGTAAACACTTCAAAGAAGAAAGCTTAAAATTTAGAATAAAAGTTCTAGGAGTCATCCTTTTACTCGGAAAAATGACATGGTTTAAAATAGATAAATATTTCCCATAAGAATCAACAAAAATACCTCAGTTATATTAAGAGACATTCACCAAAAAAACAATGGTGGATTCAGTCAGTACGTTGTGTGCCGTGCTTAGTCAGTTGCTCAGTCGTGTCTGACTCTTTACAACCCCATGGCCAGTAGCCCGCCAGGCTCCTCTGTCCATGGATTCTCTAGCCAAGGATACTGGAGTGTGTTGCCACACCCTCCTCCAGGGGACCTTCCCAACCCAGGGATCCAGCCCAGATGTCCCACATTGCAGGTGATTTCTTTACCATCTGAGCCACTCTATATATCTGTGCTAAAGAACTATGGATTATAAAAGAGGGATTACTCTCAAAATAACCTGAAGATTGAAAACAGGCTGGAAAGGGAACATTCTATGATGATTCAATCCTCAGTTGTGAAAGCACCAATTCCCACTAAAGCTTTCTTTTGCATCCTATTTCTCTGATCCCAAATCAAGCCTTCTTAGGAAAGATCTTTTAAATATTCCAGAAGAAATGAACAATTCTTCACCTGAATGTTTATTTCTCTCTTCCTGGACTGTGGCCTGAATTTGGTTTGGGAAAGAGGCACAGTTCAGATTTTTCCACAGGCCTTCTTGACCTACACAAGTCAGCTTGCTATAAACCAAACCCCTGCAGCTCTCCTATCCTGGCAGAGCTAGGAAAGCCATAAATATTTTTGGCAAAGCAGACCCTAAAATAAGACAAGGTTTTTTATTTCGAGATCACATAACATTGGTCAAAGTGGCATAGTGAGGCAAACAGTTAAATATATTTTTAAAGCAAATATGTGGTGATATAGAAATAGTTCTCACACTAATCCATGTCAACGATCACTTGAAAGTTTCAAATGCTAGGCTGTATAAGATACGTTTTTTCAGGTGGGGATTATAAATGGCACTAGATTCTGTTGGATGGAAGGAAAAGGTGCTGACGTGCCCTGAGCCACTCAGAAACCCAGCTCCCACCTGGTCATGCTTGAAGGCCTAAAGGTTTAAGAACAGCCTCTAATCAGTGGTTTCCAAACTTTAGTGCATTTCAGGATCAACTGGAAGACCTGGATGGGTCTTAGCCGTAGATTCTGATTCATTAGGTCAAAAGACGTGTCCCCAAATTCCTATTTCTAGCAAATTCCCTAGTCCTACTGATTCTGCCAGCTCCTGGAGCACACTTTGAGAAATCTTGCATTAGACTGACTGGGACACCACAGGAACCCTTCAAAAGAAAAAGAACCTTAACCCTATCAATACCACAATTTTCTGTCATGGTTACTTGTGCTAAATCCACTCCAGTCTTACAGCAGTCCCTTACTTACTGAATAGCTGATATTCAGTTTGTTCATGGGTAATCATGTGTATCTCCCAAGTTCAGAATTAAAAAGGTAATTGGGAGAAGTCAGAATAAAGAGTAAATCACAGACCCAAAACTCATACTTACTGTTTTCTCTCCCCATGGGCTTTATTACCACCCCAAAATCTACTGAATTGGACAAAACCACTCTATTCACTAGCTTGCATTGATAAGATTTGGTTCTAGTTGACATTCTTTTTTCTCAGAGTGATCCCATTTTCTTAGCTATTCCACAGGATTTACTATAAATGTAGGACTAAGAAATGCTAGAATGTATTTTTTTAAATGTCTTATTATTTCACCTAAGAAATAAGGCAACATAATACATGAAAAAATAAATTCTTGATATATTTGGAGTGAGTACTCTGGTAGGTTGGACTGTCTTTTTCCAAGTCCTCCCTACCGTTTCTTGTGAGGGGATTACATACTCCAGCACTTTGCCTTGTGCTTGCTCTTCTCAGTGTGACCAGCTCACTTTCTACCAGACTGATGCTTGCTTTGGTCATGTGACTTGCTTTGGCCAACAGAACACAAGCTGAAGGGATCTACACAAGGCCATGGGTTCTATCAGTATTCTCCCCTCTATCCTTAAGCTGACATTTACTGAGAAGAGGTTGCTCTCCCATGTGTGTGTGTACTAAGTTTCTTCAGTTGTATCTGACTCTCTGACCCTATGGACTGTAGCCCACCACACTCCTCTATCCATGGGATTCTCCAGGCAAGAACACTGGAGTGGGTTGCCTTGCCCTCCTCCAGGGGAATCTCCCCAACCCAGGGAAGATCTGCTGCTCATCCAGCCTGTTCTTAAATGAAGATGATGTAGAGCAGAGTCCCAGCTGACATATATCACAAGTGAGAAATAAACCTCTATTTTTCCAAGACTGAGATTTTGACAGAACATGTAACTTAGCAAAAGTACAACATGAATACATATAATATGTAAAACAAGAGGGAAACTTTAATGACCTCTTTATTGAGAAAATGGTCATGGAAAATATGGAAAGGGTGGATGGAATTTACACAGTCTCACTTACAATTGATAAACCTGAAATATACAGAGGTCAAATGATTTGCCTAAGGGTACACACATAAGTAAATGGAATAGTAAATTACTATTACTTTCAAGAAAATGGAAGAGAAATAACAAAAAGTGAGGCCCATGTTTGAAGCAAAGGGCTCATCTGTACAGTCCAGTGAAGTCTAACAGACAGATATTAGAGTTCTATATTCTAACATAGAGTTCTAAAATCAATTTCTCTTAGAAACTGGCTGCCTCAAATTTAAAATATAGTTTGCTTAACCAGCTAGAATTTTCACTATATGACAAGTATGGGAGACAACACACAGGTCTCCAGTGAGGTCCCCAGCAACCAATGCCCAGTCCACTTCATAGATGTACAATCAATGTGAAGCTGAATACAACAGGTTGTGCTAGAAAATATTTGAATTATATAGCAAACTTTCTTCGATCTAATTCCTTGTCCACCAAAAAAAAAAAAAAAAAAAGTCTGATATTTCTATCTATCTCCACTTTTAGCTTGCTCAGGGGGAAAAAGTATGCTGGTCAGGCTGAAGTGAATATTTATGTATTTTAAAAATTCTTAAATTTATTTTTTAATTGGAGGATCATTGCTTTACAATGTCATGTTGGTTTCTGCCATACATCAACATGAATCAGCCATAGGTACACTTATGTCCTCTTCCTCTTGAACCTCCTTCCCACCTCCCACCCTATCCCACCCCTTGAAGTGATTATTTAGCTCAATTATGTTTTTTATTGCATAATGGAATCTCCTTTTTATGCCTAGAATCTTTCTTACTTTCTAATAATAATAATACATAGCATTTCCTTTGAAAAATAATGAATCCTTCCCCTTTGGCTATACAATCAAGGAGGGGTTGACCTCATCTTCAGTCTCAGGACCAGCTAACATGAATCAGCACATGTTAGTTGATGATTCCCTGGCCTGGTGATTGGTTCATGGCTTGGGTACATGGCTCTGTGGGGGCCATGATAACAAGATCCAGGGTAGCAGGGTAAGAGAGACTCTCCCCGCTTCCCTACTGGATGTGAAGTCTGGAGCTACACTGCTCAGTTTTTAATCAAGAATAGTGAGCATGTTTGGAAGACGTAAAGAATGGACTTGTGGACACAGTAGGAGAAGGAGAGGGAGGGACAAATTGAGAAAACAGGACTGACTTACATACACTATCACATGTAAAACAGATATGTAGTGGGAAGCTGCTGTGCAACACAGGAAGCCCAGCCTGGTGCACTGTGACAATGTAGAGGGGTTAGATGGGGTGGACTGGGGTGGGAAGGAGGGCTCAAGAGGGAGGGGATATATGTGTGTGTGTGTGTGTTAGTCATCAGTCGTGTCTAACTCTTTCCGACCCCATGGACTATAACCTGCAAAGCTCCTCTGTCCATGAAATTCTCCAGGCAAGAATACTGAAGTGGGTTGCCATTCCTTTCTCCAGGGGATCTTCCTGACCCAGGGATCGAACCCAGGTCAAATAGACCATTGCAGGCAGATTCCTTACCATCTGAGCTACAAGGGAAGCCCATGGATATAGATACATATACATTAATACATACACATACACACAGTTATGGCTGATTCCTGTTATTGTATGGCAGAAACCAATACAACATTGTAAAGCAATTATCCTCTAATTAAAAAAAAAAAATAGTGATATGTCTGCAAATGAATCCAACACATGGAGGGAAATCAATCTAAGACAGAGAACCAGGTTAACTGTGAGATTGTTTGAGCCTCAATATCAAGTCAACCAAACCTCAAATCTCCAAACTTTTGTGGTTATTTATACTGATAAATTCCTTTCGTGCTCAGCTTGACATTGGGATTTTTGTCACTCAGGCTCCAGAGTTCGAAGTTATAACACACTATATTAACAAAGTTGGCATTTTTCAGCCTCTTATGAGCTTGGAAAATGCAAGTCAGCCTCCTTGACATTCAGAGACTCTGGGTGACTGACAAGATTATTTTGGCTGGGATGTCAAACTCTGAGCCTAGGTAAACTGACCAAGGTAAATGTCACCTCTGAGGCTTACTAACAGCCCACTGTTTTTCTCTTTTAATTCAAGGTTATCAGGCATCCAATCTCATCTTGCTTTTGTCTTTTCACTGTGTACAGAGTACTGGGGAGATTTATCCTGGTTTATTTTAAAGATAAACTCAAAAGAAGAAATCCTTATACTCATGATATTTGGGGTTAAACTAACAGGTACTTAATGAACAGCCGCATTTGCCCAGTCTGGTATTAGCGCATTGTATCCTGATAAGAATAATTTTTCTTATAGAATTCTCCAATAAAGGATGCTACCCTGGTATGTCCAACATTGGGGCCAGAATCATGCTTGCAAGCTACTGGGTTCAGATTCTATCATGAACAACATCTAGACGGTTTCTTGATCTCAGGGTTCTGTGAAGAAAAATATAAGGGTGACATTTAGATTTTACTAACATTTAAGGGTAAGTATATGTAACAAAATAGCAATAATATTGAGTGGAGTCTGAAAATTCTTGTCTAATCCCGTATTATTAACTCATTGAAACTAGTGAAGTGTCTCTATTGAGGTCCAGCAGAGAGAGATTTTCATCTGTTGTCAATTTGTCATTCACATCCTTTTTACAACCCGGCTCTGTTATACTAGGGGCTTCCCAGGTGGTTCAGTGATAAAAAACAAAACTAACAAAAAACAGTTGCCTGCAATGCAGGAGACACAAGTTTGATCCTTGGGTGGGGAAGATCTCTGGGAGAAGGAAATGGCAACCCACTCCAGTATTCTCATCAGAAAATCCCATGGACAGAAGAGCCTGGCAAGCTACAGTCTATGGGGTCGCAGAGTCGGACAAGACAGTGACTAGAAACAACAACTGCTGTACGGAGATAATCACTTCTTTGTATAAAATCCCTTATTGTTTAGAGTAGAAAACTCTTTGTTCCTATCTTTGATTGCTTTTCAGATTTTAATACAGAGTCTTCTTAAACCGTATATAGTTCATGTTGAAAGCAGTTTTGCTCCTCCCTGTCAGCTAACTGGCTACTGTAAGTATTTATTATACCGGGACTGGCTTCTGTCTCATTTGAGCAGCCCGGCAGCTTTCTGTCTTCTCTGAGTGCTCTCTGTCTGCTGCCTCTGTGTTCTGCCAGCGCTGTAGCCGTTGCGAGGACAGGGTGTATATGCTACTACTTTTGGCTGGGAGAATAAATTCCAGCTGAGGTCCAAGTTGAAAATGAATCCCCCACTCGGCAAAAACACGGGCTCCAGGATACTTCCTGTGTACCCCATTAAAAACCCCTTTGGCCACAGCAGCCTGGAGTTTCACAGTGGGACCATTTCATGCTTAACAGCATGTTCTGCACCAGGCAGAACTGTGGGAAAAAACAAAGGCAGACGGCCTTACTCCCTGTATGGAGAAGTGCAAACTCAGCCTGGGAGGCAAGGTTTGTTATGTAAACAGAAACACACATGTGTATGAGTGCACATGTACACGCACACATCTTGAAATGCATACAGCACAGCATACAAGGTTACGGTGGTGACCGCCAGTTGCTGAGAAGAAATCAAGGTAATTTTAATCAGTTGGAAAGACTTCATGGATAAAGCCAAACTTGAACTGAGCTTTGGGTGCCAAGGAGGGCTTAAATCGTTATGTGAAGCCTGGACCGGCCAAAGGCTGGACTCAAGTTGAGAAGTACAAACAATCTAGTTAAAACACCTAGCTCTACAATGGCTTGCCATGATGTGGGCCACGTGTGTATACACCAAATTCGTCCCCTTGGAATGGCTTATTTTGGCCCTGTAAAAATCCGACCTATATATTTTGGGCTTTCATTTGGCAATCAGTTCATTTCAGTCGCTCAGTCGTGTCCGACTCTGCAACCCAGTGAACCGCAGTACGCCAGGCCTCCCTGTCCAGCACCAACTCCCGGAGCCCACCCAAACCCATGTCCATTGTGTTGGTGATGCCATCCAACCATCTCATTCTCTGTCATCCCCTTCTCCTCCTGCCCTCAATCTTTCCCAGCATCAGGGTCATTTCAAATGAGTCAGCTTTCTGCATACTTTTAAAAGTTTCTAAGGTCATGTGTGCTGAAATCTGACAGAGCAGATTTTAAACCTGATTGTCCTTGTGCAAAAAATCACTAAAGCCCTTTAAAAGTTTCAAAATCAGCATTTAAGCAATTTTATCAGTTTTCTAAGTGAATCCATACAGGTGCAGTTTTCGGGGTTTATCCATCTGTTGGTAAGATGCCTTTATTATAAACCCAGACATTCTGCTAATAATTCTCTAATGCATTTTAAATAAATAAAATCCAAATGTTGCCTTTAAGCACCAATAAAATCAGGAATGCTTCAAAGCAAGAAATTCAAAGTTGAACTCAGTGTGTCCATGAGAAAAACTCCAGTGTTCAAAGGCATTGGAAAATGATCCTGGAAAGGTGTAATATTCCTATGCCAAGTCCATTTGATTACTTTAGATCATATTAGAAATAAAACATCCAAGCCATTTGCCATTGATTTTTCAGAATGTGTTCATTCACTTTATTTGTTCCTTGAACCTATTTATAAATATTTTCTGCATCATACTAGGTCGCTTTTAAAAGTGAGACTATCTCAAGGGTGTGTTTTATAGAGTAGTGCAATGAAACAGGCATGATTTAAACAATTTACTTTAAAAGAAGTATTCTACTTATAAAGTCTAAAAGCAGTACTTTAAGATTTTAACACAACAGCCGGATTTTACTTGGTCCAATGTCTTGAAAAAACAGCATGGCGAGAAGGGTTAAAGGTGAACTTGCTACTCATTGATTCTAGAAATGACTAATTCACAGTACTGAAGGGAATCTCCCACAAGTCTATAGTGTAAGTTTATTTTACTGATTTAGTGCTGATTTCAGCATCAGCCTCCTGCTTCTTTCTCACGGATGCAGAAATGTAAATGAGTCAGGAAAGGATGCTTCCTATGAGAACTATTTTTTTTCTCGGTAAGAAGGCATTCCAAGGAAAGCCTTATGCTTTCCTTCTAAAGTTCACAAGGCTTTTAACTAAGATCTTCTTGCTGAATAAGTTCCTTTTCATTGACTCTAATTTAAGACACTTGTTTTTTTTTAAAACATGTTTTTCAGAAAACATTTGGTATATTACAGCCTGTATCTACTAGTGGAATCTAAAGTTAGAAACAAGGTAAAGCAAATTTAACTTTCGGTTTTGTCCTTTCATAGCATCACTCTTATGTACAAAGAGAATGTCTAAGAATATTATCTGCACAGTTAGAGATTATTTTTAGCAAACTGAAATAGTGTTCTGGGGTACTGATTATCATTCAAACATAAAAACTTTTCAATGTTTTATCATCATAGGTCATTAAAATATGACATTCGGAAACAGTTGGAGAAAATATTTGTGTAAAACATTAAGTTTATAATGCTGGGCCTATCATTTTTGGTAAGTATAATCAATTGTGCAATAGACCTTTTAAAGATATCTTGCATGCTAAATCACTTTAGGCATTTCCGACTCTTTTCAATCCCTTGGACTGTAACCCACCAGGCTCCTCTGTCCATAGCATTCTCCAGGCAAGAACACTGGAGTGGGTTGCCATTTCCTCCTCCAGAGAGATATCTTAGGGGTACATAAAGCTAAACCAGTCAAGTTAATTTATGACCCATAATTTGTAAAATTTCTTTTATTTAATTGAGATGTAACTGACATACAACGTTGTATAAGCTTCAGGTATAGTGATTTAAGGTTTGTATGTACTGTGTAATGATCACCATAAGTCTAGTTAATATCCATCACCACACATAGTCTCTTTTTCTTGTGATAAAAAATTTTAGATTTACTCTCAGCAACTTTCAAATATATAATGCAGTATTATCAACTATAGTCACCATGTTCCACATTATATCCCCAAGACTTATTTACTTTATAACTGGAAATTTATATGTTCTGATGACTGCTTTAACCCATTCTGCCTACCCTGCCACACCCGATCTATGATAACCACCAGTCTGTTCTCTGTATTTATGAGTTCAGTTATTTGTTTTTGTATTTTTAAAAACTTTTTATTTGCATTGTGGTATAGCCAATTATTGTGATTGTTTTTGTTTGAGGCTTTCCTTCATTTAGAGAAAGCTCAAAGAAGTCATTGTTGTACTTCTGTTACTAAGCTTATGAATTCAGAATTCTCCCCTTATGAAAAAAGTAAATATGAAGTTCTTGAAATTGAGACAATTGTTCACATAGAACATCTTTAAGGTATGAGCAAAAAACTCCTCTTGAAATAGTAATGCCTTTTCTACTATTATACCCTTCATTTTTAAGACACTTAAATTTTCTTAACCAAGCTTCTTATGACCTTATCTAAGATTGAGTCTGTATACTAAGGAACCACTTGAGTATTATTACAACAAAGGACCAATTTAGGACTATTTTTTAAATGTGCAAGTATAATTCACAGAAATATTAAATAAATACAAGTCAAATATATTATTTAACTTAATATTTAGTGAGGGAACCAGTAAGATGTTACAACTAAGTCAAAGTGAAAGTCGCTCAGTCGTGTATGACTCTGTGAACCCATGGACTATACAGTCCATGTAATTCTTCAGGCCAGAATACTGGAGTGGGTAACCTTTCATTTTTCCAGGGGATCGTTCCAACCGAGGGATTGAACCCAGGTCTCCTGCATTGCAGGCAGATTCTTTACCAGCTGAGCCACAAGGAAAGCCCAAGAATGCTGGAGTGGGTAGCCTATCCCTTCTCCAGCAGATCTTCCCCACCCAGGAATCAAACTGGGGTCTCCTGCATTGCAGGAGGATTCTTTACCAACTGAGCTATTAGGAAGTAACTAAGTCAAAGTAGAGTTTAAAGAACCATCCTATATATAGGCAAAAGAGAATGCTAAAATAAAATTACAAATAAGTGCAAAAGTAACCTATCCATAGGGCAATAATCAGTTGCATTCTACCGGACACATTTCACTTGCATTTCTATGGATAAGAATCACTTGCCCTATTAGCAATATTATAAAATTTACACAGTTATGAAATAGTTCAAAGACAATAAAATATGGAGGTAACCAAGAAACATAAGCTAAATAGATACCCACTATTGTAGGCAGAATTCTAAGATGGCCCTCATAATTGCCACTTCTGAGTTTTTCCTATGATTGTTACCTGGCAATAGGATTTTTGCAGATATAATTAAAGATACTAATAAGTTGACTTTAGTATAGGAAGATTATCTAGATGGGCCTAATTAATTACATGAACACTTTAACAGAAGTGTTTCTCTAGCCGATAGCAAAAGGGGAAGTCAGAGATTTGACATATAAGAAGGATTTGACATGCTGTTGCTGACCTGAAGATGGTTGTGGCCATGTGGAAGTGATTTGAGTGTGACCTCTAGTTGCTGAAAGTGATCTCCAGCCAATAGTCAGAAATAAAATAGGAAGCTCAACCATGAAATTGTAAGAAACTATATTCTGTCAATAACCCAAATAAGCTAGGAATAAAATATTTCTCCAGAGCTTTCAGATGAATACTTATCCTACTTGACACATGATTTTAGCCTTTGATACCCTAAGCTGAGAACCTAGTCACATTGTGCTGGACTTCGGATCTACAGAATTGAGATGATAAATAAATGCTCTCTTAAGCTGTTAAGTTTGTGATAATTTATTATGTAGCCAAAGAAAACTAATATACACGAATTGTCTTTGTCTGTTACACAGATACTTACCATAGCAGTAATAAGTATTGTTTAAGTCTATAAAAAGAAAATAACTATCCATGCCTTGCAAATTTTCCCCTTGAAGTTGGTATTATTAATAAATTTTTCTATAAAAAGCTTTAAAAATTTGGAGATATAAAGTTATACTTGAAAGATAAGTTGAAAATGGACAAGTTTCTCGTTTAATCATATGTACAACCCACTCCAGTATTCTTGCCTGGAGAATCCCATGGACGGAGGAGCCTGCTGGGCTACAGTCCAAGGAGTCACAAAGAGTCAGACATGACTGAGCGACTTCAATTCACTTCACTTCACTTTCACTGTATACAGAGGGCTTCCCAGATGGCTCAGTGGTAAAGAATCCACCTGCCAATGGAGGAGACAGGGGTTTTTGATGCCTGGGTCAGGAAGATACCCTGGAGCAGGAAACGGCAACCCACTCCAGTATTCTTGCCTGGGAAATTTCATGGACAAAGGAGCCTGGCAGGCTATTCTCCATGGGGTCACAAAAAAGTCAGACACAACTTAGCTACTAAACAACAAACAACAAAAACTGTTTATGGAATCCACAAAGCAAGCCATACTCAGATTCCACATTCCTCTTTACTCTCTCTGGCCATGGTTTAAAATTTAATAAGCACTGTCTTTGAGAGTAGCTGTTTTTCTAAACACTGTACTGCATTAATAAATACTTTCTTTCTAAAAGAAAAGCACTTGTGAACATATTGACTGCCATCCTCTCCTGGGGAGAAGACAGCTTACTTTCTATCACCTGCCGAGGCACTGGAACGAAAGCATAATCATTTGTATTGAGATTCTGAATCATATGCGCCAGATTTCAGGGCTTTCACCCTGGATTGGCTGGCCTTTGGGAGCAGGAAAACAGAAGAGGAAATATCCATGTTTGAGCTGGCATGTACTGTACAATTTTATCCAGCACTGACAAGTCCCTGCTGTTGGAAACCTGTAGAAGTTGGGCAGTTTGTAACTATTGGCCACATAACCATGCTGTGTGCATGAAAGAATAAAGAAAAGATGAAAAATTTACAAAAACACATATACACCTTCTTAGAAATCAAGGTGTCTCATTCTGATTTGACTTCTGAAGCTGTCACATAATATATGTTTTTAAAAATTAGGTGGATATTTAAGTTCATTTTTAGATCTGTGGTGTGTATTTATTTGAGAGAGAAAGAGCTCAGTTGTGCCTGACTCTTCACAACCCCCTGGACTATAGTCTGCCAGCCTCCTCTGTTGATGGAATTCTCTAGGGAAGAATACTGAAGTGGGTTGCCATTTCCTTCTCCAGGGATCTTCCCAATCCAGGGATTGAACCCATGTATCTGAAGTCTCCTGTATTGACAGGTGGATTCTTTATCACAAGCGCCACCAAATCTCTGTTATCATATTGCAATATGTCAAGGCCATCTTGCAGCATGTTTGAAAGAGTAGTATGTGTTTATTTTTCTTTCAAACAGAGTTTTAAATAAAGGAAAAATTCATTTTAATAACTGACTAAAGTTTCTCTCAGGTCTTTTATTTTTCTTATTTATTAAGGTCTGGAAACATCACATTCAACTTCCTCCATGAATATAAAGCAAGGTGCATGAGATGGAAATAATTATCAGTAATTTGTTGGTGCTTCAACACAGCAGTTTTAGGCTTTTGAAATAAAATTAATCTAGAAATTGCTCTACTTTTTAAATGGCGTGTTTTTAAATGTCATGCGTGCACTATGGTTGATGTATGGAAACATGCCCAGTTACAGACACTATATACACACAGATGCTTCTCACTTTGCGCAGCAACTGTGCTCAAGAGAAGCTATGTATATAAATCACACATTTTTAAAATTAATTATTTAGAAACACTCTGGGGGTTTCTACTTTAAGAACCCTTTTATTGATTCATTTTAAAACAAAAAATAATCTTGCCCAGAAATTATCCCTTTTGAAAGTACTGTGTCTGACATAAGTATTATATCAGTAGAGAGAGGCAAAATCAAATCTAAGAACTAGGACTTTGAAAGCAGAAAGAAGTTTTAGCTATTTTTTAAAAAAAGTAGTGTTTAGGAAAAAATATACTCAATGAATGTTAGCAGTCTAATTATTTTTTCTCTTTTCTCAAAGATATTTTTTTCTTAACTGACTGAAGAAATATATATATGTGTGTTTCTCTCTCTCTCTCATATATATATATATATATATATATATATTTTTTTTTTTTTTTAACTGACAACAGAGGATGAGATGGTTGGATGGCATCACCTACTCAATGGACATGAGTTTGAGCAAGTTCTGGGAGATGGTGAAGAACAGGGAAGCCTGTGACTATGAGGTCACAAAGAGTCAGACACGACTGAGTGACTGAACAGCAATGAACAACAACAGCTGATCTATCCATCCATTCAACAATGTCTAACTTAAAATTTGGAATTTTTAGCAGAATACTCAAGTTCTCACCAGTTGTAATTATGCTAAGTTGAAAGGTAAGTAAGGAAGAGGGTATAGTGTGTTTATCTAGGTCTAACCAGAGAGGTAAAGCAGAAAATTTTCTACATTGCTCTTATGATGAAGACCAAAATTAACTCTATTTTTTTTTGAAAAGCATATGCAATACATATTTGTATACTGAACTATGATTTTTCCATTTTAGAAATTTGCTTTGCCTAAAAAGAAAAAAATATTCAGCCCAGATGTGTACACTAGTTACCTATTGCTACCTCAGAAATGCAGATGATACCATTCTAGTGGCAGAAAGTGAAGAGGAACTAAAGAGTCTCTTGTTATGGGTGAAAGAGGAGAGGGAAAAAGTTAGCTTTAAACTCAACATTCAAAAAGCTAAGATCATGACATCTGGTCTCATCACTTCACGGCAAACAGATAGGGAAAGAGTGGAAGAAATGACAGATTTTATTTTCTTGGGCTCCAAAATCACTGTGGACAGTGACTGCAGCCATGAAATTAAAAGACACTTGCTCCTTGGAAGAAAAGCTATGACAAACCTAGACCACATATTAAAAAGTAGAGACATCACTTTGCTGACAAAGGTCTATATAGTCAAAGTTATGATTTCTCCAGTAGTCATGTATGGATGTGAGTTGGACCATGAAGAAGGCTTAGCACTGAAGACTTGATGCTTTTGAATTATGATGCTGGAGAAGATTCCTGAGAGTCCCTTGGACAGCAAGAAGATCAAATGAGTAAATCCTAAAGGAAGTCAATCCTGAATATTTACTGGAAGGACTGATGCTGAAGTTGTAGCTCCGATATTTTGGCCACCTGATCTGAAGAGCCAATTCATTGGAAAAGACCCTGATGCTAGGAAAGATTGAGGGCAGGAGAAGGGGGAAACAAGGATGAGATCGTTGGATGGCATCGCCAATTCAATGGACAAGAGTTTGAGCAAACTCTGGGAGATAGTGAAGGACAGGGAAGTCTGGTATGCTCCAGTCCATGGGGTTGCAAAGAGTCAGACACGATTTCAACTGAATAATAACAACAACAATTGCTACTCTAACACATTACCACCAATTTAGTGGCATAAAGCAACACAAAGGTATCATCTTACAGTTCTGGAGGTCAGAACTCCAAAACCATTTGCATGGGGTTAAAGTCAAGCTGTCAGTAGACTGGTTCCCTCTGAAGTCTCTAGGAGAGAATATTTTTCTACTCTTTTCCAGCTGCTAAAGGCAGCCTCCTTCCCTTGGATAATGGCCTCCTCCCAACAAGCACTTTTCTCCAACCTTGACTTTCTTCTATCACTACATCTCTTTCTCATCACTGACCATTCTTATAATGACCCTTGTGATTACAATGGGCCCCCCTGTATAATCCAGAATAATCTTCCCTTTTCAAGGTTCTTTATCACATCTGCAAAATTCTTCTTGCCACGTAAGGCAATATATTAAATGTTAACAGTTCTGAGAATTAATACCTGGGCATCTTTTCGAGGGGGGTTATTATTTTGTCTACAACTCAGTGTTAGAATCTCATTTTAGGGTATTAATATCAGTAAACGGCAGCCCACCAGGCTCCCCCATCCCTGGGATTCTCCAGGCAAGAACTCTGGAGTGGGTTGCCATTTCCTCCTCCAGTGCATGAAAGTGAAAACACGAAGTCGCTCAGTTGTGTCCGACTCTTAGCGACCCCATGGACTGCAGCCTACCAGGCTCCTCCATCCATGGGATTTTCCAGGCAAGAGTACTGGAGTGGGGTGCCATGTCTCCGATCAAATTTGTTACTCTGTTTCTCTTCCTTACTGTACAAACATTTAAATTAGTCTGCAAGAATGTTCATCTAGCAGTTACTTAAAACATTCTATCTACCAGGTACTAGGCCAAGTGCCTTGTATCTACATATTTAATCCTTACAACAAACCTGTACTATTAATTTTAGCTCACTGTACACATGACGAGATTGTAAGACAGAGTGTTCAATTCTTTGTTCAAGATTCTAAGGGTAGCAAGTGATGACTTGGTATGTCAGGGCCAGTATGACTCCAGAGTTTCTCCTCCTAACCCCAACTTTATTCCAGCTCTCTTTAGAAATTACCAAAGAGGATTCTCATATGCAAATTAAAAGTATGCATACAAGGCATTGTGTCTGTGCTCAGTTGCTCAGGCCTATCTGACTCTTTGTAACACTTTGGACTGTAATCCACTAAGCTCCTCTGTCCATGGGTTTTTTCAGGCAAGAATACTGAAGTGGGTTGCTATTCCCTCCTTCAAGGGATCTTTCCAACCTAGAGATCGAACCCAGGTCTCCGGCGTAATGCATTAACTATGCCAACTAAGATGTGGGCACATTCAAACTAGTTACTGGAGTTAAGGTGAGTCACCTCCTTAGAAGGCTGATGGTGTCTGTTTACAACTGAGACAGCGTATCAGATGCTAATGTTATTAAACCAGCTTTCTTCAGTTTAGAGCATTAATCTATGAAAACCAAAGACTCTCAAAGCCACTTTTACATTATTCATGGTTGTGTTGGTAGGATATCCATACCTGAATATCAGTTAGTTTAGTCAAATTGCCTTTCTCCCCAACACTACAAGTTGAGTAGAGCACTTTGGAGGTAGTAAAGGTAAGATTTCGCTTTATCAGGATGCACCTGAGGGAAGCGGCCCTCTTAGAGAAAAGACCACAAGCCACTTCTCATCCAAAACTGCTTAAAAGCTTTAAATTCCTAAGAGCCTCATTAGCAAAAATAATTTCTTCCTTTTTTCATTTTTCCATAATTATATTTAAATAATTTAAATAAATAAAAATTTTTATTTCATATTTTTCCATTGGTGGATTTTTTTTCTCCTAGTTTTATTGAGATGTAATTGATATATATGTTAATAACACTGTATATGTTTAAGGTATATGGCATAATGATTTGGCTTACATCATGAAATGACTATCATAAGTTAACTGAACATCCAGCAGCTCACAGAGATACAAAATTAAAGACATAGAAAATAATTTTTGCGTTGTGATGAGAACTCTAAGAATTTGTTCTCTTAACAAGTTTCATATATGACATATGGTAATGTTAATTATGTTTACCACATATCACTAGTACTTACTCATCTTATAACTGCAAATTTATACCTGTTGATTCCCCTTCTCCCACACCCTGCCTCTGGTAAACACAAATTCAATCTCTTCCCTTGCTAGATTCTTAAAGCTCCATAAAAACCAGAACAATGTCTGTCTTATTCTGCGTCAGAGCAACTAATAGCATTTATGGTGCATATGTACTCAATATTTATTGACAGATGGAGGGAAAGGAAGAAATAAGAGTGGAAAGAAGGAAGAAAAAAAAAGGTTCAGTCACTAGTTGATTTCAGATAAGAAATAGTGACACATTGGTGCATATGTAAAAACTAAAAATGAGACATAAGTAGTCAGAGTATCTCTAAAGTTTAGAGTCATAACCCAGCTACACAGCAGGCAAGGTTGAGAAGGCAAGCATTCATTGATTTAACTCCCTATATGGAGCTTGGCTCATCCTGTTCAGAGTGGGGATGACTTCATGAAGCATTTTTTGGCCTCAAAGGAAAAGAGAAAAATAAATTTTTGAAATACATCATTGGGGTAAAAAAGGCATTATGGGGAAGTTGGACAGGATGAGAGAACAGCATGGAATCCCCACATCTGATATAACAGTAGGTAGCTGTTTAGTTTCCCCTGACATTGAATCGTAGGCAAACTAAGAGCATGGCTTGTGTCTTTTATCTTTGAAATCCAGCATTTAATAAATACTTAACAAATGAATCATGGTGTAAATAGACAAAGGCCATGGGGGAAATAAGCCAGGTAAGATGGGCCCAGAAGCTGTAAGGAACAACTACATATTGGCACTCAACAGGGTAATCATCACGGAGAACTGATGCTTGGCCCATGTCTTGAAAGATAAGGAGGGGGTTCCCAGTGTAAGAAAGAGGGAAAAGTGTTCTTTTCAGATGAAGTTGGCTGTGCAAGGGAGGGAAGGCTTGAGAGAACAGTGTATTCTGAGAATCACGCATGATTTGATGTGGAGGGAGCAAATAGTAGAGGATGTGGTTGACCTGAGAGAAGTGACAAAGAAGATGCTGAGGCTGAAAGAGTTTGAGTCTTCAGCTGCCATCACTGGGGGGAATATGTAAGGTTAACCAGGCAGGCTTCCCTGGTGACTCAGTGGTAAAGAACCTGCCTGCAAAGCAGGAGATACCGGTTCAATCCCTGGGTTGGGAAGATCCCCTGGAGAAAAGAATAACAACCCACTTCAGTATTCTTGCCTGGAGAATCCCATGGACTGTGAGCCTGGTGGGTGGGGAAATATTGTTCTAGAATTGCTGGATTTCATGTTATCCTGATAAACTACTCATTGAAGTTAACCTGGTATATTAGGTAAACTGTTTACCATGGAGTAAGATGCTCTATAGTAGAAAATACTGTTGAATTATAAATGAGACACTGAATACAAAAAAAGAATGAGTTCTACATTTTTCTCATCTGAAGACAAACGTAATCAAAGTCCACAAATGCAGCAAATAGAATTATCTTGTGTAGTCGGGCCCTCAGGAATGAAAATGAACCAAGAAGGAAGGCTAGTAATATGTATTTAAGAATTAAGAAACTACAGTATAGAGTCAATGAAATACATCATTATTTGGGCAGTTTAGTGGAAAGAATTCTGAGTTTAGAATCAAAGACCAGGTTTGAGTGTTGCTGTGTTGGTTGTGTGACTTTGGACATCTCTGTAATCCTCAATTCCCAATCAATGTTCTATGGCGTTTATACATTTTACACACATTAAATAAGCATTCTAAAGTGATCATTATGGGAACTTCCATGGTAGTTCAGTGGTTAATACTCCATGCTTCCAACACAGGGGGTAAAGGTCTAATCTGCAGTCAGGGAACTAAGATCCCACATGCTTTAGAGTGCAGTCAAAAATAACTATATAAATAAATAAAGTTATCATTATTATTATGAACAGTGAAAATTAATATGATGTATATCACAGATGGCTCAGTGGTAAAAAATCTACCTGCTAAGCAAGAGACATGGTTGAATCACTGGGTGGGGAAGATCCCCTAGAGAAGAAAACAGCCACTCACTCCAGGATTCTTGCCTGGAAAATCCCATGTGCAGAGGAGCCTAGTAGGCTACTGTCCATGGGGTCACAAAGAGTCAGACATGACTGAGCAATTAAGCAACAACATATCAAATTATATATTTTTAATTATGTTTCATTGGATAATAATACTTTTTAGTGGAAATAATTTAAGTGAGAGCATGTTTTCTAACTGTAGTAATGAACTGTCAAAAATACATATGTCACTACTCTGATTTTTATTAGCATAATAGTAATGACATGCCAAATATAAATTTTTGCTTATCATAATAAATTGTAATGAAATAGGATAATAATGGCATTGACACTCTACTTATGAAGTTCTATTTAACATATGAATTATCTTGGAAGAAAAAATGAATCTAGTCAGATAACACTTTCTTGGTAGTCTTAGATAAAATAGGACTCTCAATTTCTCTCCTCCAAAATTATTCTTATTGTAGCAAATTTCACTACCTTAAAATTTATATTTAATTATTTGTGTATTTTCTGTCTCCAGTAGGGTACAAACACCAAGAGAGCACAGACTTTCATTCAATACTGTGTCCCTAGTGTCTTGACCAGCACAGAGGAAGACCACGATAAATATCTGTTGGATTAATGTATTTCTTTCTGCTAGATATTATGTTATATTAATATGTTTTCTAATTTTATTCACATATTAATCCTTTAAAATAGATAGTTGCAGTACAATATACTTAATTAAAGCTTAATTAATTCCTAGATGCCTTATTGATGCTTTTGAATTGTGATGCTAGAGAAGACTCTTGAGAGTCCCTTGGACTGCAAGGAGATCAAATCAGTATATCCTAAAGAAAATAAACCCTAAATATTCATTGGAAGGACTGATGTTGAAGCTCCAACACTTTGGCCACCTGATGTGAGCAGCTGACTCACTGGAAAAGACTCTGATGCTAGGAAAGATTGCAGGCAGGAGAAGAAGGGAGTGGCAGAGGATGAGATGGTTAGATAGAATCACTACCTGAGTGGATATGAACTTGAGCAAACTCTGGGAGATAGTGGAAGACAGAGGAGCCTGGCGTGCTATCGTCCATCAGGGCACAAAGAGTTGGACATGACTATTTAGTGACAGAATAAAAACAACAGATGCTAAGAAATATTCTCAGGACTGCAATTAAATAATTGCATTCTCATAGAACCTATAAAGCATCTGCATTTGA
This sequence comes from Bos mutus, assembly GCF_027580195.1. Lineage (NCBI taxonomy): Eukaryota > Metazoa > Chordata > Mammalia > Artiodactyla > Bovidae > Bos > Bos mutus. The sequence continues at coordinate 85,271,092 of NC_091621.1, read as the reverse complement.
CAGATAAAGCAATGGAGACACAGAGAAATTAAATCACTTGCCCAAAGTCATTCATTAAGAGTGGCTGAACCAGATTTTAACCTAGCTAGTGTGGCTTTAATTTACATGCTGTTAACTATTACTTTATAAAATTTTCCATTTTTAATCTTACATCTTAGGTAGCTAAGGCTGAGAGCATTGTATGGGAACAACACTGTTTCTTTATATATATGTTATATTCATGCTGTATTTATGTTAATCATTGATTAAAGAATGTCTCTTCATTATCAGTGACTGCTATCATATAATACAAAATGAATAAGGAAAAATATTGCAGAAATGTGTTTAAAACTAGCCATGGTTAAAGTCACTGAATTGCAGAGAGTTATCATGAAAGAAGACCTTAAATGTCACTCATTTTCCAGTTGGTCATTTTACAGCTGAGAAACTGATGCTCACACAGGTCAAGTGACAGTCTTTGGTCACTTAAAATGTTAGTTCTTATGCCAATCTGAGGTTACTTCCCTTGAGAAGGATGCTTTTCCATTGAGTAGTTCAGAGGACATACTTTTTCAACTCCACCCTTTCCACCATAACATGGATTGTTATGGTGATAACACTATATCAATAATAAGTGGGACATTAAATAAACCAGACAGGAGGGAGGAAGGCAATGGTCTCTTTACCTCCTAGTGTTTGATGACTAAGCTGTGCATCTTCATGGAAACAGAAACTATGACAAAAGCCATTGTACTATCATTTGTCAATAGATGTTTTCAGATCTTAAGATTATTGAGCTTATTGTAATACCTACTCCTGTACTCTGCTTATTTGTCACCCTGCTTATTTAACTTATATGCAGGGTACATCATGAGAAACGCTGGGCTGGAAGAAGCACAAGCTGAAATCGAGATTGCTGGGAGAAATATCAATAACCTCAGATATGCAGATGACACCACCCTTATGGCAAAAAGTGAAGAAGAACTAAAGAGCCTCTTGATGAAAGTGAAAGAGGAGAGTGAAAAAGTTGGCTTAAAGCTCAACATTCAGAAAACTCAGATCATGGCATCTGGTCCCATCACTTCATGGGAAATAGATGGGGAAACAGTGGAAACAGTGGCTGACTACTTTTCTGGGCTCCAAAATCACTGCAGATAGTGATTGCAGCCATGAAATTAAAAGACGCTTACTCCTTGGAAGGAAAGTTATGACCAACCTAGACAGCATATTCAAAAGCAGAGACATTACTTCGTCAACAAAGGTCTGTCTAGTCAAGGCTATGGTTTTTCCAGTGGTCATGTATGGATGTGAGAGTTGGACTATAAAGAAAGCTGAGTGGCGAAGAATTGATGCTTTTGAACTGTGGTGTTGGAGAAGACTCTTGAGAGTCCCTTGGACTTCAAGGAGATCCAACCAGTCCATCCTAAAGGAAATCAGTCCTAAGTGTTCATTGGAAGGACTGATGTTGAGGCCGAAACTCCAATACTTTGGCCACCTGATGTGAAGAGCTGACTCATTCAAAAAGACCCTGATACTGGGAAAGATTGAGGGCAGAGGAGAAGGGGACGACAGAGGATGAGATGGTTGATGGCATCACTGACTTGATGGACATGGGTTTGGGTGGACTCCAGGAGTTGGTGATGGATAAGGAGGCCTCGCGTGCTGGGATTCATGGGGTCGCAAAGAGTCAGACATGACTGAGCAACTGAACTGAACTCCTGTACCATTTATTTGAATGAAGAAATCAACTTTGCCTGCAGTAGTAATTGTAATATTTACTTTTCCTGTTGTTGTTTATCTTGAAATAGATGATGAATGTAGACTTAACACAAACATTTAATATCCACGTGCCAGCTTTTGTAATGGGTATTCCTGCTTCATGCATTCATGCAATGTTTATTTATCACCTTCCTGCCAATGCCAAGGGCTGTTCCATGTACCTAGGATTGTTTCAGATATAGAGTGGTGAACAAGCTAGACAAATAATATGGCACTGACTCTCAGGAAGCAAGAATCATCAGGAAAGATAAAACAGAATTTTGGGGATAGAGAAACTACTTTTGATAGGATGGTCTGAGCAGGACCCTTTGGTGAGGTAACATGCAACAGAGCTGGATGGATTAAAGGACTGAGCTACAGTAAGCCCCCTTGCAAACGTTCAAGTTGTGAACTTTCAAAGATGCGAACATGTGTTCCATCAGTGTCAGGCATGAGTGAAATTGCGACTTGCACTCTGTCTCCTATTGCTGATGATCCTTCCGTTCTACCATCTCCCACCTCTTCTCCTTCCTCCACGAAGTAAATCTTCTTGCCTATTCACTCGATTCCAGACACTGTATACCAGCTGTACTGCTATACTGTTCAAGGTACTGTACTGTAAGATTAAAAATATTTTCTTTATTTTTTATGTTTTCTTTAATGTATTATATATGTGAAAAGTATTATAAACATATTATGGTACAGTACTACATAGACAATTGTGTTAGTCGGGTACCTACGCTAAATCTGTTGGACTAACAAACAAATTGGACTTAAAAACACACTCTCAGAACAGAACTCATTCATATGTAGAAGACTTACTGTATAAGAACTTCTTGATAAGTGCACGGAGTATATTGAAAATAAGAACAAGCAGGAAGACCAGTGTGACAGAAGCAAGACAGCAGGAAAACCACAGCAGACAATCATTGACGTGTCCAGGAGCCAGACTAGAGAGAGCCTTGGAGGCCACTGTAAGAATTTTAGGAGTTTCTTATAAAATAGGGCTGGTCCATCTTGGTCCAATAGCAGGCAGAACTGGATTAGCCCAGCTTCAGATTTTACAAGTATGACATACAAGAAAGGAGCCCATCAGTGGCTCAGAAATGATGAATTCTTGGAAGCAGAACACAAATGGCTGCTGATTGATACAGAAACATGAAGAGTCAAAGAGGATGAGGCCTCCTGGACAGAGATATCAGAAAAGAAAAAAACAAACAGTTCAAACATTTGGAGCAAGAGCAAATAGTCACTTGGGAGCCCTGAAGGAGCTCCCATCTCAGAATCAACAAATGGAAAGAGAACTAGACCATAGAAATTAATTTAGCAGCTGCTCTCAGATCACTGGAGGGAATTGCATCGCTTACCCTCTTTGACCCCCTGTGTATTCGGCATAGCTGACACTGATTGCTTTTGGCTGAGACTAAAACTTTAAGAACGTCTCTCAAAATAAAGTGGGATTACAACTCCTAGATTTTGGATCTGAGACAGATGCAAAGGGAAATTTAAGGTACATCAGAGCTGCTGCAAGAGATACAAGGGAGAAGGGAAGAAAAATACACCAAGAAACCCAGGCATTAAACCCACCACCACCCACATAAAGCTCTCCTCATAAAGAACATTGTAGGGATAACTAGCCAACTGGCCTCCTCCCTGCCCTCCTTAATGGTATCTTGATTTTTGATACATATCATCTCTTTATACAAAGCTCTCAGTTAGTCTCCTATCCATAACTTTGAGGAATGAGGGACAGAGGTTAAAGGACACAGAAATGCTAAAATATTTCAGAGAATGGAAGTCAATAAGGAAAGTGAATTACATTAACATCAGACCTCTCATCAGCAATCCTTTCTGCTAGAATATAATGAAATGGTGTCTTCAAAACTGTGATGGAAAAATTATTGAAAGTCTATTTTTACATTTCCAACCAAACTGTCAATTAATGATTAGTGTAAAATAAAGTCCTTTTGTTTATATTCAAGGACTGAAAAAACTCTTCACTTATTTCCCTATAGGAAAAAAAAAAGCAAGATCTATTCAAGCAGAATAATAAGGGACCTTAGGACAGAAGATGATGTGGGTAACAAAATGATTAACAAGTGACAAGCCCAGAAAAAGATAAGATGGTAGGAGAAAAAAGAGATCTCCTGGCTTTGATGAATATTCATTTTCAAGGGGCCCATATTTAAATATATGGGGTTCTATTTCCTTTACTCTGAGTCCAATTGAAGTAATAAATTTTGCTATGAATCTGCATACAAGGATACTTCAGAGACATTGTGGCCCTGGATCATGGAAACAAACCAAATATGACAATAAAGCAAGTCACATGAATTTATTGCTTTACCAATGCACATAAAAAGTTATGTTCACACTGTGCTGTAGTCTTAACATCTGCAAAGCAGCAAGACTAACACACACACACACACACACACACACACACAATCTTGGACACCAAGGAGATCAAACCAGTCAATCTTAAAGGAAATCAACCCTGAATATTCACTGAAAGGACTGATGCTGAAGCTGAAGCCTCAATACATTGGATACCTGATGGGAAGAGCTGACTCACTGGAAAAGAACCTGATGCTGGGAAAGATTGAGGGCAGGAGGAAAGGGGATGACAGAGAATGAGATAGTTCGATGGCATCACTGACTTAATGGACATGAGTTTGAGCAAACTCAGAGATGGTGAAGGACAGAAAAGCCTGACATGCTGCAGTTCATGGGGTTGCAAAGAGTCAGATACAACTTAGTGACCGAACAAGAATACATAATCTAAAAATACTTTATTGCTAAAAATAAAAGCTATCCATGATCTGAGCCTTCAGAATTGTAGTCTTTTTGCAAAGTGAAAGTGAATTCGCTCAGTCATGTCTGATTCTTTGCGACCCCATGGACTGTAGCCTACAACACTCCTCCGTCCATGGGATTTTCCAGGCAAGAGTACTGGAGTGGGTTGCCATTTCCTTCTCCAGAGGATCTTCCCAACACAGGGATTGAACCTGGGTCTCCCGCACTGTAGGCAGATGCTTTACCATCTGAGCCACGAGGGAAGTCTTTTTGCAAAAGTAATATAAAAAGATCACTGATCATGTCATCAAAATGAATATAATAATAATGAGAAACTTTGAAACATTGTGAGAATCACCAAATCCTGTTGGTAAAAAAAATGGTGCTGATAGATGCAGGGTTGCCACAAATCTTCAATTTGTGAAAACACAGTATCTGTGAAGCTCATTAAAGCAAAGAGCAATAAAACAAAGTATGCTTGTAATCATGATACTATAAATGGTACTTATTGACTTACCAACTTTTCCTAGAAAATCTAGGAAAACAATTTATACTTACTAAACTAAATGCAAGCATATAAGTTTTTATCATACAATAGTAACCTAACAAGAATTAGCAGGTAAAAGACATGTCAAATGAGGGAAACAGAAGAATTTCCTTATCTTTTGCTGGTAAGAAGACTTCAAATAAAAACATCAAAATTGATTTCCAAAAAAAAAAGATTTAAAAAATTTCTCAAAGGGATGAAAAGTTATAAAATTAGACTAGAAAAATAAAGATAATTCTAAATTCTGGTAAAATAATTCTGCAAGTAGGGTACCATGAGGGTATTATCCTCAGTAGTATTTGTCTGTAATGTTATTATGTGCATTCACTGCTTTAAAATATATTTAGTGATTTTAAAAGTTTAGCTATTTGAATTACCAATCTCTAGTACTTTTGTAATAACTCCCAAGGAAAAACAGACTGTTTAACCAGCAGTTCATTTTCTCAAGAAGAACCAATTGGCTAGTGGGATGATTTGGGAGAATGGCATTGAAACATGTATAATATCATATAAGAAACGAATCGCCAGTCCAGGTTCGATGCAGGATACAGGATGCTTGGGGCTGGTGCACTGGGATGACCCAGAGGGATGGTATGGGGAGGGAGGTGGGAGGGGGGTTCAGGATGGGGAACACGTGTACACCCGTGGCGGATTCATGTTGATGTATGGCAAAACCAATACAATATTGTAAAGTAAAAAAAAAAAAAATAATAATAATAATAAATAAATAATTAAATTAAAAAAAAAAGAAGAAGAACCAATTGGTTCTTGTGTACTTTCTAGTAAAAGAAATATTGCTAAAAGCTAAGTATGCTGTCAGCATTTTTTCTTTCAACAAATGTTCTAAACCAGAAATCAAATCATGCATCCCATGGAAGGTTTGGTCTGTGAAAATGTTTAATTTATTTATGATAGATTTTGCTTATTTTTTTAACTGAAATGTCACTAACATTTTAACAATCACATAAAATTCCATATTTCTGGCATATCTTACAAACTCAGAAAACTTTGTTAACATTGTCTACAGGCTCCCCACTGGCAACAAGTGACCAGAACCCATAAAATCAAACCCATTGGTTTGGTTGGGGTGGTGATATTTAACTTATGCATTCACCAGAATCACTCAGAATTCCAATTCTAGGTAGATTCTATGTGCTGGACCTTAACTTCAGAGTTTCTGATTCTCTAGGACTGGGGTGGGAGGATCAAATTTATATCTCTAACAAGTTCCCAAGTGATGGTGCAGGTCAGGGGACCACACTTTGAGAACCACTGGATTAGGCCATATTCTCATCGTAGTCATCACTACTCTTAACCTTTCCAAGTCATTTGCTAGTGTAATCTAGCTGGCCACTAAGTTTGTGCTTCCTGCTTCAAATCTTACTTGCAGTTATTTTTCTAATGAACAGACAGTATTTCTCATTTGAGAAAAGCCCTTCCGTCATAACTGAGGGGACCCACTAAATATTTGCTCTTATTTGAGCATATGGCATAAAGTAACCTTTCTTGGGAATCCCCTGGTGGTCCAGTGTTTAGGGTTCCATACTTTCACTGCCAAGGGCCCAAGTTCAGTCCCTGGTTGGAGAAATAAGATCCCACATGTTACGCAGCACAGCCAAAAAAAATGTAACCTTTGTTGTTGTTATATTTTTAAAAGAATTTTTATTTTTAAAAAAGTTATTTAAAAGAATACAAATACTCTATTGATTTTCTTTTATATATCCTGGCTTATCTTTCATTCATGTAAAACTGTGTGTGCCAGGCTCTAGTTGCCAAAACACTGGGACTTGTGTCCCTGATCTTCCTTGTACTAGCAGCTGTGCCTTGAATGACAAACTCCATTTGTCTACATCTCAGCTTTCTTACCCATAGGAGAGAGGATGCAACGTTAATGGCATGATTTGAGGAGGGTTAATAGAGCTGATGTCCATAGAGCTCCTAGCTGAAGGCTGGGTGAGAGTGAGAGTGAAGTCGCTTAGTCGTGTCCGACTCTTAGCGACCCCATGGACCGCAGCCCACCAGGCTCTTGCATCCTTAGGATTTTCCAGGCAAGAGTACTGGAGTGGGTTGCCATGTACCTCATAGTAACTGTGACATTGGGGATTCTGATAAAGGCCATGCTGTTTAAACTCTATTCTTTTGACTTTGGATATGTTAGAAAATGTGCATTTTTCTGATGATATAATATTATGAAATAGTTTTGAATTAGTTATGTATAAGGTAATTTCTAGGGTTTTGGTTTGCTACAAGCAAATTAAATGCTTAAGTGAATCATCCCAATAATAGGGACTCTGGTATTGCATGTGTGCTGTGTGCTTAGTCGCTCAGTCATGTCCGACTCTTGGCAACCCCATGGACTGCAGCATGCCAGGTCTCCCTGTCCATCACCAACTCCTGGAGTTTACCCAAACTCATGTCCATTGAGTGGGTGATGCCATCCAACCATCTCATCCTGTTGTTCCTTTCTCCTCCCACCTTCAATCTTTCCCATCATGAGGGTCTTTTCAAATGAGTCAGCTCTTCGCATCAGGTGGCCAAAGTATTGGAGTTTCAGCTTCAACATCAGTCCTTCCAATGAACACTCAGGACTGATCTCTTTAGGATGGACTGGTTGGATCTCCTTGCAGTCCAAGGGACTCTCAAGCGAATTCTCCAATACCACAGCTCAAAAGCATCAATTCTTCAGTGCTCAGCTTTCTTTATAGTCCAACTCTCATATCCATACATGACTACTGGAAAAAAACACAGTTTTGACTAGATGGACCTTTGTTGGCAAAGTAATGTCTCTGCTTTTTAATATGCTATCTAGGTTGGTCATAACTTTCCTTCCAAGGAGTAAGCATCTTTTAATTTCATGGCTGCAGTCACCATCTGCACTGATTTTGGAGCCTAAAAAAATAAAGTCAGCCACTGTTTCCCCATCTATTTCCCATGAAGTGATGGGACTGGATGCCATGATCTTCGTTTTCTGAATTTTGAGCTTTAAGCCGACATTTTCACTCTCCTCTTTCACTTTCATCAAGAGGCTTTTTAGTTCTTCTTCACTTTCTGCCATAAGGGTGGTGTCATCTGCATATCTAAGGTTATTGATATTTCTCCCAGCAATCTTGATTCCAGCTTGTGTTTCTTCCAGTCCAGCGTTTCTCATGATGTACTCTGCATATAAGTTAAATTAACAGGGTGACAATATACAGCCTTGATGTACTACTTTTCCTATTTGGAACCAGTCTGTTGTTCCATGTCCAGTTCTAACTGTTGCTTCCTGACCTGTATACAAATTTCTCAAGAGGCAGATCAGGTGGTCTGGTATTCCCATCTCTTTCAGAATTTTCCTCAGTTTATTGTGATCCACACAGTCGAAGGCTTTGGCACAGTAAATAAAACAGAAATAGATGTTTTTCTGGAACTCTCTTGCTTTTTCCATGATCCAGTGGATGTTGGCTATTTGATCTCTGGTTCCTCTGCCTTTTCTAAAACCAGCTTGAACATCAGGAAGTTCACAGTTCACATATTGCTGAAGCCTGGCTTGGAGAATTTTGAGCATTACTTGACTACTGTGTGAGATGAGTGCAATTGTGCGGTAGTTTGAGCATTCTTTGGCATTGCCTTTCTTTGGTATTGGAATGAAAACTGACCTTTTCCAGTCCTGTGGCCACTGCTGAGTTTTCCAAATTTGCTGGCATATTGAGTGCAGCACTTTCACACCATCATCTTTCAGAATTTGGAATAGCTCAACTGGAATTCCATCACTTCCACTAGCTTTGTTCATAGTGATGCTTTCTAAGGCCCACTTGACTTCACATTCCAGCATGTCTGGCTCTAGGTCAGTGATCACACCATCGTGATTATCTGGGTCATGAAGATCTTTTTTGTACAGTTCTTCTGTGTATACTTGCCATCTCTTCTTAATATCTTCTGCTTCTGTTAGGTCCTTACCATTTCTGTCCTTTATCGAGCCCATCTTTGCATGAAATGTTCCTTTGGTATCTCTGATTTTCTTGAAGAGATCCCTAGTCTTTCCCATTTTGTTGTTTTCCTCTATTTCTTTGCATTGATCGCTGAGGAAGGCTTTCTTATCTCTTCTTGCTATTCTTTGGAACTCTGCATTCAGATGTTTATATCTTTCCTTTTCTCCTTTGCTTTTTGCTTCTCTTCTTTTCACAGCCACATTTGTAAGGCCTCCCCAGACAGCCATTTTGCTTTTTTGCATTTCTTTTCCACGGGAATGGTCTTGATCCCTGTCTCCTGTACAGTGTCACGAACCTCATTCCATAGTTCATCAGGCACTCTATCTATCAGATCTAGGCCCTTAAATCTATTTCTCACTTCCACTGTATAATCATAAGGGATTTGATTTAGGTCATACCTGAATGGTCTAGTGGTTTTCCCCACTTTCTTCAATTTCAGTCTGAATTTGGCAATAAGGAGTTCATGGTCTGAGCCACAGTCAGTTCCTGGTCTTGTTTTTGCTGACTGTATAGAGCTTCTCCATCTTTGGCTGCAAAGAATATAATCAATCTGATTTCAGTGTTGACCATCTGATGATGTCCATGTATAGAGTCTTCTCTTGTGTTGTTGGAAGAGGGTGTTTGTTATGACCAGTGCATTTTCTTGACAAAACTCTGGTAGTCTTTGCCCTGCTTCATTCCGTATTCCAAGGCCAAATTTGCCTGTTACTCCAGGTGTTTCTTAACTTCCTAATTTTGCATTCCAGTCCCCTATAATGAAAAGGACATCTTTTTTGGGTGTTCTAAAAGTTATGCTATTTCGCATAACTGAGACCAAACTATATAGACAGCCAAATTATTCTCCATTTTACTTTTGTGAGAAGAAAGGTGATGGAGAAAGCAAAACTGCCAGCCAGCCTACAAACATCAGAATTATTAATAATATTCATATTTTTGAATGGTTTTCTAGACACAGATACATTATATGATAAGAAATGGTGGAAAAATAGTGGAAGTGAGTAGGAACATTGAGAAGATGGAGAAATACCTTGAGTATTTGAAGTCATGAAGCATAAATATAAGTTCCATTCTGATACAGGGGACATGACTTTTCAGCTTTAGTCTTACTTTTAAAAAAATTATTGAAGTATAGTTGATTTTCAGTGTTCTGTTAGTTTTTTCTGTACAGCACAGTGAACCAGGTATACGTAATTCAGTCTTTTCTAAATTATTTCCCCTTATAGGTCATTATAGAGTGTTCAGTAGACTTCCCTGTGCTACACAGTAGGTTCTCATTAGATATATATTTTATATATAGTAGTTTGTATGTTAATCCCAATCTACCAATTTTTCTCTCCCTACTCTGCTGCTGTTGCTGCTGGTAAGTCACTTCAGTCTTGTCCAACTCTGTGCGACCCCATAGACAGCAGCCCACCATATTCTCCCATCCCTGGGATTCTCCAGGCAAGAACAGTGAAGTGGGTTGCCATTGCCTTCTCCAATGCATGAAAGTGAAAAGTGAAAGTGAAGTCTCTCAGTCATGTCAGACTGGTAGCGACCCCATAGACTGCAGCCTACCAGGCTCCTCTGTCCATGGGATTTTCCAGGCAAGAGTACTGGAGTGTGTTGCCATTGCCTTCTCCCTCATACTTTTATTGAGACTAGCAGTTTATCAGATGCAGGGATTATGCTAAATAGTGATATTATTAGAGAACCTTTCTTAAAGACCTTTAAAAGTGTTTTAAATCACATCATGAATGGAAGTCTTTGGATAGAGATGCTGCATTTGGCTTTCAAATGGAATTTTATAAAACTAAAGTCATAATAATGAATGTCTTAGAATTTACTCATTTCCCCACACTGCTGTGTTTAGAAAAAGATATATTTTAAGTTTAGTCAACAACATATTAAAGTTTTATATTTTAGCAATATAATTATCTGGCTGTAGGCAATGATGAAAGAACATATTATTTCAAGTATATTTCCCTCTTCCTGGATTTGAATAGTACTTGAGCAGAGTATAAAGATCCTTAGAATCATTTTGTGATTAATTTACTTACCCTTAGAGAAATTTTGATGAAGCTAAGTGCTTATTTTTACCCAGGGCTGAACGTGGACTGTAAATGAGAAATCTCCTTATTAGACACATGAAACAGAAAAATGGCATGCAAGAATACTAGTTGATGTATCAAAGTTCTGAATTGTAGCCTTGGCTTTAGTAGTCAATACTGTGTGATCTTAGTAAGTCACTTTATCTCTACAGATCTTAGTTTCTTCATCAATTAAATGAGGATTTAAAAATAAGTGATTTATAAAGACCCTCCCAGTGCTAAAATTGTTGATTCTAAGTAGGTATCAACTGGGGCTTCCCCAGTGGCTCAGCAGTAAAGAATCTGCCTGTGATGCAGGAGATGAGGGTTTGATCCCTGGGTTGGGAAGATCTCCTGCAAGAGGGCGTGACAATCCACTCCAGTATTCTTGCCTGGAAAATTCCATGGATAGAGGAGCCTGGTAGGCTTCAGTCCATGGGGTTGCGAAGAGTCAGACATGACTAAAGTGACTGAACACAGCACACACACACAAGCATCAATTATTTTTAACATAGTTCATCAGTTATTTTCAGTATGCAGCAAACATGTAACAATGATTGTAAAAGATTGTAAGCTGGGCTCCTTTAAAATAGGATATTTACTTGGAAAAAAAAAATGTGGCATACACCCTATGGTCCACTTCATGTGCCTTTCAGACTTCAAAGACGTGTGTGTGTGTGTCTTTTTTTCATCTCCAATTAATATGTCACTCCACCTGGTGAGAGGAGGAATATCTGGGTCAGGATCAGTTAGGATCCGTGCTTCTTACCCCATCCCTGTTGCTTTGAACATGACTCTTTCCTACACTTGTTCACGATTTCCAAAGGGACTGTATTTCTTCCCTGTGCTTCATGTGATTTGAAATATATGTCTATTCAAAAGTGAAATATTTATCTTATTAATAAATGAGATAATAGCCTTTAAAAAAAAGATCATGTTCCTGTTTGCAAATCTGACTTAAAAGGACAAAGCTATCTAAAAAATGACAAGTGTCATGGGAGATGATTAAGTTTTAAAAATATGATGTACAACATTGTATCTATAGTAAATACTGTTATGGTAGACTTAAAAACTGTTAAGAGACTAGTTATCATGTTGCGTTTTTTCTTCAATAAAAAGATTTTAAAATGATGGCAAATGCTGATAGTTTTTGTCAAGATATAGATCTTTCACCACTTAAAATAGTGAATAGGACAAATATTATGATAACTACAAAAGTCTCACCCACTATTCTTGCTTATTAACATCACATACAGCATTATTACTCTCAGTTCAGTTTCTTTTTTCTTCTTCATCGGCTGGTAACAGGGAACTCCCTGGGAACCTCAGGCACAGAATGAATGAGACCTTGGCAGTGACAAACAGGTAGGCTCACTGAGGTTCCTAAACAACTTGCTTGGAAATACCATTCCAAATGGCATGTTGCCACATTTACTGGGTCATGAAATAAATTTAGTAGGTTGAAACCAGAATTTGGAAATTAAATAGAAGAGAACTAAAAAAAAAAATCACAGTATACTGCAAGGGTATGTACATATATCTTTAGTTTTGCAGAGCATATTTTTTTCCCCAAATACAGTTGGACTTTTTATATGCAGGTGCAAAACCCATAGATACAGAGACGGGCAACTATACTCATTGTACTATGCCACTTTATATAAGGGATTTGAGTATCTGAGAATTTTGGTATCCACAGGAGCAGCATGGCTCCTGGAACCAATACCCCGAGGATATTGAGGACGTATGAATGTTAATAGAGGAATGCCACAGATAATAATATTATTTTTTACTGTGGATCTTTGTCAAAACAGTTTGAAATGTACTCTTCTTAATAATTAAATGGCATTGAACATGTCTGAGTGAGTGACTGAATAAATATAAGACCAGATCAGATCAGTCGCTCAATCGTGTCTGACTCTTTGTGACCCCATGAATCATAGCACACCAGGCCTCCCTGTCCATCACCAACTCCTGGAGTTCACTGAGACTCACGTCCATCGAGTCAGCGATTCCATCTAGCCATCTCATCCTCTGTTGTCCCCTTCTCCTTCTGCCCCCAGTCCCTCCCAGCATCAGAGTCTTTTCCAATGAGTCAACTCTTCGCATGAGGTGGCCAAAGTACTGGTTTCAGCTTTAGCATCATTCCTTCCAAAGAAATCCCAGGGCTGATCTCTTTCAGAATGGACTGGTTGGATCTCCTTGCAGTCCAAGGGACTCTCAAGAGTCTTCTCCAACACCACACTTCAAAAGCATCAATTCTTCGGCGCTCAGCCTTCTTCACAGTCCAACTCTCACATCCATGCATGACAACAGGAAAAACCATAGCCTTGACTAGACGAACCTTTGTTGGCAAAGTAATGTCTCTGCTTTTGAATATGCTGTCTAGGTTGGTCATAACTTTCCTTCCAAGGAGTAAGTGTCTTTTAATTTCATGGCTGCAGTCACCATCTGTAGTGATTTTGGAGCCCAGAAAAATAAAGACATTGTTTCCACTGTTTCCCCATCTATTTCCCATGAAGTGGTGGGACTGGATGCCATGATCTTCATTTTCTGAGTGTTGAGCTTTAAGCCAACTTTTTCACTCTCCACTTTCACTTTCATCAGCTAGTGTTTAACTCATGATGCTCAATTTGAGTCCCACATCCCTAATACACTGAGTTCAATCATTCAGTTAAGATCCAAACCCAGTAGCCAGCCAGAAATTATTTCTCAAAAGCGGCACAGCTACTTGCCATAAAAAAGCTGGCTTTGCTTGAAAACTGTAAGAGACATTAACCTGTAATGGGGCTTGGTATGATGTACATAGCATCTTGATCAGGGAAGGCTCTGTACCTGCTGGATCTGAGGTACCTAACTGCTGTAGAGACATTTGTATCACAGGCTGGCTAGTGGAGAGTCTTCTCTTGTTCTGAGCACCACTGAAAGCTGGCAGCTTCTCTGGCCACCTGGTAAAAGGGTCAACTCAGGACACCAAACATGGCAGAAATTACCTCCAGATTCGAAAGGGCCTCGCTGATAAAGTTTTCATTTTCCAGTTTTCCTCTGTCCTTGTGTTTTAAGCATGTCTCCTGTAAACAATATATAGATAGAATGCTAACCACCTAGTAATTTTAAGCATTTGATAATTGCTTTCCTTTAAAAGGCTAATTTATGTATTTGTATGGCACCCCACTCCAGTACTCTTGCCTGGAAAATCACATGGACAGAGGAGCCTGGTAGGCTGCAGTCTATGCTAAGAGTCAGACATGACTGAGCGACTTCACTTTCACTTTTCACTTTCATGCATTGGAGAAGGAAATGGCAACCCACTCCAGTGTTCTTGCCTAGAGGATCCCAGGGACTGGGGAGCCTGGTGGGCTGCCGTCTATGGGGTCGCACAGAGTTAGACATGACTGAAGTGACTTAGCAGCAGCAGCATCCATTGGCCTATTTCAATTATCTTTATCATCTTATGTTTTTATTCATTTCTTGGAGATCATTTTTATCTGTTGGTCAACACTGGATGAAGTCTGTGTTAGTTTACCCAGCAAACTGTCAGAATCTGGGTTTTCTAGTGTGTATATCATTATTGGTACACTGATCTAAAGTTATGTTTTTTTTACACTTTGGACACTCTAAAATTTCATTTCATACATATTCCTGGGCTCGTTTCTAATATGTATTAGAAGTACTCTGTAATTCCTTTGTATGGGCATTTTCCCTCCAAGTTTGGATTTGACTCCTGAGGACATGTTGAGATATAAATGTATCAGATTTTGATAAAATAAGAGGTAGAACTGGCTTCCTTTTGGAAAGTAATTATCTCAGATAAGGAAATGATAGTGTCCTAAAGTTAGAAGAGGCACTGGCTAGTGAGGCAAAGCAGGGGGAGGCGGAGAGGGGTGGGTGGGGAAGTGGGAGGGAAGGAGGAGTGGCTGCTTTCTTGGGTAGAGAAGACTCAGAAGGTGGTGAACTTAAGTTTTCTAGTCTTTTGATTTTCTTCTACATCCTCATTTTAATTCTCAAGGCCTCATTTGTTCCAGATCAATCCCCTTTTACATAAGAAATCTCTCCAGGTAATCTCTGAGCTTGGTTTTGAGCTTTTTGTTTATTAGCCTACCCAACAGCTCTTTAGCCATAAGTCTTAAGAATTTCTTTCACTCTAATAGTAGAAATTCTCCTAGAAATCTATCTTCCATTTCTAGTGACATGTGGTTTAACAGACTAAAGTAACAGTCCAAGCACAGAATAGGAAAAAAGACTGTATCAACTAAACACACACACACACACACACGCACACACACACAATCACCTTTCTATAGGCATGCATAAGCTAGTTGGAAAGTAAGGTGAATTCTTAGATGCAAATTACACAGGTGTTTGGGGTATCTGAAAATTCTTGACAGGGTAGAGTTTGAATTTTAACATCCTATGTTATAGGCAAGAGACAAAAACCAGGGCACCCCCAGTGTCTGAGGTTAAAACAGAGATACCATTGTATTAATCAGTGCCCCCAAAGTAATCCCGTCAACAGGTTAACTAAAAATCTTCTTTCTGAAGAATAGTATTTTTCCTCCCTGAGCCTTCACTCTGGATGGTGGTGGTCGAGGAAGATGGGGAGGAGTGGGTGGTTCCTAACAGTAAGGGAGCCTTTACACGATTTGGAACATAATATCTGATGGATTCAAAAAGTCTTAAACTGAATATTTAAAGCCATCCTGCTGGTACCCTCAACTGCCTAAAAATTAAAAGAAAAAAGTGCATTGATTTCAACCTCAGACCTCAAAAAATTCCAATAGATAAATGTTCAAGAAACATAAACCTACAATTTAAAAAAATCACAAAATAAACCAAAAAGCAAGCTGCTGAGAAAAAAAGTCAGCGAAAGGGAAAATTTCAGAATTAAACATGCAAGAAGTTTATAAAATTATCATATGGAAATATAGGATAACTGTGTTTAGTATGTTCCAAAAACATTCTCAAACTCTGACAAAAGAACAAGTGATCATAAAAAATGACAAGGTACATTTTTTAAAAACTGCATAGTATTTCTAGAAACAGAAAGTATTATAACATATTAGGAATTCAAATTGTGTTAAATGAATGAAATTATACAATGAATATGTTAAATGGCAGATTAGACACAAGTAAAAACGGAATTGATAATCAATGAGATAGAACCAAAGATTACACAGAATATACTACAGAGAACAAAAGAGATAGAAAATATGGAAGTGAGGTTAATTTTGATGGGGATATATTAAGTTAATTTGTATATATCTTATTGGAATTTCAGGATGAGAAGCTGGAGAAAATGGTTGTTAAGTCACTAAGCTGTGTCCAGCTCTTTGTGTTGTAGGAAGGGGGACCCCTTCCAGGGCCTGAAACTGGGCTCTTGTCTAACACTCGGAAATGAATTGTCCGAGGAGACACATGTGCTGACAAAGCAAGAAATTTTATTGGGAAAGGGCACCCGGGTGGAGAGCAGTAGGGTAAGGGAACTCAAGAGAACTGCTCTGCCGCGTGGCTTGCAGTCTCCGGTTTTATGGTGATGGGATTAGTTTCCGGGTGGTCTTTGGCCAATCATTCTAATTCAGAGTCTTTCCCGGTGGTGCATGCATCACTCAGCCAAGATGGATGCTAGTGAGAGGGATTCTGGGAAGTGGACGGACACACGGTGTCTCCTTTAGACCTTTCCTGAACTCATCTGGTTGGTGGTGGCTTATTAGTTCCGTATTCCTTATCAGGATCTCCTGTCATAAAACAACTCATGCAAATGGTTACTATGTTGCCTGGCCAGGGTGGGCAGTTTCAATCAGTGTGCTTCCCCTAACATTTGCAGCACACCAGGCTTTCATATTCTTCACTATCTCCTGGAGTTTGCTTAAACTCATGTCCTTTGAGTCAGTGATGTCATCCAATCATCACATACTCTGTCGCCTCCTTCTCCTCCTGCCCTCAATCTTTCTCAGCATCAGGGTCTTTTCTCGTGAGTCAGCTTTTCTGATCAGGTGCCCCAAGTATTGGAGCTTCACCTTTAGCATCAGTCCTTCCAATGAATATTCAGGGTTGATTTTCTTTAGGACTGACTGGTTTGATTTCCTTGCTGTCCAAGGGACTCTGAAGAATCTTTTCCATCATCACAGTTAAAAACCATCAATTCTTTGGTACTCAGCCTTCTTTATAGTCCAACTCTCACATCCGTACATTACTACCAGAAAAACGATAGCTTTGGCTATATGGACCTTTGTCAGCAAAGCGATATCTCTGCTGCTTAATATGCTGTCTAGGTTTGTTATAGCTATTCTCCCAAGGAGAAAATGGTAGAAGTGCCATATTCAAGAACACAGAGGCTGAGAATTTCCAATATTCATGAGAGACATCAGAACTGAGTCTTAGGAAACCCAGTGAAACCCAAGAAGTATAAACAAAAATTTTGCTATTGTATTGTAAAATTGCAGAATACCAAGGGGAAAAAAAAGAACTTAAAGGAATCTGGAAAGAAACTACTGATAACCTAAAAAGTAATAAGAATTAGTCAATGATTGCTGCTGCCGCTGCTAAGTCGCTTCAGTCGTGTCCAAGTCTGTGAGAACCCATAGACGGCAGCCCACCAGGCTCCCCTGTCCCTGGGATTCTCCAGGCAAGAACACTGGAGTGGGTTGCCATTTCCTTCTCCAGTGCATGAAAAGGAAAAGTGAAAGTGAAGTTGCTCAGTCGTGTCTGCCTCCTAGCGACCCCATGAACTGCAGCCTACCAGGCTTCTCTGTCCATGGGATTTCCCAGGCAAGAGTACTGGAGTGGGGTGCCATTGCCTTCTCCAGGCTCTCCAAATAAGCCAAAAGATAGTGAGATAATGTCCGTATGTTAAGAGAAAGTAACTATCACTTAGGATTATTTTCCCACTTTTTCAAGATTGAGAGTGATATGAAGACAAATTTTATATTATACAAACAAAAGCTGAGGATTTGTATACCAACATACATTGCTAAGGGAACTTCTAAACAATGTACATTAGAGCTATGGAAAATGATTTTAAAAGGAATATATAAGATGCAAGCCCGGTGATCAAAGAAAATAGAAACATGCAGTTAAACCAAATACTGACTAGAGAGAATAATAATATCTAATTTGGGAGCTAAACAAACACAATATAACTAAAATACTGGAGGGCTGAAAATATGGGATAAATGGACCAAATAACAACTATAAATCAATCTACTTTAAACAAATGAAAACAGTAAAATTTCCAGAAAAAAGGAAAAGATGGGCAGGATGAGTTTAAATATCCAGATATTTTATTTCACTGAACTAATAAACTGGATTAGAGAGGCATTATTATTTCATAGCCTACTAAGAAAGAAAAGTCAAACACTACCTTTTAAACCATGACACTGTGTTTTAATGTTAATCCTCTGTGTTGAAAGTTTTCTATAACTCATGAATTAGTCACACCAGTCTCTTTGCTTTGAAATAGTTTTAATTTATTCTGAAGGATTTTGGATGGTTTCCACCACCAGTTATATTTATTAATGTGATGTACAATCCTTTTGCGTGTATTTAAGAAACAACCATAACATCAAAGTTAATGGTGAGAAATGAAAAACTATCCCACTAAAACCAGGTACAAAGTAAGAATATCCCTTTTAAGCACTCCTTTTCAACAACCTACTGTAAATCTCTGCTAATGCAATGAGGGCAAGAAAAGGAAATAATAGGTATACAGATCAGGAAGAAAACATAAAACTATCTTTGTTCACAGACAACATGATCATCTATGGAGAAAATCTGAAAGAATTGACAAAATCCTTGAACTAATAAGCAGTTATAGCAAGATTGCAGGATACAAAGTTAATATACAGATGTTAGTTGCTTTCTTAGATATCAACAGTAAACAACATGAATTTGAAAATAAAAACAATGCCATTCACATTTTCACCCCCTCAAATGAAATATTTGGGTATAAATCTAACAGAATATGTATAAGATATGTATATGGAAAACTATAAAAATCTGATAAACAAAATTAAAGAAGAACTAAATAAAAGCAAAGGCACCCCTTGTTCACGGATAGGAAGACTCAATATTGTGCAGGTGCCAGTTCTCCCCAACATGATCTACCTATTCAGTGTGATCCCAATCAATATCCTGGCAAGGGATTTATGGGTCCAACAAACTGATTCAAAGTTTATTGTAGAGGCAGAAGACCCAGAATAGCTAACACAATATTAAAGAAGAACAACTAGGTTGAAAGACTGCTACTGCCTGACTTTAAGACTTACTACAAAGCAATAGTAATCAGGATAAAGTGGTACTGTCAAAAGAAGAGACAAACAAATCAATAGAACGCAATAGAAAGCTGAAAAATAGACAATCATAAATATAGTCAACTTATTTTTGACAAAGAAGCAAAAGCAATACCATGCAGCAAAGATAGTCTATTCAGTAAATGCTGCTGGAGAAATCAGACATTCACACACAAAAAACTGAATCTAGACATAAACCTTACTCCTTTACTTTCCTTTAAATCAAAGTGGATCATAGATATAAATAGGAAACACACAATGATAAAACTCCTAGAAGAGAAGATAATATAGAAGAGATACTAGATGATTTTGTCAATGACTTTTTAGAGATAATGCCAAGACAAAATCAATGTAAGAAGTAATGATTAATTTTAAAGTTAAAAAGTTTGTGCTCTGTGAAAGATGCTGTGACGAGAATGAGAAGGCAAGCCATGGACTGTGAGAAAATATTTGCAAAATATACATCCAACAAAGGACTGTTATTCAAATTATATAAGAATTACTAAAACTCAACAATAATAAAACAGCCCAATTAAAAATGGACCAAAGATCTTAATAGGCCTCAGCAAAGAAGACATGCAGATGAAAAACAAGTGTATGAAAAGATGCACCATGTCATACATTGTCTTGGAAATGCAAATTAAAACAACGATGAGGTGGGACTTCCCTGGTGGTCCAGTGGCTAAGATTTGGCACTCCCAGTACAGAAGGTCTGGACTCAATCCCTGACTGGGGAACTAGATCCCACATGCTGCAACTGAGACTTTGCATGCTACAACTAAACATCCTGTGTGTACAACAAAAAAATAAAGATCCCACATGCTGAAACTAAAAGACCTCACATGCCTGCAAAGAAGATCGAAGATCCCATGTGTCGCAACTAAGACCCAGTGCACCCAAATAAAAAAAAATAAATAAAGATTAAGAAAAAAACCAACAACAATGGAATAACACTATAAACCTACTGGGATGGACAAAATCTCAAACACTGGCAAAATCATATCCTGGCGGGGATGTGGAGTAACAGAAATCTCATTCATTGCTGGTGGTAATATAAAATTGTACACTTACTTTGGAAGACAGTTTGGTGGTTTCTTACAAAACTAAACATACTCTTACCACGTGATCCAGCACTTGTGCTCCTTAGTATTTACACAAAAACCTGAACACAAATGTTTATAGCAACTTTATTCATAATTGCCCAAACTTGAAAGCTATCTACATGCCCTTCAGTAGCTGAATGTATAAATAAACTGTAGTCCATCCAGACAACAGAATATCATTTACTGCTAAAAAGAAGTAAGCTATCTCAAATAAATAACCTGACCTTACACCTAAAGCAACTAGACAAAGAACAAACAAAACCCAAAGTTAGTTGAAGAAAAGAAACGATAAAGATCAGAGCAGAAATAAATAGAATAGAGATAAAGAAAACAAACAAACAAAAATGAAACTAAAAGCTGGTTCTTCAAAAAGAAATTGATAAAACTTTAGCCAGATTCATCAGGAAAAAAGGGAGAGGACTCAAATCATAAAATTAGAAATGAAAAAGGAGAAGTTACAACTGACACTAAGAAATACATAGGATCATAAGAGACTATTACAAGCAACTGTATGCCAATAAAATGAACAACCTAGAAGAAATGGACAAGTTCTTAAAAGATATAATCTTCCAAGACTGAACTAGGATGAAGTATAAAACCACAAGGCCCAACTACAAGTAATGAAATTTGAAACTGTGATTGAAAAAACTTTCCACAACAAAACTTCAGGCCCAGGTGACTTCATAGGGGAATTCTATCAAACATTTAGAGAAGAGTTAACAACCCTCCTTCTGAAACTATTCCAAAAAGTGCAGAGGAACAAACTCATTCTATGAGACCATCATCACCCTGATACCAAAACTAGACAAATGATATACTGTTCAATGATACATTATGCTGCCATTAAAAACAAAGGAAATAATGCCCTTTGCAGCAACATGAATGGAGCTAGAGATTATTATACTAAATAAAGTAATTTGGGAAAAGACAAATATATGATATCACTTATATGTTGGAGAAGAAAATGGCAACCCACTCCAGTACTCTTGCCTGGGGAATCCCATGGATGGAAGAGCCTGGTAGGCTACAGTCCATGGGGTCACAAAGAGTCGGACACAACTCAGTGACTTCACTCACTCACATACGTGGAAACTAAAAAATGATCCAAATGAACTTGTTTAGAAAACAGAGACAGACTTAACTGACTTTGGAAAAAAACTTATGGTTACCAAAGGGGAAAGGTGCTGGGAGGGACAAATTAGGAGTTGGGGGGTCAACATGTATACACTACTAAATATAACATAGATAATCTTTAAGAACCTATTATATAGCATAGTGAGCTCTACTCAGTATTCTCCGATGACCTGTATAGGAA
Source organism: Bos mutus (assembly GCF_027580195.1). Taxonomy (NCBI): domain Eukaryota; kingdom Metazoa; phylum Chordata; class Mammalia; order Artiodactyla; family Bovidae; genus Bos; species Bos mutus. The sequence goes on along the minus strand of NC_091621.1, from coordinate 85,249,275 downwards.
AAGAACCTGAAACGGGATGGATATATCTATATGAATAACTGAATCACTTTTCTGTACAGCAGAAACTAACACAATATTGTAAATCAAATATGCTGCTAAGTCACTTCAGTCGTGTCCGACTCTGTGCGACCCCATAGAAGGCAGCCCACGAGGCTCCCCTGTCCCTGGGATTCTCCAGGCAAGAACATTGGAGTGGGTTGCCATTTCCTTCTCCAATGCAGGAAAGTGAAAAGTGAAAGTGAAGTCACTCAGTCGTGTCCGACTCTTGGCAACCTCATGGACTGCAGCCTACCAGGCTCCTCTGTCCATGGGATTTTCCAGGCAAGAGTACTGGAGTGGGGAGCCATTTCCTTCTCCAAAATCAACTATATCCCAGTATAAAATAAAAATTTAATGAAAAATGAAAAAAAACAAGCTATCAAACTATGAAAAGGTATGGGTATTACCAAGTGAAAGAAGCTGATGTGAAAATGCTACATAATGTGTGGTTCCAACTGTATGTTACTTTGCAAAAGGCAAAACTACATAGAGCATAAAAATGTCAGTGATTGCCACGGCTTTGATGAGGGAATGAGTAAGTGGAGCACAGAGGGCTTTTCGGGCAGTGAAAATACTCTGTATAATACTAGTATGATAGATTCATATCATTTTATATTTATCCAGATCCACAGAATGTACAATACCAAGAGTGAATCTTACTGTAAACTGTGGCCTTTGGGTGAATGTGATATGTCAATGTAGGTTCATCAGTTGTAACAAATGTGCCATTTTAGGTGGAAGATACAGATGATGAGGAAGTTATGTAGGTGTGGGGGCAAGAGGTAATATAGGAAATGTCTGTATCTTCCCCTAAATTTTGCTGTGAACTTTACAACACTCTATAATTTTAAAGTTTTAAATAAAAAATATTCTTATCATAGTTTGAGGTATAGATCTAATCTTCAAGGAGATCAAACCAGTCCATCGTAAAGGAAACTAGTCCTGAATATTCATTGGAAGGACTGATGCTGAAGCTGAAGCTCCAATACTTTGGCCACCTGATGAGAAGAACTGACTCATTGGAAAGACCCTGATGCTGGGTAAGATTGAAGGCAGGAGAAGGGGATGACAGAGGATGAGATAGTTGGATGGCATCATCAACTCAATGGACATGAGTTTGAGCAAGCTCTGGGAGTTGGTGATGGACAGGGAAGCCTGGCGTGCTGCAGTCCAGGGGGTCACAAAGAGTCGGACACAACTGAGTGACTGAACTGAGCTTAATATTGCAAGAAAAATGTTTATAATTAAGTATGTATATTAGAATATAGGAAATCTGACCAGAAATACTTCCATAGAAACTATAATGATAATCTTTACCATAAAAACAAAAGTCAAGGTGACAGAAAAGAGAATCAAAAGATAGTTCTTTGAAGAGATTATTGCATATAATAAATTTAGAAAGAGGATTTAACTGTGTCATCTGGGTAGAGAAAAACAAACCATTTTTACCAAGTGGAGGGCAGGCCCAGTCATTATGTACATGGCTATCTGATGAATGGTGGAGATAAGATACCCAGTCAGCTGGGAAAGAATAACTAGCACAAACAGTGCTAGAACAACTTTATATGTATATAAAATAAATTTTGAATTCTGCTTTTCATGAATACAAAAGAAATAATTTCTACGCAGACAAACTTATTTGTTAAAGACAGAACTTTCATGAAAGCATAGGAGAACACATCAGAGAAGGGAAGGATCCAAGTTCAAGTCCAAAAGATAGGATTAAGATATTCAAATACATTAAATTAAAGAATTTATTAAAAGACAGTGTGAAAAGACAAACAACTAAGTCAGAGAAAAAATATTTGTCAAAATACATGACCAAGAAAAATTTATTTCCAGAATATGTAAGAATTACCGCTCAAAACATGTAAAAGCAAATAATATAAAAGTGGGGAAATATAAAAGAGGCATTTGATAAAAGAAATATAGGTAGCCAACCTTACTAATGCATGTGGGGTGCTTAGTTGCTCAGTCATGTCTGACTCTTTGCGAGCCCATGGACTGTAGCCCCCCAAGGCTCCTCTTTCCATGGGGATTCTCTAGGAAAGAATACCGGACTGGGTTGCCATGCCCTCCTCCAGGGGATCTTCCCAACCCAGGGATCGAACCCAGGTCTCCTGCATTGCAGGCAGATTGTTTACCATCTGAGCCACCAGGGAAGCCCTACTTCATTAATAGGTAAAGAATTACAAAATAAAACAAATTAAATTAATTCATATCCATGATATAGATAAAAGTTTAAAAGACTGACAATTCCAAATACTGGAAAGCATATAGTGAAACAGGAACTTTATAAAGTACTGATGAGGGTATAAACTAGTTCAACAAGGGAAAGCAGTTAGGCATTACCTAGTGAAGTTGAGGTTATGTTTATACAAAACCCAGTAATTCTATTCCAAGGAACATACATAGAGAACTATTTCTATATGCTTATCAGGTGATATATACAAAAATGTCAATAGAGGGAGAGTTTGAAACAGGTAGGAAATAATGCAAATGTACATTAATGAGAAACTAGGTAAGTAAATCATCTTAAATTCATATACAGTTGACTCCAAACAACACTAGTTTGAGCTGCCTGGTCCACTTATACCCATATTAAATAGATGGGGAAACAATGGAAACAGAGACTTTATTTTTGGGGGCTCCAAAATCACTGCAGATTGGGGATGCAGCCATGAAATTAAAAGATGCTTGCTCCTTGGAAGAAAAGCTATGACTACCTAGACAGCATATTAAAAAGCAGAGACATTACTTTACCAACAAAGGTCCTTCTAGTCAAGGCTATGGTTTTTCCAGTAGTCATGTATGGATGTAAGAGTTGGACTATAAGGAAAGCTGAGTGCTGAAGAATTGATGCTTTTGAACTATGGTGTTGCAGAAGGCTCTTGAGAGTCCCTTGGACTGCAAGAAGATCCAACCAGTCCATCCTAAAGGAAATCAGTCCTGAATGTTCATTGGAAGGATTGATGCTGAAGCTAAAACTCCAATACTTTGGCCACCTGATGCGAAGAACCGGCTCATTGGAAAAGACCCTGATGTTGGGAAAGATTGAAGGTGGGAGGAGAAGGGGATGACAGAGGATGAGATGGTTGGATGGCATCACCGACTCGACAGACATGAATTTGAGCAAGCTTTGGGAGTTGGTGATGGACGGGGACGCCTGGCATGCTGCAGTCCATGAGCAAAGAGTTGGACACGACTGAGCGATTGAACTGAACTGATATTAGAATATTTTTTGACATTTGTGACAATTTAAAAGAAACTCACAGATGAGTCACATAGTCTAGAAATATCAAAAAATAGGAAAAATTTAGGTATATAAAGAATGAATAAAATATATGTAAATACTAGTCTATTCTATTATTTACTATCATAAAATATATACAAATATATTGTAAAAGGTTAATATTTATCATAACCTATGCACTTACAGACCTTACATGGTGCAATTCCAAACAGAGAGAAACAGAAACAAATATAAAGATGCAATATTAAATCATGACTGAATAAAATTGACTGTAATGAACACTAATACTATAATAATTTTGTAGTATTTCCTGTTGCTTTTGCAGTGAGCTCAAGTGTTGGGAGTATCTGCTTAAAAGGCTGTGTGAGGCTAATCACGTCCACGTGAGCAGTTTGTCTCTCCAGTAGATTGTGAATTGCAGTAGAGAAGTGATCCCTTGAGGTTTCTGAGTATTTTTCATCACACTTAGTTCAAAAGCGTAAACCCTGAATAACACCATGGGACCCATACAAAGTACCACTAGTGATGCTGGAAGCACTCCCCAAAAGCAGAGAAAAGTCATGACATTACAAGAAAAAGTTAAACTGCTTGTTGTGTACCATAGATTGAGGTCTGCAGCTGTGGTTGCCCACCATTTCAAGATAAATGAATCCAGCATAAAGACCATTGTCAATAAAAATGGAAATTCATGAAGCCATAACTGCAAATATGCCAACAGGCATGAGAACTTTGTATTTTTTGTGAAATACCTTTTTATCTTATTTTGAAAGTGAAAACCTCATATTGAAAATGAAACATTAATGTGGGTGCATGATTGCTATACAAAAGGCACACCTCTGGACTCAATATGATTTGAGAAAAAGCAAAGTTACTTATAACAACTTAAAGCAAAAGGAAGGTGAAGGATCTAAATCTGGAGATAATTTTCCAAATTACGTCAAGATATTAGGAGAAGCAGCATCTTCTACCAACAGGCAGCAGAAGAGTTTCTATGCTATTAAGAAACCTCATTCTCGTTAAGGAGAAATTATATCTGCCTGACTAGATTTTTCATGCAGACAAAAATGCCCTATTCTAGCGGCGGGGGGAGGGGGGGAAGCCACAGAAGGTATTTATTAGTAAGGCAGAGAAGTCAGTACCAGTATTTAATCAGGAAGGGATAGACTAACTCTACTGTTTTCGTGCAAATGCGTTGGGTTTATGATCAGCACTGCCCGTATCTGTAAAGTTGCTAAACTCCAAGCCTTAAAGGGAGAAGATAAACACTAGCTGCAAGTTTGTTTGTGGTACAAGAAGAAGTTCTAGTCAATGAGATCCTTTCACTGGTTCCGTCTATACTTTGTCCCTAAAGTCAGGAAGTACCTTGATAGCAAAGGACTGCCTTCAAAGGTTCTTTTCATACTGGACAATGCCCTCATCCACACTGAACCCTGTGAGTTCAACACTGAAGTTTTCTACTTGCCTCCCAACACAACATCTCTAATTCAACTTTTAGATCAGGGGGTCTGAGGACTTTTAAGGCTCATTACACACAGTATTCTGTGGGAGGGACTGTCAATACTATGGAAGAAAACCTTGATAGAGAGAACAACGTGAAAGTCTGGAAGGATTATATCATTGAAGATGCCATTGTGGCATTACAGAAAAGTCTGAGCAAATCAGCAGTCAGAGACAATAAATTCCTGCTGGAGAAAACTACATCCAGACGTTGTGCATGACTTCACAGAGTTGCTACAGAGTCGATGAAGGAAATTATGAAGAGACTGTGGATGTGGCCAAAAAAAAGGTGGAGAGGAAGTGAAGAGTTTAAAGATATGGATCTTGAAGAAATTCAAGAGCCTATAGACACCATACTAGAAGAATGAACAGAAGACGGTTTCATAGAGATAAGTTCTTCCCAACCAGTGTCAGACAATGAGGAGGAAGATGTAGAAGAATCAGTACTAGAAAACATACTGACATTATATAATTTGGCAGAAGAATTTATTGAAGACCGCTTTTGACTTCTCTTAGGAAATGGATTTTTCTACGATATAGGCACTGAAACAAAAGTATATGGTAGAAGAAGGATTGGTACCATAAAGATTTTTAGAGAAATGAAAAATTACAATATATTTCTGTAAACTTACACTGAGTGTGCCTAGCTCTCCTGCCCCCTCCCCCTCCTCCACCTCTGCCAACTCTGAGTCAGCAGGACCAGCCCCTCCTCTTCCTTCTGCTCAGACTACTCAATATGAAGATGACAAGGATGAAGACCTTCATGATGATTCACTTCCACTTAATTAACAGAAAATAATCACTATGCTGTACAGTTAATATGCTTGTCTGTTGTATGTATGTCTGTGTCTTTATGTGGAAATCTAACTACTATGCAGCAAGAACTGTAAGAGGATTTTGTGTCATTATTGCCTAAGTATTCATTGTGTGCAAGACTTGTACTGAAGATACCCTGTCCTTACACAGATATAAGGTGAGTGATATTAAATATAAAATTAATAATGCTTTAGCTTTCTTACTGTTTTATAACTTAAAAAAAAAAAAACTACATGACTGTATAGTTTGTCTCTCTTGTAACTGGAGAAGTTATTATCAGCCTATCAGCACAGGTAAGTGTTTTTTTAATGTAACAATATTTCCAATAGTGTATTATGAATATGACTGTAATACCATATGCCATAAAAATTTTACACGGATTCATGCATTAGTGTATAGGCTATGGTACCATGAAGCAATCATCTCAATTACTCTAGGCTACCACAAAACAATCACATTGATTCTTTGTTATCAGTGAAGGAACTGTTATACCTGTAAGTAAATACAGATTTCTTTTTTACATATTTTTTTTCATTTTTGATATCTAGTGTTGATAATACATAAAACATCTACAGTGTACTTACTGTATAAGTCAGTACTGATGTAGCTACTGACAGATGATTCATCTTGCAAACAGATGATGTCAGTCAATAAATATAGTAGAATACTGTATTTATTTAAATGTATTTTCTCCTTCTTATGAGTTTCTTAATAACATTTTCTCTAGCCTACTTTATTGTAAGAATATAATATAATATATATATGTATATACAAAATATGTCTTAATTGGCTTTATGTTATTAGTAAGGCTTCTGATCAACAGCAGGCTATTAGTAGTTAAGTTTGCTGCTGCTGCTGCTGCTGCTAAGTCACTTCAGTCGTGTCCGACTCTGTGCGACCCCATAGACGGCAGCCCACCAGGCTCCCCCGTCCCTGGGATTCTCCAGGCCAGAACACCAGAGTGGGTTGCCATCTCCTTCTCTAGTGCATGAACATGAAAAGTGAAAGTGAAGTCGCTCAGTCATGCCCCACTCTTAGTGACCCCATGGACTGCAACCCACCAGGCTCCTCCATCCATGGGATTTTCCAGGCAAGAGTACTGGAGTGGGGTGCCATTAAGTTTGGGGGGAGTCAAAAATTATACATGAATTTTCAACTGCAGGGGAGAGTCAGAGCCCCTAACACCTAAGTTGTTCAAGGGTCAATTATAGTTGTAAATCATACATAATTGAAAATAAATGAAGCAGGCTATCAACATGAATGAAATTCAAAATACAACATTTAGGGGAAAGTCACTAAAGGGCCTATGAAAGAGTAAGTTATTGTCAGCATATAAAAGTAAAGAGCAGACAAAGCTAACCAGTATTTTTAGGACAAACATATGTGGTAAAACCAAAAAGAATATCAAGGGAAATGTTAATGAAAATTTTAGAATGTTGACTCCCAAAAAAGATGAGCAGGAATGGAGATGGACTTGACCTGTGTCTAATTTTCCAGTTTTTAAGGTAGGTGGCTTGTACATACTGATTTGTCTTATTGTTCTTTGTAAAATTGTACATATCTGTCAAATAGTTCATTTTAATGTATATTTCACAATAAGATAATGTAAGTACTCTAATTTTATGTCTGAGTAAAGAATAAAAGAATTTGAGCTTGATTTTATCTATATTATGTTCTCAAAAATAGTCACCCTCCCCAGCTATTCTTCACTAATCAAACAAGTTTATCCTAAAAAAATTCATCACTACTTTAGGAGTAGTAGCCATTCTGCTTTTCTTTGAGGTAATCACTGCAAATATTTCACCACTGCATGCTAGGGGCTGAAGTTCTAGAACATTTATGAGACTGTCCCTGGATTCTGCTGCATCTTAAACTTAACCAACCCAAATCCCTCAAATTTCCTGAAGCTTTGTTTGAAACCTATTCCTAAATATCAACTCCCATATCACTTGGGGTTCTAACTAACCTGACACAATTTTTCATACTTAAACATGCTGATGTTTGCCAAGGTTAGAAAGATACAAAAGAAAAATAACTATTACATATTTTGAAAAGACAATGCATATACTATCTTCCAAGGACTTAAAAGAAATTTAAAAAACGGTATGAACTTCAAATAGGCCCTGGTAGAAACAGGGAAATTAAAAAATCATAAACAATTTTAGATAACCATCTGCAAAAGTGAAAGACTATTAAACTCAGTTGACAATTTTAATAGCCCTTATAAATTTCTATCCTAATGGATTTGTTCTGACACTCTGAATAAATTGTAATCCACAATTACTATAGCAGCTATGTCTCCTTGACGTTGCATTTTGAAAACAGGCATACCCAACTATGGCTAGAAACTGACTTATTTTAAACAGTGAAAGGAAAGTCTAGGGATAATTCATTTAGGTTAGACAAGGAAAGAGACATCTCAGTGTTACATGAAAACACATATAGGTTCAGTTAATGGAATTTTTTTTTTTCTTTCTTAATGTTGATCACAGGAAAGCTGACCTGACAAGGAGACAGGATTACTGATATACTGTTGTCTCTCTACTAGCAGTAGATAGAAACATCAGAAAGATCTTTCTAATTCTAATAGCCTATCTTCTTATAACCACTGGACATGGTCCATCTCAGATAAGTCTTGATTGCTGCCCTACAGCACTGGTTCCTAAGCACTGTTCCTTCCCTCTGAACAAGAGCAGATACAATTAAACTGAATCCATTGAAGATAAAAGGAACCACTTATGGAAATGGATCAGAAGAAAGAGAAGCAAAGCCTGGTTGTCTCAGACTGAAGTTTATAAATTTTGTATTTAAAGTGAAAGGACAGGGCTACCATGAAACTTTAATTTTTAATACTGTAGATAAACAATTTCAAAACTAAGATGTTGCAGAAGTAGCTACAATAGATGCCAGATCAATCGATCACGTGCTGGGCAGCTTTTCCTGTGTCCTCTCAGTGCACAAACACATGTATATCTGTCTGTGGGTGGTAGTTAGTTGCCCTTGGTGCTGATGGGCTTAACTCTTCTACTTTGCATTTAAAAAGAAAATCTGAGTAAATCTTATTTAGCTATGAATATTATGCTATTAAGTCCTCAGCCTGCTTCTTTATCTAATAGCAAGGGATATAGAAAACTCCTTGATACTGGCTCCTAGATAGGCTCCACTGCTTCAAGTTTCCAAGGCTTTTTTTAAACTGTCTGTTGAGACTAAACCTTCTCTTCATCCTTCACTTAAGATTCAACTGACTGCATGTAAGAAGTCTGTTCGATGCTTTATATGCATTACCTCAGTTGGTCTCTCATCCACACTCAGAAGTAAGTTCACTCCCTACTTAATATTTGAGAAAACTAAAGCTTACTGGGGTTAACTTGTCACAGGGCTCATAAACGGTGAAATCAAAGCTACTTCTGATTCACCTGGACTGCATCTGTGACCATGGAAATGAAGAGCAAGAGGCTTAAACTTCAAAGAGATTTTTCTGCAAAACTGGACAGGATTCAGTTATCACTGGATCTGGGATTGAGAGACAGGGAGCAACCAGGGATAAGTGGAGGCTTCTGATGTGGTGTCATCAATAACGAATAGCAAGTAAAGCTCTCAAAGGCAACTTGATGGGAAAGGGAGTGAGTTTGGTTTGGGCGGGCTGAATCTAAGTACCTATGGGACATTCACGTGGTGTCCATGTAGTTAAACAAGTTCGTATTGTAGTCCTGAAATAAAATCTAACGAAAATACAAAGCAGGAACTTAGGAGGAAAAGTGCAAAATAAAATTAGGGTTAAAAAATACTTTTGGCTCTAAAAACAGTATGCTGCTAAGTCGCTTCAGTCGTGTCCGACTCTGTGCGACCCCATAGATGGCAGCCCACCAGGCTCCCCCGTCCCTGGGATTCTCCAGGCAAGAACACTGGAGTGGGTTGCCATTTCCTTCTTCAATGCATGAAAGTAAAAAGTGAAAGTGAAGTCGCTCAGTCGTGTCCGACTCTTCGCGATCCCATGGACTGCAGCCTACCAGGCTCCTCCATCCATGGGATTTTCCAGGCAAGAGTACTGGAGTGGGGTGCCATTGCCTTCTCTGCTAAAAACAGTATACACATATATAATACACACATTCAGTATATATACATTTAATAAATAATATGAAATGAAATATCACATTGAAATATGTATTTCAATGTGATATATTGAAAAATAAATAAATGAAAAATTTAGCCACGTTAAAAAATGCCTAGTTTTCTAATCAGAATAGATGCTAACATTATAACCAATAAAAATCTTTCAATTTAGTTAGCTTATTTGAGTTATTTCCACATTTTATAAGAAATCCAATAGCTCAAATACACAAAATTTAATTGGGAAAGCAAACGCTATATTGATCTTAAGCTGAAATGAAATAGAATGTTTGGTTATGAGAAGTTTCTCAGAGTTTGTTGTATATTGTGAAGTCATTACCAAAGTTCATTTGATTCAGAAATTTTCAGTGGATGCTACAACCACTATTTAAGATGATGTGGCTATCAATTTTTTTTCCTGTTTCTTGATCTTATATGTCTATCATATGTAATTTATTTGCTGGAATTTAGCTTTTATGATGATGTGTTTTTCTAGTTTTTAATGAGAGGGATTTCCATAAAGGCTTTTATGGAGCTTTATAAAAATAAAAGTTCCTTTTTTTTTTTTTTTAATCTCACACACACTAAGAGAGAAAGAGAGAAGGAAAGCATAAAAGAAAAGAATAAAATCTGACCTAATTTAAGCTCTGGCTAAACTTTCAAAACTATAAGGCATTAAATATGCTTATTAAATTAAATAAAAATGTTAAAACTTCTTGACTTATGCCACTATGCCATATGTGCTAATTTCACTTAATTGTTCCCAGCTAGACATCAATTTTTTAAAAAGGAGTTAAAGAAAAAGAAGAATGAAAAATTCTTAACCTGGATAGGTAATAACCTGCTTGCAAATTGTTCATTTATGTCACCAAAGGGAAAGGGGAGCTCACATTAATACTGCATGCTAATATGCTGCTTCTGGCTTATCCCACATACTTTAGCCCAAATTGCTATTAGTCTACAGAAATGTCACAAAATATCTGTGCAAGCTAATTTTCAGAGTTTTGCATGAAAACCTTGGGAAACATAGCCAGAAAATGGTCTCCCCATCATGGTCACTCACTAGATGACCTTCAGATCTCTTTAGCTTGGAAAAGAAACCTCAGGATTGCTTTTGAACATCCAATTGCCAACTACTCTATAGCTTTTTGTTGACTGGGATGAAAGGTATCAGATGATTTTGTTCCTAAAATATGTAAGTGTTCTAAAAATGCTTAGCTGCTTTCAGTTGTGTATGAAGTGACTCAAATGTAAAATAAATCTCTCCTCTCTAATGGCTATTCCATTTATACAAGACATATTCAAAATAACTACAGAAACCCATAATCTGTCCATTAAATACATGGGTCACATTCTTAGCTTTAAACAAATTCTGGTTTGTTAGCATTTAGTGAATTTGTTTCACAAAGTGTAAGTGACATAAGAGTATTTAAAGATCTGAACTGTGTGCATGCTCAGTAGTGTCTGCCTGACTTTGCGACCCCATGCAGCCTTCCAGGCTCCTCTGTCCATAGATTTTTCAGGCAAGAAAACTGGAGTGGGTTGCTATTTCCTTCTCCAGGGGATCTTCCCCATCCAGGGATCCAACAGGCATCTCCATAGTCTCCTGCATTAGCAGACGGATTCTTTACCACTGAGCCACCTAGGAAGCCCCCATTTAAAGATCTTGTCCTACCACATTTCACAGATGAGGGAAACTCAGGTCAGTGAAGAACAATAACTTCCCCCTTGGCCCTGTAGTTTATGAGGTGACAAGAACCAGAACTTTCTTCCATGTTCACAGCCTCCCAGTTCAATGATGTTCCTCCTGGTCTCATTTCTTTAGTATTGCTAACAAACAGGAGGATAAAACTCTCACCCTGAGCAATGGCAATAATGATCAGTTGTGTAATCTTCCAATTGCTATTTCTCTAGGGAAATGAAGTGTTTCCTACAGAATTGAATTGAAATTATTGTCTCTTTGGTGACATAAATGAACACACACACACACCTATATATACACATGCATATATTTGCACATCCATATGGAACAATCCTGGAAAGGAAAGACACACTGAGACAGGCTGAGACCTGGGATCCTTTACTACAGTGCTTGCACCTGACCAAAAGTTTCTTTAAGCAGCAAAATACAAAGAAACTATAAGGGACTAAAAATAGCTGTGCATATGCTGCACAGTTGGGGCAAATGATGGACAAGAAGATACAAAAAGACCAAAACCCAGCTGACACTTCTGAAGAGCAGGAGCAAACGCCGGGTACTGCGCATGCCCCCTGCACTCAACACTGCCAAAAGGTTGGGCGAATCACCAAAGCCACCTCTCAGATCTGGTCCTCGATACACATTCTACCCTCACCCCATATAAGGAAACCAGTTTGCTTCACCTCTAGGAGCCAGTAAGGAAACCTGTTACTTGTTTTCACTCCCCACTGCTGCTGGAGGGCCACAATAAAACTTTGCCTGGATTTCTTGTCTGAAAGTGAAGTGAAAGTGTTAGTTGCTCAGTCATGTCCACAACCCTTTGGACTGTAGCCTACCAGGTTCCTTTGTCCATGGAATTCTCCAGGCAAGAATACTGGAATGGGTAGCCATTCCCTTTTCAAAGGGAACTTCCTGACCCAGGGATTGAACCTGGGTCTCCTGCATTGCAGGTGGATTCTTTCCCTCTGAACCACATTTCTTATCTAGTTTCTTATCAATTTCTATTGGTTAAGGAAGCCCAAGAACACTGCTCAGTAACAACAGTACAGTCCTGGTCTTGGAAAAGAGCATCAACAAAGGCTAGAGAGATTATAAATGAAGTACACAACTTTCAGTGACTAAATGGACACACAGAAATGAGGAAAATGAATTTTATTTCTGCATCCACTCTTCTGTGCATTGTGACTCATGCTTGCTAACACTGAGTCACTCTGTGATGAAAATACTCGGCTTGTTCCTCTCCAGCCTTACCAACACATATAAAACAAATGTCATCAAGTGTGTGTGAAAACATTTCTTTGCTGTTTCTCTTTCCTACTAGATTGTCAGCTCCGTGAGTTTGGAATCCATGTTTGTTTCAATATCATAACTGCAGTGCCCTATGTATAATAGGCACTCTGTATGTATTTTTTTAATGTCTTATTATTATTTTGGCAGCACTGTGAAGCACACAAGATCTTATTTCACTGACCAGGGATGGAACCTATGCCTCCAGCCGTGGAAGCATGGAGTCTTAACCGCTGGACTGCCAGGGAAGTTGGGTGATCTTTAAAATTGTGTTAAATGCACAAACAAAGAGGGATCTGTGTTCTAAAAGGAATAGGGGCTATAGACTGTTCCCACAAGTCTGAATTCCTGAATCCATTTTTCTCAAGCTTAAACCTGAAATGAGACACAAATCTATACTATGGGAAGTTTACTGGATTAGCAGGCAAGCCTAGACTCTTCTGACTACCTGAGTGGCGTAATTAACTTCTCCAGGCAGGCCTTAGTTTTCTTGTCTATCAGATGAGGGAAATACTTGTTGTAGTTCCCTCTCAGTGTTTTTGTGAGGACAAAGTATTAATAAAAACCAAGCCATGTGGAGATTATATTCAGCTACATAACCAAAAGGCCTATCAATTTCACTGCCACCATGGCCATCTGGGGGTCATTCTGGGAAGTTACTCTTCTCTCTTCTCTGTGTCTACATTTGTCCCATGCCCAGAAGGTTCTTCTCTGGAGTTGTTCCAATGCTAAGGGCAGCACAAACTTGAGTCTCCTGTGTAAATAAATTCTTAAGAAGAAAAGTAAATATATTCCTCTAAAATGACATTTTCTGAGGAAAAACATCATTTACCTTTACGAGCTTACAAATGGAAATTTTTGATAGTGTACTATCAATTCATTGCCTTTTAGTGAATTTTATTTCAAAAGATAGTAAACTTGTGGATGACAATGGAGTCTGTATCTTTGAGCCTCATGTTGTGGTAATTCTTTGAACATAAATGAACATTCCCAGAGAAAACACATTTTGTCTTATTTCTACAGAGGCTGTGGAGTTTTTTCAGGAGCTGAGTAGTTCTGAGGCCTTCTGAATGCAGAAATGGCTTTTTAAATTATGCTAAAAGATTTCACACTATATTCCCTTTGTTATAAAGATGTATCCCCTTCAATTGTAAACCAATTACCTCCAATAAAAGCATATTGTCAACAGTGTTAATTACTGAGTTCCTCTTAATTCTTTGGTATATGGAAACAAAAAAGCACTTTTTATACTAAATTGTCCAAGGGAGTATTTAAATTTGGTTTTGAAAGCTTCTCTTTGTTTCCATGCAGTAAATAGTTACTTTTCTCAGTGAGATTTTAAAAAAGGAGTATATTTTTTAAATAGTTTTTTTTTTTTTTTTTTTTTTGAGAGTTATTGAGGTGAGTGGGCGTTTTTTGCTGTTGTTTATCTTTTGTCTTATGAAGTTTGAAGATTGATTAAGCAAGCAAACAATTTGGGCTCTTAATATCAAGAAATTATGCAGGAGAATAAGCTCACCATATTTTAAAACACAACTGAAATGCATCTCAAAGCTAGCTAAGATTTTCTAGGCCTACTTTGGAAGAAGACTCTTGGAATTGGTCATCATCATTTACCAAAGACTTTTTCGAGTGACCAATTTGCATAGAAAATCCTTAAAAGGGTTGCTTACAAAAAATTATACCAAACATAATTTGCCCAAGAAGCTACTAACCCTGTTGATATTCAGTTAACCATCAATACCAGTAAGACAGTCATTTCAATAAAAGACCAAATTTTGCTTCAAAAGGGTCCCACCTCTTCTGATTTTAAGAACTTGGATAGCTTACTCAATGTCATAGTATCTACTTTTTCAACTGTAAAATGAGGTTATGGACTAAAAAAAAGTGTTTTGGGACGTGACAGCATTTTATAAATTGTGTAATTCACAGATGTGTGCAAACAGCAAGTTTTATTTAAAGACAGTGTATGCTAGGACCACAAACACAGTTTACACAGTAAATGATACAGCAGTTCAGAGAGGAAGCAAACAGCTGGTAATGGCAGGATATGTTTTCAATAAAGTATATTGAAAGGTTCATTTAAACTTAAAATTAAGTTAGGCAAATTATGGAAAAGCACTGCTTGATTATACTTTTAAATAAAGAAAGTCTCTTTCTGACCAAGTTAACAATGCAGCATTTTCTTCCCTCTTCTTTACATTTGTGCTAACTGAAACCATGTCTAGATTGGAAAACATGGTATGAAATTCAGCCTCACCTAAAATATATTTTCTTCCACAGACGTATCTTTGCTAATTTCAGCAGGAAGTGTGGTGCTGACATGTGATCAGCAGACAGAGAATGTGACCAGCAGCTGATTGGATCTGAGCCCAAGAACAGCCATCAGATATTAACCACTTTGAGTCACAATCTTGAGTGCATGGAATGCATCTGATTGGTCATTTAGTTTCCTGTCATCCAATCAGCTCATTTCCCTTACACAGAAAGTTCTATTTAAGTTTTCTGTTTTGTAAAGTTCTTGATTGAAATATCTAAATTAGAACTGATATGGTTATTTCATTTTCATTTTTTTCCTGCAATTCAGTTGCCAATCTCATTTAGACTTTTATATATCATTTTTATATTTTAATTTTTAAATCAATTTTTTTCTGTGCGACTACCATACCTTCCCAAACAGCAATGTTATTTTATTATTTCACTACCACTTTTCAGATTCTTTTCATTTTATGAAAATCCAGACAATACTTTTCCTTCCATTTTGTAGGCATACACTTAGATGGGGAAAAAAAAAAAAAAGATACAAAGTAGCTTTCATGAGTCCCTTAATTTTTTAAAAGAGGATTTTAAAGAGTATTTTATTTATTTATTTATTTATTTTTTTATTATTTCAAGCTCTGTCAACCTTTCACTTTCTTTTTTTTTTTTTTATTTTTAATTTAATAATTTTAAAACATGTGTTCCCCATCCTGAACCCTCCTCCCTCCTCCCTCCCCATACCATCCCTCTGGGTCGTCCCAGTGCACCAGCCCCAAGCATCCAGCATCGTGCATTGAACCTGGACTGGCATCTCGTTTCATACATGACATTTCACATGTTTCAATGCCATTCTCCCAAATCTTCCCACCCTCTCCCTCTCCCACAGAGTCCATAAGCCTGTTCTATACATCAGTGTCTCTTTTGCTGTCTCGTATACAGGGTTATCGTTACCATCTTTCTAAATTACATATATATGCATTAGTATACTGTATTGGTGTTTTTCCTTCTGGAAGAGATAGGGAATCTACCTGATAAAGAATTCCGAATAATGATAGTGAAATTGATCCAAAATCTTGAAATTAAAATGGAATCACAGATAAATAGCTTGGAGACAAGGATTGAGAAGATGCAAGAAAGGTTTAACAAGGACCTAGAAGAAATAAAAAAGAGTCAATATATAATGAATAATGCAATAAATGAAATTAAAAACACTCTGGAGGCAACAAATAGTAGAATAACAGAGGCAGAAGATAGGATTAGTGAATTAGAAGATAGAATGGTAGAAATAAATGAATCAGAGAGGATAAAAGAAAAACGAATTAAAAGAAATGAGGACAATCTCAGAGACCTCCAGGACAATATTAAACGCTACAACATTCAATCATAGGGGTTCCAGAAGAAGAAGACAAAAAGAAAGACCATGAGAAAATACTTGAGGAGATAATAGTTGAAAACTTCCCTAAACTGGGGAAGGAAATAATCACCCAAGTCCAAGAAACCCAGAGAATCCCAAACAGGATAAACCCAAGGCGAAACACCCCAAGACACATATTAATCAAATTAACAAAGATCAAACACAAAGAACAAATATTAAAAGCAGCAAGGGAAAAACAACAAATAACACACAAGGGAATTCCCATAAGGATAACAGCTGATCTTTCAATAGAAACTCTTCAAGCCAGGAGGGAATGGCAAGACATACTTAAAATGATGAAAGAAAATAACCTACAGCCCAGATTATTGTACCCAGCAAGGATTTCCTTCAAGTATGAAGGAGAAATCAAAAGCTTCTCAGATAAGCAAAAGCTGAGAGAATTCTGCACCACCAAACCAGCTCTCCAACAAATACTAAAGGATATTCTCTAGACAGGAAACACAAAAATGGTGTATAAATTCGAACCCCAAACAACAAAGTAAATGGCAACGGGATCATACTTATCAGTAATTACCTTAAACGTAAATGGGTTGAATGTCCCAACCAAAAGACAAAGACTGGCTGAATGGATACAAAAACAAGACCCCTACATATGTTGTCTACAGGAGACCCACCTCAAAACAGGGGACACATACAGACTGAAAGTGAAGGGCTGGAAAAAGATTTTCCATGCAAATAGGGACCAAAAGAAAGCAGGAGTAGCAATACTCATATCAGATAAAATAGACTTTAAAACAAAGGCTGTGAAAAGAGACAAAGAAGGTCACTACATAATGATCAAAAGATCAATCCAAGAAGAAGATATAACAATTATAAATATATATGCACCCAACACGGGAGCACCGCAGTATGTAAGACAAATGCTAACAAATATGAAAGGAGAAATTAACAATAACACAATAATAGTGGGAGATTTTAATACCCCACTCACACCTATGGATAGATCAACTAAACAGAAAATTAACAAGGAAACACAAACTTTAAACGATACAATAGACCAGTTAGACCTAATTGATATCTATAGGACATTTCATCCCAAAACAATGAATTTCACCTTTTTCTCAAGTGCACATGGAACCTTCTCCAGGATAGATCACATCCTGGGCCATAAAGCTAGCCTTGGTAAAGAGTATTGTAATATGATATTCAAAAGTGGATGTTGAGTCATGCCTTTGGTTACCACAAGATAAAAGAACAAAGAAAGCAGAAATTTAATCAGCATTTATCAGATTTTTAGAATATCTTACATGCAGTAGCTGTGGCCAATACAAATGAAACCAGCCTAATTTTATTCTGTGGCTGAAGACACTTTTAACTTCCCTCAGGTTGTCAGAAAAAAGAGCAAAAGTTTTGGAGTCTGATAGACCCGGATTTGAACCCAAGTACCACTGTATACTGTGCATTCTTGAATAATGATTAGTCTCTCTATACTTCATTTTTCTTGTATAGAAAATGAAGGCAATGCTGAACATGTTGTGAAGATTAAAATGATATAGTACATGTAAAGTTCATGACAGCGTACCTCGGACATATTATGTACTCAATAGTGATGAGTTTTCTAACTCATTTTTCAAAATAAGCCTTTGTTATCATATGTCACTACAATTGCAACATTAGTTACTAAAGCATATCCCCTAGCTTATCCCCAGTGTTACTGTACTTAGTACCTAGAAATGGGATGATAAATACCAAATAAGCTGTAATATGTGGCACTGACTAGGAGGCTGATAGTGAAGAAAGTAACATTTCAGGGTGGAAGGACAAGAGTCCATGATACACTCAACTGAAATAGCTTAGAAGGTTGACAAGGTATAGGATGAGCTTGGAAAGGGGAAGCTAGAGAACAGAATGTCAGTGCTATTCTTAATTGTCATTGTCTATCTATGGCAAACGGAGAAGGCAATGGCAACCCACTCCAGTGTTCTTGCCCCAACAATCCCAGGGATGGGGGAGCCTTGTGGGCTGCCGTCTGGTGTCACACAGAGTCGGACACGACTAAAGCGACTTAGCAGCAGCAGCAGCATCTATGGCAAAATATAAGGAAGATGAAAAAACTCTGATGCTGTGAAAGATCGAAGGCTGTAGGAGAAGGGGATGGCAGAGGATGAGATGGTTGGATGGCATCACCAACTCAATGGACATGAGTTTGGGTAAACTCTGGGAGTTGGTGATGGACAGGGAGGCCTGGTATGCTGCCGTCCATGGGGTCACAAAGAATTGGACACAACTGAGCGACTGAACTGAACTGACCCAGGTTTGAAAAATTTCCAATGGGTTTATAACTGATTCTAAACCATTATAACAAGTATAAGCAGCATACATGTCTACATTTTGTCTACAAACCTCCCTCTCCCACATTCAGAGTATACTTGTAGAAACTTACAGATGCTAATTCTGATGCCTCTTTTTATCAATGGTTCCACCACCTGCCATACACACAAAGCAATAAAATGGTGTGTATGATGATTATAAAAGGTGGTCCATGTATGATGCTTGTTTTCCTCTTTCTGACTTACTTTACTCTGTAGAAGAGACTCTAGGTTCATCCACCTCACTACAACTGACTCAGGTTTGCTCCTTTTTACAGCTGAGTAATATGCCATTATATAAATGAACCACAACTTCTTTATATATTCATCTGTCAATGGACGGGAATCTAGAAAAATGGTACTGATGAACCTAACAGAGAATGGACTTGTGGACACAGCAGGGGAAGGTGAAGTTGGGACAAGTTGAGAAAGTGGCATTGACATATATACACTATGATGTGTAAAATAGTTAGTGGGAAGCTGCTAAATAACACATACCAGCCTGGTGCTCTGTGATGACCTATAGGGGTAGGATGGGGGAGGCTCAGGTGGAAAGGGAAATTATGACCGATTTGTGTTGTTATATGCCAGAAATCAACACAAATTTGTGAGGCAATTTTCCACTAATTAAAAAAAAAACTGGTCCAAAAAATGGTACTATCAAGCCTTATTTCAAGTCAGATAATACAGATTTAATAAATGAATGCTTGCCACTGATTACCTATTCTTCATTAATGAATAATGAAACTGCTTCCAATTTAGACTTTCTATAACTTAAAATCCTCTTGTTGAAAATATCAATAGCCGTGCCTCTTACCTTTTCTGCTGATTTTCTTAATATTGAACTTCAATCATGCGCCCTCCCTACTCATAATCTTTCCATGACTCCCCATTACCCTCTAAACCATGGACAAACTCCTTACTCTGGAATTCTAGGCTCTTCTCCATGGTACCTTCTTCTAATTTTTTCAACTTTATTTTTTGCTTCTAGCATAATTGCACAGAACTGCCACCAAAATGGGTGGTGCCTTCTGTCACAGAGTAGAGAGCAATTTCAACTACCAGGAAAATAAAAAGGAAGATTTTTAGGCTACAGATCCCTTTTGGACCCTTAGAAATAACAGTACTCCCTGTCTTACACTGTCAAAGCAATTTGACCCTCATTAGGTCCCTTTTCTGATCAATGAAGTCTTTGTTTTAAATCTTGTTCCTGATGGTGCTCACCCTGCACTGTTCAACTGAGCTGGGCTACTGGACTCTTGCTTTTGGAAACTTGCCCTGCCCCTGTGTTGACATCATGGCATCTATCCATTTCTGACTCCTGGTCTTTGCTCTCAGATTTCTTTCAGCAATTGTGTAGTTCCTCAAGCTTCAGCCGATCCTGGCAACTGTTCATGCAACTTGGCCCTGTCGGTCATTCAGTCATCCTTCCCGTCCTTCTTGGCTTCAGGAGCTATTAACCCAGGTTCCTCCGGTGGGGCTCAGTGGTAAAGAATCCACCTGCAATGTAGGAGATGCAGGAGACTGGGTTTGATCCCTGGGTGGGGAACATGCCCTGGAGAAGGGCATGGCAGTCCACTCCAGTATTCTTGACTGGAGAACCCCATGGACAGAGGAGCTTGGCAGGCTACAGTTCACAGGGTTACAAAGAGTTGGACATGATTGAAGCAACCTAGTTGAGCACTGCCCTCAGATAGGGCTTGGAAAGACCCTCCTCTGGGAGTTTGCAGCCAGTCCTTACCTATACTACATGCTATACCAAACTAGCCTAGCCATGTAGTCTGGTGTCTGCCTGTATTTCCATCCACCTATTAGGGTTTTGCAGGGTGGGAAGATACTGTCTATTCTTCTAGAGATATCCTAAATGTCATCTCTTCTGTGAAGCTTTCTTTAGCTCACTCCCCTGGATGAAATCAAGCAGTTATCTCTCTGTACTCTCATAGAACTTTTTGCTTCTTCTAATTGATATTAATTCCATCATTTCAAAATTCCAAACCAAGCAAATGCTTAATCTGTCCTTATGGCCCAGCTCAAATGCTACTCTTGTATCTCTCTGGCTTTCTCCCTATTCACACAAGAAGGAAACAATTCCTTCTCCTGTTTCCTTGACATTCATGACAGATCTAAGTTTCTTAATGGCAAGAATATACTATGTTATTCTTTGTATTCTTTATACCCAGCTCAGTAAATTATCAGTAAGTTTCTGTAAGACCTTACTGATGACATGGAGTTTTAACTATGGTATTTCATTTGATCCTTACAATGACAAATAAGGAAAGAAGAACAGCTATTATCTTCATGTGAGAAGGAAACTGAGGCTCAGAGCAGTTAATCAGTTTAGTCTAATCTTGCACAGGTGCAACTAGAACCAGGTCTTAAACAGACCTTAAGTCCAATTAACTTACCCCTATTCATATTCATTTATTTGTTTGTTCATTATCTGGATATCAGAGTTTCAAAGACAAATGAAACATGGTGTTCCCCTAAAAGACTCACCTATTGAAGAAGATAAAAAATTTGATTCATGCACTGGTAGGAAAAAAGTTTAGAATTGCATCATACCACATATATGACTGTGTACCCAGCTTAGATAGGGGCGGAGAAGGGCCTGGAAACATTTTTAGGTGGGATAAATCCTCAACTAGGTTGTAGAGGATAAGTAGCTATTATTCAAATGAGTAAGTAGGGGTAAGAAATTTCTAGACATGAAGGAAGTATGTGTAAAGCCATGGAGATGACCTTCCCAGGAGTTGTAAGCATTGGAACAGCAGCTGTGAAGAATATGAAGAATGGGCAGAGAGCTGACACACTTATTGGAAGAGATGGCATCTAAATAACAGAGTATCAAAGCGGAATAACTCAGCTTGTATTCCCTGCCCATGAAGGACAACAATATTTTTTAAAAAAGCAAATCCATCTTGGTCGTCATCAAGTTTTAAAACTGAATGTAAATAAGGAAATCGTGGTTTCCTCTCTCTGTTGTTTTTATTGTTTAGTTGTTAAGTTGTGTCTGACTCTTTTGCAACCCCATGGACTGTAGCCCGCCAGGCTCCTCTGTTCATGGGATTTCCCAGACAAGAATGCTGGAGTGGGTTGCCATTTCCTTCTCCAGGAGATCTTCCCCACCCAGACTGAACCCACATCTCCTGCATTAGTGGGCAGATTCTTTACTGCAGAGCCACCAGGGAAGTGCTCCCCTCTCTGGAAATATATATGTTCATGGACACATACATATGCGCACACACACACACACACACACATATATATATGCATGGGCTTCCCTGATGGCTCAGATGGTAAAGAATCTGCCTGCAATGCAAGAGACCTGGGTTCGATTCCTGGGTTGGAAAGATCCCCTGGAGAAGAGAATGGTCACTCACTCCGGTATTATTGTTTGGAGAGTTTCATGGATAAAGGAGTCTCATAGGCTACAGTCCATGGGGTTGCAAGGAGTTAGACATGACTGAGCAACTAACACATACACTATATATGCACGTAATCATATATGTCATATTATATATGTATCATTCTATTTATTTATATATATTTACATATATATCTGTGTCTTGAGTTATTCTTGGCCTTGCCAAGAGCATGGTTCTATCACAAAATAACTCCACCATAGCTAAAAGTCATTATTAGAATGATATTTGATGTCAATATATTAAGTGAGGAAACAAAAATAATTTGGCCCAAGTGACATTCTTACATGAAATTACTGGAAAGAATTTACTCATGTTACTTTCTTATACTGTCAGATCTCTGCAGAATTACAGATAAGAAGTAGCAATTATTAGAGTACAGAAAAGAAAGTATTCTCCCAGTGTTCAAGAAGAACATAAAAATAATTTCCCTGAATACAGGCCATTAAGCTTTAATTTTGACCCTCTTTAAAATATTAATATGGATTATAAATTGTTTTCTAGCTCTCGTAAAGGTAATGCCTCGAATCCAGCATAGATTCACTAAGAGTAGGCCATGCCACAGAGAATTCATTTGCTTTTTAATAGCCTGATCACACAGGTAGAAAATAGAAGCTCTCTGCTAATACTGTAGTGTCGAATATCTATATTCAATCAAAATAATTTGGGTAGACTCTTATAATGACTTTTTGGACATGCATGATATAATTAAGTATAAAATAATTTGTCCTGATTGAATTCTAGCCAGAGTATTGATTAATAGAGCTGTATATTAACTTACATTGGGCTTCCCTGGTGGCTCAGATGGTAAAGCGTCTGCCTGCAGGGCAGATCTAACCAGGGAGACTCAGGTTCAATCCCTGGGTGGGGAAGATCCCCTGGGGAAGGAAATGGAAACCTACTCCAGTACTCTTGCCTGGAAAATTCCATGGAGAGAGAAGCCTTGTAGGCTACAGTCCATGGGGTCGCAAAGAGTTGGACACGACTGAGCAACTTCACTTCATTCACTTACAATGTAGTGTTTAGAGATATTACTCTGATCTATCCTGTTCAATAAGTTTGTCAGTTATTTTAACAGCTTAGAAGTTATGCTTATTACATTTTTTAGTCATATGAAGCTGAGAAATCTTAATTTGGTTTAAGAAAAGCAGGATTCTAAAAGTCTTCTAAGTAATATAGACTGTAGAGCTTCCCTGATGGCTCAGTGGTAAAGAATTTGCCTGCCAGTGCAGGAGACACAGGTTCGACCCCTGATCCAGGAAGATCCCACATGCCATGGAGCAAACTACGCCCGCGTGTCACAACTATTGAGCCTGTCCTCTAGAGACCAGGAGTCACAACTACTGAAGCCTGCGTGCCCCAGAGCCTGTGCTCCACAACTAGAGAAGCCACCACAACGAGACGCCTGCACGCCAGGACGAAGAGTAGCCCCCGCCTGCCACAGCCAGAGAAAAGCCTGCATAGCAGTGAAGATCCAGTACAGCTAAATAAATAGTATACAAAAAACAAAACAAAAAATAATATAGAATGTAAGGACCAAGTAATTAATAAGAATCAGTTCAGTCTCTGTCTTGTCCGACTCTGCGACCCCATGGACTGTAGTGTGCCAGGCTTCCCTGTCCATCACCAACTCCCAGAGCTTGCTCAGCCTTATGTCCATTGAGTCAGTAATGCCATCCAGTCATCTCATCCTCTGTCGTTCCCTTCTCCTGCCTTCAATATTTCTCAGCATCAAGGTCTTTTCAGAGCTCTATACCTTGTAACAACTATCCTATATCATAAACATTTTCATATCTATAAATTAATCAGAATAAATATAAGTAAAAACGTAACCTGTATTTTAAAAAAAGTAATTGAGTATGTATAAAATGGACATTTCATTTTTATTACAAAAGTCTCAAATACTTTGAAAAACATCGGCAGAATTGTAATATAAGCAGGACAATGAGAGTTATATGTCATATTTGCATATCTTCACCTATTTTAATGTGGATGTCAGATTTTAATTGAAATACTAGCGAAGTGTGATACATCTAGATAAAGATGACTTACAGGGTGGTCAGGAATTGTTGAATATTTGGACTCAACTTACTTGGAATTATAAATCCTATTTTCCCATCTGGCAGTTCTTCTCCATGAAAATTGAGGAGAGAATATAGAAGAACTGTTATGAGGAAGAAAATAGACTTATTTGGATAAGAAAATGAATGTATATAAAGCATAGTCTTAACTTGCTGGAAGGTGCCACTTTTCCCTAAGTATAGATGTTGAAAGCTAAGTGGGCTATCTTGTTATGGAGAGCATGAATTTATCCATTTTTAATTCATTTATTCATTTGATAGCTACTGAATGCCTAGCCTGTGTCAAGCATTATGCTACGTATTAAAGAGACAAAGTATAATTAGAAATAGGACCTGCTCACAAGATCATAACTTAGAAGGAATGGAGTGGGAGAAATGTGATAAATAGAAAAATAAGTAATCAGAATATGAAAGGTGTTATAGTAATATGCAAGCTCTAGTACTCACCAGGAGAAGGAAATGGCAACCCACTCCAGTGTTCTTGCCTGGAGAATCCCATGGACAGAGGGGCCTGGTGGGCTACAGTCTATGGGGTTGCAAAGAGTCGGACACGACTAAGCAACTAACACATACACACGGTACTCATCAAGCCCTAGGAATGGCTGGAATTACCAATTCTGTCCCAGGAATAAGGGAACATCTAGGAAAGCTTCATTATAATTAAAAATATATATATTAGCTAAGAATAGATTTTTCTACATGGTACAATCTATACTCAATGCTTTGTACCCATCATCTAATCTAATCCTCAAGACCTCCCTATAGTCTATTGTTTTTTTTGTTTTACAAAATAGGAAAGCAACACACAGTAAGTATTGTTTTTCTCATTTTACAGAAAAGGAAACCAACTTTTCCAGGATTACCTAACAACTAAATGGCAGAGCTAAATTATAAACCCAGGAAATTTCACTATAGGGACTGTATTCTTTACCAGTGTTTTCCAAAATCTTTGTTACAACCAATTGGTGAATCATGAAATCAATTAATGTCTCTAATATCATCATTGCAAATTACTAGAATAGAAAATATCTGGGTAAGGATTAATATTGTTTTAATAAACTCTAGCTATAGAAGTTTATATACAGATGTCTGTATTAAGCCACAATATAAAATGTATTTCTTATATGTGTATTAGTTATCAACTGCTGAATAACAAATAACCCTAAACCTTAGTAGGTTAAAAGAGCAACATATTATCCCCTAGTTTTTGTGACTCAGGAATCTGGGCATGACTTGGCTGGGTTTCCTGATTCTGGGTCTCTCATAGAGCTATGGTTTTCTCAACATTTGACTAAGGGTATTCACTTCCCAGTTTAGCTGCTTGGTGGATGGCAGGATTCAATTTCCTCTAGGCTGTTGGACCAAGACTCAGTTCCTCAGATGCTATGGACTGGCAGCTTCCTTCAGGTTTTCCTCATATGACCTTTCTGTAATCATGTGATGGCATGGCATCTGGTTTCACAGAGCAAGTGAGAGAGCAGGAGGCCCAAGGGGTATCTGCACCAAAAGAAGGTTAACAAGATGGAAGGAATAGTCTTCTGCCACTTAATCATAGAAGTGACCTCCTCCTACTTCTACCATAGTGTATGTGCTAAAACCCAGTTACTAGGTTCAGCCCACACTCTGAGGAGAGATTCCTCACAGGCATGAATTCTAGAAGTGGGTATCAATGGAAGTCATTCCAAAAGCTTCCCAACATGAGCAAACTGTAGGTATGAAGAATTATTGTTCAGTAGCTTCAGTCGTGTCTGACTCTTTGTGACCCCATGGACCATAGCCCACCAGGCTCCACCATCCATGAGATTTTCCTGGCAAGAATATTTGAGTGGGTTGCCATGTTCTCATCCAGTAGGAATTATTAGATTGGTACAGAAGTAATGGCAGTTTTGGACCATGAATTTTAAATCATTATAAATAGGCTCAAACATATCTTTATTAATCAAAATAGGAACCATTATAATCAATGTATTTTTTGCCAATGAGAAATAAGTTTGTTTATTCCTATAGTGTAAAAATCTGTGCTTCAGAATTCAGTGAATTCTTGGAAACCATTTTCTTCCTCCTCTTGGTTTTGGAAACGTTTTCCCTGCAAAAGTGGTTGAGATACTTGAAGAAGTTGGAGAGAGGTCAGATAAATGTGGCCAATAAGGCAGAACTTTGTAGTCCAATTTGTTCAACTTTTGAAGTGTTGGTTGTGTGACGTGTGATCGAGAATTGTCTGGAGAAGAATTGGCCCCATTATGTTGACTAATAGGGGCCGTAGGCATTGCAGTTTTTGGTGCATCTTATTGATTTGCTGAGCACACTTCTCAGATATAACAGTTTTGCTGAGTTCATAAAGCTGTAGTGGATTAGATGGGCAATAGACCACCAAACAGTGATTATGACCTTTTGGTGCCAGTTTGACTTTGGGAAGTGCTTTGGAACATCTTCTCAGTCCAACCACTGAGCTAGTCATCAGTGGTCTTATAAAATTGGTTATAATGGTTGTCTTATAAAATCCACTTTTCACTGCAAGTCACAATCCAATTGAGAAATGGTTGATTGTTGTTGTGTAGAATAAGAGGACAACACTTCAAAATGACAATTTTTTTTCTTTGCAGTCAGCTCACGAGGCACCCATTTATCAAGCTTTTTCACCTTTCCAATTTGCTTCAAATACTGAACAACTCTAGAATGGTTGACATTGAGCTCTTCAGCAAGTTTCTTATAGTTGTAAGAGGATCAACTTTGATAATGCTTTCAATTGGTTGTTGTCACCTTGCAACGGCTGGCACCTGTACTCCTTATGTTCAAGGCTCTCATCTCCTTTGGAAAAGTTCTTGAAGGACCATTGCACTGTATGTTCATTAGCAGTTCCTGGGCCAAAGGCATTGTTGATGTTGCAAGTTGTCTCTGCTGATTTACAACCCATTTTGAACTCAAATAAAAAAATCACTCTAATTTGCTTTTTTGTCTAACATCATTTCTATAGTCTAAAATAAATATAAAATACACAGCAAGTAATGTCACTGCAAAAAAAAGTGAGAAAATTTGCATTAAAATTATGTATAATATAGCCACAATTATTCAAGAATGTATTCCAATTGTTGTTCATCAGTCATGCATTGTGTCCCACTCTGCAACCCCATGGACTGCAGCATGCCAGGCATTCCTGTCGCTCACTATCTCCTGGAGTTTTCTCAAACTCATGTCCATTGAGTCCATGATGCTGTCCAACCCTCTCATCCTCTGTCATCTCCTCCTCCTGCCCTCAATCTTTCCCAGCACCAGGGTCTTTTCCAATGACTCAGCTGTTCTTTGCATTTGGTGGCCAAAGTATTGGAGCTTCAGCTTCAGCATCAGTCCTTCCAATGAATATTCAGGGTTGACTTCCTTTAGGATCGATGTGTTTGATCTCCTTGCAGTCCAAGGGACTCTCAAGAGTCTTCTCCAACACCACAGTTTGAAAGCATCAATTATTCTGTGTGCAATCTTCTTTATGGCCCAACTCTCACATTTGTACATGACTACTGGAAAAACCATAGCTTTGACTAGACAGAACTTTGTTGGCAAAGTGACATCTTTGCATTTTAATATGCTGTCTAGGTTTGTCATAGCTTTCCTTCCAAGGAGTAAGCATCTTAATCTCATGGCTGTAGTCACTAGTGATTGTGGAGCCCAAGAAAATAAAATCTGCCCTTGTTTCCTTTCTTCCCCATCTATTTGCCATGAAGTGATGGGACTGGATGCCATGATCTTAGTTTTTTGAATGATGAGTTTTAAGCCAGCTCTTTCACTCTTCTCTTTCACCTTCATCAAGAGGCCTTAGTTCCTCTTCACCTTCTACCATGAGGGTAGTGTCAATTGCATATTGGGTTTATTGATATTTCTCCCAGCAATCTTGATTCAGGCTTGATTCATCCAGCTCAGCATTTCACACAACGTACAATGTACTCTGCGTATAAGTTAAATAAGCAAGGTGACAACTTATAGCCTTGATGTATTCCTTTCCCAATTTTGAACTAGTCCATTGTTCCATGTTTGGTTCTAACTGTTGCTTCTTGACCAACATAAAGACTTCTCAAGAGGCAGGTATGGTGATTTGATATTCTCATCTCCTCAAGAATTTTCCACAGTTTGTTGTGATCCACAGAGTCAAAGGCTTTAGCACATTCAGTGAAACAGAAGTAGAGATTTTTCTGGAATCTTGCTTTTTCAATGAACCAACAGATGTTGCCAATTTGATCTAAATCCAGCTTGTACATCTGGAAATTCTCAGTTCGCATACTCTTGAAGCTTAGATTGAAGGATTTTGAGCATTAGCCTGCTAGCTAATTCGCTTGCTAGCATGTGAAGAGTGTAATTGTGTGGTAGTCTGAACACTCTTTGTCATTGCCTTTCTTTGGGGTTGGAATGAAAATGGACTAATATTGGTTTTCCAATATCAAACAGCAAAGTTCAACAATAAAAAAATCTCAACTACTTTTGCACGAAGCTAATACATGCCTTACTTCTTTTATTTATTCATTTATTCTAATATTTGTAACATCTCCACTCACAAAAGACAAAATGTAGAAACAACCTTAATGTTCATCAACTGATGTATATTGCCTTCTTTTAAACTTGCATAACTAAACTTAAGGAGTGGTATGGGAGTGTTTCTTTCTCTTGCAGAAGGTTGACATAGAGAAGCTTCACTATTCTCTACTTTTAAAACTCTTGAAAAGTGAGTTCTTTCCTCACAGCTTGGACAGCAATCATTTCTAACAAGTACTAGTATCTACAACATGGCAGGCAGTGTTAAAAAATTCTCATGAGTATTTTAGCTCATTCAATCTTATGTAGTATTATTATCAGAAAAGGAAATGGCAACACACTCCAGTCTTTTTGCCTGGGAAATCCCATGGACAGAGGATCCTGAAAGGTTACAGTCCACATCTTTCAGGTAAAGAAACTAATGGTGAGAGAGGGCACAGAGTTATGGAGTAGCAGATCTGGGACTTGATTTCAGAGAAAATGGTCTTAGTCATTATGTATAATAGACAGCCTCCCATTGGATGTACTAAAAGCTAGACCCAATGCCTCTTCTTTACCTTATTTTCTTTGACCTTTCTGAAGTATTTGTTCTGTTGACAGCCCAAAATTTCTTGACATTTTCATTTCCCTTGTCTTTTAGAACACTATGATATCAAAACTATAGATGGATGATTTCTTCAACTGATATCAGATCATATCAGTTGTACTGATATACTTTGAACATATGTACTTTGTCTCTTCTAGTATACTGTAACCCATTTATAGGTACAAATCAATCAAAATGATCTGACATCCCTTATATGCAATATCTAAAAAGAAATGATACAAATAAACTTATTTATAAAACAGAAACAGACACACAGACTTAGAGAATGAACTTATAGTTGCCAGGGAGGAAGGAATAGAGAGTTTGGGATCAACAAGTCAGTTCAGTTCAGTTCAGTTCAGTCACTCAGTCGTGTCCGACTCTTTGCGACCCCATGAATCGCAGCACACCAGGCCTCCCTGTCCATCACCAACTCCCAGAGTTCACCCAGACTCACGTCCATCAAGTCAGTGGTGCCATCCAGCCATCTCATCCTCTGTCGTCCCCTTCTCCTCCTGCCCCCAGTCCCTCCCAGCATCAGAGTCTTTTCCAAAGAGTCAACTCTTCACATGAGGTGGCCAAAGTACTGGAGTTTCAGCTTTAGCATCATTCCTTCAAAAGAATTCCCAGGGCTGATCTCCTTCAGAATGGACTGGTTGGATCTCCTTGCAATCCAAGGGACTCTCAAGAGTCTTCTCCAACACCACACTTCAAAAGCATCAATTCTTCGGCACTCAGCCTTCTTCACAGTCCGACTCTCACATCCATACATGACCACTGGAAAAACCATAGCCTTGACTAGACGAACCTTTGTTGGCAAAGTAATGTCTCTGCTTTTGAATATGCTGTCTAGGTTGGTCATAACTTTTCTTCCAAGGAGTAAGCATCTTTTAATTTCATGGCTGCAATCGTCATCTGCAGTGATTTTGGAGACCAGAAAAATAAAGTCTGCCACTGTTTCCACTGTTTCCCCATCTATTTCCCATGAAGTGATGGGACCAGATGTCATGATCTTCATTTTCTGAATGTTGAGCTTGAAGCCAACTTTTTCACTCTCCACTTTCACTTTCATCAAGAGGCTTTTTAGTTCCTCTTCACTTTCTGCCATAAGGGTGGTGTCATCTGCATATCTGAGGTTATTGATATTTCTCCCAGCAATCTTGACTCCAGCTTGTGTTTCTTCCAGCCCAGTGTTTCTCATGATGTACTCTGCATATAAGTTAAATAAACAGGGTGACAATATACAGCCTTGATGTACTCCTTTTCCTATTTGGAACCAGTCTGTTGTTCCATGTCCAGTTCTAACTGTTGCTTCCTGACCTGCATACAGATTTCTCAAGAGGCAGGTCAGGTGGTCTGGTTTCCCATTTCTTTCAGAATTGTCCACAGTTTATTGTGATCCACACAGTCAAAGGCTTTGGCATAGTCAATAAAGCAGAAATAGATGTTTTCTGCAACTCTATTGCTTTTTTGATGATCCAGTGGATGTTCACAATTTGGTCTCTGGTTCCTCTGCCTTTTCTAAAACCAGCTGGAACATCTGGAAGTTCACGGTTCACATATTGCTGAAGCCTGGCTTGGAGGATTTTGAGCATTACTTTACTAGCATGTGAGATGAGTGCAACTGTGTGGTAGTTTAAGCATTTTTTGGCATTGCCTTTCTTTGGGATTGGAATGAAAACTGACCTTTTCCAGTCCTGTGGCCACTGCTGAGTTTTCCAAATTTGCTGGCATATTGAGTGCAGCACTTTCACAGCATCATCTTTCAGGATTTGAAATAGCTCAACTGGAATTCCATCACCTCCACTAGCTTTGTTCATAGTGATGCTTCCTAAGGCCCACTTGACTTCACATTCCAGGATGTCTGGCTCTAGGTGAGTGATCACACCATCATGATTATCTGAGTCGTGAAGATCTTTCTTGTACAGTTATTCTGTGTATTCTTGCCACCTCTTCTTAATATCTTCTGCTTCTGTTAGGTCCATACCATTTCTGTCCTTTATCGAGCCCATCTTTGCATGAAATGTTCCCTTGGTATCTCTGATTTTCTTGAAGAGATCTCTAGTCTTTCCCATTCTGTTGTTCACAGTGCTAAATTTACAATGGATAAACAACAAAGTCATACTGGAGAGCCCATGGAACTCTGTTCGATGTTATGTGGCAGCCTGGATGGGAGGGCAGTGTGGGGGAGAATGGATACATGTAGATGTATGACTGAATCCCTCTCCTGTCCACCTAAAATTGTCACAACATCGTTAATTGGTTATACTACAGTTAAAAAAATAAAAAAAATCTGTGGAATTGGGAAAGTGAGGGCATAATAATAAAGATATGTTGGCTAACTTTAGAAACTTTCCATTTATACTGAACATAAGTATTTTGCTCCTACTGTGTATTATCATTTTATTGTCATTTTATAAATGGGTATGTGGCAGTTACTCCACGTCAGGCACTGTTCTAAGTGCTGGGTAAACAGCAGAGAATCCTCTGTCTCCTTCCTCCTTCTTCTCTTCTCTGTATAACTCCATGAACATCTCTGAGTGGTCCAGTTGTGGAGTGCACATAAGGAAGTGACTACTGGCTACCCCACTCTCTCCACTATTGATTCTACCTCATCTCATTTGGGTCACCTCTAACTCCCTCCTCCCTCTTCTCTTCTCCATGTAATGCTGTGAACCTCTCTGAGTGACCCTCACAGTAGAGAAACTTTTCATCTTTAATGTAGATGTCTTATCAATGGTGCTGTATAGAAGGAGAAGTTTTAAAACTTCTGTAAAAATAAGACCGATAACTGGAAGCAGGAGGCTTAAGTCCAAACCCTGACTCCAGGGAACTCCTGACTCCAAGGAACATTAATTGACAGGAGCTCATCAAATGCCTCCATACTGACACTGAAACCAAGCACCACACAAGGGCCAACGAGTTCCAGGGCAAGACATACGAAGCAAATTCTCCAGCAACAAAGGAACACAGCCCTGAGCTTCAAAATACAAGCTGCCCAAAGTCACCCTAAAACCATAGACATCTCATAATTCATTACTGGACATTTCATTGCACTCCAGAGAGAAGAAATACAGCTCCACCCACCAGAACACCGACACAAGCTTCCCTAACCAGGAAACCTTGACAAGCCACCTGTACAAACCCACACACAGTGAGGAAAAGCCACAATAAAGAGAACTCCACAAACTGCCAGAATACAGAAAGGACACCCCAAACTCAGCAATTTAAACAAGATGAAGAGACAGAGGAATACTCAGCAGATAAAGGAACAGGATAAATGCCCACCAAACCAAACAAAAGAGGAAGAGATAGGGAATCTACCTGATAAAGAATTCCGAATAATGATAGTGAAATTGATCCAAAATCTTGAAATTAAAATGGAATCACAGATAAATAGCTTGGAGACAAGGATTGAGAAGATGCAAGAAAGGTTTAACAAGGACCTAGAAGAAATAAAAAGAGTCAATATATAATGAATAATGCAATAAATGAAATTAAAAACACTCTGGAGGCAACAAATAGTAGAATAACAGAGGCAGAAGATAGGATTAGCAATTAGAAGATAGAATGGTAGAAATAAATGAATCAGAGAGGATAAAAGAAAAACGAATTAAAAGAAATGAGGACAATCTCAGAGACCTCCAGGACAATATTAAATGCTACAACATTCAATCATAGGGTTCCAGAAGAAGAAGACAAAAGAAAGACCATGAGAAAATACTTGCGGAGATAATAGTTGAAAACTTCCCTAAAATGGGGAAGGAAATAATCACCCAAGTCCAAGAAACCCAGAGAGTCCCAAACAGGATAAACCCAAGGCAAAACACCCCAAGACACATATTAATCAAATTAACAAAGACCAAACACAAAATATTAAAAGCAGCAAGGGAAAAACAACAAATAACACACAAGGGAATTCCCATAAGGATAACAGCTGATCTTTCAATAGAAACTCTTCAAGCCAGGAGGGAATGGCAAGACATACTTAAAATGATGAAAGAAAATAACCTACAGCCCAGATTATTGTACCCAGCAAGGATTTCCTTCAAGTATGAAGGAGAAATCAAAAGCTTTTCAGACAAGCAAAAGCTGAGAGAATTCTGCACCACCAAACCAGCTCTCCAACAAATACTAAAGGATATTCTCTAGACAGGAAACACAAAAACGGTGTATAAATTCGAACCCAAAACAATAAAGTAAATGGCAATGGGATCATACTTATCAGTAATTACCTTAAACGTAAATGGGTTGAATGCCCCAACCAAAAGACAAAGACTGGCTGAATGGATACAAAAACAAGACCCCTACGTATGTTGTCTACAGGAGACCCACCTCAAAACAGGGGACACATACAGACTGAAAGTGAAGGGCTGGAAAAAGATTTTCCATGCAAATAGGGACCAAAAGAAAGCAGGAGTAGCAATACTCATGTCAGATAAAATAGACTTTAAAACAAAGGCTGTGAAAAGAGACAAAGAAGGTCACTACATAATGATCAAAGGATCAATCCAAGAAGAAGATATAACAATTATAAATATAGACAAAACTTAACTTTCATAGAATACAAAATAACTTTTGTACTCATATACAAACAGAGAAGGCAATGGCACCCCACTCCAGTACTCTTGCCTGGAAAATCCCATGGATGGAGGAGCCTGGTAGGCTGTAGTCCATGGGGTCGCTAAGAGTCGGACACAACTGAGCGACTTCCCCTTCACTTTTCACTTTCATGCATTGGAGAAGGAAATGGCAACCCACTCCAGTGTTCTTGCCTGGAGAATCCCAGGGATGGGGGAGCCTGGTGGGCTTCCGTCTGTGGGTCATACAGAGTTGGACATGACTGAAGCAACTTAGCAGCATATACAAAAGGAATGAATACAGGAATTGGGTTCTGATTAGCCAATGTACAGCCAAACACTGGGAAGCCATAAATGCACAAATCACCAGAGATATGTTTGCCAGAATAAATGAAACAGGTTTAGTTGTCTTTCTTTACATTTAAAACCATGATATTCTTACTCACTAAAGTTCTGTTCTTCTACTAAATGTTCAAAAATGTTCTAGGCCTTGCTATAACAGACACTTCACAGCAAACAGATGGGGAAACACTGGAAACAGTGGCTGACTTTATATTTTGGGGCTCCAAAATCACTGCAGATGGTCACTGCAGCCATGAAATTAAAAGACACTTACTTACTCCTTGGAAGGAAAGTTATGACCAACCTAGACAGCATATTAAAAAGCAGAGACATTACTTTGCCAACAAAGGTCTGCCTAGTCAAGGATATGGTTTTTCCATTGGTCACATGTGGATGTGAGAGTTAGACTATAAAGAAAGCTGAGTGCTGAAGAATTGATGCTTTTGAACTGTGGTGTTGGAGAAGACTCTTGAGAGTCCCTTGGACTGCAAGGAGATACTAGTCCATCCTAAAGGAGATCAGTCCTGGTGTTCATTGGAAGGAGTGATGTTGAAGCTGAAACTCCAATATTTTGGCCACCTGATGTGAAGAGATGACTTATTTGAAAAGCCCCTAATGCTGGGAGAGATTGAAGGCAGGAGGAGAAGGGGACAACAGAGGATGAGATGGTTGGGTGGCATCACCAACTCGATGGACATGAATTTGAGCAAACTTTGGGAGTTGGTGATGGACAGGGAAGCCTGCTGTAGTCTATGAGGTCGCAGAGTCGGACACGGCTGCACAACTGAACTGAACTGAATAACACACACCAAAAGGAAATGAAGAAGGTTCTCATTTTTATCCTTGGCTAAAAGTGCTTCTATTGCCTACCTTTTCAAGAAATAAAACATAGAGCTTAATGTAATAATTTTCTTTCCAGAAGAATTCAGAGCCTGTTTTCTTATGCAGCCTCTCACTTTCTCAGGTTTCCTAACTTCCCAGCACTATTTTCATATGCAATAACTTAGCTTGGGCAATCCATGTTTTCCCAGCCAGTGACCCCTCCCGTTTTTTAGTTCACTAATTCTTATGGCCACCCTGTTGCCTAACTAAGCTGTTCTCAGTTTCAACCACCTCAGCACATTCTGAAATTATCTCATTGTAATAGTCCAGAAATATGTCATAAATTAGGATTCTATAGTGGTTTAATAATTAACTGCAACCATAGAAAGAATTCACACCAGATGAGGAAAAGCATTTTGATCCTGCCAGGGGGCCTATTTTCTTATTCATTTGCCAATTTCCCAGGTCTTTTCTGGAAGGTGGTTTCTAAATCCTTCAAGGTCCAGCCTACGCAGCTAACTGGGACCCTCATGAGGCTGTAATTACCCTTAAGTGATTTGCTTCTTTATTAATAATCCTTGCCAAGTAATATTTTTGGGACATCAGAAGTACCAAAGCTATCCAGTTCCTTTTTTATTAGAAAAGAATTTGAGCTGCCACCCACCCACTGGTTTGTTAATAAGGCTTTGATGAGGCTTACAAGTTTTTCAAAGATAGTGTCCTATTTTGGATGACAAATGCTGCCTTAGGCACTGGGGAGGTCAGTGTGAAGACAATCATTGGTGTTTCTTTGTCTCCAACCATTCAAAGAATTGAATGTAATAATATGGAGAAGAGAACATTTTAAAAAATCTTTTATATTGAACTATAGGGAAGGCAAAAGGAGAAGAGGGCAACAGAGGATGAGATGGTCATATAGCATCACCGACTCAACGGACATAAACTTGAGCAAAGTCCGGGAAATAGTGGAGGACAGGGAAGCCTGGCGTGCTGCAGTCCATGAGGTCGCAAAGAGTCAGACATGACTTATCGACAGAACAGCAATAGAGTGGCCCAGTGGTAAAGAATCCATCTGCCATTACAGGAGATGCAGGTTCAATCCTGGGTCAAGAAGATCCCCTGGAGAAGGAAATGGCAACCCACTCCAGTATTCTTGCCTGGGAAAATCCATGGACAGAGGAGCTGATGGTCTACAGTCCATGGAGTTGCAGAGTTGGACAAGACTGAATGACTAAACAACAGCAACAACAAATAGTTGATTTAGAATCTTGTGTTAGTTCCAGGTGTACAGCAAAGTGATTCAGTTATACATATACATGTATCTATTCTTTTCAAATTCTTTCCCACTTAGGTTATTACAGAATATTGAGCAGAGTTCCCTGTGCTATACAATAGATCCCTGCTGGTTACCTCTTTTATGTATAGCAGTGTGTATCAGATCAGATCAGTCGCTCAGTCGTGGTCCGACTCTTTGCGACTCCATGAACCGCAGTGCACCAGGCCTCCCTGTCCATCACCAACTCCCGGAGTTCACTCAGACTCACGCCCATCAGGTCAGTGATATCATCCAGCCATCTCATCCTCTGTCATCCCCTTCTCCCTTTTTGCCCTAATCCCTCCCACCATCAGAGTCTTTTCCAATGAGTCAACTCTTAGCATGAGGTGGCCAAAGTACTAATGTCATGATCTTCATTTTCTGAATGTTGAGCTTGAAGCCAACTTTTTCACTCTCCACTTTCACTTTCATCAAGAGGCTTTTAGTTCCTCTTCACTTTCTGCCATAAGGGTGGTGTCATCTGCATATCTGAGGTTATTGATATTTCTCCCAGCAATCTTGACTCAGCTTGTGTTTCTTCCAGCCCAGTGTTTCTCATGATGTACTCTGCATATAAGTTAAATAAACAGGGTGACAATATACAGCCTTGATGTACTCTTTTCCTATTTGGAACCAGTCTGTTGTTCCATGTCCAGTTCTAACTGTTGCTTCCTGACCTGCATACAGATTTCTCAAGAGGCAGGTCAGGTGGTCTGGTTTCCCATTTCTTTCAGAATTGTCCACAGTTTATTGTGATCCACACAGTCAAAGGCTTTGGCATAGTCAATAAAGCAGAAATAGATGTTTTCTGCAACTCTATTGCTTTTTTGATGATCCAGTGGATGTTCACAATTTGGTCTCTGGTTCCTCTGCCTTTTCTAAAACCAGCTGGAACATCTGGAAGTTCACGGTTCACATATTGCTGAAGCCTGGCTTGGAGGATTTTGAGCATTACTTTACTAGCATGTGAGATGAGTGCAACTGTGTGGTAGTTTAAGCATTTTTTGGCATTGCCTTTCTTTGGGATTGGAATGAAAACTGACCTTTTCCAGTCCTGTGGCCACTGCTGAGTTTTCCAAATTTGCTGGCATATTGAGTGCAGCACTTTCACAGCATCATCTTTCAGGATTTGAAATAGCTCAACTGGAATTCCATCACCTCCACTAGCTTTGTTCATAGTGATGCTTCCTAAGGCCCACTTGACTTCACATTCCAGGATGTCTGGCTCTAGGTGAGTGATCACACCATCATGATTATCTGAGTCGTGAAGATCTTTCTTGTACAGTTATTCTGTGTATTCTTGCCACCTCTTCTTAATATCTTCTGCTTCTGTTAGGTCCATACCATTTCTGTCCTTTATCGAGCCCATCTTTGCATGAAATGTTACCTTGGTATCTCTGATTTTCTTGAAGAGATCTCTAGTCTTTCCCATTCTGTTGTTCACAGTGCTAAATTTACAATGGATAAACAACAAAGTCATACTGGAGAGCCCATGGAACTCTGTTCGATGTTATGTGGCAGCCTGGATGGGAGGGCAGTGTGGGGGAGAATGGATACATGTAGATGTATGACTGAATCCCTCTCCTGTCCACCTAAAATTGTCACAACATCGTTAATTGGTTATACTACAGTTAAAAAATTAAAAAAAATCTGTGGAATTGGGAAAGTGAGGGCATAATAATAAAGATATGTTGGCTAACTTTAGAAACTTTCCATTTATACTGAACATAAGTATTTTGCTCCTACTGTGTATTATCATTTTATTGTCATTTTATAAATGGGTATGTGGCAGTTACTCCACGTCAGGCACTGTTCTAAGTGCTGGGTAAACAGCAGAGAATCCTCTGTCTCCTTCCTCCTTCTTCTCTTCTCTGTATAACTCCATGAACATCTCTGAGTGGTCCAGTTGTGGAGTGCACATAAGGAAGTGACTACTGGCTACCCCACTCTCTCCACTATTGATTCTACCTCATCTCATTTGGGTCACCTCTAACTCCCTCCTCCCTCTTCTCTTCTCCATGTAATGCTGTGAACCTCTCTGAGTGACCCTCACAGTAGAGAAACTTTTCATCTTTAATGTAGATGTCTTATCAATGGTGCTGTATAGAAGGAGAAGTTTTAAAACTTCTGTAAAAATAAGACCGATAACTGGAAGCAGGAGGCTTAAGTCAAACCCTGACTCCAGGAACTCCTGACTCAAAGGAACATTAATTGACAGGAGCTCATCAAATGCCTCCATACTGACACTGAAACCAAGCACCACACAAGGGCCAACGAGTTCCAGGGCAAGACATACTGAAGCAAATTCTCCAGCAACAAAGGAACACAGCCCTGAGCTTCAAAAAATACAAGCTGCCCAAAGTCACCCTAAAACCATAGACATCTCATAATTCATTACTGGACATTTCATTGCACTCCAGAGAGAAGAAATACAGCTCCACCACCAGAACACCGACACAAGCTTCCCCTAACCAGGAAACCTTGACAAGCCACCTGTACAAACCCACACACAGTGAGGAAAAGCCACAATAAAGAGAACTCCACAAACTGCCAGAATACAGAAAGGACACCCCAAAAC
The DNA here is from genome assembly GCF_027580195.1 of Bos mutus. NCBI lineage: Eukaryota > Metazoa > Chordata > Mammalia > Artiodactyla > Bovidae > Bos > Bos mutus. Next base: position 85,210,327 of record NC_091621.1, on the reverse strand, counting down.
TCAGCAATTTAAACAAGATGAAGAGACAGAGGAATACTCAGCAGATAAAGGAACAGGATAAATGCCCACCAAACCAAACAAAAGAGGAAGAGATAGGGAATCTACCTGATAAAGAATTCCGAATAATGATAGTGAAATTGATCCAAAATCTTGAAATTAAAATGGAATCACAGATAAATAGCTTGGAGACAAGGATTGAGAAGATGCAAGAAAGGTTTAACAAGGACCTAGAAGAAATAAAAAAGAGTCAATATATAATGAATAATGCAATAAATGAAATTAAAAACACTCTGGAGGCAACAAATAGTAGAATAACAGAGGCAGAAGATAGGATTAGCGAATTAGAAGATAGAATGGTAGAAATAAATGAATCAGAGAGGATAAAAGAAAAACGAATTAAAAGAAATGAGGACAATCTCAGAGACCTCCAGGACAATATTAAATGCTACAACATTCGAATCATAGGGGTTCCAGAAGAAGAAGACAAAAAGAAAGACCATGAGAAAATACTTGCGGAGATAATAGTTGAAAACTTCCCTAAAATGGGGAAGGAAATAATCACCCAAGTCCAAGAAACCCAGAGAGTCCCAAACAGGATAAACCCAAGGCAAAACACCCCAAGACACATATTAATCAAATTAACAAAGACCAAACACAAAATATTAAAAGCAGCAAGGGAAAAACAACAAATAACACACAAGGGAATTCCCATAAGGATAACAGCTGATCTTTCAATAGAAACTCTTCAAGCCAGGAGGGAATGGCAAGACATACTTAAAATGATGAAAGAAAATAACCTACAGCCCAGATTATTGTACCCAGCAAGGATTTCATTCAAGTATGAAGGAGAAATCAAAAGCTTTTCAGACAAGCAAAAGCTGAGAGAATTCTGCACCACCAAACCAGCTCTCCAACAAATACTAAAGGATATTCTCTAGACAGGAAACACAAAAAATGGTGTATAAATTCAACCCAAAACAATAAAGTAAATGGCAATGGGATCATACTTATCAGTAATTACCTTAAACGTAAATGGGTTGAATGCCCCAACCAAAAGACAAAGACTGGCTGAATGGATACAAAAACAAGACCCCTACGTATGTTGTCTACAGGAGACCCACCTCAAAACAGGGGACACATACAGACTGAAAGTGAAGGGCTGGAAAAAGATTTTCCATGCAAATAGGGACCAAAAGAAAGCAGGAGTAGCAATACTCATGTCAGATAAAATAGACTTTAAAACAAAGGCTGTGAAAAGAGACAAAGAAGGTCACTACATAATGATCAAAGGATCAATCCAAGAAGAAGATATAACAATTATAAATATAGACAAAACTTAACTTTCATAGAATACAAAATAACTTTTGTACTCATATACAAACAGAGAAGGCAATGGCACCTACCCAGTACTCTTGCCTGGAAAATCCCATGGATGGAGGAGCCTGGTAGGCTGTAGTCCATGGGGTCGCTAAGAGTCGGACACAACTGAGCGACTTCCCCTTCACTTTTCACTTTCATGCATTGGAGAAGGAAATGGCAACCCACTCCAGTGTTCTTGCCTGGAGAATCCCAGGGATGGGGGAGCCTGGTGGGCTTCCGTCTGTGGGTCATACAGAGAGTGGACATGACTGAAGCAACTTAGCAGCATATACAAAAGGAATGAATACAGGAATTGGGTTCTGATTAGCCAATGTACAGCCAAACACTGGGAAGCCATAAATGCACAAATCACCAGAGATATGTTTGCCAGAATAAATGAAACAGGTTTAGTTGTCTTTCTTTACATTTAAAACCATGATATTCTTACTCACTAAAGTTCTGTTCTTCTACTAAATGTTCAAAAATGTTCTAGGCCTTGCTATAACAGACACTTCACAGCAAACAGATGGGGAAACACTGGAAACAGTGGCTGACTTTATATTTTGGGGCTCCAAAATCACTGCAGATGGTCACTGCAGCCATGAAATTAAAAGACACTTACTTACTCCTTGGAAGGAAAGTTATGACCAACCTAGACAGCATATTAAAAAGCAGAGACATTACTTTGCCAACAAAGGTCTGCCTAGTCAAGGATATGGTTTTTCCATTGGTCACATGTGGATGTGAGAGTTAGACTATAAAGAAAGCTGAGTGCTGAAGAATTGATGCTTTTGAACTGTGGTGTTGGAGAAGACTCTTGAGAGTCCCTTGGACTGCAAGGAGATACTAGTCCATCCTAAAGGAGATCAGTCCTGGTGTTCATTGGAAGGAGTGATGTTGAAGCTGAAACTCCAATATTTTGGCCACCTGATGTGAAGAGATGACTTATTTGAAAAGCCCCTAATGCTGGGAGAGATTGAAGGCAGGAGGAGAAGGGGACAACAGAGGATGAGATGGTTGGGTGGCATCACCAACTCGATGGACATGAATTTGAGCAAACTTTGGGAGTTGGTGATGGACAGGGAAGCCTGCTGTAGTCTATGAGGTCGCAGAGTCGGACACGGCTGCACAACTGAACTGAACTGAATAACACACACCAAAAGGAAATGAAGAAGGTTCTCATTTTTATCCTTGGCTAAAAGTGCTTCTATTGCCTACCTTTTCAAGAAATAAAACATAGAGCTTAATGTAATAATTTTCTTTCCAGAAGAATTCAGAGCCTGTTTTCTTATGCAGCCTCTCACTTTCTCAGGTTTCCTAACTTCCCCCAGCACTATTTTCATATGCAATAACTTAGCTTCTGGGCAATCCATGTTTTCCCCAGCCAGTGACCCCCTCCCGTTTTTTAGTTCACTAATTCTTATGGCCACCCTGTTGCCTAACTAAGCTGTTCTCAGTTTCAACCACCTCAGCACATTCTGAAATTATCTCATTGTAATAGTCCAGAAATATGTCATAAATTAGGATTCTATAGTGGTTTAATAATTAACTGCAACCATAGAAAGAATTCACACCAGATGAGGAAAAGCATTTTGATCCTGCCAGGGGGCCTATTTTCTTATTCATTTGCCAATTTCCCAGGTCTTTTCTGGAAGGTGGTTTCTAAATCCTTCAAGGTCCAGCCTACGCAGCTAACTGGGACCCTCATGAGGCTGTAATTACCCTTAAGTGATTTGCTTCTTTATTAATAATCCTTGCCAAGTAATATTTTTGGGACATCAGAAGTACCAAAGCTATCCAGTTCCTTTTTTATTAGAAAAGAATTTGAGCTGCCACCCACCCACTGGTTTGTTAATAAGGCTTTGATGAGGCTTACAAGTTTTTCAAAGATAGTGTCCTATTTTGGATGACAAATGCTGCCTTAGGCACTGGGGAGGTCAGTGTGAAGACAATCATTGGTGTTTCTTTGTCTCCAACCATTCAAAGAATTGAATGTAATAATATGGAGAAGAGAACATTTTAAAAAATCTTTTATATTGAACTATAGGGAAGGCAAAAGGAGAAGAGGGCAACAGAGGATGAGATGGTCATATAGCATCACCGACTCAACGGACATAAACTTGAGCAAAGTCCGGGAAATAGTGGAGGACAGGGAAGCCTGGCGTGCTGCAGTCCATGAGGTCGCAAAGAGTCAGACATGACTTATCGACAGAACAGCAATAGAGTGGCCCAGTGGTAAAGAATCCATCTGCCATTACAGGAGATGCAGGTTCAATCCCTGGGTCAAGAAGATCCCCTGGAGAAGGAAATGGCAACCCACTCCAGTATTCTTGCCTGGGAAATCCCATGGACAGAGGAGCTGATGGTCTACAGTCCATGGAGTTGCAGAGTTGGACAAGACTGAATGACTAAACAACAGCAACAACAAATAGTTGATTTAGAATCTTGTGTTAGTTCCAGGTGTACAGCAAAGTGATTCAGTTATACATATACATGTATCTATTCTTTTTCAAATTCTTTTCCCACTTAGGTTATTACAGAATATTGAGCAGAGTTCCCTGTGCTATACAATAGATCCCTGCTGGTTACCTCTTTTATGTATAGCAGTGTGTATCAGATCAGATCAGTCGCTCAGTCGTGTCCGACTCTTTGCGACTCCATGAACCGCAGTGCACCAGGCCTCCCTGTCCATCACCAACTCCCGGAGTTCACTCAGACTCACGTCCATCAGGTCAGTGATATCATCCAGCCATCTCATCCTCTGTCATCCCCTTCTCCTTTTGCCCCTAATCCCTCCCACCATCAGAGTCTTTTCCAATGAGTCAACTCTTAGCATGAGGTGGCCAAAGTACTAGAGTTTCAACTTTAGCATCATTCCTTCCAAAGAAATCCCAGGGCTGATCTCCTTCAGAATGAACTGGTTGGATCTCCTTGCAGTCCAAGGGACTCTCAAGAGTCTTCTCCAATTCCACAATTCAAAAGCATCAATTCTTTGGCACTCAGCCTTCTTCACAGTCCAACTCTCACATCCATACATGACCACAGGAAAAACCATAGCCTTTACTAGACGGACCTTTGTTGGCAAAGTAATGTCTCTGCTTTTGAATATGCTATCTAGGTTGGTCATAACTTTCCTTCCAAGGAGTAAGCATCTTTTAATTTCATGGCTGCAGTCACCATCTGCAGTGATTTTGGAGCCCAGAAAAATAAAATCTGACACTGTTTCCACTGTTTCCCCATCTATTTCCCATGAAGTGATGGGGCCAGATGCCATGATCTTCGTTTTCTGAATGTTGAGCTTTAAGCCAATTTTTTCACTCTCCACTTTCATCTTCATCAAGAGGCTTTTTAGTTCCTCTTCACTTTCTGCCATAAGGGTGGTGTCATCTGCATATCTGAGGTTATTGATATTTCTCCAGGCAATCTTGATTCCAGCTTGTGTTTCTTCCAGTGTGTATATGTCAATCCAAACACTTTAAGGAGTACTCACTATAGAACAATGATCAAAATGCTTTCAGTGAATACTTGAGGAATAAAAACAGAGGATGAGATTAAGCTTTTAAAAGTCTATTTACAAAGGAAAGATCTGCAGCACTGGAAATATCAAAAGAGAAGTTGATATTGGAATTATTTTTTTAAGACATAACTGTTCTCTCTTCATGCTTACATCCCGTGATTTTGCTGTATGTGGTTATTTCCCTATTAATGCAGATCTATATTCAAGATAATCACTTTCTAGATTGAGGACTTTTTTGAAATCATACTTCAATATTTTTTTGTCAAATGCATTTTAGGTATCTCAAGTCCATTTAAATTCAGTTTATATTACACATTATAAACATGCATCTATGGATGGATATAAAACCAGTTGGTAATGTGTATATATTTTTATAAACTATTTTTTTCATGAGAATAAGAAAACTTTATATTTTATAAGCACAGATGAAGTTAATGAAAAATTATGGTCAACCTTGATATATTTACTTTTCCCAACCCCCAAAACCTCTTCCTTTAGAATTTAGACAAGTTAACTGCACTGAAGAAAAAAATGGCCTTGGGAATTCTATACAATTTAGTATGTGCATCAAAAGAAGAGATAATAGATTTCAATGGAATGTTATAAAAATATTTTTTTTCATTTCTTTTGCTATAACTATTGTATTCTTTTGAAAGATGTATAATAAAATGAATTTATATAAACATGTATGGTTTGGCGATCTTTATTAGACCTTCAATATTTTAGAGAATATCCAAATAAATCTTTGATTACAGAAAGTACATCTGAACTCTCCGCTTTGGGGTTGCCTTGTTTGTTTTTTCTGTATTTATTGCTGTTTTTTTCAGTCTCCTTTGAAAATCCCTCCCTCTCTCCCACTTTTTTTGTTTTTTTTAAACTAAACAAATAGTAGCAACATCTTCCAGGAGAGATTTATGATCAGGAAGTTTCCAAATTTCTCTGATTACAGGAATCTTCCCATCTTTCTCTCAGGGTTCCATGGTTAGTTGTGTCCACATAGCACAGTGTTAAGAGAAACCAGGGAAGAGAAAGAATATTTCTTGACTAGCTTCAGAAAATATTTCATTGAATTTATTTTTCCTTTAACTGACTAGGATCTGGAAAACAGGACTGTTGTTTCTCTGTAAGTTTCAGATTTCAACTGTTGCTCTCCCTGACATTAAAAATCTTTCTACATGTCAGGCTAAGGAAACAAGAAGCTGAAAACTGAAAAGAGAAAGGTGAGAAAATAAGATGCTGAAAAGGGGCTCAGGAAGCTATCACAACTCAGAAACAAACCCAAAATGGACTAACTAGCTCAGGAGATGCCTCAAAATTGTACAGTTCTCAATGATTATTAAAGCTGAAGCTTTAATAGTTAGAGTTGATGAATATTTGGATGGATGAACTCATAATAACCAAACCCCAAAGAGGCTAATTAGAAACAAAAAGAACAATTAATTAACTAGTTAATTAAGAGTAGATCTATCAAGAAAAAGTGTTATCTCCCCACCCCACTTATCTTGTCAAAATGAAGTTCCTATATCTCTCTTTATAAAAGTAATATATGAACATTGTTTTAGTGGGCTGAATTGTATCCCTTCCCCAAATTCATACGTTCAAGTCTCAACCCCACAATCTCAGGATGTGACTGTATTTAGAGATAGAGTCTGTAAGAGGTAATTAAGTTAAAATGAGGTCATTCCAGTGAACCCTAATCCAACATGACTGGTATCCTTATAAGAAGGGAAAATTTGGACACAGGCCCACACATGGGAAGACCATATGAAGACACAGGGAAAAAACACCCATTTATGAGTCAAGGTCCATATAGTCAAAGCTACAGTTTTCCCAGTAATCATGTACAGATGTAATAGTTGGACCATAAAGAAAGTTGAGCACTGAAAAATTGATACTTTCAAATTGTGGTGCTGGAAAAAACTACTGAGAGTCCCTTAGACAGCAAGGAAATCCACTAGCCAATCCTAAAGGAAATCAACCCTGAGTATTCATTGGAAGGACTGAAGCTGAAGCTCCAATACTTTGGCCACCTGATGCGAAGAGTTGAGTCATTGGAAAAGACTCTGATGCTGGGCAAGATTGAAAGCAGGAAGAGAAGGGGATGACAGAAGATGAGATGGTTGGATGCCATCATGGATTCAATGGACATGAGTTTGAGCAAACTGTGGGAGATAGTGAAGGACAGGGAAGCCTGGCATGCTGCAGTCCATGGGGTTTTAAAGAGTCAGAGACAACTGAGCGACTAAACAATGGATAACAATGAGCCAAGGAGTGAGACCTCAGAAAAACCAGTCCTTCTGAGAACTTGATCAAACAGCTGGCTTCCAGAACTGAGAGCAAATAAATTTCTGTTGTTTAAGCCACCCTATTCATGATATTTTGTTATAGCAGCACTAGCAAACAAATTCAATTGTAAGGAAAAAATCAGAAACTTAAAAAAAGAAATTGATGAAGTTAATAAAGAATACACAATAATTCCCCCAAAGCTGTGGTAACAGCATTGAACATATCCTTTTATATACTCTCTGGTATATATATGACTGTTTTTTTAAATATGTAATTTTACTCAATATAATTTATAACAGGTATTCCCACTATTTCTATCTGTACAATACCTTCAATAGCTGGATAATATTTCATTGCATGCTTTTATTTTTTTATTATCTAGTCAAGCCTTTGGTATCAGACATTTAGGTTGTTTTTAATACATTTACTCTTTTATAAACAGTTCTTGGTTGAAAACCCAGTGCTACAACTTTATGTCTATGTGCATTTAAATAATTTAATTAGCAATAAATTGAGGGGGGGAAACTTCATTAAAAAGTGGAACCATCAGTTCTGAAATATATGAACCAAATTACATAACTGAGTTTAGCATTTTCCTCTTCAAAATATTTCCTTCTTGGCTGATTCAAATCTTTAGCACCATATCATGCATCTGGGTCATATAGATGATATTCTTTGCCAAAGCCTGATTGCTTGCAGATTATTTCAGGATTAATATCCTACTTTGTATCTCAGAGTATTCATCACACAAAAATTTAAAACACACAATGGATAAATTATTAATTCCATTTTTCAGTGGAGGCTTAATTTAAATGTTTTCCTCAGATCTAGTGTTCTAATAATAAATGAATGGTTATACAACTTAACCTTGAAATTTATACTTGGATCATAGGCATCTATAATACTCTAACATAAATTAAAAAAGATCAAATTCACTTTCATAGTAGTAAAAAGGAAACTGGTTAATAAAGGATGGAATGAGAAATGAAGAATAATTACAAATATTTGAATACTCAGTTATGTGCTTATATCAAACTTGTCTTCATTTTCTTAAGTAGCTTTAGCTACTATTATAAAATTGAATTTTTTTTTCATTTTATCTTATTTCAGATTTGGAGATTACTTGAAATCAGCATCTCGATTGTGACAGAAGAACTGTACAAAAAAGATCTTCATGACCCAGATAATCATGACGGTGTGATCACTGACCTAGAGACAGACATCCCGGAATGTGAAGTCAAGTGGGCCTTAGAAAGCATCACTATGAACAAAGCTAGTGGAGGTGTTGGAATTCCAGTGGAGCTATTCCAAATCCTGAAAGATGATGCTGTGAAAGTGCTGCACTCAATATGCCAGCAAATTTGGAAAACTCAGCAGTGGCCACAGGACTGGAAAAGGTCAGTTTTCATTCCAATCCCAAAGAAAGGCAATGCCAAACAATGCTTAAACTACTGCACAATTGCACTCATCTCACACGCTAGTAAAGTAATGCTAAATTTCTCCAAGCCAGGCTTCAGCAATATGTGAACCATGAACTTCCTGATGTTCAAGCTGGTTTTAGAAAAGGCAGAGGAACCAGAGATCAAATTGCCAATATCCGCTAGATCATGGAAAAAGCAAGAGAGTTCCAGAAAAATATCTATTTCTACTTTATTGACTATGCCAAAGCCTTTGACTGTGTGGATTACAATTAACTGTGGAAAATCCTGAAAGAGATGGGAATACCAGACCATCTGATCTGCCTCTTGAGAAATTTGTATGCAGGTCAGGAAGCAACAGTTAGAACTGGACATGGAACAACAGACTGGTTCCAAATAGGAAAAGGAGTTCGTCAAGGCTGTATATTGTCACCCTGTTTATTTAACTTCTATGCAGAGTATATCATGAGAAGCGCTGGACTGGAAGAAACACAAGCTGGAATCAAGATTGCCGGGAGAAATATCAATAACCTCAGATATGCAGATGACACCACCCTTATGGCAGAAAGTGAAGAGGAACTAAAAAGCCTCTTGATGAAGATGAAAGTGGAGAGTGAAAAAGTTGGCTTAAAGCTCAACATTCAGAAAACGAAGATCATGGCATCTGGTCCCATCACTTCATGGAAAATAGATGGTGAAACAGTGGAAACAGTGTCAGACCTTATTTTTCTGGGCTCCAAAATCACTACAGATGGTGACTGCAGCCATGAAATTAAAAGACACTTACTCCTTGGAAGGAAAGTTATGACCAACCTAGATAGCATATTCAAAAGCAGAGACATTACTTTGCCAACAAAGGTTCATCTAGTCAAGGCTATGGTTTTTCCTGTGGTCATGTATGGATGTGAGAGTTGGACTGTGAAGAAGGCTGAGCGCAGAAAAATTGATGCTTTTGAACTGTGGTATTGGAGAAGACTCTTGAGAGTCCCTTGGACTGCAAGGAGATCCAACCAGTCCATTCTGAAGGAGATCAGCCCTGGGATTTCTTTTGAAGGAATGATGCTAAAGCTGAAACTCCAGTACTTTGGCCACCTCATGTGAAGAGTTGACTCATTGGAAAAGACTCTGATGCTGGGAGGGATTTGGGGGCAAGAGGAGAAGGGGACGACAGAGGATGAGATGGATGGATGACATCACTGACTCGATGGATGTGAGTCTGAGTGAACTCTGGGAGTTGGTGATGGACAGGGAGGCCTGGCATGCTGCGATTCATGGGGTCGCAAATAGTCGGACATGACTGAGCGACTGATCTGATATGATCTGATCTGAAATCAGTGACTCAGTGGTAAAGAATTTGCTTGCCAAAGCAGGAGATGTGGGTTCCATTTCTGAGTTGGGAAGTTCCCCTGGAGAAAAAAATGGCAACCTATTCCAGTATTCTTGCCTCCTGGGAAATCCCATGGACAGAGGAGTCTGGTGGGCTACAATCAATGGGATTGCCAAAGAGTCAGACACAACTTAGCAACTAAACAACAACAAAATTCATTCTCTTAGAGCAAAATTATGCCTTTAGCTATGCTTGTAGTAATTAGGAAAAGGAAAAAAATCAGTATTATATTTGGTTATGTATATAAAAGATATGAATTTTTCTATTATTTTTTAATTTTATTTTATTTTTAAACTTTACATAATTGTATTAGTTTTGCCAAATATCAAAATATTATTTTCTTTTTAGATGATAAAATAAGGGTTTTTAATTAAAATTAGCAATATAAAATTTAACCTATACTACTGTAAAACGGGGCAACTTGAATGTACTTAAGCTATTCACTCAGTACAAATAAAATTAATGCAAATACTACTATCCTACTACCAGCACACTACTTAGAAGAGTTGGTGTCTATACAACAAGAAATTAAACTGGAATTTGCATATATAAATGCATTATATATTTTTTTCTTGATTAGTAGAACTCACCTTTACAGTCTTACTTGAACTCTTGCCAGGAAAATCCCATGGACGGGGGAGCCCGAAGAGTCGGACACGACTGAGCAACTTCACTTTCCTTTTTCACTTTCATGCACTGGAGAAAGAAATGGCAACCCACTCCAGTTTTCTTGCCTGGAGAATCCCAGGGACGAAGGAGCCTGGTGGGCTGCCGTCTATGGGGTCGCACAGAGTTGGACACGACTGAAGTGACTTAGCAGTAGCAGTTGAAAGAAATAAAAGCAATAATAAAAGGCTCATCTTTTCCACCTGTTTAGGAAGAGCGTGGTGTTTGAGTCACATTGAGAACAAGGAAATTCCTATGGAGGCTGAATGCTTCCTTTCAAAAAAAAAAAAAAAAAAAAAATTGTTTGAATATTAGATATTGCAAGGTAAATGTGGTAGGTGCTCATGAAAAGTGTAAGTGTTAGTCGCTCATTCATGTCTGACTCTTGCAACCCATGGATTGCAGTCCTGTCAGGCTGCTCTGTACGTGGAATTCTCCAGGCCAGAATACTGGAGTGGGTAGCCATTACCTTCTCCAGGGAATCTTCCCAACACAGGGATCTAACCCAGGTCTCCTGCATTGCAGGGAGATTCTTTACCATCTAGACACAAAGGAAGGTGCTCATGAACTTGGAACCAAAGTTTTGATCAGGTTTGAAAAAAATGAAAGAAACAAGCGCACAGCACAGAATTGTCCCCAGTACATTTTGCCTAAAATATAACTATTACATTAATAGAATCTATTTTGATTGATTTCTAATTTCTACAGAACTAAACATGGTATGTGAGAGTTGGACTGTGAAGAAAGCTGAGTGCAGAAGAATTGATGCCTTTGAACCGTGGTGTTGGAGAAGATTCTTGAGAGTCCCTTGGACTGCAAGGAGATCCAATCAATCCATCCTGAAAGAGATCAGCCCTGGGTGTTCACTGGAAGGACTGATGCTGAAGCGGAAACTCCAAGAGTTTGGCCACCTCATGCGAAGAGTTGACTCATTGGAAAAGACCCTGATGCTGGGAGGAATTAGAGGCAGGAAGAGAAGGGGACAACAGAGGATGAGATGGCTGGATGGCATCACTGACTCGATGGATGTGAGTCTGAGTTAACTCTGGGAGTTGGTGATGTACAGGGAGGCCTGGCGTGTTGCGGTTCATGGGGTCACAAAGAGTCGGACACGACTGAGCGACTGAACTGAACTGAACTGAAACATGCTACGGAAGTCAGGGCAAGGTTCAAAGAGTGTAATACAAAGGTTCGAGTTAATTAAGTTTGCTACTAGGTATCCCCAGAAAGAGCTTAACTGTTGTTGCCTGCAGATTTGCACTGGGATTTTTATTTTGCTCTGTTTAGTTATCATAGATTTTCATTATTTTTTTAAAAAAGCCAACAGTTCAAAAGTGGGAAGAAAGACTGTTCTATACATCAGTGTCTCTTTTGCTGTCTAAGTAAAGTTAAAAAATTAAATTAAAAAAAAAAAAGTGGGAAGAAAAAAGTAAAAAAAAAAAAAAAAAAAAAGAAAATCCCACTATGTAGAGGTAACCTGCATTCAGATACTAGAAAAAGTCTCTCCATGCATATATGTCGTTAGCAGATATTTGGTTCTATTCAGAAGATCCATAAGCAAATTTGGCCCACCACAGATGGTTGTGGACAAGATCAATTATCAAAAACCTTTTGACACATGGACTAGATGTTTAAAAGACACTTTGGATTGGACCAAATGTCTTGCAAGTATATAAGTAAATACTGAAATACACATGTAATTTTACATAAATGGGATTTAGCCTAGGGGTTAAAAGTATGGGCTTTGCAGAATTCCCACTTCACAGGGTATTATAAGAAATAAATGAATTAAAAAGCAATGAATTGTATCTGGAACATAATAAATGCTCCAAAATATTTGCTATTATCATGTGCAGACATATATAATGGTCATAAGCTTGCAACCCCTGAACCAAATCTTCAAAATAAACATTAAAACATGTATAAGTGCAATTAAAAATGGTTTATTAACAAATATGGGTAGGATTCAATATTTACCTGAGTCAAAGGGTTGATAGGAAGAATCATCTAGATATGTAACAGTCAAGGTGCTAGCTGTTTTTCAGGGGGAGATAGACAAGGTATATTCTTGGATGCTCATTCCATTAAAAACTATACACATTAACTTAGAAAGAACATTAGGAGCATCCTGACCTCAGGGCCTGCATTTTTAACCTACCACTAACCTATTGATGGTAATCATAATGATAATAAAACAATTACTAGTAACAATCATTAATAGGTAATACTACTTGATACCTTACTCTGCAATAGGCACTGTTCCAAGCACATTACATATATTAGCTAATTTAATTCTCACAATAATCCCATGAAATAGGAACCATTATCCCCATTTCAGAAATGAGGAAACTGACATGACAGAGTGAAGAGTTTCACAGAACCACTCCCCAGTGAAAATGATATAAAAATGTAGCCATTTGCAAAGCGGAAATAGAGATACAGATGTAGAGAACAAACTTATAATACCAAGGGGGTTAGGAAGAGTGGGATGAAATGGGAGACTGAGATTAACATATATAGCCTACTATGTATAAAATAGATAACTAATGAGCACCCACTGTATAACACAGGAAACTCTACTCAGTTCTCTATGGTGACCTAAATAGGAAGGACATTTAAAAGACAGAGGATGTATTTATTCATATGGCTGATTCATTTTGCTGTACAGCAGAAACTAACACAACATTGTAAAGCAACTATACTCTAATGTGGATAAGGAAATGGAAACCCACTCTAGTGTTCTTGCCTAGAAAATCCCATGGATAGAGAAGCTTGGTGAGTTACAGTCCATGGAATTGCAGAGTCAGACACGACTGAGCAACTACACCACTGCCACCACCATACTCCAATACTAATCAAAATTTTAAAAAAAGAACAACTGTTTTCAACTGAGCCTTGGTATAATAATTAGGCATAGAGAATATAAAACTGGATTAGAAAGGAAGACATCAAAGGAAGTTCATTCTATTCTAATCAACAAGAACATTTACCTGTCTGGAGTGAATACTGTACCAAATGCATGTATCTAAAATGTTAGAAACACTGAAATAGTCTAAGACAATTTTCCTAGACTAATATATTATTAAATCTTTAAAATATTTTTGTCATCCTTTGAAGATAAGTAAAGTATGGGAAATGTGCATAAGTTAAGAGATTTGCAAGCAATTAACCAGTGTCACAAATGAGATGACCACTGATTAAAGAATGGAAGTATTGAAGTATTAGTCCCTCAGTCATGCCTGACTCTTTGTGACCCCATGGACTGTAGCCCACCAGGCTCCTCTGTCCATGGGATTTCCCAGGCAAGAATACTGGAGCAGGTTGCCATTTCCTTCTCCAGGGGATTTTCCTAACCCAGGGATCGAACTCTGGTCTCCTGCACTGCAGGCAGATTGTTTACCTTCTGAGGCACCAGGGAAGCCCAATCATTGATAGCCACTGCTTTCAATTGCTTCCTTTTTTCCTCACACATTTTTTGAAACTGGTAAATACTTCAAACTAAACACAATTAAAACTTCTGGAGATGACTATGAAAATACAGCAAATGAATAAACATTTACATCTATAAATTTATGTAAGAAAAGTTAGAGTCTGTGGTGTTTGAACCAAGATCACTCCCCAACACCTCCTTCCCATCTCAGCAAGGCAAAGACACCACTTCAGACTGGGGCAGCCAACGGCACAGGGCTCCAGCTCAGTACTGTTTCTGGCTGGAGGGCTTTCTTTCAGGAGGGAGCAGGATGTCAGCATTTCTCATCCTGCCCCTAGCTACCTGTCCCTGAGGCTAAGTTCCAGGTGAGTGTTGTCCTGAGGTGGCTTTTGCCCAGCTCCCACTACTGAAATGCAGAGTCTGCTACTGAGAGTGCTGAGGCCTGATCACCTTACATGGCTTCATGAAGTGGTGGTTCCATGTCAGAAGAGACAAGCTAAGAACACCCAGGGCACTGCTTCCTCTCCACTTAGCACTGAGAAACCAAAGCCAGAATGTCAGTCAAAAGAACTGTGCCACTGGCCCCACCCCCAGAGCCCCAGCTCAAGTACTTTGTCTGGGAGAGAACTGGGGCATAAAACAGATAGCTTAATTTCTTCCCAAAGGAACTGACTTCATTTGAAACAATCTGAAAATAAAATTTAAAAGCAAAAGTCCTTTATTATGTTTCCATCATAAAGAATACAATACTTAACAAGAGAAATGCAAATTTTATACTCTGAAAATGAAAACCTAAAATTGTTGGAAAATTAATAATATCTAAATAAATGGTAAATACATTTCATGTTCATCAATTGGAAGGTTCAATATTTCTAAGATGGAAATATTTCCCAAATTAGTCGACAGACTCAATGCATTTTTGGTACAAACCTACATGACTTTTTTTGGAGAAACTGACAAGCTGACTGTAAAATTTATCTGAAATTGTAGGGGCTGCAGAATAGCAAAACGATTCTGAAAAAGAAGAAGAAAGTAGGAGGACTTACTCGTCCCTATCGTAAAACTTGCTAAAAAGCAACAGTAATCTAGACAGTATAACACTGACATAGGACAGACATATAGATCAATGGAACAGGATAGTCCAGAAAAAAAAAAAAAAATGTATTGATGGTCAATTGCATTTTGACAAGAGTGCTGAGACCATTCAAAACAAAAAGAATAGCTTTTCCAACAAACTGTGCTGGGAACAACTGGATAGCTGTATGCAAACAAATGAAGTTGGATCCTTATCTTATACCATCTGCAAGAACTAACAAAATGTATCACAGTATTAGATCTAAGACCTAAAGCTATTAAACTCAGAACAAAGATCAGATCAGATCAGATCAGTCACTCAGTCGTGTCCGATTCTTTGCGACCACATGAATTGCAGCACGCCAGGCCTCCCTGTCCATCACCAACTCCCGGAGTTCACTCAGACTCACGTCCATCGAGTCAGTGATGTCATCCAGCCATCTCATCCTCTGTCGTCCCCTTTTCCTCTTGCCCCCAATCCCTCCCAGCATCAGAGTCTTTTCCAGTGAGTCAACTATTCCCATGAGGTGGCCGAAGTACTGGAGTTTCAGCTTTAGCATCATTCCTTCAAAAGAATTCCCAGGGCTGATCTCCTTTAGAATGGACTGGTTGGATCTCCTTGCAGTCCAAGGGACTCTCAAGAGTCTTCTACAACACCACAGTTCAAAAGCATCAATTCTTCGGCACTCAGCCTTCTTCACAGTCCAACTCTCACGTCCATACATGACCACAGGAAAAACCATAGCCTTGACTGGACGAACCTTTGTTGGCAAAGTAATGTCTCTGCTTTTGAATATGCTATCTAGGTTGGTCATAACTTTTCTTCCAAGGAGTAAGCGTCTTTTAATTTCATGGCTGCAATCACCATCTGTAGTGATTTTGGAACCCAGAAAAATAAAGTCTGACACTGTTTCCACTGTTTCCCCATCTATTTGCCATGAAGTGATAGGACCGGATGCCATGATCTTCATTTTCTGAATGTTGAGCTTGAAGCCAACTTTTTCACTCTCCACTTTCACTTTCATCAAGAGGCTTTTTAGTTCCTCTTCACTTTCTGCCATAAGGGTGGTGTCATCTGCATATCTGAGGTTATTGATATTTCCCCCGAAAATCTTGATTCCAGCTTGTGTTTCTTCCAGTCCAGCGTTTCTCATGATGTACTCTGCATATAAGTTAAATAAACAGGGTGACAGTATACAGCCTTGAGGAACTCCTTTTCCTATTTGGAATCAGTCTGTTGTTCCATGTCCAGTTCTAATTGTTGCTTCCTGACCTGCATACAAATTTCTCAAGAGGCAGATCAGGTGGTCTGGTATTCCCATCTCTTGAAGAATTTTCCACAGTTTATTGTGATCCACATAGTCAAAGGCTTGGGCATAGTCAAAAAAGCAGAAATAGATGTTTTTCTGCAACTCTCTTGCTTTTTCCATGATCCAGATGATGTTCGCAATTTGATCCCTGGTTCCTCTGCCTTTTCTAAAACCAGCTTGAACATCAGGAAGTTCACGGTTCGCATATTGCTGAAGCCTGGCTTGGAGAAATTTGAGCATTACTTTGCTAGAGTGTGAGATGAATGCAATTGTGTGGTAGTTTGAGCATTCTTTGGCATTGCGTTTTTTGGGAATGGAATGAAAACTGAGCTTTCCTAGTCCTGTAGCTACCACTGAGTTTTCCAAATTTGCTGGCATATTGAGTGCAGCACTTTCACAGCATCATCTTTCAGGATTTGGAATAGCTCTACTGGAATTCCATCACCTCCACTAGCTTTGTTCGTAGTGATGCTTTCTAAGGCCCACTTGACTTCACATTCCAGCATGTCTGGCTCTAGGTCAGTGATCACACCATCGTGATTATCTTGGTCATGAAGATCTTTTCTGTACAGTTCTGTGTATTCTTGCCATCTCTTAATATCTTCTGCTTCTGTTAGGTTCATACCATTTCTGTTCTTTATCAAGCCCATCTTTGCATGAAATGTTCCTTTGGTATCTCTGATTTTCTTGAAGAGATCTCTAGTCTTTCCCATTCTGTTGTTTTCCTCTATTTCTTTGCATTGATCGCTGAGGAAGGCTTTATTATCTCTTCTTGCTATTTGGAACTCTGCATTCAGATGTTTATATCTTTCCTTTTCTCCTTTGCTTTTTGCTTCTCTTCTTTTCACAGCTATTTGTAAGGCCTCCCCAGACAGCCATTTTGCTTTTTTGCATTTCTTTTCCACGGGAATGGTCTTGATCCCTGTCTACTGTACAATGTCATAAACCTCTGTCCATAGTTCATCAGGCACTCTATCTATCAGATCTAGGCCCTTAAATCTATTTCTCACTTCCACTGTATAATCATAAGGGATTTGATTTAGGTCATACCTGAATGGTCTAGTGGTTTTCCCTACTTTCTTCAATTTAAGTCTGAATTTGGCAATAAGGAGTTGATGATCTGAGCCACAGTCAGCTCCTGGTCTTGTTTTTGCTGACTGTATAGAGCTTCTCCATCTTTGGCTGCAAAGAATATAATCAATCTGATTTCGGTGTTGACCATCTGGTGATGTCCATGTATAGAGTCTTCTCTGGTGATGTTGGAAGAGGGTGTTTGTTATGACCAGTGCATTTTCTTGGCAAAACTCTATTAGTCTTTGCCCTGCTTCATTCCATATTCCAAGGCCAAATTTGCCTGTTACTCCAGGTGTTTCTTGACTTCCTACTTTTGCATTCCAGTCTCCTATAATGAAAAGGACATCTTTTTTGGATGTTAGTTCTAAAAGGTCTTGGAGGTCTTCATGGAACCGTTCAACTTCAGCTTCTTCAGTGTTACTGGTTGGGGCATAGACTTGGATTACTGTGATATTGAATGGTTTGCCTTGGAAACGAACAGAGATCATTCTGTCGTTTTTGAGATTGCATTCAAGTACTGCATTTCAGACTCTTTTGTTGACCATGATGACTACTCCATTTCTTCTGAGGGATTCCTGCCCGCAGTAGTAGATATAATGGTCATCTGAGTTAAATTCACCCATTCCAGTCCATTTCAGTTCGCTGATTCCTAGAATGTCGACATTCACTCTTGCCATCAACATAAAGTTAAATCTTCATAATCTCAGATTTGGCAAAGAATTCATAGCTTTAATACCAAAAGTCTGATTGGCCAAGGGAAAAAATAGATAATTTAGACTTCATCAAAATTTTAAACTTTTGTGCTTCAGAGGATATCATCAAGAAAGTGGAAAGACAACCACAACATGGCAGATTGAAAAATGTTTGCAAGTCATGCATTTAATATGAGACCTGTATCCAGAATATATAGAGAACTCTTGTAACTCAATAATAAAAAGGCAAATACTCAACTGAAAACTGGGCAAAGGATCTAAATAGACACATCTCCAAGGAAAATATACAAATGGTCTATAAGCACATGAAAATATGCTCAACCTCATTATTCATTAGGGAAATGCAAGTCAAAACCATGATGAAAGATACAACTTAACACCACTAGAATGTGCAGAATAAAAAAAAAAAAATCACATAATAACAAGAGTTAGTAAGGACATAGAGGAATCAGAACCTTTATACAGTTCTCATAGAAATATATAATGGTAGAGCCACTTTGGGAAATAGTCTGGCAGTCCCTTGAATGAGTAAACATAGAGTTATTATATGATCCAGCCATTCCACTCCTACTATACATGCAAGAGAAATAAAACATATGCCTCAAAAAACTTTTTATAGCAGCATTACTGATAATAATGTTTACAGCAGCAGTATTCATGATAGCTATAAAACAGAAATAACCCAAACATTCATCAACAGTTCAGTTCAGTTGCTCAGTCATGTCCGACTCTTTGTGACCCCATGAACTGCAGCACACCAGGCCTCCCTGTCCATCACCATCTCCTGGAGTTTACACAAACTCATGTCCATTGAGTTGGTGATGCCACCTAACCATCTTATCCTCTGTTGTCCCCTTCTCCTCCTGCCTTCAATCTTTCCCAGCATCAGGGTCTTTTCAAATGAGTCAGCTCTTCCCATCAGGTGGCCAAAATACTGGAGTTTCAGCTTTAACATCAGTCCTTCCAATGAACACCCAGGACTGATCTCCTTTAGGATGGACTGGTTGTATCTCCTTGCAGTACAAGGGACTCTCAAGAGTCTTCTCCAACACCACAGTTAAAAAGCTTCAATTCTTTGGTGCTAAGGTTGGCATCACTGACTTGATGACATGAATTTGAGTGAACTCCAGGAGTTGGTGATGGACAGGGGGGCTTGGCGTGTTGTGATTCATGGGGTTGCAAAGAGTTGGACATGACTGAGCGACTGAACTGAAATGAACTGAAGCTTTCTTTATAGTCAACTCTCACATCCATACATGACCAATGGAAAAACCATAGCCTTGACTAGACAGACCTTTGTTGACAAAGTAATGTCTCTGCTTTTTAATATGCTGTCTAGGTTGGTCATAACTTTCCTTCCAAGGAGTAAGCGTTTTTTAATTTCATGGCTGCAATCACCATCTGCAGTGATTTTGGAGCCCAGAAAAATAAAGTCAGCCACTGTTTCCACTGTTTCCCCATCTATTTGCCATGAAGTGATGGGACCGGATACCATGATCTTAGTTTTCTGAATGTTGAGCTTTAAGCCAACTTTTTCACTCTCCTCTTTCACTTTAATCAAGATGCTCTTTAGTTCTTCTTCACTTTCTGCCATAAGGGTGGTGTCATCTGCATATCTGAGGTTATTGATATTTCTCCCGGTAATGGATAAATGAAAAGTACTATATCCATGTGGGAGAATATTACTCAGTCATAAAGAGGAATGGGATACTGAGACATGTTACAGCACAGATGAATCTTAAAAATATTATGCTAAGTGAAAGAAGTTAGTCACAAAAAGCCACATACTGTACAATTCCATTCATATGA
This sequence comes from Bos mutus, assembly GCF_027580195.1. Classification (NCBI taxonomy): domain Eukaryota; kingdom Metazoa; phylum Chordata; class Mammalia; order Artiodactyla; family Bovidae; genus Bos; species Bos mutus. The sequence continues at coordinate 85,190,284 of NC_091621.1, read as the reverse complement.
CATACTCAGATGTCTATAGGCAATATAGATGTCTATAGATGTATAGGCAAATCTATAGAGACACAATGTAGATCAGAGGTTGCTTGGAACTGAGGTGAATGGGGAAATAGGTGGATAATATCTAAAAGGTACAAGGTTTCTTTTTTGAGACTGAGGAAATGTTCTGAAATTGTATATAATGATAGTTGTGATCTGTGAATATACTAAAACCTACTGGATTATGTACTTTTAATGGATGAATTGCATTGTGTGATGGTTCATTTTACAGGTCAACTTTGCTAGGCCATGGTACCCAGACATCCTAGATATTTCTGTAATAAAGGCATTTTGTAAAAGAAATTAACATCAAAATCAGTAGATCTTAAGTAAAGCAGTCTACTCCCCATAACATGAGTGGGCCTCATCCAATCAGTTGAAGGTCTTCATAGAAAAGGAGTGACCTTGGAAAGCAAGAAGGAGGTCTGCCACCTCTGGACTGGCACTGCAGCTCTTTCCTGGGTCTTGGGCCCTGCATATTTTGGACTTGCCAAGCCTCCGCATGACTCCACATGAGCCAATTCCTTAAAAACCAATCTCTATTTCTCTCTTTCTCCCTCCCTCTCCCTTTCCCCTTCTCTCTCCCCGACCTCCTCACCATCCCGTTGTTTCTTTTCTCTGGAGAAACCTAATGCTTATGGTATGTGAGTCTATCTCAATAAAACTGGTTTAAAAATAAGGAAATTCAGGAAGAGTGAGGCTAATTAGCTGCCCAAGTTTCCACAGCTGGAAAGTAGCAGAATGGAAAGCCTCTCTTTAGTACAACCTGCCATACAAGGTGTTATTTGTGCTCTTGTTAACTTTGGGCCAGGTGTGGAATGTTGTTGCGAAGTTTGTGCAAAGTCTAGGACGGAAGCATTCTTGGTACAGACATGAGGGTTGCTGCATCAGGGCAACTGAACAGGAGGAATTGGGGTCTGTGGAAGGGATGAAGATTCAACATGTTAGCAACCGGCAGGAAATAGACTTTAGTATATTAGAATGGACTGTCAAGTTCAATTGGAACTGCAAAGAAGTCCACATCAGCATCATATTAACCCTGATCCCTGAAAGGCTTGTTATGCATTACATTCTCCTTGGAGCAAGTACTTATCACATGGCAGCTTTATTATTCAAAACTTACTACTTCCCTCAATGAAGCAAGACAAGGATGCCAAGGCATAGTGAGATGATTTCTGCAATTGACTGCAGAAATACATACTTATTCTTCTTAGTAAGAAAACACTATTCTAGCAATGAGAAATAGTAAATTACGTCATGTTTTAACCACTTTGTAAAAATTATACATTTTTTATGGGCTTCTCTGGTGATTGCTTTTGCGAACAAAGTAAACAGAACATCATATTTTCATCCATCATCATTATGATCAGAATGCGGTAGAATTCTCCAATAAAGCAGGGATACCCTCAGAGGCCATTGAGAGATTCTAGGCTTGTTGCTTATACAGTAAACGGTCCTGATGCCTTCTGAGTTATGCCTGGTTTCAAAAAAAATTTTTTTCAATATCTCACACATTTGCAGACTGTTGCCTTCTCAGGCATGATACTTTTTTTTTTTTTTTTGTTAAGTCCTTCCTCAACTGGGGACTGAGAGAGAAAACCTAACCTGTTATGATTTTTGAGTCATGGGCCTTAATTTTTTTTTGTTTTCATTAAAAAAAAAAAAAAAAAGTTATTTGGCTGCACCAGGTCTTAATTGCAGTACATGGAATCTTTAGCTGCAGAATGTGAATTCTTAGTTGCAGCATGTGGGCTCTAGTTCCCTGATCAGGAATTGAACTTGGGGCCCCTGCCTTTGAAGTGTGGTGTCTTAGCCACTGGATCACCAGGGAAGTCCCCATGAGCCTTAATTTTAATACAGTTTTTTTGGTATCATTTATGTTGTCTGCTCAGGGTCTTTTGCCATGTTTTCCAGAATTCTCTATGCAGTTTTTGAAGGCAAGACTTCAGATAAGATGAGCTTTGCTCATAGTTATGTAGCATTGCTTGGTTGATGTTTTCAGTTAAAGCCTCACAAGGTAGCAAAGCAAATATTTAGTCTATGGGGGATTGACCGGCATTAACCGAATTCTCCAACAAATTTCATTACTTCTTATATTTATTTAAGACTCTTTACAGGATACTGCAACACACAAGACAATATGACAGGTATAGGGGATGCAATGGCCTCTTGAAATCCACAGTAAAGAAAAGGATAAAGACATTCATTTATATATTTATGGAATACAACTCTTATAGCAATCAGTATGTTCATGCTTCTCTGATAGCTCAGTTGGTAAAAAATTCATCTGCAATGCAGGAGATCCTGGTTTGATTCCTGGGTTGGGAAGATCCCCTGGAGAAGGGAACGGCTATCCACTCCAGTAGTACTGGCCTGGAGAATTCCATGGACTGTAGTAGTAGTCCATGGGGTCGCAAAGAGTTGGACAGGACTGAATGACTTTCTCTTACAAGATTTCCATGATCAGGGCAGCTGAAAACCAAACAATTGATGAGAAAGTTTTCTGATGTTTCTAGAGTCTTCTGAGGCCATTTATCATGATTAAAACTTATCAGAGCATTGCTTTTTTCTAGAAATTACAAAATACTTGGATGTTCTATTTTTTCCTTCTATTCATTCATTTATTCCATACAAGCGCCATATATTGATATGTCATTTTTATAATTCCCAAAGATACTGGGACAGGGACAATGAGGGCATGAAATCTGGCCTGTGCTTTGCTCACCAAGCTGTTCCCTGTGGGATTGTGACCCCTGATGGGGACAAATTTGTCCAATTCATCTGCCCTGAGGGGAGGCCCTTTTAAATTCTTCCTGCTCAGAGGTCTGTGTCCTGAAGTCTTGTGCTTGAGCTTAGATATAAATCAGTTATGTGGCCTAACCCTTAAATGAGCATGAAATGTAGAAATGCTTGATATACTCTTTCTCTTATTTATATAGTGTTGAATAAACCCTGATAGATCTGTTCTAATTCAGCTCCTTTTTATTCAGTACTCCTTATCAATTATAAAACATTTCAGTCATTCCAGAAGCTCATTAATTTTAATAGGTTGCAGATAGATGACAACTTGTTTTAGCTGAGTCCCATTCTACATTGATGCTTTAAAGAGATTTATACCCTTCACTGAGCCCTTTAGGAGAGGCCAGAATCAATAAGACGTTTCTAACATAATTTAATACTGTGGATCACTTCTCAGACAGCCTAAGTATGATACGGACTTCGGCTTCAGAAGGATATCGTGTCCCTAAATTTTGGAGTCTGCTTGAGGTTGCTAGCTTCCCATGCCTTGACAAATCTTCCTCCCTCTCCACGTCAACAGCCCCACAAGGGGGAAATATTAGAACTTTCTGCGTCATCTCTGCTGACTGGTTGCCGAGCTGCTGTAACCGTTCCATTCATGGAAAATATTGCATTTAGAAGCAGACAGTTCCATCTTCTAAATGCTCCCTTAGGGTCTTCTATCCCTCAAACTATGCCATTATCTGTCCACTAATTGTGTCTACCTATACAAGACTTAGTGACTAAACAACAATACTGATTCTGGACCTATTCCATGGGCTACATACATGACAAGTCTAATTGTAAATCAACTTGAAATGCCTTCTGGTATTGAAAAACTTGAATATACCCATCGACCTATCTTTCCTCCAAACTTCTCTTCTTTCACTAGATATTAAAATAATAAGTAATCTAAAAAATACTGGCTTGGGAGAATATTCCATTCAATCTTATGAATTAAATAAATACATAAGTCCTTAAGATGAGGCATTTCAATTATTTAAATGGTTAGGCAAAAAAAATAAATAAATAAAAATCAACAAGTTCTTATCTAAGGCCCTGAAGTTATGACAATTTAAACTACAAATCAGTTCTGTACATCAACTCCATGTACAGGCATGAATATTTTGGTGTAATTTATTGGGCCACTATAATCAAAGGACTAAAATGATAACACAGATTCTTATATTACTTGCCTATAAAATGCATGGCTTAGATAGCCAGTCAATGGTAAAAGCATGTATTGGAAACTTTACTTCTCTGGGAATTAGTGATTAACATACACCCCTAGTAGAGAGATCAGTCTTTTCCAAAGAGTCAACTCTTCTCATGAGGTGGCCAAAGTACTGGAGACAGGGAGGCCTGGAGTGATGCAATTCATGGGGTCACAAAGAGTTGGACACAACTGAGAGACTGAACTGAACTGAACTGAATAGAGAGATAGAAGTTCATTTTTCTTAGCTATTTTAAGAAACTTTCTCAAATTCCATCACTGGAAATTTTTGTCCCTTTTATCTTTAAAACTCTTTACACCTGTGCTTTTTATGATATTGCTGAGAGAAATATCACATATTATAATTCCAAATAACTATACCAAAACAATGTTTATGATTGTTACATACTTTTATTTTTGTTAGCCTAATGCATTTAATGTTTTGCGAGTATAAGAGGGGTCTCACTGAACAAGATTCTGCCATAGGAGGGAACTATGCATTGCCATTGGATTTTATTATCAACAGGCACAATCAGTTGTTAACACAAGTCACACTAAGTGGGTTTATGCCAATTCTTTTTCAGTTTCATTCCTTCTGCAGCTTAGTAGAACTTAGCAACACATTAGAACTACTTAGGGAGAAAAACCCTCCACACATGGATCTATTAGAAAATGAGGACTGTGTTATAAAAGAAGTTGCAATTGTACTATTTTACTTCTTAAAATATTTTTTCATTAAAAGACAGATTATATATTGTAAAAGCGAGGAGGCAAAATATTCTGGACTCAGTTTCCAAAATATGAATTCTATTCTGCAGTTATTTGGTATTATTTGTCAAGATTGTTGTTGAATGAGTATATGCACAAAAAGATGCTGCAAATAAATTTGACTATGTGATCATACTCCCCAGGGGAAAGTACCACATTTTTCTAAATTAAAACTTTGGCTTAATGTGTATACATATTTGGATATGCTTTCCTATCACACCTTTTAAGCTAATATTGCAATCACCACCATATTAAAGTAATCACCAAAGCCTGTAAGGCTGTTAAAAGCCTTATAGACAGCTTAAAGTCTTTCTCTGAGATACACTTATTATTTAAATTGCAAAAGTCCTAGTTCCTACTTATACCATTTGGAGTATCACAGACTTCAGTAAGTTTGTTTTCATGCCTTCTGTGGTATAGCAAGAGCAGATATTTTGTGCCTGAATGTCCCTGTACCTTTGGTCACTTAAAGCCGATCAGAGATTGTTACCAGATGTGTAACATTTTAGGGTCTAGTTCTTTTTCACTGGAAGGAGGAGTCAAATATCTCATATTGGACCGTGGGACATATTCTAACAGATGCTTTTCCCTTTTACAGATGCTTCTGATTTAATTCATGTATTAGATGAAGCCTATGTTTGCTGTTCTAATGGCAAGGATGTCAGAAATTCTTTCTGAAGTTAGGAGATGAAAGCCTGCAAGAATGGTTTTAATCTCTAGGTTTGTTTACCAGAGGAGAATATTATGGGAAAAAACATTCTGCTCACCATCTTCACACCCTATATATTCCTGGGAAATGGAATGAGAAAACACTCTCAGTTTGCTAATACTCTGATTCTATTCTTAGCTGTTAACAAGCAAGATGTGGAACATAAATGCCATGGCAGAACTGCTAACAAAAACAGGGTCAAGGTCTTTAATAGCAAGAGAATAATTGGAACAAAGTTCCCTAAGCCGTGTTTATTCAACTTTGGAGTCTTCCAGTACAGACAGCACCTTCTCGCATGGTCATCTGCACCCCAGATGCTGGAGCTCTTACCGTCTCAGAGAACAACTATTCCTGGGATTCTAACAAACTCTCATACATGTGAAGCACGAGTACTATTCTCCACTTTCACAAGCTGGAGAAGATGGACTACACCTTTGATTGCAAAATAAGAATTTCTATGAGGAAGAGGAGGTGGAGACAAGACATATGTGGAAAGAGGTCAGCCAATATCAGGGACAGGAAAGTGAGCAACAGTTGCTTCCCCATCACACTGTCCAGTCAATAGATGTGACTTAAAGGAGGAATGGAACTTCATATGCACAAATAAATGAGATTGACTTTGTGGGATTAGGTCCCAGTTCTGCAATTTACTGTCTGTGTAACCTTAGGAAGGGTTTCCCTGGTGGCTCAGAAGGTAAAAAATCTGCCTGCAATGTGGGAGACTGGGCTTCGATCCCTGGGTTGGGAAGACCCCCTGGATAAGGGAACAGCAACCCATGCCAATATTCTTGTCTGGAGAATTCCATGGACAGAGAAGCCTGGCAGACTACAGTCCATGGAGTCACAGAGTTGGACATGACTGTGTGACTGACACACACAACAAAATCTTAGGAAAGTCACCCAACACCACACAGCCTGAGGCACCCCATCTTCATTTTTTTACATTTGGAAATAAAGATTTTAAAATAAATACATTCTAATATTTTTTAAAGCACATAAATGACTCCAATTTAAATTAATAAATTTAAAAAATACATAAATGAATCAAATAAATAAAGTCCAGCAGCATCCACAAATACACATTACCTGACATATTTCCAGGAGATGCCTATTGCTTAGCTGGGCATATCCTTTCATTTCTTCATCAATAAACTGAAGATGAAAATAATATATCATAGTGCTTGAGAATAAAAGGAGACAGCTATGTAAAATGCCTAGACAGCTGGGAAGTTTTGTATTTCCTTTCCCTTTCTTTCTAATTTTACTTGTTTTGCTTAATCTGATGCTTGTTTATAACCAGCCCAGTTTTTAAGTCCACAGGGTATTGTCTTAGCCAGGTGTTGCCAAAAACAACCCAGAATTTCAGTGTTCTGTTACCTGCAACATTTACTTCAGGGTCAAGGGTCTGCAGATTGGCTGATCTTGACTATCTCAGGCTACCGCTGGGTCAAGCAGTCTTGGCATTTCACTTGGTGCTGGACCAGCTAGCACAGAGATAAAGAATGTGCCTGCCAATGCAGGAAACTTGGGTTCGATCCCTGGGTCAGGAAGATCCACTGGAGAAGAGAATGGCAACCCACTCCAATATTCTTTCCTGGAGAATCCCACGGAGAGAGGAGCCTGGCAGGCTACAGTCCATGGGGTTGCAAAGAGTCAGACACGATTGAGCACACACACGCAAGCTAAGTAGCAACAGCTGCAGAGCATTTTTTCCCAACGGGGATGGCAGAGGCTCAAGGAGGACAAGTGAAAGCATGTGATGCCTAATTTTGAGAAAGAGAAAGACATATAACAAAAGTTTTTAATTAGTTTTGTTTTCCAGAGAAAGGTATGACTTTGCCCTCTTGTTTCCCTCACCCACTAAGAAGGCTTCATGGATTACATCTTACTTCTCTGTGATGTTCTGATGCTTTGTTCCCAAATTTTGAAGAGAGCAGATAGAAGTGCTAATATCTATTCCAAGCCTGGTGTTAGTAGACAACGGAGGCTGCTTGGGAGGACACGTTAATATGTTAAGTTAAACACAAAAGATGAGTAAGTGCAAGAGACGAGGGTTGGATTCCTGGCTCTGGAAGATCCCCTGGGGTAGTAAATAGCAACCCACTCCAGTATTCTTGCTGGGAAAATCCCATGGGCAGAGGAGCTTGGCAGGCTATGGTCCATGGGGTGGCAAAGAGTCAGACAAAATTGAGCACATGAGCACACACAAGGATGACAAGGAGTTTTCTAATATGGGAGAGTTGCCATTAAGCAAAATAAAGGATAGTGGGGGCGGGAAATGGGTGTTTGGGAGGAAAAGAGTGAATTAAGGCCAGTGGTTGGAAGCAGGAGTCCCAAACAATGCTAGAAATGAAGAGGGCAGAGTGATAAGAAACATATGTTAATCAAGGGATGAGGAGGTAGCTTGGATTCTTCAAAGTAATCTTGTTTTTTTAACCTTCCAACTTCAAAAAGAAAAAATAGAAAGAATAGGAAGATAAATGATATTATGTGCAGATTATCAAAAGAAGAGAATTAGATTTTTAAAAATAATTTTACTGGAGTATGGTTGCTTCACAAATTTGTGTTACTTTCTGCTATATGGCAAAGTGATTCCTCCACACATAGACATAAATTCCCTCATTTTGGGATTCCTTTCCCATTTAGGTCACCTGAGAGCACTGAGTGGAGATTCCCTGTGCTATACAGTAGTTTCTCATTAGTTACATGTTTTAGACATATTACTATATACATGTCAATTCCAATCTCCCAGTTCATCCCACTCCCCTTTTCCCCCTTGGTGTCCATATGTTTGTTCTTTACAGCTGTGTCTATTTCTAGTTTGCAAATAGGTTCATCTGTACCATTTTTCTATATTCCATAGATATGTTAATATATAATATTTTTCTCTTTCTGAGCTATATCACTCTGTATAACCTAAATGTCCATTGACAGAGGGATGGATAAAGAAGATGTGGCTCATATGTACAATGGAATATTACTCAGCCAGAAAAAGGAATGAAATTGTGCCACTTGCAAAGATGTGGATGGACCTAGATGATTAGACATTTCAAAAAACTTGTCTTGAACTCCCATTTCCAGATTTTATGAACAGTTTAATCTGTTTAATTTTCATCCACACTGATAGAGAAGTGAGCAAGGGAAATAAGCACATTCTCTTCTATTAACTTCTGGTTGCCTTGTAACTACATGGCCACCATGACTATAAAAACAGGTTTCTCACTTCTGTGACCAAGACAGTAACCATGAAAATCTTTTTTTTTTTTTTTTTTTCCAAAATTGTCAATGATAAAGGTAAAAACATCTAAGTATTCACTTAAAAGCATCAGTTCTTCAGTGCTCAGCTTTCTTTATAGTACAACACTCATATCCATACATGACTACTGGAAAAACCATAGCTTTGACTAGATGGACCTTTGTTGGCAAAGTAATGTCTCTGCTTTTTAATATGCTACCTACGTTGGTCATAGCTTTTCTTCCAAGGTGTAAGTGTCTTTTACTGCAGTCACCATCTGCAGTGATTTTGGAGCCCAAGAAAATAAAGTGTCACTGTTTCCATTGTTTCCCCATTTATTTGCCATGAAGTGATGGGACTGGATGCCATGATCTTAGAATTTTGAATGTTGAGTTTTAAGCCAGCTTTTTCCCATTCCTCTTTCATTTTCATCAAGTCTCTTTAGTTCCTCTTCACTTTTTGCCGTAAGTGTGGTGTCATCTGTGTATCTGATGTTATTGATATTTCTCTCAGCAATCTTGATTCCAGCTTGTGCTTCATTCAGCCCAACATTTCACATTATGTACTCTACATACTGACAAAGATCTGTCTAGTCAAAGCTATGGTTTTTCCAGTAGTCATGTATGGATGTGAGAGTTGGACTATAAAGAAAGCTGAGCACTGAAGAATTGATGCTTTTGAACTGTGGTGTTGGAGAAGACTCTTCAGAGTCCCTTGGACTACAAGGAAGGAAATCAGTCCTGAATATTCATTGGAAGGACTGATGCTGAAGCTGAAACTCCAATACTTTGGCCACCTGATGCGAAGAACTGACACATTGGAAAAGTCCCTGATGCTGGGCAAGATTGAAGGCAGGAGAATGGGATGACAGAGGATGAGATAGTTGAATGGCATTGCCATTCAACTGATTTCCTTTAGGATTGACTGGTTGGATCTCTTTGCAGTCCAAGGGACTCTCAAGAGTCTTCTCCAACACCACAGTTCAAAAGCATCAATTCTTCGGCACTCAGCTTTCTTCACAGTCCAACTTTCGCATCCATACATGACCACTGGAAAAACCGTAGCCTTGACTAGACAAACCTTTGTTGGCAAAGTAGTCTCTGCTAATGTTTTGAATCACTCTTGGCATTACAACTGGGTTTATTTTATCTCAGTTGTCAATCTTCTACTGCACTGTGAAGGCCTGCCTTAAGATATTTCTTTTAGCTTTAAAAATTCACTACAGTTTTCTCTAATTCTCTTCTTTGTATTCTTTCATCTCAGTTTCACACTTAGTCAAGAAAACTTACAATAGTCTGCATACTGCATACTAAATAGCTTTAGTTGTGTCCAACTCTGTGTGACTCTATGGGCTGTAGCCTGCCAGGCTCCTCTATCTACGGAATTCTCAAGGCAAGAATACTGGAGTGGGTTGCCATTCTCTTCTCCAGAGGACCTTCCCCAGCCAGGGATCAAACCCAGGTCTCCTGCATTGCAGGCAGATTCTTTACTGACGGAGCTACCCGGGAAGCCCAAAAGCTTAATAGTATAGGTTATCTTTAAAAAAAAGACTACCCATTTAAAATGGAAAATAATCTTTTGCTTTTCTTTCTTATATACATGAAGAGATATGACTATCTTGCTCATATTACTTCCTTTCTGGTTTAGAAATCACTGTAGGAACATTTTTTTTTTTTTTCCGAACATTTTTAAGTGCACAGAATATAGTGTGGAGAAAACCAAATGGCTCTCTCCAGGGCAGTAACACATGTAAATCTTAATAATTCTACTCATCTTATTTCCACTTAAAACAGTTTTGATTGAAAGACAAATTTAAGATTCATCATTATAAAAGAAAAAAAAAACTTTCAAAGGACTTATATCCCATTCCACTTCTTCAGATGAAAGGAATATCAGAGAAGGCTATATGAAGGGAAGGAAAGTCATAAATATTTCTCAGATTTAATTATTTCCAACCCAATTTTGCATTTTTCCTTATAGAGAATACCTATAAAGAGACTTTTTCTGAATTTTCATCTAGAATGCTTGCAGTTGCAGTTTCTTACTGAATTAGAAGTTACCTTTAAGATTAATTTAGTATATTTTATAGCAAATAAAGCACCTTTAAGGATTACCTAAAGTTATCAGTAGCAAAGATTTAGCAGTAGTGAGTGAGTATTCAAAAATTATTCAGAGAGATAGTGTCTGTTACTCCCGATGTGAAAAGAGAAAATGTAATCCATTAATTCATCTTCAAATTAGGTAAACTATAAGGGCAGAGCTCCAACTATAATAAACCTTGTGAATATGACTAATGGAAATAAGAAAGACCATTAATTATTTTGACAAGAGAAAGAAGAGGATAATTTCAGGAATAAGTTTTAGATATTTCTTCCCACTGACATTAATCAAGAACATTAAGTAATTTTTCTCCAGGTTATTTCCCATTATATACATTCAGAATTATGCTAAATAAAAATCCAATATCAGAAAATAAAGATAAAATACTCCCAAGTTTTGAGATGGTGAAATATCAGAAATGGTAAAATATCAGAAATGCTGAAAATAGTAAATAATGTCTTATTTCTATAGTCTATTAGAGCTTTTAAAAGACTTCACATACATCATCTCACTTTACTCTTGAAATGATCTCATTCAGGTAAAATTCTTATTAATCTCTGCTCAAAGAGGCACTGGGACTGTTTATACAGATAATAACAACAAAATTTATTTTGATTCTAGGGCTTTGGATTTCAAAACCATGCTAGTTCTGATTTATCACTTTGCACTCCTAATTTTATGAACACACTTTCTCATTATCCATTAATAGTAGTTTTAAAAAAGATAGCCACAAAATGTGATAATTTATACTTGGTAGTTTTCTGTATTCTTATTGCTCAGCAGTGTATAATCAACACATTATTAATTCATTTTTCTGTGATGTTTTTAAAAATCATGAAAGTTATTTTATTTGTATCTCATTATCCAATTGCAGTCCAAGTTATTGAGTATGTAGCAAAACAATACACTTAAATGTAATATTACAATTTCACCCATTTATTCATGTAACACTCACACGTTTCTCACAATCTGTGCAATTATTTCTGTATTAAATGCTGGGGATATAAAGTCCATTAAGAAATAAACCCTTCTCCCTATATGGGAAAAGAATCTAAAAGAGGGTGCATTTATGTATATATGTATAACTGATTCACTTTGCTGTACGCCTGAAACTAATACAACATTGTAAATGAATGATACACCAACATAAATTAAAAAAAATTAAATTCCATAATATATTGGGGGAAAAATAAATAAGCCCTTTTCTCAAGGAGCTTATAGTTGTCTGGGAGAAAGCCAAGTAAATCAAAGATTGCCATACTTAGATGAGTGCTCATAGAAATGTTCACTGTGTCATTGGTCCATAGAAAAGATGCCATATATTGTACCAGAATCAAGAGATATTCATTGAGAAGGTGATACATAGGGTAAATTTTTTAAGACGTAACTGTAAGGGAAGATGGAGGCGGAGTGATTAGAAAGTGAAAGTGAAGTTGCTCAGTCATGTCCAACTCTTTGCGACCCCATGGACTGCAGCCTACCAGGCTTCTCAGTCCATAGGATTTTCCAAGCAAGAGTACTGGAGTGGGTTGCCATTGCTTTCTCCAGGGGATATTCCCGACCCAGGGATCAAACCCAGGTCTACCACATTGTAGGCAGACGCTTAACCCTCTGAGCCACCAGGGAAGCCCAGAGTGATTAGAAGTGAAACCTAAATCAGGATAACTCTTTCCAGGACACGCAGACTCACTTAACCATGTGATCTGATGTTGGGTGGGGATTTTCCTAGACTCTGGACTCAGCCACTAAGACCCATGAGGACAATGAGGCATTGCATTAGAAAGAAGAAGGAAAACAGAAGGTGAGACAGAGGTTGGGAAGGCGGTGTTCCTAGATACAGATTTTCCTTTCCTTCCCTTTTGAAGAAGGAAAGGATGCTAGCTCTCATCCTCCAACAGAAGAAAATTTCATTGAAAAGTGCCTCCCAGGTGTCTGGAAAAAAAGAGTCCAATGTCTCACTGCCTGCTTGGACCTGAGTGTCAGCCATGGACTTGTTGATGTTCCCACTTGTGCCTCATTGAACACGAGAATGAGAGATTTGGGGGGAAGATGCCAGGGCGTGGGGACAGCCTGGAGCAGCTGCTGAGCCAATCTCTGGGCCTCATAACTATGTGTGAAATGCTTTTAGACAAATGAAACATGGAAAGACAGTTTGGGCCATCTGTCCAGTGCCAGAACAACAGAGTAAAATGACTGGGAGGGGTGGGCTGAAGCAGTAAGGGGCTAGTGGTGTCCTGAAAGACAAGGGTAGCCGAGGCCCAGGTGGAGCTAGCTGGCTCACAGCTGTGAATTGTCAAGTTAGAAGAGTCCCAGGAGAACTGCTGAAGGGCTCAAGCATTTGGATTTCAACAACAGAGGGGCCCTGATGGCCTGTCACTGATAATCAGGGAAGCAGCCCCCACCCACAGCAAGCTACCAAAGTGTCTGATAAGGAAGAGACCCTACTTTATTCCCCTCCTCCCTCCCCAGCAGGCTGGGGGAAGAGCTGGAGCCAGGGACCAGGGCACAAAAGAAGTGTCCCAGAGCCACATGTGCTGCTTCCACTTTCTGCTCTAAGATGAGGAAGATCCCTGAACCATAAAAGTTATGGGCCCTGGAAGAGGGAAGTAAGAGAGATATAAAATATATGAGCTCTGATTTCTAAGATGAAGAGATTTCACAGAATTAACAGCCTTAAAGAAATCGGTGAATCTGTATTTTGAAATGTACTGTCGAGTGGGTGGGGAAGTTTTGAAACAGGAGGGAAGGGGGCAGAGTACAACCTTTAAAAGAACAGCAGGACTACAACAAAACCTGTTTAGAACCAAGATGGCACAAGAGTCAACTTCCAGTAGACCTTGACCCTCACTGCAATACATTCGCTTCTAAATGACACACCTACCGGTGCCGTGACAGCTCCGGCCGCCTGCTGCTAGGTTTCTTCAGTCCTGTCCAACTCTTTGTGACCATATGGGCTGTAGCCCACTGGGCTCCTCTGTCCATGGGATTTCCCAGTCAAGAATACTGGAGTGGGTTGCCATTTTCTCTTCCAGGAGATGTTGACCCAGGGATCAAACCTGTTTCTCCTCCATCTCCTCTATTGGCAGGCAGATTCTTTACCACTGAGCCACCTGGGAAGCCCCTGATATATGTCACATATATCACTAAAAATGCTCTAAGTTAGGAGTCAGGCAAGGAAAAATCTATGACATTTTCACTTCAATTTCCTGCCTTTACCTAGGGTGCCTACAATACAATGTGTTAAGCTTTTCTTTCTTTTCATCTAACTCTAGAATATTATACCCTTTATTGTTTCATTTCAGTTTAGCAGGCAAAAACAACAACAACAACAAAATCCAAAAGAATAAACATCTAACATTTAATTAGATGAAACATATTTGATATAAGGAGCATAATAAATAAATGAAGGTATTTCTTTTTAAAAAGTCAAAAAACAGTAGGAAAAACAAAAAGCATTTAGGGGATGGAAATTGAATCACTTAATAAAAAAAACCTGAAATGTCTACAACCTTATAAACTCAAAGTATGGTCTTTGAACAGTGTCATTGGAATCACTTGGAAGCTTATTAGAAATGAAGGACCTCAGGCCTCAATTGAGATAATGAATTCAAATTTACATTTTAACAAGATTGCTAAAGAACTCTCTTTTTAAAAAATTTTATTGAAGTACAGATGATTTACAATGTTGTGTTAATTTCTTCTGTGGAGCAAAGTGATTCAGTTTTATATATATACACATACATACACATATATCAGGTCAGATCAGATCAGTCACTCAGTCGTGTCCGACTCTTTGCAACCCCATGAACCACAGTACGCCAGGCCTCCCTGTCCATCACCAACTCCCAGAGTTCACCCAGACTCACGTCCATCGAGTCAGTGATGCCATCCAGCCATCATATCCTCTGTTGTCCCCTTCTCCTCCTGCCCCCAATCCCTCCCAGCATCAGAGTCTTTTCCAATGAGTCAACTCTTCGCATGAGGTGGCCAAAGTACTGGAGTTTCAGCTCTAGCATCATTCCTTCCAAAGAAATCCCAGGGCTGATCTCCTTTAGAATGGACTGGTTGGATCTCCTTGCAGTCCAAGCGACTCTCAAGAGTCTTCTCCAACACCACAATTCAAAAGCATCAATTCTTCGGCGCTCAGCCTTCTTCACAGTTCAACTCTCACATCCATACCTGACCACAGGAAAAACCATAGCCTTGACTAGACGAACCTTTGTTGGCAAAGTAATGTCTCTGTTCTCGAATATGCCATCTAGGTTGGTCACAACCTTCCTTCCAAGGAGTAAGCATCTTTTAATTTCCTGGCTGCAGTCACCATCTGTAGTGATTTTGGAGCCCAGAAAAATAAAGTCTGACAGTTTCCCCATCTATTTCCCATGAAGTGGTGGGACTGGATGCCATGATCTTCATTTTCTGAATGTTGAGCTTGAAGCCAACTTTTTCACTCTCCACTTTCACTTTCATCAAGAGGATTTTGAGTTCCTCTTCACTTTCTGCCATAAGGGTGGTGTCATCTGCATATCTGAGGTTATTGATATTTCTCCCAGCAATCTTGATTCCAACTTGTGTTTCTTCCAGTCCAGTGTTTCTCATGATGTACTCTGCATATAAGTTAAATAAGCAGAGTGACAATATACAGCCTTGACGAACTCCTTTTCCTATTTGGAACCAGTCAGTTGTTCCATGTCCAGTTCTAACTGTTGCTTCCTGACCTGCATACAAATTTCTCAAGAGGCAGATCAGGTGGTCTGGTATTCCCATCTCTTTCAGAATTTTCCACAGTTTATTGTGATCCACACAGCCAAAGGCTTTGGCATAGTCAATAAAGCAGAAATAGATGTTTTTCTGGAACTCTCTTGCTTTTTCCATGATCCAGCGGATGTTGGCAATTTGATCTCTGGTTCCTCTGCCTTTTCTAAAACCAGCTTGAACATCAGGAAGTTCACATATATACACACACATATATATATGTGTATATACATATACATATGTATATGTGTGTATATGTATATACATATACATATACACACATACATTTATATCCTTTTTCACACTGTTTTCCATTACAGTTTATCAAAGAATATTGAATATAGTTCCCTGTGCTCTACAATAGACCCTTGTTAACAATTCCTATGCCTGTTGAAGTTTGAGAAGTTATAGAAAGCTCTGTTGAATGCCTAGAATTCCAATGAATGGCTTCTACGCCATAATATAGGAAATTAATTTAACCCAAGACCATCATCAAAGAAAGAATACTCCCCCTCTCCAATACTTAAAGCAAATGTAAGCTCATTTGTATGTATATATATTTTTTTTTCAAATTTCCAACATATTAATATCTTTATATATGGAAACTGAACATACATGAACAGTATGGAAAGGCAAAAAGGACACTGAAAGATGAACTTCCCAGGTCAGTAGGTGCCCAATAAGCTACTGCAGAAGAGTGGAGAAATAACCCCAGAAAGAATGAAGAGACAGAGCCAAGTGAAAACAACACCCAGTTATGGATGTGACTGGTGCTGGAAATAAAGTCTGATGCTGTAAAGAACAATATTGCATAGGAACCTGGAATGTTAGGTCCATGAATCAAGGCAAATTAGAAGTGGTCAAACAGGAGATGGCAAGAGTGAATATTGACAGGAGAAGGCAATGGCACCCCACTCCAGTACTTTTGCCTAGAAAATCCCATGGACGGAGGAACCGGTAGGCTGCAGACCATGGGGTCGCTAGAGTTGGACACGACTGAGCGACTTCACTTTCACTTTTCACTTTCATGCATTGGAGAAGGAAATGGCAACCCACTCCAGTGTTCTTGCCTGGAGAATCCCAGGGACAGGGGAGCCTGGTGGGATGCCGTCTATGGGGTCTCACAGAGTCAGACACGACTAAAGCGATGCAGCAGCAGCAGCAGCAGCAGGAATCAGTGAACTAAAATGGACTGGAATGGGCAAGTTTATCTCAAGATAACCATTATATCTACAAAAGTGGGCCTTAGGAAGCATCACTATGAACAAAGCTAGTGGACGTGATAGAATTCCAGTTGAGCTATTTCAAATCCTAAAAGATGATGCTGTGAAAGTGTTGCACTCAATAGGTCAACAAATTTTGAAAACTCAGTAGTGGCCACAGGACTGGAAATGGTCAGGTTTCATTCCAATCCCAAAGAAGGGCAATGCCAAAGAATGTTCAAACTACCACACAATTGTACTCATCTCACACACTAGCAAAGTAATGCTCAAAATTATCTAACCCAGGCTTCAACAGTACATGAACTGTGAACTTCCATATGTTCAAGCTGGATTTAGAAAAGGCTGAGGAACCAGAGATCAAATTACCAACATCTACTGAATCATAGAAAAAGCAAGAGAGTTTCAGAAAAAATATCTACTTAATGCTTTATTGACTCCAAAACCTTTGACTGTGTGGATCACACAAACTATGGAAAATTCTTAAAGAGATGGGAATATCAGGACACCAAATGTGTCTCCTAAGAAATGTGTATGCAGATCAAGAAGCAACAGTGAGAACTGGACATGGAACAACAGACTGCTTCCAAATTGGGAAAGGAGTACAGCAAGGCTGTATATTGTTACCCTGCTTATTTAATTTCCATGCAGAGTACATCATGTGAAATGCCAGGCTAGATGAAGCACAACCTGGAATCAAGGTTGCTGAAAGAAATATCAATAATCTCAGATACACAGATAATACCACCCTTATGGCAGAAAGCACAGAAGAACTGAAGAGCCTCTTGATTAAAGTGAAAGAGGAGAGTGAAAAAGTTGGCTTAACACAACACTAAAAAAATTAAAATCATAGCATCCAGTCCCATCACTTCATGGCAAATAGATGGGGAAACAAGGCAAACAGTGACAGACTTTGTTTTCTTTGGCTCCAAAATCACTGCAGATGCTGACTGCAGCCATGAAATTAAAAGATGCTTTCTCCTTGGAAGAAAAGCTATAACCAACCTAGACAGCATATTAAAAACCACAGACTACTTTGCTGACAAAGGTCTGTCTAGTCAAAGCTATATTTTTTTCCAGTAGTCATGGGTGGATGTAAGAGTTGGAGTATAAAGAAAGCTGAGCACAGAAGAATCGATGCTTTTGAACTGTGGTGTTAGAGAAGACTCTTAAGAGTCCCTTAGGCTGCAAGGAGATCAAATCAGTTTATCCTAAAGGAAAGTAGTTCTGAATATTCATTGGAAGGACTGATGCTGAAGCTGAAACTCCAATACCTTGGCTACCTGACACGAACTGACTCATTTGAAAAGACCCTGATGCTGGGAAAGTCTGAGGGCAGGAGGGGAAAGGGATGACAGAGGATGAGATGGTTGGATGGCATCACCGACTTGATGGACATGAGTTTGAGCAAGCTTCAGGAATTGGTGGTGGGCAGGGTTCCTGGTGTTATGCAGTCCATGAGGTCACAAAGAGTCGAACACGGCTGAGTGATTGAACTGAACTGATATGGAAACTAGTTTTGTTCTGTCAAATAAAAAGAACCTAATCCTCTGATTTGATGAAAAGAGTTTCTAGAAGTAAACTCCATGTTTAGAAAGCACCCTCAAAAATGGAAAGCTCCATTTTCATTGCTCAGATATGGCCCTGGTATGCCAGAATGAAACAGGATTTTCTTTTTGTCAACTGCATTTTTTTTTTTGGGGGGGGGGGCTGAGTTAGAACCTGAATCATTAACTTGTTTTGATTACTCTTCCTCTTCTTTCTTTTGCAACAGTTGACAGTACCCTCTTCTTCAGGTAATAGCCCTGAGAGTAGGAAATCCTGTGAGAAAGGGTTTGCCCATTTGCACTTTACTATTTCAAAAGCTTAAGAAAAACATTAAGAATAATTGCAGAGGAGAGATATGGTAATGAAGATTTTTAAAAAAGAGCAAGAATGGGGCAAGAAGTGTTACATGGGAAACGTAAAAATAGTTACATATTGTGAACAAACTCAGATGCACAAAGTTGCTTAGAAATACCTCTTTCTCGTTTTTTATGTTGCTATACCATCTCATAAGTTTTATGAAAGAACTTTTATTCTGGATGGTAGCTTTGTGGTTACAAATCTAAGAAATAGAGATTGCATTATTGCTTTTGTTTATTAAAAGAATATGGTGACTTTTAGCTTTTAAAATGCCAAACATTATTATTCACTGCTTATTCATTTGGTCATACAATCATTTATTCAGTAAATCTCTGTTGAGTAAACTATGCTCCAGGGACTATTCCAGGTGCTCAGAAGACATCAGTGATTCAAGCAAAGATGATTCCCTGCCCCACACCCCCAACTCGGCCCTTGAGCTTGGGTTCTAATGGGAGGGGAGAGGGAGACAAAAATAACCTATAAACAAAATAAATAAATAATTTGTTGTGATTGCTAGACTATCATACTAAGTCAAGTCAGTTGGACAAAGAAAGAAAACATCACATGATACAACTTATAGGTGAACTCTAAAAATATTATACAAATGAGCTTATTTATAAAACAGAAACAGACTCACAGACAAAGAAAATGAACTACGGTTACCAAAGGGGAATGGACAAGGGGAGGGATATATTAGGGGCTTGGGACTAACAGATACAAATTTATACATAAAGCAGATAAACAACAAAGACCTACTGTATAGCACAGGGAACTATTTTCAATATCTTGTAATAGCCTATAATGGATTAGAATCTATAAAACAACATATATATATATACACACACACATATATATATACACATATATATTTAAATATGTATGTGTATTTGAATCACTTTGCTGTACATCTGAAACTGACCAGCACTGTAAATCACCTATAACTCAAATAAAAAAAAAAGGAAAGCAAATCATATTTAAATAAAAAAGCTGTAGACTATTTTGTTAGAGGATTCCATTAAACTAAATTGGCAATTCACTCCCTTTCTATTCCACATGACTAGAATAGGTATGTCCAAGCAGTGAAGGAAATAAAGTACACGGCACTGTGAAGAATATGAGTTACTCTCAAATACCTTAGAAACTGAAATAATGAGATACAACAGGAACATACATAAACATTACAAAAGTCAGATTATTTCAAGTGGTTTTAAAAAAATAATATAAAGAGTTTCAGGGGACTCAAGGGAAGGAATTTTTGTTTAAATAAATGAGACGACAAGAAATGAGGAAATGGAATATTCCATTAGAGAAAGGAAGTGCTAATTTTAAAGAGCTTAAATAATAGATGTGACAAGTTGTGCTTAAAGAAAATATTTCAAATGTGTAATAAAAATACTTTTCCCAAGTTGAAAAATATATTTTAAAATCTGATTTCAAACTTCAAAGGATGAACACTCTGAACTTTGACTAATCCAAAAGGAATATTTATATAAGGCTTTATAAATGGCCAGTATTCTTGTTTTGAGACTATTTCCTTTCTGTTATGTACCTTCTACTTTCACTGTTGGTATCATGCAGCAACCGTGTTTTTGTGAGGTACAAATTCAAATTTCATTTTCTTTATTTTCTTCATTTCGGCATAGAAGTTGTTTCATTTGTCAGTGAAATGACTTCTAAAATACAGGGCACTACAAAGTAAAGGTGGAGATTGTGTTAAAAGTGCCACTCAAGTAGAAAACCAAAGTCTAAAGAGGATAAATCATCAGTCAAACACCCCAATCATAAAGGACTCCATCATTAGGTTGATGTTTTCTTAAGGTCTCTAAGACAAGATGAATTCACCCTGATTCTTTCAAGAAATGAGTCTTACCTGATCCTTTTCATTTTTTCTAAGCAACAGATAGACAAACAAGGAAAGTGTAGTGACCCTGGAGAATGGCAAACGTGCTCAGGCAGAGTACAGAAAAACTTTTTGAAATCCAGGAGGCAATGAATGAGGCAGTAAACATTCAATTCAGTTCAGTTCAGTCACTCAGTTGTGTCCGACTCTTCACGACCCCACGAATCACAGCACGCCAGGCCTCCCTGTCCATCACCAACTCCCAGAGTTCACCCAAACTCATGTTCATTGAATCGGTGATGCCATCCAGCCATCTCATCCTCTGTCGTCCCCTTCTCCTCCTGCCCCCAATCCCTCCCAGCATGAGGATCTTTTCCAATGAGTAACATTAGGCCAATATAAAAATGGTACAGAATATTAACAGTTAACTTTTGTAGTATGCTTCATAATTTATAAATGAACTCTTTGCTTTCATTGATCATTAATTATCTACTAGTCATTATTTCTCATGAAATAGACTCAATCTCTTTCGCCTGTGGCTGAACCTTGAACTGTGGTTATTTTGAGTTCTTTCTTGGAATGGAAGAACGGAAAGAAACCTCTGAAAATGCTTTGTCGATAAAAATCTGATACCATCCAATAATTTGGAGGGGTAGTAAAACAAATGGCCATGCAAAACTTCTTCCACTTGCAGAATAATCATCCCAAAGTGACTTCAACCAACACACATCCAAGGTAGGAGAGGCAAAGCTCGATTCAGAACATACAAGGTATCTCTGAGATCCATCACTTTGTTTTATGTGTTTGGACAGCCTCTATTTTCAGGCTGCAGAGAGAGGGTGAGCTTTTTCAGGCTCCCATCATTGCAATACCCAGTACATCAGAAGATAATCTGCTTTCTGGCTGATTTAAAACTGAGTCCAGAATTGAGTTTAATTGGCTATTTCCCTTGCCTTGGGTCACTGTGCCTCCCAAAACCAATAACTACAGCCAGGGGAAGGGACAGAATGTCCTAATTATTGGCTAAACCTAGGTCAATGCACCATCCCTGGAGCTAAAAGGGAAGATGTAACATTAGCCTCCATTCTTGGAGCAACAGAAACCTAACTGGCAAAAGCAACATATATCTATTACTTCAAAGTAGCAAACTGTTGCAAAAAAAAATGTTTCAAACCTTGCTATTACTGTATTCCTGCCACAGCTAGTCTTTTCCTTCTCCCATCCATTCTACCTACTGTTGCTCACAGATCAATTGTTCTACAGGACAGTCTTGTTCATGTCACACTTCTATCCAGAAACCTCAAAAGCTCCCTGTGATTTATGAAACAAATTTCATACCCCTTATCTTGCCATTTGAAGTCATTCACAATCTGATCATGTCCTAATGTACCTTACCATTTCTATCTCCAGCCAATCAGAACTTCCATAGGCCTTTATTCCTGCTGCTTTTTCTCTTTTTTTAAAAATGTCTTTTCTTTGCATAGCTGCTTGTCTAAACTGCATTGACAGTTTAATAATTAAAGCAAATGTTATGTGTTTTTATGAAGCAGAAAGTAATTTAGCCCTCCTTTCAACTTCCAGAACTGTAAACTTCTCCCACAGTCCCTACTACTTCCTGCCTGAGTCATTATTTCCAGATCTGTCTACCAGACTCCCTATGCGCCCACTGAGGGTGGTTTATCTCTCAAACATCTTTGACAATTTTGAAACAATAAAGTAACTTATATTCAATTACATGAGTGTTTTTTAATTAAAAAAATAAATATGGAGTATGCAGGGAAAATGTAACTCATCCTATGTCTTCTCTATTTAGGCAGAAAATTTTTTTGACATTGGTTGTGTCCAATTCTTTGTGATCCCATGAACTATAGCCTGCCAGGCTCCTCTGTCCATGAAATTCTGCAGGCAAGAATAGTGGAGTGGGTAGCCATTCCCCTCTCTAGGGATTAGAAACAAAGTTTTAGCAAATCAGTCCTTCAATTGTTCAACCTTTGTCAACTGCAAACTGTGTACCAGGTATTCTGTAAGGTGATTGAACACACAAAATTAGAAGGGCTGGTTCTCATTCTCAAGGAACTCATGGTTTAGGGGAAAGACACACAGGGAATTCTAGAACAATGAGATAAGATGATGTGGGGTACAGAGGAGGAAAAGCTGAATTCTGTCACAAAGATTCTTAAAACTCTTCATAGGAAAAGAAATATTTTAGTTGGAAAGAAAGGACCAGAAGAACAGCAAGCATAAAAGCAAAAAGGTAGTGTTAGGGAATTATTAGAGTTCAGTGTCATCAGTGTTGAGTGTGGTTTGGGGTATAGATGAAAATGAAGTTGGAAAAATGTGTCAAAGTCAACTAATAAAAGGCTTTATTTCGTATTAAAAGAATTGTAGGGCTTCCTTGGTGACTCAGTGGCAAAAAATCCACCTGCCAATGCAGGAGACACAGGTTTGATATCTGATCCAGGAAGATCCCACATACCATGGAGTAACTAAGCCCATACAACACAACCACTGAGCTTGTGCTATACAGTCTGGAACTGCAACTGCTGAGCCCACGTTCTGCAACCACTGCAGTCCGTTTGCCTGAAAGCTTGTGCTCTACAGCAAGAGAAGCTCGCACACTGCAACTAGAGAGCGGCTCCCACTTGCTGAAACTAGAGAAAAGCCTGAGCAGCAATGAAGACACACCACAGCCAAAAATAAAAATATAAATAAATAAAATTATTTTAAAAGCTTATATTTCATCATAGGTAGGTCATTGTACATTAGCCAAAATTTGGGGGTTGGGGATTGGGATCAGATTTACAGTCTAGAAGGTAATGTAGAGGATAAAGGGGGAATTGGCAGGAGGAAGGGAGTAGGAAAGAGAGACCAGAAGATGGTTACATTCTACTCTGGGAACCAGGATACATTTTAAAGTCACTAATCAGGTCAAGAGTTATGATGGATTTGGGGGACAGGGAAAAATGATCATGTTGAATTGCATATTCACAGAACTTTCAGGTGAAGGTATTACCAGGTGAAATAAATCATTAGAAGTCATTATGACCTTATCTACTCTACAACTCTATATCTATCTGTCTACACTATGGAATATTACTCAGTCATAGAAAAGAATGAAATAATGTCATTTGCAGAAAGATGAATGAACTTAGAGATTATCATACTAGGCAACAAAAACCAGAAAAGACAAATATCATACGATAACGCTTATATGTAGAATCTAAAAAGATAGACAGAAATGAACTTATTTACAGAACAGAAATAGACTCAGAGTCTATTTAGAAAACAAGTGTATCAAAAGGGAAGAGGGGGGAAGGATAATTTAGGAGTTTGGGATTAAAATATACACACTGTGAATTACTAAATACAGTGAATTACTAAAATCACTGCAGATAATGACTACATCCATGAAATTAAAAGATGCTTGCTCCTTGCTATGACCAACCTAGACAGCATATTAAAAAGCAGAGGCATTACTTTGCCCACAAAGGTCTGTCTAGTCAAAGCTATGGTTTTTCCAGTAGTCATGGGTGGATGTGAGAGTTGGACTATAAAGAAAGCTGAGCTCTGAAGAATTGATGCTTTTGAACTGTGATGTTGGAGAAGACTCTTGAGCGTCCCTTGGACTGCAAGGAGATCCAACCAGTCAATCCTAAAGAAAATCAGTCCTGAATATTTATTGGAAGGACTGATGCTGAAGCTGAAACTCCAATCCTTTGGCCACCTGATGCAAACAACTGACTCATTGGAAAAGACCCTGATGCTGGGAAAGATTGAAAGCAGGAGGAGAAGGCTTGATGAATAAGAGTTTGAGCAAGCTCCAGGAGCTGGTGGTAGACAAGGAAGTCTGGCATGCTGCTGTCCATGGAGTTGCAAAGAGTTGGACATGACTGAGCGACTGAACTGAAAAAGACAGAAAATAAAACAGAAATAAAAATGGCACAGGTACATTGGAAAAGAGGTAAAACATTCTCTATTTGCAGATACCAAGGCTGTTTATGTAGAAACTCCTAAGGATTCAAAATTTAAAAACTGCTAGACCTAAAACAGTTGAGCAAGTTCTGAAGATAACAAAGTCACCACATAAAATCAATTGCATTTCTATTTACTAGCAGCAAATTATTGAGAAAAATTTTAATGCATTTATAATAGTGTCAAAAGTAAATAAAATACCCAGAGATAAATGTAATAAAAAGGCATATAAAATACCTATGTTGAAAACTATAAAACATGACTGAAAAAGAAGACCTAAACAAACAAAACAATAATACAGGTAAATCTATTATTTGTGCTCTAAGAAATATGAATAAATGGTATGAGAGTCTTGGTGAATTCCAGAAGGCTTCAAACTAGAGGTGCTTATTAAGACTTTTTAGTGAGGTTTAAGTATTGAACAATGAGCTAAATTCAATAAAAACATCTAAAGCAAACAAGATATATTTTATCAGGTAGCAATTTGTAAGCAGAACCCTGTGTTCAATGACAGTCGTTCAGATTGTATTGTGTTGTGCTCTATTGAGAGAAAAGGAGGTCAGAGCAGGGAATGTCTGTTCTAAGAATTCTCTTTCTTATATAATGTATTCCAATGTAATCATATTTTTTCCTTACTTCTTTAAAAAATATGGAAAAATAATCATGCTAGGAATATTCATGAAAGTTGGTGGAGGTGCTAAAATCAACAAATTGATCTCCATCTTGGAAATATTTCTCCCTTTGCCAAGGCTATCTTTACTTTCCATTATATTTTTCTCTTTCTTCTGTCACATTTTTCTAATAAGTGAACTATAGTCTTCAGCATCAATACTTCATTATTTCCCATGTACCTGTTTCTATTTCTTTAAGAACCAATCTCAAGAAAGATTTCAGTGGTCTCTTTCATGTCAAACTCAAAGGTCTTGTCTCTCTTCTCATTTTTTGACAGTTGTTGAGCTTTTACCTCTATTGACCACCCCATTTTTCCTGAAAGCTTCTCTATCTCCAGATTTCAAATATATGAGATATCACCAGTTGCTCATTCTACTGCTCTTAACTATTCTGGTGATAATTCCTAAACAGATTTTGAACTGTGATGTTGGAGAAGACTCTTGAGCATCCCTTGGACTGCAAGGAGATCCAACCAGTCAATCCTAAAGAAAATCAGTCCTGAATATTTATTGGAAGGACTGATGCTGAAGCTGAAACTCCAATCTTCCTCTCATTCCCAGACTGCTGCTCTGTGAGTATACAAATATGAATAAGATTCCTTGGAATCTCACCATCTAGAGGAAGCTAGCTGGTCTATTTGCTGTAGAAAGAGGGGGTAGGTAGTGTGGGATCAGGTACACAGCAAATGCACAGGCATGGTAGTAATAACCCATGGTATATTAGATACGGGCTGAGAAGTTCAACAAGGCTAGAGTTTAAAGGTAGATGTTAAGTTGAAGATTAGTAGAGCTAAAAGGTAGACAGGACTGGGTTGTACTGTAGCAACACAGATAGACTTAGAAATTATTATACTAAGTAAAGTAAGCCAGACAGAGAAAGACAAATATCATATGATATTGATTATATGTGGCATCTTTATATATATATATATATATATATATATATATATATATATATATAAAAACACATGCACATAAAAACTTACATACAAAATAGAAATAGACTCACAGACATAGACAACAAACCTACGGTTACCAAAGGAGAAAGAAGGCAAACAACTTACAGTATAAGAGAGCACAGGTTCCTTCCAAATTTACAGGGCATTTAAATAACTATGGGAGAAATGAGTAGTAATTAATGTGTTTATAGTCAATGCATATGCACTATTACAAGTGAATTCAGAGTTGAATTAGACCTTGAAAGTTGAGTAGAATTTGGATTGTGTTAGAAGGCAATGGCAACCCACCCTAGTACTCTCGCCTGGAAAATCCCATGGACAGAGGAGCCTGGTAGGCTGCAGTCCATGGGGTCACGAAGGGTCGGACACAACTGAGCAACTTCACATTCACTTTTCACTTTCATACATTGAAGAAGGAAATGGCAACCCACTCCAGTGTTCTTGCCTGGACAATCCCAGGGACAGGGGAGCCTGGTGGGCTGTCGTCTATGGGGTTTCACAGAGTCAGACATGGCTGAAGCGACTTAGCAGCAGCAGCAGCAGAAGAGAAAGGAGGGCATTTTACATAGCCGGCAAACGTCTAGCAAAGACATGAAGCTCAAAACTGGCCAAAGCTAGAAAGAAAACAATACTGTCATTGGCCTGTATGATGCTATGGTGTGCTGGAAAGTGTGCTTGTCATTGATGGCAGTCGTGGCCAGCCACCAAACTGGTCCCACATGACCCTCTTCCTCCTGATATTTATCAGAAGGCTGCAAAGAGAGAGAGAGAGAGAGAGAGAACCAAGCTGCAAAACTTTTTTTTTTTTTTTTGCTGAGATTTTTTTTTAATTGAAGTATAGTTGATTTACAATGTTGTATTAGTTTCAAGTGTATAGCACAATGATTCAGTTATACATACACACGAATATATATGTGTGTATATATATATATAATTGTTGTTCAGATTCTTTTTCCATTTAGATCATTATAAAATATTTAGTATAGTTCCCTGTGCTATATATACAGTAGGTCCTTGTTGGTTATCTATTTTATATATAAAGTGAAGTGAAGTCGCTCAGTCGTGTCCGACTCTGCGACCCCATGGACTGTAGACTACCACACCCATCCATCAATGGGATTTTCCAGGTAAGAGTACTGGAGTGCGTTGTCATTTCCTTCTCCAGAGGATCTTCCCAACCCAGGAATTGAACCAGGTTCTCCCATATTGTAGGCAGACGCTTTACCATCTGAGCCACCAGAGAAGTCGTATTTTCATATAGTAGTATGTATATGACTTCCCTGGTGGTCTAGTGGTTAAGAATCTGCCTTCCAAGGCAGGGGACGTGGGGTTGGTCTCGGGTCTGGGAACTAAGGTCCCACATGCCAGGGTGCAACTAAGCCCACATACACCATAACTACTGAGTGTGTTCACTACAACAAATGGCATATGACACAGTGAATGTCAACAAATCCCGTATGACACAACGAAGAACCTGAGTGTGGGTATGTTTCTATATACAGAAAACAAACTTACGGTTACCAAAGGGGAAGGGGGAGAGGGATAAATTAGGAGCTTGGGCTTAACATATGCAACACTTTTGAAAAGAATCAAAATCAAAGGTGGCAAAGAAACAGGCAGAATGAACACGGTAAGAAGTATAGGACACTGTCAACAGAACAAACAGAAGTGAGGCAAAATTTAGAATTGTTCCAAATAAAACTCAAGTTACTTTGGTAGAGGACTCCCTACCCCCTCAGTTAGACGTTTTGCAAAATCCTAAGGGCCAGACTGCTGGCAGACAAAGGCCTTCCCCATGTGTCTTATTGACCTTCCTGAGTAAGTCTTTTATTGTATTGCCTTCTTTATCACTGTGGTATGCTCTAGCTGAGTGAGTGAAGTCACTTAGTCGAGTCCGACTCTTTGCCACCCCTTGGACGGTAGCCTGCCAGGCTCCTCTGTCCATGGGATTTTCCAAGCAAGAATACTGGAGTGGGATGCCATTTCCTCCTCCAGGGGATCTTGCTGACCTAGGGGTTGAACTTGGGTCTCCCCCATTGCAGGCAGATTCTTTACTGTTTGAGCTACCAGGGAATCCCAGGTATGCTCTAGTATGGATTGTTTTCTTCCTTCCACCTTATCATTTTGCCCTGCATGCCTTTCTGCTTCAGGAAAGTCCTGAGCCTTTGTGTCTATTCAAGTACTGAGAAATTTTATATATATATATATATATACACACACACACACACACACACACACACACACACACACACACATACACACTTGCCTTGAGAACCCCATGAACAGAATGAAAAGGCAAAAACATAGGACACTGAAAGATGAACTCCTCAGGTCGGTAGGTGCTCAATATGCTACTGGAGATCAGTGGAGAAATAACTCCAGAAAGAATGAAGGGATGGAGCCAAAACAAAAACAACACCCAGTTGTGGATGGTACTGGTGACAGAAACAAGGTTAGATGTTGGAAAGAGCATTATTGCATAGGAACCTGGAATGTTAGGTCCATGAATCAAAGTAAACTGGAAGTGGTCAAACAGGAGATGACAAGAGTGAACATCAACATTCTAGGAATCAGTGAACTAAGATGGACTGGAATGGGTGAATTTAACTCAGAAGACCATTATATCTACTACTGTTGGCAGGAATCCCTTAGAAGAAATGGAGTAGCCATCATAGTCAACAAAAGAGTCCAAAACGCAGTACTTGGATGCAATCTCAAAAACGACAGAATGATCTCTGTTCGTTTCCAAGGCAAACCATTCAATATCACGGTAATCCAAGTCTATGCCCAGACCAGCAAAGCTGAAGAAGCTGAAGTTGAACAGTTCTACAAAGGCCTACAAGATCTTTTAGAACTAACACACAAAAAAGATGTCCTTATCATTATAGGGGACTGGAATGCAAAAGTAGGAAGTCAAGAAACACCTGGGGTAACAGGCTAATTTGGCCTTGGAGTACAGAATGAAGTAAGGCAAAGGCTAATAGAGTTTTCCCAAGAGAACACACTGGTCATAGCAAATACCCTCTTCCAACAACACAAGAGAAGACTCTACACATGGACATCACCAGAAGGATGACATTGAAATCAGGTTGATTATATTCTTCACAGCCAAAGATGGAGAAGCTCTATACAGTCAGCAAAAACAAGACTGGGAGCTGACTGTGGCTCAGATCATGAACTCCTTATTGCCAAATTCAGATTTAAATGGAAGAAACTGGAGAAAACCACTAGATCATTCAGGTATGACCTAAATCAAATCCCTTATGACTATACAGTGGAAGTGAGAAATAGATTTAAGAGACTAGATCTGATAGACAGAGTGCCTGATGAACTATGGACGGAGGTTCATGACATTGTACAGATGACAGGGATCAAGACCATTCCCCAAGAAAAAGAAATGCAAAAAAGCAAAATGGCTGTCTGAGAAGTCCTTACAAATAGCTGTAAAAAGAAGGGAAGCGAAAAGCAAAGGAGGAAACGAAAGATATACCCATTTGAATGCAGAGTTCCAAAGAATAGCAAGGAGAGATAAGAAAGCCTTCCTCAGTGATCAATGCAAAGAAATAGAGGAAAACAATAGAATGGGAAAGACTAGAGACCTTTTCAAGAAAATTAGAGATACAAAGGGAACATTTCACGCAAAGATGGGCTCTATAAAGGACAGAAATGGTAGGGACTTAACAGAAACAGAAGATATTAAGAAGAGGTGGCAAGAATACACAGAACTGTACAAAAAAGATCTTTATGACCCAGATAATCATGGCAGTGTGATTATTCACCTAGAGCCAGACATGCTGGAATGTGAAGTCAAGTGGGCCTTAGAAAGCATCCCTATGAACAAAGCTAGTGGAGGTGATGGAATTCCAGTTGAGCTATTTCAAATCCTGAAAGATGATGCTGTGAAAGTGCTGCACTCAATATGCCAGCAAATTTGGAAAACTCAGCAGTGGCCACAGGACTGGAAAAGGTCAGTTTTCATTCCAATTCTAAAGAAAGGCAATGCCAAACAATGCTCAAACTACCGCACCATTGCACTCATCTCACACGCTAGAAAAGAAATGCTCAAAATTCTCCAAGCCAGGCTTCAGCAATATGTGAACCGTGAACTTCCTGATGTTCAAGCTGGTTTTAGAAAAGGCAAAGGAACCAGAGATCAAATTGCCAACATCCGCTGGATCATGGAAAAAGCAAGAGAGTTCCAGAAAAACATCTATTTCTGCTTTATTGACTATGCCAAAGCCTTTGACTGTGTGGATCACAATAAACTGTGGACAATTCTGAAAGAGATGAGAATACCAGACCACCTGATCTGCCTCTTGAGAAATTTGTATGCAGGTCAGGAAGCAACAGTTAGAACTAGACATGGAACAACAGAGTGGTTCCAAACAGGAAAAGTAGTACATCAAGAATGTATATTGTCACTCTGCTTATTTAACTTATATGCAGAGTACATCATGAAAAACGCTGGACTGGAAGAAGCACAAGCTGGAATGAAGATTGCAGGGAGAAATATCAATAACCTCAGAAATGCAGATGACACCACCCTTATGGCAGAAAGTGAAGAGGAACTAAAGAGCATCTTGATGAAGATGAAAGAGGAGAGTGAAAAAGTTGGCTTAAAGCTCAACATTCAAACTAAGATCATGGCATCCAGTCCCATCACTTCATGGGAAATAGATGGGGAACCAGTGGAAACAGTGGCTGACCTTATTTTTCTGGGCTCCAAAATCACTGCAGATGGTGATTGCAACCATGAAATTAAAAGACACTTACTCCTTGGAAGGAAAGTTATACCAACCTAGGCTGCATATTGAAAAGCAGAGATATTACTTTGCCAACCTAGGTTCATCTAGTCAAGGCTATGGTTTTTCCAGTGGTCATGTATTGATGTGAGAGTTAGACTATAAAGAAAGCTGAGTGCCGAAGAATTGATGCTTTTGAACTATGGTGCTGGAGAAGACTCTTGAGAGTCCCTTGGACTTCAAGGAGATCCAACCAGTCCATCCTAAAGCAGATAAGTCCTGAGTGTTCATTGGAAGGACTGATGTTGAAGCTGAAACTCTAATACTTTGCCCACCTGATGAAAAGAGCTGACGCATTGGAAAAGACCCTGATGTTGGGAAATATTTAGGGCAGGAGGAAAAGGGGATGACAAAGGATGAGATGGTTGGATGCCATCATGAACTCAATGGACATGGGTTTGGGTGGACTCCGGGAGTTGGTGATGGACAGAGAGGCCTGGCATGCTGCGGTTCATAGGGTCACAAAGAGTCGGACATGACTGAGTGCCTGAACTGAACTGGGGAAGCCCAACCGCACACATAAATAAATTCTTAACACAGCTCCAGAAAGTGAATTTTGCTTTCTATAGACTATGTTGTAATCATAGACTGCACATTCCAATGCTAATAGGAGCTAGATGAGTCACTTAAATAGTCATGGGTCAGTGAATCAGGTGAGATCTGTGGAAACCCAGAGAACACATTTTATATTGAAAAGGCGTAGCTGGTGCTGGGCTCCAGACAATTGTTCCTATGAGGGAATGCTAGCCCTATGATGCCAGACCTTCTGGTATTTTCAGAGGAACTGGGAATCCTGATTTTCATGTGACCTTACCTTACTTAATGTTTATAATAATACTGGGTGTAGTATTCATAAATAAATAACATGGGCTTCCCCAGTGGCTCAGTGGTAAAGGATCTGCCTGCAGTGCAGGAGACACAGTAGACTCAGGTTTGACCCCTGCATTGGGAAGATCCCCTGGACAAGGGAATAGCAACTCACTCCAGTACTCTTGCCTGGAGAATCCCCATGGACAGAGGAGCCTGGTAGGCTACAGCCCATAGGGTCGCGAAGACTCAGGCATACCTGAAGACTTTGCAGGCACACACAGAGTATACAACCCATATTGGGGTCATGTATACTTTAGGTTATAAATCTATTATAATGCATCTAGATTTAGGTAGAAAGAACAAATTTCTAAAGAGCTTCATAATTTCTCAGGCTGCAGCTAAGTTTCACCACCAAGGAATCAACTGTCAACATATGGGTTCAGATCATATGATCTTCCTTCATCTTTTTTATCTGCTTTCAAAGTTGGACATTTTAAGGACAGTTATACCTCAAAAGAGGCAGTTTGTTACAGTCATGTATTTTTTAATTTATTAATTTCTATTTATGAAATAGTTCAGACATTCAACTAAATCAGAGAAAACAATGTAATGAGTGCTTATACCCATTACCCCGTCTAAAACATTAAACTTGACCAGTGAATTGGTATAATCCCTATTCTGAAAATTAACATGTCTATGCTTTGTTACAATTTCTCTGTGCTCCTCTTCTCAGTAACATTTAGTTACCCAAAGCACTACCTCTGCCCTCAGTAATTACCATCCTGAATTTAGTGCTTATGATTCTCAGATGATGCTTTTATACTTTTGATATGTATTCATGAATAAATAACATCAGCTTCCCTGGTGGCTCAGTGGTAAAGAATTTGCCTGCCAATGCAGGAGACGTGGGTCTGATTACCAGGTCATGAAGATCCCCTGGAGAAGGAAATGGCAATCAACTTCAGGATTCCTGCCTGGGAAATTCCATGGACAGAGGAACCTGGTGGGCTACAGCCTATGGGGCCACAAGGAGTCAGACATGACTTAGAGACTGAGTATGCACACATGCATAAATAATACAGTATTATTTATCCATATTTTAACATTTAATATGTCATATAGTAAAATTCCTTCTGAGACACACTGTTTTTCCTGAGGACCTTATGTCTTTTCTCATCTGTCTGCGCCATTTTAACAGCTATAGAGAATCCCATTGTAGGAAGAAAACAGTGTATTTAATCATTCTTCTGTGAAGTACCTTTAAGGTCTTACCAATTCTTAACTACAAACAGTGCTGAAACATTCTTTTACAAGCTTTTTTCTGCACATTGGCAGGGCTTTTAGAGTAGTGATACTCAAAGTATGCTCCTAGACCAGCAGACTGGCATTACATACGAACTTGTCAGGAAAGCAAATTCCCAGGTCCTACCTTCAGGGAATCAGATGTTCTAGGGGATGGAGTGTAGCCATTTATTTTAAGAAGCTCTGCAGGTGATTCTGTTGTATCAGTTCAGTTCAATGGCTCAGTCATGTCCGACTCTTTGTGACCCCATGGACTCCAACATGCCAGGCTTCCCTATCTATCACCAACTCAGAGCTTGCTCAAACCCATGTCCATTGAGTCGGTGATACCATCCAACCTCTCTTTCTCTCTCATCCTCTACTGCTCCTGCTTTCAATCTTTTTCCAGCATCAAGGTCTTTTCTAATGAAATAAAATTCTAATGAGTCAGATCTTCATATTAGGTGGCCAAAGTATTGGAGCTTTAGCTTCAGAATCCATCCTTCCAATGAATATTCAGGATTGATTTCCTTTAGAATTAACTGGTTTGATTTCCTTGCAGTCCAAGGGACTCTCAAGAGTCTTCTCCAACACCACAGTTCAAAAGCATTCATTCTTCACTGCTTAGCTTTCTTTATGGTCCAACTCTCACATCCATACATGACTACTGGAAAAACCATAGCTTTGGCTACATTGGACCTGTGTTGGTAAAGTAATGTCTTTGATTTTTAATATGCTGCCTAGTTTTGTCACAGTTTTTCTTCCAAGGAGAAAGTGTCTTTTAATTTCATGGCTGCAGTTACCATCTGCAGTGATTATGAAATCCAAGAAAATAAAGTCTGTCACTGTTTTCATTGCTTCCCCATCTATTTGTCCTCAACTTTACTGATTACACCAAAGCTTTTGACTGTGTGGATCACAACAAACTACTGAAAATTCTTCAAGAGATGGGAATACCAGACCACCTGATCTGCCTCCTGAGATATCTGTAAGCAAGTAAAGAAGCAACAGTTACAATTGGACATGGAACTACAGAATGGTTCCAAATCAGGAAAGGAGTACTGTATATTGTATGGAAAAGGAGAAAGGCTGTATATTGTCACCCTCCTTATTTACCTTCTATGCAGAATACATCATACGAGATGCTGGGCTGGATGAAGCACAAGCTGGAATCAAGATTTCTGGGAGAAATATCAATAACCTCAGATATGCAGATGACACCACCCTTATGGTAGAACGTGAAGAAAAACTAAAGAGCCTCTTGAGGAAAGTGAAAGAGGAGAGTGAAAAAGTTGGCTTAAAGCTCAACATTCAGAAAACTAAGATCATGGCATCCGGTCCCATCACTTCATGGCAAACAGATGGGGAAATAATGGAAACAGTGAGAGATTTTATTTTCTTGGGCTCCAAAATCACTGTAGATGGTGACTGCAGCCATGAAATTAAAAGACGCTTGCTCCTAGGAAGAAAAGCTATGACCAACCTAAACAGCATATTAAAAAGCAGAGACATTACTTTGTGCCAGCAAAAGTCCATCTAGTCAAAGCTATGGTTTTTCCAGAGTCATGGATGGATATGAAAGTTGGACTATAATGAAAGCTGAGTGCCGAAAAATTGATGCTTTTGAACTGTGGTGTCGGAGAAGACTCTTGAGAGTCCCTTGGACGGCAAGGAGATCCAACCAGTCCATCCTAAAGGAAATCATTCCTGAATATTCATTGGAAGGACTGATGCTGAAGCGGAAACTCCCATACTTTGGCCACCTAATGTGAAGAGCTGACTCATTTGAAAAGACCCTGGTGCTGGGAAAGATCGAAGGGAATGAAGGAGGGGACAACAGAGGATGAGATGATTGGATGGCATCACTGACTCGATGGACATGAGTTTGAGTAAGCTCTGGGAGTTGGTGAAGGGCAGGGAAGCATGGCGTGCTGCAGTCCATGGTGTTGCAAAGAGTTGGACTGAGTGACTGAACTAAACTGATGAGACCGGATGTCATGATCTTCATTTTTTGAATGTTGAGTTTTAAACCAGCTTTTTTACTCTCCTCTTTCACTTTCATCAAGAGGTTCTTTAGTTCCTCTTTGCTTTTTGCCATAAGGGTGGTGTCATCTGCATAAATGAGTTTATTGATATTTCTCCTGGCAATCTTGATTTCAGCTTATGCTTCATCCAGCCCAGCATTACTCATGATGTACTCTGCATATAAGTTAAATAAACAGGGTGACAATATACAGCCTTGATGTACTTGTTTCCCTATTTGGAATTAGTCCATTGTTCCATGTCCGGTTCTAACTATTGCTTCTTGACCTGCATACAGATTTCTCTGGAGGCACATCAGGTGGCCTGATATTCCCATCTCTTTAAGAATTTCCCACAGTTTGTTGTGACCCACACAGTCAATGGATTTGGGGTAATCAATAAATCAAAAGTAGATGTTTTTCTGGAACTCTCTTGCTTTTTTGACTATCCAACACATATTTCCAATTTGATCTCTAGTCCCCCTGCCTTTTCTAACTCCAGCTTGAACATCTGGAAGTTCTCAGTTCATATACTGTTGAAGCCTAGCTTGGAGAATTTTGAGCATTACTTTGCTACCATGTGAGATGAGTGCAACTGTGCGGTAGTTTGAGCATTCTTTGGCATTGCCTTTCTTTGGGATTGAAATGAAAACTGACCTTTTCCAGTCCTGTGGCCACTGCTGCGTTTTCCAAATTTACTGGCGTATTGAGTACAGCACTTTCACAGCATCATCTTTTAGGATTTGAAATACCTCAGCTGGAATTCCATCACCTCCACTAGCTTTGCTTGTAGATATGCTTCCTAAGGCCCACTTGACCTCACATTCCGGGATGTCTGGCTCTAGGTGAGAGATCACACCTACATGGTTACTTGGATCATTAAATAAATAGTTCTTCTGTGTATTCTTGCCACCTCTTCTTAATATCTTCTGCTTCTGTTAGGTTCTTACCATTTCTGTCCTTTATTGTGCCTGTCTTCAAATGCAATGTCCCTTTGGTATCTCTAATTTTTTTGAAGAGATCTCTGGTCTTTCTCATTCTATTGTTTTCCTCTGTTTCTTTGCATTGCTCACTGAGGAAGGCTTTCTTATCTCTCCTTGGTATTCTTTGAAACTCTGCATTCAGATGGGTATATCTTTTCTTTTCTCCTTTGCCTTTTGCGTGTCTTATTCTCTCAGCTATTTGTAAGGCTTCCTTAGACAACCATTTTGCCTTTTTTGCATTTCTTTTTCTTGGGGATGGTTTTAATCACCACCTCCTGTACAATGTTACAAACCTCTGTCCATAGTTCTTCAGGCACTCTATCAGATTCTGTTGTATAACAGTTTACAAACCATGGCTCTAAGATATAAACTTAGGAAATGTATTACTGTCTTATGGAATAGGCACATCATTAATTTTGTGTTTTAAAAGTTGTTTTCAAAGTGGCTGAAGCAATTTATAGACAGCAGACTTTATAACATCTGAGAGGGCAATTAGGTGGTAAAATATGCTCCAGTGTCTCAGTAGTTAAAAGAAAGCAGTATTAACCTATGAGTAACATAAAAAACAAAAGTTCAGAATCAAAAGGGCACAAATAGACCCCTAAATGTCCAAAAGCTTAACCTAAGAATATGGGGGCATCTTTTCTCAGAAAAGATTAACTTTTCTCTGAATTCTGTTTTAACAGCTGGGAAACACATGGAATAAGAAAAAATAAGGTTCATTCCTAGGTAGATTGCAAATCAATAAATACAGGATATAAAGAGACAGACATTCTGTGTATGTGTGTGTAATTTTTAAAAAGGCTAGTAGAAAAGAAAACATGGAGAATTGACTTGCCTCAGAGTGGAACACCTTTCTCTCTATGACATAAAGTTCAGAAGCCATAAAATAAAATTGAATTAAAAAGCTTTCACGAGTGGCAAAAGCAAAGCAAAAGTAGTCAAATTACACACATGGGAAAAATGTATTAATAACATATCACAGACCATAGGGAATTCTCCCTATGGCAAAACGGCAAATGACATGAAAACAGGGCTCTCCCCAAATGAAATACAAATATCTCTCAATAATATGAAAAGATACCCAAATAGGGTTGCATTAAGAGAAACTCATTCAAATAACAGTGAAACAAAATTTGCTTCTACGTGATAGGCTAAAACAGAGTACATTGTGCTGGCAGGGCTTTAGGGAAATAGAAATTCTCATAAATATTGAAAACTTTTAACCTCTAGAGATGCTATTTGGTGGCATTTATCATAATTAAAATGTATATAGCAAGCTCCAGGAGTTGGTGATAGACAGGAAGCCTGGCATGCTACAGTCCACAGTGTCTCAAAGAGTCGGACATGACTGAGTGACTGAACTGAACTGATATACTCTGGCAAGATAATTCTATTCCTAGGACTTTATTCTAGACAAAGGATATCATGTGTTTAGCTTCACACATGTGAAAGTGCATATGTACATGATTACTCATTATGGCATTATTTATAATAGTAAAAATATAGAAAAAAACCGTAAATTTCCATTAGTAGAGGGATGTTTACAGAAATCATGGTATGTCCCCACATGGCATACTTTTCAATTGCTAAAAAGTGAAAAAGAATAGATGAAGTACTTTATAAATGGGTTAATATGACAAGAGCTATAAGGTGCAAAAGAGCATATAATATATGCTACAAGAGTGGGATAGAAACTTCATTCCAGGTACATTTTTATATTTTTATGATGTTCTAACTATGTGAATATGTTACCAACTCACAATTGTATGTGTCTGAGTATGTTGGAATAGATTTGCTCAGATTCTGTATTAGAGAAGTCAACTATATTACACTCATTCCATTAACAGAGTACATTTAATTGGTGATGTCTAATGAAGGTGTGGATTATGTTGAAAGAATACTACTATTTTCCACTCCCTAAACTTCATTTAAGAATTTATTTCCTTTTCTACATGACATTCTTGGTGATTTTTCTGCTGTGGTGTTATGTGAAGCATATTCTAAACTACTCTTTGTCTACCAGGAATTTTTTTTTTTAATAAAACTCTTCTGTCATCAGTGAAATAACCTACCTCATAGAATATTTTCATATGTTGATTTAATTTATTATTAAATATTATACGTA
Source organism: Bos mutus (assembly GCF_027580195.1). Lineage (NCBI taxonomy): Eukaryota > Metazoa > Chordata > Mammalia > Artiodactyla > Bovidae > Bos > Bos mutus. The sequence goes on along the minus strand of NC_091621.1, from coordinate 85,152,098 downwards.
GTTAAACGAGGGCTTTGACTTGGATCCACCATTTTCCTCTTCCATGTTCAATTTGTTGTTGCCGTTGATTAGTCACTAAGTTGTGTCTGACTCTTGGTGACCGCATGGACTGTACCCTACCAGTCGCCTCTGTCCATGGAATCTTCCAGGCAAGAATACTGGAATGGAGTGTCATTTGCTACTCCAGGGGTCTTCCCCACCCAGGAATCAAATCCAAGTCTCCTGCATTGCCGGCAGATTCTTTACCGCTGAGCCACCATAGAAGACTTCCACGTTCGATAAATTCCCTTTCCTTGTTTCCAAATCATCTCTTTCCTGTACCTCCCCTCTCATGCTTGGTCCATCTCCTTTCCATCGTTTCTTTTTTTTTTTTTTTTTTTTTTTTTTTTTTTTTTTTTTTTTTGCCTAACGTGGACCATTTTTAAAGTCTTGCCCTGAATTTGTTCCAATATTGCTTCTGTTTTATGTTTCAGTTTTTAGCCGCAAGGTATGTGGGATCTCAGCTCCCTGACCAGGGATCCAACCCACAGCCCCTGTACTGGAAGGCATAGTCTTAACCACTGGACCACCAGGGAAGTCTCTCCATTGTTTCTTACTACATCTTCACTTAATATTCACTGAGAGATTTAGCCTAACTTCTTTTCTAAAATTTCTAACATTGATTTCTGATTATATTGTGAACCAAAGTAAAATGGTTAAACATCTACTTTTAAAAACTTGCCACTTTCCCCAGGATTCTCAATGACTAACCACAATTGTGTCTATATACTTCCGCCTGCAATGCAGGAGACCCAGGTTCGAATCCTGGATGGGGAAGATCCTCCGGAGAAGGGATAGGCTACCCACTCCAGTATTCTTGGCCTCCCTGGTAGCTCAGCTGGTAAAGAATCTGCCTGCAATGCGGGAGACCTAGATTTGATCCCTGGGTTGGGAAGATCCCCTGGAGAAGGGAATGGCTACCCACTCCAGTATTCTGACCTGGAGAATTCCATGGACCGTATAGTCCATGGAGTTGCAAAGAGTTGGACACGACTGAGCGACTTGCAGTTTTAGGTGAGAGCATAGATGGTTTAGATCAAACAACTGATTTTTGACCCTCCCACTCCTGGTAAGGCTTCCGCTTCTCCAAGGACCATATGCAAGTACATCAGAAAGCTGTGTGCTGCTGGCAAGATTCTATCTATGCATCTGTTAAAATGAGCTATTGGTCCAATCTGGTCCTGTCACATGATAGCATTCTGTGACATGGGGCACCTCCTTCAGATTTTTGTTCAAATATCAATTTCCCAGGGATGCATACCATGGTCATCCTTTTTTAAAAACTGGTACCTTTCTAAACTTCCAATTAAGGGACCACTGGTTTCCCCTTAACATATAACGTGTGTTTGTGTGTTTTCGTTCTGGTGTGTTCCATTGAAAAACAGATTTTTATTAAAAATATTTTCACGTAAAGGTACAGATATACATATTTACTGTGGAAGATCCATGGCAGCAGTGTTTTTTATTCTTTTTTTTTTTTTTTTTGTCCACCGCTATATCTCCCAGTATCTAGAACAAAGTCTCATTCATGGAGGCACTCAGTGAATTATCTGTTGAATGAAAAAAGTATAGTATTCTTGGAATCAAGAAGCCTTAAGACTTCAAATTAGAAACCAAATCAGATTACATTTTTAGCTGTAATTAAAAGATTGAGCTAAAATCTATACAATGGAAAGTATGAATTTTATCATTTCTCTGATAGCCATCTATTTTTTACAGCAAGTATTAATGAGAAAGTCAGTTCCAAACTTGGACCAGCCTGGGGAAAGTACAAGCAAAGAGGGACCTTGGATGAAAAGCCAGAGTGAAGAGCAAAAGAAATATAAATGAATGTCTAAGCAGTCACTAAAGCCTTGTAAGTTTACAATGAACAACAAAAAAGCCAACTGTGCCGTAAATGCTTGGGTTATAATTTCCTTTTTCGGAATGTCTTCATCTAGATAAAAATGTGCTCATCATCTGCATGATGATGAAATGTGTCAGAGCAGTGAGCTATGTAACTAGAGCTCCTTTTTATTTTAGCTAGAGATCTGGGAAGAGGGCCATGCCCATTACATCTGAAGACATCACTGCAGGATATTCTTCTCTGGAATCTTGAATCACTCATTTTATTAAGAGAGTTTCAAACATTTCTGTTCTAAGTTGTAACTAAAGTTAACAAAAGCTCTATTTCCTAGGGAGGATTTGCTCAATTCCCTCTGGCCAGATGGCTTCTATATCCTGGGTTTCCTTCCTGTGCTAATCTTTAGTGATCCACAGCTGCACACTGCCTTGAGTACTTAACCTTCTCTCATTATGCTGTCATCTTGCTAAAAGGGATTCACCACAGATCAAATCCTAAACAAATCTCTTTTACATAATTGCATCCAGAAATAAAATTGAAATAATATATACAAAAGCAGTAATTAAGCACAAATTTTAGCAAATAAAAACATAGAAATGGATATGGCAAAGTATTTTTTAAAGATTTATCCCATTCAAGAATTATCATTGCAGATAACGATTTCTACAGCTTTTCATGCATAGTGCCTGGCAAAGAATCTGCTATGTAATTTTTAATACCATGCTTCTTGAAAGAAAATAATTTTGATAGCTGACCCAGTTTATATATATAATTAATGATTATATAATATAAACATATGGTATTAATATAATTAATGAATGCTTGTTGACCACCAGAATGATAGTTATTTTATAAAGTTGGGGATTTCAGGAAATGCAGGAGACATGGGTTCCATTCCTGGGTTGGGAAGATCCCCTAGAGGTGGGCATGGCAAACCACTCTAGTATTCTTGCCTGAAGAATCCCAAGGACATAGGAGCCTGGCAGTCTACAGTCTATGTGGCCACAAAGAGTCAGACACAACTGAGCAACTAAGCATGCATGCATGCAGTGTCTCCAAATAGTAGCTGTACATTTGAATCATGTGGAGTAAAGTTCTGAAAAATACTGATTCTTGGCTTTACCGTCCCCCACCGCACCGCCCCGCCACCGCCAGCAACTTTTATTTGTGTGGGATGTTTTCCAAGCATCAATATTAATGTAAAAAAACAACAAAAAAAACCCTCTCTAGGTGGTTCTATGTGTAGCCAAGATTGAGAATTTCTGCCCTACGTGAATCTAATGAAAGAGAGGAAGGGCTTATAGACTGTTAGCTGACAGGACCACAGAATGATGTCAAAAACTAAAAGCAAAAAAAGTATTATCTGTATTAATCAGGAATACATACTTTTTAGCGCCCAGCATTTGAGCATTTACTTGTGTTGCTTTTCCTAGAAACTGCAAAGAGTTGATTCATTGGAAAAGACTCTGATGCTGGGAGGGATTGGGGGCAGGAGGAGAAGGGGACGACAGAAGATAAGATAGCTGGATGACATCACCAACTCGATGGACATGAGTTTGGGTGAACTCCAGGAGTTTGGTGATGGACAGGGAGGCCTGGCGTGCTGCAATTCATGGGGTCACAAAGAGTCAGACACGACTGAGCGACTGAACTGAACTGAAGACGTTTTCCTATGATTTTTAGAAATCTATATCTAAAATTGTTCTCCTTTATTTTCAGAGAAAGAAAACTAAAACTTTGCATTGTAAAAGACTGATTTAAAAATAAAACCAAATTATGTTCCACTCCTGATCTGAACATCCTGACCAAAAGAATTGAATGACAAAAATTTTGTTTGAATTTTTATGAATATAATCAGTGGGTATTTGTTGAACTGGAGATTATTCAGTGTAGATTGAAATGCTGTATTTTTCAATTATAAATAAGGAACACCCAACATTTCCACAAATTAATTTTATTAATAAAATTTGGTGTTACCCAGCCTTTGGTAAAGGAGGGTGTTGGAGATAGATGACAGAGGAAAATGGTAATTTATTATATACTTTTGAGATACTTAAGATCATTTTTCAGAGTCTAAGCTATCACATACAGAGCTTGCATTCTTTTGAGAGGCATAGTAACATAGCTCATGAAACTTCCAGAAATACCCATCTTACATAAAGTGTACATTTGTAATGTAATTGAATTTTAAGGAAGGAATTAATTTAGGCAGATTTTTCCCTTCATGTACAGCTTGGACTGAACCATGTATGAAATTCACTTTTGTATTAAAGGTTTATCTGATTACCTAGGAGTATCTAACCTATTTTATTTTTCTATTTACTGTTGATTGAGCTATTTTACAGCTCTATAAAGGCTGTTAACTAACTTGTAAAAATCAAATAGCAAGACAAATTACTCCTTGTTAATAACAATGGAAACGCTCTTCTCCTATCAAGAAGCATTATTTCTGTTCATAGACAAAATTACAACCCCAAAGTTTTAGCTTTTTATTTATTTTAACTTGTATGCCATTATCTGTTGAATTTGTCTGTGTTCTTCACGGAAGGAGGACCACTGGATGGAGTAATATGGACACGCATAACCTGTGAGGGCTCCCCAGATGGCACTAGTGGTAAAGAACCCATCTCCCAAGGCAGGTAGACATAACGGATGGGGGGTTCGATTCCTGGGTTGGGAAGATCCCCTGGAGGAGGGCATGGCAACCCACTCCAGAATTCTTGCCTGGAGAATCCCATGGACAGAGGAACCTAGCAGGCTACAGTCATAGGGTTGCTAAGTGACTTAGCATGCACACACACACCAATGATGCATTAACCCTTTCTCCAGAAGAGGAGGTATAGTATTCTTGAGCCCACTGTGGATGACAGGATAACTGAGAAAAGATGACTTGATACCCACAGAATGAATCATCCTATCTATTTTATTACCAAAATCTTTCTCTGCAGAAGTGACAGCAAACAGACACAAATACCTCCTTACAGATGAATGCAGAAATAATGTTTGACCAAATACCTGGGTGAGCTTTAGCCTAATCAAGTTAACAAATAAAATTAACCATCACACCAGTCTTGCATGTAATTGCACAATCTTATTCCATCATTCTTTCATTGGGTCACCAAAATACTTTTGTCTTTTCTGCATATTTCTGAACCCAAGTTCAAGTTTTATCACTGTTTCATTAACAAACCTTTGATGTGGTCACTCTATGTAAGTCATATTTTGAACTTCAAAAAATTACACCTTGAGAGTTTGGGGAAGTTTCCCTGAGATGTTCATGTGGAAACCATCTTGCTAAACCAATTAAACTGAGTTGCCCAAGAAAACCCACCTCATATTTTAAGCACAGCATACTCTTCTTGCCTCTTTGAGAGAATGCCAAGTGGCAATAGAAATTACTCGTTTGTTTTAATTTCTCATTCTATGGTTTTATTTTCTATTTCTGGATTAAGTTTGATTCTGTTTCTGGTTTGCACAACACAGCAAAGAATGCATATATGTGTGTATGATCTGAACATTTAATGATCTCTAGTGGGCACAGACAGATTTGTTCTCTAATACATTGCCTGAGTTATTGGTCTTTTTGTGAGTCTATTTATGAGTTCAAACCAATTAAGAAGACATGTTATGCTCACTGGAAAGGAGAACAGCGGTCTGGAACCTGGACTAGTGATTTGTGTGTTTTCACATTGAATTTGACCTGCAGCCAAAGTCACTGAATTGAAGTTGCAGTCTGTACATGCGTCTGTGTCTTTAATTGAAAAAAGCCTTTAATTCTCATTGTGCGTATGAAATGTTTTCCTACCCCAGAGGATACTGCATGAATACATTAGATAGAAGTCTCTAGAAATAAGTGAGGTATGTTCTGATATAGAAACTAAAAGTCACAGACATAATTTGAGTATTCCTAGAAAATAAAGACATAAAATTTCTAATATTTTAATGGGCTATCTCTTTAAGAGGAAAATGAAAAATCTTTCTCACCATAACTGCTATCTCAGAGGCATTTTTTATTAGAAATTAAGTTGGTGTGAACAAGTGATTCTTGAACAAATCAGACCAGCTTGATAATTTTGGATTAAGAAATCCCCAGCAATACATAACTTCCCTGAATATCAGCATACAGTAAAACTTTTCAAAGTAAAAATGTATCTTCATGATATTTGGATTTGTTTTCTCGGAGACTAGTTAATCTGAGCTTCTTCATTATCTTATAGTGGTTAATTAATAAGAAAAACTAATAGTATTCCCACAAAATCTTTTTAAAGCAGCAGTCCCCAACCTCTTCGACACCAGGGACCAGTTTCCTGAGACATTTTTGACAGAACAGGGAGGGAATAGGGGATGGTTTCAAGATGATTCAAGTGCATTACATTTATTGTACAGTTTATTTCTATTATTGTTACATCAGCTCCACCTCAGGTCATCAGGCATAAGATTATGGAAGTTCGGGACCACTGGGTTAAAATTTATCTACTCAGAGGTCTATTTGAATAATCTACAGCCTTGGGTCATTTCTGAGTTAGAACACTGAAACATTGGTGACCATATAGTTAATTTTGTGTGGATAAATTATTATTAATATAAACTTATTTTAGAAAGTGTATACTCTGGAGGAAGGGCCTGGAAATTTACAAGGCCTCCACTAAAGAATATTTTCTCACCTTCATTGAAAGACAATGCTCCATGGATCTCTTGCATGTCTGCATGAAATGCAAAGGACAAGATTTGGCTGCCTTGTTCTGGGTTATGTGTACAAGGATATCTGTATAGCAAGCAGGATTGGAAGATAGAGTTTCTATCCAGAGCAGGGTGCAGGTTTGTTTACCAGATTTAGTAAATTTCTTTTTTATTTCTTTGTAGCCTATTAGAAAAATTCGTGTTCCCTAAACTCCATGCTTCTCAACTATGATGCAAACCCACTGCAAGCCCAGCATCCATCTGGGCTCCTTTATCTCAGTCCTTTCACAAAGCAGTTGGTAAAGACAACTGAAGGGAACATGACGATCATGCTTGCTTTGTTATAATTCAAGTAATGAACAGTCCCTGCTCTTTGACTCAGGAGTGTTGTCTGTTCTGCCTGAGTTCTTGAAACTGTGGCAGGCTATCTTATTTAGCCAGCAAGTAGATGAATATCTCATATCTCATAGGGTAACATCACAAATAGTGAAAACTATCAGGGAAACAACAAAAATACTCTCCATACTGATATTGTAGACAGTAAGAAAACAAACTGTGTTAGCAAATGAGCATTTCAGATTTGTACGCACGTAAATGTAGCCTGAAAGTGTGTGCAAAGTCTGGACAGAACTGGATACATTTTCATATGTTATAGTTAGGTAAGGAGAGAACAATGAAAACTTCTCATATATTCTTAGGAGAGGAAACAATGCACATGCGATTACCTCCTGTATATGCTGAGAGAGATCCCCTCCTAATCCTGGGAAAAAAGTGTTCTCAGTTCCAAAGGTCAGAAGCCCTAAGACTTGCATGGTCAAATCAAAAGGTTGGGCCTTTTATCAAGCCAATAATGTTTTGAGGAGACATCTTCAGGACGTGAGGTGGGGAGGCAGGTACCTCTCTCATCTTTATTAAAAAAAATAGAAACCTTGGCATATTACTCAGCCATAAAAAGAAATAATGCCATTTGCAGCAACACGTGTGGATCTAAAGATTATCACACTAAGTGAAATAAGTCAAAGAGAGACAAATATATTCTATTGCTTATTTGTGGAATCTAGAAAAAAAAAAAAAGAAACAAATGAACTTATTTTCCAAACAGAAGGGGAGACTCAGACACAGAAAACAAACCTATGATTACCAAAGGGAGGTGGAAGGAGGGATAAAGCAGGAGGCTGGGATTAAACATACACACTATATATATAGAATAGATAACCAAAAGGACATACTATATAGCACTGGGAACTATACTCAATATTATGTAATAATCAGTAAGGGAAAAGAATATGCAAAAGAATATATATGTGCATTCTCCATACATATATAAACTGAATTGACGTGCTGTACACACACATATTGTAACTAACATGATATTGTAAGTTTATATACTTCAATAAAAAATTTAAAAGGAAAGCTTGATCATCTCACCCTTACTCACCCCTCAGAAGAACCACTGGTCAAATCCTCATGCCAAGGTAATGCATTTATCTCAATAGAGAATATCACCTGCTCCACTCTGATACTGCTGGTTACAGTAGTAAACTAACCACAGCCTTTCACATCACATCAATAGGCCTCCTTTCCTGATTATCTGAAGGCTCTGATACAGGTCAGAAATTTGGTTTTCAAATAAAAAACTGTCAATACATCCTGGAAAGAAGCTTAGAAGGTGTTTAAACTACTTATACTTGAAAAAATAGATTCATTAATAGCAGCTTTGGAGTTTAAGGGGATATCTCTTGGATGACTGTAAAGATTGCATCAGAGGACTGACTCAAGAGTTTTTATTCCAGAAGCAGACAACCTCTTGAAAGCAAATGGGTGTTAGACCAAGAGGAACAATAATTACATAGTACTGATTTAACTAATGAGGGAATCTGAGTGGTTATGTGCATTTCACTTAGAATATTGTTGATATTTTTGATGGACATATGAAACATTGTTCTTTCTCTAACCCTCAATAACTTAAGACTGGTTTTGCAGAATAAAAAAAAAAAGCATTCTTTAAATGCTATCATTTTTTTGTAAGAAATCTTTAAAGCTGACTCTCACATTTCTTTTTTTATACTAAACCTTTCATTTCAATGGTAACAAAGTTATCTTCACAGGTTAATAGGAATCCGTCTCTTTTAAAAATTGAGATATCAATACACAAATCAATTGTGAACCCAAAATCATATTTAGGGGGATGGGGGGTTCCTATTTGAGCATTCAATTTAGTCAGAGCAATAAGCTCACCATCTTCAGGCAATTAGATGGGGAAACAATGGAAACAGTGGCAGACTTTATTTTCTTGGGCTCCAAAATCATTGCCGACAGTGACTACAGCCATGAAATTAAAATACACCTGCTCCTTGGAAGAAAAGCCATGACCAACCTAGATAGCATATTAAAAAGCAGAGACATCACTTTGCCAACACAGGTCTGTCTAGTCAAAGCTATGGTTTTTCCAGTAGTCATGGATGGATGTGAGAGTTGGACTATAAAGAAAGCTGAGCGCTAAAGAATTGATGCTTTTGAACTGTGATGTTGGAGAAGACTCTTGAGAGTCCCTTGGACTGCAAGGAGATCAAGCCAGTCAATGTTAAAGGAAATCAACCCTGAATATTCATTGGAAGAAGAGATCCTGAAGGTGAAGTTCCAATACCTTGGCCACCTGAAGTGAAGCCAACTCATTGGAAAAGATCCTGATGCTGGGAAAGATTAAAGGCAGGAGGAAAAGGGAGGGAACAACAGAGGATGAGATGATTGGATGACATCACCTACTCAATGGACGTGAGTTTGAGCAAACTCCAAGAGATGTTGAAGGACAGGGAAGCCTGGCACTCTGCAGTCCATGGGGTTGCAAAGAGTCGGACATGACTGAGCAACAACAATAAGCTCACCAAAGAACAAGGGTGTAATTCAAGTCTGGAATCTATGTCCACAGAGTGCTCCAGGAAACTAGTCTTACACCTTCTGTGGTACCAAGGACACAGACTCATGGACAATATAATAGATCAATTAATTCTTTGCTGATCAGATCCCTTTAACAGATTCCTGAACCTTGAAAAAGTAGAATCCACACACACAGATAAATACTGCAAGTGTATCTCTAAGGAGATAAAATTCTCCTTTTTCTTTTCCTACCCTCAGAATGGAAGAGTAAATAGGAGTTATTAAAATTCAACCAAACCCAAAGTTGAGTGTGTAATCAAGAATCATCTTTGGAGCATATTTTAGGATAACAGGTAGTGACTGTCATAATGAAGCATTGTCTAATAGGCTCTCCCAAGGGTTATCTTATTTTGGACCTTTGTTTGGATTTTTTCCTTAACTATTGGTTAGAGTATTTTACTACTTTCTAAGGCCACATAAGACATTCTTTGGTTTTGTATATGATTTCATGGTATTCTCTTACCATTCTTTTGTTTGGTTACTATAAATACTAGACAGCTATAGACAAAATAGACCATTTTCTCAAACCACAAACAAAAATAAACTCAACATGGATTAAAGACCTAAATGCAAGACCAGAATTCCTAGTAGAAAACATAGGCAGAACACTCTGATATAAATCACAGCATTATTTAATTGATCTATCCCCAAAGTCAAAGGAAACAAGCAAATATAAACAAATGGTACTTAATTAAACTTAAAAGATTTTGCACAGTAAAGGAAACCATCCACAAAATGAAGACAGCCAAATGAATGGGGGAAATATTTGCAAATGATATAACCAATGAGGGCTTAGTATTCAAAATATATCAACAGCTCCTACAACTCAATATAAAAAGGCAAAAATAGGCAGAAAATCTGAACGTTTTTTCAAGGAAGACCTATAGATGGCCAACAGGCACATGAAAAGCGCAACAACAGTAATCAGAGAAATGTTGATCAAAACCACAATGAGCTATCACCTCACACCTGTTAGAATATCTATCATCTAAAAGACCACAAATAACAAAGGTTAGCATATGGAGAAATGGAAACACTTTTTCCCTGTTGGTGGGAATATAAACTGGTGCAACCATAAAGGAAAAGAGTATGAAGGTTCCTCAAAAAGCTAAAAATAGAACTATCTATGCTCTTGCAATTCTACTGCTGGATGAATTTCTTACTGCTAAGAAAACAAAAACCACTAATTTGAAAAGATGCAGGCACCCCAATGTTCATAACAACATTAGTTACAACAGCCAAGATATGGAAGCAACCTAGGGTCTATCAACAAATGAACAGATAAAGAAGATGTGGTATACATTATATATGCACAGAATTGAGTAATACTCAGCCATAAAACGGATAAGGCAATGGCACCCCACTCCAGTACTCTTGCCTGGAAAATCCCATGGGGATTTTCTGCAGTCCATGGGGTTGTGAAGAGTTGGACACGACTGAGCGACTTCACTTTCACTTCTCACTTTCATGCTTTGGAGAAGGAAATGGCAACCCACTCTAATGTTCTTGCCTGGAGAATCCCAGGGACGGGGGAGCCTGGTGGGCTGCCGTCTATGGGGTCGCACAGAGTCGGACACGACTGAAGTGACTTAGCAGCAGCAGCAGCAGCCATAAAAAAGAATGAAATTTTGCCATTTGTAACAACATGGATGGATCTAGATTCACTAATCCATTCACAACATGGATCCACTAAGCCTTTCATTATGCTTAGTGAAATAAGTCAAACAGAGAAAGACAAATACTACATGTAATTGCTTATACATGAAATCTAAAAAATAAAACAAATGAACATAAAAAAAACAGACTCACAGATACAGAGAACAAACTAGTTTCTAACCAGTGGGGAGAGGGAAGTGAGGAGGAGTAAGAAGAGATAGGGGATTAAGGGGTACAAACTACAATGTATAAAATAAATAAACTACAAGGATATATTATACAGCACAGGGAATATAACCAACATTTACTAATAATTTTAAATTGAATACAATCTATAAAAAAAATTTGAGTCACTGTATTGTACACCTGAAACTAAGATAGTATATCAACTATATATCAATTAAAAAAATAAGCAAGTGCTTTGAAAAGTTTTAAATCATTCTCACAGGTTTATTCTGTTTAATCAACTACAATTTTCCATTCATACTCTAATATACATGTTCATGCATTAAACCTTAAAAATATTTTAAATAATTGTGTGACATGAAACCTATCGTAACCACTTTGGGATGTTGGAGACATTTTTTAAATAAAAAAAGGATAAAAGTTGGAGTAGGAAGGCTATTTTGCAAAGTTATTATTAGCCTGGATTTGGGTTTTGATATGCAGCCCTATAAGTCACCTCTTTTTTCTTTCCTCTTTAAATATAAAAAAAGTGAGTTAAAATTTTGAGATTCTCCATCCTACAGGAATTTGATTAGACTTTCTAAGATCCTTACAAAGAAAGGGATAGTTTGGGCTGTTTTTCTTCAATTTTTACATTCTGTTGGTGAGATTATATCATGTATGCTGCTGCTGCTGCTGCTGCTAAGTTGCTTTAGTCGTGTCCAACTCTGTGTGACCCCAGAGACAGCAGCCCACCAGACTCCCCCGTCCTTGGGATTCTCCAGGCAAGAACACTGGAGTGGGTTGCCATTTCGTTCTCCAATGCATGAAAGTGAAAAGAGAAAGTGAAATCGCTCAGTCATGTCCGATTCTTTGCGACCCCATGGACTGCAGCTCACCAGGCTCCTCTGTCCCTGGGATTCTTCAGGCAAGAGTACTGGAGTGGGGTGCCATTGCCTTCTCTGATATCATGTATACCTGCTGTTAAGAGACACACAGCAAAAATACAGCTTACAAACTCAGAAAAAAAAAAAAAAAAAATTTAGCCCCAGTTACCAGGGGCTAATGAAGCCTTACAATTAAGAGGATTGGATAGTCATGGGTGCAGAGCAGGGCCTGGTCAAGTAGGGGAGGCACGGAGAGCAAGAGAAAAGCCTAACCATACAAATACTGATATAGTCCTAGTTATATTTCTAATATATATAATTTTAGAATTATATATATATATATATCATATAATTTTAGAAAAGACATCAAAAGTCATTGAACATGAGAAATTCAAATGACAGGAAGATCATTCCTAAAAAAAAAAAAAAATGTGTTCCATAACTAGGCATAAAGATGCAATAAAAAAAGACTCTCCCCTGGGTTCATCTCTCCCTCCATCCTAGTTTTAAACTCACTGTTCCCTCCAGATATTTTTAGTCTGAATTTGATCAACGTTGAGACTCAAGTATTAAAGTTCAACCAGAGAAGCAGAAGGAGATTTTATCTACAAGCCAATGTAAGTCTATTTGCTTGTGTAACTATGGAAGCCTGTTGAGCACGCAGAAAGGGTCAGCAGCCAGTCAGAACCCAGAGGAAGGAGCCAAAGCTGGTCCATAGGAGGAAAGCCTCCACTCAGAGAAAAGAAAATGAAAGTGAAGTTGCTCAGCTGTGTCTGACTCTTTGCGATCCCATGAAGCCTACCAGGCTTCTCCGTCCATGGGATTTTCCAGGCAAGAGTACCAAAGTGGGTTGACCATTTCCTTCTCTAGGGGCTCTTCCTGACCCAGGGATCGAACCCTGGTTTCCCACATTGCAGGCAGACGCTTTACCCTCTGAGCCACCAGGGAAGCCCACTCAGAGAGGGCCTGAACAAATCTACAAGAACTTCCAATTGATTAACTCAAGCCTGCACAGAATAATCTCTTGTTCAGTTAATTTAGCTGATTAGTGTTTTAAACGTATCTGCAAAATGCCTTCACAGAAGAATCTAGATTTAGTGTTTGACTGAATTAACTGGGAAGAGCTCTGTGTATGCTATAATATGGCTTTAACTCTTGACTCTTCCATCTATATACATGTAAACTTAAGCTGGTTATAAAACCTCTTTCAATTTCCCCATCTGTGAAATGGGAAAAAGATGTGTGTTAGAGAATTGTTATGAGGATTAAAAACCTCTTACAATTGAGATCACTGTTATCCATAGTTTTAAGAAATTTTGACATATGGTAACTAATTTAATTCTCATTGTCATCCTGAAAAATGTTTAGATACTTTTTCCTATTGAAGACAGGAGAAAATAGAAATTGTACAGCAATAAAGCATTAGTCAATGAATACATATAAATAAAAACCAAAATAACTGCCATAAAGGAAAAGCTTTAAAAAAGCGGGGAGGGAGGAGGGTTCAGGAGGGGGAACACGTGTATACCTGTGGCGGATTCATGGTGATACTATGGCAAAACCAATACAATATTGTAAAGTTAAAAAATAAAATAAAATAAAAAAGCATACTTATAGAACTTGAGCAACTATTTATTAAGTACATAAAACACAGATTCACAGCAAATAATTGTTAACTCTGAAAACTGTTCTAGAGCTCAGATTTTCAGAAGTGTATTGTTAACCTGTGTACTTGTAATAATTTCCTTTATAAATCACACATTCAGAAAGATTTCAAGTATATCCTATCTCTGACACTTTTTTCTAATACATTCACTACTAATATAAACTGTCATTTTTTGATTTAAAGAAGAAATCAGAGAAATAGTAGATTTGATGTAATGAAAATTACAGTTTCAATGAAAATGTTAGTTTACGACCAGGTTTTCCCAGGAAGACAGTAGCTAAGGAACAAGCCACCCCACAAAACTACCCCTCAGTTTCCTTCCAGCACACAACATACAGTTTTAATATGATTTAAAATATCATACTTAATGCCTTGCCTTCTACGTAAGTTTTAACAACCATATTTTAAAACTGCCTAAGTCTATCTTGAGATAAAAGAAGCATAGTATAACAGGGACATGATGAGAAAAATATAGAGAATATATTTTCTCTTGAGGAAGAAAATGTTAATTGTTTTTGTCTGGGTGGATTTGAATGTTAAGAAGTGAGGGGGAAGTGGGTCTCTAAGGGTAATAACGCAGATTTTTTAAACTAAATATTGTATGACTCATCTATGACTGAATGATATCAGATTCAATTTCCCATCTAAAACAACTCAAGAAGCTTAATAAAATACAAACAAAAAAGCTTGATAGAATTCAAAATAAATGGTGGCATTGGAGAACAACCAATGCAGCCAAAATTTAAAGGGCCAGGCTCCTAAATATTAAGGGAAGGTATTAAGATGAGCCTGCCTTTACTACCACCTTCTTCCATCAGGGTACTATGCTTAGTTGCTCAGTTGTGTCCAACTGTTTGCAACCCCATGGACTGTAGTCTGCCAGGCTCCTCTGTCCAAGGGATTCTCCAGGCAAGAATACTGGAGTGGGTTGGCATGCCCTCCTCCAGGGGATCTTCTCCACCCAGGAATCAAAGCCAGGTCTCCTACATTGAAGGCGGATTCTTTACCATCCAAGCTACCAGGGAAGCCTATCAGGGTGTCTGCTGGTAAACTAACATTGGAAGAGAAGTCAAACAGAAAATGTGTTGTGGAACAGTAGTGTCACTGACCTGAGAAGATAAAAGTTGGTACTCAGGGATACCAAAGCAGCAAGGACCAGAGAGACCAATATCTTGAAGGAAAGTGAATTACAGAGAAATGAACCCAATATTCTGAGTGCAATTTCCCCTCAAGTGTATTCATTGACTTCTAAATTTCCCATGTTTTAGTCAAAGGGCCAACACACCAAGTAAAAAGCAGCTGGTAAGAGGCTAAAATGTTAAGCAGAAATCAGAAGTCTCAAAGTCCTGGAGAGATGAACCTTAGAGTTTGGAGACTATCAAAGAGAAAGGGAATGGTTAAACACACAAACCCTAAAGCTAAGGTTTCTTTTAAAGACTCCTGGAAAGTTTTGCCTTGTGAGTTTAGAGTATTTAAGAAATAAATCAACAGTTAAAACTGCTGAAACCAAGATGTCGTGCTCACGCATGTCATAGACCTCCATCTAAAGGGAGTTTCGTTGACCAAGGGACCAGATGCTACAGAACAGCATGGCCATACTTTCTACCCTTACGGGTGTGTGGACTGTGGCCCACAAGGCTCCTCTGTGCATGGGATTTCCCAGGTGAGAATACTGGAGTGTGTAGCCTTCCCTTCTCCAGGGGATCTTCGTGGCCCTGGGACAGAACCCAGATCTCCTGCATTGTAGGCAGATTCTTCACTATCTGAGCCAGCAGGGCAAGCCCTACTAGTCTCATCCCAGCTGGTAACTGAGCACTGTGAGGATTCTGAGGAGGGCTCATGCCTGGCAGATACGGAACTCCTCTAACAGCTGACCTTGGCTCAAATACAGTCGTCCCCCATCATCTGCGGTTCCACTTTTCACAGATTCAGTACCTGTGGTCAACTTCAGTCCTAAAATATTGCATGAAAATTTCCAGAAATAAATAATTCATAAGTTTAAAATTGCATGTCTTTTTGAGTTAGCAGGATGAAATCTCGCACAGTCTTACTCTGACCCACCTGGGATGTGAATCATCACTTTGTTCAGCTTGTCCTTCCTGTTAATCACTTACGAGCCATCTTGGTTATTGGGTTACTGTCCCAGTGTCACAGTGCCTGTGCTCCAAGTAACCCGAATTTTACTTAGTAATAGCCCCCAAACACAAGAGCAGGGATGCTGGCAATTTGGAGGGGCCAAAGAGAAGCTCTAATGGTGCTTCCTTTAAGTGAAAAGGTGAAAGTTCCCGAATTAAGGAAAGAAAAAAAAATGTAAGCAGAGATTGCTAAGTCTCTGGTAAGACAGGGTTGGTGCACTGGGATGACCCTGAGGGATGGGATGGGGAGGGAGTTGGGAGGGGGTTTCAGGATGGGGAAAACATGTACACCCATGGCTGATTCATGTCAATGTATGGCAAAAACCGCTGCAATATTGTAAAGTAATTAGCCTCCAATTAAAATAAATTTTTTTAAAAAAGAAAATCTATCCCTAAAACTATAAAGAAGGGGGAAAAAATTCCTTTTTGGCTGTTGCACCTCAAACTGGGAAAGTCATGGCCACAATGTGTGGTTCAAATTTAGTTAAGGTGGAAAAGGCATTAAATTTGTACAATTTGAAAGAGAGAGACCACATTCACACAACTTTTATTATAGTATATCGTTATGTGTGCATGGTTGCTCAGTCGTATATGACTCTTTATGTGACCCCATGGACTATAGCCTGCATGGTTCCTCTGTTCATGGTTTTTCAGGCAAGAATACTGGAATGGGTTGCCATTTCCTCCTCCAGGGGATCTTCCCAACCCAGGGATCGAACCTGCATCTCCTGCATTGGCAGATGGATTCTTTACTACTAAGCCAACTGGGAAGCCCAATATTGTTATGATCATTCTGTTTGATTATTAGTTTTGTTGTTAACCTCTTACTGTGCCTAATTTATGGATTAAACTTTACCACAGATATGTATGTATGGGAAAAACAGTATGTGTAGGGCTCAATAATGTCCATGGTTACCATAGATATGTATGTATGGGAAAAACAGTATGTGTAGGGCTCAATAATGTCTATGGTTTTAGGCATCCACTGGGGGTCTTGGAACATATCCCTCATGGATAAGGGGGGCTACTGTACTCACCAACAGCTTTGCTGAACCTTCTTTAGACTGTAGGATGGTCTAGGATCTTCTACCTCACCTTTCTTCCTTCTATCCTTTCCTTGGGTTCAACTTGCATTGTAGTCTGCCAGCTCTCTTAGTGTCCCCAGACCCTTTGTCTCACAGGCATTCTCCTGATGACATTCTTGCGTATTTATTCCTGCTTTGCTGTCTGCTACTTGGAGTATCTTCACTTTCACAAATGGTACCACGATTAGCCTGAGAAAAAGGGCACCAAGATGGCGATGTGGAGAACGGTTCACCAGCTACACACCCAGAAGTAGAGAGAACACTTTCCTAGCTGATGGTAAGCCTAGATAATTCCTGGCAACACACTGCAGCTCAGTTGCCTGGTTTCACTGGTAGTGACCTGGGAAAATGTTCTGTTGAAAAAGAATGTTGTAGCAGGTGCAATGAGGCAGGGTATTTGAAAAACAACAAGGGGGCAGGGAGGAAAATGCCTAAAACCGCAGCAGAGTCAGCTGGTTTTCCTGAGTTGTATTGACACCCGGTGGAAAGACTGAAGACTCTTAACAAGGAGTTGTTGCTGTTGTTTAGTTGCTAAGTTGTGTCTGACCTTTTGCGACCTCATGGACTTTAGCCCACTAGACTCCTCTGTCCATGGGATTTCTCAGGCAAGAATACTGGAGTGGGTTACCATTTCCTCCTCCAAGGCATCTTCCCAACCCAGGAATCGAACCTGCATCTCCTGCAATAGCAAGCGGGTTCTTTGGACTATACCACCAAGGAAACTCCCAACGAGCCGTTAGTAGCTATTTATGAGTCAGAGAAGCCCTCCTCAGTCAGGCTGGGTAGCTTGCACTGAGCCCCCATCACCTGTGTTGGGAGAGCCACACAGTTGACTGACATGTTGAGACTTATCTGTTGGAGCTGCAGCATTTCAAAGAAGCAGGAAGACTCAGGCAAAGCAGTCCTGTTATGTGAAGTCCATGGCCTGGTGGGTAAAATGTGAGATCATGAACCATGAGATGGAGATATCTGCATGGCTTCCTGCCCACCCCCTCCCCCTAGAGGGTGGACTCTGTAACCCCCCTTAAACACTTTAGGCTTGCAGAAGTAGCCTGTTCTTTCCTTACAAGTGGTAGAACTTCTGCTATGTGAGAAGATGCTAATGAAGCCTCTCTCCTGTGATATAAGGTGTGTCCCTCAGGACTGGTCCTCATTTCTCAAGGCTGTTAAGCTGATCACTAGGGTTAAATCCCAGTATCACCTGGCAGGGGATGTGCTAAGCCTCAGAAGGGAGGAAAATCTCATAAATGTAAAAAAAAAAAAAATAGCAAGAATTAGCCAGAATAAAACAGTGAGTAATGTGAGTACTACTAGGATTGGATTCTTTTTTTTCTTTTAAGGTTATGTTTCTTTCTTTTTAAAATTTAATTTTTAGTTTTAATTGGAGGATAAGCAATTATCTTGGGATTGGATTCTGATGTTGCTTGATCAAGGGAGGTAGAATGTAGGGCTAGATGAGAAAGGATTGATTTACTCAGCTATACTTTCTTGAGACACAAGACTTAATGCCTAAAGCTAGGAACCCCAAGGGTGGGGCCACCTCATTGTTGGGCTCTTTAGAGTTAGAAAAACAAAATGGCATACTCTCAGCAAAGTAGAAATGCCTGAATTGCCCTGACATTTGACTTCCCTGGTGGTTGAGATGATAAAGAATCTACCTGTAATGCAGAAGACCTAGGTTCAATCCCTAGGTTGGAAAGATCCCCTGGAGAAGGGAATGGCTACCCACTCCAGTATTCTTGCCTGGAGAATTCCATGGACAGAGAAGCTGGGTGGGCTACAGTTCATGTGGTCACAAAAGAATCAGACATGACTGAACAACTAACACTTTTTTTTACTTGGTATAGGAAGGAAAAAAGAAGCTGACAGAAATAAATGTGCTGGAATGGATATATTAATAGTAGGTAAGACCAGAGAAGATCAGGTTCCATGAGAAGACCAGGAGAATCACATATTAGCCAAGGTCATCAGCCATGCACTGGTAAGAGGGCCCAAGCAGTCCTGTGAAGTTCAGGGGTGGGTCTCTTCTGCAAGTTAGGAATGACAGGAGGAGAGGCAGTCACAGAGAAGGATGCATAAGCAGCCATAGGGATAACGTTTGGGCCCACATCTTGATTAATAAAGACCAGGTGGCAAGGGCTATCTACGATCAGCTGCAAGGCTGTCATCACCATAAAGACCAGAAAGGTCAGAGCATGAGCTGAGGAGGAGCCAAGGAGACTTGACCCACAGGGAAAGGCATAGATGATGAGCAGAGTGTTGTCCTTGAGAGCAAGAGAAATAGGCAGTCCACAGAAGTTCTGCTCAAAATCAATGACAACAGCAACAACAACAAAAGGGCAAGAATGGAAGGGTAGGGAGATGAGGGAAGCTGCCCCAATAAAATACCACCATCCCTTGCTTGGTTATCAGATCTGAGACAATATTCAGATTTGGAACCCACTGACTGAGTCCCAGGGACCCTGTGATCCCTGGGGCCGTGAAGCTATATACAGTGGCAGTTCCCTTAGACTTTTCCTAAAGGGACTTGCTCAGTTGTGTCTCAAAAAGTCAGAACAACAACAAGGGGACTTATGGTTATTCACCTTGGTGACTCTACATCCTGCCGAAAAAGGGAGAATCACCAGACATTTCAGGAACTACAGGACTCTGAACACCAGTCAGTTTACTGTCTCAGCCCTACACATCCCCCAAATCCAGCTGTTGTCCTAAGAAGACATATCCATTACATGATGAGTACACTTTATATCTAAGTGCCCTACCTTGTTCTCTTCAGTGTTCTTTCTTTAGTATCCTCTGACATATTTGAACTGGTCATCATTTTATTTAGCTTTTCTAGTTTCTCTTAATAGGAGTCCTGGTCTCTCCAAGTTACACCATCTCTTTTAGGATGAAGTCTCATTTAGCATTTTAGCATCTTCTGGAATAATGTAATTTTTCTATTATTTTTATTGACACCTAGTTATTTAATAGTAATTATAGAACAGTATAAGAATAGAGTCAGGAAAAAGCCTAAAAGTGTGCCACCTAGAAAAAAAAAGAAATCTTATAGCATTTACAAATATCATGTAACACCCCCGCCCCCATGCTCTTCACACTCCAAACAATACTGCCATCTCCTCCTCCCTCATCTCCAGAACTCACAAACTTGTCTCTATAATTTGCTTTAAGATCATCAGGTTTAATCCTCTTGCTTCTATTATTGTTATTCATCTCAGTCACAACAAGTCCTAGGTCACTATCCATCTCCAGGACCCCAAACCAACATCGCTCTGTAGATCTCCTACCCCATCCTTAGCTCTTGTCATTCATTCTCCAATTCCTGGAACCATTCCACTAGACCCTCTGGGCTAAAGTATGTCTTTAACCTATGTTTTCAAATAAGGCAGTGAGGAATCTAAAAATTATATATAGGAAGGATAAGCAGCAAGATCCTACTGCATTGCCCAGGGAACTATATTCAATATCCTGTGATAAACCATAATGGAAGAGAATAACAGCAGAAGTCAACACAATATTGTAAATCAACTACACTTCAATTTAAAATAAAGTCCATTCTTTAAAAAATGGTACAAATGTACTTATTTCAGAACAGAAATAGAGTCACAGATATAGAAAACAAACATGGTCACCAAGGGGGAAAAGGCAACGGAGGATAAATTGGGAGATTGGGATTGACATATACACACGGCTGCTGCTGCTAAGTCGCTTCAGTCATGTCCAACTCTGTGCGACCCCATAGACGGCAGCCCACCAGGCTCCCCCGTCCCTGGGATTCTCCAGGCAAGAACACTGGAGTGGGTTGCTATTTCCTTCTCCAATGCATGAAAGTGAAAAGTGGAAGTGAAGTCACTCAGTCATGTCCGACTCTTAGCGACCCCATGGACTGCAGCCTACCAGGCTCCTCCACCCATGGGATTTTCCAGACAAGAGTACTGGAGTGGGGTGCCATTGCCTTCTCCCATATACACTACTATATATAAAATATATAACAAATAAGAACCTACTCTATAGCACAGGGAACTCTACTCAGTTCTCTGTAATGGCCTATATAAGAAAAGAATCTAAAAATGTATATCTGGCTAGATGTAAATCTACAACATGTACAACAGATTCACTATTTTTTTCCTGCTGTACAGCAGAAACTGACAGTGTCCTAAAATAACTATTACTCTTAAAATTTTTTTAAAATATGGCAGTGAGAGTTCCCTTCATCTTTTTTTTTTACTCCAACAGAGAAGGTCCATTTCCACTCAGATCCATGACATGCTGGCTAGTTTATCTCTCCTCATCCTACCATCCCTAGGTGTGAATGCTAGTGGGTGTTCCTCATATTAGCACTTCCTGTCTCTTCTCCCTCTGTCGTCCCTAAATCCACCCAGATTAGAATGTCACGCCATCAGTGTGTTAACACAACCCCCTCCTTATTGCAAGCCACCTCAGTCCTCTCCAGTTACTGACCCATTGCTCTGCTTTTCTGAAATATAACGTGGTACATTTATTTTTGCCTTTATTTCTTCTCTTCTTTTTAGCCTCATCTCTCCACGGAATCAGCTTTTATCAAAGCAGGAATAATCTCCCATTGTTAAAACTTTTAATCAGTTCTCTTGCCATGATTGTTAAGCAACATTTGATATCAGTTGTTTCATGGTTGAAAAGAAACACTTGGCGCCCTTGCTCAATCTTCTTTAAACATGGTTATCCCTTGGCTTTCAAAGAGAAAATTCTCCTGTTTCTCCTCGTACTTAACTGAGTGCTCTTTCGCAGTCTTTGGTTTTGCTTTTCCTTTCCTTTTTTTTTTCGCCTGTCCCCGTTTTCCTCAGCCCTTGGCAGTCCTTTTTCTACTTTCTATGAGTCTGACTTTAAAAAAAAATAATGTCACATACAAGTGATACCATGCAGTGTTTGTGTTTCTTTGGCTTATTTTACTCAGCACACTGCTCTGCAGATTCATTCATGTTGTTGCAAGTGGCAAGATTTTTTCCCTTCTCATTGCTGAATAATAGTCTATCCTCTCAAGTGGGAGGGGATATATGCATACTTATAGCTGATCCACAACATTGTCGTACAGTAGAAATGAACACAATATTGTATAGCAATTATACGCCTATTAAAAAATAAAAAAAATAATATTCCATTCAAAAATGCTTTTCCCACCCCACTAAGGATCTACATCTGTCTCACCTCCTCACATCTTTGGTCAGACACCATCTTACATATGAGACTTCCCATAGCGCTGTACTTGAAACTGAACATGTGCACACACACAAACACACACACGCATGAACTCCATAAGCTGCCTTTATCTTTTTCCATTGTTGTCACCCCCATTTGATACAACATGTATTTAACTTTTTGATAATTCTTTCTTTCTACACTAGAATATACAGTATACAAGGGAAGAATTTTCTCTTATTTTCTTTATTGCTATACCTCCAGTAGTCAGATCCATGATTAACACCTTGTAGGCACTCAAGAAAAATTACTCAATTATCGATCAAAAGAATGAACAAATTCTTAGGGATATAAGGCCATTTTGAGGATAGCCAAAGAGAGACACACCACTGATAAGTCTGGTGGAATTTTCAGTGTATAGATGAACTTAGTATGATGTATATAGTCAAATTAAAAAATATTTCTCAGATGATATATTTCCAGGGAAGACTTTGAAGAAGAGATATATAGGCTTCCCTGGTGGCTCAGACAGTAAAGGTCTACCTGCAATGTAGGACACCCAGGTTTGATCCCTGGGTTGGGAAGATTCCCCAGAGAAGGAAGTGACAGCCCACTCCAGTATTCTTGCTGAGAAATCCCATGGACAGAGGAACCTGATGGGCTACAGTCCATAGGGTCACAGAGTTGGACACGATGAGTGACTGACACTTTCACTTTCATATAGGTTTCACTTTTATTATCAGTGAGCCTCACAGACAAGCTTAAAAGTTGTTTTTAACTATAAACCAATGTTACCTACTCAGTTTTTATGCATTTTCTCACATTAGCAAGCTCTCTCAATCTCTGAATGTAATTAAGTTATTCCTTACCCATTCAGCATTATGTATTGAGTACCTACTATTTGCCATGACATGTGCTAGTTGTTGGGGATATAGGGTTTCTGCTCTTAGAAAACTTACAAGTCCATTTTTCTCCATGATGTCCAATAGCCCCCTTTACCTATAGCTTCAGTAACATTATGTAAGTTTAGGTGGTTATTTGTGGAAATCTTCATTGACCTTAACTGCTTTGAGTCTACCCAAAATAAACACTCAATAATAGATGGTGTGATCTAACATAAATGACACAGCCTTTCAATACAGAGATCTGAATTCTAATCCCTTGTTATTGTTGTTCAGTCGCTACGTTGTGTCTGACTCTGTGACACCAGGGACTGCAGCATGCCAGGCTCCCCTGTCCTTCACTACCTCCCAGAGTTTGCTCAAATTCATTTCCATCGAATCAGTGATGCTATCAAATCATCTCATCCTCTGTCATGCCGTTCTCCTAACTTCAATCTTTCCCAACATCAGGGTCTTTTCCAATGAGGTGGCTCTTCACATCAGGTGGCCAAGGTGTTGGAGCTTCAGTGTCAGTCTAATTCCTATAATGTGATTAATCTCTGTAGCAGGTCAGAGGATCTCTATTTTCTTTAGTTTCTTCATCTTTGAGAAAGAATTAGTAATCTCTACTAAATGAAAGGGATTCTTGTGAGGATAAAGTAGCAGTCAATAAAATGCTTTTGAAAACTTAATGTTCCACTTAAATATGTAATAAAATTTTTAACTCCGTTGGGAGTCAAAGCATGTGTGATGAAGACCAAAGTTTTGAAACAAATCCTAGCTCTGGGACTAGGCAGGAAGTGGAAACAATGCCATTTAATTTGCAAAGTCATTGTGGAAATTAGAAGTGACATATTTAAGAAGTCTAGCACCTAACACAGGATCAGGCATGGAGTAGATCCCATTATCAGCTCTTTTTCTTTACTGTAATATTTTGGCACATGACCATTAGAATTGCCAATTTTCTTCGATTTTTAAATATACCTCAGTTTTCAAATCTATAGAATGGGGAAATATATTGTAATGGACTTTTTCCAAAGGCCTACTGAGAAGTCCTAAGGGATGATAATAATCCATCATAGATAATAATAGATGGTGCTCTCCAAGCAAAAGTCATTATTGCCACATCCTCAAGGGCAGCACTTTGACATTCTTTATTAGATTTCTGCACAGTCAACTCTGAAGACTCAGACAGAAAAAAATCGCATTCAAGAAAAGCTCTTCAGGGAAGGACACTAGAGGAAAAGAAGAATAATGAGATTGTACAAATTGTAAAGTAAACCAGGCAAAGAGCCAAGAATTTTCATGCAGAGGGAGACTGGAGAGAATCAGGTCTCACATACCTACAGCTTCCAGCTCCTTTCAAACAGCAGGAGACAAATAACACTCTTCCCTGCCAATTTAGAAAAGTCAAAGCCAAATAAGACCCTTTACTTCCACTGAGGGTAGAGGACATCCCTTCACTGTTCATGGTTGGCCTCAGACCACTGGCTTTCCTGACATCATTCTAGTCAAATGGCAGTGCTGTGCTGTGCTTAGTCACTCAGTCATGTCCAACTCTTTGTGACTCCATGGACTGTAGCTCACCAGGCTCCTATGTCCATAGGAATTCTCCAGGCAAGAATATTGGACTGGGTTGCCATGCCCTCCTTCAAGGGATCTTCCCAACCCAGGGATTGAACCGAGGTCTCCTGCATTGCAGGCAAATTCTTTACCATGTGGGTCACAAGGGAAGCCCAAGAGTACTGGAGTGGGAAACCTAACCCTTCTTCAGGGGATCTTCCCAATCCAGGAATTGAACCAGGGTCTTCTGCATTGCAGGCGGATTCTTTAGCAGCTAAGCTACCAGGGAAGCAGTCACATGATGGAGATGTTGACAGTTTGTGGAAACTTCAATTCAATTCCACAGGAACCTAGTGTCAAGGTTATTCTACTAAAAAAATGAAAGTGGAATAAGGAAATGGGCAAGTCATCTGATCAAAGTTGGGTTATACAGGCTTTGTGTCTCCACCAAAATTTCCTAGAACTAGGAGTTCCCTAGTTCAAGTACTTTTGGTCTTTTGAAACTTAAAAAAAAAAAAAAAAAAAGCTTTATATTATAAAAGCTCAAAGTGAGCTGCTGCTTTGGCACACTCTGAAACTCTCTTCTGATGCTCTTTGCTCAACTGCCTCCATCCTAGCAGTTTTTCATCCATTTCAGACGGCCTAAAACCAAAGGTTTCTGTGTCCTGATCGATCACTTAATGCTTTAGAAACAAAATACTTCATAAACCAATGGGCAAACTCAGTTGCATTATCTAGTACCCAAATTATATTGATTTCATGGCATTGCATGTAAAAAGCTAATCTTTGGGGATTTAGGTCACACTTTAATAATTCAGCCTATGAAAGTGTAACCATTTTTTTTTATGCCCTGGTCAAATCTGAGCATTCAAGAATATCACAACAAATTATATTTTTCTACATCATAAGCTCAGGATGTAATTGATTGTTATAAGATTGGAATTTTACAACTGCTGTTCAAAGGTATATGATTATACTTTTGTATATAACATATATATATGTTATATACATAACATAGTAACATAAACAGAATCAGGAGAATAGCTGTTATTTATGTAGATAGGCAGGTATATTTGTTTATTTTTAATATTATTGCAAAAAGATAGCCCATCTCTGCTCAAGGCATTAAATATTGAACAGTTTACTACCCATAAGAAATGGGAACTTGTGATTCCTGATCCATGGCATTTGATATTTATAACATTGTTCAATATGTAAGTTTGATATTTAAATTTGGTTTAGTTCTTTGCCTGGTTATTATTTCAGGGTTTGTCTACATGCTCATCATTTGCTGCTGATCAGATGCTTTCTTGCTTTTTGGTGATTGATTTCGAGTTAAGCAAGTTTCTTCTCTCTCATCCATCTCTTGCCCAGTCTTTCTTAAGCTCATTAATTTTGTGGCCTAGGTGAACTTAGATTAATCTTTCCTTTAGAGTCATGGTTTTCTTTATCTAATGACCATACTTAACATCCTTATGATATACTTTGAGCTTCGCTGGTGGCTCAGACGGTAAAGAGTCAGGCTTCAATGTGGGAGATCTGGGTTCAGTCCCTGGGTCGGGAAGATCCCCTGCAGAAGGGAATGGCTACCCACTCCAGTATGCTTGCCTGGAGAATTCCATGGACAGAGGAGTCGGGTGGGCTACAGTGATGGGGTCACAAAGAGTCAGACACAACTGACTAACTGAATGACTAACACATTTTGGGTCAAGATAAGGTTTTCTAAAAAGTAGTGCTCATGAAATATTTTCCCATTGTAACAAAAGTGCTGTGGTTTTCCATCCAGCACAGAGGCATGAGAAGCAGGAATTCTTTCCTCTGCTGTTTCCAGAAAGAAGAGCTAAGGCTCTCAGTGTTTCCTGATCTCTCTGTGATCACACACATACTGTTAATGGCCTGAGGCACTCATACATGTCCGGGAGCTCTCCAGCCTTCTCTTGAACTAATTCCTTCCAGAGCGTCTGTTCAAGTGTGACTCATCACTTTACAAAGCCACTGCCTCCCTGCATTCCTCCTGCCAAATGTGGAGGGCATGTCTTTCCCATTGGATTCTTGCCATGTCTTTCATACATTTGACGTAATCCTCTTTCCCATTGTGTTTGTGCACCAGCTTGTGCAAAATTGTGGGCGAAAAAGTAGAGCAGAACCTAAAAACCTACAAAATGACTCTACTGAGTTTCCTTCAGTTATCTTGGGCTATGCTCAGGGCATGAAAATCTCCATCAGTTTGAACAGGGATTTTTAATTCTGTTTATTTGTATGTTTGTTTTTTGGTGAGAGAGTGGGGGCTGTTGTAAGGCTTCATAGGATTTAGGAAAGTAGGAGAGATTAGAGAAGACATAAAAATATATAGTTAGAAGTAAAAACAATTTTTTTAATAAAAAATTTGAACATATTTAGTAGAATTTACCATCTGAGCAGACACTAGACCTTACTAGAGATTTCATGGCAACAGAAATATTCATCATATCCTGTCTCTGCCTGGACTTTCCTCCATTAATTATCCCTTCTCTTCTCAGTACTGTCAGCCTTTTCCTTTCCACTGGCTTCTTTCCCTAAGTCTATAAACATGCCCAAGTCTCTCCCATCTTAGGAACAAATACTTCCTCAACTCTGCCTCCAATCAAGCTACTGCACCTTCGCCTTTAAAATTATTTTTTAATAGCTCAGCTTCTAGAACAAGTGATCTACATGAACTGTCTCTGCTGCTGCTGCTGCTGCTAAGTCGTTTCAGTAGTGTCCGACTCTGTGAGACCCCATAGTCGGCAACCCACCGGGCTCCGCCATCCCTGGGATTCTCCAGGCAAGTCTTAATATTTAGTCCTTTACCTTATTGATTATAAGCCTTCCCATTCCCACATTATTTCTATTCCAAAGGCAGTTCTGTGTTGCTGATTTCAATTTTATTATTCAGTATTCTTGGATGCACAGGGAGGCCTGGCGTGCTGCAATTCATGGGGTCGCAAAGAGTTGGACAGGACTGAGCGACTGATCTGATCTGATCTGATTCTTGGATGCAAGTGACTGAAAACTCAATTCAAGCTGAGTTATGCCAAGAGAAAAGTTATTTTTATTACTGTGGTTATTATTATTACTTAGCTCCTCTCTTGTTGGTTTTAGTCACTAAGTCATGTCTGACTCTTTTGTGACCCTCAGGGACTGTAGCCTACGGACTCCTCTGTCCATAGAATTTCCCAGACAAGAATACTGGAGTGGGTTGCCATTTCCTTCTCCAGGGGATCTTCCTGACCCAGAGATTTAACTTACGTCTCCTGCATTGGCAGGTGGATTCTTTACCACTGAACCTCCTGTGAAGCCCACTTAGCTCCTTTACCTAAAAAAAAAAAAATTCATAGTTAGAGCTAATTTTATTCAAGTCCAACTGAACCAAGACTGTCATTTTTTGACTTTGTCTCCCTTGATTTTGGCTTGACTTCTTGGCAGTTCATGCTTCATAGTGGCAAAAGATGACAAGGATTTCTAGGTTCACATTCTCATTGCTTTAAATCTATCAGAAAAATAGACCTTATCTCCCATATAATTCTCAAGGTTAGCTAGTGGACTCAGAATGAGGTACACACCCACTACTAAATCAAACAGTCCAAAGGGCTGCAACATTCTGATTGATTAAGGCTTGTGTCATATGTATCCTTTGGATTTAAGCATGGCTTTGAATTTCAGCTGTAAGAGTGTTTATTAGTAGTAACAATATAATTACATCTATATGTTACACATTTTACAGCTAACATCTGTTCTTTATAACAACTATACAAATTCCATGTTAAATATTTTGTAGGCGATAGGTAGTTGAAGAACTTGAGTAATTGGCCCAACTCTTAAAATTAATAAAGAAAATCTAGGGTCTGAACTCAGGGTTGTTTAGTTTCAAAATGGTGTTCTTCCCACCAATCAGGCTGAGATACCTTACCTAAGGCATTCATCACAATGCTAGCACATACTTCACTCATGCTGGTTCTTTTTCTTTTCTCTGCATATACAATGCTGATCATGTCATAACTCTTGAATATTTTGTCTTGAAGGACCCTCCATGACCTGGTCCCTGCCTACCAATTTTAAGTGGCTTCATCTTTTACCATTTTCTCCCAGGTCATTCTGAAACATTTGTTTCTGCTTCACTTATTTATCTGAAATTTTGAATATAAAATGTCTGCATCCTGTCTCACTCCCCCTCCCCATGGCAAACTATTCATTTTTCAAGTTTGGCCTCCAGCTTTTACTTTCTCCTGTGTTCCTCTGCAGTTCATATATTATATATGCCTCCATTCTAGAATTTATTACATTATAAAGTAGTGATTTCTACATGTTCTCTCCATTATGAGTGAAGTCTTTGAGTTAAGGCCATGGATGAGATCACTTTATTTTCATATCCCTGGAGACACAGTGCAGATGCTATGTAAATGTTTGTTGAGTGAATGAATTTACATATAAAGAAAACAATTCTTTTCCCAAGTTGGTACAAAGTCTCTTTCTCATCATGAACTATTTAAGATACAAGCAGCAATAAGAAAAAGTAACATAATGTGAGAGAGGGGAAAAAAAAAAAAAAATCCACCTAAAGCCAAATAGGAAAATTGCACAGAAAATATTTCTTATCTTTTATATAAATAAGTGATCATTGATCTACAACCAACTATTAATTAAAAAGTAGAGAATTCAGGCTACTTGCCTTTTTGTTCCTTGGTGGACATAGGAAAAAATAATTTCCGAGAGCCCCTTTGCTTTCTGCCCAGTTGATACTGATAAAGCTTTCCTTTTTTTTTTTTTTTAATGTGGACCATTTTTTAAAAAGCCTTTACTGAATTTGTTACAATATTGCTTCTGTTTTACATTTTGGTTTTTTGGCCCCTACATGTGTGGGATCCTAGCTCCCAGACCAGGGATTAAACTGTACTCCCTGCACTAGAAGGCAAAGTCTTTCTTAACCACTGGATCAACAGGGAAGTCCCTGATAGAGTTTCCTTAAGTAACCTTCATTCTATGCTCACTCCTCTATCTCTATTGCTTTAGCTACTGCCTTAGTCTAAATCTTCATCTTTGCTTGAATTATTGAAAGAGTCTCCTTCCTCCCCCTTCCTTCTGCATGGGCCTCTCTGCAAACTGTCTTCCACTTGGCTGCAAGATGGATATTACTAAAATAAACAAGAAATCCTTCTATAGGTTTCTTTTCTTGTTAGCACAAACTCCAGACTTCTAAAGCATCAAAGTTATTCAAAACTGTTTTAGTCTATCTCTTTGATGCCTTTCTCTTTGTTATTCCTACATTAACCTCTTATTCTCCAGCCATACCAAAACTATTTAAACCTTCCTGCATTCACCAAGCATTTCAATTCTCTTTACTTTTTCTGTGCTATTGCTTTTGTCTGGAACATTCTTCTCACATTGTCCACTTGGCAAGCACAAGCTTACAATCATCACAACCATCATTTTATCTGTATACTTGTTAAGTCCTCCTACACAGATGCTTCTTTCCTTTTCCCAAGAGATATAATACTTTTATGAGACAGCCTACAACACTTTAATCCTTGCATTTATGTATTCTATCTTTACCACTAGATGGGAAAGCAGTTGATGTCAGGGACTGTGTCTTAGTCATCTCTTGTTCCCTGGCACCTAGCCAAGTGCTCAGAACATAAATATTTGGTGCTTGGGCTGAAAAGAAGGAAGAGAGAAGAGACAGAAATACAGAAAGAAGTAAGTTTGCTTTCACTTTTGTTTCAGGCCTCTGACATACATATCACAGAGAGAAAAATCTATGAAAGAATAAAGGAGAGAAGGGTCTTGTTCATATCAATCTTTTTCCCAATAACAGTATTTGTTGCAACAGAGTCAAGTATATATATCCATGAATTATTTGGTCTTAAGTTTTTGCTTGCAATATTTTAATTCTTCCAGGAATAGTCTCTCTTTAGCTGGTTTAAAAACTCAGTGATAATTTCTGGGGAATAAAATTCAAGAAGTTTATATTCCTATTCTGCTTGCTAACAAAAAAATGAAGTTAAATAAATGAATTTTTTTGTTATATATGTATTTCTTCCCCCAATATTTGATGCAATTCTTCCCCCTCCCCCCACATTGGAGTATAATTGCTTTACAATGTTCTGTTAGTTTCTGCTGTACAGCAAAGTGAATCAGCTATATGTATATCCCCTCCCTCTTGGACCTCTCTTCCATCGCTCCCCCCACCTCCCACCCCACTCATCCCACCCATTCACCCATCGAGAGCACTGAGCTGAGCTCCCTGCAATATACAGCTGGTTCCCGCTGGCTATCTATTATACACACAGTAGTGTATTTATGTGAAACCTAGTCTCCAAATTCATCCCACACTTCCCTTTCTCACCCCCCATGTCCACACATCCATTCTCTACGTCCGCTTCTCTATTCCAGCCCTGGAATTAAGTTCATCTGTACCATTTGTTTTTCTCTTTCTGACTTACTTTATATGTGGTACTTATATACAATGTCATATTACTCAGCTATAAAAGAGACTTGATTCTTAATGGGAAAGAAGTAAATCATATAACAGAAACAGAGGGCTGTGGGCAACCAAGACTCTGCTCTTGAAGGGCTCATGAACGAACTCATTAACTCCAAGTACCAATGCAGAGGCAGCAGCTTTAAAAATGCCTAAGTCATATGTAGAAGAAATTCAGTGACTAATTTTAGGCTATGTACTGGAAGGGCAGGGATCTGGTGGAACTTTCTCTGGGTAAGAAAATGCCTTTTTTTTCTCCTTTCTCTCCTTCCACAGAGCTGGCCCAGTGTTGGCAGGTACCATTTCTGTTGCTCTCCATCAACCTAGTTAACACTATGTGCCCATTCAACCAGCCTGTCCTGGTCAGCCCTCCCAAAGTGGTTCCTGCTCTGCCCCACATGGTAGGCAGCCCCAGCTAGCAGCGGGAGCACCCTTTTAAAGCAGCTTCCACTCCAAGAGGCTGGTCTCACACACCAACATGCCTGCAGCAATTATGGCCCAACCACAACAGAAGGGTACATCAGACCACACAGGGTACATCAGACCAAACAAAGCAAAATTTAGGCCCAAGAATCAGAGAAGAATCCAGGGAAGCCATACAGATGGCCAATGGGCCCATGAAAAGAAGCTTAACATCACTAATCACCAGGGAAATGCAAGTCAAAACCCAATGAGGTATCACCTCATGCCTTTAGCTGTTATCAAAAAGACAAAGTCATGTTGGTGAGGATATGGAGGAAAGGGATCCCTTGTACACTGTTAGTGGGAATGTAAACTCGTGGAGCCACTGTGAAAAACAGTATAGAGGTTTCTCAAAAAATTAAAAATAGAACTACCAATATGACCTAGTAAATTTACTTCAGGATATTTACTCCAGAAAAACTCCCAAAACAAAATGAAAACACTAATTCAAAAAGATACATGTACCTCAGTGATAATGCAGCATTGTTTATAATAGCCAAAACATGGAAGCAGCCTAAGTGTCTATTGACAGAGGAACAGATTAAGATGCATAATGAAATATTCAGTTCAGTTCAGTCGCTCAGTCGTGTTTGACTCTTTGCGACCCCATGAATTGCAGCACGCCAGGCCTCCCTGTCCATCACCAACTCCTGGAGTTCACCTAAACTCATGTGCATCAAGTCAGTGATGTCATCCAGCCATCTCATCCTCGGCAGTCCCTTTCTCCTCCTGCCCCCAATCCCTCCCAGCATCAGGGTCTTTTCCAATGAGTCAACTCTTCACATGAGGTGGCCAAAGTACTGGAGTTTCAGCCTCAGCATCAGTCCTTCCAATGAACACCCAGGACTGGTCTCCTTTAGGATGGACTGGTTGGATCTCCTTGCAGTCCAAGGGACTTGCAAGAGTCTTCTCCAGCACCACAGTTCAAAAGCATCAATTCTTCGGCGCTCAGCTTTCTTCTTGCTGTTGCTGCTGCTGCTGCTGCTGCTGCTGCTAAGTTGCTTCAGCCGTGTCCGACTCTATGCGAACCCATGACGGCAGCCCACCAGGCTCCCCCATCCCTGGGATTCTCCAGGCAAGAACACCGGAGTGGGGTGCCTTTCCTTCTCCAATGCATGAAAGTGAAAAGTCAAAGTAAAGTTGCTTAGTCGTTTCCGACTCTTCACGACCCCATGGACTGCAGCCTACCAGGCTCCTTTGTCCATGGGATTTCCCAGGCAAGAGTACTGGAGTGGGGTGCCATTGCCTTCTCCAAGCTTTCTTCTTACTTAGCCATAAACAAGACTAAAATTATGTTATTAATGACAACATGGATGGATCTATAGAGTATTATGGTAAGTGAAATAAGTGAGACAGAGAAAGACAAACACATATAATTTCACTTATAAAAGGACTCTAAAAAACAAAATTAATGAACAAATGAAACAAAACAGAAACAGACTCACAGATACAGAGAACAAACAGGGAGTTGACAGAGGAGGGGTATGGGCAAAATAGGTAAAGGGGATTAAGAAATACAAACTTTGTTAAAAAATAAATAAGTCATAGGCATGTAATGTACAGCAGAGGAAACATAGTCAATAATATTGTAATAACTTTGTATGGTGACGAATACTAGACTGATCATAGTGAGTAATTAATATTGTATATAAATGTCAAATCATCATGTTCGAAATACATAATCATGTCGTG
Organism: Bos mutus; assembly: GCF_027580195.1. NCBI lineage: Eukaryota > Metazoa > Chordata > Mammalia > Artiodactyla > Bovidae > Bos > Bos mutus. The sequence goes on along the minus strand of NC_091621.1, from coordinate 85,118,736 downwards.
TCGTGAAGTCGCTCAGTCGTGTCTGACTCTTCATGACCCCATGGACTGTAGCCCACCAGGCTCCTCCATCCATGGAATTTTATAGGCAAGAGTACTGGAGTGGGTTGCCATTTCCTTCTCCAGGGTATCTTACCAACCCAGGGATCGAACCCCGGTCTCCAGCATTGCGGGCAGACGCTTTACCGTCTGAGCCACCAGAAAATACATAGTATTATATGTCAGCTGCTGCTGCTGCTGCTAAGTCCCTTCAGTCGTGTCCGACTCTGTGCGACCCCATAGATGGTAGCCCACCAGGCTCCCCCGTCTCTGGGATTCTCCAGGCAAGAACACTGGAGCGGGTTGCCATTTCCTACACCACAATAAAAATAGAAAATAAATTTAATTAAATTTTTAAAAAACTAAGCTTTCTGAATTGATTTTCAGCATGATCAACCAAGAGACATGTTAATGTTAAATTTTATATGTACACATATATAGGCACACAATATACATATACATGCCACACATACACAAATGCCTATATATGCCAAAATGAACTTAGGATAGATTAATGCTAAAATGTAACATCCAAAGTATATCAGATATTACCGGAATTAAAGATATTCTTGAGTATGTATAAATAATTCAAAATAGAATGGGAAATACTTATCTCACTAGCTCTTCTAATAACTCTGGTTTGGTGCTGCCTGGTTTGAATCAATTTTTGCTTAAATAAACTCCTAAAGCTTTAGGAAAATAGGAAATACTTATCTCTTTTTATGTTCCAATTTCTAACATCTATTCAATTTTCTAAATTTCAGAAGCAATGATTCTGATCCTCTGGTTGTCTTGATACTGAAACACTGGAGAAAAAACATGAAATCACTTGTTAAGCAGACTATTTGGTATTCTGTAGACTGAAAAAGTCAGTCACACTGAATTTAAACATTTTGAAACCTTATTTATGTTACACTGATTTACCACTGAGACGTCATGCCTTATTATCTCTCAGGACTCCTCCAGCAAAGCAAGTCCTTTGATTTAAGCCTGATAGTTGGAAATGTAGCTGTAAGATTTCTTTTCAAGGTACTTCTAAACATAGTTGATCTTAAAATTGACTTTTCATGTAATTTGGCAACAAATGCTGACAAAAGAGGCTGCCTTACTCTAGAAACTCTTGGCTTGAAACTCTAGTTAGCAACTTTGAGTACAAATAATTGTGTGTTCAGTTTTTACCTACTCAAAGAAAATATAGAATCAGGAAGAATTATCCATGAGAAACTAGAGCTAAATTTTGAAATGCAGCTAGTTTCCTGTGAAAATCTACTTCTAAAATGAATAACAACAGCACAAAAAATCCACTTATTAATATGATACCCACTGAAATGAATATCCACTGAAAAAAACATATTCCTGATTTAGTTTTAAGGGAACCACGGGGAACTCTTTATGGACTCGTGAATGAAAGTGGTAGATAGGAATTTATTATTTTGGAGCAGGTAGCACATACTCCGAAATTGTAGTGTTTTCATGATTTCAGCAAAGACAAAGTATGCCCTATGTGTATCTCATGGTGACTTGGATTAATGCCAAAATACACAGCACTAGCTTTCTGAGGGTTAAATCATCATATACTATCAACTCGAACAACACGGTGATTCAAGTCATTTGCCCTGAAAGCAACTGAGAAAGAAACTCAAGTAAAGCTAGTTAGAACAAGTCCATCACTGTTTCTAGGAAAGTAAAAATGTGAGGATTGAATTTTTCAGAGGCACTCTGGAGTATACATGTAAACAAATGCAGTGTCTAATTATTAAAAATAAGCTTCTTTTATAATAGGTCATTTAGGTCCTTTAGAGGTAGGTTTTTCTGCCATATATTTAAAATACTTATTTCTAACTTAGTAAAAAGCAACCTAAAAAACCATCCAAGTTAGTCAGCCCTTAGCTCCAAAATAAGCTGCATGATGAAAACATAATTTAGTATTTTTAAAATACTTTATAAATTTGAATTTCTATTTAAACAGAAGTCAGTCTTGCTCAGAAGGTCTGAGAAGTCTTGGCTTAATAACTATTTTTTTAAGTCAGTTAATGGGGACCGATTGGAATGTACTACAAATGGCTGATGGTAATCCAATAAATGTACCTATTAAAAATACATGTACCCATACCTCTGAGGGATTTTATTATTCGTCAGTGAAAACCCTTTTAACAACTACATTTGACTCCCCACAATCATTCATGTTCACAAACATCCAAACCAAAAGTGGACAAATATTTTCATCCTGTATTAAGCGATATTATAAAGCCCTGAGCATGATAATGAAGTAAAAAACATTTACTGGCATACCAGGGTGGTATAAAAATAGTAATAATTTTTGACAACAAAAAGCTTAGTCAACTCACAGTGACAGTCGTTTTCTGCATTAAAGATGAAATTGACATTACCTTAAAAATCATCAGAAGGTGCTACAGCCTAAAATTCCATTTACCTTGAACTTTATAAATAGAAATCTATAAAATAGCATTTCTAGTGAGAAGAATGTAATCCTTTTCAAATGCATTATGGCTGAATATTTGAAACTACAGACATATTGAAACATACAACTGTTTAACTGCTAAAACTGTATTTCTAAAATAGCTAAATATACAAATATCTGTTGAAATGTAACCCATTTAACTAGTTTACACAATTAGCCACTAGACAGTATCCATTTCGCTTATCTTATTTCTCTGGGAAAAAACTAACATTGTAATAAAACAATTAGAAGGGTGGTTATACAACTTATGTCATTCCCTTTAAAACCACCTACTAGTTCACAGGGCTATAATCTTGAGCTTTGCTCTTTGATAAGTAACATAGTGATTTTTATAGGCTTTTTGTGTATTAACTTCTGAGTATCAATGAGAAGAAAAATTTTACTTTATGCTGCTTGAACTGAAAAACAGATATAGAAATGATTTTCACTTATTACAGTGACGGAATGCAAATAGAACACACTTTGGACCACAGAGACATTTGTATTTAGCTCCCGTTTGTATGTGTGTGTGCTCAGTCTCTCAGTCTGTCTGACTCTTTGTGGCCCCATGAACAGTAGCCTGCCAGACTCCTCTGCCCCTGGAATTTTCCAGGCAAGAATTCTGGAGTGGGGTGCCATTTGCTACTCCAGGGGATCTTCTTGGCCCAGGGATGGAACTTGTGCCTACTACATTGGCAGGTGGATTCCTTACCGCTAGCAGCGCCTGGGAAGCCCTAGCTCCCATGCCTTTGGCAATTATACATTAAACTTAATATTGATACATTATTTAGAAATCTTGTTGTATTTTATATAATAATGACTATATGTATATAGAAAATCAATTAAAGCCCTATTTCATGGCTCTTAAAAATGGTGAAAAAAATGAAAGCAAATTTGCTGGAATATAATCAGGGGTCCTGTAATTCAAAGAAATAAGTATCATACTTCTGTACTTTGTTGATGAACTGAAACAGTTGTTAAACTCTTTAACTGCCAGGTTCTTTAACTTTATCATATACATGATGGAAAGATAAATTAGAAATATGTATTTTTGTGTTGAGATTCTCATAAGAAATGGACTGTATAAAATGTTGTAGAAACCAAGGATATGAAAATGGTTACTCCTAGGAAAAGGCCATATTACTAGATATATTTTTTAGACCACAGAAATAACCTCCAAAAAGAAAACCAATGTCTTTCAACAAAATACAACATATTTTCAGAGAAATATTTTTAAGTGTTTAAGGTTTTTATATTGGTGAAAATGTTATTCAGTCATCATGTCTGACTCTTTGTTATCCCATGGACTATATAGCTTGCCAGGCTACTCTGTCCATGGAATTCTCTAGGCAAAAATACTAGGATGGGTATTCATTCCCACGACCTTATTTTCCTTAATGGTATTTGGTACAGATAAAGAATACATAGGAATAAATGAATGTCTGGACTCTGAAAACTAAAGAAATATTTGAGTTAATGTAAAGAAGCCCTAATATATTTTGCCCATGGGTAATTCCATGCAATCATGTCAAAATCTCAACAGGATTTTCCTTTTGTTATATAATTGCTAGACATTATAAAATGTCCTTTGTATTAAGGACAAAGGACATTAAATAGCCAAAACACTTTCAAAAAGAACAAACCTGAAGGACTTAAACTATTTGATTTCAAAACTTATTATAAAGTTATAATAATCTAAGACAGTGTGGCACTGGTATCAAGAAAGACAAGTATATGAATGAAGTAGGACAGATGGTCCAGAAATATACCACACTTATATAAATGTTTTTTGACAAAGAAGCAAATGCAATTCAATGCAGAAATGATAGGCTTTTCAACAAATGGTGATTAAACATTTAGAAACCCACATGCAAGAAGATGAACTTAGATTGTGTCTAGTGCCATATACAGCATATTAAAAAGCAGAGACATTACTTTGACAACAAAGGTCCGTCTATTCAAGGCTATGGTTTTTCCAGTGGTCAGGTATGGATGTGAGAGTTGGACTATAAAGAAAGCTGAGCGCTGAAGAATTGATGCTTTTGAACTGCACTATTGAAGACTCTTGAGAGTCCCTTGGACTGCAAATAGATTCAACCAGTCCATCCTAAAGGAAATCAGTCCTGAATATTCATTGGAAGGACTGATGGTGAAGCTGAAACTCCAATACTTTGGCCACCTAATGTGAAGAGCTGACACATTTGAAAAGAACCTGACACTGGGAAAGATTGCAGGCTGGAGGAGAAGGGGACGACAGAGGATGAGATGGTTGGATGGCATCACCGATGCAATGGACATGAGTTTGAGTAAGCTCCGGGAGTTGATGATGGACAGGGCGGCCTGGTGTGCTGCAGTCCATGGGATAGCAAAGAGTTGGAGACGACTGATCGACTGAACTAAACTGAATGGGGTGCCATATAAGAAAGTTAACACAACTGGATCATAGACTTCAATGCAAAACCCAATACTATAAAAATTTTGGAGGAAAGCAAAAAAGAAAATCTACGTGTCCTTGGATTTTCAAAGGTTTCTTAGGATACCAAAATCATGATCCATATGTATATAAACTAGACTTAAAATTAGGTAGGTACCTCTGTTCTTCAAAAGACACTTTTAGGATCAATAATATCACAAGCCACATAGCCAAATTGGGAGAAAATGTTTTCAAATTTTAAAAAGTAGGCTAAAAATCTGAACATATAAGACACCAAAGAAGAACTAAAGAATGACATGGTACACTGAATAATAGCTTCCACAAATTTATCCCTGTCCTAATCTCTGGAATCTGTGAGTGTTACCTTATGCATGCTCAGTCACTCAGTCATGTCCAACCCTTTACGATGCCATGGACTATAGCCCACCAGGCTTCTCTGTCCATGGGGTTTCCCCGGCAAGAATACTGAAGCAGGTTGCCATTTCCTTCTCCAAGAGATCTTTCAGACCCGGTGTTGAACCCCTGTCTCCTGCACTGGCCAGTGGATTCATTACCACTGAGCCCCCAGGGAACCACATGAGTGTTACCTTAGTAGGGGAGAAAAGAGGACTTTATAAATGTGAGTCAATTAAGATTCTTGAGATGTGGAGACTATCCTGGATTATCTGGGTGGGCCCTAAATTCAATCAGGTATGCTATACAAGAGGAAAGCTGATAGCTTTGACCACAGAAGAGAAGAAGGCCATGCGACAGAAGCAGAGGGAAGCGGAGTCAGAGAGAGAAGATGTTGTGTCATGGCTTAGAAGATGCAGGAAGGGACTATGAGCCAACGAATTCATGGAATTCAGCTCTAGATGCTGGAAAGGGCAAGACATTGTATTCTCCGCTAGAATTTCTGCTAAAACTTGATTTTAATTTAGTAAAACTGATTTCAGATATCTAGCCTCCAGAACTGTGAGAGAAGAACTTTCTGTTGTTTCAAGCCAACAAGCTTGTCATAATTTATTATAGCAGCCATAGAAATATAATACAATGTATAAAAGCACATGAAACGATGCTCATCATCATTAGTCATGAGGGAAATAATTAATAAACCAGGCATATCAAGTATTGATGAAAATATGAAGGGACTAGACCTCACACACAGATGGGGGCATGTAAAACGGTACAACCACTTTGGAAAATGGTTTAGTGGTTTCTCTAAAAGTTCATAAATACATACCATATGATGCAATCATCCAAATCCCAGGTATTTACTCAAGAGAAAAAAAAAAGTAAGCTTCCATACATAGACTTGCATGTGAATGTTCATAGCAACATTATTTGTAATATCCCCAGACTGGAAATGGCCTATAAAAAGGTAAATGGGTTAAAAACAAATAAATAAAATAGCAGTCTATCCATACAATGGAATGAAACTCAGCAGTAAGAAGAAATGTACAATTTAAACATGAAGAAACATGGAAGCATCTCAAAATCATTCTAAGTGACAGACCTAAAAGAAAGTACATACTGCAAGATGCTATTAAACAGACCTGTAGAAAGTAAAAACAAATCAACAGTGACAGAAAGCAAACAAGTGTCTGCCTGAGAAGAAGGCATGGGAGGGACAGATAGGATGGCTTTCCAAGGGGCAGGAGGAAACTCTGGGTATGACCAATGGTTTCATATATACTGGGTTGGCCAAAAATTTTGTTTGGAGTTTTCCATAAGATGGCATGGAAAAACCTGAATGAATTTTTTGGCCAAATCAATATATGCATATCAAAATTCACCAAATTGTGTGTATATTGCAGTTTATATTTATTGTATATCAACTCTACTTCAGTAAAATGAATTATTAAATTCATTTTAATTATTAAATTAAATGAATTATTAATTTGTTTCAGTAAATGAATTTATTAAAATGAATCAATAAAAGAATATTTTTGATTATTTTCAGTCTAGGAGCTGGATCTAAATTCCAAATCCACTGACTGTTGAGGGCATTTGTTTTCACAAAGCATATAAGATCTCCAAAAAATTTTAGATGCTTAAACTGGACTAGTTTGATTAAAAGTCAAGTTGACAATAGCATATATTATGTCTTAGTGAACTTTGCTTCATTTATAAAATAATATTGTAAAGTAATTATCTTCCAATCAAATAAATTAATTAATTTAAAAAATAATTTTAGAAAGAGTGAAAATGAAAGATGGGGTGTGTTGGTGTCTAAAGAGAATGACTTTGTGTGCTATGTTACTCCCTCAAAGAAATCTGCTTTAAAGACTGACATTATTCTTTAAGGATTCTGGAAATAATTTGTGCTTCCTTTTAATGTGACAACTTTTGTAAACTGGAATTAAGAGAGTCTTGGTGTTGGAGAAGACTCTTGAGAGTCCCTTGGACTGCAAGGAGATCCAACCAGTCCATTCTGAAGGAGATCAGCCCTGATATTTCTTTGGAAGGAATGATGCTAAAGCTGAAACTCCAGTACTCTGGCCACCTCATGTGAAGAGTTGACTCATTGGAAAAGACTCTGATGCTGGGAGGGATTGGGGGCAAGAGGAGAAGGGGACAACGGAGGATGACATGGCTGGATGGCATCGCTAACTCGATGGACGTGAGTCTGAGTGAACTCCAGGAGTTGGTGATGGACAGGGAGGCCTGGTGTGCTGCGATTCATGGGGTCACAAAGAGTCGGACACGACTGAGTGACTGAACTGAACTGAACTGACCTTTATTCAGGTTATTCCTGAGGAATTCTCATTCAAGATTTTAGACCTGCAGTTAAGTATTCAGTTATATCTCAGATTGAAATATACAAGCTAAATTAGATCCGGGAGTAAATTTTAAGTCTGATTATCAAACTGAAGAAAAATGGTGTAAATAACTGTGGTCAACAGACCCAAGCCATCATGGTTCCTGGAATACACAGAAAATCATTATGGAGGTCTTACCACAATCTGAATTACAACTTCATAATTCTTAGTTCTGAACTGGTTGTTACGGAGGAAATACTACACAGATAGCATTTTAAGGATTGACTAAATTGAGGAAGTGTTAAAAATTTCCTCATTACATCATCATCTAAAAATTGCTTTACAGTCTAACTGCAACAACTTCTGAAATTCCTAAGAAACTGCTTTTCCATCTATAAGGAGAGATGAGGTTGATGGCAGATGTACTGAGAAATTTATCTTTCTCAAAAGAAAGTCAAAATATGCTGGGTTTTCTTTTTTTACTGCTTCTGTAGGCTTTACAATTATGCAGGCTGTGGAACATTCAGTATACTGTCTCTCTAACACTGGAGAAATATATGGAGGTACTGTGCCAAGGTTGGTAGAATAATAACTATGATTAGAGCATGCTGCTAAAATGGAATAAGGATACAAGTCCTCAGCCTCAAGTTCTCTCTTGGTTACTACCTACAGACAGAGCTAAACAAACTGCCTTGATAACAAATCCCTGGTGCGACACAGAGAAACAGTGTATTAAAGTCTCAGACAATCACGGCAATCCCATTTACTTTTCCAAATGCCCAGTTTCCCAGCTTGCCTTGCAGCTGAGGTGGCCATGAGTCTTAGTTACCATCAATGAGATGTAAGGGACATAAGGAAGGAGGTAAACAGATGTAACCAGGTTTATAGATTTTATAGCAGAAAACTGAAGGAGTTCTCAAATGATAGAGTTCCCATTCATCACATACTACACTGTAAGTGTGAATGGTGAGTATTCAAACATCTGAAAAATTGAAAAACAATGCACATATTTTTTCTGTGAAGTGAGAGGTAAAAATTCATCTGTGGAACAGGATGGGGGTGAAAAGAGGGTCATGTATTTGAAGGAAGTGTAAAGCTTCTATATAATCCTTTAAATTCAATGTCCAGTGCTGGTCCAAGTTCTATTCATTCTATGGAGCATCACTCCTTTGCATTTCTTATTTGTGTACATGGCCACTCTGGGAAGCCAGATTCCACTTTCAGCATTGATGTGTTTCATTTGATTTGGAAAGTGGGGCTTCCCTGATAGCTCAGCTGGCAAAGAATCTGCCTGTAATGCAAGAGACCCTGGGTTGATTTCTGGGTCAGGAAGATCCTCTGGAGAAGGGATAGGCTACCGACTCCAGTATTCTTGGGCTTCCCTGGTGGCTCAGATGGTAAAGAATCTGCTTGCAATGTAGGAGACCTGGGTTCCCTGGATTGGGAAGATACCCTGGAGAAGGGCATGGCAACCCACACCAGTATTCTTGCCTGGAGAATCCCCATGGACAGAAGAGCCCAGAGGGCTTCAGCCCACGGGGTCACAAAGAGTTGGACATGATTGAGTGACTAAGCACAGCAGAGTGTCAGATGAAGCACAGTCATGTGGGTCCAGTGAGGTCATATTCAAGTATCAAAAACACTATGACTTGCACTCTAGTGGGCTTGATGGAGGCTGTGTCAAAGCCCAGAACTCATTTGGAAAGGCTGAAACATGTGGCAGTATTAGTGAAGGAGGCAAATAGGAAGGCAGTTGGAGCTCTCTATCAAGCAGCCAACTAAGACTCAGAGGATAATGGGTGAAAGCAAATCTGGAGGGATGCAAAATCAGATGTAAAATATTCTATTTTCATTAACCCAGCCATCAGTCAAGTCTGATATAACCATACAACTTCATCTAGAGTTGTTGTAAAGAGACATAAAAGGCAGGGAAAGAAGTGAAGGGAAGGTTAAAAGAACAGAAAGAAATCATGCCACATGATTACTCCTGTTCCACAGATGCCCTCATGCAGACAGCAGTATAGAAATCCAAGAGGTACAGAATCCATTAATTTAGGACAAGATCAGAACTAAAATCAACAGTGATCTGGTCCCACCAGAGTGAGAGTGGGGTAGATACAACAGGTAAGTTAAAGGAACTGTAGTCAAAGGTGAATTTAGACCATCTCCCCAATTCTTCCTAAATGTTAGGTGAAGGAGGGGTATGATACCACTTGGTTTATAATTTATAAGCAGTAAGAATATCAGAATAAACAATCTCAACTCTGCTTAATTTCCAAAGGGACATACAAGGTGCCACTTTTTAAAAAAATCATCTTCTAGATGTCTAAGAGTCGGACACGACTGAGCGACTTTCACTTTACTGGATTTCATGAGGATTCTCTCATTCACATGAGAGTCTTTGTGGCCCCATGGACTTCCCAGGGTCCTCTGTCCATGGAACTCTCCAGGAGAGGAATATTGGAGCCATTTCCTTCTCCAGTGGATCTTCCTGACCAAGGGAGCAAATCTGGGCCTTTTGCACTGCAGGCAGGTTCTTTACCATCTGAGCCACCAGGGAAGCCTAAGAATAACGAATCTCAGTTATATTCAGTTTCCAGAGGGACAGACAACGTACCATTTAAAAAAATCATGCTCTGGATTCATGGAGAATCCTTCATTCGTATGTCTGCACATTGCTACTGGTCCTTATTTTTTTTCTCTGAACTCTTCTGCTTCTCTGTATCTGAAATAATCTTTTATAGAGGGAGAGAAAACATAAAAGAAAAGACCAGTTCTCCAGTTCCTGCTCCATTCAGTTCAGTTCAGTTCAGTCACTTAATCGTGTCCAACTCTTTGCGACCCCATGAACTGCAGCACACCAGGCCTCCCCGTCCATCATCATCTCCCAGAGTTCACTCAAACTCACATCCATCGAGTCGGTGATGCCATCCAGCCATCTTATCCTCTGTCATCCCCTCCTCCTGCCCCCAATCCCTCCCAGCATCAGAGTCTTTTCCAGTGAGCCAACACTTTACATGAGGTGGCCAAAGTACTGGAGTTTCAGCTTTAGCATCATTCCTTCCAAAGAACACACAGGACTGATCTCATTTAGAATGGACTGGATCTCCTTGGATCTCCTTGTAGTCCAGGGGACACTCAGAGTCTTCCCAACACCACAGTTCAAAAGCATCAATTCTTCGGCACTCAGCTTTCTTCACAGTCCAACTCTCACTTCCATACATGACTACTGGAAAAACCATAGCTTTGATTAGATGGACCTTTGTTGGCAAAGTAATGTCTCTGCTTTTTAATATGCTTCTAGGTTGGTCATAACTTTCCTTCCAAGGAGTAAGTGTCTTTTAATTTCATGGCTGCCATCCCCATCTTCAGTGATTTTTGGAGCCCAAAAAAATTAAGTCTGACACTGTTTCCCCTGTTTTCCCATCTATTTCCCATGAAGTGATTGGACCAGATGCCATGATCTTCGTTTTCTGAATGTTGAGCTTTAAGCCAACTTTTTCACTCTCCTCTTTCACTTTCATCAAGAGGCTTTTTAGTTCCTCTTCACTTTCTGCCATAAGAGTGGTGTCATCTGCACATCTGAGGTTATTGCTATCTCTCCTGGCAATCTTGATTCCAGCTTGTGTTTCTTCCAGCCCAGTGTTTCTCATGATGTACTCTGCATACAAGTTAAATAAGCAGGGTGACAATATACAGCCTTGATGTACTCCTTTTCCTATCGGGAATCAGTCTGTTGTTCCATGTCCAGTTCTAACTGTTGCTTCCTGATCTGCATATAGGCTTCTCAAGAGGCAGGTCAGGTGGTCTGGTATTCCCATCTCCTTCAGAAATTTCCACAGTTTATTGCGATCCACACAGTCAAAGGCTTTGGCGTGCTCCATTAGATAGTGTCATTTGAACATATAAGCTAAATTTATGGCACTTTTGTTCTCCCAGGGGAGCTTCATGTCTCTGAAGCTGTGGACCATCATCCATTTCCCTATCAGACTGACAGCACAAGTGACTGCTTCCAGTCAGGTAGGAACCTGCACATCAGTTCATACTCTGAAGATGGCTGTAGTATGAAGTTTGATCTAGCCACCATCTTTCTTCATTGTATCTTGCTATTTCTCTCCACTCCTGTTCCACAGCTTCTACATGTGCAATTGAGATTTGAAGTAAAACACACAGTTTATTTATTCCTGTCAACATCATCTTTCTTGTACAGATAAAGCATCTTCATTTCTTGAATATTGTTTTGAGACTTACTCATATTGATGAGATCACTCAGCCTTGTGTCATCTGCAGATCTTAACCTAAACAAAGACATTCTCTTCCAAAGGAAGATTTACAAGAAGTCTGCCTAGAGGAAGTGAGATGCTCCAGATGACCCCTGAAAATCCGTGCCAGGTTGTGTTTTGAATTTCCCATAACATTTCATTATGTAAAACAGACCCATTAGTTGTGCTTACTCAGGCACATGAAAGAAAACTGAGACAATTACCTAAAATCCACTGTAAATTTTCAGTCAATGTTCTTAAAGAGAAAGTGAGAAATGAGCTTGAGTTATCCAGGGTGTTTATTTACATTGATCAAAGTCATAAAATAATTATTTCATTTTACCCTGCCAAATTAGTCATAAGTTCCTGACAGTTCTTATCTTAGGACAGACTGAAACTGAAACAGAGTAAAATGCTGTAAAAACTAACATCTGCTATGTTAGTTTTTAAATAAGGATACATTAAGGGTCCCTTATTTAAAGTGAAAAAACACTTCCAAAAACTCAGAATTTTTAAAGAATAAGTTAGATTACTGAGGCTACAAAAACTTATTCAGTGATTAGTGACCAAGAAATGATCATCAAAAGAATACTAACTTTGTACCATAAAATAATCATATGGCTTTTGCTAGCCCTTAGTCAGAATCACAGCCACAATGCTGAGTTTCACAGAAGGTGGCAAAACAAGAGGTAAATAATATATGAAGTGCCCTTTCTACCAGGGTGAAGTGAAAGAGACATTTTGAAACATTGTTTAGAATGACTGAAAACTTACCCATGAATTTATTAATGAAATTTACCAAGGGAACTGGAACACAAAAGACCCTTAATAGTCAAGGCAATCCTGAGAAAGAAAAACACAGCTGGAGGAATCAGTTTCCCTGACTTCAGACTATACTTCAAGGCTACAGTCATCAAAACAGTATGGCACTGGCACAGAAACAAAAATAGAACACAGTGGAAAAGGATCGAAGGTCCAGAAATAAACTCATGCACTTATGGTCAACTATGACAACTATCTATGACAAAGGAGGCAAGAATATACAATGGAGAAAATATAGTCTCTTCAGTAAGTGGCACCGGGAAACCTGGGCAGCTACATGTAAAAAAATGAAATTAGAACTCTCTCTCAAACCATATACAAAAATAACCTTGAAATGGATAAAAGACCTATATGTAAGGCTGGACACTATAACACTGTTAGACGAAAATATAGGCAGAGCACTCTGACATTAACCGCAGCAATATCTTTTTTAAAGAAATAAATGAAACCTAATTAAAATTAAAAGCTTCTGCACAGCAAAAGAAACTACTGAATGTAAACAAAACAAAAAGACAACCCACAGAATGGGAGAAAATATTAACAAACTAAGCAATTGACAAGGGATTAATCGCCAAAATATGCAAACGGCTCATTCAGCTCTATGTCAAAAAACAAACAACCCAATTAAAAAAGATCGAGATTGACATTTCTCCAAAAATGACAGAAGGCCAAAAAGTGTATGAAAGACGCTCGCCATCCCTAATTATCATCAGATCAGATCAGATCAGTTGCTCAGTCGTGTCCGACTCTTTGCAACCCCATGAATTGCAGCACGCCAGGCCTCCCTGTCCATCACCAACTCCCAGAGTTCACTCAGACTCACGTTCATCGAGTCAGTGATGCCATCCAGCCATCTCATCCTCTGTCGTCCCCTTCTCCTCCTGCCCCCAATCCCCCCAGCATCAGAGTCTTTTCCAATGAGTCAACCCTTCCCATGAGGTGGCCAAAGTACTGGAGTTTCAGCTTTAGCATCAGTCCTTCCAAAGAAATCCCAGGGCTGATCTCCTTCAGGATGGACTGGTTGGATCTCCTTGCAGACCAAGGGACTCTCAAGAGTCTTCTCCAACACCACAGTTCAAAAGCATCAATTCTTCAGCGCTCAGCCTTCTTCACAGTCCAACTCTCACATCCATACATGACCACTGGAAAAATGATAGCCTTGACTAGATGGACCTTTGTTGGCAAAGTAATGTCTCTGCTTTTGAATATGCTATCTAGGTTGGTCATAACTTTCCTTCCAAGGAGTAAGTGTCTTTTAATTTCATGGCTGCAGTCACCATCTGCAGTGATTTGGGGGCCCAGAAAAATAAAGTCTGACACTGTTTCTACTGTTTTCCCATCTATTTCCCATGAAGTGGTGGGACTGGATGCCATGATCTTCGTTTTCTGAATGTTGAGCTTTAAGCCAACTTTTTCACTCTCCACTTTCACTTTCATCAAGAGCCGTTTTAGTTCCTCTTCACTTTCTGCCATAAGGGTGGTGTCATCTGCATATTTGAGGTTATTAATATTTCTCCCAGCAATCTTGATTCCAGTTTGTGTTTCTTCCAGTCCAGCGTTTCTCATGATGTACTCTGCATGTAAGTTAAATAAACAGGGTGACAATATACAGCCTTGACATACTCCTTTTCCTATTGGGAACCAGTCTGTTGTTCTATGTCTAGTTCTAACTGTTGCTTCCTGACCTGCATACAAATTTTTCAAGAGGAATGCAAACAAAAACAATAGTGAGGTTCTATCTCACACTGGTCAGAACAGCCATCATCAAAAATCCACAAATAATGAATGCTGGAGAAGGTGAGGAGAAAAAGGAACCCTTCTACACTGGTGGGAATGTAAACTGGTATAGCTATTATGAAGAACAACATGGAGGTTCCTTAAGAAGCTATAAAAAGAACCACCATATAATCCAGCAATACTACTCCTGGGCATATATCCTGAGAAAACTATAATACTAACAGGTACATGCACTTCAATGTTCACTGCACTGTTTACAATAGCCAAGACATGGAAGTCACCTAAATGTCCATTGACAGAAGAATGGATAGAGAAGATATGGTACATATATATAGTGAAATATTGCTCATCCATAAAAGGAATGAAATAATGTCATTTTCAGGAACATGGATGGACCTGGAGATTATCATAGTGAAGTAAGTCAAGTAGAGAAAGACAAATATGATATGTATTTGATATCATATTTGATATCACATATGATATCACTTATATGTGGGATCCTAAAAAAATGGAGTCATAAATGCAGAAACTTATGGTTACCAGGAGGAAAGGAGGGTGAGTGATAAACTGGGACACTGGGCATGACATAAACACATTACTATATATAAAGCGAAAGTGGCTCAGATGTGTCCAACTCTGCAACCCCAGGGACTGTACAGTCCATGGAATTCTCCAGGCAAGAATATTGGAGTGGATAGCCATTCCTTTCTCCAGGGGATCTTCCCAACTCAGGGATCAAACCCAGGTCTCCCACATTGCAGGCAGATTCTTTACCAGCTGAGCCACCAGGAAGCCATATATATATATATATATATATATATATATATATATATATATATCTACTATATATAAAGTAGATAACAAATAAAGACCTATTGTATAGCACAGGAACTCTACTCAGTATTCTTTAATAACTCACATAGGAAAAGAATCTAAAAAAGGGTTGGATATATGTATAACCGATTTAATTTTCTATATAGCAGAAAGCAACATAATACTGTAAATCAACTATACTCCAATAAAAAGTTTTAAAAAATAAAATTTATCAAGGGAAACATAAGATAATTCTCATGGTAGGAAAAAAGAAAATAATGTGAATACCAAAAAAGTTGGACTACTGTGATTTGAGAAAGTGATTTAAGACAAAACCTAATTTTTCTTTTTCCATGGTTGATGTAGTATCAAGTCACAAATCAAGCTCATCATAATTTTCTATATATGGTACTAACGAGGCTATTTACTTTCAGCCAAAGATCAGGAAACATTCCATGGCAATGAGATCTCTTAATCTGTGAAACATTATCTCAGGGAAAATGGTAGAGTCACTTTCACTGGCCACTCACTGTTTACTTAAAAATTAGAGTGGACAAGATATGATAAGATACATCATGGGAAGCAAATTCAGTTTAAAGAGAGAGGTAAGAAATTTAAAAGATTAAAAATGAAACAACTGCTGCTCAGTGCCCACTCTATGGGGAAAAAAATCATTTTAACACACTTCTTTAATATTCATAGTCACTCTGGGAAAGGATGCTATGAACATTTTGCAGATGAGAAAACTGAAGCTAAGAGCAGCTTGCTGAAATCAAGAGTTGTGAGTGACAGAGATGGGGACTTGACCATATATAAGACCATGTCTTATATCCTGATGGTTAATTTTATGTGTCAATATGACTAGGGCATAGGATGGCCATGTCATTTAATTAAACATTATTCTGGGTGGGTCTGCAAGGGTATTTCTGGATGAATGTTATACAGAATAACATTTTATCTGAGAGGCTGAGTGAATCAGATTGCCCTCCCCAGTACGAGTGGATCTCATCCAATCTGTCTGAAGCCTGAATAGAACAAAAGATGGAATAAGAAAGAAATTGTTCTGTTTTTCAGCTGGGATATTGGTCTTTTGCACTTGGACTGGAACTTGGACTGGAACACCATGAGGCTCTCCTGAGTTTTCAGAAGGCAGATTGTGGAACTTCTCAGACTTCATCATCATATGATCCTATTTCTCAAAGTACATCATATACACACACACATATATACATGTGTGTGTGTATATATAAGCCCTGTATATATATACAGGGCTTCCCTGGTGACTCAGTGATAGAGGATATACCAGCAATGAAGGAAACTCAGATTTGATCCCTGGGTCAGGAAGATGCCCTGGAAAAGGAATTGGCAACCCACTCCAGTATTCTTGCCTGGAGAATTCCATTAACAGAGGAGCCTGGTAGGCTACAGTCCATGAAGTCACAAGAGAGTTGGACATGACTCAATGACAAAACAACAACAACATCCTGTGGTCCAGTGGTTAAGACTCTGCTTTCACTACTTGTGGCATGAGTTTGATCCCTGGTCAGGAAATATGCCACACAGCTTGACCAAAATTTTTTTTTACAAAATTAAAAAAAAAAGTTAACAATAATAATTTTCATTATTATAATTTAATTAAAATAACTGAGGTAATATTTGAAGGGATGGAAATCAGAAGAAGTAGAAGTGATTCATTCTGGAAAAAAGATGGAAGAAGGAGAAGATGTGAGTAAACACAGAGACACTTAATGTACTGTAGTCATTATCTCCAGGAAATCAAGAAGACATCAGCTGTGGATAAAAATGTCATGTTCAGGGACCTGAATAAAAGTATACATAATACCTTTATTATGTATATGTAATGCCTGCATGGAAAAGGGGACAGAGGTGGAAAGATGGAACTGGATGGGAAAAAAGGAAAAGGATTGGCACTTACCTGGTGGTCCAGTTTTTGAGAATCTGCCTTCCAGTGCAGGGGATGTGAGGTCGATCCCTGGTCAAGGATTGAACCTGCTGTGGAGACATGTGCTATGGAGCAACTAAGTGCACATGCTGAAACTACCAAGACTGCACACCTTGAGCCCGTGCTCCCCAAGAAGAGCAGCCTGTGAGTGGCAATAGAGAAACCTCTATGTGTCGCAACTAGAGAAAAACCCATACACTGAAAGGAAGACCCAGTGCAGCCAAAAAAATCCCCAACCAACAAACAAATAAACAAAAAAGAGGAAAAGAATTGTTGTGTTGTGCAGCCCTAGACGATTTGAGATGGGAACAACGTTCCTGCTTAGATGATATTTGCCACCAATCATCAGCATCTTGGAAATAGAAAGGACATGGTTTGATATTTCCTAGGCTGATGACTCAGAGGGCAACAGATGTGATCAAAATAGCAGGAGTACAAGAATAGAGTTGAATTGGAAAGTCAAGGATCCCAAGCTAGGAGGAAGACAAATGAATATAATTGGGACTGATATTGTTGTTAATAATAATCCTAGAAAACTAGTTGGAGATATCAACAAGCTGACTCTAAAATTTATACAGAAAAGCAAAACACCTAGAATAGGCATTTAACACCAGGGAAGAAGATGGGCTTCCCTGGTGGCTCAGAGAGTAAAGAATCTGCCTGCAGTGCAGGAGACCCTAATTCAATCCTTGGGTCGGGAAGATCCCCTGGAGAAGGAAATGGCAACCCACTCCAGTACTGTACTCTTGCCTGGAAAATTCCATGGACAGAGGAGCCTGGTAGGCTGCAGTCCATGGGGCTGCAAAGAGTCAGACAGGACTGAGCGACTTCATACTTTCTCTCTTCTTTCACTGAAGAAGAAAGACAGCTCATACTATCTGATCAAGATAGTCACATTGACACAATAATCAAGATTGCATAGTACAGATAAAAGAAAAGACACATACATCAAAGAAGAGAACACAGAGCCTAGACATAGATTCACAAAAATATAGTCAACTGATCTTTGACAAAGGTGCAAAGATAATTCATTGGAAATAAGATAGCCTTTCCAACAGATATTGCTGGAACAATTGGATATAAGCAACATAATGACTTTAGACATAGACTGTATGACTTTTATCAAATAAACTCTGAATATTACATAACTATGAAATGCAAAACTATAAAACTTCTGAAAGAAAACAAGAGAAAATCTCCATTTGATCTTGGGTTTGGTGATGATTTTTTAGATAAAACACTAAAAGTATGACTCATGGAGTTAAAATTACTAAATTGTACTTTGTTAATGTTAAAAACTTCCTTTCTGCAAAGACACTATTAAAGAATGAAAAGACAAGCTGTAAACCAGGAGAAAATATTTGTGCAACACATCTAGTCAAAATATACAATGCATTTGTAATATTCAACAACATAAAACCAAACATCCTATTAAAATGGGAAATCTCAGCTCAGACACCTCACCAGGATATGCAGGTAGTAAATAAGCATATGAAAAGATGTCCCACATTTGTCATTAGAAAAATGTTAATGAAAACAACAGTGAGATATGGCTATTTTAGACTTGTTTAAATGGATTAAATTTTTTAAAACCTGACAATATCAACTGGTGGTGAGAAGCTCTTACTCATTCCTGGTGGAAATGCAAAATGGTACAGCCACTTTAGAAACTAGTATGGAAAATTCTTTCAAATCTAAACATAATCTACAATCCACCCAGCTGGTTTGAAAACTTTATTCCACACAAAATTCTGCATGTAATTTTTACAGGAATTTTATAGGACTTTATCAAAACTAGAAGTAACCAAGATGTCTTGTAGTAGGTGGCCAGAAAAACTGTGGTACATCCATGTAATGGAATATTATTCAGTGATAAAAAGAAATAAACTATCAAGTCATGAAAAGACATGGAAGAACCTTAAATACATATTGGTGAGTGAAAGAGACTAAACTGAATGAAAGAAGTCTGAAAAGGCAACACACTGTATGACTCCAATCATGTGACATTCTGGGAAAGGTGAAACTGTAGAGATGGTAAATAAATCAGTAGTTGCTAAGGGCTCAGGGTTATGGGGAGAGATGAATAGGGGAAGTATAGGGGACTTTTTAGCATGGTAAATGATACTGTAATGATGGATACAGACATTATACATTTGTTAGAATGCATAAAAATTTACAGCAGAGATAGTGAACATTAATTAATGCAAGTTCAAAAAATCATTTAGGAGGTTGAGGATTCTGGATTCAACGTAGATTGTGACAGAAGAATCTAACTATGTTACAAATGTAGGAAGCAATCTAATTGAAGTGGATAAGACTTAAAAAATACTTACCTAAGTAACTTTAGAAATGTGCTCAGTCACTCAGTCGTGTCCGACTCTTTGCGACCCCATGGACTCTAACCCACCAGGTGCCTCTGTCCACGGGGATTCTCCAGGCAAGAACACTGGAGTGGGTTGCCATTTCCTACTTTAGAAATGATTGATGATTTTCTAAGGCTAAAGGCAAAAGGAACTTCACATAAGCACTTTCTAGTTAATGAAGTTATTTTTCAAACGGGTACAGGTGAACAGTTCTGAAATCACTATATGTATATACTGGAATAAACAATTTCATAAGTGGATGGCAGGGGATGGGAACCAAATTTCTCACTGTGGGAGTGAGAGGTTACAGGTAAGCAAGAGGGAGAAGGTTAGAATGATCCGTGTGGTATTAGATGATTACTCATGTTAGCTTAATATGATACTAATGAATATGATATATGTAAAAATATAGACATGTGTGTACTCAAAGATTAGTATGTATAGATATTTCCTTCCTCGCTTATAAAAAGAAACCAGGCTCCTTGGAGAAATGACTGATTCTAAGACTGGGTTAGGGAATAAATATGAGCCTCAAGCATGTCATAGTGCCAGAAAGTAAAGTATTACTAAAATGTTTTAAATAATCAATGGTGTGGGTTTACCAGTGGGATATGGGGGGCAACTGAAAGAGCTCCCAATGGCCAAAGCAAGAATAATTTGAGGGAAAAAAAAAGCAGTACTGGCTTATAAAACAACTTTTAAAATAAATATTCAGGAAGCCATACTGATGTAAATAAGTGATTGAATTATTAAATAAGTAGAGGAAAGGAAAAAAAAAAGGTGTTGCAGAAGAATTCCACATAATTTTTTTTCCCACATAACTTATATAGATGCTTTGTCCTTAAGAGAAGGAACATAACTTCTTGGTTCATTAAGTGTGAGATGTGCATAATGAAGGCTTCTCAGGTGGCTCAGGAGTAAAGAATCTACCTGCCAATGCAGGAGATGCAGGAGATGTGGGTTCAGTCTCTAGGTTGGGAAGAACCCCTGCAGTAAGAAATGGCAACACACTCCAGTATCCTTGCCTGGAGAATTCCATGAGCAGAGGAGCCTGGTGGGCTACAGTCCATGGGGTCACAAAGAGTTGGATATGACTGAGCATGCACATCCATACTTCTTTCCCAAGGAATATAGTGTAAAAGAGGGTCAGGTGGTATGAGAGAAACTTTACAGAGAAGAAACCCAACAAATGCTACCTCTCCCAGCTTTGTCAAAGTTAACATCAACAGTGCTAACTCATGTCAAGCAGGCCTCTTGACATGATATGATGAAAATGGCCATTTATCTGTGTGCTCTTCCTCAAAACTCTTCACTTTAGTCAACTCATAGAAGAGAAAGAAAAAAATAAATAAATAAAGGGACATTTTACAAAGTACCTGAAAAGAATAACTCTCAAGGTCAAAACTCTCTGGGTCATCAAAAACAATAAAAGCCTGAGAAACTGTCACAGTCAAGAATTGCCTAGAGAGACATAATGACTAAATGTAATGTGATACCCTGGATAGAATTCTGAAACAGAAAAAGGACATTGAGTAAAAGCTAAGAAACCTGAAAATGTATGGACTTAATGATAACATATGTGCAAGTTGTTCCTTCATGTCTGACTCTTTGCGACCCCATGGACTATACAGTCCATGGGATTCTCCAGGCCAAAATAGTGGAGTGGGTAGCCATTCCCTTCTCCAGGGGATCTTCCCAATGCAGGGATTGAGCCTAGGTCTCCCACATTGCAGGGTGATTCTTTACTAGCTGAGCTATCAGGGAAGCCCAATAATAACGTATTGATATTGGTTTATTATTTGTGACAAATGTATCACATTACTATAAGATGTAAATAATAAGAAAAGCTGCATGTGGGGTATTTGGGAATTCTTTGTACTCTCTGCAAATTTTCTACAAATTTAAATATATACTGTATAATATATATGTAAAATGGTCTATTTAAAATAAAAAAGCTTCATGTCTAACATTAAAACCTTATCATCTTTGGTCAAAAGTCATTTTCTCACTATCAACTAAGTCATTTATGTCAGAAAACTAGATATTTTCTTGATTCTTTCCTTCCTTCATCTGCTCATTTAAATAATCACTGAGTTTGGCCAATTATTCTTCCTTTGTAATTTACAGATTACTTTCTACTTCATTCACACTGCCTTAGTCCAGTATTTTTCACCAAGCACCTCAAGAGATTTGCATTTAATGTCCCAGTTTCTTCTTTTTTGTCCCACTTTAGTTCATTGTGTCATGCTATAACTAGTGAAATTTCAGTAAAACCAAGATGATTATTTTTCTTTAGTGTTTAAAATTCTTACTGACACCCCTGTGTCTCTATCATGGAACCCCAACAGCATAATCACATCATAGCAGGCCTTTGGTGACAACCTTTGCCTACTTTTTCAGCATCATCTCTATATAGACTCATGCCCATCCTCTTCATCATATTGAAGGGTTTGTAGTTATTTAAATGGTTTAACACTCATACCACTCTACTAAGTTTTCCTTCTGCAGCTGAAATGCTTTATTTTCTGGGAAGCCTCCTCCACTTCTTCCAGACTATTAGATATTCTTCTTTTTTTCCCTAGTTTTCTGGGTGCACTTCAGTGAAAACAGTATTGCATAGTAATTTTGTGTCATTTGTTGAACTCACATACACCCACCTTGGGGGCTTCCCTGGTAGCTCAACTGGTAAAGAATCCACCTGCAATTCAGGAAACCCCACTTCAATTCCTGGGTCAGGAAGTTCCCCTGTAAAAAGGTTAGTCTACCCACTCCAGTATTCTTGGACTTCCCTGGTGGCTCAGATGGTAAAGAGTCCATCTGCAATGCAGGAGACCTAGGTTCAATCCCTGGGTTGGGAAGATGCCCTGAAGAAGGGCATTGCAATCCACTCCAGTATTCTTGCCTGCAGAATCCCATGGACAGAGGAGCCTGGCAGGCTACAGTCCATAGGGTCTCAAAGAGTCAGACACGACTAAGCACAGCACACTCATTTTGAGCCCTTTGAGGAAAAGGACAGCATTTTTCTCTCTGAATTCTTAGAATCTAGCACAGTGTCTGAATGTAATATTCAGCAAACATCTGTTTCAGAAGTTCTACAGCTTAATTCCTGAAACCATAGTTGGCCCTAAAGAAGCTGCCTTTTTTCTTTTAGAAGGAGTATGGTGTATATTTGGGGTAAGGAAGAGGGAGGTGATAATATCTGTTAAGCAAATATCACATGCTAGGTATTAGGATGGGAGATGCATGTGTATAGATAAATTAATGCATTGAATGTATTAAATCCCATTTGCAACTGACAGTTCTGAGGCTTGGGTGGAGAAAGCTACACTGGGCAAAAGTTTTGAAGTTTAGAGGCATGATTCTCGCCTTGAATTCAGAAACAATCAAGATATAAATGCAAGAGCCTGACAGACCTAAACAAACAGAACTCCATGGCTATAAGGCTGAAACTTTGGATTTTATACACAAATAGAGTCAGATTTGCAAAGCTGAGGAAACTACCAGAACCGCTGCTTCAAACATATCTAATGCCCCCACCATTGCCATCAATTTGGGGAACAAAGATAAGCTTCCAGACCTGTTCCAAGTTTCAGAAAATGAGACCTGCAATTCAGGAAACCCCACTTCAATTCCTGGGTCAGGAAGTTCCCCTGTAAAAAGGTTAGTCTACCCACTCCAGTATTCTTGGACTAAGGAACTAAGCTCTCTGGGATTTCAGACACTACTGAGCACGGAGGGATTTTTCCTAGGACAGTATACGTATTATGACTTTGTTGAGCTTGACTGAAGAAAAAGGATGATCCCTATGACATTACATATTTTACCTGAAAATACAGTTCACAGAGTTCTCTTTTAAGTTTTTTATGAAAAAAAAATACAGTATAGGATATAGACAATCAAAACTGGATCTTTTTTTTAAGTCTGAAAATCCAAGATTTTATTTTATTTTAACTTTACAATGTTGTATTGGTTTTGCCATATATCAACATGAATCCACCACAAGTATACATGTGTTTCCCATCCTGAACCCTCCTCCCTCCTCCCTCCCCGTACCATCCCTCTGGGTTGTCCCATTGTACCAGCCCCAAGCATCCAGTATCGTGCATTGAACCTGGACTGGCGACTCATTTCATATTTGATATTATACATGTTTCAGTGCCATTCTTCCAAATCATCCCACCCTCTCCCTCTCCCACAGAGTCCAAAAGACTGTTCTATACATCAGTGTGTCTTTTGCTGTCTCATATACAGAGTTATTGTTACCATCTTTCTAAATTCCATATATATGCGTTAGTATACTGTATTGGTGTTTTTCTTTCTGGCTTACTTCACTCTGTATAATAGGCTCCAGTTTCATCCACCTCATTAGAACTGATTCAAGTGTATTCTTTTTAATGGCTGAGTAATACTCCATTGTGTATATGTACCACTGCTTTCTTATCCATTCATCTGCTGATGGACATCTAGGTTGCTTCCATGTCCTGGCTATTATAAACAGTGCTGCGATGAACATTGGGGTACACGTGTCTCTTTCCCTTCTGGTTTCCTCAGGGTGTATGCCCAGCAGTGGGATTGCTGGATCATAAGGCAGTTCTATTTCCAGTTTTTTAAGGAATCTCCACACTGTTCTCCATAGTGGCGGTACTAGTTTGCATTCCCACCAACAGTGTAAGAGGGTTCCCTTTTCTCCACACCCTCTCCAGCATTTATTGCTTGTAGACTTTTGGATCACAGCCATTCTGACTGGCGTGAAATGGTACCTCATAGTGGTTTTGATTTGCATTTCTCTGATAATGAGTGATGTTGAGCATCTTTTCATGTGTTTGTTAGCCATCTGTATGTCTTCTTTGGAGAAATGTCTATTTAGTTCTTTGGCACATTTTTTTTATTAGGTCTTTTATTTTTCTGGAATTGAGCTGCAGTAGTTGCTTGTATATTTTTGAGATTAGTTGTTTGTCACTTGCTTCATCTGCTATTATTTTCTCCCATTCTGAAGGCTGTCTTTTCACCTTGCTAATAGTTTTCTTTGTTGTGCAGAAGCTTTTAAGTTTAATTAGGTCCCATTTGTTTATTTTTGCTTTTATTTCCAATATTCTGGGAGGTGGGTCATAGAGGATCCTGCTGTGATGTATGTTGGAGAGTGTTTTGCCTGTGTTCTCCTCTAGGAGTTTTATAGTTTCTGGTCTTACATTTAGATCTTTAATCCATTTTGAGTTTATTTTTGTATATGGTGTTAGAAAGTGTTCTAGTTTCATTCTTTTACAAGTGGTTGACCAGTTTTCCCAGCACCACTTGTTAAAGAGATTGTCTTTAATCCATTGTATATTCTTGCCTCCTTTGTCAAAGATAAGGTGTCCATAGGTGCGTGGATTTATCTCTGGGCTTTCTATTTTGTTCCATTGATTTATATTTCTGTCTTTGTGCCAGTACCATACTGTCAAAACTGGATTTTTAAAAACATAATTGCTTTGACTCCAAAGCCAAAGATACCCATTTTAAATTCATGTCTAAGTTAATTCGTTAACTCTTGTGTTAGCTCAGTATTATTAACAATGAACACAAAACATTATTGACAGATTGCAAACAACTCTTTAGCAGTATTGAGTTCTTCATGTTCTTCTACAGTGAGTTCCTAAATGCTATCAATTACAATCGGAGGAGGCGATGGCACCCCACTCCAGTACTCTTGCCTGGAAAATCCCATGGACAGAGGGGCCTGGTGGGCTGCAGTCCATGGGGTCGCTAGGAGTCGGACACGACTGAGCGACTTCACTTTATTTTTTCACTTTCATGCAATGGAGAAGGAAATGGCAACCCACGCCAGTGTTCTTGCCTGGAGAATCCCAGGGACGGGGGAGCCTGGTGGGCTGCCGTCTATGGGGTCGCAGAGTCTGACACGACTGCGGCGACTTAGCAGCAGCAGCAGCAATTACAATTAAAATTGTCTTCATATTTGTTCATATAAGAAACGAATCGCCAGTCCAGGTTTGATTCAGGATACAGGAAGCTTGGGGCTGGTGCACTGGGATGATCCAGAGGGATGGTATGGGGAGGGAGGTGGGAGGGCAGTTCAGTATTGGGAACATGAACGTGGCGGATTCATGTTGATATATGGCAAAACCAATACAATATTGTAAAGCAATTAGCCTTTAATTAAAATAAATTTAAATTAAAAAAAAAGAAAACTGTAAAATCATTATTCATTATCATATAATGACAAGTTTCAATTTCAACTTAAAATCTTGTACCTCTCTAACTAGGTCACAGACAAGCTTTCCCTCCCCTGCTTAGAACTTCAAATAGCTCGTTCATATGCAGTGTGAAAATGTAAATCACAATGCCATAGATAAACCAGTCTTGTCAATGTGGATGCAAGTATTAAAGGAGAATGATTTTTCAGTTATGGGAAATACTTACGTTTTTACATAATTATTTATGTATCAAATAATACTTTTGTGACACCTAAAGTATGTGAATATACTTTTCCAACTGTGAATTACATAAAATCCCCTCATCTATTCCTCATAAAACCAGAGCATCCAAATATGGTGTACTGTAAGTATACGGTACACTTAGTAAGAAGAAAACAACCTAAAATATCTCAATATGTTTTATATTCATTATGTGATGGAGTGTATCATGTTATATGAAGTATATTATGAAAATTTTCAAAAAATTGAATCAAAAATAAAAGTGTAAAAGTTTTAGAGACAAATTATAGAAAATAAAGTAGTTCTTATATATTCACAATTGAGGTCTAAAGGAGACATATTAGAGGAATTCACTGGATATACATAAAGAGATGGACTAGAATAAATTATGTTTATAATAAAAAATTCATTACATAAACGAAGATGACATTCCTTCAAAGATACTTCAAAAATGAAGAAAGAAAACCTAAGGAAGCCAGAGAAAAATATCAAGTCATTCATGGGGGGGAAAGCAGACTGGCCTTTTGTTTTTCTCCTCTGCAACGTTCAACAGTAGAAGTCTAAAGAATAATAATTATCTTGAAGTGGGCAGATACAGCCCCTGCCCTGGGGGTTCATAACAGAACCTAGATAGGCAGGGAAATCTGGACAAACCATGACAGTGAGTACGAGGCTTTGCAGTTTACACCAATCTATGAATTTTTCTTCTTTTTCACCGTATTTCTTCCCCTTTATTCTGATAAAACTTTGTATATCAAGTAAATACATTACTGAATTTTTTTTGCAGACTTCTCACTGAGAGTTTAAATGGATCACAGCTTCGTCTGAAAAGAGTCCTTTAGTATCATTTAGCACAAATCACTGACAACTCTTCACAGGGAATTGGAGATTAAATTCATAAATACTTATATTTAAATAAAAATATTTCAAGTATAAAACAGTACAAGATACGCAAGAAAGATTCAGTTCAGTTCAGTCCAGTCACCCAGTCATGTCAGACTCTTTGCAACCACATGGACTTCAGCACACCAGGCTTCCCTGTCCATCACCAACTCCTGGAGTTTACTCAAACTCATGTCCATTGAGTCAGTGACGCCATCCAACCATCTCATCCTCTGTGGTCCCTTTCTCCTCCCACCTTCAATCTTTCCCAGCACCAGAGTCTTTTCCAAGGTGTCAGTTCTTTACATCAGGTGGCCAAAATATTGGAATTTCAGCTTAACATCAGTGCTTCCAATGAACACTCAGGACTGATTTCCTTTAGGATGGGCTGGTTGGATGTCCTTGCAGTCCAAGGGAATCTCAAGAATCTTCTCCAACACCACAGTTCAAAAACATCAATTCCTTGGTGCTCAGCTTTCTTTAGGTTCAATTCTCACACCATACATGACTACTGGAAAAACCATAGATTTGACTAGACAGACCTTTGTTGGCAAAGTAATGTCTTTCCTTTTTAATATGCTATCTAGGTTGATCATAACTTTTCTTCCTAGGAGCAAGCGTCTTTTAATTTCATGGCTGCAGTCACCATCTGCAGTGATTTTGGAACCCCCCAAAAATAAAGTCTGTCACTGTTTGCCTTGTTTTCCCATCTATTTGCCATGAAGTGATGGGACCAGATGCCATGATCTTAGTTTTCTGAATGTTGAGTTTTAAGCCAACTCTTTCACTCTCCTCTTTCACTTTCATCAAGAGACTCCTCAGTTCTGTTTCACTTTCTGCCATAAGGGAGGTGTCATCTGCATATCCAAGCTTATTAGTATTTCTCCTGGCAATCTTGATTCCAGCTTGTACTTCATCCAGTCCCGCATTTCTCAGGATGTACTCTGCATATAAGTTAAATAAGCCAGGTTATAATATACAGCCTTGACATGCTCCTTTCCTGATTTGAAGCCAGTCTGTGCTCCATGTCAGTTCTGATTGTTGCTACTTGACCCGCATACAGATTTCTCATGAGGCGACACAAATGTTTTAATACATAGCCCAACATGAACCGTGAACTTCCAGATGTTCAAGCTGGTTTTAGAAAAGGCAGAAGAACCAGAGATCAAATTGCCAATATCTGCTGGATCATTGTAAAAGCAAGAGAGTTCCAGAAAAACATATATTTCTCCTTTATTGACTATGCCAAAGCCTGTGATTGTATGGATCACAATAAACTGTGTAAAATTATAAAAGAAATGGGAATACCAGACCACCTGACCTGCCTCTTGAGAAACCTGTATGCAGGACAGGAAGCAAATGTTAGAACTGAACATGGAACAACAAACTGGTTCCAAATAGGAAAAGGAGTATGTCAAGGCTGTATATTGTCACCCTGCTTATTTAACTTCTATGCAGAGTACATCATGAGAAATGCTGGGCTGGATGAAGCAAAAGCTGGAATCAAGATTGCCGGGAGAAACACCAATAACCTCAGATATGCAGATGACACCACCCTTATGGCAGAAAGTGAAGAAAAACTAAAGAGCCTCTTGATGAAAGTGCAAAAGGAGAGTGAAAAAGTTGACTTAAAGCTCAACATTCAGAAAACTAACATCATGGCAACCGGTCCCATCAGTTCAGTTTAGTTCAGTCTCTCAGTTGTGTCTGACTCTTTGTGACCCCATGAATCACAGCACGCCAGGCCTCCCTGTCCATCACCAACTCCCGGAGTTCACTCAGCCTCACATCCATGGAGTCAGTGATGCCATCCAGCCATCTCATCCTCTGTTGTCCCCTTCTCCTCCTGCCCCCAATCCTCCCAGCATCAGAGTCTTTTCCAATGAGTCAACTCTTCACATGAGGTGGCCAAAGTACTGGAGTTTCAGCTTTAGCATCATTCCTTCCAAAGAAATCCCAGGGCTGATCTCCTTCAGAATGGACTAGTTGGATCTCCTTGCAGTCCAAGGGACTCTCAAGAGTCTTCTCCAATACCACGGTTCAAAAGCATCAATTCTTCGGTGCTCAGCTTTCTTCACAGTCTAACTCTCACATCCATACATGACCACTGGAAAAACCATAGCCTTGACTAGACGGACCTTTGTTAGCAAAGTAATGTCTCTGCTTTTCAATATGCTATCTAGGTTGGTCATAACTTTTCTTCCAAGGAGTATCACTTCATGCCAAATAGATGGGGAAACAGTGGAAACAGTGGCTGAATTTATTTTTCTGGGCTCCAAAATCACTGAAGATGGGGATTGCAGCCATGAAATTAAAAGACGCTTGCTTCTTGGAAGGAAAGTTATGACCAACCTAGACAACATATTAAAAAGCAGAGACATTACTTTGTCAACAAAAGTCTATCTAGTCAAGGTTATGGTTTTTCCAGTCATCCTGTATAGATGTGAGAGTTGGACTATAAAGAAAGCTGAGCACTGAAGAATTGATGCTTTTGAATTGTGGTGTTGGAGAAGACTCTTGAGAGTCCCTTGGACTGCAAGGAGATCCAATCAGTCCATCCTAAAGGAGATCAATCCTGGATGTTCATTGGAAGGACTGATGTTGAAGCTGAACCTCCAATACTTTGGCCACCTGATGCGAAATGCTGACTCATTGGAAAAGACCCTGATGCTGTGAAAGATTTAGGGCAGGAGGAACAGGGGACGACAGAGGATGAGATGGTTGGATGGCATCACCGACTCAATGGACATGGGTTTGAGTGGACTCTGGGACTTGGTGATGGACAGGGAGGCCTGGCGTGCTGCAGTTCATGAGGTCGCAAAGAGTCTTATGCAACTGAGTGACTGAACTGAACTGAACTGAATCTTATAAAAGACCTTAGCAAAACTTGGGTAATATTATTTCCATGAATAAGTACTTCTTGAGAAAACTACTATAGTCAAACTTTAGTCAGTCAAGAGACAAACAGAGAAATCCTAGCAAAGAAACTGGCTGTGAAAACCAAGGTTAAAGTAGACGTAGGGAGTGGAGTGAAAGGAAAAAAAAAAAAAAAAATATATATATATATATAAAACCTTTTGTTCTGAAAATCTAGAAATGATGGAACTAAGGAAAATTGGTGGGCAAAGAGGTGTGGAAGGTTGAAGGTAAAATAAGTTTACCAATGACCTCATCTATAATCTCTGGAGTCAAAGGATATCATTTAATGTTAGCAGATCAATTAATACATATTTAATTATATTTAACAGTACAAAAATAAATATGAAGAAAGATAGCACTGTTGACTAAAGTCAGTCCATGGAGAAAGAGAGAGAGAGAGAGAAGTGGAAATATGTGATTTTAGCCTTGCTTATAGTAGAGAATTAATAGAAACTGGTTAAGAATGCAGATGACACCACCCTTATGGCATAAAGTGAAGAGGAACTAAAAAGCCTCTTGATGAAGGTGAAAGAAGAGAGTGAAAAAGTTGGCTTAAAGCTCCACATTCAGAAAATGAAGATCATGGCATCTGGTCCCATCACTTCATGGGAAATAGATGGGGAAACAGTGGAAACAATATCAGACTTTATTTTTGGGGCTCCAAAATCACTGCAGATGGTGACTGCAGCCATGGAATTAAAAGATGCTTACTCCTTGGAAGAAGAGTTATGACCAACCTAGATAGCATATTGAGAAGCAGAGACATTACTTTGCCAACAAAGGTCCGTCTAGTCAAGGCAATGGTTTTTCCTGTGGTCATGTATGGATGTGAGAGTTGGACTGTGAAGAAAGCTGAGCACCAAAGAATTGATGCTTTTGAACTGTGGTGTTGGAGAAGACTCTTGAGAGTCCCTTGGACAGCAAGGAGATCAAACCAGTCAATTCTAAAGGAAATCAACACTGAATATTCATTGGACAGACTGATGCAGAAGCTCCAATACTTAAGCCACCTGATGTGAAGAGTCAATTCATTGGAAAACAACTTGATGCTGGGCAAAATTAAAGGCAGGAGGAGAAGGGGACGACAGAGGATAAGATGGTTGGATGGCATCACCGACTCAGTGGACGTGACTTTGAGCAAACTCCAGGAGACAGTGAAGGACAGGGAAGCCTGGTGTGCTGCATTCTATGGGGTCACAAAGAGTCAGAACAACAGCAATGAAAATATTTGCATAATGATGCTAAGATGTTATTTGTCCCTTTCACTGTGCAGAGAATTGTACTAATGCTGCCAAATAATAATAGTAAAATTGTTTTCATTTTATAAGAAATCAAATCAATGACATACTTGTAATAGTAGTCACTGCATTCTTCATTGTCATAACACTTAAAAAAAAAAACTCTTGCTTTATAGAAGTATTTGAAGAGGTAAAAATTCTTAATTTTATTACACCTTAACCCTGGAAGACAAGTCTTTGAAAAATCCCGAGTAATAAAATAGAAAGTACACAGACCACTTCAGCTGCTCACCTAACTTTGATGATTGTCTCAAGAAAAATCAGTTCTTCCCTGATAGCTCAGTTGGTAAAGAATCTGCCTAGAATGCAGGAGACCCATGTTCAATTCCTGGTTCAGGAAGTCTGACTAGAGAAGGGATAGGCTACCCACTCCAGTGTTCTTGGACTTTCCTTGTGGCTCAGTTGGAGAAGGAAATGGCAACCCATTTCAGTGTTCCTCTACCTGGAGAATCCCAGGGACAGAGGAGCCTGGTAGGAGGCCGTCTATGGCATTGCACAGAGTCGGACACGACTGAAGCGACTTAGCAGCAGCAGCAGCAGCTGGTAAAGAATTCACCTGTAATGTGGGAGACCCGGATTTGATCTCTGGGTAGGGAAGAACTCCCGGAGAAGGGAAAGGCTACCCAATACCCAGTATTCTGTCCTGGAGAATTCCATGGACGGTATAGTCCATGGGGTCACAAAGAGCTGGAGATGACTGAGCAACTTTCACTTTTCAATTGTTTCAGCTGTGAGTGAAACCAGCTGTTTTTTCTCATGAAACATCATTTTTACTTGAAAGAATAATTGACAACCTGTGGTTAACCTGATTCCAGCATTTAGCAGACATGACTTAGAAAATGAACAAAGCAAGCTTACCAGCTCACGAAAAATCAGTGAAAAGCAAAAGTCAGAATCTTGGAAAAAATTGTCTCTGCAGTTTCAAGCTTGACAGTTTTCTAATACTTGAATTTTTTTTTTTTTTTTTGCTAATGAGAACAGTGATGATGCTAATAAATCTTTTATAATGATTGTTAAAATGTTTCATTATTTGGAAGATCTGTGTAAGTCAGTGAACCAACATTTTCCAAATGATTAACGCATCATTTTGTAGAAAGGTGAATAGGCAAATGGACCATTTGAAGTACAAAATAAATTTTAATGCAACCGAATACCAAAACTTTATTGATATGGTTTATGTTCCACCTTGTGGTATAATACCTTAAAAACTACTAGTTGCTGAATTTTAGTGAAATGTCAAAGAAGGATATTGACTGTATTCTGAAAAATATGCTAAAAAGCTTGGTATTTTCCAGCTGCAAATCTGTATGAAACCAGATTTTCTACATACACTTCAACCAAAACAATACACCATAACAGGTTGAATACAGAAGCATATACAAAACTTCAGCTGTGTTTTATTAATCCAGGCATTGACATTATTTGCAAAATGTATAAAATGCCAACCTTCTCATGAGTAATTTGTTTTGAAAAATTATATTTATAAATATTTATGTATTTATCTTATTATATTTATGTTAACATAATGAGTTTATTACTGTTACTTTGAAATAAGATGAATATTTTTTAAATATCTCAGCTCTAATATCTAATACAGGGAACATGGGTAGGAATAGCTCACATAAACATGGACTCTTTGGGGTTCTCAGTACTTCTTAAGATCATAAAACAAATCCTGAGACAAAAAAGTTAGAGAATTAAAGTATGTTATATAGCTTGACAATTTAAAAGCCTACCTTGGAAATAATCCTTTAAATGTAGGATTAAATGGACTCACTTTACTTTATCATGCATTGCAGGAAGATTCTGTATCGTTGGAGCCACCAGGGAAGCCTCTTAATATTATTAAATATTTCTTAAATACACTTGAAACCTTGCATTATACATCTGCTGGATATAGAAATCTAGGAAAAATTGTACTACCTTTTATGACTTTTATGTTTTCTAATAAGAAATTTATCCTCATTGAAATCATTATTCCCTTATAGGCAAAGTATTATTCTGCTGTTTTCAAGAATTTTTTCTTTTTCTTTAGTTTCTAAAAGTTTGATCATGTGTCTTGATGTGGACTTTCTTGAGCTTATTGTATTTACAAGTTATGCAGCTTCCTGATTCTGTAGGTTATGTCTTTTGCCAAATTTGGGAAGTTTTCAGCTATTATACCTTGAAGTACTTTTCAGCCTGGTCTTCTTCCCCCTCTTATTGCAGGACTCCAATGACATGAATATTATGATAGTCTAACAGGTTCCTGAGGCTCTGTTCAAATTCTTTTCAGTCTGTTTTCTCTCTGTTTTTTGAGACTTAGTAATTTCTGTTGTTCTATAGTCAATTTCACGTTCTTTCCTCCCACCTTCTTTCTGCTATTGAGCTCATTTGTCACCCTGTTTATTTAGCTTATATGCAGAGTACATCATGTGAAATTCCAGGCTGGATGAAGCACAAACTAGAATCAAGAAAACCAGGAGAAATATCAATAAACTCAGATATGCAGATGACACCACCCTTATGGCAGAAAGTAAAGAGGAACTGAGGAGCCTCTTAATGAAAGTGAAAGAGGAGAGTGATAAAGTTGGCTTAAAACTCAACATTCAGAAAACTAAGATCATGGCATCTGGTCCCATCACTTCATGACAAATAGATGGGGAAACAAGGCAAACAGTGACAGATTTTATTTTGGGGGGCTCCAAAATCACTGCAGATGGTGACCACAGCCATGAAATTAAAAGACACTTGCTCCTAGGAAGAAAAGTTATGACCAACCTACATAGCATATTGAAAAGCAAAGACATTACTTTGCCAACAAAGGTCTGTCTAGTCAAAGCCATGGTTTTTCCAGTAGTCGTGTATGGATGTGAGAGTTGGAATATAAAGATAACTGACTGCCAAAGAATTGATGCTTTTGAACTGTGGTGTTGGAGAAGACTCTTGAGAGTCACTTGGACTGCAAGAACATCCAACCAGCCCATCCAAAAGAAAATCAGTCCTGAATATTCATTGGAAGTACAGATTCTGAAGCTGAAGCTCCAATACTTTGGCCACCTGATGTCAAGAACTGACTCACTAGAAAAGATCTGATGCTGGGCAAGATTGAAGGCAGGAAGAGAAGGGGACAACAGAGGATGAGATGGTTGGATGGCATCACTGACTCAATGGACATGAGTTTGAGCAAGCTTCAGGAGATGGTGAAGGATGGGGAAGCCTGGCATGCTGCAGTCCATGGGGTCACAAAGAGTCAGACAGGATTGAGCAATTGAAGTGAACTGAACTGAGTTTTCAATCATAATTATTGTGTTTTTTTAACTCTAAACTTTTCACTTGGCTCTTCTTTCTAACTCCAATTTTGCTGCTGAAATATTCTATTTGTCTGCTATGACATTCTATTTTTTGTTTTTAATTTGAACATGTTCATAATTACTTGTTGCAACATTTTTAAATGACTACTTTAAAACATTTGTCAGATAATTCTAACACCTCTGTTGTTTTAGTGTTATCTACTGATTGCTTTTTCATTCAAGT
Organism: Bos mutus; assembly: GCF_027580195.1. Taxonomy (NCBI): domain Eukaryota; kingdom Metazoa; phylum Chordata; class Mammalia; order Artiodactyla; family Bovidae; genus Bos; species Bos mutus. The sequence goes on along the minus strand of NC_091621.1, from coordinate 85,084,058 downwards.
TGGGATTTTTCTGGTTCCTGGTATGATGTGATTTTCTACTGAAATCTGGACATTTGGGTATTATGTTATGAGGCTCTACATATTATCTAAAATTGTATTTTAGTTAGCTTTCGTTTACAGAACTCAAGCAGAGGAAGGGAAAAAGACACCTCTACTGGTGTAGGTAAAGTCCAGGTTCTCATTCAGTCTCTGTTGACACCTGAGGGGAGAAAAGGCTCTTTGTTAAGGGAGGTTGTTGGGGGCCAGAGTGAGGCACTCCGCCTGTGGCAAAGGTCATGAGGAAGGAGGCTCGACATACACAAAGGTGGGATCGAGCCTCAGGAGTTCCCCTGGAAATCCTCAAGCATCTACCCCCATAACCAGAGCCTGCCTGCTTTACTACTTTGTGCTCCCACCTACACCTGTGACTTTACGGGGGGCTGTCCCCCACCACCTCTTTTGGAGAAGGAGTTAACCTAGAGCTCCAATTAATAAAAACTCCTGGGCGTGACAAGAGTGTTTTAACCTATAAACTCCTCTGAAGGTTCTCTAGCCTGCCTGACGGGCTTGTCTGGCCACATGTGATTGCTCACAGCCTCACAACCGTGAGAGGCATGAGATGCTTTAAACCTTCTAAAAACAGGTTCCTTAGAAAAGTTAGAAAACTATTAGTATAAGTATAATGGGCTGATTAGAAATTGTATTGGTGAAGGGTTTTTCATTTGTTGAGCCAATGTTTGTTGCTAAGTCTCCATATCCTCTGCCCTTACACACATTAATGAATATATGGAAGAAATAAGTATTAACCTTTGATATTAATCACGTTAGACCTTAGGCTAAGTAAATTCCTTCCTTAACTAAAACCCACTACACCATCACCCTATAGGAATGTAACTTTATTTGGGTGGTATCTGTTTTAAGAATAATCACCCCTGGAGAACTAAGTGTCCTGGTTGACTGACTGCTGTCACAAGGAGAGGGTCATAAATTCTCAGCAGGCCCCCTGGCCAGAAGATGATGTAACACCCCTAAGACCTCTGTATACATTTGTATGAAGCACCTGACTTTGATAAAAGTCAGGACTGCTGACCCCATGTGACTTTTGCATAACATCTCAGTGTATAAAAGTAGACCATGGAAAATAAAGAATTGGGATCAGTTTCTCGAAATACTGGTCTCCCCATGTTGCTCTCTCTCTCACTCTGGCTGAGTCTCAATCTGGAGCGCGGAACCCACCAAGCTTACTAAGCCTGGGCTTCTAAGATCCGACCTGGGAGGCCTCAGTGTCTCCTCTCCTTCGGGAGAATGGAAGGACGCCTGCGGCCTACGTAAGTGGTGCAAAGTTCTTGTCTTGAAGTTTTATTGGTCTCCTGTGTAAACCAAGCTACTCAGTCTCTTTTCTCCACTGAATTTTCCGACTGAGCTATCCTCATTCTATTACTCTTTACATCTTTAATTAATATCTAATTGAAGCTATTGTATCCTGATCCTCGCCGATGCCGTCCCGCTTCGAACTCCCTGGATCAGCCGAGGCTGGACCCCGGCAGGAGGTATTAGTAGGAGTTCTGTTTCCACATTAAGCCTTTGCTGATACCATCTAGATGGGAGAGGTAGACTATTTACTGCTTGGTGAGGGTGAGACTCCTGGTTCTTCAGTGGGCCTACTCTGATACCATGGGTCATGGAGAAGAGGTGGGTTGAGGATCATCAGCTTTCACAGGAATAGGTAGAGGTAGAGTCAGAGTTTTTTTCTATGATATTTGGCTGGTGTAAAAGAGTTATTGTCTAAACATTTTCTGTTTTGTCCCCTTCCTGGTTATCTGGCTAGAGAGAGTAGGCTTTTGCTGGGGCTTGCTTTTTGTCTATGCCTATTTGCATTTGAGTTTTCTGCTTTTCCATTTCCATGCCTGATTTCTATGAGCTAAAAATAAAACCCAAGGAATTTATCACAAAGTTGTTCTTTGGGTCCCAAGTTCTGCAGTTGTCTTCTCTTCACTTTTCGGAGTCTTCTCATGTTTGTCTTATAAATGTCCAAGATTTCTAGATGTTCTTTGAAGGGGGACTAAGGAAACATAAATCTGTTTCATCTTCCCAGGAGTAGAAGTCTCCAAAAGATGAATTTTTTAATATCAAGGAGTAGTACAAGGTAGTCAAATAGAAAAATAAAGTTGGATAAATATCTACTTGTGTGTGTATGTGTGTTGAGTCGTGGCCAACTCTTTGCAAATCCATGGACAGAGGAACCTGGCAGGCTAGAATCCATGGATTTTCCCAGGAAGAATACAGAAGTGGGGTGCCATTTCCTTCTCCATCAGATCTTCCCAATCCAACCGAGGGATTGAACCTAAGTCCCTTTCATTGGCAGGTGGATTCTGTACCACCTGGGAAGTTCACTAATTATAATACACATCATAAAATATTCTAAGTGAATTAAATATTTGAGTGAGAAATACCAAAATATAAAAAACATGGAAGAATTAATTTATAAGTTCAGACTGGAGGAAAATTATTCTAATTATATTTAAAAACTAAAAGAAAATGAATTCATTTAACCACATAAAAATTAAATATTTTCCTTGGCAAAAAGTAAAACAAATATTATAAGCATAGTCAAAGAATCAAATGGCAAACAAAGTGTATACTCACAATTTTTTCACAGAGTTAATCTCCTTGGCACATAAAAAGCTACCAACTAGTAAGAAAATCATCAATAAGTCAATAAAAAAATGGCAAAAATATGAAAATATAATTCACAGGAAAGCAAATGCAAATGGTTCTTAAATATTTTTAAATGTATTTAACTGGGAATATATTGTCTTCCCACATCTCTGAGACTGGCAAAAATCCAAAAATTCATAATGCTTTCAATAAGTAAGAATATGGGGAAATAGAGAATTTCATCTATTCCGAATAGATGAATATAAACTGGTACAACCCTTTAGAGAGAATTTGGTAATCTCAAAATTATTTCTAGGAATTTATCCTAATATGTAATTGCGTGTGTGGAAAATGATGCATGTATGTGGTTATTCATTGTAACTTTTTTTTTACTAGCAAGAGATTGAAAACAATCTGTAGTTAAATAAAAACATGGGTACTATGCTACCATGTATTATTTTTTTAAAGAGGAGAGAAAAATCTACAGTTTTATTGGTTTGTGCTTACATAAAAATTCTTTGTAAGAATAAACAGGAAAGCAAGGAAGAGTGATTTCCTGGGACCTGGAGGGTTAAGATATTTCCTGAGACAATAAGAGGACTTTTGTGAAGGCAACTTTTATTGGATACATTTTTGTAGTTTTGATATTTGAATCATGTGAAATAAGCAAGAAAAAAAGAGCAGGCAGAGAGAGACAAGGAGAAGGGAAGGAGGGAAGAAGGATGATTCAGGAGACTGCAGTACAGTTCAGTTCAGTCACTCAGTTGTGTCCGACTCTTTGTGACCCCATGGACTGCAGCACGCTAGGCTTCTCTGTCCATCACCAACTCCCAGAGCTTACCCAAACTCATGTCCATTGAGTCAGTATGCCATCCAACCATCTCATCCTCTGTCATCCCCTTCTCCTCCCGCCTTCAATCTTTCCCAGCATCAGGGTCTTTTCAAATGAGTCAGTTCTCGGCACCAGCTGGCCAAGTATTGGAGTTTCAGTTTCAACATCAGTCCTTCCAGTGAATATTCAGGACTGAAATCCTTTAGGATGTATTGGTTGGATGTCCTTGCAGTCCAAGGGACTCTCAGGAGTCTTCTCCAACACCACAGTTCAAAAGCATCAATTCTTTGGTGCTCAGCTTTCTTTATAGTCCAACTCTCACATCCATCCATGACTACTGGAAACACCAAAGCTTTGACTAGATGGACCTTTGTTGGCAAAGTAATGCCTCTACTTTTGAATATGCTGTCTAGGTTGGTCATAACTCTTCTTTTCAGGAGCAAGCATCTTTTAATTTCATGGCTGCAGTCACCATCTGCAGTGATTTTGCAAAGCCCCCCAAAATAGTCTGTCACTGTTTCCATGGTTTTCCCATCTATTTGTCATGACGTGATGGGACCAGATGCCATGATCTTAGTTTTTCTGAATGTTGTTTTAAGCCAGCTTTTTCACTCTCCTCTTTCACTATCATCAAGAGGCTCCTCAGTTCTTCTTCACTTTCTGCCATAAGTGTGGTATCAGAAGACAGGGGAGGGGAAAGGACAGGGAAAAAAATTAGCATGAAAAGACAGCTGCTGGAAATAATTTGTGATTATTTAGGCATCACAAAGGGGAACAAGTTGATGATATTGAAAAGGAGAGGAAAGAACAAGGATCTACTGGGAACTATATTCAATATCTTGTAATAAACCATAATGGAGATGAATATGAAAATATTATATATGACTAATTTGCTCTGTTGTACAGCAGAAATTAATACAACATTGTAATAAACTGTACTTCAATAAAATAAGTTTTAGAAAAGAATGAAGCAGAAGAAAGTTTGCTAGAAGAGGAATACAGACACACACACATGTTTTCATGTTCCTACTCAGTTGCTTTAGTCGTGTCTGACTCTTCGTGATCCCATGGACTGTAGCCCACTGCATGCTCCCCTGTCCATGGGATTTTCCCTGTAAGAATATTGGAGTGGTTGCAATTTCCTCCTCTAGGGAATCTTCCCAATCCAGGACCAAACCTGCATCACCTATGTCTCCTGCATTGCAAGAGGATTATTTACCTCTGAGCCACCAGGGAAGCCCCTACACACACAGGCACAAGCACACGCACACAAACACACACACACACTTTTTTTTTTTTTAATAAATTGTATCTTGACCAATGCAAATTATGGTAGCTGACTCTTCAGTCTTGTTCTTCCACAAACTGGTAAGAACAAAAGTGACTGTATTTTCAAAGACAGAAAATCTTCTAAAAGCACCTGTGTGAAAGCCAGGAATGGGTTTAAGATTCAGGTCCAGGGTGTGGAGAAAAGGGAACCCTCTTACACTGTTGGTGGGAATGCAAACTAGTACAGCCACTATGGAGAACAGTGTGGAGATTTCTTAAAAAACTGGAAATAGAACTGCCTTATGACCAGCAATCCCACTGCTGGGCATACACACTGAGGAAACCAGAATTGAAAGAGACACGTGTACCCCAATGTTCATCGCAGCACTGTTTATAATAGCCAGGACATGGAAGCAACCTAGATGTCCATCAGCAGATGAATGGATAAGAAAGCAGTGGTACATATACACAATGGAGTATTACTCAGCCATTAAAAAGAATACATTTGAATCAGTACTAATGAAGTGGATGAAACTGGAGCCTATTATACAGAGTGAAGTAAGCCAGAAAGAACACCACCAATACAGTATACTAATGCATATATATGGAATTTAGAAAGAAGGTAATGATAACCCTGTATGCGAGACAGCAAAAGAGATACAGATATATAGAACAGTCTTTTGGACTCTGTGGGAGAGGGAGAGGGTGGGATGATTTGGAGAATGTCATTGAAACATGTATAATATCATATATGAAATGAATCGCCAGTCCAGGTTCGATGCATGATACTGGATGCTTGGGGCTGGTGCACTGGGATGACCCAGAGGGAGGGTACGGGGAGGGAGGAGGGAGGAGGGTTCAGGATGGGGAACACGTGTATACCCATGGTGGATTCATGTTGATGTATGGCAGAACCAATACAATATTGTAAAGTAATTAACCTCGAATTAAAATAGATAAATTCATATAAAAAAAAAAAGATTCAGGTCCTGAGACCTAGTCCATCATCATACTTACCATCCCATAATACGATACGCTACAATATCAGCACCAAACAGTCACTGTGGGCAACAGATCATGCAGGTTGCATCTGGACATACAAAGAGAGACTAATCAGAGATCAGCCAGTCAGTTCAGTTGCTCAGTCATGTCCGACTCTTTGCAACCCCATGAATCACAGCACGCCAGGACTCCCTGTCCATCACCAACTCCTGGAGTTCACTCAAATTCACGTCCAAAGAGCTGGTGATGCCACCCTCTGTCGTCCCCTTCTCCTCCTGTGCCTAATCCCTCCCAGCATCAGGGTCTTTTCCAATGAGTCAACTCTTCGCATAAGTTGGCCAAAGTATTGGAGTTTCAGCTTCAGCATCAGTCCTTCCAATGAACACCCAGGACTGATCTCCTTTAGGATGGACTGGTTGGATCTCCTTGCAGTCCAAGGGACTCTCAAGAGTCTTCTCCAACACCACAGTTCAAAAGCATCAATTCTTTGGTGCTCAGTTTTCTTCACAGTCCAACTCTCACATCCATACATGACCACTGGAAAAACCTTTGTTGGCAAAGTAATGTCTCTGCTTTTGAATATGCTATCTAGGTTGGTCATAACTTTCCTTCCAAGGAGTAAGCGTCTTTTAATTTCATGGCTGCAGTCACCATCTGCAGTGATTTTGGAGCCCCAAAAAATAAAGCCTGACACTGTTTCCACTGTTTCCTCATCTATTTCCCATGAAGTGATGGGACCAGATGCCATGATCTTCGTTTTCTGAATGTTGAGCTTTAAGCCCACTTTTCACTCTCCTCTTTCACTTTCATCAAGAGGCTTTTTAGTTCCTCTTCACTTTCTGCCATAAGGGTGGTATCATCTGCATATCTGAGGTTATTGATATTTCTCCCGGCAATCTTGATTCCAGCTTGTGCTTCTTCCAGCCCAGTGTTTCTCATGATGTACTCTGCATAGAAGTTAAATAAGCAGGGTGACAATATACAGCCTTGATGTACTCCTTTTCCTGTTTGGCCCCAGTCTGTTGTTCTATGTCCAGTTCTAACTGTTGCTTCCTGACCTGCATACAGGTTTCTCAAGAGGCAGGTCAGGTGGTCTGGTATTCCCATCTCTTGAAGAATTTTCCACAGTTTATTGTGATCCACACAGTCAAAGGCTTTGGCATAGTCAATAAAGCAGAAATAGATGTTTTTCTGTAACTCTCTTGCTTTTTTGATGATCCAGCAGATGTTGGCAATTTGATCTCTGGTTCCTCTGCCTTTTCTAAAACCAGCTTGAACATCCTGAAGTTCATAGTTCATGTATTGCTGAAGTCTGGCTTGGAGAATTTTGAGCATTTCTTTTCTAGCGTGTGAGATGAGTGCAATGGTACAGTAGTTTGAACATTCTTTGGCATTGTCTTTCTTTGGGATTGGAATGAAAACTGACCTTTTCCAGTCCTGTGGCCACTGCTGAGTTTTCCAAACTTACTGGCATATTGAGTGCAGCACTTTCACAGCATCATCTTTCAGGATTTGGAATAGCTCAACTGGAATTCCATCACCTCCACTAGCTTTGTTCATAGTGATGCTTTCTAAGGCCCACTTGACTTCACATTCCAGGATGTCTGGCTCTAGTTGAGTGATCACACCATCGTGATTATCTACTTGGTCATTAACTTTGCTCTTTACAGGGTAAGAACATGGTATGCGTGTTGGGGGTGAATTGAGAACCAAGAGGCTCCCATTGCCTGCAAATACCACCTTTCATAGACATGTTAAATCTACATAGCATCTTGAAGCACCCAGTAAGCCCTGAGAGAAAAAGAACCATGTTAATTAAGTTAATTAATACTGTTAATTAAGTTTTTCAGACCCAGGGAGGGGCTTCCCTGGTGGCTCAGACAATAAAGAATCCTCCTGCAATTCAGGAGACCTGGGTTCCATCCCTGGGTTGGGAAGATCCCCTGGAGGAGGGCATGGCAACCCAGTCCAGTATTCTTAGCTGGAGCCAGGTAAGAATCTAGTATTCTTATATGGACAGTTGAGCCTGACAGGCTACAGTCCATGAGGTCACAAAGAGTTGGACATGACTGAGCGACTAAGCACACACAGAACTAGTGAGCCCCTACGTTACACCTGGAAGCTTCCCAGCCATGACATTCCCCCACATCAGAAATTCCTGTGGACTTCAAGGAATGCCATCAAGGTGGGCTACCATGCACCTGCTCTCTGTGGTCAATGCTGTAGCTGAATATCTGCGTGTGTGCTCAGTCGCTCAGTTGTATCTGACTCTTAGGTACACCATGGATGGTAGCCCACCAGGCTCCTCTGTCCATAGGATTCTCCAGACAAGAATACTGGAGTGGGCTGCTATTTCCACCTTCAGGGGATTGTCTTGATCTAGGGATTGAACCCACATCTCTGGAGTCTCCTGCTTTGGCAGGTGGATTCTTTACTACTGAGTCACCTGGGAAGCCCAGTTGTATAGCTATACACTTTGTCAAGTAATTTAGAATCTTTTTTTTTTTTTTCAAATCTGTAAGTAAAACAGTGCATGATAAAGAGGGGAGATGGCTGGGGAGAAAGAAGAGATGGGGTAAGAGAAGAGAGAGGGAATGAGACGGGGACAGAGAAGATGAGCAAGAAACACAGAGGAGGGAGGAAAGTGGATAAAAAGCAGGAAAAGGAGAAGAGGGGAGGGGGAAAGGAGAGAGAAAAATGGCAGGAGAGAGGGGAATGACTTCTTGCATGTTTGATGTGCTCTCCTACTTTTTAATTGAAGTATACTTAATATATAATGTTGTGTTAATTTCAATTGTACAGCAAAGTGATTCACTTATGTGATGTGCTTAGTTGCTCAGTCGTATCTGACTCTTTGCAACTCACATGGGCTGTAGCCCACCAGGCTCCTCTGTTCACGGGGTTTCTCTAGGCAAGAATACTGGAATGGGTTGCCATGCTCTCCTCCAGGGAATCTTCCCAACCCAGGGATTGAACCCAGTTCTCGCGCATTGTAAGCAGATGCTTTACCATCTGAGCCACCAGGGAAGCCGAAGAACACTGGAGTGGGTAGCCTATCCCTTCTCCAGGGGAACTTCCCAACCCAGCAATAGAACCATGGTCTCCTGCATTGCAGGAGGATTCTTTAACAGCTGAGCTACTTGGGAAGCACAATTCAGTTTATATGTGTATATATATATATAAACTCCCTCTCTCTCTATATATATATATACATATACATATTCTTTTTCAGATTCTTTTCCATTATAGGTTATTACAAGATATTGAGTCTAGTTCCCTGTGCTATACAGTAGTCTTTGTTGTTTCAGTTCAATTCAGTCACTCAGTCATGTCCGACTGTTTTCAGCCTCATGGACTGCAACACGCTTAGGCTTCCCTGTCCATCACCAACGCCCAGAGCCTACTCAAACTCATGTCCATAGCGTCAGTGATGCCATCCAACCATCTCATCCTCTGTCATCCCCTTCTCCTCCTGCCTTCAATCTTTTTTTGTTTACCTAGTTTATATATAGTAGTTTGTATCTGTTAACCCCAAACTCCTGATCTCCCCACCCTCACCATTTTCACCATAGTTTGTATTCTATGTCGGTGGGTCTATTTCTATTTTAAGTTCATTTGTATTCTTTTTTTTTTTTTTGAGATTCCACATATAAATAATATCATGCAACATTTGTCTTTCTCTGTCTTACTTCTCCACTACTATGTCCAGGATGGTCCATGGCAACTGTGTTTTTTTTTTTTTTTTTTTCTCTCAGTGATGAACTACCTCATGATATGACTTGTTCAAGCTACTTTCTTTCCTTCATCATTTCAAAGTAGTGTATTTCTAATTCCCTGATGATTTTTCTCCTTCAACAATTTCCATTGAAGGTGAATAGAACCACTATAACAGTTTTATGCTAACATCTAGAAGATCAAACTCCACTAGTATTTTTGCAGTACCTCAAAAATATCATCTGTCACCACTTAAGGTCAAACTGTTCAGTACAGTAGTGAACACACACACATACATACATAAAACAAAACCTGTTTCTGAGACACTCAACAAGGACACAGGTAATGCTTATACAGCCTTGTACTTCCCAATATCCTGCCAGTGCCTCACAGGAACCCTCCAGGGCAGGTCCCATCCCTTTCAGCTACCCAGTTATATTCCCTTCTGGTTACCCATGAGGCTGGACAGGGTGAATTATCCAAGTTGGACAGCAAATATGTCTGTCACCTTTAGACCTTATTGTTTCAGAATCATATTCTTTCACAGTACCATCAACTCTCCTGGGTATTGCTTTTATTCTATTTTTTTCCCTAACCCTTTCCTTATCCATTGTGACCTAACATTCCACTCTCTGGTTAATCTCACCTGTAGATCACAGCTAACTTGGTCTTCTAACTCTACCAATAAGGAAATAATTTCATTAAGTAACCAATCAACTTGAGAAGGAAATGGCAACCCACTCCAGTATTCTTCCCTGGAGAATCCCACGGGGAGAAGAGCCTGGAGGACTATAGTCCATTGGGTCGCAAAGAGTTGGATACGACTAAGCAACTAACACACACACAACCAATCAACAGATCATCTTTATGTGTTCCTTCCTGGGTGCAAAAGCAATCTGCCATATCTTTGGCATCTTTGCTTGCAGAACTTCTGAGAACAAGAGCTGTGATTTACTTCTGAGCTCCCAGAATTACACATCCCTGAAGTCTATACAGATTACTATTCTCTCCTTTCTCCATCCTGAGTTGAAGACTGTAATGGCAAAATATACCATACAATTTTTAAAAATTCTGCACCAGCATGGTTGAGCAAGCACAGGAAATTTCAATATCAATTTGACTGAGAGAGGTGCAAAAGAAATGCTATTTATTATACACATTGGATTTGTGGTGTGCAAGAGACTCCAGAAATAATTACAGGATTTAATAAGAGCTATGACAATAAAATGGAATACTGGTATATGCTTCCTCAGGGTCATTTTTCATTTCTATATCCAATAAGTGTTTACTGAGTCTCTACTAAGTTCTAGAATTATGCTGAATACAATCTAGATAATACAAAACAAGACCTGATAATGTGTGATGCCTACTGGGGAAACATGGCAAGGAGAGTGTTGGGCTGGGTATTCAGACACTGGATTACAAATCTGTCTGCAAACAAGTGCTGTGTGATGTGTGTGTGTGTGTGTGTGTCTGTGTGTGTGTGTGCACATGTGTGTATGTTAGTCACTCGGTTGTGTCTGACTCTCTGAGATCCCATGGACTATAGCCTGTCAGGCACCTGTGTCCATGAAATTCTCCAGCAAGAATACTGGAGTGGGTTGCCATTCCCTTCTCCAAGGGATATTCCTAAACAGAGATTAAACCCAGGTGTCCCACATCACAGACAGATTCTTTACCATCTGTTGGTTAAGTCATTAATCTCTGAAGTTCTTTTTCCTCAGCTATAAAATAATTTAAATTATTTCTTCATTCAGGTCTGTCTCAAGGTTCAAAGTTGTATGGTCTGCAATAGGTGCTGAATGGTCAACAAAGTTGAAAAACACAGATATTTGCCTATAGACAAAAAACTGGTGAAATTCCAAAGTTAAAGAAAAAAACCCTAGGATCCACTTTCGGTATTGCCTGATAAATTACTTGATCCTTTGAAATGTTTATTTTCTTTTCAAGAGTCATCCCCCAGGTCTGGGGAGGGTGAGAGGGATACATCATGTAATTACCCTAGAGCTAGATATTAAGGAACCACAATCAAGACTGTTTTAAAAATAGCAACAAACAGAGAAAGCCAAATACCATATGATTTCACTTATATGTAGAATCTGAAAAACAAAACAAGTGAACAAACATAACCAAATAGAAGCAGAATTACAGATACAGAGAGGTACAAACGTCCTGTTGCAAAAAAATGAGTTATGGGTATGAAATACACAGAGTGGAGAATTTAGTCAGTAATTACACAACATCTTTCTATGATGACAGATGGTTTCTATACTTATGGTGATCACTGTAATGTATAGAAATATCGAATCACTATTTTACATACCAGGAAAAAACATAGTGCTGTAGGTCAATTATACTTTAACAAACAAACTCACAAAAACAGAGGTCAGACTTGTGGTTACTACAGGCAGGAAGTGAGGGAAGGGGAAATTGGATGAAAGTGGTCAAAAGGTACAGACATTCAGTTATAAGAAAAAATAAGTACTGAGGATGTAACAGGAGAAGGCAATGGCACCTCACTCCAGTACTTTTACCTGGAAAATCCCATGGACTGAGGAGCCTGGTGGGCTGCAGTCCATGGGGTCGCTAGAGTCGGACACGACTGAGCAACTTCACTTTCACTTTTCACTTTCATGCAGTGGAGAAGGAAATGGCAACCCACTCCAGTGTTCTCGCCTGAAGAATCCCAGGGACGGGGGAGCCTGGTGGGCTGCTGTCTCTGGGGTCACACAGAGTCGGACACGACTGAAGCAACTTAGCAGCAGCAGCAGCAAGGATGTAACAAGGCTATGGTTTTTCCAGTGGACATGTATGGATGTGAGAGTTGGACTGTGAAGAAGGCTGAGCGCCAAAGAATTGATGCTTTTGAACTGTGGTGTTGGAGAAGACTCTTGACAGCCTCTTGGACTGCAAGGAGATCCAACCAGTCCATTCTGAAGGCTATCAGCACTGGGATTTCTTTGGAAGAAATGATGCTAAACCTTTTGAAACTCCAGTATTCTGGCCACCTCATGCGAAGAGTTGACTCATTGGAAAAGACTCTGATGCTGGGAGGGATTGGGGGGCAGGAGAAGGGGACGACAGAGGATGAGATGGCTGGATGGCATCACTGACTAGATGGACGTGAGTCTGAGTGAACTCCGGGAGATGGTGATGGACAGGGAGGCCTGGCGTGCTGTGATTCATGGGGTTGCAAAGAGTCGGACACGACTGAGCGACTGAACTGAACTGAAGGATGTAACATATGTTATTAAGATAATAAGCACTGCTATATGTTATATATGAAAGCTTTTAAGAGAGTAAATCCTAAAGAGGGCTCATCATGGAAAAAAATATTTTTTTTTTGTTTTCCTCTTATTTTGTATCTATGTAAGATGATGGGAATTCACTAAATTTATTATAATCATTTCATGATATATGTGATTCAAACCATTATGCTATACACAGACTTATACAAGATTATATGTCATTTATATCTCAATAAAATTGGAAGGAAAAAGTCAGCAACAAGAATAAAACAGTAAAAACAAATGTATCATTACTCTATTAGCAAGATAACTTTGTTTATTTTACATTGCAAATGTTATCTAATTTCATTTCCCTCTTTCTTTAGCAATATTACTTTGCCAGTTCATGTCTCTCCTTTATGCTACTAGCATTGTTTGGCATCTGAGTTCACATTTGGAATTTTCTCATCTCATTGTCAAATAAGTAGTTTTTTGTAATAGAAGATGTTACCGGTAAGCTTGAAAAAAACAAGACATAAAGATTATCTCTAGACTCTAGTTAAGTAATATTCTTATCATTATTTCTCACATGGAATCCCTCTTTTTTGAACTGTAGCTTTAAATCTTTTTTTTAAATTTAGAATTGTATGAAGGATATGAAATACTGTATCAAAGAAGCTGTTTTGAAAGGTCATTTAAAACATTTCTAGTGTGTTCTTCAATACATATAAAACTAATGAGGACATCAAGGCCTGCTTGAACCATGAGCGTTATCATTAGCACTCTGAGCAAAAATGTGATTCCAAGTAAAAATATTTATCCATAAAACTTCAAAACTCAAATACAGTATGATTTATCAAGATAACCGACTCAATAAAACAGACTTCTATTCCCAAAGATAATTTGTCAGAAGAGTTCCCACTCCACAGACAGCGGAGTATATCTGAGAAGTCCAAAACATCAGTGATATGCATGATCCCATCTGTAAGAAACAGGGAAGGAACTAATCCTCTAATTACAGTCACGAAGAACAAAACTTAAATCATGTTAATCCTTTTTTAAGTTATTGAAGAAATCAAGGAGATGCTGAAAAGCAGATGAGAGCCAAAAGAGAGGAGTGATTTTAAGCAAATAGTTTATTAGCAGAAGCAGAAAAATTATGTTGGAAATAAGTCTAAAGATATTGTTAGCAGAATGCTTAAAAGTACATTCTTGTCCACATGTACACTCAGTGGTAAAGACACTTCTCTCAGAAAGACATACTCGTCTTATACTGGGCACCTCCTTCTCACTATTATATACCAAACCATCAAGTAGAATCTTCCAGCTTTACTTTCCCACCTGTGGTTGGGATGCAAATATATTAAGAACAAAAACATAAAATTCAGGGACTTCCCTAGTAGTCCAGAGGTTGGAAATCTGCCTGCCAATGCTGGAGACACCTTCAATCCCTGGTCTGGGAAGATCCCACCTGTGGTGGAGCAACTGAACCCCTGTACCCCAACTATTGAGCCTGTGCTCTAGAGCTCTGCAGCATCAGCTACTGAGCCCCCTACCTCGAATCCTAAAGTCTGTGCTCTGCAACAGGAGCAGCCACTGTAATGAGAAGCCAGCACACTGCAGCTAGAGAGTAGTCCAGCCCCACAACCACATCTAGACAAAGCCTGCGCAGCAACAAAGGCCCATCAAAAGACCCAAAGACCCAAAATAAAAATATAAATTCCAAAGTTTATATTAGTTTCTTGTTTCATCTTGAAGTGACCCCTTTCATACAGACTATAAAGTTAAATGATACATAGGAAATTAAACAGACTGATGCTAAGTCATTTTAAAAAATCCAATTACTTAACTTACATTTTCAAACTAATAACATAAAGAAGATCTTACATTCCAGGTATAAAGATATGTATTTGCTTAACACAGTCAACTCATTCTTGTTAATACTTAGCATCACTGTAAAGAAAAGTCACTACAATGGGACTTCATGTGATAGAGGTGGACAAATGAATTCCTATATGGAAACAATACAATATGATTGCCAAAAATATGAGGTCACCTTAGTGAAAGTGTGAAAGTCGCTCAGTCGTGTATGACTTTTTGCAGCCCCATGAAATTCCAGGCCAAAATACTGGAGTGGGTATTGTTTCCAACCCAGGGATTGAACCTAGGTCTCCTGCATTGCAGGTAGATTCTTTACTAGCTGAGCCACCAGAGAAGCCCTCATTTTACTTTAAGTGAGCACATATGTAGGATCAAGAGCTCAGACTTTCCTCTAGCAGCTTCCTTTGCTTAAGCAAAATGGGAAAAGGAAAAGGAACACTCTCAATCAGAGGTGGACGTCACCAGAGTGAACCCCGCCATTCTGGATGTAAGGCCACTTGGAAATATGAGATCACCTTAGGCTGAATTTACAACCTTTTATAAAGCAGTCAAATATATGGCTGTAACAGTCCTCTCACTGGTCATACCACATCTGGAATATCTTTCATTCTAGAAAGTGAAAGTTGCTCAGTCACTGTGTCTGACTCTTTTCAACCCCATGGACTGTATAGTCCATGGAATTCTCTAGGCCAGAATACTGGAGTGGGTAGCCTATCCCTTTTCCAGCGGATCTTCTTGACCCAAGAATTGAACCGGGATCTCCTGCATTGCAGGAGGATTCTTTACCAACTGAGCTGTCAGGGAAGCCCTTCATTCTCGAAGGAATGCTTTAAGACACAATAAGCAACAGGCAAATGCAGAAAAAGCCAACAGCATTATATTGAAGCTTAAAGTTATTCTGTAGAAAGAACAGTAGCTGCTCTTAAAAAGAAGAGAAAGGAAGAAATAACTATTGCTTACCCACCAAGTCTGAGGCACTCTGCTTGATAATTTAAGTGGGAAAAAATGCTAACACATATCTGCTTTCCAAAGAGACTTATGATTACTAAGAAAAGCCTTTTCATCAGCTGGCCATTTTGCTCATCTGGAATTAGTAAAATGAGCTAGGGGCTGAGTTTTGGAGTAAGGACTGGAAAGAACAGTATTAATTCAAATTGATTATAATATTTTGCATGAATTATGTAGAATTATTATTAAAACAGAATGAGTTTTGGAAATACCAAAGACAATCATGAATGCAAGGAATATAAGGAAGAAAAAGGAATTGAGAGGCAAAGGAGACTTAGAGCCAAAGGAGATACAGTTCAGACAAAGGAAACAAGTAAGTATGATTTAAAGCAAAGAAAATGCATTGGGGTGGTGGTGCAGTTGGGAGGAATGAACAGGAGTTTTCAGGAAAATTAGTCACAGGATAGAGTCTGGATTTTATTCAAAGGCTGGTGGGAAACCACTAGCAAGGAAGCTGCATGTCCAACTTTGAATTTTATAAGGTCTGTTTTGTCCATGAAGAACAGATAGGAGTGTATAGCTTTATATCAGGTGAAAGATGATGGTGACAAGAAATGAGGCAGTTCCATTAGTAGTGGAGACAAGAGAATGATTTGATAGCCCAGGGTAACTGACAGAAAAGATAGTATCAAGGTTGACACAGGTTTTTATGGCTTCAGCTGTAGTTAGGGCTCAAGTTAGATTGGAAGGAAATCATGGAACTTCTCTTTGGAAAGCCTTCCTTTGCTAGTTTGCCTTCTTTTTTTTTTTAATTTTATTTTATTTTTAAACTTTACATAATTGTATTAGTTTTGCCAAATATCAAAATGAATCCATTGCCTTCTGAAATTCAGCTTCTGGTTTTCTCCAATGAAATATGCATCCTTTCCCAAAATCCTGAACTCTGAGGTTTTATGTTAACAGGGTTTCCCTGGTGGCTTAGATGGTACAGAATCTGCCTGCAATGCATGAGACCTGGGTTCAATCCCTGGGTTGGGAAGATCCCCTGGAGGAGGGCATGGCAACCCACTCCAGTATTCTTGACTGGAGAATCCCCATGAACAGAGGAGCCTGGCAGGCTACAGTCCATGGGGTCGCAAAGAGTCAGACATGACTGAGTGACTAAGCACACACACAGCATACAAGGAGCTAGATGGTTATAGAATTCACTAAGATAGATGAAGACTATGATGACTTCTGTTTTGTACATGTTCAATATGCAGGTAGACACATAAGTTTCTTGCTCTGAGCCAGAGATACCCATTTGAGACTTAGCCCTGCATAAGGATAGTGCATGGAGACTTGAGTGCAACAACTTAACATGAGGAGAATCTGGAGAGGAGATTGCTTAGAATAGAAATAAACAACCCCAGCAGTTAAGTGCCCTGGAAAAGCTGAAGGTCCAGCACTGCACAGTAAAGAGAAATAAGAAGGATGAGGAAACCCAGACAAAAGCATTCCAGAGGAGAGAGCAGTTCCAAGTGATGAGATTTCAAGTAGCCTAAGAATGTCCTTTTAGATTAATAACCAGAGATGTTTTGATGAGAATCCTGAGTACAGTTTTAATGGAAACATGAGAATGTTATTCCTTAAAAGTCTCTGTGATCCTTCTATAAATATGATTAATTTTATTTTTTAAAGTTAACATTGAAAGAGAATGTTATTGCCTAAACCCTGCTTAACATTAAATTATTCTGAAAAGTGAGAAGTAAAGCGATACTATAAATTTTGCTGAAGTCATAAACACAGTAAATGAGTAATTCACAGCAAAGCCAAGGGATATAACATATTTTTAAGAATCAGACAAGAGGTGTTGAAATCTATTGCTCATGTTGGTTGGAAAGAAGTGACCGTAATGCTTATAAACAAAGAAGGTAAACTTACTGCAGTGAAGTTCTTGAGCAATAGGGCTGAGATCAAGTGCACACTTAGAAATATTGGCCTTTGATAGGTGTGTGAATGATCCTTTCACACTAACAGGAGAAGGGGAGTGATGAGCACAGATATAGATAGGTTGTTAAATGTGATTCTAAGAGTGTGCAGTGGTTCTCTTCTAATGGCTTCTATTTTTCTCAGTGAAATAGGACCAAGGTCATCAACTCAAAATAGGTGAGAGAGGAAATATTGGAAGGAGGTGAACAGAGAAAAGATATGAAATAGCAATCTAGCAGAAAAGGGAATGAATGGTTTAGAGAAGTGTTCTAAGATTGTGAGCAGCTCTAAGGCCATACATGAGGGTCTGTGGTCATGAATTTAAAGTGAGAGCATCAGAATGGTATTGTGTTGTTTCTAGCCATATTCATCTGGACATGTGCTGACCAAGCAGAGCACTGAGGATTTTGCCTGGTAGGCAGATAAAAGTACATAAAAATAAGGACATTACTTATTATGAAAGAAAGTGAAAAGTGAAAGTGTTAGTTGCTCAGTTGTGTCCGACTCTTTGCAACCCCATGAACTGTAGCCCACCAGGCCCCTCTGTCTATGGAATTCTACAAGCAAAAATACTGGAGTGGGTTGCCGTTCCCTTCTCCAGGGGATCTTCCTGACCCAGGGATCAAATCTGGGTCTCCTGCATTGCAGGCAAATTCTTTACTGTTTGAGCCACCAGGGAAGCCCCAGTGGATGACAAGTGAATTTATACTGAATAAGGAGAAAAACGAGAACTTTAGGGAAATGAAAGATCATAAAACGCTGGTTAATTCATCTGGAGTAGGATAACTTTTAGAATTGGAGTAATCACAGAAGTGAATTAGAGAGACGAGAGGTTATGGTCAGAAAACAATGTTTAAAATTGAGATTATGAAGTTGGGGTTATTGGTGATGACAAGATTTAAGTTACATTCAAGAATCAAGATGGGAGATGGCTGAGGTAGAGTGCAAATCAGATCACTAGAGAAAGAGAAATTGAGGAATTTAGAGGGCAGCATATTTGAAGGACTGTCTGTGTAGATGCTGAAATTGCTACAAAGAATGAGAACAGTGCTGTGGACAGTGCCTTTGAGTGTGAAATTTAGACCTTCAGGAAATGAGGAAGAAGGACTTAAGAGTTCTACAGTTGTCTCCAGCAAGGTGAGTTAGGTTTAGTTTGATGGGTTTAAAGGGAGTGACTTTTAGAATAAAAAGGAGACACAGAAAAGAGCGATAGAAAACAGTGAATCGATGTGATTTCAATGCTATGATTGAGGGTTTGAGGAGGCCTTCTCTAGGCAGAGCTTAAAGAGAAGCTTAAAAACATTTCTACTCTATGTCCTTGAGTAGAAACATGTGGTGGCTAGTTTCCTTACTCTAGACCACATTTCTCTCTCTCTGTTTCTCTCTCACTCTCTTCTCACTTTCTTCTCTCTCTCTGCATATATGCACACACTGCCACATATACATAGCTGCTTATAAGCACATGTATCAGATAATGCCATCCCTTGTCCTCTTTTTCAGACAGCCTATCATTGTACGTGGGGCTTCCCAGGTGGTGCTAGTGGTAAAGAACACACCTGCCAATGCAAGAGATGTCAAACCCATCAACGTAGGTTTGATTCCTGGGTTGGGAAGATCCCCTGGAGAAGGAATGGCAACCCACTCGAGTATTCTTGCCTGGAGAATCCCACGGACAGAGGAGTCTGATGGGCTGAAGCACATGGAGTCACAAAGAGTGGGACACGACTGAGCGACTAACACCTTCACTTTTCAAAGCTGAAAAAACTCCAAAAAGCCCCAATTTTCCTCTTGTAAGGAAGCCAGTCACTGATTAGGGCCCATCCTAATCCAGGATGACCTCATCTTACTCTGATTAAATCCACAAAGACTCCATTTCCAAACAAGGTCACCTCAGCCCACCCCAGATAAGAAACGCTGTGTTTCCTGCTAGACCAAGGAAACTGATTCCTGGAATCTGCCTCCAAGTCTGCCACTGCTCACGTGTGCTAAGTTGCCTCTGTCATGTCTCATTCTTTGCAGCACTATGGACTGTAAGTCGCCAGGCTCCTCTGTCCATGGGATTCTCCAGGCAAGAATACTGGAGTGGGTTACCATGCCTTCCTCCATGGGATCTTCCCGACCCAGGGAGTGAGCTCAGGTCTCCCAAGATGAGATGCTTCCTCCCCTCCACAATGGGCAGACCTCTTCCAAGGCCACAGTTTCATTCCAAACCAAAAGAGAATATTAAATGAAAAAAAATTATATTATTTTGTTCTTTAGTGTACACAATTTTTAATGCTCTCAGTAAGAGGAATGTGGTATGAATCTGTTAGTAGGATTAATGATCTTATTTTCCTTGATAATGAGACTGACCAAGCCCTGTACAGCTCCAAAGAGAAAGGAGACTTCTGCCCATTGTCTTCTTTGCTTGTTTTGCATCATTAATTTTTCTCAATCCATTGTTTCTTAGTAGGAATCTTTTAGAAACACTTGTCAGTTTGGGTTAGTATAATTAAGATTTGTTGTTGCTAAGTCACTTCAGTCATGTCCGACTCTGTGCAGCCCCATAGACGGCAGCCCACCAGGCTCCCCTGTCCTTGGGATTCTCCAGGCAAGAACACTGGAGTGGGTTGCCATTTCCTTCTCCAATGCATGAACGTGAAAAGTGAAACTGAAGTCGCTCAGTCGTGTCCGACTCTTAGCGACCCCATGGACTGCAGCCCACCAGGCTCCTCCATCCATGGGATTTTCCAGGCAAGAGTACTGGAGTGGGGTGCCATCGCCATCTCCAATAATTAAGATAAGATAGTGTAATCCATAAATCCACTTCATCAGGCACAGGTAAACTGTGATATATTGTCAACTCCTTCTATGTTGTGAAATGTCTGTGGTTCTCCCTGGATGTGTTGGGAAATGTACATCATATATGACGGTCTCTTGTATATCTCAGTGAAGAAGCCAAGACCAATCTACATACAAATATTAAATAAAATACTATTCTTTTTATAATAATTAGAATTCTTACATTTTCTCCATATTTCAGTGGCTCCTCTTACAACACACATTTTGAGAACAACCTTTCCAGGAAACATCAACATATATCTAAAAGAATTATCCAATAAGATGCTGTTTCAGTTCTTTAATGTTCCCCCTTTCAATTCAGTCACTGTCTCTTTTCTTTAGTCATCATCAACACTTCTATCTGATCTCAAGATTTTCCAATTCTAGATTTCCTGGTCAACTATTATTTTAAACCTAATGCTATATATTTTATTTAGAAAATCAGTCTCATTACCCTCGTATTGCACTTGCACCTCTTTCATCCCTTCACTTACTTCTCAAGCCAGTATAACAGAAACAGTAAAATATGTGATCTAAAATCTAGGATTCTAGAGTCAGAAAAACCTGGGTGTATGACATACGCAGAGTTGTTTTACTTCTTTGAGCCTCAGTCTCTTTGACATAGAAAGTAGAGATAAAAACCAAAGTCAGCGTAGTCTTCTTCAGAATTTAAAAAAAAAAAAAAAAAAGTATGCAAAGTATCATCCAGAAAGCTTGTGGTTCTAAAAAAAGAGTCAAATGTAAGAAATGGTCCAGATGGATGAAGTCTGCAAGTATCCAGTAAATTTGACTGCACAAAATAAATGTGCTAGTAAGTAGCATCATCATGCCTGTTGATTTCTTGGTTGTTTGTTCATCTCTCTCTAGACTCTGTACCATTCTATCACATCTGAATGAGGAGACATCATTCAAATGCTGACTGTTTGTTACCATCTGCCCTCCTTAAAATCTTGTCCTTTCCTTATTGATTCCTGATACTTCTCTAGACTTTGATGATGTCTCCTCTGGTTCCTATTGTTAACTCTCCCACCTTCACAACTGAGACCCAACTTGGACATTATCAATGGTCCAGCATCCTGGTGGCTCAGTGGTAAAACATCTACCTGCCAATGCAGTAGACAAGGGTTCTGTCCCTGATCCAGGAAGGTCGCACATGCCACAGAGCAACTCAGTCTGTGCATGACAACTACTGGGCCTGTGCTCTGGAGTCCAAGAGCCACAACTCCTAAAGCCTGCTCACCCTAGAACCCGTGCTCAGCAACAAGAGCAGTCACTGTAAGAAGCCGAAGCACTGCATCTAGAGAGTAGCCTCCACTTGACTCAACTAAAGAAAAGCCCACACAGCAAGAAAGACCCAGCACAGCCAAAAATAAAATAAGCACTTTTTTAATTGAAAAAGGGAAAATAACTTTTTAAAAAAAAATTTATTTTTTAACTTTACAATATTGTATTGGTTTTGCTGTATATCAACATGAATCTGCCACAGGTATACACGTGTTCCCCATCCTGAACCCTCCTCCCTCTTCCCTCCCCGTACCATCCCTCTGGGTCATCTCAGTGCACCAGCCCCAAGCATCCAGTATCATGCATCGAACCTGGACTGATGACTCGTTTCATATATGATATTATACATGTTTCAGTGCCATTCTCCCAAATCATCCCACCCTCACCTTCGGAAAATGACTTAAAAAAAAAGATATTGAGGCACAGAAAAAAAAAAATGTAGGGGAATAGGCTGGAGTAACCTATATCGTGAAGTCTATCCCTAGGGCTACCACTAAAATAAATGGTTTTCAGGATCGGAATTTAGCACCATTAAAGACTTTTGTTCAGAAAATGGTAAATAGGCAGTGGAAAACCAAGTTGAGGGCTCTGTTTCTACCTGAATCAGGTCATCATGAGCTTGACAACAAAACACGCTCTGTAGTCATCCTTCATACGGTGCTCACGGTGTCCTGGGTACATGGTGTCCATCTGTAGATGGTCGAACGCTTTTTAAAGACAAAACTTTGTTTTTGAATTTTTGGTTCATTTGAGCACACACGGCTTGATTTTGAGTACACAGTCTCATTGAAAATGTAGGTGCATATGGCTTAAACTGTTACTTTGAGTGACACTTTCTCATATGTATGCTCCTATATATGAAGTCTCTTTATCTGTAAGTAGAACAATTACAGCAGTAATTTCTAACCATACAGGAAAGTTTGTCCACCTGCTGTTCTCGTTTCTCTGGTTTCCATGCAGTACCACCTCCCCCATTTATCTTACATAACGTTGTTTTCCTCAGTTGGTCAAACTTTACAAGCTAAGCAGCATCTCTGTGAAATCATTCTTTCCAAAGTTCTAGAGATGAGATAAAACTAATAAAAGTGAAACTTGTGCATAAAAAACAATGGCTCTTACACCTCCAGTACACAAATATCAATCTTTGAAATTTATTGGAAACTTGATATTTTATATTGCTAGAACCCAGAACAGAATTCTGAGTATTTAAATTGAACTTCTAGGATTCCATTAGAGGATAACTTACACTTGAAGCATTTAGGACACTCAATTTTATAAACTTTGAAGCCAGGAAAATGTTCTTAGGATTTATAATCTGGGGAAAACACATACACATGGAAATAGAAGGAAATATTCAGGTTATACTGTCTTCAGGATCGCATTGCTGCTTTTCAGTTGCTAAGTTGTGTCCAGCTCTTTGCAACCCCATGGACTGCAGCACACCAGGCTCCTCTGTCCTCCACTACCTCCTGGAGTTTGTGCAACTTCATGTCCATTGAGCCAGTTATGCTATCTAACCATATTATCTTCCGCTGCTTCCTTCTCCTTTTGCCCTCAACCTTTCCTAGCACCAGGGTCTTTTCCAATGATTCAGCTCTTCACATAGGGTAGCCAAAGTACTGGAGCTTCAGCTTCAGCATCAGTCCTTCCAATGAATATTCAGGGTGATTTCCTTTAGAATTGACTGGTTTGATCTCCTTGCTGTCCAAGGGACTCTCAAGAGTCTTTTCCAACACCCTCAAGATTACATATAGAGTTATATTTTAATGGTCTGCCCAGAATTCCAAAACCTTGGATGTATATATCAAAGATACTGTGTCCGTGCCTTCTCCTTTGCCTCTGTTACTTCAGACACCCAGTTTCTCTTTGACCTTAACCAGAGACTGAATGCCATGATCTCTTGTCTGCATTGTGTGTACAGACAGCATGATCAGACTGAATCGGAAATCTTCATGTTTTCTCAAATGCCAAATAGACACAGCCATTTTAGAGGACAATTCCACTTGAGATGACAATGGCTAAGTATGAACCCAAATTGTCCATGTGTTAATGAGAGATCTGAGGTGGAGGAAAACTGAAAGGGGTCATTTCTGTCAACCTTCACAATGTAGGCAGCCATTTATTTGTATTCCGTAGCTTGCAATTCCTTTCAATTTCTCACCTCCTTCTCACATTTTAGATTCTGGCACCATGGAGAACACACGTCTTACAACAGAGTATTTCTTTATAGTCTCAGAATTGGATTAGAAGTTTTCTGCCTTATAACTTTATTGATGCTTTCAGTGGGTAAGTCAAAGATCTCTCTTGGTAAATGTCACATTACATTTGAAAATAGGTGGTTATTTTCAAATATCTTTTGATACTGATTTCTAACATAATCCCACAGTGATGAGAATGTACTCTGTATGATTTCAATACCTCTAGACTATGAAATTTTTGCACCTTGTTTTATGACCATGGGTATGTCAGTGTCTCCTAGTTTATAGTCTATGTGAACTTGAATAGAATTTGTATTACTGTGTTGAGAAAATTGTATAAATCTTAATTATGTTGAATTGATTCATGGTGCTTTTCAGTCTCCTATATCCTTCTACTTTTCTGTCTATTCATTCCATTAATTTCTGAGAGTTTGATATTGAAACTTCAACTAAAAACCTTAATTTATCTACCTAACAATAATTGAACTATTTAGTAGAACTATATGCAACTTTGTTTTGCATTTTCCAAGTCTCCTGTAAATGTGTTATCATACTTTCATAATTGAAAAAATTAAAAATAAAGAGAAAAATAAGAGAGTCTAGCTACTGCTGAATAAACCAGGAATACTGTGCTTTGTGAACGGTTTATACTATGCATCTTTGTACACTGCAACATTGTGCTGGTTTTCCAGTATGTGACATATTTGACACATCCTAAACTTGTTCTCTTTAATGAGTTAGAATACCTTTAAATCTTCTAGTGACATGAGTCACAGCAAGAAACACTGTAAAAGAGGAGAAATGAGCATAAATTTTACTCAAGCATCCCTTTTGTCATATACAAGAAGACCAACGTCATTATTTTGGCATTGCAAGGGATAAAATATATAATGTCAAAAGTTTTACTAGTAAATTTAAAATGCAAAACTATAAAACTTCTACAAGATAACCTAGATGACCTTGAATATAGCAATAACTTTTAAAGATACCACACTAAAGATGCAATCCATGGAAGAAATAATTGATAAATTGTGTTTCATCAAATTTAAAAATCTATTCTCTGTGAAAGATAATGTCAAGGGAATGAGAAGATAAGCCACAGACTAGGAAAAAACATTTGCAAAAGAAACATCTGGTAAAGAAATGTTATTCAAGTTATGCAAAGAACTCTTAAAACTCAACAAAAGAAAGCAGACAACCCAATTAAATCATGGGCCAAAGACCTTAACAGACATTTCACCAAAGATATATGGATGGCAAATAAGCACATGAAAAGATGTTCTACATCATATGTCATCAGAGAAATGCAAATCAAAATAACTATGAAATATCACTACGTATCTATACAAATGGCCAAAATTCAAACACTGACAATACCAAATGCCAGTAGGAATTGAAGCACTGGGAATGGTCATTCACTGCTGGTAGAACTACAAATGATACAGCCACATTGAAAGACAATTTGGCAGTTTCTTACTAAATCCAACATACTCGTAACTCATAATCAAACAAGTGTGCTCCTTAGCATTTGCCCTAAATAGTTGAGAGCATGTCTGCACATGGATATTTATAACAGCCGTGTTTGTAATTGCCAAAACATGGAAACAACCAAGATATACTTCAGTAGGTGAAAGGATAAATTGTGGTACATTTAGACAAGGAAAATTATATATATATATATATGCTCTGCTTAGTCACTCAGTTATGTCGGACTCTGCAAACCCATGGACTGTAGCCCACTAGGCTCCTCTGTCTATGGGGATTCTCCTGGCAAGAATACTGGAGTAGGTTGCCATGCCCTCCTCCAGGGGATCTTCCCAACCCAGGGACTGAACCCAGGTCTCCTGCATTGCAGGCAGATTCTTTACCATCTGAGCATACATATGCACTAAAGCCCATTATCAGCACTAAAAATAAGTGAGCTATCAAGCAATGAAAAAGCATGAACTTAAATACATATCGCTAAGTAAAAGATGATGCTGAAGATGAAACTCCAATACTTTGGCCACCTGATGCAAAGAATTGACTCATTGGAAAAGACCCTGATGCTGCGGAAGATTGAAGGCAGGAGGAGAAGGGGACGACAGAGGATGAGATCGTTGCATGGCATCATCAACTTGATGGACATGAGTTTGAGCAAGCTCTGGGAGTTGGTGATGGACAGGGAAGCCTGGCGTGCTGCAGTTCATGGGGTTGCAAAGAGACAGACATGACTGAGTAACTGAACTGAACTGAAGTAAAAGAAGCCAATGAAAAGATTACATCCTCTGTGAATCCAAGTATGTGTTAATCTGGAAAGGGCAAAACTATGGAAACAATGAAAGGATCAGTGGTTGCCTGGGGTAGAGAAATGGGGGAGGGAAGAATAGGCTGAGCACAGAGGAGATTTAAGGCAATGAAAATACTCTGCACCATCTTATAATGACATATGCATATCATCATACATTTGGCCAAACTCATAGAAAGTATAACACAAAGAGTAAAACCTAATGTAAACTATGGACTTTGGATAATTATGATGTGTCAATAGAAGTTCAGCAATTGTAAAAAATGTATCTTTTAATCAAGGATGTGACAGTAGGGGAAGCTTAACAATCACGAGAGCAAGGGATAATGCAGGAAACCTCTGTTCCTTCCTTTCAATTTTGCTGTGGACCTAAAACTGCTCCAAAAAAGCTACTGAGAATAATAATTAAAATTTTTTTAATTTTATTTTATTTTTTAACTTTATAATATTGTATTGGTTTGCCAAATATCAAAATGAATCTGCCACAGGTATACATGTGTTCCCCATCCTGAACCCTCCTCCCTCCTCCCTCCCCATACCATCCCTCTGGGTCGTCCCAGTGCACCAGCCCCAAGCATCCAGTATCGTGCATCGAACCTAGACTGGCGACTCGTTTCATACATGATAGTATACATGTTTCAATGTCATTCTTCCAAATCTTCCCACCCTCTCCCTCTCCCACAGAGTCCATAAGAGTGTTCTATACAGTCTCTTTTGCTGTCTCGTATACAGGGTTATTGTTACCATCTTTCTAAATTCCATATATATGTGTTAGTATACTGTATTGGTGTTTTTCTTTCTGGCTTACTTCACTCTGTATAATAGGCTCCAGTTTCATCCATCTCATTAGAACTGATTCAAATGAATTCTTTTTAATGGCTGAGTAATACTCCATTGTGTATATGTACCACTGCTTTCTTATCCATTCCTTTGCTGAAGGATAGCTAGGTTGCTTCCATGTCCTGGCTATTATAAACAGTGCTGCGATGAACATTGGAGGTACACGTGTCTCTTTCCCTTCTGGTTTCCTCAGGGTGTATGCCCAGCAGTGGGATTGCTGGATCATAAGGCAGTTCTACTTCCAGTTTTTTAAGGAATCTCCACACTGTTCTCCATAGTGGCTGTACTAGTTTGCATTCCCACCAACAGTGTAAGAGGGTTCCCTTTTCTCCACACCCTCTCCAGCATTTATTGCTTGTAGACTTTTGGATCACAGCCATTCTGACTGGTGTGAAATGTACCTCATAGTCGTTTTGATTTGCATTTCTCTGATAATGAGTGATGTTGAGCATCTTTTCATGTGTTTGTTAGCCATCTGTATGTCTTCTTTGGAGAAATGTCTATTTAGTTCTTTGGCCCAGTTTTTGATTGGGTCATTTATTTTTCTGGAATTGAGCTGTAGGAGTTGCTTGTATATTTTTGAGATTAGTTGTTTGTCAGTTGCTTCACTTGCTATTATTTTCTCCCATTCTGAAGGCTGTCTTTTCACCTTGCTTATAGTTTCCTTTGTTGTGCAGAAGCTTTTAAGTTTAATTAGGTCCCATTTGTTTATTTTTGCTTTTATTTCCAATATTCTGGGAGGTGGGTCATAGAGGATCCTGCTGTGATGTATGTCAGAGAGTGTTTTGCCTATGTTCTCCTCTAGGAGTTTTATAGTTTCTGGTCTTACGTTGAGATCTTTAATCCATTTTGAGTTTATTTTTGTGTATGGTGTTAGAAAGTGTTCTAGTTTCATTCTTTTTAAGTGGTTGACCGGATTTCCCAGCACCACTTGTTAAAGAGATTGTCTTTAATCCATTGTATATTCTTGCCTCCTTTGTCAAAGATAAGGTGTCCATATGTGCCTGGATTTATCTCTGGGCTTTCTATTTTGTTCCATTGATCTATATTTCTGTCTTTGTGCCAGTACCATACTGTCTTGATGACTGTGGCTTTGTAGTAGAGCCTGAAGTCAGGTAGGTTGATTCCTCCAGTTCCATTCTTCTTTCTCAAGATAGCTTTGGCTATTCGAGGTTTTTTGTATTTCCATACAAATTGTGAAATTATTTGTTCTAGCTCTGTGAAGAATACCGTTGGTAGCTTGATAGGGATTGCATTGAATCTATAAATTGCTTTGGGTAGTATACTCATTTTCACTATATTGATTCTTCCAATCCATGAACATGGTATATTTCTCCATCTATTAGTGTCCTCTTTGATTTCTTTCACCAGTGTTTTATAGTTTTCTATATATAGATCTTTAGTTTCTTTAGGTAGATATATTCCTAAGTATTTTATTCTTTTCGTTGCAATGGTGAATGGAATTGTTTCCTTAATTTCTCTTTCTGTTTTCTCATTATTAGTGTATAGGAATGAATAATCTACAGCCCAGATTATTGTACCCAGCAAGGATCTCATTCAAATATGAAGGAGAAATCAAAAGCTTTACAGACAAGCAAAAGCTGAGAGAATTCAGCACCACCAAACCAGCTCTCCAACAAATACTAAAGGATATTCTCTAGACAGGAAACACAAAAAAGGTGTATAAATTCGAACCCAAAACAATAAAGTAAATGGCAATGGAATTATACTTATCAGTAATTACCTTAAACATAAATGGGTTGAATGTCCCAACCAAAAGACAAAGACTGGCTGAATGGATACAAAAACAAGACCCCTACATATGTTGTCTACAAGAGACCCAGCTCAAAACAGGGGACACATACAGACTGAAAGTGAAGGGCTGGAAAAAGATTTTCCATGCAAATAGGGACCAAAAGAAAGCAGGAGTAGCAATACTCATATCAGATAAAATAGACTTTAAAACAAAGGCTGTGAAAAGAGACAAAGACGGTCACTACATAATGATCAAAGAATCAATCCAAGAAGAAGATATAACAATTATAAATATATATGCACCCAACACGGGAGCACCGCAATATGTAAGACAAATGCTAACAAGTATGAAAGGAGAAATTAACAATAACACAATAATAGTGGGAGACTTTAATACCACACTCACACCTATGGATAGATCAACTAAACAGAAAATTAACAAGGAAACACAAACTTTAAATGATACAATAGGCCAGTTAGACCTAATTGATATCTATAGTACATTTCATCCCAAAACAATGAATTTCACCTTTTTCTCAAGCGCACATGGAACCTTCTCCAGGATAGATCACATCCTGGGCCATAAATCTAGCCTTGGTAAATTCAAAAAAATAATTTTTTTTTTTAAACAGTGGGTGGGGGTGTGCGGGAAATGAGTGCTCTAACATATTTCCTAACAAAATTCACTTGTGAAAGCACTTTTAAACCAGTGGTCTATACAGATGAATTAATACTTTGCCTTTGATAATCTCAAAGTCAAGGACCTTAAAATTAAATATATAATTTTTTTTCATTATAGTTTCTCTTTAAAATTGCCACTGTATTTCCTAACATTTAAATTCAATATCTAGGCTCAATCAATAGATATGAATGCATTTGAGATCCCCGAATCACCTAATACCTAAGTGCTCTGAACAGGTGTCTGCTAAGAAACATATAATCCATTTAGTGGAGGCCTATAATACTTGTTTCATTTTCACAGGTGGTGTTGGATTATTAAAGTGGAAATATGCCAAGAAGTTTTTAGAGTATATTTCCATTTAAGTTGGACTTTACATTATTTAAAGCTATGATAATTCAACTCAGCTCTAATCCTCTTATAGTCTAGTCTGACCAAATCCATTATTTTATATATCACCTGAATTTCAGTTTTCCTGTTACTAACCCCCGCCTCATACAAAAATTTCAAGGAGGAAAACATCATTCACGTCCAATGTGTTTAGCCCATAGCCATATTTTTTTTTTTTAGAAAGCAGACAGTGGACACTAGTGGGTTGAAATAGAGTTAGGGAAAAAAATATAATGGTGAATATGCTACTGACTGACTATGGGGAGGTCATTTGGTAGTTCCTTATTTCACTTTAATTATCCGCTAAATAAGGTAGTAAAATTGTTCACACTACCAAGTTTTAAAGAGCAAATATGTTAAAGTAGCTCAAGATTTGCTTGTTTGTTGAGAAATAATATAAATTTAAAATATTATCATTATTTATCTAATCATACACAATATCTACCAAAGGCCTTTTAGTAACTCAGGGTGACAGTCCCTGTTGTAGAGTAGAAAGATTTGGAGTTGGATAATGAATTCAGTCCTTTCATTTAGTTTTGTTTGTTTAGTTTGCTGTGATCTTCAACAAATGACATATGTGTTTCTTTGGCTGCCTAGAATCTGAACTACTTCATATCCCTGGAGAATTCCTCATCATATACATTTCTGTTGAACTTTCTCCTAATATATAAGCTGAAAAGACCAAAAACCTACTCCTCTATCCTCTACACTCTTCACTCCTAGCACCTAGGGTATTGGCATAGAATCTAGGCTTCTCCAAATATCAGATTACTCCATTTGAAATTCTTGAATGAAATAGAGTACAATTCATTTTTCCAACTGGAATGGCAATGGTGGGGATGGTGCTCTGCACATTTCCATTGAGCTATTCCTACTAAGCAGTGCTACTGTTATTAGTCAGGAGGCTGAAATGGGGATTCAGATTGACGGTCATGATATCTATCCTGACTTTATACTGAGAAAATGGGAGAAGCCAGAGGATGAATTTAGGGCATGATATTTCATATCAGAATCCCATTTATCATGTGACCCTTCTGAAACACTCATTCAAACAAATGGACTCAGTGGTAAGTTCCCAGCAATTAGTTTTAGCTCAGAGTTGGTATGATTAATTCCTAAGAGATATGTGGGTTTTTTAAGCTGTCAGTACACTTAGGAGGCTAGAGGAAACACTTACACGAAGACTTGCAGCTACACTCTATTGTCCGTTCTCATGCTGGTACATGGGGAAACAGTGACTGACTTTATTTTTCTGGACTCTAAAATCACTGTAGATGGTGATTGCAGCCATGAAATTAAAAGATGCTTACTCCTTGGAAGGAAAGTTATGACCAACCTAGATAGCATATTCAAAAGCAGAGACATTACTTTGCCAACAAAGGTCCATCTAGTCAAGGCTATGGTTTTTCCAGTGGTCATGTATGGATGTTAGAGGTGGGCTATAAAGAAAGCTGAGTGCCGAAGAATTGATGCTTTTGAACTGTGGTGTTGGACAAGACTCTGAGAGTCCCTTGGACTGCAAGGAGATCTAACCAGTCCATCCTAAAGGAGATCAGTCCTGGGTGTTCATTGGAAGGACTCATGTTGAAGCTGGAACTCTAATACTTTGGCCACCTGATGCGAAGAGCTGATTCATTTGAAAAGACCCTGATGCTGGGAAAGATTGAAGGCAGGAGGAGAAGGGGACGACAGAAGATGAGATGGTTGGATTGCATCACCGATTCAATGGACATGGGTTTGGGTGGACTCCGGGAGTTGGTAATGGACAGGGAGGCCTGGCGTGCTGTGATTCATGGGGTTGCAAAGAGTCGGACACAACTGAGCAACTGAACTGAACTGAATTGAACATGCTGGTTAGCCTCCCCTCAGGTGACACTGGACCCACAAAATCACAGCATCAGTAATTTCCCTCTCACCATGAGAATCTTCTCCAGGCAAACCAACTCACCAGAAACTACTTTCACAATCCCCTAAGGAAAAGTAAGCGTTCCTAATGTGCTGAAGCTTAATTGTCTAGAATAGATTAAAATCAAAGCATATGCAAATACTAAATGAGTTACCACTTAATTAGAAAATATTAAATTTGTCATTTTTATTACCAAGAAGTCACTTTGAGGGATAAGCCGCATCAGTCTCATTTAGATGAGACTCATTAAAGATGAGAAACAAAAACAACAAGTGTTCTTAGTAAATATTAACCTAGAGTTTGAAATTGTGGTTCTTTAATTTAAAATATATTGACTCATGGCTGAGTCCCTTCATGGTTCACCTGAAACTCTCACAACATTGTCAATTGGCTATACTCCAATTTAAAAAAAAAAAAGTACAAAATAAAATAAAACACACTGACTCTAGAGATAAAATTTCAAAGGTACCAATACTAATAAGACATGTTAATTTGTATATTACAATATTTAACAAATGTCTGGCTTCAGAATTAATTTTGTTCATTTTAAAAATATGTATTTTAAAAGGAAATTATTTTAAATGGATAATACCACATACAAAATAGACTTTATCCACAAATACTGCTTCCCTGGTGGCTCAGATGGTAAAGAATCTGCCTGCAATGCAAGAGACGTGGGTTCGATCTCTGGGTCAGGAACATCCCCTGGAGAAGGGAATGGCAACCCACTCCAATATTCTTGCCTGGAGAACTCCATGGAGGGAGGAGTCTTGTGAACTCCAGTCCATGGGGTCAAAAAGAGTCAGACACGACTGAGCAACTAACACTTTCCCATTCACTTCACAAATCATATGATGAAAAATCTTTTTTAAGTTAAAAAATTATTTTAAGGAATTTAGACAATCAGGACTTAATGATGAAATCCTGATAATTAAGGTAGTGGTTGACATAGTAGTAGAGAAATTGACCAACTGAATAGAGAGAATATAGAAGCCCAGAGGCAGAGCTAGTCTAGTGTGGAAAAAATTTTGTATATACAAAGAGGTGAAGAAGAGAGAAACTATTTAATAAATGAAGCTGAAAAAAATTTCCATTGTGAAAAAGATCAAATATGATCCCTACCACAAGCCATAAGTTTTAAAAAATCAATTCTAAATAGAATAGGTATTGAAAATACAAACAAAATTTCTAGAAGAAAATACAGGTGAGTATTTAAGACCCTGCTGTAGGGAAAGATTTCTTACTTTAAAAAAACAACAGAATAAATAAAAATAAACTTTGCTGTATCTAAATTAGGAAATTTTGTTCAAAAACACTTTAGGGAAGGGGGTGTGGATAGGGGAGGGTTTTAATGCAGGAGAAGACATATGGATATTTGTAATAAGAAAAATTTCTATAAAGAATATATCTTAGACTTCCCTGGTGGCACAGTGGATAAGAATTTTCCTGAAATTCAGGGGTCACAGGTTCAATCCCTGGTCAGGAAATATCTCACATGCCATGTAGCAGAACAACTAAACCCACGTAACACAATTCCTGAGCCCGAATTCTAGGGTCTGAAGCCCACGTGCCTCGAGCCCGTGCTTTGCAACAAGAGAAGCCACTGCAATGAGAAGCCTTCGCACAACTACAGAGCAGCCCTCACTTGCCACAATTAGGGAAAGCCATGCACAGCAAAAAAATCCCATCACGTCCAAAAATTAAAAATAAGCTAATAAATAAAAGAATATATATTTTAAAACTCTTAAGAAAACAATAAAAAAATCAATATAGAAACTATAAGAATAAAAGACACAAACATTTAGCTAAAGATAAAAAGCATATAAATAAGAAATACATGATAGTCAACGTTGTTAATAATCAGTGAAAGGTAAATCAAGACCCAAATGAGATACCATGTTATGGCCATTACATTTGCACAACTTAAAAAATCTAGAAATGTCAAGTGTCAGGAAGCACATGGAATTTCAAGGTCTCTTATACATTCCCGTTGTAAAGGTATCTGGACGAAATCACTCTGGAAAACAGTTTTATATTACCTCCAAAATCCAAACATTCATAAACCTTATGACCAGCAACTTAATTCACAGGCATATATGTTAGAAAAATTCATAGATATGTACAATAAGAGATGTGGATAGGAATCTTATAACAGCATTACATTCAACAGCAGAAAGCTAAATGCCCATCAACATGAATAAGCTGGTATATTTACGAAGTGGAATATTACATAGGCAGCATTTTAAAATTGTGGTAGACTGAAAAATGGCCCCTGACAATACAATCAAATCCCAATTCCCAGAACCTATGCATATAGTAAGTCCTTCACATCCTCTCTGTCTATGGGTTCCATATCTATGAGTTGTGCATTCATGGACTGAAAATACAGTTTTTTAAATCCTGAATGTTCCACTAAGCAAAATTTGAATTTACTGCTCACTGGCAGCTATTACTTAGCATTTATATTACAACTATATACCTAGTATTTATATTGTATTAGCTATTATAAGTAATCTCAAGATAATTTAAAGGATGTACATAGGTTATATGCAAATACTACACCATTTTATATAAAGGTCTGGAGCATCCTCAGATTTTGATGACTGGTGGGGATGGGTCCTGAAATTAATATCCCACAGACCTCAGGGATAAAAGGTTAACTTAAAACTCAACATTCAAAAAACTAAGATCACGACATCCAGTCCTATCACTTCATAGTAATAAGTGGGGGAAAAATGGAAACAGTGACAGACTTTATATTTCTTGGCTCCAGAATCACTGTAGATGGTGACTACAGCCATGAAAGAAAAGCTATGACAAACCTAGACAGCTTATTGAAAAGCAGAGACATCACTTTTCAAACAAAGTTCTATCAGTCAAAGCTATGGTTTTTCCAGTAGTCATGCATGGATGTGAGAGTTGGACCATAAAGAAGGCTGAGCACCAAAGAAGTGATGCTTTCAAACTGTGGTGCTGGAGAAGACTCTTGAGAGTCCCTTGGACTGCAAGGAGATCAAGCCAGTCAATCCTAAAGGAAATCAGTCCTGAATAGTAATTGGAAGGACTGAAGCTGAAGCTGAAGCTCTAATACTTTGGCCAACTGATGTGAAGAACTGACTCATTGGAAAAATCCATGATGCTGGGAAAGATTGAAGGCAGGAGGGGAAGGGGTCAACAGAAGATGAGATGGTTGGATGGCATCAGTGACTCAGTGGACACGAGTTTGAACAAACTCTGGGCAATGGTGAAGGGCAAAGGGGAGCCTGGCATGCTGCATTCTATGGGGTCGCAAAGAGTCAGACATGACTTGGCGACTGAACAACAACAGACACCAAGGGACAAGTGTATTACCTTATATGGCAAAAGATACAATCAAGTTAAAGCTACTGAGAAGAAGAACTTGTTCTTATCTTTCTTATGGGCCCTAAATGATATCACATATATCTTTATAAGAGAGAGGAGAGGGAATTCTGAAACAGACATCCATAAAAAGAGAAAACAACAAAGCAGTGGGTGACAGTGCATTTGGAAGCATCGAGAAAAATGAGACAAACAGCTATGTTATTTTGAACAAAATAGAATAGAAAGATTGTTTTTAACATGGATAAAAGAGAATCATGAAAGTAATAGATGAAAATCCTAAAATGTATCAAAATACAGAAAGACAAATTCTTGGAATTGAGTGATAATTTGACATAGGCCCAATTCTATACACATTTCTCAGCCTCTAATCAATTATATAGAAAATATCTGATTATATTTAGGCTTTCCTGGTGGCTCAGATAGTAAAGAATCCACCTGCAATGCGGGAGACCTGGGTTCAATCCCTGGGTTGGGAAGATCTCCTGGAGGAGGGCATGGCAACCCACTCCAGTATTCTTGCCTGGAGAATCCCATGGACAGAGGAACCTGGAGGGCTACTGTCCTTGAGGTCGCAAAGAGTAAGACACAACTGAGCGACTAAGCACAGCACACAGCACATAAAAATTAGAAGAAATGAATTCAGAATTTTATATATATCAAATTTTGTGAAATTTTCAATAGAGAATTAACCAGTGCACACGACCCTTTAAAAATAATATATACCTTGCAAAAAACTTAAATTTCAAAGTACCGAAAATATGCACCTCACTCCAGAAAGCAATGGCACCTCACTCCTTTACTCTTGCCTGGAAAATCCTATGGATGGAGGAGCCTGGTAGGCAGCAGTCTTTCTCTGCAAAAGAATAAAACTAGTTATTTCCAAAAGAAATATTTTTTAAAAAGGATCTCCTGCTGCTGCTGCTGCTGCTAAGTCGCTTCAGTCGTGTCCGACTCTGTGAGATCCCACAGACGGCAGCCGACCAGGCACCCCTGTCCCTGGGATTCTTCAGGCAAGAACACTGGAGTGGGTTGCCATTTGCTTCTCCAATGCAGGAAAGTGAAAAGTGAAAGTGAAGTCGCTCAGTTGTGTCCGACTCTTAGCGACCCCAAGGACTACAGCCTACTAGGCTCCTCCGTCCATGGGATTTTCCAAGCAAGAGTACTGGAGTGGGGTGCCATTGCCTTCTCCAAAAAGGATCTAATTAATTAATGATTCAAAAACAGCCTCATAATACATTGGGTCAAAAATATGTATAATTATAAACTGTTTAGGAAGTAATGCTAATGAGTTATATGTATAAATTGTAGGGGATGGTCAAGGCAATGCTCAAAGGAAATTTTATATTTTAAAGATAAAATTTCAATTAGCTTAAATTGAAATATTTGTTTTTTATTATGTTATCCTGAATTCAAGTATTTGGAGAAAATCCATAGAAATCGAGGCAAGTCAGAAAGAAAATATTAATAGCTTTGAATCTTTGGACTTTGATGCTGAATGAAAAACACCTACTTTTTATTTATTAAGAAAAAAAAATTGGGGCTTCCCTGGTGGCTTAGTGGTAAAGAATCCACCTGCCAATGCAGGAGACATGGGTTGGATCCCTGATCCGAAAGATGCCATATGCTGCAGGGCAACTTAGCCTGAGTGCCACAACTATTGAATCTGTGCTCAAGAGCCCATGTGCCACAACTATTGAGCCCATATGCTCCAACTACTGAAGCCCACATGCCTAGTGCCTCTGCGCCGTAACAGGAGAAGCCACTGCAATGAGAAGCCCACACACTGCAACTAGAGAAAAGCCCCCACAGCAACGAAGACCCAGCAGAGCCAAAAATAAATTAAAAAAGAAAAATAATTTTTAAAATTGGGTGCTTAATTCATGCTCGGCATTTTTCTATACAAAAAAAAAAAAAAAAAAAAAGTCACAGGTGTTATCCTCCAGAAATAGGGAATGAAGTCAGTAAGGAATTAAGTCAATAGATAATTAAAACATAGGGGATATCAGGGATTCTCTGATAGTAAGTACAAGAGGCAAAAAGGCAGGTAGCTGTACCATCTATAAGCCATAAGGTGACAGTGAAGGTCTTTTGAAGGAAGGATATGCAAAGTAAGTCTTGAGGGTAAAAGGCATTATCCATTAGGGAGAGGGTGTGGTGCACATACAGGGAAGCATATGGAAGGACAAAGAACAGCGTGGATTTAAAGAACTGAACACAATGTTGCTGTTATTCAATTGCTAAGTCATGTCTGAATCTCTTGCAATCTCATGGAAATGTAGCCTGCTGGGTTCCTCTGTCCATGGGATTTCCCAGGCAAGAATAGTAAAGTGGGTTACCATTTCCATCTCAAGGTGATCTTCTTGACCCAGGGATCGAACTTGCATCTCCTGCATTGGCAGGCAGATTGTTTACCACTGAGCCACCTGGGAAGCCCCCAAAACAATATTGTTAGAGAGCAAATGATAAAATGTGGTCATGGAGAGGTAAGCCTGGACCCTATCCTGGAAAATCTCTAGGAAATGTTAAGGAATTTTAACTTCATCCTGAGAAGGGATGAAAGTAGAGGTGTGACATTTTAGAAATGTGGCAGGATGGGGGGTGAGGCAAGCTATCCTCTCTTGGGTGAGAGATCCATGCCATGCTAGGAGCAGAGGGGCTCATAAATCTTAGTAAAGCATAGACATGACATGGATGCGAGCATAGACATCTATGCGAGCACAGACATAGATGTGAGATGAAGTTAAGCAAGGAAATGAACACTGAAAACCTAAAATTATGTACAGGGAGCCAGGAAGTGAGTACTAACAAATACTGACTCATTAGAGAACAGAAGATCCAAAAGTGAAGGAAAAAGTAAAAGCAGCCAGAGAGAAGGGTACAAAGGAAAGATACAAAACTCAGAGGAAAGTGGAGATGAAATAATAAAAAATTAACAGAGATGTTATAAATTATCAGAACTGAGGAAAATTGGCAAAGCCTCCATTGTAACCTTAAGGAGAATAATTTCAGTAGAGTTGCACCACAATTCTATTGGGTTTCCTTTAAGGTCAATTGGCAAACTATTTCTTAGAAACTCATCATTCAGTCCTATTATGAAATTTTAATTCTCTAATCAATCAAAAACGCATATTACACTCCCATTCCCAAGATACCTAGGTAGGCTGAATGTGAAAGCTTAGAAAGCAGGTTGTGATTCTCTGGAATCACAGAGCAGTAGTTACATAAGGACTTAAAAAAAAAATGAAAGTTTTATGGGAAGCTTCAGAGTAATCCTGCAAGTCAATCATTAATTTGAATAATATTGGAAGCTTTTAATAAAATAATATTAATTTCTTGAACATCATTCCCAGCAGTGATGGTAACATCACATCAACTTATAACCAAAGCAGTATATGTTAAATGTGAGAGGCTTCAATCTAAAATGTTTATTATAGGAATGTATGAAATTGCAGCAAAGAATTTTTAGGGGGTATTGTTAGTGAAATATCACTTTCTCTCCACAGATTAGGAAATTTCTTCCCAGTGCCACTGAGCCCTTCTGCTTCCATCAATTTGGTTACCAATCATTTCCCAATATCTATCAATGCCAGTCACTAATATGTTTCTCTGTGGTATTTTAAAAGTAATCTTAAGGATAAAGTGGAATGGAAATGAGGCATCTGCTCTTGCTGGAACAATTGGCCAATTCAAAATATTTAAGTGACAGTTCTGAGTGTCATTATGAATATCACATTAAATACATCAACTGCCAAAGCTGATTATGTGGGTACACTCATAAATGAAGTTAAACTTTGCAGAATTTCAGTAAATTGAAGTTCCAGGATTATATAAGCATCTAATTAACTTTTCAGTCAGTTATTCAATCAATCATACATTAAGTATTTATTGAGCATCTACTGTGTACTAGGTCCTCTTCCAGGCACAGGGAGTAGCAGGAACAAAAAAGAAACAACTATATTCTCAATGATTATCACAGAATTGCTCTCTCTAAGTATTCATTTCTGAAATAAAAATTTGTGACACAAGACATTTTGAAGAGGTATGTGTTCTTTGAAAGCTTTGAAGATGAGTCTGTGATATATTTTGTCCCTTCTTCCCAAATCCATTTAAACTATTTATCATCTTTCTCTGACAAAATGTAAAATAATGTTTCTTTTTTGAAGGCGATGAAAAAGGATTCTGTAATAAAATTTGCTTATTGCTCATGAGAAAGAATTCTAATAACAGAGATAATTAAAAAAAAAACAGTATTTAAATTATAATTTTAAATTTGGAATCTGTCAGCCACATACTTGATTTACCAGTCACCTGCATATTAGACAATTCAGTAATCTCTAGATGTGTCTCAATTACACGAAGAATAAGAACACATCAACCCATGTTTTATACCTTTCTTAGCCCACTCCTAATGCTTTTGTTCTGCTTACATATTTTAAGAATTATTCATCCTTTTGCATATTCATGAGTAGTGTCATATAAAGACATGGCAGAATTGAGAGCTTTTCACATTTTCACTTATTCAGAAAACATTACAACTTATACATTCAAACAACATGCATAATGATAAGTGCATACACTTCTTTGCTTTTCTTCCTTAAATTCAGCACCTACTTCATTACATTTCCCACCATTTCATGACTCTGTTGCTGGCCAGCTCATATCTTTTCTTGTGATTTGCTGCTGAAAAGTTTTTACACTCTATGTAAGTTTATGCCCATCATTTTTTCTACTTTGATGAACTTTGAGAGCTTTGAAATTAGGATATATTGACATTTCCAGTGAATCTCATATATACCCAAATTGCTCTTTTCTTAGATGTTTCTTATAAAACATAGTTGAAAGAGTTGAGGAAGTGATCTCATGTACTGTGTCATTTTTGTTTTTGTTTTTTTTAGTTAGTATCAAATGTATTCCCTTTTTAGGAATCTACTCGCAATTTATATTTCTTCTTTTTCAGGCTAATGTAATTAATCAATCAGTTGATAACTCAACAAACATGTATTTAACACTACTTTGTAGGAGGCAGTTTTCCAGGTGCCAAGATTATAACTGTGAACAAAATATAAATTCCTGGCCTCATAGAGATATCACATCCTCCTAATATTAAAAGAACTTTTTTTAACTTTTTCTAAAAAAAAAAAAAAAAAACTTTTTAAAAGAAATGTATTCCACTTCCCTGGTGGCTCAGATGGTAAAGAACCTGCCTGCAATGTGGGAGACCCAGGTTCAATCCCTGGGTTGGGGAGATCGCCTGGAAAATTGAATAGCTACTCATTCCAGTATTCTTGCCTGTAGAATTCCATGAAGAGAGGAGCCTGGCAGGCTATAGTCCCATGTGGTCGCAAACAGTTGGATATGACTGAGTGACTAACAATTTCATATTCTTTTAAAGACAAAACTTCAGTCGCTCAGTCATGTCCACTCTGCGAAACCATGAATCAGCACGCCAGGCCCCCCTGTCCATCACCACCTCCCGGAGTCCACTAAGACTCGCATCCATCGAGTCAATGATGCCATCCAGCCATCCACCTCATCTTCTGTCGTCCCCTTCTCCTCCTGCCCCAATCCCTCCCAAATCAGAGTCTTTTCCAATGAGTCAATTCTTTGCATGAGGTGGCCAAAGTACTGGAGTTTCAGTTTTAGCATCATTCCTTCCAAAGAACACCCAGGAATGATCTCCTTCAGAATGGACTGGTTGGATCTCCTTGCAGTCCAAGGGACTCTCAAGAGTCTTCTCCAACACCACAGATCAAAAGCATCAATTCTTCGGTGCTCAGCCTTCTTCACAGTCCAACTCTCACATCCATACATGACCACCGTCTAGCCTTGACTAGACGGACCTTTGTTGGCAAAGTAATGTCTCTGCTTTTGAATATGCTATCTAGGTTGGTCATAACTTTCCTTCCAAGGAGTAAGTGTCTTTTAATTTCATGGCTGCAGTCACCATCTGCAGTGATTTTGGAGCCCAAAAAATAAAGTCTGACACTGTTTCCACTGTTTCCCCATCTATTTCCCATGAAGTGATGGGACCAGATGCCATGATCTTCGTTTTCTGAATGTTGAGCTTGAAGCCAACTTTTTCACTCTCCACTTTCACTTTCATCAAGAGCCGTTTTAGTTCCTCTTCACTTTCTGCCATAAGGGTGGTGTCATCTGCATATCTGAGGTTATTGATATTTCCCCCGGAAATCTTGATTCCAGCTTGTGTTTCTTCCAGCCCAGTGTTTCTCATGATGTACTCTGCACATAAGTTAAATAAGCAGGGTGACAGTATACAGCCTTGACATACTCCTTTTCCTATTTGGAACCAGTCTGTTGTTCCATGTCCAGTTCTAACTGTTGCTTCCTGACCTGCATACAAATTTCTCAAGAGGCAGGTCAGGTGGTCTGGTATTCCCATCTCTTTCAGAATTGTCCACAGTTTATTGTGATGCACACAGTCAAAGGCTTTGGCATAGTCAATAAAGCAGAAATAGATATTTTTCTGGAACTCTCTTGCTTTTTCGATGATCCAGCAGATGTTCGCAATTGATCTCTGGTTCCTCTGCCTTTTCTAAAACCAGCTTGAACATCAGGAAATGCACGGTTCATGTATTGCTAAGCCTGCCTTGGAGAATTTTGAGCATTACTTTACTAGCATGTGAGATGAGTGCAATTGTGCGGTAGTTTGAGCATTCTTTGGCATTGCCTTTCTTTGGGATTGGAATAAAAACTGACCTTTTCCAGTCCTGTGGCCACTGCTGAGTTTTCCAAATTTGCTGGCATATTGAGTGCAGCACTTTCACAGCATCATCTTTCAGGATTTGAAATAGCTCAACTGGAATTCTATCACCTCCACTAGCTTTGTTCATAGTGATGCTTTCTAAGGCCTGCTTGACTTCACATTCCAGGATGTCTGGCTCTAGGTCAGTGATCACACCATTGTGATCATCTGGGTCGTGAAGATCTTTTTTGTACAGTTCTTCTTGGAGAAGGAAATGGCAACCCATTCCAGTACTCTTGCCTGGAAAATCCCATGGACAGAGGAGCTTGGTGCAGGCTACTGTCCATGGGGTGGCAAAGAGTCGGGCACGACTGAGCGACTTCACTTTCACTTCACTTTTCTGTGTATTCTTGCCACCTCTTCTTAATATCTTCTGCTTCTGTTAGGTCCCTACCATTTCTGTTCTTTATCGAGCCCACCTTTGCATGAAATGTTCCCTTGGTATCTCTAATTTTCTTGAAGATATCTCTAGTCTTTCCCATTCTGTTGTTTTCCTCTATTTCTTTGCATTGATTGCTGAGGAAGGCTTTCTTATCTTTCCTTGCTATTCTTTGGAACTCTGCATTCAGATGCTTATATCTTTCCTTTTCTCCTTTGCTTTTGCTTCTCTTCTTTTCACAGCTATTTGTAAGGCCTCCCCAGACAGCCATTTTTCTTTTTTGCATTTCTTTTCCATGGGGATGGTCTTGATCCCTGTCTCCTGTACAATGTCACGAACCTCAGTCCATAGTTCATCAGGCACTCTATCTATCAGATCTAGGCCCTTAAATCTATTTCTCACTTCCACTGTATAATCAATCATAAGGGATTTGATTTAGGTCATACCTGAATGGTCTGAAAGTAGGTTTTCCCTACTTTCTTCAATTTAAGTCTGAATATGGTAATAAGAAGTTCATGATCTGAGCCACAGTCAGCTCCTGGTCTTGTTAGTTACTCTCTTTAATTCGACCTCTCCTGAGTAAAGCTTTGGTGTTTTAAGAGCACAGTTTTCCTACAAAATACACTTTAAAATCACAATAATTTAAAGTATGTTTCATATCTTTCTTGTATTTTATGTTTCTAGGGCTCTCTTTCTAACTTTTTCTCTATAACACCTTGTCTTATAAATGTCTTTTCTTATAACTAAATTATTTGGTAAAATAATTGGTGCAAGTAGCTAAATGTGCCATAGTTTTACCATCAAAAATATGAATATCAGTGTTTTAAAAAACTCAGTATTGTGGCTTTAGGTTTGAGATAATTTGGGTTAATAATTTTGTGACTGAGATTGGAAATTGTCCCTGACATACATTCCTCCCCCTCCTTCATAGTTGAAGTTTGTCCTTTCGGGGTTCTTCTTTTTCACTGACTGGGCAATAAATAAGTGGTGGTGGTGGAGTTTTAGTTATTAAGTCACATCCTACTCTTGAGAACCCCATGGACGATAGCCCGCAAGCCTCCTCTGTCCATGGGATCTCCCAGGCAAGAATACTGGAGTGGATTGCCATTTCCTTCTTCAATAAATGAGAGACTGGAGCTTAACTGGTCACATGTGACCATAATATGGAAGCCACATAGTGACTATGGCCCAGCAACAAGAAAGAAGGCATTTCGATCCCCAATGGTTATGCAGGCATCATGCCAACCCTGGACAGGTAACACTAAGATTGTTTGCCTGAGACAGAAAACCCCCATGTTGCTTACGACATTGTTGTTTGTAGATTTCTATCAGTTGCAGACAAATCTAATCCTACGTGATGCATAGTCCATAACTTATTTTCATAAATTCAACAATCTTTTCTAGATCCTATATAATTATGGTCACCCAGATTATTTATTGTAAATGATGAAACTTTCAGCTATGACTGTTACTGACAACAGCATGATCCCCCAGTCCAATGCCTAGAGATTTTTTTCTGAAAAATGAAAGTGCAATCTTTTTCTGACATCATTTTCACATAATCACAGATGCCTAGGGAAAGAAACAAATGAACCATGTC
Source organism: Bos mutus (assembly GCF_027580195.1). Lineage (NCBI taxonomy): Eukaryota > Metazoa > Chordata > Mammalia > Artiodactyla > Bovidae > Bos > Bos mutus. Next base: position 85,040,313 of record NC_091621.1, on the reverse strand, counting down.
CAAAATAGCAAGTGACTGGTGATAATAAAAGCACATGCTTGTTGAGTTATCAAATAATTGACTAATTACATTAGAGTGAAAGATAAGAAATATTTCAATTTATGAATTACAAGTAGATTCCTACCAAAGGGAATAATAATATTTTGAAAGTGAGACAACAGACAAATATGTTAGCTCAGGCAGCTAACACCAACCAGGCAGAAAAAAAGGCACTGCTTAAGTGTTTGATTAAGAAAGATGCATTAAGTTGACCATAAAATTTACTTCTTTTTTTATCAAATAGGATATTGAAAATATCCACTCTATAAAATTACAGTAAAAGGTGTGACTTGTTTTGTATAACTGATTTAATGTAATTGTTTCTATTTTATCACTTTCCTCAGAGTTAAATTCTGCCTGCCCCCATTTTTCTGGGAAATTAGGATTTGCATATTTTCCACTCTTCCCTTTTTCCTCCCTCTGCTTGATGCTATCTTATGCATGAAATTGTACAAGGGGTTCACCTTCATTTTCTTTTTCTCTTTTTCCTCCCTCTGCTTGATGCTATCTTATGCATGAAATTGTACAAGGGGTTCACCTTCATTTTCTTTTCTCTTTTTCCTCCCTCTGCTTGATGCTATCTTATGCATGAAATTGTACAAGGGTTCACCTTCATTTTCTTTTCTCTTTTTCCTCCCTCTGCTTGATGCTATCTTATGCATGAAATTGTACAAGGGGTTCACCTTCATTTTCTTTTTCTCTTTTTCCTCCCTCTGCTTGATGCTATCTTATGCATGAAATTGTACAAGGGGTTCACCTTCATTTTCTTTTTCTCTTTTTCCTCCCTCTGCTTGATGCTATCTTATGCATGAAATTGTACAAGGGGTTCACCTTCATTTTCTTTTTCTCTTTTTCCTCCCTCTGCTTGATGCTATCTTATGCATGAAATTGTACAAGGGGTTCACCTTCATTTTCTTTTTCTCTTTTTCTCCCTCTGCTTGATGCTATCTTATGCATGAAATTGTACAAGGGGTTCACCTTCATTTTCTTTTTCTCTTTTTCCTCCCTCTGCTTGATGCTATCTTATGCATGAAATTGTACAAGGGGTTCACCTTCATTTTCTTTTTCTCTTTTTCCTCCCTCTGCTTGATGCTATCTTATGCATGAAATTGTACAAGGGGTTCACCTTCATTTTCTTTTTCTCTTTTTAAAAATGTTTTATTTTGTACTGAGATATAGCCAATTAATAATATTGTGATCTTTTCAGGTGAACAGTGAAAGGACTCAGACACATGTCCATTCTCCGCCAAACCACCTTCAATCTTGTACATTAAATACCAGATCCACCATATGTCATGTAACTGTCACGTGGTGCTGATTATTTTCCCAAATTTCAATGATTCACAACCACTGCTGAATTGCTCAAGAGCATTTTTAATCCAGAGTGGTTAACATGACTTGAACAGTGACATTATTTAACTGGTAACACTGTAGGTTTACAAGCAAAAGCAAGCCTTACACCAGAGACATCAAGTCAGCAAAAAAATAAATAAAAGAGAATGAAACCTCAAATTTTAAAAGCTGATGTGAAAACTGTCTTATGTAATTCAAATAAACTACTATGAAATAATCCTTTAAAACATGTAAATGAAGAGCTAAGCACCTAAAAGTGAAGATAACATCTAGTTGAGAGAGATAGTTTATATTTTTTTGGATGGTGGGATTAAATAACATGAAGATTCCAAATACACCTACATATAAAGAGTTTGGTTCCCAAAACAATTTTTAAATATTTATACCATCTCTAAGGGAATGGCTGGAATATGAACAAACTACCCTGTTTAAAAGAGTTTCAAAGAGCACACTTATTGTTGCAATTAATTTACTTCCTGACAGGCTGAAAGAAATTACAGATCTATGTAGAAGTTTATGGTACTTGATACATTTAGATGAGAAATTATATTAACATTTGTGATTATCAATAATAACAAAACAGTTCAAGAGATTTACACAAGAGAAAAACAAAATGCTTTTAGTTTGGATGCAACTGAACAAAAGTACAACTCAAACTTATTTTTTAACAAGACAATGTAGAAGTTCAAGTTACATAGTAAATCTTTATTTCCATTCAAAAGTTTAGGAGGTTTTAATAGACTGCTAAGCCAGCAGAGCAAGTGTCATACTCTGATACCACATTAACAATGCAAACAGAAACTCGTTTATTCCATAAGTGCAAAGTATTAAATTTTTATTGACTTTTAGTTTTTACTACTTTAATTATTTTTTTTAACGTGCACAATGTTTGCAGAGACAGCACAGAAATGCTTATTGATAGTATGGTATTGTGAAGAGTGATTAGTCAGACTGTCCTGGGTTCAAGCCCAGGTCTTTGTCATCTGTATAACTTCAAGAAAATTGCTCATTTCCATGTGCCTCAATTTTTAAAATGAGAAAAATAATAATATTTCCTTTATAAAGTCATGTGAGGAGGAGCATGTAAGGCTCAGAGTCTCAAATGAGAAGCAGACACAAAAAGTCAATTCTGGCCTCATTTACCCTCACTTTCTTACTTTCTTTTACGTCTTTGAATAGCAGTCCAAGGAAAAAAGTACAGACACACATTTCTGGATGAATTGCTAACGTCTTCCTTCTCTTTATTCACCAGTGTTCTTGATACACTGAAAGGAAATTTAAGGAATTGGAAAAATCCTATTTTCCATGTCAAAAGCTATGACATCATCCTACTTGCAACATGCCTTAATCTTCTCCAGGTGGGATGAATTCTTGGGCCAACTAGAATAAATGTCATAGACTTGAAAAACTAGAAAAGAATGCATATTTGAATTTTCCAAAGTATTATCTCCATCATTACAGTGAAAAAGGAAGAGCAGAGTGATTGAGCTGGAAGGACAGGAGGTAACAGGTCTGTGCTTCTGAAAGGATACCAGTCAAACAATGGAGAGGAAATGGTATTATCTGGATACAAAGCCAAGCAAACCTTGACAGACACAGACATGGTGAATCAGTCCCTTATTAGATTTGTCGGTCTCAGCTGCGCACTGAGCTTTAGAGTTTAGCTACATCTACTCCTCCTACAGTCACAATGAAAAATCTATAAGGAGAAGCTATTTAACAATTAGAGAGGCTCCCAGGGATGTGCCCATGAGTAATCTCCTTTAATTTGTCAGTTTCCTCCCAATACATTGGAAGGGTGTCTCCATGTAGGCTGTATATTTTTATTTTAAAAAATTAACTTCACTGCTGTCAACGCAGGAGATGCTGAAGATGCAGGTTTCATCCCTAGGTCAGGAAGATTCCCTGGAGGAGGAAATGGCAACCCACTCCAGTATTCTTGCCTGGAAAATCCCATGGAGAGAGGAGACTGCTGTGCGACAGTCCATGGGGTCGCAAAGTGTCGGACACGACTGAACCACTGAGCACAGCACAGCTCGAGTTCTGTATTACTATGAGTTTTACCACCATTTATGGAGAAGTGACATGCAGTTAAAAACAGCAGCCACACTGATTTAGCCTCACATGGCCCTATAGGATTGACAGGAGACTCATTTTTTCTGATTCTGTTCAGGGATTATCAAAGATGTATAAATTCAATTTAGAAAATTTCAATCTCTAATCACATGTTTAAACTTCAAAAAATCAATTAGTTCATTTTCAATTAATTAATTGAAAATTAATTTTTTCTGATTTTGTTCAGGGATTATCAAAGATGTATAAATTCAATTTAGAAAATTTCAATCTCTAATCACATGTTTAAACTTCAAAAAATCAATTAGTTCATTTTCAATTAATTAAACCATGGAATCATGAAAAATATTAATCTTGTCAGTTAACACAGTTAATCAGTTAACACACTTCAAGAAGCTGATTTTTGGATTCCATGTGTCTTCTCTTATACACATAGCATTAATCTCTACCCTGCTCTTCTAAATATTAATGCTCATATTTAAAGGTAGAGGCACATACATCTTGAAATGTATTTTAAAATTTAAATTCTGAAATCAAGGTTTTAAAAGATTATATTATGTCACAGTAAGATGTTTATTTTGCCCATGGGGCACTTTTAATATGACACTAGAATGGCCCTAGTAGTAAAGAACCCACCTGCCTTCCCTGGTGGCTCAGCAGTAAAGATTCTGGCTGCCAATGCAGGAGATTCAGGAGACATGGTTTCCATCCCTGGGTTGGGAAGATCCCCTGGAAGAGGGCATCACGACCCATTTCAGTGTTCTTGCCTGGAGAATCCCATGGACAAAGAACCTGGCAGGCTATAGTCCATAGGGTCGCACAGAGTCAGACACAACTGAAGTGATTTAGCATGCATGCAAGAATATTTAGTGTTTGAGCAAGACAAGTCTTGTAAGGATTGCTAATACTGTCTTCAAGCTTCCTAGAGAGCATAGATCTTTCGCCTCCTTTTTCAGATGCAAATGACAGCTTGTTAAGTATTATTCTTATTCCTCTTGGCTCACTTTATGATCCTAGCTCTGGAGAGATAAAGATGCATCTTACCCTAGCATACACTGGGTCATACTTACACCAGATCACAAAGCCCAGGTAAGACCCATATGTCTGCCAGTGTGTGACCTTCCACCTAAAGAAACAGCTATCCCCCCTTCCACCCTCAGTGTGCTTCCTCTGAAGGAATAAAAAGAAGGTGAGATGGTAAGGGTGCTGAACACTTTTTTTTAAATAATATATTTTATTTGTTGTTTGTTTATTTATGTGCACTGGGTATTTGCTGCCGTGTGCAGGCTTTCTCTAGTTGTGGTGAACCGGGGCTACTCTCTAGCTGCAGTACACAGGCTTCTCATTATGTGAGCATGGACTCTGAGACTCATGGGCTTTACTAGCTGTGGAGCATGGGCTTGGTTGCTCCACTGCATGTGGGATCTTCCCAGACCAGGGATCAAACTGGTGTCCCTTGGTCCCTTGCATTGCAAGGTAGATTCTTAACCAATGAACCACCAGAGAGGCCCAAAGCTGAACGTTTTAAATGGGCAAGTGATCTCCAACAAGTTATTGTTGTTGTTGTTGCTGTTCAGCCACTTCATCATGTCCAATTCTTTGAGAGTCCATGGACTGCAGCACACCAGGCTTCCCTGTCCTTCACTATCTCCTGGAGTTTGCTCAGACTTATGTCCATTGAGTCCATGACGCCATCCAATGATCTCATCCTCTGTCATTCCCTTCTCCTCCTGCCTTCAATCTTTGCCAGAAACAGAGTCTTTTCCAATGAGTTGGCTCTTAGCATCAAGTGGCTGAAGTATTGGAGCTTCAGCTTCAGCACCAGTCCTTCCAACGAATATTCAGGGTTGATTTCCTTTAAGATTGACTGGTTTGACCTTCTTGCTGTCCAATGGACTCTCAAGTCTTCTCTATCACCATAGTTTGAAAGCATCAATTCTTTGACTCTCAGCCTTCCTTATGGTCCTGCTCTCACATTTGTACATGGCTACTGGAAAAACCATAGCTTAGACTATACGGACCTTTTTTGGCAAAGTGATGTCTCTGCTTTTTAATATGCTATCTAGGTTTGTCCTGGCTTTCCTTCCAAGGAGTAAGTGTCTTTTAATATAACTGCAGTCACCATCCGCAGTGATTTTGAAGCACAAGAAAATATTATCTTTTATTGTTTCCACTTTTTATCCATCTATTTGCCATGAAATGATAGAGGAGGAAAATGTTCTAAGCAAAAGAGGTAACATATGAGAAGGGAGAATTTATATTGTCTGTGTAAAGTCTTGTCTAGGGCAGAGGTGATAAGGGATTGAAGCAGGACAGTGGCTGTAGAAACAGAAAATAAAAGGAATAGCCTGATTTATGTAATGTTTAAGGAAGAATTGACAGGATTTGGTTATTACTTGGATGTGTGCAGTGGTGAAAAGAGGCATGTAGTACTACTCACAACACTCCTGACACCATTAGTGTGGGAGATTTTCCCCAACACATTCAACGCTTCAACTCTCTGAACACCAATGTGGTGTCCCAGAACTTAACCTGGAGTTGTTGCAGACCACACAGGTTAAAGGCTCTATCCCACAAGACTGTCACCCCACTTCAGACACCCATTACAAATCCTCCCCTTCTTCTAACAAACAAATTATCAATCAAGGGTTCCCACAACACTCTCCCAACATCTGATGATTTGCTCACAGAATTTCGGAGAAGTTTACTTACTATTAAATGTTGATTATAAAGGATACAATTCAGTAACAGGCAAGGAATAGGGGCAAGTTCACAGAGCTTTCAGATTCTCTGGGTACACTCCACCCTCTCAACACCAAGATATGTTCACCAAACTGAAAATGCTCTGAATCCAGTTATTTCGGGCTTTTATGGAAGTTCTATCATGTAGGAAAAATGGATTAAATCATTGGTGGTAGGTAATTAATTTGATCTCTAAATCTTATCCCTTCCCAGATGTTGGAGAAGAAATACGGATACTGAGAGTTCCAATCCTCTGGTCATGTTGTTGGTTCCTCCAGCAACCAGCCCCATTCCTGATGCTATCCAGTGGTCTACCAAGAGTTACTGAACTAGATTAAACTCAGATATGGATAAAAGGAGCTTATTATGAACAACAAAGATGTCCCTCTCACCTCTTTCAGTAAATTTCAAGAATTTTAAGAGTCGGACGTGACTGAGTAACTGAAGAACGAAAGAGCTCTGTACCAGGAACCAGGGGGGAAAACCAGATAGGTTCATATTATCTCACAGTATCACAGGGTATGGTTGTTTAGTTATTTTCCTCCCCAGGTTGTACATTAGGAGAGGTTCTATGATTTAAATCTATAATAATTGCAAATTTATATATCTATCGTCACATTTATATTGAAATCCCAGCATAACCTTGGTTGTACAAAGACAGCTCTATACATAGTTATGGTCAAACACTTCCTTTTGTCAACTACTTACTATTAACTTAAGACATCATCTCTAAATATGAATATGAATATTTCCTTTTCAAAACAATTTCAAGGGGTTCTATTGTGGAATCACAGAATTTCAGGGTAGGAAAATTTGTTACAAAACCTAATTATTTGGGACACTCTGCAATTTAAACTCTATCCATAATTTTATGAGACAAATAGGCTAGAGAGCAAGGGCCACTTGCTTTGACAAATTCATATTCAATTCCTGGTTCTCAGAAGATTTTGAGAAGCTAGGAACAAAAATATGTGACTACTGATTTCACAGCCCCCTGTGATTTCAAGTTCACTTCTCTGCTTCGTCAAACAACTGTCAAACAAGGTTATTTTTTTCCTCCTCATTTCAAGGTCTCTCATGCTTTCTGATATTAGAATCAAACTAAAATGAAATTAGCCACTGTTTGTTCTCCTTTTCCCTAGCTTGTTTTACAGGAAAGAATAATATACCCTAAAAGGATTATACACTTAAATGAATGGGTGAAGTGTGACTATATGAGTCACATGGGGAATAAAACTGCTCTCTCGGAGACAGTAAGAATTACTGCTATATTGTTCACAAACTAGAAACTTACAGATTATTTTCTGAAATTTCATTTTTATAATATTGAGAACATTCAATATGAGGATGATATAATATTTTAAAGCCCTAAATCCAGAGGTAGTGTTGGTGTAGTTTAAATAAACTATTCAACAAAACATAATTTATCAACTCTCTATGGGACAAACAAAAATCTCCTTTCCTCTTCTAGAAATTGAGTTACCTTACTAGAAAATGATTGCTTAGAACATTCCTTAAGTATCCAAAGACATCTATAAGTGCAAAGAGTTACACGGACTTATTCAACCTAGAAAACATGTATACATACACAAACATACACTTCAGTTATATATATATATACCCATGTCATACCAGATTTATAGCCTTATATAAATATATATATTCTATATAAATCTATACCATTTGGAGCAAGGAAAAAGAAGGAAAAGACTTTACATATGGAAACAAAAAGAAAATGACAAGTCATTTTTGGTATTTGATAAGCTAACCATAGATTTCTGACATAAATGCATGATTATAAATGCAAGGTATCTTTCTAATGCATCATACCAAATAAGCCATAAATTGTGAAACATGAGATCAACCAATGACTAAGGTCTGGATAAAGATCATGACAGAATGAAAGCCTAAGAACAGACTCCTATGGATAAATAACAGTTAAACATCACACATTTAAGTTAATGTTTTATTTACTTATTTTCCAAAATGTTGCATTAATTCAATGAATATGTGAAGATCCTATTTGTGTGGGTGTGTGCGTGCACATGCTCACACATACTCAGTCACGTCCAACTCTTTGCTACTCCCTGGACTATAGCCTGCCAGACTCCTCTGTCTGTGGGATTTTCCAAGCAAGAGCACTGGAGCTGGTTGTCATTTCCTACTCCAGGGAATCTTCTCAACCTATGGATTGAACCCACGTCTCTTGCATCTCCTGTATTGGGGGAGGATTCTTTACCACTGTGCCACCTGGGAAGCCCTATTACATGCTGGAATCATTATTCTGTTTGTAGCAAATTCAGGGTCATCAATAGGTGCTAAAAAGTAATATCTTTCCTAAGGGATTTTATTTCACTCACTGCTGACTTTGTGCTCTTTTCTGTTGTTTTTGAAATTGATAAATGTTTACCACATTCAGTAACATTTTCCAGACTTCCAGACAGATGAATTCATAGCATACACATTCACTTCCTCTGGAAAACACAATTTGAGCTTTTGTTTCCAGAGAATACAGACTAAGTTTATTTTTAAGGAGAATTAACGAAATAAAATGATTGCTTCACCTAGGAGCCTAGCCTCAAATCCATGGATAATCTAGAGAGCTACATGTCTTTTCCCCCAGGGGTCTGTTCCAATTAAAATGAATCTACTCTCCTGTAAAGTTCTCTTTATCCAGCTACCACCAACTTAATGAGAACTCCACTACCTGCTCCAGCCTCATCAAATAGGCATTCAGGACAAATCCTTTGCTGCCTTAAATGCTGACTCATAATGACTTTTTGTACAAATATTTTTAAACAATAGTCTTATTTCTTTTACCTGTTCTACTATAGTTACTGGAATAAAGAAAAATTATTTCAGGAATGTAATTTTCTGGTTTCCTTGTATGGTTCTCTGTGGGTATCGATGTTTTGTTCATCTGCCTTGTCCTCATTTAAGGGCAAGAATCAAATTTATAGTCCTATATAGCCCTGTAACTAAAATATCTTTTAAAACCATAACTCATTTTGTTTACTAGTCCTCTGGAGATTATATAGATTTATTTAAATATGTTTATATCACACCCATCTGCTGATATTAACATGGACATTAGTGATTTTGTCATGTGCCAAATAGTTATTTAATTAAGGCTTCCAAAGACTGACAATCAGAATTGGAATTCTCTAAATTTGAGTCTACAGAGTTTGTTGGTGAATATGTGTATATATATATATATATATTTATGTATGTGTGTGTGTATATATATATATATGTATATAATATTCTGGATATATACTAACTAGTGTCAAAGGCTCAACAGAAGAACCTTGTTAATGTTAATGCTAATTCAGTTACTCAATGTTTCATTAAGTAACTTGATTACTGTATCTAGTCCTGAAGAGGCTATTTGATCTCTCTCTCAGCTGACTTGATTTCTACAACTTTTCCAAAGTCACACAGCCAAGGATAACCTAGAAGTGGATTTTGAGTTTGTATGTCTAGAAAGCTTGTGCTTTTCACAATGGGCAGAATTACATTTTGTTCTCCCGCCTCCACCTATGACTGGTTTTTCTGTATTTTAAACATAAGTGAACAGCAGCATAATCTATCAAATCACCCATGTGAGCACTCATGTGCTCCATCTTCCTCAGAGACCATTTATAATTAGTCCCAAGGATCAGGAGAGTTGACTTCTTTAATATTCCTGGTACTTTGACTCTTTTTTTCTACTTCTACCTCAATTTCTACTGCCTTAGATAAATTCCTTATCTAAATTACATTCTCCTCTTTCTCTCACCTACTCCCCTGTATTGAATACACTTATCAACAAATTATCTACATGGCAAAATTAACTTCCCATACATACACATATGCATGAACACACACACACACACACACACACACACCATCACCACCATAAAATTCAATTTCCTTGGTATGCTATATAGTGTTCTCTATGACGCAATCACTGCCTAACTCCCTCTGGGTTTTGCTGACATATCACACCTTTTATTTTATTCCTCAATTGTATTAAATCACACATTTCCCCCGAATATGTCAAGGGTTTTTATGTCTCTGCAACTGTGTTCAGCAGCTCTAATTATCTGAATATGCTTTGCTTCCCCCAACCCCTTCAGATCAAGCAGTGCTTCTTCTGTGAGGCCTTCTGTGAGTCTCCTTTTTTGGGAGACTGACATTGACTGTTGAACATTCAGTCAGTTCAGTTCAGTCACTCAGTCGTGTCCAACTCTTTGTGACCCCATGAATTGCAGCACGCCAGGCCTCCCTGTCTATCACCAACTCCTGGGGTCTACTCAAACTCATGTCCATCGAATCGGTGATGCCATCTAGCCATCTCATCCTCTGTCATCCCCTTCTCCTCCTGCCCCCAAGCCCTCCCAGAATCAGGGTCTTTTCCAATGAGTTAGCTCTTCGCATGAGGTGGCCAAAGTACTGGAGTTTCAGCTTTAGCATCATTCCTTCCAAAGAACACCCAGGACTGATCTCCTTTAGAATGGACTGGTTGGATCTCCTTGGAGTCCAAGGGAGTCTTGAGAAAGAGAGAGGAACACACTTGTGTATTCTCCAACACCACAGTTCAAAAGCATCAATTTTTTGGCACTCAGCTTTCTTCACAGTCCAACTCTCACATCCATACACGACCACTGGAAAAACCATAGCCTTGACTAGGCAGACATTTGTTGGCAAAGTAATGTCTCTGCTTTTCAATATGCTATCTAGGTTGGTCGTAACTTTCCTTCCAGGGAGTAAGCATCTTTTAATTTCATGGCTGCAATCACCATCTGCAGTGGCTTTGGAGCTGAAAAAAACAAAGTCTGACACTGTTTCCACTGTTTCCCCATCTATTTCCCATGAAGTGATGGGACCAGATGCCATGATTTTCATTTTCTGAATGTTGAGCTTTAAGCCAACTTTTTCACTCTCCTCTTTCATTTTCATCAAGAGGCTTTTTAGTTCCTCTTCACTTTCTGCCATAAGGGTGGTGTCATCTGCATATCTGAGGTCATTGATATTTCTCCCAGCAATCTTGATTCCAGCTTGTGCTTCTTCCAGCCCAGTGTTTCTCATGATGTACTCTGCATATAAGATAAATAAGCAGGGTGACAATATACAGCCTTGATGTACCCCTTTTCCTATTTGGAACCAGTCCGTTGTTCCATGTCCAGTTCTAACTGTTGCTTCCTGACCTGCATACAGGTTTCTCAAGAGGCAGGTCAGGTGGTCTGGTATTCCCATCAGATCAGATCAGATCAGATCAGTCGCTCAGTCATGTCTAACTCTTTGCGACCCCATGAATCGCAGCACGCCAGGCCTCCCTGTCCATCACCATCTCCTGGAGTTCACTCAGACTCACGTCCATCAAGTCATTGATGCCATCCAGCCATCTCATCCTCTGTCATCCCCTTCTCCTCCTGCCCCCAATCCCTCCCAGCATCAGAGTCTTTTCCGATGAGTCAACTCTTCATATGAGGTGGCCAAAGTACTGGAGTTTCAGCTTTAGCATCATTTCTTCCAAAGAACACCCAGGATTGATCTCCTTCAGAATGGACTGGTTGGATCTCCTTGCAGTCCAAGGGACTCTCAAGAGTCTTCTCCAACACCACAGTTCAAAAGCATCAATTCTTCAGTGCTCAGCCTTCTTCACAGTCCAACTCTCACATCCATACATGACCACAGGAAAAACCATAGCCTTGAGTAGACAGACCTTTGTTGGCAAAGTAATGTCTCTGCTTTTGAATGTGCTATCTAGGTTGGTCATAACTTTCCTTCCAAGGAGTAAGCGTCTTTTAATTTCAGGGCTGCAGTCACCATCTGTAGTGATTTTGGAGCCCAGAAAAATAAAGTCTGACACTGTTTCCACTGTTTCCCCATCTATTTCCCATGAAGTGATGGGACCAGATGCCATGATCTTCGTTTTCTGAATGTTGAGCTTTAAGCCAACTTTTTCACTCTCCACTTTCACTTTCATCAAGAGCCGTTTTAGTTCCTCTTCACTTTCTGCCATAGGGTGGTGTCATCTTCATATCTGAGGTTATTGACATTTCTTCCGGCAATCTTGATTCCAACTTGTGTTTCTTCCAGTCCAGCATTTCTCATGATGTACTTGCATATAAGTTAAATAAACAGGGTGACAATATACAACCTTGACAAACTCTTTTTCCTGTTTGGAACCAGTCTGTTGTTCCATGTCCGGTTCTAACTGTTGCTTCCTTACCTGCATACAAATTTCTCAAGAGGCAGATCAGGTGGTCTGGTATTCCCATCTCTTTCAGAAATTTCCACAGTGTATTGTGATCCACACAGTTTGGGTATTCCCATAATCTCACCCAAATTTATTGGCTTAAATTAGCATAATCTCATTGCTTTATTTTATATGGCTTCAGGATAATGTATTTTACAACTCCAGCCAAAGTTAATTTCCCTGTTATTTTACATGACTAGCATTTTTTACAAGGCTTTAATTTCTTGAATGGCAATAAATCTCTGACATTCATTTTTGTAGCGGTAATATATGTAACTCTTACATGGTAGGTATAACCACATTATTTCTATAATAGGCACTGTCATTTAGTAACTAGAATCATATTTGTCTTTGACATACAGTAGACTGTCATGTAGAAGACTCAGTCATAGCTCAACTGTCATAGAGCAGGCACTTAAATGTTCACATAGTAAATTGGTATTTGAATAGCAGTACTTACATGATAATTTATACAAAGTTGTGAATTAATCAACATCTTTCAGCATAATGCAATTTCACTGTGCTCATATCATAGTTAGTGCTTCCTTTTAGTGACTTTATCCAGTGTTTTCAGATACTTAAGATTGTTTATGGTAATTTTATCATTTTTCAGATGGCTCTGTCCTTAAAAAGATCTCCATCCGGGTCATTATACTATTTTCTGCTTTCATGAAATTATATTACTAAATCAGATTGCATCTTATTTGCTTCAATGTGTTCTTGATAGCTTTATTGAAGTATAGTTGATATATTAAAAATGATACATGTTTAATGTATACAGTTTGATGATTTTATAAATAAGTGTACAGTCATGATATCATCACCACAATCAAGTTAATAAACACGTCTATCACCTCCCAAAGTTCCTTGTGTCTTTGTTTTCATGAGGTAAGAACACAAGGTGAGATCTGAACATGAGGGTACTCTAAATAAAGTTTTGACTGAACAGTACTGTGTTGTTAACTACTAGTACTATGTCAAACAGCAGCTCTCTCAACCATATTCATCTTGTGTGATTTGTAACTTCATACTCATGGAGCAATAACTCCTATTTCCTCTCTGCCCATCTACTACCACTATTCTTTTTTTTTTTCTCTGTAACTTTGACTATGCTTTTATTTAACAATTAAAAAAGAAACCACAATTCACCCATTTCACCCACCCTCCATCTTCTGCCATTGATGACAACCAATCTGTTCTCTGTAACTATGAGCTTGTTGGTTTTTCTCTTTTAGATTATATATGTGAAAAAGTCACATGGTATTTGTCTCTGTCTGACATATTTCACCTAGCATAATTCTCTCAACATCTATCCATGGTGTCACAGATGGTAAGATGTCATTATTTTTATGGCAGAATAATATTCCATTATACCTGCCTAGAGCCAGATAACCTGGAATGTGAAGTCAAGGGGGCCTTAGGAAGCATTACTACAAACAAAGCTAGTAGAGGTAATGGAATTCCAGTTGAACTTTTTCAAATCCTAAAAGATGATGCTGTGAAAGTGCTGCACTCAATATGCCAGCAAATCTGGAAAACAGCAGTGGCCACAAGACTGGAAAAGGTCAGTTTTCATTCCAATCTCAAAGAAGGTCAATGCCAAAGAATGTTCAAACTATTGCACAATTGCACTCATCTCACACGCAAGCAAAGTGATGCTCAAAATTCTCCAAGCCAGGCTTGAACAGCACGCGAACGATGAACTTCCAGATGTTCAAGCTGTATTTAGAAAAGGCAGAGGAACCAGAGATCAAATTGCCAACACCCATTGGATCATATAAAAAGCAAGAGAGTTCAAGGAAAACATCTACTTCTGCTTTATTGAATACACCAAAGCCTTTGACTATGTGGATCACAACAAACTATGGAAAATTCTTTAAGAGTTGGGAATACCAGACCACCTGACATGCCTCCTGAAAAATCTGTATGCAGGTCAAGAAGCAACAGTTATAACTGGACATGGAACAACAAACTGGTTCCAAATAGGGAAAAGAGTACATCAAGGCTGTATATTGTCACCCTGCTTATTTAACTTCTATGCACAGTACATCATGAGAAATACTGGGCTGGATAAAGCCTAAGCTAGAATCAAGAAGGCCAGAAGAAATATCAATAACCTCAGATATGTAGATGACACCACCCTTGTGTCAGAAAGTGAAGAAGACCTAAAGAGCCTCTTGATGAAAGTGAAAGAGGAGAGTGAAAAATCTGGCTTAAAACTCAACATTCAGAAAATGAAGATGTTGGCATCCAATCCCATCACTTCAAGTCAAATAGATGGGGACACAATGCAAACAGTGGCTGACTTTATTTTTGGGGGCTCCAAAATCACTGTAGATGGTAACTGCAGTCATGAAATTAAAAGACACTTGCTCCTTGGAAGAAAAGCTATGACCAACCTAGATAGCATATCAAAAGCAGAGACATTACTTTGCTAACAAAGGTCTGTCTAGTCAAAGCTATGGTATTTCCAGTAGTCATGTATACATGTGAGATTTGGACTATAAAGAAAGCTGAGCTCCAAAGAATTGATGGATTTTTGGTTGGTTTGTTATTTATTTAATTGAAGCTAATTACTTTACAATATTGTGGTGGTTTCTGCCATACATTGACATGTATTAGCCATGGGTGTACATGAATCCCCCATCCAGAACCCCCTCCCACCTCCCTTCCCATCCCATCCCTCTGAGTTGTCCCAGGGCTTTGAGTGCCCTGTTTCATGCATCAAACTTGGACTGGTCATCTATTTCACATATGGTAATATACATGTTTCAATGCTGTTCTCTCAAATCATGCCGTCATCGCCTCCTCCCACAGAGTAGAAAAGACTGTTCTTTATATCTGTGTCTCTTTTGCTGTTTCTCATATAGGGTCATTGTTACCATCTTTCTAAATTCCATATATATGCATTAATATAATGTATTGATTTTTTTTCTTTCTGACTTACTTCACTCTGTATAATAGGCTTCAGTTTCATCCACCTCATTAGTACTGATTCAAATGCATTGTTTTTAATAGCTGAGTAATATTCCAATACCACAACTTTTTTATCCATTCGTCTGCCAATGGACATCTAGGTTGGTTCCATGTCCTGGCTATTGTAAACAGTGCTGCGATGAACATTGGGTACACGTATCTCTTTCACTTCTGGTTTCCTCAGTGTGTATGCCCAGCAGTGGGATTGCTAGGTCATATGGCAGTTCTGTTTCCAGTTTTTTAAGGAATCTCCACACTGTTCTCCATAGTGGCTGTACTAGTTTGCATTCCCACCAACAGTGTAAGAGGGTTCCCTTTTCTCCACACCCTCTCCAGCATTTATTGTTTGTAGACTTTTTGATAGCAGCCATTCTGACCAGCATGAGATGGTACCTAATTGTGGTTTTGATTTGCATTTCTCTGATAATGAGTGATGTTGAACATCTTTTCATGTGTTTGTTAGCCATCTGTATGTCTTCTTTGGAGAAATGTCTGTTTAGTTCTTTGGCTTATTTTTTGGTTGGGTTGTTTATTTTTCTGGTATTAAGCTACATGAGCTGCTTGTATATTTTTGAGATTAATTCTTTGTCAGTTGCTTTGTTTGATATTATTTTCTCCCATCCTGAAGGCTGTCTTCTCACCTTGCTTATAGTTTCCTTCATTGTACAAAAACTTATAAGTTTAATTAGGTCCCATTTGCACCTTTGGAGACCTTATCTTTGACAAAAGAGGCAAAAATATACAATGGAGAAAAGACAATCTCTTTAACAAGTGGTACTGGAAAAACTGGTCAACTGCCTGTGAAAGAATGAAACTAGAACACTTTCTAACACCGTACACAAAATAAACTCAATATGGATTAAAGATTAAATGTAAGACCAGAAACCATAAAACTCCTAGAGGAAAACACAGGCAAAACACTCTCTGACATAAATCACAGCAAGATCCTCTAAGACCCACCTCCCAGAGTAATGGAAATAAAAGGAAGAGTTGATGCTTTTGAACTGTGGTGTTGGAGAGAAGACTCTTGAGAGTCCCTTGGACTGCCAGGAGATCCAACCAATCCATCCTAAAGGAAATCAGTCCTGAATATTCATTGAAAGGACTGATGCTGAAGCTGAAACTCCAGTACTTTGGGCACCTGATGCAAAGAGCTGACTCATTGGAAAAGACCCTGATTTGGGGCAAGATTGAAGGTTGGAGGAGAAGGGGATGACAGAGGATGAGATGGTTTGATGGCATCACTGACTCAAAGGACATGAGTGTGAGCAAGCTCTAAGAGTTGGTGAAGGATAGGCTAGCCTGGCATGCTGCAGTCCATGGGGTTGCACAGTTGGGCACAACTGAGAAACTGAACTGATATACATATGCAATATATCTTCTTTATCCATTCATACATTGATAAACAATTTAGTTTGTTTCCATATCCTGGCTATTGTAAATAATGCTGCAATGAATATGAGAATCATATATATATGATAACTATATATATATATATATATAGTTAGTTGTTTTGTTTCCTTCAGATAAATACCCAGAAGCTGAATTTCTGGATCATATGGTGATTCCGTTTTTAAATTATTGAGGAAATTCTCTACTGTTTGCAATTGTGGCTCCACTAACTTTCATGCCCAGCAACAGCAATAAATATTTCCTCTTTTCCACATCCTCAACAACACTTACTATTTCTTGTCTTTTTGATAATAGCAAACATTCTAAAGAGTTGGGAATACCAGACCACCTGACCTGCCTCTTAAGAAACCTGTATTCAGGTAAGGAAGCAACAGTTAGAACTGGACATGGAACAACAGACTGGTTCCAAATAGGAAAAGGAGTATGTCAAGCTGTATATTTTCACTCTACTCATTTAACTTATATGAAGAGTACATCGTGAGAAATGCTGGGCTGGAAGAAGCACAAGGTGGAATCAAGATTCAGCTCAGTTCAGTTCAGCTCAGTCACTCAGTCATGTCCGACTCTTTGCGACCCCATGAATTGCAGCAGGCCAGGCCTCCCTGGCCATCACCATCTCCTGGAGTTCACTCAAACTCATGGCCATCTAGTTGGTGATGCCATCCAGCCATCTCATCCTTTGTTGTCCCCTTCTCCTCCTGCCTCCAATCCTTCCCAGCATTAGGGTGTTTTCCAATGAGTCAACTCTTCTCATGAGGTGGCCAAAGTACTGGAGTTTCAGCTTTAGCATCATTCCTTCCAAAGAACACCCAGGACTGATCTCCTTTAGAATGGACTGGTTGGATCTCCTTGCAGTCCAAGGGACTCTCAAGAGTCTTCTCCAACAACACAGTTCAAAAGCATCAGTTTTTCGGCACTCAGCTTTCTTCACAGTCCAACTATCACATCCATACATGACCACTGGAAAAACCATAGCCTTGACTAGATGGACCTTTGTTGGCAAAGTAATGTCTCTGCTTTTCAATATGTTGTCTAGGTTGGTCAAAACTTTCCTCCCAAGGAGTAAGCGTCTTTTAATTTCATGGCTGCAATCACCATCTGCAGTGATTTGGGGGCCCCCCAAAATAAAATCTGACACTGTTTCCCCTGTTTCCCCATCTATATCCCATGAAGTGATGGGACCAGATGCCATGATCTTCGTTTTCTGAATGTTGAGCTTTAAGCCAACTTTTTCACTCTCCTCTTTCACTTTCATCAAGAGGCTTTTTAGTTCCTCTTCACTTTCTGCCATAAGGGTGGTGTCATCTTCATATCTGAGGTTATTGATATTTCTCCCAGCAATCTTGATTCCAGCTTGTGCTTCTTCCAGCCCAGTGTTTCTCATGATGTACTCTGCATATATGTTAAATAAGCAGAGTGACAATATATAGCCTTGATGTACTCCTTTTCCTATTTGAAACCAGTCTGTTGTTCCATGTCCAGTTCTAACTGTTGCTTCCTGACCTGCATATAGGTTTTTCAAGAGGCAGGTCAGGTGGTCTGGTATTCCCATCTCTTTCAGAATTTTCCAGTTTATTGTGATCCACACACTCAAAGGCTTTGGCACAGTCAAATAAGCAGAATGCCAGGAGAAATATCAATAACCTCAGATATGCAGATGACACCACCCTTATGGCAGACAGTGAAGAAGAACTAAAGAGCCTCTTGATGAAAGTGAGAGGAGAGTGAAAAAGTTGGCTTAAAGGTCAACATTCAGAAAACTAAGATCATGGCATCTGGTCCCATCACTTCATGGCAAATAGATGGGGGAACAGTGGAAACAGTAGTTGACTTTATTTTATTTTATTTTTTTTGTACTCAAAAATCACTGCAGTTGTTGTTGCAGCCATGAAATTAAAAGTCACTTACTCCTTGGAAGGAAAGTTATGACCAACCTAGACAACATATTAAAAAACAGAGACATTACTTTGTCAACTAACGTCCGTCTAGTCAAGGCTATGGTTTTTCCAGTAGTCATGTATGGATGTGAGAGTTGGACTGTGAAGAAAGCTTAGCGCCGAAGAATTGATGCTTTTGAACTGTGGTGTTGCAGAAGACTCTTGAAAGTCCCTTGGACTGCAAGGAGATCCAACCAGTCCATCCTAAAGGAAATCAGTCCTGAATGTTCATTGGAAGGACTGATGTTGAAGCTGAAACTCCAATATTTTGGCCACCTGATGCAAAGAGCTGACTCATTTGAAAAGACCCTGATGCTGGGAAAGATTGAGGGCAGAAGGAGAAGGGGATGACAGAGGATGAGATGGCTGGATGGCATCACTGCCTCAAAGGATATGAGTTTGGGTGAACTCCGGGAGTTGGTGACGGACAGGGAGGCCTGGCATGCTGCAGTTCATGGGGTCGCAAAGAGTTGGAGACCACTGAGTGACTGAACTGAACATAAAACATAAATTGTGGTATGGGAAATTAAAAATGTTAAGGGCATTAATCTTAAGGCATTATCAGCTTAGACTGTAATAGGTAAAAAATTTTATGTCTAAGGCTCATGGGAACCAAAAAAGAACTATAGTAAATATACAAAAGCAAAGGAAAAGAAATACACCTCTATCACTGTAAAAAGACATCAAACCACAAAGGAAGAGAGCAAGAGAAGAACAAAAGAACAGAAAAGAACTATAAAAATAGTCAGGAAAAAATTAACAAAATGACAATAAGTACAGATTTTCAACAATTACTTTTAATGTAGAGAATGGGGCTTATCTGGTAGCTCAGTGGTAAAGAATCTGCCTGTCAAGTGGGAGACATTGCTTCAACCCCTGGGTCAGAAAGATCCCCTAGAGAAAGAAATGGCAACCTACTACAGCATTTTGCCTGGGAAATCCAATGTTCAGAGAAGTGTGGTGAGCTATAGTCCATGGGGTCACAAAGAGTCAGACATGACTTAGTGGGTAAACAACAACTATACATATTTTTATTTTATATATATATAGAGAGAGAGAGAAAGAGAGAGAGAGAGAGAGACTTTCTGGATAGGCAACTGTACAACTCTATCGACAAATTCCTAGCATTGCATTGCATTGCATATAATATATGTATATATCATATTATATATAATATATATATATATATAAAATAAAACTGACATGGAATAGGTTAAAATTAGAACTTCTTGCTGGTTTTGAGTCCATGGATTATAGTTAAGATAACATAAAGGGAAAATTTAGTTTATAAATAGTAATACCATTATGAAACATGTCAAACCCATCATTTTCACATGCATTAAAATATCTACTGCATGCCAGACCTAGGAGCTTAGGGGAAACTTCCAAGGTAAATAGCCTTGCTTAGTAACCAATACAGTCCTTTTCTTCTGAGGACAGCGTACATTTCGAAATGACAGAATGTAGTTAATTATAAAGTCTCCTGGTAGGATTTGTACCTCATCACCTGCTAAAAGGCAAGAGCACAGTCCCTTTATCACAACTCAGCCTGTGAAACAATGCAATGCTAGGAATTTGTCGATAGACTTGAACAGTTGCCTATCCAGAAACTCTCTAACTATGATCTTGTCAACATATTCTATGAGAAAGCTAATAGTTTTGTCTCATAATCAATTTTGCCTTCAGGGCTCTAGAACTCTATTTTTTTTTCTGTGATATTTTGATTTATTCATGAGTTTATGTTATGAGGTTAAGGTATCTATTTTAATTTATTATTATTATTTTTTTAATTTAATTTAATTTTATTTTTTCTCTCTCTTTTTTTTTTATTTATGATATGCGCTATACTTTTAATTTTATTTTATTTTTAAATTTTACATAATTGTATTAGTTTTGCCAAATATCAAAATGAATCCGACACAGGTATACACGTGTTCCCCATCCTGAACCCTCCTCCCTCCTCCCTCCCCATACCATCCCTCTGGGTCGTCCCAGTGTACCAGCCCCAGGCATCCAGTATTGTGCATCGAACCTGGACTGGCGACTCGTTTCATATATGGTATTATACATGTTTCAATGCCATTCTCCCAAATCATCCCACCCTCTCCCTCCCCACAGAGTACAAAAGACTGTTCTATACATCAGTGTCTCTTTTGCTGTCTCGTACACAGGGTTATTGTTACCATCTTTCTAAATTCCATATATATGTGTTAGTATACTGTATTGGTGTTTTTCTTTCTGGCTTACTTCACTCTGTATAATAGGCTCCAGTTTCATCCATCTCATTAGAACTGATTCAAGTGTATTCTTTTTAATGGCTGAGTAATACTCCATTGTGTATATGTACCACTGCTTTCTTATCCATTCATCTGCTGATGGACATCTAGGTTGCTTCCATGTCCTGGCTATTATAAACAGTGCTGCGATGAACATTGGGGTACACGTGTCTCTTTCCCTTCTGGTTTCCTCAGTGTGTATGCCCAGCAGTGGGATTGCTGGATCATAAGGCAGTTCTATTTCCAGTTTTTTAAGGAATCTCCACACTGTTCTCCATAGTGGCTGTACTAGTTTGCATTCCCACCAACAGTGTAAGAGGGTTCTCTTTTCTCCACACCCTTTCCAGCATTTATTGCTTGTGGACTTTTGCATCACAGCCATTCTGACTGGCGTGAAATGGTACCTCATAGTGGTTTTGATTTGCATTTCTCTGATAATGAGTGATGTTGAGCATCTTTTCATGTGTTGTTAGCTGTCTGTATGTCTTCTTTGGAGAAATGTCTGTTTAGTTCTTTGGCCCATTTTTTGATTGGGTCATTTATTTTTCTGGAGTTGAGCTGTAGGAGTTGCTTGTATATTTTTGAGATTAGTTGTTTGTCAGTTGCTTCATTTGCTATTATTTTCTCCCATTCTGAAGGCTGTCTTTTCACCTTGCTAATAGTTTCCTTTGTTGTGCAGAAGCTTTTAAGTTTAATTAGGTCCCATTTGTTTATTTTTGCTTTTATTTCCAATATTCTGGGAGGTGGGTCATAGAGGATCCTGCTGTGATGTATGTCCGAGAGTGTTTTGCCTATATTCTCCTCTAGGAGTTTCATAGTTTCTGGTCTTACATTTAGATCTTTAATCCATTTTGAGTGTATTTTTGTATATGGTGTTAAAATGTGTTCTAATAATGAGAAAATAGAGAAAATTTTTTTAAATTTTATTTTATTTTTAAACTTTACAATATTGTATTGGTTTTGCCAAATATTGAAATGAATCCACCACAGGTATACATGTGTTCCCCATCCTGAACCCTCCTCCCTCCTCCCTCCCCATACCATCCCTCTGGGTCGTCCCAGTGCACCAGCCCCAAGCATCCAGTATCGTGCATCAAAGCTGAACTGGCGACTTATTTCATATATGATATTATACATGTTTCAATGCCATTCTCCCAAATCATCCCACCCTCTCCCTCTCCCACAGAGTCCAAAAGACTGATGTATAGAACAGTCTTTAGAAAGAGAAATTAAGGAAACGATTCCATTCACCATTGCAACGAAAAGAATAAAATACTTAGGAATATATCTACCTAAAGAAACTAAAGATCTATATATAGAAAACTATAAAACACTGGTGAAAGAAATCAAAGAGGACACTAATAGATGAAGAAATATACCATGTTCATGGATTGGAAGAATCAATACAGTGAAAATGAGTATACTATCCAAAGCAATTTATATATTCAATGCAATCCCTATCAAGCTACCAACGGTATTCTTCACAGAGCTAGAACAAATAATTTCACAATTTGTATGGAAATACAAAAAGCCTCAAATAGCCAAAGCAATCTTGAGAAAGAAAAATGGAACTGGAGGAATTAACATGCCTGACTTCAGGCTCTACTACAAAGCCACAGTCATCAAGACAGTATGGTACTGGCACAAAGACAGAAATATAGATCAATGAAACAAAATAGAAAGCCCAGAGATAAATCCACGCACCTATGGACACCTTATCTTTGAGAAAGGAGGCAAGAATATACAATGGATTAAAGACAATCTCTTTAACAAGTGGTGCTGGGAAAACTGGTCAACCACTTGTAAAAGAATGAAAATAGAACTCTATTTTTACTCTCATTTTTGTTTCATCTACATAAGAATTGAGCTGCTGCCACCAAATCAACCTGATGCAATTCATACCACTTTTCTCATCAGTCAGTCATTCCTCATTTTCATCCAACAGCTTTCTAAGAAACTATATTCTTTGGAAGGCAAGTACAGTGACTCTTCTTTGTTTTAAAACCTCCTTCTTCTGAAAGTCATCTGCGTTTTTCATTTCTTCCTACATTACTGCTTCCCTGTATGTATGGGGGCGGGGGAGGTGGGCGCTGTACATTTCTGAGCATAGTCAAGACCATTGCTATGCTAGTGTCTCCTGTGAGTATGTCTTACTGAGAGAACTGTGATATCAGAAATACCATCAAAACTGAGTATAGAAGATATCCATCAACTGAGTTTAACCATAGGCTGGTCTGCTGTTTTGTTCTCTTCTTAGGAGAAAAGTATAAGCATAGTCTTTCTACAGGAATTGCATGCTAGTTCTTCCAAGAAATGGTTTAAACAAATGGTTTCTTTGCCCGCTGTGTGTTCTGTGCTTAGTCACATCCAACTCTTTGTGACCCCATGGTCTGTAGCTCACCAGGCTCCTCTGTCCATGGGGATTTTCCAGGCAAGAATACTGGAGTGGGTTGCCATTTCCTTCTCCAGGGGAGCTTTCCAACCGAGGAATCGAACCCAGGTCTCCCATATAACAGGTGGATTCTTTACCATCTGAGCCACCAGGGAAGCCCCACACACACCCTCACCCCCCACAGCCTGCTAGCAGAGGGGATTTATTCAAACTGCCCGGTATCAGACTCCACCACTACATACAGTCTTAGCTTCCCCTGGAGGTATTCAATATTACAAACCTCTCATCTTTTACAATCAATATACACTTAATTTATTTGTAATAAGGAGAATCTACTCCCCAACCCCCAGGTGGCACAGTGGTAAAGAATCCACCTACCAATGCAGGAGATGCAAGTTTGATCCCTGAGTCAGGAAGATCCCCTGGAGAAGGAAATGGACACCCACACCAATCTTGCCTGGAAAATTCCATGGACAGGAGTCTGGTGGGCTACCATCTAGGGATCACAAAGAGTCAGATGCAACTGAGCATGCACCCACCACCACCACCACAAGAAAATACTTGCTTTGAAATATGAAAGAACTGGGTTTAAATCCCCAGTTTGGGCTGAAAATTATTATCATGGAAAACTTAATACTAACTTCAAGTTCCTTCAAGGATTAAATGACAGAATGTATCAAACATAGCAACATAGGAGATGTTTTATAGTTGTCTATGAAATGTCTTTTCCTTAAAATAATATGAAGAAAGTCTTGAATTATTTTGTGTAAAAGTCAGAAAACGTAAAGGTAAATGAGTTTGTCTCAGTAAGACCAAACGATTCCCTGAATCTTAAGCAATACGAAGCAATTACAAAAGACGCAGCAAGAGCCCCTTGCATGGCCCTGCAGTCAGTGATGCTAAACATGGTATGTAGCCAGAATCAGATGTAAGAGCTGAAGAAACTGGCTCTGGAGTTAGGTCACCACTTATGGCTTTTTGCTGGGCAAAGATCTTCACCTCTCACGTTTCCTCATCTCTGAAATAATTTCTGCTTCGTAGGCTTATTAAGAAGGCTTAGAGTTGATACATAAAGCATACGGCAGAAGATGAACAGGGAAGCAGAAAAATAAAGATGTCTTACTGACCAACTCCGTAAACCTGACAGTTTATTTACCCAGATCTGAGCACCAATCTTTTATTTTATGTGATTATTAAGAATGACTACCCGCTTTCCACATGCTGAAATTTCATTGGTGCATATATCACATAAACTTTCCTTCCAAGTGGTTCCACATTTTTAGAAATTTATTTTATTGAGGTACAGTTGATTTACAATGTTATGTTAATTTTTACTGTACAGCAAAGTGATTAACTTATATGTGTATATTCTTTTTCATATACATATTCTTTTCCATTATGGCTTATTACAGAATATCGAATATAGTTCCCTGTGCTTTATAGTAGGACCTTGTTGTTTATCTGTTCTATATATAATAGTTTGATTCTGCTAATCCCAAACTTCAAATTCATTCCTCCTCCACTTGCTGCTGCTGCTGCTGCTGCTAAGTCGCTTTAGTCACGTCCGACTCTGTGCGACCCCATGGACTGTGGCCTACCAGGCTCCTCCATCCATGGGTTTTCCAGGCAAGAGTACTGGAGTGGGTTGCCATTGCCTTCTCCTCCACTTGCACCACCCCTCAACTTGTCAACCACAGTCTCTATGTCTGTGAGTTTGTTTCTGTTTCCTAGATAAGCCCATGTGTGTCATATTTTAGATTCCACATGTAACTGATATCATATAATATTAGTCTTTTTCTTTGTCGTGTCACTTAGCATGGGAATGTCTAGTTTCATCCATGTTGCTGAAAATGGCAGTTTTTCATTCTTTTTAATGGTTGAGTAATTTTTCATTGAGTATGTGTATGTATATATATATATATATATATATATATATATATATATACACACACACACCACATTTTACTCATTCATCTGTTAGTAGACATTTAGGTTTCATCCATTTCTTGGCTATTGTAAATAGTGCTGCTATGCACATAAGAGTGCATGTATCTTTTTGAATTATAGTTTTGTCTGGATATATGCCCAGGGGTGGGACTGCTAGATCATATAGAAACTCTATTTTAAGCTTTTTAAGGAACCTCCATACTGTTGTCCATAGTGGCTGTACCTATTTACATTCACCCAAGTGATTTCTTTTGTTTACCCTCTTTCCCACTGTTGTTCATATAAAGTCCACATTCTCCCCTAGAACTTTCTATCATCTACACATTTTCTCTTGCTTAGTTTCTAATCATGATGACTTACATGTAAAAACATACAGGGATATTTCCATTGTTTTTCATTCTTACCTTTTGACATATTTTAAAGGTTTCATTTCAAATATTTTTGATGAAATAAAAATTCTAAGTTTTTAGTTATTTGTTCACACATTCAAATAACTTCAAATCACAGAGACTTGAGAGTCTTAAACTATTCATTCCAAAAGAAAGAAAAACAGATCAGTGTTGGGAAAAATAATTGGAAGCAAATATTGGTGCAAATGTTCATCTTAAAGAAGTTCTGATTATGTTTCTTATAAAATGATAGTTATAGGAAGCAACAGATTTTGACTGATAGCTTCTACTCTATTTAAATCTAATACAGCCAACAAAGTGTCACATGAGTGTACTTTTTTCCTACTGTGGTTAAGTCAAGACGTGACTTATTTGGAACAAACCTATCCTTATACCTCAGGAGCTGGCTTCAGCTTTATTTAAGAGAATTAACAGTTGGGCAAAATTTATTAATAAAGAAACCAACGAAGACCAAACAAGAAAAACATGAGGCTGAATGCTCTCAAGATCCTACTGCAGAGATCTTCTTTTAAATCTTGTTTTAAAAGACTTGTTTTAAATGAATGTGGTTCAAATCTCTGAGTGTGGGGTTCTACATCAGTTGGTAGTAATTCTACCTTTCTCTTTTTATATCCTAATTATATTTTAAAATCATTCTATTACACTTTAACAAGTAAGCCCTAGGTACCCCCTGAGCTATGGCTAAGAAGGTTATGAGAAGGCTGGTCAGGAGGGCATACCATTTCCTGATAAAAGTTGTTTCTAAGATATATAAATAGAAGCTTTTTCAAGACTGCAGCTTGATGCTATATTGGGAATCATGGAACATTTACAATATTCTCCCATACAAGACAATCTTGCACTAAAGCATTGCTAAAAGAGATAGAAACTTTGGAGTTGACTACATATGCTATTCAGAAGTAATGGCAAGTCCAATCTCCTATCTTAATCCTTACTTGCTATTATGGTAAGTAGCTTCCTGGTTTTAGGCTTTGCCCAGCAAACACTGAACTATTTTGCCCATTAGAAGTAGATAGTAAACATTCCTCTCAAAACTCCATTTGCTTGATCTGTAGCCACTGTAATAGAATTGAAATGAAAGATTTTAAAAAATAGGATGAAACCTTATATTTAAGCTCTTTTCAAACAAGATAGGTTTAATTCAAAAAAGGAAAGAAATTTAACTCAAGTATCTAAATACCATACAATGATCTAGAAACTTTTATGAAGAGCTAATAAGAATGCCCCAAAATTTAAATTTAGATATTCATTTTATTATATGATAGTATTCCACACATTTTTACTCATTGGTTTTCCTAAAGAAGCTGCATATCTCAGTATCTCAAGTTTTTTGTATAAATTCTAGATGATGTTTGACATTTTAAATAATTCCTGGAGGAAATCTCGTAATTCATATGGAAAAAAGATATGCATGATTAAGATGTTTGTGAAGCTCCCTAATTAAAGTAATCTTGTGAACTTGGATGTTGATGTCGCTATGGACATATTTCCTTAACACTCTGGATTTTATCATATGTTTAGAGCAATAAATATAATTCTTAACTTGAAGATGAAGGGAAAAATAGCTACATGATGCCACATTTAAACATGAGGATCAAATTATAAATATAAGACTATAGGCTAAATTCTTCTCAGAGACATCAGCGAGCTTAAAGATACCCCCAGGATTTACTGGGCCAAGATCTGGAAGAAGACAACAAATCAGAGACAGTGATATAAGCTCAGGCACTCAAAGCACACATGCCCTAAGAATATTGACCAGTCCTGTGGGAATAGTTGAAAAACTGAGCAGTGCTTTTGGTGGCCTTGTGGGACTGCAGAAATAAAGGTCAGAATTAGGAATATTGATAATGCACCCACTCCAAACAGTGATACCCATTAAGTAAGTTTGAATAAGTAAACCCTACCCTGAACATGCAACCTATCATCTTTTGGGACAGGGAAGCTTAATTCTTGACTTTAAGTACTTCTAAACTTGTAGAACCCTGATGCAGCCTGAAAAAGCAAATAAAAATCCGCTATGAAGGATGATATCATATGAAAGTTGTCAAAATTTTTTCAAATGATTTTTAATATAATATTATTCAAAGTCAAATAAAATCAGGTACACGAGGAAAGGCAACATTATGAGTGAAAACCAGCAGACACAATAGATAAAGAGCCTTCCTGTGTTTGGAGCATCCCTTGTGGCTCAGCTGGTAAAGAATTCACCGGCAATGCATGAGACCTAGGTTCAATCCCTGGGTTGGGAAGTTCCCTGGAGAAGGGAAAGGCTACCCACTCCAGTATTCTGGCCTGGAAAATTCTATGGACTGTATAGCCCATGGGGAAGCAAAGAGTCGGACAGGACTGAGTGACTTTCATTTTCACTTTCCTGGGTTTGAGAATTCCCATGCTCCGCCTCAGGCAGGAGAGCTAATGCATAGCCCCACCCATTATTGACTGTAGTTATAAACTTTATCCGACCAGAAAATGTGGCCATAAAGCCTAGAAGCTGTGTAGCCTAGCAATGTTTGAGCACAGAGTCCAGGCAGGCAGAACTGATTCTCTGTAGAGCAAAGCCAGTGGCTCTGTTTGGCCAGAGAACTTGGGTTACAGGTTGGCTTGAGACAGGACCACAAACAAAGCCTTCCTGGTCTTGAAAGTGGTTTTCCTGCTTTTCTCAGGAAACTAATTTGTAGCCCCACCCATTGCTGAATATAGCCTTCAGCCTGTCAGACCAGGGAACCCAACCAAAGCATACAAGAAGCTGCATAACCCATCCAACCACCCTGCTTACAGTGACACTTGAACAGACAGCATATTCTGTGACTTTCTCCATCTACAGAGCATAACCAGGGCCTCTGCCAAGTCACTGCAAAGGTTTGCCTGATTTGGATCCCCAAACAATGAGCCACGCAGGTCATGGGGCCTGTTCTGTCAAGGACAATGAAAAGGAAGCTAATTCATAGCCTTGCCTACTTCTGTATGGAACTCAGGCCCAGTTGTCTAGAAAGCCTGACCAGAGAGCCTAGTAACTTCGGAGTCCGTCCTACAGCCTGACTTAGGCAGGGAAGCAAGCCAGTAGTCTATCCAAGTGTTCTCAGCCAGGAGCAACCCCCACCACCCAAGGGCTCAGACAGTGACCTTGCCTCAAAATAGACCCTGATAACAAACCCCACCTGCCAAAGGACAATGCCAGCAAATAAACCTAGAAATTAAATCGGAACCGATTGGAGAAGAACTGTCTCTGCCAAATCAAACTTGTAAAGTCTGGAAGAGGAAACCACTTATTCAAATGTGCAGATATCTATGTAAGGAATCAAGGTTCACAACAAATCAGGTAAGCATGGTATCAAAGAGAACTCATAAAGATCCACTGTGCTATATGAGATGTGCTTAGTCACTCAGTTGTGTCCAACTCTTTGTGACCCTTTGGACTCCTCTGTCCATGGGGATTATCTAGGCAAGAACACTGGAGTGGGTTGCCATGCCATCCTCCAGGGGATAAAGAGAGGGAAATCTATGAACTGTCAAAGAATTCAGAATAATCCTCCTAAAGAATTTTAGTGAACTACAGGAACACAAACAGAAAACTAAACAAAATTAGGAGCACAATGAATGAACAAAACAAGAAGTTCAACAAAGAAACAAAGATCATTTAAAAAAAAAAGGTCAAACAGAACCCCTAGAGCTAAAAAGAGCAATGACTGAACTGAAGAATTCAACCAGTTCAGTTCAGTCACTCAGTCTTGTCTGACTCTTTGCAACCCTATGAATCACAGCACGCCAGGCCTCCCTGTCTATCACCAACTCCTGGAGTCTACCCAAACCCATGTCCATTGAGTCAATGATGCCATCTAACCATCTCATCCTCTGTCGTACCCTTCCCCTCCTGCCCCCAATCCCTCCCAGCATCAGGGTCTTTCCAATGAGTCAGCTCTTCACATGAGGTGGCCAAAGTATTGGAGTTTCAGCTTCAGCATCAGTCCTTCCAAATAACACCCAGGACTGATCTCCTTTCCGATGGACTGGTTGGATCTCCTTGCAGTCCAAGGAATTCAATAGAGAACTTCAAAAAACTTAACCATAGAAGAAAGATGAATGACCCAGATGATAGGATATTTGAAATTATCCAATCGAAGGAGGAAAAAATTAAAAAAAAGAACAAAATACATACATATATATATATATATATATATATATACACATACATACACACACACACATTATAGGAAAAATGGACATCCAAATCAATAAGGTGCAAACAGGATGAACTTAAACAGGGCTACACAAAGTCACACTATAATTAAATTGTCTAAAATCAAAGCATTTTGAAGACTGCAAGTGTAAAGAGAGATGTTATATACAAAATAACCTCCATAAGATTACTGACAGAAACTTTTCAGGCTGGGATATAATGGGATGACATATTCAAAATATTGAAAGAAAAAATTGTTTAAAAATAATTCTACATCTAGCAAAATTATTCTTCAGAAATGAAGGTAGATAAAACTTCTAGCAAACAAATAAACAAAAGCTGAGAGAGTTCATCACCAGTAGATCTGACATACAAGAAATGCTACAGGGAATTCTTTGAGTGGAAGCAAAAGGATGGAAATTACCAACATAAAAACATAAGAAGGTAGCATGAAACTCACTGATTATGGTAAACACATAGTCAAAATTAGATTCTGTAATATGGTAATAGTAGTGTACAATCCACTTACAAATCTATTTTAAAAAGTTGGAAAAAAATGTAGTAAAAATAACCATAACTACAATAATCTGTTATTGGATATACAATATAAAAATATGTAAACTATAACATTATAACCTAAAATTTGAAGGCGAGGAGAAGTAAAAGTGTAAAGTTTAGGAATATTATCAAATATAAGTTGCTCCTGGTTTAAAATAAAGTGTTATAATTTTCATATATTTTATATAAGCCTCATAGTAACTATAAGGGGAAAACCTGCAATAATTACATAAAAGAACATGATAAGGGAGTCAAAGCATATTAATACCAAAAGGCATCCAAACATCCCCCTAAAGACAGCAGGCTAAGAAACAAGAATAATAAATCTACAAAATAGCCAGAAAACAATAAAACACCAATAGTGAGTCCTTACCTATCAATAATTACTTTAAACATAAAAGGGTTAGGTTATGTATTAATTAAAAGCACGGAATGACTGAATGAATCAAAAACAAGATTTTACAATATGCTAACTACAAAACATTCACCTTAAATATACATATAGACTGAGAATGAAGGAGTATATAAAAGATGTTTCAAGCAAATGGTAACCAAGATCAATTAGGGGTAGCTATAGACTTATAGCTGAATGGCTAGACTTTAAACTAAAAAATGGTAAAAAGGGATAAAAAAGGATATCCTATAGTAAAGAGGGTATCAATTCATCAAAAAGATATAAAATGCTAAATATTCAGCTATCCAATATCAGAGCACTAATATATAAGCAAAAACTAATAGAGCTAAAAGGAGAAATAAACATGAATTCAGTAATAGTTGGACACTTTAATACATCCGTTTCAACAATGGATAGATATCCAGGCAGAGAATCAATAACAAAACAGCAGATCTGAGCAACACTATCGACCAAACAAACCCAACAAACATAAACAGAACATTCTATCTGACAACAGCAGGGTATGCATTTCTCTCAAGAGTACACAGAACATTTTCTAGGATAAAATGTATGTTAGTCCACAAAACAATTTTTAGTAAATTCAGTAAAATGAAATCATACAACTATCTTCTCTAACCACAATGGTATGAAGTTAGAAATCAGTACAGAAGTAAAACCAGAAAACTGGTGAATACATGGAAATTAAGCAACACTCTCAACCAATAGATCAAAGAAGAAATTAAAGAGGAAATTTTAAAGTATCTTGAGTCAAGCAAGTGGAAACACAGCATACCACATCTTATGAGATGCAGGAAAAGCAGTTCTAAGAGGAAAGTTTATTGCAATAAATAGAAATAAGAAAGATTTAAATAAACAAATCTATGCCTGAAGAAACTAGAAAAAGAAAAACAAATTGAGCCCAAAGTTAGAAGAGGTAAAGAAATAATAAAGATTAGAGCAGAAATAAATGAATCTGAGAAGAGGAAAATAATAGAAAACAAACATAAGAGTTGGTTCTTTGAAAAGATAAATAAAACAGACAAACTTTTAGCTACACTAACCAAGGAAAAAAGAGAGAAGACCCAAGTCAATAAAATCATAAATGAAACAGGAGACATTATAACTGATATCACAGAAATACAAAGGATCATAACACAATACTATAAATAACTCTACACTAACAAACTGGACACACTAGAAGAAATAGAAAAATATCTAGAAATATCAATATAAAACCCACCACGCCGGAATGAGAAAGAAATAGAAAATCTGAACAAACTAATTACTAATAAGGAGATTGAATCATTAACCAAAAATTTCTCAACAATGTTAAACACAGGACCAGAATCTTTTGCTGGTGAATTTTACCAAACATTTAAAGAAGAAAGAATACCAATTATCAAACTCTGAAAAGTTGAAAAGAATGGACTACTTTCACACTCATATTATGAGTATAGCATTACCCTGATACCAAAGCCAGTAATGAACACTATAAGAAAAGAAAACTGTAAGCTGATATCCTTAATGAACATGGATACAAAAAATTTCTCAATAAAATACCAGCAAACTAAATTCTGAGCACATTAGAAGGATCATTCACCATGATCAAGTGAGATTTAGCCCTGGGATACAAGGATAGCTTAGCATTTATAAATAAATAAATATGCTATACCTGATGAGTAGTGTTACTGTTAGTCACTCTGTCATGTCCAACTCTGTGCAAGCCCATGTACCCCAGAGGCCCATCAGGCTCTCCAGGCAAGGGATTCTCCAGGCAAGAATGCTGCAGTGGGTTGCCATTTCCTTCTCCAGATTTGTAGAATAAAAGAATAACAATTACATGATCACCTCAATAAACACAGAAAAAGTATTTGAGAAAATTCAACATGTATTCATGCTAAAGTCTTAAAAAATTAGGTATGGAAGGAATGTACATCAACATAATAAACGTCATGTATGACAAGCCCAATGCTAACCACATACTCAATAATAAAAGTTTCACTCAATAGTAAAAGCTTCATCCTCCAAGATCAGGATGAAGACGAGGGTACCTGCTCTCACCACTCCTATTCAGCATATTACTGGAAGCCCCAGCCAAGTAACTAGGCAACATAAAAAATAAAAGACATCAAAATTGAAAAGGAAAAAGTAGTCTCTATTTGTACA
Source organism: Bos mutus (assembly GCF_027580195.1). Classification (NCBI taxonomy): domain Eukaryota; kingdom Metazoa; phylum Chordata; class Mammalia; order Artiodactyla; family Bovidae; genus Bos; species Bos mutus. The sequence continues at coordinate 85,007,213 of NC_091621.1, read as the reverse complement.
ATAATTTTATACAAAAAAAAATCCCAAAGACTACACACACACACACACACACACACAGATGTAATCAGCAACTTCAATGAAGTTGCAGTACACAAAATTAGCATACAAAAATCAGTACATTTACTGATTCACTAACAGTAAATTATCTAAAAAGGAAATAAAGAAAATGATCCCATTTACGGTAGCACAAGAGCAATGAAACACTGAGGAATAAATTTAACAAAGAAAGTAATGATATCTACACTGAAAACTATTAGACATCAATCAAATTGAAGTAGACACAAATAAGTAGAAAAGCATCCTATGCTCATGTGTTGGAAGAATTAATACTGTTAAAATGTTCATTGTATCCAAAATGATCAATAGATTAAATGCAATCCCTATCAAGATTCCAATAGCATTTTTTTAAGAAAGAGAAAAGCAATCCTCAAATTCATTTGGAGCCACATAAAACTCCAAATGAGAAAAAATAAAGTTGGAGGCACCACACTTCCTGATAAACTCTTAATGTGTTATAAACTAGAATAATTAATCTCATTATACTGGCATAGACACATAAACCAATGGAATAAAGAGTTTAAAAGTAAAGTCATAAATACACAGTCAACTAATATTTCACCAAAAAGCCAAACACAGTCAATGGAGATAAGATAGTCTTTTCAATAAGTGGTGGTGGGAAACAATATTTACATGCACACAATGAAACTGTGCCCCTATCTCACACCTCTTACAAAAGTTAACTCACAATTGGTTAGAAAATTACACATGTGCCATCTGACAACATAAAACTCCTAGAAAAAAGCATAGGGAAAAATCCCCTCAGCATTAGTTTTAGCAATAATTTTGAATATGACACCAAAAGCACAAGCAACAAAAGCAAAAAATAAATAAGTGGAACAACATCAAACTACAAAGTTTCTGTATGGCAAAAGAAATAATGAACAAATTGAAAAAAACTTACATACGATTCAACAGTTTTCAGTTCAGTTCTGTTCAGTTCAGTTCCTCGGTTGTGTCCGACTCTTTATGACCCCATGGACTGCAGCATGCCAGGCTTTGCTGTCCATTACCAACTCCCAGAGCTTACTCAAACTCATATCCATAGAGTCGGTGATGCCATCCAACCATCTCATCCTTTGCCATCCCCTTCTCCTCCTGCCTTCAATCTTTCCCAGCATCAGGGTCTCTTCCAAAGAGTCAGTTCTTCCCATCAGGGGCAAAGTATTGGAGTTTCAGCTTCAGCATAAGTCCTTACAATGAATATTCAGGACTGATCTCCTTTACGGAGAAGGCAATGGCACCCCACTCCAGTACTCTTGCCTGGAAAATCCCATGGACGGAGGAGCCTGGTAGGCTGCAGTCCATGGGGTCGCTAAGAGTCGGACACAACTGAGCAACTTCACTTTCACTTTTCACTTTCATGCATTGGAGAAGGAAATGGCAACCCACTCCAGTGTTCTTGCCTGGAGAATCCTAGGGACGGGGGAGCCTGGTAGGCTGCCGTCTATGGGGTCGCATACGACTGAAGTGACTTAGCAGCAGATCTCCTTTAGAATGGACTGGTTGGATCTCCTTGCAGTTCAAGGGACTCTCAAGTCTTCTACAGTACCACAATTCAAAAGCATCAATTCTTTGGCACTCAGCTTTCATTATAGTCCATCCGTCACATCCATACACTACTACTAGAAAAACCATAGCTTTGACTAGATGGACCTTTGTTGGCAAAGTAATGTCTCTGCTTTTTAATATGCTGTCTAGGTTGGTCATAGATTTTCTTCCAAGGAGCAAGTGTCTTTTAATTTCATGGATGCAGTCACCACCTGCAGTGATTGTGGAGCCCAAGAAAATAAAGTCTCTCACTGTTTCCATTATTTCCCCATCTATTTGCTGTGAAGGATGGGACTGGATGCTATGATCTTAGTTTTCTGAATGTTGAGTTTTAAGTCAACTTTTTCATTCTCCCCTTTCACTTACATCAAGAGGCTCTTTAGTTCTTCTTTGTTTTCTGCCATAAGGGTGGTGTCATCTGCATATATGAAGTTATTGATATTTCTCCCGGCAATCTTGATTCCAGCTTGTGCTTCTTCCAGCCCAGCATTTCTCATGATGTACTCTGCATAGAGGTTACATAAGCAGGGTGACAATATACAGCCAACAGTTTTTACTTCTGGGTAAATATATTAAGGAAATGAAATCACTATCTCAAAGAGATATCTGCACTCCCATATTCATTGAAACCTTATTTTCAATAGCCAAGACATAGAAACAATCTAAGCATCCTTCAGCAGATGAATGGATAACGGAAAAATACCGGGGAATAATATTCAGAATATGAGGCAAATCCTGCAATTTCTGACACCATAGGTGAAGCTTAAGAAAATAACACTAAATAAAATGTCAGATAGAGAAAGGCAAATACTTTATAATCTCACGTACTTGTGGAATAAAAAAAAAAAAGCCAAATGCTTAGAAACAAAGAGAAGAAACAAGGAGCAAGAGGTGGAGGGGGAAGGAGAGGAGTGATGATGATCAGGGGGTGCAAATTTCAAGTTATAAGATGAAAAGTTCTGGTCATGTAATGCACAGCATGGTAACTAAAGCTTACACTACTGTATTGTATATTCGAAAGTTGCTAAGGGAGGAGATCTTATCACCACACACACAAATGATAACTGAGGGATGTGTTAAGTAACCTTATTTTTTTAATCATTATGCATTATTTACATATATGAAATCACCACATTGTAGACCTTAAACTTACACAATGTTGTATGTCAATTATATCTCCATAAAGCTGAAAGAAAAACACTTAATATAAAAAAGCATTAAAGAGATGCTTTACATTCTTTTTACTAAGCCTTTTCAAACCTACGTATATTTTAAACAACAGCATATCTCACTTAGAACCAGCTACATTTCAATTATTCACCAGACATTTGTGGCCAATGTCTTGCATGGTCTAAACATTCCACAAGATGAGACTTTTGTGCAAGAGATAAGTAGATTTTGCATATGGAAATATGTAAATAATTGCAGCATTCTGTAACTAAATACGGAGAAGGCAATGGCACCCCAATCCAGTACTCTTGCCTGGAAAATTCCATGGATGGAGGAGTCTGGTAGGCTGTGGTCCATGGGGTCGCTAAGAGTCGGACACGACTGAGCAACTTCACTTCCACTTTTCACTTTCCTGCATTGGAGAAGGAAATGGCAACCCACTCCAGTGTTCTTGCCTAGAGAATCCTAGGGACAGGGGAGCCTGGTGGACTGACGTCTATGGGGTCGCACAGAGTCAGACATGACTGAAGTGACTTAGCAGCAGTAACTAAATATGAAATCGCATAATAATTATGAAACAGATTAAATATGATCGCAAATATTTTGCAGCTCTTTCCATTAGATAGTGGAATCTATTTCACCACTCCTCGAAGTTAGGTTCAGGTTTTGACTGGCTCTGACCAATAAAGTGGTTTTGTATGAGTTTCAGGACCTAATTCTCAAGAAGACATGTAGCTCTTCTTTTAGTCTTAGAAAATACCCCTGCTATTTATGAAGGCTGGGAGCCAACTACTGAAAGATGAGATTTTCTAGATCATTGATCACAGGGAACATCCAGACTCCAGGAATTTTAGTAAGGTCACCTTAGACACCCACCCCCGCCGCCATGACTGTTGCAGTATGAGTAAGCCCAGAGACCAGCAAAAGTGCCCAACTTCTCCAAGCTATTAATTATCATCTCTGCTATTGATAATCTCCAAAAAGCCCTCTTTACTACCTCAGTTCAGTTCAGTTCAGTCACTCAGTCATATCCGACTCTTTGCAACCCCATGAACTGCAGCACGCCAGGCCTCCCTGTCCATCACCGATTCCCGGAGTTTACCTAAACTCATATCCATTGAGTCGGTGATGCCATCCAACCATCTCATCACCTGTCATCCCCATCTCCTCCTGTCTTCAATCTTTCCCAGTATCAGAGTCTTTTCAAATGAGTCAGCTTTTTTCATCAGGTGACCAAAATACTGGAGTTTCAGCTTCAACAACAGTTCTTCCAATGAACACTCAGTACTCATCTCCTTTAGAATGGACTGGTTGGATCTCCTTGCAGTCCAAGGGACTCTAAAGAGTCTTGTCCATCACCACAGTTCAAAAGCATCAATTCTTCTGTGCTTAGCTTTCTTTATAGTACAATTCTCACATCCATACATGACTACTGGGAAAACCATAGCCTTGACTAGACAGACCTTTGTTGACAAAGTAATGTCTCTGCTTTTTAATATGCTGTCTATGTTGGTCATAACTTTCCTTCCAGGGAGTAAGTGTCTTTTAATTTCATGGTTGCATTCATCATCTGCAGTGATTTACTACCTATCAGCATTTATATGGCAAGGATACATCTGTGAGGTTACTACTTCCCAACATTCCATATGAAGAGGCATTCAATCTCTCTCTTCTCAGCCTTACATTTGTAAACTGAATAAGACATGCTGCACACTGTTTACAATAGTCAGGACATGGAACCAACCTAGATGTCCATTGGATGAGTGGATAAGAAAGCTGTGGTACCTACACACAATGGAATATTACTCAGCCATTAAAAATAATGCATTTGAATCAGTTCTAATGAGATGGATGAAACTGGAGCCTATTATACAGACTGAAGTAAGCCAGAAAGAAAAACACCAATACAGTATACTAACACATATATATGGAATTTAGAAAGATGGTAAAAAATGACCCTATATGCAAGGCAGCAAAAGAGACACATGTAAAGAACAGTCTTTTGGATTCTGTGGGAGAAGGCAAGGGTGGAATGATTTGAGAGAATAGCATTGAAACATGTATATTATCATATGTGAAACAGATCACCAGTCCAGGTGCGATGCCTGAGACAGGGTGCTCAGGGCTGATGCACTGGGATGCCCCTGAGAGATGGAATGTGGAGCGATGTGGGAGGGGGGTTCAGGATGGGGAACACATGTATACCCATGGCTGATTCATGTCATTGTATGGCAAAACCCACTACAATATTGTAAATTAACCTCCAATTAAAATAAATAAATAAATAAAAATTTAAAAAAGACATACTGCAATATTCTCCCTTTTAAATGTTTTCTAAGATTTCTCTGGCTCTCTAGCTCTCTCTTCCCCTCCATAGTTTAGCATTCTTAGCTTATATGGTGATGGAATAGGCAGCTTCTTCTGCCTTATCATTTATTTTCTCAATTTTCTTCCTGTCTTACAGTTATTCAGTGAGAGCCTTGTTTTGAACAATGCCTAGCTGGCCACAGCAGGGTTGGATCACAGGTCTAAAGTAGACAGATGAAAGTGGAGGCAGAATAGGAATATATCAGTTATTCGTACATAATCCTATCCTATGCACTGTCCAAATAAATTGCAAGTATATGGGCAATAAATAAGCTTATCAATCTTACATGCAATGCAGAGAGTTCAATGCATGGTAAACACTAAACTGAGTATGTAAGTTTAATTTGTTGACTGAGCCAACAAATCCTTTCCGAGAGAATTTTTCCTTTGGCATGTTTGACTCTTCTTTCCTCAAAGGAAGGTTATACTTCCAACTCTTTTGAAGTTGATGGGCATAAATCTTTCCCAAAATATCTACACAGCCAACTAGTGGCTGCTGGGTAATTTTCTACCAAGGAACAAAAGGAAAAGAGGATATGGGAGAGGGAGAGAATTATTATGTACTATACATTCATTGGCCTTGCAATATGGAATGAAGCAGGGCAAAGACTAATAGAGTTTTGCCAAGAAAATGCAGTGGTCATAACAAACACCCTCTTCCAACAATACAAGAGAAGACTCTACAAATAGACATCACCAGATGGTCAACACGGAAATCAGATTGATTATATGCTTTGCAGCCAAAGATGGAGAAGCTCAATACAGTCACCAAAAACAAGACCGGCAGCTGACTGTGGCTCAGATCTTGAATTCCTTATTGCCAAATTCAGACTTAAATTGAAGAAAGTAGGGAAAACCACTAGACCATTCAGGTATGACCTAAATCAAATCCCTTATGATTACACAGGGGAAGTGAGAAATAGATTTAAGGGCCTAGATATTATAGACAGAGTGCCTGATGAACTATGGAATGAGGTTAGTGACATTGTACAGGAGACAGGGATCAAGACCATCCCCATGGAAAAGAAATGCAAAAAAGCAAAATGGCTGTCTGGGGAGGCCTTACAAATAGCTGTGAAAAGAAGAGAAGCGAAAAGCAAAGGAGAAAAGGAAAGATATAAGCATCTGAATGCAGAGTTCCAAAGAATAGCAAGAAGAGATAAGAAAGCCTTCTTGAGCAGTCAATGCAAAGAAATAGAGGAAAACAACAAAATGGGAAAGACTAGAGATCTCTTCAAGAAAATTAGAGATACCAAGGGAACATTTCATGCAAAGATGGGCTCGATAAAGGACAGAAATGGTATGGACCTAACAGAAGCAGAAGATATTAAGAAGAGATGGCAAGAATACACAGAAGAACTGTACAAAAAAGATCTTCACGACCCAGATAATCACAATGGTGTCATCACTGATCTAGAGCCAGACATCCTGGAATGTGAAGTCAAGTGGGCCTTAGAAAGCATCACTACGAACAAAGCTAGTGGAGGTGATGGAATTCCAGTTGAGCTATTTCAAATCCTGAAAGATGATGCTGTGAAAGTGCTGCACTCAATATGCCAGCAAATTTGGAAAACTCAGCGGTGGCCACAAGACTGGAAAAGGTCAGTTTTCATTCCAATCCCAAAGAAAGGCAATGCCAAAGAATGCTCAAACTATCGCACAATTGCACTAATCTCACACGCTAGAAAAGAAATGCTCAAAATTCTCAAAGCCAGGCTTCAGCAATATGTGAACCGTGAACTTCCTGATGTTGAAGCTGGTTTTAGAAAAGGCAGAGGAACCAGAGATCAAATTGCCAACATCCGCTGGATCATCAAAAAAGCAAGAGAGTTCCAGAAAAATATCTATATCTGCTTTATTGACTATGTCAAAGCCTTTGACTTGTGGATCACAATAAACTGTGGAAAATTCTGAAAGAGATGGGAATACCAGACCACCTGATCTGCCTCTTGAGAAATTTGTATGCAGGTCAGGAAGCAACAGTTAGAACTAGACATGGAACAACAGACTGGTTCCAAATAGGAAAAGGAGTACGGCAAGGCTGTATATTGTCACCCTGCTTGTTTAACTTATATGCAGAGTACATCATGAGAAACGCTGGACTGGAAGAAACACAAGCTGGAATCAAGATTGCCGGAAGAAATATCAATAACCTCAGATATGCAGATGACACCACCCTTATGGCAGAAAGTGAAGAGGAACTAAAAAGCCTCTTGATGAAAGTGAAAGGGAGAGTGAAAAAGTTGGCTTAAAGCTCAACATTCAGAAAACGAAGATCATGGCATCCAGTCCCATCACTTCATGGGAAATAGACAGGGAAACAGTGGAAACAGTATCAGACTTTATTTTTGGGGGCTCCAAAATCACCTCAGATGGTGGTTACAGCCATGAAATTGAAAGACACTTACTCCTTGGAAGGAAAGTTATGACCAACCTAGATAGCATATTCAAAAGCAGAGACATTACTTTGCCAACAAAGGTTCGTCTAGTCAAGGCTATGGTTTTTCCTGTGGTCATGTATGGATGTGAGAGTTGGACTGTGAAGAAGGCTGAGCACCGAAGAATTGATGCTTTTGAACTGTGGTGTTGGAGAAGACTCTTGAGAGTCCCTTGGACTGCAAGGAGATCCAACCAGTCCATTCTGAAGGAGATCAGCCCTGGGATTTCTTTGGAAATAATGATGCTAAAGCTAAAACTCCAGTACTTTGGCCACCTCATACGAAGAGTTGACTCATTGGAAAAGACTCTGATGCTGGGAGGGATTGGGGGCAGGAGGAGAAGGGGACGACAGAGGATGAGATGGCTGGATGGCATCACTGACTAGATAGACGTGAGTCTGAGTGAACTCTGGGAGTTAGTGATGGACTGGGAGGCCTGGCGTGCTGCGATTCATGGGGTCGCAAAGATTCGGACACGACTGAGTGACTGAACTGAACTGATACATTCATGAAAACACACCCTAGGTTCCATCCTGGCTCAGTTTAGTTCATTTCAGTCGCTCAGTCATGTCCGACTCTTTGCAACCTCATGAATGGCATCATGCCAGGCCTCCCTGTCCATCACAAACTCCCGGAGTTTACCCAAACTCACATCCATTGAATTGTGATGCCATCTAATCATCTCATCCTCCATTGTCCCCTTCTCCTCCTGCCTTCAATATTCCCCAACATCAGGGTCTTTTCAAATGAGTCAGCTCTTCTCATCAGGTGGCCAAAATATTGGAGTTTCAGCTTCAACATCAGTCCTTCCAATGAACACCCAGGACTGATTTCCTTTAGGATGGACTGGTTGGATATCCTTGCAGTCCAAGGGACTCTGAAGAGTCTTCTCCAACATCACAGTTCAAAAGCATCAGTTCTTCTACAGAGAATTAGGCCAAGCAGTTCTTAAACTATAATTTTTTGATACCTTAATTAGTTCAGTGGTACAATAACTAGAGTTTGTAATCTGCTTCAGATTTTATAGCTTGTTGATATTCTGAAATATACTTAGAGATTTTTAAAATTTTTACAGTAAGGCTTTGATTATATCAGTTCAGTTCAGTTCAGTTGCTCAGTCGTGTCTGACTCTTTGAGTCCCCATTAATTGCAGCACACCGGGCCTCCCTGTCCATCACCAACTCCCAGAGTTCACTCAGGCTCACGTCCATCGAGTCAGTGATGCCATCCAGCCATCTCATCCTCTGTCGTCCCCTTCTCCTCTTGCCCCCAATCCCACCCAGCATCAGAGACTTTTCCAATGAGTCAACTCTTCGCACGAGGTGGCCAAAGTACTGGAGTTTCAGCTTTAGCATCATTCCTTCCAAAGAAATCCCAAGGCTTATCTCCTTCAGAATGGACTTGTTGGATCTCCTCACAGTCCAAGGAACTCTCAAGAGTCTTCTCCAACACCACAGTTCAAAAGCATCAATTCTTCGGTGCTCAGCCTTCTTCACAGTCCAACTCTCACATCCATACATGATCACTGGAAAAACCATAGCCTTGACTAGACGGACCTTTGTTGGCAAAGTAATGTCCCTGCTTTTCAATATGCTATCTAGTTTGGACATAACTTTCCTTCCAAGGAGTAAGTGTCTTTTAATTTCATGGCTGCAGTCACCATCTGCAGTGATTTTGGAGCCCAGAAAAATAAAGTCTGACACTGTTTCCCCTGTTTCCCCATCTATTTCCCATGAAGTGATGGGACCGGATGCCATGATCTTTGTTTTCTGAATGTTGAGCTTTAAGCCAACTTTTTCACTCTCCTCTTTCACTTTCATCAAGAGGCTTTTTAGTTCCTCTTCACTTTCTGCCATAAGGGTGGTGTCATCTGCATATCTGAGCTTATTGATATTTCTCCCAGCAATCTTGATTCCAGATGTGTTTCTTCCAGTCTAGAGTTTCTCATGATGTACTCTGCATATAAGTTAAACAAGCAGGGTGACAATATACAGCCTTGACATACTCAGCTGTTGATATACTATAGGAGGGAACCAATGTAAGATCATGGAAAGCTGTTTAGTTTGAAATATATATCAGATATCATTCATCATGTGAATAAATAAAAATATGGATTTTCTACTCATTTCCAAGTTATCAACATGACTGTTGTTATTGTTCAGTCTCTAAGTTGTGTCCAACTCGTTGCAACCCATGGACTGAAGTCCAGCAGGCTCCTCTGTCCATGGGATTTACCAGGCAAGAATACTAGAGTGGGTAGCCATTTCCTTCTCCAGGGGATCTTCCTGACCCTGGGATAGAATCCATGTCTCCTGCCTTGGCAGGCAGATTCTTTACCCCTGAGCCACCAGGGAAGCCCATCAGTATGATTAGCGAATAGCAAGAGCTCATAATTTTCTAAAAAACAGCACTGGTTCAAAATCCAAATCATTACCTATTTATCTTTTTACAGATCCATAACTGAAGTTTCAAGGCTAAATAATAAAAAATATTTTGGAAATAGTATAAATATATATATATATATATTTTTTTCTATTCATGTGTATGTCAAAGTTTACAAAGCAAAGAAAACCTGTTATCCAATTCTAGAGACACACACACAAATGGAATGACATTGGTAAAATGTGAGACACATCAAAGTTTCCAATAAAATTTTTGAATAAACTTGTATTGATTTTGGAGAGCTAATTTCAAAGTTTAGATAATTAATTTCACTTCATAAATTACTCTTTGCAAAATAGTAATAATTCAGGTAAATGAGCATTTAATAACTATGTATTCATTGTAAATGATACTGTTTCTAAGGAAAAGTTCCTGCTTTTTATCAACACTTCTTTTATCCAAAAAGAAGGAAATGAAAAGGGGAGGGAAAGATCCATAGTGTGAATTTTGTTTATTTTGTTGTTTTTGCCTTCCCCACTCAGTTTTTTTTTTCTGGATCCAGATATTTAACTTATCAACCAGATAGTTTCATCAGTATACTAGTTTTTTATTTTAAACAATACTGGATTTCATGGAACCAGCAACTCAAATAAGTTCAGTGAAGCACAGGGACTTCTCAGACAAACACTAAAAAATAAAGCATAAATCACAAACATAGTTGTTCTGCCATTAAACATTAAGATTAGATCATTTTAAGTCTAGATTTTTATTCCAAATATTCTGATTAAAATTTATTATATTAGTAATTTTGTTGAAAATATTTATTGAGCCAAGTTCTCCTTGGTGCCAAAGTTACTCCCTAACAGTAAACATAACAGTTCCAAAAAGTGAAGTTCCAGTAGCCTGAGAGAGTTAACGCTCTCCTTGAAGGATTAACTTAAATCCAAAGAAAATACAAACCCATAAATGTAGAGATTTTCATTAAATGGAAATTAAGAAGAGCACTTTGGAAGACTGGTACAGAAAAAGCCACATTAGGAAATATCCTTTCAGTTGGAAAGAATAATAACCACTTAAAAAGTCATTTAAACACAAATTCTATATGAAGTCTGTTTGATCATAGTTTTGGGGATGTTTAAGAAAATTGGAGATTTTTTAAAAACACAATATGCAAAAATTTTAATGCATACATATATTTCCCCTCAGACTCTTAAAAGCTGAATTTTCCCCCTAGAGCTCATGTATCTATGTGTATAAAAAAACGCCTTAAAGCCTAATCTCCTTGGCTCAGAATTCCATGTATGGTTTGTGTGGTGTTAATGAATTACTCAACCTGTAGTCAAGATGCCAATCCACCTCATGCCCTTGGGGACCTTATTCTGTCTGTTGCGAACTCTTTCTTCAATATCTTCAACATCTTTATTTACCCAGCCTGGCTGGCACCCTTAATTTTTCCTTCCCTGCAAGTCAACAAGAGCTCTATAAGAAGCATGGCTATGTTCCCAAAACACATGCAGTTTCTCCAGGATCTAGTTCCTACAGTCCATTTTAATGCCTTTCATGACAGCTTTATTTACTCTGTTTTTATCCTATTGCCTTGAATCAGGAGTCTCCCTTTAGATTCACTCAAGTTGAAAATCTGCCTGCCTTGGATTTTTCCTCCCCCTCTCAGAGGACTTTTTTCTTTGTTCTGCAGCCCAGAGACCAGGCCTGCCCAGCTCTAACCTGGCTAGTTGCTTCCTGACTATTGAACCCACTTCATGACCTGGTTGGCCCCTGTTTATCCACTTATGAAGTTAGCCAAAACTGAGTCTTTTCTTACAGTTTTTAAACATATTCAAGTCTACCCTATCTAAAAAAAAAAAAAGTCCATGATTTATCTCAAATTCTTCTGTTTTCAAAGACTTCCCTGGCGGTCCAGTGGATAAGACTCTGCTTTTACTGCAGGGGGCATGGATTGGGGGAGCTAAAACCCATATGCAATGTGGCACAGCCAAATAATTACTAAATTTTAAAAAGGAAAAAGTAAAAAATCTGGAGGAATTGTTTTGAAAATCTTTTTGAATTCTAATTCCTCTCTCTCCTTTCCCTTTTGATCAAGCTCTGTGAAGATGCAAGCTACTTTTAGTCTCTACTTCTTTACCCGACAAGCCCCAGACTACGGTTCCCCACAGCACATTGAAGCTGTACCATCCTCCTGATCATTAGCTCCCACCCATACTCTTTTGGATTTATTTTAGTTAAACTCCTTATGGCCTGAGACTCTATAGACTGTTCTTTCTTTCTTGAAATTCTCTCTTACGATATATGTGGTCCTTCTTTCTTTTGGCTTCCAAGCAGGTCAGAAAGGGGGGAGTTAGAATGGCCCTAAATAGAAAAGAAAATGGTCTAAAACATAAATGAAAGCACAAAATGTGAATCTTCATATGACTTGCAACATCTCATTTCATCATCATACCCCATACGAATACAAAGCATCACATAATTGCATATTCATGCTTCATTTTGGTGTCTAATGGCTACTTATTCTGGTGGCTCAGATGACAGAGAATCTACCTGCAAATCAGAAGAACAGTTCAATCCTTGGGTCAGGAAGATCCCCTGGAGAAGGGAACAGCTACCCACTCCAGTATTCTTGCCTGAAGAATTCCATGGATAGAGGATCCTGGGTAGGCTACAGTCCATGGGGTCACAAAGAGTTGGACACGACTGAGTGACTAACACTCTCACTCTATATCTACTTACTCAGCTTTACTGGAGAGCTGCTGGCTGAGGGGGCCAACTTAGTTGTAATTCTTGAGGACAAAGAAGGTAGAATAGAGCCTAAGCCAGATTTCCAGTCCTTCTCAGACAAGTTGCATCAAAGCTTCCCCATCTGGGAGGTTACCTGTTGAAAGCTGGGATTTTCTCAGGGCTGAGGCATATATGGTTTCCTAAACTTTCTTGATGGAAAATGGAAGAAAAAATGCTGGAAGAGGTTTTTAAAAAAGCAGGACAGACACAATTTTTTGCTTCCATTGAAGTTTTCAGAGCAATTGCTGAAACCCAGGGCTAAAAGGTGGGTGGGTGTGAGGAGGTGGTTCCCTTAGAACCACAGAGTGGAAGATAAGCATGGGCTTGCTTTACCCTCCCACTAAAGATTCTTTCAGTTCAACAAATATTCATTGAATGGCCCTTATGTGCCAGGCATCCTGTTGGGCAATGAGGACCCAAGGACAGGGAAGGCACAGGTTTTAACCCCAAGGGACAACAGTCTAATGAGCAGCCAGTTTTATCAGGTGGACCTCAGAGAATAAAACATAAATAAAACATAAAACATAATAAAACATCAGGAATCCTCAGTTTATCTAGTGAACTCTCTCCCTCCTCTTCAATCTCTGTAGGTGGAATCTCAATTTTCACTCATCAGACCCCTTACAGTACTATTTATACCTGTACTTCTGAGTCCCATAATGACACTTGGGATGAAGTTTTTATTACTACCTTCAGTTTGTCACAGGAATTTTACTTCCAGTGAATTTTTTTATAGGGGATATGAATTCACCTCCTGCATGAGTTGTTAAGATATGCAACTTCTGTTGGATAAAACATTGGCAGGGTCTTTTGACTCATCCCATGTTATCCACATTTCTGTTCCTTTCGTAAGTATTCCTACCGCTTTGGGATTTTAGTCATTAAGAGGACAACCAAATTGAATCAAAACAATTATGCAATAACGTGCATGCCAAGCTTTCCTGGCACTACCTCCCAGAAATTCTACAGTGTTAGAGTGTATTGCCCAAATATTTTATTTACATTCAACTTGTCCCAAGGTATTGCTAAGAATAGGAATGAATATATAGCCTGCTTGTCTGGAATAGTAAGCCACATGGCCATATTTGGACTGGTTAATGTTGCATCTCCCTCATGAATAGAGAATATGGAATTGAAAAATGACTAGCATGGAAGACAGAATGACTCAGAAATCTAAGAATAACTAAATCATGTGAAAAGACCCAAAGGCTGCTTCAAAATGAACTGCATCTGCCCGACTCACAAAACCAGCAAATTACATTATTTAGGTCTTTGCAAAATAGCATCTCACCAGCCTTTCATCTACATATTCAAATTGGGTTTGGGTTGGTATGGGTTTGCCTTCTTACTGTGAGATAATGCATAGGTTCAAAGGTGCACTTCTTGCTTAAAAATTCATCTTAAACGACCTTGCTTTGTATATGATTATAAATGAATAGCTTCAGCTTCAGCATCAGTCCTTCCAAAGATGGCATCACCAATGCAATGAATTTCATGTCCATTGCATGGTGACAGGACGGGAGATGGTGAAGGACAGGGAAGCCTGGAGTGCTGCAATCCATGGGGTCATGAAGAGTCAGACACAAGTTGGTGACTGAACAACTACTTAAACAAATAACTTGCACTGTCTGAAATTTTAAGAATAGAATAGATTTGAAAATACACTTCAGACAAATCATATGCTCTGTAGAGGTCTAGGAGTCACTTGGAGAAGGCAGTGGCACCCCACTCCAGTACTCTTGCCTGGAAAATCCCATGGATGGCAGAGCCTGGTAGGCTGCAGTCCATGGGGTTGCTAAGAGTCGGACACGACTGACCGACTTCCCTTTCACTTTTCACTTTTATGCATTGGAGAAGGAAATGGCAACCCACTCCAGTACTCTTGCCTGGAGAATCCCAGGGACGGGGAGCCTGGTGGGCTTCCATCTATGGGGTTGCAGAGTCGGACACGACTGAAGCGACTTAGCAGCAGCAGCAGCAGCAGGAGTCACTAACCATGAAAGCATCAAAAAAGGAAGATAACATGAAAGCCTCAAATGCCATGGGAGGTCCACTGTTGCTCCAGTGGACCTGGAGCTCATCATCTAGGATTTGGGAAATAATCAGATCACTCTAAACAGAGTGTCTCCTCCGCTTTTATAGTATGAGCCGCTTTATTGGGATCTAATTGGGAACAGAACTGAGAGTAATCTGAGAGGACACACTCTTTACCACTCTCATCATGACATTCATCACCAGTAAACCATCCAGGAAAGAGCTGAGGACAAGGTCCCTGGAACTGACTGTCACCTGCATGATTAGCCACCTTTGTTAGCCATCCTCTTCGCCATCACACTGTGCCCTCTGGAGTTTCCATACTTTGATCAGCAAACAAATCAATATCCCAAATTTCTCCCTCAAAAGTCTTTGCAACCACATGCCTCAATTAAAATCTGGATCTCATCATGGGCTTTGTTCCCCCTGCAGCTCTTTCAAGTGGAGGTTGATTTGGTCTCACAAGCAGTGTAGGCAGCATCACCATCTACCATTGCCATTTCCACATCACTAATTTATCTCTAGAACCCCTGCTCCTTTTGGTGCCATACCACCCAGAGAAAATATTCAGTCTCCTTGATTCCTGTTATTATAATGTTGAGACATGCCTGGTTCTTCTTTCTCTTATTACAAGGCCACCATCTAATGTATTAAAAAATTCTCTCCTGATATATGGCAAAACCAATACAATATTGTAAAGTTTAAAAATAAAATAATAAAAAAACTCTCTCCTTCCAATAAAACGTATTCTATTTTTAACTAATTTTTGTTGGCGTATAGTTGCTTTAGAATGTTGTGTTAGTTTCTTCTATACAGCAAAGTGAATCAGCTATACATACATGTTTCCCCTCTTTTTGGATTTCCTTCCTATTTAGCTCACCATAGAGCACTGAGTAGAGTTCCCTGAGCTATACAGTAGATTCTCACTGTGTGCTCAGTCATGTCTGACTCTTGTGACCTCATGGGCTGTAGCCCACCCAGGCTCCTCCGTTAATGGGATTTTCCAGGCAAGAATGCTGGAGTGGGTTACCATTTCCTTCACCAGGGGGTCTTCCCAACCCAGGGATCGAACCCAGGTCTCCTGCATTGCAAGCAGATTGTTTACCACTGAGCCACCTGGGAATCCCCAGGTTCTCATCAGTTACCTTACTTACACATAGTATCAATAGTGCATATATGTCAATCCCAATGTCCCAAATCATTCCACCCTCTACTTTCCCCCTTGGTGTCCAAACTTTTGTTCTCCATGTTTGTGTCTCTATTTCTGCTTAAAACATATTTTAAATCCATACATTTGTCTGCATGTCACTGTCATAAGCCTAGCCTAAGTCACCATCATTTCTTTCCTAGATTGTTCTAGGAGCCTTTTACCCGAGCTGCCAATTCAGTTAAAGGGAGTAACACCTGTGCAGGTACATGGGGCCTCATGCTTAAAAGAGCCCCATGTTTTGTTTAAAGCTCTGCTGCTGCTGTCTTGAAATTTTAAAGAGTTTTTGACCAAGAGGCCTCACATTTTCACTTTGCACTGGGCCTCATACTTATATAGACTGTCCTTTCTTATTTGTATTCCTGCCCCTTCTAACTCACTCTATGAAGTCAGGGTATTAGTCTTACTGTATAAATCACGACAGTGACACTCCCTTGTTTAAAATACATTGATGGCTTTCCTCTGCATCTAGAATGAAATCTTCACTCATACTATGGCCTCCAGAGACTTGCCTGGTCAGGTGGCGGTCCACCCTTCCACACTCCATCACCCTCCCTCACTGAACTCTCGTGCACACTGACATCTTCCAGTCTGTTGTACACAGTGATTTCTTTCCTGTCCCTGGTCCTTTGCACAGGCCATTTCCTTGCCCTGAAATACTCTTTCTCACACTACACCCTTTCCATCCCTCAACATGTAGCTTAAATACCACTTGATGTGTTACAATACACTATCTGCCATAACAACCCCCAACACTCAGTGGCTTCTCAAAAACAGGCTTCTCCCTCAGTCATGACAAATCAGCTGGTGTCAGGTTTTTAAGGAGGATTCAGAGACCCACTCTTTCCAGTGGAGTGGCTCCATTACTTACTAAGTTCTCAGATTCCTTCAGATCTCCACCGTATTCAGCAGAGAGAGGATGGAAGAATGTGTGGAGCGTCACAGTGGAGATCTGACACCAGGTCTCAAAGAGGAGTGTGTTAATTTTGCCCCCAATTCCACTGGCCCCATATAATTGTCAAGGGGCCTGGGAAATGTTTTCTTCTTGGTGCCCAGTAAGTGAAAGGAGACGTGTTTGAGGTCATGTTATGCTCCTGGCTCTCAGAGTCTTACCAGATTTCCAGTCTCAAACAAGTCAGTGCTGTTTGACTGAGCAATTGATGTCTTTCCTATCTCAATGTGTTGGTCATTTTACTTCTGCATTTTACCTCTTTAGACCAGTTGTCCCCAACCTTTTTGGCATAGGGATAGGTTTTCTGGAAGACAATCTGTCCATGGATGGGGTGGTGGGGGATGTGGGTGGGGAGGTAGTGGTTTTGGAATGATTCAATTGTATTACCTTTATTGTGCACTTTATTTCTATTTTTACTACATCAGTTCCACCTTGGATCATCAGGCATTAGATCCCAGATGTTGGGTACCCCTGGTTTAGATCGTCTCCCCTACTAGGCTGCAAATGCCTATGAGCAGGGATCATTCTCCTCCACCACTAGAGCCTCAGGGCTTAGAGAAGGATTGGATGTATAGTAGATACTTCATTTTAAAATCTGCTAACTGAAAAAGAGCAGGGAAAATATCTGTCTTTCTCTTCCACGTTAGCAATATTGGTAGCTACTCCCAGCTGTTGAGCAGTAGTGACAGACTGGAGGGATTCCCTTCTCTCACAGTGAGATTACTGGCACTATTAAAGGCAGCACATAATAATATTTAGATGCACAAATTTCTGGAAATCTGGAACCAGATTTCCTGGGTTCAAATTCCAAGGTCATTTCTTATTATTTATGTAATCTTGAACAACCTACTCAATCTCTTGAAACCCTGATTTCTTTTTCTGTTAAAAAGTATAATAATAACTCAGCCATAGAAAAAGAATGAAATAATGCCATTTGTAGCAATATGGATGGAACTAGAGAAGGCAATGGCACTCCACTCCAGCTTTCTTGCCTAGAAAATCCCATGGACGGAGGAGCCTGGTAGGCTGAAGTCCATAGTATCACTAAGAGTCAGACACAACTGAGCGACTTCACTTTCACGTTTCACTTTCATGCACTGGAGAAGGAAATGGCAACCCACTCAAGTGTTCTTGCCTGGAGAATCCCAGGGACAGCGGAGCCTGTTGGGTTGCCGTCTATGGGGTCACACAGAGTCGGACACGACTGAAGTGACTTAGCAGGCAGTAATGATCATATTAAATTAAGTAAGTCATACAAAGACAAATATCATGTGATATCACTTATATGTGAAATCTTAGAAAGTGATACCAATGAACTTAGTTACAAAATAAAAATAGGCTCACTGACACAGAAAACAAATCTATGGTTATCAAAGGGGAAAACTGAGGGGGGGTATAAATTGGGAATTTGGATTAACAGATGCTCATTACTATATAAAAAGTAAACAATAAGGACCTACTGTACAGCATAAGGAACTACATTCAGTATCTTATAATAATATATAGTTGAAAAGAATATGAAATATATGTATAACTGAATCACTTTGCAGTAATACCTGAAATATTTTAAATCTACTATACTTCAATTAAAAATAAAATTAAAATGTTAATGTATAATAATATTGTCCACATCACAGGATTATTGTGAGAATGAAAGAAATACTATAAGTGAAGTACTTAGTACCATGCTATGACTAATGGCTCAAGAAATGTAAATATGATTATTGCTCACCACTACATACTCATGGTCTGCCCCATACCTTGCTCAAGCAAGCACTCAGTATATATTAGTTGATTAAATGAACAAATGAGGAAGTGAAAAACCTTCTCTCATAGTTAGGTGCATGCATGCATGGTTGCTCAGTTGTGTCCAACTCTTTGGGACACTTTGGACTCTATCCTGCCATGCTCCTCTGTCCACAGGCTTTTTCAGGCAAAAATACTGGAGTGGGTTGCCATTTCCTTCTCCAGGGGATCTTCCTGACCCAGGGATCAAATCCATGTCTCCTGTGGCTCCTGTGGATTCTGTACCACTTAGACATTGGGGACTCTGATATAAACAAGAGATATCTTTATTGGAATCTTCCAGTCCACTGAGGACCTTAGTTGCTAATGTTCAGCTCTAAGAGAGTGCTCTTAGGCAAGACAATATATACAAGACCTAGAGAACATCCAGTCTTGTAAAAAGTGTCTGGCATTATGTGTAAACTTGAACAAGAGCCACAGAGACCATTCTCTGCCCTAGCAATTTTTAGTATATCTCTCCATTTACATCATCTGATTTTTATATTTTTAAACAAGGCTTTTTCCATATACATGAGGAATACTGAAATTTATTTCTATATAAAGAATAATGGTGAAGTAAATAAATGACTAGTTCATATTAAACTTGAAAGTCAGTATTTCCATATAATTTTAAGATATTTTGAAAAAAATTAATCAAACAGGCAGATATACATTCATAAACATTTTCAAATGGTATAGAGGAAAATACAATAAAAAAAAAAATACCCCTCTATTACTGAACACCAGTCCCAGTCCCCAGAAGCAAAAATTTTTAATAATTTCTTGTGTTTCTATCCAGAAATTATGCATGATAAGCCCAGGTTAACTTATTTTTGTTACCCAAAATTGTACTCCTATATACAAACTGTTCTGCAACATACTTTTCTTTAACAATTTACCTTCCATATTTTTCTCAACAATGCAGCTCTCATTCCCTTTGCTGACTGCATAATATCCCATTGTATCAATATACTATTACTTTTTAGATACTGTTTGGTGATATTTTCCCAACTTTATGAAATAACAGTTCACATATCATATAATTCTTTCACTTAAAGTGGACAACTCAGTGGCTTTTAGTATGTTTATAGAACAGTGCATTCATCACCACAATCAATTTAAGAACATTTTTGTTATGACCCAAAGAAGCCTCATATCCCTTAGTTTTCATCCTCCAGTCCCTCCATCCTCCCGCAGCCCCTGACAGCTACTTAATCTGAATTCTGCCTCTACAGATTTGCCAATTCTGGATATCTTATATAAATGGAAACATATAATAAATGACCTTCTGTCAATTAGCTTAATGTTTTCAAAGTTCATCCATGTTGCAGCACATGTCACTTATACTATTATTTACTATTCAGACTTTTATGAATAGATATTTAAGTTGCTTCTATTTACTATTCAGACTTTTATGAATAGATATTTAAGTTGCTTCTATTTGTTTATGATTACACATGACCCTGTGCAATTCAGTCATAAAATTGAAATATATATATATATATCTTAGCAGACTTATGGGAAGATTTCTATAAGATAAATTCTTAGAAAGGAAGTCTCTGGATCAAATAATATGTGGCTTTAAATTTGAATGATTTTTCCAAACTACCCTCTAAATAGTTGGGTCACTTAATTTTAAAATGTTTGTCATGTTTTTTGTTTAATTAGCATTTTCTTTTTATTTTATTTTTAAACTTTACAATATTGTAATCAATGATTATAGTAAAGTTGCAGGATATAAAATCAACACACAGAAATCCCTTGCATTCCTATACACTAATAATGAGAAAACAGAAAGAGAAATTAAGGAAACAATTCCATCCACCATTGCAACAGAAAGAATAAAATACTTAGGAATATATCTACCTAAAGAAACTAAAGACCTATATATATAAAACTATAAAACACTGGTGAAAGAAATCAAAGAGGACACTAATAGATGGAGAAATATACCATGTTCATGGATTGGAAGAATAAATATAGTGAAAATGAGTATACTACCCAAAGCAATTTATAGATTCAATGCAAAAAAAAAAAAAAAAAAAGAATGGGACTGGAGGAATCAACCTACCTGACTTCAGGCTCTACTACAAAGCCACAGTTATCAAGACAGTATGGTACTGGCACAAAGACAGGAATATAGATCAATGGAACAAAATAGAAAGCCCAGAGATAAATCCACGCACATATGGATACCTTATCTTTGACAAAGGAGGCAAGAATATACAATGGATTAAAGACAATCTCTTTAACAAGTGGTGCTGGGAAAACTGGTCAACCACTTGTAAAAGAATGGAACTAGAATACTTTCTAACACCATACACAAAAATAAACTCAAAATGGATTAAAGATCTAAACGTAAGACCAGAAACTATAAAACTCCTAGAGGAGAACATAGGCAAAACACTCTCCAACATACATCACAGCAGGATCCTCTATGACCCACCTCCCAGAATATTGGAAATAATTAGCATTTTAAAATCAGAAATGAAGAGACTCTTCTCATATGTTTGTGTATACATTTGCTTGTATTTCTTTTCTTTTTTGAATGAAATATCCTTTCATGTACTTTGCTGTTTTATAGAGGATTATTTTTTTTTAGTTCAGTGTATTGCAAGGAAGATTAGCTTTTTGTTTGTCATATATGTTACAAATAATTTGCCCCACTTTGTCCTTTGTCTTTGACTTTGTTTATGGTAATTTGCAATATAAAACTTTAAAAATTGTAAATAGTTAATACATCATCCATCTTTTCCTTTCCTGGTCATTTCATGATAGTTAGAGATGACCTCTGTGCTCATAAAAAATTCCTATGCTTTCTTTTGGTGATTCTAAATTGTTACAATATCGTTTCTGTTATATGTTTTGGTTTTTTATTGTAAGGTATGTTGGATCTTAGCTCCCTGACCAGGGATCAAACCCTCACCCCCTGGACTGGAAGGCAAAGCCTTAACCACTGGACAACCAGGGAAGTCCCCATGACTCCCCATTTCTTTACCAGCACCACATTTTTTATGTTATAATAGCTGAACTTCAAGTTTAATATCTGATAGATCTAGTTCTAACCATTATTCTTTATCTGTTCAGAATGTTCCTAATTATTATCAAATGATTATTTTTCAGTAAAAATTTACCCAAGAAAGCCCTGGTCACGTTATTGCCTAAATATACATATTTTAATTAGTATCATATTAAAATTGTGGGTTAAGTTCAAGGAAAACTGACATCTACACTATTTTTTCTGTAGTCAAGAATAAGATATATTTCTTCCTTTTTTCAAATCTTTCTCTATGCCCATCACTGGAGTCCTATGCATTAATAAACTTATTTTCTATGACTAGATATGTCTTTTTTGCTATTACTATATTAACCTTGAAACCTTTCTAAATTATCTTACTGTTTGCAAAAGCTTTTCAGTGGGTTTTCTGAAGGCTTTCCAGTTCTAAGTTAAATCATATCATTCATTGATTTATTCAATAATTAATTATCAAGTACTAATACATGCTAGGCATTAATCAAAACCCAAGGCAAAGAGTAATGATCAAAATAGACAATTTTCTTGTTCTCCTGGAGTTCATATTCTAGTAAAAAAAAAAGGAGGTTAAAAATTAAATATGCAGTGTGTTAAGTGATTATAAATACATGGAAGAAAAATAAATTAGGGCAAGGGAATAGAGAATGACAGGGGTAAAGACCAGTTACCATTTAAATTGGGTAGTTATTAAACTTTGGCCTGAATGAAAAAGGGAAGTGAGCAATTTCAATATCTAGGGAGAGGAGAGAAGCAGGAACAGCAAGTGAAAGGGACCTGAGTAAGGAACGTGCTCAGTGATTCAGTGATCAGTGGCTAATGTAGCAAGAAGGACCATATAGTATCTTATGGGTTTTGCATTTTATTCTGAGAGATATGGGAAGGCAAAGTTGAGCTTTGTGAGGGAAAATGACATAATTTATTATTAAAAAAAAATACATATCTGGCTGTTTTGTGGAGGAAAATATTGGAGAGCAGAATGCTAAAGGTAGACTGCAGAGGGAAATGGTAGAGGTGAAATGGTGCTGACTGAAAAGAAGGGATAGCGGAGAAGATGGTGAGATGTGATCGGATTTGGGATATATTCAGGTTTAAATGGTAGATTTACTGAGGAATGGTAAATGGTATATAAGAGAAACTGAGGAGCATAAGAATATAGCTTTTTTCAGTAAAGTATAAGCCATTCTTATAATTTACTTTATCACTGGTTCTATCCTTGCCATTTCTAATTTTGTGTCTTTGTACTTTCTCCAGTTTTCTTTGTTTGAGATCTAGGCAAATAGGTTATCTATTTTATTTTTACTGTTTATCAATCATTTTTAGAATTTATTTATTGTTTATAGTGTATTCTTTATTAATTTCTGCTATTTTTGATCCCTTCCTACTTTTAAAATAAATTTTGCCATAATTTAAAAATACTCATTTGAATATCTAGTAATAGTAATTTAATTTATTCTTTCTGTGTAACCTAAAGATTTATGGTTATAATCTTTTCTCTAACCAGTTTCTGTCATGAATTAATAGCATAGATTTTTTTGATCTAAAATCTTATTTTTACTTTCCAACTATGAAAATTTGGCCTGTATTTCCTCTTCAATACTAGAGTTAAAACTTCAGTTTTTTGTTATAAATTTCTATCTTTATTGCTTTATAGTCAGAGAATATTATCTGCAATATTTCTATGTTTTAGGATTTATTGAGATTCTCCTTGTGCTCATCTAAACAATTTTGGGAAACAATCCACAGAGACTTGAAGAGAAGGAACATTCTCTGTTATTGGGATATAGAGTTAAGCATTCAGCATTAATTCCATTTAATTAATTAATCCTCATTTGTTTATTTCACCTGTCATGTTATATGAATTACAAATAAACTATATTGCTTCTTTAAGGTACTAAATTGTTTGTGGTTTTGATGTTGTTCTGTGTGGGAAGGTTAAGATTCATGATGGGAAAGATGGAGCATCTGGAAGCAAAGTGTCTGTTAAACCAAAAAAGAAAAACTGAACCAAAGGATAAGTCTGGGCCCCAGACTGCTGCTAAAGGCAACCAGGGGATGAAAGTCCAAGATCCTGGGGAGAGAGATATAGCTCAGGCAGGCAAGTGGATATTTTGCAGTGTTTTACCCCTTGGTTCCCTTGCTATTTTAGAACATGGAACGAAAGGTTGGGATCCAGGAAAAGGCCAAACAGATGTCCCTGAAAGAGGTAGAAAAACCAGCAGAAATTCTGACCATCCCACAAGGCTGAGAAGACACAGAGACTTGAGTTGGGATTCCAGTGACAAAGGAGGGCCAGAGAACAACATCCACACCCTACTGGTTTCCGTTTATGACACTGACTAATTTCTGCTGCTATGTGGGGAAAGGAAACTAAGAAGCCAAGTAGAATGTCTTCAAAAAACAAAGAGAGTTTTTAACAATGTCACAATACTTAGGAGGCAGGGACTCAAGTCTTGGATACCCCACAATACAAGGACCCAAGTGAAGATACTGAGCTTGCAACTGGAATTCTCTAGGAGCTACACCCTGTGAACAGAGAGACCCAGATACAGCCTTAGAAAAATTGTAATACAGCCTTGACTTTTAACTTCTGACTGAATTGAAGGAATCCACTCTTTCTGCTCTTGGAAGAAGATGATATAAGCAAGTCTTTATGCTTTTCATATAAAACATCAGATATTGAATTAAAAAGTACTATGTATGCCAAAAAATAAAAACAAAAAACCAACCCATAACTATCTGACCTCACACCAAGAGAAAAATAGTTAATCAAAAGAGATCCACAGGTTATCCAGATATTGAAATTATCAAATTAGGACATCTCAAGTATCCTAACCATTATGTTTGAGAAAATAAAAAGATGAAAATAAATGAAAAAATGGAAAATTTCACCAGACTATTTAAATCTCAAAAAAAGTCAAATGGAAGTTATAGAAATGCAAAATGCAATTATTAAAATCACAAACTTGATAAAAGGACATAACAGCAGGCTAGACAGAGAATAATAGTTAACTGGTGAACTGAAACACAGTTTAAAAATCCTCATACTGAAACACAGAAGAATAAAAAAGATTAAAAATAAAGAAACATATATAAGAAAAGCAATTAAAACGTCCGAATTATATTATCAGAGAACAGAAAGAAAAGAGAGAGAGAATCAAGCAAAGCAATACTTAAAGAGAAAAAGATTGAGGGAAGTCATCAAGTTACAAATGCATGAAGCTCTCGGCACACCATCAGGATAAAATAGAGGAAGTGAAATCTCCACACATCATGATCAAACTACTGAAAATCAAACACAAAGGGAAAATCTGAAAGTACCAAGAGATATAGAGGATTGTGGGGCAAGGGGATATACATTACTAAAACCAGAAACAATAAGACTAACAAGTGATTTTCAACACAAAGGATTAGAGCCCCAAAACAATAATATGACATCTTGAAGGTACTCAAATCCATATCTGCCAGCCTAAAATTCTATACACAATGGGGGTAAAAATCCAGAGATCTTCACTAAAAGAAACACTAAAAAGATATCTTTGGCAAAAAAAGATGACCTTATATTTAGTGAGAAATAAAGAACAGTGAAAATGATAACCATGTAGCAAGTATAACAATATTGACTGAGCAAAATAATAATAATTTCTTTTAGGTTTAAGTATATACAGAGAATTAAAATTATGGCAATAACACACAAAACAAATAAATGGAATTTACATGGTCTAAATTCCAAGCAACACTGGGGAATAGTAAAGTTATATCTTATAGCTTGACTATATTAAGAAAGGTATGCATCTTGTAATCTCAAAGTAAATAGTAAAAAGACAGAAAAACAATATATAACTACCAAATTACCAGAGGTAATAGAGAAATAATTTTTAAAATGTATTCATCTGAAAAGAGAAAAATAAAAGAAAGGAAATGAGAGCATAAAATAGGTAGAACTAATTTTAAAAACACAAAGATGGTAAATATAAACTCAAATATACAGCAATTAAATAAATATTAATGAAATATGCCCAGATTATGAAAAGTGAAAACAAAGAACAATACAAGCACATGTTCTAACAAAATATGTGATGCTGATGGTTGAAAGCAAAAGGCCAGAAAAAATGTGCATGCAAACAGTAACCAAAATAAAGATGGTGTAGCTATGTTAGTATAAATGTTTAGAGACTTTAAGTAAAAAAGCATTCTTGACTAGAAACCAAGAATAAGCATGTATTAGTGGCTCAGATGGTAAAGCATCTGTCTATCAATGTGGGAGACCTGGGTTTGATCCCTGGGTCAGGAAGATTCCCTGGAGAAGGAAATGGCAACCCACTCCAGTACTCTTGCCTAGAAAATCCCATGGACAGAGGAGCCTGGTGCAGGCTACTGTCCATGGGGTAGCAAAGAGTCAGACACGACTGAGAGATTTCACTTCACTTCACTTCCAGTTGCTCAGTCAGCCACTGTTTCCACTGTTCGCCCATCTATTTGCCATGAATGATGGGACCACATGCCATGATCTTAGTTTCCTGAATGTTGAGCTTTAAGCTAACTTTTTCACTCTCCTTTTCACTTTCATCAAGAAACTCTAGTTCTTCACTTTCTGCCATAAGGGTGGTGTCATCTGCGTATCTGAGATTATTGATATTTCTCCCAGCATCTTGCTTCTAGCTTGTGCTTCATAGGGCCACACATCTTCCTAACCCCATGACAATCAAGCTTACAAGTTTCAAGACACTTTGGCTAACTTGGTACCTAGAGAATATAAGAAAGTACTTTTCTTTTATCACAACTTCTTAAATTATATACTTTGATGATTTATTTTGAAGATTTCACATAGCTGTCTCAGATCCCAGTCAGATTTTACATCAAAGAAAGTGACACACTAATTTCCCTTCAAACATTTGAATGTCAAATGACAGATTGCTGCATCCTGCCAAAGTTTATCACAGTATATTCAAGCTGAGATTATACTGACATAAAAAGCAAATATCCAAGTGAAAAGTGAAATATCCAAAGAATCATTTGAATGTTTCTATACAATAAGACTTAATTAGTTGAAAATAATTTCAATTGCCTATATTTCCAAATATGAAACCAGAGCTCAAGAGATTAAACTCTGTTTTTTTTTTTTTTTTTTTTTGGTGTGGTCTATTTAAAAAGGCAAATGGCAATAAAATGATAACTGGAATACTGATTGGCTTTTGTATAAACGGGCACAAATGAACATGGATATACATATAGACAAAAAAAGACTGAATCTCTTTTTTAATGGTTAAGTTTTTCCACTGCTTTTGTTTTTAGAGGAATCAGCTAACACAATTTCTTTTTAAAATATTTAATTTTTTAAATAATTTCAAAACTAACATTTCTCTATAGTATCTCCTGGGATAATGACCCCTTATTTAATGATAACGAGCTTCTGAATTGCCTTAAATCCTTACTATTAATTCAATAAAGAATATAGTTGCTGCGTATTATTTGACAGGCTTTTATATGATTGCCTTAGTCATTTTAATAGGAATTGACTCCAGCCTGTTTTGCCAATAGAAGTTAATAACAACTGAAGAGGTGACAATGAATGTAAATTGTAGTTTTTCCATTTTGGGCCTTGCTAATATATCCTCTAAAAATCAATGGAGTTTCCCAACTTCAGTACAGTTCAGTTCAGTTTAGTCACTCAGTCATGTCCAACTCTTTGCGACCCCATGAATTGCAGCACACCAGGCCTCCCTGTCCATCACCAACTCCCGGAATTCACTCAAACTCATGTCCATCGAGTTGGTGATGCCATCCAGCCATCACATACTCTGTCGTCCCCTTCTCCTCCTGCCCCCAATCCCTCCCAGCATCAGGGTCTTTTCCAATGAGTCAACTCTTCACATGAGGTGGCCAAAGTATTGGAGTTTCAGCTTTAGCATCAGTCCTTCCAAAGAACACCCAGGACTGACCTCCTTTAGAATGGACTGGTTGGATCTCCTTGTAGTCCAAGGCACTCTCCAGAGTCTTCTCCCACACCATGGTTCAAAAGCATCAATTCTTTGGCGCTCAGCTTTCTTCACAGTCCAACTCTCACATCCATACATGACCACTGGAAAAACCATAGCCTTGACTAGACGGACCTTTGTTGGCAAAGTAATGTCTCTGCTTTTTAATATGTTATCTAGGTTGGTGTCACAGAAGCGTGGCCAAGAGGAGCTACCCCATGTCCGAGGTCAGGGACGGCAGCCAAGAGGTGCAACCCCACGTCCAAGGAGCGGTGGCTGCGCGGGCGCAGAAGAGCCGAGAGAAGATACTCCATGTTCAAGGTCAGGAGAGATGGCTGTGAGGAGATACCCTTGTCCAAGGTAAGGAGCAGTGGCTGCACTTTGCTGGAAAAGCCGTGAAGAGATACCCCACGTCCAAGGTAAGAGAAACCCAAGTAAGATGGTAGGTGCTGCCAGAGGGCATCAGAGGGCAGACACACTGAAACCATAATCACAGAAAATTAGTCAATATAATCACATGGACCACAGCCTTGTCTAACTCAATGAAACTAAGCCATGGCCATGGGGCTACCCAAGATGGGCGGGTCATAGTGGAGAGGTCTGACAGAATGTGGTCCACTGGAGAAGGGAATGGCAAACCACTTCAGTATTCTTGCCTTGAGAACCCCATGAACAGTATGGAAAGGAAAAATGATAGGATACTGTAGAGGAAATCCCCAGGTTGGTAGGTGCCCAATATGCTACTGGAGATCAGTGGAGAAATAACTCCAGAAAGAATGAAGGGATGGAGCCAAAGCAAAAACAATACCCAGCTGTGGATGTGACTGGTGATAGAAGGAAGGTCTGATGCTGTAAAGAGCAATATTGCACAGGAACCTGGAATGTCAGGTCCATGAATCAAGGAAAATTGGAAGTGGTCAAACAGGAGATGGCAAGAGTGAACGTCGACATTCTAGGAAACAGTGAACTTAAATGGATTGGAATGGGTTAATTTAACTCAGATGACGATTTTATCTACTGCTGCAGGCAGGAATCATGGTCAACAAAAGAGTTCGAAACGCAGTACTTGGATGCAATCTCAAATACGACAGAATGATCTCTGTTTGTTTCCAAGGCAAACCATTCAATATCACAGTAATCCAAGTCTATACCCCAACCAGTAACGCTGAAGAAGCTGAAGTTGAACGGTTCCATGAAGACCTACAAGACCTTTTAGAATTAACACCCAAAAAAGATGTCCTTTTCATTATAGGCAACTGGAATGCAAAAGAAGGAAGTCAAGAAACACCTGGAGTAACAGGCAAATTTGGCCTTGGAATATGGAATGAAGCAGGGCAAAACTAATAGAGTTTTGCCAAGAGAATGCACTGGTCATAGCAAACACCCTCTTTCAACAACACAAGAGAAGACTATACATGGACATCACCAGATGGTCAACACCGAAATCAGATTGATTATATGCTTTGCAGCCAAAGATGGAGAAGCTCTATACAGTCAGCAAAAACAAGACTGGGAGCTGACGGGGGCTCAGATCATGAACTGCTTGTTGCCAAATTCAGACTTAAATTGAAGAAAGTAGGGAAAACCACTACACCATTCAGGTATAACCTAAATCGAATCCCTTATGATTATACAGTGGAAGTGAGAAATAGATTTAAGGGACTAGATCTGATAGAGTGCCTGATGAACTATGGATGGAGGTTCATGGCATTGTACAGGAGACAGGGATCAAGACCATCCCCATGGAAAAAAAAATGCAAAAAAGCAAAATGGCTGTCTGGGGAGGACTTACAAATAGCTGTGAAAAGAAGAGAAGTGAAAAGCAAAGGAGAAAAGGAAAGATATAAACATCTGAATGCAGAGGTCCAAAAAAGAGCAAGAAGAGATAAGAAATCCTTCCTCAGAGATCAATGTAAAGAAATAGAGGAAAACAACAGAATGGGAAAGACTAGAGATCTCTTCAAAAAAATTAGAGATACCAAGGGAACATTTCATGCAAAGATGGGCTTGAGAAAGGACAGAAATGGTATGGACCTAACAGAAGCAGAAGATATTAAGAAGAGGTGGCAAAAATACACAAAAGAACTGTACAAAAAAGATCTTCATGACCCAGATAATCACAATGGTGTGATCACTGACCTAGAGCCAGACATCCTGGAATATGAAGTCAAGTGGGCCTTAGAAAGCATCACTATGAACAAAGCTAGTGGAAGTGATGGAATTCCAGTTGAGCTCTTTCAAATCCTGAAAGATGATGCTGTGAAAGTGCTGCACTCAATATGCCAGCAAATTTGGAAAACTCAGCAGTGGCCACAGGACTGGATAAGGTCAGTTTTCATTCCAATCCCAAAGAAAGGCAATGCCAAAGAATGCTCAAACTACCGCACAATTGCACTCATCTCACATGCTAGTAAATTAATGCTCAAAATTCTCCAAGGCAGGCTTCAGCAATACGTGAACCATGAACTTCCAGATGTTGAAGTTGGTTTTAGAAAAGGCAGAGGAACACATGTACAACCGTGGCAGATTCATGTTGATGTATAGCAAAACCAATACAATATTGTAAAGTAATTAGCCTCTAATTAAAATAAATAAATTTAAATTAAAAAAAAAAAAAGAAAAGAAAAGGCAAAGGAACCAGAGATCAAATTTCCAACATCTGCTGGATCATCAAAAAAGCAAGAGAGTTCCAGAAAAACATCTATTTCTGCTTTATTGACTATGGCAAAGCCTTTGACTGTGTGGATCACAATAAACTGTGGAAAATTCTGAAAGAGATGGGAATACCAGACCACCTGATCTGCCTCTTGAGAAACCTATATGCAGGTCAGGAAGTAACAGTTAGAACTGGACATGGAGCAATAGACTGGTTTCAAATAGGAAAAGGAGTACATCAAGGCTGTATATTGTCACCCTGCTTATTTAACTTATATGCAGAGTACATCATGAGAAACGCTGGGCTGGAAGAAGTACAAGCTGGAATCAAGATTGCCAGGAGAAATATCAATAACCTCAGATATGCAGATGACACCACCCTTATGGCAGAAAGTGAAGAGGAACTAAAAAGCCTCTTGATGAAAGTTAAAGAGGAGAGTGAAAAAGTTGACTTAAAGCTCAACATTCAGAAAATGAAGATCATGGCATCTGGTCACATCACTTCATGGGAAATAGATGGGGAAACAGTGGAAACAGTGTCAGACTTTTTTGGGGGGGCCTAAAATCACTGCAGATGGTGGTTACAGCCATGAAATTAAAATACACTTACTCCTTGGAAGGAAAGTTATGACCAACCTAGATAGCATATTCAAAAGCAGAGACATTACTTTGCCAACAAATTTCTGTCTAGTCAAAGCTATGGTTTTTCCACTGGTCGTGTATGGATGTGAGAGTTGGACTGTGAAGAAGGCTGAGTGCCGAAGAATTGATGCTTTTGAACTGTGGTGTTGGAGAAGACTCTTGAGAGTCGCTTGGACTGCAAGGAGATCCAACCAGTCCATTCTGAAGGAGATCAGTCCTGGGTGTTCTTTGAAAGAAATGACGCTAAAGGTGAAACTCCAATACTTTGGCCACCTCATGCGAAGAGTTGATTCACTGGAAAAGACTTGATGGGGGATGGCGGCAGGAGAAAGGGATGACAGAGGATGAGATGGCTGGATGGCATCATCGACTCGATGGAAGTGAGTTTGAGTGAACTCCAGGAGTTGGTGATGGACAGGGAGGCCTGGTGTGCTGCGATTCATGGGGTTGCAAAGAGTCTGACATGACTGGGCGACTGAACGAAACTGAACTGAATTAGGTTGGTCATTAACTTTCCTTCCAAGGACTAAGCGTCTTTTAATTTCATGGCTGTAACCACCACCTGCAGTGATTTTAGGCCCCCCCAAAAAAGTCTGACACTGTTTCCACTGTTTCCCCACTATTTCCCATGAAGTGTTGGGACCAGATGCCATGATCTTTGTTTTCTGAATGTTGCGCTTTAAGCCAAATTTTTCGCTCTCCTCTTTCACTTTCATCAAGAGGCTTTTTAGTTCCTCCTCACTTTCTGCCATAAGGTTGGTGTCAAATGCATATCTGAGGTTATTGATATTTCTCCTGGCAATCTTGATTCCAGCTTGTGCTTCTTCCAGCCCAGCATTTCTCACGATGTACTCTGCGTACAAGTTAAATAAGCAGGGTGACAATATACAGCCTTGATGTACTCTTTTTCCTATTTGGAGCCAGTCTGTTGTTCCATGTCCAGTTCTAACTATTGCTTCCTGACCTGCATACAGATTTCTCAAGAGGCAGGTCAGGTGGTCTGGTATTCCTGTCTCTTTCATGGTAGCAGTTTGGTTTCCAATGATTAAGTAACTATTTAAAAGAGGTCAGTTGTAAATAGTTCAAAATCCCCAACTCCCAAAAGATACAGAACCCTAGGCAGCAACGCGGCTTTATTCCTCCATCACTAGGTGTTATAAAATGACATCCATATTCTTAAGTGGTTTTATTAGCTTCAACTACTTGCAATACTTAATATTTAATAGCAAGGGAGAATTGCCAATGATTAGCTCCTGGAAAGTGGCCAATCTACCCACATTAAACTGATGCTTGCCCAGCAGAGTTCCCCAGGCTAGATTCTTAACAAAAAGGAGTAAGAAAGTGAGATTGTCACTATGAAGTATTGTAGGGACCCATCAATGCAGAGCTTTCTTTTAGTTACCTGGACACAACCTCAAACTATACAGGAAAATGAGCACCTGCTAAGACAACCTAGTGACACATTTGTTTGAATTTGAGCAATCAGAAATGGGTTTTATCTTTTTGGTCATATAAAACATACTGAGAAATAAAATGATGGCATTTTGTGAGTATGGCATCAAGTACAATGAATGATGATTGTAACCACAATCCAAATACCACAGAAAGCCAACACACATGTATTTACCTTCTCTGTCAAAGATTTGCATAATGTGTGTGGAATTAAATGGATTATTTACGGTGTGTGTGTGTGTGTGTGTGTGTGTGCATATGCGCTTGTGTGTGTTACTTAAAGCTCTGGGATCAGACAGATCTGAGTTCAAATTCTAGTCCTGCCATTTGAAAACTATTTGAAAAAAATCTTTCAAGTCCCAGTTTCATGACTGATAAAATGAGAATAACAATTGTACCTAGTTTATCAGCTATAAGAAGTAAAATAATGCCCATTAAAATATATCACTGCTCCTGGAAGTGCTTAATAATTTTTGACTACTATACATGTTACAGTAGTCAGTCATATATATGGTTTCTAGAATGAGTAAAAGCCAAAGAACCAAGACACCCAATTAAATTTTAATTTGTTTGAATTTCACATAATGAATAATTTCTTACCATAAATATATCCCATGCAATATTTGGAACAAACTTATTCTTAAAAAGTTATCTATTATTTTTGTGAAATTAAAATTTATCTGGGCATCCTTATTTTACTGGCAACCCTGTTTATACATCATGGAGCAAGAAAGTTTACTTACCTGTGACTTAGTTAAAAACCTGGGCATATATCCAGAAAGAACCATAATTTGAAAAGATACATGTACCTTCATTGCAGCAATACTTACAATAGCCAAGACATGGAAGCAACCTAAATGTCTATCAGTGGATAAATGGATACAGAAGATATGATATGTATACATACACACACAGAGAGAAATATTACTCAATCATAAAAAAGAATAATATAATGCCATTTGCAGCACATAGATGGACCTAGAGATTATCATACTAAATGAAGTAAGCCACAGAAAGACAAATATCATATGATATCACTTACACGTGGAATCTAAAAAAAAAGGATACAAACGAATGTATACACAAGACAGAAATAAACCCACATATGTAGAAGACAAACTTACAGTTACCAAACGGGAAAGCTGGGAGGAGGGATAAATTATAAATTTGGGATTAACATAGACACAGTAGTATATATAACATAGGTAACCAACACGGACCTACTATATAGCACAGGGAATTATACTCAATATTTTTTAATAATCTATAAGGAAAAATAATCTGAAAAAGAATATATACATATACACACATATTTATACACACATATGTAACTGAATCACTTTGCTGTATACTTGAAACTAACACAACATTGTTAATCAACTATATTTCAATTTAAAAAACCTATTGATCAATAAAAGAGATCAAAATCGGTCAAACAAAATAGACACATTAAAATTTCTTTTCATTTATTTTATGTAAAGAAATGGTCCCTCAATTTTGACTCAGTGTCTATGCATCTTAACTTCAGATTTAAAAAGTTCATATTCTAATTAAGAGATGCTTGTCTTGGAGAGTTTCACCTATAAAAAGGATCAAAGTTTACTTGTGGAAAAGCTCCAAGCCTTCAAAAGGAGCTGTAGCACAAGCTGCTGGCTACAAGTACTCCCAGTCAGGCCTGCCTGCCCCACGCCTCTGTGCTTTATCTTCTGCTTGGCTCCTGTCAGCCTGTGACCCCAGACTGAGCCATGGACTTTGGCTCTCCCACTGGTATCTGTGCTACCCCAATCTCTGGCCCCAGTCACGTCCCTGATTCTGTTTCAACTGCATGGACTGTGCTTTGGAATGCTGTCCATGTTTTCTCAGCCTTTCCACCCTTGTTTTGTTCCTGGCTTCACTTTGCACCCTCAGCTCATTGCCAATATCTTGCACAAGTCCATTCTGCTGTTACCAATACAAGAACTGTTTTCTAAGCCCCAACAGATTAGACTCTACAAATTAGTGAAAGAGCCAGATATAACAGGAACACTGATAGCAGTGAGAAATTATGGTTAGCCACCTGACAGCAGTGATAGGCTACAATAATAGTATGCCATTGGTGGAGAACTTACTGCTCGCCAGTCTGTACTCACACACTTAGCTACACTGTCTCTATTTATCCTCTTGAGAGTAGGCGATACTATACCCATTCTACAGATGAAGAAGTGAGACCACACTGCTACTGTGTATCAGAGCTAGAACTGAATACATCTTTCTAATTCTGCAAACCATATGCTTTTGACTGCAAAAGGCTATATACTCAGCAAAAGAGGGCATAGAAAAGCAAAGTCTTAGTGGCATGAACCCCCAAAGCATTGCAGTCTTCGGCCAATGAATCTGGTACTAACAGTGATTATTTGTACCCATATTCACTGTCTCAAAAGTACAATGTTACCTTGGGATTGGCAGATACAAACTATTATATATAAAATAGATAAATAACAAAGTCCTACTGGATAGCACATAGAAGTATATTCAATATCCTGTAATAAATCATAATGGAAAAGAATATGAAAAAGGATGTATATATGTATGTATAACTGAATCACTTTTTTGGATACCAGAAAATCATACGACACTGTAAATAAACTATTTCAACAAAAAAGGAAAAATGTACATTATTACAATGTATATATTACATATATATACATATACATATATTTATTTACAGGACTTCCCTGGCAGCTCGAATGGTAAAGAATCTGTCTACAATGCAGGAGACCAAGTTTAATTCCTGGGTCAGGAAGATCCCCCGGAGAAGGAAACAGCAACCCACTCAAGTATTCTTGCCTGGAGAATTCCATGGACAGAGGAACCTGATGGGCTACAGTTCATGGGGTCGCAAACAGTCGAACATGACTGGGTGGCTAACACAACACATATTTATTTATACATATATTCATATATATGTGTGTGTGTGTGTGTGTGTGTGTGCAGTGTGTGGTGCATCTTCATACTCTTGAACCCAGATGGCCCCACTCTATTAGGATGCAGGTCAGCTTGATATTTGATCGTAAAAGGTAGACTCACCACAGAGTCTTAAATCATTCATAAAGACAAAATAGTGAGGTTATTAAACAAGTTTGGGGGAAGCGTGGTCAGAGGACTGGTTTCAATTCTGGATTCACTCCTTCCTACTAGTTAGGAGAACTTGACCAAGTTCTCAACTTCTTCAAACCTCAGACTCCATGATAAAATAATGATGATAGTACCTACCACATATGTTGGGGGTGGGGATTAAATGACAATACAGGTGGTGTGATCATTAACTCAGTGACAGACAAATCACCATCACTGAAAAATATTAACTTAAAGTAACACCAGGAAATATATGGTATGTTTTATATTTTTCTCTAAAACGGTTATTTTATAAAAAAGGACAAGTTGTGTCTTTTTTTTATTATTTTTTTTACTTTACAATATTCTATTGGTTTTGCCATACATCAACATAAAATAAAAAGGACAAGTTGTTTTTAAAAAGGAATGCAACCCTTAGCTAATAGAAAGTCAGTTATTCGAAATAATTCATATACTACTGTTCCCAACAGCATAGCTGTATACAGTTGACCCTTGAATAATGCAGACATTGGGGCCCCACCTGTTGCCAAGTTGAAAATCCACTTATAGCTTGTAGTCAACCCTCTGCATACATGGTTCCTCTGTATTTCAGGCTCTACATCTTGGGATTCAAAACTCATATTGCTGTAATACTGTAGTATTTACTATTGAAAAGTATCTGCATATAAGTGGGCTTTGCATAGTTTAAACCCCTGTTGCTCAAGGGTCAGTTGTATATGTATATATTTGTACACACACACACACAAAGCAGTTTCAAAGTCTAAACTTTCTTTAATTTATGTAAGCCCTTATAGTCCCAAGACTCTGGTCTTTTTAGAATTTGAGGAACTATAGTCTAAAAAGACTTCCCTCATAGCTCAGTTGGTACAGAATCCACCTGCAATGTAGGAGACCCCAGTTCAATTCCTGGGTGGGGAAGATCTCCTGGAGAAGGCATAGGCTACCCACTCCTGTATTCTTGGGCTTCCCTTGTGGCTCAGCTGGGAAAGAATCCACCTGCAATGTGGGAGACCTTGGTTCAATCCTTGGGTTGAGAAGATCCCCCAGAGAAGGGAAAGGCTATCCACCCCAGTTTTCTGACCTGGAGAATTCAGTCCCTATACTGTCCATGCAGTCTGACACAACTGAGTGACCTTTACATAGTCTATAGTATGGGCACCTCAGCCCTTATGTCAGTAATAGACCTCTGTATACTCTTTATAATCTCCCTCTCTATATCTGTACTGATATAAACAGGTATAAACATCCACGATCTATATGCTACACCTATCGCCTATTTCCTGCAGACTTGCTCCTCATGTACTCATTTAGCAGATACAATCAATCAACGGGAAAATCTACTAGAGCCCAGAGTATGACCCAGAAAGGAATTATTTCTAGAATATAATAATTACAATGCAACCTACCTCCACCTTCAGGAGTTGTCATTTTTAAGTGACTAATTAAAAAGTTAAAAGTGGTGAAAAAAATTAAAAAGTTGGAATGGTCTCCCCTGTCTGGCATTTTGGGAATTAGCCTGTGTGGTCTCTGCATGTGGATTTGTTTGGGAGACATGGCAAGCATTTGAGAGGGCAGCTGTGCTGGGTAGAACCAGCAGTGGGCATGACGACCAAGGGTGTGGATTGGAATCTAGTTCTCCACATCCTGGCCAAGCCTCTTAAAATTGCAGAGCTTCAGTTTCCTCCTCTGTACCATGTGAATGATGCCACCTACATCACAGGATTGTTGCTATCAGAAGGGTTTTGCATGCAAACACTTCTACACAATGTTTGGCACAGAGAAGGCGCTTAATAACTTGATTGAAAACTGCTTTTCTAGAAAGAGTTAGCAGAAGCAGAATGAGCTGCTTTTGGAGGAAGTGCCTAGTAGTTTCGATAAGGAATCAGAGAAATCTTTCTGAACAGTTGGCAAGTTTTCAACATTAAAAGAGATAAATGCCATTTCAACATTTGGGAACTTACAGATTCAAACCTTGTGACACTTAACCTCTTACCAACTGCCTAGTGAATTAACAAATACATACTGAGGTCATAGAAAATCTTTAAAAGTGTATGTAGGAATGAATATATTTAATATCACTGGACTGTATACCTAAAATGGTTATAATTGTCAATTTCTTTTCTTTTTTAAATTAATTTTTATTGGAGTGTAGTCGCTTTACAATGCTATGTTAGCTTCTGCTGTACAAAAAAATGAATCAACTATATGTATACATATGTTCCCTCTTTCCTTCCTTTTTCAATCACCATCAGTTCAGTTTAGTTGCTCAGTCGTGTCCGACTCTTTGCGACCCCATGAATTGCATCACTCCAGGCCTCCCTGTCCATCACCAATTCCTGGAGTTCACTCAAACTCACGTCCATCGAGTCAGTGATGCCATCCAGCCATCTCATCCTCTGTCGTCCCCTTCTCCTCCTGCCCCCAATCCCTCCCAGCATCAGAGTCTTTTCCAGTGGGTCAACTCTTTGCATGAGGTGGCCAAAGTATTGGAGTTTCAGCTTCAGCATCAGTCCTTCCAATGAACACCCAGGACTGATCTCCTTTAGGATGGACTGGTTGGATCTCCTTGCAGTCCAAGCGACTCTCAAGAGTCTTCTCCAACACCACAGTTCAAAAGCATCAATTCTTCAGTGCTCAGCCTTCTTCACAGTCCAACTCTCACATCCATACATGACCACAGGAAAAACCACAGCCTTGACTAGATGGACCTTTGTTGGCAAAGTAATGTCTCTGCTTTTTAATATGCTATCTAGGTTGGTCATAACTTTCCTTCCAAGGAGTAAGTGTCTTTTAATTTCATGGCCGCAGTCACCATCTGCAGTGATTTTGGAGCCTAAGAAAATAAAGTCTGACACTGTTTCCACTGTTTCCCCATCTATTTCCCATGAAGTGATGGGACCAGATGCCATGATCTTCATTTTCTGAATGTTGAGCTTTAAGCCAACTTTTTCACTCTCCTCTTTCACTTTCATCAAGAGGTTTTGTAGTTTCTCTTCACTTTCTGCCATAAGGGTGGTGTCATCTGCATATCTGAGGTTATTGATACAGTGCCTTGAAAAATGGTCAGTTTCATGTTATGTATTTTACTACAATAAAAACATGGAGGTGAATGTGTGTATAGGAAGGTGAAATGTGGAATATGGAAGGGATAACTGCTATTATACACCTAAGATAAAAGGGTTTTTCCTGTAGTATTTTTGTTTTTCTTGTTTTCTCTGGTTTAATAAATTTAAAGTCTTAAAAAGCATAAGACTAGGAGTACTTATTATGAACTTTTTGATTTGTGCAGTATCACATGGGAAGGTTGGAGAGGGTCAGAGCACAAACTGATAATTCTATACATGGGCGAATTCTAGAACACCTGCCTAGAATATCACAGGATTAAAACTTTTACAACAAAGCAAACCAATGAAGTGAATTTACCTAATGGCATTATGCCAAGCTGGCTCAACTAGTTTTTTGAATGCTCAAATGCTCCCTTTTGTATTTTCATTAGTTGTACAGATAATTACCCAGTCCAGTACTCTTGCCTGGGATATCCCATGGACAGAAGAGCCTGGCAGACTACTGTCCATGGAGTCACAGAAGAGCCAGACACAGTTTGGTGACTGAATAACAACAGATATTACATAAAATGGTGTAACAGTCCCTGATGCATATCTCGTACTTCAGTGACCTTCTATCAATGATTTTTAAAGTACATATGCATCCAGCCCAATTATAAAGGTAATTTACTCCAATAATAAGTTAAAATGTAGAAAAACATATTTAATGCAACTTTTTGCTTTTGTATATTACCATACAGCTGTGGTTTATATAGGTTTTATGTATTTTTAATTTAATATACCATTATAATTTTGATACTATATTTTTACAAAAGCTTCAAAATTATCACTCTGAACAGTTAACATAAGTTTTATTTGTTGATGTTTTGAGTTTGCAAAATTATTTTCTTATAGTTGGATATTTGAGAGATTTCCAGTTTGGGGTTGCTATTTTTAAATGCAATTATAAATGTTTTTTTAATATTTTTAAATATTTTTTCATTTCCACAGGACAAATCTTGTTAATCAAAGTATTTGTCTATATTTTATACATTGCCAAATTATCTTCCAAAATGATCGTACCAGTTATATTCTGCCACAAAATATCAGAGTTGCTGTTTTTATTATCTTGTTGACTTTAAGGGTGAATAAATAATACTGTACTCTTTTAATTTGCTTTTATTTGATTACTAAAAATATTGAGCTAAAAACCATGTTAGGTTATAAATTGTAAGAGACAAAAAAGTAAACACACTGTTATAGTAGTTGATAAGAAGTGTGTGAATCATCTTTACATATTCTTCCCTGGTTTAAAGATCTTTGTTTACTTCCCAGCCTTCAGTTTCTTGAAACTGTATTTTATAACATTCATAGAGTACTTGCATACATAATATGAACTTAGGCATATTACCACTGACAGTTGCAAAATTCAGTAGGTATCATGAAAAATGAACATTTATTGAAAACTGAATTCAGCTTTTAAATTACATACAAGACATTGATTGTTAAACATTTTTGCATCATGAAAGAATTTGGGAATCTGGTAAAAACTGTACATCTTTTTTTCTACAAAAGTAGACATGAACTGTAGGAGATTGACATTCCCCATGAAGAGCATCTGTGAAATCAAATCTAAAATCCCCTTATGCCCAAAATCTGGTTCCTTCTTCCTTAACAGCAGAGCTTCTCATTTTTAACTGGGCACATGGCTGCCCAGAATAAACACTACATTTTGCAGCTTCCTCTTGTACAAGGTGTAGCTATATGATTTCATACTGGCCAATGGAATGTAAGCAAAGTCTGATGGGCATCTTCAGTAAGGTAAGTGGGCATGGCCTTCTTGCCTCCTTCCTTTCTGCTGCCTGCATACCCAGAGTTGTGGAGCACAAGCAGACCAGTAACAAAAAAGACAGCCGCATAAGATTTCTAGATTCTGGGGAAACCATATTAGAGGCCCTGCCATTTGAAGCAGGATCTGGGAGGAGTGAGGTAGGAGCTGGGGTGGCCATTGTGGCCTGGTATGTGGATCAGTGACAGTTACTTGCAGTTCTCCACTGATGACATAAAATATATTCTTCCTACAACATTTTCTCAAGGGAAAGAGGATAGAAATTTTAACCTTTCATCAGAGTTTTACATCTTTCTTATTTTTGTTAAATGCAAGTTTTCTGATGCCCAAGAACGTAACTGTTATGACAGAAAATTTATTCAGAAGTTTACTTTGATGTTGAATGCTACTGCTTAAAGTTATGAATACATGTCTATCTTAAGCTTAAAGTATAGCTTACAAGACATCGTATGTCTAATTTAGCAGATTTTAACAATTATGAGGGATTTTAAACAATATTTAGTCTCAAAAATAATCTTCAAATCTGCATCTATAAATTAAATGGATTCTGTTTCTTTTTTAAGTACTTCATTTGCCTGACTAATGAATCTTCTCAGATACTTAGGTAGTTTTTATCAAGCTAATGAAAAAATATTAAAATACGATACATTATATACATGAGGTTTTTTTTTAATATTTTAATACTGTTTATACACTTAACAAAAATTTTAAATGAGAATTCTAAGGCTAATCTACTACTTCAAAGCCCAAATTATCTTAAACCTCTGCAAACATGAACAGGCTTCTTAATATAAACATAATAATATTACAGGCTTAATTCCATTAAATATTTCTAAATTTACCTTTAAATTTGTTAGAATTGAAAGATATTCATTCAATAAGACAAGTATAATGTCATTCCCAAGCAACTGAAGATGTGTTT
The DNA here is from genome assembly GCF_027580195.1 of Bos mutus. Classification (NCBI taxonomy): domain Eukaryota; kingdom Metazoa; phylum Chordata; class Mammalia; order Artiodactyla; family Bovidae; genus Bos; species Bos mutus. The sequence goes on along the minus strand of NC_091621.1, from coordinate 84,965,790 downwards.
GTGGAGGGTAGGGTTGCTGTCCCCATCAGCCAAAAGAAAACACATAAATCTGTAACCATAGATTTAGGCCCTCACAGTTACTGATCTCTTTAAAACAGGGTTTGATCCCTGGATCAGGAAGATCCTCTGGAGTAGGAAATGGCAACCCATTCCAGTATTCTTGCCTGGAGAATTATATGGACAGAGGACCCTGGCAAGCTATAATCCATGGGGTCGTAAAGAGTCGGACACGACTGAGCAAATAATACTTTCACTTTCAAGCCCTAAGGATAGTCTGTAACAGATATTTCACACCTCCTGGTTTCATTGGTGCCATGATAAATCTGCTGCCATAGGTCTCTTTAGGAAGTTTATCACCTCCTTGAATAGATCTTGTATTTCTTTGGCTCTTAGGATAAGTAAAATGTCTTTCCCATTTAACTCTGAAGACTTTGATCTACATGGACTTCTGTACTCTTTGACTTCCCTGGTGGCTCAGATGGTAAAGTGTCTGCCTATAATACGGGAGACCCGGGTTCAATCCCTGAGTCGGGAAGATCTCTTAGAGAAGGAAATGGCAACCCATTCCAGTATTCTTGCCTGGAAAATCCCATGAACAGAGGATCCTGGTAGACTACAGTCCATGGGGTCGCAAAGAGTTGGACATGACTGAGTGACTTCACCTTCCTTCTGTACTCTTTTCATGTGTTCATTTCCCTAATAGGTCCAGCAGCTTTCACAGATTTTTTTTAAATTTTATTTTATTTTTAAACTTTACATAATTGTATTAGTTTTGCCAAATATCAAAATGAATCCGCCACAGGTACACATGTGTTCCCCATCCTGAGCCCTCCTCCCTCCTCCCTCCCCATACCATCCCTCTGGGTCGTCCCAGTGCACTAGCCCCAAGCATCCAGTATCGTGCATCGAACCTGGCCTGGCAATTCGATACACAGTCTATTTTACAGGGTTGTTTTGAGGATTAAGTGAGTCAATCCATATAAAGTCTTTACATCAGTGCCTGAGACAGAGGCAGCTCTACATCATTTCATATGCTTGATCTGATTAAATGGTTACAATTTCCAGTGTCATTCTCCTGTCAGAATTTTTGTCCCATAGCGGTCACAGCTGTGGTTCCCATAGTAGTTCTGAAGGCTGAATTTCCAGCAGCAGCATTAGAACAAATCAGCCTTAAAAACATGTAAGATTCAAGGGGTAGTAAGTGGGACTAATCTGAGTAGGAGCTCTATTTTCTCTGTGCACATGCATGGGTGCATGAGACGGATTTTAGTTACCTACTTTCAATGTTTGTGTTTCATCTTCCTGAAATTGGATCACAGGCTGCATATATGGTTAAACTAGGTGGTCTTATGTTTTCTTATCAAACTTGAAGCTCTTCTCCCTTTCCTACTCTTCACACATGCTACCACCAAAGAGGGGGGAAAGGTATTATGTTTTTAATGGTCAGGTAAGGACTTAATGGACACAATTTGTTAGCAGATGAAATTCTAGTGAGAAGAGAAAAAAAAGATAGGAACAAATGGTCTCTTGACTCTCTTGGTTGTCCTTTGCTTCCCATTGCAGTATTTTTTCTTTCCTGGGATTACCTCCAGTTAATCCTTATGAAGCTTAAAAATCAGTACTGCTACAGAAAAGAGAAAATACAAACTGACAGAGAAGCCTGCTCTACTACCATGATTTCCAAAAGTGACTAACCATCAGAATCAGCTAGAGAGCTTATTAAAAGTACAAATTCCCAAGTCCTTCTTCCAGTCTACTGAATTGAAATCTTCTAGACTCCCTATGGCAACATATAAAAGACTGTTTCCTAGCCAGCTGGTTACTGGATCACAACTGTAGTCTAACCACCAAGGCAGAAAATGAGGACAAAATTCATTACCAACTTAGTAACAGGAGTATTTCTTCAAGCACACCATCTGAGGTGCAAATACATTTTGAGTCATGAGTACTCAAATTGTATTTGACAGTTATTATGAGGATTAAATGGGCTTCCCTGTAGCTCAGCTGGTAAAGAATCCACCTGCAATGCAGGAGACCCCAGTTTGGTTTCTGGGTCAGGAAGATCTACCGGAGAAGAGATAAGCCATCCACTCCAGTATTCTTGGGCTTCCCTGGTGGCTCAGCTGGAAAAGAATCTGCCTGCAATGTGGGTTCAATTGCTGGGTTGGGGAGATCCCCTGGAGAAGGGAAAGGCTACCCACTCCAGTATTCTGGCCTGGAGAATTCATGGACTATACAGTTCATGGAGTGGCAAAGAGTTGGAAACGACTAAGCAACTTTCACTTATGAGGAAACAACGAAGCAACTTTCACTTATGAGCTGATCTAAACTTAAAGATTTAAGTCCTAGATGCATCGATCTTTTCTGAGATTAAATGAAGAAAATGGAGACAGAACTTAGTACTGGTGAACTATGTTATTTGGAAACTGAAAATTGTAGCCACTTACACTGATTTAATCTTACCAATAAGAATATTAATGGTACGGGGAGGGAGGAGGGAGGAGGGTTCAGGATGGGGAACACGTGTATACCTGTGGCAGATTCATGTTGATATATGGCAAAACCAATACAATATTGTAAAGTTGAAAAATAAAAAATAAAAAAAAGTTCACTTATTAACCCTAAAAAAAAAAAGGATATTATAGTACCTACTATTTAGTATATGAATTGTATGTTACACACTGTACAAAATTCTGCTTATGGTTTATCTTATATAATCTTTATAATCATCTCTTGAAGTTGATAACTAGGCAAAAAATAAAAATTTTAGAGAAATACAATAACACAGCTAAGAAGAACACTCAAGTTCATTTGCTACTGAAGACTGTGATATTAATTACTTCACCACACTACCCTCTTAATATTAGTTGTGGATGATATAAATTATCAAGGTACCCAGATATTTTTAAATATGTACTTGACTCTTCTATTCAAATATTACATCTATCACGACAATAAAATATGTATTAATATACATATAGTGGAGTGCAGTTAAAGATGTCATGATTATATTGCCTTTAAAGCACTAATAAATTTTTACTTTCACATACATTTATTTTCAAATTTGATAGGCAGCATGCAGAAATGTGACAGAATTAGAATTTAAACAGTCTACATTTCTCTAGAGAGAGTTGATATCCCTAATTCAGAGAATCCTTAAATTTCAATAAGAAAAAATAATATCAACCTTGTATAACACTAGACGAACTATCAATATACAAACAGGCCAATCATAGAAAGAAAAAAAAAACAACACTGGCCAAATATATGCTAAATGCAATCAGTTTTATTAAACTGAATATAATGTAAATATTCATCATAATAAAATGTTTAGACATGAGTCTGTCCATGCTTTGGAACATTATATAATTCTTCAAATGAATGAGAGAGATAGACATCAAAGTCAGAAAGTTCTGGAAGAATATTTGCCAAACTGGCTTCCTCCAGAAGCAGGTTGAGTTTGACAATCTGCCATCATGGGCAAGAGGGTGGAGAAAGTAACATGCATGCTTGTCCAAGGCTGTACTTTTGGTTTTTACTGCATATATTTCTGTAATGCTTGGCTTTTTATAGCTAAGTTATATTTATATTGAATTTTTTAAAATTTAATAAAAAAATTTATTGATTAAGATGAAAATAAGGAGTAAAACATTGGATAGAATTCCCAACTATATTATGAGGAACTGAATGTAGAAAAGAGAAAAACAAAATAATTTTAGAAACATTTAGAGTGCTATTTGTACTAATTATTTTGAAACCTTCCTTTAACAGAAAACCCACTCATCTGCACTTTCATATTTGTAATATTTAATACTTTCATATTTGTAACAAAATGCACTATAACAATATATGTATTTTTATATGATTTTACTGTTCATAAAGTACTGTTATCTATCATAGTGAGTTGAAAGGTGGCCCTGCCTTTCAAATATGTCCATGTCCTATTTCCTGGAACTTGTGAATATTATCTTATGTGGAAAAAGTCTTTGCAGATATAATTAAGGATCTTTAGATGATGATATCATCCTATAAGAGGCTTCCCAGGTGGCTCAGTAGTAAAGAATCTGTCTGCCAATGCAGGAGATGTGAGTTTTATCCCTGGGTCAGGAAGATCCCCTGGAGAAGGAAATGGCAACCCACTCTAGTTTTCTTGCCTGGGAAATCCCATGGATAGAGGAGCCCAGTGGGCTACAGTCCATGGGGTCACAAAAAGTCAGACATGACTTAGGGACTGAAAAACAACATTATCCTGTGAAATCCAGATGGTTGCTAAATCCAGTGATAAATGTCCTTATAAGAGAAAAGTAGGGGGAAATTTGATACAAAAAGGAGAGGCAATGTGGCCATAGAGACAAAGATTAGAGTAAGGCAGCTGGAAATCAAGGAATGCCAACAGGCATCAGAAGCTATAGCAGGCAACGAGTGGATTTCCCCTAAAGCCCTCCTGCTTGCTGCTTGATTTAAGACTTCCCATCTCCAGAAGGGTAAGAGAATAATGTTTGTCCTTTTAAGCCATCCCGTTGGTAATAATTTGTTTCAGTGGCCACAGGAAACTAATACACATAGTTTATGTGTCATTTTGGTTTTGTTTTCTGTAGCAATCCTTTGAAGAACCTAGATCCAATGCTTTTTCCAAATGTTCTCAAACTTGTCTAAAAATAGGAGGGAACAGTTCCCAACTCATACTGTGGTGCCAGTATCACCCCAAAACCAAATCCACACAAAAACATTATAAGGAAGGAAAGCTACAGAATCAGGTCACATACAAACCTCCTCTATAAAACGCTAGGAAGCCAAACCCAGCAGCATATAAAAAACATTATAGAACTTGACCCAGTAGTATTAATCCCAGAAATACAAGATTGATTCAACATACAAAAATCAATCACTGTAATATACCATATCAATATAATAAAAGAAAAAATTCATCTCAATAAACATAGAAAACATTAGACAAAATCCCACATGCTTGATAGAATACAATACAAAGTGTAATATGATATAAGCACTCAATAAACTAGGTATACAAAGGAACTTCTTCAACCTGATGAAGGTCATTGATGAAAAACCTACACCTAACATTGTCCCATTGAGTTCAGTCACTCAGTCATGTCCGACTCTTTGCGACGCCGTGGACTGCAGCATACCAGGCTCCCCTGTGCATCACCAACTCCCACACCCTACTCAAACTCATGTCCACTGAGTCAGTGACACCATCCAACAAATCATCCTTGTATACAATAAAAAATTGAAACCACGCCACCCTGAGAACAAGAATAAGATGGATTTTTACCATTCTGTTCAACATAGTGCTAGAGGTTCTAGCTGGTGCAATTAGGCAAGAAAATGAAGACATAAACTGGACTGAAAGAAGTGAAAGTATCTCTATTTACAGATGACATCCTCTTGCATGCAATAAATCCTAAGGAATACACATACACACACAAATGTTAGTGCTAATAAAACAGATTCACTGAGTTTGCAGATTATAATCAATATACAAAAATTATTGTGTTCAATATATTACAATAATATATAATTTAAAAGAATCTGAAAAAGAATTCACATACATGTATATAATGTGTGTGTATATATATATATATACATATATATATATATATATATATATATATATATATAAACTGAACCATTTTCCTGTAAACTGTATTTCAAACGGGTGTGCTCAGTTGCTCAGTTCAGCTCAGTTTAGTCACTCAGTCGTGTCCGACTCTTTGTGACCCCATGGATGGCAGAATGCTAGGCCTCCCTGTCCATAACTAACTCCCGGAGTTTACTCAAATTCATGTCCATTGAGTCAGTGATGCCATCCAACCATCTCATCCTCTGTCATCCACTTCTCTTCCCACCTCAATCTTTCCTAGCATCAGGTTTTTTTCAAATGAGTCACTTCTTCATATCAGGTGGTAAAAGTATTGGAATTTCAGCTTCAGCATCAGTCCTTCCAATGAATATTCAGGACTGATTTACTTTAGGATGGACTAGGTGGATCTCCTTGCAGTCCAAGGGACTTTCAAGAGTCTTCTCCAACACCACAGTTCAAAAGCATCAATTCTTCAGCACTCAGCTTTCTTTATGGTCCAACTCTCACATCCATACATGACTACTCAAAAATCCATAGCTTTGACTAGATAGACCTTTGTTGGCAAAGTAAGGTCTCTGCTTTTCCTTATGCTGTCTAGGATGGTTACAGCTTTTCTTCCAAGGAGCAAGTGTCTTTTAATTTCACGGCTGCAGTCACCATCTGCAGTAATTTCGGAGCCCCCCAAAATAAAGTCTCTCACTGTTTCCATTGTTTCCCCATCTATTTGCCATGAAGTGGTAGGACTGGATCCCATGATCTTAGTTTTCTGAATGTTGAGTTTTAAGCCAACATTTCATTCTCTTCTTTCACTTTCATCAAGAGGCTCTTTAGTTCTTTTTCACTTTCTGCCATAAGGGTGGTGTCATCCGTATATCTGAGGTGACTGATATTTCTCCCGGAAATCTTGATTCCAGCATGTGCTTCACCCAGCCCAGCGTTTCTCATGATGTACTTTGCATGTAAGTTAAATAAGCAGGGTGACAATATACAGCCTTGATGTACTCCTTTTCCTATTTGGAACCACACTGTTGTTCCATGTCCAGTTCTAACTGTTGCTTCCTGACCTGCATACAGATTTCTCAAGAGTCAGGTCAGGTGACCTGGTATTCCCAACTCTTGAAGAATTTTCCACAGTTTGTTGTGATCCACACAGTCAAAGGCTTTGGTGTAGTCAATAAAGCAGAAGTAGACATTTTTTCTGGAACTCTCTTGCTTTTTTGATGATCCAACAGATGGATATTGGCAATTTGATCTCTGGTTCCTCTACCTTTTCTAAATTCAGCTTGAACATCTGGAATTTCACGGTTCACGTACTGTTGAAGCCTGGCTTGGAGAATTTTGAGCATTAATTAATTAGCATGTGAGATGAGTGCAATTGTGTGGTAGTTTGAGCATTCTTTGGCATTGCCTTTCTTAGGGATTGGAATAAAAACTGACCTTTTCCAGTCCTGTGGCCACTGCTGAGTTTCCCAAACTTGCTGGCATATTGAGTGCAGCACTTTCACAGCATCATCTTTCAGGATTTGAAAGAGCTCAAATGGAATTCCATCACCTCCACTAGCTTTGTTCATAGTGATGCTTCCTAAGGCCCACTTGACTTCACATTCCAGGATGTCTGGCTCTAGGTCAGTGATCAACCATTGTGATTATCTGGGTCATCTTTTTTGTACAGTCCTTCTGTGTATTCTTGCCACCTCTTCTTAATATCTTCTGCTTCTGTTAGGTCCATACCATTTCTGTCCTTTATTGAGCCCATCTTTGCAGGAAATGTTCCCTTGGTATCTCTAATTTTTCTGAAGAAATCTCTTGTCTTTCCCATCCTATTGTTTTCCTCTACTTCTTTGCATTGATCACTGAGGAAGGCTTTCTTATCTCTCCTTTCTATTTTTTGGACCTCTGCATTAAAATGTGTATCTCTTTCCTTTTCTCCTTTGCCTTTAGCTTCTCTTCTTTCCTTGGCTATTTGTAAGTCCTCCTCTGACAACCATTTTGCCTTTTTGCATTTCTTTTTCTTGGGGATGGTCTTGATCTCTGCCTCCTATACAATGTCAAGAACATCCATCTATAGTTCTTCAGGCACTCTATCAGATCTAATCCCTTGAATCTATTTCTCACTTCCACTGTATTATCATAAGGGATTTGACTTAGGTCATACCTGAATGGTCTAGTGGTTTTCCCTACTCTCTTCAATTTAAGTCTGAATTTGGCAACTAGGAGTTCATGATCTGAGCCACAGTGAGCTCCCAGTCTTGTTTTTGCTGACTGTATAGAGTTTCTCCATCTTTAGCTGCAAAGTATATAATCAATCTGATTTTGGTATTGACTATCTGGTGAGAGTTGCCATGTCTTCCTCCAGGGTATCTTCCTGACCCAGGGATCAAACCCAAGTCTCTTATGTTTCTATAGTTCAATTAAAAAAACTAATTACATTTCTATATACTGCTATGACTATTCCAAAAATGAAAGTAATAAAACAATTCCATTTGCAATATTCTCAAAAATAATAAAATACCTGAGGAAAAAATGTAACTAATGAAGTACAAGATTTATACATTAAAAATAATAAAATATTGTTGAAAACAGTTATAGAAGACCGAGTAGTAAAAATAAAGACATTCCTCTCTATGGTGTGGACGACAACAATGACAACGTTACAATGACAACCATTTCCAAATTGATGTATAGAATCAATGACGTCCTTATCAAAATTCTAATTTTTTTCACAGAAATTGTCAAGCTGATCCTAAGATTTATAAGGAAATACGAGAGTTCAAGAACAGCCAAAATAATCTTGAGAAAAAAGACTAAAGTTTTAGAATTTACCCTTTAAATTGTCAAAGCTTACTACAAACCCACAGTAAAAACTCTAGTGACATAAGGATAGACATATAGATCAATGAAATACAATAGAGAGTCCAGAAATAAACCCTTACATCTCTGGTCAGTAGATTTTTCAATAAGGGTGCCAATAAAGTTCAATGAAGAAAATACAGTTTTTTTAAACAAATGGCTCTGAGACAGTAGGTTCAGTTCAGTTCAGTTCAGTTGCTCAGCTATGTCTGCCTTTTTACAACCCTATGGACTGAAACACACCAGAATTCCCTGTCCACCACCAGCTCCTGGAGCTTGCTCAAACTCATGTCCATCAAGTTGATGATGACAACCGACCATCTCATTCTCTGCTGTCCCCTTCTCCTCTGGCCTTCAATCTTTCCCAGCATCAGGGTCTTTTCCAGTGAGTTGGTTCTTCATATCAGGTGACCAAAGTATTAGAACTTCAGCTTCAGCATCAGTTTTTCCAATGAATATTCAGGACTGATTTTCTTTAGGATGGACTGGTTGGATCTCCTTGAAGTCCAAGGGACTCTCAAGAGTCTTCTCCAGTGCCACAGTTCAAAAGCATCAGTTCTTTGGTGCTCAGCTTTCTTTATAGTCCAACTTTCACATCCATACGTGACTACTGGAAAAACCTTAGCTTTGACTAGATGGAACTTTGCTGGCAAAGTAATGTATCTGCTTTTTAATATATGTCTAGGTTGGTCAAAGCTTTCCTTACATGGAGCAAGCGTCTTTTAATTTCATGGCTGCAGTCACTATCTGCAGTGATTTTCGAGCCCAAGAAAAAGAACATCTATCACTGTTCCCATTGGTTCCCCATCTATTTGCCATGAAGTGATGAGACAGTAGATAACCATATGCAAAAAAAAAAAAGAAAAGAAAAGAAAAAGAAAAGATACTCCTATCTCACACTATATAAAAAATTAAGTCAAATGAATCAAAGACTTAAATGTGAAATATAAAACTTTTAGAAGAAAGCATAGCAAAAATGCTTTATGATATTGAGTTAGGCAATGATATCTCAGATATGACACCTGTGGCACAAAGAAAAAATAGATACATCAGACTTTACAAAAATTTAAAACTGCTTTGCATCCAAGGAGACTATCAAGAAGTGAAAGAAAGGGAGAAATTACTGCAAATCTGAACAAGGGTCTAATACTCAGAATATATAAATACACATACAACTCAAAATAAAAAGACAACCCAATTTAAAAGTGAAGGAAAGATTTAAATAGCTATTTTTTTAAAGAAGACATAAAAATATCTAGTAAGCACGTGAAAATATAATGAATCTTTAATCATTAAGTGATTGGAGAAATGCAAATCAAAACTATAATGAAACACCATTTAATAGCCACTTGGATGAGAATAATAATAATAATCATAGAGAATATCAAGAATCGAAGAAGATGTGGAGAAATTCATACATTGCTGATGAGAATGTAAATTAGTACAGCCAATTTGGAAAAACATTTGACATCCTCCCAACTTTTAAACATAGAGTTACCATTCCTACTATATTCCCAAGAGAATTGAAAACATACTTTCTCACAAAAACTTCTTTCACATGAATATTTATAGCAGCATTATTCCCAATAGTCAAAAAGTGAGAATAACCCAAATGTCAATCAACTGATAAATAAATAAACAAAACATGGTATATTCATACATCAGAATATTATCCAAAGGAATGAAATAGTGATACATGCTATGACATGGATGAACTTTGAAACATGCTCAGTGAGAGAAACTAGACACAAAAGTTCACATGCTATATGATTCTATGTATATGAAATGTTCAGAATAAGTCAGTACATAAAGACAGAAAGTAGATTAATGACTGCACACTCTATGGAGAAGGGGAAAGACTGTTAATGGGTATGGAGTTTCTTTCCAGGGTGATGAAAGTATTCTGGAATTAGACAATAGTTTCATGTCACACTGATCTCACTCACTAGCAAAGTAATGCTCAAAATTCTCCAAGCTAGGCTTTCAACATTACATGAACCAAGAACTTCCATATGTTCAAGCTGGATTTTTAAAAGGCAGAGGAACCAGAGATCTAATTGCTAACATCCATTGGATCATAGAAAAAGCAAGAGTTCCAGGAAAATATCTACTTCTGCTTCATTGACTACACTAAAGCTTTTGACTATGTGGATCACAACAAACTATGGAAAATTCTTAAAGAGATGGGAATACCAGACCACCTTACCTGCCTCCTGAGAAATCTGTGTGCAGGTCAAGAAGCAAGAGTTAGAACCAGAAATGGAACAATGGACTGGTTCCAAATTGGGAATGGAGTACATCAAGGGAATGGAGTACATCAAGGCACTGCAGCACACCAGGCTTTCCTGGAAGAACTGATGCTGAAGCTTCAATACTTTGGCCACCTGATGAGAAGAGCTGACTCATTGGAAAAGACCCTGATGATGGGAAAGATTAAAGGCAGGAGGAGAAGGGGACAATAGAGGATGGGTTGGTAGGATATCATCACTGACTCAATGGACATGAGTTTGAGCAAGTTCTGGGAGTTGGTGATGAACAGGAAAGCCTGGTGTGCTGCAGTGCATGGGGTTGCAAAGAGTCGAACACAACTGACTGACTGAACTGAACTGACTATGGTCATGGAATTCAAACAAACTAGAACAAGATGGTTTTTCTCTGCCCTTTGATGTCTGGAGCCTAGGTTGGAAGGCTCCAAGAGGCTAAAATCTTCTCTAGACACCTTTACTCATGTCTGATAGTGGATGTTTGGCTGTGAGCTGAACCCTTTGTTGGGAGTGTTGACTAGAACACTTCCCTATGGCCTGGGATTTCTCACAGCAGGGTGGCTAGGTTCCAAGGACAAGTGTGTCAACAATGGAAGAAGAGAGTCAGGTGGGAGCTGTTTCACCTTTTATAATCTAGCCTCTCAGAAGTAACCAGGTCATCTCCCACACTACCATTCCTTAGAAGTGAGTCATTAAGTCTAGCTGGTATTCACTGGTGGGACTACAAAAGTCACCTCTCGTTGGAGAAATAACAATGTCACATTTGTGCTCAGTCACTCAGTCGTTTCTGACTTTTTGTGACCCCATGGACTGTAGCCCACCAGGCTCCTCTATCCATACAATTTTCCAGACAAGAATACTAGAGCAGATTGCCACTTCCTACACCAAGGGATCTTCTTGACCCAGGGATCAAATCTGTGTTTCTTGTTTCTCTGGCATTGGCAGGCGGATTCTTTACCACTCTGTCACCTGGGAAGCCCCCTATTACACTTTACATTAGCCAAAAGGCCAAGAAGTGATGTCACATTTATGTTACCTAAGTATAGAGAATAGGATAAATTAGGAAAGAAAATCTACTCCACTCCTTAATAACAACATCCCCCTGAAAATAAAAGCATAACGTATTCAAAGCAAATTTTGTAGAATAGAAAAGCTTGAGAGTCTGTGGGTAAGCCACTAGACTGAAGCAAAAAAAGAAAACACAACAGTGTCTCAGATACAACTATTATTTATAAAATAGGTAACTAAAAAGAACCTCCTGAATAGCACTGGAAACTCTTCTCAGTACTCTGTCATGACCTAATGGGAAGAGAATCTGAAAAAGAGTGGATATATGTATCAGTATATGCATAGCTGATTCACTTTGCTGTACAGCAGAAACTAACACAGCACTGTTTCTAAATTTTTAAAATTTTTACAATATAGCATAGCATTTTAAATCAACTCTACACCAATAAAAATTTTTTTCATTTGCAAATACAAAAAAAATCTCCAAAGACCAATGTCTCCAACTACATGACAACGAATGAACAAGCATTGAGAAGCTGCATATACTCTGAGCACTTTTTTTTGACTGTGAGTGACTTCTTCAATCAATCATTCCTTCCATTATTCACCCATTAAACAGAAAATTTATTATTTGCAAGTGTTCTTTTAGGCTCTGGGATGGCTGAATGTGCAAGAAAAGACACATAGCCCCTTGCCTGAGCAGGAAAGAATAATGACCAGAGTTACATAAATGCAATCAAAGGGGAAATTTAGCACTGGAAAAGCACAGTTTAGTGTCTGCTCAGACTACCCAGATGTGTAAATAGCCACTGTTTGATGTATACTTTTCGGGCATTAATCAAAAACATCATGACCCAGAAAAGTACATATTAGTTGCTGGAAAAAAAAAAAAAAAAAACCTTCTGCAAATGAAAAAAGATATCAGAGCAAGGTTTAGGCAATTTAAATAATTAACTGGAGACTAATACAATAATTCACTGAAAAAACTTATGTTCTCTTTCCCCCTCAATCTCCCTTTCCAGTCTCGAGCCTCCTAAACCACAACCTTCAGAATGACTGGGACGGGGGTGGGGTGGGGTTGTAATAAAATCAAGTGTTTAGGTGATTATACAACAAGTTACAGCAACTTTTTAAATCCTAGGGATACCCTTCATTTGCTGTTGTTTTTAATAACCCACATAACGGGTTTTTTTTTTTTCACATCATTATGCCCATATTCATAGAGTTAAAAATTTTTAGTAAATTCACCATCCTTTTCTATATCTAATCAGAGTACAGCAGATGAGTACAGAAGAAACTAACACAACATTGCAAATAAACTATAGCCTAATAAAAATTTTTAAAAGGTAACTAAAAAAAAAAAAAGAAAATTCACTTTAGTCATTTCCAAAAACTTACATATTCTGTAAACATACTGATGTTAAGCTGGCATTTTCCTTAGAACATATTTAATGGAACCTAATTTTCCCCCCAAGCCTTAATAGAACATGAAAGTAGTGACAATGTACAATAATTATAGCTTTATGGAGCTGAAATTCAATCCATTTATCAAGTTACATAAAAAGAGACAGGACACTAACTCACTCAGAGAACAGAACCAAGACCCTTAAGTTTTCCTGGCCAAGACAGTTCATCCCTAGAAAAGGAGCTTGTAGTCTTGTGAAATGGCAGCTGGGATAGGAAGAGGTGACTCTGCCATTTTGAACACACAAAAATAACTACAATCAAACAGTTTGGTCAGATTTTGAAGACATAAAATTTTGTATTATTTTCAGTGTAGCTAAAATCCTTTTGGGTGAACTAACATTTTCATTTCGAAAGTGACCAAACGGATTTAGGAAGGGTCTTTCTGAAAACTCACCTGCTTAAAAATTAAGTGTAAATGTATTCCTACTGTCTAAAACACATTCCACCCTCTCCTGCCTCATCCTCCCTGAACCTTCCATCTCTCAAACCTCACATGAGGTCTTATCATTGTGTACTGTCATTTCATCAATTTCCAGTTCATTTCCAACATTAGACTGTAAGCTTCATGAGGGCAGGAACTGAGGGCAGAACTTCCTGTCTACATATACTGGTATCTGGCATTTGGTGGACACTTGAAAAATGTTTGATGAAAGAAAGAAAGGGGATGGAAGGAGGAAAGAGGGAGTGGAGGAAGGAAAGAGAAAAGAGGACAAAAGGAAGGGAGGAAAGGAGGAAATGAAAGCATGGACAGATTTTGAAGACTGGAGCAAAATCATCAGTGACAGAACAATTGTCAGGTCCTGAACAATATTTAAATTTTTTCACTTTGATTTATTTAGATTTGGTACTCTGATTTTAATACAAACTAGAAACAAAGTCGCATTTTCTCTCACATTGTTTACCCCTGAACTGCTTGTGAAAGTGACATCTGATTTACAAAGAATGTGTGACACATGGAAGTCCTGTGGCCATTGACTCTACTGGGATTTGAGGGTAAGATTCTCTTTTGAGATTTTTCTCACACATTTCTGTCTTCTCTGAATTATCTCACAATTTGTCATATGGGAAATTAAAGGTCACTGAGAAAAGTACAAAACTGCCATACATTTTACTATAATCTTCTCAGAACTCCAGTTAACATGTTTAATTGTATCATCTTTATTATTCACCATAAAAAAGAGCTACCTTTAAAAAGAAAGGACTTTTTTTTATTACTTACTTGTTTTACTATTAAGTGAAAGCCCAAGGACATTAGCGCAAGACACCAAGGGGTGTCTTTGCAATTTGAGCTTGTTGTAGCTTTTTTAAAAAAGTATATATACTTCTCACATACTTTTCAGACTAACACTTTGTTCCTAGAAACTATATGATTTCTTTGTTGATTTCTACTTCTTAAAAACAATATAAATACAGTATACTAACGCATATATATGGAATTTAGAAAGATGGTAACAATGACCCTGTGTACGAGACAGCAAAAGAGACACTGATGTATAGAACAGTCTTATGGACTCTGTTGGAGAGGGAGAGGGTGGGAAGATTTGGGAGAATGGCATTGAAACATGTATAATATCATGTATGAAACGAGTCGCCAGTCCAGGTTCGATGCACGATACTGGATGCTTGGGGCTGGTGCACTGGGACGACCCAGAGGGATGGTATGGGGAGGGAGGAGGGAGGAGGGCTCAGGATGGGGAACACATGTATACCTGTGGTGGATTCATTTCGATATTTGGCAAAACTAATACAATATTGTAAAGTTTAAAAATAAAATAAAATTAAAAAACAAACAAACAAACAAACAAAAACAATATTCTCCATATGGAAACAATATTATTTCCACAATATCTGTGTAGAGAATATTGTTTGTGGCCACCAGATGTGAAGAGACAGCTCATCAGAAAAGACTCTGATTCTGGGAAAGATTGAAGAGAAAAGGAAAAGAGGGTAGCAGAGGATGACACAAACATGAGTTTGAGCAAACTCTGGGAGATAGTGAAGGACAGGGAAGCCTGGAATGCTGCAGTCCATGGGGTCGCAAAGAGTTGAACATGATTGAGCAACTGAACAACAGCAACGTATAAATATCATTATAAATAAACAGAATTAATTCACCCTGAAAGAAAATCTTATGTAACTAAATGCCTCCACATGAGGTCAATTGACTGATAAATCTTGACACAGAAATCTGGAAATAAGGGAAGCCTGGTCTTCTTTTTTTATAAACTGGAAATATGCATAAATTTTCAAAATTGTTTTTGAGAATTAAACTAAATTTGAACTTCCTCCATCATCTAGGGAAGGAAAAATATCCTCAGATAAATACACAGGGATGAGTGAAACCTTTTAAACTTTTAAAGACTTGAAGTCTACAGAGATAATTGAGCTGACTTCTGATGGTAGCTCTCAGACTGGGAAGATGATGTCAGTTCTGGCTACCAGTTTGCTGGTTTCAAAGAATCATTGCAAAACTTAATCTGTCTCCAGTGGAAAACCCAATCTAATGTCAGCAGATTCACTAAAAGATGCTATTGAAGATTTTACAGTGTAGGGAGCATCACTGGTGAGAGTGATTCTCATTGTCATTATCCCCTGAGGTAGTTCACAGAAAGGACACAACTTTAAAATCTACATAACTATGAGAAAAGTTACATGAAATACCTATAAAATATTTAGATTCTAGAAAAATCTATTTAAGCTAGTAAATGGAAGATTAAAGAGGTTTCAAATTTCTTATCCACAATTTGTGTATGAATCACCTAAGGAAAGACATCTTATTCAGTTTCCCAAAAACAGATATCATAACATACGATTTTTTTAAATAATAAGCCATTGCTAAACAGAATGTGAAAGATGTTATTTGTTCTATTACACTGGTTCCTGTAAATTTGACTTCAGATCTTCTTTGGAAAACCTGACACATCATACTCTCTAAATCTTGTTATTCTGTGAGTTGGGATCCAAAATAAAATTGAGCTCAAATATATAATATAACTTTTATGGGAATGTATCTTATATTTCAAAGAAAGGCAAAACAATATCAACTATTATAAGATAATGATAGTCAAGAAGCATACACTTAAAAATATGTCCAAGGAAGTCTGTTCATCCTCAGGGATGAAACTCTAAGATGAAAAAGAAGAAGAAAAATAAAAGAAACCTAGTTAAAAATTGTTGTTTTACTTTTGCAATGTATGAATAGTTAATGGTGTCCCTCTCCAAAAGCATTCTGAACTTACTAAGGGAAGAAATTATTAACTCAAGACTGTATGGTAAGAACTATAAGTACCCAATAAAGATTTGTAATTATCAGATGCATTCAAGAGGATTTGTGTTATCCTGGTATCCTATTTTGTAGGATTTTGTAAGTAAAACCAATGGATACTAATAGTCTACATACTTTGCAAATTACTCTATAAAATATAGTAAGCAAATGTGATGGTTCAGTTCACAGTGGATATGTGGCTAGGGTTTTTTTTTTAAGGATTCTTATTTTGCATTGTCAGAGAATTTTAAAATTTTATTTATTTTTATATGGCAAAATAAAGTAAGAACTGATTTGAAAAGCCAATATGAAAGAAAAATTGGTTATTATCTTGCAAGTTATGCTTTTTTGATGGCTAATTCCCATCTTTCCTGATAATTGGTTCTCTTTTTTTAAAATTGGAGTATAATTACCAGATAGTTGGTTCTTAATGATCCAGAATCTCTACACTGTAGCAGCTTCCATCATGATTACTATCAGAGTAAGTACAGTTAATATTATCCAAGCAAATATAATATAAATGCAATATTTAATAAATATTATATTTATTGAAATAATGAATCCATGGCAAGAAACACTCTGAAGGGAAAGCTTATTCAA
This sequence comes from Bos mutus, assembly GCF_027580195.1. Lineage (NCBI taxonomy): Eukaryota > Metazoa > Chordata > Mammalia > Artiodactyla > Bovidae > Bos > Bos mutus. Next base: position 84,948,734 of record NC_091621.1, on the reverse strand, counting down.
TTAATAATTTCAGTGTTAAAGATGTAAAGAAAGTCTCTCAGAGCATGAAACCACAAAGGGGACTTTATAACTCTAAAAGTGCTAATTATCCAATATGGTCAAAATTAGTATGAGATCTGATTGCACTGTTTCTCAACCAAGTAAGGATGACAAATAAGATAGACCTGTCTCCATTAATTTTTATACTTTATCGATCAGTTCTGAAGAGGGCCCTGGGCCTCTACTGGGCTCAAACAATTTAAATGAGTCTATACTATGAATATTTCCCTGGTGGCTCAAATGGTAAAGAATTTGCCTGCTAATACAGGAGACCCAGGTTCAATCCCTGAGTCCAGAAGATTCCCTGGAGAAGGGAATGGCTACCCACTCCAGTATTCTTGCCTGGAGAATTCCGTGGACAGAGGAGCCTGGCAGGCTACAGTGCCTGGGATTGCAAAGAGTCTGACACAACTGATCGACTAACACTTTGCAACACTATGAACATTTTGCAGATAAAAAAAACTAATGCACAGAAATCCTTACTCAGTGGTCTGGAATCACACACAGCGAAAGGCCTCATTCCATAGTTGAGACCTATGAGGCCCAAATCACAACTTGAATTATTACTAAGTCCTGTTCCAGGCAGTTTCCTGTTTTCTTGTTACCATTCTTTATTTTAGATTGGGTTTGAAATACTTCTCACATTCCTTCAGTGATTTATGTTCTTTTACAATCAGATACAGTGATTAAAACATTTTACATTTTTGTATTCTCTGTACACATGGATAACATCTAGACAGACTCCCGCTTCCCACACTCTATCCTTTAAGACAATAGGACAAAACGGTCACAAAGAATTACATTTTTTTTCCTCGTTTAAGCTGATGAAGAGTGAAAATAATATACCAGAAAGGAACAAATACTTCTGTTTTTTTTTATGTTTTCCCCTTTCTTCAGTAAGCAAACAGTCCTTTAGTAACATAAAAAAAATGTCTTATTGGAAAAGTAGAGTTTAGTGTTATCAGTGTTCTCACATATATTCCATGACAGAGAACAGAACAATAATCATTTTGCCAAGCAAAAGCCATAAATTGTAAGTACACTTCCAATTCTTCCCTATTATCAAAGGTCTGTAAATTTCAAGTGTTGGGATATGAAGGAATAGAAAGTTACTAAACATAAAGGTTGCCTGACTCTTCTACTTTAGAAAAGTTTTGTTTAATATAATGAAGAATACTGCATCTTAAAACTTTTAAAACTGTATCTTAAAACTAGGCTCTTAGGGCCCACAAGTTTCTATGCAATGTAATTGTATAGAATAATTAGTGAATGCAATTTAAAATAAATTGTGATGTCATTTTACATATGCACACTTATTTCTGCAACTTAGTAAATAAATTAGATTAGCCTATGACTGTAATTAACAAAATTAAATTGTCTGAAAATTAAAAGTATTAAATATCTATTTTATATAAGACAAACTGCTTTGAGCTTAGTTTTATACAATTAAATGTAAGTGATATAATGATACAGAACTCATTTTAATCTTGAAATGTATTCAGAGTTGGAGTTTTTCAAGTAGAGAGAAAGAATAACACTTGCATTTGAACATGATTTAATGTACAGTCATTTAAAAGTTTTTCCTAATTGCATAGAACACTTCCTAACGCCATACACAAAGATAAACTCAAATTTTAAAGATCTAAGTGTAAGACCAGAAACTATAAAAGTCTTATAGGAAAACATAGGCAGAACACTCAATGGCATAAATTAAAGCAAGATCCTCTATGACCCACCTTCTAGGGTAATGGAAATGAAAGCAAAAATAAACAAGTGAGACCTAATTAAACTTAAAAGCTTTTGCACAGCAAAGGAAACTACAAGCAAGGTAAAAAGACAACCCCTAGAATGGGAGAAAATAATAGCAAAGGAAAAAGCTGACAAAGACTTAATTTCCAAAATATACAAGCAGCTCATACAACTCAATACTAGAAAAACAAACAACCCAATCAAAAAGTGGGGAAAAGACCTAAACAGCTATTTCTCTAAAGACATACATATGGCTAACAAACACATGAAAACAGGCTCAACATTGCTCATTACTAGAGAAATGCAAATCAAAACTACAATGAGCTACCACTTCACACCAGTCAGAATGATCATCATCAAAAAGTCTACAAACAGTGAATGCTGGAGAGGATGTGGAGAAAAGGGTACCCTCTTGCATTGCTGTGAAAATGGAAATTGATACAGCCACTATGGAAGATGGTATGGAGATTCCTTAGAAAACTAGGAATAAAACCACCATATGACCCAGCAATCCCACTACTAGGCATATACCCTGAGGAAACCAAAATTGAAAAAGACACATGTACTCCAATGTTCATTGCAGCACTATTTACAATAGCTAGAATATAGAAGCAACCTAAATGTCCATCAACAGATGAATGGATAAGGAAGCAGTGGTACATATATACAATAGAATATTACTCAGTCATAAAAAGGAATGCATTTGAATCCATTCCAATGAGGTGGAAGAACCTAGAGCCTATTATACAGAGTGAAGTAAGTCAGAAAGAGAAAGATAAATATCATATACTGATGCATATATATGGACTCTAGAAAGATGGTGCTGATGAATTTATTTTCAGGGCAGCAATGGAGAAACAGACATAGGGAACAGACCTATGGACACAGGGGAGAGGGGGAGGGAGAGGGTGAGAAGTATGGAGAGAGTAACATGGAAATTTGCAATACCGTGTGTAAAATAGATAGCCAATGGGAATTTGCTATGTGACTCAGGGAACTCAAACAGGGGCTCTGTGACAGTATAGAAGGGTGGGATGGGAGGGAGATGGAAGAGAGGTTCAGAAGGGAGGGGACAAGGGTGTACCTATGGCTGATTCTTATTTATGTATGACAGAAAACCACAAAATTCTGTAAAGCAATTATCCTTCAATTAAAAAAATTAAGTGAAAAAAAAAGTTTTTCTCAATTACATAAGGATAACTGAGATGCACTTTGGCATATTTTTTTAAAAGCCAAACTTGCAACAGAGCATTTGTCATTTTTAATTTCATTATTAGACTGCTGTTCAAAAAAAAAAAAGTGTAATGCCAAAGCAACTGGATCCTGTGAGGAGGGGTAGCAATTTATACCCAGTTCTAATATTCCAAGAACATAGATCTCTTTCTTCTTGTTCTTATCTTCTCCTTTATTCCTACTTTGCTTATTTATCTATTGATTACTACTCTTTCTGTTGAATTTTCAAGGTGTATCAGTGATCAAGTTTGCAATGATTATAAAAGTTATTTTTTGATTAAAAAACAAAATAAATTAATTCTGTTTGGGGACATCTCTATGACTTCCAAGCTTTCCCCTCAGTCCTGAAACTCCTACAGAGCTTCATTAGAAAAAGAAACCACAGGCTAGCAATTTTGTTTGCCAGAGTTATTTGTACTAAATGTGTGTGATTGCTTTAAACAGACCACTATGGAAAAGAGTTTAACTCTCAGTCTTTATCTTGAGTTCAAATGCATGTCATTTAAAGTCACACATGAGCTTTGGTGACAATGATCAAAGATATGAATTTATCTATGTAACCAAGAGCCAAATCAGAGGTATAGGCAATTGAAATTACATAGATGCGGAGCCAGGCCTTGGGATCTCCTGACTCCGATCTACTGCCAACATTGTTCCTATTTTATCAGAGTATGGTAGGCAATAATTTTGTATTTCATATATATAATGTATAATATATACATTTATATATACATATATATACATACATACATATATATATATATATAACTCCTTGGAGTTTTATGTTTTCTAAATATAATATAAAAATATAAGTATAAAATATTATATAAAACATTAAATACAGTTTTATATTTCCTAAAATGTACCACCTCTCTGCTTTACATAAAGCTCACAAAAATTTAGTCTCTTATTCTACACTCTATTTCCCGGGATACAAATAGAGATTCATAAAAGTAACTTTTGGATTCACAAATAAGAGGGGAGTTTAGGGACAGTTTGGCTGGGACGTTCACATAAAAAGTCAGTGGGGAAGCATTCAGAAAGAAATTAATTGACTTTGTGTTTCATCTCATTAGTCAAGTCACTCAGAACTATCAAACTAGTTTGTACCAACTTTCAACTCTCAATCGGAAGTTTGAAAAAAACAAAAAACACAATCTAAAACTCAGAAAAAATTTTCTTTAGCCCTCAGGCACACAAAGACTGCATATAAGTGACAATTGCAAACTCTTCTAGAAAGAAACAAGAAGAGGAAAATTAGCTTCTATCATCCTCAAAAATGTCCCTGGGAATGAAAATAATCACTAAAGTCAAATGAGCTGGCTGTTTCTCCCATACTTGGTGCTGTGCTAGTTGGCTGGCTGACTGCTGGTGGGAACTGATTGGTGGATGTGGTACACCAACCAGTAGGACTCTTTGTGAAAAAAATTAATGGAATGAAAACATGGTAATTAACCTTAAGCCTCTAGTAATTAATCATAAATAGACCAGTTTGTTTGATTTTTTTCAAATTTTAGGAAAAAGAAGCCACAGACTGCAGTGTGTTTAGTACATCAATGGGTCTACCCACAAAACATTTTTTCTTTTGAAAAAATTGTTTGGCTAGGGCCTTGAAAAAGTGTTTGACCTAAGTGTTGGAGTCAATGGCTTCCTGTAGACAGCCTCTGTATAGGGGTGTGATACAGTAGCCAACTGTGGAGCAATTTGCAAAAGATTTCAGCTGGCTGAACTCTATCCGGTAGTGTGGGTGCAGTGTTTGAATTAAGTGTTCATCTTGAAAATGTTTACCTTAAAACAAGAATTGCCTTCCTGTTTTATTTTGAAATATGCTTTTCAGCTGTTAGAATGTCATTACAGTCAATGTTTGCTTACCTAATTGGTTTTATAAAGCAAGTATTGTCCAGATGTTGCTTTAATGCTCTGAGCACTTCACAAAGTATTCGATATAAAAGACAAGCTCCTTTGTACTGCAAATGTCATGCCTTTATTTCCGTGTGTAATGCTCATATTAAGTATTTTAATATCAATGTACATTATCAAAGAGATGACTGTTATAGCATATCCTCAAGTTATTGTAGGTTCTCATAAACTTAAATGTGGAGGTGAACAATTATCCAATTCCTGTGATTTTCACCAGGTAGTATGTAGACCTGAAAATTTCATTACAAAAGAAGAACCTTATTTGGAATCTGAAAACACACACACACACACAGCACAAATGAACCTATTTACAAAGTAGAAATAAAGCCACAGTTATAGAAAAAAAAAAACTTATGGTTACCAAGAAGAAAAGGCAGGGGAGAGATAAATTGGAAGATTGGGATTGACATATACGTACTTCTATATACAAGATCCTCCTAGGTGGAATTACTGGTGAAGGACCTGCCTGCCAATGCAGGCGACTTAAGAGACACAGGTTTGATTTCCAGATAAGACGATCCCCTGGAGGAGGGCATGGCAACCCATTCCAGTATTCTTGCCTGGAGAATCTCATGGACAGAGGAGCTTGGCAGGCTAGAGTCCATGGGGTCACAAAGAGTTAGACGTGACTGAAGCAACTTAACACATATATATATGAGATAGATAACTAATAACGTACTGTATAGCATAGGGAACTCTATTTAATACTCTGTAATGACCCATATGGGGAAAGAAGCTTAAAAACGGTGCATATATGTATATGTATAACTGATTCACTTTGCTGTACAGCAGAAACTAACACACACTGCAATCAACTATTCTCCAATAAAAATTAATTTAAAAAAAAGAAGCGTCTCTTACCTTTTAGTAGCCTCCTCCTTTGCCTGAAATATTTTCGGATCTCAGCTACATGTGATTTTACATTTTCCTTAAGATTCTGGTATTTCCACCTAATTACTTCATTTAAATTTGTCAAGTACTGGCTATGTCCTTCTCAAAATTAACTATGTCCCTATATCTTTCTTCCCATTCCGAATATCATTTCTAGTTGGAATTTTTATCATTTCCTTAAATATTTTCAAAACCTTTTGAAATTTTTATGCAGCCTATAGTTCCATTCTATCTTATAAGTCTTCCTCTTAAAAACCTTCCATCCAGTCTCCACTTTGCCAAACAGACAGAATACAGCTCCATAAATTATTGCTCACCTATACATGTATCTTAACTTCAGATGTGCAAATGATAACACTCCAATGGCAGAAAGTGAAAAGGAACTAAAGAGCCTCTGGATGATAGTGAAAGAGGAGAGTGTAAGAGCTGACTTAAAATTCAACATTAAAAAAAATTAAGATCATGGCATCTAGTCCTATTACCTCATGGCAAATATTAATAGAAGGGGAAAAAGTGGAAGCAGTGATAGATATTCTCTTCTTGGGCTCCAGAATCACTGTGGACAGTGACTGCAGTGACTGCAGCCATGAAATTAAAAGACACATGCTCCTTGAAAGGAAAGCTATGACATAGATTGCATATAGAGACAGCACTTGGCCAACAAAGTGGCCTACATAGTCAAAGCTATGGTTTTTCCAGTAGTCATGCACAAATGTGAAAGTTTGACCATAAAGAAGACTGCATGCTGAAGAATTGATGTTTTCGAACTGTGACACTGGAGAAGACTATTGAGAGTGCCTTGGACAGCAAGGAGATCAAACCAGTCAATCCTAAAGGAAATCAACCCTGAATATTCATTGGAAGTACTGATGCTGAAGCTCCAATAATTTGGCCACATGATGCAAAGAGCTGACTCACTGGAAAAGCCCCTGATGCTAGGAAAAATTGAAGGCAAAAGGAGAAGGGGGTGGTAGAGGACAAGATAGATAGCATCACCAACTCAAGGGACATGAATCTGAGCAAGCTCCAGGAGACAGTGGAGGACAGGGAGTTGCTGTAGTCCATGGAGTTGCAAAGAGCTGGTCATGACTTGGCAACTAAAAAACAGCAACAATATGTGTATCTTATGCTCCAGATAAAATGGAGAATAAGCTATATCCTCTCAAAGGATATATTCCATTTTCCTACTTGTTTTGCTTCTACTATTTCTCTCCACCAAGAAGGCTTACTATTCTTTTACTCATTTTTCTTTACCCAATGTATTTGTCACAGGATACCTTAGCTGTTTCTCTCACATTTCTCTAATCTCAGAGTATTTCACCTATTCTATTTACTTTATTAAGTTATGTCTTGCCTAGTAAAATCCTTTACAAGGTATCTTTTTTAAAGATTTTTTTTAATGTGGACCATTTTTAAAGTCTTTATTGAATTTGTTATAATATTGTTTCTGTTTTATATGTTTTTTTGATTATGAGACATGTGGGATCCTAGGTCCCCAACCAGGGATTGAACTCACATCCCCTGCACTGGAAGCTGGAGTCCTAACCACTGGACAGCCAGGGAAGTACCTGCAATGTATCCTGGTCCTCTAATCACCATAAGTCCCTGGTGATTTTTTGAATGTGCCATGTTCTTCCAAATCCTAAGATTCTATGAAGGGTTTTGGTACTCTTCAACAAAAGTAGCTTGGTTTAGAAGAGAATAAAATTTGAAAACCACTGGATATAATATTATTCAGCTCTTAAACCCATATTTAAGAGCTAGGGAGAAAAGAAACTTAGTCTTTTTCATTTTAATGTGCATCCAAAGTGCCCTGCATATGATAGGGATCAACAAATATTTAAATATCAGTTAAGGCTTTACGTCTTGTGAGTTACTGAAAATGTGAAAATCCTAAAGGAAAACATAAATACTTAATTTAAAAAGTACTTCTATATCTCACATGAGAGTAGATCATGAAAAGGTTAAACATAAATCCCTGACCTGTTAAGGAGGATTTAGTCATAGAAATGTCATGTCATCTACGTGCTGTGCTCAGTGACATCTGACTCTTTGGGGATCGCAGCGGCTGTAGCTCTTCAGGCTCTTCTGTCTGTGGGATTCTCCAGGCAAGAATACTGGAGTGGACTGCCATTTCCTTCTCCAGATCTTCCTGACTCAGAGATCACTAAGTCTCCCATATCTCCTGCATTGGCAGGTAGATTCTTTATCACTGAATCACCAGGGAAACCCAGATCATGGAAAGGTTGAACATAAGTCCTTGACCTGTTAAGGAAGAAGATTTAGTTATAGAAATGTCATGTCATCTACGTTTCTACCTAATGGGAGAATCATTTGTAGCCTGGAATCCAGGAGGAAGGATTTTTCCCACCAAAAGACAGTCAATTTAACTTTCCCTAACCATAAACAGCTAGTGGTAAAGAACCCTCCCGCCAATGAAGGAGACACAGAGATGAGGGTTCCATCCCTGGGTTGGGGGATGTAGCCCACCATGCTCTTCTGTCCATGGGGTCACAAAGAGTTGGACAGGACTTAAGTGCCTGAACACACACTCAACTCAGTTCAGTTCAGTTTCGCAGTGGTGTCTGACTCTTTGCAACCTCATGAACTGCAGCATGCCAGGCCTCCCTGTTCATCATCAATTCCCGGAGTTTACTCAAACTTATGTCCATTAAGCCGTTGATGCCATTCAACCATTTCATCCTCTGTCGTCCCCTTCTCTTCTCTCCTTCAAGCTTTCCCAGCATCGGGGTCTTTTCAAATGAGTCTGCTCTTCACATCGGGTGGCCAAAGTATTGGAGCTGGTCACCATGAAGAACAATTCCGTGGCTAGAGAGTTGGAATTTTGATCCAACTGAACCTCAGGGAATTTGAGATGGGCTGGAAATTGAGTTCAATCATGTAGCCAATGGTTTACTCAGTCAATCATGTTTAAGTAATGACAACCCGATACAAACTCTGGACAATAAGGCTCATTGGAGTTTCCTGATTGGTGAACATCTTCATGGGCTGGGAGAGGAATGTATCCAGATTCCAGGAAAAGCAAGCATAACAGCTCTCTATTTCACCCTCCCACCCGACCTTGCCCAATTTCTCTCTTTATTTGGTGGTTATAACCTTTATAACAAAACTGTAATCATAAGAACAGAATTCTAACAAATTATTAAATCTGAAGATGGTCAGAAGTAGGGGCTACCTTGTGAAGAAACTACCTTTAACCTGGGTCAGTACTAAATCAAGGTACTTAGCATTGGAATTGAATTCTAATTCAATTTCAGTGGGTGTAGGAACACCCAGATGGTATCAGAGAATTGTTGTCAGACTGCAGTACCGCAGTTAGTCAGGAGGTAGTTGTTCCTAGTTCAGTTCAGTCACTCAGTCGTGTCCAACTCTTTGCGACCCCATGAATCGCAGCATGCCAGGCCTCCCTGTCCAGCACCAACTCCCGGAGTTCACCCAGACTCAAATCCATTGAGTCAGTGATGCCATCCAGCCATCTCATCCTCTGCCGTCACCTTCTCCTTCTGCCCCAATCCCTCCCAGCATCAGAGTCTTTTCTAATGAGTCAACTCTTCACATGAGGTGGCCAAAGTACTGGAGTTTCTGCTTTAGCATCATTCCTTCCAAAGAAACCCCAGGGCTGATCTCCTTCAGAATGGACTGGTTGGATCTCCTTGCAGTCTGAGGGACTCTCAAGAGTCTTATTCAACACCACAGTTGCTGGGAGAAATATCAATAACCTCAGATATGCAGATGACACCACCGTTATGGCAGAAAGTGAAGAGGAACTTATAAACCTCTTGATGAAAGTGAAAGAGGAGAGTGAAAAAGTTGGCTTAAAGCTCAACATTCAGAAAACGAAGATCATGGCATCTGGTCCCATCACTTCATGGGAAACAGATGGGGAAACAGTGGAAACGGCGTCAGACTTTATTTTGGGGGGCTCCAAAATCACGGCAGATGGTGACTGCAGCCATGAAATTAAAAGATGCTTACTCCTTGGAAGGAAAGTTATGACCAACCTAGATAGCATATTCAAAAGCAGAGACATTACTTTGCCAACAAAGGTCCGTCTAGTCAAGGCTATGGTTTTTCCTGTGGTCATGTACCGATGTGAGAGTTGGACTGTGAAGAAGTTGTTCCTAAGGCACATATAAAGCACAGAAATGAGAGACAGTGATGTGTAGAGCCTAGCAAAGAAGGAGAGGCACCCCAGGACCATATACAATTAACAAGAGAAACTTTGCCAAGAGTTAAGGCGAAAAAAAAAAAAAATTACAGTGACTCTTGAGGCAAATTTTTGAGAATCTTGAGGTAGACTGGGGCTTCCCAGGTGGCAGTAGTGGTAAACAATCTGCCTGCCAATGCAGGAGACAGATTCAGTCCCTGGGTCAGGAATACCGCCTGGAGTAGGAAACGGCAACCAACTCCAGTATTCTTGCCTGGGAAATCCCATAGACATCAGGAGTCTGACAGGCTATAGTCCATGGGGTTGCAGAGTCAGACATGACTGACCCACACATGAAAAAAATAAGTAAACAGGTATATATTAAATATCTACAAGGTCTATTTCATTATCCACAAATCATTGCTTGATTTAAACAAAACAAAACAAAACCTAAGGTAGACTGGGAAGCAGAATTTGACTCCATCATCCTAACCCAGAATAAGATACCTTTGTACTTAGAAATGACAATGTAAGGATGAGGTGTATATGGGGATTTCCCTGGCGGTCCAGTGGTTCAGAATCTGCCTGGCAATGCAGAGGACATGGGTTCAGTCCCTGGTCTTGGGAAAATCCATATGCCCACATACCCATGTACCACAACGATGGAAGCCCACGTGCCTAGAGCCCATGTTCCACAACAGGAGAAGCCACCACAAGGAGAAGTCTAAGCACAGCAATGAAGACCCAGCATGCTGCTGCTGCCGCTGCTAAGTCGCTTCAGTCGTGTCTGACTCTGTGTAGCCCCATAGACAGCAGCCCACCAGGCTTCCCATCCCTGGGATTCTCCAGGCAAGAACACTGGAGTGGGTTGCCATTTCCTTCTCCAATGCATGAACGTGAAAAGTGAAAGTGAAGTCGTTGAGTCGTGTCCGACTCTTAGCGACCCCATGGACTGCAACATACCAGGCTCCTCCGTCCATGGGATTTTCTAGGCAAAAGTACTGGAGTGGGGTGCCATTGCCTTCTCCAAGACTCAGCATAGTGATAAATAAATAATTTCTAAAAAAAAAAAAAAATTGAGGTGTATATGGGTGTGGAGGAGTGAAGAGTGCCTCTGGATGAGAACAAAGATATTTCTCTTAGCCACACGTTAAGGAAGTTTCACCCATGTTAAAATGAAGACAGAAGGGAAAATCAATAAGAGAACTGTCTCCTGTTGTGCATTATTATGTTTAAGTTAACACTGCAGAGAAATAAATGTCATGTTCAATGTATGATGTGTGTTCAGTCACTTTCACCTAACATTTTCACTGTCTTTCCAAAGTAGGAATTGAAAGCTCTCTCCAAGTATTCATGGAAATAGCTCCCAGAACTAGCAGACTGTGTAGTCAAAATTCTGGTACACCTCATAGACAAGAGCAAATGCACACTAACCACCTTATTTCACCTTAACCAGGCTTGTGTCTAAATGCTTTACATATTCCACTTCTCTTTAATAAAATTTCCAAACTGAACAGACATGTTTAAAGAAAACAATAATAAATAAATAAAAATCTAAGACCTGGGACTGGTTCCAGGTTGTAAATGGCCAAATTGTTTTGGTTCCGGAATTCTGAAAGGAAATATATTGAGAACAGCAACTATTGACTCAGATGGCAAATTTCCCTGCTGAAATATGCAGGAAGTGGGAGTGATGTGAATGAGCGTGTGAAGGGGCATTATGTCCTGACGTGATGAATGAATAAGCTTAGTTGACCATTATCAAAATATCATGGGAACCATAAAGCTTACCTTCTCCCTTTCTTACAATCTGATAATCCTTAGAAAACATAAAATATTTCTTCCTGCTCATTCAATATATTTAGTATTTTCTGCTTGAGGAAAAAAGTATTAAACTGAACAATTTCTGCTTTAAAACACATTCTAAATTTTACAAGATCCCAGTTTCTCTTAACAACCTCAAAAGGTCACCTAAAAATATTTTCAAAAAATTTGTATAACAATTATAATTTTAATGTCATAAAATCTGACATAAAATTTCCAAAAGTAGGCAAATCACTGGATCATAAAAATAACCACAAATTCAGAAAATGTGATTTGCCATAGCACAATACTTTAAAATATGTGGTGGTTAATTTTATGTGTCACTTTAGCTGAGCCACAGTTCCCAGATATTTAGACAAACACTATTCTAGATGTTTCTGTAAGGCTGTTTTTGACTGAGATTAACATTTAAATTGATAAACTTTGAGCAAAGCAGATTGCCCTTCAAAATGTGGTGGGACCCATCCAATCTGCTGAAGTCTGAATAGAACATTCAACTGATCTCTCCCCAGGACAAGAAACAATTCATTAGCCGATAGTCTTTAGACATGAACTGCAGCATCGGCTCCTCCCTGGGTCCCCAGCATGCTGCTCCAGATTTGGGAACCAGCCTCCATATTTGAGCCAGTTCCTTAAACTTCTTTCTATGTATTATATACATTCTACTGGTTATGCTTCCCTAGAAAACTCTAATATACAATAAAAACAATAAACATAAGTCAATGGGCAAAAGTAGTTTTCGACCTAAAAAGAATAACCTTGAACTAAAGAAGTACTTATGTAATGAGTTATATACGTTATAATTAAAAATTCCATAATCACATTTATCTGTTCACTCTTGCCACTCATCACAGAATATTATCAATGATAAAATTACATTGCCTTTGATAATAGTATTAAACATAATTTTTAATATATACTGACAAAGGTATTTTCCTTTCCTGCCCAGTTTTCCTCCTTCTGTTAAGAGTACTTGACTTTTCTGTGGGTAATTAATTACCTGTTTGAGGTTGACCTCATGCACTGGACCAGAGGTAGGCCTGCCTGCATGTAGAAAGCCCCTATTTGGCTAAAGGGAAAACTGATAGGCCCTGCAAAGTAGTTACAGGTAAAGGGAGGTTCTGTAGCCTTGGCACAGGCCCCAAAGAAGAGAGGTGGTCTAAGTAAACTGCAGTAAGAACTTCAGGACTCAGAACCATATTAGGCCAGCAGTCATGGTTCATTGGGGTTTCCTTGACTTAGACTCTAGTAAAAGTGTTTTCTGAACTCTGTTATAATCACTTCACAGGCAGAAAGATAAGAGACTTGGACATCTCTTTGTCCAATGGATCCCCTCACCTGGCAGATTCCTCATTCCACATAAACTACTAACTTCCAGCCCCAGCTTAAACTGATCAGGACAAAAGAAGTCGGCTCATTTAGATATATCCCGGAACCACTGAAATACTCCAGGATGGGTATGTGACTTGAGTCAGGACACAGGAGCCACCATCTCTGGACAATTTCTGGGAATGCCAGCAAAGAAAAGTTCTTATTCCTTGGTTATTATGATGCTGCGACGAGTGGAGGCAAGCTCTTCTTTTTCTCACTTGTTGAAAGATCTTTCTGAGAGTATATCATACAGAAAAAAACAAAGTCAAGACAGGGAGAAAAGGGATACTGTCGGTGAATATCTGTTTGGATCAGCCATACATAAAGTCATATCCACCTCCTGGAACTTTTGGTTACAGGGGCCCCAAAAAACTCACATTTAGCTCAAGAATGAGCTCAAATTCTGTTGTTTGCAAACCACAAAAGCCCTAATTCATTTAGATAGCTTTCCAAGAATTATACCTAAAAGTTACAACAAATAAAAGCTACCTTTAGACCTATATCAGGTACTTGACTTTTACGACATAATGTGTTTTAAGACCTTTTGGCAAAGAAACAAAGGCTTCAGTGCAATTGCTCATAAAACTGGAAACTGAATTGAGCAAACGCTTTTCTCAGTACACTGACCTCATTTTCAATCTGTTCCTTACTTTCCATTAGTCCTTCCTATAACTTATTCAAGGTGGCTGAGGAAGACACTGAGCACAGGAAGCAGAAGACACAGGAAAAAGTGATTGAAACCATACCTTCTCTCCCTAAACAGCCACCATTATTTTCACATTTGTTAAGTGTGTTGTTAACGCAATTTTATTCTCAAATTTAGGAACTGTGTTTCGGAATGGAAAACTCCCTCCTTTTCTCTGTATGCTCTTAGTCTATCTACATTTGAGCATCTTTTTTTGTTGTTCTCTTCCACTAAACAATTTGAAGTCTTCTAAAATGAGAGAGTCTTGGGCAGGGAACCAACCAAATGATGTCAGAGTTGTATTTCTGTCCTTAGGAAAGGTGTGTGAGGCATTCCTTTCCCCAGGCTAGCAAGCACCTCCACTATGGGGGTCACAGCACACCAAGGAGCACAAAATCCAGGGAGGTGTCCCATTAGTTCCAGGGACAGGAACAATGCAAAGCAAAATCTCTATTGCCCACACACTCATAGGTACAAAAGAGCTGCTTCTGAGGACATACCAGGAGGCCACCTAAGTGGACATTAAATGTTTTTGTAAAGAGAGGAGTAACTGTCAATGCAAGTCATATCCTTTTACCATATTTTGCCAGAATTTTTTTTGTTCAATCATTATTTTTAACTTATTTATCTTTATTGGAGTATAGAAAGTGAAAGTGAAATAGCTCAGTCCTGTCTGACTCTTTGCAACCCCGTGACTGCAGCCTGCCAGACTCCTCTGTCCATGGGATTCTCCAGACAAGAGTACTGGAATGGGTTGCCATTTCGGTTGACTTCTGTTGTGTTGGCTTCAGGTGTACAGCAAAGTGATTCAATTATTTATATTCTTTTTCAGATTCTTTTCCCTAACAGGTCATTACAAAATATTGTGCATAGGTTCGTGTGCTGCATAATAGGTCCTTATTGGTTATCCATTTTATATACAGTAGTGTGTATATGTAAATCCCAAAGTCCTAATTTATCTCTCCCCTCAACTTTTCCCCTTTAGTAACCATAAGTTTATTTCCTATGTCTGCAGGTCTATTTCTGTTCTGTATATAGATACATTTGTAACATTTTCTTTTTTAGATTCCACATATAAGCAATATTATATATTTGTCTTTGGCTTACTTCACTTAGTATGATCATCTCTAGGTTCATCCATGTTGCTACACATGGCATTATTTCATTCTTTTTATGACTGAGTAATATTCCATTGTGTGTGTGTATTTGTATACACATATATATATATATATATATATATAAATAACTGGGGCTTATATATATATATATATATATATATATAACTGGGGCTTCCCAGGTTGCCCTAGTGGTAAAGAACCCATCTACCAATGCAAGACCTAAGAGATGAAGGTTCAACCCCTGGGTCAGGAAGACCCCCTGGAGGAGGAAATAGTAATAGACTCCAGTATTCTTGCCTGGAGAATCCCACTGACATAGGCAGAGGAGACTGGCAGGCTACAGTCTCTGGGGTCACAGAGAGATGGACATGACTGAAGGGACTCAGCACACACGCACACACATATTTAGTCAGGTGCATGCATGCTCAGTTGCTTAGTTGTGTCTGGTTCTTTGTGACCTCATAGACTCTAGCCTGCTAGGCTCCTCTGTCCATGGGATTTTTCAGGTAAGAATACTGGAGTGGGTTGCCATTTCTTCCTCTAGGGGATCTTCCCAACCCAGAGATCAAACATATATATATGTTTGATATATATCTGCTGCTGCTGCTAAGTCGCTTCAGTCATGTCCAACTCTGTGAGACCCCATAGGTGCAGCCCATCAGGCTCCCTCATCCCTGGGATTCTCCAGGCAAGAACACTGGAGTGGGTTGCCATTTCCTTCTCCAATGCGTGAAAGTGAAAAGTGAAAGTGAAGTCGCTCAGTCGTGTCCGACTCTTAGCGACTCCATGGACTGCAGCCTACCAGGCTCCTCCGTCCATGGGATTTTCCAGGCAAGAGTACTGGAGTGGGGTGCCATTGCCTTCTCCGTGATATATATCTACTCTACTCTAAGTAGTGCTGGTACAGACACTGGGGTGCATGTATCTTTTCAAATTATGGTTGTCTCTGGATATATGTCCAGGACTGAGATTGCAGGATCCCATGGTGATTCTATTTTCAGTTTTTTAAGGAACCTCCATGCTGTTCTCCATAGTTGCTGCACCAATTTACATTTCTACCAACACTCTACAATTTTTTTAAATGCCAGGTTATCTGAGACTCCCTAGTCAGTGACAGTATGTAACTACACAGAAGGGAGAACCACAATCCCATTTAGCCAACAGCAGGGTAATGTCAAATAAGTACAAGTTGCAGCTTCAGAATTTAGATAAAGTGGTAAAACAGAGAATGGATAGATTATAATTTGTATATTCTAGACACATGAATGCATTCAAGGAAGTTGTAAAAATCTTTTTTCTAGGGGATGGTTCATGATGAAAATACCGTCTACCATATGCGTGCCTTTGGGCAAGGAATGGGTCAGATACATATTTTTAAGCCAGCCTCAGCTCCAAGTCCCAGTCATACGAACATGAAGAAAAAGAGCTGCTGTTGATGGAACCAGCGTGTTTTTCTCTGACTCATTCACATTATGCAGAATTGGCTCAAAAAAGAGAACAGATGTGGGTCATCAGGGTGCAGTGCCGACTTTTTGGCTCAACTAAGTAAGAAAATCTTCTATATTCCACACTCACAGATGCATGGTATTAGCTAACATTTAACACTTCAAAACAACAGGAGAGTGGTTAGTAAAAAGGAGAGAAAAAAACTCATCCTTTTTTTCATCACTTGGAGTACAAAACATGTCCAGTAAAAGTCAATCCCTGATACTACTGTATCCAGTGCCATTTTGCAATAAGAAAGCAATACATTGAATAATCTTTTACTTCTCCCCCAAAAGGCTGATTCTCTAGTGTTTGCATTTCTCAGCCATGAATTGCTAACTCCTGTTATTTTTGTTTTCCAAGAGAGAATTAATCTGAAAGTATAATTTTTTTTTTCCTGGAGATATTCTGCTCATTTTCCAGCTATCTGTGGATAAGCTGCATATCTGAATTGATAAAAACCAGATTGTTCACTTCCGATGAAATGTTGATAGAACCACAAACTGCTTTATGAATAAAATTTGATTAGAATTCTTAACAACATGCAGACTTTTGGCTACTTGCATTCGTTGGGGTCAGGTGTGCAGTCACACACTGCCTTAAGATGCATGGATCAAAGCACAGCCGGATCAAAGCACAGTGGATTAAAACACACTTAAAGGAGTACAGACCCCAGGTTTTCCTGACCAAAGACCAGACTTTGTCCTTTACACATTTGCATAATTCCCATTTGAAATTAATAGGGGTTGCAAAAATACAAATTTGGGGGGAAATGTTAACTTAATCCAGCTCAGAGATTGTTCTTTAAGAGCTGGTTGTTCAGAAAACTTTATCTGGCATGGGCAAACATGTCCACTAGTCTTCTGCTGTCAGTTTAGGAAGTCAAAAAGAAAGTCCGTATGAGTGGAATGAACGTGTGCACAGCATTTCAGAAGAGGGTTTGGTGACCTTGATGACCTGTGTTGTTGATGCTACTACTGTTGTAATTTATCAAACACTAATCATAATAACCTTATAAGGTAGATATTTGTGTTTTATTTTTACAAATGAAGACAATGAATGTTTGAGAAGTTAAGTCAATTTTTTCTGAAGTATTACAGGAAGTAGTTGTCAGAATCAGGATTTATAATGATCAAGCCAGTATAACTTCCAGAACTCATGCTCTTTTGATATCCAGATGAGCAAGCAACTTGTCACAAACACCAGGGGCTTGAACCCAGGAGATACTGAATACCTGAGGATATGTTCAAAAGGTGGACCCTCTAACCAGTTTCGTCCCCAAAACTACCCTGTACCCAGAGGTAAAAAGAAAGTAAAACCTAATGGGATAAAAAGTGAGAAAGGTTGATATTTAAAATGGATAGCCATCAAGATCTTACTATATAGCACAGAGAACTCTGCTCAATATTATGTGGCAGCCTGGATGGGAAGGGAGTTTGAGGGAGATTGTTACCCATGCATACGTATGACTGAGCCCTCTCCTCTCCACCTGAAGCTATCACAACATTGTTAACCTGCTATGCTGCTGCTGCTGCTAAGTCGCTTCAGTCGTGTCTGACTCTGTGCGACCCCACAGATGGCAGTCCATCAGGCTCCCTTGTCCATGGGATTCTCCAGGCAAGAACCCTGGAGTGGGTTTCCATTTCCTTCTCCAATGCATGAAAGTGAAAAGTGAAAGTGAAGTCGCTCAGTCTTGTCTGATTTAGCGATCCCATGGACTGCAGCCTACCAGGCTCCTCCGTCCATGGGATTTTCCAGGCAAGAGTACTGGAGTGGGGTGCCATTGCCTTCTCCAGTTAACCTGCTATATTCCAATATAAAATAAATTTTTTTTAAAAAAACTGAGAGAGGTTGAATAGAGATGTCTTTAGATCAATCAACTCTCTTACTAACTGCAATCAGAGCTCCAAATAAATTTCTTCATTCTCAATTCTTTGTGAAAAAAATAGAAATCAGTCCTAATTGATATTATCTGGTCCATTTTACTCTTTCGCTATATCGTATAATTAATATGTACTCAGTCTAGGATTTTTTAAATTATTCTTTCATTCTCCTTTGTGATAATTCTTTTTTGTCTCTGAAAAGTGTTGGTTGTGTTACAAGAAACCACCATATTCATAATCATAAATGATAAAATTGAAGGTTTATTCAAAAGCACCAGGTTACAAATCTGGGCCAAGAATTTATAAGGTGGCGACTTTTTTGGACACCTGACACCTTGGATTTCTCTGACTTTTTTGACACAAAAGTATCAAGAGATTAGTTTTCTGGCTGTTCTATATGATTTTGCCAAACCCACAATATGTAGAAATCTATCAATGTAATAAATAATATGAAAAACAAATCCTGGGAAAGGGATTAATTTTGGTGGAGACTTCCTTCAAATAGTCAAATTTATCTTTCTCAAAAAAAGCAGAGGAAGCTGCTAATGTTGCCTTGGAAAATCCAAAAATGAAATATGTTCACTTCTCTTTACTTATCCAAATATCTCAACTTAGTTCAAGCAATGGACTCAAAACATCCTGTGATTGAAAGGGCAGATTTTTTCTTTTTTCAGTTAGTTTCCCTAACTGATTAAAAACATAAAATTTATAGTGTAAGTAATAAACAGAAGTGATACAAAATGCCCCCCAACATATAAATAAATGCAAAAAGACACACAAGGGAAATGGGAAGAAGAATTTAGGTCACAAAAAAAGTGGTTTTCAACAAAACAAAATTTATAATTTTTTTCCCTTAAATAATACAGTCATTTCAAGCACAGGCTCAGCCACTTTATAGCTGTCTCATCTTAGGCAAATTACTTCACATCTCCCCATCTTATTTCACCCCCTATAATATAACAACTTCAAATGTTGTTGTAAAGATTAAATAATTTGATACTTGAAAAGCTCTGAAAATGTTGCCTGATACATAAAAATGTCTCCCTATATAACTGCCAAACAAATGTCACTCCTTTATTAAAATCTAAAACTTGAATTTGAAAGGAATTAGAAGGTTGCTTAATGTATTTAATTCTGTGTATTCTACTCTTTGCATGTCACCATGGTGACATGGTTGCTCCCCTCTTTTAATAGGGAGAAAGGAGATATACTTCAAATCTGGGCTCATCTTTTATCTTCTGGCAATTTTCTCATCATTGACATTTATTTTATTTATTTATTTGACTTTTCGCAACTCTTTATTATTTTTATCTCAGCTTTTTTTTTTTTTACTATACAATATTGTATTGGTTTTGCCGTACATTGACATGAATCAGCCATGGGTGTACATGTGTTCCCCATCCTGAAACCCCCTCCTACCTCCCTCCCCATCCCATCCCTCTGGGTCATCCCAGTGCACCAGCCCCAAGCACCCTGTATCTGCATTGAACATTGCTTTGGGCAAGGACCGGGCCTGAATGCCCCGAGGGCAATCTGACATTGATTTTAAAAGACTGCTCACCTTCAAAGTGATAATACTAATGAGCAGCAAGGTTAATGGATTCTATATCTCTCAGGGGTATCAATTCTTTTATCTCACTGAAACGTATTCAATATTCTTAGGTAAAGAACTCACCGCCAATTGAAAAGACATAAGAGATGTTGATTCAATCCCTGGGTCAGGAAGATCCTTTGGAGGAGTGCATGACAACCCACTCCAGGATTCTTGCCCGGAGAACCCATAAACAGAGGAGCCTGGTGGGCTACAGCCCAAGGGGTCACAGAGTTGGACATGACTGAAGTGATTTAGCAAACAAAGCAAACTTTTATGTTAGGAGTAACAGTGACGTCTTTGTTAAGGTGTATGTGCCAAAAATACTAGAATAGAGGGGAAGGAAAACATAGCTAATTTATCAAACACTAGAATTAGTCTTATCTAAATGTCCATTGCTTTAAGTTTGAAGTTTGGTCTCGAATAACGGCTCTCACATTTTAGCATGTATTAGAATCACTGGGGGGCTTCCTAGGTGGCTCAGTAGTTAAAAATCTGCCTGCCAATGCAGGAAAAGGGGGTTCGATCCCAGGGTCAGGAAGATCCCTTGGAGAAGAAAATGGCAACCTACTCCAGCACTGTTGCCTGTAAAATCCCATGGACAGAGGAGCCTGGCAGGCTGTAGTCCATTGGGTTGCAAAGACTTGGACAAGGCTGAGTGACTGAGAAAACACAGACAGCACAGAATCACTAGGAGGTCTCTAATGCTGGTTCCAGTCCCCAGAATTCCTGATTAAGCAGGACTGGGGTGGGTCCCAAAAGCTCTCTTTCAAATATGTTCTCAGGTGAACTCATATCCAGAGATCACACTTCTACTCTAAATCTACTTAATAAACCCACTGGGGGGTTTTTTTTTAATTACCAATGCTTGATAGGTCAGAATCTCTAGGAGTAGGTCTGGGCAACTGCATTTTTTCCTAAAATCCTCCCCAGTTGACTCTCTGGTAGAGTCAAGGTTGAGAACTCCTGGTCAAGAGAAAGGGTTATCAAGTAAGATGGTGTTGGATCAGATTTTTTTTTTTTTTTTGGCTGTGCTGGGTCTTCGTTGCTGCACGTGCTTTTCTCTAGTTGTGGTGAGTAGGGGCTACTCTCTCTAGTTTCGGTAGCAAGCTTCTCATTGTGATTGCTTCTCCATCACTGAGCACGAGCTCTAGGGCTCATGAGCTTCAGTAGTTGAGGTTCCCAGGCTGCAGAAAACAGTCTCAGTAACTTAGTTGCTCCATGGCATGTGGAATCTTCCTGGACCAGGAATTGAATCTGTGTCTCTTGCATTGGCAGGCAAATTTTTTACCACAGAGCTACCAGGGAAGCCCTGAATGAGATTTATACCTGGGAAGCTTTCCCAAATCATCCTTACCCCTCCCCCAAGGTTAGATTATACCCTGGGAAGGCAGCAGAAATACAATTTTTAAATGTTTCTCAAAGTTAGTGTTGGGATCACTTCAGTCAAAATTGACTTATATTCATTAAAAACAAAGATCCCTTGCCTCATTTGGGATCAACAAATTCTCCAATGAGTTTACACACCCAACTGAAGTTTGAGAACTACTGCTCTAGTGAGCAGAAGAAACACGTTCTAATTCTTTCTTGCAGATTACAAGTTGCACTGGAACCTTACAATTAATATGGGAATTGATAAGTTTACCAGCCTTAGAGGGAGGAAAGGAGAGTTTATAATAAAGGAGGAAAACAGGAAGAACAGGGGCAGATGGACTGGGATAGAAAAAGGAGCGCTGATAAAGGCTCCTTTCTACTTACCAAAGGGGCTTCCCTGGTGGCCCAGTGGTAAGGAATCTGCCTACCAAGCAGGAGACGTGGGTTCAATCCCTGGGTCAGGAAGATCCCCTGGAGACAGAAATGACAACCCACTCCAGTATTCTTGCCTGGGAAATCCCATGGACAGAGGAGCCTGGCAGGCTATAGTCCATGGGGACTCAAAAGATTCAGGCACAACTTAGGGACTAAACAACAACAACAACTCCGTGCAGAAATCAGTAACCAATCAGGTGGCCTCCTCTCTGTAATTTGCCTTGGCACACAAGGAAAGAAGGTCTTCTGCTGATCCACATTTCTAAAGCACCAAGCAGCCTCTGCTGATAGCTGGGTTGATTGGTTGATTGCCATCTTGACACAGAGAAAACAAGAGAGCAGAAGAATTTTGGTGAGACATTTTCATTTTCCCTTTAAACAAGGAAAGAAAAGCCATATGTGAGGAAAGGTGGGATGCAAACATGATTATATAGCTTGGTGCAAACAACAGAGACTAATGTAAAGTGAAAGGTTTAGGAAAGTGATGACTGAGAAGAGACTATCCTTGATGATGCTGTTTTAATGAACTTCTGTTCTTCAAAATCCAACACCAGATTACAGGCATTATCATCACAGTATTAATATGATTTCAAAATTGACTTTGGGGAGCATTTCCAAAAAAGACAAAGTTGAATGAAAAGTCATGTCACTTTGGAAAGATCAAAACTGCCTGTGCTATTGTCAGCCATCATCATTCTCTATACAGCTTTCCAGAGTTTGTGATTTTGCTCCAAGAACTAATGTGCTCCTGATGCCTTCACGCCAAAGGGGAACTCCAAGCTCTGTTAGATGGATTCTAGGTGAATCTCTTGGCTTATGGCATTTTCTGTTAGCCTGCATCTTGGTTGTGCACTGGCAGCTTTAGGCTGCATATTGTTGGCATCAGCCAAAGAAACGAAAGGCAATCAGTTCTACTTTATGAAATCTACCAAGAGAGTTTTACATCCCAGCATAGGGTTTCTAAAAAGATTTTCAAATAACTAAAGACTTTCTGAGATAAAAATATTGTATCAACTATTAGGGTTACATACAGCTTTTTCTTCATTATGCCATATGCACTCTAACTCCTTAACAATGATTCAAAATTTTAGGATGAAAATCTGCAAACTTCTGAAACTCACCTAAGTATATAAAGTTATGGCATTCAGTCCCATCACTCAATGGCAAATAGATGGGGAAACAATGGAAACAGCACCAGACTTTATCTTGGGGGCCTCCAAAATCACTGCAGATGGTGACTGCAGCCATGAAATTAAAATACACTTGCTCCTTGGAAGAAAAGCTATGACCCACCTAGACAGCATATTAAAAAGCAGAGACATTACTTTGCCAACAAAGGTCTGTCATGTCAAAGCTATGGTTTTTCCAATAGTCATGTATGGATGTGAGAGTTGGACTATAAAGAAAGCTGAGCACTGAAGAATTGATGTTTTTGAACTGCGGTGTTGGAGAAGACTCTTGAGAGTCCCTTGGACTGCAAGGAGATACAACCAGTCCATCCTAAAGGAAATCAGTCCTGAATATTCATTGGAAGTGCTGATGCTGAAGCTGAAACTCCAATACTTTGGCCACCTGATGTGAAGAACTGACTCATTGGAAAAGACCCTGATGCTGGGAAAGATTGAAGGCTGGAGGAGAAGGGGACGACAGAGGATGAGCTTATCGGATGGCATCACCAATCTGATGCACATGAGTTTGAGCAGGCTCTGGGAGTTGGTGTTGGACAGGGAAGCTTGGCATGCTACAGTCCTTGGGGTCGCAAAGAGTCAGACATGTCTGAGCAACTGAACTGAACTGATATAAAGTTACAGAGTCAAAAGATTCCCCTGGGACCTTTCCTGGAAATAAGAGGAAATTGAAAGAGCTTGTTTTCCATCCATTCTGTAACCAGAGGGTTCTATTTTTGTTAACTTATCAGATTCACTAAGATTTACTATTTCTTAACTTATCAGACTTACTGATAGATTTACTAATAACCTTACTTACTAAGGTTTACTAAGTTCTCATGTAAAATAAAACTGATTCTGGGAAGACTGCATTCTCCTATGTCATGCTATTGCTCAGCACTAGCATGTAATAAAAGCTACTATCCCAATGTTGCCCATCTTTTCAATAGTCCAGTTCATTGTTCATCACTATTATTCTGAGGGAAAAAAATGTGTGGAAACTTCTGGGAAGTGTGAACAGATTGGATTTATATGTGTGTAGGGGCATGAGAATAAAGAAAGGAAGACAGTGAGCTGGCCCATTTCCCTTGAAAAGCATAAGATTTAGGATAGTAGTTCAAATCTATGTCAAGAAAGGATGATCTGCAAATTCAAAATAGCAGCTCCATTTTTTACTACATCTTGTAAAGAGAATTTATTTCTCTCTTGGAGAAAGACCATAAATTTTGACAACTTGTCAGAATGAGAAAACATCACTTGAGTTTCCTACTAAGCATAAATATAATGAAGGGAAGTTTGTTCTATTTTGTTTAGAGTCAACAGCACCACCATTTACTGACATGAACTCATGATTTTAATAAGATGAGAAAAACCTTAGTAATGACAAAATATTACAAGTGGAGTAGCTAAATGATTAAGAGGGAAACATGATGAGAATAAATATTTGTAAAGGAGAAAGAAAAAAGTTTTCCAATTTTCTTTTTTTTTTTAATTTTTATTTTTAAACTTTACATAATTACATAATTGTATTAGTTTTGCCAAATATCAAAATGAATCCGCCACAGGTATACATGTGTTCCCCATCCTGAACCCTCCTCCCTCCTCCCTCCCCATAGCATCCCTCTGAGTCGTCCCAGTGCACTAGCCCCAAGCACCCAGTATCGTGCATCGAACCTGGACTGGCATCTTGTTTCATACATGATATTTTACATGTTTCAATGCCATTCTCCCAAGTCTTCCCATCCTCTCCCTCTCCCATAGAGTCCATAAGACTGTTCTATACATCAGTGTCTCTTTTGCTGTCTCGTACACAGGGTTATTGTTACCATCTTTCTAAATTCCATATATATGCGTTATTATACTGTATTGGTGTTTTTCCTTCTGGCTTACTTCACTCTGTATAATAGGCTCCAGTTTCATCCACCTCATTAGAACTGATTCAAATGTTTTCTTTTTAATGGCTGAGTAATACTCCATTGTGTATATGTACCACTGCTTTCTTATCCATTCATCTGCTGATGGACATCTAGGTTGCTTCCATGTCCTGGCTATTATAAACAGTGCTGCGATGAACATTGGGGTACACGTGTCTCTTTCCCTTCTGGTTTCCTCAGTGTGTATGCCCAGCAGTGGGATTGCTGGATCATAAGGCAGTTCTATTTCCAGTTTTTTAAGGAATCTCCACACTGTTCTCCATAGTGGCTGTACTAGTTTGCATTCCCACCAACAGTGTAAGAGGGTTCCCTTTTCTTCACACCCTCTCCAGCATTTATTATTTGTAGACTTTTGGATTGCAGCCATTCTGACTGGTGTGAAATGGTACCTCATAGTGGTTTTGATTTGCATTTCTCTGATAATGAGTGATGTTGAGCATCTTTTCATGTGCTTGTTAGCCCTCTGTATGTCTTCTTTGGAGAAATGTCTATTTAGTTCTTTGGCCCATTTTTTGATTGGGTCATTTATTTTTCTGGAGTTGAGCTGTAGGAGATGCTTGTATATTTTTGAGATTAGTTGCTTGTCAGTTGCTTCATTTGCTATTATTTTCTCCCATTCTGAAGGCTGTCTTTTCACCTTGCTAATAGTTTCCTTTGATGTGCAGAAGCTTTTAAGGTTAGCAAAGTACACACATATAATACATGACACAAGAAAAAGCCCATCTTTCCAGCATTATTTCTTTCCTTATGACAAAACCACACGAGTGCATAAGCTGTTTTCTCCTATGCTATTTTGATCATTTACTGCCATTTAAGCCATAAATATAATATTAAATGTCACTATTATTAAAAACAAATAATTTCAAATGGGTTAAACTAGCTATTCAGAATAAAGTGTATATGTGTTTTTAAACCAATGATATGAATTCGTAATTTATCTTTAAGAGGGTTTCTAAGTAGTGGATGGAATCAACATATTGCTTTAAGGAGGCTATCTTTAAAGTGTGTTCCACAGATCTGAGGGTCCCTGAAAATTTTCTGGGTGTTCATGAGGTCAAAACTCTTTTTTAGTATTATGCTGCTGCTGCTGCTGCTAAGTCGCTTCAGTAGTGTCCCACTCTGTGCGACCCCATAGACGGCAGCCCACCAGGCTCCCCCGCCCCTGGGATTCTCCAGGCAAGAACACTGGAGTGGGTTGCCATTTCCTTCTCCAATGCATGAAAGTGAAAAGTGAAAGTGAAGTTGTTGAGTCGTGTCCGACTCTTAGCGACCCCATGGACTGCAGCCTACCAGGCTCCACCGTCCCTGGGATTCTCCAGGCAGGAGTACTGGAGTGGGTTGCCATTGCCTTATCCTTTTAGTATTATAGTAAGATTTTATTTGCCTTTTTAACTGTTACATTTGTACTGATGGTGCAAATGCAAAGATGGACAAACCTGCCAATGCTTGAGCATGAAGTAAGGCCATGGCACCCAGCATCATCACCACACACTTTCAATTAAAAAAAAAAAAATAGTTTCAATTAATTTCCTTTATTTCCTTGATGATCCAATGGTTACGACTCCACACTTCCCCTGCAAGGGGCACATGTTCAATCCCTGGTTGGGAACAAATACTGATATTGGCGGCAGCAGCAGCAAAGCTAGTTCTGTGGGCTTCCCTGGTGGCTCAGACAATAAAGAATCTGTCTACAATGCAGGAGGCCCAGGTTCGATTTCAAGGTTGGGAAGATCCCCTGGCAAAGGGAATGGCTACCCACTCCAGTATTCTTCCCTGGAGAATCCCCATGGACAGAGGAGTCTGGTGGACTACAGTCCATGGGGTCACAAAGAATCAGACACAACTGAGCGACTAACACATTTCAGAGGCAGTTTTGTAAGGGCAATTAATCAGAAAAACATTATGGAGTTAAGATCATTCAGAGACTTAGAAGTCCACACCCTGTGAAGAGGTACAGTAATCTGAGGATTGTAGCACACTGATCTTCTTCCAGTTCCATTCACACTACTCTCCCTGCTTGACACCATGATGCAAAATTAAGGTCATTTACCTTTTCTTACAGCATCTTAAAAATAAATTGTCCTTGACATAAAGAAATGACACAGGGAGAAAAAGCCAAAAGAAAACTCATTCAAAGGGGTCACAGAATAAAATAAATGTAATGATTTCAGTGACAAGAATGAGATTAGAGAAAACAAACAGAAACTGTACCAATGGACTGTCACAAATGTTATAAAACCTGTTGATTCCAGTGATGCTTTTCACTATTGATATACTTGAGAATGAACCTAAGAGTAAAGCAAAACACTCTAGGTACAGAGCTGACCACCTAAGGGAAACAGACGTGTGTCCATTCCTACTTTAATTTGAAGGCTAACTTAGGATAAGGAAGGAAGAAATAGGAGATTGTGTCGTTTGGTGTTTGTATTGCTCAGGAAACAGAAACCAGGAAACAGAAGTCCTCCAGATATTTTAACAGAACTTAATATAAAGTATTATGGGGGATATAGAAGTAGAAACTACAGGAGACAGCTACCACTCCCTACATCTGAGGAAACAAAAGGAAGAGGTTATTAAAACTTGAAAGCTTAGAGGGGAAGGGGCCCTGCAGAGCTGGGACCCAGACCTCCAAATCAGACTGCTGTTTAATGGGTGTGGTACCGGAAACACCTGAAGAGCAGGTACCACAGGGTTGGGGCTCAGGCTACTCTGCAAGGATGCTGCCCAAGTGTTGCTGATGCCTCAGGAGAAAAGAGAGCTGATCTCTAAGGGGAAAAGCTACTTCTGGTAAAACTATATCCCTTTAGGCATCTGTGTTTGTGTTACCTTAGAACTAAAAACTACTACCAATAACAATAAAAGGGAAAAGAAACAAAATACTATGCAGAGGATTAGACTAAAGCTGATGACAAAAAGTAAATGATAGAAAAATGCGTGATTCTATTGCCAGTAACTTAAAAATGAATGGGATAGCACAGCCTATCAACATAATTATGAACACTTAGATTCTGAAAGATAATTATCAAGTGAGATGTTTAAAAAATGTAAGACAGAGGAGGACATGGAAGTGAGCTGTGTTTGTGAGCACTGGCTCAGTTGCATTCAATTCTCTGTGACCCTATGGACTGCAGCTCACCAGGCTCCTCTGTCCATGGGATTCTCCAGGCAAGAATACTGGAGTGGGTAGCCATTTCCCCCTCCAGGGCATCTTCCCAACCCAAGGATAAAACTCGAATCTCCCACATCTCTTGCACTGGCAGGCGGATTTTTTACCATTAAGCTACCTGGGAAACTCACAACATGTAAGTAAGGATGAACTCAAAATTATGTCACAGACCTACTAGAATTGTTTCAGGAAGATTATAGAGATTCAGAAAACTAAAATAATTGTTAGAAGGGTGAGATATGGTTAATTTTAAATGTATAACAAATAATGCTTTTAAAGACGTTATGTTAATAAGTGACAGAAAAGTCACCACTCACCTTCTCTTTTGTTAACCTTCTGTATCAAGGTAGTACTCTTAAATCCAGAAAGTGGCCAATGAATGTTTTAAAATGAAATCAACCATAATAAAGGTGAAAGAATATCTAATTTAAATAAATTCCTTTCTCTGGCCCCACCTGCATTGCTTCCCAGGGAACTGAAAGAATGCCCAGATGCAACTATAGAAACAGTGTCTGCAATCTTGGAAAATTAAAGAATGGGAGGAGTGCCAGAAGTATTTATTTTCTGGTCATCTATGAGCAGAAGTGATGGATTCCACTGAATACAGTTCAGTAAGTTTGATTGATGTCTGCAATTTTAGATCTTAAGCATAAATTGTGATACCAGAATATATTCCAAAAGACAAATCACAATAAACTAACCTGATTAACTTTTTAAACAATACTGTTAAAGAACAGAAGAATGTCATGGATAGAATTTGAATTTAAAAAGGTATTTGATAGAAACTCCCTGGATTTCTGATTTGAAATGAAGAAATGCCAATGACAGCCAAAGATGTAGGGCCATAATTAGGCCAATGGGCAATACCAATAGACTAGTAACCTTACAGAAGCCATACCATGTGCTACTGACCATGACCTAAAGGAAGACGTGGAGGCAGGTTCATCAGATTTATAAATGACACCACACTGGGAGGGAAAGCGAATACATTGCATCTAGGTTCAACAGCCTGTCCAGTTAATGGAATGCTGTGATGAAACCAGGAGATGCAATCTATCATGTATAATATAAAACAATGCTTTTAATTTTTAAATTACATATTCCATGTTATGGCAGTCCACTCTTAAAAATATCTGCTCTTAAAGAAGATCAGATGGTTCAGTTGACCACAATGTATGATAAGGATGTTGAGAACCAAAAATGGTGAGGTTACACGGACTACAGAGCCTGAATACAGCTATTTATGAAATGGGGTAGGGATCATCCCATTTTAAGTTCTAAAGTTAGATTATCTATGAGAAACTGACTTGATGTACCTGCTTGAAGAGGAATATTGACAAAATGAACTTTATTCCAAAGAAGCCAAATGGACTAATAAATGTCTATGATGGCTTAGTCACTAAGTTTTAAGACTCCATAAACTATAGTCGACCAGGCTCCTCTGTCCATGGAGTTTTCCAGGCAAGAATACTAGAATGTGTTGCCATTTCCTTCTCCAGGGGATATTTCCAACCCAAGGATCAAACCCTGGTCTCCTGCATTACAAGCAGATTCTTTACCAACTGAATGAATGCCTGGAGACCAAAAATTTTACCTTCATGGATGTTTATTCTAAAGGAGAGAAGAACAACCATACTAATTGTCTATAAACATTTGAAGGCCTATCTTATGAAAAGTTTATTCTTAGTTTCCAAGACATCATACAAGGACCACTGTATGAAAGTAAAGAAGGTGTTTTAAATGAACACATGAAGAGTCTTCCCTAGTAAAGCCAGTCATCTCACGAGGGAGCACCACTCTCACAGGAACTGTCTAAACAGAAGCTAGCCAATCAAGCTCAAGTCCTACAGAAGAATTTCTTCACTTGGTGAGAAATTGGACTAGCTTTTTCTAAGACCTCGACCACTTCATTCTTCTTTAATTGTATAGAATTGACACTTGGAGGCATCTAACTGGGATGTCTGTAACCTTACACAACTCAGAACTAAATAGTTTTCTTCCTTATAAAGTCTAGAAATCAAGAAAAGCTGAGGATATAGCTAAATTATTTAGGCAATAGCACCTATGAAAACTCAGGTAAAAAGAGAGGGGAAATAATCACAATTTTAGATTTACACTAAAAAGCCAAGTGAATGTTAAGTCCACAAATGAATGTGGTTGTCACAGTATAAGAAACTGACAATAATACAGCCCGAAGGGGACAAACAAATGAACAGGAATATACACTGTCAAAAATATAAATCTCATGAGAGCAAATTTCTGTCTTAGTTGCACATACCTGGCTTATCTTACTCTGGGTTTCAAAATCCTAGCCATATCTATTAGAGGCAGCCTGGTTCAGATATCAATTTCATTAGGAGCCTGTGTTTCTGGGATTTATGAAAAAAAGGATGAGTGAGAATGATTGAGAAAGCCCAGAATTTGTTAACTTCACATCAGTACATACTGTGACCTGCAAGGGAGCCCTGGATATATTTCCTGCTGCTAAGTCACTTCAGTCATGTCTGACTCTGTGTGACCCCATAGACGGCAGCCCACCAGGCTCCCCCGCCCCTGGGATTCTCCAGGCAAGAACACTGGAGTGGGTTGCCACTTCCTTCTCCAATGCATGAAAGTGAAAAGTGAAAGTGAAGTCACTCAGTCGTGTCCGACTCTTCAAGACCCCATGGACTGCAGCCTACCAGGCTCCTCCATCCATGGGATTTTCCAGGCAAGAGTACTGGAGTGGGGTGTCATTGCCTTCTCTAGGATGCATTTCCTAGTCATCCTCTTAAATAGCACTAGAGAAAATCCTTAGCCAGAGTCATTACAGGAATGTTCTCTGGGTACATTTTATTTTACTTATTTTTTTAAGATTTTCTTCTGATGTAGGCCATTTTTAAAGTCTTTATTGAATTTGTTACAATATTGTATCTATTTTATGTTTGGGCTTTTTGGCTGTGACGCATGTGCAATCTTAGCTCCTTGACCAGGGATCAAAGTTGTACTTCCTGCATTGGAAGGCGAAGTCTTAAGCACTGGACCACCAGGGAAGTCCCCTGGGTAAATTTTAGAGGGCTTTCTTCTGCTCTTCTCATTTCATGAACCTCTTCTGTGCTCCCTGTGCAATTCTTTTAAACTGTGGTTTTGGAGAAGACCCTTGAGAGTCCCTTGGACAGCAAGGAGACCAAACCAGTCAATCCTAAAGGAAATCAGTCCTGAATATTCACTGGAAGGACTGATGCTGAAGCTGAAACTCCAATACTTTAGCCACCTGTTGTGAAGAACTGACTCCTTAAAAAAGACCCGGATGCTGGGAAAGATTGAAGGCAGGAGGAGAAGTGGATAACAGAGGATGGGATAGTTGGATGGCATCACAAACTCAATGAATATTAACTGTGAGCAAGCTCTGGGAGTTGGGAAGCCTGGTGTGCTGCAGTCCTTAGGATTGTAAAGAGTCAGACACCACTGAGCAACAATTGAACTGAACTGAGTGGAATAACATTTCCTTCTTTCAGGACCCTTGTTACTATGAAAGAACCCCTGCTCTGTTCATATGCTTTCTTAAAGTTACCTTGATATGCAAATAATTGTTCATCAGCTACAAAGGATGCTTTGTTTACCTTTTAAAAGATTTTCAAACTGTCTGGCCTCTCATATTATTCACTTCAGTTCAGTCGCTCAGTCTTATCCGACTCTTTGCAACCCCATGAATCGCAGCACGCCAGGCCTCCCTGTCCAGCACCAAGTCCCGCCGTTCACTCAGATTCACGTCCATCGAGTCAGTGATGCCATCCAGCCATCTCATCCTCTGTCGTCCCCTTTTCCTCCTGCCCCCAATCCCTCCCAGCATCAAAGTCTTTTCCAATGAGTCAACTCTTCACATGAGGTGGCCAGAGTACTGGAGTTTCAGCTTTAGCATCATTCCTTCCAAAGAAATCCCAGGGCTGATCTCCTTGAGAATGGACTAGTTGGATCTCCTTACAGTCCAAGGGACTCTCAAGAATCTTCTCCAACACCACAGTTCAAAAGCATCAATTCTTTGGCGCTCAGCCTTCTTCACAGTCCAACTCTCACATCCATACATGACCACAGGAAAAACCATAGCCTTGACTAGATGGACCTTTGTTGGCAAAGTAATGTCTCTGCTTTTCAATATGCCATCTAGGTTGGTCATAACTTTCCTTCCAAGGAATAAGCATCTTTCAATTTCATGGCTGCAGTCACCATCTGCAGTGATTTTGGAGCCCCAAAAAATAAAGTCTGACACTGTTTCCACTGTTTCTCCATCTATTTCCCATGAAGTGATGGGACCAGATGCCATGATCTTCGTTTTCTGAATGTTGAGCTTTAAGTCAACCTTTTCACTCTCCTCTTTCACTTTCATCAACAGGTTTTTAGTTCCTCTTCACTTTCTGCCATAAGGGTGGTGTCATCTGCATATCTGAGGTTATTGATATTTCTCCTGGCAATCTTGATTCCAGCTTGTGCTTCTTCCAGCCCAACGTTTCTCATGATGTACTCTGCATGTAAGTTAAATAAGCAGGGTGACAGTATACAGCTTTGACGTACTCCTTTTCCTATTTGGAACCAGTCTATTGTTCCATGTCCAGTTCTAACTGTTGCTTCCTGACCTGCATATAGGTTTCTCAAGAGGCAGGTCAGGTGGTTTGGTATTCCCATATTATTACTAAATATCTTTAAGTGATTTTTTTTTTTTTTGGTTAGCTCAATATACAGCCATGCTCCAAACGTACGTGTCGTTTGCTTCCTGTGATCAATATTCAAGTTTTCTGTAGATTCTTCATGACCTCATTCTGCTGACCATCTCTTTCCAAGGGTGATGTGTTACTCAATTCTATTCCCTTCAGTGAGAAACCACCTATCTGGGGGGAAAGGAGATTATTGGGATGGAAAAGAGACCTCCAATAGATCAATTCAAAAACTACATGATATCCTTTGTATTACCTATTAATGACCCTTCTTGGTAGTACTGGCCCTGTGTTTGGTTTGATTTACTTTGGTTTTCCTGTAACTACTGCCTGCTCTATGTTACATGAACTAAACAAGCAAGAAAGCACAAGCATGCCTTAGAGACATGGCATGTTTGGTCCCAGACAACCACAATTAAATGAATATCACAATAAAGTGAGTGACAACCAAGTGCATAGAAAAGTTATATTTACAGCATACTATGGTTTATTAAATGTACAGAAGATTATGTCTTTAAAAAAACCACAATGTACATATTTTAATTAAAAAACAAACTACTGTTAAAAAAGGCTAACCATCATCTGAGTCTTCAGCAGCTCACACATTGACTCAAAGATCACTGATGACAGATCACCACAACAAATATACTACTACTAGTAAAGTTAAAATACTGAGACAATTACCAAAATGTGACTGAGAAACACAAAATGATCCAAAAGAAGGGACCAGGACTTCCCTGCAGGTACAGTGAATAGGAGTTGATTACTGGTACAAGGGACATGAGTTCGATTCCTGGTTTGGAAGGTCCCACATGCCACAGAGCAACTGAGCCAGGACCACAAGTACTGAACCTGAGCCCTAGCATCTGTGCCACGGCGCTGCTGCTGCTGCTGCTGCTAAGTCGCTTCAGTCATGTCCGACCCTGTGTACAGCCCATAGATGGCAGCCCCCCAGGCTACCCCGCCCCTGGGATTCTCCAGGCAAGAACACTGGAGTGGGCTGCCAAAGCAATGAGAAGCCCATACACCACAACTAGAGAGCAGACCCCGCTCGCTGCAATTAGAGAAAGCCCACACACATAGACGAAGACCCAACAGCCAAACATAAATAAATTTAAAAAAGTTTAAATAATGGCACCAACAGACTTGCTCAATAAGGGTTGCCACAAATTTTCAAATTGTAAAAAACACAAAGTACAATAAAGCAAAGCACGCTGAAATGAGGTCTATCTGTTAAAAGTATAAATAGAAAGATTTTATGATATAGTCTAAAAATTTTTCTCATACTCTTTCCTAGCTAACATGATGCTACACATCAAACGTATTATATGAATTGATTAGTAAGCATTTGGGCAGGAAAACCCAACTTCATCAAAGTCTGACAGTTGCTTTGGCCTGGAAATAATTTCCTCTTAAAACCACCAAACTTGTCACCTGGCCATGATCAGAGCCATCCAATCACGCTATCTGTTGTCCCTTCCCTATTATCACTGGAGCCTCAACAAGTTCAGCTTCCTTGATGAGTCTAGTGGAAAGGATACAGAAACAGGGAGTCTCATTTCTTTTTCCAGGATACACTTAGAGCAGACTCCTTCTTCCAGGCTGTACTGAGAACAGACATAATCCTTATGCCTTAATCTTTTATAACCCAGAATCTGTGTTCTCATAAATACTACCATATGCAAGCACTATGCAGCTACAGTTTGAGTTCATCAGGGTTTGGAAGGCTGACATGGCAATTAACATAGCATTCATAATTCTCTTTCTATGGGGAAATGCATTCTTTGTTTGAAATATCTGCATTATAATTAATCTTTCAATATATAATCATTCATAAATTGATGAGTACATGTTATCCACACATTCTTGAAAACTATACATGCACCATAAATATTCTATGAAATGTATTTTATTTTACTGTTAGAGGGAATTTGAGAGACTTTCCTATCTGAGTGTAACTAACATCAAATTTTTCTGAACAAAATGAACTTAGGTCCATATGATCTATAACTAAAAAAATAGGATATCAGATATTCTGTACATGTTTGTTTTTTTTTTACCCAATTTCACTCATTAAAAACTATTTTCATTCTGTGCTGGGCGTGTTGGGCATCCAAAAAAGCAAGATACAAATGGATTTGACCCATGACTGTCTGGGCTGTGAGAACAGACACTTGCTGGCACGTGTTCGCAAGTGGAACACTGCATCCTGGCCACACTCTATCTGACCACAATATCTGCCTGTTGCAAAAGTGGCCATCTACTCACTTCAAACGGAAGACACAGCAGACTTAGGCAGAGGTCACAAAAGTTTTGGGTTCTACTTTTTCTGAGGTTTACAGAGAGGTGCACAAAGTGCCTTTGTTTTCAGGGTTCATAGATTTGCTATATTCGACATCAAAATATGCTTTGTAGGTAGCCAAAAATATTGCAACTTATGTGTATATTATGGTTTTGTCTAATATTTGAAAACAACGTCGTCTAAATATACCCAGTTGGTATCATGAGAGTTAAGAGAATCTAAGGAATGTAGTTTTCAACAAAACTAACTTAGAGGTGAAATCAAAGCACACAGTGTTGGAATATCTTTTGTAAACTAACACAAACAGCTGCTTAATAAATGGCTTTTGTGGGGATGGTGGAGGGACAGCCTGTCTGCATAGGTTCACCACATTGGGAAGTCCACCTCGTGTTAAGTCAAAGGAAATTCAACAATGTTATCTAAAACATACAAAGGGCATAAACTGATATAAGCTTAAATTGACTGTGTAAATATTCTTAAGAAGATATTATTAAAACACCAAATGTTTTCTTTTGTCTAAACCATGAAATATGGAATTATGTAGCTTTGCCATTTCCTTTCAGACTGTTTAGGACTCAAATTACTTTTATTTCCTGTTTTTTTTTTTCTTCTATTATGAACGGTACAAATATAAGCATAAATCTAAAGGAAAAAGAAAAACATGTTCTGGTCTCATTCAATGTGTATTACATTTTAGCTGAAGTCAGGTATATGTGATAAAAACTAACAGGAGGTTTCCCTCTCACAAGGAACACTGTGTTTCTTTTGACCTTGAATTATGTAACATGATAAAGGACTTCTTTTTCCTAAACTTTTCTAGCAATTTCCCAATCACATTCATTAGCAAATACAAGCCACCCTTTACTTCAAAATTCTTTGTATATAAAATTTACAGAAGATAGCAAGTACATAATATTAAACTTAGATGCTCAAATATCCTTTGACAGAACAGATTTTTGTGAACAACTTGGTATAAGTTATAGTCCTATATATTATTAAAATTTAATGGAAATTTAAACAGAAAAAATGTAAGCTACACTGGTGATGATTATAATTACAGTATTAGATAGAAATTTAGAAATTTACTTGGGGATGAGAAGGACAATCATAGTTTTAAAAACCAGCATCAACTTATGGAAGGTGGGGGTTGTCAGATAAGCACCATAATTACAGTATTAGATAGAAATTTAGAAATTTACTTGGGGATGAGAAGGACAATCATAGTTTTAAAAACCAGCATCAACTTATGGAAGGTGGGGGTTGACAGATAAGCACCATTAAACTGTCCGTGGGAGCATGGCCAGCTCAGTGGTATTTGCTTCTTTCCCTACATCTCTACAATTGTGTGCCAAGCAGCAGGAACCTAGAAATACTGGTCTTACCAACTACACAGTGATACCAAATCAAGCCAGCATAAATCCAAGTTTTACTGCCTAGCTTATTCTTACAACACAGCTCTTTCTGAGTCTTGACATTTTAGACACCAACACCTATGTTAAAACAACTTCTAGAGTAGCGTGGAATAACGCAAAGGATATGGCTAAAATTAGAGACTTAGATGTTAGTTCTAACACGAACTCTAAATGAATCAAGGCAAGATAATCAGCCTCCCTCTGATAAAAGAATGAGATCAAATTATTATAAGGCCCTCCTTGGTTTAAACACTCTACCAAAACTTCACAGCTTAGCACCGCTTCCGAAGCTTTTCAACAATGAAGGACCTATCTCCTCCCACACTTCTTTTTAACCACTGCTGCAGACAAGATTCTTTATGTACTCACTTATCTCTCCATTTTATCAGTCAAAGATTAATGTGCATAATTAATATCACATTGAGTTAATATAAATTTGATATTTAAGTTAGGCCATGCAGCCTTATCTTGGATAAACATATGCAATGCATCAGCTTTGGGAGAAATAGTAAAGGTATGAACTACTTAGGGATCTAATTACATTTAACTGGAAATCACCAAACTAAGGAGAAGACACTATCCAACAGAATGTACCTACTCTTGTTTGTCTTCCTGATTTAGCTGCCTGGAGAGAAATCATTACCCTCTATGACTTTTCCCAGAAACAGACCTCAATCTGTTAATTGTTCATCTGGAGTGTTTTTGTTTTCATCTGAAGATTCTACGTTAGTGGATAACACATCTTGACCAATGCAATCTTAAAACCCATCCCAATGAATTGAGGCTACCCATTTACATTGCCACCAATAGTGTACAAGGGTTCCCTTCTCTCCACATCCTCATTAATACCTGTTGTTTCTTGTCTTTTTGTAATAGTCATGCTACCAGCTATAAACTGGTATCTAGTGGTTTGATTTGCAGGAGCAAGAATTTGACCCAATAAGCCAAATCTGGAGACTGTTGGGTTAACCTTTGTATTATGCTGCCTCTCCATGCCTCACCTTATCAATGTGCTGTGCTAAGTTGTTTCAGTTGTGTCCGACTCTTTGCAGCCCCATGGACCCTGTAGCCCACCAGGCTCTTCTGTCCACCTGTTTCTCCAGGCATGAAGACTGGAATGGGTTGCTGTGTGCTCCTCCAAGGGATCTTCCCCACCCAGAGATCTACCTGTTTCTCTTGCATCTCCTGCATTGGCAGACAGGTTCTATACCACTAGGACCACCTGGGAAATAAGCCTTAGTAATTCACTTATTCAGAAAATGAGGCAAGGAGATGTATGCAAAGACTTAGTTTTGAAGTTAAAAAGTGATATGTAAAGCAGCCTCTGGTCCAGAGTCGGATAGATTATTGTGTAACCATGGCTTAGCTAACTACTAGTTGAGCTCCAATGGAAAAACCTCAGGCTCTTAGTTTGTCAAGTGGCACAACAACCCTTCCTTCACAGTACAGTTATGAATCTTAGAGGAGAGACTGAACATGGTTTACTGGGGAGCCTTGCACACAGTAGTCTAAAGCAATAATAATATTTACTCACCTTGTATCCCCAGTATCATACCTGACACCTCAGAGGCAACACAATTATTTTCTCAATGTATGTATTAATTGACCAAATAATTGACTGATGGACTGATGGGTTAATGGAAAGAATTCTTAAACCAACCATCTGATTTCAAAGATTCATCTCTCTTTTCTCTGCCTTTTTCTCTGCATTGAGAACACTTAACACAGATTAAATGGAAAGTTGGGAGACTTCTTCAACTGACCACAAAACATGTATAAATAAAGGACTTTGATCATGAAGGAAAAGTTCAAAACACTGCATTTTTACCACAGCCATCATTAAAATTCTCTTCTTTTAAAATTCTATATTTCAGTCTGGGGAAAGTTTTCTCAAAGAAATATAAATGATGATCTTTAAAAACGATGAATTTTCAGGCATATTTTGGTAAACCATAAAATGCCTTCACTTTTCTCCTTCCACCCTCCCCCATTCACATCAGCATAT
Source organism: Bos mutus (assembly GCF_027580195.1). NCBI lineage: Eukaryota > Metazoa > Chordata > Mammalia > Artiodactyla > Bovidae > Bos > Bos mutus. The sequence continues at coordinate 84,910,292 of NC_091621.1, read as the reverse complement.
AAAGTCTGCATTCCAGTCACCAGAGAAGTGGAGACAGTAAGTTCTGAGCACATGGATGACAGTATCACTCTGGGAGGGAAAAACATGTGCCTCTGAACGGCTTGCCCATGCCAGAAAAAGAGTACCGCCATCCAGACACTGGGACTCACATTTATAAAAGGTTGTGACTTATTTTCCACATAAAGAAGAAACAGCCTAATCCTTCACAGAAAGCAAAGCGTGACAAAAAGAGATTTCACTTTTGGAAATTTACTGTCAGTGAAGTAGGAGGTCATTTTTTACTCCTTATGTTTCAGAGAATAATACTGTCTTAATAAGCATTTCTTTCTCTATCAGAAAAAGTCTCTAAGTTGGCCAGGTGGCACAGTGGTCAAGAATCTGCCTGCCAATGCAGGCAATTCAAAAGACTCAGGTTCAATCCCTATGTCGGGAAGATCTCCTGGAGAAGGAAATGTCAACCCACTCCACTATTGTTGCCTGAAAAATCCCATGGACAGAGGAGCATGGCAGGCTGCGGTCCACAGGATCGCAGAGTGAGACACAACTGAGCATGCATGCAAAGTGCAAAGCAAAAGCAAGACGGGATGTTGCTATTTCTCTCATGTTGAGAATGTGAACTGTCTTCCAGCACGGTTTAGAGGGGAACCCTTTCTGAGAATGCCATGCGGTGCTACACATGGTGATTTGGATAGTCTCCTTTCCCTGGTCTCAATCTTTGATATGCTAAAACATGTTTTAAAAAACAACCAATAACCATTTTTAGGGAGCTAAGATCCCATATGCCTCACACCAAAAAAAAAAAAAAAAAAAAAAAAAAAAAACACAAGCAATATTGTAACAAGCTCAACAAAGACTTTAAAAAATAAAATCCATTTCCAAAAGAAATGCATAAAAAGAATAAAAATAATAATAGGCATTCCTATCATATTTCAAGTGATTTCTGAAACAGAAAGTGGCAGGGAGAAAAAAGGGATAAGAGAAAATGAGAGGGGCATGTCATGAAGAGATCTAAACCCACTTCTCCACATTCACTCCCTGCCTCTTCTGTTGCCACTTCTGGGTGTTTGGGGAGGCTCAGAAGAAGCTTTCTAGTTTATGGCCATGCTGATATTTCCTTTAGGGAAGGGGAAAAAAAAAAAAAAAACCATGATCCACAAGCGGTGCATTAACCTAAAAGGGAAACATCTGTTCGGAGCATGGAGCGATTTATTGGCTGAGTTCTGAACACAGGGCTTGTGCTTGAGATCCTCTGTCTGATTCTGCAGAGCTCATCCCAGCACAAGGAAAGGAAAATTGGCCTTTATGGGCTCACTCACCTGGGACATAACTGGATTAGCATAGAGATTATGTTTGTCATTTAGATAAAGGTGGTTTCCTTAATAGTACAGGAAATTTGAGAATAAACACAGCACTTAATGGTAAGAAGGACATGGTTAAAATGCCAAATTTTACGTTATGTATATTTCTCCATTTTTTTACTTTACAATATTGTATTGGTTTTGCCATACTAACCTCCAATTAAAATAAATAAATTTATATTAAAAAAGAAAACTACCAAATATCAATAAAAGAAATTAAAGAAGACTTAAAAAAAAAAAGAAAGAAGAAAGATTTTTTAAAAAGGTATTTATTCCTTCTCATTGCTTCTCACCCTTTTGACTAAGATCAAGTGTAAAGATACTTATTCCTTCTCAGATTTTAAATTCTAAAACAGGCATTAAACCCCCCTAATTTGAATAGCACTAAAGCAAATCCAACTTAAAGGAATCTTTTGCTATGAACTCATACCCTCAACTTTTACTAACAGGCAAAAGGGCCTTTTTTTCTCTCTAGACTAATATTAAAGTTTTGGCTTTTTACAAGGGCCAGTGTCTCATCCTATTAAGTCTATGTTCACTGAGAGCACTTTAAGTGTACACAGATATGTGAAGATCAAAAATTAGGTGTGGCATGTACATGTAACTAAAATGGAAAAAGAGATGTTGAGGAAAGAAGCCATGAGAATAAAATCTAATTTAAAAGTAAAGATTAGACTCAAGTTTTCAAACACCAGACTGGATCTTACAAATAGACAGTGAATGAAGTTCCTGAACAAACCTGGCCATAAATGAGAGGCCCTCATCACCGTGGTTAGTGCCAATGTGCAACTAACAGCCATTAGGTGTCAAACACACCAACACATTCGAAAATAATTGCACTTAGAGCTGGGTATAACTAGTTGTATTACTGAAGATAACTTAATTTTTTTCAAATTGCTTCATAAAGTGTAACTGATAAGAGGGAAAACAGATACACTATGTGACAGACTTATACTGAATCATACCATACTTAGTATTTGTATGCCAAGAGGATAAACACAAGCTCAACTGACCACTGCCAACAACAAAAATTGCACTCGAACTTATAGATTTGTGATAACAGCAATCACTGTAAAATATAACTTAAAATTACTAAAGGAAGAAAGGAAAAATCTTATCTTTTTATTCTTTGAAGAAATTCTACCAGAACTATTGGGCTTTCCTGGTGGCTCAGTGGTAAAGAACCCACTTGACAATGCAGGAGATGCAAATTCCATCCCTGGGCTGGGAAAATCCCCTGGAGAAGGAACTGGCAACCTACTCCAATATTCTTGCCTGGGAAATCACATGGACAGAGGAGCCTGGTGCTACAGTCCATGGGGTTGCAAAGAGTCATGCATGACTTAGCAACCAAAACAACAAGATAAGAAACTACAGACAGTTATTTTCATAGCATGAATTTAGAACTTCTATTTGTCAAGTTATATCTTCCCCAAAGTGACTTGATTTAACATGGAGCAATCAGTATGTTCTGTAACTTATTACTGATCAATGATAAATTAGCTGCCACAGTGAATCTCTACTTGCCAACAAATACTTGACCAGAGGTCAGGTTTCTGGTTACAATAACTACTGTTTGTATAACACTGCTGCATTTACAAAGTCCTTTTTTTTATATGCTACAGTGGTGCATTTCAATCTCACAGCTACCTGATAAAGCATTATCTCCACTGTCCTTTGACAGAAGGGGAAGTAATATCTGACAAAGTCGTAAGACTAGTACAGGAAAGAGCCTAAAATAGAACCCTGATCCTCTGACTCCTGTCACCATTCTCTCATTCTGTGAGAGAAAGATCAAAAGACAGCTCAAAATCCAGAAATCAAACAACCACAGAGTTTTGGAGAGCCTTCATTATTTGCCTCAAGTGACTATTTAAATATTCAAGCACTTTTTAGTAATAGGTGGCAGCCGATACCTTGAGAATTATTGAGAAAGCAGAAGACCTAAAGCAAATAAAAGAGTTGTAAAAGCATAGTCTTCTGTTGGCAATTTTTGTTATCCCATAGGGCACGGCGGTATTGACACGTATTTGTTTGCTGGGGCTACCATAACAAAATACCACAGACTGGATGATTCTGACAACATTAATTAGTTTTCTCATAGTTCTGGAAGCTAGAAGTCTGAGATCGAGGTGTCAGCAAAGTTGGTTACCTCTGACGTCCTTCTCCTCAGCTTGCAGATGGCCACATTCTCTCCACACCTTCATACCATCGTCCTTCTGTTGGTGTCTGTGTTAAAATTTCCTCTTATAAGGACACTAATCATAATGGACTAAGGTGCCCTAATGACCTCACCTAACTTAGTTATCACTTTAAAGATTCTGCTTCCAAATGTAGTCACATTGGCGGGGGGTAGTGTTAGTGTTGGAAGCATTAGCTGCTCAGTTGTGTCTGACTCTTTGCGACCCCATGGACCGTAGCCCACCAGGCTCTTCTGTCCATGGAATTCTCCAGGCAAGAATACTGGAGTGGATAACCATTCCCTTCTGCAGGGAATCTTCCCGACCTAAGGATTGAACCCAACTCTCATGCATTGGCAGGCAGATTCTTTACCACTGCACTGCCTGGGAAGCCCTGATAATAAAAGTACTGCTATAATTGTATTAGAAAAAAGTTTTTAAATGACTAAAAAGAGTTAGTCCATAAAATATATACGAAACAAGAAAGAAAAGGAATTTCTAAGTGACTGGGTTAAGGGCTACAGGGGAGATTTAATGTCACAGTCACCAATGGAATGAATAAATAGTTTGAAATACAGTGGTGAGCTTCTGCTTATTCCTATAGTTTTTCTTTAAAATTATTTTCTAAAATATTCTCCTTTTCTACTACATACCTGAACTGTTTATTAGTCACTGTTGTACATACCGCATTGAAAATTCACATCCTTTTCTTAACATAATTTTAACAATGCATGTTTAATGATATATATTCAAAATAAAATTTAAGTTTTATATCTGTCAAGATTGACAATCAAAAATAAATGTCATTAAAAATTTTAACAATGCCATAGAATACTTGAGTTAGACATGACCACAGGATTTTTCTATGTAAATCCTTGATTACAAATATATACTTATAGGGGCTTCCCTGGGTGGCCCGGTGGTTAAGAATCCACCTGCCAATGCAGGTGGCACAAGTTAAATCCTTGCCCCAGGAAGATCTTACATGCCTCGTGGTAACTAAGCCTGCACGTGAGAACTATTGAGCCTGTGCTCTAGAGCCTACCAGGCACAACTACTAAGCCCGTGGTGTGCAACTACCGAAGCCTGTGTGCCTAGAGCCCGTGTTCCACAACAAGAGAACCGACCACGATGAACAACTCTCATTATAACTAGAGAAAGCCCACATGCAGCAATAAAAACCCAGCACACCCAAAATAGCAGGTTAGCAATTATGTTTTTCTTTTATTCATAGTGGTAGCTTGGTATACATATCCTTTAAGACCCAGTGTGTACTGTTTCTCCACAAATATCTAATTTTATGCTGCTTACATACATATGTAACTCAGGTAACATGGAATGATGGTAATAAAACTTTTCTATTTGAAATGCATTGCATAATTCTTAACTCTTGTTATAAACAGACGTCATCTAAAGAACAATTGCCTCTTTTGATGTTTATTTACAGTCTTCTACCTTCACATGACAAAATGGTTGTTAACATTAATTAGTTTATTTAGCCATAAATTTTTTCCACTACAGGTAACACCATCACAATGAAAGAATGGCATTACATAAAAGGGTCAAAAGAAAAAAAAAAAAAAAAGGAGAAGCATGACATGGTCAACTACTTTTATTGGGCTTGAGTTGATTCATTATCAAAGAAAGCTGTCATTGGGTTTATGATCCTCGTTAATTTTTAGCCAGCAAGATAAATTTGTTTTTACTCTTTGGCATGACTTTGTGCTTGCTTGTTTGCTTACTCACTTGCTTTCTCTCTTTTTGCCTTTCTTTATTTCTCTTTCATTAAAAAAAAACCAGGGTATATTCTCTTCCCCTTATATTTACCCCCTGAGTTTTATAAATCTAAATCTTTTATTATTCTAATTCAATATATTTTCCACTCCAGTGATTGCCAGGATGAATTCACTTCTGTTGTATTTAACTCAAGTAGATACAGAAAAACAGAAATAAAATTGAGCTTTTACTACATCTAGTAGCAAATTGTAATCACTGTCCTTCAATTACCAAGAGCAAAAGGACTGCTCAACTGTAGAGTGAGGTCTACTGTAGGGTGGCTTTATGGTGAAAACTGAGTAGAATAGGACTCTTAGAGAAGCAGGAGCAGAGATAAAGGAATAAATACCATTAACTAGCAAACTACTCAATGACCTTGAATAAATCAACAAGCTATCTTTTTCCTTTTAACTTGACAATTATTATTTTTTTTCTGCCTGTTGACTTGGACTACTGAATTGGAATAGTGCCCAAATAATTTACCTCCACTGAAACTTTGTATGGTATGAACTAACACTTCACTTTGTACTCTGTACAATGTTTTACTACTCTAATTAGCTTAGAACAACTGTAGGACTTTAGAGTATTGATGAAATTACTTAAATAGATAAATTGAGAGATCAAGCACTTGAAGAAGCACTGTTTGCATATAAATAAGTATTGTGCTTATGGGCTGCCCTGAGAGCTCAGTTGGTAAAGAATCTGCCTGGTTCAATTCCTGGGTGGGGAAGACCTGCTGGAGAAGGGATAGGCTACCCACTCCAGTATTCTTGAGCTTCCCTTGTGTGGCTCAGCTGGTAAAGAATTCACCTGCAATGCAGAAGACTTAGGTTCATCCTAGGCTTGGAAAGAGCCCTGGAGAAGGGAAAGGCTATCCACTCCAGTGTTCTGGCCTGGAGAGTTTCAAGGACTCTACAGTCCACAGGGTCATAAGAAATTGGACATGACTAAGCTACTTTCGCATGACATGACAACTACTGTACTGACCATTGTTAATCTTGTCCTAGTCTTTACTGAAGATCTGCCAGATTTTCAATTGTCAGGGGTCCTTGTTACAGGAGTGTGAGTTACTCTACTTTTAGAAGCCATAACACAGCCTTTCACTAAAATTTCTCTATAATCTCAACATGTAACCCTCCAGTAGCTAAATTAATAATCATCTGCAAAGTAAATCAAGTAAATCAACTAGACTGGTTTACTGAAATGTTTTAAGTAATTCAATGATGCTATGAGACCATGGGTTTAAAAGCATTTTGTGTTTTCAAATACCAAATGCTATTTTCACTGTTATTTTGATAAAGTTCACAGAGTCCTTCTTCATTGAATTGTCCCATGCTTGTTTTTGTCTTCAACATTTTCCCACTTTATAATATTATTGAATAAGTTATTTTTCACTTCCCCAAGGCATTCAATACATTTATTCATCGTTTGATAATCTTTGTAATGGAGAAACTTAGCTTTTCCCCTCCAATTTCCTTATGCTTTCCTTTTTCTGAAAGTAAAAAACTTCAAAGTCTTAAAATATAATTTACAAATTTTGATTGCTCTCTTGGAAGTCTATACAATTGCATTACTATAATGCAATACAGAAAAGAATTGGAAAGGGATCCCAACAAAATGAAATTGTTTCATGGAGATAAAGGCAGAGCATACTCTAACCCAAACCACAAGAACAGACTAGTTGATTATTTCAGTAAGATAATTCAAGATCTTGTTTCCTGATTCAGTAAGTTTGGGTGCTAATGTCCAACAGCTGTTCTTTTTTACCCAGAAGTAGCTGCATTTAGTGATAGGCTGGATGACTGCCACATGCACAATTCATAATTCCTTTCACAGGGGACCAATGAATATCAACAGACACAAAATAATCCAATGATCACCCAGTGTATGGCTCTTATAGTATATGGTTCTCATCAAACATAGTACACAGTAAAAGCTCGTCTTACACTACTTATCATGGTAGTCAGTGGTTTCTCTATTTGAATTCCAAGAAGTGGCCAGATCTGTTCTATTTCCAAGCAATAGTCTTCTTCCATTGTCTAAGACTTTGTTATAAAAAAGAGGCCTTCTCATTTTATTATTCCCTTAATCAAATTTTTAGCCTTAGAAAACTTCCCACAAGGATAGCAATATAAATTCCATATGGGGATGGAACCCTTTGTGTTATACTACAAGATCTGACCAACTATTTCATTAATTAGTAAAGGAAAAAAACTATACTGAGGTTTACAAAATGTAATGTAAGCCAGAAAAGAACTTTTAGTTCTAAATGTTCAGTTCTTAAGGAATAAAAAAGATTCTTTATCTAGTAGCCAAATATAGAAATTATATTTAGGTTTTGATGCTTTTGAACTGTGGTGCTGGAGAAGACTGTTGGACAGCAAGAAGAGCAAACCTTCTTTAAGATCAATCTTAAAGAAAATCAACACTGAATATTCATTGGAAGGACTGTTGCTGGGGCTGAAGCTCCAATACTTTGGCCAGCTGATGTGAAGGGCTGACTCACTGGAAAAGACTATCATGCTGGGAAAAACTGAAGGCAGGAGGAGAAAGGGAGCAACAGAGGATGAGATGGTTGGATGGCATCACCGATTCAATGAACATGAACTTGGGCAAACTCCAGGAGATGGTGAGGGAGCGAAGCCTGGTGTGTTGTAGCATGCCACCGACTATAGTCCATGGGGTCACAATGAGTCAGACACAACTTGGTGACTGAACAACAACAACAACAAAAAACTCTTAAGGCAATTTTTCCACCTTTCAGGCAACTTCTTTATTTCCCTTTTAGACCATCTTCTGCAATGCAGTTTTTTTTTTTTTCTCCATGAGAGCAGCTTTCAAGTGAATCTAGCTTCCTATCTCCAGCTCTCTTTAACTTACAGGTAGAGTGTCCATTGCTGTCTAATTCAGTCTGTGAGCTCTGAGCTTAAATTACCAAGAGAGTGAGTGGCAACCTGCATCATCAGGACCAGGAGTACTGGGTTGTCTATGGTGGCAGCAGCCAGCAGGAACAACATCACCAGTTCCAGCTGAGGGGTCCTAGAACCAGTGGTACTGACACCAGCAGCTGCTCTCAACTGGTGTCCATTGTGGTGACATGACCATTGCTGTGGAATGGAAAGCTGCTGGCATCAACCAGTCTCCCAGTCCTGAACCAACTCCTTCCTAGGTGAAGATTTGGCTGTTGGGATCATTCATCTATTACTAATTGGTGAGTTACTATAGAAAGTGAAAGTGAAGTCACTCAGTTATGTCCAACTCTTTGCAACCCCATGGACTGTAGCCTACTGGGTTCCTCCATTCATGGGATTCTCCAGGCAAGAATACTGGAGTGGGTTGCCATTTCCTTCTCCAGGGGATCTTCCCAACCCAGGGATTGAACCCAGGTCTCCCAAATTGCAGGCAGACGCTTTATCCTCTGAGCCAAGTTGTTATGATTTAAAAAATATGAAGCTGAGGGGAGGAGTTAAAATGGTGGAATTGAAGGATGAGGAATTTACCTCTCCTCACAAGTACAACAAGAATAAATCTACGAATGTAACAGTTCTCACAGAGCACCTGTTGAACACTAGCAAAAGACCTCAGACACCTAAAAGGACAAGAAAAATCCCCATGCAACCAGGTAGGATGAAAGAATTTTTTTAAAAAGGAGGAAACAAGAAGGGACCAGTACCTCTGGTGGGGAACAGAAGTTTTTCTGTTTTTGTTTTGTTTTTGTTAACTTTTGTTTTCATTTTTGTTTTTATTTTGGAGTTATTTTGTTTGGTTGGTTGGTCTCTGTTTTGTTTTCTTTTCTTTTTTTGGGGGGGGCGGTGCTGTGCTGTACAGTTTGCTGGGTCTTGGTTCCCACCCAGGGGTCAGGCCTGAGCCTTCAATGTAAGAGAACCAAGTCCAAAATGCTGGACCACCAGATAATCCTGGCTTCAGGAAATATAAACTGGCATGAATTCTCCCAGAGGTCTTCATCTCAACACCAAGACTCAGTTCCACTCAACTGCTCATAGGCTCCAGTGCTGAATGCCTTACTCCGAACAACCAGCAAGACAGTAACACAGCCACACCCATCAGCAGACAAGCTGCTTGAAACTGAACTAAGCTCATAGACACCCCAAAACACACCACCTGACATGGTCCTGCCCATCTGAGAGAAAACACTCAGCTCCACCCACCAGAGTGAAGGCACCAGTCCTTCCCAACAGGAATCCTACACAAGCCCCTGAACCAACCTCACCCACTAGGGATCAGATATCAGAAACAAGAGGAACTATGGCCCTGCAGCCTGTAGAAAAGAAACCACAAACACAGTAAGTTAGACAAAATGAGATGACAGAGAAATATATTGCAGATGAAGGAGCAAGGTAAAAATCCACAAGACCAAATGAATGAAGAGAAAATGCAATCTACCTGAAAAAGAATTCAGAATAATGACAGTAAAGATGATTCAAGATCTTGGAAATGGAACGGAGGTACAGATCAAGAAGATAAAAGAAATGTTTGATAAGGAACTGAAGAGTTAAAGAACAAACAGTAATGAACAATACAATAACTGAAATGAAAAATACACTAGAAGAAATCAACAGCAGAACAACTAAGGCAGAAGCATGGATACGTGAGCTAGAAGATAACATGATGGAAATAACTGCCATGGAGCAGATTAAAAAAAAAAAGAAATGAACATAAATGAGAACAGTTTCTGAGGCCTCTGGGATGACAATCAAAGAGGGAATAAAAAAATAATGAGAAACAAATGACAATGAAAACACAACAACCCAAAACCTATAGGATGCAGGAAAAGCAGTTCTAAAAAGGAAATTTATAGCAACACAATCCTACCTCAAGAAAAGAGAAAAATCTCAAATAAACAACCTAACCTTACATCTAAAGCACCTAAAAAAAGAATGAAAGAAACAAAAAGTTAGTAAAAAAAAAATCATAAATATCAGAGCAGAAATAAATGAAATAGAAATGAAGAAAACAATAGCAAAAATCAGTGAAACTAAAAACTGTTTATTTGAGAAGATAAAATTGATAGACTTTTACTAAGAAAAAAAGGGAAAGGACTCAGATCAATAAAATTAGAAATGAAAATTGAAAAATTACAACTGACACTGCAGAAATACAAAGGACAAGAGACTACTATGAGCAACTATATGCCAATAAAATGAATAACATGGAAGAAATGGAGAAATTTTTAAGAAGGCATAACCTTCCAACACTGAACCAGGAAGAAATACAAAATATAAACAGACCAATCACAGGTAATGAAATTAAAAATGTGATTAAAAATCTTCCAACAAACAAAATTCCAGGTCCAGATGGCTTTACGGGCAAATTCTATCAAATATTTAGAGAAGAGCTAACAAGTCTTCTTCTCAAACTCTTCCAGAAAATTGCAGACGGTGGAACACTCTTAAGCTCATTCTTCAAGGCCACCATCACCCTGATACAAAAACAAGACAAAGATATCACACACAAAAAAAAGAAAATTATAGTCCAAAATCATTGATGAACATAGATGCAAAAGCCCTCAACAAAATACTAGCAAATAGAATCAAACAACACATTAAAAAGATCATGCACCATGATCAAGTGGTATTTATCCCAGGGATGCAAGGATTCTTCAATATACACAAGTCAATGAATGTGATATACTAAATCAACAAATTGAAGAATAAAAACAATATGATCATCTCAATAGATGCAGAGGAAGCTTTTGACAAAATTCAATATCCATTTATGATAAAAAAAAAAAAAAAACCTCTCCAGAAAGTGGGCATGGAGGGAACCTACCTCAGCATAACAAAGGCCATATATGACAAAGCCACTGAAACATCACTGTCAATGGTGAAAAACTGAAAGCATTTCCTCTAAGATCAGGAATAAGACAAGGATGTCCACTCTTGCCACTACTATTCAACATAGCTTTGGAAATTCCAATCATGGCAATTAGAGAGGAAAAGAAAGATAAGGAATACAAATTGGGAAAGAAGTAAAACTGTCACTGTTGGCAGATGACATGATACTATACATAGAAAACCCTAAAGATGGCATCAGGAGACTATCAAAGCTAATCAATGAACTTGGTAAAGTTGCAGGATACAAAATTAATACATAGAAATCTCTTGTATCCCTTTACACTAACAATTAAAGATCCGAAAGAGAAATTAAAGAAACAATCACATTTACCATTGCAATGAAAAGAATAAAATACCTAGGAATAAATCTGTGGGCTTCCGTGTTGGCTCAGTTGGTAGAATCTGCCTGCAATACAGGAGACCCAGGTTCATTTCCTGAGTTGGGAAGATCCCCTGGAGAAGTAAATGCCAACACACTCCAGTATTCTTGCCTAGAGAATTCCATGGACAGAGAAGCCCGATGGCTACAGTCCATGGGGTTATAAGAGTTGGTCACCAGGAATAAATCTACCTAAGGAGACAAAAAAAATCTGTTCTCAGAAAACTATAAGATACTGATAAAAAAAAAACAAAGATAACATAAAGAATGGAGAGATGTATCATGTTCTTGGATTGGGAGAATCAACATTGTCAAAATGACTACACTACCTAAAGCAATCTATAGATTCAATGCAATCCCTATCAAATTACCCTGAATAGCCAAAGCAATCTTGAAAAACAAAAGCAGAGCTGAAAGAATCAGGCTTCCTGACTCCAGACTATACTACAAAGCTACAGTAATCAAGACAATTTGGTACTGGCACAAAAACAGAAATATAGATCAATGGAACAGGACAGAAACCCCAGGCATAAACTCACACACCTATCATAACCAAATCTATGACAAAGGAGGTAAGAATAGACAATGAAGAAAAAACAATCTCTTCAATAAGTGACACTGGGAAAACTAGACAGCTACACATAAAAGAAAGTAATTAGAACACTCCCTGACACCATATACGGAGATGAACTCAAAATGGATTTAAGAATTAAAGACCTAAATGTAAGGCCAAAAACTGTAAAACTCTTAGAGGAAAACAAAAGGTAGGACACTCTTTGACATAAATCACAGCAAAAAAAGTTTTGCCCTGCTTCCTAAAGAATATAAAAACAAAATAGACAAATGGGATCTAATTCAACTTAGAAGCTCTTTCACAGCAAATTAAACCATAGACAAGACAAAAAGATACCTCTCAGAAAGGGAGAAAATATTTGCAAATGAAGAAAATGACAAGGCATTGATCTCCAAAATATGCAAACATCTCATGCAGCTCAATGTCAAAAAAACAGACAACCCAGTCAAAAAATGGGCAGAAAATCTAAATAGACATTACTCCAAAGAAGACATACATAGAGCCAACAAACCCATGAAAAGATATTCAACATCACTGATTATTGTGTGCTGCTGCTGCTGCTGCTAAGTCACTTCAGAAGTGTCAGACTCTGTGTGACCCCATAGACGGCAGCCCACCAGGATCCCCCGTCCCTGGGTTCTCCAGGCAAGAACACTGGAGTGGGTTGCCATTTCCTTCTCCAATGCAGGAAAGTGAAAAGTGAAAGTGAAGTCGCTCAGTCGTGTCCAACTCTTCGCGACCCCATGGACTGCAGCCCACCAGGATCCTCCATCCGTGGGATTCTCCAGGCAAGAGTACTGGAGTAGGGTGCCAGTGCCTTCTAAGTTGTTTCAATCCTGTCTGACTCTTTGCAGCTCTATGGACTGTGGCCCACCAGCCTCCTCTGTCCGTGGGATTCTCTAGGCAAGAATACTGGAGTGAGTTGTCATACTATCCTCCAGGGTATCTTCCTAACCCAGGGATCAAATCTGTGTCTCTTATGTCTCCTTCATTGGCAGATGGGCAACTCTTCAACTAATCCAAATCATCTTTGCAGAAGTTTGAAGAAATAGACATTTTCTTAAGACAATGTATTTATGTCTGCTAAAAAATTGCCATTTCAAATACAGAAGTTCATAATAACTACAAATATGAATGGTTTCCCCCTAGAATTTCACAATGCACAACTATATATGTTAGCCAGTTTATCAAAACAGTAAGTGAAAGTGAAAATCACTCAATCGTGTCTGACTCTTTGAGACCCCGTGGACTGCAGTCCATGGAATTATCCAGGCCAGAATACTGGAGTGGGTAGCCGATAAGAATGCTACCAATCAATTCTCCTTTCTACATGGAGTAGCATTCATTAATGCTCTAGCCTTCCCCATCTTTCCCATTTACCCCCACCCCATTACCTAGGTAAATGATTAAACTCTAAAAGTGTTTTAGCCCATTTGTTCCATCAATGGTCAAGTAATAAAAGACGTTTAAAGGAGTGTTAAACCACAATTTCAATAAATCCCTACCTATAATTCAATCAATAAAACATTATGTGGTCCAAGAAATGCACATGGTTTATGATCCACCATCCCTCTGTAACCTCCTTTGTTTAAAAAATCTTAGTTCTACAGCAAACAAGGGAAATCTCTTCACAAACATCAAAGAGTTTCCACTTTATTGTTTGCTAGTTGATGAAGAAAAATGTGACATCACTCAGAAGACCTGTTTAGAAGACATAGTTACTTGCATTCATTTCCTTATATCCATTTCCTTATTTTTTCCTTGCCTGTAAGGTTTAAGTTTTTCCAGAATGATGGTATTGCCACCTAATCTTACCTTAGACCAGCCATGCTGAGAGAGACGAGAAGAGATAAAGAGTTTCAGGTCAAAATTTCCAGGGAATCATGTAGTTAGGTAAAGTGTATTTACAATAAGACAATATTGTCAGTAGTGGAACAGGAAGGGAACTCTTATTTTTATAGCATAAACTACAGAAAGTCAAACCTTATGAAATGCTGGTTGGTGGAGATGTAGGGTGAGAGAGGGCTGAGACAGAAGGGAAACATGCTGCACATGTAACAACTTGAATAACACCTTTTCGTCTTGAATTCATGGCACCATTTCATTGGACACCACCTTATTTGATGACATCCTTTTCACTTAAACACAGGAAAGGAAGTAGAACCAACCGCTTATTTGACCTTGGCTTTAAACTTAAAAGGGCCTACAGTTTTAGCTTTTGTGTAATAGCATACCTGTGCAGGGAAACAATACACAGGCCTAAAACAGTGGCCTAGAAATATACCTTTTGTAGATAGTTTTTCCAACAGCCATATTCATATTTATTTTTTAAATTTATTTCATTTTATTTTATTTTTAACTGCGCTGGGTCTTCACGGCTTTGCATGCACTTTCTCTAGTTTTGGTAAGTGAAGGTTACTCTTTATTGCAGCGCTCAGGCTTCTCACTGCGGTAGCTTCTGTTGTGGAGCACAGGCTCTAGGCTCATGGACTCCAGTGGTTGCAGCATATGGGCTCCGTAGTTGCAGCTTGCAGGCCCTAGAGCACCTGGGCTTCAGCAGTTGTGGCATGCGAGCTCAGTAATTGTGGCTCGTGGGCTTAGTTGTTCCATGGCACGTGGAATCTTTCCAGACCAGGGATTGAACCAGTGTCCCCTGCATTGGCAGGCATACTTTGCTGAACCACCAGGGAAGTTCCATATTCATGACAACCTAGAGGGGTGGGGTGGGGTCGGAAGTGGGAGGGAGGTTCAAGGAGGAGGGGACATATGTATACCTATGGCTGATTCATGTTAATGTATGGCAGAAACCAATATTGTAAAGCAACTACCTTCCAATTAAAAATTTTTTTAAGTTACATAGTTACCAATTTTAGATATTGTTCCTATATTAGTGAGCAACATGAGAAAGTATCTGATGCTAAAATCACTCTACTGACATTTCCATTACAACCACTCCCACTCCTACCGTAGCCTACAATCCTCAGAAGCACAGTCTTTTGGAACAGTTTTATATATACACATGAACTTATATGCAGAGTACATCATGAGAAACGCTGGGCTGGAAGAAACACAAGCTGGAATCAAGATTGCTGAGAGAAATATCAATAACCTCAGATATGCAGATGACACCACCCTTATGGCAGAAAGTGAAGAGGAACTCAAAAGCCTCTTGATGAAAGTGAAAGAGGAGAGTGAAAAAGTTGGCTTAAAGCTCAACATTCAGAAAACAAAGATCATGGCATCCGGTCCCATCACTTCATGGGAAATAGATGGGGAAATAGTGGAAAGAGTGTCAGACTTTATTTTTTTGGGCTCCAAAATCACTGCAGATGGTGACTGCGGCCATGAAATTAAAAGATGCTTACTCCTTGGAAGGAAAGTTATAACCAACCTAGATAGCATATTGAAAAGCAGAGACATTACTTTGCCAACAAAGGTCCATCTAGTCAAGGCTATGGTTTTTCCAGTGGTCATGTATGGATGTGAGAGTTGGACTGTGAAGAAAGCTGAGGGCCAAAGAATTGATGCTTTTGAACTGTGGTGTTGGAGAAGACTCTCGAGAGTCCCTTGGACTGCAAGGAGATCCAACCAGTCCACTCTGAAAGAGATCAGCCCTGGGATTTCTTTGGAAGGAATGATGCTAAAGCTGAAACTCCAGTACTTTGGCCACCTCATGCGAAGAGTTGACTCATTGGAAAAGACTCTGATGCTGGGAGGGATTGGGGGCAGGAGGAGAGGGGGACGGCAGAGGATGAGGTGGCTGGATGGCATCACTGACTCAATGGACGTGAGTCAGGGTGAACTCCGGAAGTTGGTGATGGACAGGGAGGCCTGGCGTGCTGCGATTCATGGGGTCGCAAAGAGTCAGACAAGACTGAGTGACTGAACTGAAATCTTTCAATAAATTTTTTAATGATTTTACTTAGGTAATAAGTGTTAGCAAGATGAAGGAGGAGAATATCCTGAGGGGCATAACATCTCACTCTAACACACAGAGCTGTGATCCAAGTACTAACTCAATCTGAGGGTACCAGGATAGACTCAAAGAAAGGTCTTTGAGTCCTCACATACAGTCCTCTGTGAGTCTCTAAGAAGGGACCTGCATGGCAAGGGATGTAGCAGTGGCTGTCTGAGGTCATAGAACTTCCATTTTCCTGTTGGCAATTTCCACCTGCCAGCTTCCATCATATTTATGAGGCATAAAATAAAGACACTTGAGGGCTTAAAAAATAAAATAAAATTAGAGTAAACCAACCAGGAGAAAACCCCATGAATGTACCTAAGTAGATCATTAATATTTTCTTTCCATAGCCTGCTAGCCTCTCATTAGTGCTGAGGAGTGAGTGGTAAGCATAATTCAGGGGAAAGTGGAAGAGTCATCACACAAATAATTACTCTATGAATTGAAGTGTTCTACTGCTTTTTGCTATTTCACGGCTCCAGAAGAAAATCCTGCTTTATATGCTTCTTTCTTAATCACTTTTAAAAATAGTGAACAAGGTGATTGAAGACAGTTTATGGTAAAGAAGCAGCAAGAAGAGTCATGTCAAACAAATATAAAAATAAAAACAGTAGCTCCTCAGAGAACACACTTCATAATAAAAGTATCCCTCGGGACTTCCCTGGTGGTCCAGTGGTTAAGACTTTGCCTTCCAATGGCAGGAGTGTCAGTTTGATTCCTGGTCCAAGAGCTAAAATCTCACATGTCTCACGGCCAGAAAACCAAAAAACATAAAACAGAAGTAACATTGTAACAAATTCAATAAAGACTTTAAAAATGATCCACATCAAAAAAAATAAAAATCTTTTAAAAAGTCTCCTTCAACATCTAATAAGTACTAGAAATATTTTAGGAACAAACTAAGATAACCATTTCATCACAAATATCTTTTACCCGATGAGTGAATTATTTGCTAAAACTTGCCATGCTATCTTCCTAAGTTCTCTTGCCAAACTGTGGATTAAGGCATGACTATTTCAATTTAGCTGTAAAAACAAAGATTACATTTGACAATAAAATTATATTTCCTTGAATAAAATTCACATTTCTTTTTAATGTTCTAGTATCCCTAACCAAGTTTTGTGTAACTTGCCCCTTACATTGCTTTCTAGCCAGTCTTAAGATGGTTATTTTGCACCCAGAGATTCTGATTAATTTTATCTCCATACAGGCATGTTGACAACTCTTCAAAACTCTACTGGCAGCCTGTCTTAACCGGGTACCAGGTTCTTCCCCTGTTATCCATATTTGCATATGTTTGCTTAGATCCTGACCTTGTAGAGGAAGTCTGAAATGGTGAAGATATTCTCCTCATAAATTTCTCTATCACATATTTTTGTTAAAAAGATTCTCAGTCTAAAAATCACTATTTAATATGTATGTACATGAGTGAAGTGAGTGAGTGAAGTTGCTCAGTCGTGTCCAACTCTTTGCAAGCCCATGGACTGTAGCCTACCAGGCTCCTCCGTCCATGGGATTTTCCAGGCAAGACTGCTGGCGTGGATTGCCATTTCCTTCTCCAGGGGATCTTCCCAACCCAGGAATTGAACCTGGGTCTCCCACATTGCAGGCAGATGCTTTACCATCTGAGCCACCAAATATATATTTATATAATATATATAATAGATATTATATAAATAGATATTATATAATATATGTAAATAGATGTTATATAATTTATACAAAAAATCCTCAGTCTAAGAAACTACTATTTCATATCTCTATATATTACATGGCTTATTCCTGGTGACTCAGAGGTTAAAGCGTCTGCCTGCAATGCAGGAGACGTGGGTTCATCCCTGGGTCAGGAAGATCCCCTGGAGAAGGAAATGGCAACCCACTCTGGTATTCTTGCCTGGAGAATCCCATGGATGGAGGAGCCTGGCAGGCTACAGTCCACGGGTCGCAAACATACATATAATATATAATATATATACAAATAATATATTATATATATATAGAAAATACAGAGAGAAAAACTATTTAAAAATTTCTTATAAAAGCCATTTGAAAATTTCTTGTAAAGTTAAACATACATGTAGTATGCAATCTGCCAATTTCACTTGAAAATGGAAACATGTATCCATGCAAAGACCTGTATATGAATGTTCACAGAAGCTTTCTATCTGTAAATCAGAAGCAACACAAAAGTTTATCAACAGAACATGTCCATAATAATAGAATAGTACTCAGGAAAAGAAAAAGAAAGAAGCTACTGACACATGCAACAGCATAGATAAATCTCTAAAGCATTATTTTGGGTGAAAAAAAAAAAAAGATATAAGACTACAGTTGGTCTGATTCCATTTATATAAAAATCTAGAAAAGGCAAAAACCATAATTCCACAAAGCAGATAACTGGAAGGAGAAGAGAAGACCAACTGCCAAGAGGCAGGAAGGAATTTTGGGGGGTAAATGAATGTTCTAAGTCTTGTTTTGGTGGTATTTACATGACTGCATATATGTGTCAAAAAGCCATTGAACTATATCCTTAAAATGAGTAAATTTTTTTAACATGTGATAGCTTATAAAGCTGATTAAAAAGAAGAAAAATACAAACATAAAGATTTTGATCAGTGACTGTTAAAATATTTTGTATTGTGGTGTTTAATGAAAGCCTGGTTTCACAAAATTAATACAAAGACCATGAAGAAGTTTTTTAGACCCATTAAAAGCATTCAATCCCTGTTGAGTTCCCAGGTTAAAAAGCTTTCCCTGGAGGATTAAGAGAGTCTAATGCAATACTCCAATACTTTGGCCACCTCATGCGAAGAGTTGACTCACTGGAAAAGACCCTGATGCTGGGAGGGATTGGGGGCAGGAGGAGAAGGGGACAACAGAGGATGAGATGGCTGGATGGCATCACCGACTCGATGGACATGAGTTTGGGTAAACACAGGAGTTGGTGATGGACAGGGAGGCCTGGCGTGCTGCGATTCTTGGAGTTACAAAGAGTCGGACACGACTGAGTGACTGAACTAAACTGAACTGAATGCAATACTCAGACTGCTTACCTCAACATTTAACCCAACATCAACTGAATAGAGGAAAAGAGGAATTGAGGTAATTGTCCTACTTAGCCTGAGGACAGGCATTTCAGAAAGGAACTTTAAGAATGTTGAAAACAGATATCACCCACTTACAATCTTTCCAAGGTCCCCAAATTTGGCAGCCAACACCATTCCACTGAAAATCACCTCATGCACCATTTTTGACACAAATAACCAAAATGCCTTTGATCCCAGTGAGATATGGTGAAACAGAATCGCCTTTGATGAAACTTAAATAGTTTTGCATTCAGTTCATATGGCATACACATGGCCAACGTTTCCTTTTCTCTTGTACCAAAAGATCGAGGCTGTGGCCTTCAGATTTCCAAAAGATCACAAACTTTTATAATAATCTCATAAGGACTAGCTTTACAATAAAAAAGAAAAAAAACTTTGAAAACATTCTGTTACTAATTTTTAACTGACTATCAATTTTCTATGCATCATTCTGTATACAAATGTTTTTACAAAGAAAATGGACCAGTTTTAATTGTCCTATCAATTGTCTTTTCTCTGCCATCAAATTTCTGAAACAGTCCCACATGATTAAATCAATCTTGATTTCCGTGATTACTACAAGATAGACTAATTTTTCTTAATCTCATGTCTATGAATATGTCATTACCATGAAGAATTTTTAGAAGCCAATTGTTTTCCAAATCTGTATTAATATTTTGGTAGCAAGTTAAGCATCTACTTACTATAACTATGTGCATAGTTCTTTTAACCAGAGGATATGTTTCAGCAGAACATACTTTCAACCACTGTCTGATAAAATAGAAACTAATGAATTTTTTTTTGCTTTCCCATTGTGTATGAGATTTTCTTGTTTGAAAAAGATATTGCTAAAAAAGATTGTTAATTACAAAAAAATAAATAAATAAACAAATAAAGATTTAAGTTAACTTTTAAACTCAGCAGCCCTTCTCTCCCTCAAGTTGTATTAATTTTGCAAAACTAAATCAAAGTGGTGTGAGCTAGCTTCTTGAAATGTCTTTACAACAGACAGGGAGACATGATGAAACTTATATGATGTAGAACTGAGGGCTCTTAATGAAGCTGGCTCTCAAGGTGACTAATGAAAATGTCATTTTCTAATAAGTTCCTTAAATTTTTCATTTATTCTTTCACTTATTCATTTTTTAAGCTTACTTTTGAATTGGAGGAAAATTGCTTTACGATATCATGCAATTGGTTTCTGTCATCAGTTCAGTTCAGTTCAATCGCTCAGTCGTGAACTGCAGCACGCCAGGCCTCCCTGTCCATCACCAACTCCTGGAGTTCACCCAAACCCATGTCCATTGAGCCGGTGACGCCATCCAACCATCTCATCCTCTGCCATCCCCTTCTCCTCCTGCCCTCAATCTTTCCCAGCATCAGGGTCTTTTCAAATGAGTCAGCTCTTCGCATCAGGTGGCCAAAGTTTTGGAGTTTCAGCTTCAACATCAGTCCTTCCAATGAACACCCAGGACTGATCTCCTTTAGGATGGACTGGTTGGATCTCTTTGCAGTCCAAGGGACTCTCAAGAGTCTTCTCCAACACCACAGTTTAAAAGCATCAACTCTTCAGCGCTCAGCTTTCTTTATAGTCCAACTCTCACATCCATATATGCAAATGAACCATAGTTATACATCCATGACTCCCTCTTGAGCCTCCCTTCTCTCTCCACATCTCACCCTTCTAGGTCATCACAAAGTGCCAGGCTGGGCTCCCTGTGTATATACCAACTCCTCACCAGCTATCTATCTTACACATGGTAGTATATATATGCCAATGCTACTTTATGAAAAAACAAAACAACAGCAACAAAAAACCTGTTACCTTAAATGTTTGCATTCCAGCCAAAATGAATAAACGAAAATGAATAAGTGAGAATGCACTGTGGTCACTTATTCATTTTGGCTTATTCAGCAAGCATTTATAGTAAAGGGTTTTGTTTTTGTATAACAATACAATCATTATACTGGAGAAAAATCAAATAAGTCCATGCAACATTAAGGTTGGAGAGCTGTAGCTGGAAGAATGCAGAGTGAGCTTCAGTCAGTTCAGTTCAGTCGCTCAGTCATGTCTGACTCTTTGTGATCCCATGGACTGCAGCATACCAGGCCTCCCTGTTCATCACTAACTCCTGGAGTTTATTCAGACTCATGTCCGTTGAGTCATTGATGCCATCCAGCCATCTCATCCTCTGTTGTCCCCTTCTGCTCCTGCCTTCAATCTTTCCCAGCATCAGGGTCTTTTCCAAAGAGTCAGTTCTTTGTATCAAGTGGCCAAAGTATTGGAGTTCCAAGTTCAACTAAAACTGATGAACTGGAGTTTCATCAGTCCTTCCAATGAGTATTCAGGACTGACTTCTTTTATGATGGACTGGATGGATCTCCTTGCAGTCCTAGAGACTCTCAAGAGTCTTCTCCAACACCACAGTTCAAAAGCATAAATTCTTCAGCGCTCAGCTTTCTTTATAGTCCAACTCTCACATCCATACGTGACTACTGGAAAAACCATAGCTTTGACTAGGTGGACCTTTGTTGGCAAAGTAATGTCTCTGCTTTTTAATATGCTGTCTAGGTTGGTCATAGCTTTTATTTCAAGGAACAAGTGTCTTTTGATTTCATGGCTGCAGTCATCATCTGCAGTGATTTTGGAGCTCCCCAAAATAAAGTCTGTCACAGTTTCCACAGTTTCCCCATCTATTTGCCATGAAGTGATGGGACTGGATGCCATGATCTTAGTTTTTGAATGTTGAGTTTTAAGCCAGCTTTTTCACTCTCCTCTTTCACTTTCATCAGGAGGCTCTTTAGTTCCTCTTCACTTTCTGCCATTAGGGTGGTGTCATCTACCTATCTGAGGTTATTGATATTTCTCCGGCAATCTTGATTCCAGCTTATGCTTCATCCAGCCTGGCCTTTCGCATGATGTACTCTGTATATAAGTTAAATAAGGAGGGTGAAAATATACAACTTTGACATACTCCTTTCTCAAATTGGAACCAGTGTGTTGTTCCATGTCTTGTTCTAAGTGTTTCTTCCTTACCTGCATACAGATTTCTCAGGAGGCAGGTCAGGTGGTCTGGTATTCCCATGTCTTTCAGAATTTTCCACAGTTTGTTGTGATCCACACAGTCAAAGGTTTTGGCATAGTCAATAAACCAGAAATAGATGTTTTTCTAGAATTCTCTTCCTTTTTTGATGATCCGACGGATGCTGGCAATTTGATCTCTGGTTCCTCTACCTTTTCTAAATCCAGCTTGAGCATCTGGAAGTTCATGGTTCATGTACTGTTTGTTGAAGTCTGGCTTGGAGAATTTTGAGCATTACTTGACTAGCGTATGAGATGAGTGCAATTGTGCGTAGTTTGAGCATTCTTTGGCATTGCCTTTCTTTGGGATTGGAATGAAAACTGACCTTTTCCAGTCCTGTGGCCACTGCTGAGTTTTCCAAATTTGCTGACATATTGAGTGCAGCACTTTCACAGCATCATATTTCAGGATTTGAAATAGCTCAACTAGAATTCCATCACCTCCACTAGCTTTGTTCATAGTGATGCTTCCTAAGGCCCACTTGACTTCACATTCCAGGATGTTTGGCTCTAGGTTAGTGATCACACCATCATGATTATCTGGGTCATGAAGATCTTTTTTGTACAGTTCTTCTGTGTATTCTTGCCACCTCTTCTTAATATCTTCTGCTTCTTATTAATATCTTAATATTACAGTAGGTCCCTACCGTTTCTGTCCTTTATCAAGCCCATCTTTCCATGAAATGTTCCCTTGGTGTCTCTAATTTTCTTGAAGAGATCTCTAGTCTTCCCCATTCAATTGTTTTCCTCTATTTCTTTGCCTTGATCACTGAGGAAGGCTTTCTTATCTCTCCTGGCTATTCTTCGGAACTCTGCATTCAAATGGGTATATATCTTTCCTTTCCTCCTTTGCCTTTTGGCTTTTCTTTTCTCAGCTATTTGCAAGGCCTCCTCAGACAACCATTTTGCCTTTTTGCATTTCTTTTCCAGTGATCTTAGGGACACAGTATTTCTGACACAGTCATCTAGGCAGACCAGATTTGAGCAGGAAGAAAGAGACAATGCTGATGGAAAGAAGTTTCAATACACTTTTTACAACCTGTACCAGGATAAAAGGTAAGTAAGATGCAGCCTGGTCCCAAGAAAATTTCAGTTTCATTGAAAGCCTAACGCATTTGTTGCTCCTGCACAGTTGATTCTTTCCAATGCCCTGAATCAGTGCACAGCAATTTGGTATCCATTAGAGATGGTGAAGGACAGGGAAGCCTGGCATGCTGCAGCCCATGGGATGGCAGTGTTGGACACGACTGAGCAACTGAACAACAATCCTTTTTAAAACTAAATGAAAAATTACCAAATTCGGAGACAGCTAGGATGTCCTTCAGTAGGTGAGGGATAAATTGTGGCACATCCATAGAATGGAATATTATTCACTACTAACAAGAGATGAGCTATCAAGCTATGAAAAGACATGGAGAGGTATTAAACGCATATTACTAAGTGAAAGAAGCAAATCTGAAAAGGCTACATACTGTGTAACTCCAAATACATAACATTCTGGAAAAGGCAAAACTATGGGGACAGTAAAGAGATCAGTGATTGCCAGGAGTTAGGCAGTAGGCAGGGGTGAGTCAGCAGAGTACAGAGCAATTATTTCCATGCTAAAGATAATCTTATTGTGAAATCTTGTAGGACATAATTTGGACACACTGGTAATACATCAAACTGCTCAGTATTTATTTAATATAAGGATCTCAGCACTATGGATGAGACTTCTATAACTAAATTAGTTTAGTAGTTATCATGAAGCAATCCAGACAAAGCAAAACCATAAGACAGAGGTATAAACATGTCCTCAAAATACTATTACTATACTGAACATTTCAAATTTTTTGACTATAGGGACAAAATAATGATTCAAGACTGTACTAAATTATTGATTTTGAGAGCCAATAAAATTATTTTTCTTAAAAATTTTATTTTATATTGGATTATAGTTGATTAAAAATGTTATGTTAGTTTCAGGTGTACAGCAAAATGATTCAGTTATACATATACATGTATCTATTCTTTTCCAAATTCCTTTCCCATTTAGGTTATTATAAAATATTGAGCAGAATTCCCTGTGTTATATAGTAGGTCCTAGCTGGTTATACATTAAATAAAGCTCTGTATACATGTCAGTCCCAAACTCCCAATCTATCCCTCTCCTGGACTCTTCCTCCCCCTACCCTTGGTTAATCATAAGTTCATCCTCCAAGTCTGTTTCTATGTTGTAAATAAGTTCATTTGTTTCACTTTTTTTAGATTCCCCATATAAACTATATCATATGATTTTTAAGGCAATGAAATTATTCCATATGATACTATAATAACATATGCATGGCCTTATGCATTTGTCAAAACCCAGAGAATGTATATCAAGAGTGAACCCTAATGTAAACTATAGACTTGGGTGAAAGGGACAGGTCAGTGTGGGTTCTTGTAACAAATGTACCACTCTAAGGCAGAATGTTGGTGGTGGAGGAGGTGATGTGTGTGCTGGAGCAAGGGGTACATGGGAACTCTCCATACATTCTACTCAATTTTGCTGTGAACCTAAAACTGCTCTAAAGAAAAAGGTCAGTTAAAAACCAAACAAAAATTCACGAAAAAACATTGCTTTAAGACAAGTATTACATGGTTCCTTTTAGTTATTGAACTCTTTTTTTTCTGTTCATCTCCCACTGATTTTTAATACTATACATTAAGGTTAAAAGTAT
This sequence comes from Bos mutus, assembly GCF_027580195.1. NCBI lineage: Eukaryota > Metazoa > Chordata > Mammalia > Artiodactyla > Bovidae > Bos > Bos mutus. The sequence goes on along the minus strand of NC_091621.1, from coordinate 84,885,339 downwards.
TTTATTTATAACTCCATCATATATATGTATGAAACAGTATTTTTTTTCATTTTTTTTTTATTTTTTAACTTTACAATATTGTATTGGTTTTGCCATATATCAACATGAATCCGCCACAGGTATACATGTGTTCCCCATCCTGAACCCTCCTCCCTCCTCCCTCCCTGTACCTTGGGGCTGGTGCACTGGGATGAAACAGTATTTTATATTCTCTGGCCATAAAGCTCTAAGTGTTAGAAAAAAGTTCTGAATTGAGTTATTATCATTTATAATAGTATGAAATCAAAATCACATATATTACAAATTAGGAAATATTTAAACCTAAAAAATCATATTTAATTGGAATATTTCTTATTCAGATATGTGGTACTTTTTAAAAAAAGAGTAGCTATCAGTGAATAAAAAAATTTTATAGCTATAATCATACAGAATTCAGAATCCATTTTACTCCTATTTTCAATTTCTATAAATATAACCATAAAAAAACTTGATCACATAGAAGTGGTTGGGAGGTCTGAGGATCTAATGGATAATATGGTGATCACAGTTGATATCACTGTATAACTGAAAAAAAGGTAAATATGCAAGGTGAGTGAGGTAGTGGATATGTTGATCCACTCAAATGATGGGAATTCTTTCACAATAAATAATACATCAAATCATTGTCAAATTGTACATTGCTTTATATCAACCTAGAGGGGTGGGATGGAGAGGGAGATGGGAGGGAGGTTCAAGAGGGAGGAGATATGTGTATACCTATGGCTGATTTTTGGGCTCCAAAATCACTGCACATGGTGATTGCAGCCATGAAATTAAAAGATGCTTATTCCTTGGAAGGAAAGTTATGACCAACCTAGATAGCATATTGAAAAGCAGAGATATTACTTTGTCAACAAAGGTCCGTCTAGTCAAGGCTATGGTTTTTACAGTGGTCATGTATGGATGTGAGAGTTGGACTGTATAGAAAGCTGCGTGCCAAAGAACTGATGCTTTTGAACTGTGGTGTTGGAGAAGACTCTTGAGAGTCTCTTGGACTGCAAGGAGATCCAACCAGTCCATTCTAAAGGAGATCAGTCCTGGGTGTTCACTGGAAGGAATGATGCTAAAGTTGAAACTCCAATACTTTGGCCACCTCATGTGAAGAGTTGACTCATTGGAAAAGACCCTGATGCTGGGAGGGATTGGGGGCAGGAGGAGAAGGAGAAAACAGAGGATGAGATGGCTGGATGGCATCACCGACTCGATGGACATGAGTTTGAGTGAACTCCAGGAGTTGGTGATGGACAGGGAGGCCTGGCGTGCTGCGATTCATGGGGTCGCAAAGAGTCGGACACCACTGAGCAACTGAACTGAACTGAATTGAATGGCTAATACATGTTGAGGTTTGACAGAAAACAAAAGGATACTTCAATTAAAAATAAATTAATTTTTTAAAATACAAAAAAAATAGTTGAGAATGGAGAATTTTGTGAAAGCAACATCAAGTCTTTGAACTTTGGGTGAGATTACAAAAACATAGATGAAGGCCTACCTCAGGAAACAAGAAAAATCTCAAATAAGCAATCTAAATTTACATTTAAAGGAACTAGAAATATATAAGCAAAGCTCAAAGTTAGCAGAAAGAATAAAAGAATAAAAATCACAGTGGGAGTATATCTTATGGAAACTAAAAATAATACACAGAACTATATATAAAATAAACAAGGATTTACTATACAGCACAAGAAAATATATTTAATATCTTTTAATAATCTGTAGTGGAAAAAAAATCTGTGTACATATATATATGTATATATATAACCAATTATAAATTTTTTTAAATCAATGAAACTAAACGTTGGTTCTTTGAAGTGATAAAATTGATAAACCTTTAGCAAGAGTCATTGAGAAAAAAATAGCCCAAATAAAGAAAATAATAAATAATAGTGGAGAAATTACAATTGATACCAGAGAAATACAAAAGACCGTAAGAGAATACTATGAACAATAATGTTACAAAAAATTAGACAACTAGAAGAAATGGATAAATTCCTGGAAACTTGTAATCATCCAAGACTGAATCAGGAGGAAATAGAAAGTTTTAATAAGCCAATTTGGTTCAGTTCAGTTCAGTTCAGTCGCTCAGTCGTGTCCAACTCTTTGCGACCCCATGAATCACAGCATGCCAGGCCTCCCTGTCCATCACCAACTCCCAGAGTTCACTCAGACTCATGTCCATCGAGTCAGTGATGCCATCCAGCCATCTCATCCTCTGTTGTCCCCTTCTCCTCCTGCCCCCAATCCCTCCCAGCATCAGAGTCTTTTCCAATGAGTCAACTCTTTGCATCAGGTGGCCAAAGTATTGGAGTTTCAACTTTAGCATCATTCCTTCCAAAGAACACCCAGGGCTGATCTCCTTTAGGATGGACTGGTTCGATCTCCTTGCAGTCCAAGGGACTCTCAAGAGTCTTCTCCAACACCACAGTTCAAAAGCATCAATTCTTTGGCCCTCAGCTTTCTTCACAGTCCAACTCTCACATCCATACATGACCACTGGAAAAACCATAGCCTTGACTAGACGGACCTTTGTTGACAAAGTAATCTCTCTGCTTTTTAATATGCTGTCTAGGTTGGTCCTAACTTTCCTTCCAAGGAGTAAGCGTCTTTTAATTTCATGGCTGCAATCACCATCTGCAGTGATTTTGGAGCCCCCAAAAATAAAGTCGGACACAAATTACTAGTAATGAACTTGAATCAGCAAAGAAAACCCCCAACAAACATAAGTCCAGGTCCAGATGGCTATACAGGGGAATTCTTCCAAACATTTAAAGAAGAACTCATACATATCCTTCTCAAAATTATTCCCCAGAAATGAGAAGGCAGGAATGCCCCAAACTAGAGCAAATAATTTTAAAATCTGGATGAAGATGCAAAAGACCCTGAAGAGCCAAAGTAATCTTAAGAAAGAAGAAAAAACTTTAAGTATTATGTTCCCAGACTTGCACTGTTATACAAAACTTTAGAAATCAGAAGAGTAAGGTACCGGCAGATTAATGGAGCAGAGTACAGTGCCCACAGGTAAACCCGTACTCATATATTCAGTTAATCTACGACAATGGAAGAAAACATATGCAACGGGAAGAAGACAGTCTCTTCAATAAATGATGTTGTGAAACTGGACAGCCTTACACCATGTACAAAAATAAATTCAAAATGGATTATAGACTTACCTGTAAGATGTGAAACCATAAAACTCCTAGAAGAAAACATAGGCAGTAATCTCTTTGACATCAGTCTTAGAAATACTTTTTTTTGATATGTCTTCTCAGAAGGGAAATAAAAACAAACAAATGGGGTGACACCATCCTAAAAATCTTCTGTATAGAGAAGGAAATCAGCAACAAAACAATAAAGTATCCTATTGAATGGGAGAATATATCTGCAAGTAATATATTTGATAAGGCGTTGACATCCAAAATACATAAAAACTCACATAATCTCAAAAACAAAGAACTCGATTTAAAAAGAAGCAGAGGACCTAAAGAGACATTTTTCCAAACAAGACATACAAATGGGCAAAAGGCAAATGAAAATATGTACAAATTCACTAATCATCAGGAAAAAGCAAATCAAAACCAAAATGAGATACCATCTCACATCTGTCAGACCGCTGCTGCTGCTGCTGCTAAGTCGCTTCAGTCATGTCCGACTCTGTGCGACCCCATAGACGGCAGCCCACCAGGCTCCCCAGTCCCTGGGATTCTCCAGGCAAGAACACTGGAGTGGGTTGCCATTTCCTTCTCCAATGCATGAAAGTGAAAAGTGAAAGTGAAGTCACTCAGTTGTGCCCGACTCTTAGCGACCCCATGGACTGCAGCCTACCAGGATCCTCCGTCCGTGGGATTTTCCAGGCAAGAGTACTGGAGTGGGTTGTCATTGCCTTTTCCATCTGTCAGACTAGCTACTAACAAAAAAAGCAAGAAACAGTAAGTGTTAGTGAGGATGTGATGAAAAAGGAACCTTCCTACACTGTTGATAAGAATGTAAATTGGTACTGCCTCTCCTGAAAACAGTATGAAAGTTTTTCAAAAAACTTAAAATACAGCTATACCATATGATCCAACAATTCCACTTCTGGGTATTTATGCAAAGAATTAAAAACACTAGTTCAAAAAGATATGTGTACACCTATATTCATTGCAGTACTATTTACAATAGCCAAGATATACAAGCAACTTAACTGTGTATAGACAGATGAGTGAACAAAGAGGACATGTCAAATGTACACACACATACACACATAGAGAAATAATACTCAGCTATAAAAAAGAATGAAATCTTGCCATTTGCGGCAACATAGGTGAATCTGGAGGGTATTATGCTAAATGAAATAGGTCAGACAGAGAAAAACAAATACTGTATGACTTCACTATATAGGGAAAACAAAATGAATGAATAAATCAAAACAGAAACAACTCATGGATACAACACAGAACCAACTGGTAGTTGCCAGAGGGGAGGGGTATGGGGAAGGAAACTAAATAGGTAAAGGGGATTAGGAGATACAATCTCCAGCTATAAAATAAAGTCATGAGGATGTAATGTACAGCATAGGGAATAGAGTCAATAATACTTAACAGCTTTGTATGGTGACAGATGGTAACTAGATCTTTGTGATGATTATTTCATAATGTGTAAAAATATTAAATCACTATGCTGGACACTTGAAACTAATATAATATTGTATGTTAATTATTAGCCAATTAGAAATAGTATAGATCAGTTGATTTGCATAGGATCTCTATTTATTCATTCATTAAAAGTTTTTTTCTGGAAAGCAAAGAATTGGAAACTTCCACATCTTAGAAAAGGACTTACATGTTACCTGTCATGAAAGCCATTTACTTTCTCAAGAACAAACTCTATAAACATAACAGTCTTTTGTCCCTCAGTTGGATTTTATACCCTGGACCATATACTAATTCAGGATGTGTGATAATTATGCCTTTGTAAGGTATGAAGAAGGAGATTGTGAATGGAAAGAAGGTAGGAAGAGAAAGTTTGTGCTCTATCACAGAAGAACTCAGGCTTTTTCATAAATTTTAGGAAAGAGTACACTTAGCAGTCAAGAGTCAGGATACTGATTACCTTAAGACTCTCAGTGACAGCTAAGCCTTGGAAAACCTCTGAAGGCATCCAGGGATGCAGCTCCTTCTATAGGAAGATCACTTTTATAGACATAGTGGTGCTTACAGAAGCTCACACAGGTAAAAGATAGGTATTACCAGGATAAACTATAAGATTCATAACTTGGGGAAATTAGATTCCATTTATAATGGTACACTTTGAATGTATATATTCACATAATATATATATATGTATATATATACACACACACACACACACACACACACACACACACATATATACTGTATTGGAATCTAATTTCCCCAAATTATGAATCTTATAATTTAGTTTGTCCTGGTAATACCTATCGTTTAACTGTGTGAGCTTCTGTAAGCACCACTATGTGTATAAAAGTGATCTTCCTATAAAAGGACCTGCATCCCTGGATGCCTTCAGAGGTTTTCCAAGGCTTTGCTTATTTAACTTATACACAGAGTACATCATGAGAAATGTTGGGCTGGAAGAAACAGAAGCTGGAATCAAGATTGCCAGGAGAAATATCAATAACCTGATATGCAGATGACACCACCCTTATGGCAGAAAGTGAAGAGGAACTAAAAAGCCTCTTGATTAAAGTGAAAGTGGAGAGTGAAAAAGTTGGCTTAAAGCTCAACATTCAGAAAACTAAGATCATGGCATCTGATCCCATCACTTCATGGGAAATAGATGGGGAAACAGTGGAAACAGTGTCAGACTTTATTTTTTTGGGCTCCAAAATCACTGCAGATGGTGACTGCAGCCATGAAATTAAAAGACGCTTACTCCTTGGAAGGAAAGTTATGACCAACCTAGATAGCATACTCAAAAACAAAGGCATTACTTTGCCAACAAAGGTCCATCTAGTCAAGGCTATGGTTTTTCCTGTGGTCATGTATGGATGTGAGAGTTGGACTGTGAAGAAGTCTGAGCACCGAAGAATTGATGCTTTTCAACTATGGTGTTAGACAATACTCTTGAGAGTCCCTTGGACTGCAAGGAGGTCAATTAGTCCATCCTAAAGGAGATCAGTCCTGGGTGTTCATTGGAAGGACTGATGCTAAAGCTGAAACTCCAATACTTTTGCCACCTCACGCAAAGAGTTGACTCATTGGAAAAGGCCCCGATGCTGGGAGGGATTGGGGGCAGGAGGAGAAGGGGACGACAAAGGATGAGATGGCTGGATGGCATCACTGACTCAATGGACATGAGGTTGAGTAAACTCCGGCAGTTAGTGTTGGACAGGGAGGCCTGGCATGCTGCGGTTCATGGGGTCGCAAAGAGTCAGACACAACTGAGCAACTGAACTGAACTGAACTGAACACACCTAATATAGGGGCTTACCTTGTGGCTCAGCTGGTAAAGAATCCACCTGCAATTCAGGATACCTAGGCTTGATCCCAGGGTTGGTAAGATCCCCTGGAGAAGGGAAAGGCTACCCACTCTAATATTCTGGCCTGGAGAATTCCATGGACTGTATAGTCCATAGGGTCACAAAGAGTCAGATACGACTGAGCAACTTTTATTTTCTGTACCTTATATGATTCTGTTTCTGTCAAAAGAAGATTTAATATTTACCAACCTTCTTTAAAGGATTTGTATACTCATGTATTTTTTAGAGGAAATCATGCATTGCCAAAAAACACTGATTTCCACCTCCAGTTTTCAGAATGTATTAGATATTTTCAAAAGCACCAAAGTCTAACACATTCTAATATTAGTGAGATGAATTCTTCTGATTCTAATATCATTCCTAGAGATGAGAAGATAATCAACACACTAATCAAGAACATGTATTTGGCATACTTAAAGGAAGCCTGGTGAATAGAACAAACAATCCTAACATTTGTATCAAAACATAAAGATCCTGAATAGCCAAAGCAATCCTCAGAAAGACAAAAGCCAGAGGCATCATGCTCCCTGATTTCAAACTATATCACAAAACAGTAATTATCAAAACAATATGTTATTGGCATAAAACATAAATCAAATCAATGGAAAAGACTAGAGAACTCAGAAGTAAACCCATGAATATATCACCAAGTGTTTAATTTACAAGAAAGGAATCAAGAATATACAACAGGGAAAGGGCAGTCTCTTCAATAAATGGTGCTGGGGAAACCGGACAACTACACACAGAAGAATGAAATTGGACTCCTATTAATATCTTATACCAAACACAAAAATTGACTCAAGATGGACTAAAGACTTGAAGGTAAGACCTGAAACCACAAATTCCTGGAAGAAAACATTGGTGGGTAAGCATTTGACTTAGGTCTTGATAATAATGATTGTTCGCATCTGGTACCACAAGAAAAGCAAAAATTAAGAAGAGGGGCTACATCAAGCTAAACATCTTCTGAACGAGAGAGGAAACCATCAACAGAATGAAAAGGCAATCTATCGAATGGAAGGAAATATTTGCAAATCATATATCCTTACCCTTGTTCACTGTTGGTGGAAATATAAATTGGTGCAGCTACTATGGAAAATATTATGAAGGTTCCTCAAATAGAACTACCATGTGATCCAGTAACTTCACTTCTAAGTATTTATCTAAGGGGACTAGAAACACTATAAAAAGATAAATGCACCCCATGGTCACTGAAGCATTTTTTACAATAATCAGGACATTGAAGCTATCTAAGTGTGTATCAGTAGATAAGTGGATAAAAGAAATCACATTTCTTCTATACACATGCATGTGCACACACACACACGGAATATTATTCAACCATAAAGAAGAATGAAATCATGTGCCTTGTGACACCATGGATAGACCTTGAAGACATTATGTTAAATGAATAAGACAGAGAAAGGCAAGTACTGTATGATCTCACTTATTTATAAGGTCTGAAAACAAACAAAATACAAACTCCTACATACAGAGAACAGATTGGTGGTTGCTAGAGTTAAAGGAGTAGAGGGTAGGCGAAACTGATAAAGGTGGTCAAAAGGTAGACTTCCAGTTATAAAATAAACAATTTATGCAGAATTAATGCATTGATACAATATGATAACTGGGATTCCCAGGTGGCTCAGTGGTAAAGAAACTGTCTGCCAAGAAGAACACGTGGGTTTGAGGCCTGGGTTGGGAAGATTCCCTGGAGAAGGAAATGGTAACCCATTCCAGTAATCTTGCCCCAAAATTCCATGGACAGAGGAGCCAGGTGGGCTACAGTTCATAGGGTAGCAAAGAGTCAGACACAACTGAGCGACTAAGCACAAGGATTCCACCTAGCATATCCTGAAGGTTCATCCACAGTGTAGCATGTGTCAGAATTTCCTCCTTTTTCAGGCAGAATAATACTGCATTGTATGTATATACACATTTTGCTTATTTATTCATCCATCAAGGGATATCTGAGTTACTTCCACACATCCATGAACAATGCTGCTGTGAACATAGGAGTACAACCATCTCCTTAACACTCTGCTTTCAATTCTTCTGGGTAGAGACCCAGAAGGGGGACTGCTGAATCATACAGTGATTTTATCTTTAATTAATTTCTTGAGGAATGACCATGTTGTTTTCTATAGCAGCTGCACCATTTTACATCTGCACTAACAGCATACAATGATTCCAATTTCCTCACATCCTCACCAATTTGAGTTTGGGTTTTTGTTTTTTTGTTTTTTGTTTTTTTTTTTTAGTAGCCCATCACCCTAATGAATGCAAAGTGGCCAAGTAGCTAGAATCTTATCTGACTGCCTGTAGTATCTTACTGATCCTCTTCTAAACAATAAGTTAAAACTATAATGTTTGCTCGCTTTGTAGGAGAACAATATTTTTACTTTTTTCAAATTTTTTCTCTTGGCTAAGCCGGGTCTCAGTTGCCGCATGTAAGATCCTTAGTTGTGACATGTGGGATCTTTTAGCTGTGGAAAGTGGGATCTAGTTTCCTGACCAGGGAATCAAACCCAAGCCCCCTGCATTGAGTGTGGAATCTTAGCCACTGGGCCACAAGGCAAGTCCCTGTTTTTACTTTTTATTTTTGAAAATTATCTTTTAACAAGCTGTTAAATTGATGCCTTCAAATTGTGGTGCTGGAGTAAGTTCTTGAGAGTCCCTTGGATAGCAAGGAGATTCAACCAGTCAATCCTAAAGGAAATCAACCTTGAATATTCACTGGAAGAACTAATGCCAATGCTGAAGCTCCAGTACTTTGGCCAGCTGATGCAAATAGCTGACTCATTGGAAAAGACCCTGCTGCTGGGAAACACTGAAGGCAGGAGGAGAAGGGGATGACAGAGGATGAGATGGTTGGATGGCATCATCGATTCAATGGACATGAGTTTGAGCAAGCTTCAGGAGATGGTGAAAGACAGGGAAGCCTGGAGTGCTGCAGTCCAAGGGGTGCAAAGAGTTGGATACGACTGAGCAACTGAACAACAAACAATAATACAAGACAAGCAGTCTACAATGTTTTCTAAAAGTGAGATATATTTCAGCATGTTTATTTGCTAATAGATACGATGCAATAAAGAGGGAAATGTCTGATGCCAGAAAAGAGTGTAACAGCAACAGCAAAGTACACAAACAGAACTGAATTCAGAGAACCTTAGAATCACATATGATTTATTCATTGCAATTGGAAGAGAAGCAGAATATTCACATAAAATGCAGATAGATTCTTTCACTTGGTTGTAGGAGCATGTGGAAGATATCTTTCAAATTTGTCTTTTCATTTTATTAATCTCTTCTTCTTAGCTCAAAAATCAATGTATGGTGGCTACTTAATATATGTTTCTAGTGTGAATATAACAAAAATAATCTCACTCTACAAGGAAGAGCACAGAAGGAAAGACCCATGTCTAATATCTAAACACTTTGGGTATTCAACTAGTTCAACTCACAGCCTTTGTTAGCAGATTCTTAAAATGCTTTAAAATTACTCATGTAAGTAATTTTATATTAACTTATTCAGCCGGTTTTATTGAGATATAATTGGCATACTGCATTCTGTAACTGTGTACAACATAATGATTTGACTTACATACATAATGAAATGATTACTACAATAAGTTTAGTGAACACTCAATATTTCATATAGACAGAAAGTTAGAGAAATAGAAAAACATTTTTTTCATTGTAATAAAAACTCTTAGGATTCACTCTCCTAGCAACTTTCATATATAACATACAGCAGGGTTAATTATTGTTCTCATATTGTACATCACATCCCCAGAATACTTCTTTATCTTATAATTAGAAGTTTGTACCTTTTGACTGCCTTTATCTAGTGTACTCACACCTACTCCTGATCTCTTTTTCTCATGGAAAATTCTTAAAGACATAGGAATACCAGAATACCTTACCTCTCCCTGAGAAATCTGAATGCAGGTCAAGAAGTAACAGAACCAGACATGGAACAATGGACTGGTTCAAAACTGGGAAAGGAGTATGCCAAGGCTATATATTGTCACCCTGTTTGTTTAACTTATATGCAGAGTACCTCATGCAAAATGCTGGGCTGGATGAATCACAAGCTGGAATCAGGATTTCTGGGAGAAATAACAACATCAGACATGTAGATGATACCATTTTAATGGCAGAAAGTGAAGATGAAGGTGAAGGAGGAAAGTGAAAGAGCTGGCTTAAAACTTAACATTCAAAAAACTAAGATCATGGCATCTGGTCCCATTACTTCATGGCAAATAGATGGGGAAAAGTAGAAGCAGTTACAGATGTTATTTTCTTGGGCTCCAAAATCACTGCAGATGGTGACTGCAGCCATGAAATTGAAAGACACTTGCTACTTGGAAGAAAGGTGAGACAAACCTAGACAGTATATTAAAAAGTAGAGACATCACTTTCCTGACACAGGTCCATATAGTCAAAGCTATGGTTTTTCCAGTAACCATGTACAGATGTGAAACTTGGACCATAAAGAAGGCTGAGCACCGAACAACTGATGCTTTTGAACTGTGGTGGTGGAGAAGACTCTTGAGAGTCCCTTGGACAGCAAAGAGATCAAACCAGTCAATCCTAAAGAAAATCAACCCTGAATATTCATTAGAAGGACTGATGCTGAAGCTCCAAATACTTTGGCCACCTGATGGAAAGAGCCAACTCCTTGAAAAAGACCCTGATGCTGGGAAAGTTTGACGGCAGGCGGAGAAGGGGACAACAGAGGATGAGATGGCTGGATGGCATCACCAACTCAATGGGCATGGGTCTGGGTAAACTCTGGTAGTTGGTGATGGACAGGGAGGCCTGGCGTGCTTCTTTCATGGGGTTGCAAAGAGTCGGACACGACTGAGTGACTGAACTGAACTGAAGTGAGACAGCGTATTAAAATGCAGAGACATTACTTTGCCAACAAATATCCATCTAGTCAAGGCTATGGTTTTTCCAGTAATCATGTATGGATGTGAGAGTTGGACTATAAAGAAAGCTGAGTGCTGAAGAATTTATGCTTTTGAACTGTGGTGTTGGAGAAGACTCTTGAGAGTCCCTTGGACTGCAAGGAGATCCAACCAGTCCATCCTAAAGGAAATCAGTCCTGAATGTTCATTGGAAGGACTGATGTTGAAGCTGAAACTCCAATACTTTGGCCACCTGATGCAAAGAGCTGACTCATTTGAAAAGACCCTGATGCTGGGAAAGATTGAGAGCAGGAGGAGAAGGGGATGGCAGAGGATGAGATGGTGAGATGGCAGAGGATGAGATGGTTGGATGGCATCACCAACTCAGTGGACATGAGTTTGGGTGGACCCCGGGAGTTGGTGATGGACAGGGAGGCCTGGCGTGCTGCAGGCATGGGGTCGCAAAGAGTCAGACATGACTGAGAGACTTAAATGAACTGAACTGAACTGAACATGGAAAATCATTTTAAAATCACACTCTTTACCATACCCTTTAGTAATCAAAAGTAAATGAGCTTTGCAGCAATGTCAATCTGTCTGCAATGTGACAACTCTTTGATAGAAAACAGACAAACTAATGAGAGGAAGCTAAATAGGGATATTGTTTACTGGGCTCTGATGACTTACTGCTGGCAAGCAGGTGAACCCTATCTAAGTGATAGTGAATAAAGAAAACATTATGCTTGCCCTCAGATAAGCAGAATATGATTTAAAACAAAACAAAATAGCTGACTGTTATTTAGAACTCACCAGGCCTCAGAAGCAGAGTCCAGGATGTATCCTGAGACTATAAATGCATAAAGAGCATGCCTGGTAAGAGCGCTAATTGATATTGAGTGGCAGTCTCACTGTGGGGGAGAAGATAGCTGTGTGCTTATTAGCATAAACAACACATTCCAGGGCTCCAAACTATGCAACTTCCCACACTGACCCAGCTGACCCCAATGCTGAGTGAGCTAGTCAGCATCTGAGAATACAGTGAAAAGTTACATAGATGCCAGAGGTAGAAAAAGTTCAGCTGTCTCTCCATTTAGTTCAGTTCAACAAACCTTAACACCTTACATTCAAAAAAACCACTGTAACAGAAAAAAGAACAGTAAAATGGATACTCTGCTGCCTTCCTATTTATTGATGTCATTGTTAACTTTTTTTTTCTTAGACTAGAATTTAAACTAAGAAAAAGGACTTACTTGTTATTACTTAATTCTAGATTATGGAAATAACAATATATGAATTCACTAAACATTTCAATTATGTCTTACTAATAAATTGTTGTTCAGTTGCTAAGTCATGTCCGACTCTTTGCAACCCCATAAACTGTAGCCTGCCAGGCTCCTCTGTCCATGAGATTTCCCAGGCAAGAACACTGCAGTGGATTGCCATTTCCTTCTCCAGAGGATCTTCCCAACCCAGGGACGAAACCCAAGTCTCCTGCAGCTCCTGTACTGGCAGATGGATTTTTTTTACCACTGAGCCAACTGGGAAGCCCCTTACTAATGGATACACATTGGTATACAGAAAATAAACAACCTACTGTATACCACAGGAAACTATATTCAATATCTTGTAATAATGTATAATGGAAACAATCTGAAAAAGGGTGTGTGTGTGTATATATATATATATATATATATATCTGAATCACTTTGCTGTACACCTGAAACATCTGTCCACCTATAAATCTAGCCTTCTGGCAATTGTGACCTAAATTATGAGCAATGACACCTCCTACCACAGTACACTCAGGATCATTTTTTGAACAACTGCTGCTGCTGCTGCTACTGCTACTAAGTTGCTTCAGTCGTGTCCGACTCTGTGCGACCCCACAGATGGCAGCCCACCAGGCTCCCCCATCCCTGGGATTCTCCAGGCAAGAACACTGGAGTGGGTTGCCATTTCCTTCTCCAATGAGTGAAAGTGAAGTCGCTCAGTCGTGCCCGACTCTTAGCGACCCCATGGACTGCAGCCCACGGAGGCTTCTCTGTCCATGGGATTTTCCAGGCAAGAGTACTGGAGTGGGTTGCCATTGCCTTCTCTGATTTTTTGAACTAGGACGGCTAAATCTGAGTCTCAATCTGTCCCTCCTCCTCTCCATTTCCATCAGCTTGCCTTTTCTTTCTTCCATGCTTACAGGTATACGTATGGTTCCCCAGAGATTTATGGATTCTCCCTGCTTTCCAACAATCTTGCATTATTAAACCTTTATGTCTACCATCCCTTGTGTTCCTCTTTCTTCTAAACTTGTTAGTTCCTCTTCTGTGGTCTCTCTCTCTCTCCCCCCTATCCTATCTGCTCTCCTTGATGTTGCAAAATCATTCACTTGACACCTTCAACACATATTTATGAAACATACTTGGCTGGCTTTGTGAGTTGTGCTACACTGTAGATTTTCTCCTGCTTTCCCACATTTATTCTTCCGGAGTACTTTTGCATACCCTATCTTACTGAAGTTATGCTTGTTTCTCTGCTCCTCTACTCCAAGAAATCCTATGGTTTAGTCTGGAAAAAACTGAGTTCATGAGCAGATACCTGCAGAAAGATCATGTCCCCAGAACACTCAACAAGCCTGAAGTCAGCCTGTCTGTCTCTTCTTGCCCTCTCTGCTCCTCTGTTTTTCTTTCTGGCCCTGAGGTTCTCAGTTTTCCAGAGAGTTACAATGTCATTTGAAAAATCTCCCCCACAATTTCATAGGTCACCTTCTCATCCATTTTTTTCTCCCAACACATACTCTGCAAAATATCATTTTCATAGCTAGAATTAGTTGCAGGACTTTTCAGAAAAGTTTTGGGGCTTTAATGTGTCTTATGAAAAATCTTGTGATGACTTACATCATAAGGGTGATGTATGAAAGTGTCATACTGATTTTAATTTTGATCCCTTATGTTTCCTCCCTACTCTGTCACTGTCACACTAATGACTGTTAAAATACCCCCAAAGACAGGCGAATAAGAAAACAAAGACAAGAGCCAGAGGACTGTAAGTTCCCAAATGAGCAAATATTGCCCATATTTGAGAAAAGTTATATTGCCTTAGCTTATAAATGTTTGAGCATTATGACAATCTCCAGAGGGAAGAAAAAGATAACCTTTGACCATAAGAATGAGATACTTTATTCGTGATGTCACCAGGCAGTTATTGCAATTTTAAAGATTAACACCTTCCTCTCCAGGTTAATTTTATTTAGGAACAACCACAAATGTATTGATCTGTGAATGAAACATGTTTCAAGCATGTTTCTTGCATGTTTCAAGCATATATGTTGTGATATCAAGTATAAAATCTGTTTAGATTCACTTGTTTAAGTAAAGCATTTTCAAAATAATTTTTAAAGAAGTTAGAAAAAAATTCTGTTCATGTTCAAAAGCTGTCCATGCTAACAAAGGGATGATGTATATGTATTTGGCATGGAAAATCTACCTAGAATGGAAAATTTGTAATAACTCATAACATAGTTAATTGCCCATTACTAAGACCTTCGCCATCTCCACTCTATCCCAGTGAGCTTAATATTAATAACTAGGGGAAGTTCCCAGGTGGCTCTTTGGGTAAAGAATCCACCTGCAATGCAGGAGACACAGGAGATGTGGGTTCAATACCCAGGTTGGGAAGATCCCCTGGAGAAGGGCAGGGCAACCCACTCCAGTATTCTTGCCTGGAGAATCTCAGGGACAGAGGAGCCTGGAGGGCTACAGTCCATAGGGTCACAGAGTCAGACACAACTGAAGCAACTGGGCATGCATTAATATCTAGATGGCCTGGGTCAGGTGTCAATAGTCACCTTCCTCTTATTATGCGTCTTTATCAACATCATCATCTCATCATCATTATCATCAAACAGTCACCATTCATTGAAGTCTCCTGTGCTCTGGGTGCTTTTAAAAACAGACCTCATTTAATTCTCACAACAAACATTTCAAGTAGGTACTATTATCCCCTTTCCAAAGGAAACTGAGGTTTAACAAGATTAAGAAATTTGCCCAAGGTCTTATACCTAATAAGTAGTGAAGCCAGGATTTGAAATAGTCATTGCTGCTTGCAAATTTGATCTAACACTGTGATGCTTCAACGATGGATATAATGGCAAAATTTCTCAAGTGGTTCAGAGTCAGCAACTCCCAGGAAATTCTTGTAAATATGTAGGGTGACAAATCGTAACTTTCTTCAGGAATGTGAAATTATTGTGTACATTTATCTTGGTCAGAGAAGCATGAAAAATGTGCTGCCCTTAATTTGAAGTTATGTTAATAAAATATTTTAAAATTTACAAAGAACTTTTCCGTTTTGAGCTTACGAGAACAGGCCAGGCACTGTTAATCTCATTTTACAAAATGGAAGCTGAGTCTTGGAGAGGCAGAGTCAAATGACTAGGACATAGTGATATAAAGTCTAGAGCCCGTCTTTTGAGTTCTAGTTATTTGCTCTTTCCAACACATTTTAAGGAAGCCCATGTTTACAAATGATGAGAGGAAGCTCCCTGGACTTTGTTCCATGATTGCTTAAATTTTTAAAAAAGGGGAGAAAGAAAGCATCATAAATCAACTTGAAATACCCACTGAGAACTTCATTCATTAAGTGGTATTAACAAACACTGCAAGAAAATTGTTCCTGGAGTTACTCAGTTCTTCTGGGTCTCTCCAATGTTATCTAACTATTTTATTTTCTCCTGTTAAATAAATAAATAAAACCATTCCCTGTTATGTGACACAATGTGACTTCAAAACATATGAAACAAAGAAAATGAGAAGTTTGTAAGTCATAAAAATACCATAACCCATTTACAACCAAAAAGTGTTACAATTTTAACAGGACTATGCCTAAGCATTCTCAGAAGTCACCTTGCACATGCCAATTTCTTCATTACAAACTATCTTCCAGGATGATTTAGATATATTCCAAATATTTTTTCTGTATATACCATAAATCAAATTTGCTAAATCTTAAATATGCATTGTTGAGTTTTTTAAATTCTAATTCATTTTTTAAATTGGCAGAGTAACATTAAGATAAGTTTTCATACACAGTTTAATCGAAAATTAGGAAATAATTAAAACTACACATAAGGCAAAGATAACTAATTATACAAAGAGGATCCACACCTAAAATTGTGGACTTTGTTTTGTTCTGTCTGATACTGACTTTAAACCTTCCAAGTCATCCTTGTGCTCAGTTGCTCAGTCATGTCTGACTCTTTGTGACTCCATGGACTAGAGCCTGCCAGGCTCCTCTGTCTATGGAATTTTCCAGGCAAGAGTACTAGCTGCTGCTGCTAAGTCACTGCAGTCGTGTCCGACTCTGTGTGACCCCATAGATGGCAGCCCGGTGTGGGTTGCCATTTCCTTCTCCAATGCATGAAAGTGAAAAGTGAAAGTAAAGTCGCTCAAGTCATGCCTGACCCTCAGCGACCCCATGGACTGCAGCCTACCAGGCTCCTCCATCCACGGGATTTTCCAGGAGGAGTACTGGAGTGGGATGCCATTGCCTTCTCCAAGTACTAGAGCAGGTTGCTATTTCCTATGTTAGGGGACCTTCCTGACCCAGGCATAGAGCCCACATCTCATATATCTCCTACACTGGGCAGGCAGATTCTTTACCACTAGCACCACCTGGGAAGCCCTAGATCATCCTTATGTTGTGTCTGACTCTTTGTGACTCTATAGACTGTAGTCTGCCAAGCTCCTCTGTCCATGAGATTCTCCAGGCAAAAATACTGGAGTGAGTTGCCATGCCCTCCTCCCAGGGATCTTCCTGACCTAGGGACTGAACCCACATCTCTTGCATTGGCAGGTGGGTTCTTCACCACTAACACCACCTAGGAAGCCCAAGTCACCCTTAGGCCAAGCCAATAAATGTAGAAATAAATAGATTTTACTTATATATTTAGTCATAGATTTCATACTAGACTACAGGCTACAACCAAGATGTACAAATAACAATGAAACAGAATCAAAAGCATAAACTTAATAAAAAGTTAATGATCAGCATAAAAATAATAACAGTAACTTTTCAGGAGAAAAAATAGATTAACTTGCTCTTGATACAGTCCATTAGAATGCTATGAAGTCTCTCAGTCATGTCCAATTCTTTGCTGACCCCATGGACTGTAGCCTGCCAAACTCCTCTATCCATGGGATTTTCCAGGCAAGAATACTGGAGTGGGTTGGGAAGTTATAAAAAATATGAAATTAAAAATGACAATAGCTGTTATACAATCTTCTTCTATTGGATGGTATTACAAACTACCATTAATGTATGTGCCTAAAGTTGTGGTTACATAGTCAAGTGACATGGTGACCTAAATCAATTAGCCTAATGTCAATCTATAACTCTGTTGTAGAAGAAAAATCTCACATGACCTCTGCTTTGACTAATCTTGCTGTATAACTGCTCTATTCTAGTTCATGCTGAATGTAGAACATAAGTAAAATTAAATATTTTTATCTTCAGTTCAGTTCAGTTCAGTCATTCAGTCATGTCCAACTTTTTGCAACCCCATAAACTGCAGCATGCCAGGCCTCCCTGTCCATCACCAACTCCCAGAGTCCACCCAAACCCATGTCCATTGAGTCAGTGATGCCATTCAACCATCTCATCCTCTGTTGTCCCCTTCTCCTCCTGCCCTCAATCTTTCCCAGCATCACAGTCTTTTCCAATGAGTCAACTCTTCACATGAGGTGGCCAATGTATTGGAGTTTCAGCTTCAACATCAATCCTTCCAATGAACACCCAGAACTGATCTCCTTTTGGATGGACTGGTTGGATCTCCTTGCAGTCCAAGAGACTCTCAAGAGTCTTCTCCAATACCACAGTTCAAAAGCATCAATTCTTCCGCACTCAGCTTTCTTTATAGTCTAACTCTCACATCCATACATGTCCACTGGAAAAACCATAGCCTTGACTAGACGGACCTTTGTTGGAAAAGTAATGTCTCTGCTTTTTAATATGCTATCTAGTTGGTCATAACTTTCCTTCCAAGGAGCAAGCGTCTTTTAATTTCATTGCTGCAATCACCATTATCTTGCACACCATAATATCTGACTACAATTATTCAATTAAAGTAGGATTTAAAAAAATAACTGGGGGGATCTAAAACTACTATAGCAAAAGAACAGATGTCATTCTTACTTCAAAGTAGGATTTAAAAATTCTTTCTTCCCAGTCACCAGCCCCAAGCATCCAGTATCATGCATCGAACATGGACTGGTGACCCAGAAGGATGGTACGGGGAGGGAGGTGGGAGGGGGTTCAGGATGGGGAACATGTGTATACCCGTGGTGGATTCATGTTGATGTATGGCAAAACCAATAAAATATTGTAAAGTAATTAACCTCCAATTAAAATAAATAAATTTACGTTAAAAAAATAAAGCTTTAGGCTAGTGGAGCCAAAATGCTTGTGTGTGAGAATTAAAATTGAAATTAGAAAAAGAAAAAAAATTTTTCAAGTTTCAAAGTTCAGCAGTGGGAGAGGAATAAGAATTTTTAAAAAGAAAAGAAAACAAGCATGAAAAAGCAAATTAATATTTTTAATACCATTCCTAATACTGAATGAAATTTTAAAAAGATACTAACTACAGGAGAACATATTGGTAGAACATCACTTCTTTATGAATAGAAAAAGATACCTAGCTGAATTCATTAGTTGTAGAATTGTTTTATCTACATGAGTCAATTCAAATCATGGAAAATTATTTTAATGAATGTATTTTTAAAAATGATCTGTAGTTAATAAAATCAACTAAATACAAAACAAAACAAAAAAAAACTTTCTTTAGTCAAATCAATGGGTAAGGAATTTAGGTCCAGATGTTTAAATATGGTCCTTCAAGGACCTTCCTGATGATCCAGTGGTTCAGAACCCACTGTGCAATGCAGAAGACACAGGTTTGATCCCTGATCAGCGAATGAAGATCCCACATGCTGTAGAGGAACTAAGCCCTCATGTGACAACTAGAGAGTCCATCTGCTGCAATGAAAGATCTTGTGTGCTGCAACTAAGACCCTTAAAAAACCAACACAATATTATAACGTAATTAACCTCCAATTAAAAGAAATAAATTTATATTTAAAATAAATAAATAAATAAAAAGTGAATCCATGGGGGGGGACTATAATGAAATAAAATTTTAAAAATTGTCCTTCATATTTTAAGCCAGAGATTCTATTTGATTAGTTAAGAAACCTGCTATCAGTAGACAATTCATGAATTAGAATTTATTCTCTTATATGACATAATGTATAAGAAAGATCTGGACTCAAACTACAGATGGCCTTTAGAAATTATATGACCTTTATGGTCTATTTAACACTTTTAAGGTTTAGTCTCTTCATCTCTAAAGCAGAAGTAATCATCACACTCACTACTTATGATTATTTAGGATTATCTAATTTAATGTACAAAAAGTGTTCATCAACGTGCCTCACTCAAAGATAATGCTTAGCAATTGTTAGCTATTTTTAAATAGTAATACTAAACATGAATTTGATGAAGCTAGTGATGCCAAATTTAAATTACGTGAATGAGTCTTACAAAATTGTTAGTGCATTCAAATATATCTTTTTAAGTCAGTTCTCTTTTAACATTTTTAAGCAAAATTAGAGATGAAAGTGAAAGTCACTCAGCTGTGTCCAACTCTTTGCAACCCTATGGACTATACAATCCATGGAATTCTTTTCCTTCTCCAGAGGGTCTTTCCAACCCAGGGATCAAACTCAGGTCTTCCACAATGCAGGCAGATTCTTTACCAGCCACTAATATATTTATTCTTTAATAGGCTCCTCAATAACCAAAACTGACATTAAAACTTAAAATCTAAGACAGTAGAAGAAAGTAAATAGATCTAGAATGGGCTTCAGGTATTATTTTGTATAATCTCCATATTTTTCACTTAGGAGAAAATGGAAGCCTTAAGAGGTAAAGTGATCTCTAACAAAAATAGGTCTGGATGGGACTTCCCTGGTGGTCCAGTGGTTAAGACCCTATGCTTCCAAGACAGAGGGCGTGTGTTCAGTCCCTGGCTGGGGAACTAAGATCCTACATAGTGCATATTGCAGAAAGCAAAAAACAAGGCTAGAATCTAGGCACCAAATCTCACTGAACACAGAGCCAAAGGCAAGGCACTGAATGCCAGTTTAATCTACTTCTCAAAAGAGAAAACTTTTTCCTGATATTAGATGCTCTTCATTTCATTATCACTTGTTCAATACATATTTTAAAAAATCCAAAATTAATATTATCATGTAAATGAAATAAATTACAATGTGACCAAATGAGAATATGAAACCAGTATGTTAGTCCCAGGAAAAATAAACCTCAATGATTTAATTACGTAGAGTATTTTATACTATTTTTCTTCAACTTGTCTTTATCTCATTTTATTCTTTAATCCACCCTACAAAACAGGAAGGTTATATCTAATTAATTTCATTTTAAAGAAGGGTAAATTGAGACCCAGTAAAGTACAGTTCTATAGCTAGTGAAATGAGACCAAAATCGGGTCTTTGGACTCAACAGTTTTCTTCACATTTCTTTAAATTATGATGGCTTTATGCTACAAAGCATCGCTATGAACAAAGCTAGTGGAGGTGAAGGAATTCCAGCTGAGCTATTTCAAATCCTGAAAGATGATGCTGTGAAAGTGCTGCACTCAATATGCCAGCAAATTTGGAAAACTCAGCAGTGGCCACAGGACTGGAAAAGGTCAGTTTTCATTCTAATCCTAAACAAAGGCAATGCCAAAGAATGCTCAAACTACAACATAATTGTACTCTTCTCACACACTAGCAAAGTAATGCTCAAAATTCCCCAAGCCACACTTCAACAATACATGAACCGAGAACTTCCAAATGCTCAAGCTGGATTTAGAAAAAGCAGAGGAATCAGAGACCAAATTGCCAACATCCACTGGATCATCAAAAAAGCAAGAGCATTCCAGAAAAACATCTACTTCTGCTTTATTGACTATGCCAAAGCCTTTGACTGTGTGGATCACAACAAACTGAAAAATTCTTCAAGAGATGGGAATACCAGACCACCTCTCCTGCCTCCTGAGAAATCTGTATGCAGGTCAAGAAGCAACAGTTAGAACAAGACATGGAACAACAGATTGGTTCCAATTTGGGAAAGGAGTATGTCAAAGTTGTATATTGTCACCCTCCTTATTTAACTTATTTGCAGAATACATCATGCGAAAGGCCAGGCTGGATGAAGCATTAGCTGGAATCAAGACTGCTGGAGAAATATCAATAACCTCAGATATGTAGATGACACCACCCTAATGGCAGAAAGTGAAGAGGAACTAAAGACCCTCTTGATGAAAGTAAAAGAGGAGAGTGAAAAAGCTGGCTTAAAACTCAACATTCAAAAACTAAGATCATGGCATCCAGTCCCATCACTTCATGGCAAATAGATGGGGAAACAGTGGAAACAGTGATAGACTTTATTTTGGGGAGCTCCAAAATCACTGCAGATGATGATTGCAGCCATGAAATCAAAAGACACTTGTTCCTTGAAATAAAAGCTATGACCAACCTAGACAGCATATTAAAAAGCAGAGACATTACTTTTCCAACAAAGATCCATCTAGTCAAAGCTATGGTTTTTCCAGTAGTCACGTATGGATGTGAGAGTTGGACTATAAAGAAAGCTGAGTGCTGAAGAATTAATGCTTTTGAACTGTGATGTTGGAGAAGACTCTTGAGAGTCCCTTGAACTGCAAGGAGATCAAACCAATCAATCCTAAAGGAAATCACTCCTGAATATTCATTGGAAGGACTGATGCCAAAGCTGAAGCATGAATACTTTGGCCACTTGATGCGAAGACCTGACTCAAGGCAAAGACCCTGATGCTGGGAAAGATTGAAGGCAGGAAGAGAAGGGGACAACAGAGGATAAGATGGTTGGATGGCATCACCTACTCAATGGACATGAGTTTGAGCAAGCTCTTGGAGTTGGTAATGGACAGGAAAGTCTGGCATGCTGCAGTCCATGGGGTCGCAAAGATTCGGACATGACTGAACTGAACTTTGCTACAAAATTGATACCCTCTGTCCAGCATTAATAAATATTAAATGTGGCTTTATGTATCTTGTTTCTTTGTTGTTAGGTGTCTAATGGTTTATGATATCTGTCTTCTTTATGAATTGTACCATATGTCATTAAAAATATTCACCTTCATTTCATTTTAAAATAAAGATTGAAAATAAATAAACATTAAATGTGTAAAAGCATAACCATCCAAGGGAATCAATATTTTGATGTATATGAAATTAATATTCATCTTAAGATATATGTGTTTGACCTCAGAGGAAAGGTTACTACAGTCATTGTCTGTTTTATATTGTTTAAAATATACATTGACCAAAAATCATTTCTATAATGCACCTTCCAAAATAAACTTAAGGTTACAATCAAAAAGGGAACAGAAAGATTGAAAATGTGTCATTATGCCGGGGGAGTGTGTAATTTCCTCAGTTCTGTCTCACCACAGCAAAGATTTGAAATGGCATACCAGTGTTACAACTCGGTTACAACTCAGTTTTATTCAGCAAGGAAAGGGTAGTACACTGTCGAGGCATGAGGCCAGACCACATATAAAAAGAGAGGGGGCTCATCTTGGCTCCTCTTTTTATATGAGCTGCCTCCTCCCCCTGAGCCTGCCCTAGGTAAAGTGGGATAGCCAGGAGGGCTGTTTGTTTCTCCTGAGGTTCTCATTCCCACCTTTGGCTTTTCTTTTGTTCCATTTTCGTGGGCTTTTCCCTTTCTTTGTCTTTTAGCCACTGCCATTTTGGACTCCTTTTTCACGTTCTAACAATTAAATAAAACACCTAAATTCAGTCAGTAACTTAATGACCCAAAAAAAATAAAACTTTTCATATTTGAATGCCACTCGTAGACGAAATCTCATAGGAAAACCATTAACAAACTGAGTTGAATTTTCAAAATGACCTTCACTTTTAAGTGCCCCTTTAAAGATATTCCTGAGTGTTGCTAAGTAGAGTAAAACAAATTCAACTGGCTGTACTTTAACACAATGACAAATTCATGTAACAGCATTATCAACTACCCACCCTGGTCAGAAAATATCTTTCCCAAGGCATTAGGGCCATAAAGATTTGCTTAAGCCGGGCTGTCAGGATTGTAAATCCTCTCTGAGAAAAGCAATTTACCCCTTTGCCACATGTGCTGCAAGGATTAGGAGCAAACAAGGGAGACCTTCAGGGTATGGTGTTTGCATCCATGTGGTGAGTCCCAGGCAATGGAACTTTGCCAGCTGCGCCTGGAATTTGTCAAAAAGGCAGACAACAAGAAAGCAAAGAAGGGGAAGAGGTAACTGACCTTATAAGATCAATTAGATAAGTGTGAATTTGGTTTAAGGTTCTCGGGGACACCTAGCATAGGTAAAAGAAGATGGCATTTTTAAATTGGAAAGATCTAGGTCTGTACTCCTATTCCTCAATTTCTTTACCACCAGCATGACTTTGACCAATTAAGTCACATTTTCCCCCTAATAGGTAGGCGACCATCTAATAGGTAGGCGACCTTAGTAAAGTTGCTTAACTGTTTTAGGCCTCAATTTCCTTGTATGCAAAATGAATGATACAATGCCTCTTAGAATTGTGGTGGATTAAAGGAAGGGATATATTTAAAGCTCTTGGGAAATTCTACTCAATATTCTGTAATGGCCTATGTGAGGAAAAAATCTAAAAATGAGTGGACACCTCAATGGATAGGAGTTTGAAAAAACTCTGGGAGACAGTGAAGGGCAGGAAAGCCTGGTATGCTGCAGTCCAAGGGGTCACAAAGAGTCAGACATGACTTAGCAACTGAACAACAAGAACAAATATCTGTATGCATAACTGATTCACTTTGCTGTACACCTGAAACTAACACATGGTAAATCAACTTTACTTCAATAATTTTTTTAATTAAAAAATAAAAACAAAAACCACAAGGAGTTACACTGCTGCTGCTGCTGCTGCTAAGTCGCTTCAGTTGTGTCTGACTCTGTGTGGCCCCATAGACAGGAGCCCACCAGGCTCCCCCGTCCCTGAGATTCTCCAGGCAAGAACACCTGAGTGGGTTGCCATTTCCATCTCCAATGCAGGAAAGTGAAAAGTGAATGTGAAGTCGCTCAGTCGTGCCCGACTCGTAGCGACCCCATGGACTGCAGCCCACCAGGCTCCTCTGTCCATGGGATTTTCCAGGCAAGAGTACTGGAGTGGGGTGCCATTGCCTTCTCCAAGGAGTTACACCACACTGAAAGAAAAAAAAGTACCTGGTATATGGCAGGCCCTACTTATTTATTATCTCTCTAAGCCTCGGTTTCCTCATGTGCGAAATGGAGATAACAGGCCATGCAGAGCTGTTTTGAGGATTATGTGAAAATTCAGTATGTATCCAGTAAATGGTATTGTTATTGCTGCTGCTACTTTGTGGTTGTTTCTCTCCACACAAGTTAGTTTCAGTGTAGAACTGTGGTATCATATACTCTGGTGCTAAATGAAAATAAAGTGAGCTGGATCTTTCTCTAGTAACATAAACAGGACTGCAGTGTATGACACAAGTCTGGAATTTAACACTAATTCAACCTAGGGTTGCCCAAGCGGTAGAAGACACTATTCTCAAAGTAAGGAAATCACTGAAATTGAGTGACATTGAAAAGTTCCTTCACACGGGTGATAAAACAGAGCTATAAAATTCAACATCAGAAACACACTCAGATTATCCCATTCTAAGATCTCTAGGAATAATAAGGGCTTCCCAGGCGGTGCAGCAGTAAAGAATCCAACTGTCAATATAGGAGACATAGGAGATGCAGGTTTGATCCCTCGGTCGGGAAAATCCCCTGAAGTAGGAAATGGCAACTCACTCCAGTAGTCTTGCCTGAAAAATTCCATGGACAGAGAAGCCTGTCATGCGTGACTGAGCATGCATGGACTTAGTTGCTCCACAGCACCTGGGATCTTCCTGGATCGGAGGTTGAATCTGTGTCTCCTGCATTGGCAGGAGGATTCTTTACCTCTGAGACATAAGGGAAGCCTTCCCACTTTCATTTTTAAGGACACATGGTTATATTGAACCCATCCAATCCAATCCAATCAATCCAATACAATGTCCCCATATCAAGGTCCTTTACTTAATCCCATCTGCAGTCTTTTTTGCCACTTAGGATAAGATACTCAAAGGTTTCAATGACTGGGTTTTAGTCATCACTGGGGGCCATTGTTCTGCTAACCATGGAGCAGGTTCAACTCTGCACGCACAAGACCCAGCATCACTCTCCAAATCCTAATCTCTTCAGTCATGTCTGACTCTGTGCGACCCCATAAATGGCAGTCCACCTGGCTCTGCCGTCCCTGGGATTCTCCAGGCAAGAACACTGGAGTGGGTTGCCATTTCCTTTTCCAATGCGTGAAAGTGAAGTTGCTCAGTTGTGTCCGAATCTTTATGACCCCATGGACTGCAGCCTACCAGGCTCCTCATCCATGGGATTTTCCAGGCAAGAGTACTGGAGTGGGTTGCCATTGCCTTCTCCGAATCTCAGCCCTGCAGCATTATTAATTAACAAACTGTGGTTGCTGTAGACCTGAGTTTTCTGAATTGGTAACACTCGATTCACAATAGCCTTATAAAATATAGAGACGTCACCAAACAAAGCTACTCTGACAGTGGCCTAGAAATATACAAGTAATCAAAAACTTGTAAAATGAGCATACTAAATAATTTGCTTATAGGCAAAGGCAGAAATGGCTCAGTATTTAGAAACCACCAAAAAACTGAAGCCTCAAAAGCATTAATATTTTTTCTTATGAAATATAAATAAATAACTTACTGTGTTATTCTAAAAATTTTACTCTATTACTTTCATTTCACTTTTGACTTACTTTAGTACTGTAAATGCTTCATTTGAAAGTCTTGATTATTTTGTCTCAATTTTTAGCTAGGATAAAGCACCATAAGGATTCCCAGGTGGCTCAGTGGTAAAGAATCCACCTGCCAATGCAGGAAATGCAGGTTCAATCCCTGGGTCAGGAAGTCCCCTTGGAGAAGAAAATGACAACCCACTCCAGTATTCTTGCCTGAGAAATCCCATAAGCAAAGGAAAATGGTGGGCTACAGTCCACGGGGTCACTAAGAGTCACACACAACTTAGCGACTAAATAGCAATAACAAAAACAGCACACCTTCCTTCTGCAAGGCCCTGGGTGCTCTAAGGATTGCTTTCTTTTCATACCAAGTGAGTATTCCTGACAACCTTGAGCATGTAAGTGCCTTCTCTGGACCTTATGTTATATTTTTCCAACTTGATCTTCCCCCATGTTTGTGAGATCCAGGACACAGGAACTATTTAACATTTGACATAAAACACATATTAAGACATTTTTGCAAATGTCATCACTGAATTTTCAAAATAACCCAAAAAATTAAGTACTATTTTCTTTTTCTATGTCACAGAGAAGTGGAGTAGCTTTCCCAAAGCCACATAAGATATGAACTCAAACCCATCATGCACTAAAGCCACTGCCCTTTCCACCTGTCCTCTGCCCAGTTCATCACCACTGGGGGCAGTATCGTGTGCTTGCATGGTAAGTCACTTCAGTCGTGTCCAACTCTTTGCGAACGCATGGACTGTAGCCCACTAGGCTCCTCTGTCCATGGGATTCTCCAGGAAAGAATACTGGAATGGGTTGCATGACCTCCTCTAGAGGATCTTCCCAAGCCAAGGATGGAACCAGCGGCTTTTATGTCTCCTGCATTGGCAGGCAAGGGTTCTTTACCACTAGTGCCACCTGGGAAATGTTGATACCCAAACACAAGCTTAAATCAGGAAATAATTCCTGTAGGTTCCAGAACATTTCATTTTCCTTGGGACTCTGAAGAGGACCAGAAAGGCACACACATCAAGAGACACCCTTTCTTTACACACACATGAAAAACCTGCTGACAAAAATAATCACTAAAACGTTGTTAGAAAATCAAGGATCCAGTTCCTAAAGTTGTATTAACTACCCTGTTTCCAATCAAAGGAAAGACATGTTGCTTGCTATCAACATGTTCAGGGAAGCTAGGGAAAAGACAGCTGCTCCATGAACAGTATCCTTGCCAGAAGAGCCAATTAAATTAAGATGCTTTTTTTGTCCCCAAAATATTTGGTTTCAAAGTTATTACACAAGTCATATTCAGAAAAATTTACTGCAAGGAGACCATTTATACTCATTAATCCTGGATTTTTCTTTTGCAATATTTTTCTATAGAAGAAATTCCCATGGTTTCCCTACGTTATTGGACATTTTTATTTGTACATAAAAGGAGCAAATTCTTCCTCTTCATGCCTTCGGCCAAAGCAGCCAACACCAGCGCTAGGATCAGCAAGTACAGGTCCCAGAATCCTCTTGGTGCTGAATGCAGCATCAGATAAAAGCCTGAAGCCATCACTTTGAGGACAGGACATCATGGGCTCGCCCTCCAGAGCACTCGCCAGCGGCTGAAAACTGCCATGTGGAGGTCAGTGAGAGATCCAGGGCCATGGGCCTCTTGGCCAAATCAGAGTTCACTCAAGGGTACATGCTGCTCCACAGGGCAAGCATGGTTCTAGAAAAATAGTCTTCAGACACTTCCCCCTGCAGCTGATCCTCTTTTCTTTCAAGCACCAACATTCCTCCTCTAATTTCTGCCTTCCCAGCTTAGATCCTGACAACAAACTGGTCAAATGCCATCATGGCAAAATGCCCTCTCATAAAGACAAAGAACAACAAAATAAAACCCAACAGTGTTTGTTTTAAAGGACTTCAGAGTAAATTATGTGGACAAATTATAACATTCCATTTACCTGTAAAAGACCTTGCTTAAATACGTTTTCATCAATAAGCATGTTAAGAATCTAGCCTTTCTGAAAAACATTCCTTTTCAAAAAGTTATGAGGAGACATAAAGATTCATTTTTATTCAACTGACCCTGTTTTTCAAATTTATTTAATCATCAGAACCATTTGGAAAGCTTATTAAAAGTCTGGATTCTTGGGCTGCCATCTAAATCTCATGCGTCAGAATTACTCAAGGAAATGCCTGAGAATTTGAATTTTTACTAGATTGATGATTATTGGACAAATTTAGGCAACAATGAGTTAGGCAAATCTTTTTTGTTTTTATTCTATGGATAGCTTTGCACCAAACCATGTAGCTAATATAAAGATAAGAAGACTGAGAACTCAGATTCTGGTGTGTTAGTCACTCAGTAATGTCCAACTCTTTGCAACCCCATGAACTGTAGCCTGCCAGACTGCTCTGCCCATGGGATTCTCCCGCCTAGAATCCACTGGAGTGGGTTGCCATTCCCTTCTCCAAGGGACATTCCTGATCCAGGGACTGAACCCAGGTCTCCTGCATTGCAGGCAGATTCTTTACCTTCTGAGCCACCGAAGTATTTGAAATTTAGTACTGGTTTTTCCAACAGTCATGTATGGATGTGAGAGTTGGACCATAAAGAAAGCTAAGCACTGAAGAATTCCTGATTTTGAACTGTGGTGTTGGAGAAGACTCTTGAGAGTCCCTTGGACTGCAAGGAGATCCAATCAGTCCATCCTAAAGGAAATCAGTCCTGAATATTCATTGGAAGGACTGATGATGAAGCCAATACTTTGGCCACCTGATGTGAAGAACTGACTCATTGGAAAAGACCCTGATGCTGGGAAAGATTGAAGTCAGGAGAAGAAGGGGATGACAGAAGATGAGACGGTTGGATGGCATCACCAACTCAATGGACATGAGTTTGAGCAAGCTCCAGGAGTTGGTAATGGACAGGAAAGTCTGGAGTGCTGCAGTCCACGGGGTCATGAAGAGTTGGACATGACTGAGCAACTGAACTTAACTGAACTGAGGAGAAATCAGACAAGAAAATAATAACAGGCAGACCTCATTTTATTGTACTTCACAGATACTGCATTTTTTAATTTGTTCAATTTTTGTCTCTGTGTCACATTATGATATTTCAAACCTTTTCATATTTGTTATGGTGACCTGTGATCTGTGACTTTTGATGTTACTGCTATGCCTCACTGAAGTCTCAAATGATGGTTAGCATTTTTTTTATCAACAATTTTTTTTTTTTTAGGCCATCCTACATGGCATCCAGGATCTTAGTTTCTTGAACCAGGGAAGTCCCAATAATGTAGCTTATTGGTAAATACATTGTTTTTTAGACCTACATAATGCTATCGTGCACTTAATAGACTGCTGTATAGGGTAAACATAATCATCATAAGCAGCAGGAGACCAGAAAATTCATGTGACTCAATTGTGATATTTGTTTTATTGTGGTGGTCTGAAATTGAAACGATAATATCTCCAAGGTATGTTTTAAACAATAAGGCATAATAAGATAAGAAGTGTCATAAGAGTGTTCCACTAAAATAGAGCTAGGAGTTTAAAGGAAGAAAATATTGCAACAGATCATGAGGCGAGCAAAGAAGAAAAAGCTAAAGAACATATTTCATTTGAGATGGACTTTATGACAGTATAATCTTGATGAGAATCACAAAATGCAAAGCCACAGAGACATAAAACTCACTAAATAACGAGAAAGAGTAACAGTGATTGGCTATAGCACTGGGAGTAGCCAGCATGAAGACTAGAAATTTAAATCAGTGCCCATTGAGTAGGCATTGAGAGCTTAGCAGTCTGCGTGCATGCTCAGTTGCTCAGTAGTGTCCAACTCTTTGTGACGGTATGAACTGTAACCTGCCAGGCTCCTCTGTCCATAGGATTATCCCAGCAAGAATACTGGAGTGGGCTGCCATTTCCACCTCTGAGGATCTTCCCCACCCAGGGAATGAACCTGTGTCTCCTGCAGTTCCTGCACTGGCAGGCAGATTCTTTACCCCTGAGCCACGGGGGAAGCCACTTGGCAGTATGGTGCATATTTAATTTTCTAAGAGATTGGATCAATGAACCAAAACACAGAGTTCCTTGGTGATAACATACTTTATACGGGGCTGCAGCCAGAGCCCTTAGAGAAAAAGCCAGAGGGGGAAGATTTGACATTTAGTGAAATTGATTATAAGGTCTGAGCCTGAAAAATATGAGATGCCAGGTTTTAAAATCAACCCAAATGGCCCTCATTTAATTTTATCTATTTCTTTTTATTATGTAATTTCTACACAGGTGATAGGACTGCATGCAATTTGTGAACATTCAGAAAGCTCAAAATACCAAACTCTTTGGGGATTTGCTGTTTTTGACAATGTCAACTCAGTCTAAATTAAGATTCATAGAGGCAAGTTCTGCCCACCAATAGACACATCTAAATCCCCAGAAGTCAAACAAATAGGCTTTGCTATCCTCCTGCCAATAGTAAACATGCTCAAATGGTAACAGAGTGATCTTTTCTAGGCATATCTGCCTCCGAGAAAAGTGACTGATGTCTCTGCAGGCTCTATTTATGTAAATATTAATCAACAGCTTTTGATAAAGAAAAATACAGCATATGCTTAAACAAACATACACATATGTTTTTTGAAAAATATTTTAAATACAAGCAGCTTTGTGGAAATTCTCAACGTTTATTCCAAACGTTAGCAATTACATTCTCAAAGGAAAGATTGGTCTCTATAAATGAAATAAATGCAGGGACTTTTTTTTCTTTATTTAAGTACTTGTGATTGTGCAACACAGATGTCAAGATATGTTTATACTAAGAGTTGGAAAAATAAGCACAGGACTAGGGACACAGACTGAAAAGAAATCAAGAGCTAAGCAGGAAAGAGAGACTGGAAAAAACCTGTATATTATTTTCTCTTCTTTCTATTCCATTTCAGTGTGAGTGTATCAAAGCATTGCTTTCATGAGAGCTTACTGCTTGGACAACTCTACACTGAAAAGTAGGGAACAGGGAGGGAATAATAATGACTGTTTGTTAAGCATCTAGTTTGTGCTAGAACATCTGCTAGACTCTCTCATCTGTTATCCTTCAAATGAGGCAACTCATATTACTCACAGAAAGATCAAAGAAATTATCCAAGGTTATAGAACTATAATAATAGTGCCCAATTCATTGGGCTATTGTGACAATAAATGGATTAAAACATGGAAAGCATTTAAAACAATGACTGGCATGCAGTATGTAAACATAAGCCATCACTATTAGGCCATGAGAAGACCAGTATCTATCTCACTTTCTTTAAAATATAACTGAAATACATAAAAATACATTGGGACTTCCCTGGTGGTCCAGTGGTTGAGACTCCATGTTGCCAATGTAGGGGGTATGGTCTGATCCCTGGTTGGGGGACTAAGATCCTACACATCACTGAACAGCCAAAAAGATAAAATAAAGAGAAAGAAAAATACATATTATGTAAACTGTGTGTGTGTGTGTGTGTGTGTGTGTGTGTGTAGCTTAATGCTTCAGTCATGTCCAACTCTTAGCGACCCTATGGACTGTAGCCTGTCAGGCTCCTCTATCTGTGGGATTCTCCAGGCAAGAAAACTGGAGTGAGTTGCCATGCCCTCTGACCCAGGGATGGAACCTGCGTCTCTTACGCCTCCTGCATTGGCAGGTGGGTTCTTTATCTCTAGCGCCACCTGTTTATTTCCACAAAATATAATTTAGAATGTTCTCCATTTTTGTATTCTTGTCACATTTTTAGTGTTACTGATTCATGGAAGCACCATTTCTCAGCTATTTTATATTTAGAATCACCATTATAATCTAAAATTCAGTTACAGGATATTAAATCTCAAATATAATGGAAGGAAGGCCTCCCTGTGATTTTTTAGCAGAGTGAATAAACAAATCATATGGCACCATTAACAAGTTTCACATGCTTTATTTGTATAACTGTGCGGTGTGTACCCAATCACAGAGACACATTTGTAAGAGATATGTCCGTCTCTGCATGTTTAAATGTGTCACAGCCATGGCAAGGCCTCTTGGGCTCCTTTCCTGTGAGCGCAGAGAGCAAATTTCTGAAAGCCTCAGCCAAATTTTCTTATTGAATTCCTTTGTTTCAAAAAAATATATAGTTGTCTCTTTGAGTAAAGTTGTCTAACCTAGAGATGATCATACTAAGGAAGTAAGCCAGATGGAGAAAGAGAAATATATGATATCACTTACATGTAAAGTTTTAAAAACGGATACAAATGAAGTTACCTACAACACAGAAATAGAGTCACAGACACAGAAAACAAACTTACGCTCGCCAAAGGGGAAGAGGCCAGGTGAATAAATTAAAAATTTAGGATTAACAGATACACACTATTGTCTATAAAATAGATAACCAACAAGGACCTACTATATAGCACAGAGAACTATAGTCAATATCTTGTAACATTCTATAAGGGAAAATAATCTGAAAACAAATAGATAGATAATATATATAACTGAATCACTTGGTTGTATACCTGAAACTAATGCAACATGGTAAATTAACTACACTTCAATTAAAAAAGAAGGAAAAAAGTTGTCTAGGATAACATGTAATAGATTTATCACTTTTGTTTATAAATAAATATAAAGACATTCAAAAATGTTCTCAGTTTTAATTTCTAACATTTAATATATAATATTAATAGATATAGAGCACAAAAATCAAGGGACCTCTGGGGATTTTGAGTAACTTTTAAGACTGTAAAAGGGGCTACACTTCCCTGCTGCTGCTGCTGTTGCTGCTAAGTCGCTTCAGTCGTGTCCCACTCTGATCGACCCCATAGACGGCAGCCCACCAGGCTCCCCCGTCCCTGGGATTCTCCAGGCAAGAACACTGGAGTGGGTTGCCATTTCCTTCTCCAGTGCATAAAAGTGAAAAGTGAAAGTGAAGTCGCTCAGTCGTATCCGACTCTTGGCGACCCCATGGACTGCGGCCTACCAGGCTCCTCCGTCCATGGGATTTTCCAGGCTAGAGTACAGGAGTGGGGTGCCACTGCCTTCTCCATCACTTCCCTGGTGGTCCCCAGTGGTTAGGATTATTTGTTCCCAATGCAGGGGGCATGGTTTCAATCCCTGGTTGAAGAACTAAGATCCCACAGGCTACACAGCATGCCAAAAAGGAAAAACTATAAGA
Organism: Bos mutus; assembly: GCF_027580195.1. Lineage (NCBI taxonomy): Eukaryota > Metazoa > Chordata > Mammalia > Artiodactyla > Bovidae > Bos > Bos mutus. The sequence goes on along the minus strand of NC_091621.1, from coordinate 84,851,774 downwards.
GGTGACTGAGACAAAAAGTTTGAGAATGGCTGTTGCAGGTGCTATTGTGTTAATTTTCACGGAAAAGCGGAGGCTTGACTCTACCCAGCCACAGCAGCACCACGGCTGATCAGACTGTAGTATGAATGGGATGTGTGTGCACCCATTTTGCATGTTGCATGCATGCCTGGTGTGGGCAAGTGGGGGTGAGTGTGAAGCAAAAGTGGACATAAATCACAGCATCCCAGTATAGAGTGCATTTTATTTCATGTCCTCACCTGACAGTTTTAAGAGGTAAGTACTCTTACTATCTGCATGTGGCATTTGAAGTAATTAACATATAAAGAGAGAGGGAACATTCAGTAATAAAGGTATAGACAACGGGGCAGAAATAATAGGCAGGAAGCCTATTTTTCATCTGGAAGAGAAATTAAAGAAAGGCAGAGTAGGTGAAATAGAGCAAGTCTCAGAGGAAACAATCAAACAATAACCACCCACCACCCTCTGTTTGATCTTGAGAAATTGTTTGTCTCCATTTGAGGGCAGATCCTTCACTTGGGCTTCCCATGTGAAGCTAGTGGTAAGGAACCCACCTGCCAATGCAAGAAACTTAAGACCCGAGGTTAGACCCCTGGGTCCAGAAGATTCCCTGGAGGAGGGCATGGCAACCCACTCTAGTATTCTTGCCTGGAGAATCCCATGGACAGAGGAGCCTGTCCCATCAGGTCGCACAGAGTTGGACACCATGAAGCAACATAGCACACATTCATATGTAGAGATATTAATACCTAATATACCCCTCCCAGTGTTTTATAAGGATCAAAATGAATGCAAATGTTTATAGAATTTCTCTTTGAGCTTTAAAGTCCAGAAATAATAAATAAGATCATATTGTGCATATTCAGAAAGCACTGTATATGTGCACTTATGAATATTTTAAGATTGATTATTCAGTTTAGATGGAATTTCAACTTATTAGTTTGATCATTTCTTAATATTAAGCACAGTATTTTTGAATGGTTTTTTGGCTTTTTCCTACCTTGGGTTCTTAGTCCAGTTAGTTTGAAGTCATGAGATGTGTTAAGCTAATTGTTGCCAATGTGTTTAAATAACATTGATAATTATTGGCATTTTCATAAATTCTACAACAATTTGCTCTTCAAATGACTAGAAAAAAAGTCTCGATCACAGAGCTTTTCAGAAAGCCAAGATCCCTCTTGGGAGCTATCATGAGTGGAAGGCCAGAAAAAAAAAATGCTTTCTAAATTTCCCTTGTGGCTTGTTGATTTAAGGATTATTTTGTGAAATGGAGTTGGCTATAGTTTACTTTTTTTCATGTGTGTGTGAAGTCAAGCACCAGCAATCTGTTTGCAAATGGAATGTTACCAAGCTTCTCTCAGGCTTTGACCAAGCACATTCATCTCACTGTGTCTTTCAGAAACCACAGTAAGAGTGTCTATATTACCAATCTTGGCAATGAGCTGGCACCAGAGCTTGTCTAAAACCTGTTCAAGTGAACCCATGCAACTCCCCAAGCTGATATTAGTTTGGTTTAGCTTCAAAAGTCAGGAAACTTGAAACTTCCTGCATTTCTAACACTAGCTATACAATCAAAGACAAGTAGCTCCAATCTGCTCCTCTGTAAAATAATGAGGTTTATTAAAGCAAATGCAATCTGCAATCTTTATTTCTGTCCCCTAAAAGGAGCATTTTGAAATTCTGAAGGTAAGTACCATGGAAATGTCATTCATTAAAACCATTATGTAATGTCTATCCCATATCCACAAATGGATGTGTTCAAGGAAAAAAGGCCCACTCTGAAACTAGCCTTGTTCCACCTTTGACATTCAATAACATCTAGACAAAATTTTAAACTAGAAAACAAAAAGTAATAATAAAGTAATACATAGAAAGGATGAGGTTTATGATACAGACCAAGTACTCTAAGAGTTTGAAAGAAGAAAATTAAGTAGGCTAGAGTGACTTGAATTGTATTAATGATAGGAAAAGAAGAAAGTAAAAAGAAAGCTTTGAAACTTGATAGTGTTGCAATAACGTGAAATATCTTGTTTAATTCTTTCTTTCCAATATCACATGCTATGTACACATGTGTAGAAAAAGAAAGAGAACTCTTCTTGTCTTCCAGCTAATGTTTTCTTCTGAAGTCATTACATTCAGTGCCAAAGAAAGAAGTAAAGTTGACCCTTGAACAAGGTGGAGAATGAATCCAAGTGTAACTGGGGAAGATTGTAGGTAAGAGGAGAAGGAGACGACAGGACTAGATGGTTGGATGGCGTCACCAACTGAATGGATGTGAGTTTGAGCAAGCTCCAGGAGATGGTGAAAGACAGGAAAGCCTGGTGCACTGCAGTCCATGGGGTTGCAGAGTCAGACACGACTCAGCAACTGAACTGAACTCACACTTGGCCCTTTGTTTCCTCAGATTCAACCAACCATTCAACAGACCATGTGGTACTATAGTATTTATTATTGAAAAATATCCCTATATGAGTGAAACCATACAGTTCAAAATCATGTTTTCCAAGGGTCACCTATATGCTCCTTTTCACAGATATACACACCATTCCAAATTTTATTTCTGAGAAAATATCTCAAAGTTCTTGTGAGCCAGATGTATTCAGTGTCACCAGAAACAGAAGAATCAAAAGTACAGACTTTTCTTCCCCTGTAACTAAGGCTTGTAGTTTCCTTCCTCTGTAGGTTTTCCCAAACATGGCTCCTATGGTAAAATCTGAGACTTTGAACTTATTATTAGTCTCACAAGAATTTATGCCAGAGCTACCATTTCCTAAATGAAAGCACAGAAACAACTCCTTGAACTAAACACAAACAATTGCACAAAGAGATAAATGTGGCTCAGATGGTAAAGAATCTACCTGCAATGCAGGAGACCTGGGTTCGATCCCTGGGTTGGGAAGATCTCCTGCAGAAAGGAATGGCAACCCACTCCAGTATTCTTGCCTGGAGAATCCCAAGGACAAAGAAGCCTGGTAGGCTACAGTTGTGGGGTCAGCAAAGAGTCAGACATGACTGAGCAACTAACACTTTCACTTTTTTTTCATAAATATTTTTAGAGGAATTTTTTAAATGAACATAAAGAGGAAAAAACATAGGAGAGTATTCTGCAAGATAATGAAGGTGAAAATATTTCAAAGCATTACTGATATGGAAGATGTTATTGAGTAATTCTCAGCACAGTTTCTTAAAAATAGAATTCAGAATAATATCTAAAAATGTGTATGAATAAAAACTACCTAATAAAGCCCTAAGAATATTTGACTTTCTCTAAGCAGATGAGTGAATAGTGGAACTTCTACCCAATTTCTGCTGTTGCATTTCAGGATTTGAGCAAGAAAAGCAAATATGTATGCAGTTTTTGGACCTAGTGATGTGTTGTTATTCAGTTGCTCAATTGTGTCTGACTCTTTGTGACTCTTTGCAACCCCATGGACTGCAGCATGCCAGGCTTCCCAGTCCTTCACTCTCTCCTGGAGTTTTCTCAAACTCATGTCCATTGAGTTGGTGATGCCATCCAACCATCTCAACTTCTGTCACTCCCTTCTCCTGGACCTTGGCTTTCTTAAGCTTCAGGTGGCATTCTCCCTGTTCTACATGACCACTGTAGATCCTAAATACTATACCTAAGATCTTTAAACATGTGCTATAGAAAACATTAAAGAATAGGTCTTGTAAGCATCACATAGTACTTATATAATATGTTTATACAAAGATATATCATAACAATTACACAGAAATGAACACAGGCATGAAGAGCATTTATGTAGGTTAACTCTAATTTTACTATAAAGCATGAGATTTTACATGGAGCCAGAGACCCTTAAACCAATGGTGAGTACTGCTGATTAGTTGACTCATTCACTCATCCAAGGAGCAGTTATCAGGGACTTCTCTAGTGGTCCAGTGGTTAAGAATCTGCCTCGCAATGCAGGGGACATGGGTTCAATCCTTGATCAGGAAACTAAGATCCCACATGCTGCAGGGCAACTAAGCCTGTGAACTGCAACTACTGAGGTCTAGCGCCTGCACACCACAGCTAGAGAGAAGCCAGAGCCCACGCACTGCAATGAAAACCCTGTGTGCTACAACTAAGACCTGATGCAGCCAAACGCAAAAAAAGCCATTGTTGTTACCTTATGCCAGGCACTGCATTAATCATATGAATAAGATGTGAGTAAATAAGATTTGATCCCTTATTCAACTCACAGTGAAGTGGGGCTGACAAACAACTTGAAAAGGCTAAGAGAACACATAACAGATTCAGATTTAAAACACTGTACAGTGACAGAGGAAGCAGTAGCCAACTGGGCCCACAAGTCAGGGATGAGATGGTGCAGAGCCTTGCAAAAAAAGAAAGAATACTTATTTCACAATGGACACAGTGGGGACAGAGAATGCAAGCACAGGAAGCAGCCCGTGTGAATACATGGAGTCATGAAAGGGTATGTGGCTGTTCAATATGACATTGTGCACAGAGCATGCATAGGTGAGTGGCAGGAAGAGAGGCTGGGAAGGGAAGCAGAGCCAAAGCATGTATGCTGTGTTAAAGGAATCCAGATTGCTACCTGAAGGTATTGGGAATGACATAATCAGATCTGTGGTTTTGAAAGAGAACTTGTGGAAGCATCAAGAACGACTTCATTGGGCTAAGAGATCCCTGCAATTTGTTTTTTAAAAAAATAACTATATTTGTTTATTTATCTTTGGTTGGGCTGGGTGTTTGTTGCTGGATGGGCTTTTCTCTAGTTGCAGTGAGCAGGGGCTCCTCTCTAGTTGCAGTGCACGTTCTTCTTATTGCAGTGGCTTCTCTTGTGGAGCATGGACTGTAGGGTACCCAGGCTTTAGTAGTTGTGGGTCCCAGGCTCTAGAACACAGGTTCAATAGGTGGGGAACATGGGCTTATTTGCTCCGAGGCATATGGGATCTTTTCAGATCAGGGATTGAACCTGTGTTTCCCACATTAGTAAGCAGATTCTTTACCACTGAGCCATCAGGGAAGCCCCCTGCAATTTGCTATTATACAGGCCAAGTTCCTTATGGGAAACAAGAATGTTCTGAAGCTGACTTTAGTTAACAACTGGGACCAATGCTGCTAGCTGCCTGCATACTATCTCTATTCCCTCTCATCACCACTGACAGAATTAATATTTTCTTTGGAGTGGCAAGGGGCCAAATTAAAAGTGCTTATCTCCCTCAAAAATCTCATTTGATGCTAAAGCCATAGAACCATAGTTATGCCTGATAAGATTTAAGGGGAAGTCTACTGAAAGGAGTTTCTGTAAAATCTGTTGTTTTCCTGATTAAAAAATGATCCATGGTGAACACATGCCTTTCTGTACAACCCTGCTCCTTCTTTCTGCCTGAAACATAAACATGATAGCTAGAGATGGAGCCATCATATCATAAACTTCAAGATAAAGCCACACACAAATGATGGTAACATGGAAATACAAAAAGAATCAGGGTCCTTAATGGTTCAGAATCCATGTACAAATCCTTGTGTCTCCTGTCCTTTGAAATCAAAGGCTTTTGCTTTAGTCTCCTAAAGCTCCCTTGAGTCTCAAAAAGCTGTCTCCAGAGTTAATGATTAGGAAATATGAAGATGTAGAAACAAAGAATGTATATTGGGCCAGGAAACTGATAACATTTAGACTATCCATCACATGACAGAATCACCAAATTCCTAGCTTCCTGAAAGACACAGAACATCTGATAAACATTCCTAAGTGGTTTTTACAGGAAGCAGGCCCCCACTAGATGAAAAGTGCTGACTGCGAACATGGAGACCCCAGATCAACTGAAACCAGAAGGCTGATGATGCTCAAAACTTCACCTTGATGCCAACCAAACCGAGAACTGAGCACAAGCTGATGCGGCACCCTGCGGCCCCTCCCTTACACTGTGTTTAGAACCCTTTTCTTGAAAGCCATCAGGAAGTTCAAATTTTTTGAGCATGATCTATCAGTTGTCCTTGTTTGGTACCCTCCAATTAAAAAAAAAAAAAAAAACACTGTGCTTCCCTTCACTGGAAACCAGTCAGTAGACTGATTATACTGCATGCAGGAGAGTGGATTCAAGTTTGGTTCAGTAACAGTTCAATCACTTCAAGCCATTGTACCACCTCGAGTTGCCCATCTCCAGATTTCTTTTGACATGTAAAAGTACAATTCTGCTTCATATGGTACTGTAGTCACATTTCAATTATGTGTAGCAAAAAGTAATACTGACTCAGCAACAAAGGAAAATTTATGACCAAAAAAATCTTAAAAATTAAACAGTAAACAAGCAGAGAAGAGAATCTTGCTCAAGACAGAGAATGGACTAGAGAAGACCCACTAAGCCTTTTGTTGTGGTTTATAGTTCCCAAAGCCTCAATCTTGGTCTTAATCAACCTCATCTTTTATTGACTTTTTAAAAGTTTAAATCCATAGTATAATTCTTCATATTCTACCTCACTTAATTTTTTTTTTTAACATTTCCTAGGATTGAAGTAGGATTAAGAGTAAACTAGGCTTCAAACTTAAGGATGACCTCTGTTACTACCTAAAAAGCACAACCAAATAAACATCCAGGGTACTTAGAGGGCCCCCGTGGCAACCTAAGCAATCATTTTTCTTTTATACTGCTAGCTAAAAATTCCTATTAAAGGAGGTATAACTAAGATATCTTATTGTGGGGACTTCCCTGGTGGTCCAGTGGTTAAGAATCCACCTTCCAATGCAGGGGACACAGGTTCAACCCCTGGCTGAGGAACTAAGATCCCACATGCCAAGGGGCAATGAAGCCCATAAGCTGCTACTGAATCTGTGTGCCACAACTAGAGAGTCTGTGTGCCGCAACAAAAGATCTCACATGATGCAAGTAAGATCCTGCATGCTGCAACTAAGACTTGATATAGCCAAATAAATTCAAAAAAATATATAGCCAAATAAATTTTAAAAAAATTTTAAGTAAATAAAAAATATTAAAAATAAATAAATACCTTATTGTCACAAATTACTTTTGGTGAAAGGGCCATGAAGAGCCATAGTTGCTACTTTTTTTCTTTTTTTGTTTTCCATGTAAGAACTGAATGAACATCAGCATTCAGTTCAGTTCAGTCGCTCAGCCGTGTCCGACTCTTTGCAACCCGATGAATCGCAGCACGCCAGGCTTCCCTGTCCATCACCATCTCCCAGAGTTCACTCAGACTCACGTCCATCGAGTCAGTGATGCCACCCAGCCATCTCATCCTCTGTCGTCCCCTTCTCCTCCTGCTCCCAATCCCTCCCAGCATCAGAGTCTTTTCCAATGAGTCAACTCTTCTCATGAGGTGGCCAAAGTACTGGAGTTTCAACTTTAGCATCATTCCTTCCAAAGAACACCCAGGGCTGATCTCCTTTAGGATGGACTGGTTGGATCTCCTTGCAGTCCAAGGGACTCCCAGGAGTCCTTCTCCAATACCACATCAATACACAATTTATATTTAAACCTTCTAGATCTACCAAGTGAAGCTTTGGAACCTCAATACACTGGGCAGGTCACATCTTCTCCTCCAGTCAATGTGCACAGTTCCCATTAGCGTTTCTGGGCTTCTAGCCATAAAGGCAGACTACCATGTGGCTCTCACCTATTCAGTTTCCCGGCACATCGCAGGAACTGTTTTGATTATATGTGGGCTAATGCCGACACATTGTGTTGTTTCAACTAAGCAATTCCAAACATTCCCATCTGAAGCCAACCTATATAATCACTCTGGCTGCCAGATGTTCTTGTGAAGAACTGTCTCCTCAGCCTTGTCATAAACCTTGATTAAAGCAAATGAAGGGCATTCTATTTACTTCATCACCCTTATGTGGAACAATGCCCCGGCTATTGATTACAACTGGCCCACAGTTGGAAAGAATCACCATTACTATATGAAAAGTCCTAAAAGCTCAACTGAGCAAGAGCAAATGTGCAATACAATTTAGCTGATTGATTTTAACTAACAGTTAGTCAGCCCGACTTACATGGACAAATCCTTTGTGACACTACCTACATTTATTGTGGTCCAACAATCAGTCATATCACTTCTGGGAGGTTGGTTTTCTCTTGGGTGAGGATGATAAATAATGAAAGAGTCACTTCCATACAATACTGCAAAAAAGCAGAAAAGAAATATGTTATGCATAAAATATTTTACCTCTCCACAGCTGCATGCTTGTTTGATTGATCCCAGATGCCAGCAAAGGCAAGGAAAAAAAGCAAAACCACATTGCATGTTTAAACATCTTTTTATTTATACCTGTATAATCAATTCAATAGTCAGGATACACATTTTAAAATAAGATTTGCCATGAATACTCTCAGTCAAGTTCTATCATGGCTCAACCTTTATGACGATTAAATATGAAAAGCCTTATACTGCATCAGAATGGTGGAGTTTTCACAAATGGTATTAAAGAGTGGGGAAACAAAAGAGAACAATCAGTTTTTACACCAAAAGCTGTGCTATCTATAACCTTTCAAATCGGAAACCTTCAAAAATTAGAAAAGCTGACATTAGTGCAGCCTTAACAATACAGGGAGAATGAGATGTTCTGTGGTAAATATAGGGTTTTTAGTGACAGGGGAGGCCTTACAAATAGCTATGAAAAGAAGAGAAGTGAAAAGCAAAGGAGAAAAGGAAAGATATAAGCATCTGAATGCAGAGTTCCAAAGAATAGCAAGAAGAGATATGAAAGCCTTCCTCAGTGATCAATGCAAAGAAATAGAGGAAAACAACAGAATGGGAAAGACTAGAGATCTCTTCAAGAAAATTAGAGATACCAAGGGAACATTTCATGTAAAGATGGGCTCGATAAAGGACAGAAATGGTATGGACCTAACAGAAGCAGAAGATATTAAGAAGAGATGGCAAGATTACACAGAAGAACTGTACAAAAATGATCTTCATGACCCAGATAATCACGATGGTGTGATCACTCACCTAGAACCAGACATCCTGGAATGTGAAGTCAAGTGGGTCTTAGAAAGCATCACTACAAACAAAGCTAGTGGAGGTGATGGAATTCCAGTTGAGCTCTTTCAAATCCTGAAGGATGATGCTGTGAAAGTGCTGCACTCAATATGCCAGCAAATTTGGAAAACTCAGCAGTGGCCACAGAACTGGAACAGGTCAGTTTTCATTCCAATCCTAAAGAAAGGCAATGCCAAAGAATGCTCAAACTACCACACAATTGCACTCATCTCACACGCTAGTAAAGTAATGCTCAAAATTCTCTAAGCCAGGCTTCAGCAATACGTGAACTGTGAACTTCCAGATGTTCAAGCTGGTTTTAGAAAAGGCAGAGGAACCAGATCAAATTGCCAACATCCACTGGATCATGGGAAAAGCAAGAAAGTTCCAGGAAAACATCTATTTCTGCTTTATGGACTATGCCAAAGCCTTTGACTGTGTGGATCACAATAAACTGGAAAATTCTGAAAAGATGGGAATACCAGACCACCTGACCTGTCTCTTGAGAAACCTATATGCAGGTCAGGAAGCAACAGTTAGAACTGGACATGGAACAATAGACTGGTTCCAAATAGGAAAAGGAGTACATCAAGGCTGTATATTGTCACCCTGCTTATTTAACTTCTATGCAGTGTACATTATGAGAAACGCTGGGCTGGAAGAAGCACAAGCTGGAATCAAGATTGTCGGGAGAAATATCAATACCCTCAGATATGCAGATGACACCACCCTTATGGCAGAAAGTGAAGAGGAACTAAAAAGCCTCTTGATGAAAGTGAAAGAGGAGAGTGAAAAAGTTGGCTTAAAGCTCAACATTCAGAAAATGAAGATCATGGCATCTGGTCCCATCACTTCATGGGAAATAGATGGGGAAACAGTGGAAACAGTGTCAGACTTTATTTTTGGGGGCTCCAAAATCACTGCAGATGGTGACTGCAGCCATGAAATTAAAAGACCCTTACTCCTTGGAAGAAAAGTTATGACCAACCTAGATAGCATATTGAAAAGCAGAGACATTACTTTGCCAACAAAGTTCTGTCTAGTCAAGGCTATGGTTTTTCCAGTAGTCACATATGGATGTGAGAGTTGGACTGTGAAGAAAGCTGAGCGCTGAAGAATTGATGCTTTTGAACTGTGGTGTTGGAGAAGACTCTTGAGAGTCCTGTGGACTCAAGGAGATCCAACCAGTCCATTCTAAAGGAGATCAGCCCTGGGTGTTCTTTGGAAGGACTGATGCTAAAGCTGAAACTCCAATATTTTGGCCACCTCATGCGAAGAGTTGAAAGAAAGAAAGTGAAAATGAAGTCACTCAGTCGTGCCCCACTCTTCGGAACCCCATGGATAGTAGCCTGCACCAAGCTCCTCCATCCATGGGATTTTCAAGGCAAGAGTACTGGAGTATGTTGCCATTTCCTTCTCCAGGGAATCTTCCCAACCCAGGGATCGAACCGAGGTCTCTCACATTGTAGACAGATGTTTTACCGTCTGAGCCACCAGGGAAGTTGACTCATTGCGAAGAGTTGACTCATTGGAAAAGACTCTGATGCTGGGAGGGATTGGGGGCAGGAGGAGAAGGGGACAACAGAGGATGAGATGGTTGGACGGCATCACTGACTCGATGCACGTGAGTCTGAGTGAACTCTGGGAGTTGGTGTTGGACAGGGAGGCCTGGCGTGCTGTGATTCATGGGGTTGCAAAGAGTCAGACACTACTGAGAGACTGAACTGAACTGATTCTAGACCTGATGATGAAGACATACAAGTCTGGTGGGGCAGAGACAATGTGTAGTTCTAAAATGCTATGGGAGGCATACAGAAAGGTATCAACTCAAGTATCGATTCTAATTGATTGGTAGTATTTCCCTAGAGCCTTATGTTGAGAAAACTTTGGAGGAAGAATCTAAGATCAGAAAGAAAGAATGCAAGAATGGACTGATAATATCTGCCATGAAGAGTGGTTAGAACATGCATCAAATATACTATCCTACCTATGGCCTGAGTTTCTGCAATCAATTGTTGTTTAAATATAAAAATTACAATTCCCTGTCTCTTACTAAAGCCAAATAAATAATGTTTTAAGAGAATTTGAAGATTCTGGATTTTTTTTGTTACTGTCTCCTATCTGTAGTTGCTAGAGCTTCCCCCTCACCCCCGCCATGGCACCTCTTTCCATACCAGCAGATTCATTTATTACTCTGACAAATGTCCATGGTATCTCCCCCAACATATGACTTTACTTGAAGTAAGAAATAGACAGAAGTTCATTTATCACTTAACCAGAACAGAAACATCTAGAATTTATCAGAATAGAGAATGGGTCCTAAAGGGTGTGGATAATCCAAATTGGACAATCAGCCCTTTTATTAAATGTTGACTTATATTCTATTTAACATCATCTATGTTTTCATGGTGTGATAGATGAAAATCAGTTGTATTCCAGAGCACACAACAATATTTTATTTATTTCAATAAATATTTATTGGGTATCTAGTCATTCTCAAGCATTATTCTAAGAATTAGACAAAAGTAGAACAGTTATTGTGGTGCACTTTAAAATGAACACAACCTGGTCCCTGTCTTCAAAACCTTATGATTTAGTAGAAGAGATCAAATATTCAACTAATTACATAAGACAATTTAATATGCACAGTATATTCAACTAATTATATAGGACAAATTAATATGCACAAAACAATAATGTGTACAATTTGTAACTATAGCAGAAATTATTAAATTTGAGAAAACTATTACTTTTCAAATTAAGGACTTAGAAATACTCCCAAATCCTTCTCTGAATAAACAAAATCAATGAATCAGGACTAGAATTACTTGAAAGCTGGCTGCTTATGTCTCATTGGAGGAGACCCAAAGGGATTCTGAGCATATTTTGCATCAAAGAAAACACGAAAGGAGTTTGGAGTTTACATGAAGCATCCATCCTTCCACTCTGCCCTAACAATCCTCCTACCACTCCAGGCATCTAAACCCAAAGTATACTCATCAGCTCAACATTCAAATCAAGACAGTCATCAGCAAGGTCTCCCAGATGGTTACTGTGAGAGGAAATGGCCAAAGTGAGCCAAGAGTATGAATTCAGAGGAAAGACAAGTTTACTAATTCATCAGCAATTCACTGCTGCCTGTTGTATGCAAGACAGTGTATAAGGGACAAGGAATTCAAAGTTTATAGAATTTTAATTTCTGCCATCATATCAAGAATCTCTGGTCTGGAAAGGGAAGAAACACTTGTAAAGAAATGAGTGAAATGAATGTGAGCCTTTTCCTGATCATTTTCCCATTCCCCCCATTCCCCACAATATGTCAACTGCACAATATCATGGAGGGTAGCAGGGGGACTTACAAAGATTTGTATCAGTGTATCTACAGGTGCCTGAGAAAGTGAGAAATGGGGGATGGGAGGGACCCAAGCGGAAGACAGATCCATCTCAATTCAAGGGAGTGTGCCTGCTGACATCTTAGGTGGCAGGGCACGGGGAGTGGAGGTCTGGAGCTGGAGCTGGCAAAATTGGATGATAAACTGGTTGTACTGACTAAATTAAATTGTTGAGAATAATGAGAACTGAGTTTCTCACTGGCAAATGCATTTATACACATCGTAAAGAAGAGGGTCTAGAAAGAGTACTCTGAAGTGCTGTTCGGAAATTAGAGGTGTTCCAGGTGCTGCTAGTGGTAAAGAACCTGCCTGCCAATGAAGGAGCTATAAGAGATACAGGTTCAATCGCAGGGTTGGGAAGATCCTCTGGAGGAGAACAGGGCAACCCACTCCAGTATTCTTGCCTGGAGAATTCCATGGACACAAGAGTCCAGTGAGTTACAGTCCCTGGGGTTACAAAGAGTCAGACATGACTGAAGCAACTTAACATGTACGCATATGAACTCATGTATATTTTTATGTGTATGTATGTGTATGTGTATGTATATACATATAACGTACATATATTCAAATAAATATAGAAATATTATAAATATGCTTACACTTTCTAGTTTTTTCTGTTGAGAGAGCTGAGAAACGATGGCATCTTACTAGCAATGAATACATCGAGAATTCAGATCTTAGAACCAGAACTTCTTGGCTGGGTAACTGATTCCAGGATTGGGGCAGGGAAAATATAATATAAAGCAGGAACATATTTTGGAGGCAGAAATTAAGAAAGCATTCAAACAACAAGTACATGTCAAAAAGACGCAGGAGCCTTGAATGGAGTTCCTACTGGCCACATCTGGGGCATATCTGAATGTCAGAATTCATAATGTCAAAATTCATAATGTCAAAATTCATAGTAATAGTATGACATAGTATGACAATTCATAGTAATGACAAAACAATGAATAGGAATCCATGAGACTAGGCTGATTAAATTCAAAAATAAATAAATGACAAGAGAAATTTCTTCTCTATACTGGAACGTCAACAAATAAATGTAGACTGTAAGAAAAAATTGACATTTAGCAACCATGATACTGAGCTGTATGCAAGTACTGGTTGTCAATAGAAGGCTTAAAGGTAGTAGAGGTTTGATGACAACAGGATATGGGCATAATCTTAGGGTATCTTCCCCACAAAGTACTGAGATTAGTATTAATATACTCAGGGAGAAGTGATGACTTTACAGTGGAGAAACCTAGAGGCGCCAACATGACCGGTGTCAGCATCCCACACAGTGCACATGTGCATAGTCGCTTCAGTCGCGTCTGTCTCTTTGAAACCCCATGGACTGTAGACCCCCAAGCTCCTCTGTCCCTGAATTTCTCCAGGCAAGAATCCTGGAGCGGGTGGCCATGCCCTTCCATGCAGATCCCTGAAGAAACAGTACTCGTCCTCCCTTCACATAGTTTCTCAGGTTTGCTGCTGTCCATCCTAGTAACAACCTGGCCTTACATAAGCTCCCCTCACCCCTGCACCCTACTCCCCTCCAAAATACTGATATACAACTTTCCAAAGGTAAAGTATGGTGGGAGGGAAATTCGTGAAATCACCACCACTTTAAGGAATGGAGTACAAATTAAATATGTAACTGAATTGTAGAAAAAAAAATTAACTACTTCTGCTGCACTCTTGGGGGCTTCCCTAGTAGCTCAGTTGGTAAAGAATCTGCCTGCTGTGGAGGAGACCCGTTTGATTTCTGCATTGGGAAGATCTGCTGTAGAAGGGATAGGCTACCTGCTGCAGTATTCTTGGGCTGCCCTTGTGACTCATCTGGTAAAGAATTTCCCACAATGCAGGAGACCTGGGTTCAATCCCTGGGTTGGGAAGATCACCTGGAGAAGGGAAAGGCTATCCACCTCAGTATTCTGGCTGCACTGAAAGTTGGAGGATGGTGACAATAGGAAATTGGAGGATGGTGTTGGAGGGAGGTCCCACCTGGCTTCTGAATGTCACAATTGTAAACACTTAAGAGAACAGAAAGGAAGACTTATGGCTCATATTAAATCATTTGGCAAAACATCATGAGTAAGGGTGATGCTCTTTTTCCTGAACCCACTCTCCAAGACAGGAAAAGGATTATGTAGATGATGGAGAAGTAAGAGAGCCAGAAGAAGAGTAGGACATTGGTAGGACTCAAAGAGACGGGGGTCCTGGATACATTTTCCTGAGCTAGTCCAGAGAGGAAGCAAAACCCCAGGTAAGTCTGTGGGTTCAAAAACAGATTTACATCCCATCTTCCCAGGAGAGTCTTAGGGAGGTGGCAAAACCTAAAAGAGCAGTGGCTGCCGGACATGTCTAGGCCGGTGGTTCTCATCCCCAGCTAAACGTTGATTCCATATACTCCGTACTGGCTCAGGGGTAAAGAATCTGCCCGCCAATGGAAGAGAAATGGGGTTTGATCCCTGGGTCAGGAAGATCCCTTAGAGAAGGAAATGGCAACCCACTCCAGTAATCTTACCTGGGAAATCCCATGGGCAGAGGAGCCTGGCGGGCTACAGTCCGTAGGGTCTCAGAAGAGTCAGCCACGACTTGGCAACTGAGCATACACACACACAGAGACCAGCTGGGAACTGTTCCAACACTCAAATTCCTATCCAGGGCATGGTTTTCAAACTTTAACATGTACCAAAATCACCTCCAGCATACTCAAAAAAAAAAAAAAAAAAATCCAAAACTATCTATTTGGATACTATCCAAAAAGTTCCTAATTCAGTAAATGTGGGATGTACCTAGAATTTCAGTTTCTAATCAGTCGTCAGGTAAGGCTGAATATTGCTGCTTCTGGACTGCACTGTGAGATCCCTTTCCCAGGTACTTGTAGCTTTAAAGCTCCTCAGGTGGTCTTTCTGTTCAAGGGGGGCTGAGAACTGCAAATCTAAGCAGATGGAGCCTCAGGCAATCCCCCAGCCGTTCCTGTTTATTGCAAGAGAGAAACAGAAAGCATTCACAACATGGGTCTAAAAGTTGCACAGCAGTAGTGGAATGATCCCGATTCCAAAGAAAAGAATATACCCGTGAAAATCTGCATCAGTGTCTGATCAAGAACCTGGTGGAAGATAGACAGCTCAGAAGATGCCTCTGCAACCAGATGACATCAAAGTGCAGAAAGCCCAGGATTCCTTTCATACACATTCCCCCTCCACATACACACACAACACACTCACAACCCAGGGAGAGAAAGTAAGGGGTCAGTGGGATTTGCTATTTGGCTGAGAGATTTATATGTTTATCACCTTGGCGGAAACACTCAAAAGAGAAATGACATTAAGGCTGAGAAAGAATTTAAAGTTAAAAGTTTATGGTCTGATTTTTTTTTTTTTAAGTGATAATAAGCAAGGTCATTTTTCATGGCTAAAGGGGCCAGAAAGGGTATGAGAAGAGTGGTTCAAGTTTGGAATGCTGACTGAGGTTAATGGACGTGGGAACTGACCAGAGATTGTTAAAAGGATTATCGACCTAAATTGCAGGGCCAGCTGAGATTGGAAACCATACATTTGCAGTGGCATCAATTCACACAGCTGTGTGACTTTTCATCACTGGTCCTGCCAGCCATCACACAGAAGCAGAAGGAATTGCTTATATTGATTTAAAGTTGGGGGTTTGTATAGCTAAAGGGCAAATCAATGAAAAAAAAAAAAAAAACTAAAGCTCTTGAATATGAGTCGTTTAACTATTAACTCTCATTGAAAAAGACAAGCAGTCAATTAGGTTTGAAGAAGGTGGAAACTTGGTAGCACCAGGTGTAATACAATGTACTACCAAAATGGGCAATGTATTCAAACTCAGTACTGCTATGGGGCAAGCACAGAAATCCTGAAGGATAGAGATAGGAAGTTGGGAAAACCAGTTTAAGAACCTAATCAAGCAGCAAGAGAGCAAATTACTTAACCACAATCAACATAAAAATAATTTGAGGGCAAATCTGAATTAAGTTTCTTTGAAAAAAGAT
This sequence comes from Bos mutus, assembly GCF_027580195.1. Lineage (NCBI taxonomy): Eukaryota > Metazoa > Chordata > Mammalia > Artiodactyla > Bovidae > Bos > Bos mutus. Next base: position 84,835,381 of record NC_091621.1, on the reverse strand, counting down.
ATTCCTTTCTGAGACAAGAGAATAGCATCTATGGACACCCACAAAAAAGTTATTTTTGCCAACATTTTTGGGGACTCATTATTCTTGTATGACAAAAAAAGAAAAATCAATTAAAAGAGGTTTTTCAAATCATAATTAAAGAACTCAAACATCAAATTATTTAGTATCTTTGACTTAGTGCCAAATCAGACATTCCCAGAATTGTTACCTGATATATTTTTTAGATGCTTGCAATGATAAGCAGTTGTAGTGTGCAAAACCAAAGGGGTAATTGCTTGCATGTTTATCAGCAAGCTACATTTTCCTTTTCTTACCATGAAAAATCCACTGAATTGGCATCAAACCAAAAGTTATTTGTGGTGAGTCTGAGAATGTAGTATATATGTTTGCCAAAATAGCTACATGATTATAATGCTAAATTCAATGGAGCATTTATCTTATGAACTTTAAAAAAGAAGGAGAAATGGCACAATAGTCTCTCCTAGTCCACCCTGAAAAAAAAATTCCTTTAAAAGAAAGCTGCTGATCATATTGTATAATTTATTTTAAATTGGAATTGCAGAAATGAGTAAGCAACCCACCGAAATGCCCGGAAGCACTAAATGAAATTCCAGAGAGTGATTGAAAGTGTTGATCCAGATGGCGGTCAGACAGTGTTGGGGAACTCTGCTGTCGGTTTAATTGTGAGTAATGGCTGAACTCTGAGACGTTTGCACATTTGCATCAGATAAGCATCCACAATGTTGAATTCCTTCAAACTTTGTTTGAATGTACCCTGAGTCATTATTTATCTTTTTTCACTTGTTTTAATTTCTGATCTTTCCATTTCTAAGAAGATATTCAAAAACATATAACCAGTGGCTTTTAAAGCTAGCTTTAAATCTGTAATTTATTCTATCATCAAACTTTTAAAACTAAATATTTTGTACATATCACCAACTATTTACTCAATTTTTTAAATTCCTCTTTTCTGCTGTCTTCTCCACCACTTTCCTCTCCCTCTCTCCTTCTTTTTTCCCTCAATATCTACCCTCAAGCCTGCACAAGAGTTTCAGAGATGACACAGTTTGGTGGGAAGGAAAAAACAAAAATACTTAAATAGAATTATTATAAAATTGTAATAAGAACTATAAAATCTTATTGGGTACCACAAAAATGAATATTGGCAGTGGAAGGATGGAGAAGATAAAAAGTCATGAATTTGCTTCAGAAATTTTGGTTATAGGTGATTTTGAAGACAAGTTGACTTTGGGAATAATAGTCTAAGCAAAAGGACTAAAATATGCATGCAGCCCTAAGGAGAAAAATCCTTGGGTATTTCCAAAAGTGAAAGGAGATAAATGTAGCTGGAGTCCAGTGAAAGGAGAGGGGCCAGAATTTAAACTGGAGAAGCAGTTAGGGGCTAGACCACCAGGGGCTGGAGAGATGGGAAGGGGTTTGGATTTTATTCTCAGTGCCTTAGGCAGTCACTGAAGTGAGTGAGAAGTGCAGAATAAAACAATCAGATCACATATTTGAAGCTTTTTTTTTTTTTTCCCAAAAATCACTCACTTTGGACTTCCCTGGTGGTCCAGGGGTTAATAATCTGTCTGCCAATGCGGGGACAAGGGTTCAAATCCTAGTCTGGGAAGATCCCACAGGCCACAGAACAATTAAGTCCATGCACCTCAACTACTGAGCCTGTGCACCGCAACAAGAGAAATCACTGCAATGAGAAACTTGCAACTCAATGAAGACTAGCCCCTGCTCACCACAACTAGAGAAAGCCTGCACACAGCAACAAAGACACAGCACAGCCAAAATAAATAAATAAACCTTAAAAAAAAAAAATCACTGACTTTTAGTAAAGAATGGATAGGAGGAAGACAAAAGTAGTAGCAAGGAGAACAATTAGGGATCAAGGGAAATAGTCTAGATAAGAGATAAGAGTGGCCTGTACTAGGGTGGTGGCAATGGAAAGAGACATCCTGCCCCACTGCAGCCCTTAGTATATCCAATTCTAACTTTACATCAGCAAAATAGCTTCATGTTTTGTCCCTCTTTTTTGTTCACAATCCTTTGTGTGTTGTTAGTCACTCAGTTGTGTCCAACTCTTAGCAATTCCATGGACTGTAGCCTGCCAGGCTCCTCTGTCCATGGGGTTCTCCACTGCAAAGGGCATGGGTTCAATGCCTGATTAGGGAACTTCCTACATGCCACATAGTGTGGCCGTACATAAATAACAGATAAACAAAACAAAATAAAATTTACTAAGCATTATTCCTCTTCTCTATCATTATCAGTGCTGATCTATCCAAGGAGTTTTTAGCACTATAACAGTGTTCATCTATATTTCCCAATCAGTTCAAGGAAAGAAAATTAGCATGCCTAGGCATTTATAACCCTCCACTGAATTGAGATTCTTCAGTGACATTAATTATAAGTGAAATTAATGCACACAGTGTGACACAGACTAAAACTTTTCATTTCAGAGTCAAGTTCCTTGTTCATTAATTTATTTGTTGGTTTATAAAGGGCTTAGTCTCATGGCTAGAATATTTTCCTTATTAGAAAGTGAGTAAAATAGATTCTTTATCCTAAATCATCTCTGCAGACAGGCCCAAATTACTTAATAATCCTTTAGTACTCACAGTTGGGCATTTGCTGTCTGCTCTGATTCTTATCACTGGCAAAACCTTCGAGGATAGTTAGCAATTCACAATATAAATTGAATGGCTATGTCAGTAAGAAGGAAAAATATAGGTCAAATGACAGTAATTAGCTAACCTTTTATAAAGGGAAGAAACTTATTTTTCTAAGGTGAAATAAAATAATTTTCCTTGGCTTTATTGAGCAGCAGGAGGGAGGAGCTGAAATCAGTTTGGGCTAAAGGCCAATCAATAGCACTCCACCACTCTACACATGGCTCAAATCCATTTGATAAATCCCCTCTGGGACTAAATCCCTAATTCCAAATTAGGTCTCCAAATAACTATGAATTCTTCAGCTTCTCCTAGCTGATCTGGGTAGATATTTACCCCAGACTCCTCCTTCCATTTTCTGTTTTCTTTTTCTTTTCATGTGTCATTCTTGTGATGAATATTTGAACATCAGCATGGTGCTTACATAACTTTAAGTACCAAGCTTTTCAGAGGGAACTGGGGCAGCCAAGCGGAACATATTATGGCCAGGGAGGGGGGAAGTGCTACCATGTTGATTTACCCAGAGGACTCGCCCTACATGAATGTTGCATAAATTAAATTCCATTCATCATCCTGGTTGTCTTTGTCAAAGCTGTCTCTCCTTTTGTAAACAGCAGCAGGGTTCTGTAGTGCTGGAATACTCGGGAAAGCACAAGAGAAAGGGCAATATATGCACTTCCACAGGGCATGCGAAAAATCATTTCCTGGTGAGATGACTGAAAAAATAATAATAATTGCACCAGAGAGACTTGTATCATAGCATGAGAAAATGTTTTGCAGAGGGTGGATGAAAGACATGATGAACATACCTAGCATTATTAAACAGTGGTTCCTGAAACTGACCAGAGAAGGCAATGGCACCCCACTCCAGTACTCTTGCTTGGAAAATCCCATGGATGGAGGAGCCTGGTAGGTTGCAGTCCATGGGATCGAGAAGAGTTGGACACGACTGAGCAACTTCACTTTCACTTTTCACTTTCATGCATTGGAGAAGGAAATGGCAACCGACTCCAGTGTTCTTGCCTGGAGAATCCCAGGGACGGGGAGCCTGGTGGGCTGCCGTCTATGGGGTCGCACAGAGTCGGACATGACTGAAGTGACGTAGCAGCAGCAGCAACCTGAAACTGACATACTAGTTACATACAGTGTTTCTTCAGATAAAACCAAGTGACAAATTTATCCTTGTCAATCTTTCTCTTACTCAGTACTTCATCCATCTTCGATAGTTCTTGAAATTTGTTCTGTGTAATATCTTATGTTCTATGGTTCCTTAACCCATAGTCAGTAAGAATAATTCACTCCCACTGTGACATCAGGTATCCAGCCATAAAAGGAGTCGTTTGAATAACTGCTGGCAACAAATATTAGAACGTCCTTGCTGTTTGCCAGCTAGGAGTTACCCCTGAGCCATTGATTTCCCTGGGTTTAGTATGGGTTTATTTGTGTATCTTCAAACTGCGTCACCAGAAACTGTGGGCTGTGGATTTGTAAAAGATTAGCATTCCTGACAGAGAGGCAATCAATAAGTGAGAAACTTCTGCTGCCTTAAAGGCACAATATCTTGTTGTTTATTCAACATTATTTCTGCTTCTCCCTTACTTGTGTTATGAATGGAGAGATTCAAACTGGTTTAAAAAAAAAACAACTCTAGATTACATATTAAATATCTAATTCATGAACTCCAATACCTAAAAAGTTCTCTTTTCCTTACTAATTAAGCTTCATGAAATCATAATCATGGATTAATCCTAATTAGAACAGATTTTGTAATTAAGTTTCTTATTTTACCACTCAGGAACAAAGAGAGAATAAGAACTAAGTCAAAGGGAAAATTCCCTTCGAGTATCAATATTTTATAATGAAACTAGAGCATTTTAAATTGTAGAAGATATATTTATGTCCCAATGTAGAGCAACCAAAATCCAACACCAGGGCTGAGAAATATTCTCTTATTGCAAAGAAAAATGGCATTTATAAGAGAATTCTTATACTTTGATCATCTGCTATAAGATAGTCCTTGAGCATAAGGCACTACCATTGAGTAGTTTGCTACCTACAAACTTCTACAGACATGAAAGCACAGAAAAACAACAGGCCCAATACAAAATTTAAGGTTTTTTCAAACAAATTCCTTCCCCTATATGCTCTACCATCCACCCAGGTTCACAAGACACAAAATAAAAGGTCTCTGTCATTTTTATCATCCTCAGGCCACACATCCTACCTAACAACAAACCTGTTGATTTTATCTCAATACATTTACAATGGTATACATCTCTCACGAAGATAGAGATGATCTAATTGGTTTTACTGAGTCTTCACTTTCCAGCCTACAATCTAGCCTCCACAATACAGTCATATTGATTTTTTTCCAAATGCAAACCTCAAACCATCCTTAAAAACTTTACCCACAGGTGTCTGGGCTCCAAGGTGAGAGGACAGATAACTGCTCAGCAGTCAGTTTCCATAATCAAAGGAGCAACAGCAATGCAACCTAAGAATGCTTCTTCAGCAAATCTTCATACACATTGCCCCTAAGCTCCAGCCATGCCAAGATATTAACCTTTTCCAGAGCACAGAATGGTGTTTAACATGAAAAGACGCTCAGCATTGCGCATTCTTATGTGCTAAGTTTGCGCTGGGTCGCTTCAGGCTTATCTGACTCTTTGTGACCCAGTGGACTGTAACATAACCCAACATTTTCCTTCTGTCCATAGGATTTCCAAGACAAGAATACTGGAGTGGGTTGCCATGCCCTCCTCCAGACGATCTTCCCGATCCAGGGATCGAACCCACATGTCCTGCATCTCCTGCATAGCAGGCAGATTCTTTACCCTCTGAGCCACGCAAATCAAAACTACAGTGTGGTATCACTTCACACAAGTCAGAAAGTGTTCAGCACACAGCACTGCACTGCGCTATGTCTCTTCAGTCATGTCCGACTCTTTGTGACCCCATGGACTATAGCCGGCCAGGCTCCTCTGGCTATGGAATTCTCCAAGAATACTGAAGTGGGTTGTCATTTCCTACTCCAGGGGATGTTACCAACAAAGGAATCAAACCCGGGTTTCTTATGTCTCCTGCATTGGTAGGTGGGTCCTTTACCACTAGCACCACCTGGGAAGTCCCACCAGTCAGAATGGCCATCATCAAAAAAAAAAAAAAAATCTACAAACAATAAATGCTGGAGAGGATGTGCAAAAAGGGAACCCTCTTGCACTGTTGGTGGGAATTTAAATTGATATATCACTATGGAGAACAATGTAGAGATTCCTTTAAAAATTAGGAATAAAATGACCATATGACCTGGCAATCCCACTACTGGGCAAATGCCCTGACAAAACCATAATTCAAAAAGACACGTGTACCCCAAAGTTCACTGCAGCACTGGTTACAATATCCAGGTCATGGAAGCAACTTAGATGTCCATTAACAGATGAATGGATAGAGAAGTTGTGGTATACATATACAATGGAATATTACTCAGACATAAAAATGAACAAATTAGAGCCAACTGAACTGACATGGATGAACCTAGAGCTTGTCATATGGAGTGAAGTCAGAAAGAAAAAATATATATATCCTATATAAATGCATATGTATTGAATCTAGAAAAATGGTACTGATGAGCTTCTTTGCAGGGCAAGAATAGAGACACAGACATAAAGAATGGACTTGTGGACACTGGGGAAAAGAGGGTGGGATGAACTGAGAGAGCAGTATTCAAATATATATAATACCATGTGACAAACAGATAGCTAGTGGGAAGTTGCTGTAAAATACAGGGAGTCCAGCCTGGCGCTCTGTGACAACCTAGAAGGGTAGGAGGGGGGTGGGTGAGAAGGAGGCTCAAGCAGGGAAGGTGCACATGTATATTTATGGTTGATTCATGTTATTGTACGGCAGAAACCAACACAATATTGTAAAGCAATTATCTTCCAATTAAACATTAAAAAAAATAAAGGTATTTCATAGTCTTTGCTTCTAAAGGAACTCTCTACACATTTACTTTATTTTTTTTAAGGTATTCCTATTTTTATCTATTTATTTATTTATTTATTTTGGCCTTTTGTGGCTTCACCAAGGTTGGGTTACCTGATCCTAAGTGCTAGGATTTTAGGTCCTTAGGTTAAGACTCTTGTGTTTGAGCTATTATCAGCCCTTCTTATCCTCTACAAAAGAGTTACTGTCCAGATGTACAGCTATATGTGTACATATATGTGTATGTTACACTGGACTATTAAGTGTTTATGAAGGCTTCCGCGGTATCTCAAGTGTTAAAGGAATCCACTTGCACTGACGAAGACCTCAGTTCAATCCCTGGGTTGGGAAGATCCTTTGGAGACAGGAATGGCAACCCACTCCAGTATTCTTGCCTGGAGAATCCCATGGACAAAGGAGCCTGATGGGCTACAGTCCATGGGGTAGCAAAGAGTTGAACATAACTGAGCAACTAACACACACACACATACATTCATATATCTTCTCAATTTTTCAATGAAAAGTTTGGAGTGTCTACTATTATATGCCAATACATATAACTCTAGTACATGAAGGGCATTCAGTAGACACTCGATGGTTGTCCTGAGATAAAAACATTATTTTCATGAGGCCCTTTGTCTTCTTTAGAAAAAAAGAAGGGATTGATAGTATTTTTTATCATTGTTTTGTTGTTTTGATCTTTTTTTTTTAATCTTAAGTGTCCAGCACAATGCCTGGCACACAGTAGGTGTCATGTAAAAGTTTTTTGACTAAATGAGTGAATCCCTAGAAAACTCTTCCCATATTTCTACTAGGGAAACTCCAACTCATGTTTCCTTCTTTGAGGAAGCCCTACTCAGGACCCCCAGACAATTTTATTAGCCTCTCCTTTACGCTCCCAGAGAAAATATGCATACCTCTCCAAGAGTACTTAACAGCATTTTAAAATCTTTTTTGGAGTATCTTCTTTTTTCACTGGAATATGAGCTCTCTATATCATGTGTCTTGTTGACCCAGCATAAAGAATAGATAAATGTAAGAGCTATAATAAAATACAATATCTGAAAGTGTACAAGAAAGGCCCATTAATTAATTCTGAATGGAATGACAGAAGGTTAGGTTTTTGGAGGAAATGGTATTGGGAGTTGAAAGATGAATAAAATTTCAGGGCTATATAACAGTGATAGGAAAATGGCAGTCTCAGTAGAAGAGAGCATAAAAAAGAAGGTATAACTGTCCATGTATGTAAGTGGCTGGGCCACAGGAGAATGAAGAACTAGGAGATGGTTCAGGGGGAGTTCAAGAAAAGAGCCTGGAGGCAGCTTGTAAGAGGCTAATGCCATGCTGGGAATTGCCATGTGTGAAATGCGACTGTCACTGAGAAACACAGTGTACCACAGAGCATCAAAATATGATGAACGCAGAAAGCCATCACTGGGCTTGGTACATAGAATGTGGGAACTTTTAGGAGACTTTCTGCTGATACTGGAAGACAGGAGTTTCCCAATGAGTGGAAATAAAACGCTAGATCATTCAACAATTAAAGAAGATAAAAAGACAAGGACAATAATTCAAAGTTGATGAAGGGGAACATGTGAGGAGGTCTGATAAAAGGAGACTAATTAATGGAGGCACTATCAAGAAACAGATGAAAAGGACAATACAGGTAGAAGGGCAGACCTTTAAAAGGAAGAAGGATATTCCTCCCTTAGGGATAAAACTGGAACATGTGTATACCTGTGGCGGATTCATGTTGATATATGGCAAAACCAATACAATATTGTAAAGTTAAAAAAGAAAAAAAACTGATAACCTTAAAATAGCCAACATATTAGTATACATATTATTAGAATCTATTAGAATGCACCTGGTAAGGGTAAATTTTAACCTCAAAAAGTATTTAATTGTACTTTATCAAATGGACAGGGACTATATTATTTAGAAGGGTAATGATCTAAGTAGTTTTAGCTGAGAGGAGCTTCCCAGGTGGCTCAGCAGTAAAGAATCTGCCCACCAAGCAGTAGACATGGGTTCGATCCCTGGGATGGAAAGATCCCCTGGAGAAGGAAATGGCAACCTACTCAGTATTACTGCCTGGGAAATCTCATGGACTGAGGAACCCGGAGGGCTGCAGTCCATAGAGCCACAGTCGGACAGCCTTAAATACCAAATAAGTATTAGCTGAGAGATGGTCCCTTAATTTTCTTGTAATTCTAAATGTCTTTGTCTATAAAGTCGCTTCTAAATCACTGCTCTTGATCATTTCCAGTGTCAGAGATGACAGCAAGTTTGTTCTTTCCCATATACTGTAATGGAGAATGCTGATAGATGTATTGGGTTTTATGTCTCTAAAAAGATCTTCCATAGAGTGAAAAGTATCACAGTTAAATAACAGCAAACAAATATTGATTCCTTGCTACTATTTATTTTTTATTCTCCAAAATTCAATGGCTGAACAGACTATGTTGGAAAACTATTAAATGAAGTTGCCATATTTTAATTAAAACTTGATTTCAAGGCAATGTATATTTTTCTTATTCCTTTAAGAAATCATGGAGAATAGTGTAGAGATTCCTTAAAACACTGGAAATAGAATTGCCATACAACCCAGCAATCCCACTGCTGGGCATACACACCAAGGAAACCAGAATTGAAAGAGACATGTGTACCCCAATGTTCACCACAGCACTGTTTACAATAGCCAGGACATGGAAGCAACCTAGATGTCCATCAGCGGATGAATGGATAAGAAAGCTGTGATACATATACACAATGGAATATTACTCAGCTATTAAAAAGAATGCATTTGAATCAGTTCTAATGAGGTGGATGAAACTGGAGCCTATTATACAGAGTGAAGTAAGTCAGAAAGAAAAACACCAATACAGTATATCAACGCATATATATGGAATTTAGAAAGATGGTAATGATGACCCTATATACGAGACAGCAAGAGAGACACAGATGTTAAAGAACAGACTTTTGGACTCTGTGGGAGAAGGCAAGGGTGGGATGATTTAAGAGAATAGCATTGAAACACGTATATTATCGTATGTGAAATAGATCGCCAGTCCAGGTTCGATGCATGAGACAGGGTGCTCAGGGCTGGTGCACTGGGATGACCCTGAGGGATGGGATGGGGAGGGAGGTGGGAGGGAGGGTCAGGATGGGGAACACATGTACACCCATGGCTGATTCATATCAATGTATGGCAAAAACCACTACAATATTGCAAAGTAATTAGCCTCCAATCAAAATAAATTAATTTTTTTAAAAAATCAGCACAACAGTGGTTCCCACACACAGATCGTTCCATACTCTTAAACTGTTGCCACATGCAACAACAAAAAATGAAACTCTTATAAAGTGTATGGCAAAGCATTAAGTTAATTGAGTTTCTCTTAACATAGTAACAAAGTTAATTTTTTTCATTATTAGAACACTGAATCAGTTACTTTATATAATCTGCTGAATAATTACCATGAGGTCGCAAAGAGACAGACATGACTGAGTGACTAACACTTTCAGGTATGGTAACATCTTAGATTACAAGAAAATTTCAATTAACCCTTAAACTGTACCATAATCATCACTGAGTAATTTTTCTTTCCTTTTACTTTCCAAAATAAATCTATCACTATAATCTATTATAAAAATTGTCTCAAATGATAAGTAATGCACTTATCAGCATATTAAGCCTAATTTGAATTATCTCTAGTTGTGGTTTTTTCTCATCTTAAATCATCCAACCTCCAAACTCTAATTTGTTTGTTTGCTTTTGGCTGTAGTAGATACAGACACAGTTTTTAATGATCCATCCCATATGTTTGTTAAGGTTAGTTTAATTTTTCTTTGGCAGGAGTCTTTTTTTTTTTTTTTTTTTAACCTACATCAGGCAAGAAAAATTAGGTTGACCTAATTGTTTTTTGGAGCATGGGATTTTCTCAGCCATATTTGCAATGTTTCCTTTTAAATTCTGGTGTTCTCCCCACTCTTATTACCTTCTGTAAGGTGCTGGCCTTGCTGGGTTTTAATACTACTGTGCCAAGCTTATCTTCCCATCTTGATTGATTAGAGATTGATGGCATAGTATAAGTTTGCAGCAATATCCAAATATTACTGCTATATCTCTTAAACATCATCCCCCAAAAGTGTCCATGGACAATCTGTTTACCTTCTCACTCCACCAGCTTCTGTTGTTATTAGAAGAAGGCATTGCCAGGTCTTGGCTCTCAAGAAATCAGATACCCCTCTTGAACAGTTCATAAGAAGGAAAGTACTGAGGGCTCAATAAAACTAACACCCTTATCATTCTCTTAGCCATTTATCTAGTCAACTCTCCCACTAGCATTTAAACAAATAATTTAACTAAAATAAAAGAGAAAAAACCTTTCTTTCGTAAATTGTAAATCTATCTGCCAGCATAAACTTATTTTCTAATTTAAGCTGATTTGTAGAATATTTGAAAGATAATATGTACCAAGTCTCCTGTAGATTGGAAAAATATTTTAAGGATTATTTTACTATGTGATAGAACAGGGAATCTATTTTAGAAAATAAAATTAATCTTGTGAGCACTACATTTTGTCTCTAGTGCTGTCTCAGGATGCACTGTACAAAATAGAATGGATTTTCACTGCCACCTAATATGCTAGGACAGGCTTCCCTGGTGGCTCAGACGGTAAAGAATCTACCCACAATGCAGGAGACCTGGGTTCGATCCTTGGGTTGGGAAGATCCCTGGAGGAGGAAACAGCAAACTACTCCAGTATTCTTGCCTGGAGAATTACATGGACAGAGAATCCTGGTGGGCTCACAAAGAGTCAGACATGACTGAGTGACTAACACAATATGCTAATATGGTAATAGTTTTAACTTGTTTTTTTAGAAGTAAAGGTGGTAATAAACGCTTGTCTATGTAGATACAGTGTAAAAATGCAACAAGGATACAAAATATCTAATCCAAGAAATGAACAGGAATGATAATATATTCTACTGTGAATTAGGACTTTTAATACATTCATGCTTACCATTATGCATCAGTCATTCTTTATCAGAAACAAGTTCTATTTATACTCATCTTCATTTATGGGTTTCAGACTTGTTCATGTAAAGTTTGATGCTTATATCTTAGTACTTTAGTTTGAACAAACAGAATAAGATGGAATAGATATGTTTTTCCTTTTGTTATATTAGTTTGAGAGGTTTTTTTCTTTCTTAAAAATCAATGAGATGTGTAGTTTCAAAAAGGGGAGTTTAAAACATTTTCACTTTTTTCACTTCTCAAAGAATCACCCCAAAATAATGGGGATAACATGAAACATAAAACCAATTCCATCATCAATGCAAATGAGACCATGTGAAAAACTATTCATATAAATGTGGAAATATTAATAGATTAAATCAATGGCTTAACAAGTAGGAAAAGAGTCAAACCTAAGCAACTATGAAAGGTGGAAACCACCGAAAAGTCAGGTGATAGAAGAAGCACTTAGATCTGCAGCCCAAATGTAGAATTTTTAGAAGATTAGCAAGAGACCAAGGGTTTGTTATGTGGGCAGTTTACCAAGAGTAGCCCCGAGCTCCAGGCATGGAGAAGGCCAGAGTCAGAGGCCGTACCAAAAACAGTGGTTAAGTCTAAAACTCAACCACTGAGTCACACCCCAGACCCATCCCACCTGGTTCCAGAATAGAAGCAGCTAGATTAATATCTCCAAGCCAAAGACTGCAGGTCCTTTGCTAGAGAAACTAGAGATGAAGCCCTACAAGTACTAACTTGTATGATCTCCTAATGACAAAGTTAACCAGCCATCTGACTACCCAAGACTTATTGTGGAAACCATTTTGAAATATATAGAAATATGGAATCACTATGTTGTGTACCAGGAACTACCATAGTGTTGTAGGTCAATTATTCCTCAAAAACAAAGTCAAAGAAAAAGAGATCAAATTTGTGGTTACTAGAGGTGCAGGGTTTGGGGAGGGGGGACTGGATAAAGGTAGTCAAAAATTTCATGTGTTTTCATGTTTCCTAGATATTTTAATGAGAAATTTATAAACTATGGCAAGATGTTTGTCTTCTGCTATGTGGCAAGAAAAAAGTTTTTATTGTTGAGAGTCTATAGCACAGTTTACCATTTAATTGTAAACTCTAGTAATATTTCATGGCTACTAAATTTGTTTATCAAAATATAACCCACAAATAGTACTATCAAATTATTTTAACAAGAGTACCAAACTAAGTCAAAGGGAAAAGGAAAGTTACCTATGCAAAAATAATTTTAAGACAGCTCACATATGCAACCATAAAAACTCAAATTAAAATACTAGAAGAAGAAATATAAAACTATGTCTTTCAATTTTGAGAAAGGCAAATATTTCTTAGGTAATAGTGTGGAAGCATTAGTGATGAAAGAAAAAATTGATAAATCTTACTAATTAAAATTAAAAACTTGTTTTCAAACAAAATAAAACAACCCTATTAAGAAAATAAATAGGCAAATCACACACTAAGGTGATAATATTCACAACTCATGTAATTGATGAAAGATTTTAATTCCGAATATATAAATAACTTGTACAATTCAATGACAAAACGATAGGCAACTCAATTTAAAAATAGGCAAATGTATTCCTAAAAGAAGACTGCTGAGTCTATTTCTCCACTGCTGCCCTGTAAATAAATTCTTCAGTACCATTTTTCTAGATTCCATATATATGCATTAAAATACAGTAATATCTTTGTCTTTCTGACTTACTTTACCCTGCATAATAGGCTCGAGGTTCATCTACCTCATTAGAACTGACTCAAATGTGTTCCTTTTTATGGCTAACTAATATTCCATTGTGTATATGTACCAAAATTTTTTATCCATTCATCTGTTGATGCACATCTAGGTTGCTTCTGCCTGGAGAAACAGACATAGAGAATAGATTTATGGACATGGGGAGAGGTGGGGAGAGGGGAGGAGAGGGTGAGATGTATGGAAAGAGTAACACGGAAACTTACATTACCATATGTAAAATAGATAGCCAAAAAGAATTTTCTGTATGTCTCAGGAAACTCAAACAGGGGCTCTGTATTAACCTAGAGGGATGGGATGGGGAGGGAGATGGGAGCAAAGTTCCAAAGGGAGGGGATATATGTATACCTATGGCTGATTCATGTTGAGGTTTGACAGAAAACAACAAAATTCTGTAAAGCAATTATCCTTCAATTGAAAAATAAATAAATTTTGTTAAAAGTAACAACAACAACAACAACAAAAAACCCATTGAGGATACACTGGATCTTAGTAGACCCTGGGAATCTCTATTTTGCAAAAGCTACTTCCAGTCTCTATGAGGTCTGGCCAAGTGAAGGAATCTCTACTCTGTCACCTTATTTCAACTCAGACTTTTGTCTAATCCCAGCCCTTTCACAACCAAATGTTTCTGTAAGGAAAAAAAATAAATACAAAGTCTAATAAGTACATTAAAAAGTGCTCAATATTACCAGTCATCAGGGAAAAGCAAATTAAAACCAAAACAAGAAATAACAAACCACTACACAACCACTGAAACAGTTAAAAGTGAAAAAGAATGAATACAAATACTATTAATGATGTGGCTGTTGTTCAGTAGCTCAGTTGTCTGACTCTTTGAAACAACATGCTCTGCAGCACATCAGACTTCCCTGTACTTCACTATGTCCTAGTTTATTTCAGTTCAGTCACTCAGTCAAGTCCGATTCTTTGCAACCCCACGGACTGCAGCATGCCAGGCTTCCCTGTCCATCGCCAACTCCTGGAGCTTACTCAAACTCAGGTCCATCAAATAGGTGATGCCATCCAACCATCTCATCCTCTGTCATCCACTTCTCCTCCCACCTTCAATCTTTCACAGAATCAGGGTCTTTTCAAATGAGTCAGTTCTTCGTCAGGTGGACAAAGTATTGGAGCTCCAGCTTCAGCACCAGTCCTTCCAATGGATATCCGGGACTGATCTCCTTTAGGATTGACTGGTTTGATCTCCTTGCAGTCCAAGGGACTCTAAAGAGTCTTTTCCAACACCACAGTTCAAAAGCATCAATTCTTCAGTATTCAGCTTTCTTTATGGTCCAACTCTCACATTCATACATGACTACTAGAAACACCATAGCTTTGACTAGATGGACCTTTGTTGGCAAAGTAATGTCTCTGCTTTTTAATATGCTGTCTGGGTTGGTCATAGCTTTTCTTCCAAGGAGCAAGCATCTTTTTATTTCATGGCTGCAGTCACCATCTGTAGTGATTTTGGAGCCCCCCAAAATAAAGTCTCTCACTGTTTCCCCATCTATTTGCCATGAAGTGGTGGAACCAGATGCGGTGATCTTAGTTTTCTGAATGTGAAGTTTTAAGCCAACTTTTTCACTCTCCTCTTTCACTTTCATCAAGAGGCTCTTTAGTTCTTCTTCGCTTTCTGCCATAAGGGTGGTGTCATCTGCATATCTGAGGTTATTGATATTTCTCCCAGCAATCTTGATTCCAGCTTATACTTCATCCAGCCTGGCGTTTTGCATGATGTACTTTTCACAGAAGTTAAATAAGCAGGGTGACAGTATATAGCCTTGACACATTCCTTTCCTGATTTGGAACCAGTCTGTTGTTCCATGTCCAGTTCTAACTGTTGCTTCCTGACCTGCATACAGATTTCTCAGGAGGCAGGTCAGGTGGTTTGGTATTCCCATCTCTTGAAGAATTCTCCACAGTTTGTTGTGATCCACACAGTCAAAGGCTTTGGCATAGTCAATAAAGCAGAAGTAGATGTTTTTCTGGAACTCTCTTGCTTTTTCGATGATCCAACAGATGTTGGCAATTCTATCTCTGGATCCTCTGCCTTTTCTAAAACCATCTTGAACATCTGGAAGTTCACAGTTCACGTACTGTTGAAGCCTGGCTTGAAGAATGTTGAGCATTACCTTGCTAACGTGTGAGATAAATGAAATTGTCTGGTAGTTTGAACATTCTGTGGCATTGCCCTTCTTTGGGGTTTGAATGAAAATGCAAAGGAGAAGCCCCAGCAAGACGGTGGGAGGGGTGAAATGGCATTTAGGATCAAATCCCATACCTGCCAGAGATGTTTGGAGGGCTCAAACAAAACCTTGTGCGCACCAGGAAACCCCACAGAGACTGAGTTAGAGTGTCTCCTGCGGAGGTATGGGTCAGTAGTGGCCTGCCTCAGGGGCAGGGTCTCTGGGTGCAACAGACCTGAGCATGGCATAAGCCCTCTTGGAGGAGGTCGCAATTAACCCCACCATAGAGCCACCAGAACTTACACTTACACTTATGTCCTAGAGTTTGCTCAAATTTATGTCCATTGAGTCAATGATGTCATCCAACCATCTCATCCTCTGTCACCCCTTCTCCTCCTGCCCTCAATCTTTCCCAGCATCAGGGTCTTTTCCAGTGAGTCAGCTCTTCACATCAGGTGGCCAAAGTATTGGAGCTTCAGCTTCAACATTAGTCCTTCCAATGAATATTCAGTGTTGATTTCCTTTAGGATTGACTAGTTTGAGCTCCATGCTGTCCAAGGAATTATCAAGGGTCTTCTCCAGCACTAGACTTCAAAAGCATCAGTTCTTCGGTGCTCAGCCTTCTTTATGGTCCACCTCTCACTATCGTACATGACTACTGGAAAAAATCACAGCATTGACTATATGGACCTATGTTGGCCAAATGATGTCTCTACTTTTTAATACACTGTCTGCATTTCTCAAAATGTGGACCTTGTAGTATTCTCCTACCTTGCTAGTGGAAATTTAAATGGTCCAATTCCATTCACTCTATGATCCAACAGTTCCACTCATAGATATTTATCCAAGAGAAATGAAAACATATGTCTTCAAAAAGACTTGTGTACAAATGTTTATTGCGATTTTAGTCATAATAACCACAAACTGGAAACATATCAGTGTCCAACACCAGGAAAACAGATAAATAAACTGTATATTTTTTCTATGGTATACTTCTCAGTGACTTCCCTGGTGGTTCAGCAGTAAAGAATCCGCCGCAATTCAGGAGACTCTAGAGACACATGTTCAATTCCTGGGTCAGGAAGATTCGCTGAAGGAGGGGATGGCAACCCACTCCAATACTCTTGCCTGGAGAATTCCAAGGACAGGGGAGCCTGGCAGGCTACAGTCCATAGGATCACAAAGAGTAGGACATGACTGAAGTGACTTAGCCCGCATGCACACATGCATACTTCTCAGCGATAAAAAGGAACATGGATGCATCTCAAAAACATTATGCTAAAGAAAATGAGCCATATATAAAGAGTGTGTGCAATCTGATTCCATTTAAATAAAGTACTAGATTAGGTAAAACTAATTAATTAGTGATCACTTGGTGCATGTGTGTGAGGGGGGTTATTTCATGGAAAGGGGCAATAAGTCCACTTTCTAGGGTGGTGGAAATAGTCTATATCTACATAAAAATGCTGGTGACACAGACATATTCATTTTTCAGTATTAATGGAACTGTGCAATTAAATTTGTGCCTTTTACTCTATGTAGTTGATTTCAATATACTTATCATATGGATGCAATGGCTGCATTCCCTGGTGGCTCAGATAATAAAGAATCTCTCTGCAGTGTGAGAGACCTGAGTTCAATCCCTGGGTTGGGAAGGTTCCCTGGAGGAGGGCATGGCAACCCACTCCAATATTCTTGCCTGGAGAATCCCCATAGACAGAGGAGCATGGCGGGCTGCAGTCCATGGGGTCACAAAGAGTCAGACATGGCTGAGTGACTATGCACACAGCACATGGAGGCGATAGAAAGCCCAGGATTCCATATTAGATTTATAAGACATTTTTCCTCAAATTATCACATCATTGGGTAACATAGCATAGAGTCCAAATGACATATTCTAAAAACCCACCCAAAGTAGATTTTGATACCACTACATCAGGAGTGCCAGCTTTATGATGATTCCACTACTGCTTATGAGGAATTCTACTGCAGATGGAAGTTAAAAACTGAAAACTGCTGTGCTGTGCCTAGTCACTCAGTCATGTCCGACTCTTTGAGATCCCATGAACTGTAACCCACTAGGCTCCTCTGTCCATGGGATTCTCTAGGCAAGAATACTGGAATGGTTTGCCATCCCCTTCTCCAGGGGATACTCTCAATCAAAAATGGCAGAACAGAATCTTTAGTTCCTCCCTGAAGTACAAAAATAACAGTATCTGATACACATGCTTGAATTGTTTTACAGACACTAAAGCCCCCACTGAATGGGAAGTTAACTACATGATGACAGTGAGCACATATCCCTCAGACTGGCTGGAGCATGAGGGTAACTTTAACCCCTGTGATACTGCCATTCGACCTTACCATCAACAGATCAGAGAACTGTGCCTGAGTTGACCATGAACCCTGAAACTCCACTCCCGCATCTTGCCTTAAAAATTCTTCCCTGAGTATCCAAAGCTGGCGCTCTGTGACAAACTAGAGGGATGGAGTGGGGAGTAAGATGGCAGGGGGGTTCAAGATGGAGGGGACACATGTATACCTATGGCCAATTCATATTGATGTATAGCAAAAAACCATCACAATATTGTAAAGTAATTATCCTCCAATTAAAATAAGTAAATAAAATTTTTAAAATGCTTCCCTGAAACCTACTGGGGGCCTTTTGAGCATAAACTGTCCCATTCTCTTGCTTGACCCTCTCAATAAATCTTTATCCACTCCAAACTCCCATGTTTCAGTTTGTTTGGCCTGACTGTGCAAGGGGGACAGTAACTTGGATTTGAACAACAGATAGCGATTCTTAGGTTCTGTTGAGCACAGCTGAAGTGTTATATATTTCTAGCTAATCAGTATGTCTTGAATATCACTCATTTCATCAATACAAAATAAAATATAACTTCACTTATGTTAATTTATAAATACCCTAGAGCTGACCTCAAGCAAAAATAGTTGAAGTTTAGTAACCTTGTGAGTTTTAGAGTCTAGTAAGAGTAGTGGTTCTCAACCATGCCATATACTCAAATCATCTCTGGAGAGTTTTTAAATCCCAAAGCCTAGGCCACAATCCAGGCCAGTAAAATCAGAGTTTCTAGGGGTGGGATCCAGTCAATAGTATTTTTCAAACCTCCCTAGGTGATTCCAATTTATAGACAAAGAGAAGCACTGGATTAGTCCATGGACTTCTCCAGGCCAGAATGCTGGAGTAGACTTTCCATTCTTCAGGGGATCTTCCCAACCCAGGGATTGAACCCAGGTCTCCCACATTGCAGAGGGATTCTTTACCATTTGAGTCACAAGGGAAGCCCTAAAACCTTCCAATCAAGCCTAATTTCACTGGATATTATTGAATAGGTGTTTTAAATGCTGTTTAACTACGTTTAATGGATAAGTAATACACATTATACAGCATACTGTTGAAGTTTAAATGTTTTTAAGTAAATACATAACATGAAACACATCCCATTTCCTCAATGATAGAACAGAAACAACAGAACTATAGATACCAACTAGGTCTATGGCCATACCACCCTGAACACGCCCAATCTTGTCTGATCTCAGAAGCTAAGCAGGGTCGGGCCTGGTTAGTATTCGGATGGAAGATACCAACTAGAACAGACTAGTAATAACCACCACCAGCACCTGGCACCAGGAAGGGAATGTGGCCATTTTTGAATAATGGATCTAGAGAAGGGAATGGCTAAATGCATTTGTATACAGATGACTAAGACTCTGCACTGAAAATTTGGTTTTTGAGCAATTACATCCTGAGATTGCCTGTAAATAGTAATACATGCCCTGATTCAAAGAAGTGACTATCTCAGCCAGACCACATTAAAGTCAAAGCAGCAAGGTATGTACAATTAGTTAAGAATAGGATGACAAGAGAAGAAAACCTGAAACAGACCAGAGCATTGATAATTCCCTTAGCCCAGCAGGCCAAAGATTTTACTAGTTCCTGATGAGATATCAGAAGATATTTTCAGAACATTACTGCAAGTTACTTGTATTTGTGGTATATAAATAA
The DNA here is from genome assembly GCF_027580195.1 of Bos mutus. NCBI lineage: Eukaryota > Metazoa > Chordata > Mammalia > Artiodactyla > Bovidae > Bos > Bos mutus. The sequence goes on along the minus strand of NC_091621.1, from coordinate 84,815,700 downwards.
ATTTATGTAAATTGCTGAGTAAAGTGTATATATGAAACGAGTCGCCAGTCCAGGTTCGATGCACGATACTGGATGCTTGGGGCTGGTGTACTGGGATGACCCAGAGGGATGGTATGGGGAGGGAGGAGGGAGGAGGGTTCAGGATGGGGAACACATGTATACCTGTGGCAGATTCATTTCGATATATGGCAAAACCAATACAATATTGTAAAGTTAAAAAATAAAATAAAATCAAGATTAAAAAAAAGTGTATATTTTCATATGATTTGGTGATAGTGCGGATTTCTCTTGTAATCTTTATTTTTTAAACAGTCTGATATATCACAAACTTGGCCCAATCCTAATCAGTTTCCCCATCTTAAAAGATTCTCTTCTTGAATGGATACATATACATGTATGACTGAGTCCCTTTGCTGTCCACCTGAAACTATCACGCATTGTTAATCAACTATATTCAAATATAAGATAAAAAAGCTGAAAAAAATTATCCTTTAACGAATGTGAACCCAGACCTCCAATGCCCTATAAATATTTCTCTTCTGACTCCCCACTTCAGAGTCACTGCTAAGGCTTGTCAAGGTGATATTCATTCCAACTGTAGTTATTTCTAAAAAATTTATCTTTAAGAAATTTTATAAAGATACTTTGGTGAGATCAACAGCAACATCATAAAGAATATCTAATCAAGGCTAATGCCTGCTTTGGAATGCCATTTACTACATGAACTCAGTAAATGTATATTGATAATGTTTAAGTAAAAACAAATTTAGCAACATAAAATTCCAATCGAATATTGCAAAATATTTTTTCCCATCCCATTTGTTAATCAAAAACAGCCTGAGAGGATTTGAGGAGGAAAAAAACGCCCAATCGCATCCCCAAAGAGTTCCTTCGTTAGAATCACATCACCTAATGCTTATTAGAGATTTACATCCAAATGCTATATTCAATCACAGTATTCTGTTCATTATTTCCCTCCCTCTGCAAATATCACCTTGAAATCATCTATCCAAATGTCATATACACGACATTTCTATCAAGTCTTTGAGGAACCCTTCCAACTTTCTCTTTATAATTAATTACTCCCTTCTCTCAGCTATGTCTTTTGTGTTTACCACACAGTAATATTTGTTTTCATTTCTTTCTCCATTTGCTTTGATCTATTTGAGGGCAGGATCCACAGTAGTTATATCCCTTTAGGGCTCATCATTGCAGAGTCTAAATTAAAAAAATAATAATAATAATAAGTATTTTTTCAAATATTTAACCAGGTTTTTGGTCCTGTGATTATTTTACTTAATTTCAAACTTTACTTATAATACTTACTTATTATTATATTACTTATTATAATTATTACTTACTTATTATATTATTATAATTATTACTTACTTAATATATTATTATATTATATTACTTATTATATTATTACTTACTTATTATAATACTTACTTATTATTATATTACTTATAATAATACTTATTATTAACAAATGACACCTGAGTACTATAATACTTCTGCATGAGAAAAAGGTCCACTAAGATTGAGAAACACAGTTATCAGCTGGTTGGAACAGAAATCCCAGCTAGAACAAGGGCAACTAAAATAGAAACTAGAAAGGCACCAAAGGTGAGAGTTGACTATTCGGGATCGTTCTGGGGAATGAGAATTTTATAGAAGTTCTGTAGTTTTTGCATCCTTTCTAGGGAAATTTCAAAATAATTTATTTTTGTATGCTTAAGCATTTCAGTTAAAAAAATAGCTAATATGTAAGATTCTATCAGGTTCAAAAGAGCAGGATTTGTGTGTGTGTGTATTTTCTTGCAGAAAATAAAAATCTATATTGTCAAGTCACATCCTGCATTGTTATTTTGCCTGAATTTCTTCAGAAATATATTCTAGTCACTATATTCCCTGTTTAAAAACAGAAAACTTTCTAATGTTGCATTCTTCAGTGAAAAAAAAAAAAAACTTGTTTTCTCTCTTTTAATGGATCTGAAAAGTAAATGACATATTGAGGTCACTAGGAAAATGAACGTCAAGATTGACATGAGTCAAGATTTACCTAACAAGCCTTCCTTCACCTGCAGTTAACGAGTGGTTACATGGTATAGAAGAAAGACATTAGCTTTAGTATCCAAGATCCTGAGATCTAATTAGAAGCTTGCAAATTTATCTGGGCAACAATGGACATTATTTCATGTCTCTGGGTCTCAGTTTCTTCTTTCATTAAATATAATAGTCCCTCTTTTATAGAATTTTCTTGAGAAATACATAAGTGAAAAAGTAAATAGTAGGCAATGAAAATATTTAAGTTGAACTGGAAATGTATTCATAGCAACTCTGTAAATCAGTTAGGTAAATAAGAATTTCAGTCACCTATATCATCATTCTATAGATGGGATCATGGAGTTCTGGGTTCAGAACTATGAATTGAAAGAAAAACTCTTGGGGAGCATAACTGAGGCAGTGTAAGATTTGCCAGGACAATGCAGACAATAAACCACCCCTGAGACCATAGAAGTGTTTCCATATCCACAAGTGGTCCAGATCTCTGTTTTATGTCTCTTTTGAAAGAAGGCAAAGTGTTTTTTCTCTATTTAGTTCTCACAAAAGAAGTGGGCAGAAATGTTAGCCGTGTGACTTTAATGAATATCATATGAACTAGTTTCCTTACACATTGCTTTGGCAATGTCACCAAATCAAAGGTTGCACTTAGAAAGGGCATAAAACTGAACAAGATAATGGGATAGTTGTTGCCAGGCACACAAGAGAGGACATCACCTTTGCAGCCAGAAAATAGAACAAGGACGCAGTAAATTTGGTTACTACACACAGCCATTACTCAGAATATGTTGATGCACCTGCTTTACCTTGAAAATTGGTTCCTCTAATGGCCAAAATTAAATAAGAACAATGAAAAATATATTTTTAAAGTACTATATGAAAATGATAGTAGATAGAAGATGTATAATGCAGAGCTGACACACCTACAATCAGAGTCTCTAAAGAAGAGAAGCTTTGTAGTAGGACAGAGCAAATACTTTCAGGCACAATTATGAAAGAACTTTTCTGAAATTAAAGAAAGACTTGAATCTATATGTTGAAAGTAAACAATATGCACTAAAGAAATCTGGTTTATGATAATTAAAACAAGACATATTTTGCCACAGAATTAAATTTCTCTTCCTAAGAAGATGGCATCATCAATTCAATAAATATGAACATGGGCAAACTTGAGATGGTGAGGAACAGAAAAGCCTGGCACGCTGCAGTTCATGGGGTCACAAAGAGTGGGACATGACTTGGCAACTGAACAAATAAAGAATAAATTAAAATTTTCTCTTAGGGAGAACACAGATGAAAAAAATTATGGGGACACATTATAGTAAAGTAATTATTTGGGTTATATTCAGTTCAGTTCAGTCGCTCAGTCGTGTCCGACTCTTTGTGACCCCATGGACTGCAATATGCCAGGCCTCCCTGCCCATCACCAACTCCCAGAGTTTACTCAATCTCATGTCCGTTGAGTTGGTGATACCATCCAACCATCTCATCCTCTGTTGTCCCCTTCTCCTCCTGCCTTCAATCTTTCCCAGCATCAGCATCTTTTCAAATGAGTCAGTTCTCTGAGACTTTCTGCATAAAGCACAGCAGATGGAACCTACTTCTTAAAAAATATTTTTTATAAATCTTTGCAGCAACTATAACCTGGAGGAAAGCTACAGGGTACAAATGAAAGCATTCACCTTCTTAGCATTCCCTTTTTCTATGCCTTAGCCTTTTATCATTTCTAATTTTTAGTATTTATATCTTTTTCCTTATTTTTAATTGAAGTATAGATTTACAACATTACATTAAATTCAGGTATACATAATGACTCAATACACTTATAGATTATACTCTAAAATTATTACAAAATAATGACTATATTTTCCTGTACTGTACTATGTATCCTTGTTGCTTATCTATTTTTACATAGTAGTTTGTTTCTCTTGAATAATTTAACAATATTTTAGATATTTTTATAATTAAAAAAAAACAGCTTTGGGGGAAAAAATGGATTCTTCTCTCAAACAAAACCAAATAAACCTAAACAAAATACACAGAGGGAAGGCCTAGCATATCGTCCAGGTACTTGTTTTCCCGTTGTTAGGCAGTTAGAAATTCAACTCATGCTTAAAATGCACACTTAGTCATCTACACTTAACACATTTTCTGTGGCCCTAAAGTGCTGTTGATAAACAGTTAGTTAAAAACTCTCACAGATAATAGTTCCAGAATGCCCTTCTGTTGAAAAGCCTGTTACCCATGGAACTCTTCCAAGCAAAACAAACAGTAGGAACTTCAGGACAACCTCTGTGGGGCTCTTACCTTGCATTCACATGATTCAACTCTCATCTAATTGCCATTTGGCTGCCAACAATTTTCCATGTCTCTACATGGTGTTGCAGCAAATACAGTCTACTGTGACTAGGAATCCTGACTGGACTATAATCAGCTGTGTGCCTTTCTACCCTCACCTGAGCTTGAGGGTGGTTCAGTGGGATGCCAGAATCATTTTTTATCATTGATGCTTAAAACAGGATATTGGTGTCTAATGGGTCCTCAGTAAATATTTGTTGACTATTTTAAGAATGCCATCATTGTCACATTTTCTTTCCTACCAACCCATGCCTTTGTTTATAATAGAGATCTTGTCTCCATGTCTTCATTCTGTCTAATAATATTAGGTGGCCAGAAAGTTTGTTCTGCTATGGCAACAAAACCCAAATGAACGTTTTGGTCAACTCAATACCTAGATTCCTGAGTGCCTGACAGCAAATGATAACCCTCTGAATTAAATAAAATCTTTAAGCAATATACCACGCATTCACTCATTCACTTTCACCAAGCCCCCCAACTACTTTCTCAATTCCAACAAATATTTATCATCTATTGCCTGAGAATACTGTGCAATATTTTACACAAGTTGGAAAACTGCACAATCACTGCCATTTATAACCAGCACTCTCCAATAAAAAGATAATGACAGTCATGAGTGAAAGCAAATGTGCACTTTCAGTTTTTCTAGTAGTTATATTAAAAAAGGGAAAAGGAAAAGGTAAAATTAAGTTCAATTGTAAACTTTAACTACATATATGAAAATTAACATTTCAACACGTTCAATGTAAAACTTATTAATGATAAATTTTACTTTTTTTTCTTATCAAGTCTTCAGAATCTGGAGTGTATTTTTAGGCTTACAGTATGTTGAGTTTGGAAGTATCAGTGACAACATGTGGCTAGTGGTTACCATATTGAGCAGCACAGACCTATAAAATCACCCTCTCATAAAAGAAAGAGAGGATTGTAATACAAAATAAAATAGAATGAATGCGATATTAAGTTACAGCAACAGAACGCGGGGACAATGCTGCTGCTAAGTCGCTTCAGTCGTGTCCGACTCTGTGCGACCCCATAGACGGCAGCCCACCAGGCTCCCCCGTCCCTGGGATTCTCCAGGCAAGAACACTGGAGTGGGTTGCCGTTTCCTTCTCCAATGCACGAAAGTGAAAAGTGAAACTGAAGTCGCTCAGTCATGTCTGACTCTTCGCGACCCCATGGACTGCAGCCCACCAGGCTCCTCCTGGGGTTTTCCAGGCAAGAGTACTGGAGTGGCGTGCCATTTGGACCCAATTCTAAGAGGAGGGAAGGAAGTAGACTCCTCTGGACCTACTCTAATTCTTTTCTCTGTACTAAACATGGCATCCTCTCATCTTACTCGCCACTTCTTCCTTCATCCTGTGTGATACTTCCATGACTGTGTGCATCCCCATATCTGTGCAAGTAGTTCAGTGTTTCTTAGGACTACACATAAATGGATGACACATTTATGTGAGTGTAGGCTATGTGTAATTGAATATGACTCTCCAGTCTATATAAATCGTGATTTAGAATATATGGGAGGGGCAAATGCAAGATAAAAAGAAGGGGTGAACAAAAAATGAAAGACAGGGCTGCGACTGACAGACCTTCTAATGGTGTATTCCTTTCCTAGGGGAAACCTAGTTAAAAGGTAAGCCAACTAATTCTGTTTGTCTCCTTCACAGGAAAATGAATCCAAAACCAAGCCGTCCACTTCAACCTGGGCTCTTTACACTACCACCATGCCCATGATGCTATGAGCCAGAAAACCTGGGAACAGTGATGTGATAAAGGTACTGAGACTCTGAGAAGGACTAGTTGCACACTCATTTGTCATTAGGATTCTTGTTACTTAGATTTTTTAGAATCTAGGTATCAGAGAGTCATTAGAAATGTGGAAATACATTAAGATCAACCAAATGAGACCCACCAAATGCTATTTATTCAGAGCTTGCTATAACAACAGGGTCAGCCAGCAACACCTCTGTTTTTTAGAGAACCTCAAAGGCAGACAGAGGAGTGGAAAAATTTTATTATGAGAAAGAGATGGCTTCCAGATTTGCCCTGATTGGAGGCTGCTGGCAGGGGAAAGCGTAGATGAACTAATTCAAAGCAAGGCATCCTGTGTGACTGGTTAGGGATACATAGTTGACTTTCTCTGGTTGGTCCTAAGTCAGAAGAGTGGACAAAAATTAGGGAAGTTCTTAGTTATTAATCAAGTTCTGGCTCTATGGGGTCGAATGTTACAGGAGTTATTACTGCTAGAGATAGTGTGTTTGTTTTAGATAGTAAGGTCACCTTCTTGGGCTGGTCACTGTAGATATTGGATTGGTTTCTTGGGTTGGCTGCTGTAGACTGTGGGTCACAGTACAGTTTTTACAGATAGCCTGGTCATTGTATGCATATTCAGCCTTTCAAAAGTCATCCGGTTGAAACCCCAATGCTATGCTATGCTAAGTCACTTCAGTCATGTTCAACTCTGTGCGACCCCATAGACGGCAGCCCACCAGGCTCCCCCGTCCCTGGGATTCTCCAGGAAACCCCAATAGGAACATGATTAAATGTGACCATTCTGGAGTATAAAGGATAACTCCAAAATACAAGATGGCCAGTTTCATCTGAGACAGCTGGCCAGTGTTTTGAAGTTTAGTCATTAATACTCACAAAAGTGTGTGTACTACTAATTTCTATTACTTGGTTCAAGGTTTGTGTTCTGAAGGATAATAAAACCCTCAGAGAGTACATAAAACTCTCTGATGGCCTATCCCTCAGCAGATAGACCTTGTATTAAAAGGAAGAAATGTAACCTCTGAATTTACACAGTCACCCTGGTGTCAGCCTAATCCCGCTATTTCTACATCTCACAGACAGTCTTCTGCTCAGACCAGTCACGTATTTCATAGCAAATCACCACCTCCATGAGGCTGGGCTAAATATAAATCTGGATACCAACAGTAGGACAAGATCTTTTCATCTATTTCTTATTTGAGGGAAAAAAAATCTCAGAAAAACAATTACTATAACCTGTACCAGTCACCAAAAGGCACCTTAGACAGGTGTATAGGATTTGAATAAAATTTCAACTGATGAATCAGTATTTCTTTAATTTCTTTCCTAGCAGATATTCTGCTCCCTCCCTCTCCTCTACCCCCAAATTTTAGTCACAGAAAATTCACTTGCTTTTATTAAGAGCATATATTATCTCTCCTTCTAATAGCTCAAAGATGAAGAAGCAACATCAGAGAAAGACAGATAAATGGCTCTTTGAGTTTGTTCTTCTTGACATTGTTGAAGAGAGGGGCAGTTCTCTCAAAGCTTTTATCTGCTTACTTGGATGTAGTGGAGAAAGGGAACAAGGAAAGTCAGAGAACAAGTGAACAGGCTCTGCACCCACCAAGTGTGTGCTACCTCCTGACTGTCCTGTAGGAACACTGCACTCACTTTCTCTGGTCTGGCCTACTGCATTGGAAGACAGTTCTTACTCAGCAGAATAGATCATTTTCCCCAATGTGCTCCTAACTTATTTCAACCTCAAACATTTTAGTTACCACTCTGTCTGCCCAGCAAAAGAGGATTCCAAAATAAACTTGTCTTATGCTACTTTAAAGCAAATGACTATATACTCAACAGCATGACTTCCTATTATATTCAGATACACAAACCCATATGTGTAAACAATATCTCCACCAAGCCCTTGAAACACATGTGTAATTATTATAAAATGTTGTGAAGTCATTCAACTTGGGTCAAAGTGGGAGGACAAGTCAGATGTCAAGCAAATGAGAATCTCACCAATTTACTACCACCCTATCATTACCACAATGAGAAAAATGGAAGGCTTAACCATTCGACAGATAAAAACCATATGGAGAAACTTTTTCATAAAGGGAAATCCTATCAGCCTCTCCCCCCTGGCCAGAAAGAGTTCAACTGGTCTTAGATACAATCAACAAATACAACATAAATTTAGTAACAGCTGCTGAGGGAAAAAACAACAATGCAAAATAATGGATAGAAATTAACACATGAAATACTATATTTCATTCTATGCCTGTGGCAGATGGCCAGCTGTCTACCAAAGATGCCTGTTGTCCTTCCATGGTATTGAGTTGCTTCTGGAAAGCATTTACCCAATCAGCGCTCTTTGTATTTAGATGAGGCCACATGACTGGTCCTCACCAATGGCGTGTAAGCCAAAGTGAGTCACTTCCAGGCTGAAGTGGTTAAATAGCAAGTGTGGCTTCCTTCCCCACCACTCTTTCCTCATCTTCTGGCTGAAACTATAGGACTCAAAGGTCTGCAGGGGGAGGGCAAAGCCAGGGGAGAGAATAAGCCCGAGTCGCTGAATCACTGTGTGGAAAGCCATCCAAAGCATTTTATATGGACTTTGTATGAGCAAAAAACATATTCCTATTGTATTAACCACTGAGATTTCAGGTTTTTTTTTTTTTAATTACAACTGCTCCTGTTATTTTTTATGTTATTTTTGCCAACCGTCTCAAAATATAATTGACACATAACATAAGGGCTTCCATGGTGGCTCAGATGGTAAAGAATCCACCTGCAATGCAGGATACTTGGGTTTGATCCCTGGGTGGGGAAAATATCCAGCTTAAGTGTACAGTATGATGATTTAATACATGTGTATATTGTGAACACGTTCACTGAAATGAGGTTAATTAACACATCCTTCACTGTACATAATTACCATTTTGTTGTTGTTGCTACAGTGAGAACTTTTAAGACTACTCTCAGAGCAACATTCAACTATATAATACAGTATTGTTAACTGTATTCCTCATGCTATACATTAGATCCAGCACTTACTCATATTACTGAAAAGTGAGATCCTGATAGAATCCCGTGTTTCTTTGTTGCAATTGTACTACTGGTCCTTTCTCTTCCTAATTTAAGCCCCAGATAGACTCCTTTATCTTGCATTTACAAAACAGAAACAGGTTCAAACACACAGAAAACAAACTTTTGTTTACCAAAGAGGAAAGAGGAGAGGCAGAAAATAGGAGTTTGGGATTAGCAGACACACACTAGTATATACAAAATAGATAACAAGATCCTACTCTATAGTGCAGGGAACTGTATTTAATGTCTGGTAATAAACCATAATGAGAAATAATATATATACATATGAATCACTTTGCTATAAACCAGAAACTAGCATAACACTTCAAATCAATACTGAATACTTCAATTTAAAAAAATAAGGATGATATAACCAGGCTTCAGCAATATGTGAACCGTGAACTTCCAGACGTTCAAGCTGTTTTTAGAAAAGGCAGAGGAACCAGAGATCAAATTGCCAACATCCACTGGATCATAGAAAAAGTGAGAGTTCCAGAAAAACATCTATTTCTGCTTTATTGACTATGCCAAAGCCTTTGACTGTGTGAATCACAATAAACTGTGGAAAATTCTGAAAGAGATGGGAATACCAGACCACCTGACCTGCCTCTTGAGAAATCTATATGCAGGTCAAGAAGCAACAGTTAGAACTGAACATGGAACAACAGACTGGTTCCAAATAGGAAAAGAAGTATGTCAAGGCTATATATTGTTACCCTGCTTATTTAACTTATATGCAGAGTACATAGTGAGAAACATTGGGCTGGAGGAAGCACTAGCTGGAATCAAGATTGCCGGGAGAAATATCAATAACCTCAGATATGCAGATGACACCACCCTTATGGCAGAAAGTGAAGAACTAAAGAGCCTCTTGATGAAAGTGAAAGAGGAGAGTGAAAAAGTTGGCTTAATATTCAACATTTAGAAAACTAAGATCAAGGCATCTGGTCCCATCACTTCATGGCAAATAGATGGGGAAACAGTGGAAACAGTGGCTGACTTTACTTTTTTGGGCTCCAAAATCACTGCAGATGGTGACTGCAGCCATGAAATTAAAAGACACTTACTCCTTAGAAGGAAAGTTATGACCAACCTAGACCGCATATTCAAAAGCAGAGACATTACTTTGCCAACAAAGGTCTGTTTAGTCAAGGCTATGGATTTTCCAGTGGTCATGTATGGATTTGAGAGTTGGACTATAAAGAAATCTGAGTGCCCAAGAATTGATGCTTTTGAACTGTGGTGCTAGAGAAGACTCTTGAAAGTCCCTTGGACTGCAAGGAGATCCAACCAGTCCATCCTAAAGGAGATCAGTCCTGGGTGTTCATTGGAAGGACTGATGCTGAAGCTGGAACTCCAATACTTTGGCCACCTGATGCAAAGAGCTGACTCATTTGAAAAGACCCTGATCCTGGGAAAGATTGAGGGCAGGAGGAGAAGGGGACGACAGAGGATGAGATGGTTTGATGGCATTACTGACTCCATGGACGTGGGTTTGGGTAAACTCTGGGAGTTGGTGATGGACAGGGAGGCCTGGTATGCTGTGGTTCATGGGCTCGCAAAGAGTCAGACATTACTGAGCTCCTGAACTGAACTGAACTGATCTGTTTTGCCTTTTAAAAGATCACTTTGACTGCAGGATGGAGAATTAAGTTAATGAGGCCAATTAGAAGGTATAGCAATGATCCTGTCAAGAGATGACTTGCCTAAATTAGAGAGTGGCAGAAATACTTGATAAAGAAGCTTGTGGTACTAAGGACAGGACATGGTGAAGGAAGAGACATGGATGAAGATTTCCAGATGCTAACAGAGATGAGGACACTTACTGAGGATAGATTGGGAGAGAACAGTCACCCTCCCCCACTGTTTGTTTTTATAATGTTTGTTTTATTTATAGTTGCTCCTTAAGCAATTGTTCTAAAGGGCTCCACACAGAAACATACACACACGTACACACAAACACATATCTGCCAGCTGTTAGTAAACCAACCATAAGACTCCCTGTTACTCCTCTCCTTAGGGTTACCGCTTCCCAAGAGAACCTCAAGAACCTAAAGGTTTATAAGTATTGTAGTATAGGGGTTCTTTTTAAAATGGACCTACCATATGACCCACTAATCCCACTTCTGGGTACATATCTAGAAAAGACAAAAACTCGAATTAGAAAAGGTATAGGCACCACAACATTCAAAGCACCACTATTTACAATAGCCAAGACAAGGAAGCAAATCTAAATGTCCACTGACAGATGAATGGATAAAGGAGACGGGTCATATATCTGCTGTGGAATATTACTCAGCCATAAAAAAGAATGACATATTGCAGCGACGTAGGTGAACTTAGAGATCATCACACTGAGTGAAGTATGTCAGACAGAGAAAGACGAATATTAGATAACTTACATGTGGAATCTAACAAATAACACAAATGAACTTATTTACAAAACAGAAACAGATTCACAGACACAGAAAACTTATGGTTACCAAAGGGAAAAGGGGTGGAGAGAGAGATCAGGTGTTTGGGATCAACAGATACCACACCATTGTATATAAACTAATAACCCACAATGACCTACTGTACAGCACAAGGAACTACATTTAATATCTTGTAGTAACCTATAACAGAAAAGAATTGAAAATATAGAGAAAGAACTGAATCACTTCACACCTGAAACTAACACAATATTATACATCAAATATACTTCAATTTAAAGAAAAAAAAAGGCTGAAAAGTTCTCTTTCACTCTGATGTCAGTAGCCAGAAATACCACCATGTACAACTTAAGCCTGAGGTCCCCCACCTGCTGACACCACCACTCATATGTTTTCCCACAGCTAGTTCTGCCAAAAGTTTAATCCACAGCCATGCCTCAGCTACCCCTACAAAGGCCTAGACTCATATCATTTCAGATGACCCTCCACTGATATTCTCTTGGTTGTAAGGTTTCATTGCTTCTCTCCTTCTGCATGTTTTTAGGTGCCAAGGGTGATTCATCTCCCAGCTCCAACCCCACCCTACCACCACCACAACTACTGCCACCACCATCTGCAGGGATCCAATGAATTCACTTACTTTCGCATTCTCAGTTCAGTCAGTTCAGTTCAGTCACTTAGTCATGTCTGACTCTTTGCAACCCATGAATCACAGCACGCCAGGCCTCCCTGTCCATCACCAACCCCTGGAGTTCACTCAGACTCACGTCCATCGAGTCAGTGAGGCCATCCAGCCATCTCATCCTCTGTCGTCCCCTTCTCCTCCTGCCCCCAATCCCTCCCAGCATCAGAGTCTATTCCAGTGAGTCAACTCTTCACATGAGGTGGTCAAAGTACTGGAGTTTCAGCTTTAGCATCATTCCTTCCAAAGAAATCCCAGGGCTGATCTCCTTCAGAAGAGACTGGTTGGATCTCCTTGCAGTCCAAGGGACTCTCAAGAGTCTTCTCCAACACCACAGTTCAAAAGCATCAATTCTTCAGCATTCAGCTTTCTTCACAGTCCAACTCTCACATCCATACACAACCACTGGAAAAACCATAGCCTTGACTAGACCAACCTTTGTTGGCAAAGTAGTGTCTCTGCTTTTCAATATGCTATCTAGGTTGGTCATAACTTTTCTTCCAAGGAGTAAGCCTCTTTTAATTTCATGGCTGCAATCACCATCTGCTGTGATTTTGGAGCCCAAAAAATAAAGTCTGACACTGTTTCCACTGTTTCCCCATCTATTTCCCATGAAGTGATGGGACTGGATGCCATGATCTTTGTTTTCTGAATGTTGAGTTTTAAGCCAACTTCTTCACTCTCCTCTTTCACTTTCATCAAGAGGCTTTTTAGTTCCTCTTCACTTTCTGCCATAAGGGTGGTGTCATCTGCATATCTGAGGTTATTGATATTTCTCCCGGCAATCTTGATTCCAGCTTGTGCTTCTTCCAGCCCAGCATTTCTCATGATGTACTCTGCATATAAGTTAAATAAGCAGGGTGACAATATACAGCCTTAGTTGGACCCAAATCCATTCATAATCCCCACATGAGCACCATCCTTCCATCTCCTGTTCTTGGTTTCCAAATAGCTTATTTCCTCCAAGTTGACAGTGCAGACTCAGTACCTCTCACCTTTTTTCTGGAATCTCTACTACATAACATATGTTATCTGAAGGAGAGAGAGAAACACGTTTCCCCTTTTGGAAATTTGCCTCAAATCAATCAATTTGCCATAGTTAACATTCAAGCTTTGTACATATGCTAATAAATCATTAAAATTCATGCAAAGCCTAACATTTTGAGGTCGTCTTCTTTTTCTGTGTTCCATCATTTCAACCCAATTCTGCAAATTACAAATTTGCAAGTGAGAGGAATCACCCCCAGAAATCTGCATGATACATAGGACCAAACAGAGGAATCTTAAGTTAGAAACTTTCATCACTTGTTAGACACTTTTTGGTCTTGAATAGCTCACAATTCTGTTCCTGATTTCCCAAATGCAATACTGATTAACTTTTGTTATGGTTGAACACAGAAATAAAATATACTTCTTCAAATGCCCAGAGAGAACCTAAAGAATCGTAAAGAAGCTTGGGACTTTGTGGGTCATAGGAGCCAAGAACCCTTTACATAAGACTTCCCTGGTGGCTCAGACTGTAAAGAATCCACCTGCAACACAGGAGATCCAGGTTCTATCCCTGGGTCGGGAGGGTACCTGGAAAAGGGAATGGCAACCCACTCCAGTACTCTTGCCTAGAGAAATCCTTGGACAGAGGAGCTTAGCGAGTTATAGTCCATGAAGTTGCAAAGAATCTTAAAAATTTAGCTCCTACTTGCATATTTCAGAGATTAAGAGACTCACCCACTGAGGCTGACAATCCCTATGTTGGTTGGTTTGTATTTGGGGCAAGTTTCTTGCATAAGAAATATATGTAATAATTTACATATACTATGAATGTTCTTGGGCTTCCCTGGTGGCTCAGCTGGTAAAGAATCTGCCTGCAATGCAGGAGACCCAGTTTGATCCCTGGGTTGGGAAGATGCCCTGGAGAAAGGAATGGCTACCCACTCCAGTATTCTGGCCTGGAGAACTGCAGCGACTATAGTCCATGGGGTCGCAAAGAGTAGGACACAAGCAACTTTCACTTGTAACTTTGTATGAATGTTCTTATTCTTTTCACCTTTAGGTTTCCCAGAATACTAACCAATAAACTCATTTCCACTTCTAAATTATAACCTTCAACATTTTGCACACAGTCGAGTCTCCATTAAGCAACTCTTTCTCAGACTGAGCATGTGCGGTGACCTCAACACTCCCTCAGAGGTCAGGTCTTACCAATCCGTCGCTCAACTGCACAGGCTCACTTCAACCACATCAGAAGTCTTTCTACCTCCTCTCTCCCCATCCCACCCAGATGGTCCTCAATGATCGGAATGCTCCTAAGGTACCCAGGTCCTAACACAGGCCAGGAGACTTGATCCAAACACCAGAAAGCCGAAGGTCTTCTACAAACATCTTTGACCTGAGTTTAGATTTTGCTAGCACCATCTGGCTATTTTTAAAACCATTGTCCAGTAAAACCCAAAGGCGTTTTTGACATTTTCCTATAAAATCAAGACTTCTCCATTATATTCCTGTTAACTTTAAACTAGTTTTTAGACTTTATATTTATCCTTGTTACATTACAAAGTAGTGTTTCCTCTCTAGTACTTTTTTAAATCTTATTTTGCCATTTTAAGTATTAGCTATTCTTTCTAGCTTTAAGCCATCTTTCCCATTATTTAAGTGAAATAATAACCAAAATATTCAATACTAAACAGGATAGGGTAAAGGGCAAAATGTTGTCAAAATTTCAGCACTTAAATATATAAAATTAAAATGTTTAATTTCATTTAAATTATGTGCCAAAAAGTAAAATTCAAAATGTCCTTCATGATGTGAATTTTGTAGTGAATTTGCTTCTTGCATATGAGAGAATAAAAGTCTATTCGATTATAACTGTAATAGGATTAGAGATATCCA
The DNA here is from genome assembly GCF_027580195.1 of Bos mutus. Lineage (NCBI taxonomy): Eukaryota > Metazoa > Chordata > Mammalia > Artiodactyla > Bovidae > Bos > Bos mutus. Next base: position 84,800,436 of record NC_091621.1, on the reverse strand, counting down.
TGATTGCCAACTTGAGCAAATTCACTGTTTCTCAACTTAGTATTATTGACTACAGAAAAGTTGAAGAACAAGGAGTATGCTGATATCCTTATGGAAAGCATCTTTTGTTCTGTGCAAGGAAATTTAAGATGTATTATTCTATAACTCTTTCCACCTAATATGCTTACTTAGATTTTTACTTACACAGATGCTCAGACTACTGAAAAATGTGTAACTAAATTTGATATTAGTCTACTAACAATATCAATTTGTTTTGAAATTTTGAATACATAAAAAGCCTTCCAGTTACACCTCTCAAAGTGATCTCAAAGAGTCTTCAAAATGATAACACAAAAATCATGTAGTAAAAGGAAATCAATTTGCGTTAGCATTGCAATGTCTTTGGTTATATGTTTTACAGATAAATATGTGTGTATGCATTCAGTCTTGAAAGATATATATAGAAATGCCTAACTGCAATGCTTTTAGCAGTAAATCATGACCTAATTATTGCTATAAATTCATTACCAAAGCTTTTCCCTTTCTCGCACCAAGCTAAAATATAAACCTTGCACTATTACAAATTCTAACTGCAGCCAAATACATCCAATTATAATCAGCTGCAGTAAACTCTCACTTTGCATTAGGCATAATTAACCATGTGATAAATAATCAGTGTGATAACATTTAATGTGCTGTGGTAGCATTTCTGAACTACTCATGAGAATTCTAGAAGACAGAATATACTGCGATTCCAACCATCTATGTTTTTAACCATTTCATGTTTGAAATTTCATGCCTATGACTTGTTAGAGAAATTTTAGTACACCCATCCAGAAATTAAAAATTGGATACACTCAAGCACATCCTCATGTATGTATTACAAAAATGTCCTCTACTTTCATCAAAATATTGTCAACTTTAATATTTAATTGAAGCATTTGCATTTTAAGAAAAATCTCACAAGCTGTTCATTTCAATCACCATATCATCATTGGAGAAGGAAGTGGAGGAGAAAGAGGAAGATTTCTGCTCTGTCCTTATAAGGATGGAAATACCATTCAATTCACTGAAGAATATTTTTATTCTAGCACATAACATTTTTATTATCACCACTAACATTGTTCTTCTTTTTATGTCTATAATAGCAGGGTCAATTAGTAATAATATCAAATAGTATTTCTGAATTGCATGCTCTTTGTTGAGTTTTAGGCTAATTTCTCTCATGTCATTCAATGACAAAATGATAATACCTATTACAATTCTGTTTTTATTTCACTAGAAATCCTATGACAGTAAACACTTTGGAATGGTTAAAATTAGTTGGCTACACTGTAAATCTTTTTTGGCACTGTAATAGTACTTTAAAAGATGGATCTTAAACTATGACTTAGATTTTTTTTTCCTTTGGGCAGAAACTATCATAATAATATTTGCTCTAGTGAGCTTTGACCAATATATTCATTGCAATCATGGTTATAGGTTACATTTAATTATTTATATCTTGTTTCCCTCTTTGGCCCACAAAAATTTTGGCTGGTAATCTCTCTGGCTCAGTTTCATATTTCCATCTTTAGAGGTTACTTTTAATTCACTCTTAATTAATCAGAGTTACTAAGTGAATTCCCTCTCACATTATCTATATAACCACTTTGTGTTCAATAACTTAAAATTGATTTTTAAAGGATACTCTCAGGCCTGTTTCTACTTCAGGTTTGCAACATTTTGAAAAGAAATTTTCAAGGTAATTAGGAGACCCTCTTTACCTGTCTTTTACATATACAAACAACTATATATAAAAAGGATAACTAATAAGAACTTACTGTACAGAACAGGGAAGTCTACTCAATACTCTCTAATGACCTATGTGGGAAAAGAATCTAAAAGAAAGTGGATCATGTTTATGTATAACTGGTTCACTTTGCTGCATAACAGAAACTAACACAACATTGTAAATCAACTCTACTCCAATAAAAGTTTTTTCAGTTCAGGATGGGGAACACATGTATACCTGTGGTGGATTCATTTTGATATTTGGCAAAACTAATACAATTATGTAAAGTTTAAAAATAAAATAAAATTAATTAAAAAAAAAAAAAAACAAATCCCTTAACCAAAAAAAAAAAAAGGATTTTTACCTGTTAATCAAATAATTCAAATTGCTGTCCTTCACAAGAGAAATCTAAGTTACCAGAGCTTGGCTAATATGGGATTCTTCTAGAAAAGCTGGCAGAGTTAGATTAATCCATTCACAGTTCCTCACCATTATGAACAAACGCAGATTGAATGTTGGATGGATAAATATGAAGTAACAGAGTGACATCAATAAGCTTCTCATGAAGTTGAGCCTGTCACCTTGCTCTTATCACACATGTTCTGAGTCACCCACGTGTTCACAAAGAATAAAGCAGGTGTCCTTGAGAAATTTCTTTCTCCACTGGATACAACAAAGATGACTATGGATTGTGTCAAAGTGTCCTACTTTTGTCCTACTCCATTTGTTACTGTTTATCAATGATGATTTTGGTATAAAAATTATTAGATCCCTAGAACCTATTCATCTTATTTCTGTAAGTCTGTATCCTTTGACTAATATCTACCTATTTCCTATATATGCCAGGCCTTGGTAACCACCTTTCTATTTTCTGTTACCTTGAATTCAGTGTAAAAACATCATGTTTAAAAAACTTAAATATATATGGTTTTTATTTATTAATAATACCCCAGTAAAGCTTGAAAACAATAAAACCTTTAGAGGAAGAGAAAGAGAGGGATAAATATTGCTCTAGGAATGCAATGATTACAGCCTAAAAAGCTCATGAAAATATATAGGTGTAAGATAAGGTATTTTCATGTACATTATAAAATTCTGAAAAGTAAACTTTAAATGACTAGGAATTGAATGAATGTTGGCACACTCCTATTATCCTCTGGATAAGAACTGCATTTGTAGTTGTCATCAACAAAGCACAGTAACCACTTTAATAGAGCTGATTCACTCTTTTCTACAGCAGAAACTAACAAAAGATTGTAAAAGAATTATACTCTGATAAAAAAATATATTAAAAAAAAAGCAAAATGTATATTCTTGCTTTTATCTCTGGTTCCTCCTATCATCTGTTTAGTGCTGGTAACATCACCGTTTATGTTCCTGAATCATCCTCTGCTGTCCCTGTGTGTACTGGATTCCAACAACTCTGTTAAAGTTGACCACTGCCCACCATTTTTCAAAGTGCCTTTATAATAGCATCCAAAACTGTTTAATTTCAAATCATCCTTTAAGGTGTGCTTCAAGCTTTCTGCTACTCCACTGCATATTCTCAGATAACCCCAGGACTTCCTTGGCCTTGAGTATGATTTCTTATCATTTGCATCATTTATTTGGGTTTTGGCTGGAGTATTTTGGGAGAGGGGGTGGGTTTTGTTTTGTTTTTAGTGAACTCTTAGTTACTTTTTATGTTTCATGATATTTCTGCTCAACTGAGAATAAACTAGTTGGGAAAGGCAAATATATCCTCTGTGTCAGTCACAGAATTGAGGCTATAGTACATATCCAATACATTACTCTTGACTGACCAATAAGTAGACACATATACCATATTGTATGTAAAATGGTACTTTACCTGCCTCAGGCTTCCCCAGTGGCACAGTAGAAAAAAATCTGTCTGCCAGTGCAGGAGATGCAAGAGATGCGAGTACAATCCCTGGGCGGCGAAGATCCCCTGAAGTAGAAATGGCAATCCACTCCATTATTCTTGCCTGGGAAATCCCATGGATGGAGGAGCCTGGTGGGCTATTGTCCATGGGGTCACAAGCATCAGACACAACTGAGCATCACATCTAATAAACAGACACATATACCACAGTGTAGGTAAAATGGTGTTTTACCTGACTCATAGTATACTGGGGCATAAGCTCATCTACTGAGGGCTATTTTTGAGTTAGGTTGACTCATTTCTTAATTTGTTTGGGAAAAAATGAGATTAAATCAGAAACACATTTCTTGAAATGAAGAGACTCAGAATTAAAGGATTTTTTCCTCCAATAAACAGCATCAATATGGAATATTTAGAGTAAATGGCAGAGAAAATGAAGAAGAGCATTCCCTTCTCAGATCTCTTTTCCCAAAAGACAGCCTTCAAAAACTTGCTCATTAATTCTTTTTCTTCCGTCTTTAATTTTTAAAGTAAGTCTAAAGCATCAAGATGTGGGTCTTGAGCCAACAGAAAAATCATTCCTGGATGCTGCAAGCTTGCTGAGCTCTGATGAAGGCATGGAGTGCTGCTTGGAATTTTCAGGTTGTTTCTACACCAAGGGCTCCTGCAGTGACTCTCAAGTCCTGCAAAGAAGCTTCCTCAGAAGGACAGCAGATGTGACAGTCATATGTTGCCCTGATGTTCATGTTCTTGAACTTGATTTCATTTACATTTTAAGTCTTTTTTTTAAAAAAGAGAGAAAAGTGTCCTTGGCGCAAAAGGTTTTTATTTTGTATACATTTGCATAATGAGGAATTAATTCAAAGTATGGGTAACAAACCCAAGTGAATTCATTCATCAGCCTACAGTCATTATATTCAAGTTCAACATGGGTGGTATTACACACATAAAAATGTCTACAATTTAAAATTAACCATAGCCTGGATCAAGAAGAGATAAGAGTATTGCTGAAGAATACTGCTTAATAAACCTGTGAGACCCTGAAGTTATTCTGCTTTTATTAAATAATTCTACGGGAAACTGGCCAGAGCTCTGTTTTTCCTACTAGTGCTACCAAAGGCGAGCATAGTTCAAGCTTTATCTTTTCTGTGACAGCATTTTATTAATCTTTGAATCCTTAGAACTGGGCCTCCCTGGTGGCCCAGTGATAAAGAATCTGCTTGCCAGTGTAAGAGATGCAGATTTGATCCCTGGCTCAGGAAGAGCCCCTGGAGAAGGAAATGGCAGCCCACTCTAGTATTCTTGCCTGGGAAATCCTGTGGACAGAGAATCCTGGCAAGCTACAGTCCATGGGGTTGCAAAAGAGTGGGACACAACTTAACAACTGAACAACAACAAGCATTGTTGCCACAAAACAGTCAGAAGATCACCTCTCTTTTTTATTTGAGATTATTCAGTTTCTCCCCTCTCTAGCCCATAAACCAGTTTTTCTGAAAGTATGGTCTACTGAGTTCTTTCACTAGAATTATCTGCAGACTCTAGACCAAAGTTACTGGGTTAGTTTCGGAAGATGGGATATACAACTGTGAATTTTCAACAAGCTTCCTGAGTAATTCTCATTCACATGAGATTTGGAGAGCCATTTATACACACACACAAGCATATCACATAAATGTATTTCTTACTAAAAGAAAAATATACTAAGCAGATGGCAGAGAGTAGGATTTTTCTATCAGTCTTCTCCATCATTTAGTAAAAGGAATCATTATTTACCTGGAGGAAGGTGGGTACTTATTAATTATGTAAATAATAGAAAAGGTTAACAAGTCTTTTAAAATCTGCTTTGCATTTGCCATTCATAGGCAAGTGTGTCTTAGAAATCAGGACCCATCACCATCATGTTTTCTGTAATCCTCCCCCATTCCCATCTGGGGATATAACAATATTTGAGTGTGAATCCCTCAATTTCCAAGAGACCTACCATTTGGGCTTCCCTGGTAGTTCAGCTGGTAAAGAATCTGCCTGCAATGCAGGAGACCCCAGTTCGATTCCCAGGTGGATATCCTGGAGAAGGGATAGGCTACCCATTCCAGTATTCTCGGGTTTCCCTGGTAGCTCAGACGATAAAGAATCTGTCTGCAATGTGGGAGACCTGGGTTCAATCCCTGGGTTTGGAAGATCCCCTGGAGAAGGGGATGGCAATCCACTCCAGCATTCTTGCCTGGAGAATCCCCAAGGACAGAGCAGCCAGGTGGGCTACAGTCCACTGGGTCACAAAGAATTGGACATGACTGAGCAACTAAACGGAGAAGGCAATGGCACCCCACTCCAGTACTCTTGCCTGGAAAATCCCATGGACGGAGGAGCCTGGTGGGCTGCAGTCCGTGGGGTCGCTAAGAGTCGGACACGACTGAGCAACTCCACTTTCACTTTTCACCTTCATGCATTGGAGAAGGAAATGGCAGCCCACTCCAGTGTTCTTGCCTGGAGAATCCCAGGGACGGCGGGGCCTGGTGGGCTGCCATCTCTGGGGTCGCACAGAGTCAGACACGACTGAAGTGACTTCGCAGCAGTAGCAGAGTGACTAAACACATTATGAAAAATACTCAGAGAAGAAAATTCTATAATGTCAAGTAATTTAACTTTGGAAATTAATAAAGTACTAAAGATCACATTGTAACTAAATATAGGTATTCCATATAATAAAGGACAGACTTTCCAACTCTCTTTACATCATGAAAAAATTTCTCAATTCCAGTTGTCCTTGTTTTCTCGTAGCTTTTCTACATAGACTTTTATTGATAGTTGATTTACAACATATTCACTATGCACGGCATAGTGAATCAATAATTTTATAGCTTCTATTCCATTTAAAGTTATCACAATATAATGACTATATTTCCTTGTGCTACATCATGTATCCTTGCTGCTTATCTATTTTATACATAGCAGTTTATATCTCTTAATCCCCTACCCCTATCTTGCCGCTTCCCTCTTCCCATTTCCCACTGGGAACAACTAGTCTGTTGTCTTATACAGACTTTCTTTCCAGTACTGGAATGATGTGTGTGAGAGCTGGTTGAAAAAACCTATATAAAATAAGTAATTTTCATGTGACCAGATGTTCTGCTGGTTTCCTGCTAGCTTTGCTGTCAGTCATAGGAGTTATCTGGAATTGCCAGAAGGCTCATCAGCCATTTTTTGACAAATGTCAAGTAATTAACTAATTACAGCTCTAGCTAACTTTTCCCCAAAAATTAATAAAGCCCCTGTCAATGAGATGGACTCAGGCAATCTTCTTTCTTAACTTCCCCGAAATGTTTTCTAACATGACATCTTGTGCTAAATGAAATCTTGTGCTTAATGATGAAATGTAGAATGCTTTAAGAAGTACCCTCTAAATTAGAAAATAGAAAACATCTAGTACATTTTAAAAAATATACTATCCAGAGACTTGCGGCCAGAGAGAAATCAGCAGGCTATTCAATCAACTTTTTCTGAGAAAGGAAAAAAAAAAAAGCCCTTTGTATTAAAAAACAGTACACATGTTTGTCTCTCTGTGCTCTTTGAGTTGGTTTTCCAGTAATGATGGTCAGTTCATACTAATTTATTCACACTCACTCACTTGTTCCTCATCACTGTTGGTTCAGGGCACTATGGGCTGTTGCCAAGATAATAGAAGTGAGTTTGAGCCTAAAGCAGTGACTGGTCACCTTCCATATCATCATCACCACTGAACATGGAAAGACAAGTAGCAAAGCATTACATATATTGTTGAAAAATATAGTTTCTGTTTATCAAATGATTGTAATAACAACACCAACAATAATAATGGATAACTTTTTTTGAGCACCAGAAAATGTTCTAAGACTCTAAAAAAACACTGATAGTCATTTAATCCTCATTACAACTTCATGAGTTAAGTGATATCATTATCTCCACTTTAAAGAGAAAAACTGAAACACAAAGAAGCTACATATTTCGCCCTAAGTCATGTAGCTGGTGAGGAGCAGAACCAAGATTCAAAACAGATACTAGCTTCAGAGCCCATGCTCTTCAGCACTCTGTTATGATGCTCTCAAGTAAAATAAATGTGTTGAGGTAAGTGTGGACTCAAGACTTCATTATCAGAGCTCTAAACAACTAAGCTCACCAGTCACAAGTAAATTCTGCATAACACTTCAGATGCATACTGTAAGGCCTTCACAAAATTAAAATGGAATCATTTTTATGTAACATAAAATATGTCCAGGAAAACTAAGTAAGTATAATTTATAAAACTAATAAGAGAAATACTAAATGACTGTTACATTAGAATAAGTTTTAATGCAGTAATACATTTGGAGACACCAGAGACTGACCTTATACTTGGGGATTTAAGTCCTTAAATCCCCACAATACATTGTAACTACTTCATGACTTTTTCAAAAGTACTTAATTTATATCTTCAGTATACATCTTTAAGGTAAGAAATATATAGGTGACTTAGATGGTAAAGAATCTGCCTGCGATGCAGGAGATTTGGTTCAATCCTTGTGTTGGGAAGATCCCCTGGAGAAGGGAATGGCTACCCACTCCAGTATGCGTGCCTGGAGAATTCCATGAACAGAGGAGACTGGCAGGTTACCATCAAAGGGGTCAAAAAGAGTCAGACACAATTGAATGACCTAACACTTACCTTCCTCACTTGTGAATGGAGAGCTTAAAATTGCCTACCTTCCAGGATGGTGGAGAGAGAGATAATGCCTGTATAGGTTGCAGACATAGTATGTGATACATGATAAGATTTCAAAAAATGTTATCTCTTAGCTATAACTCTGTGCCTGAAGAGCTGAAATGTTACTACAATTTGTGGGATCTCCTTTCTTTAATCTGCAAAAGTATGGCATGGAACAATGGACTGGTTCCAAATTGCAAAAGGAGTACATCAAGGCTTTATATTATCACCCTGCTTATTTATTTTATATGCAGAGTACATCATGGGAAACGCTGGGCTGGATGAAGCACAAGCTGGTATCAAGATTGCCAGGAGAAATATCAATAACCTCAGATATGCAAATAACACCACCCTTATGGCAGAAAGTGAAGAGGAACTGAAGAGCCTCCTGATGAAAGTGAAGATGAGAGTGAAAAAGCTGGCTTAAAACTCAACATTCAAAAAACTAAGATCATGGCATCTGGTCCCATCACTTCATGGCAAATAAATGGGGAAACAAGGCAAACAGTGACAGACTTTCTTTTCTTGGGCTCCAAAAATCACTGCAGATGATGACTGCAGCCATGAAATTAAAAGAGGCTTGCTCTTTGGAAGAAAAGCTATGACCAACCTAGATAACATATCAAAAAGCAATGACATTTCTTTGCCAACAAAGGTCCATCTAGTCAGATCTATGGTTTTTCTAGTAATCATGTACGGATGTGAGAGTTGGACCATAATGAAAGCTGAGCACCAAAAAATTGATGCTTTTGAACTGTGGTGTTGGAGAAGACTCTTGAGAGTCCCTTGGACTCAATTTTAAAGGAAATCAGTCCTGAATATTCATTGGAAGGACTGATGCTGAAGCTGAAGCTCCAATACTTTGGCCACCTGATGCAAAGAATTGATTCACTGGAAAAGACCCTGCTGCTGGGAAAGACTGAAGGCAGGAGGAGAAGGGGATGACAGAGGATGAGATGGTTGGATGCCAACACCAACTTGATGGGCATGAGTTTGAGCAAGCTCTGGGAGTTGGTGATGGACAGGGAAGCCTGGCGTGCTGCAGTCTATGGGGTCACAAAGAGTCAGACATGATTGAGAGACTGAACCAAACTCAGTGACTGAAGTAATGCAAGAGGTAAAGGATGGGTTATATATATATGTTTTTCCTTTCCTTTCTATCATCTTTGCGTTCTCCTAGTACAAAAAGGAAAGTAATAAATGCTTTTAGGGGAACTTCCTTGGGCAGTCCAGTGGTTAAGACTCCATTCTTTCAATACAGGAAGCAGGGCTTCAATCTCTGGTTGGGGAATTAAGATCCCACATGCTGCACAGCATGGCCAAAAAAAAATTTTTTTTAAGTTTTTAATAAAATAAATGCCATTTTTAAAAGATACAATTGCTTTTTTCTCACTGAGTCCTTATAGAACTTTGGGTCAAAACAGTCTCCCACAATGGAAGTTCAGAAACCTTAATTTGTGTTTTGAAATTTCTTTTATAAAAATGTCACTATAATTCAGTGTGTTGGCAAATATGTATTAAATGCCTAAAAGCCCCCAGGCACTGTCAGGACACAAATCCAGGAAAATACAGAAGTCTTTCTCCTTAAGATACTCAAAAATGGCTGAATAGGCAGAATTGGGGACAATTATAACACCAAAATACCTGTTGCATTGGAGGATTATACAGTGGGATTCTAGACAAAGAATCAGCCATACCTGTATCAGAAAACTGAAGAAGGTTCATGGTTGCAAGTGTTTTCTAGATGGTCAAGAGAATTTCAAGAAGAACAAGAATACTCAAAGCACAGAGGATGAAACTATAAAACCAGAAGCACTACTGGAGTAAGGTAAAAGTGTTAGTCGCTCAGTCGTGTCTGACTCTTTGGGACCCCATGGACTGTGGCCTGCCAGCCTCCTCTGTCCATGGAATTCTCCAGGCAAGAATACTGGAGTGGGTTGCCATTCCCTTCTCCAGGTCTCCTGCACTGCAGGCAGATTCTCTACCATCTGGGCCACCAGCAAAAGGGTGTGGGTTATGAGAGCTGGAATATGAGCCAAGCAGACAAGTAGGAATCCAATCACCACAGGTGTTTCATAGCATACAAAGGAGGATGGACATGATATGTATGGGTTAGAAAGCTAACTGTAATGACATTGTGACTGAATATGCAAGAATATCAAGAGGGATGCTACAGAAGAGCACAAATAACAGAAGATATGGATGAAGACATCAGGGGTAGAGGAGACAGGCATAAGAAAACTATTTAAAAGACTAATTGGATCTGTTGATTGACAGATCTTAGGAACGAGAAGGAGTGCTGGTCATGATGGTCTCTGTGATGAGGAAAGCCAAGAGGAGTTCTGTGTTTGTATCTGGGTCTAATGAGGAGACAGCGACCATGTGGTAATTTGAAGAAAGAAAATTTAAGTAAAATGGGGGTAACCTATATGACATGTGTCACAATGGTGAGGGACGGGGTGAGGGATCGGGAGGCCTGGCATGCTGCAGTCCGTGGGGTTGCAAAGATTTGGACATGACTTAGCAACTGAACAACAACAATATCAAGGGGATAACCTACTAAAAGGAAAAGAAACTTTAAATGTTACAAAATAACAGATACATGGAGTAGTCACTAACTCTTGGGCTCAAGCAAAATACTCAAGGATAGAAGAAAGTCTGAAAGAAACCCCTGTCTCCCACCAAGGTTGAATTCCAGAATTCAATGGAGAAGGGCAGCGAGGGCCCAGTGATGACCAAGTATTGAGTTGGACAAAAAGTTTGTTCAGGTTTTGTAGCAATTTATGGAGAAACCAAATGAACTTTTTGATCAACCCAATATTATGAAGAGCTGTCATGCCAGCTTCCCAGGTGGTGCTAGTAGTAAAGAATCCATTTGTCAATGCAGGAGACACAGGAGCCATCAGTTCGATTCCTGGGTTGGGAAGATCCCCTGGAGGAGGACATGGCAACCCACTCCAGTATTCTTGCCTAGAGAATCCCATGGACAGAGGAGCTTGGCGGGCTACAGTCCATGGGTTGCATAGACGCGGACATGACTGAGCAACTTAGCACACATGCACATCATGCCAGCAGACCACTTAATCAGAGATTAACACTTTAATCTCTGAGGTACTGGAGGAAGCCATCCATGCGGAGGCGCCACGCTGTGGGATTCACCAGAAAGCTACCCACGGAGCATCAAGGAAGCACACCCGTGGGAAAGTGCTGTTCGTTGCTGGCTATGGTGAGCCTATCAAGGGGAAGGAGCTATGGAAGAGATAGCCCTACCCCCAGTGGTGTCCTTCAACACTTTCTTCTGCCATCTAGTCAGTTGGTAAAGGAAAAATATTTCCAGGTTCCAGCTGTGTCACTGTCACAGAGAAAACAATGAAGAATGGATTTGGGGCTGAGAAGCAATCAATTAAGAACTGACACAGTATGTGCAGGGAGAAAGTGAATTCTATTATGGAAATTTTGAGTATGTGATGCCTTTGGAGTCTCCTCTTTTGCTTTGCAAAAAGCAAAGGAGAAAAGAAAAGATATACCCATTTCAATGCAGAGTTCCAAAGAATAGCAAGAAGAGATAAAAAGCCTTCTTCAGAGATCAATGCAAAGAAATAGAGGGAAACAGTAGAATGAGAAAGACTAGAGATCTCTTCAAGAAAATTAGAGATACCAAGGGAACATTTCATGCAAAGATGGGCACAATAAAGGACAGAAATGGTATGGACCTAACAGAAGCAGACGATATTAAGAAGAGGTGGCAAGAATACACAGAAGAAATGTACAAAAAAAGATGACCCAGATAATCACCATGGTGTGATCACCAACCTAGAGCCAGACATCCTGGAATGCAAAGCCAAGTGGGCCTTAGGAAGCATCATTGCAAACAAAGCTAGTAGAGGCGCTGGAATTCCAGTTGAGCTCTATCAAACCCTAAAAGATGATGCTGTGAAAATGCTGCACTCAACATGCCAGCAAATTTGGAAAATGCAGCACTGGCCACAGGACTGGAAAAGGTCAGTTTTCATTCCAATCCCAAAGAAAGGCAATGTCAAATAATACTCAAGTTCAGTTCAGTTCAGTCACTCAGTCATGTCTGACTCTTTGTGACACCATGAATCGCAGCACGCCAGGCCTTCCTGTCTATCACCAACTCCCGGAGTTCACTCAGACTCACATCCATTGAGTCAGTGATGCCATACAGCCATCTCATCTTCTGTCATCCCTTTCACCTCCTGCCCCCAATCCCTCCCAGCATCCGAGTCTTTTCCAATGAGTCAACTCTTTGCATGAGGTGGCCAAAGTACTGGAGTTTCAGCTTTAGCATCATTCCTTCCAAAGAAATCCCAGGGCTGATCTCCTTCAGAATGGACTGGTTGGATCTCCTTGCACTCCAAGGGACTCTCAAGAGTCTTCTCCAACACCACAGTTCAAAAGCATCATATCTTCGGTGCTCAGCTTTCCTCACAGTCCAACTCTCACAACCATACATGACCAAAGGAAAAACCATAGCCTTGACTAGACCAACCTTTGTTGGCAAAGTAATGTCTCTGCTTTTCAATATGCTATCTAGATTGGTCATAACTTTCCTTCCAAGGAGTAAGCATCTTTTCATTTCATGGCTGCAGTCAACATCTGCAGTGATTTTGGACCCCCCAAAATACAGTCTGACACTGTTTCCACTGTTTCCCCATCTATTTCCCATGAAGTGATGGGACCAGATGCCATAATCTTCGTTTTCTGAATGTTGAGCTTTAAGCCAACTTTTTCACTCTCCTCTTTCACTTTCATCAAGAGGCTTTTTAATTCCTCTTCACTTTTTGCCATAAGTGTGGTGTCGTCTGCATATCTGAGGTTATTGATATTTCTCCTGGCAATCTTGATTCCAGCTTGTGATTCCTCCAGCCCAGCGTTTCTCATGATGTACTCTGCATATAAGTTAAATAAGCTGGGTGACAATATACAGCCTTGACGTACTCCTTTTCCGATTTGGAACCAGTCTGTTGTTCCATGTCCAGTTCTACCTGTTGCTTCCTGATCTGCATACAGATTTCTCAAGAGGCAGGTCAGGTGGTCTGGTATTCCCATCTCTTTCAGAATTTTCCACAGTTTATTGTGATGCACACAGTCAAAGGCTTTGGCATAGTCAATAAAGCAGAAATAGATGTTTTTCTGGAACTCTCTTGCTTTTTTGATGATCCAGTGGATGTTGGCAATTTGATCTCTGGTTCCTCTGCCTTTTCTAAAACCAGTTCGAACATCAGGAAGTTTACGGTTCACATATTGCTGAAGCCTGGCTTGGAGAATTTTGAGCATTACTTTACTAGCATGTGAGATGAGTGCAATTGTGTGGTAGTTTGAGCATTCTTTGGCATTGCCTTTCTTTGGGATTGGAATGAAAACTGACCTTTTCCAGTCCTATGGCCACTGCTGAGTTTGCCAAATTTGTTGGCATATTGAGTGCAGCATTTTCACAGTATCATCTTTCAGGATTTGGAATAGCTCAACTGGAATTCCATCACCTCCACTAGCTTTGTTCATAGTGATGTTTTCTAAGGCCCACTTGACTTTACACTCCAGGATGTCTGGCTCTAGGTCAGTGATCACACCATCGTGATTATCTGGGTCATGAAGATCTTTTTTTTTTTTTGAAGATCTTTTTTGTACAATTTTTATGTGTATTCTTGCCACCTCTTCTTAATACCTTCTGCTTCTGTTAGGTCCATACCATATCTGTCCTTTATCGAGCCCATCTTTGCATGAAATGTTCCCTTGGTATCTGTAATTTTCTTGAAGAAATCTCTAGTCTTTCCCATTCTGTTATTTTCCTCTATTTCTTTGCACTGATCACTGAAGAAGGCTTTCTTATCTCTTCTTGCTATTCTTTGGAACTCTGCATTCAGATGTTTATATCTTTCCTTTTCTCCTCTGCTTTTCACTTCTCTTCTTTTCACAGCTATTTGTAAGGCCTCTCCAGGCAGCCATTTTGCTTTTTTGCATTTCTTTTCCATGCAGATGGTCTTGATCCCTGTCTCCTGTACAATATCACGAACCTCATTCCATAGTTCATCAGACACTCTATCTATCAGATCTAGGCCCTTAAATCTATTTCTCACTTCCACTGTATAATACTCAAATTACCACACAATTTCACTTATCTCACATGCTAGTAAACTAATACTCAAAATTCTCCAAGCTCAGCAGTACATGAACTGTGAACTTCCAGATGTTCAAGATGGTTTCAGTAAAGGCAGAGAGGAACCAGAGATCAAATTGCCAACTTCTGCAGGATTATAGAAAAAGCAAGAGAGTTCCAGAAAAACATCTGCTTTATTGATTATGCCAAAGCCTTTGACTGTGTGGATCACAATAAACTGTAGAAAATTCTGAAAGAGATGGGATACCAGACTACCTGACCTGCCTCTTGAGAAATGTGTATGAAGATCAGGAAGCAATAGTTAGAACTGGACATGGAACAACAGATTGGTTCCAAATAGGAAAAGGAGTATGTCAAGACTGTATATTGTCACCCTGCTTTTTTAATTTATATGCAGAGTACATCATGAAAAATGCTAGGCTGGAAGAATCACAAGCTGGAATTAAGATTGCCAGGAGAAATATCAGTAACCTCAGATATGCAGATGACACCACGCCTATGGCAGAAAGCAAAGAAGAACTAAAGAGCCCCTTGATGAAGGTGAAAGAGGAGAGTAAAAAAGTTGGCTTAAAACTCAACATTCAGAAAACGAAGATCATGGCATCTGGTCGCATCACTTCATAGCAAATAGATGGCAAAACAGTGGAAACAGTGTCAGACTTTATTTTGGGGGACTCCAAAATCACTGCAGATGGTGACTGCAGCCGTGAAATGCAAAGACGCTTACTCCTTGGAAGAAAAGTTATGACCAACCTAGACAGCATATTAAAAAGCAGAGATATTACTTTGTCAACAAAGGTCCATCTAGTCAAGGCTATGGTTTTTCCAGTGGTCAGATATGGATGTGAGAGTTTGACTATAAAGAAAGCTGGGCACTGAAGAGTTGATGCTTTTGAACTGTGGTGTTGGATAAGACTCTTGAGAGTCTCTTGGACTGCAAGGAGATCCAACCAGTCCATCCTAAAGGAGATCAGTCCTAAATATTCATTGGAAGGACTGATGCTGAAGCTGAAACTCCAATACTTTGACCACCTGATGCAAAGAACTGACTCACTGGAAAAGACCCTGATGCTGGGAAAGATTGAAGGTGGGAGGAGAACGGGATGACAGAGGATGATATGGTTGGACAGCATCACTGACTCAATGGACATGAGTTTGAGTAAAATCCAGGAGTTGGTGATGGACAGGGAGGCCTGGCATACTGTAGTCCATGGGATCACAAAGAGTCGGACACAAATGAGCAACTGAACTGAACTGGGGTCTCCTATTGGAAAACGAGTCTTGAAATTTGGAGACAGATGTGAGCTTGAGGTACAGATTTTTAGGTTTGGCAACAGGTATGTCACAAAGCCTTGGGCATGGATGTAACTCTCCATAGAAAATTTGTTATTTGAAAAATGCCAAAGATAAAGGAAAATAGAACACAGGAAAAGGAAGAGGAGGGAAGAAAGCCCACAAGACAAACTAGCAAATAGATCACAAGATAACAGATTTATGGTTAAGAGGATGAGCGAGTGTTAAATAACCTCAAGTATTAAAAGAAAACCTGCATTGTTTTAGTTGATTTGACAATTAAAAGGTAAACTTAGTAAAAGAACTTTCAGTGAAGTGAAGTTTTAGTTGCTAAGTCATGTGTGTCAATGTAAGGGTAATCATGAAAGCCAAACTTCATGGATCAAAATATGAGTAAGTGAGGATACAAAGACAGAAAACAGGTTTCCTATTTTTTGTTGTTTTTTTTCTCTAGGATGGTGTGTAAAAGAGGATGAAGTGTCAGTGGAGAGGGCAACTTTACTTGCTTTAGTGTGAGTGAGAGACAGAGAGAGGAAGTGGAGTGAAAGAAGTCTGAGCCATATGAAAGAAATCACTAAAAATTCAGGATTACCGGATAAAGAGGAGATAATTGACAAAGTAAGTGTTGGAGGAGGCAGCAGTCAGATTAAGGAATCAGATTCAGATAGAAGTAGAGATTCCACCTCCTCAAGAATTTAATTGAGAATTAGTGAACAGAAATAAAAGGTGAAATTTCCATCCATCCTATAAACTTTCAACCTTTCTTACAACTCAGAAACAAAAGATTTGCTGATCTTTGGATTTTGAAGGAACCTCAGAGAAACAGTTCTCAAATGGTCGTTCACAAACTAGTAAAATCAGAAAGGGATGGCAAAACCCTTTTCCTGAGGAGCCAACTTAAAAACACGGGGAAGCCTAGCAGACAACACCTGGCCTTCAACCAATGGAGACTCCCTTTTCTTCTATTTCTCATATTCAGCTTCCTTTTCCGATTTCATTCAAAGAGTCCTGCTATAGCATCATTTAAAAGCTATGCTTTAGTCCAAGCCACTTGTTTTACAGATGAGGAATCTAGGGAACAGAGAAATCAAGTGATTTGTCCAAAACCCAGAGCTCCTCTGTCACTGGAACCTAGGTCTCCCTTCATTACCAATAACAAACTTATTAATTTATCAATTCTCCTGAACATTAATAGAAACAATTCTGACCTTAGACCTCATCCTTTTCTTGTCATGGTGACACAATTCACGTGTGTGTGTGTGTGTGTGTCTGAGCGTGCTCACTCAGTTGTGTCCAACACTTTTGTGACCCCATGGATGATAGCTCGCCAGTTTCCTCTGTCCATGGGATTTCCCAGGCAAAAATACTGGAGTGGGTTGCCATTTCCTACTCCAGGGAATCGTCCCAACCCAGGAATCAAACCCACATCTCCTGTTTGGCAGGCAGATTCTATTACCACTGAGCCACCAAGAATGGTGACACCCTATACTCTCAATTCAAGAAAAATCAATAAGTCATATAACTGTGGCTTCTTATGGGTTTGCTTAGCAGACAGGCATTCAGAAGTAACTATTCTAATGACTTTAAAGTCATAAACAAGAGAAAATCCTCAAGGAACTGATTGAATGCAGTATTCTGCCACATTAATGCCCTAACTATTTGAGCCAGATGATTCTCTATTCCTCTTGCAACGAAAACAAAGTCCACAATCACCCTTGGGAAAAAATCTTCTGCATCTTTTCACTTTTGCCATAAGCAATCAAATGCAACAAAGTAAACACTCACACTCTCTAACCTGAGGATTTAGAGCGAAATCAGAATCACCTTAGGAGAATTTTACAAAAATATTTCCCCTTGCTTTAGCCAAGATACCCTGATGAATTGTTATTAGCCCCCAAAGAGACACAGTTTCTACATAAAAAAAAATAAGTAAGTTGAAGTTAAATGGACGTTAAAATATATATACCAAGCCAAAAATCAGAATATATATAATAAGGCTAGAGTACCTATATTAATAGCAGATAAGTTAGTCTTCAAAGAGAAAATAAAAATAATAAAGGAAAGCATAAATATGTATTAACCTAAAATTGCAGAATTAAAGGGAGAAACATACTATTCTACAATCAAATTCAGAGAGGTTAACACTCATTCATATCTTAGCAATTGATAAAACAACTAGACACAAATTCAGTAAAGAGATAAGTAATCTGAAAAGTACCATTAACCACTATAACATAATTTATATTTACCGAATCAGCAAACACAAAATACATATTATTTTCATGTGTACATGTGCATGTACATTCACCAAGATAGAACAAAGGCCCACAAAACTGTTCTCAATAAATTTTAAAATATCCAAATCTGAGTGTATATTCTCTAACCACAATATAGAATTTTTAAGTTGGAAACCAACAACAGTGAAAGCATAGATATTATTTTAATACCTATAAGACTTCTGGATAAGCAAAATTTCTTAGAACACAAAGAACACAACCATCAAAAGGTGATAAATTAGGCTTTGTCAACATTTAAAAATGTGTGGTTTGAAAGAGCATTCATGGAAGGAAAAGGCCAAACATTGACTAGGAAAGATTTTTTCTAACACATACATAAGACACAGGACTCAGGTTCAGAATATCTAAAGAACTCATAACTTGATACTGAGGCAATAAACCCAAGTTTAAAAGTGGACAAAAGATGTGAATAGACACATCAAGAAAGATGATATATGAATAAAGCTTATGAAAAGATGCTCAACATCACCAGTCACCAGGGAATTGCAAATTATAGCTACAGTAAGATACAAAGTACACTTCGAATAGAATGACCAAATTTTTAAAAATACTCTTACCAAGACTTTGTGAGATGTGGAGCAAGTGGAATTCTCATATACTGCTGGTGAGGAGGTAGAATAGTACATCCACTTTAGGAAACAGTTGGCAGTTTTTTTTTTTTTAATCAAAGGGTTTTGCCATATACCCTAACCATCCTACTGCTAGATATTTATACAAGAGGATCCAAGACATAAAAACCTGTACATGAATGCTCGTAACAGATTTGTTTTTACTTAACAGTCAAAAACAGGAAACAGCCCAAATGCCCATCAACATGGATAAACAAATTATGGTGGATCTATACAATAAAACATAAAACTATTGAGATATACAATTATGTGGATGAATATCAAATATTATGCTTAGTGAAAGAAGCCAAGCAAAGAAAAAGAGTATATACTGGCTGAATTTACATAAATTTTTAGAAAACACAAATCAGTCTATAATAGGAAGTAGATCACTGGTTGTAGGCGAACATGTGACGACAGATTACAAATGGGCAAAGGAAATTTTTGAAGATGCTGAAAATGGTTTGTATCTGGATTTCAGTGATGATTTCACAGTTGTATATGTATGTCAAAACTGATGAAATGTACATTTTAAACATGTATATTGTATTGTACTCATTTATACCTCAGTAAAGATATAAGAAATTTTTTAAATAATCCAGTAATGGAATGAAGTGGTTTGACTATGGAAAAAATAAGATTAGCCTTGGGATGATAATAATTGAAGATAGGGGAAAAGTTTGTGACTTTTGAATATGTTTGAAATTTTACTTAAAAACCTTTCAAAAATCTCTGAACACTGCCTATTAAAAATACAATCTTAATTTTTTTTATGAAACCTGTAGAAAGAAGTTAATTTTCTGGCTTAGTAGTTGCTTAGCACTCTAGTCACTATAGCTGCTGACCACATCACAGGGCTTTCCAGTTGGCACTAGTGGTAAAGAATCTGCCTGCCAATGCAGGAGATGCAAGAGACACAGGTTCAATCCCTGGGCCAGGAAGATCCTCTGGAGGAGGAAATGGCAACCCACTCCAGTATTCTTCCCTGGAAAATTCCATGGAAAGAGAAGCCTGGCAAGCTACAGTTCATGGGGTCACAAAGAGTCGGACACAACTGAGAGACTGTGCATAGCCAGGGTGGCTTATATACATTAATCAATATTTTGCCATGGCTTTGGAAATGAACCAGATTAGAACACAATGATACCAGAATGAGTTTTGTAATCAAGAATTAACTTTGAATATTATTTGTGATTATTGTGATAAGTTGGAACTATTAAGGAAAAAGTATCCAAAACATGGAAAGGAGCAAATGGATGACTATTTAAAAAAAAAAAAATAGGCCACATTTCTTTTCAGTGTCTTGCTGCAACTTGTCTAATAAACATATCTAAGGTTTATTTAATTCTCTAGAGTATGTACATTTGACTTACTATGCTTCCCTGGTGGCTCAGAGGGTAAAGTGCCTGCCTGCAATGCAGGAGATCTGGGCTCGATCCCTGGGTCAGGAAGATCCCCTGGAGAAGGAAATGGCACCCCACTCCAGTACTCTTGCCTGGAAAATCCCATGGACAGAGAAGCCTGCTAGACTACAGTCCATGGGATCACAAAGAGTAGGACACGACTGAGCAACTTCACTTCACTTTCTTACTATTGATTAGAATATTTTACAACTCTGGATAGATGTGAACTTGTAGAGAACTTAAAATGATGCAAATGATTTTAAGTGATGATTCTTGTCCAATAAGAATCCAGTAAAAATAAATTTTTTTTATTGTCCAATAAGAATCCAGTAAAAATAATTTTTTTTTAGTAGAGATTTCATCTAAGAAAGATGCAAATGACTCCTATCTGATAGGGGAAAAAAGATAACCCCAACTATTGGGTGGCCAAAAAGTTTGTTTGGGTTTTTCCATGACATCTTAAGGAAAAACCCAAATGAACTTTTTGGCCAGTTCAATATTATATACTTATATAATAATTTATATATATATATATATATTATATTATATATTATAAGTATATTATATATATACTTCAATTATATATTATATTATATATATACTTCAAAATATATACTTCACTATATATACTTATATATATATACTTCAATATTATAAGTATATTATATATATACTTCAATTGCTTTTTAGACATTAACTGGAACTGTACCTAATTGAACAATCATTCATTCAGTATTCATTCTTTCAGTGACTAAAAATACGCCACTGTACTCCTATGCTATTCTCCCATAGCGTACTCCTCCACTATACTCCTCTGAACCAGATTTATCTTACTTCTGGCTCTTTCATTAAAACATTAGAAATAATAGTCAAGCTATGGGAACAACCTAAGTGTCCATCTATTGATGAGTAGATAAAGAAAATAAAGAATGCACACACACACATGATAATATGAATGGATCTTGAGGGCATTATGCTCAGTGAAACAAGCCAAATTCTATATGATTTCAATTATATGGATAATTAATCAAACAATAAGAACCAAAAACTAACTAAGTTTCATAGATACAGAGTACAAGTTGGTAATTGCCAGAAGCTTTGGGGCAGGAGACAGAATGGGTGACAGGAGTCAAAAGGTATAAATCTCCAGTTTTAAAATAAATAGGTCACAGGGATGTTAAAAGAAAAAAGATAAATCCTTATATACTCACTTTAAAAAAATGTCTTAAAAAATGCCCAAATCCTGCCTTGGATCAAACACACTGTCTGCCATAAAAATCTCAAAGAGACTTTTTTCTCCAAAAAATCTCATGGAAGCAAAGTCTCATGGGGAAATCCAAGGGCATCGTTATTTTTGGCTCAGGTCATGCCTGCAACCCCAGGGCAGAACTCTCGGGTAAACTGGGTTCAAGGCTTATGGGGAAACTTCTCCTGCCACCTGTTCCCAAATCTAGATGTCATTATCAGGCAGACATATCACCCTGACTCTTGAAAATGAAGAGAGTCAGGGTGCCAAACCTGTCCTCTGGGTCAGTTTGCCACCTGGAAGGGGCACACTCACAGGTGAAAAGTGCGAGTGTTAGTCACTTAGTTGTGTCCGACTCTTCTGAGACCTCATGGACTGCAGCCCACCAGGCTCCTCTCTCCATGGAATTCTCCAGGCAAGAATACTGGAGTGGGTTGCCATTCCCTTTTCCAGGAAATCTTCCTGACCCAGGGATCAACCAAACCTGGGTCTCCTGCATTGTAGGCAGATTCTTTACCATCTGAGCCACCAGTGAAGGTCACAAGTGACCTCTCAGCCAATATTAACTCTCAGGCAACTCTGGTTTAATCAGCACCCTGAAATCTGATCAATCAAATTAACCACAATGTAGTACTTTAGCACTAGAATGAGGTTAGGAAGAAGGGTTAGGACAAAGAGCGGGGGCTTGCATTAGTGAATTGCCTAGTCAGATACCTATACTCAGGAGCAAGACTGATGTGAGTAAGCCCTAGAGTGGGTGGCAATCTAGTTGGAGAGGTCAGACTCTGAACATGAAAAAGTAACAGAGAGCTAGCAATTGATGCAGATGTTCAATGTTCTAAGTTAAAGGAAATCAAGGTTACCAGGACTGGGGCCTTCTGAATGAAACTTGATGAGTGAAATATACAATTTTTTTTTTTTTTTACGGTAAAAAGCAACTGCAGGAATTTACAAAATGGGCACTCTGGAGAGAAGAGGAGGTCAGGGTCTCTCCTTGGATGCCAAGTCTAAGTCTTAAGAGTGGAGATACAGGAATGAGAATATTAATACAAATTACATGTGAATTTAAATAAAATATTGAAAGAAGAGGAGTGGGAGGGGACAGCAGGGCAGCAAGACCAGAGGCATGAAGCTAAGTCCTAACACACACTGACAGCAAGATTGCAATCCCCTGGAGTAAGGGAAACCCCAGCCCCCAGCAGTCAGGACATCTCTGTCTACAAGTACAGCCCCAAAGCAACCGTTACATGCTCTCTACACACCCCACTGCTTGAAGCTGAGAGAGTCTGAACAGCCCCCTAGACACCAACATTAACTCCCCAGATACATTAATCTTCTTCTAAAACACAGTGAACTGGAAAAAAAGAGAAATAAAAGGAGATGTGGTGAAAGATGTGTGGTTTGTGTTGGGGAGGGAAAAAGAGAGTGCGTTTTCAGGACTTCGAACCCCAGACCAAAGAAACTGTTAAGCTTGGTCTCCTGTGCAGGGCACAGAATCAGCAATGAATAGCCTGGCAGCCAATCCTGGTTAAGCCACTGGCTGTCCTGGGCAAGCCATTTAACCACTCTGATCTTACTTCCATATCTGTAAAATGAGAAAATTCAGTCAAAAGAATGATCTACTTTCTTCCAACTGTAAGGTGCTAATGTGCTTAGTCGTGTCCAACTCTTTGCAGCCCCATGGACTGTAGCCCGCCAGGCTTATCTGTCCATGGAATTTTCCAGGCAAGAATACTAGAGTGGGATGTCATTTCCTTCTCCAGGGGATTTAACCGACCCAGGGATCAAACCCGGGTCTCCCACACTGCAGGCAGACTCTTTACCATCTGAGCCAGTAGGGGTTAGGACTTCAACAATTAACTGATGATAAATGTGTGGCGCTATGCTCAGTCATGTTCAACACTTCGTGGATCCATGGACTGTAGCCTGTCAGGCTCCTCTGTCCCTGGGATTTTCCAGGCAAAAATACTGGAGTGGGGTCCTATTTCGTTCTCCAGGGGATTTTCCTGACCTAGGGAGCAAACCCACATCTCCTGCAAAGCAGATGGGTTGTTTTTTTTTTACCACTGTCACCACCTAAGGTGCTAAATTCTTGAATATGATAAGTTCAAGAAATTAAATTTAACAATAGATTGAAAAAATAAGGAAAGATGAGGATTTAATGTTACATAAACAGACAACAACCCATCCTTAGATCTACCCTTTTATAAAATGTGTAAGTTCTTCCCTTTCTGATTAGAAACGAAGCTGTATTTCACAGGGAACTCTGCTGGATAGGAGGGGAGTTTGGGGGAGAATGGATACATGTATATGTATGGCTGAGACTCTTTGCTGTCCACCTAAAACTATCACAACATTGTTAATTGGCTATATTCCAGTATAAAACAAAAAGTTTTTTTAAAAAAAGGAGCCAAGCTATATGGAGAATGGGACAGTTACATAGTTACATTGCCCTCCCCCAAAAAATAATATATATATATATATATATATATATATATATATCCGGGAGAAGGCAATGGCACCCCCCTCCAGTACTCTTGCCTGGAAAATCCCATGGACAGAGGAGCCTGGTAGGCTGCAGTCCATGGGGTCGCTAATAGTCGGACACGACTAAGAGACTTCACTTTCACTTTTCACGTTCATGCATTGGAGAAGGAAATGGCAACCCACTCCAGTGTTCTTGCCTGGAGAATCTCAGGGACGAGGCAGCCTGCTGGGCTGCCGCCTATGGGGTCGCACAGAGTCGGACACAACTGAAGCGACTTAGCAGCAGCATATATATATCCAGGGGGAAAGGAATCACATGGTGATTGTTTTATTAATGAGATGCTGCCTCCTACAGTACAAGACAAACACAGCTCTTGAAGATGAAATGTTTCCTAATGGCAAAACCAAACAATATTATTTTAGTTGTCTTGCATTTTGAAATGTTTCTTGTTTTCAGTTAGGGTGATGGAAAGAAAATAGTATATATGCTTCAAATTTTTCAAAGCTTGCAGGCCTTTAGATAAAAATGCTTCCTAACTGAATGCCAGGCATGCCTGAGCTTGCCTTTGTCCGTTCCCTTCACACGTTCCCCAGAACTAAGCCCGGATTCCTTCTCTGGGCTTGGTGCCACCTGGTTTGCAGCTGAACATAGAACCAGCCTCTCTATTTTGCATTAGTCTTGCTTGATGGGTTCATAAGAAAACAGGAATACCTAATGTGGCTGATTCTTGAAAAAAGTGTAATTACATAGAAATAAATAGGGTATATGTTAGCCTGAATATGTCTGGAGTGATTTATTATTTTTGTTACAGTGCAATAAGTTTTTGTTTTTGATGTGGAGATTTTTCACTGAGGAAAATGTATGGTAAATTCTAACAGTAAAAGAAGCATTTGAAGAGCATGACTCTGGAGCCAGCCTGCCAGGATTTGGAATTCAGCCCCAGCCCTGACTAATTATCTGACTTGGGGTAAGTTGTGTCACCAAAGTGTGCCTCAGTTTCCTCATCAATAACATAGGCATCATAGTAGCACTTTTCTCCTGAGTTTCGAATAAGTTCATCTTTGTAAAGCCCTTCGAACAAGAGCTGGCACATAGTAATGTTATGTAAGTATTCACTAGCACTAATAAATATTTGTTAAATAAACAAGCTGACTTTCTGATGTGCTTTCCCTTTCACAACCACCATCCATGTCTCTCTTCTGCATCTTTCTGTTCTGCAACAACAAATCTTTTCCCCATCCTTTTTTTCCCGGATCTACACTTGTGCTCCCACAATTACAGAGAAAATAAGGATCTAAGAACCCGAAGGCAGGAAAGTGTATCTAATGGGGTTTAGTCCTTTTATCTGCAAGGAAAAGGAGCTGAGAACCAGAGAGATTAATTGACATGTCAAACAGCTAAGAAATGTTAAGCATCTTCAAAAGCTCCTTCTCCTTCAAAGCATGTAATTTCTGAGACTGAACTTCCCCATTATTCCCGACACCTCCTTTTTCTCCCTCTCTTCTTCTCACTGCTTTTCTGTCCTCCCTCCCTCTTTGCCTCCGCCTACCCTCTCCTTCTCTGTCTCTCCCCTCCCTGCCCCACCCCCTCCAATGAAGGTCTGGAAACTGTGTTTCTTGCTCAAGTCTGTCCTCAATGACCTTTCACTTTTGGTTCCTTTCATTCCCTTTTGCTGGCATAAATAACACAGCCTATAATTCTGAAACAAAAATGGAAACCCAGGGCAGGGTAAGAGATTTTTACCTTTTGCAAAAATTGACACACAAATTTTTCACCTTGAATGAGTAAAAACAAAATGTGAATCAGAGGTGTTTTTGCATTTAGAGAATTAACTCTTTAAAGAATGAAGTTACATAAAATTGGTACTATTTCAAAATGTCAATGTACTCCACCACATAGGTACAGATCAGATCAGATCAGATCAGTCGCTCCGTTGTGTCCGACTCTTTGCGACCCCATGAATCGCAGCACGCCAGGCCTCCCTGTCCATCTCCAACTCCCGGAGTTCACTCAGACTCACGTCCATCGAGTCAGTGAAGCCATCTAGCATCTCATCCTCTGTCGTCCCCTTCTCCTCTTGCCCCCAATCCCTCCCAGCATCAGAGTCTTTTCCAATGAGTCAACTCTTCGCATGAGGTGGCCAAAGTACTGGAGTTTCAGCTTTAGCATCATTCCTACCAAAAAAATCCCAGGGCTGATCTCCTTCAGAATGAACTGGTTGGATCTCCTTGCAGTCCAAGCGACTCTCAAGAGTCTTCTCCAACACCACAGTTCAAAAGCATCAATTCTGCGGCGCTCAACCTTCTTCACAGTCCAACTCTCACATCTATACATGACCACAGGAAAAACCATAGCCTTGACTAGATGAAACTTTGTTGGCAAAGTAATGTCTCTGCTTTTGAATATGCTATCTAGGTTGGTCATAACTTTCCTTCCAAGGAGTAAGCGTCTTTTAATTTCATGGCTGAAGTCACCATCTGCAGTGATTTTGGAGCCCAGAAAAATAAAGTCTGACACTGTTTCCACTGTTTCCCCATCTATTTCCCATGAAGTGATGGGACCAGATGCCATGATCTTCGTTTTCTGAATGTTGAGCTTTCAGCCAACTTTTTCATTCTCCACTTTCACTTTCATCAAGAGGCTTTTTAGTTCCTCTTCACTTTCTGCCATAAGGGTGGTATCGTTTGCATATCTGAGGTTATTGATATTTCTCCCGGCAATTTTGATTCTAACTTGTGTTTCTTCCAGTCCAGTGTTTCTCATGATGTACTCTGCATATAAGTTAAATAAACAGGGTGACAATATACAGCCTTGATGTACTCCTTTTCCTATTTGCAACCAGTCTGTTGTTCCATGTCCAGTTCTAACTATTGCTTCCTGACCTGCATACAGATTTCTCAAGAGGCAGGTCAGGTAATCTAGTATTCCCATCTCTTGAAGAATTTTCCACAGTTTATAGTGATCTACACAGTCAAAGGATTTGGTATAGTCAATAAAGCAGAAATAGATGTTTTTCTGGAACTCTCTTGGTTTTTTCATGATCCAGCAGATGTTGGCAATTTGATCTCTGGTTCCTCTGCCTTTTCTAAAACCAGCTTGAACATCTGGAAGCTCACGGTTCACATATTGCTGAAGCCTGGCCTGGAGAATTTAGTGTGTGAGATGAGTGCAATTGTGCGGTAGTTTGAGCATTCTTTGGCATTGCCTTTCTTTGGGATTGGAATGAAAACTGACCTTTTCCAGTCCTGTGGCCACTGCTGAGTTTTCCAAATTTGCTGGTATGTTGAGTGAAGCACTTTCACAGCATCATCTTTCAGGATTTGAAATAGCTCAACTGGAATTCCTGTGGAACTAGCTTTGTTCATAGTGATGCTTTCTAAGGCCCACTTGACTTCACATTCCTGGATGTCTGGCTCTAGGTGAGTGATCACACCATCGTGATTATCTTGGTTGTGAAGATCTTTTTTGTACAGTTCTTCTGTGTATTCCTGCCACCTCTTCTTAATATCTTCTGCTTCTGTTAGGTCCATACCATTTCTGTCCTTTATAGAGCCCATCTTTGCATGAAATGTTCCCTTGGTATCTCTAATTTCTTGAAGAGATCTCTCGTCTTTCCCATTCTGTTGTTTTCCTCTATTTCTTTGCACTGATCTCTGAGGAAGGCTTTCTTATCTCTTCTTGCTATTCTTTGGAACTCTGCATTCAGATGCTTATATCTTTCCTTTTCTCCTCTGCTTTTCACTTCTCTTCTTTTCACAGCTATTTGTAAGACCTCCCCAGACAGCCATTTTGCTTTTTTGCATTTCTTTTCCATGGGGATGGTCTTGATCCCTGTCTCCTGTACAATGTCACGAACCTCCGTCCATAGTTCATCAGGCACTCTGTCTATGAGATCTAGTCACTTAAATCTATTTCTCACTTCCACTGTATAATCATAAGGGATTTGATTTAGGTCATACCTGAATGGTTTAGTGGTTTCCCCTACTTTCTTCAATTTAAGTCTGAATTTGGCAATAAGGTATTCATGATCTGAGCCACAGTCAGCTCCTGGTCTTGTTTTTGTTGACTGTATAGAACTTCTCCATCTTTGGCTGCAAAGAATATAATCAATCTGATTTCGGTGTTGACCATCTGGTGATGTCCATGTGTAGAGTCTTGTCTTGTTGGAAGTAGGTGTTTGCTATGACCAGTGCATTTTCAAAGGCAATGTTAAGTATCTATATTTTATCCTAAGTGCAATGAGGGACCCTTGAGAGATGATAAGCAAGGAGATGACATGATCTTATTTGCATCTTAAATAAATCACTATGAATACTGATGTGAAGATAGACGGAGATAAGAGTGGGAGGGGGAAAACCAATTAGGAAGCTCTTCCAGTGATACAGTGAAGAGATGCTGATGGAATAGACTAAGTAAGAAGGTGGTGAAGACATGGGGGAAAAATTAGTCAATTCAAGACATATTTGGGGATTGAATACACATAGTTGATTGTTACAAACTGGGTGAAGGGGATGTTGATGTGAAGAATACTTTAGGCCCAAATTTTCTCTCTCAATCTCACCTATTATTTTCTTTGTTTTCTTCATTCTCTGGTCATCTTTCCTGTGCTCTTGGTACTCTGTAGACAGAAGCACAATATAGAACCAGGCTATGCTCTTAAAGTTTGCAAGCTGTAGGATTTCATAATGAGTAAAAATGTGAGCCGTATCTATCAATACATTTTCCTTATGACTTGAGATTTCCAGGAAGGACCTATTGTGAGAAGATATCTTAGCATCTGTGCCTTAAATTATACCAATGTAATAGTCATTTGGCCCTGGAAAGTATTCCATCTCTCAGAATTTTCCAATCAAAATGCAAATATCCTAGGCAAAGTCAATACCATGTAGCATTCATTTACTTTAGAAAGAAATATAGCTGCAAGGAAGGCTTTACCTGGATTATATCACAAGGTAGGAAAAAGTAAAAGAAAAAAAGGCAGGACAATGAAAGGAGAAAAGGGGAAGGCCAACTTTGGCTTTTTCAGAGTTCGAAAAATGGCCAGCTTTTGATGTTGCTCACTGATTAGAATGTTATTTTCTTGGGATTTGCACATATGCATATTGAGGTGAATAATTAGTGGACCCAAATATGAAAGGTACATCTAGGACAGATTAGAATAATGATTGAGAGGAAGCCACACTGTGCTTACAAACATGACTAACACTATTGTATGATGTTCATTTTGCCATGGATGGAAAAAAAGACCAAGAGTGAAACTAACTGCACTAGAAAAAACACATCCAGACAGAAATTTAGAAAAAAAAGAAGGTGTTTGCCACAATTAGAAGCACAGCCTTTCACAAAGTGAAAAAAATAATTAGAAGTTGACAGAGGAGATCACCAAGTACAGAGCCCCAAGAAGAATCAGTACAAGATTAATTGTAAGTTAGATTTTGATTCTGAGTCTTAACTTTATGTAAAAAAAAAAAAGACTATATAGTAAAAATAATTAGGAAAAATATAACAACAAACTTGAAAACTTACAAGCAATTATACTGCAAATTTAAATACAAGTCCAATTATTTCAGTCATTTATTTATAATTCAAATGCCATTTATTGAAACTCTGCTACATAAGAGTTCTTATTCATTTGCTCATTGACTGAATCTTTTCAGCAACTGTTAATTAGGAATTTACTACTTTCAGGAACTATGGTTCATAAACGAACAAGACTGATGAAGAATATAAACGGAGTTTACATTCTGGTGGGAGGCATAGATGATAAACATGCCATCAAATGACTATGCAAAAATTTCAAAAAGCACTAGATTTTTGAAAGTGGTAACTGGATGGAGTGTAACTCAGTAAATGAACAGAGGACAGGAAGAGTATGGTAGCAATGTAACAGAGAAGAACAAATCTGACTCCATATTAGATCTGTTCCTTTTCCTGTGCTTATTCATGCTGGCTCTACACTTTTGTAAAAGAGTATTGTCTGTAGCTTCAAATATACAGGACAGCCTATTCTCAAGGTTCTGACCTTTAAAGGTATAACACTTTCCATTCATATAGAGGTAAAAAGTTGCAGAACAGAAAATAACAATTGTCTTGTTGCAGGTTTATAGAAATACTGTGACCAGACCTACATTGCCAGAATAAAAGATTACTAGACCAAGAAGTTTGAAACAAATAAACAGGCCCTCTCTCAACCTTACCTTTTAAAATGATTTGTTGAAATCTTTTGGGGAGTTGGGGACTTGGGGGCATGAGCCGTCTGTCTCCTTGCACAGCCATGTAATAAACATTGCCATTTTTTTCTATGGCAAACATTTCAGTATGGTTTGGCCTCAGTGGTTGTTGGGCACACAAACTTGTGTTATGCAACAGCAACAGTTAGTGAAGATCACTTAAGAGGATATAACATTTAAACTGAGAAATAAATGAGAAGAAAGCAGCCATGTGAATATATGGGGAATGAGGATCCAAGCAGAGGGAACAGTAATGGCCAAAACCCTGAGGTGGTAAGAGCCCCATATATTTAAGGGACAAAGAAGGCAAGTTTGACTGGATGATCATGACTAGCTCAGGGTAAGTGATAGAGACTTTCGTGGACAATCACAGATAAAGACTGGGGCCTTTGGGAAATGTGATGTTATATTTCAATTGCATTCTATTCACAAAGAGAGGCTAGAGGGGGATTTTAAGTGAGAGAGAGAGATGAACTGATTTGTTCTGGGAGAAATAAAAATTTTTAGACTTGTTTTACTCTAGGAGAGACAGGGGAACTCAGAGGTGCAGCCTTAGCCCCACCTACGTGGAAGGATTATAGGAATGCCTAGGGAGGGAACTAAGTCATCTGGTGAGCCTTTGAAGCTGATTTGGCCAAAGAGAGTAGGAAAAAGAAAACAGAGAGCTTCATGTGAGCACAAAAGCAGCATAAGCAAAGGTACTGTGGCAGGGCGTATGGTAGCATTCCCCTAAGCCATATGTGGGTAGGGGAATGCTGGCAGGTCAGAAGTAATGCAGAAACGCAGTTAAGATGCAGCATGGTGAGGTTGAGGGAGAGCAGACCAGGGCAATTTATGGAAGGCTTTGTGTATGCTGGGATAAGAAATACAGATTCAATCCTTTGAATAAGATATCAGAGGATTTTAAGCAGCATGGCCAAAGGATTCAATTTATGTTTAAATAGGGTAACTGGAAGGCTTTGTTGAACTCAAATTTGACAGGAATAGTTGCAGAACGAAGTGTAGGAGGCAGATGAAATAGTCCAGATAGCAGTTGATCAGAACATGTTAGTAGTAACGATAATAACAACAACTTTAACATATCGTGGCACTTGCTCTGTTCTAGGCACTCTTTTAAGCAATTAACAGATTTTAACTCATTAAATGCTAAGAAAATCCCATAACGTAAGACCTATTACTATCCCCATTTTATGGATGAAGTAAAAACTGGTAAAGTAATTTGCCTAAAAGTAATAGAGCAATACAGTAATGAAGTAAGTTGTAAAGCTGGAAGTCAGAATAATTGGAAGGAATTCATGAAGTACTTAGGAACAAAAGCATTTCAAGAATATTTAAGGAAAACTGGTAACATTTTGTGAATAGGGAAAATTAAGAAAAAACCCACATATCCAACCGTGCCTTGGGTGTTTGACTATGGCCTTAAATGAGATAGAAAAACAGTGGGAAGAAACCAGGTCTGTTGGGAAGTGGGTGAACTCCATTTGAGATGTTGAAGCACCTGTGAAATATCCAACTGGGTATAGTGAGCAGAGATTTGGAAAAGTAGTTGAAATCTCAAGAGAAATGTTGGGGACAAAAATTTAAAATTACAAGGCATTGATATACAAATGGGAGGATTCCTCTGCGGCTCAGTGGTAAAGAACCTGCCTGCACAGCAGAAGACACAGGAGACCCAAGTTCGATCCCTGGATCCAGAAGATCCCCTGGAGGAGGGCATGGCAACCCACTCCAGTATTTTTGCCTGGAGAACCCCAAGAACAGAGGATCCTGGTGGGCTTCAGTCCACAGGGTCACAAAGAATTGGACAGGACTGAAGCGACTGGGCACAACATACAAACGGAAATAAACACCATGAAGAACTTCAGTAAGCAAGCTACCTTGATTAATAGCATCGATAGTAAAGGAGATTATTGGGATTCAGCAGGCATCTATTTCTTCCCTAAGGAACCAGCAGTCCTCACAGCTCCAGATATGCTCTTAGGTCAGATGATAAATAAAAACTGAGAGTGCTTTATGGTCAATTTAGAAGAATAAATGTACTATTTTAGTTGTTTGGTTTACAATTTAACAATTTAGTTAACAATTTTTAAAGAAAACTTTATCTTAATGCCAATATATAATTTAGAGTACAATCAACTAAAACATTTCAAGCTGTAGAGTTTGTTGAAATTGATGATGGAATTCTTATTACAAATTTACTTAAAAATGAAAAATTGGTGGGTAGATTTTATTTTTAGGTGTAAAATATATAAGGATCATTATTTTTCTGGGAACTATCAATCTTGTAGTCAAATACGATGAAGACTAAGTAATAATAAAATCAATCCTCTTTCTACCTACCATGCCATTTGAAAAATCTAATATATTTTTTTCATTAGGGGATTTTTTCTACATGATCTGACTTTGAATTCCAAGTGCAGAAATTCTTTTAACTATAATGCTTAGAAAACTAGGAGATAGACACGTCCTGGTTAAACAAGGGAAGGAGACAACATTCTAATGAAAAGAATTCCATTATTGTTTGTCAGTGAACCAAAGTGCTCTCTTAAGTGCTCTCTCATGCTCTCTTAATCCAAAGTCTCTGTCTCTCGGAATGAAAAGATGGAGCATAAAAAGCAGATGATAGTTTAAGATATAATGGTACATAAATCTACTAGCCTATACTTAAATTCACCAGCACGTTTTACAAAGCACTATGGCTGCAAGATACCTACATCTTGATGTACCATTGTCAATCACTAATCAGACAGATAAATAGGAAGAATATGAACATAGAAAAGTATGGATATATTTTATAACTTTTTTCTGTCCTTTTATTCAGGTCTGATATCAACACTTATTACCTGTTTTTCCTATATCCTGAGTATATTTCTCAAATTCAGGCTTTGAAAGTTGATTAAATGAAAGGAAATGTCACTGAATTCTTAATATTACAGAAAACAACAGAGACTTAAGAGAGGTTAATTAACATCTTAAATAGAAATTTAAGAGATTCCTATGTGCCAGGCAAATTTGGCCTTGGAGTATGGAATGAAGCAGGGCAAAGGCTGAGTTTTGCCAAGAGAACGCACTGGTCATAGCAAACACCCTCTTCCAACACAACAGAAGACTCTATACATGGACATCACAAGATGGTCAATACAGAAATCAGATTGATTATATTCTTTGCAGTCAAAGATGCAGAAGCTCTAAACAGTCAGCAAATCAAGACCAGGAGCTGACTGTGGCTCAGATCATGAACTCCTTACTGCCAAATTCAGATTTAAATTGAAGAAAGTAGGGGAAACCACTGGACCATTAAGGTATGACCTAAATCAAATCCCTTATGATTATACAGTGGAAGTGAGAAATAGATTTAAGTGACTAGATCTCATAGACAGAGTGCCTGATGAACTATGGACGGAGGTTTGTGACATTGTACAGGAGACAGGGATCAAGACCATCCTCATGGAAAAGAAATGCAAAAAAGCAAAATAGCTGTCTGAGGAGGCCTTACAAATAGCTGTGAAAAGAAGAGAAGCAAAAAGCAAAGGAGAAAAGGAAAGATATAAACATCTGAATGCAGAGTTCCAAAGAATAGCAAGAAGAGATAAGAAAGCCTTCCTTAGTGATCAATCCAAATAAATAGAGGAAAACAACAGAATGGGAAAGACAAGAGATCTCTTCAAGAAAACTAAAGATACCAAGGGAACACTTCATGCAAAGATGAGCTCAATAAAGGACAGAAATGGTATGGACCTAACGGAAGCAGACGATATTAAGAAGAGGTGGCAGGAATACACAGAAGAACTGTACAAAAAAGATCTTCATGACCCAGATAATCATGATGGTGTGATCACTCACCTAGAGCCAGACATCCTGGCATGTGAAGTCAAGTGGGCCTGAGAAAGTATCACTATGAACAAAGCTAGTGGACGTGATGAAATTCCAGGTGAGCTCTTTCAAATCCTGAAAGATGATGCTGTGAAAGTGCTGCACTCAATGTGCCAGCAAATTTGGAAAACTCAGCAGTGGCCACAGGACTGGAAAAGGTCAGTTTTCATTCCAATCCCAAAGAAAGGCAATGCCAAAGAATGCTCAAACTACCGCACAATTGCACTCAGCTCACATGCTAGTTAAGTAATGCTCAAAATTCTCCAGGCCAGGCTTCAGCAATACGTGAACTGTGAACTTCCAGATGCTCAAGCTGGTTTTAGAAAAGGCAGAGAAACCAGAGATCAAATTGCCAACATCTGCGGGATCATGGAAAAAGCAAGAGAGTTCCAGAAAAATATCTATTTCTGCTTTATTGACTATGCCAAAGCCTTTGACTGTGTGGATCACAATAAACCATGGAAAATTCTGAGAGATGGGAATACCAGACCACCTGACCTGCCTCTTGAGAAACCTATATGCAAGTCAAGAAGCAACAGTTAGAACTGGACATGGAAAAACAGACTGGTTCCAAATAGGAAAAGGAGTACGTCAAGGCTGTATATTGTCACCCTGCTTATTTAACTTATATGCAGAGTACATCATGAGAAACGCTGGGCTGGAAGAAGCACAAGCTGAAATCAAGATTGCTGGGAGAAATATCAATAACCTCAGATATGCAGATGGCACCACCCTTATGGCAGAAAGTGAAGAGGAACTAAAAAGCCTCTTGATAAAAGTGAAAGAGGATAGTGAAAAAGTTGGCTTAAAGCTCAACATTCAGAAAACAAAGATCATGGCATCTGGTCCCATCACTTCATGGCAAATAGATGGGGAAACAGTGGAAACAGTGTCAGACTTGATTTTTTTGGACTCCAAAATCACTGCAGATGGTGATTGCAGCCATGAAATTAAAAGACGCTTACTCCTTGGAAGGAAAGTTATGACCAACCTAGATAGGATATTCAAAAGCAGAGACATTACTTTGCCAACAAAGGTCCATCTAGTCAAGGCTATGGTTTTTCCAGTGATCATGTATGGATGTGAGAGTTGGACTGTGAAGAAAGCTGAGCATCGAAGAATTGATGCTTTTAAACTGTTGTGTTGGAGAAGACTCTTGAGAGTCCCTTGGACTGCAAGGAGATCCAACCAGTCCATCCTAATGGAGATCAGTCCTGGGTGTCCATTGGAAGGACTGATGCTGAAGCTGAAACTCCAATACTTTGGCCACCTCATGCAAAGAGTTGACTCATTTTCAAAGACCCTGATGCTGGAAGGGTTTGTGGGCAGGAGGTAAAGGGGACGACATAGGATGAGATGGCTGGATGGCATCACCAACTCGATGGACATGAGTTTGGGTAAACTCTGGGAGTTGGTGATGGACAGGCTGCTGTGATTCATGGGGTCACAAAGAGTGGACTGAGTAACTGACCTAAACTGAAATGATGTGCCTGGGGATAAGATATGAATACAATGCATTTCTTATCTTATTCATATCTTATCTCCAAGCACATAAAGTTTGTTTTATTTAGGCTTGTTCATTTTTTTTGCAGTAGACATGCTCATGGTCTGGTGGAGGGAACAAATTAGGTTTTACCAATCTCTCTTCTGATGACTGTAAACATCTCCTTTCCTTTTTCCTACTCTCATTAACAGAAAAGGCAATCCTGGATCAATCAATAAGGTGCCCAGATCATATTCTCTTGAATTTTCATGTTTTATGTAATACTAAGAATTCTAACTGAAATCGGCCAAGAGAATGAACTAGTCACAGCAAATACTCTTTTTCAAAAATACAAGAGATGACTTTACACATGGGCATCACCAAATGGTCAATATCGAAATCAAATTGATTACATTCTTTGTAGCTGAAGACAAAGAAGCTATATACACAATCAGCAAAAACAAGACCTGGAGCTGACTGTGGGTCAGATAATCAGCTTTTCATAGCAAAATTTAGGCTTAAACTAAAGAAAATCAGGAAAGACACTAGGCCAGCCAGATATGACTTAAATCAAATCCCATATGAATTCACAGTAGAAGTAATGAATAGATTCAAGGCACTAGATCACAGAGGTCCATAATACTGTATAGGAGGCAGTGAACAAAACCATCACAAAGAAAAAGAAAAGCAAGAAGGCAAAGTGGTTATCTGAGGAGGCTTTATAAATAGCAGAAGAATGAAGAGAAGCGCAAAGTAAGGGAGAGAGGGAAAGATACATTCAATTAAACACAGAGTTCCAAAGAATAGCTATATGAGACAAGAGGACCTTCTTCAATGAAAAGTGCATAATAATAGAAGAAAACAACAAAAGGAAACTAGAGAGCTCTTCAGGAAAACTGGAAACCTCAAGGGAGCATTCTGCCTAAAGACAGGCACAATAAAGAATAACAATTGGTAGAGACCTAGTAGACCCTGAACAGATCAAGATGAGATGGAAGGAATACATGGAAGAACTGTATAAAAAAGATCTTAATGGACCAGATTACTACGATGGTGTGGTTAGTCACCTAGAACCAGACATTCTGGATTGTGAAGTCAAGTGGGCCTTAAGAAACACTGAGGTTAATAAATCTAATGGATGCAATGAAATTATGTCCATTGGTGGACATCATCAAGGTTTTGCATTCATTATGTCAGCACATCTGGAAGGCCTAGCAGTGGCCACAGGACTGTAAAAGGTCAATCCTCATCCCAGTTCCCAAGAAGGGTGGTACCAAAGGATGTGCTAACCATTGGACAACTGCACACATCTCCCATGCTAGTAAGGCCATGCTTAAAATCTTGCATGCTAGGCTTCAGCATTATGTGAACCAAGAACTTCCAGATGTCCAAGCTGGGTTTAGAAAAGGAAAAGGAACTAGAGATCAAATTGCCAACATTTGCTGGATTATAGAAAAAGCAAAGGAATTTCAGAAAAACATTTATCTCTGCTTCATTGACTATGCTAAAGCCTTGGACTGAGTGGATCATGACAAACTGTGGAAAGCTCTTAGAGAGATGGGATATGAGACCATCTTACCTGTCTCCTGCAAAACCTGTATGCGGATCAAGAAGCAACAGTTAGAACCTTGTTTGGAACAACTGATTTGTTCAAGATTAAGAAAGGAGTACAACAGGGCTGCCTGCTGTCACCCTGTTTGTTTAACCTATATGCTGAACATATCATGAGAAATGCTGGCCTGGGTGAGTTATAAGCTGGGATCAAGATAGTATGCTTCTCTCAATAATTAATAGAACAAGCAGATAAAAAGTTTAATGATACAGAACTAGAGAGCAAAGAGATATACATACTTGACTTAATAGACATAAATAACAGTGCATCATACATTCTGTACAAATCGACATGGAACATTTGTGACTATATGTTGTCACAAACCAGCTATCAACAAATTTCTAAGAAAAGTCATATGAAGGTGTTACAAACACAACACAATCTATAAATCAGTATTTCTTAAATATAAGAAAATGTCCATGGGTTAGAACCATGGTAGAAATCTTAAGAGTATAAATGAAAACAAATTAAAATACAAAATAGAAAAGTTAAAAATATCTTTTTATTTTAAAGAAGTTGTATTCTTTAAAAAAAGATATTTTTTAAAAAACAAAAATTGCACTAAATATTTCAATAAATTAAAGACAAATTAAAGTCTAAAAAACAGTAAAAGAAAGACTACTTTTAGAAATTAATGAACTAGAAAGCCTACAGAAAAGCCAACAAAGGTTGGCTTTCTGAAAAGACAAATAAAACTGATAAAATGCTAGTGAACAAATAAGTAGAGACGACACACCCATATTAGAAATGACAAAAGGAACATCTTGCAGACATTAAGGAGATTAAGAGGATGTTATGAACAGCTTATGACAATAAATACAAATTTAGGAAAAATGGATAAATTCCCAGAAAAAATATAACTATGACTCAAGGAGAAAGAGGAAATATGAATAATCTTGAAGCCATGAAAGAAACTGAATCAATAATTAAAAGTCTTCCCACAACTGAACTCCAGGCACAAATGGTTCCACTGGCCAGTTAACCAATTATACTCATGCTTATCCTAAGAGGCTATCATAACTTGATTGCTGTTGCTGAGTCAGTCAGTCATGTCTGACTGTATTATGACCCCCATGGACTGTAGCCCACCAGGCTCCTTCTGTCCATGGAATTTCCTAGCAAGAACACTGGAGTGGGTGGGTTGTCATTTCCTTCTCCAGCATAATTTCATACCAAAACTCAAAAGAAGACTAAGGGAAAGAAGATTTACAGTTCAACCTAACTATATACAAAAATGCAAAATCCACAACAAAATAGTGGAAAACTCAATCAAGAAATATATTAAAAGAATAGTGCATTTTATTAAAGGAGGATTTATTTCAAGAATATGTTTAGTTTGACATGATAAAGACAATTTAATTCACAACATTATCATATTGTTTCAATGCAGGAGAAGTATTTAATAATATCCAATATTTATCATTGGTAACAAAATATTTAGCAAAAAAAGGACTAAAGATGACAACTTAATCTGGTAGTGTAGAGGCTGGCAAACATTTTCTTGTTAAACAGCCAGACAATAAATATATTCAGCTTTGCAGGCCATCTGATCTCTGCTACACTACTTTGCCATCATGATACAAAAGTAGCTATAGACAACAGTATTTACATGAATGACATAGTTGCATTCCAATAAAATTTTACTTACAAAACCAGGTGGCAGGCCAGATTGGGCCAACAGACATAGACTGCCAACTCTTGAGCTAAAGTGTATCTAGAAAACATAGCCTATTGGTATTTATCACAATCAATGATGAAACCATTTTCTTTGAGCCAGAAGCAAGATAAAACTTCCCAGCATTACAAACATGCTGCACGTTGCATTTGAGGTCAGTTCAGTAAGGTAAGAAAAATAAATAAAAGTACAAAGATGGAAAAAGAGGAAAAAGAACTGCCAACATTTGGAGAAGAAATAATTATATATATATAAGATCTAAAAGAACTTATATAGATAATTGTTAATGAGAATTTGGCACAATTACTTGACAAAAAAAAATCAATATAAAAATGTATTCCTAACAAGAAATAAAATTTAAAACATGACATGTTTACAGTAGTGATCAAAAATACAAATTACCTAAAAATAAATTTATGAAAAAATACATAAGACTTTTGCAAGGCAAATTTATGAAAATATTAAAAATGGCCAAATAAAAGGAAACAGAAAATATTTTCATAGGTTGAAATCTCTGTATTTTAGAAATGGCAATTCTCCCCTGCTATATAGATTCAATATAATTGCAAACAAAATCTCAACAGTCATTTTGAAGAAGTTGACAAAATAATTCTGAAATATATACAAAATTTCAAGAGGTCACAAATAACCAAAATATTTTTGGAGAACAAGTTAGGGAAACTTGGTCTAACAGATATTAAGACTCATTTTGAGACTCAAGTAAATAAAGCAGCATGGTGTTAGTTCAGTTACCCCTAGGAAACAAGCCACATTGTTATGGACATTCACATGATGGAAATAGCACCATCAGCAAAGCCATGGCAGGTGTTTAAGTAAATGATGCTAGGAAAAGTGAATATCCATGTGAGATAAAAGAAAATTAGACTCTTATTCATACAATCCACTAAAATAAATCAGAAAAGACCAAAATGAGAAGGATAAAACTATAAATCTTGGAAAGTAAAGGAGAAACATGCCCATATAATCTTACAGTAGGGAAAGATTTCTTAATTTCATTTCATGAAATGAAAGTAAAAGACGCCTGCTTCTTGGAAGAAAAGCTACGACCAACCTAGACAGCATATTAAAAAGCAGAGACATTACTTTGGCAACAAAGGTCCGTCTAGTCAAAGCTATGGTTTTTCCAGGAGTCGTGTATGGATGTGAGAGCTGGACTATAAAGAAAGCTGAGTGCCGAAGAATTGATGCTTTTATTTTTTTAAATTTATTTATTTTAATTAGAGGCTAATTACTTTACAATATTGTATTGGTTTTGCCTATTGATGCTTTTAAACTGTGGTTTTGGAGAAGACTCTTGAGAGTCCCTTGGACTGCAAGGAGATCCAACCAGTCAATCCTAAAGGAAATCAGTCCTGAATATTCATTGGAAGGACTGATGCTGAAGCTGAAACTCCAGTACTTTGGCCACCTGCTGCGAAGAACTGACTCATTTGAAAAGACCCTGATGCTGGGAAAGATTGAAGATGGGAGGAGAAGGGGATGACAGAGGATGAGATGGTTGGATGGCATCACCTACTCGATGGACATGAGTTTGAATAAGCTCCAGGACCTCGTGATGGACAGAGAAGCCTGGCATGCTGCAGTCCTTCGGTTTACAAATAGTCGGACACAACTGAGCGACTAAACTGAACTGATCCCAACACTAGGATCCATATAAATTGTGGTGGGTAGGTAGGTGTTAGTCACTCAGTCATGTCCGACTCTTTGTGACCCCATGGACTGTAGCCCACCAGGCTCCTCCATCCATGGACTTCTCCAGGCAAGAATATTGGACTGGGTTGCCATTTCCTTCTCCAGGGGATCTTCCCAACCCAGGGATTGAACCCATATATTGTGGTATATCCATATAGTGAAATATGCCCATAATGGTGTCAATATCCCCTTTCTTTATAGATTTATGACAAAATACCACAGAATGGATACATCAGGCCAAACAGATGAGTTTGTCCCAAGAGAGGGATAAAGGGGTTGGGAGTTTGAGGGAACTGGCCAGCCTCTATTTCTTCACCTCAGTGCTATCCAGTGTTCACCCCAGAACTATTTGTCAACATGACAAATGTCTGTTTTATGATTATTATATATTCATCATATATAAAAATAAAACAACAACAATAGAAACCAAGAGTACTATTTTTTTTTTTTTGGTAATATCCTATGTTCTCATTCATTTTGTTATACCAAATAGATATGATACAACTCCTTATATTTTATAAATTATATTTTTCCCACTTAAATGTATTCCCCTGTATTATCTAACTTCATTCTCTGGAAAATATGAGACTTCTCATCATGTTTATCTATACTTTAACAATGAATTTATACATACCAAAAAAATATACAGTGCACCAATTGGCAGTCTTCTCCATCCCTACCTTCCAAAGTTAGTTAAGACAAAAATTTGATTTGATATAGATCACAACACTAACATGAATACATAAAAGAGATATCATGTTTTTCCTGTCTACCAATAGATGAAATGTGTAATTGACAATGTCACCCATGATTTGTACAGCAAATAATAGTAGATTGCAAATGTATATTCAAAAGGCCTAGAGCAATCAAAGAAGACTGAATACTCAAA
Organism: Bos mutus; assembly: GCF_027580195.1. Classification (NCBI taxonomy): domain Eukaryota; kingdom Metazoa; phylum Chordata; class Mammalia; order Artiodactyla; family Bovidae; genus Bos; species Bos mutus. The sequence goes on along the minus strand of NC_091621.1, from coordinate 84,759,132 downwards.
ATACATTATTCTTTTACATAGGTTTCCAAAATCCTACTAAAAATATTATTATCCAGAGGATAAAAAAAAAACTGTGGCTTCAAATTAATAGCTCTAGATGCTGCATTTCCCCCCTTTTTAAAATGTCAATCCTACACTCTGTAAAAGGCAATTACATTTAACGCCATTGTATGGACTCAACTCCCTACATTTAAAAACAAGAATTAAAAAGTTTTAATGAGCACATTACAAAATCACTGAAGTAGTAATACTTCTAAAACAAAGTTTCATGAAGCTTTTTTAGTCTGACATTCCTCCATGCCTAGAATCTGTCTTCTCAATTCTATTTTGAGACTTTTAGTAATTTCTGTGATAGCGATGCCAATAAAGCCACCATTTGCCGTTAATCTCAGTTATAAGAAAGAGTAAATCATCCCCACAAGCAATTAAACAATAAATGCATTAAAATAAGACCAATTAGAGCTAAGTCTAGACATTCACCACATAGTTATGAGACAGGCTTGTAATTAGCATTTCAACTTCAATTGGAAATTTCTTTAATAATTCTTTCCAACAGAATCAAGACTGAAAATTTTGTTGTGGGAGTATTCAGATTCAATACAGTTTAAACTGAAATGCTCCATCAGGAATTTCAGTTGTATGTCTGCAAAACTTCCCTGTACTATTAATTTGTACATCCAGGATTAGTTCAGCAATAATCCACCATATATAACACACTCTGAAGTTTGTAGCTGTATCAGTTCTCTTTCACATTTCCAAAAATTTAATACATTGCCTTGCAAAGATAAAAAGAACACATATCCAATGGCTATACATGATTTTTCTCCTTTTGGCAGTCAATGTTATACAGAAAGAAGACTGATTTTCAAGGTGTTTTAATAATTTGAACCTTTGTGGGGATAAAAATGTTTGAGATCTTCCTGAACTCATCAGGTGTCAGTTATTGTTATATACATTATTTCCTAATACTATGAATGTATGGGGAAATAGATGGGGAAAGAGTGGAAACAGTGTCAGACTTTGTTTTTCTGGGCTCCAAAATCACTGCAGATGGTGACTGCAGCCATGAAATTAAAAGACGCTTACTCCTTGGAAGGAAAGTTATGACCAACCTAGATAGCATGTTCAAAAGCAGAGACATTACTTTGCCAACAAAGGTTCATCTAGTCAAGGCTATGGTTTTTCCAGTGGTCATGTATGGATGTGAGAGTTGGACTGTGAAGAAGGCTGAGTGCCGAAGAATTGATGCTTTTGAACTGTGGTGTTGGAGAAGACTCTTGAGAGTCCCTTGGACTGAAAGGAGATCCAACCAGTCCATTCTGAAGGAGATCAGCCCTGGGTGTTCTTTGGAAGGAATGATGCTAAAGCTGAAACTCCAATACTTTGGCCACCTCATGCGAAGAGTTGACTCATTGGAAAAGACTCTGATGCTGGGAGGGATTGGAGGCAGGAGGAGAAGGGGACGACAGAGGATGAGATGGCTGGATGGCATCACTGACTCGATGGACGTGAGTCTGGGTGAACTCCAGGAGTTGGTGATGGACAGGGAGGCCTGGCGTGCTGTGATTCATGGGGTCGCAAAGAGTCGGACACGACTGAGCGACTGATCTGATCTGATGGATGAACTTAGGTAATTTTCAGAGGAACTGTGAATAACTTTTTAAATTTACTTCTAAAGCTGTTATTGTTGCTATTACTGTTCCTGTTGTTGTCCAGTTTCATATGCCACAGTCTAGTCACCAAAAAGCACTTCCACTCCAACAGAGAAAAAAACAGCCCTTTATCTAATGATTTGCCCTCAGAAAAGTAAGTCCTCAGTAAGCACAGGCCTGTTGCTGCTGTTTGTTGTTTAGTCACTAAGTCATGTCTGACTCTTTCACGACCCCATGGACTGTAGCCCACCAGCCTCCTCTGTCCCTGGGATTTACCAAGGAAGAACACTGGAGTGGATTATCATTTCCTTCTCCAAGGGATGTTCCTGGGCCAGGGATCAAATCCATTCTCCTGCATTGACAGGCAGATTCTTTACCACTGAGCCACCAATAGCAAATTCCATTTCTTACATTCACTGATGAGCAACAGTTTTTCTAATAAAGGAATAAAGGGACAGAGAAGTTGCAAATAGAGATGAACATTCCCAACTTGTTGGCAGGGGAAAGAGATCAGGGTTGGAGAGAGGGAGTTTTAGGGAGCCAAAGGAATGCTCGTCTGAGAACTCAAGCAAACACAGAAATGTTCTTAGGTGTAGCACATGAATCAGAAGATCATGAAATGTCATGTTTTGGTTTACTACCATTAACAAGATATTTTCCAATAAAGGCAATTAAGATGGGAAATAATTTTGAGAATGTGTCCTATGTTTTGTGTTAATGAAGCAGTGTAGAGTGAGCCCAGTGTTTTGTTTCAGGTACAGAACAGACACAAGCAACCCCTTGAATTCAATCACAGTTGAGGCAAATTCAACAGGGGTTTGTTTAACCTTAGGGGGTCAACTAAGTGACTTCAAAATATGTAGCATATTAAAAACCAGAGACATCACTTTGCCAACAAAGATCCATACAGTTAAAGCTATGGTTTTCCCAGTAGTCATGTATGGATATGAAAGTCAGAAAACAAAAAGAAGGCTAAGCATCAAAGAATTGATGCTTTCAAATTGTGGTGCTGGAAAAGTGAGAAAGCTAATTCTCAGGTAGGTTGATAAGGAGTCCCAGGCCCTCAAGGAGGAGAAAAGGACAAATTCTTTTTCTACATTCCTTAGTTTTAGTCACATATTATTTCCTTTAAGCCCAGAGCTAATGATTACACAACAAAACAATTCAACTTAAACTCTGTACTAAGGATTATATAACAACACTGTATCTTACTCATGGACATGTTTCTCCTTTTTAACAAGAACCTTATGATTAATCTTGTTATCTTATGTGGAAGTGAGTCTGGTAAGACCTTTCTACTGTTAATTCTAATCTTGTAATGTTGTGGGATTGGGTCTGATGAAAGAATATAAGGCTTTAATAACACTATAGTGGGGCACTTGCTGGACCCCTTCTGATGTCTATGTCAGAGGCTTTCTCTGCCCCTTTTTATACTTTAATAAAATTCTGCTACACTAAAGCTCTTGAGCGATCAAGCCTGGTCCCTGGTCCTGAAGCTAAATCTTTGGCTATCACAAATCTAACATTGTTCACCATATGCGATAAGAAGGCTCTTGTGAGTCCCGTGAACAAAAAAGGAGATCAAACCAATCAATCTTAAAGGAAATAAATCTTGAATATTTACAGAAAGAACTGATGCTGAAGCTGAAACTCCAATACTCAGGCCACCTGATATGAACAGCCAACTCACTAGAAAAGACCTTGACACTGGGAAAGATTGAGGGCAGGAGGAGGAGGAGGATACAGAGGATGAGATGATTGGATGGCATCACTGGCTCAAGTGATGAGTCAGTTGAAAAGGCAAACAGATAGACACAGAAACATGAACTCCCCAGGTCAGTAGGTGCCCAATGTGCTACTGGAGATCAGTGGAGAAATAACTCCAGAAAGAATGAAAAGATGGAGCCAAAGCAAAAACAACACCCAGTCATGGATGTGACTGGTAATAGAAGTAAAGTCCAATGCTGTAAGGAGCAATATTGCATAGGAACCTGGAATGTTAGGTCCATGAATCAAGGCATATTGGAAGTGGTCAAACAGGAGATGGCGAGAGTGAACATTGAAATTCCATGAATCAGTGAACTAAAATGGACTAGAATGGGTGAATTTAACTCAGATGACCATTATATCTACTACTGTGGGCAAGAATCCCCTAGAAGAAATGGAGTAGTGATCATAGTCAACAAAAGAGTCTGAAATGCAGTACTTGGATGCAATCTCAAAAATGACAGAATGATCTCTGTTTGTTTCAAGACAAACCATTCAATATCACATTAATCCAAGTCTATGCCCCAAACAGTAACGCTGAAGAAGAACGCTGAAGTTGAATGGTTCAATGAAGACCTATAAGACCTTCTAGAACTAATACTCAAAAAATATGTCCTTAAAAAATACACCAAAGAACTACGCAAAAAAGATATTCATGACCCAGATAATCACAATGGTGTTATCACTCAACTAGAGCCAGACATCCTGGAATGTGAAGTCAAGCTGACCTTAGAAAGCATCATTACAACCAAAGCTAGTGGAGGTGATGGAATTCCAATGAGCTATTTCAAATCCTGAAAGATGATGTTGTGAAAGTGCTGCACTCAATATGCCAGCAAATTTGGAAAACTCAGCAGTGGCCACAGGACTGGAAAAGGTCAGTTTTCATTCCAATCCCAAAGAAAGGCAATGCCAAAGAATGCTCAAACTACCACACTCATCTCACATGCTAGTAAAGTAATGCTCAAAATTCTCCAAGCCAGATGTCAACAAACAGTACATGATCCGTGAACTTCCAGATGTTCAAGCTGAATTTAGAAAAGGCAGAGGAACCAGAAATAAAATTGCCAACATCCACTGGATCATGGAAAAAGCAAAAGAATACCAGAAAAACATTTACCTCTGCTTTAATGACTATGCCAAAGCCTTTGACTGTGTGGATCACAATAAACTGTGGAAAATTCTGAAACAATGGGAATACCAGACCACCTGACCTGCCTCCTGAGAAATCTATATGTAGGTCAGGAAGCAACAGTTAGAACTGGACATGGAACAACAGACTGGTTCCAAATCAGGAAAGGAGTACATCAAGGCTGTATATTGTCAACCTGCTTATTAACTTATATGCAGAGTACATCATGAGAAATGCTAAGCTGGATGAAGCACAAGTTGGAATTAAGATTGCCAGGAGAAATATCAATAACCTCAGATATGCAGATCACACCACCATTATGACACTCAGCTTAAGCAAAGAAGAACTAAAGGGCCTCTTGATGAAAGTGAAAGAGGAGAGTGAAAAAGTTGGCTTAAAACTCAAAATTCAGAAAACTAAGATCATGGCAACCAATCCCATCACTTCATGGCAATTAGATGGGGAAACAATGGAAACAATGAGAGACTTTATTTTGGGGGGCTCCAAAATCACTGCAGATGGTGACTGCAGCCATGAAATTAAAAAGACACTTACTCCTTGGAAGGAAAGTTATGACCAACCTAGACAGCATATTAAAAACGCAGAGACATTACTTTGTCAACAAAGTTCTGTCTAGTCAAAGCCATGGTTTTTCCAGGAGTCATGTACAGATGTAAGAGTTGGACTATAAAGAAAGCTGAGCGCCAAAGAAATGATTCTTTTGAACTGTGGTGTTGGAAAAGACTCTTGAGAGTCCCTTGGACTGCAAGGAGATCCAACCTGTCCATCCTAAAGGAAATCAGTCCTGAATATTCATTGGAAGGACTGATGTTGAACCTGAAACTTTGGCCACCTGATGTGAAGAGCTGACTCATTTGAAAGACCCTGATGCTGGGAAAGATTGAAGGCAGGAGAAGGGGACAACAGAGGATGAGCTGGTTGGATGGCATTACCGAGTCAATGGACATGAGTTTAAGTAAACTCTAGGAGTTGGTGATGGACAAGGAGGCCTTGTGTGCTGTAGTCCATGGGGTTACAAAGAATCAGACATGACTGAGCGACTGAACTGACTGACTGACTGACTCAATGGACTAAGTTTGGGCAAACTCCGGGAGATATTGAAGGACAGGGAAGCCTAGTGGGCTGTATTTCATGCTGAGTAGCTTCAGTCATGTCCGACTCGTTCCAACTGCATGAATTATAGTCTGCCAGGCTTCTCTATCCATGGGATTGTCCAGACAAGAATACTGGAGTGGGCTGCCATGTCCTCCTCCAGGGGCTCCTCCCAACCCAGGGATTGAACCCATGTCTCCTGCAGTTCCTGCACTGCAGGCCGTTTCTTTGCCCCTGAGCTACTGGCGGAAGCCCCACATAGTGTCACAAAGAGTCAGACACGACTTAGTGACTAAACAACGAACAACAACAATCCAACTATTACATAGGAACTACACCAATTACAGACAGATCATGGGTGTCTAATCTGGCTCCTTCAATAAGCATCAGAAGTTTACAAACAAATTGCAAAGCAAAACACCATGTGTATATACATATATATCTCACAAATATTTAAGAAGAGAAACCATGGCATTTGTAAACAGATCTCTTAAATGTATAAGATCTTACAGAATGTTAAATGTGTTTGAAGCTTACATCACATTTGGCTCCGGATCCCATCAGAGTACCCTATATCCAAGCAGACAGAAGACAATGTTTCATTAAGGTTACATAACTAAACACTTTAAGGATTTTTTATTTTAGTTCAAAAACTATTTGAATTTTTTTTTAATCTAACTATATCAACCACTGTAAACAAATGTGCTTTTAAAATTACTAAGGAAACTATGTCTTCTTAAACTGTGATTTTGCCAACGCAAAGAAATAGTTCATATTTTCTTCTATCATTGCTGGCTGGTTATAGGAATTATAAACAGGAATGCAATGATAGGGACACAAACTTTTAACAATGGTTGAACCACACTCTAGCCTTGTTCCAAGTCTTCAAGTTTCAGGTCACCCACTAGATCCCTTCATGGCAGTTCAAAATGTCTTTTCTGATAGCATTTGAGGGATTCATTTAAGATGAAATCTGTTTGTATGTATACATAATAGACATCACTGACTCCATGGAGGTGTGTTTGAGCAAACCCTGGGAGATACTGCATACATGGAAGGCTGGCATGCTGCATTTCATAGGGTCGCAAAGAGCGGGACACAACTTAGCAACTGAAGAACAACTACAATAATAGGGAGAATGTGGAGGTTAATAAATGTATATTTCTCGTGTAATTAATGGACAACAAATTGTTTCTACAAGGGAAAAACAGATAAGAGAAAGTATATACGTGCTATGAGTACAAAAATAATTCAGACTACTCTTGAAAATTAGGGTAGGCCTAGTAAAATAAACCCTAAGAGGTATTAAAACTGACTAAAATATTTCAGCCTACAATCGGGGGGAAAAACCACTACAAACTGAAAATACAACTTAGCATCATAATGCCTCATTCCTCTATGACCCTAGAAATGAGAGAATCTGGAATAAAATGTGCTCAGAAACATTCTAAGCCTCAGCTTTTATAGCAATAGTGTTAGAAATATACTAAAGTCTAATCTATATTCTTTGAAACACAGCTCACCTTTGTTTATCACCATCAGCATTAAAGTTAGTTATCTTTACTTATAAAGGAAATAAACTATGCTGAATCTAATTAATTGGGAGAAACTCACACAGCTTAACCCTTGGGCACACACATATATATGTTTAAACATAGAGAAGGCAATGGCACCCCACTCCAGTACTCTTGCCTGGAAAATCCCATGGACGGAGGAGCCTGGTAGGCTGCAGTCCATGGGGTCGCTAAGAGTTGGACACGACTGAGCGACTTCACTTTAACTTTTCACTTTCATGCACTGGAGAAGGAAATGGCAACCCACTCCAGTGTTCTTGCCTGAAGAATCCCAGGGACGGGGAAGCCTGGTGGGCTGCAGTCTATGGGATCACACAGAGTCGGACACAACTGAAGTGACTTAGCATAGCATAGCATAGCATATATTTACTACATTGGACAAATATTATAGCTCAAAGCTCACCTCAGATCCTAGCCTATTCACCCTTATTATTTTCTTTTATTCATTCAACATTATTCACTCTTTCCTGAACACAGGTGTGTGGTAACAGAAAGAACTTATACTTTGCAGCAAGAAAGACCTGAGTTCTCATCTCAAACCACCATCTACTAATTCACTTTAAACAAGTAACTTGAGGGCTCAACTTTTCCTCCTGTAAAATAAAAGTGACAACAGCTCCTTAACAAAGATTTAAGAAAGCTGGCTTATCAACAGAAACATGATTTCCTTCAGCCCCTTTTGTCACTGTTCTTTAATCTTCTTCCAACTCTGATTTCAAATTCATGTGTGAAAAATACTCAGAAGAGTGACTGGCACATTAAGTCCCTCAGTATACATGGAAAACTGCTGATTTGGTATAAAAGTGATCATAATAACTTATACTTGTGAATAATATCTTAGTTTTATGTTTAATTTTTTTAATTTTTTACATTTTATTATTATTTTCTTTGGCTACACCAGGTCTTAGTTGCTGCATGAAAGGGTTACTCTCTAGTTGCAGTGTATGAGTTTCTCACTGCAGGGGCTTCTCCTGTTGCAGCACACTGGTTCTAGAGCATACGGGCTTCAGTAGTTACGGCTCAAGGGCTCCAGAGTGCAGGCTCTATAGTTATGGCCCATGGACTTAGTTGGCCCATGGCGTGTGGAGTCTTCCTGGACTAGGGATCAAATCCATGTCCCTTGCACTGGCAGGTGGACTCTTAACCACTGGGCAACCAGGGAAGTCCCTTTATGTTTGATCTTAAAAACATACAAATATTTAAAGACCCCAGTTCTTGACACCTGGGGTCTCAAGAACTGAATTGCTTCTGTTTGATATCTAAGAGTTAGGGTTTTCCAGGTGACACTAGTGGTAAAGAACATGTCTGCCAATGCAGGGGATGTTAGAGACATGGGTTTGATCCCTGGGTAGGAAGATCCCCGGGAGGAGGAAATGGCAACCCACTCCAATATTCTTACCTGGAGAATCCCACAGACAGAGGCACCTGGAAAGCTACAGTACATGAGGTTGCAAAGAATTGGACATGACTGAAACAACTTAGCAATGTAAATCAAAATTAAACCTTGAGTTTTTTCACTCTAATGTGCTATGATCTCAATGGAAGATCTGACTCATCTCTTATCCACAAATTACCTCAGCAAACATGGAAGCAATTTACAACCAATCATGCTACACATTAAGATTTCACAATACCCTGTCATCTTTCGTTGTCATCAAGAAGACCGCTTCCTTCACGTGAACTTCTGTTTTACATTTTAAAACTGACTACACAGTCATCCAACACATTAAGAAGAGAGCCTCTTAAAACCATTTGCTCCAAGAGGGATAATGCAGTGAAAAATGCAATGTGTGAAAGATTATTTCCTTTTAATTGATGTCGTAAACATTTTAATTGGTTTGACTAAACACTAATTATCAAAGCTTCAACTTTGCTTTTGCCAAAATTCTTTCACTATTAATGTACTCATTACAATAACATCCTACAGATCCCTGTAAGCAAAGTGTTGGAAAACACTAAATCAAGAGTATATCCTTACTGGTCATAAAGACTTGTTTCTGAAAGATACATAAAAACATGGCCTAAGGAGGGGGCTTTTCCCATTCCCATCTCATCTTTTCAGACTTGATTTGATTCTTCAGTTTCTATAGATTGGAGGTCATATCAATATTAACCTGGACTGTAGATTGCAAATGATAGAAACCCAAGCTAACAAGGTCACACACAGGAGAAAATAGTGGATGGTATTCTACTACTGTAGTTGAGATCATGTACCATGGAATCTTATTTGGGGGTGTGTGTGTGTGTGGATGCGTGCGTGGCTTTTTTTGAAATCTTTTCATTGAATCTGTTACAATATTGATTCATTTTATGTCTTGGTGTTTTGGCCACGAGGCATGTGGAATCTTAGCTCCCCAACCAGGGCTCAAACCCTCAACCCCTGCCTTGGAAAGTAAAGTCGTAATTTCTGGACCACCAGAGAAGTCCCTGGATTCTTATTTTGGTTCCACCCATTTTTAATTGTGTGATCTGTGGTGAGTGAATTAAGCTTTTCCTTCTTTGTTTAACAAAAACTATCTCATGGACCTGTTAGGAGAACCACATGATTTACCATGTGAAATGCCTTAGAAAACTGCTTGGCACAAAATAAACACTCAATAATTTTTTAAAGAACAGAAATGAACCTAATTTTGGAGACAACTGGAATCAGAGGATAAATGCCATCAGGATTCACTTATTCTATTTTCTTTCTTTCTATCTGCATTTCAATATTTCCCAACTTCAAATAGCTTAGCAACCAGTCTGAGAGACCCTCTTTCCTCAGATCAATACAAAATATCTTAGAGGAGAACTCTGACTAGCCCAGTTTAGGGATGTGCCAATACATGGACTAGCCTAGCCACTTTGCCTGCAGGTGGGGGTCTGTGATTAGTTTAGCCAGGGAGCCCAGTTTATAATACCTGTTGTCTCAGCATAATGACCAACAGTGTACAATTCCACTCTAAAGTACCCTAATTTCCATAACATTATCTACGTAGTATTCTTGCCAAATGTTTCATCTGAAGCTAATTATAAGGAAACATTAGCAATATCTAGACTGTGAGACATTCTATTACAACCATAATGGATGCTTTGAAAATGTCAATGTCATAAAAGATTTTTTTTAAAGAAGATGGAGATTAGAAAACCCACTGAAATGCATGATCATAAGGAATGGTGTGAAGTTGTTACAGCTGTGTCCCAATTCTTTGAGACCCTATGGACTATAGCCCACCAGGCTTCTCTGTCCAAGGGATTCTCCAGCCAAGAATACCTGAGTGGATTACCATTTCCTCCTCCAGGAGATCTTCCTGACTCAGGGATCGAACCTGCATCTCTTACGTCTCCTGTGTTGGCAGATGGGTCCTTTACCACTAGCACCATCTGGGAAGCCCACAGGGTGTGGGGAAATACCTGTAAAGAAAATTTGTGGAACAGCTTCATGTGATGGCAGTAATGTGCCCATGTAGAAGAATGGCCTTTGCTCTGTGATATACACAGTAGAGGATGTAATGGGAAACTGTCAAAATGTCTGTGTCTTGCTTTCAAATGATTCAGGAAAAACAAAAAACCAAGGCTACATCAAAAGAGAAAGAGAGATACAGAGCAAATGCCACAAAATATTAACAAACTGCTAAATCTGGATAGTTCAACAGATTATATTCCCTGTATTATTCTTTTGATGCTCCTAGAGGTTCAATATTTTTCAAAATAAAAAGTTAGGAGGAAAATGACTCCATGTGAGTAATAAATTATATGGTCACCCTTTCTTGACTGGACCACTTGGGTTGATCATTTAGCTCTAAACAATGACAAACTGCTACTTGACAGAGAAGCAAACTTTTATTTTTTCAAGCTGGTTTTAGAAAAGGCAGAGGAACCAGAGATCAAATTGCCAACATCCACTGGATCATAGAAAAAGCAAGAGAGTTCCAGAAAAACATCTATTTCTCCTTTATTGACTATGCCAAAGCCTTTGACTGTGTGGATCACAATAAACTGTGGAAAATTCTGCAAGAGATAGGAATACCAGACCACCTGATCTGTCTCTTGAGAAATTTGTATGCAGGTGAGGAAGCAACAGTTAGAACTGGACATGGAACAACAGACTGGTTCCAAATAGGAAAAGGAGTTCGTCAAGGCTGTATATTGTCACCCTGCTTATTTAACTTCTATGCAGAGTACATCATGAGAAACGCTGGACTGGAAGAAACACAAGCTGGAATCAAGGTTGCCGGGAGAAATATCAATAACCTCAGATATGCAGATGATACCACCCTTATGGCAGAAAGTGAAGAGGAACTAAAAAGCCTCTTGATGAAAGTAGAAGTGGAGAGTGAAAAAGTTGCCTTAAAGCTCAACATTCAGAAAACAAAGATCATGGCATCCGGTCCCACTACCTCATGGGAAATAGATGGGGAAACAGTGGAAACAGTGTCAGACTTTATTTTTCTGGGCTCCAAAATCACTACAGATGGTGACTGCAGCCATGAAATTAAAAGACGCTTACTCCTTGGAAGGAAAGTTATGACCAACCTAGATAGCATATTGAAAAGCAGAGACATTACTTTGCCAACAAAGGTTCATCTAGTCAAGGCTATGGTTTTTCCAGTGGTCATGTATGGATGTGAGAGTTGGACTGTGAAGAAGGCTGAGTGTCGAAGAATTGATGCTTTTGAACTGTGGTGTTGGAGAAGACTCTTGAGAGTCCCTTGGAGTGCAAGGAGATCCAACCAGTCCATTCTGAAAGAGATCAGCCCTGGGATTTCTTTGGAAGGAATGATGCTAAAGCTGAAACTCCAGTACTTTGGCCACCTCATGCAAAGAGTTGACTCATTGGAAAAGACTCTGATGCTGGGAGGGATTGGGGGCAGGAGGAGAAGGGGACGACAGAGGATGAGATGGCTGGGTGGCATCACTGACTCGATGGACGTGAGTTTGAGTGAACTCCAGGAGTTGGTGATGGACAGGGAGGCCTGGCGTGCTGCGATTCATGAGGTCGCAAAGAGTCGGACACGACTGACCGACTGATCTGATCTGAGTCCCATTCAGAACAAGTGTCTCAAATATGAGGATGAAGAACAAATTCCCAAGGAATTTGAAACCAAGGAAGAACCACTGTATGTCAAGCAGTCACCCAGCTTGTATATTGGAACATGCAAATTATCTCTAGATCAAATGCTGTGATTCTTTAATTCCATTTATGAAAAGGAATAAGCCAAACCATTGTCCTTTTAGCAAAGGAAATGCCTCTTTCTCAGTGTTCCCTAAAATTGGCATGGCCCTGTACCTAAGAGTCGGGAAAACTTCAAGGAACAAAGTCTTAAGAATTCTTTCAATCATGGTCCCCAAAGCTGGGTTCCATCCAATCTGCAAACTCTTGACCATTATGATTATTGCTATTATTTTTCTAGAACCCCCTCTTTCCCTAATCAAAACCTAGGAAGATGTGCAAATTCTCCTATCACAAAGCTTTTCATTTCATTCGCTAAACTTTTAAAGAATGCTCACCATTTTTTAAATTTTATAATCATGTAAGATTTTTGAGAAATAAGATCACACACAGAGGTCTGAGTCTGACTACCATTCTAGGATGTTACTTTGGGCAAGTTACTTTACATTTCTGAGGCTCAGTTACATCACTGGTAAAATGAGAATAATCCCACCTGAACTGCAGGGTTGTTGCAAGCATTGGAAACAAATAAGGTAAAACATGTAAATGTTGCTTTTCATAAAGAGTGAACAAGGATGACAATGATAGCACTGCCACTGCCCTCAGGGGTCCCACTGTTAACAACTTCCGTCTCCCTTCACCCACATCCCTACTTGTCTCAGTCAGTTAGAACTTTGGTTCAGGACAAGTGAACGTTCCCCTATGTGGGCAAATGCAACACCGAAATACAGGCTTTTTGCTGTCTGAGGCACCCTAATTGCATGGCATCTTATTTCCATTTGCATCTTGTTTTGTTTTCTAAACATTACTGTGACCCAGATTCATTCCAGTGCATCAGGTTCTAAAAGTTCTTCCCTTTCAGACCTTCCTATGTGAAGTATGACTTTCTCTTTGCACAAAAAGAATTGGCATTTAGATTTTCCCATCACTAGACGTGTCTAAATGTTTGTGTGAGTAAGCAGGACCTTGTTACAGAGTAATGCGTCATCAATAAAACAGGAGACACAGCTGGTGTATTATCTGGTGCAAATCCATTTTTTCCAGATTATAGGATCTTTGTTAGCAGTAAGTGTGTAATAGATGGAAAGAATGCAGTTAAACCACTTGGTATGAGGTTTGGATTCACAAAATTAGAAGCAAAGTATTTGGGTTAGAAAATTAAGAAAGAAAAAGACCTCAATATCAGTGTTTGAAACAGTTTGGAATACTAAAAGTCACTGATTTTTTTTTTTCTAAATTGAATACAGAAATTTCAAATATAGGCTGGGAACTAGTCATGTTTGAAGAATACAATTTCTTCATATTTATACCACAAATACTCTAGCACATGGACAAAACAGGAGAAAATCGATCACCAATTTTGAATGACACATCAAAAAATTAACAAAAAAAAACTAAAACCGATTTTAATGCATTTAGGGCCATAATATTTCAAATAAATTAGTAGGATCTCAACTATGTTTGAAAATGTCTATAATTTAAGCACTTAAGAGAGTCACACATTTCCTATATATTCAAGAATGACTCTGTACAAAGAAAGTTGCCTATTTAACACAGTTTCTGAAACCCCTAAAGGCCTACTGTAGTTTGAATGATTTTAAATAACTAAATTTTTACTTGTAAGTTTCCAGTGTAGTGAATTGTTTTGCCTAAGGCCACTAAAAGCAAAATACAAAGTTTACACAAAGAAATGATGGCTAACAGTTCCTATACAGCTAGATATCAACTTCTCTCTTGTCCTCCGAACCGCTCAACCTAAAAGAACACACAAACACAAAAAACAAAATAGGAGCAGACGATGCTACACATGGCCATGAAGTGCTGATAAAAGAAGGCTCTTGAGACAACCAAGTTCATTCATATAGCTCTTCACGTGAGCCTCAAGAGAGACATTATCTATAGAGCTGCCCAAAGGTAGAGCAGTTTCCTTGAATGATTTTCCCACTCAATTCAGTGTACCACTTACATGGGATACTGACTAGCCCTATGTAAAAATAACTGGTCTCACTTTTAGAACTTTCTCCAAAGATGACAGCCTTAGTTTCTCCATTTGTCCAGAAACCCAGTCTCTCTATCTATATTTTCTGCACACTAAGTTCTATATAGTGTCTCATTATTTTTCCTTAGATGCAGGAAATTTTCTTCTGGCTGCTATCTCAACATCAATTTCAGTTTCTATCATTCAGTCTATTTCAGTTATCTATACGGATGCTCAGATACCTATTAATTTATCGATTTAGTTATAATATACTATATAAACATTCAGTAATTTTAAAAAGTAACAACCATTTACTTGCTCATGGTTCTGTAACTTGCGCAGGGCTCAACAAGCACAGCCTCATCTCTGCTTCATGTGATGTCAACTGGAGCTCTACTAGGACCCAAGAATCCAATTCACTCACATGCCTGGAACCACAGCTGAGAAGTGTGAAGACCTAGAGGCTGACCATACCTCACTCTTCACAGTATGCTAGTTGCAATTCTTTACCAACTGGCTCAGGGCTTCAAAAGAGAAGCAGAGACACCAGGACTCTTAAGCCCAAGCCCAGAATAGGCACACTTTTACTTCTGCTGCCATTTGGTTGGTAGAAGCAAGTTATGAAGTCAGCCAAGCCCCAGGGGAAGGGCAAAAAGATCCCACATTGGATGAGCGGAATGGCGCAGGCTTGCAGGCATGGGAGGAACTAACGGTGGTTGTCTTTCCAGAAGATCAGCTTATGATTCATTACATTATTTTAAGGTATTTTTTTAATGTGGAATATTTTTTTAAGTCTTCATTGAACTTCTTACAATATTGCTTCTTCTTTTTTATGTTCTGATGTTTTTGGCTGCGAGGCATGTGGGATCTTAGCTCCCCAACTAGGGATCAAGTCTGCACTCCCGACATTGGAAGGCAAAGTCTTAATCACTGGGCCACCAGAAAAGTCCCTCATTTCACAACATTTCAGCTAATGCCCAATACACCATCATCTTTGATGATGACAGAGATGAAATTATATTCTTACTTCCTAAATTCCTATAATACAAATCATTTCTTACCTTATAACTTTCACATAAAGTCATGTGTAAGATAATCTAAGAATATCTCTACCTTCTGGCAGGTGGGATTAAGTCCTTCAAAGCCTGCATCCAGCTCAAAATAAGTCTTTATTTCATCATGGAAACACAGTTCCAAACAGTCCCACCACTACAACCCTTCTTTAGAGTCAGGCATTGAGATGGGACTGAAAATGAGCATGTGTTATCTAGACCTGAAAACACAGTACATGATAAGCATAACTACAGAGATGAGCTTGAAAATCACCTGCATACAATATTTGTAGAAAGACACATGAAAGAGACAGATTTGAAGAAGATTAAGGAGAAGAGAGGCAAGAAAGAGAAAAAATTAACCCACCTAATTTGAGGCAGATGCCACTTTAAAAAAAATCCTCTTAGAAGGAGCAATAAATATGAATGAACAGTTATGAGACACACAGTTGGCATTTCATATCCACAGATAGAAGAGCCATAGATATGCAGGACCCAAAGTGCTATGGCTCCATCTTGCATAAGGCATTTGGGCATCTGTGGGTTTTGGTACTGCAGGGAGGGAGGTCCGGAACCAATCCCTGGTAGGTACCAATGGAGAACTATGCTAAAGAGAAACTCACCTGTGGTAAATTGACCTGGGTGAGTAATTTCATTTGGTTTACACGGTTCTTTGGTAAAAACAGTGGAGGATGTTTTTGTTTCATCACATATAAACCACAATGCAGCTGACTAACGTTTATTAATATATTATTCTTAACTGACAGCTTATCAGTTAAGGCAAGAGTATACACTGGCTTCCAACTTTCTGGACTTTAATATCTATTGCAAAACTAAAATCTCTGAATGTTCTTTTGGATCCAATACAAGGATAAAAATACTTTTAATTGCCAAAGTAGATACTACTTCAAAGATCAATTTCTACCTTTTATTAGCATTTCAAGGAATGTACAGTTGATCCTTGAATAACTTGAGGGTTGGGAAGCAAATCCCACTGAGTTGATAAATCACTTATAACTTGACTCCCTAAAACGTAACTACTAATAGCCTACCATTGACAGGAAGCCTTACTGATAATTATAGATACAAACTACTATGCATAAAATAGATAAGCAATATGGACATAGCATACAATATGGGGAAATATAGTTGCTATTTTATAATAACTTTAAATGAAGTATAATCTATAAATAGATTGACTATGTTGTACACCTGAGACTAATATTGTAAATCATCTATCTTTTTTAAAAGTGAAAAGGTAATATGAAATCCATATTTATTTGCAGGTATAATAATTCATGCATTAATAATGAAGCAGAGCAATATGATTTCTTCATGACATTCTAGTACAATGGACATGAATTTGAACAAACTCTAGGAGACAGTGGAGGACAGAGGAGCCTAACATGCTACAATCCATAGCGTCATAAAGAATCTGACACAACTTAGCCACTGAACAACAACAATCTTAGTATAATCCATATTGATTGTACATTGCCTAACCTATACACTAATGGATAAATTGCTATTAAAAATTTTATGGCATACAGTATTACAGTCATATTAACAATATAGTATTAGAAATATTGCTATCATTTTTTACAAAAACACAACAGCAATGATAAGTTGATACACAGTTTCTCCAATGATGAGAGAGGCATACTGTAATGTAATTCTTTGAAAATGTTTATAAAACAGTAAGAAGAAACATACACAATTAATTTTATATTAAATATCACTCTCCTATGCCTATGCAAGGACAGGCTATCTGCTTCAATAGTGTCTAGCACACAAGGGTCTACAGGATCTTAGGCAATTAATGATGACACAGAACCTCTCATATAGTTCTTGCCATTCAGTTATTAGATTTTCACATGAAGACACTTGCATACACACAACAGATAAGTTGATTAACTGAAAGGCCTGATAATTATTTACCATTCATGAAGATCTTCATCCTCGTCATCTTCACATTGAGTAGTCTGAGGAGAAGGAGGAAGAGGAGTGGTTGATCCTGCTGTCTCAGAGGTGGAGGAGGTGGAAAAAATGGAAGGGGAGGCAGGAGAGGAAGGCACACTCAGGGTAACTTCACGGAGATAAAGCATAATTTCGGATATCTCTCTCTTGCACCTTCCGCTTTAGTTTCAGTGTCCATATCCTAGAAGGGTCCATGTCACAAAAGAAGTCAAAACCACTCTTGAATAATCAGAAACCTTCTGCCAGATTGTCTGTTTCCTGGCACTGATTCTTCTACATCGTCTTCCCCATCATCTGGCACTGGTTTGGAAGAACTCACTTCCATCTAGTCATCTTCTGTTAATTCCTCCAGTGTGGTGTTTATTAGCTTCTGGATTGCTCCAAGATCTATATCTTGAAACCCTTTACCTCCTCCTCACCATTTTTGGCCATACCTACTTCTCCAGGAGGAAATGTTTCTGGCTTGATGGCTTAGTTTTTTGCTGTTGTTATTTGTTTGTTTTTTTCCTTTGGCAATGCCAAAAAGGCATCTTCAGTTGTATAATCCTTCCAGACTTTTATGACATCCTCTTTATGGGGTTTTTTCCATACCACTGACAATCCTTTCCATAGAATACCATGTGTAGTAAGCCTTAAAGGTCCTTATAACCCCTTGATCTAGAGGCTAAATTAGAGATGTTATGTTTTGGGCAAGTAGATCACATGGACATCATTGGTGTTGAACTCAGGCAGTTTTAGGTGGCGAAGGGCAGTACAGTACCTAAAAAACTTGAGATGACAGTCCCTTATTTGGCAAGGTTCCTCCTGACTTCAGGGACAAAGCATTGATGGAACCAATCTAGAAGAAGCATCTCATTGTCCAGGGCTTCTTGTACAACCAAAAGACTGGTACCCGGTTTCTATTTTTTCCCTCAAGGCTGGGGTATTAGCACCTTTACAGATAGGGGCAGTCATTATAAACCCAATGCATCTGCACCAAACTGCAGAGTTAGCCTGTCCCTTCCTGCCTTAAATCCTGGTGCTTGTTTGTCTTTCTTACTAATAAATGGCCCTTTGCAACAATATATTTTTCCAGAATAGAGCACTTTTGTTTGTATTAAAAACCTGTTCAGTCAGATCTTTCCTCTTCACTTATTTTCTTAATGGCGTCTGGGAACTCGTTTGCTGCCTATGGGTTGGCAGAAGTTGCGTCTCCTGTTATCTTGACATTTTTAAAGCCGAACCTCATTCTAAAATCATCAAGCCATCAATCATCTCCACCTTTAGATCCTTCATCTTCCTTTAAATTGTATTATAACGACTTTGATTTTCTCAATATTAGAGTCTATAAGTATGCTTTCTTATAGCAATCCTTCCCCCGCATAAAAGCTACATTTTCGATATGACATAAAAATATATTTCACACAGAGTCGAGGTTTTCGTGTTTGCTGGTGAAGCTGCAGTGACAGCTTCATGAATTTCCTTTTCTTTTTTTTAACAATGGTTCTTACACTGGATTCATTTATCTTGAAATGGTGGGCAAGCACAGCTGCAAACCTCAATCTATGATACAAATCAAGCAATTCTACTTCTTTTTGTAAGTCATGACTTTTCCCTGCTTCTTGGGAATACTTCCAGCAACACTAGTGGCATGTCACATGGGTCCATGGTATTATTCAAGGTTTATGCTATTGCACGAAACATGATGAAAACTAAGCAAGAACCTCAAGAGATCATTTTTTTTTTACTGCGATGAACAAGCCAGTGAAAAGATGAACTTCTCACATGGACGTGATTAGCCTCACATTTCATTTTAAGCAGATAACTTGCAACACTTGAGTTCATTGCAACAGCAACAGGAAGTGGCTAAGAAATTATTACAGTAGTACAGTGTGTGCTACAGTTTATTTTATGCAGTCATGATTTAATATTGTTTTCATGCTTGTTCATATTTCTCTCAACTGCAAATTGTGCCATATATAATAGTCTTTGTGTATCTAAGTTTTGATAAATTTTAACTTTGTATAATAGGTTTGTGTATGCTTTATGGTAGTAAATAATAAAATAAATTAGTATCTACATATGCTGCTGCTAAGTTGCTTCAGTCATGTCCGACTCTGTGTGACCACATAGACGGAAGCCCACCAGGCTCCCCTGATGTATCTACATATATTTTGGCATTAATAACATTTAATTTTTTAAACAATTTATTAAAATATTTCTAGGCTATGGGGCTTATCTGAAATTTTTTTCAAACTACTTCAAATCTCAAAAAAGTTTTCCCATATATTTATTGGGAAAAATACATGTATAAGTAAATCCACTCAGTCTAAACCTATGTTGTTCAAGGGCCAGCTGCATTCATTACAGTAATAGTGGCTAAAATTGGGCTGAATAGACAATTAGAATAAATTAAAAAAAAACAAACTTATGGTTCAGTTCAGTTCAGTCACTTAGTTTTATCTGACTTTTTGAAAACCCATGGACTGCAGCATGCCAGGCTTCCCTGTCCATCACCAGCTCCCAGAGCTTGCTCAAACTCATGTCCATCAAGTCGGTGATGCCATCCAACCATCTCATCCTCTGTTGTCCCCTTCTCCTCCTGCCTTCAATCTTTCCCAGCATCGGGGTCTTTTCTAATGAGTCAGTTCTTCACATCAGGTGGCCAAAGTACTGGAATTTCAGCTTCAGCATCCATCCTTCCAATGAATATTCAGGATTGATTTACTTGAGGATTGACTGGTTTGATCTCCTTGCAGTCCAAGAAACTCTCAAGAGTCTTCTCCAACATCACAGTTCAAAAGCATCAATTCTTTGGCTCTCAGCTTTCTTTATGGTCCAATTCTCACATCCATACATTACTACTGAAAAAACCATAGCTTTGACTAGACAGACCTTTGTTGGCAAAGCAATGTCTCTGCTTTTGAATATGCTGTCTAGGTTGGTCAAAGCTTTTCTTCCAAGGAGCAAGCATCTTTTAATTTCATGGCTGCAGTCACCATCTGCAGAGATTTTGGAGCCCAAGAAAATAAAATCTGACACTGTTTCCATTGTTTCCCCATCTATTTGCCATGAAGTGATGAGACTGGATGCCATGATCTTCGTTGCTTGAATGTTGAGTTCTAAGCCAGCTTTTTCACTCTCCTCTTTCACTTTTATCAAGAGGCTCTTCAGTTCCTTTTCACTTTCTGCCATATGGGTGGTGTCATCTGCATATCTGAGGTTATTGATATATCTCCCAGCAATCTTGATTCCAGCTTGTGCTTCATCCAGCCTGGCATTTTGCATGATGTACTCTCCAGTAGTCATGTATGTATGTGAAAGCTGGACTATAAAGAAAGTTGAGCACTGAAGAATTGATGCTTTTGAACTGTGATGTTGGAGAAGACTCTTGAGAGTCCCTTGGACTGCAAGGAGATCCAACCAGTCAATCCTCAATTAAATCAGTCCTGAATAGTCATTGGAAGGACTGATGCTAAAGCTGAAACCCTAATACTTTGGCCACCTGATGCAAAGAACTGACTCATTGGAAAAGACTCTGAAGCTGGGCAAGATTGAAGGCAAGAGGAGAAGGGGACGAAAGAGGATGAGATGATTGGATGGCATCACTGACTTGATGGACATGAGTGTGAGCAAGTTCCTGGAGCTGGTGATGGACAGGGAAGCCTGGTGTGCTAAGGTCCATGGGGTCACAAAGAATTGGACCTGACTGAGCAACTGAAGTGAACTCTGCGTTTAAGTTAAATAAGCTGGTAATATACAGCTATGACGTACTCCTTTCCCAATTTGGAACCAAGTCTTATGGATAAAACATATTAATTCATATAAACAAATATCTTGTGAACAATCATTGTGTGAAAGGAAACATCAGAGATCCCAAGAATGGTTGTGCCCTTAAAGAGCTTAAAATCTAGTAGAGAAGATAAGATGTGAGACAAACACATAATATCAGATGCAGTGTCAAAATGCAATAAGAAAGATAAAAGGAAAAGAGCTCCAGAATATCAGAAACTAGAACAAAGAAGAGCTCAGGGAAGAGAAGACTTTTGATCTGCATTTTGAAATGTGGGTAGGCTTTTTAGAGTGGTAAATGGGGAAAGACTACCATTCAACATGGAGACAATGGTGCAAACAATGAAGAGTGTAAAACATTTTTCAGGAATAGAAAGTGCACTAAATTGGAGAGTTTGGAAATATTGGTAGATGAAGAATAAAAGTAAAAAACTGAAAGTTGAAAAGGTAGATGGAAATGTTACTGCTCTGCTAAAGATTTCAGGTTCTATTCCAGGGTCTTTAAGTATCTTTGCTCAAGTACCCCCAGAAGAATGGTTAAAAAACTACGTGTTCTTGCATAATTTTTTATTTATAATTACAATTTTTTGTCTGAAGCTTAAATAGTGGCAAGGATGTAATTTCCAGCATCATAAATACTGACATTAAAAAAAGCATTGTCATATAATTCTTTTAATGTCTATTGTAGTTCACAATCATCCATTTAAAAATATCTGTATACACACCTCTGAAGTAATCAGAAATTCTCCATTGTCTCTATTTCTTTCTTGAACTTCTGCTCCTGTTACCTTCCTCCCACAGAATTTTATCCTAAAATTCTTAAGTTATATTGATGAAGCTTTCACTTTTCTCTGGAAAAAAATATTTAACATATGAATAGAATATAATCTGTTCCCTCTTATAAAGCTATGATATTTCAATAATGTTTCAGATTAAATTATCATTTCCATGATCATCAGTATCCAATTTATCAAGACAAATATTTTTTAAATGTTAATAAATGATTAAATATAAGATAAAGATATTAATGGAAATGTATTCCTTAAAAAAATGAGGCCTTATCATCAAAAAATCTACAAACAAAATGCTGGAGAGGATGTGGAGAAAAGGGGATCCTCTGCACTGTTGGTGGGAATGTAAATTGATACAGTCAGTCAGTATGGAAGACAGTATGGAGATTCCTTAAAAAAAAAAAACTAGGAATAAAACCTCTATATGACCCAGCAATCCCACTACTGGGCATATACCCTGAGGAAATCAAAATTGAAAAAGACGCATGTACCCCAACGTTCATTGCAGCACTACTGACAACATCTAGAACAGGTAAGGAACCTAGATGTCCATCGACAGATGAATGGGTAAAGAAGCTGTGATATATGTATTCAATGGAATATTATTCAGCCATAAAAAGGAACACATTAGAGTCAGTTCTAATGAGATGGATGAACCTAGAGCCTACTTCACAGAGTGAAGTAAGTCAGAAAGCGAAAAACAAATATCACATACAATAGTGCATATATATGGAATGTAGAAAGATGGTACTGATGAAATTATCTGCAGGGCAGCAATGGAGACATAGACATAAAGAACAGACTTATGGACATGGGGCAGGAGGAGGAGACGATGGGATGTATGGAGAAAGTAACATGGAAATGTATATTACCATATGTAAAACAGACAGCCACTGGGAATTTGCTGTATGACTCAGTGAACTCAAACTGGGGCTCTGTAACAACCTAGAGAGGTGGGATGGGGAGGAAGGTAGAAGGGAGGCTGAAGAGAGAGGGAACACATGTATACCTATGGCTGGTTCATGTTGATGTTTGCCAGAAACCAACACAATTCTGTAAAGCAATTATCCTTCAATTAAAATAAATAAATGATTTTTTCAAAATGAGGACTTTTTAAAAAAGCTTATTTCATGCATCAGTGGATGAATATTACAGAAGCCGAGTTAGCATTAATTCTACTTCAATTTTTTGCTTTTATATTTATCACTAACATATAAATCTTGAGTTATACATGAAAATCACAATGCTCTAGCATCAAAAATTATTTTTACTTATCATCTGACAATTTGATTGGATATATCTTAATATTTTAAATCAAGAAATTACATATTATCTAATCAAGAAGTTAGTAGAGCCCAATTAGCACCAATATATTAAACTGCGCTTTTCTTAACACTTCAAAAATTTCACAACCTGAACTAACATGTAAGATTCAAGAAGACTCATAAGGCAGGCATTTTCTTTTTTCACATGAGAAAGGAGCCATTGTACAAAAAGTCATAGGAAAAGAAAACCCACAGTTTGCAGCTCACCTCCAAAGACGGTAGATCAATTTGAGAAAATTGAGAATCTACAAACTGAGGATCATTAAACTATCTAGGCCTGGAAATTTCTTAGGAAGTCTTTGTGTATCTCTGGGGACACATATACCCAATTAGAAGACTGCTAGCAATAGGGAACAAGTGACAGTTTTAGATCAGGGAAGTAATATAATTGTGCAAGAACTTCCAGATGTTCAAGCTGGTTTTAGAAAAGGCAGAGGAAATTGCCTTTTCCTCTGGCCAACATCCGCTGGATCATGGAAAAAGCAAGAGAGTTCCAGAAAAACATCTATTTCTGCTTTATTGACTATGTCAAAGCCTTTGACTGTGTGGATCACAATAAACTGTGGAAAATCTGAAAGAGATGGGAATATTAGACCACCTGACCTGCCTCTTGAGAAACCTATATGCAGGTCAGGAAGCAACAGTTAGAACTGGACATGGAACAACAGACTGGTTCCAAATAGGAAAAGGAGTATGTCAAGGCTGTATACTGTCACCCTGCTTATTTAACTTCTATGCAGAGTACATCATGAGAAATGCTGGGCTGGAAGAAGCACAATCTGGAATCAAGATTGCTGGGAGAAATATCAATAACCTCAGATATGCAGATGACACCACCCTTATGGCAGAAAGTGAAGAGGAACTAAAAAGCCTCTTGATGAAAGTGAAAGAAGAGAGTGAAAAAGTTGACTTAAAGCTTAACATTCGGAAAACTAAGATCATGGCATCTGGTCCCATCACTTCATGGGAAATAGATGGGTAAACAGTGGAAACAGTGTCAGACTTTATTTTGGGGGGCTCCAAAATCACAGCAGATGGTGATTGCAGCCATGAAATGAAAAGACGCTTACTCCTTGGAAGAAAAGTTATGACCAACCTAGATAGCATATTGAAAAGCAGAGACATTACTTTGCCAACAGAGGTCTGTCTAGTCAAGGCTATGGTTTTTCCTGTGGTCATGTATGTATGTGAGAGTTGGACTATGAAGAAAGCTGAGCACTACAGAATTGATGCTTTTGAACTGTGATGTTGGAGAAGACTCTTGAGAGTCCCTTGGAGTGCAAGGAGATCCAACCAGTCCATTCTGAAGGAGATCAGTCCTGGGTGTTCTTTGGAAGGAATGATGCTAAAGCTGAAACTCCAGTACTTTGGCCACCTCATGCAAAGAGTTGACTCATTGGAAAAGACTCTGGTGCTGGGAGGAATTGGGGGCAAGAGGAGAAGGGGACTACAGGGGATGAGATGGCTGGATGGCATCACAGACTCGATGGACATGACTGTGAGTGAACTCAGGGAGTTGGTGATGGACAGGGAGGCCTGGCATGCTGCATTTCATGGGGTTGCAAAGAGTTGGACACAACTTAGCAACTGAACTGAAGTGTGCTTTAGAAATATTAAGCTAGAAACAATGTACAGATTGGATTGGAAGGAGAAATTGTTCAAAAAATGGAGACAAATGGAGACCTTACTACAGATCAGAAAATATTGGAGGATATGGACTAGAATATTAGCTTTGATTAAGAAACAGTGAAAAGTATTATAGAATAAAAACAGAAATGATTTAGTAACTAAAATTTGATGTGGGAAATTTAATTAGTAATTAAAGTTTATACTCCAAACGTATACTTCTACCTCAAATTAAGAAACTTTGAATAAAAGAAAATTTAAATCCATATTGTGCTTAGTCACTTTGTGACCCCATAGACTGTAGCCTGCCAGGCTCCTCTGTCCATGGGGATTCTCCAGGCAAGTAAACTGGAGTGGGTTGCCATGCCCTCTTCCAGGGGATCTTCCCAACCCAGGGATCAAACCCAAATCGATATTGGCTAGATCCAATACCTTAATGGAAATGAAGATTGATACTTCAAAGTCATGGTAGTGAAAGAAATCTAGCATATGAAAGAAATGGCTGTTATCAGAGTTGAGAAAAGTTGGCCACATCTTAGCAATCAGGTTTTTGTTGATTTATTAATTAGATTTAAACATAAAGACATAACCAATGATTAATTATCTCACTTTTCTAACATTCCCTACTATCAAACAGACTAGCAGATGTTCAAGTACTTCTTATGACTATGTTAGGGGAAACACACTGACTGAAACCACCTACTCTGGCCAGGCACCATAGTAATCATTTGCATAAGTTATTTTACAACAGGAGGTCCTGGTAAAGAATGTGGAACTAATATGCCACCACCAACCAGAAGAGTTCAGGGAAGGTCAAAAGGAGACACCACAGGTCCTACCATTTCCCAGAATCCTCGCAGGCATCCATCTTGGCTGAGCAATGTGTGTGCCACCAGGAAGGACCCTGAGTCAGAATGATTGACCAGAGACAACTCAGAAACTAATCCTGTCACCATAAAACCTGAGACTGTGAGCCACATGACAGAGTAGTCCTCCTTACCCTCCTGCTCGCCACCTGGGTGCCCCTTCCCAACGAAGTCTTTTGCTTTGTCAGCACATGTGTCTCCTTAGATGATTCATTTCCAAGTGTTAGACAAGAGCCCACTCTCAGGCCCTGGAGGGGGTTTCCCTTCCTGCAACAATTAGAAACCCTCAGTTTCCCAAATCAGTCCCTTCTGTCAGAGGAAACTCTGAGTAACAAACTTGTAAAGGTAGCCAAAAACCAACCTATCACACTTTAGCTTCACCTACCAATTTCAGCACTACCCTTTAGGGTCATAAATAAGGTATGTTTATTATCATCCTTTTCCCTTTAATTGTTTAAAAATAACTCTTTAATTGTTTAAAAATAACTCTTTTAATTGTTTAAAAATAACTTCTTCACTTTTTCTTTTTGAGCTAAATATGTCCAGTCCCTTCCACAGTACTTCGCATGCCATAAATTTTAATTTTTCCACCTTCTTAGTCTCTCTCTTGCCTGTAAATGGCTTTTTCAAGTGTGACTCTACAATAGAATACAACTTTATCAGTTCACACCTCCCAGATGAGAATACAGCACAAAACTCACCATCCCTCTACTGAATGACATACTGAGGATGTGGTCAACAGGTCAAACATTGTGGAGAAGGAATATTTTCCCTTCTACCTTTCTAGGCTCTGTGGCTGGTCTAAGAATTAAATTGACATAATACAGATTAACAGAAGAAAAAACAGTTTTAATTATGTACGTATGCACAGGAGCCTCTCAACTACATAATACTACAAAGGCGACCAGATGATTGAGGCTTATAGGTCATCCTGAGCTAGGAAAAGGGGTAGGGGTCTGGGGTAGAAGCATAATTCATGGGAAAAGGAGAGAAGAAAATGTCTGCTAAATAAAGTTTGCCAGACCACACAGATAAGTCTCTCTTGGTGGAGTTATCTCCCTCTTACAATAGCTCTCTTCCTGGTTCATGCCCCCATTCTAATGTAAATTTCCCTTACAAAAGGATCGCTTCTACTCTGTGTCTGCATTTCTCAAAATAAACAGCTCAAAACAACCCTTACGCCAAGAAGTCATATTTTGGGGTGGTATATTCTACCCTTCAACATGAGTAAAAAAATTTATAATTTAAGAAAATGGCATAACTTCACCAGCACCTTTGCCATCCATTTATATGTGTGTGTGTTTAATACTCTGAAGTTTCCATTTTACCAAAAAAAAAAAAGCAGCAAGTTTTAAAAAAATCTTTCTTTTTTTTTTTTTGGCTACACGGCATGTGGGATCTTAGTTCTCCCATCAGAAATTGAACCCACATCCCCAGCAGTGCAACAGTAGAGTCTTAACCACTGGACTGCCAGGGAAGTCCCCAAAAAGCAGAAATTTTAAATGCAATTAGGATATTTACTAATAGAAAGACCAATTGCTTGGCTTCTCTGGTGGTTCAGTGGTAAAGAACCTGCCTGCCAATACAAAAGACAAGGTTTGTTCCCTGATCCGGGAAGATCTCACATGCTGCGGAGCAACTAAGCCCCTGCTCCACCACTACTGAGCCTGCGCTCTAAAGCTTGGAAGCCTCAGTTACTGAAGCCTGCACGCCCTAGAGTCTATGCTTGGCAACAAGAGAAGATATCACAGTGAGAAGCTCTCACACTCCAGCTAGAAGAGTAGCCCACGCAGCAACAAAGACCCACAACTGTCAAAAATAAATAAAAATATTTGTTTAAAAAAAGAATTTCCAACTCTCACCAATCCTGCCCAGAATTAAAAATCTTAAATTATGCTATTAAAAAGCCTATTGCTTTAAGAAAGTCATCTCAATTGTATAATCTAAATAGTGTGAAGCAAAAACATTTCATTATTTATACAATCCAGTCATTTACTTAAGACTCTCAGAGGCTAATGAGCATACTACTATAACATTAGACAGGGTTCTCCTTGCAGTGGGAAAAGTTCAAGCAAAGAAGACAAAAGCAAAAGTTATCCCCCAGATAGAAAACAAAGCACTGTCTTAAAGTCAATTAAGCGTTTATACCTTGATGTGCTATTGTGCAGTATTTCAAGGAGAAAAAATGTTCAGCAAAAACAAAACTTAATTTTTTTTACGTTTCTCTTTATTAGGAAACCATTAAAGCAGAATTCATGTTTGCTAAATTCCTAGAAGAGATGAGTCACTATCTAGAGCAGAAATAGTGAGGTGTAAACGGCTCTTGCACAGATCTTAAACGTAGTCAACTGCCAAACTGTGTTTCTCTCATAGCTTAATGAATAGTCAAGATTTTAAAAGTCAAGGGAAGATCATCTGAAGAAATCCTGGCAGAATCAAGTGAAGTCTGGAAAAATGAGCCTCTAGTTTTAACATTTTAAATATTTTCATTACTCAAAAAACTCAAATTCTTATATGGGTTAAGCTATTCTTTCTTTATGATATTAAGTCCCTGAATTGTCTACAACTCAATCCTCTCCATTCAAGCCTTCCAGGCATCCTAAAGACACTGTGAATTAATATGATAAAGTTTTTTAGTTCCTTAGAGCCTTGTAAAATTTGAAATCAGGGTATTACTACTGTCTCTATATCTGCTATATATATTAAATAATTTCTATAAAGCTATTTGTGAATAGAGATGCTATGGCTTGAATGAACACATCCCCACTCAAAATTCAAATGTTAAATCTTAATGCCCAGTGTGATGGTATTAGGACTGTTTGAGAAGTAGTTTCAGCCACCCCAGTAGGCTTACTCATGGAGATACTTATTATAATTTTATCACAGTCCTTTGTAACACCTCTAAAGGTTTATTTGGCCATTGGTGTTGATTGTCTTGGTGACCATGTGTCTCCTCTTTCACTCCCGCCTCTAAAGTAGGAATGTGCATTCATTATCAGTAATTATTAGACAGCAGACAATGTCACCTACTCAGCAAATTGAAGCCTTTATAAAAGCAGCTCCGGAGAAATCCCTAGCCCCTCCCACCATGTGTGGATACAATGAGAGGTCTGTGACCTGGAAGAGGGCCCTCATCTGACCATGCTAGAACCACGAACTCAGACTTCTAACCTCCAAAACTGTAGAGATAAATTTGTTTCTTATAAGACACCCAGTTATGGCCTTTTGTTATAACAGCATGAAACAATTAAGACAAGATTTATTAGAAACATGGTAAAGCAAAGTCCTCTACAGTGAATAAAACTGTATTTAGAGGAGAATTAGGCCCACTTCTTACTGCCAACCAAGTTTTAGTTCAGTTCAGTTCAGTCACTCAGTCATGTCCAACTCTTTGCGACCCCATGAATTGCAACATACCAGGCCTCCCTGTCCATCACCAACTCCCGGAGTTTACTCAAATTCATGTCCATTGAGTCAGTGATGCCATCCAGCCATCTCATCCTCTGTCGTCCCCTTCTCCTCCTGCCCTCAGTCCCTCAGAGTCTTTTCCAATGAGTCAACTCTTTGCATGAGGTGGCCAAAGTATTGGAGTCTTTTCCAGTGAGTCAGCTCTTCACATGAGGCGGCCAAAGTACTGGAGTTTCAGCTTTAGCATCAGTCCTTCCAAAGAACACCCAGGGCTGATCTCCTTTAGAATGGACTGGTTGGATCTCCTTGCACTTCAAGGCACTGTCAAGCGTCTTCTCCAACATCACAGTTCAAAAGCATCAATTCGTTGGCACTCAGCTTTCTTTACAGTCCAACTCTCACATCCATACATGACTACTGGAAAAACTATAGTCTTGACTAGATGGACCTCTGTTGGCAAACTAATGTCTCTGCTTTTGAATATGCTGTCTAGGTTGGTCATAACTTTCCTTCCAAGGAGTAAGCGTCTTTTCATTTCATGGCTGCAATCACCATCTGCAGTGATTTTGGAGCTCCAAAAATGAAGTCTGACACTGTTTCCCCATCTATTTCCCATGAAGTGATGGGACCAGATGCCATGATCTTAGTTTTCTGAATGTTGAGTTTTAAGCCAACTTTTTCACTCTCCTCTTTCACTTTCATCAAGAGGCTCTTTAGTTCTTCACATTCTGCCATAAGGGTGGTGTCATCTGCATACCTGAGGTTATTGATATTTCTCCCGGCAATCTTGATTCCAGCTTGTGCTTATTCCAGCTCAGCGTTTCTCATGATGTACTCTGGATATAAGTTAAATAAGCAGGATGACAATATACAGCCTTGATGTACTCCTTTTCCTATTTGGAACCAGCCTGTTGTTCCATGTCCAGTTCTAACTGTTGTTTCCTAACCTGCATATAGGTTTCTCAAGAGGCAGGTCAGGTGGTCTGGTATTCCCATCTCTTTCAGATTTCCCACAGTTTACTGTGATCCACACAGTCAAAGGCTTTGGCATAGTCAATAAGCAGAAATAGAATTTTTCTGGAAGGCTCTTGCTTTTTTAATGATCCACCGGATGTTGGCAATTATCTCTGGGTCCTTTGCCTTTTCTAAAACCAGCTGGAACATCTGGAAGTTCACGGTTCACGTATTGCTGAAGCCTGGCTTGGAGAATTTTGAGCATTACTTTACTACATTACTTTAGCCTGTGAGATGAATGCAATTGTGCGGTAGTTTGAGCATTCTTTGGCATTGCCTTTCTTTGGGATTGGAACGAAAACTGACCTTTTCCAGTCCTGTGGCCACTGCTGAGTTTTCCAAATTTGCTGGTATGTTGAGTGAAGCACTTTCACAGCATCATCTTTCAGCATTTGGAATAGCTCCACTGGAATTCCATCACCTCCACTAGCTTTGTTCGTAGTGATGCTTTCTAAGGCCCACTTGACTTCACATTCCAGGATGTCTGTCTCTAGGTGAGTGATCACACCATCGTGACTATCTGGGTCATGAAGATCTTTTTTGTACAGTTCTTCTGTGTATTCTTGCCACCTCTTTTTAATATCTTATGCTTCTGTCAGGTCCATACCATTTCTGTCCTTTATTGAGCCCATCTTTCCATGAAATGTTCCCTTGGTAGCTCTGATATACTTGAAGAGATCTCTAGTCTTTCCCATTCTGTTGTTTTCCTCTATTTCTTTGCATTGTTCGCTGAGGAAGTCTTTCTTATCTCTCCTTGCTATTCTTTGGAACTCTGCATTCAAATGCTTAGATCTTTTCTTTTCTCCTTTGCTTTTTGCTTCTCTTCTTTTCACAGCTATTTGTAAGGCCTCCTCAGACAGCCATTTTGTTTGGTTTTGTTTTGCATTTCTTTTCCATGGGGATGGTCTTGGTCCCTGTCTCCTGTACAATGTCACGAACCTCTGTCCATAGTTCATCAGGCACTCTATCAGATCTAGTCCCTTAAATCTATTCCTCACTTCCACTGTATAATTATAAGGGATATGATTTAGGCCATACTTGAATGGTCTAGTGGTTTTCCCTACTTTCTTTAATTTAGTCTGAATTTGGCAATAAGGAATTCATGATCTGAGCCACAGTCAGCTCCCAGCCTTGTTTTCGCTGACTGTATAGAGCTTCTCCATCTTTGGCTGCAAAGAATATTATCAATCTGATTTCAGTGTTGACCATCTGGTGATGTCCATGTGTAGAGTCTTCTCTTGTGTTGTTGGAAGAGGGTGTTAGTTATGAGCACTGCATTCTCTTGGCAAAACTCTATTAGCCTTTGCCAGGTGGCTGCGCGGGTCGCAAGAGGGCTGAGAGGAGCTATTCCACGTTCAAGGTCAGGAGGGGCAGCCGTGAGGAGATACCCCTTGTCCAAGGTAAGGAGCAGTGGCTGCGCTTTGCTGGAGCAGCCATGAAGAGATACATGTCCAAGGTAAGAGAAACTCAAGTAAGATGGTAGGTGTTGCGAGAGGGCGTCAGAGGGCAGACACACTGAAACCATACTCACAGAAAACTAGTCAATCTAATCACACTAGGACCACAGCCTTGTCTAACTCAATGAAACTAAGCCATGCCATGTGGGGCCACCCAAGACTGGCAGGTCATGGTGGAGAGGTCTGACAGAATGTGGTCCACTGGAGAAGGGAATGGCAAACCACTTCAATATTCTTTCCTTGAAACAGGAAACTTTCCTACGAACAGTATGAAAAGGCAAAATGATAGGATACTGAAAGAGGAACTCCCCAAGTCGGTAGGTGCCCAATATGCTACTGGAGATCAGTGGAGAAATAACTCCAGAAAGAATGAGGGCATGGAGCCAGAGCAAAAACAATACCCAGTTGTGGATGTGACTGGTGATAGAAGCAAGGTCTGATGCTATAAAGAGCAATATTGCATAGGAACCTGGAATGTTAGGTCCATGAATCAAGGCAAATTGGAAGTGGTCAAACAAGAGATGGCAAGAGTGAATGTCAACATTCTAGGAATCAGCAAACTAAAATGGACTGGAATGGGTGAATTTAACTCAGATGACCATTATATCTACTACTGTGGGCAGGAATCCCTTAGAAGAAATGAAGTAGCCATCATGGTCAACAAGAGAGTCTGAAATGCAGTACTTGGATGCAATCTCAAAAACTACAGAATGATCTCTGTTTGTTTCCAAGGCAAACCATTCAATATCACAGTAATCCAAGCCTATGCCCCAAACAGTAACGCTGAAGAAGCTGAAGTTGAATGGTTCTATGAAGACCTAAAAGAACTTTTAGAACTAACACCCCCCAAAAAATATCCTTTTCATTATTGGGACTGGAATGCAAAAGTAGGAAGTCAAGAAACACCTGGGGTAACAGGCAAATTTAGCCTTGGAATACGGAATGAAGCAGGGCAACCAAGTTTAATGAGTTATAAAATTTCAGAGCTAAGTATTTCATTTGCTGAGTAGGTGACATTGTCTGCTTTCCTAATAATTACCAATAATGAATGCACATTCCTACATTTAGAGGGCGGAGTGAAAGAGGAGACACATGGCCACCAAGACAATCAACACCAATGGCCAAATAAACCTTTAGAGGTATTACAAAGGACTGTGAGAAAATTATAACAAGTATCTCCATGAGTAAGTCTACTGGGGTGCTGATAATATTTTATAATTTGACCTGGAAAGAGGTTGCACAAAGATGTACATTGGGAAAATTATCAAGCTGTATCTTACATTTGGCATCCTTTTACTCTATGTAAGTTATACTTCAAAAAGGAAAGGGGAAAAAATGTATCTATGAGCTGATCTTGTTTCAATGGCTCTAAAACCCAGTTCTCCTTTGGAGCTAAATCCTTCAGTTATTATAATGGTCAGCAGTCCTCCATGGCTATTATGTATCAGTGACATTCATGTTAAAACCCTGTAACACTCTCGAGCAGACATGTCCCTCCCTGTTTAATCAAAGATAGGAAAACCAAGGCTAGCATTTGATTTCTAAGGGAGCAGAAAACTTGTAACTTGTGTTATATCAAAAGATTTCTGTGTCCAAAAGTTCCTTCCACCAACCTGAGGGAATCCTAGGAATGTCCACTTAATCAAACCCTTTGGGTAAATGGATGGAAGTATTTAACAAAAATATAATTTTTCAGGTTTTCCAGTGTCATCCAGAAGGGCTCTGAAGGAATGGAACAGAGAGCAAGTATTTATTTGGTGTGTTTAAAAAACCCAGAGTATGGCTACTACCCAGAAAGGATAGACCCAAATATGATTATGAGGATGTTGTTTGATGGCAGGGAAAGCTGTGGCATGGGAGGGAGAGATTGTTCAAGTATTAACAATGCCACCAGCCCACTCCCTCACCACCAGATATAGATGCTGAAAATCTGAGTGTAGGAAGCATGGAGCAAGGCTGGTGAAAGGGAAGAAAAGCTATTTTTCAAAAATCAATCAGCCTTAATGTGGAAAAAAACACACTAGAATAATGAACTGGGGAAACTTTGTTTCAGTTCCAAATCTGTAACTACGGAGCTGTATCAGTTCAGTTCAGTCGCTCAGTCGTGTCCAACTCTTGGCAACCCCATGAATCGCAGCACGCCAGGCCTCCCTGTCCATCACCAACTCCCAGAATTCACTCAGACTCATGCCCATCGAGTCAGTGATGCCATCCAGCCACCTCATCCTCTGTCGTCCCCTTCTCCTCCTGCCCCCAATCCCTCCCAGCATCAGAGTCTTTTCCAATGAGTCAACTCTTCCTATGAGGTGGCCAAAGTATTGGAGTTTCAGCTTTGGCATCATTCTTTCCAAAGAAATCCCAGGGCTGATCTCCTTCAGAATGGACTGGTTGGATCTCCTTGCAGTCCATGGGACTCTCAAGAGTCTTCTCCAACACCACAGTTCAAAAGCATCAATTCTTCAGCACTCAGCTTTCTTCACAGTCCAACTCTCACATCCATACATGACCACAGGAAAAACCGTAGCCTTGACTAGACGGACCTTTGTTGGCAAAGTAATGTCTCTGCTTTTCAATATTCTATCTAGGTTGGTCATAACTTTTCTTCCACGGAGCTGTATAGCTATCACTTAATTTCTCCCATTCACCGTTTCTTCATTTATAAAAGGAAGAGGTAAAACAAGATGATGTATAAGCCCAGGGATTCCAAGTGCTCCAGGTCTTGCTGAATTTAATGTCTCCTACTGTATCCTGTTGGGTTATATAATTTTTCAGTTAGGAAGAAGAAAGGTTGTCATTGTTTATTTTCATGTCTAACACAGCAACATTCAAACATGCCAGGATCACAGAAATGTCTGGTTCTCACCCTAGTATATTCTTGTTGGCAAGCTTTCCAAAGAAGCAGACTTGACACAATAAAGTACAAAATCATGGGGAATCCCTACCTTGAACCTAACATAATACATCACTATCAGCATTGGAGGCTGGCCTCTGTCAGTATTTTTGCTACTAACACCAACTTCCCCCCAGGTTTTCATGTTGGAACTCATAGGTAATTGGCCCCAGGTGATAGTCACTGGATCTTTACTGAAGACGTATACTTTTAAAAGTTAAAATTATGAACATTGCTCTATTTCAGAGGGCAAACCTGCTGACAGAGCTGAAATTGCACAGCTAGCAAAAGCCCAGAGATTTAACATGTGAGTTCTTTTCTGTACATTCCAGAGCAATACCTCAAAAAAGCTATCTCCAATGGGTTGAACTGCAGTCTGTAACATTAGAATGACATCAAGGAATCTGTCAATGATGGTAACATCCAATGACTTACAGGATGCAAAGTGTTGCAGACGCATGGATGTGAAAGCCCTGACACATTATCTAGGATCTTGCACTATCAAGATAACTCAGACATACAGCAAATACATTTTTAAAAAAGGAAAAATGTCAGCATTTCTCCCGTTCAGAAAACAAGTTTCCAAGACAGGACCTTAGGGACTCTGGCAGCCATCAAATCACAGACAGATTAAGTAGAATGTTTCTAATTGATTTGACAACTACTACCCTCAAGAGGGCTCACTATCCATCTACTGTTGCCATCACAAACATCTGTCTAACCCCTGGGGTGGAGTGGATAGAGATGAGAGAGAAGGGATGTAGGAGAAGAGGCTTAAAATTTAAATTATGGCTGCAGATGTAGAATCCACAGAGGAAAATTCTCTCAGTTACCTTCAACCTGACCCATGAAATT
Source organism: Bos mutus (assembly GCF_027580195.1). Lineage (NCBI taxonomy): Eukaryota > Metazoa > Chordata > Mammalia > Artiodactyla > Bovidae > Bos > Bos mutus. The sequence continues at coordinate 84,723,732 of NC_091621.1, read as the reverse complement.
CTATCAGGAAAAAAAAAAAAGGAAAAGAAAGGTCTAGCTCCAGAGGGCAGACTAGGAAGATTCTAGGCTCATGTCCTCCCACAGACACACCAAAACTACAACTACGTATAGAAGAGCTGTTTCTGAGTGACCTGATGACTAGCAAAATAGATTTTCTGCAACTAAGGATGTAAAGAAAAGGCCACATTAAGAGAGGGAGGAGTCTCAGAGGTTCAGGCAGAATCCACAGTAGAATGACCTACAAGTAGGAAAGGTCACAGTTGTGAAGTTCCCCTGTGGAGAGTGAGAGGTCCAAATCCCATGCTGGGCTCCTTAACCCAGGCCATCATTACCAGGAAGACAAGCCCCCTCACATCTTACTTTGGTAACTAGCAGAGCTGTGTCCAGGAGAGCCAGAGGTTGTAGGACACTCAGACTCCACTCTTGAAGGGCGTGTCTATAAACTCACTCTGAGTCCCACTCCAGATACAGAAGCTTGAAAAACACCTGGGTCATAGAAGAAAGAACACTGGCTAATTTCAGGGTATGTGGAGAAGGCAATGGCACCCCACTGCAGTACTCTTGCCTGGAAAATCCCATGGATGGAGGAGCCTGGTGGGCTGCAGCCCATGGGGTTGCTAAGAGTCGGACACAACTGAGCGACTTCACTTTCATGCATTGGAGAAGGAAATGGCAACCCACTCCAGTGTTCTTGCCTGGAGAATCCCAGGGACGGGGGAGTCTGGTGGGCTGTTGTCTATGGGGTAGCATAGAGTAGGACATGACTGAAGCGACTTAGCAGCAGCAGCCAGTGGAGCAGGGATCTGGTGGAACTTTCTCTTTCCAATGAAAGAATAATGACAAAACCTCAGAAAAAAGAACTAAGTGAAAGAGGATCAATTTATCAGATGAAGAATTCAAAATAATAGTCATAAAGATGTTCACCAAACTTGGAGGAACAGTGAATAAACTCAGTGAAAACTTCAACAAAGAGACAGAAAAGTTTAAAAAGAAACCAATCAGAAATGAAGAATACAACAAGTGAAATAAAAAATATGCTAGAAGCAATCAACAGCATACTAGATGATTCAAAAGAACAAATCAGTGATTCGTTAGATAGGGCAGTGGTAGTAACTCAACCAGAACAGCAAAAAGAAAAAACAATACAAAAAGTGATGATAGCTTGAGATATTGGGATATCTAGCATACTAACATTTACACTATCTATATAAAGGTCCCAGAAGGAGAAGAGATAGATAAAAGCAGAGAAACCATATTGAAGAAATAATGACTGAAAACTTCCTTAATCTAGGCAAGGAAACAGACACCCAAGTCCAGGAAGCACAGAGAGTTTCAAACAAGATGAAGTGAGACACATTATCATTAAAATGTCAAAGTTAAAGATAGAATCTTAAAAGCAGCAACAGAAAAACAACTAGTTAGGTACAGGGTACTCCCATAAGAGTATCAACTGATTTTTCAGCAAAAACTTTATAGATCAGAAGGGACTGGAATGGTATAGTCAAAGTACTGAAAGAAAAAAAAAATTACAACCAAGAGTACTCTAGTTATCAAGATTATTGTTTAGAATTGAAGGAGAGAAAGATCATCCCAGCAAACTGAATTCAACAATATATAAAAAGGATCATACACTATGATCAAAGGGGATTTATCCCAGGAACATAAGAATGTTTCAATATCCACAAATTAACGTGTGTGATACAGCACATTAACAAAGGATATAAGTCATATGATCATCTCAGTAGATTCAGAAAAAGTATTTGACAAAATTAAACATCCATTTACAATGAAAACTCAAAGTGGGCATGAAAATTATATACTTTATTTTTTTATTAAATTTATTTAATTAGAGGCTAATTACTTTACAATATTGTATTGGTTTTGCCATACATACATCAACATGAACCCGCCACAGGTGTACACGTGTTCCCAATCCTGAACGCCCCCACCACCTCCCTCCCCATACCATCCCTCTGGGTCATCCCAGTGCACCAGCCCCAAGCTTCCTGTATCCTGCATCGAACCTGGACTGGTGATTTGTTTCTTATATGATATTATACATGTTTCAATGCCATTCTCCCAAATCATCCCCCCCCTCCCTCTCCCACAGAGTCCAAAAGACTGTTCTATACATCTGTGTCTCTTTTGCTGTCTCGCATACAGGGCTGTCATTACCATCTTTCTAAATTCCATATATATGCGTTAGTGTTTTTCTTTCTGGCTTACTTCAGTCTGTATAATAGGCTCCAGTTTCACCCACCTCATTAGAACTGATTCAAATGTATTCTTTTTAATAGCTGAGTAATATTCCATTGTGTATATGTACCACAGCTTTCTTATCCATTCATCTGCTGATGGACATCTAGGTTGTTTATATATAATGGGCTTCTCTTGTGGCTCAGCTAGTAAAGAATCTGCCTGCAATGCAGGAGACCTGGGTTCAGTCCCTGGGTTGGGAAAATCCCCTGGAGAAGGGAAAGGCCACCCACTCAAGCATTCAGGCTTGTAGAATTCCATGGACTGTATAGTATATAGACAAAATTCAACATCCATTTTATGGACAGAATTTATACAGACAAAATTCAACATCCATTTAATGGACAAAATTTATATAGACAAAATTCAACATCCATGAATTTTGTATATAAACAAAATTCAACATCCATTTATAATGAAAACTCAAAGTGAGTATAAAAGTGATACACCTTAATATAATAAAGGCCATATATGACAAACTCACAGCTAAACTGAAGGGTTTTCCTCTAAGATCTAGATCAATCTTAGAACTGCCCACTGTGGACACTGTTATTCAAAACAGGATTAGAGTCCCAGCCATGACAGTCAGACCAAAAAAAGAGATAAAAGGAATCCCAATTGGGAAGGAAGAAGTAAAACTGTCATTATTTGCTGGTAACATGATATTAAATATAGGAAACCCTGAAGATTTCACCAAAAAATTAAATAAATAAAAACTATTAGCACTAATAAATGAATTCAATAGTTGTATAATACAAAATCAATATACACTAATAAGCTACTAAAAAATGAAGAAAACAATCCCATTTACAACTGCATCAAAAAATAATAAAATACCAATACAATATTGTAAAGTAAAATAACTAAATAAAAACATATTTCAAAAAAAAAAAAATTAAGAAAAAAATAATAATAAAATACTTGGGACTAAATTTAACCAAGAAGGGAAAGCTCTGTACTCCTGCACTCTGAAAACTATAAGACGTTAATGAAAGAAACTGAAGATAATGTAAATAAATAGAAATATACACAAGCATACCTCAGAGACATTGAGTTTTCAGTTCTAGACCATCACACTAATGTGAGTAATATAATAAAGCAAGCCACAATATTTTTTTGGTTTCCCAATGCATGTGAAAGTTCACTATTTAGGATGCAACAGTACCATGTAAAAAAAAAAGTATATATCTTAGTTAAAAAGTACTTTATTGTATTGAAAACTGCTAGCCATCATCTGAGCCTTCACAAATTTTACTTTTTTGCTGGTGAAAGGTTTAAAATATTGTGAGAATTATCGAACAGCAACACCAAGATACAAAGTGGGCAAATGCTGTTTAAGAAATAGCGCTGACAGACTTGTTCTGTGCCTGGTTGCCACAAATCTTCAATCTATGAAAGACACAATAACTCTGAAGTGCATAAAGCAAAGTGTAATGAAACAAGACATGTATGTACCATGCTCATGTACTTGAAGAATTAATATTGGCAAAATGTCCATCCTACCCAAAGCAATCCACAGACGCATGCAATCCCTTTTAAAAATACCAATAACATCTTTCACAGAACTGAAAAAAATGATCCTAAATTTTGTATGGAACTACAAAAGACCCTGAAAAGTCAAGTAATGTTAAGAAAAAGAAACAAAGCTGGAGGTATCCTGCTCTCTGATTTCAAACTATACTGCAAAACTATAGTAACCATGGTACTATGGTACTCGCACAAAATTAGGACACAGGTCAATGGAACAGAATACAGTCCAGAAATTAACCCATGCATATATAGTCAATTTATGACAAAGGAGTTAAAAAAAAATACAGTGGAGAAAAGGCAGTCTCTTCAATAAACAGTATTGTGAAAACTGGATAGCTATATCAAAAGCAGGCTTAAATTGAAGAAAGTAGGGAAAACCACTAGACCATTCAGGTATGACCTATGCTGAAGCTCCAATACTTTGGCCATCTGATGCGAAGAGCTGACTCACTGGAAAAGACCCTGATGCTTGGAAATTGAGGGCAAGAGGAGAAGGGGGCAACAGAGGATGAGACAGTTAGATGGCATCACTGATTCAGTGGACATGAGTTTGAGCAAACTCAGGGAGATAGTCTGGAGAAGGAAATGGCAATCCACTCCAGTATTCCTGCCTGGAGAATTCCATGGACAAAAGAGCCTGGCAGGCTACAGCGCATGGGGTTGCAAAGAGTCGGACACAACTGAGTGACTATCACTCACTCACTCAGGAAGATAGTGTTGGGCAGAGAAGCCTGGCTTGCTGTAGTTCATGGGGTCACAGAGTCGGACATGACTTGGTGAATGAACAACAACAAATCCCTTATGATTACACAGTGGAGATGACAAATAGATTCAAGGGGTTAGATTTAGTAGACAGAGTGCCTTAAGACAGGATGCTTGGGGCTGGTGCACTGGGATGACCCAGAGGGATGATACAGGGAGGGAGGTGGGAGGGGGGTTCAGGATGGGGAACACGTGTACACCTGTGGTGGATTCATGCTGATGTATGGCAAAACCAATACAATATTGTAAAGTAATTAGCCTCCAATTAAAATAAATACATTTACATTAAAAATAATAATAAAAAAATAAAAGAGATGACATTTCCCGCTAAACAAACAAACAAAAAAAAGAATTATGGATGGAGGTTCATAACACTGTACAGGAGACAGTGACTAAAACCATCCCAAAGAAAAGAAATGCAAGAAGGCAAAGTGGTTGTCTGAGGAGGCCTTACAAATAGCTGAGAAAAAAAGAGAAGCAAAAGGCGAAGGACAAAGAAAAAAAACATACCCAACTGAAGGCAGAATTTCAGAGAATAGCAAGGAGAGATAAGAAAGCCTTGTTAAGTGAACAATGCAAAGTAAACTACAGAATGGGAAAGACTGGAGATCGCTTCAAGAAAATTGGAGATACCAAGGAAACATTATATGCAAAGATGGGCACAATATCAGAAGAATGAAACTAAACCACTATCTTAAACCATATACAAAAATAAACTCAAAGTGGATTAAAGACTTAAATGTAAGGCCTGAAACTATAAAACTCTTAGAAGAAAATAACCAATAATCTCTTCAATATTGGTCTTAGCAATATTTTTTTTGGATATGTCTCCTCAGGCAAGGGAAGTAAAACTAAAAATGAACAAATGAGACTACATCAAACTGACTAGCTTTTACATAGCAAAAGAAACCATCAGCAAAATGAAAAGGCAGCCCACTGAATGGAAGAAGATACTTGCCAAGGATATATCCAGTATGGGGGTTAATGTCCAAAATACATGAAGAACTTACACAGCTCAATATCCCAAAATCAAACCACCTGATTAAAAAATAGGTAGGACATGAATAAACATTTTTCCAAGGCAGACATATGGATGGCCAACACAGGAAAGATGCTCAAATCACTAATCATCAGGCAAATTAATTCAAAACCATAATGAGTTATCACCTCACTCTTGTCAGAATGGCTATCATCAAAAAGATAACTAATTAGCATTGGGAGGGTGTGGAGAAAAGGAAACTCTCATACACTGTTGATGAGAATGTAAATTGGTGCAACCACTATGAAACACAGACCCCAAAATTAAAAATACAGTTGATCCTTAAACAGGAAGGTTTGAACTGTGCAAGTCCATTCATATACAATTTTTCTATAGGTGTGTTTTACAGTACTGCACAAACAAATAGGATCTGTGTCCAAATCCCTACTTTGTTCAGAGGTAACCAGTAGAACTACCATTCAATCCAGCAATCCAATTTTGGAGTATCCAAAGAAAACAAAAACATTAATCCAAAAAGATAAATGCACATCTATGTTCATCCCAGCATTATTTACAATAGCCAAGATATGGAAGCAACCTAAGTGTCCATCAATAGAAGAAATAAAGAAGTTGTGGCATACGTACCACATATGTACATACATATGTACACACAAAGGCACACACACACTGGAATATTATTACTTAACCATAAAAAAGAATGAAATCTTCCCATTTCTGATGACATGGATAGACCTAGAGGTATTTTGCTAAGTGATAAAGTCAGACAGAGAAATATATGATTTCACTTATATATGGAATCTAATAAACAAAACAGAGAGACTCAAAGATACAGAGAACAAACTGGTGGTCACAGTGGGGAAGGGATGGGAGACTGGGCAAAACAGGTGAAAGGGATTAAGAAGTAAAACTTTCAGTTATAAGATAATAAATCATGGGGAAGAATAATGTGCAGCATAGGGATGACGGTCTGTAATATTACAGTATCTTTTTATGGTGACAAATGGTTACTAGACTGGTCATGGTGCTCAGTTCATAAGAGATATATATGTCAAATCACTCTTGCACACATGAAACTAATATTGATGTAATATTGTACATCAACTATTTCAAAGAGAAAAGAGATAAAAATATATTTCAGTTGGTAACAGAGTCTTTTTAATATTTTGTTTACCACTTTCATTTGTGTTTTCACAAAACTAAATTTTGCTACCCAGCACACCTGCTAAAAATAAAGGCATGGTTTAATAATAAGAATATCATTCTGATTTCTATAAATCCAATCCTAAACAATCCTGATTTTAAATTAAAAGTTCACTCTCTTTTTTATGTAATTTCTAAAAATAGCTTGCTTCGCTAAATGTGTAGGTCCTGAGGAATTGGCTGGCTTTATGAAACATTCTTTAATAAAGCAAACAGTGTCTATATAAAAAGCAGATGCAATACCTTTGTAATTCAATTTTATAGTTTAAAAATATTCTACATGGAAGTGCCAAGTTCTGCCCTGCAGAGACACAGGGCTCCCAATGACGTCAATGAGAGCCATGTACCCACAAAGGAGGGCAAAACTATGCCCTGAGCACTTAAATTTAGTAATCCATTAGGCGCGGCAAAGAAGAAAAAGATCAGTTCAAATACCATCTCATGAGCATTTAAATCCGCGATGCTAGATGCTGTTTGCAGCATGTTTAAGCCCACAGAGCTGATGAACAAAGGAAGAAACACAGGAGCAGAACGGTCAGTGTTCTGACCAATTTTTTAATTGGAATTTAATGTACACTTCTAGTCCCAAAGATAACTATGCCTTCATTCCTTCTGAGACCATCTTTTACCATTTTTAAGACACCTGAAGACTCTGATTTTCTGAAAGAAAATATAGAATTTGTGGTTGTATAAACAAGGAAAAAACCTCCTCTTTAAATGAATAGAAAGAAGATTTATACATGAGCTAATGACTGCTTCTGATGTTAGCCAGCACTCTGTATTTTCAGTAGCACAGGCCAAGAGAAGACAATGGGAAGACAGAAAGGCTAAGAGCTGCAAGATCTGAATGATGCTTCCAAAGAAGCCATTAATTTTCTGTGTACCTTTGGTACCCTGTCCAAGCTCAAATGACTTATGGAGAGCTATTATTATCTTAACCACAGGCTGTTAAAAACAAAGGGGGAATGCAGCGCCACACTGTGCATAGAAATACTGTAAAGAATTATATGCATCATAGAAGAATGAAGTAGGAGTAGCACGAACGGCTTGTGGATATAGCCTTCAAATTCAAACCCTCTATCGTTAATAATGTTTCCTTGTCAGTCTGTCATTAATGGAATTTTCCACAGGAAAGTTAATGCCTTGACTGCCCCATGAATTTTAAACATCTTAGAGACATACCGGCTGAGTTTAATTTTAAAACGAGACTAAAGTTGGACGATCCTCAGCCCTAATAAGTCTTGGTTCTTTCTAACGTCTTCCCCTTTCCATCAGTTTTACTTCCTGCTGCCAGAATAACCTTACTAAAGAATGTCTTCCCCATATGAACACTTTTATTGCCTCTCCATTAACCAAAGGGCAAGTCTGAATGCCTAACCTGGCCCCACTCTCTAGGAAGCAACCAGAACTATTCACGCCCTTCTACAAAGGCCCAACACACTTTGCCACTTTTGTGACTTTGCCATTTTGCTCGGTCAATGACCCCATCTTCGAAGGTCCCTGTCTAGATGTCTTTTAAGGTGGCATCTGTCCATCACCTGCTCCACGATACCACCCACAATCCCTTGCTACAAGTTAGAAGTCCAACCCTGTTCCTCCCCAAACTGCCCCCAGCCATGAGCTTGTACCTCCCTCAGTGTGCTCAGTCATATCTGATTCTTTGTGATCCCAAGGCCTGTAGCCCACCAGGCTCCCCTGTCCATGGGATTCTCCAGGCAAGAATAATGGAGTGGGTTGCCATGCCCTCCTCTAGGGAATCTTCCCAATCCAGAGGTCAAACAAGCAGACTCTGTGTCTCCTGCATTGGGAGATGGATTCTTTACTATTAGCACCACCTGGGAAACCCTTGTACCCCTCTGACTGCAATCAGTGAACTTCTCCATTCAGTTTTAATTGCTAACATGTCATTTATTTATTAGGCTATACACACCTTATGGGTCAGTTGCAGATTTAATTCATACTTTTTATTATTAAATCCTTGGACCAATACCTCACTAGAATTACCAGAGCCAAAGACATTTTCAACTAAATATAATGTTATAATTATTGGTGAGGAAAAACGATCATTACAGTCAAAGTCAAAACAGAGAAAAATGTTGGCTCCATCTCAAGAGTGGTCAGAGAGCCAAGGAGAACTGTAAAATGCTCTGGCACAAGTGGTTTCTTGTCTGGCAACAGCTACAGGTGAGAATTTCCTTCCTGGGATCATGTCTTGAAATGTGAAGACATCATTTGTTGCATTATTGCTGAAGGAAGATAAAGAAGTAACCAAGGGGCCTTTTTTTGCATCATTACCATGAAATTCTCTCAGTTCATCTGAATGCTGCTTGAGCTGACTTGAGAAGCACAGCAGGTTCAACTGAGCCACAAGGGAAGCCCTTAGAAAAGACAGATTCTCAATAACACCATATGTTTTGAGGAGGAGAGACTTCTCTGGGTGGCACAGGTGGAACCAAGATGGAAAAGACAAGAAAAAGGAAGCTTTGGCTAGATGGCTGCATATTAAGCTGAAAGAATCCTTTTCAGAGAATACAAATGAGACACCACTGCAGAGCCCTTAACGGTTTCCAGCTCTATAGAGCCTGATATAGGGGCTCACCTGGGACACTTAGGGAGGATGCAGAGGCTGAGTCCACCCTCACAGTCACTGATTTAGAGAAACTGGCCCAAAGATTGGGTGATTGTATTTTTAACAAGCACTCAAGACACTGGGTTATATAAACCAGAGATGAATATTCAAGTTGTTTAAAGCTATTTCCCTGTGTTAATTTCATTACTCCCATGTAGTGAAATGATGGTGCTTTACATCAGCAACTTAAAATGACCCATCATTGCCACTAGGTTCATCAATGTAAGGCAATCAGAATCAACATTGGGTACATACTAGATGAGAATATTTTACCAGGTATCTTACTGATCAGTTATAATCTCAGGATTTGCAGGGGCAGGGGTGCATATACAAATGCCAAGGAAAGTTTGCTGATTAAAACAGAACCAGTTCTTCAGCATTTTGTAAAGGAATCACCTCCTTGGCCAAAATACAACAGAATTTCATTAATGTAATCAATATTTTTGTTTCAAATAGACACTGTTTCAGGTAGGTGAAGCTAGATATAGCTATTCATCAGCTTCCCTGCGGTGTTTGAAGGACATTGTCACTTAACCCTTTCCCCTCCCCTTCATTTGCCAGCAATGTCTTAGTGAAAAAGGTATAGCCAAGGCTTACTTTTTTTCTAGAAATTGATGCTTTTTCTTTCTCATCCTCCTCCTTTCCAATTGTTCCTTTCTTTTCTAAGTGACAACTGAGTCATTTCTAGGGTTTTGTTAGAATAAGAATCCACCCTGAATGAGACATTAGAACTTGATCCAATCAATCTGAAATCTCTAAATGTCAAAAAAATAAAAAATATATTGGAAATAACATTCTCTCATGAGAATGTCTTCACATGTCCTACTGCATATGTTCTGTTTGTTGTGTTACCTAAAAATTAAGAAATAGAAAATAAAATTATGAAAGCTACTCATTATTTTAAAACTTGCAGTTACTTCCTCCTTCCTCTTACCTTAAATACAAACAAGATTGCAAGGGTTGCAGCAGCCGTTTTTGACCATGAGGTAAACTTAAGGAGAGATGCTACATGCCAAGGATGGTGTAACAGAAAGGAAGTCACTGATGAACCTGTGGATGTCCCTGGGCTACTTCTAGGTTTTTCTTAAGGAAAAAAAAAAAAATGTTATTTATGTAAGCAACTGTAGTCACATCTTTGTACTAATAACTAAACACAACCCATTACTCATGACAGTAGGTAAAGCTCACAATAATTTGCACGGTGCTAAATAAATGATATTTGAGGAAAAAATTTTAAATAAAAAAACTTGCAAGAGAGTATGTTTCTGGTTTGTTAATTATAAGTTTCCTGCTTTGGATTCATTTTGCCTTTTAATTATTTTCTCCCTTTTTCATCAGGTCAGAATTTTGTCACAGATCTAGTTAGATTTTCCAAAGAAAAATCTTCCCCCTTTACCAACCATCATTAATTTTGCTTTATTCCATAACTCAATGTTTTAAAATTTACATGAATAAGACATTCTTCTCTATTTGGCTATAATATACGGGCCAGAGTGAGCATATGATAAAACTAAGTAAAAAATAATAACTATGAGAACAAAGAGAAATTAACCATGTTAACATGCTTCAGCAAAATAATTAAACTTCTCCTCACTTAGTCTAAGAAAAGGCCACTGTACTATTACAGGACATAGTGGATCATAAGTACAAGGGAAATAAGACAAACAACCAAAAAACAGTATCACTCAGCAGATACTAATTCAAATAGAAATTTCATGATTCTGAATCTTTCAAATATCAGGCTCGGTCTCTCAAAAACTGCTAGCCCATGTGACAACTTTTTGAATAAGCTGCCACATGGCTTAGTATGAAGCCAAGTGCTACTTTTGATTCAGTTCAGTTCAGTCACTCAGTCGTGTCCGACTCTTTGTGACCCCATCAACCGCAGCATGCCAGGCCTCCCTGTCCATCACCAACTCCTGAAATTCACCCAAACTCATGTCCATTGAGTCGGTGATGCCATCCAACCATCTCATCCTCTGTCATACCCTTCTCCTCCTGCCTTCAATCCTTCCTAAAAGCAGGGTCTTTTCAAATGAGTCTGCTCTTTGCATCAGGTGGCCAAAATATTGGAGTTTCAGCTTCAACATCAGTCCTTCCAATGAACATTCAGGACTGACTTCCTTTAGGATGGACTGGCTGGATCTCCTTTCAGTCCAAGGGACTCTCAAGAGTGTTCTCCAACATCACAGTTCAAAAGCATCAATTCTTCAGCACTCAGCTTTCTTTACAGTCCAACTCTCACATCCATACATGACCACTGGAAAAACTAGTCTTGACCAGAAGACCTCTGTCAGCAAAGTAATGTCTCTGCTTTTTAATATGCTGTCTAGGTTGGTCCACAGCTTCCCTGGTGGCTCAGAGGGTAAAGCGTCTGCCTGCAATGCAGGAGACCCGGGTTCAATCCCTGGTTTGGGAAGATCCCCTGGAGAAGGAAAGGGCAACCCACTCCAGTATTCTTGCCTGGAGAATCCCATGGACAGAGGAGCCTGGCAGGCTACAGTCCATGGGGTCACAAAGAGTCGGACATGACGAAGTGACTTCACTTTCACTTTCTAGGTTGGTGCACTAGGGAAAGGAATGGCAAACCACTTCAGTATTCTTGTCTTGAGAACCCCATGAACAGTATGAAAAGGCAAAAAGATAGGATACTGAAAGATGAACTACCCAGGTCAGTAGTTGCCCAATATGCTACTGAAGAAGAGTGCAGAAATAACTCCAGAAAGAATGAAGAGACACAGCCAAAGTAAAAACAGTGCCCAGTTGTGGATGTGACTGGTGATGGAAGCCCAATGCTGTAAAGAGCAATATTGCATAGGAACCTTGAATATTAGGTCCATGAATCAAGGCAAATTGGAAGTGGTCAAACAGGAGGTGGCAAGAGTGAACATCAACATTTCAGAAATCAGTAAACTAAAATGGACTGGAATGGGCAAATTTAACTCAGATGACCATTACATCTTCTACCGTGGGCAAGATTCCCCTAGAGGAAATGGAGTAGCCCTCATAGTCAACAAGGAGTCTAAAATGCAGTTCTTGGGTGCAGTCTCAAAAACAACAGAATGACCTCTGTTCGCTTCCAAGGCAAACCATTCAATATCACAGTAATCCAAGTCTATGCCCCAAACAGTAATGCTGAGAAGCTGAATTTGAACAGTTCTACGAAGACCTACAAGACCTTCTAGAACTAACACTCAAAACAGATGCCCTTTTCATTATAGGGGACTGGAATGCAAAAGTAGGAAGTCAAGAAATACCTGGAGTAACAGGCAAATTCAGCCTTGGAATACAAAATGAAGTTGGTCAAAGGCTAACAGAATTTTGCCAAGAGAACACACTGGTCATAGCAAACACCCTCTTCCAACAACACAAGAGAAGACTCTACACAGGGACATCATCAGATGGTCAATATCGAAATCAGATTGATTATATTCTTTGCAACCAAAGATGGAGAAGCTCTATACAGTCAGCAAAAACAGACCAGGAGCTGACTGTGGCTCAGATCATGAACCCTTATTGCCAAAATCAGACTTAAATAGAAGAAAGTAGGGGAAACCACTAGACCATTCAGGTATGACCTAAATCAAATTCCTTATGATTATACACTGGAAGTGACAAACAGATTCAAGGTATTAGATCTGATAGAGTGTTGGATGAACTATGGACTGGGGTTTGTGATACTGTACAGTGATCAAGATCATGCCCCCAAAAAAGAAATGCAAAAAGGCAAAATGGTGGTCTGAGGAGGCCTTACAAATATTTGAAAAAAGAAGAAAAGATAAAGGCAAAGGAGACAAGGAAATATACATCCATTTGAATGCAGAGTTCCAAAGAATAGCAAGGAGAGATAAGAAAGCCTTCCTCAGTGATCAATGCAAAGAAATAGATGAAAACATTAGAATGGGAAAGACTAGAGATCTCCTCAAGAAAATTAGAGACACCAAGGGAACCTTTCATGTGAAGATGGGCACAATAAAGGACAAAAATGATATGGACCTAACAGAAGCAGAAGATATTAAGAAGAGGTGGCAAGAATACACAGAAGAACTGTACAAAAAAGATCTTCATGACCCAGATAACTATGATGGTGTGATCACTCACTTAGAGCCAGACATCCTGCAATGTGAAGTCAAGTGGGCCTTAGGAAGCATCACTACAAACAAAACTAGTGGAGGTGATGGAATTCCAGTTGAGCTATTTCAAATCCTGAAAGATGATGTTGTGAAAGTGCTGCACTCAATATGCCAGCAAATTTGGAAAACTCAGCAGTGGCCACAGGACTGGAAAAGGTCAGTTTTCATTCCAATCCCAAAGAAAGGCAATGCCAAAGAATGCTCAAACTACCACACAATTGCGCTCATCTCACACGCTAGCAAAGTAATGCTCAAAATTCTCCAAGCCAGGATTCAATAAACAGTACATGAACTGTGAACTTCCTGATGTTCAAGCTGGTTTTAGAAAAGGCAGAGGAACCAGAGATCAAATTGCCAGCACCCGTTGGATCATCCAAAAAGCAAGAAAGTTCCAGAAGAAACATCTACTTCTGCTTTATTGACTACTCAAAAGCATTTGACTGTGTGGATCACAACAAATTGTGAAAAATTCTTAAAGAGATCGGAATACCGTATCACCTGATCTGCCTCCTAAGAAATCTGTATGCAGGTCAAAAAGCAACAGTTAGAATTGGACATGGAACAACAGACTGGTTTCAAATTGGGAAAGGAATATGTCAAGGATGTATATTGTCACCCTGCTTATTAAACTTCTATGTAGAGTACATCTGCCAGGCTGGTTGAAGCACAAGCTGGAATCAAGATTGCTGTGAGAAATACCAATAACCTCAGTTATACAGATGACACCACCCTTATGGCAGAAAGCGAATAAAAACTAAGTGCTCTTGATGAAAGTGAAAGAGGAGAGTGAAAAAGTTGGCCTAAAACTCAACATTCAGAAAATGAAGATCATGTGATTCAGTCCCATCACTTTGTGGCAAATAAATGGGGAAACAATGTTAACAATGAGAGATTTTACTTTTTTGAGCTCCAAAATCACTGCAGATGGTGACTGCAGCCATGAAATTAAAAGACGCTTGCTCCTTGGAAGAAAAGCTATGACCAACCTAGACAGCATACTAAAAAGCAGAGACTACTTTGTTGACAAAAGTCCATCTAATCAAAGCTATGGTATTTCCAGTAATCATGTATGAATGTGAAAATTGGACTATGAAGAAAATTGAGTGCCAAAGAATTGCTGCTTTTGAACTGTGGTGTTGAAGATTCTTGAGAGTCCCTTGGACTGAGAGGAAATCCAACCAGTCCATCCTAAAGGAAATCAGTCCTGAATATTCACTGGAAGGACTAATGCTGAAGCTGAAATGCCAATACTATGACCACCTCATGCAAAGAACTGACTCATTGGAAAAGACCCTGATGCTGGGAAAGATTGAAGGAAGGGGGTGCAGGGGATGACAGAGGATGAGATGGCTGGAAGGCATCACCACTCTATGGACTTGAGTTTCAGCAAGCTCTGGGAGCTAGTAATGGACAGGAAATCCTGGTGTGTTGCAGGCCATGGAGTTGCAAAGACTCGGACATGACTGAGCCACTAAACTGAACCAAAGCTTCTAGAAAAACTTAAAAGTTACTTAATCCACTTTTTCATAAATGCAAAATCCCATGTGCTCTATAACAGGAGGAGGTTGACCATCTATAAATTTGAAATGCTTACTTAGTACACAGAAGACCACTAGCATATTATGCAAATGCAAAATATTTTCTACCAAGTTCACTCCATTTAATCTATAATGACAGAGAAAAGAGAGAATGGAGGTACAGTATACATGAAAATCAACTTCAGGCTGCTTGGTCTCTGCCTGAAATCCTCTTCCTTTTGCCTACATATTGTATTTACATTCCTTTTCTCACAAGCACGCTATAAATCATATGACATAAGATCTGCTTTGCTTGTCTTTCTATCTCCCCATTTAGCTGAGGAGTTCTTGAGGGCACAGGGCAGGAGGCAGAGAGTGTTTATCTTTGAAATCCTGTTGCTTAGCACACTGTTGTGCTGGGCATCTGATTGCATGCCTGATCCTAGTAGTAATAAAGGAACTATTTACGAAACGCCCAATAAGCACTAAGCCCAGTGTTGGCAGCTGGCTCAATGGGTAAAGAATCCACCTGCAATGCAGGAGATACAGGTTCAAATCCCAGGTCTTCAAGATCCCCTGGAGGAGAGCATGGTAACTCACTCCAGTATTCTTGCCTGGATAATACCATAGACAGAGGAGCCTGGTAGGCTACATTCCATGAAGTCACAAAGAATCAGACACAACTGAAGTGACTGAGCACACACTGTGCTGGCAACTTCCTTAATAGTATCTCTGGGCTGGAAAAAGATTTTCCATGCAAATAGGGACCAAAAGAAAGCAGGAGTAGCAATACTCATATCAGATAAAATAGACTTTAAAACAAAGGCTGTGAAAAGAGACAAAGATGGTCACTACATAATGATCAAAGGATTAATCCAAGAAGAAGATATAACAATTATAAATATATATGCACCCAACACAAGAGCACCACAATATGTAAGACAAATGCTAACAAGTATGAAAGGAGAAATTAACAATAACACAATAATAGTGGGAGACCTTAATACCCCACTCATACCTATGGATAGATCAACTAAACAGAAAATTAACAAGGAAACACAAACTTAATAGTATCTCTGATAATGACAATAATCTTAAGTAGATTTTATTGAAATAAATTTTACAGATGAGGGAAGAGGCAAAAAGAGGATTTGAAATTTGGCTAGGATCAGACTGCTTTTAAGTGGGGGATTTTGAATTTTAACCTGGATAGAAAATAATTGACACATATATAATTTTCCCTATACCATTTAGCAGATGCACAAAAATGTCAAATTAAATATATAAAGAAAAATAATATGAAAAGAAAAAAATTATATTACACTGTATGTGAAACATAATGCAATATATGAATAACTGTAAAACAAGTGATAAAACTAGACAAAACTGACAAATTTATCCATTTTTCTTCAGAATGAAGATTACAAATTTGACAACTGACCTTGAAAATAACAAGGACATATAAAAGTGTAAAGAATAAGATTTTAAAAGAAAACATTAAATCTTTCTACACAGATATTAGTATTTTGGTAAACATTGTTTCCATATTCCAAAGCCAAACCTGCCTGTTACCCCAGGTGTTTTTTGACTTCCTACTTTTGCATTCCAGTCCCCTATAATGAAAAGGACATCTTTTTGGGGTGTTAGTTCTAAAAGGTCTTCACAGAATCGTTCAACTTCATCTTCTTCAGCGTTACTGGTTGGGGCATAGACTTGGATTACTGTGATATTGAATGGTTTGCCTTGGAAATGAACAGAGATCATTCTGTCGTTTTTGAGATTGCATCCAAGTACTGCATTTCAGACTCTTTTGTTGACCATGATGGCTACTCCATTTCTTCTAAGGGATTCCTGCCCACAGTAGTAGATATAATGGTCATCTAAGTTAAATTCACCCATTCCAGTCCATTTCAGTTCGTTGATTCCTAGAAGGTCGACATTCACTCTTGCCATCTCCTATTTGACCACTTCCAATTTGCCTTGATTCATGGACCTAACATTCCAGGTTCCTATGCAATATTGCTCTTTACAGCATCAGACCTTGCTTCTATCACCAGTCACATCCACAACTTGGTATTGTTTTTGCTCTGGCTCCATCCCTTCATTCTTTCTGGAGTTATTTCTCCACTGATCTCCAGTAGCATATTGGGCACCTACCGACTTGGGGAGTTCCTCTTTCAGTATCCTATCATTTTGCCTTTTCATACTGTTCATGGGGTTCTCAAGGCAAGAATACTGAAGTGGTTTGCCATTCCCTTCTCCAGTGGAACAGATTCTGTCAGACCTCTCCACCATGACCCGCCCATCTAGGGGGGCCCCACATGACATAGCTTAGTTTCACTGAGTTAGACAAGGCTGTGGTCCATGTGATCAGACTGACTAGTTTTCCGTGATTATGGTTTCAGTGTTTCTGCTCTCTGATGCTCTCTCAAAACACCTACCATCTTACTTGGGTTTCTCTTACCCTGGACATGGGGTATCACTTCAGAACTGCTCCAGCAAAGCGCAGTCACTGCTCCTTTCCTTGTACGAAGGGTATCTCCTCACGGCCACCCCTCCTGACCTTGAACGTGGAGTAGCTCTTCTCGGCCCTCCTGTGCCCAGAATACAGAATGAAGCAGGCAAAGGCTAACAGAGTTTTGCCAAGAGAACGCACTGGTCATAGCAAACACCCTCTTCCAACAACACAAGAGAAGACATCTACACATGGACATCAGCAGATGGTCAACACTGAAACCAGATTGATTATATTCTTTGCACCCAAAGATGGAGAAGCTCTATACAGTCACCAAAAATAAGACTGGGAGTGGACTGTGGCTCAGATCATGAACTCCTTATTGCCAAATTCAGACTTAAATTGAAGAAAGTAGGGAAAACCACTAGACCATTCAGGTATGACCTAAATCAAATCCCTTATGATTATACAGTGGAAGTGAGAAACAGATTTAAGGGACAAGATCTGATAGAGTGCCTGAAGAACTATGGACGGAGGTTCCTGACATTGTACAGGAGACAGGGATAAAGACCATCTCCATGAAAAAGAAATGCAAAACCCAAAATGGCCGTTTGAGGAGGCCTTACAAATAGCTGTGAAAAGAAGAGAGGCAAAAAGCAAAGGAGAAAAGGAAAGATATAAGCATCTGAATGCAGAGTTTCAAAGAATAACAAGAAGAGATAAGAAAGCCTTCTTCAGCGATCAATGCAAAGAAATAGAGGAAAACAGAATGGGAGAGACTAGAGATCTCTTCAAGAAAATTAGAGATACTAAGGGAACATTTCATGCAAAGATGGGCTCGATAAAGGAATGAAATGGTATGGACCTAACAGAAGCAGTAGATATTAAGAAAAGGTGGCAAGAATACACAGAAGAACTGTACAAAAAAGATCTTCACGACCCAGATAATCATGATGGAATGATCACTCACCTAGAGCCAGATATCCTGGAATGTAAAGTCAAGTGGGCCTTAGAAAGTATCACTATGAACAAAGCTAGTGGAGGTGATGGAATTCCAGTTGAGCTATTTCAAATCCAGAAAGATGATGCTGTGAAAGTGCTCACTCAATATGCCAGCAAATCTGGAAAACTCAGCAGTGGCCACAGGACTGGAAAAGGTCGGTTCTCATTCCAATCCCAAAGAAAGGCAATGTCAAAGAATGCTCAAACTACCGAACAATTGCACGTATCTCACATGCTAGTAAAGTAATGCTCAAAATTCTCCAAGCCAGGCTTCACCAATACATGAACCGTGAATTTCCAGATGTTCAAGCTGATTTTAGAAAAGGCAGAAAACCAGAGATCAAATTGACGACTTCTGCTGGATCATGGAAAAAGCAAGAGAGTTCCAGAAAAACATCTACTTCTGGTTTATTGAATATGCCAAAGCCTTTGACTGTGTAGATCACAATAAACTGTGGAAAATTCAGAAAGAGATGGGAAAACCAGACCACCTGATCTGCCTCTTGAGAAATCTGTATCCAGGTCAAGAAGCAACAGCTAGAACTAGACATGGAACAACAGACTGGTTCCAAATAGGAAAAGGAGTACGTCAAGGCTGTATATTGTCACCCTGCTTATTTAACTTATATGCAGAGTATATCATGAGAAACTCTGGGCTGGAAGAATCACAAGCTGGAATCAAGATTGCTGGGAGAAATATTAATAACCTCAGATATGCAGATGACACCACCCTTATGGCAGAAAGTGAAGAGGAACTAAAAAGCCTCTTGATGAAAGTGAAAGAGGAGAGTGAAAAAGTTGGCTTAAAGCTCAACATTCAGAAAACAAAGATCATGGCATCTGGTCCCATCACTTCATGCCAAATAGATGGGGAAACAGTGGACAGTGTCAGACTTTATTTTTCTGGGCTCCAAAATCACTGCAGATGGTGACTGCAGCCACGAAATTAAAAGATGCTTACTCCTTGGAAGGAAAGTTATGACCAACCTAGATAGCATATTCAAAAGCAGAGACATTACTTTTCCAACAAAGGTCCATCTAGTCCAGGCTATGGTTTTTCCAGTAGTCATGTATGGATATGTGAGTTGGACTGTGAGGAAAGCTGAGCACCGAAGAATTGATGCTTTTGAACTGTGGTGTTGGAAAAGACTCTTGAGAGTCCTTCGCACTTCGAGTAGATCCAACCAATCCATTCTAAAGATCAGTCCTGGGTGTTCACTGGAAGGACTTTTGCTAAAGCTGAAAGTCCAATACTTTGGCCACTTCATGAGAAGAGTTGACTCATTGGAAAAAACCCTGATCCTGGGAGGAATTGGGGGCAGGAGGAGAAGGGGACAACAGAGGATGAGATGGCTGGATGGCATCACCGACTCAATGCACATGAGTTTGGGTGAACTTCAGGACTTGATGATGGACAGGGAGGCCTGGCATGCTGCGATTCATGAGGTCGCAAAGAGACACAACTGAGAGACTTAACTGAACTGAAATATTGTTTAGTCATTTTTCTATGTAAATCTACATATAAACCCCTTCTCCTGCCTTCAATCTTTCCCAGCATCTAGGTCTTTTCAAATGAGTCAGTTCTTCACATCAGGTGGCCAAAGTATTAGAGTTTCAGCTTCAACATCAGTCCTTCCAATGAACATTCAGGACTGACTTCCTTTAGGATGGACTGGTTGGATATCCTTGCAATCCAAGGGACTCTCAGAGTCTTCTCCAACATCACAGTTCAAAAGCATCAATTCTTCGGTGTTCAGCTTTCTTTATAGTCCAACTCTGTCATGACCACTGGAAAAACCATAGCCTTGACTAGATGGACCTTTGTTAACAAAGTAATGTCTCTGCATTTTAATATGCCATCGAGGTTGGTCATAAGTTTCCTTCCAAAGAGTAAGCATCTTTTAATTAATGACTGCAATCACCATCTTCAGGGATTTTGGAGTCCCAAAAAAATAAAGTCTGCCACCGTTTCCACTGTTTCCCCATCTATTTGCCATGAAGTGATGGGACTGAATGCCATGATCTTAGTTTTCTGAATGTTGAGCTTGAAGCCAACTTTTTCACTCTCCTCTTTCACTTTCATCATGAGGCTCTTCAGTTCTTCACTTTCTGCCATATGTGTGGTATCATCTGCATATTTGAGGTTACTGATATTTCTCCTGGCAATCTTGATTCCAGCTTGTGCTTCATCCAAGCCAGCATTTCTCATGATGTACTCTGCATGTAAGTTAAATAAGCAGGGTGACAATATGCAGCCTTTTCCTATTTGCTGACGTACTCCTTTTCCTATTTGGAACCAGTCTGTTGTTCCATGTCCAGTTCTAACTGTTGCTTCCTGACCTGCATACAGATTTCTCAATAGGCAGGTCAGGTGGTCTGGTATTCCCATCTCTTTTAGAATTTTCCAGTTTATTGTGATCCACACAGTCAAAGACTTTGGCATAGTCCAACCTATACTTGGTTTTATTTGCTTACATAGACTTAGAAGAATAACAACATGAAAGTCAATTCTAAAAATGTTTAGTATTTTGTAAATGACTTTCTGTCAATGCTTTCACCTAAAATGGTCTTTAAAATATGTGCACGTACTTGTACATGCCTAAGAAGAGTGCATTTTACCTGGAAAATTTTGGGGGGGAAATCATTATATGTCTATATGCTAACAACAACAATACAAAATAAACTAAAAAAGAGAGATAATTTTAGAAAACAATTCAATTCACAATGATATCACAAACAAAAAGTATTTACTAACCAAGGAGGCAAAAGATCTGTATCCTGAAAAGCATAAAACACTGATGAAGGAAACTCAAGACACAAATAAATGGAAGATATTCCATGCTCATGAACTGGAAGAAGTAATAAATGTTGATACTGCCCAGAGCAATCTGGAGATTCAATGCAATCCCTATCAAAATCCCAATGACATTTTTCACATAGAAAAAAATCCTTAAATTTGAACAAAACCACCAAAGACTTCAAAGAGCCCAAGTAATCTTGAGAAAGAACAAAGCTGGTGGCATCATATGTCCTAATTTCAAATTATAGTACAAAGCTATAGTAGTCAAAATAGTATGCACTGGCGCAAAAACAGACTCACAGATCATGGAACAAAATAGAGACCCCAGAAATAAGCCCACTTATGTACTGCCAATTATCTTTTTTACAATGACACTAAGAATATACAAAGCAGAAAAAATAGTCTCTTCAATAAATGGTGCTGGAAAAATGATATACACAAGCAAAAGAATGAAACTGGGCCCCATTTTTCACAAAACATAAAAGATCAACTCAAAATGGGTCAAAGACTTAAACATGAGGCCTGAAATCTTAAAATTCATAGAAGAAAGTACAGAAGATAAGATCATTGACATTGGTTTTGGCAATTTTTTTTTTTAACATCAAAAGCAAAGGCAACAAAAGCAAAAATAAACTAGGACTACATCAAAATATGGCATCACGGACTCGATGGACGTGAGTTTAAGTGAACTCCAGGACTTTGTGATGGGGGGGAGGCATGGTGTGCTGCAATTCACGGGGTCTCAAAGAGTCAGACACGACTGAGCAACTGAACTGAACTGAACATCAAAATAAAAAATTTTTGCATTTTACAAGAATCAATAAAATAAAAATGCAGCTACAGAATAAGAGAAAAGACAAAATGTATCTGATAAGAGGTTAATTTTCCAAATATATAAGATATGAATAGAGCTCAACAGCCAAGTGGAGAAGGCAATGGCAACCCACTCCAGTTCTCTTGCCTGGAAAATCCCATAGACTGAGGAGCCTGGTAGGCTGCAGTCCATGGGGTCGCTAAGAGTCAGACACGACTGAGCGACTTCACTTTCACTTTTCACTTTCATGCATTGGAGAAGGAAATGGCAACCCACTCCAGTGTTCTTGCCTGGAGAATCCCAGGGACGAGGGAGCCTGGGGGGCTGCCGTCTAAGTGGTCGCACAGAGTCAGACATGACTGAAGCGACTTAGCAGCAGTAGCAATAGCCAAAAAGGCAAATAGTCTGATTTTAAAATAGGCAAAGGACTTGAACAGACATTTTTGCAGAGAGACACACAAATCACCAACTGGTACATGAAAAAGTGTTTAACATCACTAATCATCAGATTAGATCAGATGCTCAGTCATGTCCAACTCTTTGCGACCCCATGAGTCGCAGCACGCCAGGCCTCCCTGTCCATCACCAACTCCCGGAGTTCACTCAGACTCACGTCCATCGAGTCAGTGATGCCATCCAGCCATCTCATCCTCTGTCATCCCCTACTCCTCCTGTCCCCAATCCCTCCCAACATCAGAGTCTTTTCCAATGAGTCAACTCTTCGCATCAGGTGGCCAAAGTACTGGGGTTTCGGCTTTAGCATCATTCCTTCCAAAGAAATCCCAGGGCTGATCTCCTTCAGAATGGACTGGTTGGATCTCCTTGCAGTTCAAGGGACTCTCAAGAGTCTTCTCCAACACCACAGTTCAAAAGCATCAATTCTTTGGCTCTCAGCCTTCTTCACAGTCCAACTCTCACATCCATACATGACCACTGGAAAAACCATAGCCTTGACTAGACGAACCTTTGTTGGCAAAGTAATGTCTCTGCTTTTGAATATGCTATCTAGGTTGGTCATAACTTTCCTTCCAAGGAGTAAGCGTCTTTTAATTTCATGGCTGCAGTCCCAATCTACAGTGATTTTGGAGCACAGAAAAGTAAAGTCTGACACTGTTTCCACTGTTTCCCCATCTATTTCCCATGAAGTGATGGGACCGGATGCTGTGATGTTCGTTTTCTGAATGTTGAGCTTTAAGCCAACTTTTTCACTCTACACTTTCACTTTCATCAAGAGGCTTTTTAGTTCCTCTTCACTTTCTGCCATAAGGGTGGAACAAATGAGATATCACCTTACATGTATTAGGATGTTCATTATCAAAAACACATAATAAATGTTGATAAGGATATAGAGAAAAGGAAACACTGGGAATGTAAACTGGTACCCAGGACAGGACTGGCAGATGGACTTCACCCAGATGCCAGTTTCTCAAGGGTATAAATACCTATTAGTTATGATAGATACATTCATAGGATGGATTGAAGGCTTTCCCACCCAGACTGAGAAGGCTGAGGAGGTGGTAAAAAAAACTGCTCCATGAAATCATTCCAAGATTTGGTCTGCCCAGGTCATTACAAAGTGACAATGGGACATCATTTACTTCTAAGGTCACCCAAGGGGTCTCGAAAGCATTGGGCATTACTTATTATCTCCACTGTGCCTGGAGGCCTCAATCTTAAGGGAAAGTACAAAGAGTCAATCAATTCTTAAAATCAGTGATAAAAAAAGATAACCCAGGAGACCTCCCTGGGATGGAAGAAGGCTTTAGCAATAGCTCTCCTCTGCACCCACATTGCCCCTAAGGAACAGGTTGGTCTTAGTCCTTATGAGATGCTATATGGGAGACCTTTTGTTTATGTCAATGACCTCCTCCTAGATCCAGAGGTTCAGACCCTCCAGTCTTATACCATGGCCATTGGGCAATTCCAACAGGATATACGCTTGTGGGGTATGAACCAGGACCCAAAAGATTCTAAAGAGTCACCACTATATGCTCCATGAACTCAAGTCCTAATTAAAGTCTGGAAAGATGGGTCCCCAAAGGCTCAACTCCAGCCCACATGGAAGGGCCCCTACACTGTAATACTTTCTACCCCCACAGCAGTCAAGGTACCAGGACATGACTCCTGGATTCACTACTCACGAGTCAAGCCATGGAAGAAAACAGAAGAGGACACTCAATACACCTGTGAGCCCCTGGGAGATCTCAGATACCTATTCAGGATTACCAGTGAGTGTCATTCTAATGAACACCCCCAAAATCTGGTTTCTGGGGATAAGATTTCTCAGGATAACTCTAAAGAGCTAACAGCTTGACAGAGACTGTACTCCAAAACAGACAGGAGATAGATCTTCTGATCCCTGAACAAGGAGGGACTTGAGCCATCCTGGCCATGTGAATTTAAAATTGACTAATGTCCCTACTAGTCCTTGTTATGCTATATTGATGATGCTTATGATTATTCCATGTACTGTCAATTGTCTAACCTGTTTTGTCTCTGCCCAGGTCAACCAGCTACAACATGCAGTGCCAGTTCAACAAAGATATAAAACTACAGCCGAACAGGGAAAATATCACACACCTTTGGACACCACTATAAGGACTCTGAGGATTGAGACTAGCAAGAGGGGGAGGCCCAATATCCCTCGCCATCCCAGTTCAGCAGGAAATAACCAGAAAGACCTCGATGCCCCTATTCCCAAAGAATTGGGCCTCCCATCTCTTGAGGGGGGAATGTTAGGTAGGTAGAATAGGGAAAAGGAGTCCAAAATGGCAGTGGCTAAAAGACAAGGAAGGTCAAAGGAAGGTCCGAGGACCAGAGTGAAGACTTTAGGCAGAACAAACAACACTCCTAGCTAAGCCCAGTTTGCATATGGCAGGCCCAGGTGGAGGAAAAAAAAATTAAAAGGAGGAGCCAAAGCGCTTTCTGACGGGCTCTTTCTCTCCCGCGTGTGTCGCTCTGTCTCTCTCTCTCACTCTCTCTCTCTCTCCCCCTACCCACGCACTCCTCCACTCTCTTCCTTTTGAGTCTTTGGGTTGGCATGCCCTCACACTTCGAGGATGGATTTTACTGCTATCTTCTAAATAAAATAGAGCTGTAACACTGATTTGGCTAAGAGCTATAACATGGCTTGTCCAAGACCAGAGAGCTGTGACACGCCAAGGGCTTTAATGGCCGTTGCTCCAATTCTTTGTTGTGACGAGACAAAGAACCGAGGAACATACACTCGCATGACATGGAGCCAAAGCAAAAACAATACACAGTTGTGGATGTGACTGGTGATAGAAGAAAGGTCTGATTCTGTAAAAAGCAATATTGCATAGGAACCTGGAATGTCAGGTCCATGTTCAGGGCAAATTGGAAGTGGTCAAACAAGAGATGGCAAGAGTGAACGTCAACATTCTAGGAATCAGCGAACTAAAATGGACTGGAATGGGTGAATTTAACTTGGATGACCATTATATCTACTACTGCAGGCAGGAATCCCTCAGAAGAAATGGAGTAACCATCATGGTCAACAAAAGAGTTCGAAATGCACTACATGGATGCAATCTCAAAAACAACAGAATGATCTCTGTTCATTTCCAAGGCAAACCATTCAATATCACAGTAATCCAAGTCTATGCCCCAACCAGTAACGCTGAATAAGCTGAAGTTGAACAGTTCTACGAAGACCTACAAGACCTCTTAGAACTAACATCCAAAAAAGATGTCCTTTTCATTATAGGGGACTGGAATGCAAAAGTAGGAAGTCAAGTAACACTTGGAGTAACAAGCAAATTTGGCTTTGGAATACGGAATGAAGCAGGGCAAAGACTAATAGAGTTTTGCCAAGAAAATGCACTGGTGATAGCAAACACCCTCTTCCAACAACACAAGAGAAGACTTTACACATGGACATCACCAGATGGTCAATACCAAAATCAGATTGATTATATTCTTTGCAGCCAAAGATGGAGAAGCTCTATACAGTCAACAACAAGACCAGGAGCTGACTGTGGCTCAGATCATGAACTCCTTATTGCCAAATTCAGACTTAAATTGAAGAAAGTAGGGAAAACCACTAGACCATTCAGGCATGACCTAAATCAAATCCCTTATGATTATACAGTGGAAGTGAGAAATAGATTTGAGGCACCAGATCTGATAGATAGAGTGCCTGATGAACTATGGATGGAGGTTCGTGATATTGTACAGTAGACAGGGATCAAGACCATCCTCATGGAAAAGAAATGCAAAAAAGCAAAATGGCTGTCTGAGGAGGCCTTACAAATACGTGAAAAGAAGAGAAGCAAAAAGCAAAGGAGAAAAGGAAAGATATAAGCATCTGAATGCAGAGCTCCAAAGAATAGCAAGAAGAGATAAGAAAGCCTTCCTCAGCGATCAATGCAAAGAAATAGAGGAAAACAACAGAATGGGAAAGACCAGAGATCACTTCAAGAAAATTAGAGATACCAAGGGAACATTTCACGCAAAGATGGGCTCGAGAAAGGACAAAAATGGTATGGACCTAACAGAAGCAGTAGATATTAAGAAGAGGTGGCAAGAATACACAGAAGAACTGTACAAAAAAGATCTTCATGACACAGATAATCACGATGGTGTGATCACTCACCTAGAGCCAGACATCCTGGAATGTGAAGTCAAGTGGGCCTTAGAAAGCATCACTACGAACAAAGCTAGTGGAAGTGATGGAATTCCAGTTGAGCTATTCCAAATGCTGAAAGATGATGCTGTGAAAGTGCTGCACTCAATATGCCAGCAAATTTGGAAAACTCAGCAGTGGCCACAGGACTGGAAACGGTCAGTTTTCGTTCCAACCCCAAAGAAAGGCAATGCCAAAGAATGCTCAAACTACTGCACAATTGCACTCATCTCACATGCTAGTAAAGTAATACTCAAAATTCTCCAGGCCAGGCTTCAGAAATACGTGAACTGTGAACTTCCTGATGTTCAAGCTGGTTTTAGAAAAGGCAGAGGAACCAGAGACCAAATTGCCAACATCCACTGGATCATGGAAAAAGGAAGAGAGTTCCAGTCTATTTCTGCTTTATTGACTATGCCAAAGCCTTTGACTGTGTGGATCACAATAAACTGTGGAAAATTCTGAAACAATGGGAATACCAGACCACCTGACCTGCTTCTTGAGAAATTTGTATGCAAGTCAGGAAGCAACAGTTAGAACTGGACATGGAACAACAGACTGGTTCAAAAATAGGAAAAAGGAGTATGTCAAGGCTGTATATTGTCACTCTGCTTATTTAACTTATATGCAGTGTACATCATGAGATATGCTGGGCTGGAGAAGCACAAGTTGGGATCAAGATTGCCGGGAGAAATATCAATAACCTCAGATATGCAGATGACACCACCCTTATGGCAGAAAGTGAAGAGGAACTAAAAAGCCTCTTGATGAAAGTGAAAGAGGAGAGTGAAAAAGTTGGCTTAAAGCTCAACATTCAGAAAACGAAGGTCATGGCATCCGGTCCCACCACTTCATGGGAAATAGATGGGGAAACAGTGGAAACAGTGGCAGACTTTATTTTTGGGGGATCCAAAATCACTACAGATGGTGACTGCAGCCATGAAATTAAAAGACACTTACTCCTTGGAAGGAAAGTTATGACCAACCTAGATAGCATAATCAAAAGTAGAGACACTACTTTGCCAACAAAGGTCCATCTAGTCAAGGGTATGGTTTTTCCAGTGGTCATGTATGGATTTGAGAGTTGGACTGTGAAGAAAGCTGAGCACTGAAGTATTGATGCTTTTGAACTGTGGTGTTGGAGAAGACTTGAGAGTCCCTTGGACTGCAAGGAGATCCAACCAGTCCATTCTGAAGGAGATCAGCCCTGGGGTTTCTTTGGAAGGACTGATGCTAAAGCTGAAACTCCAGTACTGTGGCCACCTCACGAGAAGAGTTGACTCATTGGAAAAGACTCTGATGCTGGGAGGGATTGGGGGCAGGACGAAAAGGGAACGACAGAGGAGGAGATGGCTGGATGGCATCACTGACTCGATGGACGTGACTCTAAATGTACTCCGGGCATTGATGATGGACAGGGAGGCCTGGTGTGCTGCGATTCATGGGGTCGCAAAAAGTCGGACATGACTGAGCGACTGAACTGAAAGGATGACTACTATAGAAACCAGTGTAAAGGTTCTTCAAGAAATCAAATACAGAACTATCATATGATCCAACAATCCCACTTCTGGGGATATATCCAAAGGTAATGAAATCATTATCTCAGATAATATCTGAATTCCCATGTTAGCAGCACTATCATAATAGCCAAGGTATGGAAAAAGTTTACAAGTCCTGTGGTAGATGGATGGATAAGAAAATGTGGCATATATTCAGATGACACTGGAATAACATGAGTTAATCTCTGTATAATTTATAGTATCCACATCCTTAGTTCCTCCACATCTATGGATTTAACCAAAGACTGCTGTAGTATTTACGATTGAAGAATATGCATGTATAAATGGACTTGTGCAGTTCAGACTCACATTATTCAAGGACCAACCATATACAATGAAACATCATTCCACCTTAAAAAAAAGAAAAGAAAAGAAAAGAAATTCTGTCATTGCAACAGCATGGATGAACCTGAAGGGCATTATGCTAAATGAAATCAAACAGAAAAGGACAATACATTGAGTTGATCAAAAAGTTAGTTCAAGTTTTTCCATAACATCTTATCACAGAACCCAAATGAATATTTTGCCAACCCAATAAGTGTACAGTGTCACCTATTTATGTGGAATCTGAAAAAAATAAAAATTCAAACTCATAGAAACAGAGTAGAATGGTGGTTGCCAAAAGTGGATGGTGGTGGAAATAAGAAAAGGTTTGTAACAATGTATAAAGTTTGATTTATAGGATGAATAAGGAAATCCTTTGCATTCCTATACACTAATAATGAAAAAATAGAGAAATTAAGGAAACAATTCCATTCACCACTGCAACGAAAAGAATAAAATACTTAGGAATATATCTACCTAAAGAAACTAAAGACCTATATATAGAAAACTATAAAACACTGATTAAAGAAATCAAAGAGGACACTAATAGATGGAGAAATATACCATGTCATGGATCGGAAGAATCAATATAGTGAAAATGAGTATACTACCCAAAGCAATCTATAGATTCAATGCAATCCCTATCAAGCTACCAATGGTATTTTTCACAGAGCTAGAACAAATAATTTCACAATTTGTATGGAAACACAAAAAACCTCGAATAGCCAAAGCAATCTTGAGAAAGAAGAATGGAACTGGAGGAAGCAACCTGCCTGGCTTCAGGCTCTACTACAAAGCCACAGTCATCAAGACAGTATGGTACTGGCACAAAGACAGAAATATACATCAATGGAACAAAATAGAAAGCCCAAAGATAAACCCACGCACCTATGGACACCTTATCTTTGACAAAGGAGGCAAGAATATACAGTGGAGAAAAGACAATCTCTTTAACAAGTGGTGCTGGGAAAACTGGTCAACCACTTGTAAAAGAATGAAACTAGAACACTTTCTAACACCATACACAAAAATAAACTCAAAATGGATTAACGATCTAAACATAAGACCAGAAACTATAAAACTCTTAGAGGAGAATATAGGCAAAACACTCTCTGACATACATCACAGCAGGATCCTCTATGACCCACCTCCCAGAATATTGGAAATAAAAGCAAAGATAAACAAATGGGATCTAATTAAAATTAAAAGCTTCTGCACAACAAAGGAAACTATTAGCAAGGTGAAAAGACAGCCTTCAGAATGGGAGAAAATAACAGCAAATGAAGCAACTGACAAACAACCAATCTCAAAAATATACAAACAATTCCTGCAGCTCAACTCCAGAAAAATAAATGACCCAATCAAAAAATGGGCCAAAGAACTAAACAGACATTTCTCCAAAGAAGACATACACATGGCTAACAAACACATGGAAAGATGCTCAACATCACTCATTATCAGAGAAATGCAAATCAAAACCACAATGAGGTACCATTTCACACCAGTCAGAATGGCTGTGATCCAAAGTCTACAAGCAATAAATGCTGGAGAGGGTGTGGAGAAAAGGGAACCCTCTTACACTGTTGGTGGGAATGCAAACTGGTTCAGCCACTATGGAGAACAGTGTGGAGATTCCTTAAAAAACTGGAAATAGAACTGCCATACGACCCAGAAATCCCACTGCTGGGCATACACACCAAGGAAACCAGAATTGAAAGAGACACGTGTACCCCAATGTTCATCGCAGCACTGTTTATAATAGCCAGGACATGGAAGCAACCTAGATGTCCATCAGCAGATGAATGGATAAGAAAGTGGTGGTACATATACACAATGGAGTATTACACAGCCATTAAAAAGAATACATTTGAATCTGTTCTAAAGAGGTGGATGAAACTGGAGTCTATAATACAGAGTGAAGTAAGCCAGAAAGAAAAACACCAGTACAGTATGGATGGCATCACTGACTCGATGGACATGAGTCTGAGTGAACTCCAGGAGTTGGTGATGGACAGAAAGGCCTGGCATGCTGTGATTCATGGGGTCGCAAAGAGTCGGACACAACTGAGCAACTGAACTGAAAGCATATATATGTAATTTAGAAAGATGGTAACAACAACCCTGTATGCGAGACAGCAAAAGAGACACAGATGTATAGAACAGTCTTTTGGACTCTGTGGGAGAGGGAGGGGGGGATGATTTGGGAGAATGGCATTAAAACATGTATAATATCATATAAGAAACGAATCAGCAGTCCAGGTTTGATGCAGGATACAGGAAGCTTGGGGCTGGTGCACTGGGATGACCCAGAGGGATGGTATGGGGAGGGAGGTGGGAGGGAGGTTCAGGATGGGGAACACATGTACATCCGTGGTGGATGCATGTTGATGTATGGCAAAACCAATACAATATTGTAAAGTAAAAAAAAAATAATAATAATAATTAAAAAAAAATAAAATAATCGTTAAAAAATTAAAAAGAAGAAAAAAAAAAATAAAATAATGTTGTTTGTGCTCTGTTAGAAAGTAAAAAAAAAAAAAAAAAATAAGATGAATAAGGTCTAAGGATCTAACATTACTATAGTTAATGCTCAGTCAAATCAGTTGTGTTTGATTCTTTGTGACCCCATGGACTATAGCCACCAGACTCCTCTGTCCATGGGATTTTTCAGACAAGAACACTGGAGTGGATTGCCATTTCCTTCTCCAGGGGATCTTCCCAACCCAGGGATTGAATCTGGGTCTCTCACATTGCAGGCTGATTCTTTACCATCTGAGCTACCAAGAAAGCCCCACTATAGTTAATAATACTGTATTATATTATTGAAATTCACTGAGAGAGTAGAACTTTAGTATTCTCAACAACAACAAAGAAAGTAACTCTGTGAGCAATGGAAGTTAACTAACTCCATATCAGAATCATGACACAACATATATTACAATAAAATATCATATTTTGCACTTTAAGTACATTATGGTTCTGTATGTCAATTATATCTCAATAAAGCTGGAAACATAAGTAAAACAAAAAGATATTGATAAATTGATTTCAAAATTTATATGAAAAAGGACCTAGGATAACAAACAATCTTGAAAAAAATAACCTTTAAGAACTCACTACCTGACTTCAAGACTTATTCTAGAGCTACAATTATTAAGACAGTGGGATATTGAGGTAAAGACAACCAGTAATTCTGAAGAGTCTTGGTCTCTGAAGAGACTTCTACACACTCTTACAAATTATTAAGGATTCTATTGAGCTCTTGTTTATATGGGTCATATCTATCAATATTTACCATATCCCCAACAACACTGGGAAATTTTCAAACTTTATTTTTAATTCATTTAAAAACAGTAATTACGGGAGGTGGTCCTAAGATGGCGGAGGAATAGGACAGCGAGATCACTTTCTCCCCCACAAATTCATCAAAAGAACATTTAAATGCTGAGTAAAATCCACAAAACAACTTCTATATGCCGGCAGAAGACATCAGGCACCCAGAAAAGCAGCCCATTGTCTTTGAAAGGAGGTAGGAAAAATATAAAAGACAAAAAAAGAGACAAAAGAAGTAGGGACGGAGCTCCGTCCCGAGAAGGGAGTTTTAAAAAGAGAGAAGTTTCCAAACACCAGGAAACACTCTCACTGCTGGGTCTGTGCCCAGCCTTGAAAGCACAGAGGGCAACATAATAGGGAGGAAAAATAAATAAATAATTAAAACCCACAGATTATGAGCCCAACGGTAACTCCCCCAGAGGAGAAGCAGCGCAGACGCCTGCGCCTGCCACTAGCAAGCGGGGACTGGGCAGGGAGGGGCGGGCTGCATTGCTTAGACTAAGGATCAGGCCTGAATGCCCCTGAGGCTAATCAGAGCGAATTAATTTGGGCTAGCAAACCAGACTGTGGGATAGCTACCATGGGAAAAGCCCTAAGACACCGCCAGGCCCGTGCATAGAACAAAGGGCGAAACAGAACTAGCCGGCTGCAGACCACCCAACTCCAGTGACAGGCAGCCAGAGCCGGAAGGGGGCAATCGCAGCCCCAGAGAGACATTATCTACCAAACTGCAAGCAGGCTTCTTTGCTTAATAAGACTTCTTGGGGTTCTGGACAGTCATCCGCCTGAGAAGGTGCGCCGGTTGTACACCCAGAAAACCAAGCAGTAGGGACGGGAGAGGCGATAAGTCGCAGTGACCGCGCTCGCCAAACACCTCATCACCCGAGCTGCTCGGAGCTGGGAAGGGCACAAGACGCAGGCCCAACGGAGTCTGTGCCTCTGAGGACTACCCGAGTGCCTGAACCTGAGTGGCTTAGACCTGGGAGGTGCATGCAGCCCAGGGCTGGCCTCGGACTGTTCCAGCAGACCAACCTAGAGCCTGAGCTGTGTGGGCAGGAGGGTGCATGTGCCATGAGCAGGGGCAGGCCCAGTGTGGCTGAGACACTATGAGCACACGCCAGTGTTATTCGTTTGCAGTGTCCCTCCCTCCCCACAGCGCAACTGAACAAGTGAGCCTAAAAAAGTGTCCACCACCACCCCCTTGTGTCAGGGTGGAAATCAGACACTGAAGAGACCAGCAAACAGAAGCTAAAACCGAGGGAACTGCCTTAGAAGTGACAGGTGCAACAGATGAAAAGCCTGTAGTTAGTACCAACTACATAAGAAGGGGCCTATAGATCTTGAGAAATATAAGCCGGACCAAGAAACTATCCGAAAATGAACTGACCCCACACTGCCCGCAACAACACCAGAGAAAGTCCTAGATATATTTTTACTATTTTTATGATCATTCTTTTCTTCTTCTTTTTTTTTTCTTTTTCTTTTCTTTTCTTTTTTTAACTTTTTAAAAAAATTTTAAGTCCTGTATTACTCCTTTAATTTTCATTTTTGTAACCTATTACTTTTCCAAATAAAGACTATTTTTAAAGCAAACTTCATATATATATATACATATTTAATAATTTTGTGACTTTTTTTTCTTCTTCTTTTCTTTAATATTGTATTTTTGAAAGTCTAACCTCTACTCTAGAATTTTAATCTTTGTTTTTTGGTATTTGTTATCAATTTTGTACCTTTAAAAACCCAATCTTCAGTACCTATTTTTACTTGGGAGCGAGATTACTGGCTTGACTGCTCTCTCCCTCTTTGGTCTCTCCTTTCTCTCCACTAGGTTGCCTCTGTCTCCTCCCTTCCCCTTCTCTACTCAACTCTCTGAATCTCTGTGTATTCCAGACAGTGGAGGACACTTAGGGAACTGACTACCGGCTGGATCTGTCTGTCTCCTTTTCATTCCCCCCTTTTATCCTCCTGGTCACCTCTGTCTACTTCCTCCCTCTTCTCTGTATAACTCCATGAACATCCCTGAGCGGTCCAGACTGTGGAGAGCACATAAAGAAGTGATTACTGGCTAGCTTGCTCTCTCCTCTTTTGATTCCACCTCATCTCATTCGGGTCACCTCTAACTCCCTCCTCCCTCTTTTCTTCTCCATGTAACTCTGTGAACCTCTCTGGCTGTCCCTCACTGTGGAGAAACTTTTCATCTTTAACCTAGATATTTTATCAATGGTGCTGTATAGAAGGAGAAGTCTTGAGACTACTGTAAAAATAAGACTGAAAGCCAGAAGCAGGAGGCTTAAGTCCAAATCCTGAGAACATCATAGAACACCTGACTCCAGGGAACATTAAGTGATAGGAGCTCATCAAATGCCTCCATACCTACACTGAAACCAATCACCACCCAAGGGCCAACAAGTTCCAGAGCAAGACATACCACGCAAATTTGCCAGCAACACAGGAACATAGCCCTGAGCTTCAATATACAGGCTGCCCAAAGTTACTCCAAATCCACTGACAACTCATAACTCATTACTAGACACTTCATTGCACTCCAGAGAGAAGAAATCCAGCTCCACCCACCGGAACACCGACACAAGCTTCCCTAACGAAGAAACCTTGACAAGCCACCAATACAACCCCACCCACAGCGAGGAAACTCCATAATAAAGAGAACTCCACAAACTGCCAGAATACAGAAAGGACACCCCAAACTCAGCAATATAAACAAGATGAAGAGACAGAGGAATACCCAGCAGGTAAAGGAACAGGATAAATGCCCACCAAACCAAACAAAAAAGGAAGAGATAGGGAATCAACCTGATAAAGAATTCCAAATAATGATAGTGAAAATGATCCAAAATCTTGAAATCAAAATGGAATCACAGATAAATAGCCTGGAGACAAGGACTGAGAAGATGCAAGAAAGGTTTAAGAAGGACCTCAGATCAGATCAGTCGCTCAGTCGTGTCCGACTCTTTGCGACCCCATGAATCACAGCACACCAGGCCTCCCTGTCCATCACCAACTCCTGGAGTTCACTCAGACTCACGTCCATCGAGTCAGTGATGCCATCCAGCCATCTCATCGTCTATTGTCCCCTTCTCCTCCTGCCCCCAATCCCTCCCAGCATCAGAGTCTTTTCCAATGAGTCAACTCTTTGCATGAGGTGGCCAAAGTACTGGAGTTTCAGCTTCAGCATCATTCCTTCCAAAGAAATCCCAGGGCTGATCTCCTTCAGAATGGACTGGTTGGATCTCCTTGCACTCCAAGGGACTCTCAAGAGTCTTCTCCAACACCACAGTTCAAAAGCATCAATTCTTCAGTGCTTAGCCTTCTT
Organism: Bos mutus; assembly: GCF_027580195.1. Taxonomy (NCBI): domain Eukaryota; kingdom Metazoa; phylum Chordata; class Mammalia; order Artiodactyla; family Bovidae; genus Bos; species Bos mutus. Next base: position 84,688,439 of record NC_091621.1, on the reverse strand, counting down.
CACAGTCCAACTCTCACATCCATACATGACCACAGGAAAAATCATAGCCTTGACTAGACGAACCTTTGTTGGCAAAGTAATGTCTCTGCTTTTCAATATGCTATCTAGGTTGGTTATAACTTTCCTTCCAAGGAGTAAGCACCTTTTAATTTCATAGCTGCAGTCACCATCTGCAGTGATTTTGGAGCCCAGAAAAATAAAGTCTGACACTGTTTCACCATCTATTTCCCATGAAGTGATGGGACCAGATGCCATGATCTTTGTTTTCTGAATGTTGAGCTTTAAGCCAACTTTTTCACTCTCCACTTTCACTTTCATCAAGAGGCTTTTGAGTTCCTCTTCACTTTCTGCCTTAAGGGTGGTGTCATCTGCATATCTGAGGTTATTCATATTTCTCCCAGCAATCTTGATTCCAGCTTGTGTTTCTTCCAGTCCAGCGTTTCTCATGATGTACTCTGCATATATGTTAAATAGACAGGGTGACAATATACAGCCTTGATGAACTCCTTTTCCTATTTGGAACCAGTCTGTTGTTCCATGTCCAGTTCTAACTGTTGCTTCCTGACCTGCATACAAATTTCTCAAGAGGCAGATCAGGTGGTCTGGTATTCCCATCTCTTTCAGAATTTTCCACAGTTTATTGTGATCCACACAGTCAAAGGCTTTGGCATAGTCAATAAAGCAGAAATAGATGCTTTTCTGGAACTCTCTTGCTTTTTCCATGATCCAGCGGATGTTGGCAATTTGATCTCTGATTTCTCTGCCTTTTCTAAAACCAGCTTATATAGAAAACTATAAGACACTGGTGAAAGAAATCAAAGAGGACACTAAGAGATGGAGAAATATACCATGTTCATGAATCAGAAGAATCAATATAGTGAAAATGAGTATACTACCCAAAGCAATTTATAGATTCAATGCAATCCCTATCAAGCTACCAATGGTACTTTTCACAGAGCTAGAACAAATAATTTCACAATTTGTATGGAAACACAAAAAAACCTCGAATAGCCAAAGCAATCTTGAGAAAGAAGAATGGAACTGGAGGAATCAACCTGCCTGACTTCAGGCTCTACTACAAAGCCACAGTCATCAAGACAGTATGGTACTGGAACAAAAACAGAAATATAGATCAATGGAACAAAATACAAAGCCCAGAGATAAACCCATGCACCTACGGACACCTTATCTTTGACAAAGGAGGCAAGAATATACAGTAGAGAAAAGACAATCTCTTTAACAAGTGGTGCTGGGAAAACTGGTCAACCATTTGTAAAAGAATGAAACCATACACAAAAATAAACTCAAAATGAATTAACGATCTAAACATAAGACCAGAAACTATAAAACTCTTCAGTTCAGTTCAGTCACTCAGTCGTGTCCGATTTTTCACGACCCCATGAATCGCAGCATGCCAGGCCTCCCTGTCCATTACCAACTCTCGGAGTTCACTCAGACTCACGTCCATCGAGTCAATGATGCCATCCAGCCATCTCATCCTCTGTCGTCCTCTTCTCCTCCTGCCCCCAATCCCTCCCAGCATCAGAGCCTTTTCCAATGAGTAAACTCTTCGCATTAGGTGGTCAAAGTATTGGAGTTTCAGCTTCAGCATCATTCCCTCCAAAGAAATCCCAGGGCTGATCTCCTTCAGAATGGACTGGTTGGATCTCCTTGCACTCCAAGGGACTCTCAAGAGTCTTCTCCAACACCACAGTTCAAAAGCATCAATTCTTTGGCGCTCAGCCTTCTTCACAGTCCAAATCTCACATCCATACATGACCACAGGAAAAACCATAGCCTTGACTAGATGGACGTTTGTTGGAAAATAATGTCTCTGCTTTTGAATATGCTATCTAGGTTGGTCATAACTTTCCTTCCAAGGACTAAGCGTCTTTTAATTTCATGGCTGCAGTCACCATCTGCAGTGATTCTTGAGCCCAAAAAATAAAGACTGACACTGTTTCCACTGTTTCCCCATCTATTTCCCATGAAGTAATGGGACTGGTTGCCATGACCTTCGTTTTCTAAATGTTGAGCTTTAAGCCAACTTTTTCACTCCCCACTTTCACCTTCATCAAGAGGCTTTTGAGTTCCTCTTCACTTTCTGCCTTAAGGGTGGTGTCATCTGCATATCTGAGATTATTCATATTTCTCCTGGCAATCTTTATTCCCAGCTTGTGTTTCTTCCAGGCCAGCGTTTTCATGATGTACTATGCATATATGTTAAATAAGCAGGGTGATAATATACAGCCTTGACGAACTCATTTTCCTATTTGGAACCAGTCTGTTGTTCTGTGTCCAGTTAACTGTTACTTCCTGACTTGCATACAGATTTCTCAAGAGGCAGGTCAGGTAATCTGGTATTCCCATCTCTTTCAGAATTTTCCACAGTTTATTGTGATCCACATAGTCAAAGGCTTTGGGATAGTCAATAAAGCAGAAATAGATATTTTTCTGGAACTCTCTTGCTTTTTCCATGATCCAGCAGACGTTGGCAATTTGATCTCTGGTTCCTCTGCCTTTCTAAAACCAGCTTGAACATCAGAAATTTCACGGTTCACGTATTGCTGAAGCCTGGCTTGGAGAATTTTGAGCATTACTTTACTACATTACTTTAGCGTGTGAGATGAATGCAATTGTGCTGTAGTTTGAGCATTCTTTGGCATTGCCTTTCTTTGGGATTGGACTGAAAACTGACCTTTTCCAGTCCTGTGGCCACTGCTGAGTTTTCCAAATTTGCTGGTATGTTGAGTGAAGCACTTTCACAGCATCATCTTTCAGCATTTGGAATAGCTCCACTGGAATTCCATCACCTCCACTAGCTTTGTTCGTAGTGATGCTTTCTAAGGCCCACTTGACTTCACATTCCAGGATGTCTGGCTCTAGGTGAGTGATCACACCATCGTGATTATCTGGGTCATGAAAATCTTTTTTGTACAGTTCTTCTGTGTATTCTTGTCACCTCTTCTTAATATCTTCTACTTCTGTTAGGTGCATACCATTTCTGTCCTTTATCGAACCCATCTTTGCGTGAAATGTCCCCTTGGTATCTCTAATATTCTTGAAGCGATCTCTAGTCTTTCCCATTCTCTTGTTTTCCTCTATTTCTTTGCATTGATCGCTGAGGAAGGCTTTCTTATCTCTTCTTGCTATTCTTTGGAACTCTGCATTCAGATGTTTATATCTTTCCTTTTCTCCTTTGCTTTTTGCTTCTCTTCTTTTCACAGCTATTTGTAAGGCCTCCTCAGACAGCCATTTTGCTTTTTTGCATTTCTTTTCCATGGGGATGGTCTTGATCCCTGTCTCCTGTACAATGTCACAAACCTCATTCCATAGTTCATCAGGCACTCTGTCTATCAGATCTAGGCCCTTAAATCTATTTCTCACTTCCACTGTATAATCATAAGGGATTTGATTTAAGTCATACCTGAATAGTCTAGTGGTTTTCCCTACTTTCTTCAATTTAAGTCTGAATTTGGTAATAAGGAGTTCATGATCTGAGCCACAGTCAGCTCCTGGTCTTGTTGTTGACTGTATAGAGCTTCTCCATCTTTGGCTGCAAAGAATATAATCAATCTGATTTCGGTGTTGACCATCTGGTGATGTCCACGTGTAGAGTCTTCTCTCGTGTTGTTGGAAGAGGATGTTTGCTATGACCAGTGTGTTTTCTTGGCAAAACTCTATTAGTCTTTGCCCTGCTTCATTCCGTATTCCAAGGCCAAATTTGCCTGTTACTCCAGGTGTTTCTTGACTTCCTACTTTTGCATTCCCATCCCCTATAATGAAAAGGACATCTTTTTCGGGTGTTAGTTCTTAAAGGTCTTGTAGGTCTTCATAGAACCGTTCAACTTCAGCTTATTCAGCATTACTGGTTGGGGCATAGACTTGGATTACTGTGATATTGAATGGTTTGCCTTGGAAACGAACAGAGATCATTCTGTCGTTTTTGAGATTGCATCCAAGTACTGCATTACGGACTCTTCTGTTGACCATGATGGCTACTCCATTTCTTCTGAGGGATTCCTGCCCACAGTAGTAGATATAATCGTCATCTGAGTTAAATTCACCCATTCCAGTCCATTTTAGTTCACTGATTCCTTGAATGTCGAAATTCTCTCTTGCCATCTCTTGTTTGACCACTTCCAATTTGCCTTGATTCATGGACCTGACATTCCAGGTTCCTATGCAATACTGCTCTTTATAGCATCAGACCTTGCTTCTATCACCAGTCACATCAATAGCTGGGTATTGTTTTTGCTTTGGCTCCATCCCTTCATTCTTTCTGGAGTTATTTCTCCACTGATCTCCAGTAGCATATTGGACCCCTACTGACCTGGGGAGTTCCTCTTTCAGTATCCCATCATTTTGCCTTTTCGTACTGTTCATGGGGTTCTTAAGGCAAGAATACTGAAGTGGTTTGCCATTTCCTTCTCCAGTGGACCACATTCTGTCAGATCTCTCCACCATGACCCCCCTGTCTTGGGTTGTCCCAAGGGCATGGCTTAGTTTCATTGAGTTAGACAAGGCTGTGGTCCTAGTGTGATTAGATTGACTAGTTTTCTATGAGTATGGTTTTTGTGTGTCTGCCCTCCGATGCCCTCTTGCAACACGTACCATCTTACTTGGGTTTCTCTTACCTTGGGCTGGGATATTCTCTTCACAGCTGCTCTAGCAAAGCACAGCTGCTGCTCCTTACCTTGGACAAGGGGTATCTCCTCACCGCTGCCCTTCCTGACCTTCAACGTGGGATAGCTCCTCTATGCCCTCCTGTGCCTGTGCAGCCACCGCTCCTTGGACGTGGGGTTGGTCCTCCTGGCCACCGCCCCTGGCCTCGGGTGTAGATTAGCTCCTCCCACCCGCCACCCCTGACCTCGTTCGCAGGGTATCTCCTCTCAGCCCACCGCCCCTGACCTCGGACTTGGGTAGCTCTTCTCTGCCGTTCCTGCACCATCGCAGCCTGGCATTCTCGGCCACTGCCCCTGACCTCGGATGTGGGTAACTCCTCTTGGTCACTGCCCTTAGGGCATGGGGTCCTCTCTGCTTCTGCCCCTGACCTCGGCAGTGGGGTAGCTCCTCTTGGCCACGCTTAGTGCGCTGGTCACAGCCGCTGCCGGGCTCTTAGAGGAGAACATAGGCAAAACACTCTCCAACATACATCACAGCAGGATCCTCTATGACCCACCTCCCAGAATATTGGAAATAAAAGCAAAGATAAACAAATGGGATCTAATTAAACTTAAAAGCTTCTCCACAACCAAAGAAACTATAAGAAAGGTGAAAAGACAGCCTTCAGAGTGGGAGAAAATAATAGCAAATGAAGCAACTGACAAACAACCAATCTCAAAAATATACAAACAACTCCTGCAGCTCAACTCCAGAAAAATAAACGACCCAATCAAAAAATGGGCCAAAGAACTAAACAGACATTTCTCCAAAGAAGACATACACATGGCTAACAAACACATGAAAAGATGCTCAACATCACTCATTATCAGAGAAATGCAAATCAAAACCACAATGAGGTACCATTTCATGCCAGTCAGAATGGCTGCGATCCAAAAGTCTACAAGCAATAAATGCTGGAGAGGATGGGGAGAAAAGGGAACCCTCTTACACTGTTGGTGGGAATGCAAACTAGTACAGCCACTATGGAGAACAATGTGGAGATTCCTTAAAAAACTGGAAATAGAACTGCCATACGACCCAGAAATCCCACTGCTGGGCATACACACTGAGGAAACCAGAATTGAAAGAGACACGTGTACCCCAATGTTCATCGCAGCACTGTTTATAATAGCCAGGACATGGAAGCAACCTAGATGTCCATCAGCAGATGAATGGATAAGAAAGCTGTGGTACATATACACAATGGCGTATTACACAGCCTTTAAAAAGAATACATTTGAATCAGTTCTAATGAGGTGGATGAAACTGGAGCCTATTATACAGAGTGAAGTAAGCCAGAAAGAAAAACACCAATACTGTATACTAACGCATATATATGGAATTTAGAAAGATGGTAATTACAACCCTGTATGCAAGACAGCAAAAGAGACACAGATGTATAGAACAGTCTTTTGGACTTGGGGTGGGGGCGGTGATTTGGAAGAATAGCATTAAAACATGTATAATATCATATAAGAAACGAATCGGCAGTCCAGGTTCAATGAAGGATACAGGAAGCTTGGGGCTGGTGCACTGGGATGACCCAGAGGGATGGTATGGGGAGGGAGGTGGGACGGGGGTTCAGGATGGGGAACACATGTACATCCGTGGCGGATGCATGTTGATGTATGGCAAAACCAATACAATATTGTAACGTAAAAAAAAGTTTAAAAAAAAACAGTAATTACAAACCAATTTCATGTTAAAACAAATTAGGTAGTTTTATGAAAACTAAGTATTCTCCAAAACAATGAAAAATCAGTGAGAAAACTAGCTTTGTTTTACATTTTAAAAAATCTCTTTAGTAACAAACTTAGTAGAAGATGACCGGATTTTCCTATCTGATCCTGCATTTAACTCTTTGCTGTGCTGCTTGGGTTGAAGTACATGAGGAAAGTCATGCAACACACTGACATGTACTGGAATGAGTATTTTCATAGACTTTTCAGATTTTTACATATATTCTCTTTGGAAACTACATAAAGACTCAAGTGGTAGCTTTTTAAAGGTTAGTTGCAGTGTAGGACCTGAAAACATATCGATGGAGTTTTCACGTGCCATCGGTCTGTCTTGCATTCTGAATGGATCTTCTGCCCATGCACGTCTTTCAAATATCAGGTTTAGTTCATTCGGAAAATATTGATTCATTTAGTTCAGCACATTTTCCTGGCAACAACGCATATGATTAGAAAATATCAAACAAAATCACATTTATTAATCTCACCCATCTTATCAACAAAGTCATTAAGTTCTGGGAAGTGATTATGCCTATGGTGTCAGGCACACATTCCACAAAATTATAATGTTATCATTGGCAACAAAGGTGGTCAGTTTAGCTCCTCAGAATGACAAGCTTGCTTTACTCATTCTTGAGGAAATATCTGCCAAATACTCAAATCTGAATAATCATTCAGTGTCAGTCACACTTTCAAGTAATGATGGTGTTTCATGGAAGACAAACAAAAAAGTTTAGTTCGTCTTGCAAATCAAATAAGTGCATTTTTCCTAAACCAGAGAAGTCCCCAAATTATGACCAAACGAGGCCAAATCTAGCTTTAAGCTCATTGTAGTAAATAAAAACTAACTGGAACACAGCCACACTCATTCATCTCTATATTATCTATGACTGCTTTCACATTATGGTGGCAGTGTTGAGTAATTGTAGGATTTGTTGTGCAAAGCTGAAACTATCACTCTCTGGCCCTAATTCCTGCTCTAGACAACCATCACATTACAATTATATTTGACATGTAATTGAAGTGCTTTATGCATCCCTTCCATTTCATCAAATGAAAAATTTAAAAGATAAAGACTCTCAATCCTTAGATTGAGATTTTGGGATTCATATGTACACACTGCTATATTTAAAACAGATAACCAACAAGGACCTACTGTACAGCATATAGAACTCTGCTTAATACTTTGTAATAAATGGGGAATATTTTTGAAAAAGAATAGATATAACAATCATTTTGCTGTATACCTGAAACAACATTCTTAATCAATTAAGTTATACAGTCCACAGGGTCACAAAGAGTTAAACAAAACTGAGCACACAATCATGATGATGACAGAGCTTAAATTTTTAATTTAATTAATTATGCAAACCCAGGAGTCAGTTTTAATAAAATTATTAGTTTATCTTCAGTGTATATACTAACAATGAGTATAGTTTGGCACCAGGGCCCAGATTCATACTAAAGTACCAGCAATTTTACCCACAATTGCTTTTATACTATCAGTGTAAACAGCAAATGTATCTTAGTATCATCATGTAGTATTATGAAAATAGTTTTGGTTACACAAAACCCTCTGAAAGGTACTCAAGGACCCCTACAGGTCTGTAGACCAGATTTTGAAAACCACTTTGATGGGCAAATAAATTAAAAGAAAAGAAATTTAAGAACTATAACCACACATATATATCCAATTGATTTTCAATAGGCAGTGAGGCAGTCAATGGAGGGGGAAAAAAGGCTTTTCAACAAATTAAACTGGAATAATTAGATAAAACATGTGGAGAAAAAATGACACTTGACCCTACTTCATCCCAAATAATTAATTTGATATAAACCATAAACCTAAATACTGAAACTGTATCTATAAACTTCTAGGAGAAAAGGAGATCTATATCATCTTGGGCCAGGGAAAGATGTTTTAAGAAAACATAAGAAGAACTAACCAGAAAAGAATTATCTAATTTGTCTTTTCTACGAAAATGTGCCCCCCAAAAGTTTCTTTTCCCTCAGACATCATATGACACAACCGTGCAGATTAACACAGACTTAATCAGATGACCTTGGTATGCCAGCAACTTTTGTTAAGGTGCCAGAGAAAAACACCATTTTTCTCCATTGTCACCCCCCCGCCCACAGGCTCGCATGTCACAGCTGAGTCAGATCGGAAGCTCCTACCCCCTGACATTTCAAGTTACCGAAATTTCATCACAAAACATGAGACCAGAATCTCTACTTCTGGTTTCAGGCAGACGGTTTTCAGGAGCAGGTAAACTTCTTTGCCAGCTACAACATGGTGATCATGACACATTTGCATAAGTAATTTGAGAGAGGAGATATGAGGTCACTGAAGAGGAAGTGGTAAATAAAATTACCACCAGAAGTATCTTAGCATGCACTAACAGCTACAGATGTAAAGCAATCACGCCTAGCTCCAGCTCCTTCATCGACGCCAGTAGTACTGCCAACAAAGCACAGATGCACGCCACGTGAGCAGGTGCAAGCATGGTTTCATGAGCTGCACGATGGCTGTGTGGAAACTAGTGGGACCATCCCACACTGCAACTGTATCTGTCATTTAGCCAGCATTTCATTACGGAAAATCTTTGCATTCATTTAACCCCTTTGGTGGTGCATTTATTTAGCTGGGCTAAGTGTCTCATGAATATTCATCAGTGTACCTTATTTACATGGTTACTAAGCTATTAGACACTGCAGCAAATATTCTAAACCAGAACTCGGTATTAACCATCATTCATTACAACCATAGGGCCAAAACAACTGATGTTCATAATGACCCTAACATCTTACATGATTTTTGAAGACCCTTCCATATCGCAGGAAATAAATTCATCTTCAAATTAAATCTCAACTGAAAATTTTAAATGGTAATGAGATACCGTGTCTGGTCTATTAAACTGGCAAAGATTAAGAGCAATGATGATGGTATGGGGAAATGGGTCCCCTAGACACCACTAAAGGGAAAGTAAGCTAGTACAAACTTTTTAGACAGAACAGTTTGTCAAGATGTGTTAAAAGCCTTATAAATAATAATAGCTAATGCTTACACGATGCTTATTATAAGTCATACAATAGTCCGAATGTTCTGCATTTATTAACTAATTAATCCTAAAAATAACCATATATAATGGGGATTATTAGCCCCATTTTAAAGATAAAACACTGAGCCTCAGAGAGACTAATATGCATGTCCAAGGTCACACAGCTGGTAAATTGCAGAACAGAAATTTGAACACAGGAAACTGGTCTTCAACAGCTCATGAGCTTCCAAGAGGCAGATGAAAAGATGCTCAACATCACTAATTAGAGAAATGCAAATCAAAACTACAATGAGATATCGCCTTAAACCAGTCAGAATGGCCATCGTCATAACCAACAAGGACCTACTGCATAACACATGGAATTCTGCTCAATATTATGTGGCAATCTGGATGGGAGGGGAACTTGGGGGAGAATGGATACATGTATATGGATGGCTGAGTTTCTTCACTGTTTACCTGAAACTATCACAACATTGTTAATCGGCTATGCTTCAATATAAAACAAAAGCTTTTAAAAAATTAAAACCTAGAAAAAAAAAAAAAAAACACCATCATGTACTGCACTTCCCTTGTGGTCCAGTGGTTAAGAATCCACCTTGCAATGCAAGGGACACTTGTTTGATCCTGGATCCAGGAGGATCCCATATGCCACATAGTGAGTAAGCCCGTGTGCCACAACTACTGAGCCTGTGCTTTAGAGCCCTTGAGCCACAACTCCTGAAGCCCGAGCACCTAGAGCTGCTGCTCCACAACAAAAGAAACCACTGCATCAGGAAGCTTGCACACTGCAACTAGAGAGTAACCTCTGCTCACCGCAATTAGAGGAAAGCCCATGCATAGCAACAAAGACCCAGGGTGGCCAAAAATAAATAATTTTTTAAAAAACAGAATGGCCATCATCAAAAAATCTATAAACAACAAAGGCTGGAGAGGGTATAGAGAAAAAGGAATCCTCCTACACTGTTGGTGGGAGTATAAATTGGTACCAACATTATGGAGAACACTATGAAGAAGATTCCATTAAAAACTAGTTTAGTTCAGCTCAATCACTCAGTTGTGTCCGACTCTTCGTGACCCCATGAATAGCAGCACACCAGGTTTCCCTGTCCATCACCAACTCCCGAAGCTTGCTCAAACTCATGTCCGTCAAGTCAGTGATGCCATCCAACCATCTCATCCTCTGTTGTCCCCTTCTCCTCCTGCCTTCATCTTTCCCAGCATCAGAGTCTTTTCCAATGAGTCAGTTCTTCGCATCAGGTGACCAAAGTATTGGAGCTTCAGCTTCAGCATCAGTCCTTCCAATGAATATTCAGGTCTGATTTCCTTTAGGATGGAATGGCTGGATCTCCCTTAGTCCAAGGGACTCTCAAGAGTCTTCTCCAACACCACAGTTCAAAAGCATCAATTCTTTGGCACTCAACTTTCTTTATAGTCTAACTCTCATATCCATACATGACTACTGGAAAAACCATAGGTTTGACTATAGAGACTTTTGTCAACAAAGTAATGTCTCTGCTTTTTAACATGCTGTCTAGATTAGTCATAGCTTTTCTTCCAAGGAGCAAATGTCTTTTAATTTCATGGCTGCAGTTACCATCTGCAGTGATTGGTAAAAAAAATAAACATTACAAAAAAAAAAAACCCTCAAAATTCAAAAAGCTAAGATCATAGCATCTAGTCCCAACACTTCATGGAAAATAGATGGGGAAACATTGAGAGACATTATTTTCTTGGGCCCCAAAATCACTGCAGATGGTAACTGCAGCCATGAAATGAAAAGATGTTTGCTCCTTGAAAGAAAAGCTATGACTAATCTAGACAGCATGTTAAAAAGCAGAGACATTACTTTGTTGACAAAAGTCTCTATAGTCAAACCTATGGTTTTTCCAGTAGTCATGTATGGGATATGAGAGTTAGACTATAAAGAAAGTTGAGAGCCAAAGAATTGATGCTTTTGAACTGTGGTGTTGGAGAAGACTCTTGAGAGTCCCTTGGACTACAGGGAGATCCAACCATTCCATCCTAAAGGAAATCAGACCTGAATATTCATTGGAAGGACTGATGCTGAAGCTGAAGCTCCAATACTTTGGTCACCTGATGCGAAGAACTGACTCATTGGAAAAGACTCTGATGCTGGGAAAGATTGAAGGCAGGAGGAGAAGGGGACAACAGAGGATGAGATGGTTGGATGGCATCACCGACTTGACGGACATGAGTTTGAAGTAATTAACCTCCAATTAAAGTAAATAAATTTATATTATTAATTGGAGGTTAATTACGTTACAATATTGTCTTGGTTTTGAGTTTTAAGTCAACTTTTTCACTCTCCTCTTTCTTTTTCATTAAGAGGCTCTTTAGTTCTTCTTCACTTTCTGCCATAAGGGTGGTGTCATCTGCATATCTGAGGTTATTGATATTTCTCCCAGCAATCTTGATTCCAGCTTGTGCTTCATCCAACCTGGCATTTCACATGATGTATTCTGCATAGAAGTTAAATAAGCAGGGTGACAATATACATCCTTGTCATATTCCTTTCCCAATTTGGAACCAGTCCATTGTTCCATGTCTGGCCCTAATTGTTGCTTCTTGACCTGCATACAGATTTCACAGGAAGCAGGTCAGGTGGTCTGGTATTCTCATCTCTTTAGGAATTTTCCACAGTTTGGGTGATCCACACAGTCAAAGGCTTTGGCATAGTCAATAAAGCAGAAGTAAATGTTTTTCTGGAATTCTCTTGCTTTTGCTATGATCCAACAGATGTTGGCAATTTGATCTCTGAAAGGAGGCAAGAATATACAATGGATTAAAGACAATCTCTTTAACAAGTGGTGCTGGGAAATCTGGTCAACCACTTGTAAAAGAATGAAACTAGACCACTTTCTAACACCATACACAAAAATAAACTCAAAATGGATTAAAGATCTAAACGTAAGACCAGAAACTATAAAACTCCTAGAGGAGAACATAGGCAAAACACTCTCTGACATACATCACAGCAGGATCCTCTATGACCCACCTCCCTGAATATTGGAAATAAAAGCAAAAATAAACAAATGGGACCTAATTAACCTTAAAAGCTTCTGCACATCAAAGGAAACTATTAGCAAAGTGAAAAGACAGCCTTCAGAATGGGAGAAAATAAAAGCAAATGAAGCAACTGACAAACAACTAATCTCAAAAATATACAAGCAACTCCTACAGCTCAACTCCGGAAAAATAAACGACCCAATCAAAAAATGGGCCAAAGAACTAAATAGACATTTCTCCAAAGAAGACATACAGATGGCTAACAAACACATGAAAAGATGCTCAACATCACTCATTATCAGAGAAATGCAAATCAAAACCACTATGAGGTACCATTTCACACCAGTCAGAATGGCTGCGATCCAAAAGTCCTCTGCCTTTTCTAAATCCAGCTTGAATGTCTAGAAGTTCTCGGTTCATGTACTGTTGAAGCCTGGCTTGGAGAATTTTGAGCATTATCTGCAAGCATGTGAGATGAGTGCAATTGTGTGGTAACTTGAACATTATTTGGCATTGCCTTTCTTTGGAATTGTAAGGAAAACTGACCTTTTCCAGTCCTGTGGCCACTGCTAAGTTTTCCAGATTAAAAACTAGAGTTACTGTGAAAGCGTTAATTGCTGAGTTGTGTCCGACCTTTTGCAACCCCACAGACTGTAGCCTGCCAGGCTCCTCTGTCCATGGAATTCTCCAGGCCAGAATACTGGAATGGATAGCCATACCCTTCTCCAGGGAATCTGTCCAATCCAGGGACAGACCCTGGGTGTCCTGTATCGCAGGCAGATTCTTTACCACCTGAGCCACCATATGACCCTACAATCCCACTTCTGGGCATATATCCAGAAAAAAACATGCTTCTAAAGTATTCCTGCACCCCAATGTTCACTGTAGCACTGTTTACAATAGCTAAGACATGGAAGCTACCTAAACGTCCATCCACAGAGGAATGGATAAAGATGTGGTACATATATATAATGGAACATTACTGAGTCATTGAAAGAGTGAAATAATGCCATCTGCAGCAACATTGGTGGACCCAGAGATTATCATGCTGAGTGAAGTCATATAGAGAAGAAAATATACCACACGGCGTCCTTTACATGTGGAATCTAAAAAGAAATGATACAAATGGACTTATTTACAAAATGGAAACAGACTCATAGTTAGGGAGTTTAGGATCAACATGTACACACTGCTATATTTTAAATGGATAACCAACAAGGACATATTGAAAACATTGAACAAATCATCTTATGTCATGTAGTCATTTATAAACAAAAAATAATAATGCCCACCTCTTTGGGTTTTTAATGGATATTAAATAAAATAGTCTGTGTAAAGGTCTAAGTATGCTGTAGTTGTTTATAGGATGCTTTGCTTTTAATAACTTCCTAATACATGATTATGTGGTAAAATTGCATAGCATGATAAAATTACATATCAAAAGAACACTGAAAATTATCAAAGGCCATATAAGTATATATTTTGAAGCTATATAATGAAAAAAAAAAAAAACTTCCACACATAATAAATAGTGATCTTGAATATTTTGGGGTAATTTTTTTTGAAATGACTATACATCTACTCATTAAATTCTCACACCAAATACATGTGTGGAATAAAAGGAAGAGAAAGCAATTCCTGGTTTGTAAAGAAAGTTGAGAGCTACTTTTCCATAGAAAAGTAAGTAGAATTTCCCTGTAACTAGCATGTTCTTGATAGATATAAGCTTGCAAGACTGCCACGTTGAAGGTAAAAAGCACATGCCAAAGCCCCCTTGAGATACAATCCATCTTTTGACAACAAATGAACTTAAATTTCATTTTGGGCTTATTCACAGCCAGACTTGCAAGCCATTCATCTTATAGCTCACGTGTGACTCAGTATACATTACAACACTCTCCTTCCCACCCCAATCAATGCTGGGTGACTTAAAGATTTTGTTCTCCAATCACTCATCTGTGTCCAACTCTTTGCAATCCAATGGAAGGCAGCATGCCAGGATTTCCTGTCCTTCACCATCTCCTGGAGTTTGCTCAAACTCATGTCCATTGAGTCAATGATGCCATCCAATCATCTCATCCTCTGTCATCCCCAGATTTCCATCATTCAATCCAAAAAGACTGTTTAAATCAGGGGTCCCCAACCTCCAGGATCTAATGCCTGATGGTCTGAGGTGGAGTTGATAAAATAATAATAGAAATAAAGAGCACAATAAACGTAATGCACTTGAATCATCCCAAAACCATACCTCCAACAGGTCCATGGAAAAGTTGTCTTCCAAGAGACTGGTCCCTTGTGCCAAAAAGGTTGGGAACCACTTGTTTAAAAATGGTAATTTTTTTCACTTTTCTCCCTGCACATGAGCCACTGGACAAAATTTCACAATAAAAACAAGTAAAATTAACCAGAATTCTGCCAAGCTGAAGGTATGAAAGAAGCCAACACCACTGAAATGTCTGAAGAAAGACACGGGTTCAGGGGTTCACAAATTCATTCATTATGGGAAACTAATGGAAATGTGGTCAGACCTGCTATCGGTTTAAAGAATATCACTGAAGCTTTGCAAAAATGATGTATGTTCCCATTCAAACATATCAAAAGCTATTAAAAATTAATTTACTTTTTAAACATGTACTCTATCCTTGATTGCTGATGGGTGAGGAAATGCTTTAATCCACAGGGTATTTTTGGTTCACTAACAAATGTATTCAAAAGCAGCAGACTGTTCCCACAAACATGTCTTTAGTGTCAGATTTCAAGTATCAATGGATTTCCACCTTTTCAAAGGTCCTGATTCTCTTCATCCATTTTCCTCTTGAAGAATCCAGCCATCTGCCCACCCTACCACCACCTTTCCTCACCATGTGTCAATTTTGTGCTACAATCCTAACATCTTCTAAGTTTACAACACTGATCATCAAAATTGAGTTATATTATTGGTCTCCTTCAATTTTTCAATGTGTGTATACTTGTTTGTACAGATTTTACTCTAACATGGCTCAACTGATTTGTTAAACTAGTTTGACTTTCCTCTGAAATATCAGCCAAACAAAGCCCTGAAGCAAAACACCAGCTTCAGCATCCAAGACCTTTACATTTCATTTAATTCATGGATATGGGAATTTCTGACCCTAAAAAATAAAAGTCATGAATTGCTTCTGAGCTGATTCTGAAAAAGCTATAAGGGAAAAATAAGAATCATCTCTACCGTTATAGAGGTATCACCTCTGGCCATGTTGTTGTTGTTGTTGAGTCACTAAGTTGTGTCCAGCTCTTTGCCACCCCATGGACTGCAGCATACTAGGCTTCCCTGTCCTCCACTATCTCCCAGAGTTTACTCAAACTCGTATTCATTGAGTCGGTGATGCCATCCAACCATCTCATCCTCTGTTGTCCCCTTCTCCTCCTGCCTTCAATCTTACACATCATCAGGGTCTTTTCCAAAGAGTCAGTTCTTCACATCAGGTGGCCAAAGTATTGAAGGTTCAGCATCAGTCCTTCCAATGAATATTCAGGGTTGATTTCATTTTTGATTGATTGGTATGATCTCCTTGCAGGCCAAGGGACTCTCAAGAGTCTTCTCCAAGACCACAGTTCAAAAGCATCAGTTCTTCAGTGCTCAGCCTTCTTTAATGGTCCAACTCTCACATCTGTACATAACTACTGGAAAAACCATAGCTTTGACTACACAGACCTTTGTCAGAAAAGTGATGTCTCTGCTTTTTACTATGCTATATATAAGTTCAGTTCACTCACTTAGTCATGTCTGACTCTTTGTGACCCCATGGGCTGCAGCACCCAAGGCTTCCTTGTCCATCACCAACTCCCAGAGCTTGCTCAAACTCATGTCCATCAAGTCGGTGATACCATCCAACCATCTCATCCTCTGTTGTCCCCTTCTCCTCCTGCTTTCAATCTTTCCCAGCATCAGGGTCTTTTCCAATGAGTCAATTATTCGCATCAGGTGACCAAAGTATTGGAGCTTCAGCATCAGTTCTTCCAACGAATATTCAGGATTGATTTCATTTAGGATTGACTCATATGCTATACGGCCATTGGTAAAGATTAAACCCAACATTCAGAAAACTAAGATCATGGCATCCAGTCCCATCACTTCATGGCAAATAGATGGGAAAACAGTGTAAACACTTGCTGACTTTATTTTAGGGGGCTCCAAAATCACTGCAGATGGTGACTGCAGCCATGAAATTAAAAGATGCTTACTCCTTGGAAGGAAAATTACGACCAACCTAGACAGCATATTAAAAAATAGAAACATTACTTTGCCGACAAAGGTCTGTTTAGTCAAAGCTATGGTTTTTCCAGTAGTCATGTATGAATGTGAGAGTTGGACTATAAAGAAAGCTGAGTGCCAAAGAATTGATGCTTTTGAATTGTGGTGTTGGAGAAGACTCTTGAGAGTCCCTTGGACTGCAAGGATATCCAACCAGTCCTTCCTAAAGGAGATCAGTCCTGGGTGTTCATTGGAAGGACTGATGTTGAAGCTGAAACTCCAATACTTTGGCCACCTGATGCAAAGAGCTGACTCATTTGAAAAGATCCTGATGCTGGGAAAGATTGAAGGCAGGAGGAGAAGGAGATGACAGAGGATGAGATGGTTAGATGGCATCACTGACTCAATGGACATGAATTTGAGTAAACTCCAGGAAATGGTGATGGACAGGGAGGCCTGGCATGCTGCAGCCCATGGGGTCACAAAGAGTCGGACATGACTGAGCAATTGAAGTGAACTGAACTGAAAGATTACATGGGCTTTCACTGGTGGCTCAGTGGTAAAGAATCCGTCTGCCAATGCAGGAGACACAGTGAGGGGATTCCTGATCCAGGAAGATCCCACATGCCTTGGAGCAACTAAGCCCCCAAGCTACAACTACTGAACTCTATTCCCTAGAGCCCATGCTCTGCAACAAGAGAAGCCACTGCAATGAACAGCTCCTGCACCATTAGAAAGTAATCCCCACTCCCACATCTAGAGGAAAACCCATGCAGCAACAAAGACTCAGCACAGCCAAAAATAAATACAATTATTAAAAAATAAATTTGCAAGGAAAGATGGGGAGGCTGATTTGCATTCTTGTTTCCTGCATTTTTTTCCTTGCTTAATATCAGTGGAAATAAGGTAAGTTAATGCAAAAATTCCTGTGCATATTGAAAATGTAGAACAAACCTCTGTGTACAATTAAAAACACATACACAATGTTTGTGTGCATTATAATATCTTCATTACAAACTATCAGATAAGACAACACAGTTCAGCATTTAGCAGTTCAATGACTTATAAATGACTAAATGTCAATTGAACTACTCTTCTCTAGTTTTATCTTAATGTCCTTTGGAGATTATCAGATAAAGAAGTTACAGGACAGAATATGAATATAATTTGAGAAATTCTACTTATTGCTGTCATGACTAGCTGCCTTTCCTCCAGTTGTATAAGCTGATTCAGAGCTAATTTCTGTTACTTCTAAACTGCATCTAGTGAGACTTCCCTGGTGCTCCAGTGGTTAAGAATCCACCTGCCAGTGCCAGTGACATGGGTTCAACCCCTGGTCCAGGAAGATTCCAATGCCATGGGGCAACTAAGCCCATGCACCACAACTATTGAGCCTGACTTCTAGAGGCTGTGCACTGCAACTAAAGAGTAGCCCCCTCTTGCCACAACTAGAAAAAGCCTGCACAGCATCAGTGAAGATCCAGCACAGCCAAAAATAAATAAAATGTTTAAAAAATAAATTGCATCTAGCAATATGGAACAAGAGGCCAGGCACATGTCAACCAGGTAACTGTAAGCACAAAGAACTCTAGCCCTAGAAATAAATGAAAGACATGGTTACTTGCACTCAAGGAGAATTTTTATTTCTAAAAGTTGTGAGGTATACAGTATCAATT
The DNA here is from genome assembly GCF_027580195.1 of Bos mutus. Lineage (NCBI taxonomy): Eukaryota > Metazoa > Chordata > Mammalia > Artiodactyla > Bovidae > Bos > Bos mutus. The sequence continues at coordinate 84,670,039 of NC_091621.1, read as the reverse complement.
TAACTTTTTCAACTCCTGGTAGAAAAGTAAATACTTAAACTCTAAGACACACTGATAAAAGGATTACTATTTTTTTTTTTTACCATCATCCCTCCCTCCCTCTAATGCTAGGTTGCATTAAGCCAAAAAGAAATATTGATTGCCTGCTGCAAATTCACTTCTTTGCTTTTGTGATATTTGCTTAGACCACGGTCACATCCTGCCACCATTACCTCTCCCTCTCAGCTGTTTAGTCAGAATTTAAATGACGTGGGATATCACAGACAGAAAGTGCTCACATATTTACTCAGTGAATGAATGAATGACGTGAGTGCAAATTATTAAATACAGGGAATTGGGTAGATAGTATAATATTTAACACTTCACAGAAGCAATCCAAGCAACTCAATTCCCATATAAACAATGCTAGTTATTCATTCATACTCAATTCTCAGTTATTAAAAAACAGCATGCTCTCTCTCTCTCTCAGTCCCTCTCTTTAATCACAATGGTTTAAAAAACTCCTAGAGAAAGTATAGGAATATTTGAAATACTCTAATTAGTTTCTGTTTTTTAATCTGCACATTTAAATTTGTTGCTATTGCTTTTTCAGTAATATTATCCTAAGAGCTAAGTTGAAACCAGAAGAATAAAAGACACAAGTGTGAGCTGCCTTTAAAATCTCTGCTTCCAATGATCCTATATATTCATTATTCCCTGGAAGGTACCACCTACACAAGCATTAAACTCATAGAGTTGCTAACTGAATACATATCACAGTCGGAAATTCTTATTCTGAAAGTATTCACTGAGAATACCTTCCTAATGGGCCATGTATTACTAGGGTCGTGTTTTAAACTTCAAACTGCATTAAACATCATCTAAAAACCCTATGTGGTGTCCTACTCAGTGATGTCTGGCTCTCTGTGACCCTGTATACTGTAGCCTGCCAGGCTCCTCTGTACATGGAATTCTCCAGGCAAGAATACTGGAGTGGGTTGCCATTCCCTTCTCCAGGAGATCTTTCCAACACAGAGATCAAACTGGGGTCTCCCGTATTGCAGGCAAATTCTTTACCATCTGAACCACCAGAGAAGCCCCAAAACCCTACAGTGGTTTTTTTCTTTTTCTTTTTTTAATCTTTTCTATCACAGGCATATATCATATAAAGAGTTAGTTGTTACATGAAGACAGAACTATAACAAGTGGGAACAAGCTTCAAAAAGCTGATGGTAAACCTACGTATGTATTCAAGCACTAAAAGATGTCTTCCTGATCTTGCATCTCTCCTGTTAGAGTGCTACACAGACTAGGCCATCTCACTTCCTTCACATTCTGATGTTCTTTCTGGCTAAGGCTACCCCTCTCAGGGCAATCCCAGACCAGTTGCCTAGACCAGCCACACTCCAAGCATATGCCAAATGCTTTCAGTATTATGCCTTTGGTTCCTATGAAGATGTAGGTATGTTCTTTTTGCCATCGTGTGTGTGTGCTCAGTCATGTTCGACTCTATGATCCCATGGACTGTAGCCTGCCAGGCTCCCCATCCATGGAATTTTCCAAGCAAGAATACTGGAAAGGGTTGCCATTTCCTTCTTCAGGGGATCTTCCCAACCCCAGGGATTGAACCCATGTCTCTTGTGCCCCCTGCATTGGCAGGCAGATTCTTTACCCCTGTCCTTTTTTCCATTGGTGGTGGTGGTTTAGTAGCCAAGTTGTGTCCAAGTCTTGCAACCCCATGGACTGCAGCCTTCCAGGCTCCTCTGTCCATGGGATTCTCTAGGCAAGAATCCTGGAGCGGGTAGCCATTTCCTTCTCCAGGGGGTCTTCCTTACCCAGGGATAAAACCCAGGTCTCCTGCATTGCAGGCAGATTCTTTATTGACTGAGCTACAAGTGAAGCCCTTTTTTTCCATTAAGATGATATATTTCAAAAATTCAATTCTGACAGTAAAGGAAAAGAAAATAGTGACTGGCCTTGCCACAGTATTCTTTAGGTTCACCTGGTATAGAAAACAAAACCCTCCAGTCTATCTGGCAGAATCCTACAGTGCTCCCCAACAACCCAACTGATTGTAGATATCTTGCCTTACCTTCCAGGGGAACAAGTTTTCCATGGAAACACACAAAAAGTGGTAAGCCATGGAACATTACCATAGCTGATCATGATCATAATGCTGCATTATTTCTTGAAACAATCTGTGATCATAACCAATAATACAGATATCATATGTTATAACTTTAAGTTAGCATTACCCTCTCAGTTTCTAATCCTATCACTGGTAAATAATAATACTATCCAAGATAATGAAACATAGACCACTGATAAATAGTGTGCTGTGCTTAGTCGCTCAGTCATGTCCAACTCTTTGAGACCCCATGGATTGCAGCTTGCCAAGCTCCTCTGTCCATGGAATTCTCCAGGCATGAATACTGGAGTGGGTTACCATTTCCTACTTAAGGGGATCTTCCCAAGCCAGGGATCAAACCCAGGTCTCTATGAATAGCATATTAACAAAGTAATCTTCTAATCCCATAATTTGTTCTGGAAGTGTTATAACTAATATGAGGAAGCTAAAATACAAAGCATAGAAGAAATTTATTTTTAATACAAATAAGTCTTTATTCACTTCTTATGGAAACTGCTACTTGTCTCAATGTTGACAAATTTGAATATTGCTATAGAGCCATTTGACAGCTTTTAGAACTTTAAAAGACTTGGCAAAGGTCACCATTCCAAATATTAGCATACAACATTGGGCATCATACTTTTCTCAGATCGCCTAAGAAAATTTTTTGCTAGCACAGGGAACTATACTCAATATCTTATAATAACCTATAATGGAAAAGAATCTTGAAAATAATAATATATGTGTGTGTGTGTATATATATATGCATATATATGAATCACTGTGCTGTACACTTGAAACTAATACAACATTGTAAATTAACACTTCAATAAAAAAATTTATTGAAGAGTTCCTATGTATCAGATACTGTTCTAAGTGTGTATATGTATTAGTTTATTTTTTCCTCACAGCAACTAAATGATGTTTTAAATATGAGTAAAACAAGGCAAAGAGAGTTTCAATAAGTTTCAGTAAGTTGCCCAAGATCTCAAGCAGTAAAAGGTAAAAGTAAAATTCACATCCAGGTTGTCTGGCTCCGGAGGCCCTACCCATTACCACTGTGATCTAAAACATGAAATTAATCAAAACAAAGTTTTGCTCACCAAATGTATATGTTAGGTAAGGGAATATTTATGTCATCAATCAAGTTAGACTTTAGTTGTTTGACTGTTGTTGTTTACATTTAGATAAGGCTATATGTGCTGTATATCATTTTGGAATGTTTTATAAAGTATTTGAAAAAGCTTATAAGAACATATATGCAAATAGTTATATAATAAAAATTTAGAGAAAACACCAAGAAAAGCACAAATAACACAAAATACATGATATTATGCATTTTTTATAAGTGAAATTCCTGGTAGTCAAAAAATAAAAATCATTTACATGACTCTCACTGTCCATCAAGAGAAAACACAGCACCTTTCTAAAAGGTCAGGGTTTCCAAAGACTCTTACAAGTCAAATAAGTTTACGCAACTTGGGATGCTTTTAATTCTGCTTCAGAAAATTACAGAATCCTTAATGAAAGAAGTAGTTTGGTAGCATCTTAGAAGGCAAAAGAAATATGGGCAAGACCATTCTAGGCAGAGGGAAAGATGTGCAATAGTAGAAAAGCATGAAACATTTTTTGTGTTTGTAAAATGGTGAATAGACTGACATGTTTGGAATAGTATTTCCTAAAAGGTGTTCTGTGAAATGCTCACCAATGACCCCAAAAAAGTTTTCATTGTAAAACTAAGTTGAAGAAATGCTGAGATAAAATATTAATAACTGGAGGTGGCTTTTGGGTCTATGATGAAATAGCTGTAACAGACTAACCTACTTCAAAAGCACAAGCAAAACAAAAACCAAACATGATGCATATAAAGCTCCTTGAAGACACTGGAAAGCAACCCACGCAACCAATACCTAAGGGGCAAACGACCTAAGGGAAAAGGAGTTAACAGAGGTAAGCCCCACCTTAGCCTGCTGCTTTGTTCTTCTGGGGCATTTGCCAACTCACAGTTCAAAGCACAGAATACAAATAGAAAGCAGTGGCTTAGAATTTGTGTCTGTGTCACTAGACTGGAGAAACAAAAGAAGCAGTTCAGGGATACTAAGACCATGCAATGGTGGTGGTTGCTATTGTTTTGTCATTGAGTCATGTTGACTCTTTTGCAACCCCATGGACTGTAGCCCACCAGGCTCATCTGTCCATGGGATTTCTCAGGCAAGAACAGTGGGGTGGGTTGTCATTTACTGCTCCAGGGGAACTTTCCAACCCAGGGATCAAATTCACATCTTCTGCTTGGCAGGAGGATTTTTTTTTTTTTTTTTAACCACTGTACCACCTGGGAAGACCATGCAGTGTGATGCCCAAATTCTGAGTGCAATTTCCACCTCAAGTGGTTTGCTGACTCTTTAGTGTACCAGGTAGGTTGCTGAAGAAACAATTAAAAATAAACTGCTGAGACATTAAAAAGGCAAGTAGAATTTTTGGCCATCTGAAGAAAAATATGTTTGAGTTACAGCGTCTACCTATAAACAAAGGTGCTGATAAATATGCCAGGATTTCTGTTGAGACCTCTGAGGGACTACACTCCTGGATAAGGACAACTCTGAAATTGGGACTCAACTGAATCAAGGTGATCTTCCTGTATTTCAACTGCCTTAAATTCTTTCTAGTAGATGATAACATAATTCAGACCTTTTAAAATTTCTCATATGAAGGTTTGGCATTCATTCAAACATTAATAAAGAAGCCAAGGAACAGAGCCATGTGACTAAAATTTGGAAGAAAAAAAAATAATAGCGATCCATGGATGACACAGATAGGGGAGTTACTGGCAAAAGACTTAAAATATCCATAACTAATACATTCAAGGAAACAAGGGGAAAACATGAAGAACTTGACCATGTTTTATGAATTCATAAAAAAGTGATACAACTTTTATTCTAGAAGTGAATTATAACCAAAATTAAGAATTTGACAGATCAAACATCACATAAAATAATGAATGCAGTGAGATAAATATTAAAATTAAAGCTCATAGAGAAAAGAGAATGAAAAGAAAAGATGAGAGCATAGCAAACATATGAAACAAGGTGAAAAGACCTAAAATGGGTATAACTAGAGTCTCAGAAGGAGAAAGTGAGAATAGACAAAAGCAATATTTAAAGAGGTCTTGGGTGGCAATTTTCTAAAACTGATGAAAATCATCAGTTTATGAATTCAAAAAGTATTATGAACTCCAAGCAATTCAAATGCAAAGAAAGGTATACCTAGGCACACCCAACAAAGAAAATTCTTAAAAACAGGCAAAAGAAGAAGCAAATCTCTTTTAAAGAAACAGTACCAAGACTGACAAATGCACTTTCAGTAAAAATGATGACCAGAAGGCAATGAATGCTGTTTGCAAAGTACCAAAAGAAAATTATCACCTACCTATTATCCTACACTCAGGGAAATAATTTATTAAAATATACTATAGTAATAGCATAAAAGAAAATAGCACTAAATGGAACAAAGTTGTGGCAAATAGAATAAAGTATGCTATAATTCTAGGGTTGTTTTAGAAGTGAGAATATACAAACTTAAAGCCTCTAAAAATTAGACACATAAACTAGGGTTGGAAAATAAATATAATTTGAATAACCTATGTGTCAATGAAGAAGCAATATAAAAAAGAAAACAGTTTTAACTAAACGACAATGAAAATAAGAAATACCAAAATTTGTGGCATGCAGCTAAAACAGTTCCCATAATATAGCCCTATAAGACTGTTTAAGCAAAAAAGAAAGGCATGAGCTATCAATACAAGGAATGAAAAGGAGGCACCACTACAAATCTGATACTAAATAATAAATTATAAGGGAACATTATTAATTATGCAACAAATTTTAAAATTTAGACGAAATGGGCAAATTTCTTTAAAAACACAACTTAGCAAAACTGACATCAGACACAATGTAGAAACTTGGAATATTCCTAAATATATTAAATAAATTGAATCTACACTTTACATAGTCCCACAAAGAAAACATCTGATTCAGATGAATTCATCAAGAAATTCTTCCAAACATTTAACCAAGATAACACAAAATTTACACAAATTTTCCCAGAGAATAGAAACTTAGTTTATGATGGCAGCCTAACCTTGACACCAAAACAAAATGGAATAACAAGAAAGGAAATCACAGACCAATCTCCCCTAGAAAAATTGATACAAAAATCCAAAGGAAGTGTTGAAAATTGAGAAACAGACCCACAGATATATGGTCAATAAGTTTGTGTTAAAGGTACCATAGTGCAGTAGGGCAAAAGATAAACATTTCAATAAATGAAGGTGGATATTGATTTTTTTTTTTTTTCCTTAAACAACCAGGATAGTAGAAGGTAATACAGGTCCTCTGGACTTCGAACCTGACCTGGTGTCCTTAGGAAACAGTACTGTAATCAGGGTCTCTGAGATTCTCTCGTGAATTTGAGCCCAGCTTAGGTATCACTTGGATTAACTTGGCCTTCTTACAAAGCCACAAGTTTTAAGAGGGGGCCTAGATTACAGTCTGTTGTTCAAAGGAAGCCAGGCCACACTGTTTGTGTGTGTGTCCCCCAGCAATGATCTCCTGGGGTGCTAAACACTGTGGTGGGGATTAGTCCTCACCAGGATTGTTGCTAGAACACAGTTCCTGCAGTTACCAGGGTTCTGCAGCCTCAAGGTTACCAAGAATATCAGCTGAACATTCACACGGAAAAAATAAACCTTTAGCCTAATCTCACACCAAACATAAAAATAACTTTCAGATGGATTGTAACCTAAGTGCAAAACATTGAACAATAAAGGCTCTAGAAGATAACACAAGAGAATACTTTTATGTTTTGGAGGGTAGGCAAAGATGCTTCTAAACAGGAAACAATAAGAATTAGCCATAAAGTAGATTTGAAAAAATTGGACTACATAAAAATGAACAACTTAAAATGGCAAGCCAAAGAGCAGATATTTACAGTATACACATCTGACAGCACTTGTATGCATAATATATAAAGAAGTTATATAAATCAAGAGAAAGAAAACCAACCAATTTCTTTTTAATGAGCAAAACAATAGAAGGTTCTTTACAAAAAGGCTGTCCAAACATCAATTAGCACATGAAAGACATTATGCTTCCTCAGAGAAAAGCAAATTAAACTCAAAATGAGGCACCACTGCACATATACAATAAAAGAACTAAAATTTTAAAAATCCATCAGTATCAAATGTAGAGCAACCAGAATTCTCATACACTGATGAGGGCATTTTAATTGGTATGATCATTATGAAAATCTTTTTAGCAGTATCTCAAAAAAGTGAAAACAAAAATTCCACCACACTTTATGGTCCAGCAGTTTCACACCCAGCTAAAAAACAGACATGTGTTCACCAAAACATGTGTACCAGAATGTTCACCCTGGGCCCAGTACTCAGTGATGACCCAGAGGGGTGGGATGGGGAGTGGGTGGGAGGGAGGCTCACGAGGGAGGGGACATGTGTATACTTATGGCTGAGTCACACTGTTGTACAGCAGAAACCAACACAAGGTTGTAAAGCGATTATCCTATTACAATTTTTAAAAATAAAATAATATAAAATAAGAGAATGCTCATAGCAACGCTATTTGTCATGACCAAAACCAGGAAATAACTCAAATGCCTATAACTAGTACAGTTCAGTTCAGTTCAGTCGCTCAGACATGTCTGACTCTCTGCGACCCCATGAATCGCAGCATGCCAGGCCTGCCTGTCCATCACCAACTCCCGGAGTTCACTCAGACTCACATCCATCAAGTCAGTGATGCCATCCAGCCATCTCTTCCTCTGTTGTCCCCTTCTTCTCCTGCCCCCAATCCCTGCCAGCATCAGAGTCTTCTCCAATGAGTCAACTCTTCGCATGAGGTGGCCAAAGTATTGGAGTTTCAGCTTTAGCATCATTCCTTCCAAAGAAATTCCAGGGCTGATCTCCTTCAGAATGGACTGGTTGGATCTCCTTGCAGTCCAAGGGACTCTCAAGAGTCTTCTCCAACACCACAGTTCAAAGGCATCAATTCTTCGGCGCTCAGCCTTCTTCACAGTCCACGTTTACAACTTTTAAAAATATCAAAATCATTCTTAGCTCAGAGGCTGTACAAAACAGATGGTGGGCAGGATTAGGCCTACCGGCAGAATGTATGTGATAATATGAATGAAAGTCATAACTATAACCTTGAGCAAAAGACATTGGACACAAAAGAAAACATACTCTATGATCAGATCAGATCAGTCGCTCAGTCGTGTCCGACTCTTTGCGACCCCATGAATCACAGCATGCCAGGCCTCCCTATCCATCACCAACTCCCGGAGTTCACTCAGACTCACGTCCATCGAGTCAGTGATGCCATCCAGCCATCTCATCCTCTGTTGTCCCCTTCTCCTCCTGCCCACAATCCCTCCCAGCATCAGAATCTTTTCCAATGAGTCAACTCTTTGCATCTGGTCGCCAAAGTACTGGAGTTTCAGATTTAGCATCATTCCTTCCAAAGAAATCCCAGGGCTGATCTCCTTCAGAATGGACTGGTTGGATCTCCTTGCACTCCAAGGGACTCTCAAGAGTCTTCTCCAACACCACAGTTCAAAAGCATCAATTCTGCGGTGCTCAGCCTTCTTCACAGTCCAACTCTCACATCCATACATGACCACAGGAAAAACCATAGCCTTGACTAGATGGACCTTTGTTGGCAAAGTAATATTTCTGCTTTTCAATATGCTATCTAGGTTGGTCATAACTTTCCTTCCAAGGAGTAAGCGTCTTTTAATTTCATGGCTGCAGTCACCATCTGCAGCGATTTTGGAGCACAGAAAAGTAAAGTCTGACACTGTTTCCACTGTTTCCCCATCTATTTCCCATGAAGTGGTGGGACCAGATGCCATGATCGTTTTCTGAATGTTGAGCTTTAAGCCAACTTTTTCACTCTCCACTTTCACTTTCATCAAGAGGTTTTTTAGTTCCTCTTCACTTTCTGCCATAAGGGTGGTGTCATCTGCATATCTGAGGTTATTGATATTTCTCCCAGCAATCTTGATTCCAACTTGTGTTTTTTCCAGTCCAGCTTTTCTCATGAGGTACTTTGCATATAAGTTAAATAAGCAGGGTGACAATATACAGCCTTGACGAACTCCTTTTCCGATTTGGACCCAGTCTGTTGTTCCATGTCCAGTTCTAACTGTTGCTTCCTGACCTGCATACAAATTTCTCAAGAGGCATACTCTTTGATACCAGCTATGAAAAGTTTGAAAACAAGCAAAACTCACCTATGGTGACAGAAGCCTGAATATTGTGGTGGACATGAAAAAGACTCTGGAGTGCAGGAAATCAGCTCTATTTTTCTATTTGGATAGAGTTTATACAACCCAAATTGTGTTCACTTTGCAAAAATTCACAGACGTGAACACTTAAGGTCCATGCATTTTAGAATATTTATGCTTACTCCACTAAAAATTTATAAACTGAAAACATAATAGTTGTCTTTACTACGGGACTTCTAAGACTAAATAATTCACTAATATGGATTTTGAAGTTCCCAGTAAAATGTGAGAAATACAGCATTTTTTCCACATTTATTTAATTGCAAAATGCTTTCTCCCAAAACACTTCTCAAAACTAATATAACTCTTTGAGAAAAAGAAAAAAAAAATGGACCAGAACAAAGGCATGTGAAAGTGTGAAAGTCACTCAGTCATGTCTGATTCTTTGCAACCCCATGGACTATACTGTCCATGGAATTCTTCAGGCCAGAATACTGGAGTGGATAGCCTTTCCCTTCTCCAGGGGATCTTCCCAACCAAGGTATCAAACCCAGGTCTCACACATTGCAGGCAGATTCTTTACCAGCTGAGCCACAAGGGAAGCCCTGTATACGAGACAATAAAAAATGAAATAATAGGCTAAGATCATCCAATGCTTCAATGTCATATTTTCAAATACCATACCCAGTTTTAACTTTTATCTGATAGACATCTTACAGCATGTTAAGTAAGAGAGAGACAAAATCAGATCTATGAGCTTACACAATAGGACTGGCAGTAGAGCAGGGAGTAACTGGATAGACGAAAATAAGCTCAAAGGAGTGGAACAGGAGAAACTATGGGCTGGGGATTAGTTAGTGATACTGTGGCTGCTGTCCAGTCACCAAGTCCTGTCTGACTCTTTTGCACCCCTACAGGAGACAGGAATCAAGACCATCCCTAAGAAAAAGAAATGCAAAAAAGCAAAATGGCTGTCTGAGGATGCCTTACAAATAGCTATGAAAAGCAAAGGAGAAAAGGAAAGATATAAGCATCTGAATGCAGAGTTCAAAGAATAGCAAGGAGAGATAAGAAAGCCTTCCTCAGTGATCAATGCAAAGAAAGAGAGGAAAACAATAGAATCGGGAAAGACAAGAGATGACTTCAAGATAATTAGAGATACCAAAGGAACATTTCATGCAAAGATGGCCTCAATAAAGGACAGAAATGGTATGGACCTAGCAGAAGCAGAAGAAATAAGAACAGGTGGCAAGAATACACAGAAGAACTATACAAAAAAGATCTTCATGACCCAGATAATCACAATGGTGTGATCACTCACCTAGAGCCAGACATCCTAGAATGTGAAGTCAAGTGGGCCTTAGGAAGCATCACTACAAACAAAGCTAGTGGAGGTGATGGAATTCCAGTTGAGCTATTTCAAATCCTGAAAGATGATGCTGTGAAAATGCTGCACTCAATATGTCAGCAAATTTGGAAAACTCAGCAGTGGCCACAGGACTGGAAAAGGTCAGTTTTCATTCCAATCCCAAAGAAAGGCAATGCCAAAGAATGCTCAAACTACCACACAATTGCACTCATCTCACATGCTAGTAAAGTAATGCTCAAAATTCTCCAAGCCAGGCTTCAGCAATACATGAACCGTGAACTTCCAGATGTTTAAGCTGGTTTAGAAAAGGCAGAGGAACCAGAGAACAAATTGCCAACTCCGCAGGACCATGGAAAAAGCAAGAGAGTTCCAGAAAAACATCTATTTCTGCTTTATTGACTATGCCAAAGCCTTTGAATGTGTGGATCACAATAAACTGTGGAAAATTCTGAAAGAGATGGGAATGCCAGGCCACCTGACCTGCCTCTTGAGAAACCTGTATGCAGATCAGGAAGCAACAGTTAGAACTGGACATGAAACAACAGACTGGTTCCAAATAGGAAAAGGAGTATATCAAGGCTGTATATTATCACCCTGCTTATTTAACTTCTATGCAGAGTACATCATGAGAAACGCTGGACTGGAAGAAACACAAGCTGGAATCAAGATTGCTGGGAGAAATATCAATAACCTCAGATATGCAGATGACACCACCCTTATGGCAGAAAGTGAAGAGGAACTAAAAAGCCTCTTGATGAAAGTGAAAGAGCAGAGTGAAAAAGTTAGCTTAAAGCTCAACATTCAGAAAACGAAGATCGTGGCATCTGGTCCCATCAGTTCATGGGAAATAGATGGAGAAACAGTGGAAACAGTGTCAAACTTTATTTTTGGGGGGCTCCAAAATCACTGCAGATAGTGACGGCAGCCATGAAATTAAAAGGCACTTACTCCTTGGAAGGAAAGTTATGACCAACCTAGCTGCTAAGTAGCTTCAGTCGTGTCCGACTCTGGGCAACCCCATAGACGGCAGCCCACCAGGCTCCCCTGTCCCTGGGATTCTCCAGGCAAGAACGCTGGAGTGGGTTGCCATTTCCTTCTCCAATGCATGAAAGTGAAAAGTGAAAGTGACGTCGCTCAGTCATATCCGACCCTCAGTGACCCCATGGACTGCAGCCTTCCAGGCTCCTCCATCCATGGGATTTTCCAGGCAAGAGTACTGGAGTGGGGTGCCATTGCCTTCTCCGACCTAGACAGCATATTAAAAAGCAGAGACATTAATCTGTCAACAAAGGTCCGTCTAGTCAAGGCTATGGTTTTTCCAGTGGTCATGTATGGATGTGAGAGTGTGACTATAAAGAAAGCTGAGTACCAAAGAATTGATGCTTTTGAACTGTGGTGTTGGAGAAGACTCTTGAGAGTCCCTTGGACTGCAAGGAGATCCAACCAGTCCATCATAAAGAAGATGAGTCCTGGGTGTTCATTGGAAGGACTCATGTTGAAGCTGAAACTCCAATACTTTGGCCACCTGATGCGAAGAGCTGACTCATTTGAAAAGACCCTGATGCTGGAAAAGATTGAGGGCAGGAGGAGAAGGGGACGACAGAGGATGAGATGTTTGGATGGCATCACCGACTCAATGGACATGGGTTTCGGTGGACTCCAGGAGTTGGTGATGAACAGAGAGGCTTGGCGTGCTGCGGTTCTTGGGGCCAGAAAGAGTCGGACATGACTGAGAGACTGAACTGAACTGAACTGAACTGGGGAAAGGGATGGGCTTCCAGGTGGCGCTAGTTGTAAGAACCTGCCTACCGGTGCTGGAGATATAGGAGACTCAGGTTCCATTCCTGAGTCAGGAAGATGCCCTAGAGGAGGAAATGGCAACCCACTCTAGTATTCTTGACTGGAGAATCCCATGGATAGAGGAGCCTGGCAGGCTACAGTCCATGGGGTCACAAAGAGTCAGACACAACTGAAGTGAGTTAGAGCACTTGCAAGGAGAAGGTGATGATGAAGATTTGAGAAGAGTCAAAATCTTCCCATCTGATTAACCCCTTGCCTGGGCACACAAAATAATTCATAATATTTTAATGATGTCACTCTCTTATGAAATCACCATCATTGAATGCTTTGTTACCTGCCATTCAAGTATCAAAAAATTTAATAGTGGCCATATGTAAATGTTTGGACTCCAAACAGCTTTTTTGGAAAAATAAGCACAGAAAAGTCAAATAAATACATAATGAATTAAGTGTGACAATCTATTATTCAACCTCAATTACATTCCTGGTTTCTACATGAGGAGTTATCATGGGGTCTAGATTAAACTGAGTAATACCCCCAACGATACCTACATCTTAATCACAGGTAACCATTAATGCTATTTTATATGGCAAATGGGAAAGGGTTTCCCTTGTGGCTCAGGTGGTAAAGAATCCATCTGCAATGTGGGAGACCTGGGTTCAATTCCTGGGTTGGGAAGATCTCCTGGAGAAGGGAACGGCTACCCACTTCAATATTCTGGACTGGAGAATTCCATGGACTGTGTAGTCCATGGGGTCGCAAAGGGTCAGACATGACTGAATGACTTTCACTTTCATATGGCAAAAGGGACTTTGAAGAAGCAACCAATATAAGGATCTTAAAATGAAGATTATCCAGGATTATCTGGGTGGGCTCAATGTAATCAGAGTGGTCTCTTACAGGTAGGACACAAAAAGGAGAATTAGAGAAGGTGTTATGATGACAGGAACAGAGGTTCGAGTGATACAATTTGAAGATGGAGAATACTGCCAGCCATCAGAGGCTGAAAGTTCAGTTCAGCTCAGTCATTCAGTCGTGTCTGACTCTTTGCGACCCCATGAACCACAGCACGCCAGGCTTACCTGTCCATTACCAGCTCCCAGAGCTTACTCAAATCCATGTCCATTGTGTCAGTGATTCCATCCAACCATCTCATCCTCTGTCATCCCCTTCTCCTCCTGCCTTCAATCTTTTCCAGCATCAGGGTGTTTTCCAATGAATCAATTCTTTGCGTTAGGTGGCCAAAGTATTGGACTTTCAGCTTCAGCATCAGTCCTTCCAATGAATATTCAGGACTGATTTCCTTTAGGATGGATTGGTTGGATCTCCTTGCAGTCCAAGGGACTCTCAAGAGTCTTCTCCAACACCACAGTTCAAAAGCATCAATTCTTCGGTGGTCAGCTTTCTTTATAGTCCAACTCTCACATCTATACATGACCACTGGAAAAACCATAGCCTTGACTAGACGGACCTTTGTTGGCAAAGTAATGTCTCTGCTTTTTAATATGCTGTCTAGGTTGGTAATAGCTTTTCTTCCAAGGAGCAAGTGTCTTTTAATTTCATGGCTTCAGTCACCATCTGCAGTGATTTTGGAGCCCAAGAAAATAAAGAGGCTGAAAAGAGCAAGGTATGCTTGCCTTCCCTAGATCATCCAGAAGGAAAGTGCTCTGCTGAAACCTTCTTGAGCCCAATGAAACTAACCTCCAGAATTACAAAAGAATAAATTTGTATTGTTTTAAGCCATAAAAATTGTGGTTTTCAAAGCCACAATAGGAAACAAACGCAACATCCGAGTGAAATGTTTACCAACATTTCATGTCAGAATCACTTGGGCAGTTTGTTAAAGACACAGATCCTTGAGTCCCATTCCTAGAAATTCTCATTCCTGGATCTGTGATGAGGAGCAGGCATCAAAACTTTTTAAGAAGCTTCTTGTATAATTGTTGTGCTTCAAACCAGAGTACAAATCAAAAGAAGGGGACTTCCCCGGTGGTCCAGTGGTTAAGAATCTGATTGTTAAAGAAAGGAACACGGGTTTAATCCCTGGTCTGCAAAGATCCCACATGCCACCAGGCAACTAAGCCCATGAGCCGCAACTACTGAGCCCATTCTTCACAACTATTCAACCTCCTATGCCCTAAAGCCCGTGCTCCACAATAAGAGAAGTGACCACAATGAGAAACCCGTGTACCACAACTAGAGGAGCCCCTGATCACTGCAACTAAAGAAAGCCCAGGCACAGCAATGGAGAGCCAGTACAGCCAAAAATAAATAAGTTTTTAAAAACTAAATCAGAAGAAGAAAATTCACTGCCTGAATTACTTTCCTAGAGCTCCCATACCAAATTACCAGAAACCTGAAATCCTAAAATGACAGAAATGTATTCTTTCTCCATTGGGAAGATCAGCAGTCCAAAATTAATTTCACTAGGCCAAAATCAAAGTGTCCACAGGGCTGCAGTCCCACACACAGGAAGGGCTAGAAATCTGTTCCTTGCCTCTTTCAGTTTCTGGTGGCTGCTAGCTTTCCTTGACTTGTGGTCATATCACTCCAACCTCTGCCTCAATGGTCACATTGCCTCCTCTTCCATATGTATCCAATCTCCGTCTTCCTCTCTCTTATAAAGACATCCATGATTGGAATGAGGACTCACAAGGATAATCCAGAACAATCATTCCCTCTCCTTGTGGATCAGCTGGTAAAGAATCCGGCTGCAATGTAAGAGACCTGGGTTCAATCCCTGGGTTGGGAAGATTCTTCGGAAAAAAGGCTACCCACTCCAATAATCTGGCCTGGAGAATTCCATGGACTGTATAGTCCATGGGGTCGCAAAGAGTCAGACACGACTGAGCAACTTTCACTTTCACTTTCAAGATTTGTAATCACCTCTGAGAAAAACTCTTTTTCTTACAGAACAACACTTACAGAATCTGGGAATGAGGACGTGACATCTCTGGGTGGCCACTATCAGTCTACTACCCTGCTTTAGTGCCCTTGGAGGTAATTCAATGATAAAAGATAAAAGAGCTGAAAAAGATTTTCCCAAAAAAACAACAAACATTTTTATATTCAAAACTTCTTTTGACCTTTTACAAAATTCAATTATGCTGTTATTTTTTTAATTCCCAGCCTCACTGGAATATCCTGACAATTTTTAAAAAACATTTATTCTTATGTATTTATTTCACTGTGCCAGGTCTTAGTTGTGGAGCACACAACATCATTTTTAGTTGTTATATGTGAGATCTAGTTCCCCAGCTGGTGATTGAACCCAGGTCCTGTGCATTAGGAGTTTGGAGTCTTTACCATTAGACTACCAGGGAAGTCCCTGGAGTATTCTGATGGTTAAGGAGGCTTTAGTAAGCAGGGAACTGAGAGATTATTGGAAGAAGGAGGTCCCCAGGATTCAGTAGTATTTTTATTATGAAGTAATATGCCCATTTTTAAAATTGGCTTCTCATAAGGGTACTTCTGAACAAAAAAGTATTGCCAGACAAAGGAATCTTCACGAAAGTTGTCTATCACAGAGGACTTTTCTACAAGTGGCCATACAAGCAGATTGCATGAAATGTTGGTTGGGAGTGATTTCTTTATGCAAAAGCATATTTGAAATTTAAATAAATCATAGATTTCCTTTGCTTGCATTTTTACTCTATGCAACCAATAAATTTAGACTCCATGGTACACTCCATGGTTCTTATTCTGTTTGGCTTTTTAAGGTATTTCAGATAAATAAACCAGAACAAAAATCACCCTGAAAAGTCACAAGCACACATTATCATTCAAACAATGGCCTAAAAAAATGTGTATAGTGTGGTGATGCTCCATAGAAATAATAAGTAGCATAGATTTTGTTTTTAAAACATGTCCTCTTTCATAAATGGCATGAACTCATTCTAATATTTTCCTAATATCCCTGCACAATCAGGCTTATGCCCTCTCCTAACTATGAAAAGTTATCCTTTTCTCAAATGTACCTTTTTATATCCATCTCCTAAAGACTTTTAAAGCTCCATTTCCCTTTACTATTACCTATTCAAAATCTAAATAACCATCCCCTTAAAATAATCCATGCCTTGGCTTTCAACGACCTAATTTTCATTTTAACAGGTCATCATTCCACCCTGAAGAGATTTTAGGGGAAATTTTTTTTTCTAATTCATCCCACTGGAGTATGACCACACTGCCACCTACATGCTATTTATTATTCACTCGTTTGAATCTCCTCAAAGGCTCCAAATTGTGCTGTTAATGCTCTGACCTAACCTGCCAAATTCTCAGAGCAAGTGTTGGCTAATAACCCACTGATAATAAGTAATAACCAATACTGTCTGGTAATAATTCATAGAGTGCTAAGAAGCACCTCATCAGAAGCAACTAAGAAGCCTGCAAAAATGTAGATTCCAGGGCCACACTTCAGACCTACTATATCTAATTTCTATATATTTACATATGTATTTACTTCTATATGCCTGCGCACACATGCCAATCCATGTCCCAATCTTTAAGACCCCATGGACTGTAGCCCACCAGGCTCCTCTGTCCACATGGATTTTCCAGGCAAGGATACTGGAATGGGTTGCCATTTCCTCCTCCAGGGGAATCTTCCCAACCCAGGGATCAATCAAACCCACTTCTCAAATATACAAGCAACTCCTACAGCTCAATTCCAGAAAAATAAACGACCCGATCAAAAAATGGGCCAAAGAACTAAACAGACATTTCTCCAAAGAAGACATACAGATGGCTAACAAACACATGAAAAGATGCTCAACATCACTCATTATCAGAGAAATGCAAATCAAAACCACTATGAGGTACCATTTCACGCCAGTCAGAATGGCTGCGATCCAAAAGTCTACAAGCAATAAATGCTGGAGAGGGTGTGGAGAAAAGGGAACCCTCTTACACTGTTGGTGGGAATGCAAACTAGTACAGCCACTATAGAGAACAGTGTGGAGATTCCTTAAAAAACTGGAAATAGAACTGCCTCATGACCCAGCAATCCCACTGCTGGGCATACACACCGAGGAAACCAGAATTGAAAGAAACACATGTACCCCAATGTTCATCGCAGCACTGTTTATAATAGCCAGGACATGGATGCAACCTAGATGTCCATCAGCAGATGAATGGATAAGAAAGCAGTGGTACATATACACAATGGAGTATTACTCAGCCATTAAAAAGAATACATTTGAAACAGTTCTAAAGAGGTGGATGAAACTGGAGCCTATTATACAGAGTGAAGTAGGCCAGAAAGAAAAACACCAATACAGTATACTAACGCATATATATGGAATTTAGAAAGATGGTAACGATAACCCTGTATGAGAGACAGCAAAAGAGACACAGATGTATAGAACAGTCTTTTGGACTCTGTGGGAGAGGGCGAGGGTGGGATGATTTGGGAGAATGGCACTGAAACATGTATAATATCATATATGAAACAAGTCGCCAGTCCAGGTTCGGTGCAGGATACAGGTTGCTTGGGGCTGGTGCACTGAGATGACCCAGAGGGAGGGTACGGGGAGGGAGGATGGAGGGGGGTTCAGGATGGGGAACACATGTATACCCGTGGTGGATGCATGTTGATGTATGGCAGAACCAATACAATATTGTAAAGTAATTAACCTCCAATTAAAATAAATAAATTTATATTAAAAAAAAAAAACACTTCTCTCGTGTCTCTTGCATTTTCAGGCAGACTCCTTACCACTGTGCCACCTGGGAAGCCCCTTATGTCTATATATTTACATAGACATTTATATATATATACTTATATATATATTTCTCCATTTTTCTATACATATATTCTAAATATGTCTAATAATTTAGAATTTGCATTTTTTCCAAACAAAATGCAGCTGCTAGGAAATTGGAATCCAGTGATCAGAAAGGCCTGACACTTGGAAATTCCCACTTCATGCATTCGCTCCTCCCCGTAAACACTCAGGCTGTAGTGGTTTGATGACAATGTTTTACAGAAACAAAGTAGTCTGCATCAGCACCCTAAACTTAAGCATCACCCACACACCATTCAGTAACCAAGACACACCCTTACTGCACTCTTAAATGCTGACTCCATTTTTGCTTTTAAATCCCTATGCAATTTTACCCTTCTGTTTTCAATCACTATGACTCCATAATTTCCTGGAGGAATCCACCCTCACTTACTCTTCATTTCAATTCCCAGTTTCATTTTCTAGAGACTTCTCCCTAGTGCCCTTATCCCAATCCAGGAATCCCTTCCATTAAGGCCAGAGGGCGGGTAGGCAACAAAACCAAATATCTAGAGTAAATGTCATTTGGAAACCTTTTTAAAAAATTTTAATTGGGGGATAACTGCTTTAGTCAGCTATATGTATACATATATATTCTCTCTCTTAAACCTTCCTCTCACCCATCTAGGTCACCACAGAGCACTGAGCTGAGTTCCCTGTGCTATACAACTAGTTATCTACTTTACGCAAGGTGGGTATATGCTGCTGCTGCTGCTGCTAAATCGCTTCAGTCGTGTCTGACTCTGTGCGACCCCATAGACGGCAGCCCACCAGGCTCCGCCGTCCCTGGGATTCTCCAGGCAATAACACTGGAGTGGGTTGCCATTTCCTTCTCCAATGCATGAAAGTGAAAAGTGAAAGTGAAGTTGCTCAGTCGTGTCTGACTCTTCACGACCCCATGGACTGCAGCCTACCAGGCTCCTCCGTCCATGGGATTCTCCAGGCAAGAGTACTGGAGGTGGGTATATATGTCAATGCTATTCTCTTGATTTGTCCCACGTTCTCCTTTCCCCACTGTGTCCACAAGTCTGCTCTCTATGCGTGAGTCACTATCCCTGCTTTGAAAGTACATTCATCAATACCATCTTTCTAGATTCCATATATATGCATTAATGCACAATATTTGTTTTTTTTTTTTCTTTCTAACTTCAGTCTGTATGACAGACTCTAGGTTCATCCACCTCCCAAAAATTGGCTTGATTTCTTTTTTGACAAATATTCCATTATATATATTTCAATATATATATATACCACAACTTCTTTATTCATTCATCTGTTGATGTACATCTAGGTTGAGTCCATGTACTGACTATTGTAAATAGCGCTGCAATGAACATTGGGATATATGTGCCTTTTTGAATTATGGTTTCCTCACAGTATAGGCTTCCTGGATGGCTCAGATGGCAAAGAATCTGCCTATAATGAAAGAGACTCGGGTTTAATCCCTGGGTCAGGAAGATCCCCTAGAGAAAGGAATGGAAACCCACTCCAGTATTCCTTCTTGGGAAATCCCATGGACAGAGGAGCCTGGCAGGCTATAATCCATGGGGTCTCAAAGAGTCCATGGGGTTTCAAAGAGTCGGACACGACTGAGTGACTAATCCTCAGTTACTTACTCACTTCCTCAGGGCATATGCCCAGTAGTGGGATTGATGGGTCATGTGGTAGTTTTATTCTTAGTAGAAACTTTTTTTCAAACAATTGGAACAAGAGAGGGTAGCTATGAACATATTTTGGACCACAACATTTACCAGCAGAACCGAAATTCCCCTTGGTTAGCATCACAGAAAAGAGGATGCTTCTTGGGGCAGGGGGGTGGTAGAGGGGGTGTGTAGTCTATTTCTGCATCAAGTGACACAGGGAACCTCATTTCTCCTATCGGTAGAGTTTTATTTCATCAACTCAACAGTGTGAGGACAATTTAATCTTGCTTGGTTTTTACCACAAATCAACAATTTTTTTTTTTTTCCAAAAGGAGGTTAATTTATCTGCCACAGACACAAGTCTTCACCAAATGCCACCGACAAGAGCAATTGCCATCGAGCAGTTTACACTAATGTAGCAGAACCTCTGGGGCAAGAGACCGAGAAAGAAAAACCCAGTTGTAACTGGGACACGCAGCACACTGTGCCTCCCCACAAAGCGCAGCGCCTCCATTCCAGCCGCCCTGGTGAAGCGCTTGTTGGCCAGTTTACATGGCATTTGGATTTGAAGTTATATGCCATTTGGGGAAGATTACTATAATTAGAAAAATGGCCTAATTACTTTTCTGGCAACTGCAAAGAAAGAGAACAGATTTTTCGGCTTAGAGAGACAAGTCCTTGAGAAACCTCAAAAAGTTTCTGGATCTTGTTTGACAGGAAAGAATCTCTCATCTGAACCTCTTAATCTGTTGAAAATCGAGTTTTTTGTTCTTTTCATTTTTTTTTTTTTTTGAAAAGCCAAAACCACAAGAGAGGGAGAAAGGGGGGATAAAATGAAAAGCAAGAAAAATACTTCTTCCTACTGGATTCTGAAACAGAGATGACAGGAATGGTCCTTTCTGTTCCATGGCAAGTTCCATCTGCTGGTCCTCAGAAGCGCAAACAGGAAAGAAGGAGGCAGGGAGGGAAAAGTGTGCCTTTTCTGCAACAGGGCCTGGAAGATGGTTTTACACCAATATTGCTTGATGGTCTCATCTGTTCTAATTGCGCATATTACATAATACAACTTCAGAGACTGAAAGAGCAGCTTTTCATTATTTTAGGTCTCCGGTTAACAGGATATACTAGCCTGGCCAAAAAGTTCATTTGGGTAAACAGCTTACAAAGACAACCGAACGAACTTTTTGGCCAAAACCAAGAAATGGCAAAATCATACTAAATTCTGTTTTACTCTATGTTGAGGGGAGGGTGATGTGGCTGCATTGATTCACACATTCCCCAGGACTTGGTTCTACAGGACACTGCCTTTCACCCAGAAGCAAAGTGGTAACAGTGAGAGCTCTGTTGGAGAAAAATGACCCCAGGATTTCGCTAGTTAGGTTCTACTTCCTGAACTTAGCAATGGGAAAACCTGTACTCCATCAAATACATCTTCACAAAAACACAATTTAAAACAGTCATGATATTTTTTTTAAATATAAGGGTAAAATCGGGACAGTGAATAAACTTCAAAATGTGCACTTTGTGGGGAGAGAGAGAAGAGTGGTAACTGGGGAGAAGGGAAGAGTGTTATGAAATGGTTGCTTTTTGCAAGTCGTGGCTGTCTGATGAAAATACTCCCGTGGTCAGTGTGGCTCTTGCTAGAATGCTTCCTGCCACGAGTGACTGCTAGTAGGTTCTCTCCCCTTCCAAGGCCCTTGCTCAAACCCCACTGAAAGGAGACGTTGGATTTCAAGCTGTGTTCAAAGTCCTTTGCCAGCCTTATATAGAGTCACCATATAAAGGCTCCTTTGATCCAGAATCTCAGGGTTTGTTTTATGGCAAATGTAAACATGTAAAAATACTTCCCCCTCCCAGAGTGATTCTGGACCTTTTCCAATTCAACCTATCCTTTAAAAAGCTTTTAAAAGGCCTTAACAAAGCATTTATTAATTTATTTCTTACTTTATATCAGGTAGCTCATGTGAACATTTTAAAGCATAAATGTTGTTCCAACTGGATTCTTGTTAATTTTATTTGTTTTCTGGAAAAAAAGGATTTGCTGTGCTGTATCACAGAATTAAGTAAATCTGGTGCTGTTTTTCTTTTTGACAATAATCAGTTCCTTTGGAAGAAAAGAAAAATCTTCTATAATCGCATATCCTCAGTTAATCTTTGGTATGTGTTATCAGGGTCAACTAATTGAAATATAATCTTTTAATGCAACTAGAAAGTATCTAACTTACTGCATGGACTTTTTATAAAAATACAGCTTAAAAATTATTTTCAAAGGAAGGAATATAGGCTTTCTTTAGTGAGCTGCTATTAATGAACAGATTAATTAAAGATAGGTTACCATCTTGGGTCAAGAATCCTTTTTATTATTTTCATTTTTATGGCCATGTGGCATGTGTTATCTAAGTTCCCCAACCAAGGATTGAACCTGTGCCCTCTGCGTAGGAAGCACAAAGTCTTAACCATTGGACCATCAAGAAGTTCCAGTCAAGCATTCTGAAACCCATTTTACAGACTGAAATTACATCACTTCAAGATTCACAGGTTGAAGCACTAACCCCAAAACTTTTGAATGTGAAGTGAAGAGAAACTAAAAGGCCTCTTGATGAAAGTGAAAGTGGAGAGTGAAAAAGTTGGCTTAAAGCTAAACATTCAGAAAACGAAGATCATGGTATCCAGTCCCATCACTTCATGGGAAATAGATGGGGAAACAGTGGCAACAGTGTCAGACTTTATTTTTCTGGGCTCCAAAATCACTGCAGATGGTGACTGCAGCCATGAAGTTAAAAGACGCTTACTCCTTGGAAGGAAAGTTATGACCAACCTAGATAGCATATTCAAAAGCAGAGACATTACTTTGCCAACAAAGATTCGTCTAGTCAAGGCTATGGTTTTTCCAGTGGTCATGTATGGATGTGAGAGTTGGACTGTGAAGAAGGCTGAGCGCCAAAGAATTGATGCTTTTGAACTGTGGTGTTGGAGAAGACTCTTGAGAGTCCCTTGGACTGCAAGGAGATCCAACCAGTCCATTCTGAAGGAAATCAGCCCTGGGATTTCTTTGGAAGGACTGATGCTAAAGCTGAAACTTCAGTACTTTGGCCACCTCATGCAAAGAGTTGACTCATTGGAAAAGACTCTGATGCTGGGAGGGATTGGGGGAAAGAGGAGAAGGGGACGACAGAGGATGACATGGCTGGATGGCATCACTGACTCGATGGACGTGAGTCTGAGTGAACTCCAGGAGTTGGTGATGGACAGGGAGGCCTGGCGTGCTGCGATTCATGGGGTCGCAAAGAGTCGGACATGACTGAGCAACTGATCTGATATGATCTGATCTGTGTTTGTATTTGATAGCCCTTTAAAGCCCACGGCAATCCAATCCAGTATTCTTGTCTGGAGAATCCCTTGGACAGAGGAGCCTGGTGGGCTACAGTCCATGGGGTTGCAAAAAGTCAGACACAACTGAAGCAACTTAGCAAAGCACAGACCTTTAAAGAGGTGATAGAGTTGAGATGAGGCCATCAGGGTGGACTCTAATACAATCCGACTCATTCTTACAAGAAGAGAAAACTTAGACATACAGACACCAAGAGCAAACATGAAGAAAAGACCATGTGAAGACACTGAAGCAAGATGGTTGTCTGCCAGCCAAGGAGAGAGGCCTTGGGAGAAACCAACCCCACCAACACCAACATCTTGGACTTTCTAGCCAGAGGTTAAAAGACTACTTAGATGTCTGAAAGCAAGGCCCTGAAAGTAGATCAGAGTTGACCACATGGAAGCCTGGTATAAAACAGACAACCAGGAGCGAGGTCAGGAACACAGGAGAAAAGAGGTTGCTAGGTCAAGGCAAGAGACAAAAGAAATAAACATCTTGACTTCCAGGCTATAAAGGAGCAAGGTGGGAGATACAGTTCTTTGCTCCACCAGATGAGGACTTTGCTGAATGCTGTGCCAGAGAGTATCAATGTCTTTCTGTGAAGGAAGAGAGGAGAATGACCAGGTCTTCATTTTATGAGATGTAGAGATGGCAAGAGCATGATCTTTTGGTTCTGCAAGATATTATGCAAAAGAGAACTTTGGTTCTAATTAAGGCAGGATTGAAGACATCCCAAAGATTGAAAATGACAGAATTAACCCAGGGAAGAAAGAGAGAGTAAGCCAGGAAGATAAGCAAAATACAAGCATGGTTAGATGGAGAAAAACATAAATTTGACTGAGTTTACTTCCAAGTTGCTAGATGTCTTTCAGTAGTAGGAAGAATGGTACTCAAATAAACTCAGTTGCAGAAATATAACACTACATTTTCTCACTCCTCAGTTTGCTGTGAAATATCTTTCATCTACACAATACATAAAACCTCTGCTCAGAAGTATTGCTGCTGGTTTTTAGTCACTAAGTCATATCCAACTCTTTGAGACCCCATGGACTGTAGCCCACCAGGGTCCTCTGTCCATGGGATTTCCCATGCAAAATTACTGGAAAGGGTAGCTATTTCCTCCTCCAGGAGATCTTCCCTATCCAGGGATCAAATCTGTGTCTCCTGCATTGCAGGCAGATTATTCACTATTGAGCTACCCTGGAGGCCTTCTATAAGAGTTACAATTTTGAAATTCGAGGGGGGTTGTTATTACTGAGCAGTTTTATTTCCCCCATGGTTTAGCCATGATGGTAACATGGACCAAATGCAAATAATAAGCTTTTGTAGTGTCACTAATACATTCCAATTTTCACGAAAATAAGTATTTCTTTTTAGTTTACTCTCTCTTTAACCAACTATACAGGCAGAACAAAAAGCAAAATACAAGAGGGCACTGGAGAACATAGCTCACCTCATTTTCAATATTTCAGGAAATAAATTCACCCCATTCATCATAGAATTAGGTCCAGATTCCCCAGTCTGAAATTCAATATTGTTCACAATTTGAACCAGTGTTGCTTGTCTAAATGACCATTCACTCATTCAGTCAAACCCACTCAGTTCAGTTCAGTCACTCAGTCATGTCTGACTCTTTGCAACCCCATGAACCATAGCACGCCAGGCCTCCCTGTCCATCACCAACTCCCGGAGTTCTCTCAAACTCATGTCCATCGAGTCAGTGATGCCATCCAGCCATGTCATCCTCTGTCGTCCCCTTCTCCTCCTGCCCCCAATCCCTCCCAGCATCAGAGTCTTTTCCAATGAGTCAACTTTCGCATGAGGTGGCCAAAGTATTGGAGTTTCAGCTTTAACATCAGTCCTTCCAATGAACACCCAGGACTGATCTCCTTTAGAATGGACTGGTTGGATCTCCTTGCAGTCCAAGGGACTCTCAAGAGTCTTCTCCAACACCACAGTTCAAAAGCATCAATTCTTTGGCACTCAGCTTTCTTCACAGTCCAACTCTCACATCCATACATGACCACTGGAAAAACCACAGCCTTGACTAGACAGACCTTTGTTGGCAAAGTAATGTCTCTGCTTTTGAATATGCTATCTAGGTTGGTCATAACTTTCCTTCCAAGGAGTAAGCGTCTTTTAATTTCATGGCTGCCAACTGATCAACTCCATTAGCAAGAATACACCACTTATATTCCACTCTTCATATTCTCAGCTGTCTATTACACCCTCTAGAAGAGGTTATCTGTAATGCTTTCCTTCTCTCCTCAATTTATTTAATTACTACTAAAATTTTCAAGGCACAGGTCAAAACCTTTAACTTCAATGAGCCTGCCAAGAATTTACCCCATCAGCAGTTACTCACTGTCAGAACCATCATTTGAGGCTGCATGTGTATGAGAATGAGGGCTTCCTGGGTGGCACAGTGGTAAAGAATCTACCTGCCAATATAGGAAACACAGGAGATGCATCTGGAAAGGGAAGAGAAGATCCCCTAGAGGAGGAAATGACAACGCTCTTCAGTATTCTTCCCTGGATAATTCCGTGAACAGAGGAGCCTGGCAGGCTAGCCCATGGGGTAGCACAGAGTCAAAGACACAACTGAGTGACTGAGCACATGCACACATTTATGAGAAGAAATGTTTCCTGTTTTATTCTTTGTAACAAAAATATATTTGTCAACTAATGTCTACTTCTTTGAAATAATAGGAAATCATATCAATTGATATATTTTTGCAGGGAGTTCCTTCAGGCTAGGCAAAGCATCATAGTTACGAGGGATTACAGTCCAAAGACCTAAATATATGAGAGGGAAGTTCCAAAGATTCTGAAGGAATGCACAGACCCTTGAGTCTCCCAGGATGACAGGAATGGCAGTTCACTCTTTGAGAGGGAAGAATGGTGGAAAGGGAGGAAAATGGAAATGGAGAGCTTCTTCAGTGACTAGCTTACAGGTCTCAATTCTGCCAAAAACATTCATGCAACTTTATGTCTACACAAACACATCCTTAATTTGCTTGCCTTAGGAACCTCCAATCAGCCTATGGGGTCACCATAGCAACCACATGCCTAGATCCAGGATCAAACCTTAAAGCATGTGGAATGCAAGGAAGGGCTGAGAAAGTTTAAGAAAGAAATAGATTGATTGTAAATGGGCATGAAGTAGAGGCTTCCCTGAGAAAGCTGTATCCAAGTTTGAGAATCTTACTTGATAGGGCAAAACTCAATTCCCCAGGAGAGGACTATTTTTACATCAGCAGTTTGAGATTCTGCAACAGGGCTGAAAAGCCATCAGCTGCAGGGAGAAAACATGAGTGTCACATTAATTTATCTTGATGCTGAATTCTTCTGAAATTAAAAACTCAGAAAAGCACACACATCCAGCTCTATTAAGAAATAAAGCCTTGGTGACTCACTAATAGTTTCATTCCACTTATTTCTGAAAGTCAATCTTAATGGAAATATTACAAGATAAATATTAAGAGATCGCTTCAGGGCATCATGCCTCAGAAATATGAAGCTGCCATTCACGATATGTCAGGCATTGCCCACTGTTATTCTAAAGCGGCCATCAACCTTTTTTGTACCAGTGATGTACTGTACTGTCAAGGTTCATTCAGTGCCATAGGACACTGTCTATGTGTGTGTATGTGTGTGTGTGTGTATATGTGTGTGTGTGTGTGTGTGCCATACAGATTGAATCCAAGTGGGGAACAATGAACTTCAGATAACAGTCCTAAGAAAAGTCAACGAGTCTAACAAAGAATAGTCCCATTCTTCTTGCCTTAGAAATGCCCTCTAACCCTTCAGTTACACTGGGATCCCAGTGAGCCAGCTCCTGAAACTAAAGACACGTATTTGGAGTTTTTTTGAGCAGTCTCCATGACAACTCCTAAGATTGCCTGGTCTTCTCAGAAGTCTGTTTTCACACACCCAAAGGAGCACAACCACACCACACATGGACTGCAAAATTTTGTTGTTGTTGTTCAATCACTCAGTCATATACAACTTTTTGTGACCCATGGACTGCATGCAACACACCAGGCATCCCTGTCCTTCATTATCTTCCAGAGCTCAAACTCACATCCATTGAGTCGATATGCCATCCAACCATCTCATCCTCTGTCGCCCCCTTCTCCTCCTGCCTTCAATCTTGCCCAGCATCAGGGTCTTTTCCAATGAGTCAGCTCTTCTAATCAGGTGGCCGAAGGATTGGAGCTTCAGCATCAGTCCTTCCAGTGAATATTCAGGGTTGATATCCTTTAGGACTGACTGGTTTGATCCCCTTGACTCCAAGAGATTCTCAAGAGTCTTCTTGAGCACCACAGTTTGAAAATCAAGTCTTTAGTGCTCAGCCTTCTTTATGGCCCAGCTCTCACATCTGTACATGACTACTGGAAAAATTTACACTAGCTCCTCATTCAGTGAAGGATCTTTCCCAAATTGCCTTCCTAGTCATTGTGGACTTTCTCCCTGAACATCCTCCAGCTCCCTGAAACACCTTCACCCCTACAAGCTTATTCTTCACTCTATGCCTTCGACACCAACTATCAAGACCTGGAGAGGACTGGTTTCCTGTTGCACCAATAAATCCCCAGCAGCTGATGAAAGTGCCTGGTGAGGACTCCTTGCTGCCATTTTTCTCCAGCCCATTTCCTCCCACGCAACCCAGCCAGACACTCTTCTCCCAAAGAGGCTTTAATAACATCCCTGCTCCAAATCCGTTTAGAAGATTAAGTCCAAATTCATCAGCTAGACATACCAGCCCCAGCCCCCACAACCTGGCATCTAGACCTTATCTACAGCAATTGCTTTTCAGTCTTGACGCCAATTAGAATTGTCTAGTTTGCTCATTACACAACCACAAATTCCCCCACCTCTGCTTTTTAGTTCACGCTTGCCAACAATATCCTCCCATCCTCTCTTTATACTATCAAAGTACAGTTGATCCTCATGATCTGCGGTAGTTATGTTCTCCAAAATCACCATGAATAATGAATTAGCAAATCCTGAACCACTGCTCTTAGAAGAAATACTGGATTATGTTCCTGTGAGCCTCAGGTCACAACATTTTTGTCATCTCATTAATACTTGACCTTGTGTGATGTGTGTTTCTGCTGAAAGATACATCAGTGAATCTATATTGCTGATTCATCAGCATGGAACTCACAGCTAACAACACTAGGTAACTCTTGCCTGAATGAAGCTAAAACACACACATACATTTTCCATGAGATAGATCACAACCTTCTTGCGTTCAGGAACACCAGATAGCACTTCAACACTGTGCTTGAGGGCCATTTTAAGCAGCAAAATCACCAACGAAAATGTGAAAAACATGGCACTAAATAGCTTAAAGGACACTTGATTACGGTCTGAGAGCTGAAGCAAAAAGGCAGAGCTTGGCTTTGTTTGACCTTAGCTGGGAACACGCATGCATGGGGTGTGTGTGTGGAGGCGGGGGTGGGGGGGGTGCCAGTCAGATCTTTCACCACTCTGTCCATGCCCATGAGTGACCACAGAATGCCACAAATACCGTTTTGGGGATAGCAAAGTTAAGTAGGCAAATTCTCAAACACAGAATCAAAGAAAACTGAGGATTGGGGCTTCCCTGGTGGCTCAGTGGCAAAGAATACACCTGACAATGCAGGAGACACGTTCAATCTCTGATCCAGGAAGATCTCACATGCTGCAGAGCAACTAATCCAGTGCATCACAACTACTGAGCCTGTGCTCTAGAGCCCAGGAGCCGCAACTGCTGAAACCTGTGTGCCCTAAAGCCTGTGCTCTGCAACGAGAGAAGCCACTGCAATGAGAAGCCTGTGCGCCACCACTAGAGAAAAGCCCACACAGCAATGAAGACCCAGGAAAGCCAAAAATAAAAAAAAAAAAAAAAGGAAAGGAAAGAAATGAGAATTCGCTGTATTACTTTTTCATCAAGGAAGCCACAGAGTGGTGAATGCTCCTGAACTTGAAGTGGAAAACCAAGGTGTGAGGACTCCTCTCTACCTGTTTACAAATTAACCAGAATTTCATTTCTCTAGGCCTCAGTGTCTTCAGCTTTAAAATGGCAGTAATAACATGACACTCAAGTAAGAGATGATGTATGTAAACCCACCTATTGCCATAAAGCACTATATAAATAAGAGGTGGTCGGGTGCGCCCATCTTCCACAACAACTTTCCTGAAGATTCAAGACTGTCCTATCTCTGTCAGCCCTGAATTCAGAGCACTTATTATTTCTTTTCCATTTTTAAAGTTGTTATTGAAATTTGTTACAATATTGCTTCTGTTTAACATTTTGGTTTTTTGACCCGCAGGCATTGTGGGACCTTAATTGGTTGGATTAATTGGTTGGAGACATTGTTGGATCCCAACCAGGGATCCAACCTGTACTCCCTGCATTGGAAGGCGAAGTGTTAACCACTGAACCACCAAAGAAGTCCTCAGAGCACTCATTGTTTAAAATGCACACTTCTCATTCGACATAGCCTTTTTTTAATTTTGCACTTTCCCAATTCATTTGATTATTTACCTTCTGACCTTTCAACTAGAAGATAAGCTCCTTGGGTGCTTCTCTGTCTCACTCACTCTCACATGGAGCAAGTCTATTCATAAATGGCTGCAGAAGTGCAAGGCCCACCTAAATCATTTCACAGACTCCTGGCAGGACCCCGAGAGCAGGAGTGTGAGGTTCCCTATCAGCAGACATCCCTCAGGATGCCAGGGTAGGGCTCTTGGCACCTGGCTGCCAGCAGTCAGACCAGCAAACTTGAGGTCTGTTTGCCAAAGAGCTTATCTTGCCCTGTAGATAAACCATTTGGCGCTAAACCAAAGGCACTCACAGACCAGTTAAGAAAGTTCAGTGGACTTGCTGATAATTTCTATGCTTCCATTTTTTTGACAGAGACCAGCCCCAAGCATGCTAACCTTGAAAAAGCAAATCTTGCCCTAGGACACATGATCTGGAAAAACTAAGTGAGATTTTTTTTGCCCCATGAAATAGCTCTGCAGGGTTTGGGGTTTTGTTTTTGTTTTTGTTTTTGTTTTCACATATTCGAGGTTTATAAAACTGTCTCTGATTTAGATTGATGTCTGGGTGTAAATGAGGGCCCAGTCCACAAACATCCTGATACTCTCCCCTTTGCTAATAACCTGAGCTATCCATTTCCAGTCCCCATTCACAGCAGCCCACAGCATCATGTGATTCCATGATGGGATTAACTGGGGAGAGGAGAAAGGGCGATAGGGCGATACTCAAAAGAAAGCCCTCTGCCCGGGTAACAGCAGAGAATCGTATCACACGGATAGTCCATGACGTGCTCTTGGCTGTTGGTCTAGCCTTTGACTTTCTTAGTGATTTATTCAAGGGACTCTGCTTTGTTTCACTTGCAAACTATTTTAACATTGCTGTGGGTAAACAGAGTGTCACCAGATTTCCCGTCTTTCCTGGGTCATTTTTCCTGGTTATATAAATGTTTGTCTTAATCCTACTTCTTCCTCTGCACTTTTCAAAACGTTTTCCAATGCTTCCAGTTCTGCACAGGGTCAGTGTGCTAATTACCCAACGAGATGGAGAGGAAAGAGGCTAAAGATCTAGGCTACAGGTCTTCAGGCAACACCATAGGTTTTTTTTTCTTTTTTTTTTTAAATAGCATTCATAGTTATCCATCCAGGCACCCTTCACCCTCACGTGTTGTTTCAGATTATTAGCTCACAGCTCCAAATGGGCTCAGAGCAGAAAACTCCAGGTCAAGGATCCAATAATGGCCGCTTCTGCTTTTGTGGCTTTCGGAAGTGAAAAATACTAAAATCAGGGATGCCGATTTAGTAGCGTGTTTCTTTCGGCTCCAGACTTGGGTATTAAGGGAAGAAGTCTAGGTTAAATGTGAATGCTCCAGAGTTTTCCCACCATCCCAACTGTGTTGTATTTGGCAAATGATTTTCTGGAAGAGGAACAACATGTTAAGCTCTGGCCATGACACAGTTTGTGATAAGCTTAACTGAATTCAAGAAGGAATGAATCTATGCCAACTGTCCTGACACTCTTACAATTTCTCATGCACGCAGGAGCTGGGTGGGGGAAATCTCAGACAAAGCTTGAATATTTCAAAAGTGATTTGATATATAAACCATATTAATTAATCCTGATGCTATTCTGAAGTGGCTTGAGAATTATAAACAATCCTCTGCTCACATCCACAGAGAAATATTTAGACTAAAAAATTAATGGTTGAAACAGGATAAAAATATGCCACTAAGTTTTTTTTAATACTTCCTATTTAACTCCAAAGTGAACAGAAAAAATAGACCTTTTTTTTTCCTTTAAGCTAACAGTTGAAATAATCACAGACATTAATTTTTCTCTTTATGAGAACTGCTTATATTTTTCTAAGACTCACCATCAAAACAGTATTTCTGTTGACACTGCTTAATGGTAGAGGTGAAAAATTCTGTTACCTAAAATCTAGCAGCTTCCATGGATTTCCCTGACAGTCCAGTGGATAAGACTCCACACTTCCAATGCAGGGGTGCACAGATTTGATCCCTGGTTGGAGGAACTAAGATCCCATAGGCCACTCGACCAGAAAAAAGAAAAAAATTAGCAGCATCCAATGTTTACATAACTAAGCCCAGCATACCTCTTGCTAAGGGGACTAGCTGTGAGGAGATAATTTATTCATGAACAATCAGCCTGTGCATTCCATTTTATCTACAACAAGACTGACCACAGAGCTAAAGTTTAGTACATGACTGAAAGAGAAAATACCTAGAGAAGATTTCTGGGGCCATAGCAATGACATTTCAAATGGTTTTATTTTTAGACCTCTGAGGTGAAGCCAAGGATCAAGAGAATGGCACAGGCCAACCTACATAAATGAAATGACTGTATGCTTTTCATCGAGGACTATAGTCAACAGCATTCATTGCAGAACAAAGGAACTCTCTTAGATGTAGGTAAGTAGACAGATGCCAACTCAAGTACGACTTAAGAGGTGTAAGAAAGGTGTTTGCTCATCCTTTGCTCTGTCTCTAATGCCCAGTGTCTTCAGCATGATATTAGAAGGCAGGCAGGTAAAGTTAACGTGAGGGCAGAATGCCTTTTAGAGTCGGATAAAAATCATGATTTTGTTTCCTGCAAGAAGGATGATATGCACAATTTTGCAAATGTGCAGAAAATTTCTGAGCTTTGTGAAACTCACTGACAAAATTGTAACAACTTATGGACCACATATTAAGAATCCCAGAAAAAAGGTATCTCCCCCCGCCCCCTGCTGTAAGAAGCAAATGTTATTGAATGAAGTCATTTCAAATAATTTGAATCACTGGTACTCATTCATTTACTGTCTTTTAATATTTAAATTCTTATTCAGTACCCATCCTCAACCAAAGTTAGTTAGTGTTAGTCGTTCAGTCATGCCCAACTCTTCGTAACCCCATGGGCTGTAGCCAGCCAGGCTCCTCTGCCCATGGAATTCTCCAGGCAAGCATATTGGAGTGGGTAACCTTTCCCTTCTCCAGGGGATCTTCCCAATCCAGGGATCAAACCCAGGTCTCCTGCACTGCAGGCAGATTCTTTACGATCTGAGCCACCAGGGAAGCCCTACCCTCAAACAAAGCACTGTGCAAATGCTGCATACCCCTGGTAATCTCAGCAGAACATGGCCACTTAAAAGTAGGTTTGGATAAAAGGCAGCATTTCTCTTTATAGTAGTACTATTACTGCAACTAAAGGGTTTTGGTCTTTATTGTTGTTCTGCTCACGTTTAACTTTTTATATTTCCTTTTAAAAGAGAGATGTATGTAAGCCCAGAAAACATGTCAACTTGTATTTACATGATTTGGGGTAAAGGTCTGCAAAAACCTCCTAGAGAGAGCATCATTATTAGTTACTATTCCAAAGCATGGCTCCACCTGTATATAATACTGCCCCCAGCTATGCGACAGGGCCCAAGGGCATAGTCAGGAAGACACCTCCTGAGCTCAGCTTAGGGGGAACCAGCCTTCCACTGCTGTGATACAGGCAGCTCCAGAGAGCAGTGCCCCTAAATGGAGGGACTGAAACAGTTGCTGGATGCCAGCAAAGTAGGAAACACAACCTTAACACTTAGATTGAGACCCTTGAGCTGAGACTCTCCAAGGCTCCTTCAGCTATTTCTACTACCTTGTCTTTGGAAACTAAATTCCCAGATAAAAAGGCACTCTTGAGGTAGGTGGGTTTGTGGCCTGCCTTCATCTGTTACTTCCTAGTTTTGGAACTACAGATTGGGCCAGTAATATTTTAAAAACTAATAAATTCTCTACTGTTATTCCCTGGTGGCTCAGATGGTAAAGAACCTACCTGCAGTGCAGGAGGCCCAGGTTCAATCCCTGGGTCGAGAAGATCCCCTGGAGAAGGGAATGGCTACCCACTCCAGTTTTCTTGCCTGGAGAATTCTATGGACAGAGGAGCCTGATGGGCTATGGTCCAGAGGGTCACAGAGTCAGACATGACTGAAGTGACTTAGCACACAAAGTCTCTACCATGGAGGTTCTCTTGAAGACTAAACGAAATCATCTTCTACAGGATTTAGTGTGGTGTTACACAAGGAGAAACATTAAAAAATGTTAATTCTTTTTATTACCATACAATACCCACCCTGACCCATGCAACTTCTGAAAGTTAGTTGAGTTTGGCTCCCAAAGAGCAAAACTTGTTCTTCAAAGTCACACGGGTTAAAATACTGGAGATCCTGAATTGTAAAGAAGGTCTTCTGGTCCCTTGTGAGCAAGAGCTCTAAAATATAGCACAGATCAGATCAGATCAGTCGCTAAGTCATGTCCGACTCTTTGCGACCCCATGAATTGCAGCACGCCAGGCCTCCCTGTCCATCACCAACCCCCGGAGTTCACTCAGACTCACGTCCATAGTCAGTGATGCCATCCAGCCATCTCATCCTCTGTTGTCCCCTTCTCCTCCTGCCCCCAATCCCTCCCAGCATCACTTTTCCAATGAGTCAACTCTTCGCATGAGGTGGCCAAAGTAACAGAGTTTCAGCTTTAGCATCATTCCTTCCAAAGAAATCCCAGGGCTGACCTCCTTCAGAATGGACTGGTTGGATTTCCTTGCAGTCCAAAGGACTCTCAAGAGTCTTCTCCAACACCACAGTTCAAAAGCATCAATTCTTCGGCGCTCAGCCTTCTTCACAGTCCAACTCTCACATCCATACATGACCACAGGAAAAACCATAGCCTTGACTAGATGGCAAAGTTTGTTGGCAAAGTAATGTCTCTGCTTTTGAATATGCTATCTAGGTTGGTCATAACTTTCCTTCCAAGGAGTAAGTGTCTTTTCATTTCATGGCTGCAGTCACCATCTGCAGTGATTTTGGAGCCCAGAAAAATAAAGTCTGACACTGTTTCCACTGTTTTCCCATCTATTTCCCATGAAGTGATGGGACCGGATGCCATGATCTTTGTTTTCTGGATGTTGAGCTTGAAGCCAAACTTTTTCACTCTCCACTTTCACTTTCATCAAGAGGCTTTTGAGTTCCTCTTCACTTTCTGCCATAAGGGTGGTGTCATCTGCATATCTGAGGTTATTGATATTTCTCCTGGCAATCTGGATTCCAGCTTGTGTTTCTTCCAGTCCAGCGTTTCTCATGATGTACTCTGCATATAAGTTAAATAAACAGGGTGACAATATACAGCCTTGACAAACTCCTTTTCCTATTTGGAACCAGTCTGTTGTTCCATGTCCAGTTCTAACTGTTGCTTCCTGACCTGCATACAGATTTCTCAAGAGGCAGATCAGGTGGTCTGGTATTCCCATCTCTTTCAGAATTTTCCAGTTTATTGTGATCCACACAGTCAAAGGCTTTGGAATAGTCAATAAAGTAGAAATAGATGTTTTTCTGGAACTCTCTTGCTTTTTCCATGATCCAGCAGATGTTGGCAATTTGATCTCTGGTTCCTCTGCCTTTTCTAAAACCAGCTTGAACATCTGGAAGTTCACGGTTCACATATTGCTGAAGCCTGGCTTGGAGAATTTTGAGCATTACTTTACTAGCGTGTGAGATGAGTGCAATTGTGCAGTAGTTAGAGCATTCTTTGGCATTGCCTTTCTTTGGGATTGGAATGAAAACTGACCTTTTCCAGTCCTGTGGCCACTGCTGAGTTTTCCAAATTTGCTGGCATATTGAGTGCAGCACTTACACAGCATCATCTTTCAGGATTTGGAATAGCTCAACTGGAATTCTATCACCTCCACTAGCTTCTTAGTAGTGATGCTTTCTAAGGCCCACTTGACTTCACATTCCAGATGTCTGGCTCTAGGTGAGTGATCACACCATCGTGATTATCTTGGTCGTGAAGATCTTTTTTGTATAGTTCTTCTGTGTATTCTTGCCATCTCTTCTTAATATCTTGTGTTTGTTAGGTCCATGCCATTTCTGTCCTTTATCGAGCCCATCTTTGCATGAAATGTTCCTTTTGTATCTATGATTTTCTTGAAGAGATCTCTAGTCTTTCCCATTCTGTTGTTTTCCTCTATTTCTTTGCATTGATCGCGGAAGAAGGCTTTCTTATCTCTTCTTGCTATTCTTTGGAACTCGGCATTCACATGTTTATATCTTTCCTTTTCTCCTTTGCTTTTCGCTTCTCTTCTTTTCACAGCTATTTGTAAGGCCTCCTCAGACAGCCATTTTGCTTTTTTGCATTTCTTTTCCATGGGGATGGTCTTGATCCCTGTCTCCTGTACAATGTCACGAACCTCATTCCATAGTTCATCGGGCACTCTATCTATCAGATCTAGGCCCTTAAATCTATTTCTCACTTCCACTGTATAATCATAAGGGATTTGATTTAGGTCATACCTGAATGATCTAGTGGTTTTCCCTACTTTCTTCAATTTAAGTCTGAATTTGGGAATAAGGAGTTCATGGTCTGAGCCACAGTCAGCTCCTGGTCTTGTTTTTGCTGACTGTATAAGAGCTTCTCCATCTTTGGCTGCAAAGAATATAATCAATCTGATTTCGGTGTTGACCACCTGGTGATGTCCATGTGTAGTCTTCTCTTGTGTTGTTGGAAGAGGGTGTTTGCTATGACCAGTGTGTTTTCTTGGCAAAACTCTATTAGTCTTTGCCCTGCTTCATTCTGTATTCCAAGGCCAAATTTGCCTGTTACTCCAGGTGTTTCTTGACTTCCTACTTTTGCATTCCCGTCCCCTATAATGAAAAGGACATCTTTTTTGGGTGTTAGTTCTAAAAGGTCTTGTAGGTCTTCATAGAACCGTTCAACTTCAGCTTCTTCAGCATTACTGGTTGGGGCATAGACTTGGATTACTGTGATATTGAATGGTTTGCCTTGGAAACAAACAGAGATCATTCTGTCGTTTTTGAAATTGCATCCAAGTACTGTATTACAGACTCTTTTGTTGACCATGATGGCTACTCCATTTCTTCTCAGGGATTCCTGCCCATAGTAGTAGATATAATGGTCATCTGAGTTAAATTTACCCATTCCAGTCCATTTCAGTTCGCTGATTCCTTGAATGTCGACATTCACTCTTGCCATCTCTTGTTTGACCACTTCCAATTTGCCTTGATTCATGGACCTTACACTCCAGGTTCCTATGCAATACTGCTCTTTACAGCATCGAACCTTGCTTCTATCACCAGTCACATCCACAGCTGGGTATTGTTTTTGCTTTGGCTCCATCCCTTCATTCTGGAGTTATTTCTCCACTGATCTCCAGTAGCATATTGGGCACCTACTGACCTGGGGAGTTCCTCTTTCAGTATCCTATCATTTTGCCTTTTCATACTGTTCATGGGGTTCTCAAGGCAAGAATACTGAAGTGGTTTGCCATTCCCTTCTCCAGTGGACCACATTCTGTCAGATCTCTCCACCATGACCTGCCCATCTTGGGTTGCCCCACGGGCATGGCTTAGTTTTATTGAGTTAGACAAGGCTGTGGTCCTAGTGTGATTAGATTGACTAGTTTTCTGTGAGTATGGTTTCAGTGTGTCTGCCCTCTGATGCCCTCTTGCAACACTTACTTGGGTTTCTCTTACCTTGGGCGTGGGGTATCTCTTCACGGCTGCTCCAGCAAAGCGCAGCCACTGCTCCTTACCTTGGATGAGGGGTATCTCCTCACCGCACAGTTGAGGAGATACAGCACAGGTGCATATAAACATAGATCCAGACAAAGTAGGCTAAACACTGTGTGCTCACACATTCACTCATGTGTGACTGTTAGTGATTCCATGGACTATAGCCTGCCAGGCTCCTCTGTCCATGGGATTTGCCAGGCAAGAATACTGGAGTGGGTTGCCATTTCCTTCTCCAGGGGATCTTCTGGACCCAGGGATCAAATCTGCATCTCCTGTGTCTCCTGCATTGGCAGGTAGACATTTTACCACTGAGCCACCTGGAAAACCTACTATGGTAATAAACAAGACAGGGTCCATCCTAAAAAGGATAGAACAGTCCATTGAGAGAAGTATCTGACTTGTGCATGTTTATGTATACCAGGTGATTTTTCAGCAGTAAAAACAAACCTAGGAGTCTCCAGGGAAGAGCACAGAGTCAGCAATGGCTTTCAATTTTAAAAGCATGACACAATCTAGGTATCAAGGTGCAGTAAAAATATCTGAAGTCAGAATATCAGGACAGAATTACTCTAGCAGTTGTATGCAGTGAGACTTGGAATAAATCCCTTAACATTCTCTGAATTATAGTTCTTCTCATATGGAGAGTGAAAGTAATAATCTCCATCTCACAGAATTGCTGTGAGGATTCAATTAAGCAACCTGGTAAAAAACTTTATCATCACACACATCATTATCTAAAGTAGGGCATTTCTGAAAGGATGAGAAGGCACTATTAAAAATTATACCATGGCAAGGGGCAAAAATCTGGATATCTGGCCACACTCTTCGTCACACATATGGCACATGCCTGACACACTGCTGCTGCTGCTGCTAAGTCGCTTCAGTCGTGTCCGACTCTGTGCGACCCCAGAGATGGCAGCCCACCAGGCTTGCCCGTCCCTGGGATTCTCCAGGCAAGAACACTGGAGTGGGTTGCCATTTCCTTCTCCAATGCATGAAAGTGAAAAGTGAAAGTGAAGTTGCTCAGTCGTGTCTGACTCTGTGCAACCCCATGGACTACAGCCTAACAGGCTCCTCTGTCCATGGATTTTCCAGGCAAGAGTACTGGAGTGGGGTGCCATTGCCTGACACACAGATGGCACTAAATATATATCAGTTCTTTTATTTGTTTCTGAGCCTTGAAGAATGATAGTAATTTCTGACAGAGGAAAGGGGCAGCAGAAATATGTAACAAACAGAGGGAACTCTGCAAGCAAAGGAATCAGTTCAGTCGCTCAGTCATGTCCGACTCTTGCGACCCCATTAATCGCAGCACGCCAGGTCTCCCTGTCCATCACCAACTCCCGGAGTTCACTCAAACTCAGTCGGTGATGCCATCCAGCCATCTCATCCTCTGTCGTCCCCTTCTCCTCCTGCCCCCAATCCCTCCCAGCATCAGTCTTTTCCAATGAGTCAGCTCTTCGCATTCCAATGTAAAAGCTTGTGAAAAGTTTTATCTTGTTCATGTTGCTGTTCAGTTGCTAATCGGTGTCCAACCCTTTGTGACCCCATGGACAGCAGCACACTAGGCTTCCCTGTCCTCCACTATCTCCCAGAGCTTGCTCAAATTCATATCCATTGAGTCAGTGATGCCATCCAACCATCTCATCCTCTGTCACCCTCTTCTCCTCCTGCCTTCAGTCTTTCCCAGCATCAGGGTCTTTTCCAATGAGCTGGCTCTCCCTGTCAGGTGGCTCAAGTATTGGAGCTTCAGATTCAGCATCAGTTCTTCCAATGACTATTCAGGGTTGATTTCCTTTAGATGGACTGATTTGATCTCTCTGCAGTCCAAAGGACTCTCAAGAGTCTTCTCTCATATAATCACATAATTATAAAATATCACAGCTGGAAGGAACTGAAATATCATTTAACCCAAACCATTTCAGAGATGAAGAAAATGAACCTCTGAATGGTTAAATGACAGGGACATCTAGTTTCAAAACAAGGACGAGCACCGAGGTTTTCTGACTGCTCGCCCAGGGACCTTCCCATGCTCTCATCCCTCATCTCTAAGAAAGGTTTCTCCTAGGCCAGAGCTATCATAGGAATGATAGAAAATCTGTAACTTCCCTCAACAGCTTTTCTCATACTTCTTAAATTCTTGCCGTCTGTGTCCAACCAATTGCACAGCCAATCAGTACAATCTTCAGGGAAGATGAGTACAACAAGCAGTACTCTTGCCAAGGAGAAAGAAGCACGTTTACTTCCCTTAGCAATATTTACTGCTTAGTTAAGAAAGAACAAATAGCTTCTTCATCACTTATATAACTTCTTTGGATCTGCATTTTCCTTGGATTTGCCATTCACAATAGATATGTTTGATGGAACAAATAATTTAGGAATAGGACTCTATAAGTAGTATAGTTCATATAAAGCTCATTCTCCCAATTTATGAAATGGTTCCCTAGCACAGAAGTTATCACTAGGTGTCTGCACAGCATGAATGAACTAACTGGCACACAATCCCATAGCTAATAACGGAAGGAAGTATCCCCAAGTGACTCTAGTGGTAAAAAATCAGCCTGCCCATGCAAGAGATGCGAAAGGCACCTCCTCTGGGTTGAGAAGATCCCCTGGAGGAGGAAATGGCAACCCACTCCAATATTCTTGCCTGGGAGAGCCCATGGACAGAGTAGCCTGGCAGTCTTACAGTCCACGGGATTGCAAAGAGTTGGGCATGACTGAGCACACAGGCACAGAGACAGTGAACAGCAGAACATAATTTTTTTTCAGAAAGGTCCTCCAGTTATACTTTCATGACTTCCTCTCAAAATTCCCCCAACTACTAAGACAATTTTCATAGCTCTGAGTGTAATGAACATACAGTGTCCACCTGGAAGTATAAGTTGGATAGAAGAGATCTCCATGCTTATTTTTTGTACTGTTGAAACTTTGCTTAACAGTTGCCTCTCTAAAAAGTTTAGAGCCTCTTCTCCAAAGAGAGTTCATTACTCTGTCCTCTTGAGATCCCACGGCATTTGAATTCACCCCTGTTAGAGTTCTTAGCCACGTTCTCTGTTATAATCATTTTCTCGGCTCTCTCTGCTCAAAAGACTGCTACCCAGAGAGATGCCTGAGGCTTTACAGTGCTGTGTAGACTCAGTGACATCCTGGCACATAGTAGGAGCTCAAATAATCACTCATTGCATGAATTACTTGTGGCACCCAGGGAACAATATATTAATAAAGAGCACTATCCAGGAACCATTTTTAGGACAAAGGAAATGGTCTGTGTAAGAGCATTATATGTTCTTTGGAAGAAAGGAACTATAAAACTACAAGGCATTACTCTCCATTATTGTATGGCAAATCGCTACAGTGCTCTTCTTAAATGGTACTTGGTGGCCTGGAAAGCTAATGTCTCTCATTAAATGCTGACTCCCTGAGAGTCACTTATGTAACTGGAAGCACTTGAGTGATTTTGTTGCAAGAAGTCATTTTGTCTTGAAAAGTGCTGCACACAGGAATTTCTTATCTTACCTAGCTCATTATTTGTAACATTATGAAAATGATTTTTAAAAACTAAAAAAAAAAAAAGTTAAACTCTAACATGAAGAAGTATTTAGGCTCTCAAATCTTGTTAGAGGTGTGATATTTAAAAAAAAAAAAAAAAAGATGTACTTCTGCTATATTTAAAATGAATAACCAACAAGGTCCTACTGTATAGCACAGGGAACTCTGCTCAATGTTATGTGGCAGCCTAGATGGGAGGTGAGCTTGGGGGAGAATGGATACATGTGTATGTATGGCTAAGTCCCTTCACTGTTCACCTGAAACTGTCACAACACTGTTAATCAACTGTACTCTAATACAAAATAAAAAGTTTTTTTTAATGTACTTAAATAGGCTTTCATAAATGTACTTTTTGGCTTAAAGAAGGGGACAAGTATCCCAAGATGATGTGTTCAAAGAAAACAGTATGATGTAGTCACATGAGTTTAAATTTCACCTCACATGATTTTTCAGATAGTATAAAAGGTTGTCAGATTCATTGAAACAACTGCTGGATTTTATGTCCTACAGCAATTTTATTTTCTTTATGACCAGATCAAATGGAAATAGTAATTCATCTGCTGGCCTACTGATACTTATTTGTTTTAATCCTTCACAAGCATGTTGTGCAAAAACAAATAGCAAGCACACTTCCCTGCACTATGAGTGGAGGTTTAAATCCAAAAATCTGTTCCTGGGCCTGCCAAATGTAGTCACTGACTTCACAAGTTAATAAAAAGATTGTAACGTCCATCTGCAATACCACCACCACCCTCAAGAAAGAAAAATAAAACCACAACATTTCAATCTGTTGATCAAGTCACCACAAATTAATTCATTTATCATTAAATACATTCATTCCAAACTGTCTCTCAGTGTTTTATGAATTCCAAATGCACTTTCTGAGATGTCCAGACTGAATTATAAACATTTAAGCCCCTTACTCGTATATTCCTGATTCCTTACTAAAGAGCTACCTCAAGGAGAAATAGTGTATGACATCCTTTATATGCAAAATCTAAAAAGACATGGTACAAATGAACTTATTTACAAAACAGAAACGCACAGATTTAGAGAAGGAATTTCTAGTTACCAGGGGGGAAGAATGGGGAGAGGGGATAATTAGGGAGTTTAGAATCGATAAGTACACATTTCTGTATTTAACATGGATAACCAACAAGGACCTACTGTATAGCACATAGAACTCTGCCCAATGTCATGGGGCAGCCTGGATGGGAGTGGAGTTTGGTGGGAAAATGGATACATGTATATCTAAGGGCTGAGTCCCTTTGCTATCCACCTAAAACTATCACAACACTGTTAATCACTGTAATTGGAGTGATGCTCCAATAAAAATTAAAAGTTTTAAAAAAGAGAGGCATACTTCAGCATCTCTCCTGCATCACAACTCCAAACAGATATTTTCACAAGCATTTCTTGAGCCCCTCTCACATGAAATGGGGCTAGAAAGTGCTACAGCAGCTGTAAAACTTAATTTTTGCCTCAACAAGCTTTGTTATTATTGTGCACCTTAAAGAAATGTGAGGACTTCCCTGGTGGCCCAGTGGCTAAGACTCCGTACTCCCAACGCAGGTGGCCTGGGTTCAATCCCTGGTCAGGAAACTAGATCCTGAAGGCTACAACTAAGACGTGGTACAGTCAAAAAAAAAAAAAATGTGGGCAAGGGAAATCAAAATATTTAAACTTATTTGTCCTAAGAAAAATGTATCTTTCACTTTGTTACCATATTTAAGATATGTTCAGCCTCCACGCTGATGACACTATGAATTTATTTTTTTCTTTTTCTTTCCACTGGTTCAGTGACTATCATAGGGATACAATTCCAGTAACCTTTGGCACACAGACACACAATGAGGGCCACTACAGCACACTGAGATTTGATAAAAACATGTTCAGGCCAGAGAACGTGCGTCATATTCTACTGGCTGGAGAGAGAG
Source organism: Bos mutus (assembly GCF_027580195.1). Taxonomy (NCBI): domain Eukaryota; kingdom Metazoa; phylum Chordata; class Mammalia; order Artiodactyla; family Bovidae; genus Bos; species Bos mutus. The sequence goes on along the minus strand of NC_091621.1, from coordinate 84,627,083 downwards.
ATTTTGCTTTTCAAGCTCTTAATCTTTTTACTTAATTGAATAAACATTAGGACACACCCAGCACGTGCCCAATATATTATATTAAGCAATGCAGATACAAAAATGAATATGTCCCCTGCCCTCAAGAAAGCAGTCACCAGAAGGCTTATAAATCATAATAGTCTAGAAAAGCTTGCAAAGGCCAAATTTCATGCATTTTGTTTATTTTTTTTAAGTCTTAATTGAATGTTACAATGTTGCTTCTGTTGTTTATGTTCTGATTTTTTGGCCTCCAAGCATATGGGATCCTAACTCCCTGAACAGGGATCCAACCCACACCCCCTGCATTGGAAGCAAAGTCTTTACCACTGGACCACCAGGGGAGTCCCCAAGCATTTTCACACTGCTTTTAATTTGTTTTTCAGAGCATGGTTTACTTGATCATCTCAAGAATCACCACATGAACCTGTTTGCAGGGCAGCAATAGAGACACTGGATCATGGAAAAAGGAAGAGAGTTCTAGAAAAACATCTATTTCTGCTTTATTGACTATGCCAAAGCCTTTGACTGTGTGGATCACAATAAACTGGAAAATTCTGAAAGAGATGGGAATACCAGACCACCTGACCTGCCTTTTGAGAAACCTATATGCAGGTCAGGAAGCAACAGTTACAGTTAGAATTGGACATGGAACAACAGACTGGTTCCAAATAGGAAAAGGAGTACATCAAGGCTGTATATTGTCACCTTGCTTATTTAACTTATATGCAGAGTACATCATGAGAAATGCTGGGCTGGAAGAAGCACAAACTGGAATCAAGATTGCCAGGAGAAATACCAATAACGTCAGATATGCAGATGACACCACCCTTATGGCAGAAAGTGAAGAGGAACTAAAAAGCCTCTTGATGAAAGTGAAAGAGGAGAATGAAAAAGTTGGCTTAAAGCTCAACATTCAGAAAACGAAGATCATGGCATCTGGTCCTATCACTTCATGGGAAATAGATGGGGAAACAGTAGACACAGTGTCAGACTTTATTTTTCTGGGCTCCAAAATCACTGCAGATGGTGATTGCAGCAATGAAATTAAAAGACACTTACTCCTTGGAAGGAAAGTTATGACCAACCTAGACAGCATATTCAAAAGCAGAGACATTACTTTGCCAACAAAGGTCTGTCCAGTCAAAGCTATGGTTTTTCCAGTGGTCATGTATGGATGTGAGAGTTGGACTGTGAAGAAAGCTGAATGCCAAAAAATTGATGCTTTTGAACTGTGGTGTTGGAGAAGACTCATGAGAGTCCCTTGGACTGCAAGGAGATCCAACCAGTCCATTCTAAAGGAGATCAGTCCTGAGTGTTCATTGGAAGGACTGATGCTAAAGCTGAAACTCCAATACTTTGGCCACCTCATGCGAAGAGTTGACTCATTGGAAAAGACTCTGATGCTGGGAGGGATTGGGGGCAGGAGGAGAAGGGGACGACAGAGGATGACATGGCTGGATGGCATCACCGACTGATGGACATGAGTTTGAGTGAATTCTGGGAACTGGCGATGGACAGGGAGGCCTGGCATGCTGCAGTTCATGGGGTCGCAAAGAGTCAGACACAACTGAGCGACTGAATTGAACCGAACTGAACTGAATGGAGACACAGACATAGAAAACAGACTTGTGAACACAGAGGGGAAGGAGAGGGTGGGACGAATTGAGAGAGTAGCGTGGAAACATATACATTCCATATGTTAAATAGATAGCCAGTGGAAATTTGCTGTATGATGCAGGGAGCTCAAACTGGTACTCTGTGACAACCTAGAGGTGTGGGATGGGGTGGGTGGGAGGGAGGCTCAAGAGGAAGGGAACATATGTAGACTTAGGGCTGATTGATGGTGATACACGGCAGAAACCATCTCAATGTTGTAAAGCAATTATCCTCCAATTAAAAATATATTTTTAGAAAAGAATCATCACAGACTCACTCCTCTCCTTTTATCCTAATGTGCAAACAGAATACAAGCCCCACCTTCTGAATTCCTCAATCACTGCCATAGCTCAGATAGGCTTCTCTTTCTTTTACTTTTGATGCCTGGAATGCCATGATAATTTCCGTACTTATCAGAAATGCGTTAATAGGAAAAAACAGAAACCTAACTCAATCTAGCCTAAACCAGAAACAAAAGTCAAACACAGTAATGATGGGGGAGGTAATTTTCAGAAAAGAAGGAATGTGGGAGTGGCTATAAGAGTAACTGTGGGACCCAGTACAGTAACGATAGGACTCTTAGAAACTAGAAACCAGGATCCCTCGCCTGCTAATATTTTCTCCATCTGTCATCTCTGTTTCACTCTGTGCTGTGGACTTCCTCTGTCCTACTCAAGTGGGTCTGCTCAGGCACCAGGGAACACAGCTCTACTGAGCTGAACAGTACTCCACCACCATCCACCCCACAAAATCCACATCCACCCGGAACCTGTGAATGTGACCTTAGCTGGAAATAGCATCCCTGCGGATGTAGTCAAGTTAAGGTGAGATCGCACTGGACTGTGCGTGTGCTCAGTCGTGTCTGACTCTCTGCAGCTCCATGGACTGTAACCCACCAGGCTCCTCTGTCCATGGGATTCTCCTGGAGTCAAGAACACTGGGGTGGGTTTCCATTTCCTACTCCAGGGCATCTTTCTGACCCAGGGATCGAACTCGCGTGTCTTACATCTGCACGGGCACCCGGGTTCTTCACCACTAGCACAACCTGGGAAGCCCACTGGATTAGGGTGGGCCTTAATTCAATGACCAGTGTCCTTAATACGAAAGGGGAAGTTTGGGCAGAGAGACACACAGTGAGAAGACCACCATGGGAGAGTGGAGGCAGGGTGGAATGCTGCAGCCACACACTGAGGAAAGCCAAGGACTGCCTGACTCACAAGGAAGGCCCCGCCCCTAGAGACTTCAGAGAGAGCAAAGCCCTGCTGACGGCCTGACTTTGGACTTCCAGATCTATGAGGACATGCATTTCTGTTGTTACAAGACTCACAGTTTAAATAGAAAAACAAGGTCCTACTGTATAGCACAAGGAACTATATCCAATATCTTATAATAACCTATAATGGAAATCAGTATAGAAAAGAATACACACACTCACACACACACATATGTGTGTGTGTGTGTATACTGGAATACAGGAGTGGGTTGCCATTTAAGGAAATGGCAACCCACTCCAGTATTCCTGCTGGAGAATTCCATGCACAGAGGAGCCTGGTGGGCTATAGTCCATGGGGTCGCAGAGTTGGACATAACTGAAGCGACTTAGTACACAGCACATATATAATTGAATCACTTTATTGTACACTTGAAACTAACACAACATTGTAAATCAACTATATTTCAATAAAGTTTAACCCAGTTTGTGGGACTCTTCTGGCAACCCTAGGAAGCTAGCATAATGGTCAACAGCATTCCCAAACCTCACTTCTATTTGGGAACCCTAAAAGAAAAAATGCTCTGTCTTCCATAGTGTATTTAAAAGTCAAGCCCCAGAATCGGATAGATTCTTGAGTCAGGTGCCTATTCTTGGACATACCAGTGTGTGATCTGTCCATGGAGGATGTAATGCCACCACTGTCCATGCATGGAAAATGCGTGCATCTCTCTGATTCAAGGAGCAAAGGATGGCGAATGCAAGTTTGACCAAAAGCATATGGGGCGTGAAAGGAGAAAATCTCAGACAAGAAGACAAAGATATAAAAATGGTGGGGAAGGGGGAAGAAAATTCTTTTCTGTCTTTTCCAGTTTGTCTGTTTATCAAGCAGACAAACAACATCAAATATCTTCTTTAATTTCACCTTCTTCTACCATTAATCCATTCTCCAAATTGTTGCTAGGCTAGTCTTCCCCAAAGATATCACTCAAAATTCTTTATCAGCTGCCTTTAGTTTTCAGAGTAATGCCAAAAAGTAAGAGCTGACAGGAAACCCGAACAAACTTTTTTGGCCAACCAAGATCTCGTCTTGACCTGCCTCCTGAATCACTCCTGACACTCACTGCACCTCCAGCCAGACCAAACCTCTTACAGCTCCCTCAGTACTTCGGTATTTTTACACCATCTCTGGGCTCCTCCTTCGAACGCTCTTTCTAGTGATACTTTTCTCCATTTTGTTAATTCCTATTCATCACTTCACTTCACATTCATCCTTTAGGATTACATTTAAATATCAACAGTGATGTCCTTTTATACACATTACCTTACCTCTGAAGCTTCAGAGCTCTCCTCTTCAACGTAAGGGCTGGCTATTATTCATTTCCAAGAGAAATCTCTTCAAACCACAGTGTGCTTCCTGGGTAACTGATAAGTAAGGCTCTGCTTTCTTTGATGAGGCCAACAGGCCTGACAAAACCATAGAAATACTCTAAATGACTGCTGGCAAATTGCTGTCTATCCAGCAATAAAATAGGTCTTTTTAAACTGGAAAAAAAAAAAAAAGCACAATGTGAGAGTTCTACTTGGGGCAAAATGAGGACTACAGCCTAGGAGACAGCATTTCAGATAGTTCTGACAACTGCTCCAAAGAGGTAGGGAAAGAGGTATTATATATGATTTTAGTGAAAGGTGTATGTGCCCTCAAACACACATTCTGGCAGATATTTGCTGCTGGTCACAGGGAGCATATGTCATCATTAATGATTTTATTGCTCTTCTAGATGAGGAGATACAAGAACTGGCCTCATAAAATCTTCTCCTGAAAATATCTAACTATCTGAAGGCTTCTTCTGCCCATTTTCCTCCAGGGCACAGAGTGCCTCATTCCTGATCTCCACCCCTGAACTCTTTTTAGAGTATGTCGTAGGTCAGTGACTGCAATGGCTTGTGACTTCATCTTTGTAGAGGCAGATAGCAAGAGCCAATTTTTTGTTGGCACTCCTAATTCTGAAATCCTAGCTTTGCTGCAAGAAATCCAGAAGCTAGAAAGAGTTATTATGCAGTAGATGAAAGAAATCACTTATTTCAAAAATAATAGTGGAAAGAGGAAAGGAAGGTGAAATTTACCAATATGTTTGGAGGGTTATAGTGAAAGACCTGAATCCCTCTTCAATAAATTTCCCTGGTCTCATTGTATCTGGAAATCTCATATAATTTATCCCCTACACAGTATCACAAATTCTGGATAAGACAGCAGGGACAGCACATAAGCCAGGGTCATTTATTTATATGTCAGCATTAATTGTCATGTGTAGACTTGAACTATTTAAGCCCTAGACTCAGATTACTTTGGCTCAAAAGTATGTTCTGCCATTACATAATGAACTGATCAGATCAGATCAGATCAGATCAGTCACTCAGTCGTGTCAGACTCTTTGCGACCCCATGAATTGCAGCACGCCCTCTCAAATTTCTAAAATCTCTAAAGTTCTGTAAATACTTTGTGATATTCTGTGATAATAATAGTTCCTCTATCATAGGGGTCATATAGGCATCTAGTGGCTTAAGGTATACAAAGCACTTAGAACAGGAGTTGACATATAGTAAGTGTTTGGTAAATGTTTTGATTATACTATCTCCAGTCTTTTAACAAGACCATAAGAAATAAAAGGAAACTTCAGGACAGGGAGACAAAGAGCACAAAGCAGACCCCACATAAAAGAGGGGCTGGCAAGGACACAACCTAAATATTCATCAACAGGTGGGTGGGTAAAGATATGTTGTGTGTGTGTGTGTGTGTGTGTGTGTGTGTGTGTGTGTAATGGAATATTACTCAGCCATAAAAAGGAAAAATAGGATTATTTGTAGAGATGTGGATGAACTTAGAGCTTGTCATCCAGAGTGACATAAGTCAAAAAGAGAAAAGCAAATATCATATATTAATGCATATCTAGGGAATCTAGAAAAATGGTACTAATGCACCTATTTGCAGGGCAGGAATGGAGAGGCAGACATAGGGAACAGACTGGTGGACACAGCAGGGAAAGGGGAGGGTGGGACGAACTGAGAGGGTAGCACTGACATATCCACACTGCAATGTGTAAGAGAGATAGCCGGTGGGAAGCAGCTGTATAGCACAGGGAGCTCAGCTCAGTGCTCCGTGATGACCTACAGGGCTAGGATGGGGTGGAAAGGAGGCTCAAGAGGGAGGGGACATATGTATACCTACAGCTGATTCATGGTGACGTGTGGCAGAAACCAACACAGCATTGTAAAGCAATTATCCTTCAATTACAAATAAATAATTTTTTTAAGAATAGAGGGAGGGGCTATGTATACACAGCTGATTCACTTTGTTGTACAGCAGAAACTAGAACAATATTGTGAAGCAATTATACTCCAATTAAAAATAATTAAAATAAACAATAAAAAATAAATAAAAGAGGGCCTGGCAAGATAGCTAATGGAGAAGGACAGAAGAGATGCTAAAGTTGGGTTCTAGAGACATCCTAGCTTTAGCAGGGGCTGGTGTTCACTGAGAAAAGTTGAATAACATAGGACTCAGCTACTGATTCTGGGCCAGCTGTTGCTCTGCCATGGCCTCTCTCAGACTGGAAGCTCTTATAGTTGGAACTACAAGTAGGAATCTCATCTTCATTTTTTTTCCTTGCTTCTCCATGCTAACTCCTGGCAGGAAAGGGTAACTTTAAGTGATGCAACTTACAGCTCCTCTATAACCCATCAGGGAAAAAATTTTCCCATAGGTGTGGCAATCACCATGCTCCCCTAGCTCAAAATGGATGGTGTGAGGGTCTGCCAAACATGGCAAAAGTTTGGAAACAAGAAAACAAAAACAAGTATGAAAAGAAAATTATACCAACTGATGAGAGAGGTCATTTTAGACACAGTAATTCCATTAGGGTTCCTCAGGAAAACAGAACCAATAAGATATGTGTGTATGAATATTTACACATGTTTATCCAACCAGGCAATTCTAAAGGAGATCTGCCCTGGGTGTTCTTTGGAAGGAATGATGCTAAAGCTGAAACTCCAGTACTTTAGCCACCGCATGCGAAGAGTTGACTCATTGGAAAAGACTCTGATGCTGGGAGGGATTGGGGGCAGGAGGAAAAGGAGATGACAGAGGATGAGATGGCTAGATAGCATCACTGACTCGATGGACATGAGTTTGAGTGAACTCCGGGAGTTGGTGATGGACAGGGAGGCCTGGCGTGCTGCGATTCATGGGGTCACAAAGAGTTGGACACGACTGAGCAACTGAACTGATAATATATACATAGATACATAAATACAGAGAGAGAGAAAGAGATTAAGGAATTGGCCCATATGTTTGTGGAGGCTGGCAAGTCCAAATTCTCAGAGCAGGCAGAGAGGCCAGAAACCCAAAGAAAGGGCTAATGTTGCAGCTCAAGTTCAAATGCAGTCTGCTAGTAGAATTTCCTCTTCCTTGGAGGAAGTCAGTCACTTTTCTCTCAAGACTTTCAACTGGTTGATTGAGGCCCACTCATATATGATAAGTAATATGCTTTACTCAGCTACTGATTTAAATATTCATTTCAGTTCAGTTGCTCAGTCGTGTCCAACTTTTTGCAACCCCATGGAGTGCAGCACACCAGGCCTCCCTGTCCATCACCAACTCCCAGAGTTTACTTAAACTCATGTCCACTGAATTGGTGATGCCATCCAACCATCTCATCCTCTGTCATCCCCTTCTTCTCCTGCCTTCAATCTTTCCCAGAATTAGGGTCTTTTCCAATGAGTCAGTTCTTCACATCAGGTGGCCAAAGTATTGGAGCTCCAGTTTCAACATCAGTCCTTCCAACGAACACTCAGGATGGACTAGTTGGATCTCCTTGCAGTCCAAAGGACTCTCAAGAGTCTTCTCCAACACCACAATTCAAAAGCATCAATTGTTCAGCACTCAGCTTTCTTTATAGTCCAACTCTCACATCCATACATGACTATTAATCTCATCTAAAACATATTTTCATAGCAACATCCAGACCAGTGCTTGATTAAATATCTGGGGTCTGTGACCTGGCCAGGTTGACATATAAAATTAACCACAGTTACCAATTAGTCTTTTTCTTTCCCAGTTCCCAGAGAAATGCCATTTCTACCATTTTAACCAACCAGATATTAGTTTAGCACTAAGTCTCTGTTTCTCTTTGTAAATAACAAAGACTATATCAAGTACAAATTTTGTTTTATTTGTACTCTTTCTTGAAAAAGATAAAGTTTTCAGCCCCAAATTCTCTGAGTGCACTATCTCTGGGTTCCACTTTGCGTGTCTCAAATTAGTCATACTATGGAAAATCACAAGCCAAACGCAGTTTCCTAAGATTGGTGTGAATCTAGTTCTAAGTTGTTTAAAGTAGAGCCAAATGATGCCAAAAGAATTTGAATACTATTACTCTTAACTCTGAGTGAACTTAATACACTATGATATGAAGCATGCATTCACACAAAGTAAGAACCAAAGAACTGATTAGTAGGTAAATTTAAAGTCACTGTCAATAAACAAAAGTTACATGAAACTGTTTCTCATTAAGTTGAGGGAAAACATTTTTATGATAAAAAATAAATAGAACTTCTGAATCTAACTAAAGTCACAGTTGAAATAATATTAATAACAAGGTAAGAACTGCACTGTATTTACTTTTATATTACCAACAGAGTCCTACGTGCCACCAATGCAAACCTAAAAATCATCTAAGTAGAAATCCAAACTGAGAATTTGCTGTAAAACATTCTACATTCTCAGAATAGTTGTCAACATCACCATAACTGTCCGAGCCCTTACTCTTCTGGGTGCCATTTACTTCTCAACTTTGTCTACACATTGTATAAAAGGTTCTAATCATCACAGGAAGCCAAAGAATGAGTTGTGGTTCACTGCTCCCTAAAGTATACAAACTACATTTATGCATTCATTCATTCAGCAGTATTTATTCATGTCTGCATACTCCACAGAGGCCTTGGATATACTGATGAATAACTCATATTCCATAACCTCCTTGAGCCTACAATACACTGGGAGGAGAAAAACCCTCTGGAGTTTGCAGACTAACATGGAAAAAAATAAGCATCTGATTACAACTCAGTGTGACTGAGAGAAATATACAAGTACTTTTCCTGAAATATATGTTTTTATGAGAGTGAATGGGTGAACAAATACAGTGTGTGAAGTGGAGGATCAGACACCAACTGAGATATTAAGCTTGAGAAGACTTTAGGCAGGATAATGATAAAGAGCATTCCTGGGAGGAAGAAAATAGCAGGGCAAGGCCTTTAGGTAGGAAGCAGCTGGACAAGTACGGGGATAAAGAGTGGCTTGAGGCATAGAGCGTGAACAGGGGCAAACAGTGTCCCATCCTGCAGTGCTTCCTTATGTCACTATAACCTCAAAACATAGCCCAACCAAAAAAAAAATCCATACTTAAACTGTAACATCTAAAAATGATCTTTCCATCTATTCATTTAGGAGATTCAAGTCATTTGGGGAAAAGATGTATCTTGTAATATCAATAAATTGGTTGCAAACTTCTCTGCCTTTATACTGAAGTCTCAGATCTACAGAGATAAACTAATATTTGTTTTTAAATTATTAAGAGTATATTAATTAAATAATATTTTTCTAAAACTAAATATTCCCTCTACACTCTATTTTTACTATAAGTGCTAACAAACCTGGAGAAAAGTAGGAAGAAGGTCACAGAGACTTCCAAAAGCAACAAAATTCAACAAAATACTTAAGAGTGAATAAAAATGTTAAGACAGAAAAAGTTAAGTGATATCAACAGACAGAACAATGGATTCTCTTCCTAGGATATGTGAAAGTACATTGTACTTCAATTCACGTCAACATATGGCAAAAACTATCACAATATTGTAAAATTTACAACTATTGTAAAATTGTAAAAGTAATTATCCTCCAATTAAAATAAATTAATTCAAAAAATAAAATAAGGAACATAATTATTTCCTTCCACTTTAATATCAAAGTTCAGTAAGAATAAAGAAGTGAAACTGCAGAGACAATCCTAAGTTAATACAAGATGCATGTGAAATACTGGGGGAGTTACAGACTACAGTGTACTGCTAATATGGAAGGATGCTGGGACATCGCAACTTGGATGCCTCATGTGAGTTTATGGATAAAGGGTTCCACTGTGGTGCTGTCAAAGGGAACTTAGTGCACTGGACATGAGCTCAAATGGTTGTGAATTCAATGATAGATCTTTAGAAAAGATATGATGCCAGATTCCTAAGCCTTCTCTCTGACTGTGATTTGTGCTTTCTGCATTTTTCTTCCCTCCATCTTTAAGAATCTAGGAGCCAGGGCGCTGTCTCTGAAGATAAGTAATTGGTTATTATTTATTCTTCTCTGTTCACTAGGATATGAATGTCTCCATTTTTCTATTTTGACACTGAAAATAAGAACCGCACCATATGAGTCAACATTTACAAGACGCACTGACATCCTAAAACTAAGAGTGTGGTGTGAGGATTACAATTTCTTACCAGAAAAAAATGACCTCCAAAGTCTCTCTGTGTCCTGAGATGCTATGATAGGCTCCATTTGTTGTCTATTCATCATAACTTGGGGCCAAGGTCAACACTTCTTGCAATAGCAAGAAGCACTGGCCTAACTCAGACACTAAAATGGTGGGAAAAGAATGTACTCTCAGGATCTTACATTAACAGCCAGTAAAATTCAACACATCTTAAGAGTTGATAATCAAAATAAAGTTAATTTTAAAATTCAAAACAGAATTGGGATGGGGCAGGGGAAGACCCATTTAGGAAACAGAGTCAACCCTAACTTTCAAAAAATCATAAATTAGCAGAAAAGAGAAGAACAAATTTCTCTTTTTTTAAATACCAGATAAGGAAGTTAAGTAGCCACATTTCCTTCAGATGAGGAGCAGATTTGAGGAAACACAATTTGCCTGGATGACTGGGCTACCTAAATTACTTAATTGGATGAGGGTCATTTGATCATAGTAACTGATACTGCTTTAACGTCACATAATTCTCCAATAACAACAGATCAATCCACAGAACCTTTTGGAGGTCTTAACTGATGACGCTATCATTTGCCTTTACCGTATTATTTCCTTAAGCACTTGAAAATGTTACTAAAGATTTTCTTCATTTTTAGGTCTTTTTTTTTTTTTTAAGGTCTTTTCTTTTTCAATATGCCAAATTACTAAGCCAGAGAGCATAAGGAGTAAAATAATTAAAGGCAAATTTTATGCAGCATTTTAAAATGTAAAAGGTAGCTTTTCAAGATCTTGGATATTCTAGATTAAATCAGTGAAGTGAAGTTGCTCAGTCATGTCCGACTCAGCGACCCCATGGACTGCAGCCTACCAGGCTCCTTTGTCCATGGGATTTTCCAGGCAAAAGTATTGGAGTGGGGTGCCATTGCCTTCTCCAAGATTAAATCAGTAGGAACAGATTAAGAAAGAAATATAATATTGTAACAAAATTCTGAAGCAGCAGCCCACAAGAATCCATGAAAAAACTGCTAATAAATTCAGCAAGTCTTCAGGGTGCAAGATCAACAAACAAAAATCAGTTGTTTTCATATTCCAGCAGTGAACAACCTGAAGAAAAAATTAAGAAAACAATTCCATTTATAAATGACTGTAATGATTAGTTTTGAAGGTGAACAACTTGAGTTCAAGGCCTAACTACCATTCAGTTCAGTCGCTCAGTCATGTCTGACTCTTTGCAACCCCATGGACTGCAACATGCCATTCCTACCTGTCCATCAACAACTCCCGGAGTTTACTCAAACTCATGTCCATTGAGTTGGTGATACCATCCAACCATCTCATCCTCTGTCGTCCCCTTCTCCGCTCACCTTCAATCTTCCCCAGCAACAGGGTCTTTTCAAATGAGTCAGTTCTCCCCGTCAGGTGGCCAAAACATTGGAGTTTCAGCTTTGGCATCAGTCCTTCCAATGAATATTCAGGACTGATTTCCTTTAGGATGGACTGGTTGGATCTCCTTGCAGTCCAAGGGACTCTCAAGAGTCTTTTCCAACACCACAGTTCAAAAGCATCAATTCTTTGGCAGTCAGTTATCTTTATATTCCAACTCTCACATCCATACACGACTACTGGAAAAACCATAGCTTTGACTAGACAGACCTTTGTTGGCAAAGTAACGTCCCTGCTCTTTAATATGCTGTCCAGGCTTCAACAGTACGTGAACACTGAACTTCCAGACATTCAAGCTGGATTTAGAAAAGGCAGAGGAAACAGAGATCAAATTGCCAACATCCACTGGATCATCAAAAAGCAAGAGAGTTCCAGGAAAACATCTACTTCTGCTTTATTGACTATGGAAAAGCCTTTGACTGTGTGCATAACACAAACTGTGGAAAATTCTTAAAGAGATGGGAATACCAGACCACCTGACCTGCCTCCTGTGAAATCTGTATGCAGGTCAAGAAGCAAGAGTTAGAACTGGACATGGAACAACAGACTGGTTCCAAATAGGAAAAGGAATACGTCAAGGCTGTGTATTGTCACCTGGCTTATTTAAATTATATGCAGAGTACATCATGAAAAATGCTAGACTGAATGAAGCACAAGCAGGAATCATTTGCCAGAAGAAATATCAATAATCTCAGATATACCTTTATGGCAGAAAGTGAAGAAAAACTAAAGAGCCTCTTGATGAAAGTGAAAGAGGAGAGCAAAAAAGTTGGCTTAAAATTCAACATTCAGAAAACTAAGAGCATGGCATCTGGTCTCATTATTTCATGGCAAATAGATGGAAAACAGTGGAAACAGTGACAGACTTAATATTTTGGGGCTCCAAAATCACTGCAGATTGTGACTGCAGTCATGAAATCAAAAGATGCTTGCTCCTTGGAAGAAAAGTAATGACCAACCTATCAACCTTATTAAAAAGAAGAGACATTACTTTGCCAACAAAGGTCTGTCTAGTCAAAGCTTTGGTTTTTTCAGTAGTCATGTATGGATGTGAGAGTTGGACTATAAAGAAGGCTGAGCGCAGAATTGATGCTTTTCAACTGTGATGTTGGAGAAGACTCTTGAGAGTCCCTTGGACTGCAAGGAGATCCAACCAGTCAATCCTAAAGGAAATCAGTCCTGAATATTCTTTGGAATGACTGATGCTGAAGTTGAAACTCCAATACTTTGGCCACCTGATGTGAAGAACAGACTCATTTGTAAAGATCCTGATGCTGGGGAAGACTGAAGGCAGGAGGAGAAGGGACAACAGAGGATGATGGTTGGATGGCATCACCGACTCAATGGACATGAGTTTGAGTAAACTTCAGGAGTTGGTGATGGACAGGTAGGAGTGGCATGCTGCAGTCCATGGGGTTGCAAAGGGTTGGACACGACTGAGCCACTGAACTGAACTGAGATTGGTCGTAACTTTTCTTCCAAAGAGCAAGTGTCTTTTAATTTCATGGCTGCAGTCACCATCTGCAGTGATTTTGGAGTCCCCCCAAAAATAAAGTCTGTCACTGTTTGCATTGTTTCTCCATCTATTTGCCATGAAGTGATGGGACCAGATGCCATGATCTTAGTTTTCTGAATGTTGAGCTTTAAGCCAACTTTTTCACTCTCCTCTTTCACTTTCATCCAGAGGCTTTTGAGTTCCTCTTCACTTTCTGCCATAAGGGTGGTGTCATCTGCATATCTGAGGTTACTGATATTTCTCCTGGCAATCTTGATTCCAGCTTGTGCTTCACCCACTCCAGCATTTCACATGACGTACTCTGCATATAAGTTAAATAAGCAAGGTGACAATATACAGGCTTGACGTACTCCTTTTCCAAATTGGAGCCAGTTTGTTGTTCCACGTCCAGTTCTAACTGTTGCTTCTTGACCTACCTACAGATTTCTCAGGGGACAGGTCAGGTGGTCTGGTATTCCCATCTCTTTAAGAATTTTCCACAGTTTGTTGTGATCCACACAGTCAAGTGTTAGTCACTCAGTCATGTCCAACTATTTTGTGACCCATGGACTGTAGCCCACCAGGCTCCTCTGTCCATGGGATTCTCCAGGCAGGAATACTAAAGTGGGTTGCCATTCCCTTCTCCAGGGGACCCTCCTGACCCAGGCATCAAACTTGGGTCTCCGGCATAGGAAGGAGATTCTTTACCATCTGAGCCACCAGGGAAGCCACTAACAAAGAGGCTTCATGCAAATGACCTAATCACTCTGTAGCTTAGTTGCCTCTGCTGTAAAAAGTGAACATAAACCACCACCTACTTCATGGTGTTGCTGCCAGAACAAATCAGTTAATTCACTTAATTTCTGAAAACCATCACTTGACAAATCCTTGAGCTCTGAATAAATATGAGATATAAAAGAAATCTAACAATGAACAAGCATAAGGAAGGATAAAACCTCCTTTACTTATCAATGGTTTTGGAGTTGGATTTGTGTATTTGGAGAAACTTGTCATGTTTTTGTCGTTTGGCTGGGCTGCTTCAGACTCTCAGGTAGGTGACAGCTTATCATGGACACTAGTAAAAGTTCATTGACACAGATAAACATGTAAAAGCCACTCTCTTCTCTATCGGATGCTGTAATGAGGAACTAGTCTTTTCTGAAAGCTTCCTTTGTCTCAGTCATTTCCACATCTAATCACATACCAAGGTCTGTGATTCTACCTTTAAAACAGTTCTGCAGTCTTGTCTTTCTACTTGCCCTCTGCTCTCACTACACTGGTCCTAGTTTTCACAATCTTTCACCTGGAATATTGCCACAGCCTCCAAACTTGTCCCCTAACCTCCAGTCTTCAAATCTCTCCTCTACATGTCCTGCACAGATGTTCTTTCTAACCATATCACTTCCCTGTTGAAATGTGTCAGACTTTCTATCAGGGCATCCCAAGGCCTCTATGTTAGATCTCTGCATTCCACTCCACCCTCATCCATTACATCACTAACTTGTTGTTGTTTTTCAGTTGCTAAGTCATGTCTGACTCTTTGCAACCCCATGGACTGCGCACACCAGGCCTTCCTGTCCTTCACCATCTCCCGGAGTTTGCTCAAACTCAGGTCCATTGAGTTGGTGATGCCATCCAACCATCTCATCCTTTGCTTGCAGTGTGGTGCACTATACTTACTGTTTCTCCCTCCATCACCTTCATTCATGCTGTCTTCTCTTCCAAGGTCTGCCCACTACACTACCCCAGAATGATTCCCAAGTGATTTTAGGACACTGTCCAAATAGCTCTACCATTTCACTTGATATCAGGTCTTTTAGGGTTTATTTTTATGCCTTGTCTGCCCACTTAACTGTTATTTCCTTGGAAACAGAGCTTGTTTATTTGTATTTGTATTCTCCATGCAATCACTACATAATACCTTGTACACACTATAGACAAGAATTCAAATATTCTGGATCACCCCAGTATCTCCAGCACCTGACCTAGGGCCTGACCCATGCTATGCTAAGTCACTTCAGTTGTGTCTGACTCTGTGCGACCCCATAGACGGCAGCCCACCAGCCTCCCCCATCCCTGGGATTCTCCAGGAAAGAACACTGGAGTGGGCTGCCATTTCCTTCTCCAATGTATGAAAGTGAAAAGTGAAAGTGAAGTCACTCAGTCGTGTCCGACTCCTGGCGACCCCATGGATTGCAGCCTAACAGGTTCCTCCGTCCATGGGATTTTCCAAGCAAGAGTACTGGAGTGGGGTGCCATTGCCTTCTCCGAGAGCCTGACCCATAACAGACACTTAATAAATACTGAAAAATAAAGGGAGGGACAGAAGAACATTGGTTGAGAGGGTAGTGTTAAGAGTCACAAAGTTCTGGGTTTTGCATATACAACAAGCAGAAGGGTCTTTGACAGAACCAATGTCCCACATTGGCTATAATATAAAGTACAACTGCCCAAAATCTGTTCAGTGATACCCTTAACTCTTATTTTCCATGTGACATATGTCATGTACTCTTCAGTGGTCTCACCCATAAAACTGAGGTATTACTACCTGTACCATAATGTATTTAACATTATGACAAACTAAGCACTTGGTACATGGACAGAATCTGGTATATATTTCTCAATATATGATAGCTACTAATTTGGGGAATAATTATAATATTTGTTGACTACATTAACAGATGGAGACAGATGAATGACATAGATGATATCTACTCAGACAGAAAAATGGGTAGATGGATAGATGATATATAGATGGATAGAGATAAATCCATCAAAACTCAGAGGATATCTAAAACCATCTCTTACCTCATACAGTTATGCTATCTTCACCAACTTTTCTCTGTGCAATTCTCCAACATTTAAACAACTGAGATGGCTGGATGGCATCACTGACTCGGTGAACATGAGTCTCAGTGAACTCTGGGAGTTGGTGATGGACAGGGAGGCCTGGCGTGCTGCGATTCATGGGGTTGCAAAGAGTCGGACACAACTGAGTGACTGATCTGATCTGATGTCTCTTCCAAGATTTAATTAAATATTCAACGATGGTCTGTGCTAACTTCTCTTTTATTCATTTTGGTCACTAATCATAGAATGTGTGGAGAAGGCAATGGCACCCCACTCCAGTACTTTTGCCTGGCAAATCCCATGGACGGAGGAGCCTGGTGGGCTGCAGTCCATGGGGTCACTTGGAGTCGGACCCGACTGAGCGACTTCACTTTACTTTTCTCTTTCATGCATTGGAGAAGGAAATGGCAACCCACTCCAGTATTCTTGCCTGGAGAATCCCAGGGACGGGGGAGCCTGGTGGGCTGCCGTCTATGGGGTCACACAGAGTCAGACACAACTGAAGAGACTTAGCAGCAGCAGCAGCAGCAGCATAGAATGTGATTCTGGTTTCCTTGTCATTTATTTAAAATGTGGTGACCCAAAGTGGATATAAAATTAAAGTCTTTTTCACATAGCATCTAAATAATATTAGACTAGCAGTAATTACTTTCTGAATCTTATACATAATATCTCATTTATTATAATATAGAATTAAGTTTCCTTTTACTAAAATGTTATTATACTATTTGTTCCCCAGTGGCTCAGTGGGTAAAGAATCCACTTGCAATGCAGGAGATAACAGGAGACTTGGGTTCAATCCCCCGGTTGGGAAGATCCCCTGGAGGAAGAAGTGGCAACCCACTCCAGTATTCTTGCCTGAAAAATCCCATGGACAGAGGAGCCTGGTGGGCGACAGCCCATGGGGTTGCAAAGAGTCAGACATGACTGAGCAACTAAGCACACAAGCAAATGCTGAAACAGATTCCTAAACTATATTTCTTTTATACACAAATACTACCTCCTTGATGCTTAATGGTTGGTCAATGTATACCTATATAAGACCACTTATATCAACAATATACCCATTTATCTCTAGATAGTGATATTAGAAAGATATCTATGATATACTAAGTAAAAAGAAGATGCTAACTGTATAAAAGATAAAATATGCATTAACTTTTGTTTGCATATTTCAAAGACACATAAGAATAAAAGAAAATGAGACAAGTGCATCAGTTCAGTGCAGTTCAGTTCCGTCGCTCAGTCATGTCCTACTCTTTGCGACCCCATGAATCACAGCACAGCAGGCCTCCCTGTCCATCACCAACTCCCGGAGTTCACTCAAACTCATGTCCATCGAGTCAGTGATGCCATCCAGCCATCACATCCTCTGTCGTCCCCTTCTCCTCCTGCCCCCAATCCCTCCCACCATCAGGGTCTTTTCCAATGAGTCAACTCTTCCCATGAGGTGGCCAAAGTACTGGAGTTTCAGCTTCAGCATCAGTCCTTCCAATGAACACCCAGGACTGCTCTCCTTTAGGATGGACTGGTTGTACAAGTGCATAACCATGGTTAAAAACAGGTAAGAGCAAGATTTCTCAGTATTACCATTATAATATTGCTTTCTTTGGAACCATATAAAAACATAACCTATTCAAAAGTTTAAAATCTAAAATATCCACCTCATTAGAACTGATTCAAATGTATTCTTTGAATCAGTTCTAATGTGGTGGATGAAACTGGAGCCAATTATACAGAGTGAAGTAAGCCAGAAAGAAAAACACCAATACAGTATACTAACGCATATATATGGAATTTAGAAAGATGGTAATGATAACCCTGTATGTGAGACAGCAAAAGAGACACAGATGTATAGAACAGTCTTTCGAACTCTGTGGGAGAGGGAGGGGGGGATGATTTGGGAGAATGGCATTGAAACACGTATAATATCATATAAGAAATGAATCGCCAGTCCAGGTTCGATGCAGGATACAGGAAGCTTGGGGCTGGTGCACTGGCATGACCCAAAGGGATGGTATGGGGAGGGAGGTGGGAGGGCGTTCAGGATTTGGAACACATGTATATCCGTAGCGGATTCATGTTGATGTATGGCAAAACCAATACATATTGTAAAGTAATTAGCCTCTAATTAAAATAAATAAATTTAAATTTTAAAAAATCTAAAATATTAGTGGACAAAAACAATAATTACTAAATTTTAAACATTGAAAATAAAAAGAATTGGCATAAGAATGGAGAAAACTAGAACTCAAAAAAATAATGGCATGGAGATGAAAGAGCAAGTGTAGATTTTTGTTTCACATTCTTCTATGATTTCTCCCTATGAGATGACTGTCTTTACTGGAAAAGCCCATACAAGGACTGAAGAGGAGAACTGTATCAGTTCCAGGTCCAAACCACACCCTTGTTCTCGGATAACTTTTGAGCATTCCTCTATTTCCAATTGCATCCTTTTTACCTTGACTCTCCTAAACATTTGGTATCTCCACTCAAGTTGGGTTGGGAAGTTGATTTGCAAACTAGTTTCTCACCTCTCCATTCTCTGATCATTGAATAAAGTCTGTGCTGTTTCAGTGTCAGACGTAGTTTTCATTATTGCCTGAACAAATCTAATCAGAAAAGAACCTCCTGGGCTTGAGACTGGGGCCTCGGCTGAAGCTAGGACCCCAGTGTGGGTTCCCTCAACCAGTTCAACAACAACTGCACCCGGCCAGCAAAGAAACTGATGAATAAAGTTAGAAGCCCTTAACATTGGCAGAGAAGGACCTTAAGAGCTGATGTGAGTTTGTTGTTTTCTAACAAGTCACCCAAGAACAACAGCATGCTATTCTCCCTTCAAAGGTATAATCAATATTACTTACATTCCATAATATTCTTTGTGCAAGTACCAAAAAGAGCCAGAAGAAACAGGCTTCACTCAAGAGCAGTCAGGAAAATAGAGTGGAACTGTAACTATTCCAAGAACAGTCGCATACGATCAAGTTCTACAATCTTAATGTGTCAGAAATGGGTAACTGAAGTCAATCTGCTTCCCCACAAATGGGACGGAGAATGCCTTCTCCTGTGGGGAAACCTTTCCTGCCAAATCACCCCAACTGATGGCAACAGATACACCAAATCTTCCAGCACTAGGATATGAAAGACAAACACAGGAGACATTCAAAACAATCAAGCATCTGGGGAAAATAAGAAGGAATGAATGAGTTGGTTCTGTCTGAATTTAAAATGCTAAAGTAGACAAATTTGGAAATAAAGTAACAGGAAATATCACACACTAAAAGGCTATATTAAGGGCACCTTAAGATGAACAATATATTTTTAAGTTATTATCCAGATCACAAAAAGAGATAATACTGTATTTTCAAATTCATAGAGCCATTTCATGAAGAATACAGACCCTCATTTTATAGTAGAAAAACTGTGGTTTAAAGAAACAACAGTACATTTGCCTATAATCAGCCAAACCAGTCAACAGTGGAACCTGGGATTTCTGAAGCCCACATTCCTGACCATTAAAAAAATCAAAAAGTGACAAAATACAACCAAGGAAGAAAAAATAAGTAAATGCAGATTCGCAAACAAACCGAAAACAAAATTAGCAAATTTGAGGCCACTTTTCAAGTATGGAAATATTTTCCCACACCATAGGAGCAGATGTAGATTCTCACCCTTTCATATAACAAGATAAATCAAAAGAGCAACAACATGGAGGTTTCTTTAAAAAACTAAAAAGAAAACTATCATATGACTCAACAAGTCCACTACTGGCCATTTACCCTGAGAAAATCATAATTCAAAAAGACACATGTACCCTAATGTTAACTGCAGCGCTATTTATGATAGCCAGGACATGGAAGCAACCTAAATGTCCACTGACAAATGAATGGATGAAGAAGATGTGGTCCATATATACAATGGAATATTACTCAGCCATAAAAAGGAATGAAATTGGGCCATTCATAGAGATGGACTTAGGGTTTGTCTTACAGAGTGACATAAGTCAGAAAGAGGAAAACAAATACTATATATTAAAGCATATAGATGGAATCTAGAAAAATGGTACAGATGAACCTATTTGCAGCACAGGAATAGAGATGCAGGTGTTGAGAACAGACATGTGAATACAAGGGAGGAAGGAGAGGGTGGGATGAACTGAGAGTATCATTGACATATATACATGACCATAGCTAATGGGGACCTGCTGTATGACACTGAGAGCTCAGCTCAGTGTTCTGTGATAACCTAGAGGGGTGGACGAGGGTGGAAGGAGGGGATATATGTACACATACAGCTGATTCACTTCATTGTACAGAAGAAACTAACACAACATTGTAAAGCTATCATACCTCAATTTTTTTAAAAAAGGAGGCAATACTTCTTGATGATTTCCTAAGTGCCAAGCTCTTTGCTGGCACTATTTCATTCTCTCCTCACAAGAACCTGCACTTCAGTGCTACTATCATTATTAGTAATTTAGAGTTTTTTGTCATTCTCATTTTAAGAGAAGGAAACTGGAACTTGGGAAAGTTAGTCCACTTACCTCCTCACTCAAACACCAACTAGCAAACCCAAAATTCCAGCTTGATCTCAATCTCACGCTTATCTTAGAAGCCAGAAAGGCCAAGGCTAAGGGTCAAGTTCTAGATGGACAAAAGCCTGACTGTGAACCCAGGCATCACCACCTCTAAGCTGGGCCACCTGAGGCCAGTTACTAAACCTTTCCTTGTCTCAGCTGACACATCTGCAGCTTGGGGATGTTACTAGTATTAATACTTCACAGTGTCCTTATAAGAATTAATAAAAGCATTTAAAAGCATGCTTGCACACAATATTCTACATGATCACAAATGTTAGCTGTTATGAAGATGATGATGATGATTGTTACTATTATCTTTATTGCTCCAGACTGTCTTCCAGCCCTGCAAAATAATTAACACTTATGAGATTCCCCTGCACTATTAGGAAAAGTTTAATTTATCTTCAAGAAGCTTAACAGAAAAGAAAGTTTGCAGTATATTTTAGAAATTTTTCTGTTAAAAATATCTATGTGCTCAAGAGTCTGCCTTAGTTATCCCAAAAAGTCATTATAAGGAACAATGAGTTTAGATAAATAAGCTGCCTTTTTTTATGAGGACATTATTTGATTCACAATAGCAAGGGCCATGTACCAACATTTGATTGTATTTCCTTTTTATTCATATTTTTGACTACCGAAGGATTTGCAATTAATATTAATTCTTTTGAAAAAGAAAACCAAAACTTTCTAGCAATCAGAATGTAATACTGAATTCTTTTAGAGCTTATCTCTGCTTTTTGCTATTAAAAATAAATCTTTCCATGCTGATCTGAAAAGTAAAATACCATAATAATCTAAGAGTTTATCCACATTGGGTATAGATGCAGAAAAAGTAGTTGCCCTTCTAGGGTTACACTTTGTATATATTATTCCCAGAGCATAAGGTATGACCTTGTGTAAATTCTTTTAAAAAAATGAAATTGTTAGTCACTCAGTTGTGTTCAACTCTTTACCCACCAGGTTTCTCTGTCCATGGGGTTCTCCAGGCCAGAATACTGGAGTGGGTAGCCATTCCCTTCTCCAGGGAGATCTTCCCGACCCAGGGATCGAACTCAGGTCTTCCAGATTGCAGGCAGATTCTTTATCATCTGAGCCTCCAAGAAAGCCCATGTAAATTCTAAATGCCAAAATAGTTACTTTGGGAATAATGACAATATTTTCAAGGAGATATCCCTTTTATGCAAACATTCAACCAAAAGTGTTTTCTCTTCAGTTTAGAGACACAGTGAAAAGAAATAGATTTTACTGAATTCTAAATTGGCCCAATTTCCCTGCTGGCTCATTTCTTTATGTTTGCACAGATTGATTTTTTTAATTTAACTGCTCTCCTGACTTTGGACAGCACTTACATTCTCTATACACAAAAACATTGTATTTCCTGTTCACTACGTGTCAGACACACTTGTCTGTTTCACCACACTGGAAAATTAAGTTAGAATGCATATTTTAGAGACATGGAGAGACCACAAAGAACTGAGGGAGGAGAGAAATCACTCTTTCTGCCATTGAATGGGGAAAAAATACGAATTTGCTAGAGACAAACATAATACCACAGAAGAAAAAATTAAGAAGCCTAATACTTCCCCATTTTCAACAAAACTTACAGGAAGTTTTCTAAGTGACTCAATAGGAAGAAGCCAGAGGAAACTATTTTAAGTCTAGAATATCTTTATTTTTTCTCATTTTTTTATTGAAATATAGTTGATTTACAATATTTTGTTAGTTTTAAATATAGTAAGTAAGTAAGTGTGAGTGGCTCAGTTGTGTCCAACTCTTTGAGACCTCATGGACTGTAACCTGACAGGCTTCTCTGTCCATGGAATTCTCCAGGCCAGAATACTGCAGTGGGTAGCCATTCCCTTCTCCAGAGGATCTTCCCAACACAGGAATCAAACCCAGGTCTCCTTCATTGCAGGCAGATTCTTTACGGTCTGAACCACCAGGGAAGCCCAGTTGGGACTACACAGTCCTAGGAATTCTCCAGGGCAGAACACTGGAGTGGGTAACTGTTCCCTTCTCCAGGGGATCTTCCCAACCCAAGGATCAAACCCAGGTCTCCTGCATTGCAGGAGGATTCTTTACCAGCTGAGCCACAAAGGAAGCCTAAGAATACTAGAGTGGGTAGCTTATCCCTTCTCCAGGGAATTTTTCCAACCCAGGAATCAAACCGGGGTCTTCTGCATTGCAGGCAGATTCTTTACCAACTGAGCTTTGATGGAAGCCCAGTTTCAGATATACAGCACTGCAGTTCTGTAATACACACACACACACACACACACACACACACATTCAGGTTCTCTTCCCTTGTAAGTTATTACAAAATATTGGGTATAGTTCCCTGCATTATATAGTAGGTCCTTGTTGTTTATTTTCTATATAGTAGTGTGTATCTGTTAATCCCAAACTCCTAATTTATCCCTCCCCTTGCCCTTTACCCTTTGGTAACCATAGATTTGTTTTTTTATGTTTGTGAGTATCTTTCTGTTTCAGAAATAAGTTCCTTTGTATCTTTTCATTTTTAGAAGAATATTTTACTAACCTCTTGTGGTAATATGTTTTTACACTTTAAAACATGGGAAACAGACACAAGGAAAATACATACAGGAGGCAATGGTCCACTTTACCAATTAAATGAGAAAGCTTTCCAGTGTGGCGGGCACCCCCTGGTTTTCCACTTCAGGTTTTTCTAGCTATTCCGTGTCTTTTGCCAGTAACCTTCCTTGCAGTAAAAGGCCAGCTGCAGACTGTTGACATGGGGAGCCACACAACTGGTGAAATGCCCAAAACAGAACACAGGGTGCCACAGGCCTCTCTGAGATGCTCCCCCTTTCAACTAGCAAACTACACTGTTATAAGCAAGGGTGCAGGCATAACACTGTTGGGGGCAGAGCGGGGTTGGGGGGGAGGTGGTAATGGAAAAGAATACACTATAAACTAAAACTTTACACTTTAAAATACTGCAAATCTGCACAAAGTAATATTTAAAGGGGTTTGCTCAAGGCAATTAAGCAAATACTGTATGGCCACAGTGTGCTTTTGGTGCTAGCAGTAAAGTGCCAATGCGGGTAGATGTAAGCGTCACAGGTTCGATCTGTGGGTTGGGAAGATCCCCTGGAGGAGCGCATGGCAACCCACTCCAGTATTCTTGCCTGGAGAATCCCATGGACAGAGGAGCCTGGTGGGCTACAGCCCATGGGGTCACAGAGAGTCAGACACAACTGCAGTGACTTAGCACACGCTGTGTGCCTTGCTCTGCACTTATAATCGAGCTGTATAACAGCCTTTAGTATACTCATAAGTTCATTTTTGTTTTCCCAAAGAAACTGGAATCATAGACAGCAAAACATCCTCAAGGAACAATGAATAGATCAGCACAGGTGTCACCGCCTGTCACTATATAATCCATCTGTAGCAGTGAGCGTATTGTAAACATTTCATATATGCTAGCTGCTGCTAAGTCACTTCAGTCGTGTCCGACTCTGTGTGACCCCATAGACGTCAGCCCACCAGGCTCTCCTGCCCCTGGGATTCTCCAGGCAAGAACACTGGAGTGGGTATATGCTGGCTTTGATGTATTATTTATGTGCAAAATCCTACATATTTCTATTGATAATGCCCCTGGGATTCTCCAGGCAAGAACACTGGAGTGGGTATGTGCTGGCTTTGATGTATTATTTATGTGCAAAATCCTATATATTTCTATTGATAATGAGTTTTAAACTATAGTAAAGGGTCAAGAATAAAACATAGGAAGTGTTAACAGCAGAGACCTTTAGGAAGGCACAAAAAGGGGGATGTAAGATGAGTTCTTTTTAACTAAAAATCCCACACATCCAAGGGTCAAATATAAACTATAAACAAATGTTTTCTTCTACAACTTTTTTTGGGGGGGCTTCTCCAGGTCTTAGCTGAGGCCCACAGGACCTTTGATCTTTTTCCAGGCATGCTGGATCTTTAGTTGCAGCATGTAGGATCTAGTTCTCTGAGCAAGGATGAAACCAAGAACTTGGATCTTCACCACTGGACCCGCAGGGAAGTCCTTTCTCCATAACTATTAGCAATATCTGCTTCACCTGAATTTGCAGTGGTGTTTTCAGAGCCCCAGGAGACCACACACAAGGCTGAGCCCCCCGGGGCCCTGCCCCAACCTCCTGATTGCTGAGAAGTGCTGACTGGGCTCTGGTGCCCAAAATGCACTGAAGGGCAGGAGCCCAAGAGCACAGGTTTCCCTCTCTCTTTCCTTACTACAGAAAATTGTTTCCAACCACAGAATTCAAATACATTATGATTATTCAGTGAGAGTGAGAAATAGATTTAAGGGACTAGATCTGATAGACAGAGGACCTGATGAACTATGGATGGAGGTTGGTGACACTGTACAGGAGACAGGGATCAAGCCCATCCCCATGGAAAAGAAATGCAAAAAAGCAAAATGGCTGTCTGAGGAGGCCTTACAAATAGCTGTGAAAAGAAAAGAAGCAAAAAGTAAAGGACAAAAGGAAAGATATTCCCATTTGAATGCAGAGTTCCAAAGAATAGCAAGGAGAGATAAGAAAGTCTTCCTCAGAGATCAATGCAAAGAAAGAGAGGAAAACAACAGAATGGACAAGACTAGAGATCTCTTCAAGAAAATTAGAGATACCAAGGGAACATTTCATGTAAAGATGGGCTTGATAAAGGACAGAAATTGTATGGACCTAACAGAAGCAGAAGATGTTAAGAAGAGGTGGCAAGAATACACAGAAGAACTATACAAAAAATATCTTCATGACCCAGATAATCACGATGGGGTGATCACTCACCTAGAGCCAGACATCCTGGAATGTGAAGTGAAGTGGGCCTTAGGAAGCATCACTACGAACAAAGCTAGTGGAGGTGATGGAATTCCACTTGAGCTATTTCAAATCCTGAAAGATGATGCTGTGAAAGTGCTGCCCTCAATATGCCAGTATATTTGGAAAACTCAGCAGCAGCCACAGGACTGGAAAAGGTCAGTTTTCATTCCAATCCCAAAGAAAGGCAATGCCAAAGAATGCTCAAACTACTATACAATTGCACTCATCTCACATGCTAGTAAAGTAATGCTCAAAATTCTCCAAGCCAGGCTTCAGCAATACATGAACCGTGAACTTCCAGATGTTCAAGCTGGTTTTAGAAAAGGCAGAAGAACCAGAGATCAAATTGCCAACATTCATTGGATTACTGAAAAAGAGAGTTCCAGAAAAACATCTACTTCTGCTTTAATGACTATGCCAAAGCCTTTGACTGTGTGGATCACAATAAACTGTGGAAAATTCTGAAAGAGATGGGAGTACCAGACCACCTGACCTGCCTCTTGAGAAACCTGTATACAGGTAAGAAAGCAACAGTTAGAACTGGACATGGAACAACAGACTGGTTCCAAATAGGAAAAGGAGTACGTCAAGGCTGTATATTGTCACCCTGCTTATTTAACTTATATGCAGAGTACATCATGAGAAATGCTGGGCTGGAAGAAGCACAAGCTGGAATCAAGATTGCCGGGAGAAATACCAATAACCTCAGATATGCAGATGACACCACCCTTATGGCAGAATGGGAAGAGGAACTAAAAAGCCTCTTGATAAAGGTGAAAGAAGAGAGTGAAAAAGTTGGCTTAAAGCTCAACATTCAGAAAACGAAGATCATGGCATCTGGTCCCATCACTTCATGGGAAATAGATGGGGAAACAGTGGAAACAGTTTCAGACTTTATTTTTTGGGGCTCCAAAATCACTGCAGATGGTGACTGCAGCCAAGAAATTAAAAGGCGCTTACTCCTTGGAAGGAAAGTTACGACCAACCTAGATAGCATATTGAAAAACAGAGACATTACTTTGCCAACAAAAGTCTGTCTAGTCAAGGCTATGGTTTTTCCAGTGGTCATGTATGGATGTGAGAGTTGGACTGTGAAGAAAGCTGAGTGTCGAAGAATTGATGTTTTTGTACTGTGGTGCTGGAGAAGACTCTTGCGAGTCCCTTGGACTGCAAGGGGATCCAAACAGTCCATCCTAAAGGAGACCAGTCCTGGGTGTTCATTGGAGGGACTGATGCTGAGACTGAAACTCCAATACTTTGGCCACCTCATGGGCAAACTCTTCCTCATGGGAAGAGTTGACTCATTGGAAAAAACCCTGATGCTGAGAGGGATTGGGGGCAGGAGAAGGGGATAACAGAGGATGAGATGGCTGGATGGCATCACCGACTCGATGCACATGAGTTTGGGTGAACTCCGGGAGTTGGTGATGGACAGGGAGGCCTGGAGTGCTGCGATTCATGGGGTCGCAAAGAGTCGGACATAACTGAGCGACTGAACTGAACTGAACGGAATTCTGCTAAGGAATCCTGCCTGCCACTTGCGGGTTTCCAGCTGGTTGGTCAGTTGATTTCTTATCTTATTCAAGTTAAAGTTTATCTTTTAAAAAAACATGCTATAGCATGTTTAGCACTGTTTAACATTTAACGTGCTTCAGCATTGTTTTAGTTTGCTACTCAATGACACTGCTTAACTTTCTGTTTGTATGTCTACCATCCATCTTTCTCATCTTCCTTCTTGTTTTCACCTTTGTCTTTTTCTTTTAAATGACACAGTCTTACACCTAATCATTTTGCTTGTCAGCCTTTGTATCATTTTTTTCTATTGGTTTGACTTACCTTTATTAAGAAATTACATGATTTGGCAATTCTCTGAGCTTTTCCTATTTTTAGGTCCATCTATTTTATTGTTTAATTCAACATATTTGAATTAAATCTATTTAATTTATTTAATCTGTTTCTGTAGTTAATTCTATTTCTTTAATCTATTTCTAAATTTCTTTATTTGGGTTTGTAAAATCCTTTATCCTGTTTCTTATATAATTCTTTATTCTGTCTTTTGTGGAGAATTTAATTTTTTTCTTCTTTCTTAAATTTTCAATGAGTTTTATGTTATGGTTTGCCTTGATGATGGCTGGCAAATAGTACAGACAAGGAGGTGGTAGTAATAAACATACATAGCATGCTACAAGGAAAATCTGGAGACTTCCTCCAATTCCACTATACTCTCTGCTCCTACTGATCAAAAGACCTCTTCTTTGATTTTTAATTTTTAATTGAAGTATAGCTGACTTATTAATACAATGTTCAGGTGTATAGCAAAGGTGATTCAACTATACACATATGTAATGTATGTATCTATTCTTTCTCAGATTCTTTTCCATTATAGGTTATTACAAGATACTGTGTATGGTTCCCTGTGCTATAAAATAGGCTCCTGTTGTTTATCTATTTCATATATACTAGTGAAATAGTATATATTTCACTAGGAGAAGGCAATGGCACCCCACTCCAGTACTCTTGCCTGGAGAATCCCATGGACGGAGGAGCCTGGTGGGCTGTAGTCCGTGGGGTCGCTAAGAGTCGGACACGACTGAACGACTTCACTTTCACTTTTCACTTTCATGCATTGGAGAAGGAAATGGCAACCCACTCCAGTGTTCTTGCCTGGAGAATCCCAGGGATGGGGGAGCCTGGTGGGCTTGCTGTCTATGGGGTCGCACAGAGTTGGACACGACTGAAGCGACACAGCAGCAGCAGCAGTGTGTATCTATTAATCCCGAATTCCCAGTTTATCCCTCCCCCATACTTTCCCCTTTGGTAACTATAAATTTGTTTTCTATATCTGTGAATCTATTTCTGTTTTATAAATAAGTTCATTTGTATCATTTGCTTAGATTCCACATATAAGTGACATGTGATTTGTGTTTCTCTGTCTTACTTAATTCACTTAATGATAATCTCTAGGTTCATCCATGTTGCTGCAAATGGGATTATTTCATCTTTTTAAAAGGCTGAGTAGAATCCCACTGTATGTATATAGTACATCTTTTTTATCCATTCATCAGTCAATGGACATTTAGGTTGCTTCCATGTTTTGACTACTGTGAATAGTGCTGCAATAAACATTGGGGTCCATGTATCTTTTCAAATTAGAATTTTCTCCAGACATATGCCCAGGAGTGGGATCACTGGGCCATATGTTGGTTCTATTCCTAGATTTTTTTTTAAGTACCTCCATATAGTTCTAAACAGCATATTAAAAAGCAAAGACATCACTTTGCTGACAAAGGTCTGTATAATCAAATCTATGGTTTTTCCAGGAGTCATGTATAGCTGTGAGAGTTGGACCATAAAGAAGGCTGAGTGCCAAAGAATAGATGTTCTCGAATTGTGGTGCTGGAGAAGACTCTTGAGAGTCCCATGGACTTCAAGGAGATCAAACCAGTCAATCTGAAAGGAAATCAACCCTGAATATTCATTGGAAGGACTGATGCTGAAGCTGAACCTCTAATACTTTGGCTACCTGATGCAAAGAGCTGACTCATTGGAAAAGACTCTGATGCTGGGAAAGATTGAAATCAAAAAGAGAAGAAGGTGACAGAGAATGAGATGATTGGATGGCATCACCAACTCAATGGACATGAATTTAAGCAAATTCTGGGAGACAGTGAAGGACTAGGAAGCGTGGCATGCTGCAGTCCATGGGGTCACAAAGAGTTGGACATGACTTATCAACTGAACAAAAACAACACTGTTCTAATAGTGGCTGCACCAATTTATGTTTCCACCAATAGCATAAAGAGGTTCCCAAAGGTCTCCTTTTACAATGTAGCTTTTTTTTATATACTTAACTCTGAAGTTGTCATGACAGGCTAGGTACTGTTCCATCTCTCTGTAAGGAGATCTCTAGTCTAAAACTCGAAGACTTTAAGAAGATCAAGTAGGGCAAGAGATGAGAGTAAGAGAAAGTTGCTTCATCAGTATGCCTGGTCTGACTTCAGCTAAACCACCCACAGACGTCTATCAAAGAAGCCAAAGCACAATGTCCATAATCAGATTTCTGACATCATTTCTATGTCAGCCAGATTCTGATATACTGATTTCTAGCTTCATCTTCTCTCAACAGTTCTGTAGAAGGATCCTTCCATGTATCAGTTCCTAGATATCTTCCTTCATTATGAGACACAATAGGAGGCTCTATGGAGCTGAGCGGATCCTCCATGAATGTGGAGAGAAAAGAGTAATTCATTTTGTTTTGTCGAGTCACCTCTGCTTTAACTGTATGACATCATAAATGTAAAGTCACTAAGTGTATGGTTCATTTAGCCTATCAAAATCAAATGGAAAGATGATGTTCCTTCAACTAGAGAGGTTTACATGATTCACAGGATGTCTCAGGATATAGTCAAACAGCTCAGTTTGGGTTTCTTACTGGCTCAGACAGTAAAGAATCTGCCTGCAATGTGGAAGACCTAGGTTCAATCCCTGGGTTGGGAAGTTCCCCTGGAGGAGGGCATAGCAACCCACTCTAGTATTCTTGTCTGGAGAATCCCATGGACAGAGGAGCCTGGTGGGCTACAATCCATGGGGTTGCAAAGAGTCAGACACAACTGAGCAACTAACACTTTCACTTTCCTATGTCACTCCCTCAAAGAGAAATACAAAGTTATACTGAGAAAACAGCCCAGTTAGTTTTCTGGAGTTGTGCCATAATGTTAATTCTTATTTCCTGTAGTTTTCTCCCATTATGCCTCCTGTTTATTCTTTTTGGATCCTCTCTCTGTGGACCCAGCCTGCTGTTGCACAATCTCTATTATTTTATTCCAGTCCTTCCAGTCCTAGGAAATGACACGAGCCAAGTACCCTGAGTAAAGATCCAACTCATCAGGCCGTTCTTAACCATCCAGGACAACCCTCTGCATTCAGCTCACTCATTCATAAAGGTCCCTCAGGTCCCCCAAGATCTACCCACCTGAGTTCTCGCCTGGCCTGTTTTATTTGATCTGCTCAAACAGCAACTGCAATTCAAGCTGATGCTAAGCTGTATAATTATGCCAGCATCTAAATTTCTTTATCATCAGGAAATGAGCATGCCTCGCCAGCAAATGATCACAAAGGGATTCAAGCAAGGATACAATGGGTTGTTCTTCCGAATCCGTTTTAATGGTATTTCATGCTTGCACGTATGCTGTTGCTTCAGTTGTGTCCACCTCTTTTGTAACTTCTGAGACTGTAGCCCGCCAGGCTCCTCTGTCCATGGGATTCTCCGGGCGAGAATACTGGAGTGGGTTACCATGCCCTCCTCCAGGGAATTTTCCCGATCCATGGATCAAACCCGCATCCCTTATGTCTCCTGCATTGGCAAGCAGGGCTTTTTTTATCACTAGTGTCACCTGGGAAGCCCCTTTAATGGTACTTGGTTGGCTCAAAAGTTTGTTTGGGTTTTTCTGTAAGATGTTATGGAAAAACCTGAACAAATCTTTTGGCCAATCCAATATATGTCTGTTGTAAGAGACCTGTATTTTAGAAATCTTTTTGCTCATATTCAGTGTTTAAGATGCTCCCCTCTTTTCCCCCCAGCCACAGAGGGAGATAGACAATAAAAAGCCCACTCTGATAGCTGTTTCTGAGGCTGACTGCCGTGCAGTACACTCTCTAGAAACGTTCATTCTGCTCGTTCTATCAGTTTCTTGATATCCCACATGCCTGGCCCACCTAACCTGTGATCAGGAGCAGAAAGCTTTGCCAATATCTTTTTCTAATACTTTGTTTTGTTTCCAACTCTTAACAGAACACTTATTTAATAAAGGTCCTGGATATACTCCAGAAAATGATTTTAAAAAGTTTAGCTATGCTATTAGAAGAAGTCATTAAAGGAAAGATGCCTAATCAGGGGCTTCCAACAGGCTTTCCAGAAAAGGCATTCATGAATTTCCCCCCCAGTTTACCAAGTTGCTTGGGTTCAGGGAAGCGATCATGGTATTGGATGGCAGAGAGTGTTAAATGGTTTGTGTGCTTCAGAGACTTACAGAAAGCTTCTGCCAAAATCCAAGAGCAGAAATAAATACATCACTTGCTGCCAAAATAGGAAAATAAAATATTAAATAATAAAAATATTCCACTATAAATCCACTTAGAGACAGAAACTAGCTATAAACAAAAGGAAGAATTTGAAAATCTTGCCCAGTCAGAGGTAATATCATTTAGAAAGTATGACCAACACCAAACTATACCTATACTTAATATCAACTGTTTCCCAAGGTTCTGAGAGACGTAAATTCAGTAATGTCTGCTGTCATACATGAAGTAGGCATTACTGCTCATACACATGGAATAATCTAATACAGGGGATAAAAAAAAAAGTCTGTCCAAATGTGGTGTTCTCACATTACTTATAATGTCTTTGATCTGAAGCCATCTAAATGATCTGAAATTATGAAATGATGAAGCAATGATTAGTAAGTGAATTGATCAATGTAATATACAATAGAATAAGCTACTATGTTGAAAACTATTTGTAAAGACATTTTGTAATAACATGAGAAAATGATATTTTACAATGATATTAATTGGAAGAAGGAAGAAAAAATTTTAACAAGCAGTCTATATGCTAAAAATACTAAAAATAAAGAAGTTTTAGATGACAGAAATATCATAGTTAGGTACAGAAAATGATGACACAACACATACATGAATGCAAATTCAGGACTTCCCTGGTGGTCCAGTGGTCAAGAATCTGCCTGCCAACACAGGGGACACGGGCTCAGTCCCTGGTGCAGGAAGGGATGGATCCCACATGCCACACAGCAACTAAGCCTGTGTGCCACAACTACTGAGCCCTTGCGCCCTAGAGGCCGTACTCTGAAACAAGAGAGGCCACGGCAATGAAAAGCCTGTGCACCACAACTGGAGAGTAGCCCCCACTCACCGCAACTAGAGAAAGCCCACATGCAGCAGTGAAGACCCAGTGCAGCCAAAAATTAATTCATCAATGTTTTAAAAAAGAATGCAATCTCCTCTTTCCCCTAGGGGCCCAATAAACCTTGGGGAACAATACAGAACTCAAAAAAGGGAAGAGATGTGACTCAGAGGCAAGTCACATCCCTCCCCACCTTGCCACCTTTACTCCACACTGGGAAAAAGGAGGAAATAGTGTCTTTGGAGCCTAAGCCTGGCTGGTGCTGGGGGAAGGGAAGAAGGTATTCGTTGAACTGAACATGAGATGCAAGCTTCACATTTGGTCACCGTGTTTAACAACTGAAAGTAACTGAAAAACTGGGGATAGGCACAAAGTGTTGTTAAGCAACGTAAAGAAAAGTTCACCATGACTTGGTAGAAGTGAGAGGAGAAAATATTTGGGACGAGTCAAGATATATAAATTCTTAAGTCTGAGGGCCCTTTATTGCCTCCTATAATAGGGCTTTATGTATTTTGTAGAACATGTCTAATTTTTTTCCTTAAACTGACACCTCTTTGAGTACAAAATTTAAGTTTGATGTATCATTTTATCCCCAAAGAACTAACACTTTGCCTTGCATATAGAGGGTACTCTAATATTAATGAAACAAGCTATTCATATATTTTACTGCTATTTCAAAGAAAATGAAAAGCTGTTTACACATTTGTTAATAAAGAGTGATCTGAGTGATGAGTCATTTCATTTTGGAATTATAATTTGGGGATCTTTAAAGATCTTCCACCCCTGTAAACCAGTGGTTAACTGATATTGTTGTACTAAATATTTATAATCCAATGAAATACACAGATCTTCCAATTTATTCTAAATTGAGAAAAATCTCCCAACTGATTTTAAATTGGGAAAATCCTAGAGTCAAGGCAGTTATCTCTATTATCAACTTCCAAAAGTATAATTCATCTAATGCTAAAATTTGAAAATGTTATTCATCCTCAGTTAGCCTATGACTAATGATTAATATGATAAAGCATTCTATCTTATAAATCATTCCTATAAATGTGTCAAAATTAAATATCAATTGAGGAAATGAAGATTAGATTCCTAACCTCTTAGGTGGTAAATTACATTTATGCAAATTGGCTAATCACAGTTGGCCAGGTAAGTTGTATGCATATAAACAGCCTGGAAGTCACCTAGATTGCATTTTGAAATCTTTCATTAAAATTTCTGGATGGAAACTCTATAGAACATAAGAATCAAGGCCAAAGTGCTATTTTAAATGCATAGGTTAAAAAAACCTATTTCATAATTCCATATTTTAACAACAAAAAATTATTCAAAGTCTAGAATCACAGAAATGCTTTCTCCAGACCAAAACTTTACCAGGAAAATTAATATAAAAAGCAATTTTTTCTCAATTGTCTGTTCCAAATTGCATTCTGAATATTTATCTTTTTACTAGTTCTCTCCCAAAAACATAACTGTAAAATATATTATATGGTTGCAAATGTTATATGTATAAAGAGACAAAAACTTGACTTAAAGGTGCATGAATTATAGTAGATGTTTGTGTCATCATTTCATTAGTGAAAATATCGATAGGCTAAGATCCAACTTAGGAACTCAACTCATAATTATACAATGTCCATGCTGCTGCTGCTGCTGCTAAGTCACTTCAGTCGTGTCTGACTCTGTGCGACCCCAGAGATGGCAGCCCACCAGGCTCCCCCGTCCCTGGGAGTCTCCAGGCAAGGACACTGGAGTGGGTTGCCATTTCCTTCTACAATATCCACAGATGAACGCAATTGAATGTAAAATTCAATTATTTTTTACCCTGTTTCTCTTCAAAAATATATGCAATCACTTAAAAATAATGAATATAACTATTCTGAAGGGTGTTTCAAGAAAACATGAAGAATAGTCATATTTATACATACATTTTATATAATGTATACATAAAATATGCCAGAAGCCTTAAACTAAAGTCATCCTATCTGAATGTCTAAGCATTTTTATTATTTATTTATTTTTATTTATTTATTATTATTATTTATTATTATTATTTATTATTATTTATTATTATTAATAAATAAATAAATTTTATTTATTTTAATAATAAATAAATAAATTTAAATAAATAAAATTTATTTATTAATAAATAAAAACAATAAATTGTTTTATTTATTTATTATTATTTATTTATTTACTAAGCATATTTATTATTTTACCTAAGGTAAAATAAATGTCTTTTATGCTAAACAAAGACAAAAGGTGAGGTCAGTGCAGCTGCTGTGATTCAGCTTAACACCAAGCTCTAGGCTTACTAGTAGCAAAAACACAAACATACAAAAAAACCTGTTACTTCACCTCACCAGTGGAATTACGACAGTGTGCCTTTAAAGACACATCATGGGAACATCCTAAGAAAATGCAGACAAGGTGTTTGGCACAGTGCTTAGCTCGTGGGAGGTGACTAAGGATGCTATCTAGTATTGCCATCCAATAACACACAAAAAAAGTAGTGTCTCAGAAAAGACAGGATTGTGGCTGCTACCAAATCTTTAGAGAATTTCCTACACAGATCACTGTAGTAGGATCATAAATGAGTCATTTCCTCAAACCTGATTTCAGTAGAGTTTGAGTGACAAAGATATTTTCTTCAGGGAACGCTCATTGTTCTGGTGCCAGCTGCAGTGCCTTTCACGTGTGTGCATGCTAAGTTGCTCCCGTCATGTCCTACTCTGCTACCCTATGGTCTGTAGCCTGAAAGGCTCCTCTGTCCGTGAAATTCTTCAGGCACGAATACTTGAATGAGTTGCCATGACCTCCTCCAGGTGATCTTCCTGACTGAGTGATCAAACCCGAATCTCTTACATTTCCTGCATTGGCATTTGGGTTCTTTACCACTAGCACCACTTGGGAAGCCTTGCACATAATAGTCATTTAACGGATCTGGTCACAAAAGAAGGCTGTACAAAAAATATTTCTGGGCATCAAAACCTTTCTCTTTTCCTTCCACAGTCCTTAAATTCTCCAAGCTTTGGCCAAGGCTCTTCTTTTCAACTCTTCAACTACCTGGAGAGAGGAAGAGAAAATCTGAATTCCCAGTCAGTGCCACCTGCCATGATGGAGCACATCAACTGATCCAGAGCTAAGAGAGGGACAGAGTAGAAAGAGATGACACCTTCCTGAGTGTCTTACAGTTGAAATTCTATCTTCTTTAAAAAAAAAAAATCTGAGAATTTGAGTAAATTTCAACTTCTTCATCTCCATTCTAACCTCTCATTCTCTTTATAACCAGGCTCAAACTTGCTTGGTTACAGCCCTATTCTCCATGATACAGGGGGGTTTCATGCCACCAACTCACCACTGTAACAGTCCTTGCTTTGTTTCAAGGTCTCAAGTGAAAAGCGACAGTGTTTTTGTGCTTCATTCAGTCGTTTCCAACTCTTTGCAACCCCATGGATTGTAGCCCACCAGATTTCTCTGTTCATGGGATTCTCCAGGCAAGAATACTAGAGTGGGTAGCCATTCCCTTCTGGAATCCAAGTCTCCTGCATTGCAGGTATATTGTTTACAACTGAAGCCGCCAATGACTTCTAATTACCAAACCTAGAAGGCAATGGCACCCCACTCCAGTACTTTTGCCTGGAAAGTCCCATGGACGGAGGAGCCTCGTAGGCTGCAGTCCATGGGGTCGCTAGAGTCGGGCACAACTGAGCGACTTCACTTTCACTTTTCACTTTCAAGCATTGGAGAAGGAAATGGCAACCCACTCCAGTGTTCTTGCTTGGAGAATCCCAGGGACGGGGGAGCCTGGTGGGCTGCCGTCTATGGGGTGGCACAGAGTTGGACACGACTGAAGCGACTTAGCAGCAGCAGCAGCAGCACAGACCTCTTAATTTGTGTATTTTTGGCTAGACTGTCTTCATAATTACTGTTGGGCAGAATTTGATAGCTGCTGTGCATAGTGATTTCTACACCTTTCTCATTTCCCTCTTTCCCCTTTTCAACTTATTTGACTGTGCCAAGTCTTAGATGTGGCACGCAGGATCTTCAGCTGCTCCATGTGAGATCTAGTTCCCTGACCAGAGATCGAACCCAGAGAGTCT
This sequence comes from Bos mutus, assembly GCF_027580195.1. NCBI lineage: Eukaryota > Metazoa > Chordata > Mammalia > Artiodactyla > Bovidae > Bos > Bos mutus. The sequence goes on along the minus strand of NC_091621.1, from coordinate 84,590,437 downwards.
TAACCACTGGATCACCAGGGAAGTCCCTCCCTCTTTTCTGAATGGGAAACTTTATAGTAGTTATTCTACTTCTTTTCTACTATTAGGATTTGAGTGCTCATGGGGCAAACAAAATGTCTTTTAGATGGGTTACCAAACTGCAGGAAGCTGAATCTGGCCCTGGAGGAGAACACCAGGCATGCACAGAGATCGAGGATTGTGTTGGATGAGTAACTTGATGGAATTTGGGGGTTACCTTTCATATGGAGGAGCTGATGGTGACCTATGAATGATCAGAAGTGTGTTCATGGATTTTTAAAAGACCACAATGTGGTCCCCCAATATCCATTTTCCTTTTTTTCCAGTGGTGACAGAGTCACCAATTTTGAGCTTGGCACATGGCTTCCCAGGATGGAGTTAGCAACTTCTTTGCAGATATGGAGTCATATAACTAGGTCCCTGGGGTGCTAGGCAAATGTGTTCATGTAGCAGCTTCTGAAAATCCTTCTGATGAGATGGAACACACATGCCCTTTGCTCTGTTCTTTCTCCCTTCCTCTAACCTGCTGTCTGGAACTTAGATGCCACCATCTATGACAAGGCAGTAAGATACAAGGAACCCTTGTCCCTCAAGTTATACAGCATATATTAGTCTTCAAGTGCCAACTCAGATTTTTATGTGCAGTTAGAATCAACTTCCATATTTTTTGCAAGCATACATGCTAAGTTGCTTCAGTCGTGTCTGACTCTTTGTGACCCTATGGACTATAGTACACTAGGCTCCTCTGTCCATGGGGATTCTCCAGGCAAGAATACTGGAGAGGGTTGCCATGCCCTCCTCCAGGGGATCTTCCTGACCCAGGGATCAAACCTGCATCTCTTATATCTCCTGCATTGGCAGACAGGTTCTTTACCACTAGCACCACCTGGGAAGCCCTCCATATTGTTTAAGCCACTGCTAAAACGGAATTTCTGTAACAGAGTCAAACCTCATCCAAACTGACACAGGTATATGAAATAGAAAATGATCTCTCACTTGAGAAGAGATAAATGGTGGTACCCAGGTGGCGCTAGTGGTAAAGAATCTACCTGCCAATGCAGGAGACATAAGAGACGCAGGTTCGATCCCTGAGTCAGGAAGATCCCCTGGAAGAGGGCATGGCAACCCACTCCAGTATTCTTGCCTGGAGAATCCCATGGACAGAGGAGTTTGGAGGGCTACAGTCCTTACGGTTGCAAAGAATCTGACATGACTGACTTAGCACACACATATACACACCATTCACTAAGATAGAGAAAGGGCAGGCTTGAGTGGAGAATTGGATCTTGGATGTGTTGAGTATGGGCTATGCATAAAAATTCAAGTACTAACACTATCAGATAACACATAAATGGTAGATGAAGCCTCGAGGATGAATAAGTTTATCCAAGGAATATATATATATATATATATATAAAGTAGATTGTATGAACCCAAAAACTACTTGAAGCTTACAAATGTCTATCATTTCTCACATTCCAGCTTCCATGCTTATGTTTACCCAGGATGCACAGTATTTATGTTGAGCTGATCTCATGTCAGATCTGCCCTTGCCTCTCAGGAATAACCAGTGGAAAACACTGTTCTAATAAAGCCAGTGGAAAGTTCACAGACTTGTCCAAATCTTATCTGCCCTATTTATAGCCTAAGAAGCAAAACTAGAACATTTAGGGTAAACTGGGCTTTTCTGAATCACTCCCATCATTCATAGTCATGACTAAAAAAATACCATAAAGTTTCAGAATAGAAAGTATCCTCAGACTCTTCCAAACTAGTGTGTGTGTGTGTGTGTGTGTGTGTGTGTGTGTGCACGCATACTCAGTCATGTCTCACTCTTTGCAACCTCATAGACTGTAGTCTGCCAGACTCCTCTGTCCATGGAATTATCTAGGCAAGAATACTGGAGTGGGTTGCCATTTCCTATTTTAGGAGATCTTCCTGAGCCAAGGATTGAACCCACATCTCCTGCACTGCAGGCGGATTCTTTACCACTGAGCTACCAGGAAAGCCTCCAAACCAATACACCACCATAAATGTTATTGTACAGAAAGAGTACAGATCATAGTTTACTTAACAAGAATCCTAAGTGAACAAAGTTAAGAGCTATCCCTATGTTTAAAAGAATGTGAGTTAAAAAAAAAAAAAAAGCTTCTCTTTCAAGAAACAATATAATTCCAGGGCAGGAACAGACACAGATGTAGAGAAGGGACACAGGGACAGAGTAGGGGGAGAGGAGGGTGGGACGAATTGGGAGATTAGGATTGACATATATCCACTACCATGTGTAACAGAGATAGCTAGTGGGAAGCTGCTGTAAAGCACAGGAGGCTCAGCTCGGCACTGTGATGACCTAGAAGGGATGGGGTTGTGGGATGGGGAGGTCCCAGAAGGAAGGGGTATATGTATCTGTATAGCTGATTCACTTCATTGTAGAGCCAGAAACTAACACATCATTGTAAAGCAACTATACTACAATTTTTTTTTAAAGAAATCACTTTTAATCATAAGCCTTTCCCGCATAGCCTCAAGACAGATCTTTCCCATCTCTAATATTCACAGAAGCAAACTCACTGATGATATTCAGATATCAACAAGAAAATTCAGTTTAAACATTGGGAGCCACCTTTTAACTACAACATCATTCAAACACTGCTAGAGTTTACCAAAGGAGTTATGGGATCTCCCTCAGAGGTTTTCCAGCATCCGTTAGACATTCATTTGAAGGAATTAGTTTAAGATAACTTGCATGTACTCCTTTTGCAGCAGGGAGCTGAACCACAAGATTGTTTTTCTATGACACTATTTCCTGGCTGGAAATCGAAGGTGGCAGAAGAAAATAACAGTGAGTTGGAAGTTTGGGGGTTTATCATTTAAATCATTTCCTCACATTAAATGAGCTGCAAGTTTCACCACTAATGGCATTTAAATATATTCAAGACTCTAGGACATTTTTCATGTCCTTGCCAAATGGGATTTATTTAATTTCTGACTAATTTATACTTAGGGTTTCTCTAAAGGAGGTTCTGGCTGCAGCTTTATAACTTCCAGTCAAGGCAGAGAACCACAAGACTGAGCTACCACAGTGGACTGAACTCAATTGTTCAAGGACATCTTGGCTTGCCCAGACACTCTTTGATACTTGAAACTAGTATCTGAAGCCATAGAGAGAAGTCATCTCATCATTTGGAAGCAGTTAACTTTTCCAACCAACAAATCTATGCAGTCAACTTTTGATGAATGGATTAACGAGGTGGAGAAAGGTAATGACTGAATTCCAAATCACAGATAAAACAAACTGCAAATATCATGGTTAATCCACACCCTCAACATTCTAGGTGAATAACAAAAGGACATGTAAAAGGAGAAATTGACTCAAATGCTTATGCAGAATGCTACCTTGGAAATCAGGGCTGTCAAGTGCAGAGTATACAGCAGAGTGAATAGCTATGTCCTAAACACCCCCATCTTTTTTGGCAAAACTATTACAATTATGTAAAGTTTAAAAATAAAATAAAATTCAAAAATAAAAAAAAGGTCAAAAAAATAATAAAATAAAATAAATCTGAAAAAAAAAATCTAGATGTAGAATTCTCTCTTGAGGGGTGTAAGTAAACAAAATTACTTTCAATTCCTCATGTCCCAGAAAGACCATAATTAGCAACAAAGTAATTGCTGAGCTTCTCAGGTGGCAGGACTGGTAAAGAACCCACCTGCCAATGCAGGAGGTATAGGTTTGATCCCTAGATTAGGAAGATCCCCTGGAGAAGAGAATAGCTACCCACTCCGGTATTCTTGCCTGGAGAATCCCATGGACAAAGGAGCCTGGTGGGCTGCAGGCCATGGGACTGTAAAGACTCAGACACAGCTGAGCAACTAAACACACATGGAATGGAATGTGACTGAGCACAACTGTTGAGCAGATAATCAGGTGGCTGGCTAAAGAAGAATATTGCTGGTGGAGGGCTACTACAAACGACACCATTTTATGATTCACAGATTGTCTACTAATTCAAGGATTTATGCTAAAGGTGCTCTTCTGGAAATAGAGATATAATCATTGCTGTGCTTCTCTGTGAGTCAGCCAAGACTACAGCAATGAAAGTTCAATGATCCTGTGGATAAGGGTATCTAAGCTACTACTGCTATAACATTTACTGGGCTACCGATTAAAGCACAGGGCAACACCGCCAAAGCACCCTCACCCTCAGCGCTTTCTGTCTGAACTATGTTCCAAACAGCAAAAGAAAAGTAACTGCTGAAGGTGGAAAGAGACTAAAACCAGACAGTCTTCTTTCATGAAGGAGGAATATGAATGGATGTGACTGGCTGACCTTAGACACAGCAAGCAGTAGATAAACTGACTTCAGTCAATAAAATCTGTGTCCAAGGCTTCAATTCTTCTGTTTCCTGCCCATACAAGCGGGAGAGTCTTCTGTTACCCCTCTCCCGGAGAGGGAGAGAAGAAAGAGGGAAACAAATCTGTATGCCACTACTTAATGGATTATTATGAAAAATATAACTGTTCATTCAAAGTCAAAAAGTAAATTATATGACAGTTCCTTGCAAAGTACACACTTCTACAGAAAACAAATTTCTATGTTTGTTATTTGATGATCATTCCTTGAGTGCATTCAATTTGATATTCATTTGAGTGCATTCAATTTGAAATTTCCTTAAGTGTCTCCTAAATGATGATGCTATGAAAGTGCTGCACTCAATATACCAGCTGCACTCAATATGTCAGCATATTTGGAAATCTCAGCAGTGGCCACAGGACTGGAAAAGGTCAGTGTTCATTCCAGTCCCAAAGAAAGGCAATGCCAAAGAATGCTCAAACTACCACACAACTGCACTATCTCACATTAGCAAAGTAAGGCTCTAAATTCTCCAAGCCAGGCTTCAGCAACACATGAACCGTGAACTTCCAGATGTTCAAGCTGGTTTTAGAAAAAGGCAGAGGAACCAGAGATCAAATTGCCAACATCTGCTGGATCATCAAAAAAGCAAGAGAGTTCCAGAAAAACATCTATTTCTGCTTTATTGACTATGTGAAAGCCTTTGACTAAAACTGTGGAAAATTCTGAAAGAGATGGGAATACCAGACCACCTGACCTGCTTCTTGAGAAACCTGTATGCAGGTCAGGAAGCAACAGTTAGAACTGGACATGGAAAAACAGACTGGTTCCAAATAGGAAAAGGAGCACGTCAAGGCTGTATATTGTCACCCTGCTTATTTAACTTCTAAGTAGAGTACATCATGAGAAACGCTGAGCTGGAAGAAGCACAAACTGGAATCAAGATTGCCAGGAGAAATATCAATAACCTCAGATATGCAGATGACACCACCCTTATGGCAGAAAGCAAAAAAGAACTAAAGAGCCTCTTGGTGAAAGTGAAAGAGGAGAGCGAAAAAGTTGGTTTAAAGCTCAACATTCATAAAACTAAGATCATGGCATCTGGTCCCATCACTTCATGGGAAATAGATGGAGAAACAGTGGAAAAAGTGTCAGACTTTATCTTTTGGGGCTCCAAAATCACTGCAGATGGTGACTGCAGTCAGGAAATTAAAAGACGCTTACTCCTTGGAAGGAAAGTTATGACCAACCTAGATAGCATATTCAAAAGCAGAGACATTACTTTGCCAACAAAGGTCCGTCTAGTCAAGGCTATGGTTTTTCCAGTGGTCGTGTATGGATTCAAGAGTTGGACTGTGAAGAAAGCTGAGCACTGAAGAATTGATGCTTTTGAACTGTGGTGTTGGAGAAGACTCTTGAGAGTCCCTTGGACTGCAAGGAGATCCAACCAGTCCATCCTAAAGATCAGCCCTGGGTGTTCTTTGGAAGGAATGATGCTAAATCTGAAACTCCAGTACTTTGGCCACCTCATGGGAAGAGTTGATTCATTGGAAAAGACTCTGATGCTGAGAGGGATTGGGGGCAGGAGGAGAAGGGGACGACAGAGGATGAGATGGCTGGATGGCATCACCAACTCGATGGACGTGAGTTTGAGGGAACTCCAGGAGTTGGTGATGGACAGGGAGGCCTGGTGTGCTGTAATTCATTGGGTCACAAAGAGTTGGACACAACCGAGTGACTGAACTAACTGAACTAATGCTTTGAAAAACTTTCATGCTCCAAGCACTGCAATAGACAGTTTCCACATGTTATTTCATTTAATTCTGACAGCAGTAATTAAAAATGCCTACCTTTCAGATGAGAAAAGTGAGCTGCAGTAAGGTTGTGGTTAGTTGCTCAGTCGTGTCCAACTCTTTGCAACTCCAAGGACTATAGCCCTCCAGGCTCCTCTGTTAATGGGATTTTACAGCAAGAATACTGGAATGGGTTGCCATTCCCTCCTTCAGGGGATCTTCCTCGTTTTTCCAGTAGTCATGTATGGATGTGAGAGTTGGATCATAAAGAAAGCTGAGTGCCAAAATTTATATTTTTGAACTGTGATGTTGGAGAAGACTCTTGAGAGTCCTTTGGACTGCAAGAAGATCAAACCAGTCCATCCTAAAGGAAATCAGTCCTGAATAGTCATTGGAAGGACTGATGCTGAAGCTCCAAAACTTTGGCCACCTGATGCAAAGTATTGACTCATTGGAGAAGACCCTGATGTTGGGCAAGACTGAGGGCAGGAGGAAAAGGGGACAACAGAGGATGGGATGGTTGGATGGCATCACTGACTCAATGGACATGAGTTTGAGCAATCTCTAGGAGTTGATGATGGACAGGGAAGACTGGCATGCTGCAGTCCATGGGGTCACAAAGAGTCAGACATGACTGAGTGAGTGAAATGAAAATACTATGTTCTCATCCTTACCACAATGTCATCTGCAGAGTAGACACCCTCTTTTATCATTTTATTGCATCTTGGATGTTTTCTTTGTAGCTGTTTAACATTTTTCTGCCCCATGAGATCATACACTAAGCTGTAAAAGACAGGAGTCCCCAACCCCCAGGCCAAAGACCAGTATACTGTCTGTGGCCTCTTAGGAACACTGGGCCACACAGCAGGCGGTGAGCGGCTGGTGGATGAGGGAAGCTTCATCTGTATTTACAGCCATTCCCCTCCCCTCACATTACTGCCTGAGCTCTAATTCCTGTCAGATCAGCAGTGGCATTAGATTCTCATAAAAGCGTGAATCCTACTGTGAAAGGCGCATGTGAGGGATCTAGGTTGCGTGCTCCCTGTGAGAATCTGATGCCTGATGATCTGATTCTGCATCATGGTGAGTTGTATAATTATTTCATTATATATCACAATGTAATAATAATATAAATGAGATGCACAATAAATGTAATGTGCTTGAGTCATCCCCAAACCATCCCCTCTCTCCTCATCCATGGAAAAACTGTCTTCCTTGAATCTGATCCCTGGTACCAAAAAGTAGGCTTAGGACTACATAGTAGCCTTGGTGTCTGCTCTATTCCCAGATACACACACACACAGCATTTACTGTACAGTCCATGGCAGAGCCCTTTCATTAGTGTTTCCTAGAGGGACACCAACTCTAAGCAAATCTTAAGTATAAACAAAAGACCACCTGGCTTCAGTGTTTCAAGTATAACATTGTGCATACCTTTTGCTTTATCAGAAAGTTCCTGTGGCTTTTCTGCCTATAAAGTGACTAAAGCCAAACTGTCTAAACTGATGGAAATGGAAAGGCAACCCACTCCAGTATCTTTGCCTAGAGAGTCCCATGGACAGAAGAGCCTCGAAGGCAACAGCCCATAAGGTCACAAGAGTTGGACATGACTTAACAACTAAATCACCACCACCACCATCTAAACTGATCTCATTCAAAAATAAGACTGCAGCCTGCCATGACACCTATATCAAGCCATTTCTGCTCATTTCCAGAGTCACATTTACTCTCAAAAGCAAGACCTTCTTTCATACTTTCATGATATTTTTTTCCAAGTGTATTTCTCAACAAGCAGCCAAACCTGCAAGGCTTTATCTCCTGCCCATTGTTAGCTATTAATATTATAATTCAGCTCACCTGCAAACTGGTTAAAATAAAAACTGTCATTGTACGGCAAAAACCACCACAGTATTGTAAAGCAATTAGCCTCCAATTAAAATAAATTAATTAATTTTAAAAAAGAGTAACAACCCTGAGGAAAAGAATAGGAAAACTATGCAACATTTAAAGTAATAAAAACTATTATTAAGGATATATGTCAATTTAACTTCAGATTATACTACAAAGCTACAGTCATCAAGACAGTATGGTACTGGCACTAAAACAGAAATATAGACAAATGGAACAAGTTAGAAAGCCCAGAAATAAACCCATGCACCTATGGGTACCTTATTTTTGACAAATGAGGCAAGAATACACAATGGGGCAAAGACAGCTTTTTCAATAAACGGTGCTGGGAAAACTGGACAGCTATGTGTAAAAGAATGAAATTAGAACACTTCCTAACATCATACACAAAGATAAACTCTAATTGGATTAAAGACCTAAATGTAAGATAAGAAACTATAAAACTCTTAGAGGAAAACATAGGCAGAACACTCGATGATGTAAATCAAAGCAAGATCCTCTATGACTCACTTCCTACAGTAATGGAAATAAAAACAAAAGTAAACAAGTGGGACCTGATTAAACTTAAAAGCTTTTTCACAGCAAAGGAAACTATAAACAATATGAAAAGACAACCCTCAGAATGGGAGAAAATAATAGCAAATGAAACAACTGACAAAGGATTAATTTCCAAAATATACAAGCAATTCATACAATGCAATACCAGAAAAACAAACAGCCCAATCAAAAAACGGGGAAAAGACCTAAACAGACATTTCTCCAAAAAAGACATACAGATGGCTAACAAACATGTGAAAAGATGCTCAGCATCACTCATTATTAGAGAAATGCAAATCAAAACTACAATGAGATATCACCTCACACCAGTCAGAATGGCCATCATCAAAAAAGTCTACAAATAATAAATGCTGAAAAAAGTGTGGAGAAAAGGGAATGCTCTTGCACTGTCAGTGGGAATGTAAATTGATACAGCCACTATGGAAGACGGTATGGAGATTCCTTAAAAACTAGGAATAAAATCACCATATGACCCAGCAATCCCACTCCTAAGCATACACCCTGCTGCTGCTTCTGCTGCTGCTGCTAAGTTGCTTCAGTCATGTCCGACTCTGTGCGACCCCATAAACGGCAGCCCACCAGGCTCCCCCGTCCCTGGGATTCTCCAGGCAAGAGTGCTGGAGTGGGGTGCCATTGCCTTCTCTACATATACCCTGAGGAAACTAAAATTGAAAAAGATACATGTATCCCATTGTTCATTGCAGCACTATTTACAATAGTTAGAAAATGGAAGCAACCTAGATATCCATCAGCAAATGAATAGATAAAGAAGTCGTAATATATATACACAATGGAATATTACTCAGCCATAAAAAGGAACACATTTGAGTCAGTTCTAATGAGGTGGATGAACCTAGAACCTATTATACAGAGTGAAGTGAGTCAGAAAGAGAAAGATAAATATTGTATTCTAATGCATATATACGGAATCTAGAAAAATGGTACTGAAGAATTTATTTACAGGGCAGCAGTGGAGAAACAGACGTAGAGAATAGACTTATGGACATGGGGAGTGAGGAGGACAGGGTGAGATGTATGGAAAGAGTAACTTGGAAACTTACATTACCATATGTAAAATAGCCAATGGGAATTTGCTGCATGGCTCAGGAAACTCAAACAGGGGCTCTGTATCAACCTAGGGGTGGGATGGGGAGGGAGATGGAAGGGAGGTTCAAAAGGGAGGGGGATATATGTACACCTATGGCTGATTCATGCTGAAGTTTGAGAGAGAACAACAAAATTCTGTAAAGCAATTGTCCTTTAATAAAAATAAATAAATTTTTTAAAAGACTACATGTCAAGTCAAAATTCAGAGGAAGTTCTAAAAAATATCTAATAACTCATCCCCATTGGTGATTAGCATTAATTTAATTACAAAAAGATTTTTAACTTGATAAAATTATTTAATCAGGTTGGATTTTTAAGTCTAGAATCACTGCAAACAGGCTGGTATATACAAATAGAAATCACCATTTTTACTTCAAATCCTCATTTTCTATAGCTTTGTCATCCTTTATATAACACTATCTTCTCTTAGATTTCTTTCATCATAGGTGGCAAGATACCCTCTCTGTAGCATTCTTTGCAAGCTAAGCCTTTCTCTCACAAAAGGATCATGTCCTTTTTCCTGAACTTTCTTCCCTAAGTGGATCTCCACTAAAACTCGTGCAGGAATTTTTACCCAATGAGACTTACTGGACATCTCTGGTAGCTCAGTCGGTAAAAGAATCTGACTGCAGTGCAGGAGACCTGGGTTCGATACCTGGGTCAGAGAGACCCCCTGGAGAAGGAAATGACAAACCACTTCAGTATCCTTGCCTATAAAGTCCCATGGACAGAGGAGCCTGGTGGGCTGCAGTCCATGGAGTTGCAAAGAGTTGGGCATGAGATTTACTGCCTGTGTTTAAAATGGCAACATACATTACTTTCACTTACATTGACAGACTAATAATCTGTGATGCATATTTTTATATCAACTCAAAATATAAATATGAATTACCTTTTCTGTAATCTTTGGCCCATAGCTCTGAGAAGAAAACAGTTTTCTCAGTGTATTTTGATTAGACTTGCTGAACTCATATTTTTTCTTATGTATTTTCTCCTGCTGTTGGATTTCTTCCTCACTGTGCAATGGCATCTTTTCTCTTTAGTAGTTATTGGAAAATCTTATAATGAAAATTATACTCTCCCTCTGAAAATTTCAAAGATTTGTCAAGATGCCAATTTCGAAGTTTAAATTTCTTTATCATTGAGGAGAAATAATCTTAGGATTATTATATTTTCTATTCTTTAATAATGATTGTAAAAACTTTATTTTCTTTGTTTAGCTTTTTTCAAAAATTTTTAATAGGAGGAAAATTGCTTTACAATGTTGTGATGGTTTCTGCCACACAACAATGCCATACAACAATGCAAATCAGCCATAATTATACATAAATCACCTGCCTCTCGAACCTCCCACCCCTCCCCCATCCCACTCTTCTAGATTATTTTTCTCTTTTGCATTTTTGCTATGAAATATATCACATATGTAAAAGAGTGTGCCAATTGTTTTACATTTCATAGAGAAATAATAAAATGATCAACTCTATTTCAGACACTCGCCTTAACAGAGTTTTCCTGCTAACTATAAGCTCCCTGAGAGAAGTTTTTTGTTACCAAGTTCTCTGAATAGACCCTGAATTCTTCGAAAGACCCCTTTCATCCACCTTCATTCCACTCCTTCATTCAATTTCATTGTGTGCTTAGTCTCTCAGTCGTGTCCAACTCTTTGCGATCCCACAGACTGTGGCCCACCAGGCTCCTCTGTCCATGGGGATTCTCCAGGCAAGAATACTCGAGTTTGTTGCCATGCCTTCCTCCAGGGTGTCTTCCCAACCCAGGCATCCAACCCGGGTCTCCCGCATTGCAGGTGGATTCTTTACATCTGAGCCACCTTATCTCTGCAAACATTTCCAACCATTCTCTAGGTCCCAATCTGGACCACATGACCACTTATTTCAAATACCGCATTCCTTTTCTCTAGACTTCCCTACATCTTTGGCTTTCCGGTATACCAATGTGCATGTCTAATATTCCCAATAGCTAATATTTATTGTGCATCTATGAGATACACAGCACTGAGCTCAGTCCCACACATTTGGCCTCTTAGGTGACTCAGTGGTAAAGAATCCGCCTGCCAGTGCAGGAGACATGGGTCGAGTCTTAAGTTGGGAAGATCATAGGGAGAAGGAAATGGCAACACACTCTAGTATTCTTGCCTGGAGAACCCCATGAACAGAGGAGTCTGGCAGGTTATAGTCCATGGGGTCACAAAGAGTAGGACACGACTGAGTGACTGGACAACCACCAACAACACATTTAATCCTCACAACAAACCAGTGAAGTTGATATTATTAGCTTTAATATCTTTGTTGTCCTTTTATAATACAAGATTTTTTCCTCTATAAAAAAAATTAAAGTCTTTAAAATAATGTTTGCCAAATGGAGACTTTACTGAAAAAATCTATACATACTTATAAATAAATAAATATACTTGCACTTACCCATCAAGAATTCAAGGGGAAAATGTGCAAAGAGGAAAATACTTAGGAAGTTTGATATCACTGATGAATAATAGGAGGATAAACAACACGTGCTAATTCATTCTTAATATGAATTCTTTAGGACACTTTAAAATGAGGGAATTTCACCTTTATGCCCTTTTAGTCCTTTTCACCTTTGTTGAAATTCTATTCAGGGAAATTCGTATTTGTGACATCTGTAATTTTTCTCGTTGATATATAGTTTTCTGGCAGAAGTTACATTAAGGTCACAAATACACAGCAGGTAAGACTTTTTTGAAAAAAACAAAGACTATTTGGGGCTCTGTCATACCCTAGCTGAGTGAATTTGAAGAAATCATGAGCTCTATTTTTTCAATTATGATATAATAATCTTGCCTCCTGTCTCTAAGAATTATGTGAATTAATGTGATAAAATTATTTGAGTCCTTTCAAAATAAGTACTCTAAAAATAAAGTTGTTTCACACTGTTCCATTAATACTGAATCTCTTTATTTTAAAAAGGAAATTTAAAAACAGAACAAATGGCAACCATTGCTTATTTTCTAGAGAAAATATTTCTATTTTCTCTTAAGAAAATAACTGTTTTTGATGTATGTCTATTACAATCTATTTCTGCCATTTCTTGATGAAGAGCATTTAAAATTTTTAAATGCATCTGCCCTTTGACCCAGTAATTCTATTCTTATGAATTCTGCCTAAGAAACATGTCCCTCCCGAAAAAGTTTCATATACAAACATATTTATTGTACCCTTACTAGCACAGAAAAACAGTAATGATTAAATAATAGGGTCATGTTTAAGTAAATTGTGATTTAGCCACATGAAGAAACATCACATAAATATTAAAATATATTATGTAAAGTATATATAAAAGGAACTTTATAATAACAAAGAGGGCTTCTTATAAAGTTAACTAAAAAATGACAATGAAATTGCTTAAGTACTCTTGAGTTCAGCTCAGATTAAGATGAAAAAGGTTAGCAATGCACGTGTTAAAACAGTCCCATTATAGATAATTATACATAGAGTGCAAGTCGCTCAGTCATGTCCAACTCTCTGCAACCCCATGGACTTTACAGTCCATGGAATTCTCCAGGCCAGAATACTGGAGTGGGTAGCCTTTATCCTCTTTTAGTTTTACAGTCATCTGTAGTGAGTTTTTATTATGTTTATAATAAGGAAAATTGGAAATCATATTGTAGACAAAATGCTTTCAGGATACACTTTCAATTCAATGGGTTGAGTTTCCCATCCAACTGAAGCAAAGCAACATATGACACTCTGTATCCCACACGTGGACACTCTAGGAGACGAACCAGCACCTCACTCATTTTACTCAACGAAGAGTAAAATTAAGCCACTTGTGGGCCTCCATACTGTGAGATCTCAAAGCCCTAGCATGACACGCGCACACACACAAATTCTGCAAAACAGCACTTAAGTCACTTAGTACACGCCAGGTCCATTGTTCATTTCAGTGCTCCCACTAGACCAGATAACTGGTTCTGGAGCTTGGGTTCTGTTTTCCCAAACTGGCCCCGTGGGCAGTTACTGTCTGGCTCCATGATAGCACTAAATGATTCACCTTTCTCAAGTTCACAAACAGATCGTCTTAGTCTTGAGACCACTAACAACTTGTTCTGCAAGATAAAATGGTGTCAGTCATCCACAGTGGCTGAGTCAGTTTCTGAGAACAATCTTCTTCACTCTTTCATTTTGTTTGGTTTAGGACAGGCCTGGCTCTGCCCACCAAGAGAGCTATAGACATCCTAGAGAACTTCCTCTGGTTTTAAGCCATCTCTGTTCACCAGACTTGAGTCCTTGATCTAAGACTGAAGATGGTTTTATGAGAAAAAGCCTGGGCTTTGGAATCAGAGAACTTTGGGTTCAAATCCTGGCACTGCCATTTGTTTGTCCCGCAACTTTGGGCAAGTTACTTGACTCCTACAGACTTCACATGAAAAATAAAGGTAACAATTCTTAACTCTTCGAGTCTGTAGGAAGAGTTCCTGAGACAATGTAGAAGGCTGACATAATGATATTAACATTCACTCAGTTGTATTTAAAAAACGAATGCACAGGACTGAAGGGACCTTTTTAAAAACTGAGGAACTAGGATAAGATATAAAACTGAGAGTTGAAGAACCAGAGTAAAGACCCGCCATCAAAGAACATAAAGGTTGAAAGCTGGAGATTAGAAGATATTAGTCACATTGATTTTATCACCTGGTTGATATTATTGTGACTCTTTTTCCTTAAAGTATTATTGAAATCTAATACAAAGTTACCAAGTGTAAGTACACAGAAATTCTTCAAGAGATGAGGATGCCAAACCACCTGACCTGCCTCCTGAGAAATGTGTATGCAGGTCAAGAAGCAACAGTTAGAACCACACATGGAAAAACAGACTGGTTCCAAATCAGGAAAGGAGTACATCAAGGCTGTATACTGTCACTCTTATTTAACTTAGATGCAGAGTACGTCATGAGAAATGCTGGGCTGGAAGAAGCACAAGCTGGAATCAAGATTGCCAGAAGAAATATCAACAACCTCAGATATGCAGATGACACCACTCTTATGGCAGAAAGTGAAGAAGAACTGAAGAGCCTCTGATGAAAGTGAAAGAGGAGAGTGAAAAGTTGGCTCAAAACTCAACATTCAGAAAACTAAGATCATGGCATCCAGTCCCATCACTTCGTGGCAAGTAGATGGGGAAACAGGCAAACAGTGACAGATTTTATTTTCTTGGACTCCAAAATCACTGCAGATGGTGGCTGCAGCCATGAAATTAAAAGACGCTTGCTCCTTGGAAGAAAAGCTATGAGGAACATAAACAGCATATTAAAAAGCAGAGACATTACTTTGCCAGCAAAGGTCCATCTAGATAAACCTATGGTTTTTCCAGTAGTCACATATGGATGTGAGAGTTAGACCATAAAGAAGGCTGAGCACCAAAGAATTGATGCTTTTGAACTGTGGTATTGGAGAAGATGCTTGAGAGTCCCTTGGACTGAAAGGAGATCCAACCAGTCCATCCTAAAGGAAATCTGTCCTGAATGTTCATTGGAAGGACTGATTCTGAAGCTCCAATACTTTGGCCACCTGATGTGAAGAACTGACCCGTTGGAAAAGACCCTGATGCTGGGAAACATTGAAGGCAGGAGAAGGATGAGATGGTTGGATGGCATCACTGACTCAATGGACATAAGTTTGAGCAAGTTCCAGGAGTTGGTGATGGACAGGAAAGCCTGTTATGCCAGAGTCCATGGGGTTACAAATAGTTGGACATTACTGAGCAACTGAACTGAACTAATATAACACCCAGCACCACAGAAACAAAAGAGGGATTTTGAAAGAAAGTATTTTAAGTGCTCTTAGAAGGAATATTGTCTTATTTCAATGTGGTCAGTGGCAAAAACATTCTCATATCTCCATGTCACTCACCTGAACACCAGGAAACTGCATAATGTAAGTATAGTAAAAACAAGGAAGAACACCTGTGGCTCCAGGTGGGTCTCCAGGTTACTTTCCAGATCCACGCACACCCATGTGCACTCTGCTTTGGTAGGCGTCCAGAACATTTCCCTACACAACCTCCGTGAAGCATAACGTGGAAAAGTTCATCCAAAAAAAGCGTCTTTCCTGGGCTCTGACACCGCTTGCTCTTGTCATAGTGATGTTTAGAGCACTGCATTGTATCAAAAGAGCAGGGCAGTTAGCATAAATGAACAGTCACTCAAAAATAATCAAAAATGTGACTTTCTTCCTCTGTTTATAGCCTGTGATATAAAATTGAAAACTCAGTGAGAATCAAAGGTGGTAAACATCAAACACCAGAAATATGCTGTCAATTAGTTCCCAAAGATAGAAGTAGATTAAATAGGGTTCTTCAGATACAGAGTCACAGACTTGGAGAACAAACTTACAGTTGCCAGGGGGATGGATGGGGGAAGGGATGGTTAGGGAATTTGGGATGGACATGTACACACTGCTATATTTTAAATGGCTAACCAACAAGGTCCTACTGTGTAGCAGGGGGAACTCTACTCAATGTTATGTGGCAGCCTAGATGGGAGGGGAGTTTGGGGGAGAATGAATACATATATATGGATGGCTGAGTCCCTTTGCTGTCTACCTGAAACTGTCACATCATTGTTAATATGTGGTGGTGGTGGTGTAGTCACTAAGTCATGTCCGACTCTTGTGACCCTACCAACTGTAGCCCACCAGGCTTCTCTATCCATGGGATTTTATAAAATAAAAAGCTTAAAAATAAGGTTCTTAAATATCAAAGCTGGTACTGGTTTATATTTAATAGAGTCTTGCAGTTTTGGAGCTTAAAAACTAAACAAATTAAAATCTCTCTCCCAGATCTTTGTATGATGACCAAGGAATTAAATTTTGTGATGTGCCTTTAGCCAAGTTCTAGCCTCAACCTAATACTCTGTGTACCTGTCATCATTAAGGGGACTAGGTCCTGAATCTAAAGGTATCTACATTGAAAAGAACCTTGAAAACAATTTTATTCCACCCTCCTCCATTTTTCACGTAAGAAAAACAAAGACCAGAGGAACAGAGTGGCTTATCTAGAGTTACCTTGCTAATTAATTGTGAAGATGAGTCTAGAATTACAACTAATATCCTTTCTGTTACACAGAAGATTTTCCAACCCTGTTCTCCACAACCTCTGCATCTCCAGATGCTTTGGATTAAAGGCTGCCCCAGATATTAAGAAAGATTTTTAGCAGTTTGCTACAGAATACCAGACTTCATTACCCTTTCTCCATTTCGGACTAAGCAACTCCACTTGTTTTACATACTGGCTTCCATGTTAGATTTCATTTGAGGAACACATTTGGCTAAAATAATCTGACAGCCATTGCTTTCTATGAGCATCAGTAGACTTTTTGTTTTTAAAAAAACAGGCAATGTGAATCAACAGAATCAACATAAATCTTATTTATATTTTGCCAGGCTCAACAACCATGGGGTGACAAAGAGCTGGACACAACTGAGCAACTGAACTGAACTGAGGCTTAACAAGATAAACCTGAACTGCTGTTAACCCTCAACAAAAACAATAGACATCAAATACCCTCCCCTCCTGAAAGATGCTGCTACTGCTGCTAAGTCACTTTAAGTCGTGTCCGACTCTGTGCAACCCCAGAGATGGCAGCCCACCAGGCTCCACCGTCCCTGGCATTCTCCAGGCAAGAACACTGGAGTGGGTTGCCATTTCCTTCTCCAATGCATGAAAGTGAAAAGTGAAAGTGAAGTCGCTCAGTCGTGTCCGACTCTTCTCGACCCCATGGACTGCAGCCCACCAGGCTCCTCCACCCGTGGGATTTTCCAGGCAAGAGTACTGGAGTGGGGTGCCATTGCCTAACTTGCAAATAAACCACTAATTGGCTGTTAGTTGCTCCTTGATTGAATAATAGATTTTAGCTACTTCATCTATTGTATCTTTGTTTTATTTTACAGAAGAAAACCACTCAAGGAAAGCATGTTTAGAACATAAGTTCTAAACATGAGAAAAGGTAAAAACACCAATATTTGTACCTTGGGCACATTTCCACAGAACACAGGCCAGTTATTAATATATTGCGAATGTCAGCTGTTGTCCAGTCTTCAAAATCCTGTTAGTATTTGAGAACTTTGCATCTCAGGACATCTTTGGTCAGATGTACACATCTCTAATCACTTAGTTGTATATAAAGTGCTCTGATACTAATAAGAGAAAAATCTATGCATTGGCAATGCCTAAAATATCCTGACTGGTAATCAATATCTTCACAGTTGGTTTTCCAATTAACTGAAAGATGACAGGTAGAGGAGATGGATAGAAAAGCAACAACAAAAATGCCTTTTGGCATAAATAGTACTAATTAATCCAAAGATTAATAAGATGGAAGTCACTTAAGCTAAGATGAATAGAATCCAAATTAGTACTGAGTGAGGAGTTCAGCATATACCTGAGGGCAAAAGGATTAATACCTGTCCAGCTTCTACATGAGAACCTCCTCGTTAATTAACTTTCTAGCTCTGTCCCCTGGGTAACCCAATAAAAGCTGACAGATTACATGTCTTAACAGGTAACTTTGCTTATGGTAGAAAAGATTTCTGACTGGTCGATTGCATCTAGGGGAACATTTCCTTTGGGCTCCACTGAGAGACAGGCTTCTTTCACTCAACCTAATGTTTTCAAGATTCATCCATATTGTAGCATGTATCAGCATTTCCTTTCCTTTTTGCTTTTCTTAACTTATTGAGATATAATTCACATAACATGCAATTCATTCATTTAAAGTTAGCACAACTGGGACTTCCCATGTGATCTATTGAGCTAAGACTTCACATGACCAAGCTCGATCCCTGGTCAGGGAACCAGATCCCACGTGCTTCAACTAAGCGTTCATATGTTGCAACTAAAGGTTCTGCATGCCACAATGAACAGCAAAGACCCTGAGTGCTGCAACTAAAACCCAGCACAGCCAAACCAATCAGCCAATATATTTTTTATATATATATAAAAATACATGTGTGCAATTAATTTATTTTTAATATATTCACAGAATTGTGCAAACATCACCAGTTAATTTAGAAACTTCTCATCTCCTCAAAGTAACCCTGTATCCTTTAACTGCACCTCACTCTCTGCCCATCTCCTCTAGCCTGAAGCAACCACTAATATACTGTCTGCACGGATTGCCTATCCGAGACTTTCATGTGAATGGAATCACATAGTAGGTGATCTTTTGTGACTTCTTTCATTTAACGTAATGTTTTCAAGGTTTATCCATGTATCAGGACTTCATTCCTTTTTATGGTTGAACAATATTCCATCATAGGCAGAGATCACATTTTATCCATTTGTCAACTGATAGACTTTGGGTTGTGACCACCTTTTGGCTATTATTAATACAGCAGCTATAAACATTTGAGTACAAGTTTTTGTGTGGACATACGTTTTCATTTATCTTGGGCATATAACCATGTAATGAGTCAATGGAAACTCCATGATTAATCATTTGAGGGATTCCAGACTGTTTTCCAAACTGGCTGCAACATTTTATAATCCTAACAGCAGTGTATGAGGATTCTTAGTTCTTATTTCTCCACATCCTCCTCAAATCTTATCCAACTTGGTTAAGATGCCACATGGTTATTTTTTTTTTATTTTATGGAAGTATAACTGATTTACAATGTTGTGTTAGCCTCTGGTATACAGCAAAATGATTCAGTTATACATATTCTTTTTCTTATTCATATAGTTATTTTTAATGATCATTTTTTCCTTATCCACAGGGCTTGCAAACTCCATTCTATATTTTCAAGAATTTTGCACAGGATTACCAAATTCTCCAGCTTTCAGGTTGTAAAAAATTTCTTTTTTTTTTTTTAAGAGACAGTACAATTATGTTTGCCAATCTCTTACACTCATTCCCATTCTTCAAACTTGCCCAAATATCATTCTTTCTCAAAGATCACTTTGCATTGAAAGAAGATTGGGTATCCACTTGTCTTTTTCTTTGATACTAGAAGAAATTTTGCATAAAAAAAACTCCCAAACACAGATGCTTTATTTAAAAAAGAAAAAAATTATAATCTTGGTTATTTGGCATGACTTTTTATTTCCCTATATTATTTCCATATTGAGTTATAATATGTAACGTGTCATGAAACAACATTATAAAAGATTATTTGACCACACACAATTTAGTAAAATATATTCAATCAATAAATGAGCAAGTGTCAGTTCTAAGCTTTTTGAAATGATCTGTTGATTCTAATGAATAACTGTTTCCCCAAAAGTTTTTAATCAAATTCAGATTTTAAATAGAAAGATTAACAACACTGCATTTTACTACCAAAAAGTTATTGAATGATTCTGATAATTTCAAAATAGAGAGTATAACAAGAAATTTCATTATTATTTCAACCTAGTCTTGTTACTCTATACAACCTGAGCAAAAGATATTCTACTGAAGTATAATTGACATATAATATAATTAGTTTCAGTTGTACACCATGATTCAAAAATCTGTATATATCATGAATGATCACAATAAATTTAGTTAGCATCATTACCACACATAGTTAAAAAAACTTTTTTTAACAAGGACTTTTAAGACCTACTCTCTAAGTAACTTTCAATTATGTTATACAGTACATTAACTGTGGTCATGTTCTGTATCATATCCACAATTTATTTATAGCAGCACGTTTGCACCTTTAGATCCTCTTCACTCATTGTGCCCACCACTTACCCCCCACCTCTGGTTAACAACCAGCCTTTCCTCTGAATCTATAAGTTTGGTTGTAGCTTTTGGGTTTGGTTTTTTTCTCTTTCTGAGTCCATATATAAATGAGATCATATGGTATTTGTCTTACCCTGTCTCAATTATTTTGCTTGGCATAATGCCCTCAAGGTCCACCCATGTTTTTGCAAGAGGTATGTATGTATATGTGTGTGTATACATATATATATATATGTACACCTCACAAACATGTAAAACAAACATATATATCTTACCTTCTTTATGCATTCATCCATCAGTTGAAATTCAGGTAGTTTCCATATCTTGTGTATTGTAAATAATGCTATAATGAACATGGAGGTGCATATATCTTCTCAAAGAAGTGTTTTTATTTTCTCTGAATAAATAGTAGAAGGGGAATTGCCAGATATGGTAGTTCCATTTTTAATTTTTTGAGAGACCTCCATGCTGTTTTCCATAATGCCTATACCAATTCACCTTCCACTAACATGGCACAGAATTTTGTTCCTTTTCTCCATATCCTTGCCAACACTTGTTCTTCTTCTCTTTTTGATTTGCATTTCTCTAATTAGTGATGTTAAGCATCTTTCTGTGTATTTTGGATATTCAGATCAGATCAGATCAGTCGCTCAGTCGTGTCCGACTCTTTGTGACCCCATGAATCGCAGCACGCCAGGCCTCCCTGTCCCTCACCAACTCCCGGAGTTCACTCAGACTCACGTCCATCCAGTCAGTGATGCCATCCAGCCATCTCATCCTCCGTCGTCCCCTTCTCCTCCTGCCCCCAATCCCTCCCAGCATCAGAGTCTTTTCCAAATATACAATCTGAAAATATTTTCTCCCATTCAGCAGGTTGCCTTTTCATTCTGTTAATGGATTCCTTTGCTGTTCAGAAACTTCTGTTCTGGCATCTTGCTTATTTTTCCTTTTGTTGCCTTTGATTTTGAAGGCATATCCAAATAACCATCACCAAGAGCTTCTTGCCTGGTATTCTTCTAGGAGTTTTATGGTCTTAGGTCTTATATTCACCTAAACCACTTTGAGTCAATTTTTGTGTATGGTGTAAGATAGTAGTCTAGCTCATTATTTTGTATGTGGGTGCCCAATTTTCCCAGTTCTTGAAGAGATTACCTTTACCCATTGTATATTCTTGAAGAGATCTCTAGTCTTTCCCATTCTGTTGCTTTCCTCTATTTCTTTGCATTGGTCACTGAGGATGGCTTTCTTATCTCCTCTTACTATTCTTTGGAACTCTGAATTCAGATACTTATATCTTTCCTTTTCTCCTTTGCTTTTCACTTCTCTTCTTTTCACAGCTATTTGTAAGGCCTCCTCAGACAGCCATTTTGCTTTTTTGCATTTCTTTTCCACGGGATGGTCTTGATTCCTGTCTCCTGTACAGTGTCATGAACCTCCATCCATAGTTCATCAGGTACTCTATCAGATCTAGTCCCTTAAATCTATTTCTCACTTCCACTGTATAATCATAAGGGATATGATTTAGGTCATACCTGAATGGTCTAGTGGTTTTCCCTACTTTCTTCCATTTAAGTCTGAATTTGGCAATAAGGAGTTCATGATCTGAGCCACAGGCAGCTCCTGGTCTTGTTTTGTTGACTGTATAGAGTGTCTCCATCTTTGGCTGCAAAGAATATAATCAATGTGATTTTGGTGTTGACCATCTGGTGATGTCCATGTGTAGAGTCTTCTCTTGTGTTGTTGGAAGAGGGTGTTTGCTACAGGAAAGACTAGAGATCTCTTCAAGAAAAGTAGAGATACCAAGGGAACATTTCATGCAAAGATGGGCTTGATAAAAGACAGAAATGGTATGGACCTAACAGAAGCAGTAGATATTAAGAACAGGTGGCAGGAATACACAGAAGAACTGTACAAAAAAGATCTTCATGACCAAGATAATCATGATGGTGTGATCATTCACCTAGAGCCAGACATCCTGGAATGTGAAGTCAAGTGGGCCTTAGAAAGCATCACTACGAACAAAGCTAGTGGAGGTGATGGAATTCCAATTGAGCTATTTTAAATCTTGAGAGATGATGCTGTGAAAGTGCTGCACCCAATACGCCAGCACATTTGGAAAACTCAGCAGTGGCCACAGGACTGGAAAAGGTCAGTTTTCATTCCAATCCCAAAGAAAGGCAATGCCAAAGAATGCTCAAACTACCACACAATTGCATGCATCTCACACGCTAGTAAGTAATGCTCAAAATTCTCCAAGCCAGGCTTCAGCAGTACGTGAACTGTGAACTTCCAGATGTTCAAGCTGGTTTTAGAAAAGGCAGAGGAACCAGAGATCAAATTGCCAACATCTGCTGGATCATGGAAAAAGCAAGAGAGTTCCAGAAAAACATCTATTTCTGCTTTATTGACTATGCCAAAGCTTTTGACTGTGTGGATCACAATAAACTGTGAAAAATTCTGAAAGCAATGGGAATATCAGACCACCTGACCTGCCTCTTGAGAAACCTGTATGCAGGTCAGGAAGCAACAGTTAGAACTGGACATGGAACAACAGACTGGTCCCAAATAGGAAAAGGAGTACATCAAGGCTGTACATTGTCACCCTGCTTATTTAACTTCTATGCAGAGTACATCATGAGAAATGCTGGGCTGGAAGAAACACAAGCTGGAATCAAGATTGCTGGGAGAAATATCAATAACCTCAGATATGCAGATGACACCACCATTATGGCAGAAAGTGAAGCAGAACTAAAAAGCCTCTTGATGAAAATGAAAGTAGAGAGTGAAAAAGTTGGCTTAAAGCTCAACATACAGAAAATGAAGATCATGGCATCTGGTCCCATCACTTCATGGGAAATAGATGGGGAAACAGTGGAAACAGTGGCAGACTTTATTTTGGGGGGGCTCCCAAATCACTGCAGATGGTGACTGCAGCCATGAAATGAAAAGACGTTTACTTCTTGGAAGGAAAGTTATGTCCAACCTGGATAACATATTCAAAAATAGAGACATTACTTTGCCAACAAAGGTCCATCTAGTTAAGGCTATGGTTTTTCCAATGGTCATGTATGGATGTGAGAGTTGGACTGTGAAGAAAGCTGAGTGCCAAAGAATTGATGCTTTTGAACTGTGGTGTTGGAGAAGACTCTTGAGAGTCCCTTGGACTGCAAGAAGATCCAACCAGTCCATTCTGAAGGAGATCAGCCCTGGGATTTCTTTGGAAGGAATGATGCTAAAGCTGAAACTCCAGTACTTTGGCCACCTCATGCGAAGAGTTGACTCATTGGAAAAGACTCTGATGCTGGGAGGGATTAGGGGCAGGAGGAAAAGGGGACGACAGAGGATGAGATGGCTGGATGGCATCACTGACTCAATGGACGTGAATCTGAGTGAACTCCGGGAGTTGGTGATGGACAGGGAGGCCTGGCGTGCTGCAATTCATGGGGTCGCAAAGAGTTGGACATGACTGAGCAAGTGAACTTGATTGTATATTCTTGGCTCTAGGTTGGAATATAATTGACCACACATGACTGGTTTATTTCTGAGCTCCATATTCTGTTCCACTGATCTATGTGTCTGTTTTTATGCTAACACCATACTGTTTTAATCATTATAGCTTTTTAATATAGTTTGAAATCAAGAAGCATGATGCCTCTAACTTTGTTCTTCCTGCAAGACTGCTTTAGCTATTCAAGGTCTTTTAAGATTCCATATGAATTTTAGGATATTTGTTCTATTTCTGTGTGTGTTTTTAATCAAACATTCAGTTATCCCCTCCTGTGCAGATAAACTGAGAACTAAAAGGTAGACAAACTTATAAAAGAAATGACCTCAAGTTTAGCCATCCTAGCACATTGAACTGGCAACTGACATGGTTGATCTTTGTCAACTATGGAAAAGAGTTGAGTTATGAGACAAACTGTATAAGAAATCTCAAAAACTCCAATCCTTAAGAATATTATCTGTATGTCCACAGTTGAAATTTCATTAATTCCCAGAGCATTCAAAACATAAATACAAACATTTTATTACCAAATGTGGTTTTAAATTTAATAAATAAATAAATAATCTGCCACTTTATCTAATGCAAATCTAAGCCCTTCCTCAATTTAGCATGTTTGAAAGTTTTCTATAAATCTAAAATATATCTGTAAGGATTCTCACATTTTCGAGGATGAGTAGTTAGTAGATGTACATATGTGGACCAATGCCTAAACCTAATTTTACTCACTCTTTGTTTAGTTCAAGTCCTGTCCAGTCCTCTGGAATTAATCCTCCAGAAAGAAGGGGAAAGCATCTGGTCACAGCCAGGGTGCTAAATTAGAGAAGGGAAAAGCACCGTAGGAACAGCAAACATCTGTCTAATTTTGTTGGTATCTTCTACTCTCAGGTAGAAGGCTCATCTACACAGGGACATCTAGTGGTAAAGAAGAATCAATGCAGTTATCTGCCTCAACATTTGAATTTTACCTTTGCTCCATCTTCATATAATCAAGGAGGAAAAAAAATTCTGAACTCTAGCTAATGGCCACAGAAAGTATTTATAACAGCACTTGAGAATGAAAAAAAATACTCAAAAAAAAAGCAAATAATTTGGACTGCTTCTATTTTTCTTCATGATAAAAAACCAGCTTAGAGCCAAGATGAATTTATTCTAGTTGGGTTTCTCTAATTTTTTTTTTAAGCCATAGCACTAAGATATAAAACAATTTTATCAAAATTAATCTTTCATAGTAAAGCAACTATAATAAAGGTATTTATCTTTTCAGAGACATCAAAAGCCAGAATAAACTGATCCCCTTTAGAACATTAGTTTAATAGGATTACTTTTTTTTTTTGCATTTTCCCTTATTTATTCTAATATTAATTATTATAGCTTTTTTGGTCTTGAAAATTTTTTAGTTTTATTTTATTTTTAAACTTTACAATATTGTATTGGTTTCTTTTTTAATTTTATTTTATTTTTAAACTTTACAGAATTGTATTAGTTTTGCCAAATATCAAAATGAATCCGCCACAGGTATACATGTGTTCCCCATCCTGAACCCTCCTCCCTCCTCCCTCCCCATACCATCCCTCTGGGTCGTCCATATGACTATAAAAAAAAAAACAATAGAAAAGTAATGATCTATGTCACAATAGAAATCATTAAAATGAAATAATATTAAACCATTCAGTAACCTTGAGATAGTTTCTTATGTGTCTCTTTTATAGAAATCTTTTTTTTTTCTTTGAAATGAGATTGAAAGCTAAGCAAAAACTTCCTTCAGTGGAAATACTCTTTTTCCCACTAGCTTTATTTCCTGATGGAGAAAAGGCAACTGCTTTTCAGGTATTTGTGGAGAGTTGTAGAGCAAAAGACAAGAAAAGGTTAGCATTTAGATCTGGGTCTCAAAAGGTATACATTGTTAAGGATAACGGGTACAATGTTTTGACTTCATATTAATTACTGACAATCATTTCAGCAGACCAACCTGGAATCTTTCTCAAGAGTAAACTTCAGAATGAGAATTTAATTGACTAAACATGTCATTTCACCTATTCCAAGATCATAAGCTGATCCTATTTTTATGCAACTATATGTCATATACACATTATATATATATATATATATAAAAATCATGGGCTTCTCTTATGGCTCAGCTGGTAAAGAATCCGTCTGCAATGCGAGAGACCTGGGTTTGATCCCTGGAGAAGGCAAAGGCTAGCCACTTCAGTACTCTGGCCTGGAGAATTCCATGGACTATATAGTCCATGGGGTCCCAAAGAGTCAGACACGACTGAGCAACTTTCACATGTATATAATAAGCAAACAAGGTGGTAAAAACTTGAAGAAACTTAGCTAAAAAAGCAACAAAAGCATAAGTAAGGATTCCCTCCATCCAGATGGGGGAGATGTTGAACAGATGTGACTTGCTTATGAATTTTAACAAAGACTATGATAGTTGTCTTATCCACAAGCTAGAATCAAGACTGCTGGGAAGAGTATCAGTAACCTCAGATATGCAGATGACACCACCCTTATGGCAGAAAGCAAAGAAGAACTGAAGAACCTCTTGATGAAAGTGAAAGAGGAGAATGAAAAGGTTGGCTTAAAACTCATCATTCAAAAAATGAAAATCATGGCATCTGGTCCCAATCACTTCATGGCAAATAGATGGGAAACAATGCAAACAGTGACAGACTTTATTTTCTTGGGCTCCAAAATCACTGCAGATGGTGACTGAAGCCATGAAATTAAAAGACGCTTGCTCCTTGGAAGAAAAGTTATGACCAACCTAGACAGCATATTCAAAGGCAGAGGCATTACTTTGCCAACAAAGGTCCATCTAGTCAAAGCTATAGTTTTTCCAGTAGTCATGTATGGATGTGAGTTGGACCATAAAGAAGGCTGAGTACTGAAGAATTGATGCTTTTGAATTATGGTGTTGGAGAAGACTCTTGAGAATCCCTTGGACTGTAGGAGATCCAACAAGTCCATCCTAAAGGAAATCAGTCCTGAATATTCACTGGGAGGACTGATGCTGAAGGTGAAGCTCCAAAACTTTGGCTACATGATACGAAGAACTAACTCACTGAAAAAGACCCTGATGCTGGGAAAGATTGAAGGCAGGAAGAGAAGGGGGTGACAGAGGATGAGATGGTTGGATGACATCACCGACTGAATAGGCATGATTTTGAGCAAGCTCTAGGAGTTGGTGGTGGACAGGCAAACCTAGCATGCTGCAGTCCATGGGGTCACAAAGAGTTGGACATCACTGAGCAACTGAACTAAACTGATGATAGTTGTGAAAACCTATTATTACACATTCACTTAATATTTAGTATATATTTTTGAATCTTTTCCTTTATGTCCCAACCCCAAATGTTCCATCTACCCACAGCTTTTCTTGGACAACAGATGTAAAAGTCATCATGGATAGGGTTCTTTTTTAATTTGCAATCAAAGGACAGACTATACTTGGGAAAAAGTCAGATAAAGTAATCATGTGCATAAACTAACCCAATGGATAGATTAGGATACGTTTAGGGAAGACTGCATTAGACCAACTGTGTGAATTTATAAATTCTGATAGAGAGATACATATAGAGCTTTTTAAACATGTATATGCACATACACAGAGAAATATATAGATATAAGTATGTGGATTATCTATAGTTTTATTGCCTAGATCTGCCCACTGAGACGGCCTTGAAGCAAAAGCACCTCGTTGACAATGAACACACCTAGTGTCCTGATCAGGCTTCCCTAGTGACAATGACAGCAAAGAATCTGCCTGCAATGCAAGGACCTGGGTTCAATCCCTGGGTTGGGATGAAACCCTGGAGTAGGAAATGGCAACCCAATCCAGTATTCTTGCCTGGAGAATTCCATGGACAAAGGAGCCTGCCGGGCTAAAGTCCATGGGGTCACAAAGAGTCGGACTTGACTGAGCAACTAACACTTTCACTTTCAGTGTCCAGATCTTGACTTTTAGTTACCATCCTCCACTAAAAGAAATTAAGGCTCCTCAGAGAAATGGCTGACTATAGAGATAACTGAAGTAAGGTAAGAACAAGATGAGACTGAACATCCTATTATGTCAGAGAGTAAGGATGTACAAGAAGAATGATGGAGATAGGTCAAAAGGCATGGAACCCAGCTTCAACGAATTCTACTGGTTAAACTGGGAGAAATTTGAGGATCATATCCAATAAAGACAGTAATGGGGTATAATTCATTGAATAAAGTAGGAAACAATCATATTTAAATAAATAGATAAATGGAGGGTTTGGTGAGGAAAGAGATATTTATATCGTCTTCAAGTACCTCCTCATGAAACACTTATTACAAAGAGAAAAAAACAGTAACTGTGCAGTGGGAAAAGTCTGGCAGACTCCACCTTAATTAAAAAAAAAAAAAACAATCATTAGCAATGGGACAAATCAAAATCCTTCGTCAATAAGATGCAGTGAAAAGAACTTAGCATCACTTCTGGCAGAGTTCCTGACAGACTCACAATTGAGTCTAATCTTGAGGAAATATCTGACAACCTAAATGAAGGAATATTCTTTAAAATAATCGGCCTTTTATTTTCAAAAGTGTCCAGATTATGAGAGTCAAGACTAAAGAAACATTTCAAAGCAAAGGAAGCCAAAGGGAGATGACAGTTAAATGCAACAAGTGATTCTACAGGATCATTCTTCTACAAGTGGCCCTGCTGGTACAACTGATGAAACGTGAATGAATTCTGATGAATACAAAGCAAGGCATAAATGTAAGTTTCCTGATTTGGTGGTTAAATTTAGTAATGTAGGAGAATATCCTTGTTAGAAATACACATGAAAGAACTCAGGAGAAAGTAGCACACTATCAAATAATTCAGGAAAAATATTGGGGGCACTGTACTTCCAACTTTTCTGTACATTGATGCTTATTTCAAAATTTTAAAAATGATGTGTATGGAAGTCTGCCCAAGCATTTAAGCAAAACTATTTTCAATATATTTATATAAAATTAATACAAAACCAATTTCCACACCTCTATTAATTGGCTATTTGAAAACATCACTATTTAGAAAGTGGTACATTTCTTTTTCTAGTTGACATGATGCATTCGACAAATACAGACAATGAATACATATTAGGGAAGGTCAGAAGATCCCAGCAGACAATAAAGCAGACAGTGTCTTAGTATTAACTAAGTTTACATTCTGTGAGGAGATGGAGATAATAATTTCAGATAATAATTGTGACATGGAGAAAATAAAATAAGGCAATGAGAGTAAGTGGAGACAGTGCAAGAGGGTGACTTTATAGAGGTCAGAGAGGGTTTTCCTTGGGCAGTGACACTCAAATGACAAGACCTAGCAATGAGAAACTCTAGACAAAAGTAGTCCAGGCAGAGACTGCCCGGTAGTCCAGTGGTTAAGACTTCGCCTTCCAATGCAGGAGGTGCAGGTTCGAGCCCTGGTCAAGGAGCTAAGATTCACATGCCTTAGGGTGAAAAAACAAACAAAAAACCATAAAACAGAAGCATTATTTTAACAAATTCAATAAAACAGTCCAGGTAAGGGAAACACTGTGTAGGAAGGCCCAAGGCAAGAACTGTAAGAAGAGAAGTACAGCCAGTGTGGCTGAGAAGCACCATGCAAAGGGAGACAAGAAAGAAGGCCCAAGATAAGAGGTAGGGCCAAAGTCAGACTGGGCCTTGTGGGCTGTACAGAGAAGTTAGAGTTTTATCCTAAAGGCAATGGATGATTTTGAAAACCATTTGACCTCTAGTGGTCACTCTTATCTTTGAAAGATCACATTGTCCAGACTGCAGGACAAATGCATTGGCCACAGGGATGCAAGAAAGATAGCAAAGTGATAAATTAGGAAGTTATTATAGTACAAATAGGAATTGATTGGGTAAAAACCAGGATAACAGTTGGGACATAAAGTTGACTGGAATGTATGTTGGACTTGATAATACAACATAGTTTTATAAGATACTATGAATTTTTGACTGAGCAAATTCTATGTACTCAACTTCTGCCTATTTTAGTACTTAGCTATCTAATCCTGGCAGGAATAAAGTAATTAGGAACCTGTGAGAGTGTGTGTGTGTGTGTGTGCGTGTGCATGTGTGTGCGTGTGTGCGTGTGTTAATCACTCAGTCGTGTCCCACTCTTTGCAACCCCATGGACTGTAGCCCACCAGGCTCCTCTGTCCATGGAATTCTCTAGGTGAGAACACTGGAGTGGGTGGCCGTTCCCTTTTCCAGGCGTTCTTCCCCAGCCAGAGATGGAACCTGGGTCTCCTGCATTGCAGGCGGATTCTGTACCATCTGAGCCACCAGGGAAGCCCATGAGACTAGTTAAACCAAAACAAAACAAATTCAAGGCAAAGTAAATGAACAAAAGGAAAGGACTTCCTCTTGATATCTACTTCTTTCAATAAAAATGTATATTCTACCTTAATGTGAGAAGTGCTAAGTAGTACTATTATTCAAGGGGATGTCAACTGACACAAAACGAACACAAATTTGTCATTTGAAACAAGAAGGGAGAATACATTTACATTTGAAAAAACGGGAGCTGATGCATTTTTATATCAACAAGTTAGATATTTTGCATGAATGTTCTCTTCTCTGTTTATGTTTCCTAAGCTACTTTTGCTGTGAAGCTGAAATGCATGCAGAAAAAACCTTTTACTATATGAAACCTTGCAACACTTGTGAAAACAATTCAATTTGGTTTATGTCCAGTGTAATATTTCTCCGGGTATCATCCAAAATTCCCCACAGACAAGGTTTTCACCCTCATTAAGTGTTGGCCTCAGTCTAGCCAACTGGGACTGTTCTATTAACAGTCCTGGGATTTTACCTCCAGTTACCTCCACTTCCTGGAACATGCTCTCTACCAGTGTTATCGAAACCAAGTTGTACTTCATACAGATGTTTTTGGAACATGAGTTTTTTCTTCCACGAATTGAGCTAAGAAAATTATTACCATTATCCATTTTGTAGAGTACTATTTTAACACTGCTTCCTGAACTTATATTATTTTAACTGATTCGTTCCTCACCCTGGTGTCACCCCTCCTAACTGCACTCCCTCAATAAAGCAATAGACTGTTAAAAAAAAAAATCAAGAGATGAGATGTCAGGAATTACCATAATTCTGAAGGTTTATATAGTGAATTGGAGCAAAGAAACGGAGCGTTTGAAGAAATCAAAATGTCAACACTGCACTTTGAAAACTTTATCAGAGGATACAACATCACAGCTAGACAAGAAAGGGTGTGTTGAACCATCAGATTGGACTAAAAATACATCCCTGGAGCCCACTGTAACCCACAAACAAACTCTGCAATGTCAAATGACCTAGCAGATGAACCTCCCTCCGTGAGAACAGTGTTCTTTGGAAGTAAAAAGATTCAGGATATATCTCTGTGAAAAGTTTTGGGTTTTTTTGTTTTGTTTTTCCTGAACTCTCTTTATCTGCGTAAAAGGAGAACTTCCCAAAAGAATCATTTGTCATAAACGCGCCCTCTGGGAGAAATTACCAAGGAAGACTGACTCCTATGACAGATGACAAGAAGTTGATATCAGCATAAGAAATTGCCTAAACAGACGTCACAAAACTATCATATCTCATATCTAATCTTCTAAGGGCACATATTTCTCTTTCCTAGAGTCATTTATTTTGTTATAAGTGGCCTTCTCCCTTTTTCCCTTATTAAGATGGTACATATGCCCCAAATTCCAACTGCCTCCTTAAGTCATATTTTTCTGTGAACACTCCTATATGTAACGAAGAAAAATCTGTCTTTTCTCTTGCTAATCTATCTTCCTCAACTTAATTTGCACACCCACAATCATTAAACCTAAGAGGGTAGAGAAAAGGGTTTTTCTCCCTAACAAAAGAAAAAATGGAGGATTTCTTTTCCAAAAAGAACTAGATAAAGGATAAAACCCATTTCTCATCCAGTTGCTAGTCTCACAACAAATTCAATTTGTACATATTTTATAAAACAAAAGTATGAAAGTGTTAGTCACTCAGTCGTGTCTGACTCTTTGCAATCCCATAAAACATAGCCTGCCAGGCTCCTCTATCCATGGAATTCTGCAGGCAAGAATAATGGAGTGGGTAGCCATTCCCTTCTCCAGGGGATCTTCCTGACCCAAGGATCAAACCTGTGTCTCCTGCATTGCAGGCAGATTCCTTACTGTCTGAACCACCAGAGAATTACACCCACACTAAATCTTACAAAGAATTTTAAGCAACACCCAAACATGGGGGTTTCCTTGATAGCTCAGTTGGTAAAGAATCTGCCTGCAATGCAGGAGACCCCAGTTCAAATAGTCATGTATGGATGTGAGAGTTGAACTGTAAAGAAAGTTGAGTGCTGAAGAATTAATGCTTTTGAACTGTGGTGTTGGAGAAGACTCTTGAGAGTCCCTTGGACTACAAGGAGATCCATCCAGTCCATCCTAAAGGAAATCTGTCCTGAATATTCATTGGAAGGACTGATACTGAAGCTGAAACTCCAATACTTTGGCCACCTGATGCAAAGAACTGACCAATTTGAAAAGACTCTGATGCTGGGAAAGATTGAAGGCAGGAAGAGAAGGGGATGACAGAGGATGAGATGGTTGGATGGCATCACCAACTCAATGGACATGAATTTGAGTAAACTCCAGGAGTTGGTAATAGACAGGGAGTCCTGGTGGGCTGCAGTCCATGGGGTCACAAAGAATCAGACACAACTGAGCAGCTGAACTGAACAAAAACATATATATTTAATAGTTAAAATATAATAAGCTATTGCTGACCTAAAGAAAAATGCACAACATGAGAATTGTAAGTTTAAGTTTTACTCAGGGAATTACTAAGGACTACCCAAGAGACAGCCTTTCAATTATTCTGAAGAAGCCAGTTTACATATGAGTGTTTTGGGCTTGGAAATACCTGCAGTCAAGCATATATCTTGATGAAACATTACTGCTAATTACAAACAGATATTTCAAGTTAATGATTTTAGTGCTCTAAAAAAATTTTTTTTTTTATTGGTGGATTCTTGCCTGGAGAATCCCATGGACAGAGAAGCCTGGCAGACTCCAGTCCATAGGGTCAAAAAGAGTCAGACAGGACTCGGGCGACTCAGCAGGACGCACACACATGGTTGATTTACAATGTCGTGTTCGTTTCAGGTGCACAGAAAGGTGAACCACTTATACATACATCTACTTTTTTTCAGATTCTTTTCCCATACAGAAAATTACAGAATATTGAGTGGAGTTCCCTACCCTATACAGCATGTTCTCACTAGCTATCTATTTTATACATAATAATGTGCATATGTCAATCCCAATCTCCCAATTTATTCCTCTCCCCCTTCTTATCCCATGGTAACCATAAGTTTGTTTTCTACATCTGTGCCTCTACTTTTGTTCCATTGGTAAGTTCATTTGTATTTAGTGATTTCTATGTATGAGTAGACACCAGAAGCCAGAGTCACTAAAATTCTCCCTGAGATGTATGTCTAACTATCTAAATATGTGTTTACCCAATGCACAGAATGCCTCATTCTGTTTTGCATTTTGAATTCCTCTCAAGGTGCACGTTGGTGGGCACAAGCAGTAGGTTATGACTTAACCCTTGTAGAACTGGGTGATGAACAAAGCTCTTTGTTTTTCTTTGCTCACACTAGTCGAGAATAAAAAATCACCCCTGGGAAAATTTAAGAGAGAGAGTAAAGCAAGTATTTAGATTATAAATGCCCATATAATTCTTTCTTCTTAAGTAGTCAAAAGGAAAAGTAAATTATGGTTGATTTTTTCTTGTTAAAAGGGGAGCAATTAAGATGCAACAGTTCGTCAGAGAAAGCAGGACTTCTCTTAGCTCTTAGGGCTAAATGGGATTTCTCATATGGGATTTTGCTAATGGGGCACTGAGCCATGTGGTAGGCACCATCCTTGACAACATTCCCACTGCAAATGCAGTATCAGAATTCATAAGAATGTTTCTGGCTGCATTTCTTGCTCCGAGAAACACAAGAATAGCTCAGTGGAGCCACGCTTAGCAAAGGGGCAAATTAGCTGATTAGCATCTCTGTTCATTTTCTATTTTGCTGGTAGGACTTGGCATATTAAAATCTTATTGTTCCCAGTTATACAGATCAACAAAGTCCGACAGAAGCCAGAACAGGAGTTCCTCGGGTCCTCAGAACACATTGGGTCTTTTATTTGGTACATTTTCAAATATATATATAAACAACCAGCCCTCAAAGAGGCAGACCACTTTTTAAAGCACACTTTCTTGCTTGACCGGTATCTGCCATGATCAAAGTACACTTAACATGAGAGAAGGAGAGAGATTAAGCTGAAAGTGTTCTAAGTTAAGACGATCACTCCAGCTCTGGCTATCCAAACACATGACCTTTGAAAAGCCATTTATCTTCTGTGTCTCCATGCCAAAAGTATAGAAGATATGCTTTGGGAAAAGTTAGGTTGATACAAAGAATATCAAGAACTAGAAATGAACTCTTCTCAGTCACTGTGCTGTGCTAAGTGGCTTCAGTCATGTCCAACTCTCTGCGATCCCATGGACTGTAACCCACCAGGTTCCTCTGTTCATGGGATTCTTCAGGCAAGAATATTGGAGTTGGTTCCCATACCCTCCTCCAGGGGATCGTCTCTACCCAGGGACTGAACCAGAGTCTCTTACGTCTCCACTGGCAGTCAGCTTCTTCACCACTAGTGCCAACACTAGCAGCTGCTAATTCACAACTTGCCTAAAGAGGAGCAAAACTACATTCCTAACACAGTCAAAAAAAAGTGGAAGTGCTAGTAGATGGGTCGTGTCCAAGTCTTTGCGACCCCATAGGCTGTAGCCTGCCAGGCTTCTCTGTTACCATCTGAGTCACCAGGGAAGCCCAACACAACGGAGCATATGAACAGTGAGCAACCAGTTGGAGAGGTTCATTTGCAAATCTGTCATTTTCTACAGAGTTACAAGTGTGAAGTGGGGAGGAAAAATGAGTTCGTCCCTGAGAGTCAAACAACCATTTTCTAGGAAGATGTAGGAAAGTCAAAAGTATGGAATATGGAATGTTCAACAGATGGTTCCATTTTTGATTACATGCAAAGCAAAAGTGTCTTAATCAAGAAGTGAAAGGGGGAAAAAACATAACAGGAAATTTTGTCCACATGTGTAAAAGAGAGCTGCAAAACTGATTTCTCTTTCTCTAATCACTTCCAGGAAATGATTTCGCCTGGTCTGCCTTTTGGGAATGAGATACGTAAACTGTGTCATTGTCAGTGAAGCCTGTTTCACCAGTTGTTTGACTAGTTAGGGTAGGAAGAAAGAGGTCAATTAAAGGAAAACCAATTAAATGCGTTGCTTCCTTTTGAAGGAAGGTCATAGAGCATTGTGGTTAAAAGTATAGATGTAGAGTCAAAATGCCTGGTTTCAACATCAGCTGGGTAGATGACAAAGAGCAATTCATTCACCTCTCTATACCTTTCTTTCTCTTAGGTGGTGCAGTGGTAAAGAATCTACCTGTCAATGCAGGAGATGCAAGATATGAAGGTTTGATCCCTGGGTCGGGAAGATCACCTGGAGAAGGGCACAGCAACCCACTCCAGTATTCTTGCCTAGAGAATCCCATGGACAGAGGAACCTGGTGGGCTACACTCCATGGGGTCACAAAGAGTTGGACACAACTGAGCACACACGCATGCACAAACACACGCACACCTTTGTTACGTTATTTGCCAAATGGGGATGGTATGTGTAGGCACAACATCACGTCTTTTTGAAGATGCAACAGCATAACTCATGTGAAGGGCATGAAACAGGCTCTGCTTTATAATATGTGCTCATAAATGTTCACTGCAACGATTATACCTTTAGCAAAATAACTCAGGTTCCTCAGCCTGACACCCATCCCAAAAGGTGGTCCCAGTAAATAACAGCTAAGAAACAAAAAGAGGACTCTTATGTTGATATAGTTTAAGACAGACTCAAAAATTCAGCCATTTCCATTCCCCCAAACTATTATTTGTTCTAAAAATCTCCCAAAACTGTTTTCCCCTTAAAAAATTCAGTTCGACACTTCTAGTGTAGCTTAAATGTACTTTAACTAGCCAAAGAGCCTCCCATCTTACATAAACACATTTGAAAAATACAATTAAAAGAAACAATGAGATTCCACATGGGGAAAGAAGACAATGAAAATGTGTTCATGATGCAAACTTCATAGATTACAGCTGGGATATTTGTACAGCTGCACTATTTAATTGGTTTGCTATCTTCCCAGAATTACGAGCAATGTAAGGGGAAGACTGCTAGGCTGTTCTCTGCGGGAAGTTAGGGGAAAACTTGTTGCAGAAGCAGTTTAGTTTACAGATGGAGGCAAGTGATTTATCTTGAGTTTGGTAGACTGGGAAAAAAGACTAAAAGCGCTCCAGATCACAGATGACGGGAACTTCTATGTGTATCAAGGATGTAGCTATCATACCCAGAAAAGGATGTAACAGAAGTGCACAAGATCATACAATAATGTAGGAATCAAATAGGGAGCCTTCTGCTCCCACAATTGAACCCAGTAGCCATTGATGAATAATCTTGAGCCATTTAACTCAGATGAAACTCTCCCCAGAAATTCCAGACTCTTATCTCCCAAGACAAAACTTTCTTCCCCTGAACTCAATAATTTCAATGATCTCCATCCTCTTTTCAGAAATCAGAAGTCTACCACATCCCATACGGATCAGACAGCTGTGTATGCCAAGTCACTGTTGCCCCATGGAAAGGATAACTTTACTCTCTCCTGAATCCCTGCATCCCCATATCCAGGAAAGGAAGAGATGATGGAATTCCAAAACATAGAGACCATTCACAGCTAGAGGTACAACAAAAAGGACACTGGATTTTGAGTCTGAAGACCCGGCTTCAGCTCCTAGCAGTGACTACCTGGATCACCTTGTTGTTGTTCAGTGTCTACATTGTGTCCGACTCTTTGTTATCCCATGAACTGCAGTACACCAGGCTTCCCTGTCCTTCACTATCTCCCGGAGTTTGCTCAAACTCAAGTCCTTTGAATTGGTGATGCCTCCAACCATCTTGTCCTTTGTCTCCCCCTTCCCCTCCTGCCCTCAATCTTTCCCAGCATCAGGGTCTTTTCCAATGAGTCAGCTCTTCTAATCGAAGTGGCCAAAGTATTGGAGCTTCAGCTTCAGCATCAGTCCTTCCAATGAATACTCAGGGTTGATTTCCTTTAGGATCATCTTGGGTAAATAATACATCCTCTCCAGGCCTCAATCTTCTCAGTTATGAAGTAGGTATAATACTATCCTACCTAACAGTTTGAGGGGATTAAAAGGGACAAGAGATGTCAAAAATTCTTTGTAAACTAACATGCTATCAGAGTTCGTTACGATGATTGTTTGACAAGGTTTCCAACAACTTTATCTCCCTCAAAGAGATTGTGACTTTCTTGGGAATAGATTCTGTTTTCTTATTTCTTTAATATTCATTAGTTTCTGAAGAAGTATCTTCAGAGATTACGCAGAAAGAACACTGAATTGTAAGATTTGGATTTCAGTTTCTTCCATGAGTCATCTAACCTCTTGATCTGAGTTTCCTTAGCTTAAGTGTTTATTTTCTCACATAAGAAGAAGTCCAAAGGCACAGCAAGTTTCAGAGTTAATTGATTCAATGGCTTCAAGGTGTCATTAAAGATCACTTTCTCTGCTTTATTGTCCAAAGTATCAACTTCATCCTAAGGCTGATCATGAGATGACAACTGGCAGCAACTGCGGCCACATATTTCCTCCTTAACTTTGCCCTTAATTGTGAATATGCATCCTCGCCTAATAGTAAACTACTAACAGCCACCAGGGGAAATGTCACCACACTGACTGACTTTACAGTTCTCCATTACAACTGGACTTTAGAATCATCTAGGAAGTATTTTCAGAGAAGGCAATGGCACCCCACTCCAGTACTCTTGCCTGGAAAATCCCATGGACGGAGGAGCCTGGTAGGCTGCAGTCCATGGGGTCGCTAAGAGTTGGGCACGACTGAGCGACTTCACTTTCACTTTTCACTTTCATGCATTGGAGAAGGAAATGGCAACCCACTCCAGTATTCTTGCCTGGAGAATCCCAGGGACGGGGGAGCCTGGTGGGCTGCCGTCTATGGAGTCGCACAGAGTTGGACACGACTGAAGCGACTTAGCAGCAGCAGGAAGTATTTTAAAAACACCCAGTTCTGGGACTTCCCTGGAAGTCCAGCGGTTAAGGTTACGTGCATCCACTGCAGGGGTAAGGGTTCAATCCCTAGTCAGGGAACAAACGTCCCACGTGACATCATGCGGGGCAGCCAGGAAAAAAAAAAAAAAGCCAAAAAATAAAATTAAATATCAATAAATAAAATAAAAATAAAAACACCCAGTTCCCATCTGGAAGGGAAGGGGGTTGGAGCATTTTTTTTAACACACACTGCTGCTGCTGCTAAGTCGCTTCAGTCGTGTCCAACTCTGTGCGACCCCAGAGATGGCAGCCCACCAGGCTCCCCTGTCCCTGGGATTCTCCAGGCAAGAACACTGGAGTGGGTTGCCATTTCCTTCTCCAATACATGAAAGTGAAAAGTGAAAGTGAAGTCACTCAGTCATGTCCAACTCTTAGGGACCCCATGGACTGCAGCCAACCAGGCTCCTGCATCCATGGGATTCTCTACGCAAGAGTACTGGAGTGGGGTGCCATTGCCTTCTCCACTAGATGATTCAAATATGAAGGCATGGATGAGAAACCACTGCAGAGTAATTGAGATACACCCATAAAGCTGGAGAAGGAAATGGCAACCCATTCCAGTATTCTTGCCTGGAGAACCCCATGGACAGAGGAGCCTGGTGGGCTACAGTACATGGGGTTGCAAGAGTCAGACATGATTGAGCAACTAAGCACACACACACATATACATAAAGCTGGGGATGGGGAGGTTTATAAGGTAACAAAGAAGTAGATACTGTAGTGGCTACCATAAGTTACATAGTATATGAAAGTTAAAGTGTTAATTGCACAGTTCTGTTCAACTCCTTGCAACCCCATGGACTATAGCCTAACAGGCTTCTCTGTCCGTGGAATTCTCCAGGCAAGAATGGCAAATAGGTTGCCATTCCCTTCTCCAGGAGATCTTCCCAACCCCAGGATCGAACCTCTACCCCTCTAAATGCTCAGAGTGTACATCTGCATATTAAATATTCAACAGTAATGAAAGCTAGTTAATGTTTTGTCATTGTTTTGCAGCAGCGGGGAGGGGGAGTGTTGGTTGGCAGGGGGCTAGTGGGGATTGTCTATTTAATAAAGAAGGATCCTGGCAAACAACAAAAGAGCTCACAGCTGAGTGAACAACTAAGAACAAAATCCATTTTTACTAGTTTAGATCAATATTTTTATGGGAATTTCTGAGATAGATTAGACCTAAATGAACTGTACCAGCATAAACTAGGATATTTAGTAAGACCGCAATTAAGGAGCATATAGCCCAGAAGTCAAGGTAAAGTCGTCATTCAGAAATCTGAAGAAACAAAGTCAGTATCAAGACCAGGGGACCATGAAGTGACAGTAATCTAAGGCAGAAGCGATTTCTATTAGGAAAGTAACCAGTTTCAGAAAATAGGCAACTAAGAACCCATAGAAGAAAAACGTTATGGAAATGACACTAGCTAGAAATGGTACAAGAAAGGACAGCAGTTGCAGATACTCCTCCAGGTCAACTGGCTGTCTTTATTTTAAAGACTTTATTTTAAAAAATGCTTCTCAAAAAGTAACGGGTGAGGCTGGGAGGTGAACTACAGGAGACCTCTGAATATGCAATATTCCTCATTATCAGGCCTCCAGCAGAAATTTTCTCGCCAAGGTGCAAGGCTCATGGCCTGGTGAACCAAATATTTGGGTTCCAGCCAAAAGGGAATTGAAAGTACAAAACAGTAACAACTCAAAAAACACATCAAACAAATATGCGGTCAATGAAGGATGTGGGGAAATGTAGCAGACATTCTGATATGCGTCAAGAACAAGATATAAGAGAAGCAATGATGTAAATGTTTTATCAAAATGGCATTAGTGAGGTCATTAGTGATGTCTGAATGTTGGCAAGTCAAGGAGTCTTGGGTATGTCAGAAGAATCACACAGAACACAGTTCTGGCAAAGTTACAGACAGGAAGCACTTGTGCAAACAGTATATGACAATGTCCCTTTGGGAAAAGCAGGAGTGTCGTCCAAAAAGAATTGTATTTGTCCAGTCAAAAGCATCTGTTAGGTAATTCCTGACCACTTCTACAGGCACTCCTTTGAATACTTTCACAGTCAAATCATCAACGGATTCTAGTTGGCAGCCACAGATAGAACAACCTTCCAACACACACCACTTCAACATAAATGAGGATCAAGAAGCCCGTCTGTCTAAATTGAAATTTTTATCTTTTAAGAGACTTCTGTCTCCCATCTTAGAACAGCCTTTACCACAAGTCTCAGAAAGGTTGTCAGTAATGCCTCCTACTCTTCTCATTATTATGAAGGGCTCTATATTATATATTTTTCCTCTGCAAGGGGAGGGGTGGAGGGAGACTGGAGTGAGAAAGTTTCATTAATAAAAACAGGGTGGATTTAAAAATAAGAAAAAGAACTGAAGACAAAAAATATGAGAAAATCTGTTATCAGAAATTCATTCAACCAATATCTGTAAAAACTTATGATAAGCCAGACACCCTGATAGGGGCTAAGATCATGAAAGTATTCTGTTGACCAACTTCAAAAGTAGTGACTACTAGGAATTTGTGAACCACAACTTGGGAAAGTGACGGTAGAAATGTATTTGAGCTGAAATGACAGTTCACAGACATTCTGTCAGTGGTGTTTTGATGAATTAGAGGGATAAAGTGATAGAAAATAGTGACCACTTCCTTGTCCCTGTAAATTTCTTAGTACATGTGGCATTTATTCCTTCCAGAATTTTAAATGATTTTCAAATTTGTAATCTATGTGCTTGAGTTGTTAATATAGCCAATGGCATGAGACCACAGAAACATATGTCAAAAACTGGCTTGAAATTTACATCTTTCAGGAAATCTTCCCTCCTGGATCCCTCTGAAGCTGTCCCGTGAGCACCCATTTACACTACTGTGTATAATGTGATAGCTCTACTGCAGAGGGTTAACCCCAAATGTAGACCACTTGTGTTCCTATCCAGTGAGATTTTTTGCAGAAACGAATGATCCCTTGAAAGCCTTTGTCACAGTTCCTGGCACAGAAAAAGTAGACAGTAAATGTTAAATATTATTTATTATTTTAAATTCTTCTTGATTTGTTTCATATACAAATGTTTGGTCTCCAAAGACGTCTGTTAAATAATTGCCTTCATAAATAAACTCCAGTACATGGAAACTTAACAATGGAACCAGGATCTTAGTTTATAAGTGGCCCCATGTCAAATTCTGAGCATTTTTCTTATATTAGGTTGGGTTAGTAAGATTAGGTATGAGGGTTAAATTGATTTTAGAAGTGTGTGCTCAAGTCCATGAACTTTTAATATCTGACTTGCTTAAACTCACAGGAAAACTCCATTATTCTTGTGACTCTAACCCTCAAATACCCAAAATTCACTTCTAATAAAATATGAGTTAAGGGAAAAAAAACCAGCAGAAACTAACACAATGTTGTAAAGCTATTAAACTTCAATGTAAAAAATAAACAAGCAAAATAAAATATAAATAAATAAAAATACAGCAGAAACCAACACATTATAAAGCAATTTTAGGGCTTCCCAAGTGGCCTGCGTGTGCATGCTAAGTGCTGTCAGTACTGTCTGACTCTTTGGGACCCCATGGACTGTAGCCTGCCAGGCCCCTCTGTCCATGGGATTCTCCAGGCAAGAATACTGGAGTGGGTTGCCATGCCCTCCTCCCAGGTGGCACCAGTGGTAGACTCTGCCTGCCAAAGTAGGAGATGTGAGTTAGATCCTGAGTCTGGGATTTTCCTAGATCAAGAAAATCCCCGAGAGTAGGAAACAGCAATCCATTCCAACATTTTTGCTTGGAAAATCCATGCACAGAGGAGCCTGGAGGGCTACAATCCATGGGGTCACAAAGAGTTGGACACAACTGAGTACACATGCATGTGCGTGGGCACACACACACACTCCAATTAAAAATTTTTTTTTTTTTTTACTTTACAATATTGTATTGGTTTTGCCATACATCAACATGCATCCGCCATGGGTGTTCATGTATTCCCAATCCTGAAACCCCCTCCCACCTCCCTCCCCATACCATCCCTCTGGGTCATCCCAGTGCACCAGCCAATAAAAAGTTCTTAAAATATAAGAAATGTCATTGGGGGTGAACTTCTGGATAACCATTTCAGGGCTAGAAAATACAAGAAAAGAAGCCTCTATATGAAGTATAAAGTTACGTTAAGTTCCTGTACTCTAGCCAGACTCCATGCCAGACCAACTGTTCCTGCAGAGATGAAGGAGGGAATCCAGCCAGCCAGGTAGAGACGCACATCTGCGGAGCTCATGTATGGTTCACCTCCCTCTCTGAATTGAGGCTCAGAGCTCCAGTGCATCTGTGGTTCACACCAGATGCTAAGATATTTTAATAAAGCCAGCATGAGATGTTGCTGGAGTTGGAAGCCTGTACTGATGACTTCTTGAGGATCTTGGAGGCACTGCTTGGTGAGTCTATGGCTGTGGAGCTGAGTCCATGAAGTATGAACAGCAACTACAGAGACGGCGGCATCAGCAATGATACAAGGTTCCACATCCTAGAAAAAGGCCTCCCACCACTTGCCTTCATTTCTCACAGAGGTCTTACTTTTTGCTCTTTTTCAAACAATAATATTTGATACCTGAGCTTCTTGGAGACTTAAGAGAATCCTCAACTGTTTAGCAATCTTGCTATGAAATATGATAATAATACACTGAAAACCATTTCTTTGTCCTTTCAGTTCAGTTCAGTTGCTCACTTGTGTCCAACTCTTTGCAACCTCATGAATCGCAGCACGCCAGGCCTCCCTGTCCATCACCATCTCCCGGAATTCACTCAAACTCACGTCCATTGAGTCGACGATGCCATCCAGCCATCTCATCCTCTGTCATCCCCTTTTCCTCCTGCCCCCAATCCCTCCCAGCATCAGTCTTTTCCAATGAGTCAACTCTTCACATGAGGTGGCCAAAGCACTGGAGTTTCAGCTTTAGCATCATT
The DNA here is from genome assembly GCF_027580195.1 of Bos mutus. NCBI lineage: Eukaryota > Metazoa > Chordata > Mammalia > Artiodactyla > Bovidae > Bos > Bos mutus. The sequence goes on along the minus strand of NC_091621.1, from coordinate 84,547,241 downwards.
TCTTCCAAAGAACACCCAGGGCTGATCTCCTTTAGAATGGACTGGTTGGATCTCCTTGCAGTCCAAGGGATTACTCAAGAGTCTTCTCCAACACCACAGTTCAAAAGCATCAATTCTTCGGCGCTCAGCTTTCTTCACAGTCCAACTCTCGCATCCATACATGACCACTGGAAAAACCATAGCCTTGACTAGATGGACCTTTGTTGGCAAAGTACTGTCTCTGCTTTTCAATGTGCTATCTAGGTTGGTCATAACCTTTCTTCCAAGGAGTAAGCGTCTTTTAATTTCATGGCTGCAATCACCATCTGCAGTGATTTTATCCTTTACCATGGCTCTAATAAAATTTAAGACCACACTTGATAGTGATAAACATTACTGAGTCAAGCACAGAATTTGGTTTATGGAAACAGAGGTGTTTGGGGAAAAGGGGGAATTTTTTTTTCAACCCTGTTTTGCAGCCATCAATTCATTATCCCATTTAATCCACTGACATCCCCTGAGGTTTAGCACAATATTCCTTAGAATCTGTGATAACTGTCAAAGTGATTTAGGTTTAACAGGACAGATCTCTGGGAAAAAGAAGCTGAAAGAAGAAAAAAAACAACGTAGATTACAATACAAATTTGTTGTTTTCTAGTGGCTAAGTCGAATCCGACTCTTTTGCAACCCTATGGACTACAGCCCATCAGGCTCCTCTGTCTATGGGATTTCCCAGGCAAGAATACTGGAGTGGGTTGCCATTTCCTTCTCCAGGGGATCTTCTTGACCCAGGGATTGAACCTGTGTCTTCTGCATTGCAGGCAAATTCTTTACCACTGAGCCAGCAGGGAAGCCCTTACAGTACAAATAGCTTTCTAAAAATAGAGGTTACCTGCAGTAGAACTGAATTGTATTCCTTTATTATCTCTCCATATACCTTTTTAAAACACTGATTCAAAAGATTTTTCTTGCTTGCTTTCTTATATTTTTCTTTTTAGGAAATAGAAGTCATGTTATATTGGCCCACAGGCAATTAACTTCTGTTAAACATAGTGTTAGCATTTAAAAACTACTACTATCAATATATTTTGAAGGGAAGGCAATGAATAGTCCTCCCATTATGAATCACCCAAGCTCTCCCTGAGATACTTTTCATATGAGGTTGTAAAGAAAAACCACTTGGTTTTCCCAGTCACTTTTGAAAAATAAATTTTTTAGTGAGTGAAGCGAGTGTTTCTCAGTCGTGTCCGACTCTTTGTGATCCCATAGACTTTACAGTCCATAGGATTCTCCAGGCCAGAACACTGGAGTGAGTAGCCTTTCCCTCTTCAGGGGATCTTTCCAACTCAGGGATCGAACCCAGGTCTCCCGCATTGCAGGAGGATTCTTTACCAGCTGAGCCACAGGGGAAGCCCAAATGATTTAGTAAACCAATTCAAAAGTGATTTTTAGGCTGCAGTGGGCTAAGGGTTTAAGAATCAGCTATCTTGCAGATACTCCCACTGTGGCTGGTTTTCAGCTACTGTCATGATGCTCCAAACACCATGTTCGGAAGAGATACACACCATCGGTTTCCACAAACTGGCCTGAATCTTCTCCGACATAACCGAACTGACATAGGAGATGAAGCACACTTCCAAGTTCAGCTGTTATACCAACATTTCTGGAGGTAGGGGAGTGTATCAGAAATGATTTTTTTCCTCTGCCTCATTGGAAAGTTTTCTAGTAGTTTATCTCAGATCCTAGTCTAGGAAATACATCAAGAACAACAAAAAAAAAGAGGGGATGAGGGGACTGGTTTCACTTGCCTAGATGATGTCTTAATAGTCCTTATTTGTATCATTATTGACTAGGATAAAGCAGTTAGCATACATTAGCCCAGCGTATCCTCAAGGATCCCTGAGGAGTAAGTAGGCAGTCAGTGTGAATTCCAGTAAGTAGGCAGTCAGTGTGAACTCCAGCCAAGAGTTTCTAAGAAGATAAGAAATCAGGTTGGGCCATAGAACATTGAGCAGCAAGAATTCTCTCCAGCTACACAGTTGATGAGGCCCATACCTCCAGGAAAAGCAACTCATCTTTCTCCCCCAACACACAATCTAACAATTGTTCCCCTTAAACTCAACCTATTTTTCACCCAGCAGGTGCTCAGGGACTTGGTAAGAAAAACAACTAGAAGCAGCAACCTCTGTGAATTTGAATTTTTCTTTTACCTCCTGGGAAAACATCATCCATCCTAAAAACGTGTGTCTAGAATAAAGTGTAGCCTCATGAAATAGGCCGTATTATTGAGAAACTAAAATCTATCTTCTCTTTCTTGCTAAAAACTCACTCACTGGCCAAAAAAAAAGAAAAAATCAACACTCGATTTCTGTTTTACTAGACATGGCTTGTCTAGTAAACTCAATTCAGGAGAAAAGGTTCTGGTTTCAGATCCATTGGGGTGAATTAAAGTTATGCTCTCAGAGGTGGAGGGCATGGAGGTTTTTGCCCCAACAGACCCTGAAGAGAACTGGACTGGCAGTCAGGGGTGATGGTCTCAAGTGGAGGTGGGAGGCTGGGAACACAAGACACTGGCCCCTCACGGCATCCAAGAAGCAGCCATGCCTCTGCGTGACTTTCAGGATGCTGAACATTGCACAGTTCAGGGGCCCAAGCCTGTCTGCCCCTGGAGGCAGTGAACCACCTTTGAAGGTGGGGAGTCACCTTCAAACAAGCCACACAAGCTTAAACAGCAAACCCTTCAGCAACTATCAACCAGGACAGAGAACAGAGGCCCCTCTGTCCAATATTCCTGGTGTTTTTTCAGCCCCCTTGGCTCTTCCCACTGTTCTGAGTGAGACAAAGGGAAGGGAGTGGGGGGAGGGGGTGAAAGGGGACCAACTTGAGTGTGGATGACCTGCTAGCCAGGCAGCGCCATCCATATTTAAGCTGATTCAGAACAATAAAATGAGATGCTTTTTGCCTCTCAGCATCATGCTGTAGCAGGAAGGGCTTTCCAGTTCCCTGTTGCCATAAGCTAACTGGAAACTTTACCCTGCTAATCCCATACTCCTTCTATGAATGTTCCCTGGCTCTACAAATCTCTCTACAGCAAAGGAAGCAACTATTCATGAAGTTAAGTTTACTTAGTTGACTCAGAGTTTTGACATCTTGTACCTGCGGCACATGGTTACCTAAGGTCTAGGGATTTCCCCCTCGCTGGTTAAATTTGATTAAGGATGCACATGGCCCTCCTTAAATTAGTAATTACCACAGGAAAAAATATTGCTCCTGACATACGCCTTTTGGCCTCATTTGAACACTTAACTATCTCTGAGATGCACTTTTGGAATTTTAACTGCTCTGTGCAAATTTTTTGAAGGCAGGCAAAGCATGGTGAATGAACCAATCTCTAGCAAAAGGTCAAGTGCCCAAAGCTTCCTGCTTTCTGGGCCATCAGAGAACAATAAGAGGAACATGAAATTAGAGAGTATTAGGCTATTCGAAGAGGCCCATTTTCTGCTTTTAAGTAAAAGCAGGTGTTTCTACCCTCAGATTGGACAAATTGTTTAACCTATGTAGGTCATGGTTTCCTCACCTAAAAGTTTGTTCAACTAGAGGAGCTCTTTAAGGTTGCTTGAAGCACTAAAATTCTACGACTCCAAGATCATATGAAATTTCCAAAACAAAGGAAAAGAGGGGCATTGTTCTCATTCTATTGTCCACCCAGCTGAATTTATCAGATTAAGATTCTGAGCTATAAATAAAAGGAAGAAAAGACACTGATACAATATAGAACTTGCATTTGGAGGAAGTGCATTTTTCATCCATATGGATCTTAACGGTTTCACATGCTAACAAATAATTGAACAGCCTATCTATAGAAGTGGTTTTGTCCGTTCATCTGCTTTTCTCTATAACAGTAAAAATAACTTTATTGCTTTGCTATAAAACTGTGTTCAAATTAAAATAGGGAAATGCAGTCCTCAACAGTTTTTGAGATCTGGCTGAGCAAAGTCACCACCAGCCCAAGCAGCTCTCTATAAAAGCATAAAGGTAAGAGTGCCATCTGCTGGCGTAAGCTGTATAATACTGTCTTTCTAACCAATAAAATTAACTCCACAGGTAACTCCTAAAACTTGAGTCTTCACCTTGCCTCATGTAAACACTGAGCTCTCCACTAACTTAATGTAAAGAGCCTAAACAGAAAAATCATGTGATGTAATGCCCAAAATATACAAGCTGTATGAATGTACCCAAGTCTTACTCTCTGAAATGAAGTACTTAATTATACCTTACAATATTTACCATATCAAAAAGCTATAAACCTATGAGGTCAAAGTGTAAGTAGACAATGTCTTTCTTTTAAAAGCTTTCTTTAAAAAAGTAGAATATTTGGAATGCTTATAAGAGTGAGAAATACTGTCGGAATTGTTAAAAGGTTCCTGTTTGACAGCAGCAAACTGAGGGGCAGCTCTGTTAATGGAGTTCAGTTAAGGAAGAAAGAACACAGTTAAGTTGAAAAGTCATACAACTGATATAACCATCACTTCACTCCTCCACACTGACGTCAGTGGGCAGGTGAAGGTCAGGCCAAAATACTTACTGGCCCTGTCCTTTATGAGGTGCCGTGATGGTAACATCTGGGCCACCAACTACACTCATTCTGCTCAATCCCTCCCAAAACCTCCTTCAGCAAAGATTTTCTTTTAAGCAGATCCCCCCACACAGCAATGGAGCTTCTGAGAGACTATTTCACATCAAAACAAAATAATTCAACCAATAACTTGGCCCTAAGCCTGAGATGAGGCCAGGAAAATGTATCCGATTGCCTGAAATACTGGATAACTGATTGGCACAATCCTAAAATCACTAAGGAGTGTATAAGGCAACTGGAATACTCTTTATTCAAAAAGTGCATAAAACTTCCTATGCAGAAAGCATTTAACTAGAAAAAAATACTTTAAGTATATGAAATTCAGTATCAACAAGAAGCCAAATGATGGACTAGCACAGCTCTTAAGGGTCCCTGTGTGTGTGTGTTAGTCGCTTAGTCATGTCTGACTCTTTGCGGCCCCATGGACCATAGCCCATGAACTGTCCATGGAATGCTTCTTGGCTTCCTATTAATTTTCTGCCTTCCCATATTGCCAGTATAATCCCATAACGATTCACTCATTCTTGGCGCTGCAGCTGCTGCTAAGTTGCTTCAGTCATATCTGACTGTGTGACCCCACAGACAGCAGCCCACCAGGCTCTGCTGTCCCTGGGATTCTCCAGGCAAGAACACTGGAGTGGGTTGCCATTGCCTTCTCCAATGCATGAAAGTGAAAAGTGAAAGGGAAGTCGTTCAGTCGTGTCCAACTCTTCGTGACCCCATGGACTGCAGCCTACAAGGCTCCTCCGTCCTTGGGATTTTCCAGGCAAGAGTACTGGAGTGAGTTGCCATTGCCTTCTTCACATTCTTGGCACTAAAATTCTTATTTTCTCATGATGCCATGCTTTGAGGTTGTTTGGAAAAGTCAATTATTAAAATATTAAATTAAGTAACTAGTATACTTTAAATGAATTTAGGCTTAGGCATAGACAAAATCTATATGGGAAAAAAACAACTTATTTGCTGTTCTTCTGTTGAAAGATGGTAACACATCTTGTGTTGTTTCCTCTGTGTATGAGCATGAATGAGTATAAGCCACATTGTACATCGCTCACCGCCTGCATTTTAAATTAAAACTATCTCAGGATCAATGAGTCATTCTGGTTAGTATTTTCTGGTGACATATTTTCCCTCCTTTTTCATCACTGGCACCAGGATGAAAGGATGCAGTTGTCTGCAGCTCACATACTGCTGCTTCCAGTTCTGACAACATCTTTAGGTCATTGTGTACGCCGTCACTAACTGTGCCAAAGAACTAATGACAGAGCTCTGAAACCATATCCACAAGCACGCAAGAAACCAGTCATGAGCTTATACCAAGCTCATGACCACAGTCAACCTGGAGGAAATTAGTTTATGTAGAACACGCCACTTCTCATATTCACTCAACATTGAAAACTACCACAAATTAACTATGATGACAATATTCGGACCAAGAACAGTTTATATTTGCATTACATTCCATAATGTAATAATTAAATATGTTTTAATATATTTAATAAATATTCATTCCACAATGAAATATTTTCCTATATATTATTTCATTTGTTTTTCAAAACACCCTTTGAGATGGGCAGATCATTTTACCAATCACTTGAGATCACTCACTCACTTTTCCATAATTGGAAAATACCTACTGAGTTTCTCCACTCAAAAAATGCTAACCATAAGTAAGACTAAAAGTACAGGAGAGCTTGTCAGTAATATACTGCTGCTGCTGCTAAGTCGCTTCAGTCGTGTCCGACTCAGTGCAACCCCATAGACGGCAGCCCACCAGGCTCCCCCATCCCTGGGATTGTCCAGGCAAGATCACTGGAGTGGGTTGCCATTTCCTTCTCCAATGCATGAAAGTGAAAAGTGAAAGTGAAGTCACTCAGTCGTGCCCGACTCTTAGCGACCCCATGGACTGCAGCCTACCAGGCTCCTCCGCCCATGGGATTTTCCAGGCAAGAGTACTAGTAAACACTAAACCATAAACTATAGGCTTATACACAACTCAGTGAAGCACAATAGGGTCTGCTAGAACTATTACACTCTCTCCTGATGAAATTCACCTATCAGTCAAAAAGTTGGCCCTGCCCCCACAAAACAAGAAATGACATTTCCCTCAAGACCGAGGGATGCTACTCCCAAGTGAAAATAATAGTATCACACATCAAATTTTCTTTTTGAATATATCAAACTGATAGCAGTACCAAAATATATTTGAGACAATCTAGATTTTAAAAGAGAGGCCCTGAAATGTTAATTTTATCAAGTTCCCATAGTTAGTTATTAGCAGAATCAAGGCTGGAACTCACTTCTAACCTTGAGCCCAGAAATTAGCATTTTGGAAACAATGTGAAAGAATAATTCATCAAAGTGGTAAAAATAAAAATATCTGTGGCCAATAAATTAAAAGTCAAAGAATTTCTGTAATTCACCAGTCTAGCTGAGAATTTAATTAATGAGAGTGTAAGGAAATCACCCTACTCACATAAGCAGCTGGTGGGAAAAAGAAAAGTAATATAGATACAGATGATATAGTTATATCCTTTAAAATATACAAATATCCATACCTTTCCATTCACCAATCCCGTTTCTAGGATGAACACTGAATTATTTATAAGGTTGTTTAATGAAAGTTAATAACAAATTGAAAAAACATAAATGTCCACCTACACTAAATTGATAAAATGAATTTCTATCTCTCATTAAAATGGAATACTGTAGCACCAGGAAAAAATTATACTTCAAAAAATAGCATATGAGATTGGAATATGCTATGGGCATATTTTGAAACATTTATATATGCTTTTAGTATATTTTGATATAAAAAGGGTTTATTAGGTATGATCCTAATTAATGTAGTGTTTGTGAATGAGCATATTTAGCAAATACATAGACATTAATGACATATAAAAAGAGACTATATCCATTTATGATAAGAAACACTCAAAGTGGGTATAGAGAGGATATAGCATAAGAAAGGTTACATATATCACTTTAGAGATATTTATTTTGAAATAAAATATAAAAAAAGAAAGGCCAGAGGAGACAAACCTACACCAACATCAAACTCAATGCTGAGAAGCTAAAAGCATTTCTTCTAAGATGAGGAACAAGACAAGAATTCTTGTCAAGAATTCATTCTCACCACTTACATTCAACACAGAATTGGATGTCCTAGCCACAGCAATAAGATAAGAAATAAAAGGAACCCAAATTATAAAGGATTAAGTAAAATTGTCACATTGCAGATGACAGGACAGTATATATGAAAATGTCACCAAAAGACCACCAGAAAAGTTTTAGAACTAATAAATGAATTAAATGAGGTCATAAGATACAAAGTTAATACAGAAATCTGTTGCCTTTCTATACACTAATACTGAACTATCAAAAAGAGAAATTTTTTAAAATCCCATTTACAATGGCATAAAGCATTATGCCACAAATCAAAAAGCATGAAATAACTTAGGTAAAAGACAAATACTTGAAAAACTGTAAGACATTGATAAAAAGAAACTGAAGAAGACACAAACAAATGGAAAGATATACCACATCCATGAATTGGAAGAATCATGGTCATTTGTTAAAGTGACCATAACTACCCAAGGCAATCTACAGATTTGGTGTAATCTCTATCAAAATACCAATGGCATTTTTCACACATCTAGTATAAATCAATCTGAAATTTATATAGAGACACAAAAGCCTCTGAACAGCAAAAAGAATCTTGAGAAAGAAGAACAAAACTAGAGGTAGCACACGCCCTAATTTCAAACTATACTACAAAGCTATGGTCCTCAAAACATTATGATACAGCCACAAAAACAAGCACATATATCAACTGAACAGAATGGAAAGCCCAGAAGTTAATCCACATGTATTTGGTCAATTACATGTGAGGCTACAAATTACTCAAAAGGAGGCACAAATATACACTCTCTTTAAGAAGAGAGAGTGTTCAATAAATAACAGCCTCTTCAATAAATGGTGTTGGGGGAACTGGACAGTCACATGCAAAAGCATGAAATGGGATGACTTTCTCAAACCATATATAAAAATAAACTAAAAAGGGTTAAAGACTTATGTAAGACTTCAAGCCATAAAACTCCTAGAAGTAAACACAGGCAGTACACTCTTTGACATTGGTCTTAGTGATATTCTTTTTGGATGTGGCTCCTCGAGCAAGCAAAACAAAAGCTAAAATTAACAAATGGGATTACATTGAATTAAAAACCTTTTACACACTGAAGGAAACTATCAAGAAAATTAAAAGGTAGCCTACTGAATGGGAGAAGATATTTGCAAATAATATACCTGATAAATGGCTAATATTCAAAATATACAAAAAACTCATACAACTCAACAACAACAAAACACAACCACCTGATTGAATAGGCAGGCATTTTTCCAAAGAAGACTGGTAGTTGGCCAAAAGACATGAAGATATTTCAGCATCACTCATAATCAGGCAATAGTGAATCAAAATCATAATGAGACATCACCTCACATCTGTTAAAATGGCTATTACCAAAAGACAACAAATAAGTGTTGGTGAGGATATGTAGAAAAGTGAACCATAGTATACTGTTGGTGGGAATGCAAATTGCTATATTCATTATGGAAAACAGTATAGAGGCTCCTCAAAAAACTAAAAATAGAACCTCCAAACAATCCAGCAATTCTACTTCTGGATATGTATCCAGAAAAAAAACAAAAACACTAATTTGAAAAGATATGAATCTTTATGTTCATTGCAGCATTATTTACAATAGCCCAGATAAGTGAACAAAGTGTCCATGAATGGGTAAAGAGGGCTGTGGTATATTATACACAATGGAGTTTTATTCAGCCGTAATAAGAATGAAATCTTGCCATCTGCAACAATATACATGGATCTAGAAGGTATTATACTCAGTGAAGTAAGTCAAACAGAAAAAGGCAAATACCACATGATTTCATTTATACGTGGAATCTAAAAAACAAATGAACAAAACAAAACAGAAACAGGCTCATAGAGAAAAACTGCTGGTTGCCATAGGGGAGTAGAGAGGAGAGGATGGGTAAAATAGAAAGATGAAGGGATACAAATTAACAGTTTCAAAATTAATAACTTACAGGGATATAATGTATAACACAGGGAATACAGTCAATAATAGTACAACTTCATATTGTATTAGATGGTAATTAGGGTTATCATTGCCATCTAATACTGATATTATAATCAGTTCAGTTCAGTCGCTCAGTCATGTCTGACTCTTTGCGACCCCATGAATCGCAGCATGCCAGGCCTCCCTATCCATCACCAACTCCCAGAGTTTACCCAAACTCATGTCCATTGAGTTGGTGATGCCATCCAACCATCTCATCCTCTGTCATCCCCTTCTCCTCCTGCTCTCAATCTTTCCCAACATCAGGGTCTTTTCAAATGAGTCAGCTCTTTGCATCAGGTGGTCAAAGTATTAGAGTTTCAGCTTCAATATCAGTGCTTCCAATGAACACAGAGGATTGATCTCCTTTAGGATGGACTGGTTGGATCTCCTGGCACACCAAGGGACTCTCAAGAGTCTTCTCCAACACCACAGTTCAAAAGCATCAATTCTTTGGTGCTCAGCTTTCTTTATAGTCCAACTCTCACATCCGTACATGACTACTGGAAAAACCATAGCCTTGACTAGACTGACCTTTGTTAGCAAAGTAATGTCTCTGCTTTTGAATATGCTGTCTAGGTTGGTCATAACTTTCCTTCCAAGGAGAAAGTGCCATTTCATGGCTGCAATCACCATCTGCAGTGATTTTGGAGTCCCAAAAAATAAAGTCTGACACTGTTTCCACTGTTTCCCCATCTATTTCCCATGAAGTGATGGGACCGGATGCCATGATCTTAGTTTTCTGAATGTTGAGCTTTAAGCCAACTTTTTCACTCTCCTCTTTCACCTTCATCTAAAGGCTCTTTAGTTCTTCTTCACTTTCTGCCATAAAGGTGATGTCATTTGCATATCTGAGGTTATTGATATTTCTCCTGGCAATCTTGATTCCAGCTTGTGCTTCTTCCAGCCAGCCCAGCATTTCTCATGATGTACTCTGCATGTAAGTTAAATAAGCAGGGTGACAATATACAGCCTTGACGTACTCCTTTTCCTATTTGGAACCAGTTTGTTGTTCCACGTCCAGTTCTAACTGTTGCTTCCTGACCTACATACAGGTTTCTCAACAAGGCAGGTCAGGTGGTCTGGTATTTCCATCTCTTTCAGAATTTTCCATAGTTTATTGTGATCCACACAGTCAAAGGCTTTGGCATAGTCAATAAAGCAGAAATAGATGTTTTTCTGGAACTCTCTTGCTTTTTCGATTATCCAGTGGATGTTGGCAACTTTACCCTACCCTTAAGTAAATAACTGTTCCACCAGTCATCCGATCAAAGGCAAAACAAAGCAAAGGAATGAGTCTCTCTTGGCTGATCCACATATGCCCATCTCTCCCTCACCTAAATCCTAACTGTCATACAGGGTACTTGCCTTCACTTTGCTTTGGTCCTGTCCATGGCCACTGCATGGCCTCATCTGTGTTTCTCAATCATCATAAAACCAAAATGTACCTTTGGAAAAAACAGTATTGATACTCATGCGCTTAGTTGTTCAGTCACGTCTGACTCTTTGTAACCCCATGGACTGGAACTCGCCAGGCTCCTCTGTCTATGGGGAGTCAGGGCATCTTCCCGACCAAGGGATTGAACCCAGATCTCCTGCACTGCAGGCAGATTCTTTACCAGCTGAGTCATAGTATGTCTCAAAAAAGGGATAAGCACACCCCAGACATCCCTGTTTGCACTCTGATACCATTAGTTTAGACGTTTTCATTTCTTAACGTGTGCCAGTACTAGACCCTATACAAAACAAACTAGAGACAGATATGTGAGGGGAAAAATGGAATAAAGTGTTACAATTGCCATGGTAACAATATGCACATAGTTCAATGAAAAGTAAAGGAGAAAAATGTCAAGTTTATCTAAATAAGGGCAGTAAGCTCATTACTATAAACTATGTGTTCATATTCATCTTTTAATGACCTTTAATCTTTCATTCTAATATATTGAGATTTTAGGGTTGAGTGACTAACCATTTTATTAAGATTTTTCTGACGTGGGCCATTTTTTTTTTAATTTTTATTGAATTTGTTACAATATTGATTCTGTTTTATGCCTCGGTTTTTTTGGCCACAAGACATGTGGAATTGAAGCTGCCCCCTGAATTAGAAGGCAAGTCTTAACCACTGAACCACTGGGGAAGTTCCTCCAACCATTTTTGTAGCTTTGATATATGCTTTTTCCATCCACAGCACTATAGATCTAACCTAAAATACATACTACAACATTTTATTACTACTGTATTATTAATGCAAATAGGATTTAATTAAATTACTGATATGAATTAAATGATATTAATTACATGGTTATATTAATTAAATGGTTGATATTAAGTTAAATTAATTAAATGATTGGAACACAAAGCTGGTAACACTTCTCTCTTATACCATCTACCACTTCTGGGGGTATGGTGAATACTTGTCTTGTCTGTGGTAATGCAGCACTCATTTGAACATTACTCTTTTGAACATTCTCACACATACGGACTGTTGTCTCTGCTTGCACCAGGGTAAAGTCATGCAATGTACCCACACGAGACTTTAGTCTGGGAAGCCGGTGATGTGAGAAAACAGACACAGATGTAACATGCATTTTTCTGTAAGCATGGCAGCAGAAGTACCTGGGTTTTCAGGGTCAGAAAACCCAAAGCTTCTGGGACCTGGTCCAGTATCATCCTTGGAAGTTGCAACGTCCAGAACAAAATGTGACACTCACACCAGGTGGAGGCAAACTTGGTGTCTTTGCTGGGGTAGCCACCAAGGTCTGGCCTGAGTACCATGTCTGGTTGTGCAGTGGCTGAACCAGCCTCCCTAAGTCACATGTAGATTCTTTGATGGGCCAAATGTATTTTATTTTAATAAGTTTCTTTCCTGCAGGGTTAAGCTAAAATGAATTTTACTGTTTGGTACACACTTCCAAGGTCTACTGACCATGGAGTGAGTCTCCAAGTAGGGACAACTGATTCCAAGCACCGCTGATCATCACACAGGAGTACCTGAGGGTTGCTGACTCTCTGAGCACTGCTTTCCCAACAATGAAACATGGCTCAACAGCTACTTAGTCAGCTTTTGGAAACAACTACGTTTCTTTGCTCTTGGGTACACACACCCATTCACTCCCTTCCTCTAAACCTTAGCACAGAACACTATTAATATTCTTTACCTCAAGAAGTATCTGTATCTCCCTACTATTTATCCTCTGCCTCTAAGCCAATTCTCTCTACATTATAAAACATTATTCCAAGTTCACAGGGACTAATTCGATAGTTACGTTTGAAAATATTTCCAAAGAGTTTTGAAAGTCTTAGTGAGGTATTTAAACTTCCCCTAATAGACCTGGTCATTTCATTCAGAAAAAAATTCTCAAAGGGAAGTCACATTTACTTAATGGACTTATTCTGTTAAAGTGTTTGTTCTGTGAGTCTATTCATAATTATATATCCTGCTGACCAATGTGACATCTCCTGGTTCCTTCAGTAATATTAGCTTTAAAGGCTTATTTTTGGTACAATACAATTTTTTTTAATAGCAGCTTAGTATTTTCATCTACAAACAGAAATCTCCACAGGTTATCACCTTTTTTAACAAATATCATTTGCATATGCAGAAATACATGCACTAATTTGTACTGTATCATAATTTATCAAGACAGAGTTGAAATTTGCTTTCATACTATATATGAAAGGCAATATTACTGAGCAAAGTGTACTATAAGTGAAAAGGAGATGAGAGGTTATATTGATTAAGAAAACAAATTATTCTCAAGGCTGTGAGTAGCTTCTATTTACATATGAAATACTATTCCAGCTCAAATCCATGACATCTCATACCACATATCAAGAATACAGAAGGAAATGGCAACCCACTCCATTGTTCTTGCCTGGAGAATCCCAAGGGATGGGGGAGCCTGGTGGGCTTCCGTCTATGGGGTCGCACAGAGTCGGACATGACTAAAGCGACTTAGCAGCAGCAGCAGCAGCATAGGCTGTGTTGACTTTCTTGAAAGAAAGAAATCAAAGAGTACACTAATAGATGGAGAAATATACCATGTTCATGGATCAGAAGACTCAATATAGTGAAAATGAGTATACTACCCAAAGCAATCTATAGATTCAATGCAATCCCTATCAACAATAAGCTACCAACGGTATTTTTCACAGAGCTAGAACAAATAATTTCACAATTTGTATTTAAATACAAAAAAACTCAAATAGCGAAAGCTATCTTAAGAAGAATGGAACTGGAGGAATCAACCTGCCTGATTTCAGGCTCTACTACAAAGCCACAGTCATCAAGACAGTATGGTACTAGCACAAAGATAGAAATATAGATCAATGGAACAAAATAGAAAGCCCAGAGATAAACCCACGCACCTATGGACACCTTATCTTTGACAAAGGAGGCAAGGATATACAAAGGAGGCAAGGATACACAATGGAGAAAAGACAATCTCTTTAACAAGTAGTGCTGGGAAAACTGGTCAACCACTTGTAAAAGAATGAAGCTAGAACACTTTCTAACACCATACACAAAAACAAACTCAAAATGGATTACAGATCTAAACACAAGACCAGAAACTATAAAACTCTTAGAGGAGAACATAGGCAAAACACTCTCCGACATACATCACAGCAGGATCCTCTATGACCCACCTCCCAGAATATTGGAAATAAAAGCAAAAATAAACAAATGGGATCTAATTAAACTTAAAAGCTTCTGCACAACAAAGGAAACTATAAGCAAGGTGAAAAGACAACCTTCAGAATGGGAGAAAATAATAGCAAATGAAGCAACTGACAAACAACTAATCTCAAAAATATACAAACAACTCCTACAGCTCAATTCCAGAAAAATAAACGACCCAGTCAAAAAATGGGCCAAAGAACTAAATAGACATTTCTCCAAAGAAGACATACAGTTGGCTAACAAACACATGAAAAGATGCTCAACATCACTCATTATCAGAGAAATGCAAATCAAAACCACAATGAGGTACCATTTCACGCCAGTCAGAATGGCTGCGATCCAAAAGTCTACAAATAATAAATGCTGGAGAGGGTGTGGAGAAAAGGGAACCCTCTTACACTGTTGGTGGGAATGCAAACTAGTACAGCCACTATGGAGAACAGTGTGGAGATTCCTTAAAAAACTGGAAATAGAACTGCCTTATGACCCAGCAATCCCACTGCTGGGCATACACACTGAGGAAACCAGAATTGAAAGAGACACGTGTACCCCAATGTTCATTGCAGCACTGTTTATAATAGCCAGGACATGGAAGCAACCTAGATGTCCATCAGCGGATGAATGGTTAAGAAAGCTGTGGTACATATACACAATGGAGTATTACTCAGCCATTAAAAAGAATACATTTGAATCAGTTCTAATGAGGTGGATGAAACTGGAGCCTATTATACAGAGTGAAGTAAGCCAGAAAGAAAAACACCAATACAGTATACTAACGCATATATATGGAATTTAGAAAGATGGTAACGACAACCCTGTATGTGAGACAGCAAAAGAGACACAGATGTACAGAACAGTCTTTTGGACTCTGTGGGAGAGGGAGGTGGGGGGCGATGATTGGGAGAATGGCATTAAAACATATATAATATCATATAAGAAATGAATCGCCAGTCCAGGTTCAATGCACGATACAGGAAGCTTGGGGCTGGTGCACTGGGATGACCCAGAGGGATGGTATGGGGAGGGAGGTGGGAGGGGGGTTCAGGATGGGGAACACATGTACACCTGTGGCAGATGCATGTTGATGTATGGCAAAACCTATACAATATTGTAAAGTTAAAAAAGTAAATTAATTAATTAATAAAAAAGAATACATGTGGGACTTCCCTGGTGGCTCAGTGGTAAAGAATCCACTTGCCAATGCAGGGGACATGGGTTCAATCCCTGCTCTGGGAAGATCCCACATGCCTTGGAAGCAGTTAAGCCCATGCACCACAATTACTGATCCCATGCGCTGCAACTACTGAAGCCCTCACACCCTAGAGCCCATGGTCCACAACAAGAGAAGCAACTTCAGTGAGAAACCCGAGCACCACAACTACAGAGTAGCGCCTAGAGAATGCCCATGTTCAGCAATGAAGATCCAGCATGGCCAAAGTAAATAAATTTAAATTCCTTAAAAAAAAAAGGAGTATGTGTGACACCTATGGCTCATTCATGTTGATAGGTGGCATAAACCAATACAATATTGTAAAGTAATTATCCTCCAATTAAAAATAAATTTTTAAAAAAGAATATGTGTGGATGCTACTACATACAGAAAATAGATAACTAATAGGAACCTACTGTATAACACAGAAGAACTCTACTCAGTATCTCAATAATGTAAAACAGCCTATATGGAAAAAGAATCTAAAAGAGTAGATCTATGTGTATATACATGTGTGTATAAGGATATATGTGTGTTTATGTGTATATGTATATATATATATAAACTGACTCATTAGGATATACAGCAGAAACCCATTGTAAATCCAATAAAGTTTTTTTTTTTAAATAAAGAGTATGTGTGAGTGATTTTATAACATTACTACTACTTCAGATATTTGATCAACAGTTACTGTTTGTTGACAAATTAATAACTTCTGCTTTTCTGTTTGAGATTCCTATAAGTTCAATTTCAGAGAGTGTGTCCTACAAAAAACAAAACACATGATATAGGAATTAAGTAAGATACTGACCCAAGGACACATTCCTTCATCAGCCATAGACACTCCCTTTCTTCAGTGAGAGCTAAAAGTTGGAGCCTAGAATGGAGGTAGAGATTACAAATACTAAGAAGCATTCATCAAAACACACAGGGGATCTTGGCACTAATTCTTTATGTCACTGGTATGAATATAGGTCATACCAGTGACATAAACAATTATGGGGAAAAATGAAAATTTAGCATCTAGCACCTAGAAAAAAGATCAATACTGATATATAACCTCAAGACAATATGGGAATAACAACAATAATTGGCTGCATAGGACATACTAAGCATTTCTGTAAGAGATTTATAAGTATTACCTCATTTAATCCTACAACACTAAGATATATCTTCCTAATCCTGTTTTACAAATGAGATACATAAGGGTACTAAGTGTATGACCTTAAAGAAGGTCATACACTTGGTACCATTGAAGATGGGCCTCAAAGTGAGGCAACCTAAATCCAGAGCCTATGCTTCTTATGATTTACTGTGTTGCCTCTCTATTTCCCCTCCTGGGTCCTTGAAATTATACATCTAAGTTTTCTAAGCATGTGCTTGAAGTTGTGGGGACAAAGAGGGAAAGAGGAAATGCTTAGAGAAATATCTACCTAAAGACATTCCCCTACTTTGGGAATTTGAGTGACATTGTGTGTGTGTGCTCAGTCACTCAGTTGTGTCTCTTTTTGACCCATGTAGCCCACCAGGTTCCTCAGTCCATGGAATTTTCCAGGCAAGAATACTAGAGTGGGTTGGCACTTCCTTCTCCAGGAGATCTTCCTGACCCAGGGATCAAACCCTTGTCTCTTGAATCTCCTGCATTGACCAGCAGATTCTTTATCACTGTGCCACCTGGGAAGTCCCATGAGTGACATTACCCCTAAGTTAAAAATTGTGACTCAATGTTACTCAAATATTAGTAAATACATATCCTGATAAAATATGCTTCCAGGTGTTCAAGCTAATTGCCTTTTTTGGGACTGGCTTTTTCAGAGCACTCGTGATATTTTTAGCTGTGTTCCCTATTTGCATAACAGAATGAACAAGAGGCTACTGCTTTAATAATCAACCAATTCTCAACAATTAGCCACTTGTTTCATCATCAAATGTTTCTCACCTGCAGTATATAGACGAGAATTTCTAAAGTGTGTTTGCAAGGCTCATCAAGCTGTCCTGCATCACAATGAATAACATGCACTTGACCTCATTAACCACATATTTCACATGTATGTGTACTCTCTGTAGATTATTACCTGATTACTAGACTCCACAGAGTGGCTGCAACTGTGAAGAAAGCATCCATGGTAAGAGAGACTTCCCAAAGGAAGGAAAGCAGATCACTTCCATGAGTAGAGTTCCAGGTCATCGTCAACTCAACAAATGAGTATTGAGTGCTACTTTGTAGTACAGGTAAGGAGGATAACAGTAGGGATAAATATAGACCTTATATTATGATACACCGATAACTCTTATCATTAAGAAGGTAAAGACATTGTAAGAACCCAGCAATTGGAGAAGGAAATGGCAACCCACTCCAGTGTTCTTGCCTGGAGAATCCCAGGGATGTTGGAGCCTGGTGGGCTGCCATCTATGGGGTCGCACAGAGTCGGACACAACTGAAATGACTTAGCAGCAGCAGCAGCAAAGAGTGTATGAATCATTCTCTGGGATTGGATAGGGAAGTGCTTCCAAAATAAAGGCACTTAAATCAAATTTAAGAGTGAGAGGGCTTTCCTGGTGGTCTAGTGGTTAAGAATTAGCCTTGCAACACAAGCAATCCCTGGTCGGGAAGGTCCCACAACTAGGCCCGGGCACTACAACCACTGAGCCAGTGCTCTAGAGCCTGTGAGCTGAAACTGCTGAACCCACGTGCTGTTTCTAGCCCATGAGTGCCTAGAGCCCGTTCTCCACAACGAAAGTCACTGCAATGAGAAACCCAAGAACCGCATCAAAAGTAGCGCCCACTTGCTGCAACTAGAGAAAGCTCTCATGCAGCAATGAAGACCCACCACAGCCAAAAACAAATAAATCTCTTTTTTAGAAAAAGAGTGAGAGATCTACCCTAGACAAACAGGATTCCAAACCCAGAGAACATAACCAACAACTGTTCTTAGAAAATAACATCAAAACAGCAAACTACAGGTTGGTTGATGTGACTGAATAACAGTGTACATGTGGGGGTGTGATGAATGATGGCGCTCAAAAGACTTGCCAAAGCCTGGATTTCAAAAGCTCCTTGTCCCAATAATTAGATGCTATGAATTAGTCACTGTTATTCTCTGATGCTCACATATCCCCTTAAAAATAAATAAATATATGCCAAGGAGAAAAATTAGACAACTACGGCATGGATTCTGACTAAGCATGGTAGACTGAACAAACAAGATTCAAGAAATGAAAATACTAATATAAATGAACTAAAAAAGAACGATTAATAAATAAAAAGTGAATGATCCACAGGACAACAGAAATAGAATGAATACAGCAGCCGATGAGAGTTAACAAAATTTTGGAATACGGAAAGTGAATTAATGGATGATAACCAATGTATCAGATCTGGAAAGTTTGAGTGGGTTCAAATGAAGAACAAATATGACCCATGACCAACTACTGCAGAATCCCATAAAAGACAGGAATTGGAGCCAAAGAGTATTTATGAAAGTGGGTAGGAGGGCTGGAGCATGTACCACTCCTGCATCTTGGAAGAAGATGGAACGTCTGTCACAGAAAATGCAAACCAAAAGCCTCTGAAAAAGCACAGTGGAAGGAGGTCACAAAGGGATGACATAAACAATCTATATGCTGAAGGGTTACCGCCCTAGGCTTCCTGAATGCCGGCAGCCAGACCTACACCTCAAAAACAGAATAGGAAAAGATCCACCTCTGGGGAATTCCCTTGTGGTACCATGGTTAGGACTTTCACTGCTAGGGATAGTTCTATCCCTGGTTGGGGAACTAAGATTCCCACATGGCCAAAAAAAGGTAAAGTGAAAATAAAGACCTAGGACTTGATCCTGTATCTAGATATCCATCTACAAAGCACTCTGAGGATATTCAAAGGAAAAAAAATAAAAAGATTGATACAACTTTGAGGGGCATGAGTGGGACATCCCAGGCAGAAGGCACAGCTCGAAAAGATATATAGTCATGAAGGACTATGGCAATTCTCAAGTGTGGCAAGAGCTTCAGTGTGTTTGACCAACGGGATGCCTGGGATGGGTAAGACTGAGAAATGATGGGGCCAAGTACCAGGTCCACCCATGAAAGATTTCTAAGCTGAGGAGAGTTCAGTCAGTTAGTTCAGTTGCTCAGTTGTGTCCGACTCTTTGCAACCCCATGAATCGCAGCACGCCAGGCCTCCCTGTCCATCACCATCTCCCGGAGTTCACTCAAACTCATGTCCATGGAGTCAGTGATGCCATCCAGCCATCTCATCCTCTGTCATCCCCTTTTCTTCCTGCCCCCAATCCCTCCCAGCATCAGAGTCTTTTCCAATGAGTCAACTCTTCGCACGAGGTGGCCAAAATACTGGACTTTCAGCGTTAGCATCATTCCTTCCAAATGATCACGCAGGGCTGATCTCCTTCAGAATGGACTGGTTGGATCTCCTTGCAGTCCAAGGGACTCTCAAGAGTCTTCTCCAACATCACAGTTCAAAAGCATCAATTCTTCAGTGCTCAGCTTTCTTTACAGTCCAACTCTCACATCCATATATGACCATTGGAAAAACCATAGCCTTGACTAGAATGGACCTTTGTTGGCAAAGTAATGCCTCTGCTTTTCAATATGCTATCTAGGTTGGTCATAACTTTTCTTCCAAGGAGTAAACGTCTTTTAATTTCATGGCTGCAGTCACCATCTGCAGTGATTTTGGAGCCCCCCAAAATAAAGTCTGACACTGTTTCCACTGTTTCCCCACCTATTTCCCATGAAGTGATGGGACTGGATGCCATGCTCTTCGTTTTCTGAATGTTGAGTTTAAGCCAACTTTTCACTCTCCTCTTTTACTTTCATCAAGAGGCTTTTTAGTTCCTCTTCACTTTCTGCCACAAGGGTGGTGTCATCTGCATATCTGAAGTTATTGATATTTCTCCCGGTAATCTTGATTCCAGCTTGTGCTTCTTCTAGCCCAGCATTTCTCATGACGTACTCTGCATATAAGTTAAATGAGCAGGGTGACAATATACAGCCTTGACGTACTCCTTTTCCTATTTGGAACCAGTCTGCTGTTCCATCCAGTTCTAACTGTTGCTTCCTGACCTGCATATAGGTTTCTCAAGAGGCATATCAGGTGGTCTGGTATTCCCATCTCTTTCAGAATTTTCCACAGTTTATTGTGATCCACATAGTCAAAGGCTTTGGCATAGTCAATAAAGCAGAAATAGATGTTTTTCTGGAACTCTCTTGCTTTTTCCATGATCCAGTGGATGTTGGCAATTTGATCTCTGGTTCCTTTATTGCACATTATATATAAGAAGGGAGTTTCCACAGAAGAAGGACATGATCAGATTTAGAAAGACAATGCTGATTGTAGTATAAAAGTTAATCAGGATTGAGGTAGAATGTAATAATAAGAAAGACTAGAGGACAGTGACTTTCTTATCTCTAGGAGAAAAACTAGATACTGAACTAGGGCAATCATAATAGAATAAGGAGGAGAGTTGGCATTCGAGAGACATTTATAAACATCAATTTTTTTCCTGCAAGATTTTTTTTGAAACATACATTCAACTTTATTTCATTAGAAAAATTTACTTAAGCCACATGATGGCCAAAATGTCCATGTCCCAAGCAGGCACTGTCATTCCCCTGCCCACTTCAGACCAATAACCACACACAGACTTGCTAAGTTGGAGGAAGAACTTTAAAAAATGTAAAAATGAGAACAGGACACAGAAGACTCCACCTTTCCCCTTCCTACAGCCAACCCTAACACCTCTTAACTGTTCTCTGCACACAGAGGAGCTCTCATGAGAGAAAAGCTGAATACCAACTAAACTGACCATAAGACACCCAAGTCCAAAGGAATTCTTGGCAGATGCTTAGAAAGTAGGGTTGAAAATAACACTATCTCCCAACAGCTAAAGTTGCAGCACAAGTACTCATCTAAGAGAAGACAAAGCCAGGCTGCTCAGGACATCTAAGCAGACGCAGTCTGGGGAAGAGAGTGAGATCCCGCCATTCCACAGCCACAGGCGACCCACTCAAATCTGTGATAAAACAGGCCTTTTTCAGAATAAGGAGTATCCAATGAAGAGGCCCTTTGAGGGCCTTGTAACAGTTAGTTCTCTGATAACACTGACATTGAGAATGCCTGCCCAGAAACTGGTAGAGCTGGAGGTATTTTGGACACTGTTCTAAGGTTGTAGCTGGTGGAGGGAGGTCTTATCACACCACTCTGGATAGATGGTCTGGAACGCCCTTGGGGGCTCTTTGTTGGGAAGCTGACCTCTGGTAGTCCAGTAGCTCCCAGGAGATGGGCTCTCCAGTAAGCCCTCCAGGGACTTCATTAGACTAATGAGTTTAATGAAGATGGAGAACAAGGTCAGCTAAGAGATAGATGTTCAACCTATGCTTCATGGTGGCACCAAGGATCCCTCTCCTTAATAGAGCAGTAGAGTTGCCTTCTGCTTCTGGAGGGCTCTGGATCCTCCAAGAGGAAGGGCCAGGAGTGGCCTATTTGCTCTAATAATGGGTCGCATGGAATCAGAAGGAAAATCAGTTAATGAAATGTCAACCCAGACACCTCTCCCTAGATAAAAGTGCAGCTCTCAGCGAAAACTCATTTTATTTTTAAAATACATTGCATGTAAAAAGCAAAGGAGAAAAGGAAAGATATACCCATTTGAAAGCAGAGTTCCAAAGAATAGCAAGGAGAAATAAGAAAGCCTTCCTCAGTGATCAGTGCAAAGAAATAGAGGAAAACAATAGAATGGAAGACTAGAGATCTCTTCAAGAAAATTAGAGATACCAAGGGAACATTTCATGCAAAGATGGGCTCGATAAAGGACAGAAACGATATAGACCTAACAGAAGCAGAGGATATTAAGAAGAGGTGGCAAGAATACACAGAAGAACTGTACAAAAAAGATCTTCACGACCCAGATAATCACGATGGGGTGATCACTCACCTAGAGCCAGACATCCTGGAATGTGAAGTCAAGTGGGCCTTAGAAAGCATCACTACGAACAAAGCTAGTGGAGGTGATGGAATTCCAGTTGAGCCATTCCAAATCCTGAAAGATGATGCTGTGAAAGTGCTGCACTCAATATGCCAGCAAATTTGGAAAACTCAGCAGTGGCCACAGGACTGGAAAAGGTCAGTTTTCATTCCAATCCCAAAGAAAGCCAATGCCAAAGACTTTAAACTACCACACAATTGCACTCATCTCACACACTAGTAAAATAACGCTCAAAATTCTCTAAGCCAGGCTTCAGCAATACGTGAACCGTGAACTTCCAGATGTTCAAGCTGGTTTAGAAAAGTCAGCGGAACCAGAGATCAAATTGCCAACATTAGCTGGATCATCAAAAAAGAAAGATTTCCAGAAAAACATCTATTTCTGTTTTATTGACTATGCCAAAGCCTTTGATTATGTGGATCACAATAAACTGTGGAAAATTCTGAAAGGGATGGGAATACCAGACCACCTGACCTGCCTTCTTGAGAAACCTGTATGCAGGTCAGGAAGCAACAGTTACAGTTAGAACTGGACATGGAACAACAGACTGGTTCCAAATAGGAAAAGGAGCACGTCAATGCTGTATATTGTCACCCTGCTTATTTAACTTACATGCAGAGTACACCATGAGAAATGCTGGGCTTGTAGAAACACAAGATGGAATCAATATTGCTGGGAGAAATATCAATAACCTCCGACATGCAGATGATACCGCCCTTGTGGCAGAAAGTGAAGAAGAACTAAAGAGCCTCTCGATGAAGGTGAAAGAGGAGAGTGAAAAAATTGGTTTAAAGCTCAACATTCAGAAAACTAAGATCATGGCATCTGGTCCCATCACTTCATGGCAAATAGATGGGGAAACAGTGGCTGACTTTATTTTGGGGGGCTTCAAAATCACTGCAGATGGTGATTGCAGCCATGAAATTAAAAGACGCTTATTCCTTGGAAGGAAAGTGACCAACCTAGACAGCATATTAAAAAGCAGAGACATTACTTTGTCAACAAAGGTCCATCTAGTCAAGGCTATGGTTTTTTCCAGTAGTCATGTATGGATGTGAGAGTTGGACTATAAAGAAAGCTGAGTGCCAAAGAATTGATGCTTTTGAATTGTGGTGTTGGAGAAAGACTCTTGAGAGTCCCTTGAACTGCAAGGAGATCCAACCAGTCCATCCTAAAGGAGATCAGTCCTGGGTGTTCATTGGAAGGACTGATGTTGAAGCTGAAACTCCAATACTTTGGCCACCTATTGTGAAGATCTGACTGATTAGAAAAGACCCTGATCCTGGGAAAGATTGAAGGCAGGAGAAGAAGGGGACAACAGAGGATGAGACAGCTGGCTGGCATCACTGACTCAATGGACATGAGTCTGGGTAAGCTCCAGGAGTTGGTGATGGATAGGGAGGCCTGGCGTGCTATGGTTCATGAGGTCACAAAGAGTCAGACAGGACTGAGTGAGTGAACTGAACTGATACAAGTTTTTCCCTTTTAAGAGACTTAAAAGTACCCCAAGAGTTCCACTAAGACAAGAAACTCCACTTTCCTTTTAACAAATTACACATGTAATCTTTCCCCACTTATTACTATCAGTTCAGTTCAGTCGCTCAGTCATGTCCAACTCTTTGTGACCCCATGAATCGCAGCACACCAGGCCTCCCTGTCCATCACCAACTCCCTTATTACTATAATACTAATCAATAAAATAATCTTACTTGCATTTGGAAAATAACATATTAATACACAATAGTTGAACTAGGCTCAGAAATCAAGCTCAATTTTTTCCCAAGAGTTGGAAGAATTTCTTTCGTAGTTTCAATTCCTGATCCTTCTGAATTCTCATGTCATCAACATCACTCTTTCTTCATCTCTGGATTGATGGAATATTCTTTATCAACTGGATGTAATGGAGTCAGGGAAGGCCAAGAGGAAAGGAGGAATCTTCCATTTCTCGCTTAAGAAACAGGAATGAAGATGAGGCCATGAACTAAAGTAGGGAACATGACAGAACTAATCACTTTGCCAAGGGAAAATAACAGAGTTGGTTTTGAGATACAATGTCTAAAAGTTCCCACAAGACATCTAAGAAGAGATGTTCTATAGAAAGTTGGAAATTATCTACAGTCCAAGAAAGAGACTGCACCGAGAGGTACAGATTTGAGAGTCAAATTTTTGAAAAATCAAAAACTCTGAATCAGTACCACATTCATAATGAAGCCATGGTAAGAACTGCAGCAACAGAGGAGGCAAGCAAACACCACTACTCTCAGAGCTTTGTGCCCAGGGAAGACATCACAAAACTGTCAGAGCTCTTTCTTGCTAAACCCAAATGAGATTTCAGAAACCTCAGTACTGCTCTTCCAACATCTACAACCTACCAACCAGAGTTGGCACTTTTAAGTAAAAATCCATTTGTCTCTAGAGAATAGAATGTAAACATGGGGCAGGGGGTAGGATGAAGATCAATCCCAGGGAGACTGGGATTGATGTGTGCACACTGCCATGTGAAAAACAGCTAGTGGGAAGCTGTTGTACAGCACAAGGAGCTCAGCTCAATGCTCTGTGATGACCTAGAGGGGAGGGATAGGGAGTGGGGTCGAGGGGACCCAAGAGAGAAGGAATATAGGTATATATAGAGCTGATTCACTTCTGTATATAGCAGAAACTAACAACATTGTAAAGCAACAATACCAGTTTTTTAAAGCTCATTTCTTTTTCTGATGTAAGGCATCATGAATCATAAAAAAAAAAAAAAAATTAGTTTCTTTGTGTTTTCCCAATACCACCATGCCTGCCACATAGCAGGCACTCAACAAGTATTTGATTGGCTTTGGTGATCTAAATCTTTGTATTATATTTTCACTCCTGGAAAAAAATGCCTATGGAAAATATTTGGTAAGATTTTGCTTTCATTTTCAAATAAATTAACATGGTTTAAAGAGGGAAGAAACAACATTTGGCAAATACTATTTCAATAACCATTTTAATGCCATCAGAATGATTTCATAATTTCCCAGGAAATTTGCAAAGTATTACTGAATAGTCACATCACTTCCTGAAATTTCATGCAGCTGGAAATCCTGCTGGCTCCAAAAACAGGAAAACAAAACATCTTTTTCTCTTTTTATTGGATTTACACACTTCTTTTCAAAAATATTATAATCCTTCTGTCCTCAACATTGTCTCAAGAGTCATTAAGAATCACATTATCATTTAGTTTAGCTAGCTGTATGGAAACCACTTACTTCCTGCCTCTAAGTATCCCTTCTCTATAATATGTTTTAAATTAAGATCACAAAGTGACTCTGGCAGCTTATCTATAGCAACAACATCCATGAAACACCATTTGTTCCATTTCTTCACTTAATTCTTCTTTAACTGAAAGATGGGCACCATGGATTTGAAGCTACTGTCATGGAATACATGGTTGAGAGCTTCCTCTCAGATGGTGAGTAATATACAGCACTGGCCTTCTAATGCATTGCTGACCTGACCTAACCATAGAACTATAATAGTCTCCCATTCATGAAAGCACTACATAATTTGTACAGTCTTTCAGCAGCCAAATCCAAAGAGAAACACAAGTTTCACTTGAGTGCTATTGTCTTAGTCACAAATGACAATTCCCCGATATGAACTGTGTTTTAGACAAAGCTATGAAACACACATACACACAGTCCATAGACGACCTGAAACTCCTTAGCACTTGGTCTGTACTTTCAAATACATCTCGCCTCCACTGCCCCAGGCCTTGTGATTGACCTGAGTAACTTAGAGCATACCCAGCTTCCCTTGAAGGGAAAAAAAAAACCTCAGTGAAAACAACCTACCTGGACTTCTTTGTTAACATATGGTTCAGACCTGGGCCCCTCTAGCCAAAACAAGCTGTTTACCTAATAAACTAATTTGTACCAAGATATTAATGTTGCCAGATTATGCGTTTTCTGTACCATATGTATTTGAACCTTATTAGGGGAAGCCAGAGGTTTCCCTTGTAGCTCAGTTGGTAACGAATCTACCTGCAGTCCAAGAGACCTGGGTTCAATCCCTTTGTCAGGAAGATCCCCTGGAGAAGGAAACAGCAACCCACTCCAGTATCCTTGTCTGGAAAATCTCATGGACAGAGAAGCCTGATGGGCTGCAGTCCATGGGTCACAGAGTCGGACACGACTGAGCAACTAACACACCCACAGAGGGGAAGCCAGAATGACAGTGCCTTCAGTTAAGTGGCCACTGGTGGGAACGTAGGGGAAAGAAAAATCACTGAAGGTTATCAGCTTAGGAGCTGGCTATCCATTTAGTCTACCCACACTTAGGTATTCACCTTGTCAAACATCCACTAAGGGAAAAACAAGGGACAGGAGATAAGAATAAATCTTAATTGTCAGAATTCCATTCAATTCCCTCAGATGGTCAAGAATCTGCCTGCAATGTTGGAGACCAGGGTTTGACCCCTGGGTCAGGAAGATCTCCAGAAAGGAATGGCAATCCACTCCAGTATTCTTGCCTGGAGAATTGCATGGACAGAGGAGCCTGGCGAGCTACAGTCCGTGGGGTCACAAAAGAGTCCGACACGATTGAGAGACTAACACTTTCACTTTTCAGTAACTATATTGATGTAGTCCCTGAATATGGCCTCTACTTTCAAGGATCCTAATAGTCTGGGCTGCTCAGGCATGTGTCAGTCTATCTTTATGTAGTTAGCTGTGTTAGGTCTTTGTTGTGGTACTTGGGCTTCTCTAGTTGTGGTGTGCAGGCTTAGCTGCACCATGGCATGTGGAAATCTTAGTTTCCCTTCCAAGGAGAAAACCCTCATCCCCTGCACTGGTAGGTAAATTCTTAACCACTGGAGCACCAGGGAAGTCCCTAGGTATCAGTCTTCAAATCAAAGGATCTATAACTTACATCCATGAGTGCAGAGACCTTTTGGCAAGTATAAAGTCAGGGTCTTGCACTGAGCTCACTAAAGGTTTGGTGAATGAATGAACACTAGCAGTATGGTCTTCCAAATGTTTCTTAGCCCATTTTCCCTTCTACAAAATAGGAAGGATAATATTCAGTTCACAAGATTTTTACGTAGATCAAACGACACCCAGATGAGTTCCTTTGACACAGAGAGCTTGCAACATATAGATAATCCAGACCCAAATACAAGGACACAGAGCAGATGAGGAAAATTAATAGTAGAACAGCAGATTTAGAACAATCTGTTTGAGAGGGCTAATAATTAACTATACTTTGAACAAGTAGCTAACCAGGGAGGAAGTAAGAAAGTAAAGAACAGAGTCTTTAATTCCAGATATCCGCTGATAATCTAAATATGGTCATGAGGCATCACTTGTGATATGTGATCCTTAAAATGGACATGATAACACAGCTGAGGAACATTCTGTTTTGTCCCTAGCGCTCACAGTGCTAACAAGTCATTAATTAATTCTGTGTCCTAGTTATCATTAAAGAGGTTCTAACCAACTAAAGATTTATTTAAGACTAGTAAATGTGAAACATCAGCAAGAAAAATAAAAAACTTTCCCCAGGGCTTTGTTTAACTTTGAAATATGTCTCTGTTTTTATCATATACCACCACCAATATAACTATCCTTCTCCAATAAAGATCCAAACAAGAATTCATTTTCAAGGCAATTTAATGGTTATCAAATACATTATTGTTTTAGGTACTATGTTGACACTAAATCATGCTGTTTTATTTGAATCACTATCTTACATAATCTAGTTCGTTACACAAAGTCCTACCATCCAATACACAAATACTTAAAATTGTTCCTCCAATAGAAGTAAAAACAATTGTACTGAATTATTACTTTCTTTCAATGGGTCCACTTTGGGAATGTGTGAAATACTGAGCCAGACCTGGTGGTGCAGTCAGTACCCTCAGAAGAAAGTCTTCTCCCAAATGACAGAGGATATTTCATGGCAAGAACAAACCTCATTAGCACCAGAGTTTAAACTTGGGATTAGCAGTTAAGCCCATAAGATTTGTGACAATGAAACATGTTTCTAGTTCTCATTTTGGAACCTGAGAACAGAAGCAATATTTGAGCACAGTATACCTACTGTTTGACCTGTCTTCCATTCCAATTACTGAATTATAAGTCATGAAGACAATGTGGTACACAAATTGTTAAACTATCTGGTTTATCATAATTATATTCATTTGCTCATTCAACACATATTAATTAAGCACCTATTATGCCCAGGAACTTGACTGGTACAAAGATGAGCAAGACAAGACCTTGTAAGGCATACAAACATGGAAACAATTGCTCTGCAGCATTCAAAGCTTGACCATTGCTGAACAAAGTTGAATAGAAACAGAGTGATCATGAGGGTCAGGGAAGTTATTAAAAGAAGTGGTGACAATTAAGCTGAATATTCAAGAATCGACAGACTGTTTTTCAGACACATGGGGGAAAAGGAAGATCACTCCAGTCAGCAAGAAAAGTACTTCAAAGACATGAACTGAAATCAGCAACCTGATTCGGGGAACACCCGTCCCCAACAGGTAGAGTAAGAGGACACAGGTGGATTAAAGCCAAATCATGAATGTTGGGCATTTAACTATGTGCTAGAAATCATCCTAGATCACATAGGTACATGGCAAATGAAATCCCTGCCCTAGATTCTAGCATCTGCTACATTAAAGAATGCAGACCTCAGTATGAAAGCAAGTTAAGCAGGAAATGTGGCACAAGCAGATTTAGAGAGGCAATTATTTCACTAGGGTGAAGAATGAACTGGAACATAGGAGACTAGACACAGAAGGATGAGTCAGAAGGTTACTTCTGTAGAGCAGCTGAGTCCTGCTTCTGCTACATCTTCCGTGAAACATCATGGTCTTCTCATCTATGTATCTACAGCAGGAATTTGGAGAGAATATTCACTCCAAAATATCATTATTATTTGACTGAGTTCTCACAAGAGATGTGAACTTTCTCTCAAACCTTAAATTTCTACACAAAGAGTATATTTTTGTTGGAGCCACATCATCTTGCACCACCAGCTACGTTCAGTCATTCTGACTCATTTCCTGAACTTTTAGTTGCTCCAAGACAACTTCATTTTGTCCAAGAGAGTTGAGACAGGGCCAAACAGACTACAGCCACCTATAAGGGCCCAGTGGATTCTCAATGTTCAGAGAACTTTCAAAAAAATAGATGAGCTAAGACTTCTGCAACCTAGATAAAGGGAACTAAACTGGTTTCCTTCCTCTAAACCAATCTTCCTGAGATGACTAGGACCTCCCAAATCTATGATCTTCCAAACTACTGTCCACTTCATACATATCCCAAAGTCTCAAGACTTGCCCAAAGCCTTGAGAATCATATGCGAGAGCCCTAAGAAATGTAGTCTTTTGTCTATGCAACTTCACACATTTATATTTATTATTTCATTTGCTTCTTGGGTCAGGCAAAGGAATAAAGCTAATCATCTGTCATCAGACCCATTTTAAAGACGGAGAATCTAAAACCGAGAGGGAGCAAGACTTTCACTCAAAGGTAAGTGTTCCTAAATAGCAGAATCAGAACAAGCATCCAGAGATTGGACTCCTGGACCATGGTCTCTGTTTTACCTCCACACTCTTAAGCATCAATCAGTGCCTCTCTCCTGCTATGTCTGCATGCCAGCATGCTCAGTCATGCTCTTTGCAACCCCATGGACTGTAGCCCGCAAGCCTCCTCTGTCCATGGGATTTTCCAGGCAAGAATACTGGAGTGGACTGTCATTTCCTTCACCACCTACTGTGCCTACACATCCACAAAACAATTCCTTGATCTCTTAATGTTGAGAAATAACCTCCTTTCTGTTAACCTAGACTTCAGGAAGCAATCGCTCTTATTTTCTAAAGCTCAGACAAAGCCAGCTATATTCACCACTAAATAAAAGCTCTTTGCTTTAATGATCCCCTTCATCTTACTCTCCAACCTCCTCAGACTGCTGAGTTGAGCCCTCATCAACCCACCTCGACCTCAGCAGGCTGCAGGCTATTTTCACATCAAGACTGACATATTCAGGCAGCAAAAAGAATCAGCGAGATGCCGAACTCTGTATCCACCCTGGAAATGAACAAAAATGGGAAACGAGCTGGCTGAGTTAGATGTCCCCTCACATTTATTATAAATTGTCTGCGAGAACTTGGTGAATTAGCAGTGACTCCGTGCCAGGAACGCTTTGCCTCAGCCAATCTTGGAGCTGACTCTGCTAAACCTAGGCCACCTGAGGTCTTTCAAAAATAGGACTTCCACATGAAGTCCACACAGCTCAACCACTGCTGCCAAGAACAGGCCCAGGGAGCTGGCTGGCAAGATTGGTGCTGATCCTAGTCTGCAGTTACAGGAGGCAACATCTAAAAGATGAAAAAAACTAAGTAGAAGTCAGAAAATCTAGATTCCTGACCACTTATAAGCCACATGACATTAAGAAAGTCACTAGAAAGCAACCTAGATGTCCACTGACAGATGAATGGATAGAGAAGATGTGGCACATATATACAATGGAATATCACTCAGCCATAAAAAGGAACAAAATTGGGTCATTTGTAATGCTGTGGATGAACCTAGAGTCTGTCAAACAGAGCGAAGTAAATTAGAAAGAGAAAAACAAATATCATATATTAATGCATATAGACAGAATCTAGAAAAAAGATGGTGCAAATGAGCCTATTTGCAGGACAGGAACAGAGACACAGTTCTGTTTGCAAGAACAGATGCAATATATATGTATAGACAGCAAATCCTGGATGCAGTCATGGAATCAGAGAAGCATTTCTTCTCCATCAGCATCTTTCCCTTCTCTGCAAACCACTCCCTCCGCCCCCAAGATGTGGTCCTGCACTACCTCCAGTGCCTAAAACCTTCCTGCTCTCTATCACCCCCTTTCCTATCAATGGGAAAATAAATGGATGCTAAAGCCTGTAACCGTCTCGAACACATCACTGGAATTTTATTGTTGGTTGACTGATGATGGTGGTGGGCTCTGTGATAAGCACTCAGGTCCCCTTTCAAGACTGAAGGGCTTATTCCCTAGTGGCTGTAAGAGATGCTGGCAGAGTCCTCAGCTCTCAGGCTTCTTCAGGCATTGACTTTAGCTGAAGACAACTGCGTTATCCACAAACAGAAGTTTGTGCACAACTTTACTGACCCTCTCACCCCAACTCAGGGCAACTCTGAAGGGCTTTTCCCCAGCTTCTGAGCTCCCCTAGAAGTTGGCTGAGGCTACATGAAGACTGCATCACAACCCAATTCTTTCTCCAATACTTCTTCCTTCCCTTCTCCAATACTGGGCCCCCAAAACATGACCCAGTAAGTTTCTTGCACACTAATGTTGGTCTCAGAATCTGCTTTGTTGGTACCAGTACCCTCTGAAAAAGCAGACATGAAGATAAGATTTTGGTATTTGAGTATCCTCTGGCTGACTGGCAATGAGAACTCCATCACTGGTGGTGGATCTCAGATAACTCCAGGTCCCCCTACCCACTCCCTACCTACTCAACATGTAGCAGGAGGAGCCAGAAGAATATTACAGGACTAGGGAAGCTGAATCAAAGTAGTTGTTGTTTAGTCGCTAAGTTGTGTCTGACTCTCTTGCGACCCCATGGACTGTAGCACACAAGGCTCCTCTATCCACAGGACTTCCCAGTCAAGAATACTGGAGTGGGTTGCCATTTCCTTCTCCAGGGGATGACCCAAGGACTGAACCCATGTCTCCTGCATTGGCAGGTGGGTTCTTTACACTGAGCCACCAGGGAAGCCCAAATCAAAATATACAGTGCAATTGTTATTTTCAGAAAATGAAGATCATGGCATCCGGTCCCATCACTTCATGGGAAATAGATGGGGAAACAGTGGAAACAATGTCAGACTTTATTTTGGGGGCTCCAAAATCACTGCAGATGGTGACTGCAGCCATAAAATTAAAAGATGCTTACTCCTTGGAAGGAAAGTTATCACCAACCTAGACAGCATATTCAAAAGCAGAGACATTACTTTGCCAACAAAGGTCCGTCTAGTCAAGGCTATGGTTTTCCCTGTGGTCATGTATGGATGTGAGAGTTGGACTGTGAATAAAGCTGAGCGCCGAAGAATTGATGCTTTTGAACTGTGGTGTTGGAGAAGACTCTTGAGAGTCCCTTGGAATGCAAGGAGATCCAACCAGTCCATTCTGAAGGAGATCAGCCCCGGGATTTCTTTGGAAGGACTGATGCTAAAGCTGAAACTCCAGTACTTTGGCCACCTCATGCGAAGAGTTGACTCATTGGAAAAGACTCTGATGCTGGGAGGGATTGGGGGCAGGAGGAGAAGGGGTCGACAGAGGATGAGATGGCTGGATGGCATCACTGATTCGATGGACGTGAGTCTGAGTGAACTCCGGGAGTTGGTGATGGACAGGGAGGCCTGGTGTGCTTCGATTCATGGAGTTGCAAAGAATCGGACACAACTGAGCGACTGAAGTGAACTGAACTAGGACGATGCAACAGTGGGCAGAAATGGATTAGCAGACGCACTATATCAGGACTTAGAGAATTTGAGGAAACAGACATTCTAAGAAAAATATAATTAGAGAAGTTCCTGGGAATTTATGTTCTAGAGAAAAAGAATGCAACTCTGGTGGTTATAAATCATTAACTGAAAGCTATATGTGAAATAAAGTTGGAGGGCTCATACTTCCTGATTTCAAACTTACTACCAAAGATACAGTAATCAAGACAGGGTCGTAATAGTATAAAGATAGACATAAATCAATGCAATCCAGAAAATAAATTCATACTTTTACAGCCAGTTAGCTTTAGACAATAGTGCCAAGTCCATTCAACAGAGAAAGAATAGTCTCTTCAGTAAGTAATGTTGGGACAGTGGATACACACATACAAAATAATAAAGTAGAACCTCTAACTCATAGAATATACAAAAATTAACACAAAATGGATCAAATACTTAACTTTAAGAACTAAAGCTATAAAGAAGTTCATTTATATCATGTTTTCACATTTCACATATGAGCAATATTATATCATAGTTGTCTTTCTCTGCCTAGCTACTTCACTTAATATGGTAGCTCTAGGTCTATCCACGTTGCTGCAGATGGTATTACTTTGTTCTTTTTTGCAACTGAATAGTAACTCACAGACATAGAAAACAAATTTATGGTCACCAAAGGGGAAGGATGGGGGGATAAATTAGGTTTGGAATTAACACACACACACTACAATATACAAGAAATAGATAACCAACAAAGACCTACTGTACAGCACAAGGAACTATACTCAATATTATAACAATCTATAATAGAAAAGAATCTGAAATATATGTGTGTGTGTGTGTGTGTGTGTGTATATACACACACATATACATAACTGAATCACTTTGCTGTATGACAGGAGCTAACACAATATTGTAAATCAACTATACTTCAATAAATAAAGAACTATAAAATTCTTAGAAGAATATAAAGGGGCAAACCTTTGTGACCTCAGATTTGACAATGATTTCTTAAATATGAAACCAAAAGCACAGGCAACAAAAAAAAAATAGATAAATTGAACTTAATTAAAATTAAAGGCTTTTGTGCATCAAATGTACTGTTAAGCAGTCGCAAAGAGTTGGACATGACTTAGCAACTGAACAACAACAAAGAGAGTGAAAAGACAAACCACAGGATAGTGGGAAAAGTATTTACAAAACACATATCTGATAAGGGGTTAATATCCAAAGACAATCCAAGTGAAAATGAGCAAAGAACTTAAATAGACATTTTTCCAAAGAAGATAAACAAGTAGACAACAAGCACATGCTCACTACCATAAGTCATTTAGGAAATGCAACTCAAAACCATAATGATAAATGGGAAGGAAATCCAAAAGAGAGGGGATACAGCTATATGTAAAGCTGATTCACTTTGCTGTATATCAAAAACTCAACATTTTAAAACAACTGTACTCCAATAAAAAGAAAATTTAGATTTAAAAAACCACTTCCCAGTGGTCCAATGGCTAAGACTCCTCACTCCCAATGCAGGGGGCCAGGGTTCAATCCCTGGCCAGA
The DNA here is from genome assembly GCF_027580195.1 of Bos mutus. Classification (NCBI taxonomy): domain Eukaryota; kingdom Metazoa; phylum Chordata; class Mammalia; order Artiodactyla; family Bovidae; genus Bos; species Bos mutus. The sequence goes on along the minus strand of NC_091621.1, from coordinate 84,512,540 downwards.
GAACTAGGTGCTGCATGATGCAAACAGGAGTTTGCATGCCACAACTAAGACCCAACCATCAAATAAGTTTTTTAAAACCCATGATGAGATACCACTTTACACCCAGTAGAGGATTAGTCAAAAAGATAAACAATAATAAGTGTCAATCTTGCTGTGGAAAAATTGGAACCCTCCTACAATGTTGATAGGAATTTAAATTATGCAGCTTCTTTGAAAAGCAGTTCCTCAAAAAGTTAGAGTTCCAGATGGTCCATCAATAGCAATTCCATGTGTACACCCAAGACAACTTAAAAATATGTCAAAAAATGTGTACATGAATGTTCACAGCAGCATTATTTATAATATCCAAAAGGTGGAATCAACCCAAATATTCATCAATTGATGAAAGGATAAACAAAATATGATATATACATTGAGTGGATTATTTCATCATAAAAATTAAAGTACCAATACAAGCTTCAACATGGATAAACCCTGAAAAGTGATTGTAAAAAAAAAATACCAGACACAAAAATAACATGTTTTATTAAAACTTATATGAAATGTCCAGAAGAGACAAATCCATTGAGACACAAAATAGATTAGTGTTTTCCAGAAGCCAGATGAAGGAAATGAAGACTATTATGAGCTCAGGGTTTCTTTCTAGTGTAATGGAAGTATTCTGAAACTAGAAGTGGCTGTACGACTTTGATGATATACTAAAACCACAGAATTTTACACTTTAATAGAGTGAATTTTATGACATGAATTATATCTAATTTTTTTTTAAATCCAAAGTTTAGGGGAAAAATAAACAGTTAAATGTGAAAGTCAGGAGGACTCCTTGGCAGCACACAATCTTAAGTCTTGCAACTAGAGGACAGAGAAAGCTGAGAAATAGGCCCAGTACTAAGCAGAGTTCCAAAGAAAATCAATTTCTCAATCCTCCATGCCAAGGTCAAGACTGTCGCTGGCAAAGAATGGGACTCTGAGAAATGGGACAGGTTGATGTATTATAAATCCAGAATTCACAGATTTCTCTAAGTCCTCCAACTATGCAGAAGTGGCCCACTCCTCCCTGTTAAGAAGAAATGCTTCCTCCTTGTTAGTTACTCAGTCTACACATGTTCAACCCTTCGCAACCTCATGGACTGTAGACTGCCAGAATCCTCAGTTCATGGAATTCTTCAGACAGGAATACTGGAGTAGGTAGCCATTCCCTTCTTCAGGGGACCTTGCTGACCCAGGGATCAAACCCAGGTTTCCAGCCTAGCAGGCAGATTCCTTACTGTCTATGCCACCAAGGAAGCCCAAGTCGTCCTCACTCAAACTAAATGTGGAGGCCCCTCTCCTGTTCCCAAAGGAGATTCAGCAATTTTAAATCTATGGTTGGCACCCAAACTCTGGCATCCATTTGCCAAAGATGCAGTATACAAGAAGAACATCATCATCCTGTCGGGAATAACTGACCTGGATCATCACAAGGAAATAAGGCAGAGAGGAACATACTTGGCACCCAGGCGATCCACTGGGGCATCTCTGAGTATTCTTTTGCCCAGATTTGAAGGTAAATTGATGACAGCAACACCCATAGTTTGAAAAGGGCATAGTGACCAGGGGTCAACTAGCTCAGAAGATAAGCCACCTAGACCAGAAGAGATGGAAGCCGAGGATGAGGGAAACTTATATTAAAGAAGTCAGAGTGGATGACTATCAGTGGTCAAGTCCAGCGAAGTAATATAGACCTTGGTGTACTGCTAACTATCTTCTGTAAGCTTCCCCCATAGAAATAGGTCCAACAGACTCCTGGAGGACCTCCTCCCAGAAGAAATACTTAAAAAGTGGATTTAAGTATCATAAGACTAGACTGAAGTGGACACTACACTGTGAAGCCCAGTGTGAAGCCAAGCTTCAGGACTGCAAACTTACGTCTCCCACTATAGAAAAGTCAGCTACCAGCCCATCAGGTCTTTCTTGAAATGCCCCCAGTTGAAGAGAGCCCTCTTGCCCAAGGTCTTGTCCTCTAACTAGAGGCTTCTTGCATGAACAGTAGATCAACATGGGGCTATAGCAGCCTGGTCCCCTGACCTTAGTGCAGGGCACCTATCCTTTGGGGTTAGTGGTAGCCTTTGCTGAGATTGCATCACAGCTCTCTGCCCAATCCTGCATCCTTCTCTTCCACAAGTGTTAATTCCATGAGCAGTCCCTCAATAAATGCCCTATTTGCAAATGTGCTCTCTGGGCAACTTGACTTACAGCAGTTATAGTCACACCATAATGGAAAACACTACATCTTAAACTTCTTATTTACCAATTAATGTTATTTCAGCTCCCCTGAATTCTGCTAATTTTTCTTTTAACCATCTTTGATTAACTTACCATGAAACCTCACCAATTGAGAAATTTTCCCACATTTTTAGTCTCCAAAATCTTACTCATACTATTTATCTGCAGTCCCAATAAATGACCTAATTTCACTGAAATAAAGGCTGAACATTAATTCTCTTAATCTTTTTCCACCTACTCCTAAATTTCTTTGTGTGCTCAACACATATTTTTATCTTTTCTTTCTTTCTCAGATAATCAAGTGTCACTTTCCATACCAACGTTAATTTTTACTATTTAGTTCTTTAGCATATGGTTTCCTGACTTCTCCAAATCAGTATTTCATCAAAGTCTTAAACTCTCCATCTGAAAGTTTCCTTCCTTTGAGTGCATTAATATCCAAAACATATTCCATCAAATCTCTAATCTCCCCATACAAGTTTCTTTCCTTCTGGCCAATAAATATCATTGCTTATTTAAGAAAACAAACAAATCCTTAAGGTCTATCTTATTTCTCTCTTACTCTTTTTTTTTCAAACTTTAAAATTTTTCTTTTGTATTGGGGTATAGCTGATTAACAATGTTGTGGTAGTTTCAGCTGAACAGTGAAGGGACTCAGCCATACATATGCATGTATCTGCTCTCTCCCAAAACCCACTCCCATCCAGGCTGGCACCTAACATTGAGTAGGGTTCCATGTGTTATGCAATAGGTCCTTGGTTATCCATTTTGAATCTAGCAGTTCTTATTCTTTACCAACAAACGAGGTGGAGAAATGTGTAACATATTTACTCCTTTTTGAGTCCATAGTTCAATAAACTACAATCTATATTCTATCCACAACTCTCTATTGAAACACCTCACTAAAAAGTCATCAGTGACTCATAATCAAATGCAATGATTCTTCCCTTAGTACTTTTTTTCCCCTCAACCGTTCTATGGTATTTTACTTCATTTGTTCTTGTCTTATTCTTAAAAATTCTCTCCTCATTATATTTTCCAAGAAGTTATATTGCCCACATTCTCAAACTCTTTAACCACATTTTTCCAGTTGCTAACTACAAAGGAGTACATCAAGGCTGTATACTGTCACCCTGCTTATTTAACTTCTATGCAGAGTACATCATGAGAAATCTGGGCTGGAGGAAACACAAGCTGGCATCAAGATTGCCAGAAGAAATATCAATAACCTCAGATATGCAGATGACACCACCATTATGGCAGAAAGTGAAGAGGAACTCAAAAGCCTCTTGATGAAAGTGAAAGTGGAGAGTGAAAAAGTTGGCTTAAAACTCAACATTCAGAAAACGAAGATCATGGCATCTGGCCCCATCACTTCATGGGAAATAGATGGGGAAACAGTGGAAACAGTGTCAGACTTTATTTTTCTGGGCTCCAAAATCACTGCAGATGGTGACTGCAGCCATGAAATTAAAAGATGTTTACTCCTTGGAAGAAAAGTTATGACCAACCTAGATAGCATATTGAAAAGCAGAGACATTACTTTGCCAACAAAGGTCCATTCTAGTCAAGGCTATGGTTTTTCCAGTGGTCATGTATGGATGTGAGAGTTGGACTGTGAAGAAAGCTGAGCACCGAAGAATTGATGCTTTTGAACTGTGGTGTTGAAGAAGACTCTTGAGAGTCCCTTGGACTGCAAGGAGATCCAACCAGTCCATTCTAAAGGAGATCAGTCCTGGGATTTCTTTGGAAGGAATGATGCTAAAGCTGAAACTCCAGTACTTTGGCCACCTCATGTGAAGAGTTGACTCACTGGAAAAGACTCTGATGCTGGGAAGGATTGGGGGCAGGAGGAGAAGGGGTTGACAGAGGATGAGATGGCTGGATGGCATCACTGACTCGATGGATGTGAGTCTGGGTGAACTCCAGGAGTTGGTGATGGACAGGGAGGCCTGGTGTGCTGCGATTCATGGGGTCGCAAAGAGTCGGACACGACTGAGCGACTGAACTGAACTGAACTACCCATTATGGATATCCTAAAGTTCTGTTCTTAGTTTTCTCTTTTAATTCTAATCATAGTCTTTTTCAGTGATCTCTTTTTTCCCCCCATCTTGGACTAGAAAGAATAAGATTCTCAAAAATTAAATCACCTCCTTGACATTTTCTTCTGGGCTCTAAACTCAAGTTGTTACAATGAACAATATATTAATTATCTAATTAATAAAACTATACTTCATTATGTTATGAATGTTATTCCCAGTTTGAAGTGAAAAAGTGAACTGAAAGTCATTCATTTGTGTCCGACTTTTTGCAACCCCATGAACTATATAATCCATGGGATTCTCCAGGCCAGAATATGGTGTGGGTAGCCTTTCCCTTCTCCAGGGGGTTTTCCCAACCCAGGGATTGAACCCAGGTCTCCCACATTGCAGGCAGATTCTTTACCAGCTGAGCTACCAGGGAAGCCCATTCCCAGTTTACTAAGCACTTATGCTCAACGTGTGTTGAATACAATCCTCACCTTTTAAGAATTTACTGAGATGATAACATATATTTTATCCTTTGAAATACTGTACTATAATATTAAATTTCCTAGTAGTCAATTATCTTTATGTTTTTGAAACAAATCCTGCTTTAAAATGTTGTATTTTTGTTTACAATTCCTAAATTGATATGCACAAATGAGAATGGCCCACAAATTTTACTGAAACTATCTTCAGTAGGTTTTATTTTAAGACTATTCTTTTCCTATGATCTAAAAAGTTTTATAGACGATGAGAAGTATCAGTTTCATAGTAGTTTCAAGTACTTGCCCATAAAATTTTCTAAGTCTAAAAAATTCATTTTAAGGTTGTTCTTTAAAACATTACATTTTTCCCATGGTTTCTCATCTATTCAGATTTTTTATTTCTTACATGTCAATTTAGTTAGATAAAAATGCAAAGCCTTCTTTTAAAATAGATGACAGAACTAGCAGGAACCCTGCCCCCCAGATAAACTTGAAGAGGCCAAAATTCGCATAAAAATTGGAGTTCAGCTGGATAGTTCCCAAGAGGCCTGGGGATTGAGTTTTAATGGGACTCACACATTAGGGAAAGAACATAAAGCTCAGATTCTTTAAAAAGTAGAAAAACAAATCAAAGAATCCTGCATAAAGGCATAAGTTAGTAAAGGAGAGGGAAAGTAAAGTACAGGGAAAGCATTACAGGAAGTATGTATACTGCTATAGCTTTGGCTCTGGGAGAAAGGGGATAGAAATTCTCCCTGGAGAACCCACAATCATAGGCATTCCCACTGTGGGATCAGAGGTGAAATTTATATTTCCTCTGCTATTGGAAAAATTCTAAACTGAAATGTTTTAAGGGGCCCTAAGGAAGAAGTGGCCCCAGACACCTGGCAAAAACACACACGTTATTTCTGGGGAAACATATTCAAGCCCACTTCTCAAATGATTTCCAAATCTAAAATTCCAAGGTTAGGAGCTCAACAGTAAAAACAAAGAACAAGAGAAAGATGCAACTTTGTATCAGTAAAAAGTAGCAAACCAAGAAGACAAGAAAATCACACATGCAACAACTACATATATTGGAATGACCAGATACTGAATGAAAGGTTACTATATAATAAACATGTATTTATGTAAGGATAGCAATAAGAAATAAAACAGTGTATTGAAAGTATAAATGGAGGAACAAGAGACTCTCAAAATAGACCATGCAGCTTTGAAGGTAAAACCAAACTTATAAAAATAAAAATATAATTGAAATTAGAAACTTAATGTTGGTTTAAATATATGAATAAACACAGTAGAAGAGAGAATTGGAGAACTAGAAAATATTTGTGAAGGAATTATTCAGAAGAGTTTCTTGTATGGAAAATATGGGGGTGGGGAGAATGATTAAGAAACACAGAAAATAGAGTGAGAATACATACAGAATGGATCACAGACCATTTGACAGAAAACAAGAGTTTGGTGGCTCAGAGGTTAAAGCATCTGCCTCCAATGCGGGAGAACCAGGTTCGATCCCCGCATCGGGAAGATCCCCTGGAGAAGGAAATGGTAACCCACTCCAGTATTCTTGCCTGGAGAATCCCATGGACAGAGAAGCCTGGTAGGCTACAGTCCACAGGGTCACAAAGAGTCGGACACGACTAAGCGACTTCACTTTCACTTTCAAGAGTTTAAGAAGTAAGATGTAATATGAAATAGAGTGCCAAGACCAAAAAAAAATAGGAAAATCAATCTTTACATAGTCGAGAAGTGATAATTTTCCAGATTTTTTTTTAGAAGAAAAAAATATGTAAGTACTCATAATCAGGTGGCCACAAACCCCAGGAGGGTAAAATCAAAAGAAATCCACACTCAATACATATTGTTGTGAAATTATAAAAGACTGAAAACAAAAAGAAAACCTTACAAACCACCAGAGAGAGAAAACAGATTCTCTACAATAGAATGATAGACTGATGATCTCTCAAAAGTAACACTCAAAGCTAAAAGACTTATGAAATAGCTTCAGAATACTGAAAGAGCAATTTTCAAATAGAACTGTATTCTCATTGACACGATCTGTCTAGAACAAAGTTGAAATAGGACATCTACAAAGAACAAAAGCTCAAAGAATATATTAACAACAGTCATCACTAAAGAAATGTGTAAAGTAAGTACTTCATGAAGACAGAAAATAAATTCTTAGGGAAGGGCTAAGATGCAAACAATCAACAAAAAATGGCAAACACAAGGTGAATCTGAAAAAGATTCATATATATATGAATCAATAGCAAGAGCATCTACTGTGGTTGTTAAAATATTAAGATAGAACTAAAATACTGATCAAAAAATTTGAGCATTCTAAGTCTTTATATTATCTAGCAGGAAAGTGAAAGTGAAGTAGCTCAGTCATGTCAGACTCTTTGCAACCCCGTAGACTGTAGCCTACCAGGCTCCTCCTTCCATGGGATTCTCCAGGCAAGAATACTGGAGTGGGTTGCCATTTCCTTCCCTGGGGATCTTCACAACCCAGGGATCAAACCCCAGTCTCCCGCATTGGAGGCAGAGGCTTTAACCTCTGAGCCACCAGGGAGGGTAACTACAAAAAGAATCAAGGGTATAGGTCTTTATTAGTAGAAGGGGAAAATAAGAAAAAAAGAAAAACAACTTAATCCAAAAGCAGACAAGAACAGAAAAATAAAAAAACAAGCTAAACAAAGGGCCCAAAATAAGATTATAGAAATGAGTTCAAGCATATTAATTATAATAAATGTAAATGAAATAAACTATTTAAAGATAAAATCAACCATTTATTGCTTATATTTAAACTACTTAATGATATAAAATGAAAATAATAGCATTTATAGTGACTGTTGCTGCTGCTGCTGCTGCTAAGTCACTTCAGTCGTGTCCGACTCTGTGCAACCCCATAGACGGCAGCCCACCAGGCTCCCCCGTCCCTGGGATTTTCCAGGCAAGAGTACTGGAGTGGGGTGCCATTAGAATTAATAGAAAAATTAAATTCAGAACAAATTAGAATATAATTTGGAAGAAGACTAATAGAAAACATGAATGATCTTATCATTGTTGAAGGCATTCAATCAAGTTAAATGTCTTCTCATAAAAAGAATCAAGCATTTTTCTCTCCTTTGTTGTACAATTATACCTCAGGATAACTAAATAATTGATGTAGGTCCATTGTCTCTTTTTTTTTTTCTTTTTTGGAAACTAGTCTCTCTCACTCCCCTTTATGCAGTTTTTATCTTAAAACAACAAAAAAATCCCAGGGCTGATCTCCTTCAGAATGGACTGGCTGGATCTCCTTGCAGTCCAAGGGACTCTCAAGAGTCTTCTTCAACACCACAGTTAAAAAGCATAAATTCTTCAGCACTCAGCTTTCTTCACAGTGCAACTCTCACATCCATATATGACCACTGTAAAAACCATAGTCTTGACTAGATGGACCTTTGTTGGCAAAGTAATGTCTCTGCTTTTCAATATGCTATCTAGGTTGGTCATAACTTTTCTTCCAAGGAATAAACATCTTTTAATTTCATGGCTGCAGTCACCATCTGCAGTGATTTTGGAGCCCCCCAAAATAAAGTCTGACACTGTTTCCACTGTTTCCCCATCTATTTCCCTTGAAGTGATGGGACCAGATGCCATTGTCTTCGTTTTCTGAATGTTGAGCTTTAAGCCAACTTCTTCACTCTCGACTTTCACTTTCATCAAGAGGCTTTTTAGTTCCTCTTCACTTTCTGCCATAAGGGTGGTGTCATCTGCATATCTGAGGTTATTGATATTTCTCCTGGTAATCTTGATTCCAGCTTGTGCTTCTTCCAGCCCAGCATTTCTCATGATGTACTCTGCATATAAGTTAAATAAACAGGATGACAATATACAGCCTTGACGTACTTCTTTCACTATTTGGAACCAGTCTGCTGTTCCATCCAGTTCTAACTTTGCTGCCTGACCTGCATACAGATTTCTCAAGAGGCAGGTCAGGTGGTCTGGTATTCCCATCTCTTGAAGAATTTTCCACAGTTTTATTGTGATCCACATAGTCAAAGGCTTTGGCATACTCAATAAAGCATAAATAGATGTTTTTCTGGAACTCTCTTGCTTTTTCCATGATCCAGCGGATGTTGGCAATTTGATCTCTGGCTCCTCTGCCTTTTCTAAAACCAGCTTGAACATCTGGAAGTTCACGGTTCACATACTGCTGAAGCCTGGCTTGGAGAATTTTGAGCATTACTTGACTAGCGTGTGAGATGAGTGCAATTGTGTGGTAGTTGGAGCATTCTTTGGCATTGCCTTTCTTTGGGATTGGAATGAAAACTGACCTTTTCCAGTCCTGTGGCCACTGCTGAGTTTTCCTAATTTGCTGGCATATTGAGTGCAGCACTTTCACAGCATCATCTTTCAGGATTTGAAATAGCTCAACTGGAATTCCATCACCTCCACTAGCTTTGTTCATAGTGATGCTTTCTAAGGCCTACCTGACTTCACATTCCAGGATGTCTGGCTCTAAGTCAGTGATCACACCATCGTGATTATCTTGGTCTTGAAGATAGTTTTTCTACAGTTCTTTTGTGTATTCTTGCCACCTCTTCTTAATATCTTCTGCTTCTGTTAGGTCCATACCATTTCTGTCCTTTATCAAACCCATCTTTGCATGAAATATTCCCTTGGTATCTCTAATTTTCTTGAAGAGATCTCTAGTCTTTCCCATTCTGTTGTTTTCCTCTATTTCTTTACATTGATGGCTAAGGAAGGCTTTCCTATCTCTTCTTGCTATTCTTTGGAACTCTGCATTCAGATGCTTATATCTTTCCTTTTCTCCTTTGCTTTTCGCTTCTCTTCTTTTCACAGCTATTTGTAAGGCCTCCCCCAGACAGCCCTTTTGCTTTTTCATTTCTTTTGCATGGGGATGGTCTTGATCCCTGTCTCCTGTACAATGTCACAAACCTCCGTCCATAGTTCATCAGCACTCTATCTATCAGATCTAGTCCCTTAAATCTATTTCTCACTTCCACTGTATAATCATAAGGGATTTAGTTTAGGACATACCTGAATGGTCTAGTGGTTTTCCCTACTTTCTTCAATTTAAGTCTGAATTTGGCAATAGGGAGTTCATGATCTGAGCCACAGTCAGCTCCTGGTCTTGTTTTTGTTGACTGTATAGAGCTTTTCCATCTTTGGCTGCAAAGAATATAATCAATCTGATTTCGGTGTTGACCCTCTGGTGATGTCCATGTGTAGAGTCTTCTCTTGTGTTGTTAGAAGAGGGTGTTTGCTATGACCAGTGCGTTTTCTTGGCAAAACTCTATTAGTCTTTGACCTGCTTCATTCCATGTTCCAAAGCCAAATTTGCCTGTTACTCCAGGTGTTTCTTGACTTCCTACTTTTGGATTCCAGTCCTTTATAATGAAAAGGACATCTTTTTGGGGTGTTAGTTCTAAAAGGTCGTGTAGATCTTCATAGAACCATTCAACATCAGCTTCTTCAGCATTACTGGTTGGAGTACATACTTGGATTACTGTGATACTGAATGGTTTGCCTTGGCAACAAACAGAGATCATTCTGTCGTTTTTGAGACTGCATCCAAGTACTGCATTTCGGACTCTTTTGTTGACCGTGATGGCCACTCCATTTCTTCTAAGGGATTCCTGCCCGCAGTAGTAGATATAATGGTCATCTGAGTTAAATTCACCCATTCCAGTCCATCTTAGTTCGCTGATTCCTAGAATGTCAACGTTCACTCTTGCCATCTCTTGTTTGACTGCTTCCAATTTGCCTTGATTCATGGACCTGACATTCCAGGTTCCTATGCAATATTGCTCTTTACAGCATCAGACCTTGCTTCTATCACCAGTCACATCCACAGCTGGGTATTGTTTTTGCTTTGACTCCATCACTTCATTCTTTCTGGAGTTATTTCTCCACTGATCTCCAGTAGCATATTGGGCACCTACTGACCTGGGGAGTTCCTCTTTCAGTATCCTATCATTTTGCCTTTTCATACTGTTCATGGGGTTCTCAAGGCAAGAATACTGAAGTGGTTTGCCATTCCCTTCTCCAGTGGACCACATTCTGTCAGACCTCTCCACCATGACCCGCCTGTCTTGGGTGGCCCCATGGGCATGGCTTAGTTTCATTGAGTTAGACAAGCTGTGGTCCTAGTGTGATTAGATTGACTAGTTTTCTATGATTATGGTTTCAGTGTGTCTGCCCTCTGATGTCCTCCTGCAACACCTACCGTCTGTCTTGGGTTTCTCACCAACATTAGTAGAACCAAAAAAACAGGTTTACTGACAAGTTTGAAATTAAATACTCAGATAATGTGAGCTTCTATTTCACATCTGAAAGTGTCCTGAAAATCACCTACTCTAACGTTTAGAGATGAGAAAGTTCCAGTACTCAGGGAGAAAAGAGATTTGTTGATGATCACTCATCTACATGGGCTTCCCTCATGGCTCAGATGGTAAAGAATCTGCCTGAAATGCAGGAGACCTGGGTTCAATCTCTGGGTTGGGAGACCCCCTGAAGAAAGGAATGGCAACCCACTCCAGTATTCTTGCTGGAGAATTCCATGGAGAAGCCTGGTGGGCTATAGTCCACGGGGTGACAAAAGAGTCAGCCATGACTGAGTGACTAACAGTTTCACACTTTCATCTAGATAAATGGGAATGACATCAATACTATAATTATCATTTCATCGTTCTTTCTACTAAATCACTATTCAATCACTGAGCTCAAAATGATGGAACATGTGCTTCAAAAATTACCGTGACAATATACTCCTCCTCAAATAGTTTCTCTTCTGAAAAAATTATATCTATACACACACACACACCATCACTTCATGGCAAATAGATGGGCAAACAGTGGAAACAGTGGCTGACTTTATTTTGTGGGGCTCCAAAATCACTGTATTCTGGCCTGGAGAATTCCATGGACACGACTGAGTGACTTTCACTTCACTAACACAATTTAATTTTTCTTTTTTTATTGTTTTTCTGAGTTCATCTCTAGAGCAAAAAGATTAAATTTCATTAAGAGAAAACAGCTCTGCTCTCCCAATTAGAGTCCCACAGGAATCTGATTGTATGAACTGTAAGGTGGGAAAAAGACCATTGCTCATGGTCTCCTTCTCGTTCTCATTCTCTCTCTCTCTCCTCCGCCTCCCCCCCCGCCACCCCATTCTCTTTCTCTCTCTTGCTCACACACACACACAGCATTCTTCCCATTTGAGATTGACCAGAACTAACCTTTTTTTTTTTTAACAGAAACGAAAATATCAGAGCATTCATTCATTTTGGACTAAAGATCCATCAAATTTCATGCTCTAACCCAAAGCTGATCCACTGAAAATCACAGCTAGATGTTCTGAAGACTGACTTCACCATTCCATGGAAATTTTCCTTTCTCTGGAAACAAAATTCCTCATGTGCCTCTTGCATCATGGACTCTTCCAGACTATCCAGCTACACTTATATTTCTGTGCAGAAATCCCCACTTAAGGAGCCAAAGGCCATATTCTGCTTGAACAGCTTCAAATGACGTCAAACTCACTAATACTTCTTGGGACAATCTGTGTTTTATGGGGGCAGCTCTGGTAGGAATTTTCCCTTTGTTAGTCATAGAGAGTCTGGTAATATTTGCTTAAATGTCCCATGGGTTATTAGACACATCTACCCTCACTGAGTAGTAATCATTAACCCCTATGTAAACGGCAGGTTTATTGTCTCACTCATTCCATTTATGTAGTACATTGGCTCAGTGCTAAAGAATCTGCCTGCTAATCCAGGAAATACAAGAAACGCAGGTTCGATCCCTGGGTCAGGAAGATCTCCTGGAGGAGGAAATGGCAATCACTCCAGTATTCTTGCCTGGAGAATCCCATAGACAGAGGAGCCTGGTGGGCTACAGTCCATAAAGTCTCAAAGAGTTGGATATAACTAAAGTGACTTAGCACACATGCAGGGAACTAAGATCCCATGGGCCATGCAATGCAGCCAAAAACAAAACAGAAATTAGGGAACAGGCATTTGAGATTACAACTTTTTGTCATTCATAAATAAATTATTTTTTATTTATCAGTCATAGGCTGGCATCAGAATTACTAAGGAATTATTTTGTTTAACTCTTGGCCTCACTTCTAAAGCTTATAATTCAGAAATCTGGAAAGCCAATAAAAAAAAAAAAAAAAAAAAAAAAAAAACCTCTCTTCATAGGACTTCCCTGGAAGTCCAGTGGTTAAGACTTTGCCTTCCAATGCAGGGGGCACAGGTTCAACCCCTTAGTCATGGAACTAAGATCCTACATGCCTCATGGTCAAAAAATATATATATAGAACAGTAGCAATATTGTGACAAGTTCAATAAAGACTTTGAAAAGGGTCCACATAAAAAATAAATTAAAAAAACTCTTCAAGAGATTCTGATATATATCTCAATTTTAGGGACCACTGGTCTAAATAATTTCTTAAGTCCCTTAAGAGTCTCTTTGGTATTCTACAATTTTGATTTACACTACACTCATCAGTATTTACACTTATTATATACACTAATTGTGAGAACCACAGTGAGAACAAACCTTCCCAGTTCCCTACTGTTGCAAGTTGGGTTTTGTGGGAAACAGGTTTGCAAACCCATGGACTGTAGCCCGCCAGGCTCTGTCCATGGAATTTTCCAGGCAAGGATACTGAAGTGGATACCTATTCCCTTTTCCAGGGGATCCTCCCAACCCAGGTTTCCTGCACTGCAGACAGATTCTTTACCATCTGAGCCACGAGGGAAGCCCAAATAGGAGATAAGGATTCAGGAAGTTTAGTGAGCAGTGTGAAATGTCAGGTGAGGAAGCAGGACTGGGCAGAGGGAGAAACAGGGCTGAGATTCCAACTAGAGAGACAGCACAACTGACTCACAGGGAGCACTAAGGCAGGAACAGCTCTTAAGAGCTGTTTTGAGTTGGGACAAGGCGGCTGGGTCTTTATACCTGGTGTTAACCCATCACTGGATGCTTCTCTACCCCCAGGAAGGGATCACGAACTTATATATATTATATGTCAATAAGTTTATACTTGTTGCCATATATAAATATATTTTGCATTTAGGTATATCTGTATACCAAAATGAGATAAGAAGTTATACATTTATTATTTAAATTTATACAGAGACCTAAACTAAACATTTAGACCTAAATTAACATATCTCTAAGTTTATGTTGTTAAAACATAACTTTTAAAAACTTTAAAAATTAAATTGACAACTGCTTGACAATTCCTTTGCCATAAAACCCCCATAGGTGTAACTGGGGTAGCCAGACAAAAAATTGGTTTTATGGCAAAACGGCCCCCTAGAGTGGGTCCATCTTCCCGCTCAAACTAAAATAGTAGTGGCTTCTTATCCAGGATTGATAGCTATTTTGATATTAAAGGAAAAAAGCGGAGCATTGAATTATTTGGTAAAGAGCCATCAGAAATTATAATTCCATATAATAAGGAACAACTTGATGCTCTTCTAATGTTTGAAAATTGGCAGATTGCTATAGGAAACTATTTTGGTCAAATTTTTGCATCATTTACCTTCACATGTTTTGCTGAATTTTATATCCAGACACCCAGTTATTTTTCCTGTCAGATGTAAACAATCTCCTATTCCAAATGCTCAGATAGCCTTTACTGACGGATCAGCAAATGGTAAAGCCTCCATAGTTACTAAAAATCACCCAAAGTTTTTAGAAACACAGGAAACTTCAGCTCAAAGAGCTGAAATAACAGAAGTCATAGAGGCTTTTGCTATGTTTGCAGATGAGGAATTTAACCTTTATTCTGATTCTCAGTATATTGTCAGGTTGTTTCCACACATTGAAACTGTGATTTTGCCTGAAAATAAGACTACCATATTTCACTTGTTAACTAAATTACAGCAACAAATTTGGAAAAGAAATATTTTTCATTGGACACATTTGGGCTCATTCCGGATTGCCCAGCCCTTTAAATGCCTTTAATGATTTGGCTGACTTGTTAACCAGAAATACAGTGGCTACCGTGATTGAGGAGGCCAGAGCCTCTCACTCACTTCATCATCAATATGCTACTGCCTTAAGATATCAATTCCAAATTCCCAGAGAGACTGCTCGAGAGATTGTGCATTCTTGCTTACACTGCCCCATTGTTTATAATGGTCTACCTATGGGAGTTAATCCTCACAGTCTCAAACCTAACATACTCTGGCAAATGGATGTAACTCATGTTTCTTCATTTGGAAAACTGTCCTTTGTTCATGTAACTGTAGATACCTTTTCTCATGTTATTATTGCAACTGCTCATACAGGGGAAGCAATTAAAGATGTAATACAACATCTCTTTACTTGTTTTCATATTTGGGCCTGCCAAAAGCTTTGAAAACTGACAATGCTCCTGCTTACACTTCTAAGTCTTTTCAGGAATTTTGTATAAAGTTTCAAATTAAACATAATATAGGCATCCCTTATAATCCACAGGGACAAGCCATTGTGGAAAGAGCACATCAAACATTAAAAATCCAAATTCAAAAATTGAAAGAAGGGTAGTTTAAGTATAGCTCTCCCCATCAAATCTTGCAACATGCTCTTTTCGTAATAAATACTTTAAATACTGATTCAGCCAGAACTACTGCAATGCTTCGCCATTGGTGCCCGGAGAAATTGAATGCAAAACCATTAGTCAAATGGAAGGACCTCCTCTCAGGACAATGGAAGGGTCCTGACCCATTATTAACTAGTGGTCGAGGATGTGCTTGTATTTTTCCACAGGATGCAGATTCTCCATTTTAGATCTGGGACAGGCTGATTCGCCATGTTGCAGTCCCCCAGACATCCAGTTCCCCCATTGCTTCGATCACAAAAGAGGAGGGGCACTCCTCTGCACAGAACAGCCACACGTCGGGAGTTGCGGGCCAGACCAGCCTGGCTTCCGGGGCCCAGCGCACAGCGCTCTCGGCGGATAGCCCCGCCAGCGTCCGTCTGCACTCCCTTGGCCGCTGCTGAGCCCAAGGCCAGTTCAGCGAGGGAGCGGGGGTGGCGCCCACCTGAAGGGGAGGCAGGATAAACACTGAGATCCCGGCGAGACCAATGGGGCTGCTGCAACGTGAACTCGAACCAGAAAATAATTCTACTTATTCTGTTTTGGCTTGTCTACCCTCTCCTTATGTTTTTCTGTTCACCAACGATTCTGGAAAACTTAATGTACATATGACTTTCACTGGTGGACCCAATGTAGTGACTTGTGAACAATGTATGCTCTCATCTTGTTTAAACCCTCAATATAATGTTTGCTCCTTTGTAGTGTTACAATGTCCACCTTATGTTTAATGTAACCACTTTTTGATATGATAATTACTGGTCTTGCTGTATTACAACAACTACAAGATTTAATGCGACAATGGTGATTTGTGGGCCTACTTATTTCAGGAATATCAGCTTTAATAGCAGCAATTACTTCTGTTACTGAGGCAGCAATATGATTGACTCAACAAGTGCATACTGCCCAGTATGTTGATACCACGTCTAAAAATGTTTCACTAACTCTAGCAACACAGGAAGCTATAGATAGAAAGTTGGAGATGAGGGTAGATGCCTTGGAGGAGGCAATAAAGCATAGTGGGACTGAGTTACAGGCTTTAAAAGTGAAAATGGCTCTGTCATGCCACGCTGATTACCGGTGGATATGCGTGACATCTTTGAAGGATTCTTCGGCAGAACATTTAGAGGCTCGCGACTGAGCTGCATCTGGCTGTTTTAAGAAATAAAAAAGGGGGAGATGCCGGGAGCAGGAGCTCCACCCATGGCAAAGGTCATGAGGAAGGAGGCTCAGCATACGCAAAGGCAGGATCGAGCCTCAGGAGTCCCCCTGGAAATTCTCGAGCATCTACCCCCAAAACCAGAGTCTGCCTACTTTCTGTTTTGTGCTCTCACCTCCACCTCTGACTTTACAAAAGGGCTGTCCCCCACTACCTCTCTCTGAAAAAAAAGAGTTAACTTACAGCTCCAGTTAATAAAGTTCCTGGGTGTGATAGTGTTTTAACCTACAAACTTCTTTGGAAGTCCTCTAGCCTGCCTGAATAGGTTTTTCCGGCCACATGTGATTGCTCAGAGCCTCCCAACTGTGAGAGGCAGGAGATGTTCTAAACTGTCTAAATACAGATTCCTTTGAGCAGTTAAAAGATTGATTAGAAATTGTATTGGTGAAGGGTTTTTCACTTGTTGGGCCAATGTTTGCTGCTAAGTCTCCATATCCCTTACCTGCTGTGTCCCTGGCAGTGTATTGATTAATATAATTGGTATAAGTAGTAGCTTTAATGTTTGTAACTTTGGACCCTTGAGTTAATTCTTTTTCTTGTTGTAGCCCACCACACCTTTGCCCTATAGAAATGCAACTTTATCTAATGCTTTGGGAGGGTGGCGCCTGACTAATCACCTTTAGAGAAAAATAAGTTTTCTGAAGAAAGGGTCTTAAAATGTTAACAGGCCTCTGGGCCAGAAGATGATGCAAATCACCTAAACCTTTGCATATAATAAATTTGCAGGAAGAAAGCCTGGCTTACTGCATGACTCTACCCCTTCCCCCATTATCCTCTATACATAACTTAAGGTATAAAAACTACTTTGGAAAATAAAGTGCGGGCCTTGTTCACCGAAACTTGGTCTCCCCATGTTGTTCTTTCTCTCACCTGGCTGAATTATTTAGCCTCTTTTCTCCACTGAATTTCCTCACTGAGCTATACTTATTTAACCACTCTTTATATCTTTAATTAATATTTAAATAAGCTGTTGTTTCCTGATTGCCGATGCCGTCTCCTCTTCGAATTCCCTGGATCCACTGGGGCTGGACCCCGGCAAGGTGGCTTTCTTCAGCCAGGGCTGCCAGTGGCTGAATAAGTCCTTCAGTTCTGAAGAGGGGCTGAGCATACATCACAACATGCAGTTTACCTGCCTTCACAAGAAACAAGATGGGAAAAGCTAAGTCAGAGCATTTTTTCAACAGAGAACCAGCAGCATTTGTTCATTTGTTTGATTTTGGTTGTCATTTTTTCTGTAAAAAAATTTTTAATTGAAGTATAGCTGATTTGGGGCTTCTCTGGTGGCTTAGATGACAAAGAATCTGCTTTCAGGAAATGCAGGAAACCCAGGTTCAATCCCTGGGATTTTCCCTGTGGAGAAGGGAATAGCAACCCACTCCAGTATTCTTGCCTAGGAAATCTCATGGACAGAGGAGCTTGGTGAACTGCAGTCCATGGGGTCACAGAGTCAGAAACGACTGAGTGACTAACACTTTCATTTTCACATAGCTGATTTACAATATTGTGTTAGTTTCTTGTTATACTGGTGCTTTTGATGCTTCTGAACTGTGGTGTTAGAGAAGACTCTTGAGAGTCCCTTGGACTGCAAGGAGATACAACCAATCAGTCCTAAAGGAAATCAGTCCTGAATGAATATTGGAAGGACTGATGCTGAAGCTGAAGCTCCAAATCCTTTGGCCACCTGATGCAAAGCACCAACTCACTGGAAAAGACCCTGATGCTGGGAAAGATTGAAGGCAGGAGGAGAAGGGGACAACAGAGGATGAGATGGTCGGATGGTGTCACTGACTCGACGAACATGAGTTTGAGCAAGCTCCAGGAGATGGTGAGGGACAGGAGAGGTCTGGCGTGCTGCAGTCCATGGGGTCACAGAGTCAGACATGACTGAGCAACTGAACAATACAGCAAAATGATTCATTATACATATGTATATGTTCTTTTTTATATTCTTTTCCATTATGGTTTATCACAGGATATCAAATATAGCTCCCTGTGCTGTACAGTAGGACCTTGCTGTTTATCCATCCGATGTATAATACAATTTACATGTGCTAATCCCAAACTCCTAACCTGTCCCTCCCTCTCAGCAACCAAAAAAGTCTGTTCCCTAGAAGAAGCAGTATTTAAGTTGCCAAAAAGAGCACAACATGATTATCTTTCACCTCCCCCCATTTCAAGCACTTGATATTTATGGAACGACTCGCCACTAAAATGAAGCAGGGATGTCTACGTGAAATTATTTCTAATCCCTCAAATGGCTTATTCACATTTATAGTTTAATCAATCAGAATAAACTGCTTCCATTAACTGGTCATTGTATTTACTTGCTTAAAAGATTTGTAATTAATACATGTATTTCTCTCTTAATGTTTCTTCAGAAAGAGACAGAAGGAATCCTAATTCTTATGACAGTTGCACACTATAGCCCTTTCTCAGAGCTCTGCAATGAACAATCATCACAGTTTCTTTGGAGCCAGGAAATGGCCCTATTCCCTAACTTGCCAGATTCAATAGATACATTAAGACAAATAGATGAGATCATGTCTTGACACCTCTAAATCAGATGAGGCCCTTCAGATGTCTAAGGAGATAGGATGCTCAATGCTACACGTAAGAGTCGAAAATTCTTGGTCTGAGTTCTGTCTCTGCTGTTTTTAGCTTCTGGTATTGAAATTTGGGGCTTCCCTGGTGCTTCAGCAGTAAAGAATCTGCCAGCAATGCCAGAGATGCAAGAGAAGCAGGTTCGATCCCTGGGTTGGGAAAATCCCCTGGTGGAGGGCATGGCAACGCACTCCAGTATTCTTGCCTGGAGAATCCTGTTGACAGAGGAGCCTGGCAGGTTACAGTCCAAAGATCGCAAAGAGTCGGACACGACTGAAGCAACTAAGCAAGCATGCATACACACTGAACACTTCACTTTCTCTGAGTCCAAATTTCCTTGACTTGTGCAATAGGGAAGGCACTACATTCAAAAGTGTCATGATGATAACACAGGACTTTGTACACACAGGCAAAGCCATCATCCCTGTCTGGAGCCCTCCTTCACTGTATATCTTTGTGCTATCTTCACAACCAGCATACAAGCAACTTAGGGCATGCATTTTCTCACACCTGTGATTTAGACACATCACAAACCTTGCATACAATAATAAAAACTACTTACTATTTACCATGTACTGTGGCAAGTGCTTTTCACACATTAGCTAATTCTTCCAGCAAAGGTATAAAGTGAATTCTTATACTATATACTCCCATTTTACAACGAAGAAACTGAAGCCTAGAAGGATCTGAGACATTTTGACCATCATATAATGCATAAAAGCGATGTCTTTTACTGTCCCTAACTCTGATTTCCCTCCTCTTCTTGAAGCAGCCAAAGAATAGAGACAGGAGAGAGGGGACATTTCTGAAATTCTCTGACATCATTCAATCTTGAAAGCCATTAATAAAAATATAATTTTTATTAGATGCCAACTGTCATTTTCAGTTTAGTCTATAAATAGATTTTGGTTGTGTTTTTTTGTGCTAGGTTTTTTTTTTTTTTTTTTTTTAGTGCAAATAACAAGGAAACGTAGGAGACCCAGGTTCAATCCTTGGATTGGGAAAATCTCCTGGAGGTGGTCATGGCAACCCACTCCAGTATTCTTCCTGGAGAAACCCATTGACAGAGGAGCCTGGCAGGCTACAGTTCATAGAGTCACAGAGTCAGACATGACTGAGTAACTCACACACATACACACACAGGGAAAGAAATAAATTGCTGCTCCACTGTCAGAGACTGAACAAGCAAAGCTAAGCTGAAGGACACAAAAGGGACCAGAACCAACACCCACCTATTTCCATCCTTAGCCAAGCAAAAGGGAAACATCCTACTGCTAAAAGGTTAACAACATCACATTCACTGATAAAATTAAACCATTATAACCCTCCCCAGGGCTGGACTTTCAACTATGCTACAATTTCCGGTAACACTTTTCATTATCTTCTCTCAAAAAATATCATTTTGAAATGCAAGTTAGGAAAATATATAATTTGGAATACACTATTCCAATGTCAGCTTATTCAAGTGACAAGGTTAAAATTTAGTGTGCACGTGAATTAACTGGCATGACATTCTTAAAACACAATCTCTGAACCCCATCTCCAGAATTGCTGACTCACAGATCTAGAATAGAGCTATGAAATACGCAGTTTTAATGAGTACCATGATTGGTCTTGACGTAGGTAGTTTGGAAACATATTTTGAGAAAAAAATGGATTCAAAGAAAATCTTAAACCAGCCAGTGGTTTAGATCCATATATACTAAAGATGTTCAAGCTGGTTTTAGAAAAGGCAGAGGAACCAGAGATCAAATTGCTAACATCTGCTGGATCATAGAAAAAGCAAGAGAGTTCCAGAAAAACATCTATTTCTGCTTTATTGATTATGCCAAAGCCTTTGACTGTGTGGATCACAATAAACTGTGGACAATTCTGAAAGAGATGGGAATACCAGACCACCTGAGATGCCTCTTGAGAATTTGTATGCAGGTCAGGAAGCAACAGTTAGAACTGGACATAGAACAACAGACTGGGGCCAAACAGGAAAAGGAGTACGTCAAGGCTGTATATTGTCACCCCGTTTATTTAACTTATATGCAGAGTACATCATGAGAAATGCTGGACTGGAAGACACACAAACTGGAATCAAGATTGCCAGGAGAAATATCAATAACCTCAGATATGCAGATGACACCACTCTTACGGCAGAAAGTGAAGAGGAACTAAAAAGCCTCTTGATGAAAGTGAAAGTGGAGAGTGAAAAAGTTGGATTAAAGCTCAACATTCAGAAAATGAAGACCATGGCATCCGGTCCCATCACTTCATGGGAAATAGATGGGGAAACAGTGGAAACAGTGTCAGACTTTATTTTTCTGGGCTCCAAAATCACTGCAGATGGTGACTGCAGCCATGAAATTAAAAGACACTTACTCCTTGGAAGGAAATTACGACCAACCTAGATAGCATGTTCAAAAGCAGAGACATTACTTTGCCAACAAAGGTTTGTCTAGTCAAGGCTATGGTTTTTCCTGTGGTCATGTATGGATGTGAGAGTTGGACTGTGAAGAAAGCTGAGCACTGAAGAATTGATGCTTTTGAACTGTGGTATTGGAGAAGACTCTTGAGAGTCCCTTGGTCTGCAAGGGGATCCAACCAGTCCATTCTGAAGGAGATCAGCCCTGGGTGTTCTTTGGAAGGAATGATGCTAAAGCTGAAACTCCAGTACTTTGGCCACCTCATGTGAAGAGTTGACTCATTGGAAAAGACTCTGACTCTGGGAGGGATTGGGTGCAGGAGGAGAAGGGGACGACAGAGGATGAGATGGCTGGATGGCATCACTGAGTCGATGGACGTGAGTCTGAGTGAACTCCGGGAGTTGGTGATGGACAGGGAGGCCTGGCGTGCTCCGATTCATGGGGTTGCAGAGTCGGACACGACTGAGCGACTGATCTGATCCGATATGATCTCATACTAAAGTGAAATAAATACTGCATATACAAGTTTGCACTTCTAAGACCTCAGTGAGGAAGGAAGAAGATGTGAGGGGCAAAGAAATATCTGAATTAGAACAAAAGAAGGTCATGGATATGGAAATGGAGCTCCTAACTCCTTTCCCAAGGGATAAAACTGTAGACTTTGTAGTGCTGTGTGCTGTGCTTTGTTACTCAGTCATGTCCAACTCTGCAACTCCATGGCCCACTAGGCTCCTCTGTCCATGGGAATTCTCTAGGCCAGAATACTGGAGTGGGGAGCCATGCCCTCCTCCAGGGGATCTACCCGCCCCTTGGATTAAACCCAGGTCTCCTCCATTGCAGGCGGATTCTTTACCCATTGAGCCAGTGGGGAACACTTTGTAGTACAGAAATATAACTTTGGCCTCGGGGCAAAAAAGGGAAAGAAGATACAAAAGGGGTCTAATTAGTCACCAAGATCTGATAACTGGCCATCAGTGTGTCACCCAAAGTCTGCCAATACGTAACAAGTTATAGCAATTTTTAAGACATCCAGGAAATTGTGCACAGGCCTAGGGATCTTTCACCATTAAAGACCTTTCAAATGAGAAACTATTTACTTGTTCTTGCTCAAAGCAGAATAACAACTAATAACCTATAAAGGGAAAGAAACTGAAAAAGAGTTTGTGTGTATAAATCTGTGTGTGTGTGTTCGTGGTTTAGTCGCTCAGTCATGTCTAACTCTTGTGACCCCATGGACTGTAAGCCGCCAAGCTCCTCTGTCCATGGGATTTTTCCAGGCAAGAATACTGGAGTAGGTTGTCATTCCCTTCTCCAGGGGATCTTCCAGACTCAGGGATTGAACCTGGATCTCCTGAACTGCAAGTGGATTCTTTACCAAATAAGCCACAAGGGAAGCCATATATACACATATATATTATATATTTCTGACAAAACATGGTCCACTTAGAGAAGGGAATGCCAAACCAGTATTCTTGCCTTGAGAACCCCATGAACAGTATGAGAATCCAATGAACAGTATGAAATCAACTATACTTCAATTAAAAAATAAATAAAATTTAAAAAAATTTTAAAGCTGAATACAAACCATAATCACACTAGGCAAAGGCTGGAAACAGTTGAAGACTTTATGGATTACTCTAATTGCTACTTTTTAAATATGTATGTTATTAATAATTAGCCAGTATCTGATGTTAGAAGTAAATAATTAATGTTTGATTTGTATTAAAGTTCTATCATCCTAGAAACTGCATGGCCTGGAAATATATTCTCTCTCTTCTTTCTCAAACATTCACATCAGTGTAAAAGCCCAGCCAAATGATATAGCCAGGTACCACATTTAACATGATGTCAGCTTCCAGAATTTCAGGCCTCATGAAGAATATAAACAGCTCTGAAGACAACTTTGCACATATTGTCTAAGATCTTAGAAAGAATTTTCTTCTTCTTTATGTAGGGATAGAAATGGCAAATGCTTCCTGGTTATAAAAGAGAAGATATAAAAATTTCAGATCACTTAAAAAAAACTTATGTTAACAACTTTACATAAAATCTTTCTAGGCTTACAGAAAACATACTTAATAAAATATTGAAAGCTTTCTCCATGAGATAAAGGAGATAAGAGACTTGTCATCACCACTTATAATCAACATGATACTGGGAATCTCAATCAGTGCAAAAAAAGCAAAAAAAAAAGTAACAGGTATAAAACAAAGGTCTCAGTATTTGAAAGGAAGAAATAAAACAGTGACTCTCTCATTATTGGCAGATAATATGACTGTGTATATAAAAAAATCAAAACATTACAGATAAACTTTGGGAATTCAACAAAGTTTCTAGACACAAAGGCAACATACAAAAATAATTTGTTGTATTAATATATACTGGCATGAAAAATGCAAGATGGAATGCTTTAAATAACAGTTAAAAAGTATCAGTGACTCAGGAATAAATCCACTGAGTAATAACATGTAGTCAAAAAATTGGAAAATATTATTGGGAGAGATGTATCATATTCATGAATTTGAAGATTCAAAGTTGTAAAAATATCAAATCCTCCTCCACAATGGATCTGTAGGTTTCATGAATCCCAACCAAAATCCTAGTTGGATATTTTTTAAGGAACTTGAGAGATGGATTCAAACATTCAAAGAATCTACATGATATATGACAAAGGTAACACACAATTAATTAGGAAGAGGGTGGTTTTCAGTCAGTGTTGCTGGGTCAGTTGTATATCCATATATACTAAATCTGAAATTTTCCAATCTTGAAACTCTACCTTATACCATGAGCAAATGTCAGTTCCAGGTATAATGTTGATCTCAACGTGAAAGCTTAAAACATTAGGGCTTCTGGAATATATCATAAGGACATTTTTATGACTTGGATAGAAAAAGAATTCTTAGAATACAGAAAGCAATAATCATAAGTGTAACAAAATTGACAAATTTTACCATATGAGAATTAAGAAATATAATGCCCCACAGTGGAAAGTGTTTGCAATACATCTTACTGACAAAAGTCTCATACCCAGAACCAAGAGAACTTCCAAAATCAGTAAGAAACAGACAATCCAATAAAAAAAAAAGCCAGTCAAGACACTTAAACAGGCATTTAGCCAAAGGATATCTGAAAAGTCAACAAATACATCTAAAGATGCTCAATTTCTTTGGTTGAAAAAAACAAATTAAAACTACTATGAGGTACCACTACCATCTGCCATTATGGCCAAAAATAAAAATGACTTGGTAATACCAAGAGTTGGCAAGGACAAGAAGCAAGCTGAACAGAATGCTTATAAAATCACTTCAGAAAAACTATTCAGCAGTTTCCACAAAAGATGATTACCATATGCCCCAGCAATTCTACTCCTCAGTTCAGTTCAGTCGCTCAGTCGTGTCTGACTCTTTGCGACCCCATGAATCGCAGCACGTCAGGCCTCCCTGTCCATCACCAACTCCCGGAGTTCACCCAAACTCATGTGCATCAAGTCGGTGATGCCACCGTCGTCCCCTTTTCCTCCTGCCCCCAATTCTACTCCTAGGTATGTGCAAAAAGAAATGTATACCTCTGTTTCCTGTTAGAAAGACACTTTATAAGAATATTCACAGCAACACTTAGTATTAGGCAAAAACCATGGATTTCTCATACCACAGAAAACTGTGGAGCACTGAAAATTAACACTGTTACATGCAAAAGGAATAAATCTCACAAGCATAATACTCTGCTAACAAAAAGCAAATCCTCTATGGTTAAATTAACATAAAGTTCAGAAGAAGGCAAAACTTCTCTAGGGCTTAGAAGTCAGGGTGGTAGTTATATTGGGGACTACAGTGACAGAAAGTTATATCAGTGGGGAAGAAGGTAACTAGAGTTTCTGGTAACAGCCTGTTTCTTGTTCTGAAGGCCTTCACTTTGTGGAAATTAATTGAGCTACACCTTATGGTCTGTGCCCATCTCAGTATGTATGTTATACTTCAACAAAACAGTTAAATTCCCGACGCATTCCACAAAATAGAAACATTCATTTATCTTTGCCCACAACAAATGAGGGCTCTCAAGAACTCCTGGCTCAGGTATAAAGCCACTTAAACCTTTACCCATTCACTAATGACAGAGGTCTCCAGCTGCAGTTTTCCTAAGGCTGATTTATTCACAGATTCAGCAGCGCCACTTCTGAGTGTTTTTCCCATTCTTGCTCATCTTTCTTTTTTAAATCTGTGTTTTGTTCTGCTTTCCTTACATGGTTCTGATGCTGATGAGAATAGACTCTGTTGGATCTCAGAAACTGATTTTCCATTTCTTAATTGCAGTGGTCTTAATTCTCTTCAAGAAAATTACAGATACCAAGGGAACATTCTGTGCAAAGATGGGCACAATAAAGGACAGAAATGGTATGGACCTAACAGAAGCAGAAGATATTAAGACGAGGGAGCAAGAATACACATAAGAACTATACAAAAAAGATCATCATGACCTAGATAACCACGATGGTGTGATCACTCACCCAGGGCCAGACATCCTGGAATGTGAAGTGAAGTGGGCCTTAGAAAGCATCACTACGAACAAAGCTAGTGGAGGTGATGGAATTCCAGATGAGTTATTTCAAATCCTAAAAGATGATGCTGTGAAAGTGCTGTACTCAGTACGCCAGCAAATTTGGAAAACTTGGCAGTGGCCACAGGACTGGAAAAGGTCAGTTTTCATTACAGTCCCAAAGAAAGGCAATGCCAAAGAATGTTTGGCTACCACACAATTGCACTCATCTCACACTCTTCTAAAGTAATGCTCAAAATTTCCCAAGCCAGGCTTCAACAGTACATGAACCATGAACTTCCAGATGTTCAAGCTGGATCTAGAAAAGGCAGAGGAACCAGAGATCAAATTGCCAACATCCACTGGATCATTGAAAAAGCAAGAGAATATCAGAAAAACATCTACCTCCACTTTATTGATTATGCCAAAGCCTTTGACTGTGTAAATCACAATAAACTGTGGAAATTTCTTTAAGAGATGGGAATACCAGACCATCTGACCTGCCTCCTCAGAAATCTGATGCAGATCAAGAAGCAACAGTTAGAACCAGACATGGAAAAATGGACTGGTTCCAAATCGGGAAAGGAGTACGTCAAGGCTGTATATTGTCACCCTACTTATTTAACTTATATGCAGAGTACCTCATATGAAATGCCAGGCTGGATGAAGCACTAGCTGGAATCAAGATTGCCGGGAGAAATATCAATAACCTCAGATATGCAGATGACACCTCCCTTATGGCAGAAAGTGAAGAGGAACTAAAGAGCCTCTTGATGAAAGTGAAAAGGAGAGTGAAAAGTTGGCTTAAAGCTCAACATTCAGAAAGCTAAGATCATGGCCTCCGGTCCCATCACATCATGGCAAATAGGTGGAGAAACAGTGGAAACAGTGGCTGACTTTATTTTGAGTGGCTTTTAAATCACTGTAGATGATGACTTCAACCATGAAATAAATAGACGCTTGCTCCTTGGAAGAAAAGTTATGACCAACCTAGACAGCATATTAAAAAGTAGAAACATTACTTTGCTGACAAAGGTCCATCTAGTCAAAGCTATGGTTTTCCCAGTAGTCACGTATGGATGTGAGAGAGAGTTGGACTATAAAGAAAGCTGAGCGCCGAAGAATTGATGCTTTTGAACTGTGGTGTTGGAGAAAACTCTTGAGAATCCCTTGGACTGCAAGATCAAACCAGTCCATCCTAAAGGAAATCAATCCTGAATATTCATTGGAAGGACTGATGCTGAAGCTGAAATTCCAATACTTTGGCCACCTGATGCGAAGAACTGACTCATTTGAAAAGACCCTGATGCTGGGAAAGATTGAAGGCAGGAGGAGAAAGGGACAACAGAGGATGAGATGGTTGGATGGCATCACCGACTCAATGGACATGAGTTTGAGCAAGCTCCAGGAGTTGGTGATGGACAGGGAGGCATGGCGTGCTGCAGTCCGTGGGGTCACAAAGAGTCAGACACAACTGAGCAATTGAACTGAGCTGAACTACAATGGTAGCCATAACACAATTACAGAAAGGCAATTTGCCATCCAAATCTACCAGGAAAACCCCAAAACTAACCATTTAGATGCTAATCCATCTGTATTCTTTTAAAAATTTAGCATGGTTTTACCTTGATTTCTACATTTTCATTTTAAATTCACATTGATTTTTACTGTGCAATTTTAGTATTTTGGTAAAAAAAAATTTCATGAATTCCTATTACAGACTGGAAAATAAATGTTTATCCCTTTATTATCCTTATTTCACTTTCAAGGTTAAAAGCAGCATTAATTCAACTTCACTTTTTTTTTAATGTTATATAGATGCTCCAAAGGGCTTCCCTGGTGGCTCAGATAGTAAAGAATCCACCTGCAATTCAGGAGACACAGTTTCGATCTCTGGGTCCTGAAGATCCTCTGGAGGAGGAAATGGCAACCCACTCCAATATTCTTGCCTGGAAAATGCCATGGAGAGAGGAGTCTGGCAGGATAAAGTCCATGGGGTCACAAAGAATTGGACACCGCTGAGCAACTAACTCTTTCTTTCATGCAGATGCTTCAAATCTCCCATGGCCCCAGTTCTAATTCTTTTCCTATATTTGATAAGTATTTTACATCAAAACTAGAACAACTAAAACTACCTTGGAAGAAAGCGGAAAGAATTAGAATTTAGTTATTGAATTTTCCAAAGTGAAATTTGTAAGAAGTATACAAAAATAAGCAATGCAAATGACTTCCTATTGGGGTTTTTTAAGTTTATGATTAAACTATAGTAAAGAGCAGTGCCAAGCAATTATAATTTCTAATAAAAAATAAGGCCTAAGCAATGTTTTTTAATCACTCTCACTGAGCTATCCAGACCTAAGTCTCTATTTCTGATAGTTAATATAGTTAACCCATAAATGTACATTTAACTTCTTTTAAAGACTATGTAATTCTGAGACTCAATTTTCTGTTTTTCCAAGATGAAAACTTGTTTATAGATAACAAAAACTAGTAAGCAAAACAAAGTTGTTTTCTAAATTTCACTCAGAAAAAAATGGAAACTAATATTTTAATTTATTTATTTTTTTAATTTTATTTTATTTTTAAACTTTACATAATTGTATTGTTTAATTTAAAATACTGGGATGTCCCCAGTGGTCCAGTGGTTAAGAATCTGCCTGACAATGCAGGGGACCTGGGTTCAGTCCCTGGTCTGGGAAGATCCCACATGCCATGGGGCAACACAGCCCATGCGCTACAAATACTGAGCCCAAGCTCTAGAGCCCACATGCCCTAGAGCCTGTGCTCAGGAATAAGAGAAGCCACTGCAGCGAGAAGCCCTCATACTGCAACAAAGAGCAGCCCCCACGCCCTGCAACTAGAGGAAAAAAACCTGAGCTCAGTGACGAAGACTTGGAGCAGCCAAAAATTAAAATAATCATAATAAAATACTGGTGAATAATTGGTTTAATTCTCTCTCCCTAACAAAAATATATTTACCAATGAAAATATGTATACTTATACTGAGTACAATAGAAGCATTACAAAATTACAGGTAAACAAAAAATATAATGACATGCCAACAATTTTTTTTTGAGTGACAACTTGGTGGGAAAAACCCTTGCACATCTGACTATACCTTTAGGAATAACAATGGTCCTAAAGTAACATTTTTGTTCTTCTACGTGTTAATGATTTCCATGGCAACTCTCCATCTGCTTCCCACTATTTTCACAGGCTTTTAAAATTAAACTTACATATGTCAATGTTCCAAGATTATCTTTGTTTGCACAAACCATATGGCTCTTTGACAAAGTTGGTTATGCCAATAAAATTAGAGAAATATTTAAATGTCATGTCTGTTTTGTAAGAAAAAATGGGGATAAAATGGGAATGAAGTTGGGACAAGAAGCACTATTTCTACAGATTTATTTGTAATCAATCTTTAAGCCAGTGACTACAGGCTTCTCTTTAGTTTTTAAATCAGAAAGCAATGTAAACTCTAAGAACAAAGTATTCTATACAGAATACACTTGAGTTTATCCCAATACTTATTAATAAAATCCATAGCAAATACACAAGCTTCTCAGTGTATCTTTAACAGGCTTCGTTAAATGAATTATACAAATTTTACTAAAGATCATGCAACAGGATAAGTTATCTCTTAAATAAAGCTTATTTAAAGGTAGAGGGGAGAGACTTCCCTGGTGGCTCATTGACTAAAACTCCACCCACCCAATGCAGGGGGCCCAGGGTTAGGATCCCTGGTCAGGGAACTAGATTCCCAAATCCCCCAACAAAGATTTCACATGCCGAAACTAAGACCCAGTACCGCCAAAATAAATAATTAAAAAAAAAAAAGAAAAGAAAAAAAAAGTATATGGGAGCTATAAGTAAAACAAATTTGGAATTTCTTTTTTTTTAATTTATTTTATTTTTTAATTTTACAATATTGTATTGGTTTTGCCATATATCAAACTGAATCCACCACAGGTATACATGTGTTCCCCATCCTGAACCCTCCTCCCTCCTCCCTCCCCATACCATCCCTCTGGGTCGTCCCAGTGCACCAGCCCCAAGCATCCAGTATCGTGCATTGAACCTGGACTGGCGACTCGTTTCATATATGATATTATACATATTTCAATGCCATTCTCCCAAATCAACCCACCCTCTCCCTCTCCCACAGAGTCCAAAAGACTGTTCCATACATCAGTGTCTCTTTTGCTGTCTCGTATACAGGGTTATTGTTACCATCTTTCTAAATTCCATATATATGCGTTAGTATACTGTATTGGTGTTTTTCTTTCTGGCTTACTTCACTCTGTATAATCGGCTCCAGTTTCATCCACCTCATTAGAACTGATTCAAATGTATTCTTTTTAATGGCTGAGTAATACAGGTCTATTAGAAGTGTCCTGAGCATTAAAAGAAAAAAAAGTTAAACTTTCACCTAAGATTTATTCTTCAGTCCTATGTGACAGACACTTCTGGCCACAAGCTCTTACACAGAGGAAAAACCAACAGAACCCTTAACTCCTGCAACTGTGACCCTAAGAAAGGCAATTATAATAATGGATACATTTCCTAGAAAGTATTACTCATTTTAAGAAGAACTTGAAGATTCAGAAATGAATTTTAGATCACATTGTTAAATGGATCTGTTTCTTTTAAAAAAAAAAAATGAGTTGATCTGAGTTGCATGTGGGGAAGGCATATGCCCTATGACCTAAAAAAGTTGACACATTCACTTTGCTGTACACCTGGAACTAACAAGATTGTAAATCAATTATATGCCAACAAAAAGTAATTTAAAATTAAAATAGAAATACATAAAATCAATGATCAGAAGGAGCCAACTAAGTTTTAGATTATACTTGAATACAACTAAGATAACTGACTTTACTTTCAGGGAAACCAATTTTTTTTTAATCCTACAATTTTTCTTTTTCCTATTGACACAGGGTTTTCAGTTCTGAGTATAGAATTTTACTGTAAGACACAAGGTAGAAAGGATGCAAGTTATGACATCAAAGAAGCTTTCCTGTGCACAGAAAAGGAAATAAAATTTCAAGTAGCCAGCGAAAGGGAGAAGAAACTGAAAGGTTAAAGACTAGGACAGTACGTGGCCTGGAATCCCAAGAAATAGGTCAGGGCCCAGGTATGATCCTCTTCCGCCATTTTAATTCACCCCTGGGCCCCACATCTCTGTTTGCTTTCTTAAGCTTTGATCCTACAAACTTCACAGAAATTACCCACATCTGAGAAAGGCGAGCCATTGAAGCTGGGCTCAGTACATTTTCATTTCCCTGGCAAACACCAGTGCTGGGACAAGGATGTTTTAAAGGCTGGGACCATGATGTTCCTACCTGGGCTCCATCCAGAAAGCACAGAGTAAAGTGAGCAACTACAGAAGTTATTGCTCAACGGCTCAACCATGACCTACTCTGCAGCACACCAGGATTCCCTATCCTTCACTATCTACTGGAGCTTGCTCAAACTCAGATCCATTGAGTCTGTGATGCCATCCAACCATCTCAACCTCTATTGTCCTTCTCTCCTCCTATCTTTAATCTTTCCAAGCATTGGGGTGTTTTCCAATGAGTTGGCTCTTCACATCAGGTAGCCGAAGTATTGGAGCTTCAGCTTCAGTCTTTCTGATGAATATTCAGGGTTGATTTCCTTTGGGACCGGCTGGTTTGATCTCCTTGCAGTCCAATAGACTCCCAAGAGTCCTCTCCAGCACCACAGTTTGAAGGCATCAGTTCTTCGGCACTCAGCCTTCTTTATGGCCCAGCTCTCACATCCATACATGACTACTGGAAAAACCATAGCTTTGACTGTATGAACCTTTGTCAGCAAACTAATGTCTCTGCTTTTTAATACACTAAGTTTGTCATAGCTTTTCTTTCAAGGAGCAAGTGTCTTTTAATTTCATGGCTGCAGTCACCCTCCACAGTGATTTTGGAGCCCAAGAAGGGGAGTCCTTAAAAGTTGGAGTAGGCCCAGATATAGAAGAATAAGGGCAGGTCTAACCTATCCTGTGTTTGTTCATTATTAAGCCTGCCTTAATTCAGTGATACTTAACTCTGTTTTGGAGAAGGAAATAGCAACCCACTCCAGTACTCTTGCCTGGAAAATCCCATGGATGGAGGAGCCTGGTAGGCTGCACTCCATGGGGTTGCTAAGAGTCGGAAACGACTGAGCAACTTCACTTTCACTTTTCACTTTCACGCATTGGAGAAGGAAATGGCAACCCACTCCAGTGTTCTTGCCTGGAGGATCCCAGGGATGGGGGAGCCTGGTGGGCTTCCATCTATGGGGTCACACAGGGTCAGACATGACTGCAGCGACTTAGCATAACTCTGTTCGGACCCCAGGTCCTTGTGAGAATATGATAGAAAGCTATAAATTTCTCCCCCCAACCTTCCCCCTGAAACATGGATGGAATCCATGTTGTATCATCCACTTATCATGGATACAAATTTAGACTGTTTCCACATCTTGGTCATTGTAAATAATGCTAAAATGAACATAGGAGGGCACATATTTCTTTGAGATCCTGATTTCAATTCTTTTGGATATATACTCAGAGGCAGGATTGCTGGATCATACAGTAGTTTCTATTTTTAATTTTTTGAGAAGCCTCTATACTGGTTTTCCATAACAGCAGGCATTACACCAAGTGAAATAAGCCAGTCATGGAAGGACAAAGTCATGATTTCACTTACACAAGGTATCAGAAGCAATCAAACTCACAGAGACAGAAAGTAGAATAGAGACTGCCAAGGTCTGGGGTGGCAGGGCAGATAGAGAGTTACTATTTAAGAGGTAAAGAATTTCAATCATGCAAGAAGAAAAAGTTTTACAGATTTGCTTTGTAAACACTGTACTTACAGCTGACAGTACTGTACTATATGAGCTTCCCTGGTGGCTCAGCAGTAAAGAATCTGCCTGCAATGCAGAAGATGTGGGTTCAAACCCTGGGTCAGGAAGATTCCCCTGGAGGAGAGCATGGCAACCCACTCCAGTATTCTTGCCTGGGAAACCTCATGGACAGAGGAGCCTGGCAGACTACAGTGCAAGGAGTCATCAAAGAGTTAGGCACAACTGAGTGACTAAACAACAATAACACCTGTACTATATACTTGAAATTTTCAGAAAGTAGATCTCATGTTATTTGGTTTTTAGTACAATAAAAAAAGTTTTTAATTCTGTGGGAGAGGGCGAGGGTGGAATGATTTGGGAGAATGGCATTGAAACATGTATAATATCATATGTGAAACTAATCACCAGTCCAGGTTCGATGCATGATACAGGATGCTTGGGGCTGGTGCACTGGGATGACCCAGAGGGATGGTATGGGGAGGGAGGTGGGAGGGGGGTTCAGGATGGGGAACACGTGTACACCCGTGGCGAATTCATGTTGATGTATGGCAAAACCAATACAATATTGTAAAGTAATTAGCCTCCAATTAAAATAAATAAATTTTTAGAAAAAGTTTTTAAAAGCACATAGTTGTAATCTCATGGAGATCAAGTCCCTTCCGATGCACACCAGCTAAATCTGATCTAGCAGATCCTCGGATCCCAAGGAAGTCCTCTGACTTGTAGTGACTCAGTAAGATGCAGCCTATCTGGTGAGACAGGACCTTTCCAGAATTCAGGATGGTGATATCAAATCTCCAATGTGACCAAACTCAGAACAGCTATTGTTATTGCATGTTTTAATAAGGAAAAAATGAATGTATTAGTAGTATTGTCAGTTATCGATTCCCATCCCATGTCCTGCATATGGGAGAGAAGGTATCAGTTCTTTGTTGTTTTGTTATCTATGTACAGTCGCTAAGTCATGTCAACTCTTTTTCAACTCCATGGACTGTAGCCCGCCAGACTTCTCTTCTGTCCAAGGGATTTCCCAGGCAAGAACACTGGAGTGAATAGCCACTGTCTTCTCCAGGGGATATTTTTTACCCATGGATCAAACCCACAGCTCCTGCATGGGCACCTCAAACAATGGATTCCAGAAATAACACATCTTTATTTTTACTGATATAAAAGAGAAGGAAAAGAAAGTTAATACCTTAGTAGTGAAGCAGTTGCATCTATGATTGACAGATCCATACATATATAGAATTTATATACATACTATATACATGTATAATATAATAGCCCATTTGAATTGATTTATAACTAATACTCAGTACTCTAGTATTTTACACACATTGTATCACTTTAATTACACAGAAGTTAAGCCAGTGAAGACAGGCTTCTTTTTAGTTTCTGATTTTACAAATAAAATAACTGAAGCTCAAAGAACATTAAGTAACCAATTACTCTCATCTTAAAATTCTTTTGTCTAAATTCACATTGCACTTTAGTATGTTTCATCCAAAGTTTGACATTCATTTATTGTTCTTATCGCCTTGTCTCCCAATATAGACAAATTTGGGAGTTTTTTCCCCTACAGCATCTTGCATAGAGCTGGGAAAAGCATAAATGTTTTAAAAGTCTAGCTTAAGGTCAGTTAAAGTAATTCATAAAAGGTCCTTTTACAACTGATTACAGCTTTGCATTGAAATACATGTCAGGATCATTATTTTTTATCATGGTTCCCATAACCTAAAAGCTAATAGCTTTTTGTCCATTGTGGCCTGGCTAAAGATCACAACTGAAATCAATCAATCTACAAAGTAGGACCAGCTGCTGCTGCTGCTTCACCTCAATATATGGGGATGGACTGAGCACACCACTGGGACCCAATAAAAGTCAAATAACAGCTTTAGAGCAGTATTACCATATCGCTTTTGAAGTTCTTCACCCAGTTATGTGAGAGCACGGTTAAGATTACTCTGGACGGCATGTTAATCCATCTGTCATATTTTATAATTGTCTAGAATCCATTAGTATTAATTAAGATGACTTCAGAAGGCCCTGGATCAAAAAATTACAGAGGCCTTAACCCTGGTGGTCCAGTGGTTAAGATTCCACTTCGCAATGCAGGGGATGTGGGTACAATCCCTGGTCGGGGAACTAGGATCCTACATGCTGTGGGGCAACTAAGCCCGCACGCCACAACTACTGAGCCTGTGACGCAACTGGAGAGTCCATGCAATGCAATGAAAGATCCCACATGACCCAGTGAAGATCCCGCACGCTGCAACAAAGACTTGACACAGCTAAATAAATAAACATTTTTAAAAAACATTACAGAGGAATCCTTGCTCTATTATTTACTAGTTGTGTGGCTGCATTAACGGTATTTTCTTACTTTCTGTATTCTTGATGCTCTAGCATCTAAGGCCTTCCTGAGACTGCCACTCCCAACCCTAGTCAGTTCAAGCCCACTTTTCATATGCAAACTAACTAATCCGTGGCCAGTATTCAAAACCAATCCCTGTATCTGGCTCTTACCACCAGGGAACAATATTCTTCTGCCCTAATCATCCCAGGGTCAGGAAGCAGAAAACAAGGGGAGTCCCCAGGCCCCACAACCCACTGAAATTATTCAAACTACCCAGCCCTCTGCTTCCTTACTCTGCCTCTTCTATTCTTTCCTTCCCTTGGACACCATAATGAAGACTTTGTCCAGGCTTTCCTCCTGATCAACCTTGATGCTTTCCGGTATGGCCCTGTGTGATGGTCTGTGTCTCCTATTTCCAGGGAACTCTGAGTAAAAATATCTTCGTTCATGATAGTCATTTCCACATGTGCACATTTTGCTATACCTGGTTAAGACAAATCCCAGGTACAGTTTAAATACTGTGACCTTGGAGGAGCTTCTAAAATCCCTATGACTCAAGCTCCTTTGTGTTTACAATGAAAGTAATAATATTGTATTTGCGTCCTCAGTCGCTTCCAACTCTTTGCGTCCCCATGGACTGTAGCCCACCAGGCTCCTCTGTCCATGGGATTTTCCAGGCAAGAATACTGGAATGGGTTGCCATTTTCTCCTCTAGGGGATCTTCCCAAGTCAGGGATCAAACCTGCATCTCCTATGTCTCCTGCATTAGCAGGCAGATTCTTTACCACTGTGCCACCTGGGAACCCCATAGTAATAATATTACCTGCCTCAAAAAATTGTTATAAAATTAAGGTAATTAATACACAGAAAATGTTGAGACCAGTAGTCAATACATAGGATACATTCAATAGCTGTTAGCTAGTATTATTGTGCTTAATGTCAAGTCATAAAAATAATTGATTCTAAAATCAGCATTCTATACCAGCATAGTTTGTAAACTCTGAATTACTTTTAGTTTTCAAGGATTGAAATTACTTTTACATTCAAGGATTAAGCATGGGTTTAACTAAATGTGAAAAACACTGAAGCCTCAGGATATCTTGATAATGTCTAACTTTGCAAAGAAAGGAATTGAGTGCAAGGTGAGTATGATTTTAGCCATGATCCTGGACAATGATCCAAAATCTATAGTTCAACACAGCTCCTATTAGTCTGATCTCCATAGTTACTCTTGTTAAGTAATAAAACTTTCCTTGATTTTCTCTGAATATGTCCTCCCATATGCTTCTCCCCACAAAGCAAAATAGAAATAAAAAGTTGGCTGATGATGTAAGAGAAGATAAAGTAAATAAATCTAAGAAAGGAGAGAGATGGTTAGAAGCCAAAATATTTTAAGTTTTGGATAAATTAAAGCATGAAATGTTGAATTCAAGAAAAGGCAAGATATATGATATAAAGTCTATCATATGCTCTACACAAATATGAGAAAAAGCAATGTTTTAGACTGTTTTGAGGAGCTTCCCAACCAAGCACAAAAATTGCTTTCATATGAGAAATCAAACTGCAATAAAAATATCAAAAGGGCCAACTTATAAAATGAAGAGATGCATTAAAAACAGATGACCCTAGGGATAGATGTGATTAGAGGAAAAGCCAGAAACCAGTATTTTAAAAAGAAAGAAAAAGGAAAAAAACAGTTTTAGCAATGCAATAGAGAACAAAGGAACTAGACTGACCTTTGCTATAAATAAAGGTAGATTCCAAGTGTCTACAAAGCATATTCACCCCAGAATATAAAATAAACACAAGATACAGCATTAATTGAAAATGTTGCAATGGAAGCATTTTCTTCAGTGCCAAAGAACACATTGGGTTATACACTGCAGCAGATAGAGCCAACGAAGAAATGATGATAGTAGGTATCTAGTTCCACATGAACGAAGCTGGAAGTCCTCCCCAGCTGTTCTAATGAGTAAAGAGCTGAACAGACTGAAAAACCAACAGTTCCTCTTAGATGCATAAGAAAGAGGAGGACACAGGACAAATCTGTTGTCATGCTCTCCTCCAGGGGATCTTCCCAACCCAGGGGTCAAATCCAGGTCTCCCCAGTTGCAGGCAGATTTTTTACCGACTGAGCCACCGGGGGAGCCCCACAAAATTGGAGAGACAGGCAAATACAAGGGAGATGCAGCTTACTGCTGCAGACTGACTGGTAGAAACTGCTGAACCACCGTGAAAACCAGTGCGGGGGTAGAAAAACTTAAACTGTAATTGATGAGTTGCTGGAGAGTCAGTGTGGACAAGCCTCGTAGTTAAAACCTTCAGGGGGACTCGATCACGGGGCACTTCCCACAGTATTGTAAGATTTGCCTCCAAAACCTCAACTGGTTTCCACAACAAATACATTCCAGCAAAAGGAGAAAAAGGAACATTTTTAAATACCTGAGAGCATTCTATTCTTCTTAACAAGGTCTGACCTCAGGGGAAACTAGTTAACCAGAACCTAACCTGCTGGGATACGACAGACCTAACTGACTCAAGAAAAGGAAATACCCAACTCCAGCTGGGTCTAACTTTCACGTGGGAGAAGAAAAATATCCAACTTCAACCCATTCTAGCCATTCTGTTCCATGTACAGGAAGAAAGAAACACTTAAATGCACAGTTCAGAGACATAGGCTCACTAAGTCTAAGACCTCCCTCCCCACCACATTAGAAGATTATTTACAATAGTTACTATTACCCAAGACATCATGTCTGGTTATCAAAAAAAATCACGAAACATATCGAGACAAAAAACACAATTTGAAGAGACAGAGCAAACAGGCAGAAAAAATCAGTAAGGATACAGCTGAACTCCACCACACAATCAATCAAAGGATATAATTCACATCTGTATAGACTATTTTATCCAATAACAGTGGAGTAAACATTTTTCTCAAGCTCACTTGGAACGTTCATCAAGATAAAGCACCTTCTGGGTCATAAAACACATCTCAACAAATGTAGAAGAGTAGAAATCATCCAATGTCTATTCTCAGACCACAGTGAAATTAAAAACCAATGTGAGAGTTGGACTATAAAGGAAGTTGAGCACTGAACAATTGATGCTTTTGAACTGTGGTGTTGAAGAAGACTCTCGAGAGTCCCTTGGACTGCAAGGAGATCCAACCAGTTCATCGTAAAAGAGATCAGTCCTGTGTGTTCATTGGAAGGACTGATGTTAAAGGTGAAACTCCAACACTTCGGCCACCTGATGTGAAGAGCTGACTCATTTGAAAAGACCCTGATGTTGGAAAGATTGAGGGCAGGGAGAGAAGGGGATGACAGAGGATGAGATGGCTGAACGGCATCACCGACTCGATGGACATGAGTTTAGGTGGACTCTGGGAGTTGGTGTTGGACAGGGAGCTTGGCATGCTGCGGTTCATGGGGTCACAAAGAGTCGGACACGACTGAGCGACTGAACTGAACTGAAGAGATATAGCTGTAAAATCCCCAAATATGTAGTAGAGATGATACAGCACACTTTTAAATAACACATGGATTAAAAAAAAAAAAACTGAGGAAAAGCTTTAAAATGTGACTTTGGGCAATCATATGTCAATGTAGACTTGTTCTTGGTAAAGAACCATACCACTCTGGTGAGTGATATTGATGATGGGGAATTTATGTGTGTGTTGGCGAGGGCAGGAGGGTGCGTACATAGAATAAATGCGGACTGTCTTGGGTTTCCCTGGTAGCTCAGTAGTAAAGAATCTGCTGACAATGCAGGAGACCCAGGTTTGACCTCTAGATGTCAGCAAGATGCCCTGGATGTCAGCAAGACGCCCTAAACAGGATCCAACCAGTCCACTATGAGGGGTACCAAGCTTATCAAGGTATTAAATTTCTGCTTGAATCCAGACACCATCTTGAGAAGGAAGAATGAAGGGAGACTCTTTTTAATGATTAACAGAGATTGTTCTGGGCTGCCCTGGTGGTTCAGATGTTAAAGAATCTGCCTGCAATACAGGAGACCTGGGTTCTATCCCTGGGTCGGGAAGATCCCCTGGAGAAGGAAATGGCAAACCACTCTAGTATTCTTGCCTACAGACTTCCAGGGACAGAAGGGCCTGGCAGGTTACAGTCCTGCAACTCCCAGACCACAGTGTCACAGTCACTCTTAATCAGCTGTGGATTCTATTAAGAGTGTTCTTCTACTTTATGAGAGAACTAAGAGATGGTTCTAGAACAGAAAAACTGCTTGACTTCTTTTTCCCCAATTTACTGTTTTATTATTTTTTATTGGAAGATAATTTCTTTACAATGTTGTGGTGCTCTCTGCCATACATCAAAGCGAATCAGTCATAATTCAGTTCAGTTGCTCAGTCGTGTCCAACTCTTTGCGATCCCATGAATCGCAGCACGCCAGGCCTCCCTGTCCATCACCAACTCCCAGAGTTCACTCAGACTCACGTCTATCGAGTCAGTGATGCCATCCAGCCATCTCATCCTCTGTCGTCCCCTTCTCCTCCTGCCCCCAATCCCTCCCAGCATCAGAGTCTTTTCCAATGAGTCAACTCTTCACATGAGGTGGCCAAAGTACTGGAGTTTCAGCTTCAGCATCATTCCCTCCAAAGAAATCCCAGAGCTGATCTCCTTCAGAATGGACTGGTTCGATCTCCTTGCAGTCCAAGGGATGAGCGGTGGCTGCGTGGGCACCAGAGGGCCTAGAGGAGTTATTCCATGTTCAAGGTCGGGAGGGGCAGCAGTGAGGAGATACCCCTCATCCAAGGTAAGAAGCAGTGGCTGCACTTTGCTGGAGCAGCCGTGAAGAGATACCCCACATATAAGGTAAGAGAAACCAAAGTAAGATGGTAGGTATTGCAAGAGGGCATCAGAGGGCAGACACACTGAAACCATAATCACAGAAAACTAGTCAATCTAATCACACTATGACCACAGCCTTGTCTAACTCAATGAAACTAAGCCATGCCCTGTGGGGCCACCCAAGACGGGTGGGCATGGTGGAGAGGTCTGACACAATGTGATCCACTGGAGAAGGGAATGGCAAACCACTTCAGTATTCTTGCCTTGAGAACCCCATGAACAGTATGAAAAGGCAGTCATAATTATATGTATACATATCCCCTCCCTCTTAAGCCTCCCTTCCCCTCACCCCCAATTCCACCCCTCTAGAGTGTCTTAGAGTGCCAGGCTGGGCTCTGAAACAGAAAAACTCCTTGACTTTTAATTGATCACTCTAAGGATTTTCTCTCTTTTTCACCCCAGTAAGAGCAAAAGCAATATGAGGTCAAGTTATAGAAAATGCAAAAAGTTACATTTTTGTTTATGGAGATCTATATAAATCTGCAGAATGCTATATAATGCTGCAGAAGACTCTTGAGAGTCCCTTGGACTGCAAGGAGATCAAACCAGTCAATCCTAAAGGGAATCAACCCTGAATATTCACTGGAAGGACTGATGCTGAAGCTCCAATACTTTGGCTACCTGATATGAAGAGCAAAATACACTGATTCTGGGAAACATTGAAAGCAGAAGGAGAAGGGGGCAACAGAGAATGAGATGGTTGGGTGGCATAACCAACTCCAGGAGATAGTAAAGGACAGGGAAACCTGGTGTGCTGCAGTCCATGGAGTCACAAAGAGTCAGACACAACTTCGAGACTGAACAACAACAAGTAAATTTTCATCCTGTCATATTGGATGAGATTTTCCTAAATTGCAGACACATTCTCCTCCCTAAACTTGCTAATAATCTTTACTGGTTATAATTCTTCAATGGAGCAAAGCCTATGAGCAAAGAACTAAATCTCAAAGACCACCACACCAGAAAAATATAAAAAATTACAAGAGAAAAAATACTTCAATTATTGTTTTAAAAAAAAGAATCTGATTCAAGAATATCTTCTCTCCAGTCTCATGCTTTCTGCTTCGTAATTATCTCCTAAATCATCCTTACTGCCATTAAAGATGCCTTTGCCAAAGTCTGACACTAAGAAACCACTTGAAGGTCTGGAGGGCTTTGCTCTAATTAATCTAACCTGACTTGATCTCACTTTGATCTCAGTATACAATATACTACCAACAACTATATGCCAACAAAATGGACAACGTAGAATAAATGGACAAATTCTTAGAAAGGCACAACCTTCCAAGACTGAACCAGGAAGAAATTGAAAATATGAACAGACCAATCACAGGTACTGAAATTGAAACAGTGATGAAAAACTTCCAACAGACCGAAGTCTGGGACCAGATGGTTCACAGGCAAATTATATCAAACATTTAGAGAAGAGTTAACACCTATCCTTCAGAAAATCTTCCCCAAAATTGCAGAGGAAGGAACATTACCAAGCTCACAGTACAGTGCACCAAGGAACATGTCATACCTTTAGGACTAAAAACTCAGTAACACAGTAACGAGGTCATATAACATGTCCATGCTAAGGACTTTAATGTGGATGAGTTTATTGTGATAATTGATAGATGACTTTAGTCTGCTATTTATACCAGTATTGGAGACTTACGAAGGTCACTTTCCTTTTAATTTATCAAATTCTGTGAGGGAAATTCTATCATCTAGTGCTACTTCCGAACTTGAGGTTTACAGAAGGGTTTGGGTTATATTCCTTTAAGTGTTGGGAAATGGTCTCCGTATTCCTTACAGGTTTTTAAGTGACATTTTCCCCTCCAGGGGACAAAGCCAACATAGGCATCAGGCCAGGCCTCCCAGTCACAGTAAACTGGAGCAATAAGGCAATTACTCAAACTGCAAGTAAAAACTTGTTTCAGGTTCTGTTATTCAAAATTCCAAGGAAATTTTTTTTTTTCAAGGGAACTTTTTTTGAAGAGCATTTCCTACCAAACAAAACAAAACCTCACCATGTCTAGAAGCTAGCACTGTGTGCACTAAAGGAAATGTCCAGAAAAAAATGATCAGTATCACTGAAGAAAGCTTTATGCCATCCAGGCTATGATTTCCCATTTCAAAACAAGCCAATGTGTGGTTAGTCCCAGGAAAGGCAAAGAGCTAGAACTTCAGGATACACAGCAGACAATAAGATCAGAGCACTCCCAAATCATTTTCTGCCCCATTTAATTATTTATTCATTCATTTAACAAACACTTATTGATGGTGTACCTGATAGAAGGCGGCTGTGGAGTGCTCTGGTGTCAGCTGGAAACTTCCAGAGTTCCCCCAGCTGAAACTTAAGACTGGCTGCCTGTATACTGAGGGCGAGGAGAGACAGAGGAATATGCAGACCCATCAGATGTGTGGGTGGCAGGTTTAAAAAGCAAGGAAACTTACATATCCAGCTTGTCTTGGGTGCTGGAAAAATGAATAGATCTCCACACCCATGCTCTGGAATCTTAAGAGTTTATACAAAGGCTTTCAGTCACATAGACAGTCTAGATGGTCTCAACATCACTTCAGTCTCTCAGGACCAAGACCCAGAAAGCAGCTGCCAGTGGGGAGATGGTGGGCAGAATGTACATTCCAAGGGCAAGGGAGGGGGTGAGGAGCCTCTGATTGCTCAGGTCCAGCTCAATAGTCAACTGGCAGTCACGTCCTCTTGATGACCTCCTTCAACAACTGGTCATCCTAATAAGAGTGAAAAAGACAATGTCTACATTCCTGAGGACACTGAAGTTTCAGTGCAGCTGAAAGATACGTGAACAGTTTCAACAAAGAGTCATAAATGCTAAGACACAGGAAGCACAGAGTTCTCCTAGGAGATTTTGGTGGAGGACAGAAGGGTGGGTCACTGAAGTTTTCTAGAGGAACAACTCTAAATGGATAATTGAAGTATAGACTTTTCATTCAGCGATCAGTAGATGAACATTGACCATAGTAAAGGTATTCCCAGGCAAACTGTCTGCTGTATGGCAATAGAAACAGGGCTATGCTAATTTCAGCAAGAAAGAAAAACACAAATACTGCATTTCCAAATTTAGTCAAAGAGGGACATTGAGTCAAGCCACTGGAAACAGGCACAGAGTTTAATCATTCCAAGGAGCTGAGTATTGTGTCTCTTATCTACTAATCTAAAATTAAATTCCCTTTAGCTTTGCCATAAAGACTATTTATAGGCATTTTAAAAAAAAAGAAGAAGAAGAAAAGAAAACTAAAAAGCTTTAACCCAGGATGTATCTCCTAAACCCAAAGTGATGAGAAGAAAGCGACATCTAATGGTTGGTTACCACAAAACAACTCCATTTGCTCTCCAAAACTCAAGAGACTAGAAAAGAGATTCTTTGACATA
Organism: Bos mutus; assembly: GCF_027580195.1. Lineage (NCBI taxonomy): Eukaryota > Metazoa > Chordata > Mammalia > Artiodactyla > Bovidae > Bos > Bos mutus. The sequence continues at coordinate 84,468,896 of NC_091621.1, read as the reverse complement.
AACCATCCAACAAGATAGCCTCCAAAGCCATCCTAAAAAAAGTCAAAAATACCATCAAGCCATCTGGGAAATGAGCTCACTTCATTCAACCTAATGTCATGCTGAACTGCGTTTGACCAAAAGGCAATCTAAAGATTGAGTATAAACAGCTTAAATACTTTTAGGCTTTTAAGAATTTTGAGATTTAAAAAAATGTTTCCCTCTGGTGAAAAAAAAAATAGTATTTACATAGCACAAACATGTCCCAGATCTTCATCCAAGTGCCTCATATATATTAACTTATTTAAAGATACTTTTACACAAGCCACATTCATGCAAGTGAATGAACCATAAATTCTGTTAGAACCCTTAAGGTCAAAGTAGGAATAAATTAATGTTGTAAACAGCCAGGAATACTAAATGGATTTAATTACTTCTTAGAACAGAACCACAAAGGAACTTGAGGCGTCATCATTATATTTTGGTCCCTACAGCTTGTTGAACAGTCTATCCCATGAGAGGAAATACAGCATGTTTACTTATTTTTTTCCATTATCTTGCTCTTTATCTTGCTTATCTGTGCAAAGTATTTTTTCCAAACTTCTCTATGCCATCACTGAATTTTACCAGTACTTTATAGACTTAAAAGGTATACTCCCAAATAGTTTCTCTCTTTCCAAACATCATTTCTCCAATTCTAGAAAAAGTTAGCAGGTATAGATTGGTTCCTGGCTTAAGTTTAATAGGCCAAATAGCCAATACCAAGAATGGGAATACAAATCATGATACACATTTCTTCTATATCAAAGTGTTTTCATGCAAAAATTATATTATTCTATATTGTCCACTGAAGAAAGATTATTTATGTGTTAATCACCTTAACTAGCTAAATACCAGTAAATACAAACTGCTGTAAATTCAAATGTAGTTCTATAAAAACTACTCTGTTCTCACCTACAGTTGTATTGATTAATGAATTGCATGTGGTCTCTTGCCTATACATAAATTCAGTTTGAGACAGCTTCAGGATGCAAGCTCAATAAAGGATATTTTTGGTAATAACCATTCCTTTGCAACTAATTAAAGACATCTATCTTTTAAGGACTTATAACTTGTTCTGAAGCATCTTTTGTTGCTATGCAGACCATTCTCATACTCAAAGGTTGAACAGGTATGCTGTAGGTTGAACAGGTTGACTGGTCTGCTTTTGTGAGGAATTTTTGCTGCACATGGAAGCTTCTTTTTTCTTTTGTAATGGTCAGGACACAAAAGCATAGATTACATAACTTTACCAAAATGCACAAAGCCCATTTTTAGTAATTTTCCAACCAAGGAATGATTCTTTTAGGAACCAGACAGAATTCTACACAACCCAATTGTCTTTCCTTAAAAATTGGATATTTTATGCATCATGTATTTGGCACAGAATGCATTAAGCTTGTCCATTAACCAACCTGGGAATCCCCATCTCCTTCCAAATCTCTTAGGGGTGTTGGTCATTCTCCTGTTCCCAGAACAAAAGGAGTGCACATTTCAGACATAAAATCCAGAAGCAGCATAGAGAATTCAGTGGGCCTATTACCCCACAAGACCCAAGGCGGCTGCCTTCCAAGGACAGACCCCTCCCTCATATTTTCTACTCTAGCTCCTCCCTAAAGTACCCAGATAATAGTCAAGTGAAGTGAAAGTCTCTCAGTTGTGTCCAACTCTTTGCAACTGCATGGACTAATACAGTCCATGAAATTCTCCAGGCTAAAATACTGGAGTGGGTAGCCTTTCCCTTCTCCAGGGATCTTCCTAAGTCAAGGATCAAACCCAGGTCTCTTGCACTGCAGGCGGATTCTTTCCCAGCTGAGCCACAAGTGAAGCCCAGATGATAGTATCTCATGTACATTTCTTGAGTTTTTTCAGATGCAAATAACCACCACCAAATAGAATAACTACCTGATAATCATGAACATGAACCCCAGAGCTACTGGTGCCTAAAACTTGATAATGTTAACCGCCCTGTTACCTCGCCATCAACCAATCAGAACTGTGAATGGACTGAGCTGATCACATACCCTGGGATGCCTGTCCCTCATCTGGCCTTTTAAAAATGCTTTACCAAAACCCTTTGAGGAGTTCAGAGTTTTCTGAGTGTGAACCACCAATGTGAGCCTTGCCTGGCCCTGCTAAAGTAAACCTTTCTCTGCTCCAAGCTCTGATGTTTTAGTTTATTTGGCCTCACTGTCCAGTGTATACATGAATCTGCATTTGGGAACAGGTTCACTGCTTAATCGATCGGTTGTCTTCAACTCTTTGCGACTCCATGGACTGTAGCCCGCCAGGCTCCTCTATCCATAGGATTCCCTAGGCAAGAATACTGGAGTGAGTTGCCATTTTCTCCTCCAGGGGATCTTTCCAACACAGGGTTCGAACCCAGGTCTCCAGAATTGCAAGCAGATTCTTTACCATCTGAGCCAGCAGGGAAGCCCAGGTGGCAAAATGGTAAAGAATCCACCTGCCACTGCAGGAAGACGCTAAGAGACACTTGTTCAATCCCTGGGTCGGGAAGATTATCTGGACTAGAAAATGGCAACCCACTCCAGTGTTCTTACCTGGAAAATTCTGTGGATAGAGGAGCATGGGGTCACAAATAGTTAGACATAACTGATCATGCATGCACACAATACATGATACCATTGCTTAATCAACAAAGTTCTGACCTGTGTTATCTGTTAGTGACATCCAAGAGCACAAGCAGTAAGATTTTTTATTTCTCTCAAAGATAATTAATCATAAAATTTAAAAATTATATCTCTAGCTTTTCTTACTATGCCTGTTAAGAGAAAGAAATATTTCAGTCAAACTTCTGCTGCTGCTGCTAAGTCACATCAGTCGTGTCTGACTCTGTGCGACCCCACAGACAGCAGCCCACCAGGCTCCCCCATCCCTGGGATGCTCCAGGCAAGAACACTGGAGTGGGTTGCCATTTCCTTCTCCAATGCATGAAAGTGAAAAGTGAAAGTGAAGTCTCTCAGTCGTGTCCGACTCTTAGCGACCCCATGGACTGCAGCCTACCAGGCTCGTCCATCCCTGGGATTTTCCAGGCAGGAGTACTGGAGTGGGGTCCCATTGCCTTCTCCCCAGACTTCTGACTCTGGGGGAAAAAATGACATATTCCTGGAAAAAAAAAAAAATCCAAGGATGAAATCCCACGTTTCCCTTTCCTAGAAACCCCAAACTCCTTCACAATTTCAGATCCTGGCGTCCATCAATTTCTTCCCAAATAAGATACTTTCAACCTTACACAGGGAGCTCTATCTCCCAGCCTTCACTCCAAGCCTCATTCTAGCTTCTAAGAGTGCCTTGTCTGTATCAGATCCTCAATAAATGTTTGAGTTAATTCATTATAAGTATAGTGGTAAGTTTCTTTCCAACTTCTTTCATAGGTCAATTTCTCTAGCTATAGTCAGCTAGTAAATACTGTAATTTCAATTCATAGCTGTATTTCAAGAGGAGTGGAGGGAAGCAATTCTGTTTAACCAAACTAACAACTGAGCCAGACCTTGTGTCAGGGAAAATGAGAAAGAGAGTAGCTAAGACAGTTTCTCCCCAAGGCATGATGTAGTTAGGTCTGAAAAGAATAAAATAAGGCAATAGTTTGTCTGGTCATTAGAGGTTTTGGTTTTCATATCAGTGCAACAAAATCATTGGTCTGAGACATGGCAGCAACCTTAATCTCCATCAGCAGAGGATGAATGAAGATGTGGTACACATATATACAATGGAATATTACTCAGCCTTTAAAAAGAATGAAATAAGTCCACTTGTAGCAACATGGACGGACCTAGAGATTGTCATACAAGGCATACAAGAGTGTTATATAAGAGCTAAGTAACTCAGAGGAGATATATTGTATGATACCCCTTATATGTGGAATCTAAAAATATATATACAAATGAACATATTTACAAAACAGAAAGAGACTCACAGACTCAGAGAACAAACTTATGGTTGCCGGGGGGAAGGAAGAGTTAGGGAGTTTGTATGGACATGCACACAATGCTATATTTAAAACGGATAACCAACAAGGACTTACTGTACAGCACAGGGAACTCTGCTCAATGTTATGTGGCAGCCTGGATGGGAGAAGGTTGTGGGGGAGAATGGATACATGTATATGTATGGCTGAGCCCCTCTGCCATTCACCTGAAACTATCACATTGTTTGTTAATTGGTTATACTCCAATACAAAACAAAAAGTTGGAAAAAACAAACAAAACAAAACCCTGGACTGGACGACTTCTGAACTATGACTTTTGCCATGGAGTTTAGGATAAAAACAAGAAATTGGCTAAAGAAGTCAGGGAGCTTTATCGTGTAACCAACAAGGACATCTAATTCACCAAAATTCAGAGTGGGGAAGCTTCTCTCATGGGAGAAGAGCCCTGAAAAACTAAGTCCTCAGGATTTTCTCTTTGTTCAGCAGCAGCAGCATGGCAGAGAGAAAGAAAAGGAGGACAGAGAAGTGAGGCAGTAAGGAAATCTGTAGATGAAAACAAAAGGCAAGAAACTCTTTAGCAGCTGTCACAGAAGTCAATTTTCAGAACAGTGAAACGCTTCTCAATCTATGGTAAATATCAAGGGTTTTTTTTTGTTGTTGTTGTTTTGTAGTTTCCAATCTGTTGCTAACTGATCTCTAAGCTTGGTAAAGGCAGAGACACTGGGATACTTCATCCCTGTATTATGAAAACAAAGAACCCAGTATCGTGAACACAATAATTATCTAGTTGCTTAGTCCTGGTTTACAGAATTTTCAAAGAAACTTTGCACAAGAGCATTAACAATGAACAAACTGAGAAAAACAAATACCATATATTAACACACACATGTAGAATCTGAAAAATATTTGTATAGACGATCTTATTTACAAAGCAGAAATAGAGATATACACGTAGAGAACAAACAGATACCAAAGGCAGAGGGGATGAGGGGATGAGACATACTGATAGCATGTATAACACAGGTAACTAATGAGAATACACTGTGTAGCACAGGGCACTCTACTCACTGGTCTGTGGTGACCTAAAATGGGAAGGAAATCCAGAAGGAAAGGATATATGTATACATATAACTGATTCACTTTGCTGCATGGTAGAAACTAACACATTATAAAGCAACTATACTCCAATAAAAAATTTTTTTTAAAAAACTGAACAAACTGTGAAGGGCCTTCTTGCAAACTACCAAGTTAGCTTGCAAGAGTTTTATAGATGCTGGCAAAAGACATGACCCTCCTGGGTCAGAGACGAAGGATGGGGCATTACTCACTGCAACAGCCGTAACTGATCAGCATTTGAGCCAATTGCTCCAAGCCCCAGGGCTTCTCTGGTGGCTCAGCTGGTAAAGAATCCGCCTCTAATGTGGGAGACCTGGGTTCGATCCCTGAGTTGGGAAGATCCCCTGGAGAAGGGAACGGCCAACCACTCCAGTATTCTGGCCTGGAGAATTCCATGAACTGTATAGTCCAGGGAGTCGCAAAGAGTTGGACACAACTGAGCGACTTTTACCTCAGTCCAAGCTCCAACACCAGCAGGCAATGCAGAGAAAGTTCCATCATGCCTGCATCCACAGAGGGTTGTGTTACAGCAGAATAAACCTCAGTTCAGGAAACATGAATATTTTATAATGGAAAATAGTATGCCTGCCTCTACCCTAGAAAGAAATGTTTTCTTCATCATGTTGTATAGTGAGATTGCTTGCTGACCCTTGGCTCTAGAGGAAAACACTATCCCTACCAAGGATTATTAATTTCCTGTTGCTGCTGTAACAAATGACCACAAACTTCATCACTTAGCCAATACAGATTTATCATCTTTCAGTGCCGGAGGTCAGAAGTTCACATTGGACTGAAATGAAGGTGTTGGCAAACTTGTATTCCTTCTTGAGGAGAATCCATTTCCTTGACTTTTCCAGCTTCTAGGGGCTACCAGCATTCATTGACTCATGGTCCCTTTCTTCCATTTTCAAAACTATCAGAAGATGAGTCCTTCTCACATCAAGTCACTCAAACCTTCTTTTCTGTCTCTCTCTCTTCCACTCTAAAGGATTTTTATGATTACATTTCACCCACCTTGATAATCCAGGACAACCTCCTTATTTTAAGATCTTTTAGCTTATTAGCATTCTTGATTCTATCTGCAACATTAATTCCCATTTTCCCCATGAAGTAACATATGCAAAGGTTTCTGGAATAAAGACATGGACATCTTTGAAGGTAGACATCTTATTCCATCTACCATTCAAGACTGTCCTTTGTTTCAGAAAGAAACATAATCTCTACCTTCCAAGGCTGTTAGCTATACAAACATCTGTGAAAAAACAGTCCAGAACAAAGGGCACTCAGTCCTTTGCTTCACAAGACATGCAGAAATGTGAGACACTCATGGAAAATTGTCCAACACTCACCACCACTTGCTACCCTTATATACTTACATAAGAAACTGAGTAGAGATTCTTAATTGCTTTAAATTATGTTCTCTCTCATACTAATATTTTTCTTTTGTTTAATATGACATCTGACAGAAGCTGGATCAAAGGCTATATTTGTTTATACGGGTTCAAACAGCTAGATAATTCTATGTGGAAAGAGAAATTACAATTAGATATTTTAGCACAAATTTCCTAGTTTAATCAGAGACTAAGTGTATAATCAACAATCAACTTGCAGAGATCAATGAACACTTATAAGAAAACAAAGCAGCTTAAATAGCCCACACAAAGTCAGCTGGGCTGCCAGTGTTGGAGGGAGGGTCCTTTTGATATTTCATTCCAGTGCTAAAAAATTTTCTATGTCAGGAAATTCTTCATACTTAACCTTAAATATTACTCTTGCAGCCTTAACCCATCTCCTCTTAAACTGTCCCCAGGGATATCTCTCTCATGATCCTTTGTGCCTTCCAGAAGAGACAAAAATAAAAGACTCCCATGATATTCCTCCTTAATAAATTGTTCTAATAGAAATTTGCCTGTCATTCCTACACCAAACCTACAAAAAAGATTCTTTGGTAAACTTTAGTTTTGCAATGAAGACAAGTTCTACCCATATTAAGTTATTCTTACTGAAGTAAACTGGAAAATATTGTCACTTTTGGAGAAATATTTGCATTTTATATGTTATTTAAAATAGAAATTTCATATAAAACACCAGGATAAAAACAGATGAAAAAGTGGTATGAGATCCACATGTGAAATTTACAAAGGAGTAAACTAAAAACCTGTTACATGACTCTTGAAATTCTTTATGAGCATTAAGACTATAAAAGCTCAGATTGTTAGAATTGAAAATTTGTGAAGAGGATTTCTTTGGAGGCAGCTGTTATTCTTCTGTTTCAATATCCCATTGGGTTTAGGGGGAAGGCTTACTCTTATCGTTAAGGCAAAAGAGAGCTTCAAGGCAACTACTCTAAGAGTAAACAATTCTCTTAATTTGGCAACAAGATGAAGAGTTTGCTGCCATGCTGGGATTAGCCTTCATTCACAGAGTTTGTTTAAGCAAACACTGTTTCCTGTAGACCGTATGTGGCACCAGAGTCCCCATGTATAGTGTGTGGGCTGTGTGCTGTCAAGAGTACAATATCTAGGGGCTTCCCTGGTCGTCCAGTGGCTGGGAATCCACCTTGCCATGCAGGGCACCACTGGCTCCATCCCTGGTCCAAGAGGTTCCCACATGCCACAGAACAACTAAGCCCATGGGTCACAACTACTGAGCCCACGTGCTGTAACTACTGAAGGCTGCATGCCTTAAAGTCCATGCTCCACAGCAAGAGAAGCCACTGCAACGAGAAGCCCGCACACCCCAACCAGAGAGTAGCCACTGCTCGCCGCAACTAGAGAAAGCCTGCTCACAGCAATGAAGACTCAACACAGCCAAAATAACAAATGCAACATCCAGATGCATAAAGATGTGGCACATATATACAATGGACTATTAGCCATAAAAAAGAACAAAATAATGCTATATGAAGCAACATGGATGAACTCAGAGATTATCATATTAAGTGAAGTAAATCAAAGACAAATATCATATGATATCCTTTATATGCAGAATCTTTAAAAAAAAAAAAAAGAATACAAATGAACTTATTTACAAAACAGAAACAGACTCACAAACATACCAAAACTTATGATTATCAAAGGGGAGAGGGGAGAAGGATAAATTAAAGAGTTTGGGATTAAAATATACATACCACTATATATAAAATAGATAACCAACAAGGACCTACTGATAGCACAGGAAACTCAATATCCTATAATAACCTAAACGGAATACAATTTTTTAAGTATATATATATGTATATGTATAACTGAATCATTGGAAAAGACCCAATTCTGGGAAAGATTGAGGGCAGGAGGAGAAGAGGGCAACAGAGGATGAGATGGTTGGATGACCTCACCAACTCAATGGACATGAGTTTGAGCAAACTCTGGGAGACAGTGAAGGACAGGCAAGCCTGGTGTGCTGCAGTCCATGGGGTCACAAAGAGTTGGACACGACTTGGTGACTAAACGAAAACAGAAACTGAATCACTTTACTGTACACCTGAAACTAACACAACATTGTAAGTCAATGTTTATACTTCAATTAAAATTTCTCTTTTTAAAGAGTAATAAAGTGGGTGGGAGTCATTTACGTGGTAGAATATTTATTTTCTACACATGGCAATAAAGGTTTCCTTCTAAAAAAACCAGCATACATTACCACAATTTTGTAACAGATAGAAACAAAATGTCTTAAGGAATGTGCATGTCTATTAAACACAGAAGCATGGCATGGGCAAGCAATCACTATGTGGACTTCCTGTGTGAGACAGAGTGTGTGTGTATGTGTACACCAGCATAAGGATTATCCAGAATCTCATTCAATCAAGCTACCTGGAAAAATTCAGGAGAAACCTCAGCAAAGGCAAACAGAAGCCAGAAGTGGACCACCAGACTGTAAGAGTCTGCAGATGGCATAAGCAAGAGTGTTCTGTTGGAAAGAGAGAACTACAGATGAGAAACCCTCAATCATGAGAGGAAACGCGTCCACAGAACACAGGAAAGCCCACAGAGTGCCTCTGCTTGCCCATGTCATGCTTTTGTGTTTAAGAAAAAGTGAGTTCATTTTGAATCTTGGTAAATCCCTTGCTGTTAAATTTGATGACCAGCCAGAACCTTCTTGCCCTGCTCCACATCTCTCTTCCCCATTTCCTATTTCAACTGACCAAGTCAGTAACATCGCTTGGCAAGATGAAGAAGCGAAAGGCCCACACGTGTAATGTGCTACCACAGCTGCTGCTGCTGCAAAGTCGCTTCAATCGTGTCCGACTCTGTGTGACCCCATAGACGGCAGCCCACCAGGCTCCCCCGTCCCTGGGATTATCCAGGCAAGAACACTGGAGTGGGTTGCCATTTCCTTCTCCAATGCATGAAAGTGAAAAGTGAAAGGGAAGTCGCTCAGTCGTGTCCGACTCTTCGTGACCCCATGAACGGCAGCCTACCAGGCTCCACAATCCATGGGATTTTCCAGGCAAGAGTACTGGAGTGGGTTGCCATTGCCTTCTCACAGAGAGATGAGCAAATCCTACAGGGATGTTGGTCCTCAAACTTCTCTCTCATGGTATCAGACACCTGACACTTCTGTACACTTCTGTACAACCCCAAAATCTACTTCACACATGCACATGGAAAATGACTTACAATATTCCTTCAGCATCTAATATTTGGTAAATTTTGACTTTTTATGCTTTGATCTTCACTAAGTTGCTTCAGTTGTGTCCAACTCTTTGTGACCCCATGGACTGTAGCCCACCAGGCTCCTCTGTCCGTGGAGTTCTCCAGGCAAGAATACTGGAGTGGGTTGCCATTTCCTCCTCCAGGCGATCTTCCCGACCCAGGAATCAAGCCCATGTCTCTTAAGTCTCCTGCACTGGCAGGCAGATTCTTTACCACTACCGCCACCTGGGAAGCTGGTCTTCACTAGCACTCAAAAATCAAAGAGGGTAAACTGAAACCTCAGGAAGAAACATAAAAAACAAGCCTGAAAGTGCAAAGAAGACCAAGAGGCAAATAGGAATAGAGCAAGATAAATGAAAACAGATTGAAGCAGAAAAGGGGGCCAGACCTCCAAAGAGGACAATGCAATATTTAATTCAATTTGTACTTCATGATAAAGTCAATGAGAGCAAGGTGGCTGACAGGTGGCCTGATATCACTGCCTCCAGCATCTATCCAGCACCCCCCAAGGTGACCATAAGCAGTTGTGCATCCTAAAATCTGTATAATGGAAGACCAAGCTGTCCAGTTAAGAACCCAAAGAAACTGCTGGGACAGGAGACTTCAACATCAGGAATATAGACTCAGAATGGACAGTGACTCCAAAGATCACAGAGATGCAATGGGCCTCCACTGACAGAAGCCAGAGAACAACCAGAGGGTCTGTCCCATTCAGTAAGTCCAAACCAGATCAGTAACCAAGATACCTGAGAGAAATGAGGTAACTTTGCAATCTTATTGGACACAAATAAGCAGCAGTCTCCCACAGATAACACACACACTCACCCTGGAGGTGTGTGAAGATTACAGACTGGGTACAAGGTCACAGCTAATTTTAAAGCAACAAGTTTTCAAGTTTTGTACTTTTATAGGCACGCTCTTGTATGGCAAAACCAATACAATATTGTAAAGTAAAAAAAAAAAAATAATAATTAAAAAATTAAAAAAATATATATATATAGGCACACTCCCCTATAGCTTGTCTGTTTGATAATGAAACCCAGTCTTTTACACTCACTTTGCTCCCAGCTTACAAAAGAAAGGCCTACCTCTCACGCACGTCAAACCTTAAAATGATTCTAGGACCAGAGGGACAATTTGGTAACTCTTTCAATGAAAACCCCATAAACAGTCTCACATATATACACCCCCATGGATCTAATTAAGAGAAGCATTTCCTGTATATTTCTACATATATACAATTTTATTCAAACTTTTAAAAACTTACACCTAGGAATGTATTCCCAGATAGTAAGGGTATAAAATAAAACCAGAAAGTATTTGTTCTATGGTGTGAAATGACCTACAAGTTCATTTAAGTTGGTAAGTCGTGTCTGACTCTTGCAACCCCATGGACTGTAGCCAGGCTCCTCTGTCCATGGGATCCTCCAGGCAAGAACACTGGCATAGGTTGCCATTTCTGGCTGTCAATATACTATCTCTTGATTTGAGTAATATTAACAGCTCTATAGTTATTCACTTTAAAGCATTATTCAGACTGTTTTTTAAATGAAAAAATGCTTCATTGCTTTCCTATAGTGAGTAAAGATCACATACTTAGAAGCTTAAAATAATATCTACTTATTATCTCAGTTTTTTTATTAAATTTTTCCCAGGTTGAGATATAACTGACAAAACATTATATAAAATTAAGATGTGTTGATTTGATACATTTATATATTACAAAATGCTTATCACCATAGTATTAGTTAACACTTTCATCCAGTCACATAATTCTTTTTACTTTTTTATATAAATATGGTTAATGTACAATATTAAATGTTACAGATGTACAACATAGTGATTCACAATATACACCATTTATAGTTATTATAAAATATTGGCTATATTCCCTGTGCTTTACAATATATCCTTGTAGCTCATTTATTTTATACAGAATAGTTTGTATTCTTAATACTCTACCCCTGTATTTCCCTTCCCCTTTCCCCTCTCTAGTACCCACTAGTTTATTTTCCATATCTTTGAATCTGGGGGAGTTTTGGGTTATATTCACTAGTTTATTTTTTAGATTCCACAAATAAGTGATTATCATATAGTATTTGTCTTTCTCTGACTTATTTCACTTAGCATAATGCCCTCTAAGTCCATCTGCTGCTGCTAAGCTGCTTCAGTCGTGTCCGACTCTGTGCGACCCCAGAGACGGCAGCCCACCAGGCTCCCCCATCCCTGGGATTCTCCAGGCAAGAACACTGGAGTGGGTTGCCATTTCCTTCTCCAATGCATGAAAATGAAAAGTGAAAGTGAAGTCGCTCAGTCATGTCCGACTCTTAGCGACCCCATGGACTGCAGCCTACCAGGCTCCTCCGTCCATGGGATTTTCCAGGCAAGAGCACTGGAGTGGGGTGCCATTGCCTTCTCCGCTCCAAGTCCATCTATGTTACTGCAAATGGCAAAATTTTGTTCTCTTTTATGGCTAAGTTCTATTCCATTGTATATATCTACTACGTCTTCTTGATCCATTCATCTATTCTGATATCCCCTCAAGGAAGTTATTTTTCTAACTGATAATATACTCTAGTCTTTTACAGTCACTTCACTCCCAATTTATAGAAGAAAGGCCTACCTTTCATCCTTCTCAAACCTTTAAGTGATTCCAGGACCAAAGAGAATATTTGATAATTTCTACAATGAGAGTCCCATAAACAGTTTCACATATATACACCCCAATAGATCTAATCGAGAGATGTACTTCCTGCATATTTTTACTTTTCAAAAAAGTTATCAAATACCTATACTATTTTGAGCAGCTACAGAATAGAAAAGTGAAAGTGAAAGTCACTCAGTCATGTCCGACTCTTTGCAACCCTATGAACTATACAGTCTGTGGAATTCTCCAGGCCAGAATACTAGAATGGGTAGCCTTTCCCTTCTCCAGGGCATCTTCCCAACCCCGGGATCAAACCCAGGTCTCCCGCATTGCAGGCAGATTCTTTACCAGCTGAGCCACAAGGGAAACTCACAGAGTAGAAGGAGCATTCAATGCTAAGGAAATATTTTAACATAACAACCTTAGTGTCACAGAAAAATATATGTAATTTTTTTAACTTCAATTTATGTATTTTTTGTCCTTGTAATTACGTTTACTAGAAAAAATGTATCAGTCAGGGGTCAAGAGACGCAAGACCACTGGGAAATAGAGAGATTTATTTTAAGGAATTGGCTCCTGTGATCAAGGGGGCTGGAAAGTTTGAAATTTGCAGGGCAGTCTGACAGTCTGGAAATTCAGGCAGGAGTTAACATGTCAGTTTTGAGGCAGAATTCCTTCTGCAGGAAACCTCTATTATGGCTCTGAGGGTACTCACCTCATCACAGGGAACAATAATAGAAATGCCAAAGTATGTTACGTCAGGATCAAATTCTGTAAGAGAAGTGGAATGAAAATGCAATTTCAAAGAGTATAAGAAGAAAAACACAATACTTAATACCATGATCAAATCCTTCAAAAAAGAGTGTTGTAAAACATGTATGAACTGCATCTTTGTAAAATCTTTAACTTGGAATAAAAATTTTAGGTGCCAATATAACAGGATGCAGAAGTATGTAAGTATTGGTTAGCAATACTCCTTTAGAGGTCATGCAAGCAAAAGGGTTTGAAGACAATCTAGGGTTATAAAGTGTAGTTGTGAATGAATTCAGACTGTATTGTGCACATGTATCAGCTATGTTAATTTAGGACGATTACTTAAATGGGGTACCTCAGTTGGGGGCTGGGTTTTATTTTAATGTTAGTAACAGTACTTCATCTGGTTTAGGAGATTAAGTGAGACAGTATTTAGAAAGCACAGCACAGTTCCTGGTATAGCTGATCCTCAACAAACGTTCTCATTTTTCAGCAGGTCATTTGCAGAAAATGATCCACCAAGACCTGTAATAAAGGGAAACGATGCCTGGCTTGTCCCACCAGACTCATCTCCAGCTTAATCCAGTGTTAACACCCCAGTGTTCTGTGTGGCTAATGAAGGAATGGTCCTTACAGGCATGCTAGCATTGGAATCCCTGAATTTTCCTAAGCATACATTGGACACTACATACTACCTTCTTTCTTGTATTAGAAATGTATCACAGCCAAGCTTCTTCCCAGTGGTTGATGTTGTTACTTAAAAGATCTCTAATGACCATGAGCTCTAAGTGTCCTTTGCTGAGCTACTCAACTATGAGATGAATTTCACGTCTAGAAACAATTTCTTTCCAGCTCAAGTGAGTTTGTCCATCTTAAAACACTAGTTGATGCTCTCTGGTGAACTCAATAAAGAACCATCCTTTGGGGCTTCCCTGGTGGTCCAGTGGTTAACATTCAGCCTTCCAATGCAGGGGGTGTGGGTTCAATCCCTGGTCAGGGAGCTGAGATTCCATATATCATGGGGCCAAAAAAACAAATCATAAAACAGGAGCAATGTTGAATTTTGGCTGATAACCCTTGCAGACAGAGTGTGTCTACCCTGGGGATCCTTTCTAGGTTTTTCCTGATCTTTAACACCTGTGTTATTCTTTTCCAACCTCTCCTGTTGGTCCTGTGACCAGGTGCAGTCCTGTGACCTTCCTGAGCTGCCTCTCACGGGTCAAACTATCCCTCTCAAGAATGGTACCTGTAAAAACCAGGAATTATTGACTTATTTAACTTTTCTGGAATTTTGCCTGTTTTTCCTAATGAATCATACTGAGTCATACTTTTAATAGATGGTTTTTCCAAATTTAATTTTTGGCATTTTTGTCAAGTGGAGCCCAGGAAAAAGGCCTCTCAGAAGAGGCCTGTGGAGTCTTAAATTCCCCAGCCAGGGATCAAACCCAGACGCGTGGCTGTGAAAGCACCTAGTCCTAATCATGGGACCACCAGGGAATTTCCTTTTTTTTTTTTTTATCTTTTCTAAGGAAAGAAAGAAATCCACCTCCTCTACTACTACTACTATACACACACAAACTATAGAGGAAGAGAGAGAGAGAAAAAAAAAAGATGCAAATGTGACTTTCTGACTTTAAATCTTTTGAAGACATTTGCACTAATTACCTTACGTCCTTCATTTATTAGGTCACCAGAGAAAACCAGTTTTTCTGAGAAGGCTGAGATGGTCTCTCCTGTCTCACAGCTAATGAGATTTCCAATCTGTCTCTTGCTTTTGCTGAGAAGACCGGCTTCCTACCATTTCTGTCCTTTAGGTGGCAGCATGATCCCTAACACAGAGCCGTCCTTTTCCCCCAAGTTATACAAGTCTCACAAAACAGAGTTGAATTATCTGAGGGGTGTGGAGGAGCTGGAGTGGTTAAAAGAGGAAGGAAGAGTCAGTGAGGATAGGGATGTGTACAAAAAGAAGCCATACATTGTCCATGCTGCTGCTGCATCGCTTCAGTCGTGCCCGACTCTGTGCGACCCCATAGACGGCAGCCCACCGGGCTCCCCCGTCCATGGGGATTTTCCAGGCAAGAGTACTGGAGTAGGGTGCCTTTGCCTTCTCCCTACATTGTCCGTAGAATCCAATATCTCAGTGACCACACTCATGGCCAAGAGAGCACACCCGTGGATCTTCTTCCTCAAATTCCACTATTTCTTGCCAGATTCTTGCTACTGTTTGCCAGACAGTTCTAGATGGCCGTACTGTCTTGGAGCACAGTAACAGAACTAGACAAGTGCCCTGTCTAGTACTAAGTAATAGACAGTAAACACTGGGATCCAAAGGTGAATAAAACGGATTGCTCCCATTCACTTATTCTACCCTCACTGATCTTACATTTTAATGTGGGATATAGACAACTAAACAGCTAACAAGTAGGAATATAAGTTTAGGTGGTCATAGGGCCATAAGGAAAAATAAGACCAGGTAAAAGGCTAGAGCAGGTGCAGGGAGTGGCCATTTCAGACAGTGCTGTTGAGGGATGTGTCTCTCAGGAGGTGCAGAGGCCTGGTTAAGTGAGGGAGACACTAAGCATCTGAGGGGGAAAAAGCAAAGGGAACAGCAATGCAGTTGTTAAGGGGAACACTGACCGAAACCGCCTGCCCTGGCCAGGCACCACAGTAACGACCTGCATGAGTTACCTTAACAACAGGAGGACCTGGTAAGGAACTTGGAACTAACAAGCTACCACCAACCTGAAGAATCCAGGCAAGGTCAAAGGAGAGAGGACACACAAGTCCATACATCCTACCAACCTCCCAGAATCCTTCTCACTGGACTCCATCTTGGTTGAGCGATATGCACCAACCAGGAAGAACCCTGGGCCACAGAGACCCAGAAACAAACCACATCACCATAAAATGACTGAGTGCCCTTTCCCACTAAAGTCTTTTGCTTTGTCAGCACATGTGTTTCCTTGGACAATTCATTTCTGAGTGTTAGACAAGAGTGCACTCTTGGGCCCTGGAAAGGGTCCCCCTTCCTGTAACACAGGGGCCACTGTGCTCAGACATCCTTGGCTTATTGAAGAAAAGAAGAAAGTGCTGTGGTTGCAACTGGGTAAGCAAAGAGAGGAGTAGCCAGAGAGATGATGCCCTGCAAGGCCTTGGAGCCAGAGGGAAAGTGCCAAGTTTTATTGCAATGGTTAGGAAAAGCCTTTGGGAGGAGGGGTTTGAACAGAGGAGCCATAGGGTCTAACCGCAGTGAGGGTGGGGGGTGGCTCTAATATTTATTTGGTTGCACCAGATCTCAGTTATGGCATGCAGGCTCTTTTAGTTTGGGCATGTGAGATCTAGTTCCCAGTGTTCAAAGCTGAGCCCCCTGCATTGGGAGCGTGGAGTCTTAGCCACTGGACCACCAGGGCAGTTCCCTAATTGTAATTTTAATGGGATCATTCTGGCAGAGTATATCCTGGATTTGGAGTCAGGGAGGTAAAAGTGGGAGGAGAGAGGCCAGTTAGGAGGCTTCGACAAAGGCCAGTGGAGGGATGGTGGTGGTTGGTAGCAGAGGGGTTGGAGGCAGAAGGCAGGGAGAATGGGTCTGCTGGAAAGGCAGGAAGGGATGTGGCAGGAGGCATCAGTAGCTCTATTCTGTTCCACTGGATTTAAGTCTCTATTAGTTGTTCTATTGTATGTGTGAGCTCAATCGTTTCCGACTCTGTGTGTGACTCCCATGGACTGTAGCCTGCCAGGCTCCTCTGTCCATGGAATTCTCCAGGTAAGAATACCAGAAGGGGCAGCCATTCCCTTCTCCAGGGGATCTTCCTAACCCAGGGATCAAACCTGCATCTCCTGAATTGGCAGGCAGATTCTGTACCACTGAGCCACCTGGAAAAACAGACGCCACATAGGCAAAAGGATACACACATCTAAAGCTCAGTGGGAAGGTCAGCAGTGGAGAAAACACAAGAGTCCTGCATACGTAGGTCCCTTTTCTAAACACTTAGCTGAATAAGAGCACCAGGAAGCAACTGTGGCCAGAGAAGCCTCCAGGGGCTGAGTCCTGGGGCACTTGGAAGAGTGTAGGAAGAAAATCACACGTGTTCAAAATCACACGTGTTCCACAAGTTGGCATTTCAGTAAAGAAAAAGTGATCAACTATGTCAAAAACTTCTGAGAGTTCGAATAAATGAGCCCTGCAAATGATTTTAACTAGGTGAAAAGTCACTGCCGATGCTTACAGGGGCACTCTGGACAGAATGTGGGGAAAGAATTGATGAGAGTGAAAGAGAACATCAAGGGAAGGACATGGAGTGGAGAAAGCCTGTGGATTTTTGCTGTAAAGAGGAACAAAGAAAGGAGGCAGAAACTAGAGGGAGAGGGAAGTTCTAGGAAGAGCTTTTAAAGGAGGGAGAAATTTCAGTATGTGTTGGTAGACAGCATCCAGGAGAGAGAAGGAAACAATGATGCAGGAGAAAGGGGAAGAATAATCAAGGAGCAGAACCAAGCAAGGAGGAGGAGAGCCATCACACAAGTGGCGGGAAGGGCCTCGGTGAGAAGCAGGGACAGTTACTGCAGAAAGGGACAATCACAGTAGCCAGAAGAGTCCGGACTGTGCAGAGATGGGGTGGAAGGGAGGCGGCAGTGGTTCTCTTCGGATTGCTTCCATTTTCCTATGAGATAAGATTACTGGCCAAGACTGAAGAGAAGGAGGGAGTGTTGAAGGTTTGATGAGAGAGGAGAAGGTGTGAAATATTCCTCGTTGGAATGAATCAGGTGACTTCATTGCAGAGATTACAACAAAATGTCTGAAAGTTCCATAGACTTCTTTGAGGTTTGGGATCACAGATTGAAACTTAGTCTTGTCAGTCCACGTTTGGTTTTTTTTCTTCTAGTCACAGAAAGATGGATCAGGAGGTTCCCCTGGTTTCTCCCCAGGCCTCTCTCATCACTCCTCTGGCTTCTTCTTTTTCTCAACTTTCTCGCCTCTTTCCACTAACACAGGGGCCAAAATGCAGACTTTAAAGGCCCTGTCTCTGTCACTTTCTCTTACATTCTCAATGATTGCATTTGGTCCCTGAGTTCAGCTATCTTCTACAAAATGTAGATCCTGATGTCTACCCCCTCTCCAGATTGAAATGTTTGTCTCCTGGACATCCCCAACTAGACCTTCCACTGGTTCATAAAATTCAGCAAGCACAATGCAGCTCCACAAAGCCTGGTGATCGTTTTTCGCTTACTCTCACCCACCCAATCTTCAAGAGGCCTTAGAATTGACTTCAGTGTCTTTCTGTTAGTTTTTTCCTTTGTTCCCCTTGTATCTGAGCCATTGCCAAGAATTTCTACCAATTCTACTCCCATACTGTCTTTTAAATTTAACTTTAGAATGATTACTCTTATTTATACTGGTGTTTCTCTTTAAATCTATTTTTCTTTAAGGGTCTGATTAACAAATACAAGAGACTACGTCAAATTAAAGAGCTTTTGCACAGCAAAGGAAACCATCAGCAAAATGACAAGACAATCTACAGAATAGGAGAAGATATTTGCAAATCACATATCCATAAGAGATTAATATCCACAATAAAGAACTCTTACAGCTCAACAAAAATCAATCAATTAAAAAACTGGCAGAGCAGCTGAATTGACACTTTTCTAAAGAAGACATCCTGATTGCCAACAGGCACGTGAAAATATGTTCGATGTCATTAATTATTAGGGAAATGCAAATCAAAAGCATCAATTCTTCGGCACTCAGCCTTCTTTATGGTCCAACTCTCAATCTGTACATGACTTCTGGAAAAACCATAGCTTTGATTAGATTGACCTTTGTTGGCAAAGTGATATCTCTGCTTTTTAATAGACTGTCTAGGCTGTCATAGCTTTTCTTTCCAAGGATCAAGTGTCTTTCACTCCATGGTTTCAGATAATCCCAAACTCAGCAGCACCTCCTCTTACTTTTCCATCATGGTAACACTCTGGTATTTACACTTCCCATCCCCCTCTGCAGTAAGAATAGGGCCAAGTGATTAATTTCACTCATGAAACACATCCCTTCTAGACTGAGAGCCAAGGACCTTCTCTGCCTCTCTCTTCCCTGCCAGACCCCTTGGAGGGCACGTGTTCCAGATGGCTTAGCTACAAGATGAAGAAAAATGGCCTGGCCCATATCAGACTCTGTACAAGTGAGAAATAAACAGATTGTGTTATACCAGTAGGATTTGGGCTTTGCCTAATGAAGCAGCTAACATCAACTACCCTAATGCTCTACCCCTGTGCTCTTGGTTATACAAATGTCTTTGCCAAAGTCCCTTTTCCTCTTCCTATCCATGATTACTAGTTATTGAAACCCTCTTATTCTTAAAAGTGGTATTTCCCCAACCTGATATGTTGATTGGCTGGTCCATGATGAAAGTGTACCCAAGTTAAGAAGGAAATCTAAAATGACAATGCAGTAAGATTCCCTAAAAGCAAGTATATTGAGATCTTGGACCAAGATAACTCCTTTCATCTTCACATGCCTTTTTTAATAAAAATAACAGTGATATATTTGGATGGCAGAAGAGGCTCACTCTGCCGCTGCCCGTTTTTGGGCAAAATAAAGTTTGCCATCTGTATTTTGTTTCTAATGTTGTGTTCTAGATGTTATCACTTTATAATGTTCCCAAGTCTGGCAATCACCACTTTAAAGCACAACTCAACTGATCACCTTCGCCAGCAAAGTGTTAGTTGGTCAGTCGTGGCTGACTCTTCACACCCCTACAGACTGTAGTCCACCAGGTCCACAGAATTCTCCAGGCAAGAATACTGGAGTGGGTTGCCATTCCCTTCTCCAGGGGATCTTCCTGACCCAGGGGTTGAACCCAGGTCTCCTGCCCTGCAGGCAGATTCTTTACCATCTGAGCCACCAAGGAAACCCTATTGCTTGCTTCACCAGCAGGCCTTCTCTTATTTTCCAGACCCAAAGTGATTTCTGAGGTCATTTATTTTGCTTTGAGCCTTTGAGGTTATTTTCTCTTCTCTCCTGGAGAGAAAATGCCTTCAGAATAAGTGAAACCCTTTCTTATTACCCATACCAAGGAGCCCAGAACAAACATTTTTATACAAATAGGAAAACAGATCTAGAGAAAGTAAATTACTTGGAAATTATCATTTCTCACATTGAGCACACTCAGTATGTGGGAGACATTTTCCTAAGCAATTCACATATATCCACTTATTTCATCCTCCCAACAAGCCCACTCAGTAGGTTACTGTCCCATCCTTGTTTTGCAGAAAGCTTCTGCAACCAGCCCAAATTCACACAGCTAGGAAAGGGTTCCTTGAATAATCCCAGTACCCTGGCTTCAGAGCCCATGCAACTAACTTTTCAAAATGCAAACCAGGTCTCCTAGTTTTTGACTGGCGTTCTTTTCTAGAAGACCATGGCTAGGAAGTCATTGTTTCTTCAACCTATGTCTTTCTAAAGTATTTAGCATGACCAGTAAGTTCATCAGAGGATTCAACCCCTTTTGTGATGGTGAATCAGTATTTCAGTATAAGCTGAAGCTCCAACACTTTGGTCACCTGATGCACAAAGCTGACTCATTAGAAAAGACCCTGTTGCTGGGAAAGAGCGAAGGCAGGAGGAGGAGAAGGAGACATAGGATGAGATGGATGGATGGCATCACCGACTCAACAGACATGAATTTGAACGAATTCTGGGAGACAGTGAAGGACAGGGAAGCCTAGTGTGCTGCAGTCCATGAGGTCACAAAGAGTAGGACAGGACTTAGTGACTGAACAACAACAACAAATTTCAGATTTCCCATTCCCTGTTCTAATTTTAGCTGTTAAAGTCTTCCTATTTCTATGTGAATTACTTTTCCAGCATTCCCCCGGAAGAGAGTAAATTAAATTAAGTCATCAAACATTGTTCAGGCAACTGTGGCAGAAACTCAATATGGGAGGAAATAAGCCAATAACATCAAGATTCCTTTAGTTAGGATTTTTCAATACCTATTTGGTCAGGCTTAAATAACCTGGACTTGTCTGAAAGCCTGAGACTTTAAATGCAGTGGATACCCCCACCAGTTGAATCCTTTTGATGACTTGTATGCCATTTCTGACTTTAAAAGTTTGGACAGAATTTTGGAGTTTAAACACCAGGAAAATATCAGTGCTACAAAAAATAAAAATCAAGAACAGGGTGGTTGTTCTGTTAAACGGAGGCCCAAGTGATTTTATTCTAAGGGCATTTCATATTTTATTTGCCTGAGGCACCGCTCTTGGAAACCACAAATTTAACAATGGAACACCCCTAGAATGACATAATTTCCCTGAATATTGATCACAGTGGGCAACAGGGGTCAAAAATATACTTTACTAGATGCAAAAAGATTAGTAAATGTTTCTAGAAGTTCAAGATTACCAAATTTACATACCTTCTCAATGCCAATGGAGTCAATGTCCCCATCCTCTATATCAGTGACAGTCCCAAGAGGAAGGGTCTTTTTTCACGAGATAGTACCCCCTACCCTCTGCCAGCAAACTTCTACTAGAAAGCCCGCTTGTCTCCTCCTCCACATGCTTCTTCCAAGGACTTCACAACACCAGTGATTCATCCCAGGGGTGGCAGTACATACCTTTGAACAGTCCTATAATCCACCCAGGAACAGGACTCTGATAGCTGAGCTTATAACATCAAGAATAAAGTAGGTCTCTCTTGCGTGTGTTCAGTTGCTCAATCATGTTCAACTCTTTGAGACCCTATGAATTGTAGCCCGGAAGGCTCCCCAGGCCATGAGGATTTTTCCAGCAAAAATACTGGAGTGCATTGCCATTTCCCTTCTCCAAGGGATCTTCCAGGCCCAGGGATGGAACCCGCATCTCCTGCACTGCAGGCAACTTTGTGACCAATGAGCCATTGGGGAAGCCCCAGGTCTCTCTTGGTGAGACCTTTTAGCCTTGTTCACGTATCAGCTGCTTCTCGATGCCAAAGACTTACCTGGAATTTAGACCTGGTGCATACCTCCCACAGAGCAAATCATCTCTCCTTCAAAAGACAACCCTGCCCCTGCTACAGAAGATGCAAAAGCGCTGATGATTTGCAGAGAAGACTACAGATCTCACTAGAACTCAAGTAGCCTCCCTACCTCGCTGAGATTTTGTGCATCCTTTCTCTAAGAAACACGTTCTTATACTGACTAGTGGAGAAGGAAATGGCAACCCACTCCAGTATTCTTGCCTGGAGAATCCCATGGACAGAGGAGCCTAGTGGGCTATAGCCCATGGGGTCACTAAGAGTCAGACACAACTGAAGCAACTTAGCACGTGTGCATACTGACTAGGAAGTTGGGGTTGTACGTCACCTATTTTTACAGAGAGAGAAAATGTTGTATTTCCATAATAAGGTAATATTCTACCAACATACATGTATGCTGCTGATTTTTAAGAGCCACAATCTACATTGATATTAACACAGCATGTAAGTAAATAAAGCAGTAACTTCTGGAAATATACAGGGAAACTCCTGGAGATACACATATACAGTATTCTACCCAAAGACACAGTTAAGTAAAACTATATTTCCTAAAAATATACCATTTTTAAGTAACCAGGAAGCATTTACAAGATTCCACTATATAGTAAGTGCAAAAGAAAACTTCATAAAGTGCAAAATTCAAAAACTGATCCAGGCCACACTTGTCAACCTTATACAATAAAAGCAGAAATTTACAACAAAAGAATAAATGAAAAAAGACTTGCCAATTTAAAAGCACTTATTCAAATAAGTTGCAGGTGATGATCATGTTTTTAATGAAAACTTCAGAAAAAGCTTTAGGGGAGATATGTTTTTGAGGTTAAACCTACATTTCTTACGTAAATGTTTCAGTGCCAACATTACTTACTATTTACAAAGAAATATCACCATGGCCAGCCAAAGATTTTCCAGGGTTTAATTATTTCTACTGAAATAATTTTGGTTTCCATAGAAATCTCAAATGGTTGACCCTTTAGAACAGCCTGCAGTCTACATATTGTAGACTTTAGGATGAGCCTAGAATATAAATACAGACCCTGTAGTAAGTTCTATTACAAATTCATGACCTCTTTAAAGTGCATGTTTAAAAGATGGTGAATCCCCAAGTTGGGTGACTCTATCCTAACTCAAACTATTTCTCCCAAATGGAATTTAATATCATAGATTTGCCTCTAACTTACTCTAAGATAATTTCCCTAACGTGTGCTCTTCTTGGAGCAAAGAAATTCATATAGGCTATTAATTAAATCTGTCCCCTAAAGATGAGGGAAGGAACATGAAGTTACAGTTCTAAATATACCCACTATATATACCTCCAGATACCTGAAATACTTTAACATTTGTAAAATGCATGTCTACATAGAATCAACTTAAAATACAAAAGTATTCCTTATTCTGAACCTAGGCTCCAGAATTAAAAATAAGACCTTGGACTTCCCTGGTGGTGGAGTGTATAAGAATCCACCTGCCCATGCAAGGGACGAGGGTTTGATCCCTGGTCCAGAAAGATTCCACGTGTTTTGGAGTGATTAAGCCCATGCGCCACAACTACTGAGCCTGTGCTGTGCATCTACTGAAGGCCGCATGCCTACAGCTGGTGCTCCGCAACAAGAGAAGCCACCATCATGAGAAGCCTGTGAATTGCAACGAAGAGCAGCCCTCACTCGCCACACTAGAGAAAGCCCACACAAAAGCAACGAAGACCCAGGGCAGTCAAAAATAAAATTACAAAAATAATAAAAACACCCTTAAAAAAAAAAAAGACCCTTAGATAAATAATAACATACCAAAAAATAATAATGGTAAGGGAAGAAAACTACATGATTTAACAGGTCAAATAAAGTTATTCCATGGGCACTTAAGAACTCAGGCATTTTCAATAGGTTGAAAGATTATTTTCTATAAAAGGAAACATATGTTATCCATACAAATCTTTTCATTAAACCCCAAAGCCCCATCTACTTGCTGATTATAAAAATTCTACATATGGAAAGAAGGTTTAAACCACTGATCTTGAAATTCAGTGTATGTGCACACAGACATGTGTACATAATTTGGATGTGTAACCTTAAGCAGCATGTAAAATGTCTTTGTGGGTCTTGTTCTGTTTTACTTTTTTCACTGTTAAATGATTCCGAGTTTCGGAGCAACACTTTCATGCCTGGGTTTCTGCTTTAACGGGATTTCTTATTTTCTCTGGCCACACACAGTTGCAGGAAATTTAATTTGGCCCCAAGAGTCTACGCACCAGGCACTGGTGCTTGTATTTACCTCTCAAACTTCAGTTTGAGAAATAAATAAATCTTCAGTTGTCCAAAACAATCATCAGCTGTCCTTCTCTGTCAAGGAACTGGGTCCCTTAACAGATCCTGTGGGAGAGGGGAAAGACCCAGAGGACTGAATCAAGGGGCTTCAGCACTTAGCAGAGTGAAGTAGAATGGATGGAATGGAAATTCCTGATGGTAGGAAATGGCAGTTGTTGTTTAGTCGCTTCAGTCATGTCCAACTCTTTTGTGACCCCCATGGACTGTAGCCCGCCAGGCTCCTCTGTCCATGGGATTCTCCAAGAAAGAATACTAGAGGGGGTTGCCATTTCCTTCTCCAGGAGAATCTTCCTGACCCAGGGATTGAATCCACATCTCCTGCATTAGCAGGCAGATTCTTTACAGCTTGAGCTACCAGGGAAGCCCGGGAAATGGTACCTCATCTGTATTAAATGAGAAAAAAGATTCCTTCCCCATCTACCCTAAAATTGGTTGTAAGAAAAGATGAGAAAATGAATGGTCAACACTCAAGGAGCACAGTATCTCTGCTAGGTGCTGGTGAAGCCATGATGAATGTGGCAGCCTCCCACCCCACCCTGCAGATTCTCAAAGTGCTTCCTCAGTTGCAATCACAATGCACACGAATAGCATCCATAGGACCATTTGTTCCCAAACAAGAACAAGGCTCCACCCTCAACAAGCATCTCCTATCAGGTTGGGAGTTTGAAAGTGAAAGTCCCTCAGTTGTGTCCAACTCTTGGCAACCCCATGGACTATACAGTCCATGGAATTCTCCAGGAGAGAATACTGGAGTGGGTAGCCTTTCCCTTCTCCAGGAGATCTTCCCAACCCAGGGGTCTAACTCAGGTCTCCCGCATTGCAGGCAGATTCTTTACCAGTTCAGTTCAGTCACTCAGTCATGTCCTACTCTTTGCGACCCCATGAATCGCAGCACACCAGGCCTCCCTGTCCATCACCAGCTCCTGGAGTTCACTCAAACTCACGTCCATCAAGTCGGTGATGCCATCCAGCCATCTCATCCTCTGTCGTCCCCTTCTCCTCCTGCCCTCAATCCCTCCCAGCATCAGAGACTTTTCCAATGAGTCAACTCTTTGCATGAGGTGGCCAAAGTACTGGAGTTTCAGCTTTAGCATCATTCCTTCCAAAGAACACCCAGGGCTGATCTCCTTTAGAACAGACTGGTTGGATCTCCTTGCAGTCCAAGGGTCTTCTCCAACACCACAGTTCAAAACCATCAATTCTTCAGTGCCCAGCTTTCTTCACAGTCCAACTCTCACATCCATACATGACCACTGGAAAAACCATAGCCTTGACTAGACGGACCTTTGTTGGCAAAGTAATGTCTCTGCTTTCAATATGCTATGTAGGTTGGTCATAACTTTCCTTCCAAGGAGTAAGCGTCTTTTAATTTCTGATCCACAAATCACCTTTAGTAATTTTATATAAATTATTTATATCAATTTAATAATTTAAGTAATTATTTTATCAATTGTGTTTGTAACTTTATGGACTTAGAAGTTTGTGTCTGCTTTTGCAATGGAATCCTACTGTTTTGATTTGCGTATATATTTAAGTTGTTATGATTTTTCTTAACTTTCTACTTTGGAGGTTTTTAAAGAGAAAAGTAAAGCAAAATGGTTCAAATTCCCATATACTCATCACTAACCTATTTCAACACTGAACATACATCTCCTTGCTTCAATTGTAAATCCTTCCTATTGCCCTTGGCCCAATTCCGAATCGTTTTAAAGCAAATCTCAGACACGTTTCACCATCAAACCTCAGTATACTTCACCATACTACATCTGTATATATAGTCATTCTTGATAGAGGCACTGGGATTAGCTCCAACAT
Organism: Bos mutus; assembly: GCF_027580195.1. Taxonomy (NCBI): domain Eukaryota; kingdom Metazoa; phylum Chordata; class Mammalia; order Artiodactyla; family Bovidae; genus Bos; species Bos mutus. Next base: position 84,442,609 of record NC_091621.1, on the reverse strand, counting down.
GCAGAACTCTGAGACATGGAGACAAAATATATCTCTAAATGGTAAAGGTTCTTTAAAAAAAAAAAAGAAAAAGAAAATCACATCATCACATTCAAACCTGACGCTATTTAAAATTACAAACTCCCAGCAAGTCCTCTCTCCCTACCTTATTTCTCTCCATTGCCTTACTGCTATTTGACTTACTACATATTTATTCATTGTCTCACCCACTGGAACATGAACTCCCTGAAGGCAGGTGTTTTTGTTTTGTTCTGTGCTGTATCCTCTATATCTAGAAACATGACAGACACGGTGAAGGCACTCAATAACTTCGTTCTGAATAAATGAATCCATCCAAGTCAAAGGAAAAGACTGGATTCACACAATAAACCTTATGGTAAGATCCTGTTGTTGTTGTCATTTAGTCTCTAAGTCACGTCCAACTCTCTGTGAACCCATGGACGGTAGCCCAGCAGGCTCCTCTGTCCAGGCATGAATACTGGAGTGTGTTGCCATTTCCTCCTCCAGGGGATCTTCGAGACCCAGGGATGGAACCGATATCTCCTGCATTGCAGGCAGATCCTTTACCACTGAGCCACTTGGGAATCCCTTGGGAAGACCCAATCTGGGCTGTAAATGTCAACCAAGATTTTGATCAGAGCAAGGCAGCAGATTATTCAAATGTGCTCTTTGGAAGAAAACTGGAAGTCTTGGATTCCTATGCAATCACTAAAGGGTGTATTCAGATAACAAGATAGGAAGGTTAAAGCAAACAAAAAAGGAATATAAGGAATTATTACCACCTTGACAGAAAGCCATGTGATGTTGTACAGAAGTCCTTAGTCCCCAGAAGCACTGATGAGAATAACATTATTTCTACAACCGGAATGTGTACTTCCTGTTTATTAATAGAAACAGGCACATGCTAACAGTGAAAGTTTCTGAATTACTATAGATACATCAGAATATAAGCAGCTCTATAGCACAAGGAACTCAGCTCAACGCTCTGTGATGACCTAGTGGGGTGGGATGGGTGATGGCTGGGAGGGAGGCTCAAGAGGGTGGGGAAATATGTATACTTAAACTGACATTGTACAGCAGAAGCCAATTCCACATTGTAAAGCAATTATCCTTCAATTAAAAATAAATTTAAGATTGGGAAGTAGACAAGGTGTTTATAAAATTTATACAAAAAATAAGCATAATCCTTCTGCAAAAATAAAAAATAAAATTTAAAAAATACATAATAATGTATATACTATAGTTGGGCTTCCCTGGTGGCTCAGACAGTAAAGAATCTGCCTGAAATGCATGGGCCCTGGCTTTGATCCCTGGGTTGGAAAGATTCCCTGGAGAGGGCAATGACTACCCACTTCACTATCCTTGCCTGAAAATTTCCACGGACAAAGGAGCCTGGAGGACTACAGTCTATGGGGTCGCAAAGAGTTGGACATGACTGAGAGATTAACTATTTCACTACTTCACGTACTGTAGCTATATAGAGCTACAGAGACCTGACAGTTGACATTTGTAGAACAGTTGTTATGTACTAGGCATCTTCTAGGGCTTCCCAAGTGATACTAGTGGTAAAGAACCCGCCTGTCAATGCTGGAGACCTAAGAGACTCAGGTTTAATCCCTGGGTCAGGAAGATCCCCTGGAGAAGGAAATGGCAGCCCACTCCAGTATTCTTGCCTGGAGAATCCCATGGACAGAGGAGCCTGGTGGGCTACAGTCCATGGGGTCACAAAGAGTCAGACACGACTGAGTGACTAACACACGCTTTGGACACATTAAACACTCTACCTCTATGTCCTCGTGTAGAAAATAGAGGAATAGGGTAGAGGAGCCTGGCAGTCCAGTCCATGGGATTGCAAAGAGTCAGACAAGATTGAGCAACTAACACTAGCACCTACCTCAGATTTAGGACGATTAAGAGCATTATTCCCCAAATTGTGCTTACAACAGCACTTAACACATTATAAATTCTCAATAAATGTTAATCATTTTTCAGTTTGTCCTACCAACATCATCCCTCTCTTTCCCCAAGTTATTTCCAAGCCAGCTTTCCATACTCCACACATCCAGATGTTATACACTTGACAGGATATCAAAATGAACATTCCCACAGAGATCCCAAGAAGTAACTACAGTAAAATCTCAAAGAAAGGTGCCAGGTGAGCAGATCCAAAATTTACAAATGTGAAGTCTGCAAACTGGTTTCCCAGCTTTAAAGAAAGCCAGCTGTAAACATTTGTCAAGCCAGGTGAGAGTGAAGCTAGCCATTCACAGAAACATCTGACCATCTGTGGGGTCCAACCTACATCCAGAGATGGGAGAGGATGGAGAGTAACAGACCTGACCTGGTTGCACCTGGGAGACCACCGGCCCCTCCCACCTGCCCCAGATGAAGTGGACAGGAGCCCACTGGAGACCTGGCTACAGGTGAACAAAGAAGAGTTGTATCTTTGTATAGTCTTGATGCGGTAATGCAATGAACTGTGTGCTAAGTCACTTCAGTCGTGTCTGCTTCTTTACAACCCTATGGATTGTAGCCCACCAGGATCTTCTGTCCATGGGATTCCCCAGGCAAGAATATTGGAAGGGGTTGCCATTTCCTCCTCCAGGGGATCTTCCCAACCCAGGGATTGAACCCTTACATCTCCTGCATTGGCAAGTGGGTTTTTTTTTTTACCACTAGTGCCACCTGGGAAGCCCAGTGAACTGAACACTTATAAATACAAAACTGGGACTGTGTGTATGTGGCCTGTGTAGGACAGTCCATTTACCAAGGGCTAAACAGCAAAGTCATGGATCTGCAAAGGTTTTCATCCTGAGACAAGGGTTATTTCATCCCATGAAATACATTTTACAAGGTCAGTATGAGATGAGACCTAATTTGTATTGAGTTGACGTCCTACATATTTTGTTTATTTGTAAACAACCCACCTTTAAGTCTTTTTTTTTTTTTTGGTATTTATTTATTTGGCTGCACCATGTCAGTTGTGGCGCACAGTATCTTTAGTTGCGGTATGTGGGATCTAGTTCCCTGACTAGGGATCAAGCCTGGGTCTCCTGCATTGGGAGCACAAGGTCTTCGCCAATGGACTACCACTGAAGTCCCACAAGGGCTTTAGGTGGCATTTACCTCCTGTGCCCAGTTCCCCTGTTTCTGGTTGAAGATACTCCAGCAACCCTCACCCCACCTCCAGGCTCCCAACCTCCCCTCTCCATATAAATCCAGCTCATCTGAGACTCACCTTATGCCACGTCCACCATAAAGGTCTAGGCCACCAAACCTCCCCACTGGCCCAACCCAGGGAGCACACACACGCCCCACTGTCCTTGCACACGCCCATCCCTCTCCTTGCAACGTCCTTTTCCCCTTGTGTGATCAGGCCACCCAAGATGGCTGCTCTCTTGTTCTCTGTACATATCCTGCCTGACCCACCACTGCTTCACCTACACTCTACTCCCATGACTGACCCTCCCTCTTAATCATAGAACCTAAGCAGCAAATACAGCTAGTGTACACTACATACAACTAGTGACTGTTCCAATTTTCAGATCTGAACATCTCTACCATGAAAGCTTATCAAAGAGAGCAGTGAGGGGCGTGCTCCTCTGCTGGCTTGCCTGGTAACCAAGGAGTCAACCTGTTGTTAACTTTCCCTATAACTGGTAACCTCCCCCTCTCTCTAAGTGCAAAGATGGCCACCGCGTCCTGCCCACCAACTGCCACACATGGTGGGGTGGCTCCAGGACCTTGTTTGAGACATATAAGAGCCCCCATCCATAAAACCACTGATGTCTCTGTCACTGACTCCAAGCCCTTTCTTCAGTCTTAAGGCTGAGCAAGCATAGGGTTGACAAGCCAGAGGTGCAGCCCAACACCCATCTCCCTCACCTGGTAAACACCTGCACGATATCATCACTAGCATCACGCTAATGGACACTGTCAATCTTCTCAGACACATTTACCCTGCCTTCCAATGGCACATTGTACATGCCCCATTACATCCTTCTAATGCTTCACTGGAGGAGGGGGTGGTGACCATTCACTATGCTGAAGTTCCAAAAGGCTGTGTCTTTGTCATCTCTGTAAGCTTGTTAAATAACACTGAAAAGACTCGATCTTCATTTACTGAATTCAAACAAGACATGTTGCTTTGTTTGTATGTTTAAAGGTGGTTCTTTTCATCCTAAGCAATTTTCCACCTTTAAATTTTCACAACTGAAGTAAATAAAATATTTTAAAGTACAACGTCCTATCAGTCAATTTCTGGTTGAAAAAGAAAATCTAAAAATAAAGGTATTTTATGCTGGAGGGGGATGGAGACAAAGGAACCCTTCTGCACTGTCAGCAGGAATGTAAATTGGTACAGCCACTATGGAGAACAGTAAGGAAGTTCCTTAAAAAACTAAAAATAGAGCTACCATAGGACCCTGGAATCCGACTTCTGGGCATATATTCAGAGAAAAACATGGCCCCAAAAGATACATGCACCCCAATGTTCATTGCAGTGTTTACAATGTAACAGTATTACAACTGTTTACAATGGCCAAGACATAGAAGCAACCTAAATGTTCATCTAGAGCCAGACATCCTGGAATGTGAAGTCAAGTGGGCCTTAGAAAGCATCACTATGAACAAAGCTAGTGGAGGTGATGGAATTCCAGTTGAGCTATTTCAAATCCTGAAAGATGATGCTGTGAAAGTGCTGCACTCAATATGACAGCAAATTTGGAAAACTCAGCAGTGGCCACAGGACTGGAAAAGGTCAGTTTTCATTCCAATCCCAAAGAAAGGCAATGCCAAAGAATGCTCAAACTACCGCACAATTGCACTCATCTCACATGCTAGTAAAGTAATGCTCAAAATTCTCCGAGCCAGGCTTCAGCAATACATGAACCGTGAACTTCCAGATGTTCAAGCTGGTTTTAGAAAAGGCAGAGGAACCAGAGATCAAATTGCCAACATCTGCTGGATCATCGAAAAAGCAAGAGAGTTCCAGAAAAACATCTATTTCTGCTTTATTGACTATGCCAAAGCCTTTGACTGTGTGGATCACAATAAACTGTGGAAAATTCTGAAAGAGATGGGCATACCAGACCACCTGACCTGCCTCTTGAGAAACCTATATGCAGGTCAGGAAGCAACAGTTAGAACTGGACATAGAACAACAGACTGGTTCCAAATAGGAAAAGGAGTATGTCAAGGCTGTATATTGTCACCCTGCTTATTTAACTTCTATGCAGGGTACATCATGAGAAACACTGGGCTGAAAGAAGCACAAGCCAGAATGAAGATTGCTGGGAGAAATATCAATAACCTCAGATATGCAGATGACACCACCCTTATGGCAAAAAGTGAAGAGGAACTAAAAAGCGTCTTGATGAAAGTGAAAGAGGAGAGTGAAAAAGTTGGCTTAAAGCTCAACATTCAGAAAACGAAAATCATGGCATCTGGTCCCATCACTTCATGGGAAATAGATGGGGAAACAGTGGAAACAGTGGCAGACTTTATTTTTGGGGGCTCCAAAATCACTGCAGATGGTGATTGCAGCCATGAAATTAAAAGACACTTACTCCTTGGAAGGAAAGTTATGACCAACCTACATAGCATGTTCAAAAGCAGAGACATTACTTTGCCAACAAAGGTCCATCTAGTCAAGGCTATGGTTTTTCCAGTGGTCACGTATGGATGTGAGAGTTGGACTGTGAAGAAAGCTGAGTGTCAAAGAACTGATGCTTTTGAACTGTGGTGTTGGAGAAGACTCTTGAGAGTCCCTTGGTCTGCAAGGAGATCCAACTGGTCCATCCTAAAGGAGATCAGTCCTGGGTGTTCTTTGGAAGGACTGATGCTAAAGCTGTAACTCCAGTACTTTGGCCACCTCATGCGAAGGGTTGACTCTGATACTGGGAGGGATTGGGGGCAGGAGGAGAAGGGGATGACAGAGGATGAGATGTCTGGATGGCATCACCGACTCGATGGACGTGAGTTTGAGTGAACTCTGGGAGTTGGTGATGGACAGGGAGGCCTGGCGTGCTGCACTTCATGGGGTTGCAAAGAGTCGGACATGACTGAGTGACTGAACTGAAATGTTCATTGACAGACAAATGCATAAAGAAGATGTGGTACATATATGCAATGGGATATTACTCAGCCACTCAAAGAATGAAATAATGCCATTTGCAGAAACATGGATGGACCTAAAGAGTGTCATACTGAGTGAAATAAGTCAGAAAAGGAGAAGTATCATACGACATCCCTTATATGTGAAATCTAAAAATAAATAATACGAATGAACATACTTACAAAACAGAAAGAGGCTCACAGACTTAGGAAATGAATTTATGGCCACCAGGTGGAAGGCACAGTTAGGGACTTTGGGAAGGTAATGTACATACTGCTATATTAAAAAAGGAAAACCAACAAGCTCCTATGTTATAGCACATGGAACTCTGTTCAGTGCTATGTGCCAGCCTGGATGGGAGCGGGGTTTGGGGGAGAAATGGATCCATGTATGCATGGCTCAGTCCTTTTGCTCTTCACCTGAAACTACCACAACACTGTTAATCAGCTATACCCCAATACAAAACATTTTTGGTGTTAAAGGGGAAAAAAAAGGAATTTTAGGAGGTATAGGTAGCAGTTCAGAATACCGGGTCTTCTGGTTATTTTCTCATGGTTGACAAGATGCTCCACCAATGAGGAGCTCATGCCTGCAAGAGTTGGATGCAATGGTCCTTACCATTTGGAAGGCAGCCCACACTTCCCCTTCCTCCCAGAGCTTTGTTCAGAAGCAACAAAACAGACTACCTTTAGATACAGAAAATGCTCTCTGCCTTGTGCTGGGGCTCCCTATGCAGACTTTCCTTTCATCCGCCTTCAGAGCATTTTTCGGTCTGGCCTTAAAACCCCTGGAGATACTTCATAAGACTCAACAGTCAGAGGCCAAAGGTGATACATTCCAACCTGACTGAAGGAAGAAACAGATGATGTGCACATTTCTTCAAGGCCACATGTGCTTTGCTTAAAGGATTCCCAATGAGGGAATGTTGGGCTTTTACTAAGAGTGGAGGGTTTCCATGAAGTCCTGCTAGGAGTCGTCTGATTCACTCCTACTTTAAAAGAAACTCAACACACTGCTACCTACATGATACTGACGCTCATTCTGTCATGAAGGGGGTGAGGGGGAGTAATCATTAAGGACAATTGTATTAGAGAAACACATTTCAAGGGATTATTCAGTAAAACCAAGAGATTTCTATACATTGAGTATGACATACAACATTTTACATTTTTGATCTGGGTCTATCATTTGCATATGAGGAAAATTCTCTCTGGTGCTCACAGTTGAGTAACTGAGTTCACCTCTTTCTCATGTCTACTGTAGGGTAAGGGAGTTAGAGAAGGCGAGGTTTGGAAAAAGAATGAGATTGCGCTTTACAGGAACAGATCACCTTTAATGAGACGAGAAGGGGCAGCAGTCAGATTAGTGAGCTGCTGCACTAACCCAAGAAAAGAGTAAGTATATATAGGTATATGTGGAAATCTACTGTCTTAAGGGGGCTTGTTATTCTCCAAGGTTGTTCGGAGTAGTTCTCTCTTAAACGGCTGGGGCAAGGAATTCTGGAGATGGGCCAGAGGCTGGGACTGACTGGGAGCTGGGCTAAATCAACCTTAATGTCCATTTTTTTTTCCTTCAGGTGAGAGAGTTCTTTGTTTTGCACAGAATGGTGGGGAGGACCCAGAGGGGAGTTTTAACTCCAGGCTATTTTGAGCCATGTAACTTTCCTTCATCTACCATCTCCTTAGGCAAGTGATACCTGATTGGGTACCAACTGCCCTGCAGATAGAAATTTGGGGTTGGGGAGGGTCTGGGAGGCCAGAAGGGAATTGGGCAGTTGGCTCCTTGCCGCGTTTTAAGAACTCAATAAACATTTTCTAAACCTATGTTCTGATACAGATTCAACAATATGATGGTAAGTGATCGTAATTATCATGGAATATCAAAGACCAGGACTTTTATTATTGTCAGATACTCATGCAGAATTTGATGTGACTATAAACATAAGATGTAAGATAACTTAATTACTGAGGCATCACCTTTTGACCTACATACTGCCCCAAGGTCCTGTGCCAAGGCTTTGGACACTGTCCTTTACAAGTCCCTGCTAATGTAGTCCAAATTACAAGTTGCAGCAAGACTGGCCCTTTATGCTAATTATCCAAAAAAACAAACAAACAAAACACTACAGCCTCCTGGCTTAAACCTATAATTCAGAGATATTTATTTCTTCCTGTACTTCCCAAAACATAACAGGGCTATAGGGAGAAGAAAGGGTTATAGACCTCTGTACTGACCCTGTTACCTAGTATTCTACTCCAACAAGTATAGCAGAGAGACAGTTTCCACAAAGTACCCTTCTGCTGGTAAAGAGGGAAGTGCCTGAGGGTGTTATTTAGATGTTATTTACTCAAACTAGCAGTGATACATCACTAATCAAGGTGTGCTGACAACTCTCAAGTCCTCAGTTTTCTCTCTAGAGAAGTTCACCTAAGTTGCCTGAACTGCACCTCGTATAAAAGCTCAAACAGCCAGAAGAACTAAATGAAAGTGAACTTACCACTTGGATTTCCTTTCTTTCTCTAAGGCCACAAAGCATATCATCGAAGTTATTGATTCAGTACAATAACTTCAACGGACATCAGCTTTGCTTCTAACTGTTGGCAAAGTGATTTCTATTACAAATTCCATGGGGAGGTTAACTTGTCAAGGACTTTGATGAGCAAGGGACTCAAAGATGTTTCTGATGGTATATCAGTGTGATGTCACAGATCTATATTTAAAGATCATATAGACATCAATCTGCATGATGGGGAGGTGTATTTCCTATAAGGTTTTGGGGGAAGACCTAGAACATTTCATGCAGTGACTGTGAACAGAAACCCACCCCATGAACTGTAAACTAATGCCAGAGGAAACACAGAGGCAGAGATTTTTGAAACAAGTTTTCAGCAAGAAGCTCCATTTCCTCTTCCTTCCCCTCCTAGTAATTAAATATGGAGAAGAGAAGGATAAAGAGGGAGGGATGGAAGAAGGGAAGGGAGAGGAAAAAGAGGGGAGAGATGAGGAGAAGGGAAAAAGAAGGGAGAATGGAGGGAGAGGGCAAGAGAAAGAAAAAAAAAGAGGGAGGGTGGGAGAGAAGAGGAAAGAAAGGACAAGGGGAGAGAGGAAAGATAAACAGAAAGAGCAGAGGGAAAGAGTGGAACAGGAAGGAATCTCTACACTGCTAAAGAGCAGGGGAGCAGGCAGAATTCAGTGGCTATAGAACACCTTCCATGCTTGAAGGCTTGTTAGCAGAGGAGTAAACAGTGAAGTCTCCTTATGGAACTTGGTGGTAGAATTTGTATCCAGGGGGCTTCCCTGGTGGTCCAGTGGTTACCAATTCGCCTTGCAATGCAAGGGACACTGGTTTGATCCCTGGTCTGGGAAGATGCCACATGCCATGGAGCAACCAAGCCCATGAGCCACAGCTACTGAGCCAGTGCTCTAGAGCAGGCAAGCCGCAACTACTGAAGCCTGAACACCTAGAGCCTGTGCTCCACAACAAGAGAAGCCACTGCAACGAGAAGCCTGCACCCAACAACGAAGAATAGCCCCTGCTAGCCTCGGCCAGAGAAAGCCCGAGTGCAGCAACAACTGACCCCACCACACCAAAAATAAATAAATGAATCTTTAAAAAAAAAAAAG